>NC_091435.1:52980717-55564566 GCF_964237555.1 Oryctolagus cuniculus
AGAAACGAAAATGAATCTTGATGTGAATGGAAGGGGAGAGGGAGTGGATAAGGGGAGGGTTGCGGGTGGGAGGGACGTTATGGGGGGGAAGCCATTGTAATCCATATTCTGTACTTTGGAAATTTATATTCATTAAATAAAAGTTAAAAAAAAAGAAAATGACTAAGCTTGTCTATCTGACGAATCTTGTCCATTCTTCTCTCTACTCTTTAAGTGTTAATCAAGCATTGGCCCAATTTTCTATTTTTAAAAATATCTGATAATCTTAGTATTTTCAGTAAGCTTTAACTGAGTTGCTAAATTACTAATGTCTGTACAGCACTTAACACTTATGGAATTCTTTCCCATCCATTATTTCATTTATTTCTCATAGAATTTTTGGAGGTACACATTAATCATTCCATTTTGCAGATGAATCAACTTAAGAGTGGAGTCTGTGTGACATCTCCAGGTCATGCAGCTATGACAATCTGAGATTTGGGCTCAGATTTTACAGGAATACTATAAAGTGTTTCAGGTATGATCCTCCTGTATTTAAGGGTTCTGAGGTTCCTGTTTAAAAAGGAAAACGATAAACACCACAGACAGCTAACACAGCTTTTTCCTGTTGCACTTTTGGTCTTATTTTTTATTTCATGTTTGTTTTTTGTTTCCTCTGAAAGAAAGCTAGAACATAAGCTTTCCTCCCAAGATTCCAGACCCTGGCAAGTAGGACAGCTGATGCCTACACCTTGGCTCTGGCCTGGACTCCCTGCTCTCCAATGGGACTTGGGGTGGGGTTGTGGCACTAGCATGGTGGAGGCACACTGGACCACTCAGGAAATGGTTTTATTGCTGTACCCACAGGAACCACTAAGTTGTGAAAGCCACAGTTCTGCACAGAGGCTTCCTTAGCACCTAAAGAATTTGGCCTAGGGAAGCAAAGCGAATTCCTACTCTAATGCCCTTTCAAGGAATTGATGGCTCTGGAGATAGAGCTGTGGTCATTTGAGGAATGTTCACAAACAGCTGGATGTCAGGGGGGTGAAAGAAGGCAGGTGTTGGAGGAGGAGTAAGCTGAAAACCTCTGATGACCCAAAGCCTGTTCATAAGCAATCACTGGCCAGAAGGGAGAGAACCTCACTCAACCCAGAAAGTAGGAACGCATAGCCTCATGGCCCCTTTGTAATCCTGAGTCTCTTTAGTGTAAGATGTGAGAAAAAAGGAGTGAAGCTTCGTGGAGTGAAGCTTCGTGGAAAAGGAAAAATGGAAAAAGGGGGCATGTGGGAAAGAGAAGAAAGGCAGGACAGAGAGGAAAGGGAAGTAGCAGGCTTTAGGGGTGGGGTCAACTTGGTTGGGCCATGGTGTCCATACATGTGGTCAGACATTATTCTAGGTGCTTCTGTAAGAGTGTTTTTGGATAAGATTTAGTTTAAAGATGTGGATTTTAAAGAAAACAGTTTGTCTAATAATATAGATGGGCTTCATCTAATCAGTAGAAGTTCTGAACAGAACAAGACTGATTTCCCTTGATCAAGAAGAAATTCTGTCAGCAGACTTGAACTGCAGATTTTAGACTTGCCAGGCTCCATATTCATTTTAGCCAACTTCTTAAAATAACCAAATATACAAAGGTATTTCAAAAAGTTTGTGAAAAAATGAATTACAAGGTGAGTTCATCTTGGTGCAAAATTGTTGGAATCTATGCATACAAGGAGTCTTCAGCAAGTTCATGGAAAATGATTTCAAATTTTTTACAGCAAAATAAAGTAATCTTTTAGATCCATTTTCCATGAACTTTCTGAAGTGAGTGTGGGTATGGGTGTCCATTTGCACACATGTGTGTGGTGTACACACATCCTATGGGTTTAATTTCTCTGGAGAACTCTAGTACAAGTGGATTGTGGTCACCAGGCTACAAAGGGAAGGACTTGAAGCTGGGGAAGAAAACAACAGGGATTAACGCCAAGCCAGGCTGCAGATCTTGGCAAGCACTTGGATACTGTCCTTGTTCTTGACCCCATCTGAATTTTCCACAATTACTTTCTCTCTTCCAACTTTCCTTATTTCTGATTGAGTTCATCCCATTGTATTTTATTCTTTATTCTTTATTATACATCAAGTTACTTTACTTCTGGGATAAGTTAAAAGTATGAGTAAATAGTCTCATCACCTGAAGCAATTATATAAATTACATTTAGATTTTCCCTTTCCAAGAAAGGAGCACATGAATTATACAAATCTAAGAAAATAATGAGAAGATACAGATAATAAATGACAAGCAGTTTTAAAATATGTGCAATAAAGACTGGATGCCAAGATTGATTAAAAATTAGGTCACGTGGTTATGAGTAATAAGGCAGTCCCACCCTATCAGCAAGTGATTGAAAAGACCAAAAGCCTTTCTTTTAGAAGCCAAATCTTGGCCATGGATATTAAGAAGAAACGTAACTAGAATAGTAGGTCAGAGGCTCCTAATTGGGGCAACTCAAGACTCTGGCTTCTACTGAAGAACTGTAAAGAAAAGATGAAAAACACTACAAAATAAAGATGAAATAATGAAACCATTGTATAAAGAATGACATACATTTTAGAAACAACATATTGAGTATAAATTTTGGAAAATTTATTCAAAAAATTTATTCAAAATTGGCCATTTTTAAAAAAATGATGTGCAGTAAAAATCCAAGCGTCTATGCAAGAGAAAGTATGTTAGTAATAGGATAAAAAGAGTTGATATTAATCCTGAAGATAAAACTTCATCAGAGATGTGAGCAAAAAAACAAGTTCTTCATTTAAAAATATAAATTATGAAAAAGATTATAATTATATAATTAAAACACTTTCTGATGAGAGAAAAACAATATATGCAAGAGTAAAGATATATAAATAATGAAAACACAATGCTATGATGTTATTTATACTTCTCTAACATTTTTCTGAACTAATTAAAAATTCAGGTACAGTTTCATGTTATCTTAATATGAAGACTCATTAGTATTTTTGCTTCATTTACCATTAGAACAAAGCACTAAAAATAGAGGAACAAACAGTGAGCCCAGAATGTCACACTGCAAAATCAGAGTAAAAAAAAAATTAAAGTAAGAATGAGAGCATTCCACCCACCTGCCATGCAAGAGCCATGCAATGCCATTGAGAGGAAGCCCAAAGATTTCAGGAAGAATTATTCCTCTTGTGACCCATTTTTATTAAACAAAAGAGTCCTTTGATCATATTTTGCTGACCTGTGTTGTATTTCGCAGCAACCATACGATAAAAGAGTGAAGCTGAGGTGACAGATTGTGTGATAGTCCAGGGAGGAGGTGAAATGTTACTCTAGCTCCAAGTTGGCTTATTCCTTCCCCTGAGCTTCCTCTAATTCACTGGGGATAGAGAGGGAGCAGGGCACGGCTGTGGAGTTTTGTTCTTTAAGTAGTGGCAGAGGCAATGTCATCCAGGCAGAAAGACCAATAACGCTTCCAACAACACCTCCACAGCTATACGGTCCCAGGAGTCTTCAGAGTCTGCCTCCTCTGCCAGAAGATCCCCTGCTTGAAGACCGCACCCCCCCCCCCCCCTTCTCTCCTTTCCTCTGTAGATCTTTCAAACAAATCACCACTAACAAGAGTTAGTACGCTGGGGCCGGCACTGTGGCATAGTGGATAAAAGCTGCCACCTGCAGTGCCAGTATCCCATATGGGCACTGGTTCAAGTCCTGGCTGCTCCTCTTCCAATCCAGCTCTCTGCTATGGCCTGGGAAAGCAGTAGAATATGCCCCAAGTCTTTGGGCCCCTGCACCCATGTGGGAGACCCCGAGGGGGCCCTTGGCTCCTGGCTTCAGATCGGCACAGCCCCAGCTGTTGCAGCCATCTGGAGAGTGAACCAGCAGATGAAAGGCTTCTCTCTCTCTGCCTTTCCTTCTATATATGTGTAACTCTGACTGTGGGGAGCAACTCGGACTAGACGAAGTTACTGGAATTAAGACTTATTCTATGCATCTGCTCTCCCACAATATGGCGCTGAAAGGGAGTAAACAACTTCTACACAGCTGCCTCCAGTTCGACCAATAACCTGCAGGAGCTGATCCTGCTCCTGATTGGAGAGCAGCGTACTCGGCATGTGGGTAGCAGAGTTGGGATTTGTGGGAGAGGACTATAAAGGAGGAGAGAGACAACATGCATCAGGAACATCTAAAGGGAACACCTGAAGGCACACCTGAGCAGCCCCCGAGAGAGCCAGCTGGCGGTGTGCCGCTCCCCCGCGGAAGTGGGGAAAGTGGCAGGGGGAGCTGCCCCTCCACGGAGGTGGAGGGGTTGGCAGCCAACCCGGGAAGGACCAGCAGCAAACCCGGGAAGGGCCGAGCAGACAAAAGAACAGCGCAGGGTCCTGTGTCGTTCCTCTGCGAAGAGGGGGAGCGACACTGACTTTCAAATAAATAAATCTTTCAAAAAAATAAAGAGCACACTCTTTTCAACAAGTCTATCTGGAAAAAGAAACAAGGCATTTAGGAGACAGGGAAGCAAGGCATTATTGTCGTCATCAATATCATCGCCACATTCTACTTGCTTTGCTCATCCTCCTACTTGGGGTCAAGTTAAACAACTGACTAATTGAGCTCAAGAGCTGTTTGAATTTCAATCAGTTGTCCCTACGCCAGAGAGTATGTTTGTTGCAATGATGGCTGTTATTGCTTGCCAGGTAGTATTAATCTCTGCTCAATTACCCTCTCGGTACTGAGAGTACTATCCTGACCCCCCCTTTGCTACATCCTACTGTGTGGGAAAGACAAAATATTAGAATTTTTACTAATAATTTGGGTTTCTTAGGTGGGAAAAGTAATTTTTTCATATTAAAAAGATCATCATATAAATTCATATTTCAGGGGCAGAATGATTTGCCTCCTGTTTGCTTCAGCTCTATATCTACTTTACTCTCTCCTGGGTGTTTGCCTTTACATTATAGAAGCGCTGTGACCAATTCCCCAAAATCTGATTCCTATTCTAGAGATTTGTGGGCATTAATTATACTTACTAGAGGAACTTATAATTATCATGATGAGATGACTGATGTAGAGCCTCCTGAGCTTATCCCTTCTTGTGAAAAATTACTTATAAATGCTGAAAGGTTTTGGACATTGGTAGGTAGATTCAATGGATACCCTCTTTGGCATACTTGTGTGTTTGTATTTCATTATAAGGGCTTTGTTTTTTATCCTCTGGGTAGTAATATATCTATTTATGATTATTCTGCATCTGGTCCTGATTCTGATTATAGGGCTTTTCTAAATCACCCCCTAATTAAAAAAAAAAAAGATACAGTTGGACAGATGATATTATTAGGAAACCTGAGCCTGTAAATCGTTGGTTCTCAGCAGGTTGGCCTGTTCCTTTATTAATCACCGCTACTCCAGATGGACAAGTACAAATTTATCCTGAGCTACATAAATTATTGGCCACTATAGGCATGATTATTTTTAAACATCCTAATGAAAATCCCCAAATCGAAGTAACTAGTGCTTGTGTAGGCCCTCCACATGCTTTATTGGTGAAAGACCATAGAGTTATAGATATTAGTAGAATAGGCTCAAATTTATTTAATATAACTTGTATCAACTGTACTATAACAAATTGTATTGATTCAACTATAGGTCCTAATGTACACCAGCCTTCCTATGTACTTTTGCCTGTTCATTTAGATTCCCCATGGTATGATGACCCAGGATTACAAGCACTTGATTTTATTAATCAAGGCCTAAGTAGACCTAAATGCTTTGTGGCTGCTCTTATTTTGGGAATTACTGCTTTAATAGCAATTCTAGGATCATTTGCTGCCTCTACTACTGCTTTAGTTCAAGAAGTACATACAGCTGCCATGTAAATCAATTATTTCAAAACATTTCTATGGCTTTGGCTCTACAAGAACAAATTGATAAAAAAAAAAAATAGAAGCTCGAGTTAGTGCACTAGAAGAAGCTTTGCTTTTTGTAGGAAATCAAGTCAAAAACATAAGAACCAGAAATGATAGCTAATTGTCATTTGTTTTTTGTTTTCGGTGTTTTTTGTTTTTTTTTTTTTGTTTTTTTTTTTTTGACAGGCAGAGTTAGAGAGCAAGAGAGAGACAGAGAGAGACAGAGAGAAAGGTCTTCCTTCCGTTGGTTCACCCCCCAAATGACCGCCACGGCCAGTGCACTGCGTCGATCCGAAGCCAGGAGCCAGGTGCTTCTTCCTGGTCTCCCATGCAGGTGCAGGGCCCAAGGACCTGGGCCATCCTCCACTGCCTTCCTGGGCCACAGCAGAGAGCTGGACTGGAAAAGGAGCAACCAGGACAGAACCGGCGCCCCAACTGGGACTAGAACCTGGGGTGCCAGCGCCGCAAGTGGAGGATTAGCCTAGTGAGCTGCGGCGCCAGCCAGCTCATGGTCATTTGTAATATAAATGGATTTGTGTAACACCTTATCCTTATTATAGTACTGATGACCCATGGAACACTAGTCAAGCTTATTTAAAAGGCATATGGCAGCATACTAATATGTCTATTGATTTAAATTCATTACAAGAAAAATCAAACAAATAAGTCAAACACATATCTTGACAGCTCCCGAAATTGCTTCCACATTTTATAAAAATATTAGCTCTCTAGTTAGTGGCAAAACTTTGTCTTCTTTTCTAATCAATGTTGGCATAAGCATAGCAATTGTAATTCTCCTTCTTCTTATTCTTCCAGTCATTATCCTGGAAGAATGAAAGACATCCATCATTCTGATCATTGAGCAGAAGTACTCAAACCACCAAATTGGAATTAAAAGCTCTTCAATTAAAAAAATAAAAAAAGGGAGAGATGGCGGAGGCAATGTCATCCATGCTGCACGACAAAGTCACAGCTGGAGGAGGGGAAAGTCCGCAAAGCAGGAAGCCCCTGACTGAACTGAAGCCATCTTCTCTGTTGTTTTTATTAGGCTTAGTAATGATGTAGTCACTGGGTCTGGGTGTGGGAATCATGGATATCAATGTAAACAAAGTGTTGTTCCTGTTGAAAAAAAAAAAGTTACAGGAGATGACTGGAGAAATAAGAGGGGAATCTCCTAAAATTTGTCTAGAGCAAAATATTGTTAGGAACATGAGTAATGAGGAGTTTTATGAGAAAATAGAACAGAAGGAGCATGCAGGTGCTTGTTCCCACAGACCCCACCCCTTGCCTTAAACAGGAGGGTATGATGAGAATGGTAGGTGTGTAGTTAATATTATGGCAAGTGGATTAATGAACAAGCACTACCACTCTTAGAAAGGTTAGATGTTATGCCCCTGCTTGGAGATGTAGAACAAAGGAACAAGGAACTCTTACATTATGCAATGGAATAAGTTCCATAAAAAACACGGCTGTTAGGGGTGTGATTTACCTTAGAAAAATAGGATATAATCATTAGCACTTTCTCTTTCAGTTTTAACCTTTTAAAATAAATAGATTAACCTATGAAACCTTAGATTTTTTTGTCTAGACTCTTTAGATAAGTTAAGCAAGTTTCATACAACTGACGAATCCACTATGAATACAGAAAAGATTAATGGGGAGGTTAGGATGAGACCATGAAAGGAAAATGAAACAAAACAAGATTAAAAGAGAAAGGTTACACATAGACGATCACTTGTGATGTGTTCTTTCTCAGAAAGAACAGAGGCTTAGGAGGAAGAAGGCTTAATGAAAATATGTGTAAACAGGGTATAAAATAAAGCTATGAGAAGGAACAGCAGAATGATGCCTTCCCTTGCTACCTAAACCTCCTCTCCTCGTCGCCATTCTTCGCCGACGCCTCGCCTCCTTCTGGATCCCCTGGGCCTGCAGAGGCTGGGCCGTGGCAAATTAGGCTAATTTTCTTCCATTTCCCTCCTGCTGGTCAGCAAAAATCCTTTGTTGAGGCTTTTCAACCATTGATAGTATTTCCTTCAAATTGTCACTAAAATATAATTTGAAGAAAACATAGACATACAAAAACTAAACTCTGCTTTAAAAATCCCGTTTGTTTAAACATACACTAAGTTCCTCCATAACTCATAAAACGTCTTCATAGTTGAGCCAGAGGACTATTCTAGACAACACAACCCAGAAACTGGTCAAGTTGTTAGATGGTCATTGATTAAAATGTAACTTTTAAACTCTCAAGCACAACCTTAAAGAAGTCACACATCTGGGACATCGGCCAGCACTTACCCTCGGGAATACCTTCTTCATGTATAACTCCTGTAACTCAACAGTTTTCATTTTATGAGGATTAGTTTTACTTATTAATATGGGTAGAACAGATCCATGAATATCACACAGAAAGTTCCCTGAATCTTTAAGAACCTGTTAAATAATTCTCTTCTCTAAGCACACCTTACTTCTTAAAATTAAAGTTGACTAGGAGATAACGTCTATTTAATTAATTTTAACAGTGAACTCAAAAACAGGAAGAGGTTCTTTAAAAACATGATGAAGTAATAGAAACTCACGATAAAAAACATAATGTGAACAGAATGATAAGTTCTTTCAGGTAAGAAACTGTGATGCAAAGATATGCATGATTAGAATAATGCTTTGAGATTAAAAATTCATGACTTTTTAAATTTACTTGTTAATATTTTACAAACCTAACATATATAATCTGTTCAAATCTGTAGTAGTAAGTGCTTAGAAGGAAGAAGAGCACTTCCCTTCCTGTTTCCATTTCCCGCAGTTCTGGCTGTCCAAAAGCAATCATGCTCAAATCTTTATGGTTTCTCTTGTATTTCTAAGTAGTTTAATCTCATCTATTTGAGGGCATTAATTGAAATCTGTCTTTCTGCTGTCTCCTTGTTTATGTTTTCTCTTCTCTCCTTGGAGGTCCTCCTCACATATCTGGTAATCCGTGTCCATCCATTCCCAAGAGCCTGGTTAAAGCTCTACTGGGAAGGGTAGGGGCAAAGGAAAGAGCAAACTGCCTTGTGGTGAAAACACCCAAGCCTCTGGGTGGTCTCTTTTTTTGCTTCAGAACTATTTCTTTTCTTCAGGAAAGCACTTTTGAATCTCCTGCCCAGCTGGTAGCAAGTTCCCCTGGAGGAAAGGGCGGGGCAGCAAGGGGCTGGAGCACTCAGGCAGCTGCTCACTCCCAGAAACTCCCTATTTGCAGTTCCACTGTGTTCTCTATCATTGAAGGATTTCAATAACGGGGAAAATGCTTAAGGCCAAAGTTAAAGGGGACAAAAATCAGAATATATGTTATATATATTATATAGATATGATTTTATATACATATATTCAGTATAAACTATCTCCACAGTATGATTTAACTGTATTAGAAAACACAGAAAATAGCTAGGAAGAAGCAGACCAAAACACTGAAGGGTCATGATTATTTCTGAGTGGTAAAATAAAATGTGATTAGTGTTTCCTTTTTGATACTTTTGTTTATTTTCCAAATTTCCCCAAAGTATATACATTAATCTAAATATTAGGGGAAAATATTTGATTTTTTGAAGAAATGCATATCAGAATGCAAATAAAAAAAACTGCAGAGGGAATTTGGCACATGCTCAATCTGACTTGCCCCAAATGGTAGAGTTAGAAATGCGCCAAGGGATTCCAATTCAATCCCATCAAGGTGGCATGTACCAATGCCATCTCTCTAGTCAAAGTGATCAATTTCAGTTCACAATTGATCATAATGATAGGACTAAGAGTCAAAGGGATCACATAAGCAAGACTAGTGTCTGCTAATACCAATAGAATTTAGAAGGAGAGAACGATCCAACATGGGAAGTGAGATACATAGCAGACTCATAGAGTGGCAGATATCCTGAACAGCACTCTGACCTCAGAATTAGCCCTTAAGGAATTCGGATTTGGCTGAAGAGCCCATGAGATTATTTTAGGCATGGAAAGCCAAGACACTCTGGCAAAAAAAATATATATATATATAAATGAAAGATCTCTGTGAGTGAGATCCCAGTGGAAAAAAAGGGCCATCAAAGAAGGAGGTACCTTTCTCTGAAGGTAAATGTTAGTATTGGGGTAAAGAAATTTTCCCGGAGCCAGTGCTGTGGCTTAGTGGGTTAGCCCCTGCCTTCGGTGCTGGTATCCCACATGGGCACTGATTCCATTCCCAGATGCTCCACTTCTGATCCAGCTCCCTGCTAATGTGCCTGGGAAAGCAGCAGGAGATGGCCCAGCTGGGAGACCTGGAAGAAGCTCTTGGCTCCTAGCTTTGGTCTGGCACAGCCCAGGCTGTTGCAGCCACTTTGGGAGTGAATCAGTGGGTGGAAAACCTCTCTCTCTCTGTCTCGCCCTCTCTCTGTAAATCTGCCTTTCAAATAAAATAAATAAATCTTTTTAAAAAAAGGTTTTCCTGATTCTAGTATAAAAGATTTTTAATTTAATATTTGATATCCAATATTTATACAGTATGATTAAGATGTTAAGAATATCCTATTGACATTGAAATATTAAAAATTCCAGTATGTATCAGAATCCAATTCAAGAAATAAGAACTGTTAAAAGGTTTGAAGGCCTCTGTAAATCACGCCTCAATTCTGTTCCTCACTCACCTGAATTTTGGTGTTTGTCATTGAATTTTCATTAGAGTTTTATAGCCTGTATGCAACTGTTAATGGTCTACAGACTACCTTTACATCTTTCAAATTTTTAGAAAATGGTATCATATTGGATGTAGTATTCTCCATGTTGCTTTATTTTTATTCAATATTATGTTTGATTTTCATCCACATTAATTTTCACTGCTCTATAACTTATATATAAGAGAATCTTCAAAGTCATGGAAAATGCATCTTAAGAAAAACTGATGCATGGATTTCAAACTTTTGCACTAAAATAAATTTATATTTTAATTCTATATTTCCATGAACTTTACAAAACAGATCTATTTTTTAAATTTATGTGAAAGGCAGAGTATGAGAGAGAGAGAGAGAGATCTTCCATTCACTGGTTCACTCCCCAAATGCTGGCAATGGCTGAGGCTGGGTTAGGCCAAAGCCAGGAGCCAGGAGCTCCATCCAGATCTCCTCCATGAGTGGCAGAAGCCCAAGTATTGTACTTGGGCCATTCATTACCTGCTGCTTTTCCAAACACAATTAGCAGTGAGCAGGATTGGAAGCACGGGAGTTAGGACTGACATGAGATGCTGGCTTTGCAAACTGGGCTTAATCCATTGAGCCACAACCCTGGCCCCTCCATAAACTTTCTGAAGTAATCTTGTATATGTAACATAGAATCTGTGCACTTTAATTTCATTAATATACCAGAATTTATTTATCTGTTCTTTTACTAGTTAAACTTCAGGGTTTTTTCTTTTTTCAGATTTTCATTATTATAATTTACTTCTTTATGAATTTTTGTATTTCTTTCCCTTGTCTAAACTTATTAACTTAATACAATGTTCAGTAATAGTTGTGATATAGGTTAAGTATCCCCTATCTGAAATGTTGGAACCAGAAGTTTTTCAGATCATGAATTTTTTTCAGATTTTGCAACATTTGCACACACAAAATGAGATATCTTGGGGATGGGACCCAAGTGTAAACATGATTCATTTATGTTTCATATACACTTTATAGAGATTGGCAGAGGTATTTTATATAATATTTATAATAATTTTGTGGATAAAATAAAGTTTCCTTTTTAAAAAATATTGATTTATTTATTTGAAAGGCAGAGGGAGAGAGAGAGAGAGATCTTCCACCCACAGGTTCATTACTCAAATAGCTGCAATGGGTTGTGTTGGGCCACTCTGAAACCAGGAGTCAGGAGCTTCTCCCACATGCGTGCAGGGGTCCAAGTACTTGGGCCATCCTTTCCTCCTTTCCCAGGCAATTTTCCATTTGTGGCATCATGTTGATTCTCAAAAAGTTTCAGATTTTGGAGCCTTTTGGATTTTGAACTCCTGGATTAGAGAGATTCAGCTTACAGGAGCATTCTTTGTCTTGTTCCCACCTAACTAATTTCTTCCTTTTCCTCTTCTTTGGTTTATTTTGTTGTGTCTTTTATAATTTTTTGATTGAAAGGCAGTTTAGTTTTATTGTTTATTTATCAATATAAATATTTAAGACTTCAATAAAACACTGCATTAGTTATATACTACAGGTTCTATAGGTATTTTGCATATTGTCATTATTTTCCAGATACTGAGTTATTTTGGTTTGTATTTCCTCTTTGACCTAAAGCTGGACTAAGGGAAAAAAATTGTTTTAGAGATTCAAGTCCCATCTCTGTTCCCAATTCCAACTTCCTGCTAATACACACCCTGGGGATGGCTCAAGTGATTTGGGTTCCTGGCTTCCATTCTGCGGCTAACCCAACTCTGGTTGTTTCAGGCATTTGGGGAGTGAACCAACAGCTTCAACAGTATTGTTCTCTCTCGCTCTCTCTTTCTCCATGTCTCTCAGATAAAGTTTAAAAAATATCTTGATTAATGAGATTAGGAGATTTTAGTTTTTGATTTGTTAATTTTTGTGTTGTTGGGATTACAGCATATTGTTAGTATAATTTCTATTTTTTCTTGTGAATTTTTTTGTGCTTTAGAATATGGTAGTTTTTGCTGGTGGTACTTGGAGGGTTGTCTCTATTTTCAGTGTGCAAAGTTCAAAATATCTGTAAGATGGAGGTACTGCTTGTGTAGTCTAAGCCTTCTCCAACTTTACATATTTTTTTCCCACTGACTCTTTAGGGACTGAGAAGTGAAATCATTTATCACAAATGTGCTTCAGTCTACTTCCTTGCCTTAGTACATTTTTTCCCTTTGTAGACACTTTTACATAATTTGGTCTGCTGATATTCATAACTTTTTATGTTCACATTTTAAGTACCCTTCTTCCTAAGCTATGTTTTTAGATGAGAGTTCCATGGTGTTTGGTATAAGGGTCACCACTCCTCATGTTTGAAATTGTACTTGCCTATATAGGTGTCACATTTGGCATTCTGAAACATTTTGTCTTAAGTGCACTTATTTCATATAAGGGTACTTGAAAAAGTTCATGGCAAATGAAATGATAAAAGCAAGTTTGTTTTGGTGCAAAAATTTTTGAGATCCATACATAGTTTTTTTATTTTCCATGAACTTTTTATCAAGCTCTTGGGTTTTGCTTTATAGTTCCACTTGATATATTTTTACAGAATGATAGCATACTTTCATTTGTTGCTTGATATGGTGCGCGTCTAATTACAGATATAGAGCTTTTGAGCTAATAAACATATGTTCTTGCTGTTCCTCAATGAGTTATCACATGTACCCCCTAAGGGTAAGATGCCCTATATTGAATTCTCCAAACTATATATACAATCTTCAAGATAATCAAGATGCTATCATTTTCAAGATAATCTATCCTTTGAAAGTCAAATACATATTTTTCTCTCTCAAAACAATGCACGCATTTTCTCATGAGTTCAGGCAACTCACAGTTCAGTCTTCCTAGATCTGCCTTAGATATTCAGCCTTACTGGAATTACAGACATTGCCAACTGCAGAGTCTTCCAGTAATCAATTACCAGCTTGTGTTGAACATGTTGTAACATCTTCAATAGTAACATAGTTCAAGGGCAGATTTCCAATTGTTCTCTCATCTTCCCTCCTCCCCTGCCTCCCACTCCTCTTTTTCTGTCCTGTTCTTTGCCTCTATCTTTTTGCCCCACCCCCTTCCTCTTCTTGACTCTTTTTCCTTTTTCTTCCTTTCTCATTCCAATCCCTCAAAACAAAAACAAAAACCAGAAACCAGGCATTAGATTTTCTGGAGCAAAATTGCTCCATCTACTGGTTAATCTAAGATTTTCATATTTACGCACAGAAAGAAATTGGAGACATCAACAGGTTAAAGGAAATAATTTCATTTATCCAAATTTTAGTACCTGAGAAGATATTGGCAATTTATGATTGTTCTTAAATATCTGAATTTAACTCCAAATTTACCAAAGATTAACATAGATCAAGTTATTTTAATGTCTCTCTTTTTTTAAACTTTTATTTAATGAATATAAATTTCCAAAGTACAGAATATGGATTACAATGGCTTCCCCCCCATAACATCCCTCCCACCCGCAACCCTCCCCTTTCCCACTCCCTCTCCCTTTCCATTCACATCAAGATTCATTTTCTATTCTCTTTATATACAGAAGATCAGTTTAGCATACATTAAGTAAAGATTTCAACAGTTTGCTCCCACACAGAAACATAAAGTGTAAAATACTGTTTGAGTACTAGTTATAGCATTAAATCACACTGTACAGCACACTAAGGACAGAGATCCTACATGAGGAGTAAGTGCACAGTGATTCCTGTTGTTGACTTAACAAATGTCTCTTAATGTCTCTTATATTTGCAAACCGCTGTTGTAACATTTTAATCCTTATCAAACTCAATTTGTCCCTTCTGATTTCCTTCTACCTTATTCCATTTGTTGCGGAAGTAGCTTCTCAGCCTCCTCTCCTAAGACCTCGTACTATGCACCTTTCTCCAGCCCCAGTTCAGTCTGTATCCTCAAAGGATACTGCATGCATCTCCTAAGTGACTCATCTTCTTCAGCACTTTTTCAATTATTGCCTTTTCACACACTTTTGGTAAATTTATGTTTCTAGACTGGAATTCTCTTTATATATCTAGGCACATCTATAAATATTGCTACAGCTGGCTTACATGCACTTCAAGCTCATTAAAAACAAGCTTGCTCACTTGCTCTCTCATTCATTTTGGTTAATGAATTTGGTTAATGCCATCTAACCTGTTCCAGTTATCTAGTGCTGCTTGACAAGCCACTCAAATTTAATGCCATCCAATAGCAGCCATTTTATTATGCGCACAGATTCTGTAGGAGTTACAGAGAGGCAACACTAGGACAATAGCTGAGAAAGCTGTCTTTTGCTGTTAGATGTCACAAAAATGGTGCGGGGCATAAGACGGGGAAGTATAGGTGAGAAGCAGGTCCTTTTACTTTGTTACCTATAAATATGTTATTTTTGATTACCACTCTCCCGTGGAGCACCATAAAAGAATAAAAACAACAGAATCTTATAAATTAAATGTTCTCCAGGATATGTACTAAATTATTCCTTTATTATATATTTCTGTAGGATACAATGTGATATTTTGTTGCATGAATACAATATGCAATGATCAAATTGGTTACTTTGCATTTCCATTTCCTTAAATATTAAAAAACAATTTTCAATAAAATGTAATAATGGCAGATGCCTCTGGGATACAATGTGACTCCGCAATACATGTACATGTATACAGCATCTCCTGATCAAATCAGAGCAATCAACATTTCCATCGCTTCCTCACCACCCCATGATGAGAATATTCAAGCTCCTCCTTTTCAGTCATTCATAAAGTGTGTGAAAGTTTATTGTGAATTACAGTCCCCTCGTTGTACTGTAAAGCACTAGAATTTATTCCTCCCATCTAATTGTATTCATTTTCCCTTGCACTTTCCCCAGTCCCTAATAATCACTATTCTACAGTCAGATTGACTAGGTTTTTCTTTTGCCTTTTTTTTTTTGGTGGTGAAAAAATGAATTAGTGATTTTCAATAGTTAATGTGCAACTTGAACTACAAGAAATTGGTAAACTGGCTAGTACAACATCACATATTATACTCATGCTTAACAGAATGCCAAGGTGCAGGTGTGAAACAGATTCTGGAAGCCTGTCGGCCTCGCCAAACCGGAAAATGAAAGCAGTGTCAATCAGCCCTATCCATAGATAAATTGCTATGAACATTTTTTATTTATGAATAAATTATTCACTTGCTATTAAATAACAGAAGCCTCCAAACTATACATCTTCATTTGCACACTTCAGTTTGATAGCATATTTCATAAGCAAATGCATCCATGTTAGAGTTGAAGTTGCAAAGTAAAAAAAGTTTGCAATCACAAAGTTTTTTTCATAATATGCATCATTTAGAAACTTTTCAAATAAAACCCATATACATAGTTTTCAAATTATTTTGCAGCAATATAAACTTATCTTTTGACTCAATTTTCCAAGGAATTTTTTAAGTACCCTGATATTTTTTGAAACCATGATCTCTTTGAGTATGCTGCATTTCATGTTCAAACAGCATGCAATGTGAAACATACTGATTGAATGAGTTAAACTCCTAGGATAAAACCTGGAACATTGATTAGAGGATGGAATGCAGTTCTCCTTGCTCTACTGGACTACGCTGGTGTGTACCTAATATAAAACCACCTGCAGAAACTGCTCTATGAAACTTTATGTTGCACAACCCATGACTTGGTTTCAGGTATCAACACAAGGGAATTTAGGGAAGCCATTGCTAGATACCCAAGCTTCACTAACTTAAGTGCACTAATTCAGGTTTCTTATGAAATTACAGTCTTACATGCATATTTCAAACACATAACTAAAATGTGTGGCAGAGTAATACAGCATAGCCCTGAAAATAATTTCCAAATGGATCTTTAAGAAAAGTACTCTAGAAACCTGTGCCCTCGCAGACTAGGAATAAGATAGTTACACAGTCAAGCAATACAGAGATTAACACCCCAACATAGCACAAAATAGTGTTGGACAAACAAAAGTTGACAAGTGATTCATAAGGCAGTACTATAAAACTCAAATGTTTTGTGGTAAGTAGAGAGTACATGGAATAACTGAATGAACATGGACTGTGATGAGGACAATACTAGAAGTAAAAGGTGCTGAACGAGTAGAAGAGATTGAGTACAAAGGTTTCTTGGAGGGGCTATGAGCTGGGCATGGCAGCATGAACGAGCAGTTAGGATTCCTGAGTCCAAGCAGAGGTGGTAGTACTCTGAGCAAAGGGCAGGAGGGATATAATCCAGGGAATGTTCAGAATAAAAGGTGAATGGAGCACATTTAGTGTGAGCCTGAAGTACATGGCACAGCTGGTTAAGCCACCATCTGCAGTGCCTGCATCTCATGTGGGCACCAGTTCGAGTCCTGGTTGTTCCACTTCCAATCCAGCTCCCTGCTAATGCACCTTGGAAAGCAGCAGAGGGTAGCCCAAGGGCCTGGGCCGCTGCACCCACGTAGAAATAGGGAAAAAGCTCCCGGCCCCTGGCTTCTGCCTGGCCCAGCCCCAGCCCCAGCCGTTGCTGCCATTTAGGGAGTGAACCAGTGTATGGAAGGTCTCTCTCTGTCTCTTCTCTCTCTCTCTAACCCTCTCAAATAAATACATCTTTAAAAGAAAAAGGAAGAGAAAGAAATACAGAAGATAAAGCTGAAAAGAGAGGTAGAAGTCAAATGGTGGATTGCTTTGAATGACCAAGTTTAGCATCTTTTCTGTAGGAGATGGAGCTTCAAATGTTTCAGCAGGATAGCGACAACGGGATTTGGGGAAATATTTCTGAAGGGAGGCGGTAGGTATCAGAGTGCCCAAGGCAAGTAGGGTACTACAAAAACTCAGGTGACAGAAAATGAGAGACCAAAGTAGGGTGGTGGTGATGGGAGGAGGAAAGAATCCCAGGGTCAGTTCAAAGGTAGATTCAGGCCGGCAACGTGGCTCACTTGGCTAATCCTCCACGTGCAGCACCAGCACCCCGGGTGCTAGTCCCAGTTGGGGCGCCGGATTCTGTCCCGATTGCTCTTCTTCCAGTCCAGCTCTCTGCTGTGGCCCAGGAAGGCAGTGGAGGATGGCCCAAGTGCTTGGGCCCTGCACCCACATGGGAGACTAGGAAGAAGCACCTAGCTCCTGGCTTCGGATCGGTGCAGCGTGCTGGCTGCAGCGCGCCGAACATAGTGGCCTTATTGGGGGGGGGGGGGGGAGGGTAAACCAACAAAAAAGGAAGACCTTTCTCTCTGTCTTTCTCTCTCACTGTCTAACCCTGCCTGTCCAAAAAAAAAAAAAAAAAAAAAAAAAAAAAAAAAAGGTAGATTCAGCAGGAATTGATTAAGGCAAACAGGGAGTGAAAGAGTAAAATCTATATTGTAGTTCTGAGTGTGAAAGGCTATATGAAGGTATTGAAGATGATCACAAATTCCCAGATACCCCTCCAGCTGAGAGTTCAAATCTAATTTCCTTCCCTTTCCCTTGGAACCTGGAACTGGTCTTAACAACTCGTTGTAACCAGTGGAATGTGGAAGAAGTGATACTACATAACCTGAGGCTAGTTCAGAAAAGAAGTGGGCTGTTCCTGTCTTGTTGCATAGATGACATGTCCTAACCCATCTGTGTGCACTGCAATCTCTAGCTCAGGGGAGCCCTCTGCTTGACTTGTCCAAATCGAAGCATAGATGTGCAAGCAAAAAAAAAGAAAAAAAAAAAAAACTTGCAGATGATTACTGCCTTGATGAACTGTTAATAGTGAAAGACAAATGGTAGAATCAATCCCAGAGAAACTGATTATTTGGCTTTCAAATACGAGAAGCATTCATCTCAAATGCTAGCTGAGTAGGAGTGCTGTGGTTTGCATGTGGTTTGTCTCCCAAAGGTTCATCTGCTAGAGGCTTGGTCCTCAGTCTGCAGCACTGAGGTGGTGGAACCTTTAAGAGGTGGAGTCCAGTGGGAAGTTATAAGGTCATTGCAGGCACTGCCTTTGGAGGGGATGAATGTTGGTCTTGTAGAGGGAGTTCTCAAGAGTGATTATAAAGCTGGGCCACTCAAGGCCTTATGCATGGCCTTTTCTGTATGTGACCATGTTCCTTCCTGCTTCTCTACCACATTGTGACACAGAGAAAAAGGCCTCTGCCAGCAGCCAAACTGATGGGATTTTCAGCCTCCAAAATTGTGATCTAAATAAGTCTCTTCATAAAACTCCCAGACTCAGCTATTTTTGTTATGGAAACAAATCAGCCTAATTTAACCTGGGTAAGCAGAGTCTAGCACTGGACAGAAAGTAGTAGTAAGAAGATTGCTCCACAACATTTACATCTCTCTACCCAACCACACTTCTGACCACTACTATGCACATGTAATGCAGCCGGAGTTAGGTGTTCAGGCTATTTGGAGGTACACCCTGGTCTTCTAGAAGACTCAGAGCAGACATCTATAAGAATTTAAAAGAGAAACTCAGTTTGAAAACCAGCAGAATGATCTATTTTCCAAGTTATACAACTCACTCATTTTTCCAGACATAGCTTTATCCATATTAAATGTATGGTTACTGAAGGTCATGAAAACATGTGAACAGAAAATTCAAAATTTTATCTTAGTCCAATACCAAATCACAATAATGTTTGTTTTTATTTTTTAAATTTATTTATTTGAAAGGTAGAGTTACAGAGACAAAGAGAGAGACACAGAGAGATCTTCCATCCTCTGATTTACTCCCCAAATATCTTCAGCATCTGGAGCTGGGCCAGGCTGAAACCAGGAGCCAGGGGCTTTATCTTGGTTTCCCATGTGGGTGCAGTAGTCCAAGGACTTGGCCCATCCTCTGCTGCTTTCCCAGGTGCATTAGCAGGGAACTAGATTGGAAGTGGAGCAGCCAGTACTCAAAACAGCATCCATATAAGATGCCAACGTCACATGTAGTTGCTTAACCCATTACACCACAATGCCATCCCCCTCCCTCCCCCAACCCCCAATAGTCTTAAACAGAACTAAATAGGCTAGCAGATCCATATCAGAAATGACCATTTTTTAAATAATATCAGTTATTTGGACATTTGTTTCTCTATGCTGTTTTCCCCAGTATCAGCTTTACTGAAGCATTATTCATATGTACAGTAAAATTCCATGATTTGAAGTATCAAGTGCAATGAGTTTTAATAATTGTATGTGTACACAGTCTAGTAATCACTGCAATCAAGATAAAGAAAATTTCCATCACTTCAGAATATCCTTTTGTTTCTTTCACAAACAATTCCCCAGCCCCAGGCAATGATTGGTCTGCTTTCTGTTACTAAGTTTTCTTTTTTATAAGATTTTTGGCTTTTTAATTTTAATTAGCTTTTAATAGATTAATGTACTTTGTAGATCCAGTTCTAAGAACATAATGATACTCCCTTCCTCCTTCCCTCCTGGTCATTAAGTGTTGACTTTTTTAGGCTTCTATAAAGTGTCATCATATAGCAAGCTTCTTTTCTTTGGCATAATGTTTTTGGTATTCATCCATGTTTTTGCATTGATTAGTAGTTACTCCTTTCCATTACTGAGTAGTATTTTAATGTGTGCATATATCACAAATTATTTATTCATTTGCCTGCTGATGACCACTTGGGTTGTCAGTAATTTTGGCTATCACAAATTAAGTTAGAGGGACCAATGCTATTGCATAGCCAGTAAAGCTGCCACCTGCCGTGCTGGCATCCTATATGGGCGCCAGTTTGTGTCCCAGCTGCTCCACTTCCAATCCAGCTCCCAAGGGCTAATGTGCCTGGGAAACCAGTGGAGGATGGAAAGTCCTTGGGCCCCTGTATGCACATGGGAGACCCAGAAGAAGCTCCTGGCTCCTGGCTTTGGATTGGCCCAGCTCTGGCCGTTGCAGTCATTTGTGGAGTGAACTGGCAGATGGAATATCTCTCTCTCTGCCTTTCAGAAAAATAAATAAATCTTAAAAAAAAAAAAAAAGAATAAGAAGATGAAGAAGAAGAAAAAGGTTAGGGCAGGCATGTGGAGCAGCAGGCTAAGCCGCCCCTTGGGAAACTCATATCCTACATTACAGTGCTGGTTCAAGTCTTAGCTATTCAACATTTCCAGTCCAGCTCGGTGCCAATGCACCTAGGAAGCAGAGGACAATGGCTCAAGTACTTGGGTCCTTGCCACGCACATGAGAGACCCAGATGGAGTACCTGGCTACTAGCTTCCACCTGGTCCAGTCCTAGCTGTGTAGCAATTTGGGAACCAAACCAGCATATGAAACATCTCTCTCCTGTCTCTCCCTTGCTCTGTCATTCTGCCTTGCAAATAAAAAAAGTTTCAAATAAAAAAGCTGTTATGATCACAGGATATATATACAT
The DNA here is from genome assembly GCF_964237555.1 of Oryctolagus cuniculus. Classification (NCBI taxonomy): domain Eukaryota; kingdom Metazoa; phylum Chordata; class Mammalia; order Lagomorpha; family Leporidae; genus Oryctolagus; species Oryctolagus cuniculus. The sequence goes on from NC_091435.1 coordinate 53,001,602, forward strand.
TTCTCTTGAATAAAATACCTAGTAATGAGGAATGATGCCTTTTATACTAAAAAACACTTGTGGTTTACCCTATCAATTATTCTGACAAAATGAAGCATACAAAAGTTTCTTATTTCATAATAAAATTTATTAGATTTATTGTAAAACAGTTGAAGAATTTATACATTTTCCAGCCCTAAAAGAGTCACACACAATCACATATGTTCAATATATTCCAGGACTGTGCTTAACATATTTGAGAATCTATTCCCTATAATCTTCAATACATTATGAATCAAATAAAATAATATGCTCATGTTATAAACAAATAAGTTGTACATTAAGAATCCTGTTGTGATTTTTCTCTTAAGAACATAGAATTGTAGACTCTCTCATTTGAAAATGAGGATGACCTCACTTAGTTTTATAAAGAAATATTTGTATAAAATGCCTACATGGCTTCTCATTTAAGTTGCATCTGCTTTAATTAAAGAAAGAAAATACTACTCATTTCATTTTCCAAATGAGAGAGATTTCCTAAATTTACAACATCCTAGGATTGTTCTTGGTCTGAAGTTCCATGTAGAAATGTCTGGAATAGCAAACTTTAAGTATCAGAATACAGGGATATAAGCTTTACACTCAAAAGAGCAGAGAATCCAAATATTAACAAATTACAGTTCCAGAAAACTCAAAAATACAACCTAGACATCCCCTGTTTAAATAACATAATTGTCACTTTAAAGTTAAAACTACAAGTCACTGAAATATAGCATATGCAGAGATCAGGAAAATTCCAAGTGTTCCTAAATAACTATCATTATAAAAATGAATATTCATTTTATAATACACAGTCTCTGGAGAAAAATACATAAGGATTATATCAAAGAGACTTCTGTCATAACAAAGTAAAACTTTAACCTTCAATGTATGTTCTAAAATTACTAAGAAGGTTCAACTTCACGAAATTAATGAAAATAAAATGTAGCCAACATCAGTGATTTTTGTGACACAAACTAAAACTTAAAAAAATACATAAAACAAAAATAAGAAGAGTTTCCTGGCACATCCAATATTTATGTTCCCTTATCTCAGCACTTGGAAACTCCATGTCAGATTCTATAAACTAGTCATAAAAAATAAGTTTTTAATCAATCGACTCTACCAATCTGCCATCTGACACCCATCACTGACAACATCCAACACATTCTAGCACCTACCAACTGCCACACAGTGGCAACAGTGCAGGCCAGCGCAGCGAGGGGACACACACCTGCGCTCCCAAGCCCCAGCACAGCTGCTCTGCCTGCGTCAATGCACCCAGTCCCTCGGGTGGCGCAGAACTTCCAGAATTTCAGCTTCTTTGGAATTCTCTGAGGGTGAATGCATGTACTCCCATCTATGAGTGTCCAAAACAAGCCAAATAATAATAAACATATATAACTCATAAATGAAAAATAAAATTCCAAGACAGAAAAAAAAAAGTCTTATATCTCTTTGTCTCTACTGCGCCTATTGTGCCTAGCACCCACTAGACTTTGATTTGCGGCTAAATAAATAAAGTTACTTAACAATACTGGAGCATATTTTGGCTAACATTAATAGCCCAGAGTCAAAATACACTTGCAATATAAATTAGGGTTTCTTAAAGTGTAGAACTTTGGTTGACCCATGGGCCAACTTTTTTAGCTTAATGTTGATGCCTACCTCTTCCCAGAAGAAAAACAGATAGGGCAGGTGAGTCTCTCGCAAAACCAGACACCACAACCCAGCGACTCAGGCTACCTTCTCACTCCTCTTCAACACCTGTTCTCACATGCAAAGTTGTGTCGTTCAGTCCTGTCACCCTTTTAAAACTCCATCTGATTGGCCTTAATTATTCGACTGTGATTTTCTTTAAAATCAGCAGAGTCAAAATCAACTAATAGTTAGGGCATTTTCAGTGTTAACTTTCACACTTCGTGGGAGTCCAGGAATTGGGATGGGTGAATTAGTAGAATGAGCTATGTCCTTACCGTGCAGTGAGAGGTAGTGACATCAAGATGCTTTCAATCCTGGACCCTGGAGTGAAGAGGCCGAACTTTGTGCCCCGATCATACAGCAGGTTAAATTCAACATACCTGACATGAAGACATCAATAACATTAATGGTGAGCAGGGTGAAATCTTTCTTAAGAAAGATGAACCCATAATGAATATTTAACAGGGATCTCCTGCCAGTTCCCATTAGCTGGAACTGGCACAGAGGACACCAGCCTGCCGCCCACTGTGCTTTCTCCATCTGGGCAGGCACAAATAAAAGGGTATTCTACCCAGTAAACAATAGGTGACAGATTCTGTCCCAACACAGAGCAGTTCTAAAACAAGAAGGTTATGTTTTCCCATAAACAAACAGAAAGGACACAAAGCTGAGAACTTTCAGGCACAGCAACAATGAAGAAAAGAGCCTCCTTTCTCGGGCTACCACAGCTCTGGCCCTCTCCACAGTCCAGGATGTTTCGGAGTACATTTCATGTACTGTCACTCACAAGTACTACAGCCAACACAGTGTAAAACTTTTGTAACTGAAAGGCCAAATACTTCTAAGGGCAATCTATTAAGAACGAGGTAACCGCCTTTACAAAGTAGTCAACAGCATGAACATGTACTCATGATTCAGTCTTCCCGGATAACAAAAGGTACTGTTTCCGAGTTGCAGTGCTGCTGTTTTGCTTTATTTTTAGAAAAACATCATCAGCATCAACCAAAACTTGGTTCAGTGTATTAGTTCTCCCACAAGTGCTATAGAGTCAGATCTGGACCCCATCCAGAGCCTACAAATCTGGGCCTGCCTTTAACACCCTGGGATAGAAAAGGACCTCTTCTCATCAAGTTCAAAAGAGTAATTTCTACGAAACAAAAGAATGTAGATTCAGAAATCTGAAAGTCAATCAAAAGCCCCCCAACCAGATCACTTCTCAACTCCTGACTACTTTCTTGACCCAAACTGCACTCAGATATTCTCATTTCTCTCACTCTACTGTCCTAAGCCTACCTATAGCCAAATTTCTAGAATCTCTACTTACTCTATTTTTAAAAGCACCTTTGTTGGGCCGGCGCCGCGGCTCAATAGGCTAATCCTCCACCTAGTGGCGCCGGCACCCCGAGTTCTAGTCCCGGTCGGAGCGCCGGATTCTGTCCCGGTTGCCCCTCTTCCAGGCCAGCTCTCTGCTGTGGCCAGGGAGTGCAGTGGAGGATGGCCCAAGTACTTGGGCCCTGCACTCCACAGGAGACCAGGAGAAGCACCTGGCTCCTGCCTTCAGATCAGCACGGTGCGCCGGCCGCAGCGCGCCAGCCATGGCGGCCATTGGAGGGTGAACCAACGGCAAAAAGGAAGACCTTCCTTTCTCTCTGTCTCTCTCTCTCACTATCCACTCTGCCTGTCAAAAAAAACAAAACAAAAAAAAAAACAAAAACAAAAACAAACAAAAAAACACCTTTGCATGAGGAAACTTATCAAAGGACCTACAGAAATTTAAATAATGGGATCTCACAGATCCTAATTCTCACCGGATATTTTTAACCGATTCATTTTAAGGCATTCATGACTATGAGTATTTAATACAAAGAAGTTCAAAAAGTTTATGGAAAAGTGAAATTAAAAGATAAGTTTATGGGGCCAGCATTGCAGCATAGTGGGTAGCCTTCCGTGATACCAGCATCCCATATGGATGCTGATTCAAGTCCTGGCTGCTCCACTTCCAGACCAGCTCCCTGCTAACGGCCTGGGAAAAGCAGTGTAAGATGGCTCAAGCACTTGTGCCTCTGTCGTCCACATGGGAGACCTGGATGAAGCTCCTGGCTTTGGCCTGACTCGGACCTGGTTGTTGTGGACACTTGGGGAGTGAACCAGGGGATGGAAGAGCTCCGTCTCTCCCTCTCTCCCTGTAACTCTTTCAAACAAATAAATCTTTCTTAAAAAGGAAAAAAATGTTGGCTGGTGCCATGGCTCATTTGGCTAATCCTCCAACTACGGCACCGGCACTCCGGGTTCTAGTCACAGTTGGGATGCCAGAATCTGTCCCGGTTGCTCCTCTTCCAGTCCAACTCTCTGCTGTGACCCGGGAAGGCAGTGGAGGATGGCCCAAGTGCTTGGGCCCTGCACCCGCATGGGAGACCAGGAGGAAGCAACTGACTCCTGGCTTCGGATTGGTGCAGCGCACTGGCTGTAGTGGCCATTTGGGGGGTGAACCAATGGAAGGAACACCTTTCTCTCTGTCTCTCTCTCTCTCACTGTCTAACTCTGCCTGTCCAAAAAAAAAAAAAAAAAAAAGTTTATTTTGGTGCCAAAAAATGTGAAATCCACAGAAAGTTTTTTCATAAGATACATTTTCCACAAACTGTGTAAAGTACTCTCATACTTTCTTGTGTCTGTTTGAAAAGATAGTTGAAATGAATCTTTTGAAGTCATTCCCAGGACCATGAATTCACCTCCTGACTCCCTTTTTTCACCTTTCTAAAATACGACCGCTACAAGATAACTGCAATTACCTCGTTTGTATTATTGTGTTCATTAAGTAATATATTCAGACGCTCATAAGAGGCTCCCTAGATGAGTTTTCTGCAGGATCTCTGAGTTCATTTCCTTTTTTGAGTGGAGGATGCCCTTTGTTCTACATTCTGACTCCTGGCAGATTTTACTTAGATCAGACCATCCTAGTCCTTTTCATATGTATATCCTCTTTGAAATGCCTGAGAGTTATGAACTTGAACCAATCCTTTCAATTTAATGCCTAAATTTTACCCCACTTCTCTTTCCTAAAGTAAAACAAAACAGAAAGTTAAAGGCCTTTAGTTTTTATTCTATGAAAAAAAAAATAACTACAAGACTTAAGTCCAAAATCTGGGGAGAATAGTGATAACTGCGGGCAAGACTGGATGAGAATGACAAATAGGAAATCTTAGTCCTAGGGAAAGCAGACTGACCACTGAAAGGGAGAAGTGGGAGCAGGAAGAATCATGCAAGAAGCATATACATAACAGGTTATGAATGCAGAGTAAGGAACTGAAGACAGTGCTGATAATCCCAGGGAAGGCCTCAGGTAATCTTAAACTCCAGAGCTTATGCCATCTTAAACTGCAGAATGAGGCCCTGTTGGAACAGTCACAAAATATACCTCAAAAAATTAATCTAACAGGCCCAAATTCTGCCTAAACCAAAAGATATCAGATGAGATGGGCGTCTGGTGTTGCAATCAAGACACTTTAAAATGCCTACATCCCATACTGGAGTGCCTGGGTTCAATACCTGGCTCCAGTTCTTGACTCCAGCTTCCTGCTAATGTAGACCCTGGTGATGGGTCAACTCACTGGGTTCCTGACACCCACTTGGGAGACTTAGATTGAGTTCCCAGCTCCTTGCACCTCTGGCTGTTATGGGCATTCTGGGAATGAATCAGTAGATGGGAACAGTCTCACATTCTCTCTGCCTCTCAAATATATTTTTGAAGACACTAAATGTAAAACGATACACATACAATGGAACTTTCAGAATGATTTGCCATTACAAAATGTAAACAAAACGAGAAATTTCTACAGCTAAGATATAGACTTCACCTAATTAGTATTCACAAAATCTGCCAGCTCTGTACATGAAATCTTGCACACATCTCAAACACTTTACTTTCCATAGAGTTTTACATCATCTTCCTATGGATGTCTTCCCCACCAAACTCTAAGCCTTTTCTGTAGTAGATCCACAGTATGCCCATCTTTGCAGCCAGGCCAGGGTTCTAACCATCGGGGGCCCACTACAAATGCCAAGTGAAAAAAGGAAAGATTGGCAAAAGTGTATTTGAGAAATTATGGAAACAAACAAATAAACAGAGAAATCACAAAACAGATGCCATAGAAATTTCTAAACTGAAAATTTAGTCAAATTTCATTTTTCCAAGTTGATAAATAGGGACTCTATTATACAGGCAACCATAAGAAAACTAAATAGAGACATTTCTCTCTAGATTCAGAGCATTATTTAAGTTGACCTCTTTAGGGCAAAACTTTTCCCTCTTAGTACCCAAAGCTTCATGCCTCAGAATTAACATAAATGAGAAAAACCACTTTATAATCATGGACCAGTGGCCTGTATGAAATTAAGACGGCAATGAGATACTGATGTGGGCTGGCAGGATTGGTAATTTGGAGCTGATTCACAAGTACACAGTGCCTGAAGATGACCTCAGATTTGTCACCCAACTGAGATCATTAAGTTCAATGCACAAAACAGTGTGGCCAAGCTAAGTATCCTGCTTCAACTACTTCACTTCCTTTACCTACTGGACAGACTAAGTTTTGAAGTCATGGTAACTCGCGTCCATATCTGAGACCAGCTGTTTCATCGAAGGCATTTTCTGAGAGTAAGTTACCTCACCTGTAAAATGATAATTATATCTATCTCACAGCTTTGCTGAGAAAATTGGATGTAAAATGCCTATCTCGGTGGTTATACACAGAAAGGGCTCCAAAAATTGTAAGATTTGTCATTAAACGGGGCCGGTGCTGTGGCGCAGTGGGTTAACGCCCTGGCCTGAAGCGCCGGCATCCCATATGGGTGCCGGTTCTAGTCCTGGCTGCTCCTCTTCTGATCCAGCTCTCTGCAATGGCCTGGGAAAGCAGTAAAAGATGGCCCAAGTCCTTGGGCCCCTGCACCCACGTGGGAGACCAAGAAGAAGCTCCTGGCTTTGGATTGGCACAGCTCCAGCTGTTGCGGCCAATTGGGGAGTGAACCAGCAGATGGAAGACCTCTCTCTCCCTCTCTCTCTGCCTCTCCTCTCTCTGTGTAACTCTTTCAAATAAATAAATAAATCTTTAAAAAAAATTTTGTCATTAAATGTAAGTAATTTCTGAAATTGTTATTTCCATTAAAGTAACTTCCATGAAATCTTTATGATGAGTGGGAAAAAAGGTGTGACTCAAAATTTAGAAAGCAGCAAAAACATTAAATGATGCCCATTTTAGCATAAGGTTAAAGGGTATTGTTAGAAGCCTAAAAGAAATCAGCTGAATTAAATTCAGCAAGGATTTACTGCAGACCTACTATGCGTCTCTAATATACAGATGAACTAAATGAAATTTGCTAGCTTTAGAATACCAATTTAAATGCTGTTTTTAACTCATCTAATGTTCATCTGGTTATGAAAAGCATCAACACAATTACTACAGAGAATCTGTGCAAGACAACACACTGCGGACTAGTTTTGCACTCACCGTCCTCTTCTGAGTTGCTGCCACAGCTTCTCTTGGGGCGTGAATGAGTCATCACAGTGCTTTTTCACAAGGGGAATATAAGAAGGTACGACTGCCTGGGCACAGCTCTGCACAAAGCGAAACACCTCCTCCTTGGATGGAGAGTCAAGGTCATCGAAAAAAATCCCACCGATGCCCCTCCGCTCTCCACGATGGGCTATAAAAAAGTAATCGTCACACCTAGAAAATGCAGCCGGGCCAAATGGGGAAGAGAAGAGGGTGGGGAGGAGAAGAACAGGAAAATCAGTGTGACTCTTTCAGTTCAGAGCACTATCCTTCACTAACAACCAGTTTAGTGTCCTTTCTGCCCATCTAGGAAAATGAAACTTTAGATAGAGCTTTTGCATCGATAGTCACTGGAGAAAACGCTGATACTTGTGTCAGACGAGCAACCAGGCAACTTACCTAACTTACCAACTGAATCCTAACAGGCTGAGTGTAAAGAGAGTCTGGTATCAACACTGCCTTCCTGAAACAGTGAGGCTACTGCCTTGAGAAGTATAGCTGCTTCTATAAGAGGAGGGCACGGATCTTCTTCTAATAATGACACCACCCAGGCAAAATCCTGACTCTCTGGTCAGTTCTGTATTCCCCAAAGAAAGGTACTGTAAACAATATCTAAGGCTGCTTTTGGCAATAAAATCTGCTGGCTCTATAGCATGCATAACTGGGGGAAGGGCGGTGGAAGAAACTGTTCAGGCGCATTAGAGTTTATACCCTTGTGAGCTCACACATGAAACTATCAATCTGTTCTACAGTTTTTTCCTTTCTGTGTCTACCAAACAAGTTTCCTAAGGAAACCACTTCCTAAATGCTAAGCTCATAAAACAGTTCACACCTGGGAAATAGTTCTTTTGATAATCTGCATATAATAAGGGTCTCTATGAGGAAATACCTGTTTAAACAAACAAAAAAAATGCTATCTAAAAGGTCACTTTAAACATAGCCCTGATATGAGCCGGTGCTGTGGCATAGCAGGTTAAGCCCCGACCTGTGGCACTGGCATCCCATATGGGCACTGGTTCGAGTCCTGGCTGTTTCACTTCTGATCCAGCTCTCTGCTAACGGCCTGGGAAAGCAGTAGTAGAGGACAACTCAAGTGTATGGGCCCCTACACCTGCATGGGAGACCCAGAAGCAGCTCCTGGCTTCTGGCTTCAGATCAGCCCAACTCCAGTAGCTGTGGCTATTTGGGGAGTGCGTCAGCAGTTGGAAAACATCTCCCTCTCTCTCTGTCTGTAACCTGTAACTCTGCCTCTTGAATAAATAAATAAATCTTAAAAAAAAATGGTATGTTTTGAGTTTAAGCTATCCGGGCTGTAAGACAGGAGCTGCAAACCCCTGGAACTGATGTCCTGGTATATTTCACCTTATCTGTAACTTGTTGAGTTTCTTTTATGTGCATATTAACATGGTTAAAATGTGTACCACTAACAAGGTTATGAAACCAGCTTTTAAGCCGAATCACATTATTTCATAATCTCTCTTCACAAGATAACAAAGTTAAGAAATTTACTCATAACTATTCTAAAAAACTCTTGTAACAATGACTGGGACTGGGCCAAGCCAGAGCCAGGATCTGGAACTCCATCCAGGCCTCCCACACGGGTAACAGGGGCTCAATTACTCGGAACATCTTCCACTGCTTTAGTAGAGAGTTGGATCAGGAGCACGAGCTGGAGCTCATACCAGATGCTGATGTGGCAGGCCGCAGCTTACGTTACTGTGCCACAACATGGGCTCCTCTCCTGAGGATTTTGAGGCTGAAGTCCGTGCTCTTGTATAAATGATGGTAACATTTCACAATGATTAGCTCTAAAAGTAAAGAAAAATGAGAAGAGCCTCTTAGTTATATCTCTTTCAAGAATCCCAATTTGGGAGCTAGCACTGTGGCACAACGGATTAAGCCATTACTTGCAATGCCAGCATGTCATATCAGAGAGCTGGTTCAGTCCAGTTCCTTGCTAATGCAGCTGGGAAAGCAACAGAAAATCACTCATGTACTTAGGCCCCTACCTGCGATGTGGGAGACCCAGATGGAGCTCCTGGTTCCTGGCTCCAGCCTGGCCCAGCCTGGCCCAGCCAGGGCAATGGGAGCATTTGGGGAGTGATCCAGCAGATGGAGGATCTCTCTCTCTCTCTCTCTCTCTCAGTCACTCTACCTTTCAAATGAATAAATCTTTAAAAAAAAAAAAAGTCCATTTTCTTCAAGCAGAATCAAGTACTTGATGCCTAAACAATTTATGTCCACTCCATGTGATATCTAACAAATATCCTGTACCTTCTCACGTGCTGAGTGTATGCTTGTCTTTCCTTACGTTGTTATTAGCGTTAACAAAATCTCCAATGGCACTCTTGTCCAAAATCTGTCACACTGGCATCTCTCCCTTATCAGTCCCCAACCCTTCTGATGCCCTCACATACTCGCAAATCAATGTCAGCATAGTAACTCTCATGTGGGGTAGGAATCCAACATCCTGCCCTAGGATTAAAGCACCTCTGATTTTCAGGCCTACATCACTTTATGGCTGATAGTCTACATTTTCTAGTATCAGTAAAAGAGACTGTTGGGGCCGGCGCTGTGGCGTAACGGGTAAAGCCACTGCCTGCAGTGCCGGCATTCCATATGGGTGCCAATTCGAGTCCCGGCTGCTTCACTTCCAATCCAGCTCTCTGCTATGACTTGGGAAAGCAGCAGAAGATGGCCCAGGTCTTTGGACCCCTGCACCCATGTGGGAGACATGGAAGAATCTCCTAGCTCCTGGCTTCAGATTGCCCCAGCTCTGGCAGTTGTGGCCTTTTGGGGAGTGCACCAGGAGATGGAAGACCTTTCTCTCTCTGCCTCTGCCTCTCTGTAACTCTTTCAAATAAATAAATAAAAATCTTTAAAAAACACACAAAAAAGATGCTGTTACTCAGTGTGTTACAGACATACTAACATTCTTAGGTTAAAAAAATTAAAATCACTTAAAACTGGTATTCCACTTATTCTGGTGAGCAAAATAAGAAAAGAGTTCAACCTGCATAAGCTGAAGAAGGTATTTCATGACATAATATTTGTCTTGGGACCCACAGAAGGAAATGGATTATATTTTGGGGGTCATGAAATGTTTATTACCTTTACCTACCATTTTTTAAATTTGGGGTAGAGATCTGGACCGTGCTGATCACAAGCCTCCTTTAAAGTTCTGTGAAAATGGACAGCGTCCTCTTGGTTCAAGTACGTTGGAGTGAGGTCACATCCACCACCAAACCACCACTGCTTGTTACCTACCAAAATAAGACATGAGATTCTGATGTGGACTTTGACACTCAGCAGTACTACTGATGATATTAGCAAACTTAATTCACTAGCCTAATTTACTAAGGATAAAATGGTGACATTCAAAAAACCTTTAAAAAAATAAAGAAAAAAGAAACCTTTAGCTCAGTTTCACTCCAAAGACCACGAAGTGTTAGGAAAGAAGAGGTAAAAGCAGAAAGAAAGGAAAATGAGAAATTAAGAAGTGAGTAGAACTAGCCTGCAAAGTGATATGTAGAGTGGTGAATGGTAAACACCACACAGGTACACCAGGCAGTGCACCTCAACTCTGGTGTGCATTAAAATCATGAGGGACTTAAAATAACTCTGCTAGGTCACAACTGAAAGGGAAGAAAAAAAAAAAAAAAAGGCAAAGCACATTAGTGGCCCAGGCTTCTGTGCTCTACAAAAACTCCCCAGGAGGCTCTCATGCTCCCTGTATTAGGAATCACTGCCGAGGGAGGCAACTTCACCATGTGAGAAAACTGTTTCATGTACTTACTTGGGGCTACGGGTTGTCAACACCAGCTACCAACTTTTAAACATTAAAAGGTGTTACCAAATGGAATGGCTTCAAAATGTAAAGTTAAGGCAGTGACTTTAAATGCTAGCACCTGCAGAGGCACCACTAGGCACAGGTGTTCTGACAAATGGCAACAGACACCCAGTTGACAGGAGACCTAAGCTGAAATTAAGGTACATGAGGCATGATTAAACTCACTGCGTAGATACTATGGACTACCAAAGGTATGCACATGGAAAACACTTTCTGAAAGCCAAGCTCTCAATTTCAACTTGCTTTATCAGGTTTTCCTTCATATGTAATGAATTTATATTTGGCAAGAATGCTGTGTGTACTAGAAGTTCCAGTTCATTATATCACAGCTTCTGTGTTGAAGGAAATACAGCGAAGTCAGAACCAGTCAATCTCACTTTTCATGTCCAGTGTATAATCTATTGCACCTGCCAAAGAAAAAGCCTTCTTCTGCCTCCAATAAACCAAGATAAGACTGTATTCATCTTTTCTCACATTTAGATATGATGCCTTTTTATCTGTTCTAAAGTACACATTTTACACAGTACTGGTATCTACAGATTCACTTACCATCAGCTTCTTCTATTTCAAAGTATCTGTAATTGAAATGGATAGTGGGAGCATGAGGATTCTTGGGATGGATAACAGAGCTCACACCCATTGCACAAAATGGCAGTTTACCTGAAAAGTAAAGTACGTAGTGGGTTACATTCAATCATCCGCCTTACTACCAATTAACTCTCCTGTGATCTGTTTCAATTTTCAACAAAAGCTGCTTTTTGTCTCAAAGTTTTTGCAAAGTATGAATGTACTTATTTGGTATATGCACCAAAAAGGCTTTCTGCAGAAGCAATAATTTTTTAAAATATGAAACTTGTTGGGGCAAAAGGTCTGTAGGGACTATTAAAGGTGGCTGGGATTATCAGAGTATGCTGATTTACCATCTTTCGTCTTCTTCAGAGTTTTTCCTCTGCTCCTCATCTGTTTCGCAGCTTCCTCAGAAAGATTTCCGTGGACAACAGAAATGCTCACCCCAGCCTTTTCAAACACACGTCCATCTTGAAGTACACAGCTGATGCCACCACCTCCTGATAATAAAAAAGTAAAAGAGGGAGAATGTAAGACTATGTGCAAAACTGAAGACAACCCTTGAATGAAACGTGGGGGGATTCGAAGTTATTTTCTTCCTCTGTCTCCTAAATCTCCTACATTATCAGTATGTTTATAATTTTCACGTACAATAATGTTAGACCATTAGTCTAGTTTTATGACAACAGCAGAGTGGGCCAATACTGGACCACCGCACATCACGGAACTAAATAGTTATTCTGCATTCTTATGCCATCATTCACGACAAATCACTGGAATGTTGTCCCTTCAAATACAACTGTTAAAGAATGGCATCCCTCAGTTATGATACATGGGAGAAAACTAAGGTTAAAACAGGAATGGTGTATATTCAAATTTAAGAGCTCTACTGTTTCAACAATGTTTTTCTCTGCTGTTTGCCTTTTAGGTTTTTCTTTTTAGGCAATTAAACCCTTAATATATTCAAACCTTTATGGGATTTCCAACTTTCCAATAAGTGAAACACATTATTTAGGGGGATAATTAGCTTCCATTAGGGTCATCATAAGGGCATTATTTCAAGAAACTTCATTATTGGCTTTTTTATTTCTTAGACGTTTTAAAGATTAATTTATTTGAAAGGTAGAGCATTAAAGAGAGAGAGATGGGGTGGGAAGGAGAAGAGGGAGAGAGAGGGAGGGGGAGGGGGAGGAGGAGAAAGAAGGGGGAGGGGAAGAGAAAGAGGGGGGAGAAGGGTAGGGAAAGCTGTAAGGGAGGGGGAAAGGAGAGGGGGAGGGCAGAGGGCTATCTTTCATGTGTTCCTTCACTCCCCAAATTGCTACAACACCCAGGACTGGCCAGGGTGAAGCCAGGAGCTCCATCCAGGAGGCAAGGGCCCAACACCAGCTGCCTTCCTAGTTGCATGAACAGGAAGCTGGATGGGAAGCGGAGCAGCCTGGTCTGGAACTGGCACTGGGTTGCAACTGGTGGCTTAGCCTGCTGCAACACAACACCAATCCCTCCAACAATTTTTAGAGCTGGATGGGACATGACATGATCCAGTACAAGTCTTCTATATTCCAGAAGTGAAAACAGAGGTCCAGAGAGAGAAAAATCCCTCATGCAAGATCACACAGCTGGCAAGTGGGCAACTGACACAATCTGTCCAAGCGCTATTTATGTTTCAGATCATTTTCTAAGCATTTTTACATATATTCATCTCATTTAATCCTCATGCTACCCTTAGTTACATTGTTTTTCAGCTGATTTCACAGATGAGGCAACAGAAGCACAAAACAGGTAACTCACATAAATCAGCTAAGACTAGTACTTGAGATTGTGTTCTGGTTCGGTAGTGTTCGCTTGAAAGCATTACAATATGGAGAACACTAGGAAAACCAAATTCAACATCATTTAGTACTGATATGAAAGGATCACAGCTCAAAACCTGCTGGTGAGAAGTTGTGTTGTAGGAAAAGCCAGGAATTCTCCAAGTTTCTGATCAAGATTGAGGGTTTCATCATACAGGCAACAACACGGTGAGGAATATAAAGAAATATATAAGTTTGGCATTGCAAGGAAATACATTCCCAGTAGGAAATCCACTGCCAAACCAACCAACAATTTCTTTTGCAACAGGAAAGAGTTAAGGACATTCTGACATAACCCTCCTCTGGGGAAGTCTGGTTGATACATAGAATGGGGGAACCCAGTTCCTCATCTGGTCTCCAAGAGAGGAAGAAGGGCAAATCCTTTAAGATATCTTTGAGAAAATGTCATTATGGAATTCCAACAATTTTGAAGCGCCCAGTATTAGTGGCAGCAGATCTAGATCCACACCTGCATGCAGAGGGCTGATGCCCCTCTCAGGGTGCATCTTTTCAGTGGTGTCGCGTCTAAACAAGGGGCCGCTTTGTAGGTAATCTCTACCTAACCCCATCCCTATTCTGAAAGTTCACTGCTTGCAATCCTCTTTTCCCCAATTCCTCCACCGCCAGGGGGCCGACCGCCTCACCTTCCTTCCTCTCCCACCGGTCCACAGAGAAACTGGCGCCCCCGTCTACCTGTGCCAGCGCCTGGCACACCTGGGCCTGGGTCTCCAGGATCAGCAGCTCCATCTTGGTCTTCATGTCGCCTGGCCTCCTCCGCAGCTCGTGCAGGTCGGTCACAGGCAAAGCCATGAAGCACTTGCAGCGGCGGGCCAGCTCGTCTTCCTCCTCGGGCTTCCCGGGAGAGGGGCTGCGCGCCCCCGAGCTCTTGGGCACCATCTCTGCCCGCTGCACGTGTCCGAAGGCGGCGGCGGCGGCCAGCCCTACCAACCCCCCCAAAGCCGCCGCCAGCCCGGTCCCCGGCCAGGGACCGCCTCGCGCCGTGGGGCCGTGCCCCAACCCCCGGCTCTGCTCCGTGCCAGCCGTGCCAGGGGGCCGGCAGATGGGTCGGGCCGTGCTGCGCCGCGACCAGGCGCGCAGCTCCCCGCGGCCGCCCCATGCCGCGCGCCAGCAGGGGCCTGTGCCCAACCTGCCCAAGTACAAGGCCATGTCACCCCAGGCAGTGCTCGCGTCGCAGAGTCTAGTCCCGAGCCCGCGAGCCTCACGGGGAGAGGGAACCTTTGGCGGCGAAAAGCGACAGGGGGACGGGCGGCGAGCGGAGCGCGGGGCATCCTGGGAGTTGTAGTCCGGATCCTATCTCCCTCGGCAGCAGCGGAGCGCTGCGCCGGGCCGATAAGAATCCGCCACGCCCAGAAGGGCAGGTCTTGCCGCGCGAGAGCTGGGGCCGGGACCGTGAGACGGCTGCGGGAGCGATAAGACAGGGCATGCCTGTCACGTACAACCTTGGGTTTGCTCAGCCACGGGAGAAGACAAAGTAGGGTTCTAATGCCATGGAAGGGCACTTGGCTCGCCTCATCAGTCCGTCCTAGCCCCTCCAGCGCTTCTAGAGCTGCAGGAGCCGTGGGTTTGGGGCCAGGAAGTTCCTCACCCAAAAGCTAGTTTCTGACGGGAGCCATGGTCCTAAAATAATCCCGGGAAAGAAATGTCCTGGAGTCAAGTCCACATCCACAGTTCTGCCCTTGTTTCTGCGGCGCCCACTTGATCGTTTTAGGATTAGGGAAGCAAAGTGACGGCTTTTCTTAACCAGCATAAAACTCCTGCGTGTGAGTGATAAAGAAATAAGGCGTTTAAAAAATGCGTATCCTACTATGGTAGAGGGCTGTAAACTAGGCCAGGCACACGCTCCACCCCACTGTCTCCCGCCGGACCCCCAAGGAAACAGGCACTAGAATTGATACGCAGGGTTTTTGTTCCTGTAACCCTACCGCAGCCTGGATCAGGCCAAGAACAATCGTCAGGGCTAATTTGCCTGTTAAGCATGCAGGATGATTTTAAAGTCTGACAGCAGATAATAATTTAAGCCACTGCTGGTTATGGTTCCCATAATTTTTTCTTACTGGCTGGGATGGACCATCAGAGCCTATGAGTCAAACCAGGTGTTCAAGTTAGTGTACTTTCAAAAGTTCATGGAGGAACCCACACCCTCCCCTCCCCAGCCTCGCGCTGTGAAATCCCCACCTGTTACAAAGAAACTGGGAGAGATGTGGAATAACACTGGTGCGGATGACAAGCAGCCTGATGGACAAAAGGCTGCCAAGCAGAAGGAAAAATACAAGGACACAGCCGCATACCGAGCTAAAGGAAAACCTGATGCAGCAAAATAGGGAGTCATCGAGGCTGAGAAGAGCAAGAAAAACAAGGAAGAGAAGATGTCGATGAAGATGGAGAAGCTGATGATGATGATGAAGTTGGTTCCAGTGCAATTTTTTACTTGTTTATAAAGCATTTAAACCCCACCCCGTACACAACTCACTGTTTTTAAAGAAAAAAATTTGAAGTGTGAGGCTATGTAAGATTTGTTTTTAACCTGTTCAGTGTCTTTCTGTGCAGTTAACACACCACCAAATATATTTTTAGGTAGTCCCGTCCTGGTGGTATTTTTCAATAGCCACTAACCTTGCCTAGTATGGTATGGGGGTTGTAACTTGGCATGGAAATTTAAAACAGGTTCTTGTTGGTGCACAGTACAAGTTGGTTAAATATGGGGACAGTAGATTTTTCATCTTCAGTTGTCTGATGCAGTTTATACAAAATAATTGATCTGTTTCCTGCATACTAGTATAATTGCAAAATAAATGTTGCAGCCGTTTTGTTGACATTCTGAATGCTTCTAAGTAAATACAACTTTTTAAGTAGTATTGTGTGGGGAGCAACCCGGACTAGACTGAGTTACTGGAATTAAGACTTATTCTATGCATCTGCTCTCCCACAATATGGCGCTGGGAGAGGAGAAAACAGCTTCTACGCAGCTGCCTCCAGTTCAACCAATAAACTGTAGGACCTACTCCTGATTGGAGGAGAGCAGCGTACTCGGCGTGTGGGCAGCCGAGTTAGGATTGGCGGAGGAGGACTATAAAGGAGGAGAGAGACGGCATTCACCAGGAACATCTAAGGGGAACATCTAAGGGAACACCTGTGCAGCCCCCGAGAGAGCCGGCCGGCGGTGTGCCGCTCCCCTGCGGAAGTGGGGAAAGTGGCCAGGGGGAACCGCCCTTCCACGGAGGTGGAAGGGACAGTAGCCAACCCGGGAAGAACCAGCAGCAAACCCGGGGAGGGCCGAGCAGATGAAAGAACAGCGCAGGGTCCTGTGTCATTCCTCCATGAAGACGGGGAGCGACATAATGGTGCCGTGACTCGGATATGAAGCCTAGGCAGGGTTTAGTGTCGTTCCTCCATGAAGAGGGGGAGCGACATAATGGTGCCATGACTCGGATATGAAGCCTAGGCAGGACTTAGTGTCGTTCCTCCATGAAGAGGGGGAGCGACAGTATTGTCCTTTTCATAGGTCTGGAATTTTTCCTCTTGAGGGGAAGCTAGTCTTGCTTTTGCCCATTCTGGATCACATGAATTATTACAGTGTTATTTATTTCTTCATGTAGTTAGCAGATAAGAAGCTTGTGTCTACACACACTTTATATCATGACTGGGGCAACAAAAGTGAAATTGAGATCATTTCCATCCATAACTGAAACTACAAAACTACAAAATCCTGATCAGCTGATAACAGATTTCACATAACTCACATTTACAAAGAGTAACCAATCTCCTCACAGCATGAGATTACTAGAATCAAACTTTTTCTTTTAGAACCAAACATTTTGAAAGCCTGTCCTTGAAGGACTAATAGAAAAGTATGTTCTAATGTTTATGTGAGGATTTAATATTTAACTTCCATTACTATGTAATGGCAGTTTATTTTGAAGTTCCCACATAAAAGAAAACCTGAGAATCTATCCCCAAAAGTGTGAGTTTAAAAAATAAGACTGCCATAGGAAATTTTTTGTTCCCCATTTGTCCCAGTGAAGGCTATGAAAGTGCTGGCTGTCCATGTCTTCTCCCGTTTATCTAAATATAGACTGCTCAGGGAACTTGAGACTCTCCATTAAAAGTAGTTTTAATTAACTGGACCAGCTCTTGAGATTATAAAGCCACATTTAAAGTAGGGTATATTTTCTTCCATTGTGGTTTTTATAAATCCTTTATAAATCAAGTGGCCATTTAGGGAGAAGACACTCAAAACTTAGCATCTCAGATGAATTATCCAATTTATTTGATTTTTCTTTACAAAATCCAAAGTTATTCATTACAGTCATGTTTATCTGCTTAGCAGTTTAGGGAACAATTTGGCAATTTTGTGGTTTTTGAGATTATTGTTCTCTTAAAATGCCAGTGTTTCAAAATAGCATTCTTGTAATTTTACATGCTTTTGTGAAAGAGTGCTGTTTTGTTATATAACTTTGACTTGGATTCTTTTCATTTTCCTTTGTTTATGTAATTTCAGGAGGAATACTGAATATCCGAGTCCTAGATGATACTAATAAACTAGTAATTACAGAGCTTTTTAAAAAAAATAGTTTGTGGAAAATGTAATTACAAGATAAGTTTCTTTTGGTGCAAAATTTGAAAACTCCTTGCAGTTTTTCCTAATATACATTCTTCATGAACTTTTTGAAGACTCCACATATGTTATAGGTTCCCAATAGCATCTGGCAGCTTTCACACTGAGACACAATGTTGGATATGTGGCCATGCTTCCAGTTAATGGAGTCAATGAAAGGTAAAGGCCTGGATTGAAAAATGAATGGGCTACTTGTAGGGAAGAAAAGCCATTAGCTTTCAGCTACAGTGTAACCTACCAGGAGGCTGAGTTAGCAAAGGAGGAAAGGAAAGATAAGAATTATTGCTCTACGAAGGGTTGTTTGTCTCTTCTGGATGCCTGTGATGGGGTTTGGCTGGGCCTGGTGATGATAAATGAGTCTCATTAATGAGAGAAAGCTCTCTGGCCCATTTATCTCTGTAAGAAACCCCTTCATTTTTTTCTCTGAATCCGAATACCCAAGCAGTTGGTAAAAGATAAACAGGAGCAGGCTGCTTGGATTATTGCCTTGTCCGGGCAGCTGGTCCTGAGCAAATTGTGTCCTAGGTTTCAGCTCTGATCCCTTCCCACCTGTAGCTTCTCCCTGGAAAGGGCCTTCTCTCTGTTCCTCCCCTGCTTCCCAGCACCTCCCTACCTTTAACCTATGCTTAGGAGGGACCTCAACAGTCTAGTTAGTGTGAGTTTAAATCAGCTTCCCATGGGTTCAAATTGGCCCCAACACCTGTATTTAAGTCTTGTTAGTGTGAAATAAAAGATATCCTCTATCTAGGCAATTTCATGCATCAGGAACCCTTTTCAAAAGGACAACTGAAAAGTTTACAAATTATAAAATATAAGATGTAAAGTTGAGGGTTTTATCTACTTTTTTTTTAAACTCGGCTTCCTGTACTGCCTTTTTTTTTTTTTTTTTTGACAAAGTGGACAGTGAGAGAGAGAGAGAGAGAAAGGTCTTCCTTTTTTGCCGTTGGTTCACCCTCCAATGGCCGCCGCGGCCAGCGCGCTGCAGCTGGTGGACCGCGCTGATCCGATGGCAGGAGCCAGGTACTTATCCTGGTCTCCATTGGGGTGCAGGGCCCAAGCACTTGGGCCATCCTCCACTGCACTCCTGGGCCACAGCAGAGAGCTGGCCTGGAAGAGGGGCAACTGGGACAGAATCCGGTGCCCCGACTGGGACCAGAACCTGGTGGGCTGGCGCCGCAGGGTGGAGGATTAGCCTAGTGAGCCGCAGCGCCGGCCCCTGTACTGCTTTTGTAACTTTATTTTCTATGTAGCCCCACCAGCAAACAACACTCTGACTAGTCTTATCCAGATATACTGGGTATAGGTATATAAGTACTGTTTGTCAAATTGCACATACTTCTCAGAATCTTCCATGAACTTTATCCTTGCTCTGACTCCTAAAGACCTGTTGAACATAATCGATTTTTAGCCTGCTGGTTCATTAGTTGTCCCTTTTTCTATAGAGAATCTGAGGGAGTTCTGGCTTTTATCCCTCTGGTAGCTGTTGTTATTGAATTATATTATTTTCATTAATTCCCAAATTTTGACAGCTAAATAAAAAAAAGCTACTAAAGTGACAGTTCTGTTGCTTTCAGATCAATACAGAAAGTCACATTAATTAGTAGCAAAGTATTGCTAAACATATGTGTTTGCCTTGGCATGCTTCTGCCCAACTTATCAGAAATTCTGATAGGGTAGATGGGGTTATGGGAATGAGATTAGCAAAGGAGTAGAAATTTTGAAATTTCTACTCTAATTTTGTTCTAGCATTTAAGTATTAAACATTTTCATATTTAAAGGTAAATGTTTACATAGAATCATTAAAATAATTGGTTCATAGTGTAGTTGACTTGGTTTTTCTTAACAAAAGTAATTTTAAAATTAGTTTTTCACAGAAGTTTAGGTACCAGTGGGAGGTATAGAGGTATAGATACCAGTCAAATATTCCATGAAAGCTTTATAGAAGGGCCAGACTCATAAACTTGCCACTTCAGCTCATTACCTTTAGTGTTTAGTTTCTTCCTAATTCTACCATACAGTTATTTTGGATGTAATGTCTGGAGTTGCAGCAACCTTTTTGTGACCAAGATTATGAATATCCTATGAAAAAAATGGCAGATCAGTAAGATAATAAGCAGATATAGCAGCCCTGACTGCTTACCTTTTGACTTCTGTGATATGAGAAAAATATATTTAAAGTAGTGTTTGTCAGGTTTTCTTCCACTTACAGTTGAAGTCTTTCTGATATAGACTGTTCAGATACCCAGCCTGGGATTAATAAATAACGACCAGGGCTGAAGAATGGGATCATGTAAGAACATGAGAGCTTCTGCTACTAGTGTTTAGGGGTGGAGGGTTGTTGAGGAGGTGAGATACTATTTCTAGAAAAAGGAAAATGTGATCGGCAGAAGTGTGATTTTTGATGAGCAGATAATATCCTAAATGCCCACTATATGGGAAAAATTTTCGAAGATTATTCTAGGGTGTGGAGCCTACCCATCTAAGATTAACAAAAATAGGGAATTAAGAAGAACTAGCAAGTACAGAGCAGTTTATAGTAGGATGGGAGGTAATCAGTTTGAGAGAGTTCTTAATATAATTTTTTCACCAGTTCACCCAAAGCTCTCCAGTGGGTTGATTTGCCCAGATACAGGGTCTACCATCAACATAAAATGCTTTCACTGTCCAATCTAGGAAGGTGAATTGAAAGGTGGTGGTGGGGATCATTTAAGATGTTGGGGACAAATTGTTGGCATATATGCAGGTGTCCCTTCTCATAGGTAACCAAGGAACAATGAGGTTATAAGAGAGACATTCAACTTGCTCCTGGGTGTCCACCTCCATGAGATTTTCATGACACTTGGAATCAGTGGTACTTTCTTAACAAGCAAAGCAGCTTTCTCTCATGTCATCAAGAGTTCTCTGGTGGACTGGAATGCTCTCTTGGGACATATCCGATTAAGACCTTTTACCTTAAAAACATATCAAAATCTTTTTAAACTTAGAAATAAAGAATTGGTTCCTTTTGTTCTCTGCCTCTATCCAGAATGACGTTTTCCTCCATGTTTAACTAATTAGCTGTGACCAGAACCTGGTCTAGAAGTGATGAGACTGAGTGAATGCAGAGGAGAGGAAAGCACATTTCAAATATTCCCTTACAATAGACATGTTGAACTTGCAAGCCTGGTAGGCTATGTAAATGGAAATGTGGGCCCAGAGAAGGATGAGAAATGGAAGGATAGATTTGCAAGATGTCCACAGTGATGGAATAATGATATCACCCAGGATAACTTAGAACAAATGGATAAAAGATCATAAAAACATAAAAAAATCATAAAAACATAAAAAAGATCATAAAAACAGAGCAACAGACACATTTAGGAATAAGGGAAACAAGAAGTCTTGGGGCATTTGTTGTGTTTCACAGAACCCTGGAAGAGATGGCTCCTAGAATTGATTAGTGCACAGAAAGACTTACTTTCTGATCAATCAGAGAATACATAGGTACTTCAAGGTTTCATGGAAATGAAATGAAAAGATAAATCTATTTTGACTCAACACACTTGGAAAATCCTGCATTTTTGATGACCTTCATGAAGAACCTTTGTATAAGTGCTGAATAGAGGATATGGAAATCATGAAGTCACTGCTGCTTTTGAGACGGAGTTTCAAAGAACCTGATGAGATAAATCAAAAATATGCAGGGGCCGCCATTGTGGCATAGCAGGTTAATATTCTACCTGCAGCATCCCAGCCACTCCGCTTCTGATCCAACTTCCTGCTAATATGCCTGGGAAAGTAGCAAAAGATTGCCCAAGTACTTGGGTCCCTGCACCCACATGAGAGACCCAGAAGCAGCTCCTGGCTCCTGACTTGGCTCAGCCCCAGCCATTGAGGCCAGCAGATGAAAGAGCTCATGCTCTCTCTCTTTCTGCCTCTTTCTCTCTCTCTCTCTTTGTCTTTCCTCCTCTCTTTGTAACTCTGCCTTTCAAATAAATATATTTTTAAAAAATCTTTAAAAGAGAAATTATGTGGAACAATAGTAACTCAGTGTGGGAAGTTATAAGATTGACTTTTATTAGGAATGGAAGACTTCAGCAGTTCTGTTTGTTTTTGCTGAAGAGAGTGAGGCAACAGATTTGGGGAAAAAATGCAAGAATATGCATTACTAGGAGACCTCATATCCAGACCCAATATTTGTTTATTTCCTTCTCTTCCCACATTGCATCATTCAACTTCCATTCTGGGAATGGAAGAGAGCATGGAAACAAAGGAACAGTCCCTTTAAATCTCAATGTATGTACTTTCAAGCAACCTGGATTTCTTGCTCCAAATATGAGGAATCTTCAAAAAGTTAATGAAAAATGCTTATTATGAGAAAACCATACTTGGATTTAAAGATTTTAGTGTGTCAAAGTATTCTCATCTTTTCCCTGAGCGTTTTGAAGTACTTTCTTTCACCCTCATTCTAACCATCCTTAATGCCACCTTAGTGTAATGAAGGGTCATGAGAACTTTGTAGAGTATCCTTGAGCAAACTGAGTCCTGGATCATGCATTCTTTCTATGGACACTTATTTAGCACCTTACATGTGCTATAATCAGAACCACTATTTGTCACCTTCATGTGATAAATTAGGGAACTGTGAACCAAATATAGACCTTGTCTCTAATCTTCTTTTTACTGTGTTGTCTGACCCAGGGGCCTTTTCCACTAATACAATCTGAACAATGTTTACTGAACACCTATGCTTTGCTAGGAACT
Organism: Oryctolagus cuniculus; assembly: GCF_964237555.1. Taxonomy (NCBI): domain Eukaryota; kingdom Metazoa; phylum Chordata; class Mammalia; order Lagomorpha; family Leporidae; genus Oryctolagus; species Oryctolagus cuniculus. Next base: position 53,024,516 of record NC_091435.1, read on the forward strand.
TGAATGCACACAGAGGAGCTACCAGTGTTCTTCCATCCTGCTAGGAACAGAGATGTCACTTGGGCTGCTGGATCATGCTTTCAAATGAATAATTACACAGTCTCAACTTTCTGTGATATTGTGGACCCTAAAAATGACCATGCCAGCAGAATTAAGACATATGAATAATCAATGGGAAAAATTATAGCTGTTCCATGACCTTTAAAATATTTGACAAAATATTAAAACCTCAGTTACTATGGATTGTAAATGAAAAAAATGACAAAGCTAGTGTTGATTTAGCATACTGTAATTTAAAATGTTATTAACATTGATCAATAGCTTGAAAATGCTTACGTTGTTATTGTTATCGTATAATTTATGATATAGAGCAAGCATCTTTTCTATGCCTTATGGAACTGTTACATTCCTTTCTAAGTCTGGATCTGTTTTCAACATTTCATCCTTTGTGCTTTCGATGTTGTGAAATATTCCAATAGTTCCTTTTATCTGAAGTAGCTCTTGTTGGTTTGCTTTGTTTTGTTTTTATCAGAATCACTTCCTCTGGGACATCTTCATGCAAAGCAAACACTGTTTTCAGCTATGTCCGTAAATTTGCCTTCACTAAGTTCCCATGATGGTTACTTGAAATATGTATCAACCTGGCCAGGCCACAGTGCCCAGATATTTGCTCAAGCATTCTGGATGTTTCTATGAGGGTGGTTTTCAGATGATTTCTTATTTATGTTGGTGGATGTTGAATAAAACACGTTGTCCTCCAAAATGTGGGTATTGTTCAAGCAGTCCATTGAAGGTCTGATAGGAAAATAGACTGGCCTCCCCAGGGCAAGCGGGTATTCTGCAGATTCTGCCAGTGGACAGTCTTTGGACTGAATTGTAACACTGGCTTTGCCTTCAGTCTCTAGACTACTGACCCACCCCATCCCAGCTTATGGATTTTAGACTCCATAATCCTGAAATTCTCTCTGTGTATCTCACTCTTTTTATCCCTACTGGTTTCTTTTTTTCTATAGAATCCTGACTAATTCAATTCTTCTGGCTGAATATATAAGTGCCTCAAAAGGGAACAATGTCAACATTTGCTATAGTGATTTGTTGTTTCTTTAATACCATTTATGTTGGCCTAGAATTTCATTTCCAGTGCTATCATTTTCTGCATCTATGCTATACTTTCATTTTTGCTAACCAGTTCTCTCTTGCATTTATCATTATTTGTAATGTATCTCATGGGTTTAAAACTTGGAGACAAGGAAAAAACATAGCTACACAGGTGTTTCTGTGTGCATAAGCTGAATAACAGATGAGTAGCAACCAGTTACCAAAACAGGCCTTGCAAAAATGAACAAGATTGGTCAGTGAACATTATGCCACTTATTATGTAGTGATTTGTGGACTGAAGACATAGAACAAAGTTTTGTACTTTATGCAACTACCCACAGTTATGTAATGGGTTGCATTTGAACTCTGTTATTGGGGGAACTGGTGATGTTTAACTAATCCATGGTAAGTAACCGAGATTGTGTGTATTGAAATCATACAGCGCAAGGACTGCCTGCACTTACCTTTGCACTTGTTTTCTAGATTGGTAATTGTAGATGTCCCTGGCATGAAGGACTATGAAAAAAGAAAACAAGATTCTCGACATGATCAACGATATTCTCTATTCTCATGATCAACATGATCAACATGATCTCATGATCAACAATAATCTCTATTGAAAGGTTCTTTCATTTAATTAACTGAAACTCTCAAAATGTCTAATGCATTTTTTCTTGCTAATTTTCTGTGAATTATTGGCACTTTGAGACTGAAATAAAAATTTCCAATTATAGGAAGTGGTTTGTGCCAGAGACAACTAATTGTCCACCAAAAATCCGTTTGCCCCTTCTTCCTTTAAAATTAGTACTTCACATTTTAGGAGGAGCATATAGGTGCCTCATTAAAGAGTACATTTCACCCTCTCTTGCAGCTTATGACCAATTCTGACAAGTGAGACGTGAACAAAATTAGTGTGTGCAACTTCTTGATTTGTCTTTCAAAGGAATGGATATTCTTTCCTCTGGCCTTTTCTCCAATGGCTAGAAGATGTGAGAGCATGAAGTAGCATGGTCACGTTGGACCTAGAAATAGAATATGCATGTGCAGTGAGCATGATATCACTGCACTATGCACCTGATGCTGTGACTTGTAGAGAGTTCCATCAGAAAGAATAAGCCTCAGGCTTGTTTCAGCCATGGCATTTTGGGAAGTTTTATGTTACAGACACTTATCTATAATTACAACTATCATGATTTGCTTCTGTTTTGGGAATCAAATGTTTAAAGTAGCCTAACATAGTAACATGGATTTTTTGTACATCATACATATTAGCTAATGAATTCTCTCTCTTCCAACTTTCTTTTAAAAACAGCAAGAGAAAAGCTTTAATCCCTAAATTTAATAGTATCCCCTTCTAAGAAAATAAGCTGAGTGGGACCTATTCAATAAAATCTTCCTGTAACACAGTGGTGTTACACACTGATCAATTATTATGCACTAAAGCTCTCAACCTCCATTCATAACCACTAGACATGTTGGGATGGGGTTTACAATATTTAAATTGAGTTTCCAGGTGCTAATGAGGTCTAATGAGAGTAGAATTAGTTGACAAACATTTATATATTTTTTGTAACAGAAATTTAAGATAGCATTAACCAGTTAAGTCATTGACATGGAAATAAGTTCTGCTACAACCAATGAAATATGTCCATGGTGTCTCTATAAGCAAACAAAACACCAACAAATGTCCGATACTCCTGTGTATACACTAGGGGGCACTCACCTTCTTTTTCTCAAACCAATATGTTGAATCATCTTGGGATCTTGTTAGAAAATGTATATCCTGAAGATGGCCGAGGTGCCCAAGGTTCATCTCCTCCTCCACGGAGAACCAAAACAACAAATAATTACCTGATTGACTGTATTTCCAGGTGAGTGCCTGAGGTAGAATACTGGAACTCAGCAAGGGAGATATGGAAACTCTGTACGACATGGAGACCTAGTATGACAGCATAGAGAAACAATGCCCCTTGGCAACCATGACTCAAATGTAATCTTGACCCCACAACCCAGGAAGACCTAGTTGTGGGGCACAGGATAAACATGATATCCCCAGAGGACTCTATTGCTGCTGAAGCCACATACTAAAGTCCTAGCTAGAAGAGGGATCTATAGTTGTTATGGCTTGGAGTCCCACAAGGGGAGCTACTTGATCAGCACACAGTAGCTTTGCAACAGAGGAGTAACTCATATTATCTACTCCTAAACCACCACTGCACAGGCTAAGGCAGTGTGGCATCATTTTGAGAAAGAAGTCACAGGAATCCACCCTGCCTTAGGGGACAGAAGCCCCTATACAACCTCATCCCTCTAGCCCCATAGACATACCAGCACATTTGCAAAAGACATCAGCCACATGAACCCCACTAGACAGAGCACAGCAACTGTGACACCAGTACCCTATACCATGCAGCGTCCTGCATAACAAGAGGGCACATGGCTCATCAAACCAAGGGTTTCTGTCCCTAGGACCTGAGAAGTAGGAATATTTGTCCCCTTGGATTTGGGCTTCATGCCCCATTCCTCCCCGCTTCCCCTTCTACTCAGGACAGCATTCATCACCACTGGTATCCATGTACCCTGCAAGGACTAGACTGGTGCTCTATGAACTTAGCCTCACCCTCACCTCTGTGGGCTACCACCAAATCCACACAACCCACAGGGACTGAGAAAAAAAGCCTCAGCCCCCAAGTATGCTGCCATTAACTATAGTATAGGGACTCAAAATACTGTACAACTGGTACTAAAGCCAAAGTAGTTGGGGCCAGTGTTGTGTAGTAAGTCATCTGCCTGTGATATCAGCATCTCATATAGGCGTTGGTTCATGTCCTGGCTGCTCTATTTCCAATCCAGCTCCATGCTAATGGCCTGGAAAAGCAGCAGAAGATGGTTCAAGTACTAACCTGCCACCCAGTTGGAAGATCTGGATGAAGTTGCTGGTTCCTGGCTTCGAACTGCTCCAGCTCCAGTTGTAACCATTTGTGGAATGAACCAGTACATGGAAGATCTCTCTCTCACTCTAACTCTGCCTTTCAAATAAATAAATAAATCTTTAAAAAAAAAAAGCTACAGTTAGGGGCCTGCACTGTGGCATAGCAAGTAAAGCTGCCACCTGCAGTGCCAGCATCCCATATGGGCACCAGTTCGAGTCCTGGCTTCTCCACTTCTGATCCAGCTCTCTGCTATGGCCTGGGAAAGCAGTGTGAGAAGACCCAAATACTTGGACTCCTGTGCCCACGTGGGAAACCAGGAGGAATTCCTGGCTCCTGGATTTCAAGTGGTGCAGCTCCAGCTGTTGCAGCCTTTTGAGGAGTGAACTAGATGAAAGTCTCTCTCTCTCTCCCTGCCTCTGCCTCTCTTTAACTCTGACTTTCAAATAAATGAATAAATCTTAAAAAAAAAAAAAGCCACAGTAGCTGATCAACCTGACACCCAAAGACAAATCTTTAGAAAAAGCTTTTTACCATGAAACGTACCCTTTAAAAGTGATAGACAATTAATTTACCAAGTGCACAATGATCAATGTAAGGACACTAAAAGGGAAGAAGAAGCCGGTGCTGTGGCGGAGCATGTTAACGCCCTGGCCTGAAGCGCCAGCATCCCATATGGGTGCCAGTTCAAGACCCAGCTGTTCCACTTCTGATCCAGCTCTCTGCTATGGCCTGGGAAAGCAGTAGAACATGGCCCAAGTCCCTGGGCCCTGCACCCACATGGGAGACCTGGAAGAAGCTCCTGGCTCCTGGCTTCAGATTGGCCCAGCTCCTGCCTTTGTGGCTAATTGGGGAGTGAACCAGTGGATGGAAGACCTCTCTCTCTCTCTCTGCCTCTCCTCTATCTCTGCCTCTCCTTTCTCTGTGTAACTCTGACTTTCAAATAAATAAGTAAATCTTTTTAAAAAAAAAAAAGGAAAGAAGGGCAAGGTAATATGATCCCTTCAAAGGAACACAATAACTCTGACAACAGATAGCACAAAATAGATTAATAAAATACCTGATAAAAATTCAAAAGAATAATTATAAGAATACTAAAAGATGTACAAAATAATACTGAAAGTTTACCTGAATTAAGAAACTAATGCAAGATATAAGTATGGAATTTAGTAAAGAGATTTTTTAAAAAGAAGCAAATCTTGAAAATGAGAAATTCAATAAATCAAATAAAAATACAGTTGATAGGGTGGGCCATTGGCACATCAGTTAAGAAACTGCTTTGTACACCTATATCCCATATCTGAGAGCCTGGGTATGACTCTTGATTCTACTCTTCTTTCCAACATCCTGCTAATGTGCATCCTGGAAGGCAATAGTAACGGCCCAAGTAGTTGTGTCCCTGCCATCCATGTGGGAGACCCAAACAGTGTTCAGGAGAGAGTGTGACCTGGTCCAGCCGGGGTTTTTGCAGTTATTTGAAAAGTGAATAATTATATAGAAAATCTCTTTATTGCTCTGACTTTAAAATAAGTAAAAATAAACAAAGGAAAAAGTAGTGCCAAGAAGGAAATTTACAGAAGTTAGCACATACTTAAAAAAAAAGAGGGAGTTTAGATTATAAAGTCTAGGCAAAGTTAGATATGGTTTATAGATGGTGACAAATATGCTGACATAAAACAATAGGGAGGCTGGGTGTGGAGTAAATGGGAATTCAGTGTAACTCCATAATTTTTGTTTTATAAATTTAAAACTATTCTGAAATAGTTAAAAAATTGGAAAGATTTCAAATAACCTAATGGCGCATCTCAGTGAAGGAAAACAAGGACAAAGCAAGCCCAAACTTAGAAGAAGAAAATAAGTAATAAAGATCATAGCAGAAATAAATGAAATATGAGCTAAAAATATCAACAAAACAGAGTTGGTTTTTTGAAAAGATAGGCAAAATTGACAAGCCTTTAGCTAGACAAGCCAAGAAAAAAAAAAAAGAGAGTAGATTCAAATCAATAAAACCAGAGATTAAAAAGGAGATATTATAACTGATACCACAAAAATACAAAGGGTCATTAGGGACTATCATGAATAGTTATATGTTAACAAATTGGTAAGCTCAGAAAAGAAATAAATTTCTGGAAACACGTAATCTACCAACACTGAACTATAAGACATAGAAAGTCTGAAAGGGCTAATAATACACAATGAGATAGAATCAGTAATAAAAATATCTCACAACAACAGAAAGCCCAGAACCAAATAGCTCCACTGCCAAATTCTACCAAACTTTTAAGGAAGAATTAACAACAGGTCTTCTCAAAGTATTTCCAAAAATAGAAATGCAGGAAATGTTCAAACTCACTCCATGAGGATAGCATTACCCTGACACCAAAACTAGACAAACACACAACACAATGTGAAACTATAAACCAATATCCCGAAAGAACATAGATGCAAAAATTCTCAACAAATACTATCAAATAGAATCAACAGCACATCAAAAAAATCAGCCACCGTGATCAAGTAAAATTTATTCCAGAGATGCAAAGGTGGATCAACATAAGAAAATTAATAAATGTATTATATCACATCAACAGAATGAAGGATAAAAACCATATGATCATCTCAATAGATATAGAAAAGGTATTCCATAAAATTCAATATCCATTCATAAATAAATCCTTGAATAATTTAGGAATGGAAGGATCATAATTCAACAAAATGAAAGCTATATATGATAAACCTACAGCCAACATAATACTGAATGGGAAAAATGAAAGTACTTTCTATTTTTACTAAAATTTTGAAGTAGCAGGGTATAAAATCAACACACAAAAATCAATAGCCTTTGTATATATAGACAATACCACATCTGAGAAAGAACTTCTAAGGTCAATCCCTTTCACAATAGTTGCAAAAAAGATATTAAATACCTTGGAATAAATTTAACCAGGACATCAAAGATCTCTACACAGGGAACTACAAAGCATTAAAGAAAGAAGTAGAAGACCCAAAAAAATGGAAAAATCTTCCATGTTCATGGATTGAAAGAACCAATATCATCAAAATATCTATACTACCTAGAGCAGTTTACAGATTGAATGTGATCCCAATCAAAACACCAATGACATTTTTCTTAGATATAGAAAAAATAAAACTAAAATTCATAGGAGACCTCAAATAACTAAAGCAATCTTATACAACAAGAACAAAGCCAAAGGCACCATGATACCAAATTTCAAGATATACTATAGGGCAGCTATAATCAAAACAGCCTGGTAATGGCACAAAAACAGGTGGATAGACCAATGGAACATAATAGAATCTCCAGAAATCATCCCACACACCTACAACCATCTTATCTTTGACAAAGGAGCTAAAACCAATCCTTGAAGCAAGGACAGTTTCTTCAACAAATGGTTCTGGGAAAACTGGATCTCCACATGCAGAAGTATGAAACAAGACTCCTACCTTACAGCTTAAACAAAAATCTGCTCAAAATTGATCAAAGACTCAAATATACAACCCAGATACCATCAAATTATTAAAAAAAAAACATTGGGGGAAACCTTGGAAGACATTTGTATAGAAAAAGACTGTAGAGGCACAGGCAATCAAAGCCAAAACTGAGAAATGGGATTACAACAAATTGAGAAGCTTCTGTACTGCAAAAGGGACACTCAGCAAAGTGAAGAGGCAACCAACAGAATGGGAGAATTTGCAAACTATGCAACTGATAAAAGATTAACAACTAGAATATATACAGAGCTCAAGAAACTCAACAGCAAAATAAACAACCCAGTTAAGAAATAAGCAAAGGACTTGTAGGGGCATTTTTCAAATGAGGAAATCCAAATGGTCAACAGACACATGAAAAAATGCTCAGGATCACTAACCATCAGGGAAATGCACATCAAAACCACTATGAAGTTTCACCTCACTCCTGTTAGAATACTTTTCATACAGAAATCACACAACAAATGCTGGTGAGGATGTGGGGAAATGGTACCCTAATCCACTGTTGATGGGAATTCAACTGGCACAACCATTGTGGAAGACAGTATGGAGATACCTCAGAAATATGAATATAGACCTATCACATGACCCAGCCATCCCACTCCTGGGAGTTTACCTAAGGGAAATGTACTCTGAAAGAGTTATCTGTACTCCAATGTATATTGCAGCTCAATTCACAAAAACTAAGATATGGAATCAACCCAAATATCCATCAACTGAAGACTGGATAAAGAATTTATGGGATATTTACACCATGGAATACTACACAGCAGTTAAAAATGAAATCCTATCATTTGCAATAAAATGGATGCAACTGGAAAATATTAAACTTAGTGAAATAAGCCAGTCCCAAAAGGACAAACACCATATGCTTTCCCTGATCTGTGGTAACTAATAGAACACCTAAAAAGCAATCCATAGAAGTGAAATTGACACTTTGACCTGTGATGACTTTGAACAGCCCTTGTCTTGACTGTTGAGGAACAGTTTTTTTTTTTAATGCTATTTGTTGAACTCCTTACTTGGTACAGAGTTAACCTTATGTGTATAAAGTAAATTGAAAATAGATCTTAGTAAAAATAAGAATGGGAAGAAGAGAAGGAGGATTTCAAAGGGTGGGAGTGCAGGTAGGAGGATGAATAGGGTAGGAAGAATCACTGTGTTCCTAAAGTTCTGTTTATGAAATGCATGAGGCTTATACACCTTAAATAAAAGGTTTCTAGGGAAAAATTAAGAAATTAAAAAAATTAAATTTTAAATTTAACAAGGATGCTTACTCTCACCACTCTTATTCAGCATATTACTGGAAGTCTTAGAACAATTAGTTAACAGATATAAATGAAAGACCTATAAATATGAAAGGAGCAAGTAAAATTATCTGTGTTTGTAGATGATATGATTCTACATATAAAAAAACCTACCAATACTAGTAGAACTGTATAAACAAAATCAGTAAAGATGTAGGATTCAAAATCATAACATTCTAACCTATTACCCAATGCAATCTCAAATTTAATGCGATCCTAATCAATATGCTAATGGGATTATTCATAGGATAGAAAGAAAAATTCTAAAACTTATATGAAAGCAAAAAAGTGCCAGAATAGCCAAAGCAATCTTGAACAAAAAGAACAAAGCTAGAGATACCACAAGGTTTGACTTTAAGTCATACTACAGAGCTATGATAACCAACACAAGAAGATGGTGAAATAGGGAGGGAGCTCACTGATAGCCCAGGAAAAGATAGTTTCATAAAAGTAGAGTAGTGTAGTCTCAGGGAAGAGTTAGGGAAAAAACTGCAGAGGAAACTCTTCTGGAATGAGAGGGACACAGTGGATCTACCTGGAGAACATGGGCACTCACGGCTTGGGAGCCCAGCTGCCTAGAATCTTCTCCCTCGCACCAGCACTGGAAAGGGAGCAGAGGCGAAACTGCAGTAGCCTGAGACACTTGTGGAAAAGTGGCAGGAAGAGCCTAGAGGGAACGAGGCTTGAAGCCCCATGGGGGAAAGTACACCAGCCTAACCAGAGGAGAGAAAAAATGAAAGGGATGGTATGGACACGATTTTGTCTCTACACACACCTTACAAAGGCGAGTGATCAGCCCTTGTCCTGACTGTTGATGTACAATTTAATACTTTATCCCTTTTAGTATTTTTTTTTTGTTTTAGTTAATACTATTGGTTGAACTCTGTAATTAACACATATTTACTCTTAGGTGTTGAAATTTAACTGAAAAGTGATCCCTGTTAAATATAAGAGTGGGAATAAGAGAGGGAGGAGATGTACAATTTGGGACATGCTTAATCGGACTTGCCCCGAATGGGGGAGTTAGAAATGTGCCAGGGGATTCCAATACAATCCCATCAAGATTGCATGTACCAATGCCATCTCACTAGTCCCAGTGATCAGTTTCAGTTCACAATTGATCACACCAATAGGTCTAAGAGTCAAAGGGATCACACAACTAGACTAGTGTCTGCAAATACTAGCTGATAGAATCAAAAAGGGAGAGAACGATCCAACATGGGAAGTGGGATACACATCTGACTCATAGAATGGCAGATGTCCTAAATAGCACTCTGGCCTCAGAATCAGCCCTTAAGGCACTCGGATCTGGCTGAAGAGCCCATGAGAGTATTTTAGGCATGGAAAGCCAAGACACTCTGGAAAAAAAAACTCGATGAAAGATCTCTGTGAGTGAGATCCCAGTGGAAAGAACAGGCCATCAAAGAAGGAGGTACCTTTCTCTGAAGGGAGGAGAGAACTTCCACTGGGCTATGACCTTGTCTAAATAAGATCAAAGTCAGCGAACTCAAGAGGCTTCCATAGCCTTGGAGACTCATGACTAGAGCCTAGGGAGATTTCTGACACCATAAACAAGAGTGTCAAATTGTTAAGTCAACAACAGGAGTCACTGTGTACTTACTCCTCATGTGGGATCTGTCCTTAATGTGTTGTCCAATGTGAATTAATGCCATAACGAGTCATCAAACAGTATTTTACACTTTGTGTTCTGTGTGGGTGCAAACTGATGAAATCTTTACTTAATGTATACTAAATTGATCTTCTGTATATAAAGGGAATTGAAAATTAATCTTGATGTGAATGTAATGAGAGAGGGAGCAGAGATGGGAGGGTTGCGAGTGGGAGGGAAGTTATGGCAGGGGGAAAGCCATTGTAATGCATAAATTGTACTTTGGAAAATTATATTTACTAAATAAAAGTTTGAAAAAAAAAGAAGAAGAAAAAAAAAGCAAGCGAGACAATAGAGCAGGCACCATTTTGGACATACAGAACAGCTGCACCAGCTAGGGGCTGTGCCCGAACTTAGCAAAGCAGAAAAACCTGTCTGTGGTTGGGAGTAATAATAGGAGACTAAGACCTAGTGAATGTGTAGAGCTTATGAACCAGGACTGTGAAAAACAAAAACAAAAACAGAAACAAAAACAAAAACAAAAACTGAGGGTGTGTGGGAAGACTCATGGTGTGGCTGAGACATAAGTAGTCTCAGTGGGAGACGCCACAAGCTCGAGTGGCCTTGTCTACCTGGTGAGAGACATTGCAGGGGAATCTGAGCTTACACTGAGAACTGCACAGATCCTTTGTGTGGTCCTTGGGACAGAGCAGACGAATTTTATATCCACTGGGGCTGCACTGATTGTCATTGAGGAGAAGAGCTCAGCTGAGCAGAATTACTTCCATTCTGAATTTAAAAAAAAAGAGAGAGAAGATTTACCACTCCAAACCTGGGTGTGTTACCTTTGGCATACCCTTAACCCTGAAGAACTGAATAGAGCTCTCTGGCCACACCCACCACAAGCCTCTAAGGATTCACCAAAAGCAGACAGTGCACTTAAGCTAGAGTCATAGTATAACAAGAAAAGCCACCACAGTGAAAAAAAGAAAAAGAAGAAGAAACCAGAGAATATCTCCACAATACCAAACATCAAATGCAAAAACTGAGGAAACAACAACAAGGAAGACATGATGATGCTCCCAAATGACCATGACACTCCAATACAAGATTATGAAGATGATGAGACAGAAGAAATGCAAGATACAGAATTCAAAAAATTTATGATAAGAACATTTAGAAGTTATCAAAACCAATTGCATGAATTATAGAAATCCATACTGGAAAGGAAAGAAAATCTCTTGCATTAAAATGAAATCTTAAGTAGGAATAAAATGAAATGAGGAATTTAGTAGAACATGAAATTGAGATATTGAAGAGAAATCAAAATGAATGTTCAATAGAACAAATAAAAAACACATTTGAGAGCCTTAAAAAAAGAATCAGTGAGGCAGAAGAGAGAATATCAGACTTAGAAGACAGAGGACAGAAAAGCATACAGTCAAACCAAAGAAAAGAAGAGGAAATTAGAAATCTAAAAAATATTGTTGGGCATCTGCAGGATACTATTAAAAAACCCAACATTCAGGTTCTAGGAGTTCCTGAAGGCATGGGGAGAGAGAAAGGATTAGAAGGCCTTTTAGTGATATACTAGCAGAAATATTCCAGGGTTTGGAGAAGGACAGAGACATCCAAGTACAGGAAGCATATAGAACCCCTAATAAACATGACCAAAAGAGATCCTCACCACAATACATTGTAATCAAACTCACCACAGTGAAACATAAAGAAAAAAAATTTTTTTTTGACAGGCAGAGTGGACAGTGAGAGAAAGAGACAGAGAGAAAGGTCTTCCTTTGCCGTTGGTTCACCCTTCAATGGCCACTGGTGCACTGAGCTGATCCGAAGCCAGGAGCCAGGTGCTTCTCCTGGTCTCCCAGGTGGGTGCAAGGCCCAAACACTTGTGTCATCCTCCACTGCACTCCTGGGCCACAGCAGGGAGCTGGACAGGAAGAGGAGCATCCAGGACAGAATCCGGTGCCCCAACTGGGACTAGAACCTGGTGTGCCAGCACCATAGGCAAAGGATTAGCCTATTGAGCTGTGGCGCCAGCAAGAAAAGATTCTAAAATGTGCAGGAGAGAAATGTCAGATTACTCTCAGAGTATCTCCAATTAGGTCCACAGCAGACTTCTCATCAGAAACCCTGCAGGCTAGGAGGGAATGGAGAGATATAGCCCAAGTACTAAGAGAAAAAAACTGCCAGCCCAGAATATTATATCCTGAAAGTTCTCATTTGTGAATGAAGGTGAAGTAAAGACCTTTCATAGCAAACAGAAATTGAATTTGTCACCACTTGTCCAGCCCTGCAAAAGATGCCTAAAGATGAGTTACACACGGAAACATGGCTATCAGTAAGAGAGAAGGTAAAGAAAGAAAATCTCCCAGTAAAAAATCACAGGAAGTTCAAAGCATATATTAGAAATATCTTTGGAAAAATGACAGGGCAAAGTCACTACTTATCAATAGTCACATTGAATGTAAATAGCCTCAACTCTCCAGTTAAAGGCACAGATTGACTGAATGGATTAAAAAACAAAACCCATCTATTTGCTGCTTACAAGAAACAAACACATCTTTCCAACAAAGATGCAAGCAGACTGAAAGTGAAAGGTTGGAAAAAGATATTCCATGCCAATAGAAACCAAAAAAAGAGCTGGCATAGCCATCTTAATGTCAGACAAAATAAACTTTAACACAAAAACTGATAAGGGAGACAAAGAGGGGCACTATATAATGATTAAGTGATCAATTCAACAGGAAGATGTAACTATTATAAACATATATGCACCTACTTATAGGGAACCGGTTTATTTAAAAGATATGTTCAGGAACTTAAATGGAGACTTAGATTCCAATACAATAGTATTGGGGACTTCAATACTCCACTTTCAGCAATAGACAGATCAACCAGGAAACAGCAGATTTAATTGACACTATAGCCCAAATGATCTAACAGATATCTACAGAACTTTTTATCCTACACTTAAAGAATACACATTCTTCTCAGCAGTACATGGAACCTACACTAGGATTGACCACATACTAGGCCATAAAGTGAGTCTCAGCAAATTCAGAAGAATCAAAATCATATCATGCATCTTCTCAGACCACAATGGAATGAAGCTGGAAATTTGCAACTTAGGAATCCCTAGAGCATATGCAAATACATGGAGACTGAACAACATGCTCCTGAATGAACGTTGGGTCATAGAAGAAATCAAAAGAGAAATCAAAAACTTTCTGGAAGTAGATGAGGATAACAACACAACATATCAAAACTTATAGCCAGCGCCGTGGCTCACTAGGCTAATCCTCTGCCTTGCAGCGCCGGCACACCGGGTTCTAGTCCCAGTTGGGGCACCGGATTCCCAGTTGCCCCTCTTCCAGGCCAGCTCTCTGCTGTGGCCAGGGAGTGCAGTGGAGGATGGCCCAAGTGCTTGGGCCCTGCACCCCATGGGAGACCAGGAGAAGTACCTGGCTCCTGCCATCAGATCAGCGCAGTTCACCGGCTTCAGTGCGCCGGCCGCAGCGGCCATTGGAGGGTGAACCAATGGCAAAGGAAGACCTTTCTATCTGTCTCTCTCTCTCACTGTCCACTCTGCCTGTCCAAAAAAAAAAAAAAAGAAAAAACTTATGGGATACAGCAAAAGCAGTGTTAAGAGGAAAGTTCATAGCAATAAGTGCCTACATTAAGAAATTGAAAAGGCACCAAATAAATGAGCTTTCAATGCATCTCAAGGATCTAGAAAAACTTCAGCAAACCAGAGCCAAAACTAGTAGAAGAGAAATAATTAAAATTAGAGAAGAAATCAACAGAATTGAATACAAAAAAATTATAAAAGATCAGCAAAATGAAGAGCTGTTTTTTTGAAACAATAAAAAAATTGACAGACCATTGGCCCAACTAACTAAAAAAGAAGAGAGAAGACCCAAATCAATAAAATCAGAGATGAAAAAGGGAATGTAACAACAGACACCACAGAAATAAAAAAGAGTCATGAGAAATTACTACAAGGAGTTATATGCCAATAAACAGGGGAATCTATCAGAAATGGATAGATTCCTGGAAAAATACAACCTACCTAAATTGAACCATGAAGACATAGAAAACCTAAACATACCTGTAACCAAGTCAGGAATTGAATCAGTAATAAAGACCCTCCCAACAAAGAAAAGTCCAGGACTGGATGGATTCACTGCTGAATTCTACCAGACATTTAAAGAAGAACTAACTCCAATTCTTCTCAAACTATACAGAACAATTGAAAAAGAGGGAATCCTCTCAAATTCTTTTTTTTTTTGACAGGCAGAGTGGACAGTGAGAGAGAGAGAGAGACAGAGAGAAAGGTCTTCCTTTTTTCCATTGGTTCACCCCCCAGTGGCCACTGCAGCTCGTGTGCTGCAGCCAGTGCACCGTGCTGATCTGAAGCCAGGAACCAGGTGCTTTTCCTGTTCTCCCATGCAGGTGCAGGGCCCAAGCACTTGGGCCATCCTCCACTGCACTCCCGGGCCACAGCAGAGAGCTAGACTGGAAAAGGAGCAACCAGGACAGAATCCAGTGCCCCGACCGGGGCTAGAACACAGGGTGCTAGCACCGCAGGTGGAGGATTAGCCTGTTGAACTGCAGCACTTGCCCCAAATTCTTTCTATGAAGCCAGCATTGCCTTAATTCCTAAACCTGAAAAAGATGCAGCATTGAAAGAGAATTACAGACCAATTTCCCTGATGAACATAGACGCAAAAGTCCTCAATAAAATTCTGGCCAATAGAATGCAACAATACATCAGAAAGATCATCCCCCTGACCAAGTAGGATTTATCCCTGGTATTCTGGGATGGTTCAATGTTCGCAAATCAATCAGTGGGATACACCACATTAACAAACTGCTGAACAAAAACCAAATGATTATCTCAATAGATGCAGAGAAAGCATTGATAAAATACAACACCCTTTCATGATGAAAACCCTAAGAAAATTGGGTACAGAAGGAACATTCCTCTGTACAATCAAATCAATTGATGAAAAACCCACGGCCAGCATCCTATTGAATGGGGAAAAGTTGGAAGCATTTCCACTGAGATCTAGTACCAAACAGGGATGCCCACTCTCACCATTGCTATTCAATATATTACTGGAAGGTTTAGCCAATTAGTCAAGGAGGAGTTCCTACCTGTATATTCAGCCAAACTCTATGTATCACCCACAAGTCTTGTCTTTAAGCTGAAAACATGCAAAATGTAAATAGATAAAACAGCTCTTCTATTATAGTTGTTAAATCTGTGGCATCGTAGGATAATATCTTAGACTGTATAGAACTTGAAGGAAAAGAATGCAATGGTTTCCAAACTTACTTTAGTGTCAGATCCTTCCCAACAAAATCCTATAAAGAAATATAAAGAGAAAGCAGGGTGCTTCTGTTCTGGAAATTTCTGGCTGAGTAATGCTATTCCTGTTTTCAGCTTCCAACATCTCATTATGTGAATCATTTCTTTGAACCACTCAAATAAAGAGGAGACAAGACTTAAAGTCATGACTAAACCAATTCTTCCATTTTACAGAGGACAAAAATGAGTCCCAAGGGATTATTTAAATAGAGCATAACAGCCTCTTGAGGTGTGCATAGAAACACAGTGGGAGGTTACTGTTCAAATTTGTGATAGCAAATAGAGATGGAAAGAATTTTTAAGGATTTATTTGGGGGTTGGGTCAATGAGTCAAGAGGAAGGAGACAAATAGGAACGAGACAAATAGGAACTTGTGAGGGATGAGAAGAGATTTAACATAGATGCAGAGAAAGATTGCTGATAGGAATGAACACAAACTCTGGCACTTTGAACTCTCGGCCTGGAATCTGACCAATGTAGCAAAACTGCTTATCTATCTAGAGAAAATCAAAGCCAGTTTTAAATTACGTTCTTACACTGAGATGGAGACTGTCAGCCCTATCAGGCATCACTAATCATCATCTTCAGCATTTTGAAGCATCCATTAAAGATGTTTACAACCTAAACAAAGAGACCCTGTGCCAATCCTGGACACCATTTTTGCTGGTCTATAGTTTAGGCAGATAGCAGCATGGAAATTTTCTGATGATTCATGGGAGAAACATCACTTAGTTCCAACTTTTCTCATTTCCCTTTCAGTGTTGAAAGTTAAACTCAAGGGGCCGGTGCCGTGGTGCACTAAGTTAATCCTCTGCCTGTGGCGCTGTCATCCCATATGGGTGCTGGGTTCTAGTCCCGGTTGCTCCTCTTCCAGTCCAGCTCTCCGCTGTGGCCTGGGAGGGCAGTGGAGGATGGCCCAGGTGCTTGGGCCCTGCACCCCATGGAAGACCAGGAAGAAACACCTGGCTCCTGGCTTTGGATTGGCACAGTGCCAGCTGTGGTGGCCATTTGGGGAGTGAACCAATGGAAGGAAGACCTTTCTCTCTGTCTCTCTCTCTCACTGCCTATAACTCTACATGTAAAAATAAATGAAAAAAAAGAAAATTAAACTAAAAATTCACCTGGCTCAGCAACTGTCTACCCATCTAACTTTACTCATCACTGTATCAGCTTTTGCTGATAATGTGACTTGTTAAACCTCTGTTCCTCAGCAGTAAGAAGAGGATAATAAGAAAAAACTTCTCAGTGTTTATATATGAATAAATAGAAATACGATATGCTAGCTATTTAGCATACAGCAATTGTCTAAAAACCTTAAGGTTCTTCTTTGGTATGGCCCTTTGATGGATCAAGATCAAAATTAATAAGAATTTGAAATAGATCAAATTTCTCTTTGGATATCTTTCCTTCCCTTCTTTTTGAATACACTCTAATTTCCATGCCCTTTTAATTTTTGTTTTTGCCTTTGACCCTTTCTTTTCTTAATATTCTGAAATAACTATGATTAACTTTAATTAATATGGAAGTTAATTCATGATACTAAGAATCAGTGGAGAGGAGATGCTGTGGTACATCAGATTAAGCTACCATCCTCAGTGCTGACATCCCATAGGGACAACAGTTCAATTCCTGGCTGCTCCATTTCTGATCCAGCTGCATGCTACTGTGCCTGGGGAAAGCAGCAGAAGATGTCCAAGTCCTTGGACCTCTGCATCCACTTAGGAGACCCAGAAGAAGCTCCTGGCTCCTAGTTTCAGCCTGGCCCAAAACTGGCCATTGTGGCTATTTGGGGAGTGAACCAGTGGATGGCGGATCTCTCTCTCTCTTTCTGTAACTCTGACTTTCAAATAAATAAATAAATAAATCTTTTTTAAAAAAATCAAAATGGAGATTAAAGTTGATGTCCATATTCCACACTGTAGTTTACCATTAGTTACAAAATTTTTAGAGTTGTTTTCTCTGGCCCAGCGCCATGGCTCACTCAGCTAATCCTCTGCCTGTGGTGCTGGCACCCTGGGTTCTAGTCCTGGTTGGGGCACCAGGTAGTAGTCCCAGTTGCTCCTCTTCCAGTCCAGCTCTCTGTTGTGGCCTGGGAGGGCAGTGGAGGATGGCCCAAGTGCTTGGGTCCCTGCATCCACATGGGAGACTGGGAGGAAGTACCCGGCTCCTGGCTTCAGATCAGTGCAGCGCCAGCCATAGCGGCCTTTAGGGGAGTGAACCAACAGAAGGAAGACCTTTCTCTCTGTCTCTCTCTCACTGTCTATAACTCTACCTGTCAAATAAAAAAAAAGAATTGTTTTCCTTAAAATATCCACAGCAGATATGTCCATTATCCATGCTCCTTTCATCTGTAAGATGTTTAGGGAACATCTTTTCTCTTTAGTTAATAAATTCTATAGCATTGGCCAAGGGTAAGTATCTTTGGATATAAGCATATGGCCAACACAGACCAGCTAAAATTAATCCATTATTCAAGTGGAAGTTCTAAAACTGAAAAATTCAATGGATTGGCTTAAAAAAAATTGAAGATTTCTGAAAAAGAGATATTGAGTTGGAAGATAAATCAATAGACAATGATCAACTTGAATAATAAGAGAAAGGAAAAAAGACTGAAATAAGAATGGACTGAGCCCCAGTAGCCCGAGACAGTATCAAGAGATCTGTATATCATGAGTCATAAAAAGAGAAGAGGAAATGGCGATAAAACAACATTTGAGGAAATCATGGCCACAAAACTTGGTAAAAAACATCAGTTTATAAATATAAGGAGGTCAGCAAACACTCAGTAGGATAAATGTGAACAAAAATCAGAACTTGTAATTTTATACTCAAACTAATGGACACCACAGATAAAAAGACTGAAAGCAACCAGAGATAAAGGATACATTATATACAAAAGGAAAAATAATATGCATAATGATTGATTTCCAGTGAAGTCCAGAAGATAATGGAATTTCATACATAGAGTCCTGAAGAAAATAAAATCTTACTGACCAAGAATTCTTTTTTAAAAAAGCATTTATTTATTTGAAAAGCAGATTGACAGAGAAAGAAGGAGAGAGAAAGAGAAAGAAATATCTCCTATCTGCTGGTTTACTCCTGAAATGGCCACAACAGACAGGACTGGACCAGGCCAAACCCAGTAGCCAGGAATTCATCCAAGTCTCCCATGTTGTTGGCATGGGCCCAAGTATTTGGACCATCTTCTGCTGCTTTCCTAGGCACATTACCAGGCAGTTGGATTGGAAGCAGAGCACTCAGAACTCTAAATGAGCACTCTAATTTGCGATGCTCATGTTGTAAGCAGCAGCTTGACCAGTTGTACAATGCCAGCCCCTCAAGCTAGAATTCTGTATCCTATAAAAATATTCCTTGTTGGCTCATGTTGCGTCTCTCTGTTACTTACTCCCTTGAACAACAGCCTGGAATTAATTAATTAATTAATTTGAAAGGCAGGGTAACAGAGAGAGGGAGAGACAGAGAGAGAAGGAATGACATAGAAAGAGGCAGAAATCCTTTATCTGCTGGTTCTCTCCCAAAATCCCACAACAGCAGAGTCTGAGCCAGGCTGAAGCCAGGGGCACAGAATGTCATCTGGGCTTCCCATGTGGGTGGCAGACACCCAAGAACTTGATGGGTAGACAATTGCTGAGCCAGGGTAAATTTTGAGTTTAATTTTCTTTCTTCCTTTCTTCCTTCCTTCCTTCCTTCCTTCCTTCCTTCCTTCCTTCCTTCCTTCCTTCCTTCCTTCCCTCCCTCCCTCCCTCCCTCCCTCCCTCCTTTCTTTCTTTCTTTCTTTCTTTCTTTCTTTCTTTCTTTCTTTCTTTCTTTCATTTAATAAATATAATTTTCCAAAGTACAGTTTATGGATTACAATGGCTTTTTCCCCTCCATAACTTCCCTCCCACTCGCAACCCTCCCATCTCTGCTCCCTCTCTCATTACATTCACATCAAGATTAATTTTCAATTCCCTTTATATACAGAAGATCAATTTAGTATACATTAAGTAAAGATTTCATCAGTTTGCACCCACACAGAACACAAAGTGTAAAATACTGTTTGATGACTCGTTATGGCATTAATTCACATTGGACAACACATTAAGGACAGATCCCACATGAGGAGTAAGTACACAGTGACTCCTGTTGTTGACTTAACAATTTGACACTCTTGTTTATGGTGTCAGAAATCTCCCTAGGCTCTAGTCATGAGTCTCCAAGGCTATGGAAGCCTCTTGAGTTCGCTGACTTTGATCTTATTTAGACAAGGTCATAGCCCAGTGGAAGTTCTCTCCTCCCTTCAGAGAAAGGTACCTCCTTCTTTGATGGCCTGTTCTTTCCACTGGGATCTCACTCACAGAGATCTTTCATCGAGTTTTTTTTTCCAGAGTGTCTTGGCTTTCCATGCCTAAAATACTCTCATGGGCTCTTCAGCCAGATCCGAGTGCCTTAAGGGCTGATTCTGAGGCCAGAGTGCTATTTAGGACATCTGCCATTCTATGAGTCAGATGTGTATCCCACTTCCCATGTTGGATCGTTCTCTCCCTTTTTGATTCTATCAGCTAGTATTTGCAGACACTAGTCTAGTTGTGTGATCCCTTTGACTCTTAGACCTATTGGTGTGATCAATTGTGAACTGAAACTGATCACTGGGACTAGTGAGATGGCATTGGTACATGCAATCTTGATGGGATTGTATTGGAATCCCCTGGCACATTTCTAATTTTCAACACTGAAAGAGAAATGAACTTGGGTCATTACGGCCACACTCCTGACAGTGACTTTAGTTAAAGTGGCAGAGACAGGATTCAAACCTAAGCAGTCTCTAGTAGAGCCTACTTTCTTCACCTGGCACAACACAGCACATAACATCACTTATTCATTTAAAATCTCCTATTTGTGTCCCTACCATAAGAATAAAGATGACAAGGGGGCCAGCACTGTGGCACAGTAGGTTAATCCTCCACCTGCAGCACTGGTATCCCACATGGGCACCCGTTCAAGTCCTGGCTGCTTCTGTTCTGATCCAGCTCTCTGCTATTGCCTAAGAAAGTAGTGGAAGATGGCTCAAGCACTTAGGCCCCTGTACCTGCATACCTGCATGGGAGACCTGGAAGAAACTCTTGGATCCTGGCTTTGGATCGGCTCAGCTCTGGCTGTTGCGACCATTTGGGGAGTGCATTAGCGGATGGAAGATCTTTCTCTCTGTCTCTCCCTCTCTCTAACTCTATCTCTCAAATAGATAAATAAATAAATAAATAAATCTTGTTTAAAAAAGTGTAAAGATTACAAAAGTATGAGAGGCCAGCACTGTGACATAACACTGCCTGCAGTATATTGGAATCCCCTGGCACATTTCTAATTTTCAGCATGGTGATCAAGAAATGTATTGTCAAATTACAGGTCACTGTGGAAGTTTTTTGGTGTTGGTGCTGTTAACATTGTTCATAGTGGTGATGATGTGTGTGTCTGAAACACAGGTAGGAAAGTGTGTATAATGGTCTGCTCTCATTTTAAGAAATGATAACCAGTATATGTTCATAATATATAGACACTAAAGTCTCTTCCAAGAAGACCATAGTATCCCTTCTGTTGGAAGATGGCCAGGTTGCCAATCCAAAAGTATTAAATTCAAAAATATTAAACTCATTTTTTTTCATTGAAAAAACATGCATCTCACTAGGCCACAAATCCATATTGATAATTAAAGCCTTAGAAGTACTATTATGGTAACATTATATATAGACTTAGACTTCTAAAATTTGTGATTATATCCAAGATATATAAAAGAATCAACATACAATCTAAAATATTAGTTTATTCCTAGTCTATTTTCATTTTGTGCAAAATATGTTTATATATATAAATATGCACACACACAAACACATATACATATCCACTATCAAATGTAATTAGTATAACTCCTTATTTCCTTTAGCCTATTGAAAGTGGATGGTTGGGGCCAGCACTGTGGCACAGCAGGTTAAAACCCTGGCCTGTTCTAGTCCCAACCGCTCCTCTTCCAGTCTGGCTCTCTGCTGTGGCCTGGGATAGCAGTAGAAGATGGCCCAAGTCCTTGAGCCCCTGCACCTGTGTGGGAGACCCGGCGGAAGCTCCTGGCTCCTGGCTTCAGATTGGCGCAGCTCCGGCTGTTGTGGCCATCTGGGAAGTGAATCATCGGATGAAAGACCTCTCTCTCTGTCTCTACCTCTCTCTGTAACTCTTTCAAATAAATAAAATAAATCTTTAAAAAAGTGGATGGTTTACATTTTTCTTAAAGAATGTGAAGCTTTCTAATTTCCTCTTCTTTTCTTTGGTCTGACTGTATCCTTTCCTGTTCTCTGTCTTCTAAGTCCAATATTCTCTCTTCTGCTTCACCCATTCTGTTTGTAAGGCTCTCTAAAGTGTTTGTCATTTGATCTATTGAATTCTTCACTTTATTATGATTTCTCGTCACTATCACAGTTTCCTGTTCTACTAGTTGTTTCATTTCATTTTGATTCCTCCTTAATATTTCATTTTCACGAGAGAGATTTTCTATCTTGTCCATTAAGGATTTCTGTAGTTCAAGAATTTGTTTTTGAGAACTTCTTAATGTTCTTATCAATTTTTGAGATCTGCTTCTTGCATTTCTTCTATCTCATCATCTTCATAATCTTGAATTGGGGTGTCTTTTTCATTTGGGGGCGTCATAGTGACTTCCTTGTTTTTATTACCTCGGTTTTTGCATTTGTTATTTGGCATATTGGAGATATTTGGTTTCTTCACTGTGGTGCTTTTTCTTGTTATACTATGACTCTAGATTAAGTGGACTGTCTGTTTTTGATGGAGCCTTAGAGGCTTGAGATGGGTGTGGCCTGAGAGCTCTGTTTGGTGTGCCAAAGGTGACACTCCCAGGTTAGGCGTGGTAGATCTCTCTCTCTCTCTCTCTCTCTCTCTCTCTCTCTTTCTTTTTTGATTCAAGAGGGAAGTAATTCTGCACAGCTGAAAGAAGTTGGAGGTAGTTAGCAGGCAAAAGATATACCCACTGGAGCCAGAGATTGGAAGCTCTTTCTCAAGGACCACACAGGGAATCTGTTCTGCCCTCAGAGTGGGCTCAAATTCTCCTTCAGTCTCCCACTGGGTTGCCAAAGTTACGGAATTGTAGCGTCTCTGGAGAGTACTCACGTGAATTCCGTGAGTTCTCTCCCCTACCGTCTCTTTTTTCACAGTCTCAGTTCAGTAGCACCACAAATTCTCTAGGTCCTAATCTCCTGTTATTTTACCCCACCCAGAGTCAGGTTTTTCTGCTAGGCTCAGGGCCAGTGCAGACCTGAGGTCTAGGATTAACCACAGTATGTTTCACAGCCTGTACTTGAAGATGAAGAGGAGTGTGTATTAAACAAAGCAGATTTTTATGGTATACATCTACAAGCTGAAGGCCATAAAAGAGCCACCAGAAGCTCCTGGCAGACCAGGCTGAGGCCTACAAGTTCAAGGTCAAGGCAGCAATAATTCCATGAGCAGTGCCTTCAGGCCAGGAAAATCATGAAGCCTGAAACCAAGAAAAAAAAAATCTCTTCCTTTTTGTGCATAGTGGCCTCTGCAATTAGATTAACCATTCACTAAAACATCTTTTTTCACCTGAGAGAAAAAATGTATTTCATTTGCTTTTCTGTCAACTCTCTGGTCATAAAAGCCAATTAAATTTGAAGTATTTTTCATATGATTTCTTTGGTATTTTCTCTTACTATTTACAGGCTAGTGATTTACTAACCTGACATATTTATTCAATTACATTTAATCATATTAGCTTCAATCATTTGATTTAACCTCTTCAGTTCTACTGATACTTGGTTCTGCCATTCAGTGTGCTAATTAATCCTTCCAGATTGATGGCATTTGTAAATTTGATTACAGTGCAAAACTATCAGTCCAAATCATTGACTTGAAAAAGAAAACAGGAAACAGGACATGGTTGAGTGCAATGCTTTGTATCTTGTCTCCAGAAAGTCTTACTAAGTTTTGCTCCTAATCCAATAAATGGCCATCAAGATATAATACATATAAATCATCAACAAGATATCGTAAGTCTTTAGTTATATGTTGGCATTTTTCTCAATATATCAACAACAGTGTTTCCTACATTATTTCTAGATGTCTTTATTGCAACCAAAGAATACAAGTCACCTATACATAGACATGTGTCCTGACTTAAATAATTGATGCATTCTTGCATTTGATATTCATCCTACTCTACTTGGACTTCCAACTTCCCTATACTTCACTTACATTTCTCTGTTAATATTGGAGTTTTGATTTTCTTTCCATATACAAACTTTATTATTCTGCCTTCTCCCTGTCCTTGATTAACACTGTACTTTTTACCCTATTAGTGTGTGTCTGTCTCCCTACTTTGTTCTTCTTGGGAGATATTTTTATATCTCCCTCTCCTAACTACATCTTGTACTTCTCTTCTCTACCCTAGAATTCTTTTTGTTGGTCTTTGGCTTTAAAAGTGTATAAACATGTGAATGTTTGTACATCCTGGTATTCTTTTATATTTTTATTCCCCTTGTGTATTTATCATCCATATTTTGTACTTTTCCTTTAAATTTTAGCCATTTTATATCCATTTATGAATGGCCATCTATTAATTATCTATGATGTCCTGATATATGATTGATGTTAGATGTTGGATGTTGGAATCACCAAGTCATGACATAATAACTGCCTTCAAGGAGCTTATTAAGTAGTGAAGAAGTATGAATAAGCATACAGTTACAAAGGTATGGGAAGAATGAGTATAATCAAGACATAAAATCAGGAAAGATGTTCTGGAGAATATGATTGCCATGCTGAGTCTGAAGGCTATTTGTAGAGGGTCCAGAATGTACATGTAGGAAGACAGATTTCTACAGATGCCATCACTTTTCATCAGAATCACTTGTAACATTTCTAACTTTTAAAGCCTATCATTTCTTTGAGCTATCTTAATAAATTCTTTCATTCATAACCATTTATTGCAGACCCACTCAATGCCCACTACTGTGTTTAAATGTTGCCTTTTCTTTTAAATATGCCTAACATGTGATTCCCTGTGCATCCCATATCCAAGTGCCTGGATTTGAGCCCTGCTCCACTCTCCATTCTGGCTTTCTGCTACTGCAGACCCAAGGAGGCAGCAAGTAATGATCCAAGTACTTAGGTCCCTGCTACTCTTGTGGGAGAACCAGAGGGAGTTCAAAGCTCCTAGATTCAGTCTAGCCCAACCCTGGCTGTTATGAGCATTGGAGAGTGAACCAGCTAATAGAAGATTCTCTCTCTGTGTCTTTCAAATAAATAAATAAAATGTAAATAAATGAATAAATAAAAGACAAAAATTTGGATTAAGTTTTCAAAAAAATTAGAAGTTGTATAATTTTTAAAGATTTATTTATTTGAAAGGCAGAGTAACAGAGAGAGGGGGAGACAGAGAAATCTTTTGTCTACTGGTTTACTCCCCAAATAGCCACAGTGGCCAAGGCTTGGCCACACTGAAGCCAGGGGCCTTAAACTCCATATGGGTCTCCCACATGGATTGCAGGGATCCAAATACTTGAGCCATTTTCTGCTGCTTTCCTAGGTACATTAGCTGGGAGCTAGACTGAAGCAGAGCACCCTGGATCTGAACTGGTACTCATTTAGGATGCCAGCATTATGAGAGACAGTCTAACCTGCTGTGACACATGCCTGCTAAGAGTTATATTATTTCTTAAAATGCCTTTGTATTTTCACCACATTCAAGCAGAGAGAGTACACAGATATCACATAACTAATCTGATCATACCCATGTCAATTCATAAAGTCAATTCATAAAATTGTCAAAATGTAACAATCATTTTATGGATCGAATGACATTTTAATAAATATTGGAACTAAAGTGTTAGCCATAGGCTTTCACTTTCTACATTTTGAGTGTACTTCAAAAAGTTTAAGGAAAATGCAACTAAATTATGCTTATTTTGATGCCCAACATTTCAATATCTAAGAATGTAAGGAGTCTTCAAAAATTTGCTTAATGGTAATGAATATTATTAAAAAATTACACATGTGTTTCAAAATTTGGGCTACTAAAATAAAAATATTTCAATTCATTTTTCCATGAACTTTTCAAGCACTTTTTTTTAAAAGATTTTATTTATTTATTTGAGAGAGAGAGGTACAGACAGTGAGAAGGAGAAACAGAGAGAAAGGTCACCTTCTGTTGGTTCACTCCCCAAATGGCCTCAACAGCCAGAGCTGCGCTGATCCGAAGCCAGGAACCAGGTGCTTCTTCCTGGTCTCCCACGCAGGTGCAGGGGCCCAAGAACTTGGGCCATCTTCTACTGCTTTCCCAGGCCACAGCAGAGAGCTGGGTCAGAAGATGAGCAGCCAGGACTAGAACCAGCGCCCATATGGGATGCCGGCACCGCAGGAGGAGGATTAACCAACTGCACCATGGCACCGGCCCCTCAAGTACTTTCTATATATTTCTGTACTATTGTAATACCTTATAGTGATTATGCCTTATATTTGTAGTTTAAAAAAATACAGAAATTTATATGTGGTGCTTCTCTTAGGGAAAGGCATTGTGCTAAAGCTCCAGAAAATTACCTGTCTTGTTCTTTTTTCAAAACAATTAATAGTATAGGATTGCTAAAAATATGGAAAAAAGGAAAAAGGGAAAAAAATCAGCTGTGATTCTACCACAGTTTGGGTGACTTCTTACTGCTGCTGCTGTGTTTCTTTCCACTCAGTTTTGTATACATTGATGAGGTTGGTTTTTTAAGTGGTTAGCAAGATTTCTTGATAGTACATAGCTACAAGAACAGAAATATTTTCCTCATATGTATCCAGTTCTGTGTAATGGCCCAGATGGAATGGTAGAATCATGTCATGTTTACATAGAGGAACCATATAAATGATCCAGAAATAGCCAAATCATCATAATAGCTTCTACTAAGTAAATCTGTTATCTTCCAGATTTGCTATTTTGTGGATAAGCTCATATTAGCAATAAGAAAACAGATTTTTTTTTTTTTAGCAACTGTCCCGGAAAGTTTTAAGAGGTAATGTTTTATGTGTATTCTGAGCAAAATTGGTTAGCTATCAGTTCAGTTACTGTTTTCTTTCCTCTTCATCTGTGTTAACCTTCAGATGCTAGATATTGCAGCATGCCAGGGCACTGCTGCCTTCCCTGGGATGCTGCCACCGAGTTCCTGAAGCTGGGACACACTGATGCAGTGCAGTGGTCTCTGGAGGCCCAGCACAGGAACATCCCATTGTCCCATCCTGTTAGAGGACTCCCCAGCAATGCCATTGTGTGTTATAGACTTTATAAAGAAATAGCTTTTTTAGAAATGTATGAGGGTACTTCAAAGGATTCAGGGCATTAAAAAGTACATTGATTTTGGTGCAAAAATAATTTGAAATCCATGTACACAAGGAGTTGTCAAAAGTTCATGCTAAATGCATATTATAAAAACAACTATTCACGAATTTCAAAAGCTTTTTGACTCACAATAAACTTGACCTCTAATTCCATTTTTCCATGTTGCCACTCAAAGTGTGGCTCATGAACCAGAAGCATCTGAGAAACGCAGAATCTCAGATCCCAAGAATTGAGATCTGTAGTTTAACAAGAGCCCCACGTGATTCATACACAAATCAGTTTGAGAAGCACTCATTTAAGGTATGCTCTCTTCCAGGGACTAAGTTATGATTTCAGTTGGTGACAAAGGCAGTATTGGATAAGGAAACAAAAGTAACAAATAACAGGGCTTTTTTATAGTTATCCTCTCCCTACGATGACCTTATCTTTGTGATTGGGCCAAACTTGCAATGTTTGGTTCCCTCTCCTAGGAAGAGGTCTCCCTGAGGAGGCCATTCACCCTCACTGCCTCATGGAGATGGACTTTTGGTGACCTGCCACTTCCACTAAGTCCAACAGACTTGGCTTAAACTCAAACCAGGAATATGCCAGGCATGGGGAATCTTACACTTCACTTAAGTGAAAAAAATGCATTTTTATTAATCAACAATGACCCAGAGCATATTATTTACAAATATTCCACTATGAGCTGTAGAAATATCAAAATAAGCAAAAGTGCCCTCAAAGGAGGCAAGAGAGAAGGCGTATGTTAGGGCAGGTGGGGACCTCTGCGAGATAATTTGAGGTAGGAGTCGAAAGGTTCTCAACAAATAATTTGGAGAGGCCATTAGCACATCTTGCATCAACAGCCCATGTGTTCTTCTCCTGGTGAAATATTCTGCTTCCTGTAGTCATTTCTTTACAGACCCACCAAGGTCAGTTTATCAATAAAACTCCCCTAAATTCAGATGATATGATTTTGGTGCTTCAGAACTCCATCACATTCAACCTTAAGACTGATTTTGTGTGGTTGGCCTAAAGGCAAGGAGGCCACCTTAGTTAGGGTCCCTTTTGGCAAAGAATGTATTTTAACCCAAACTTTTTTTTTTTTTTTTTTCCCAGGCAGAGTGGACAGTGAGAGAGAGAGACAGAGAGAAAGGTCTTCCTTTGCCGTTGGTTCACCCTCCAATGGCCACCGTGGCCGGCGCACCTCGCCTATCCGAAGGCAGGGGCCAGGTGCTTCTCCTGGTCTCCCATGGCACTTGGGCCATCCTCCACTGCACTCCCTGGCCACAGCAGAGAGCTGGCCTGGAAGAGGGGCAACCGGGACAGAATCCGGTGCCCCGACCGGGACTAGAACCTGGTGTGCTGGCTCCGCAAGGCGGAGGATTAGCCTACTGAGCTTCGGTGCCGGCCTGGTCTTCCTTTTTCCGTTGGTTCACCCCCCAATGGCCGCTGCAGCCAGCACGCTGCGGCCGGCGCACCACGCTGATCCAAAGCCAGGAGCCAGGTGCTTCCTCCTGGTCTCCCATGCCAAGGACTTGGGCCATCCTCCACTGCCTTTCCGGGACACAGCAGAGAGCTGGACAGGAAGAGGAGCAACCAGGACAGAATCCGGTGCCCTGACTGGGACTAGAACCCAGGGTGCCGGCGCTGCAAGTGGAGGATTAGCCTATTGAGCCGCAGAGCCGGCCAACCCAAACTTCTTACATTCACCATGAAAATTATCATACTTCACCACATGATCTTTAAAGGAAGGGGAAAAATAAAGGCAGTTCCCCTATTCCATTACTGCTACACGATTTCAGAAGTATCATGGGCTTCTCAGATCACAGCAGAGACAGAAAAGGAGAGAATTCTGAACGCCAACTGGGATAGTTAGGAAGAGCAACCTCGTTTTCCTCCCACCATTTTCTCTGATCAGATTAGTTCTTTCATTTAGAAACAGGGCCCTTATTGGTAAATTAGTTACAGCTACTCTCAGCTGGGTGGAATGTCATCTTGTTGAAAGGAGTGGGCTAGCTGTTTGCCTGCTAGTATTTAAGAAGTCCCTCACCTTTGTGGGTAGTGCTTTTTACAGCTGGAGTTTCCAAAGACTGGGATGGAATACCAGGCCCACGGCCCCTTCCATGAAGAGTGTAGGGTTATGATTAACCACGTAGCATCTTACCAGATGAACATCAGTGATGCTTATTTATCTATGGTTTGTATGGGTTTTGAGAGGGAGGTTTTAGCTCTGATCTGCGTGAGGATTACCTTCTAACTCCCTTGTTACAGGGTTTATGACCTTATTTATAGTGTGATACTAGATGAGAAGCTACTCAGTGGCTAGAATATTACTGCTTGGGGTCCTGGTGAATAAGAGCTGTGATTTCAAACTATGGGCTATGATAGAGAGAATCACAATTCTTTCTAGTGGATTCACAAAACTGGGCATCAAACACCTGTGGCAGGCTGAATAAATAATGTTACACCTATATGTGGTGCTGTAGTTAGTGTAGATGCATTTTATAACATTTTAGGACTAATGAGATATTTTTAAAATGTCATGAAACTTATGCTGGGTTTCAATTGTATGTCTACATAATTAATCAATACAAGGGCTAGCATGTAGGTTCACAAATCTAACCCTTAAAGACATGTGCCAATATATTGGAATCTGGGTGACTGCTCTTGGAAATGGGCTAGGTACCGGGAGACAGCCAGGGCCCTCAGGAAGTATAAGGCAAAAAGAGCGCACGCGGCTGACCAAATAATGTCTCTTTCTGGACAGCCACCAAGAGCACAAAGTGAGTTCCTGTAAGATTCCAGCTGAAAAATAAGCTTCTCGCACCTCCATTCTCTCCTCTGTCCCAGGCCTGTTATTACGGTGAGGACACAGAATTTCCTCCTTTTGCCGTGTTCTTTGAGCAGCAGGCTGAGGTGAAGAGGGAGCATGCGAAGCAGTTCCTGAGATATCTGAGGAAACGTGAGGGCAAAATCTGCCTTCCGGTAATTCAGGTGAGTATATAACTTTGCTATGATCACCTCTATGGGGCCTTCACCAGGACTATAGAATTAAAATCATTGGTTACCGCATAGCTTGCTGCATCATGCATGTTCCTACCTGTTCTCAGCAACTGACCTTGAGGGCAACATGTGTCATCATTTTGGGTAAATTTTTTGCTGCTAAATGCTTGTTTGGCTTTTCTCACAAAACTGCGCCTGAAGAAGGACAATCACCCCTCTCTCTCCCTCTCTAACAGAGGCCAGCTATGGATAACTGGGGAACTGGCGTGAAAGCCTTAAAGTCTGCTCTGTTCATGGAGAATGTACTAAGCAAGTTGCTGAAAGACCTGCAGACTTCAGCTTCTGACACTGGTGAAAAAGATGTAAGTCGTCAACTGCTTCTGACGAGCAGTGTCCTCTTTCACTTCTAAGGTATGAGCTGCTTCTCAGAAATGTGACTAAGGCAGTGGATCACTCAGTAGGTGCTTATTTGTCTCCAAGGAAGTTTGGGAACTTATTTCTGGGAGTGTGATGGGGATAGGAAATTAGGTGTCCTGGAAAGGAAGAATGCAGTTCAGCACAAGATGGAAAAGTCTTCCCAGGAATTATGCACTCTGGGTAATTAAAATAATGTTCCTGCTTATGAATCTCCTAGACCAGAAATATCGAAGCTTTACTGAGCATCAGAATCACTTGGAGAGCTTACTGCAACAAACTGTTGGGCCTCATCTCCCAGTTTTTGATTTGGTTTTGTGTGGGATCTGAGAATTTGCATTTTTAATAAGTTCCCAGGTGATGCTGTCACTGGCTGGAGGCCACATGTTGAGAACGCCTATCCTAGGCCCTCACTACAAAAGTAGCTGTTAATGTTAACTTATTATTCTACAGACTTCTCTGAAGTCTTCAAGGTAGAATGCTCACTAATAACCAGGAAGTGGTAACTTCTTTCTTACCAACTACGTAGCTTCCCTGGAAGTCAAAGTAAAGAGAATACTCTGGCTCACAAGTTCTCAATTCTAAATGTATATTGAACTCACTGAGATGCTTTGAAGAGGTACAAACACCTGTCTTACGCCAACCCACCTGAATCTCAGTCTTTGGCGATTGAGTCTGGGTAGCTACTCAAAATCTCCATGTGATTCAAATCAACAGGATTGACAAGCATTGCTGTAGCTGATTTTACTTAATCTGTTTTTTTGATGAGATATCCTAACACTCAAACTCATTGAAAGTAGAGGTCTTGAATGTGTTAGAGCAGTGGGGAACATCAGTATGCATGAGACTCACCTGGTCCCTTCTTAAAATGCTGTTGCTGCCAGTAGGCTCCCAGGTATGCTGATGTGTAGGCTACAATTGTGTAGGTTACTCTTATTGCAGACATGGCTCTTAATGTGAGTCCTTCCTTGTTTTATTTCTATAGCTCTTTCACTTTGTGGGGGAATTCCTGGAAAAACAGAATAAGAACATAAATTATCTGGAATACCATCTTGCCTGTATGGAGCAATTAGAAAAGTCTGCTGAGCCATCAGCTGAATGTAGTGGGTCTACATAAGCCTTGATGGTTTCCACTTGCCCAAAGATGACTTTCCTTCCTATCCTCATTGTTGTGCATGCAAATAAATCTGCTTTATGTGTAAAGAGATTTCTATTGCAGAAGGGCTATTTCTACCAATTTGAGATTGATAATCTTCCTAGGGACCTTACCCTCCTCTGTGAACCATAAAACAGGACAGTCAGGATTTGGTGAACTCAGCCAGTACAAATGGCTATGGTAGAAGCTAGGTGGTGAAACCTTACATCTTAATAGTTCTCCTTCCTGATTTGTATATGTACTTTAAATTTACAGAATGGTAGGTTTTCTTCAAATTAAAATCAAAGAAAACTTAAGACTCCTTGGTTTAGGAAGCATTACTCTTACCTGAAGGATATACTTATTATTAGTTTACAACCAATTTTGTACTTATTAATGAATATAGTTTTTGCAATAAAATCAGGAGATGGCTGGCGCCGTGGCTCACTAGGCTAATCCTCCACCTGCGGCACCGGTACCCCGGGTTCTAGTCCCAGTTGGAGCACCAGATTCTATCCTGGTTGCTCCTCTTCCAGTCCAGCTCTCTGCTGTGGCCTGGGAAGGCAGTGGAGGATGTCCCAACTGCTTGGGCCCTGCACCTGCATGAGAGACCAGAAGAAGCACCTGGCTCCTGGCTTTGGATTGGCGCAGCGTGCTGGCTGTAGCGGCCATTTGGGGGGTGAACCAACGAAAAAAGGAAGACCTTTCTGTCTCTCTCTTACTAACTCCGCCTGTCAAAAAAAAAAAAAAAAAAATCGGGAGTAAGAGAAAGTTATTTTATCACCAACACTACTTAGTGCTTTTCTGGAAGTTCTAAAGCATAGTTTCTCAACCTTGGTGTAATTGACACTTCAGGTCACATGACAATGGGAGGAGGGAGGCTGCCCTGTGCATTGTAACATATTTAGCTCCATCCCTGACCTTGACCTATTAGTATGTCTCTTGAAAGGCAAAATAACCATGCTTTAGAACCACAACTCTAGGCAATACAATAGATAAACTAAAGAAAAAAATATATCTGCTTGGAAAAGGACTGACTTATTTAATGTGATTGCAACTATAGCTGAGAAGCTACTGTAACTTACAGGAGAATTTAATGACAGTCAGGGATACGGTATAACTCACTGCAAACCAACCTTCCCTGTAACATCAATAAACAAAGCAAACATTTTTTAAAAATATCCACAAATATATTAAAATACCTGGGAATAATGCTAACAAAACTAGTTTGGAACCCATGTAAATAGAATATAAACAAGTTTCCTGAAGGAGAGGAAAGCTTTATGTAATGGAAAGGTAAGAGAATGACTAAACATTAAGACTTTGGTATTTCTCAAGGGAATAGAACTAAAGCCATTTTGATCATAATTGCAACAGGAGTTTGAAAGCTTAGATAATTCAATACTGAAGAATTAACATACTTCAGTTTTGGGGAAAAGCCCTGGACATACACATAAAATGTGATATCATTAGTCATTGGGAAATGCAAATCAAAACCCCAATGAGATATCACTACCCATATACCAGAACGACTTAAATGAAAATGACTGCCAATATCATATTATGGAAAGATTATGAAGCAAGTATAGCTCTCATGTGTGGTTGGTGAGAATGTAAAGTGGTGTAACCAGTTTGGCAAAAAATTATTTTCTTATAAAACTAGGCATATATCTACACATGAGCTTGAGTTCTTCTGCCACATGATAGAAAACTGGAAACATGTTTTCACAAAATGATCTGAGTATTCATAGTAGCTTCATAGTAAATGAAAAATAGAAAGAGCTCCGGTGAACTTCAATAGGAAAAAAGGGTAAACAAATTATGGTGTTTTTTTTAATATATAATAGGATACTATTTAACACCAAAAAGGCACAAATGCACATACACAAAACAGGGTTGAAAATAAAAAGCATTCTGCTGAATGAATGAAGAATCTTTACACTAAAGAGTGCCATCTTGGTGTAGGCATTTAACACAGTAGTTACAATGGGACTTGAGATTCTGCAGCCTGTTTCAGACTGCCAGGGTTTCAGTTTTGATTCCACTGTTAACCAGCTTCCTGCTAATGCATGCCCTGGGAGGCAGAGGAAATGGCCCAGCTACTTGGGTCTGTGACATCCCTCCTTGTCTTTAGCCTGGTCCAGTGAACCAGTGGATGATCCTGTCCCTGTCCCTCCCCCTCCTTCTCCCCTCCTCCTCCCCCACTATGCCATAGCACCGGCTCTGTTTATAGTGTTTTAATTTAAACTTATAAGTCTTTTTCCTTGTAGTTTTTTATATTGTAAAAATGTAGTATTGTTCAGCGATAAGCCATTTGCCTATATTTTCTCTTATCTTTATGGTCTTATTTATATATTTCTTCCATTTGGATTTTTTATGGAGATAACAAAAGTAAATAGGCCTAAATGGCTTTTTCTCCCTTTAATCCTTAATTCTTAATTCAATTCTTGATTAATTTTTCTATACCTCTTCTTATGCCATCTTTCCAGTAGTCACTGGGGTAGTCAGTTTTCCATAACAAGGATATCTTAAAATGTATAATGGTTCAAATGCAGTAAAAGTTTATTTCTTGCTCAGAAACAATATAATGCATTGAACAGTTCTCCAAGCCATCCTCCCCAGAACTATTCAGTCCAGCCAAAAAAGCCTATGCTTTGTTGAGTAGTGGTTTGCAAGGTCAATGTAGGAGCTATCACAGCCCAAAGGAGCAAAAAGCAAGGAAGAGACACACCCATTCATGAGGTTTTTATGAGCATAGTCTAGAAATGGTGCTCATCACACTACTTAAATTCTATTGGTTTGAACTTCCAAAGATAAGTCTGGAATCGTATTCTAGTTCTGACAGGAATAAGAGGAACATGGCTGTAAGTAGCTAGCAACTTTGGTCATTTTCTTTCCCTTTTCATTTTTTAAAATTTATTAAGTTTTGGATTAACATGTTAATACTTCATTTAAGTAGTACAATGTAACTTCTCAACACGTATATAACAACTTAAACCAATCATACCACACAACCACTCTCTCCATTGCTTTATCTTTTCTTTGTGTCGTAGCCTACAAACTCCTGTCTTCCAGTTCTTTATCTAGGATATTATACATCATGAGCCATAGTCACCACACTGTGCAGAAAAGCACCAGAACCAGTTATGTGTTTTAGTACCCATTCTACAATCCCCTCTCCACTACCTCCATGCTTCCCAGCCTCTAGCAATTACTATTTTAAATTCAGATTGAATATATAAATGTTTAAAATTTCTACATATGATAGAACATGTATTTGTCTTCCTCTGTTTGGCTTATTTTACACAACATAATGATCTTCAGTTCCATCCATTTTGCTACAAATATCAAGATTTCATTCTTTTCTTGGCAGAATGCTATTCTATTGTGTACATAAACCATATTTTCTTTATCCATTCAGCCACCAATGAATATATCATTTGATTCTAAATCCTAGCTATTGTGAGTAGTTTTGCAATGTGAATGCAGTATCTTTCATAGCCTGGTTTCATTATTTTACTCAGACATATACCCAGAAATGGGGCAATTGAATCATATGATAGATCTGTTTTTAATTGTTTTGAGGAACTTTCATACTATTCTCCGTGATGGCTGTATTAATTTATATTCCCACCAACAGTGTATAAGGGCTCCTTTTTCTATTTTTTTCCACATCGATGGTTGATGTTGCTGTTTGTGTTTTCTTTTTTTTAAAATATCAATTTATTTGAAAGGCAGAGTTATATAGAGAGAAGAAGAAACAAAGAGATCTTCATTTGCTGGTTTATTCCACAGATGACCACAATGGCCAGCGCTTGGGCCAGGCCTAAGCCAGGATCTTCATCCAGGTCTCCTATGTATGTGCAGGGGCCATCTTCCACTGCTTTTCCCAGGCCATTAGCAGGAAGCTGGATGAGAAGTTAAGTAGTCAAGATTTGAATTGGTGCCCATGTGGAATCACAGATATGGGATTTACCCACTATGCCACAGCACTGGCCCCTTGTTTTTTGAGGGTTAAGTTTCTTTCAGGAAAGTGTACAAATCCTTAATACATGGCTCTGTAATTTTTTATTTATATATAATCCCATGAAATTAAAATATATATATATATAAATTAACTTTAGCTTGCTCAGTGGTTTCCTAATCAACATACTGCACAAGGACAATCACCATTCTGACTTCTACAAAATGGATATTTCTGTCTTTGAGCTTTATATCAATGTAATTCTAAAATGCATAGAATATTGGATCAGCCTTATTCCCCTTAACATGTCTGGTTCATGTGTATGTGCAATTTCATGTTTTTCTTCCAGTCTTGTTTAATATATTCTTGGCATAAAAGTGTCTATAATATATTTACTCATTCTACTTATGATAGACATTTGGATTATTTCCAATTTTGAGCTATTAAAATAAAGTTACCATGTCCTCATTTCCACTGGCTATATTTATAGAAATGAAATTTCTGGGACATAGGCGTAGGCGTGGTTAGTCTAAGTGAGCTAAACCACTCCCTAAATGGTTATACCAATATATAGTTTCACCAGCAGTTTAAATGATTTTTTTTGCTAACAGCATTTTTAATGAATTTATGATAAGTTTTATTTTGGCCATAATTTTCAACATAGAAAATTTGCAGAATTTATCCAGACATCCAGGAATATACACAAATACAGCTAGAACTACATAGTTAGGAGCTAACCTAGTACTCACAGCTAGCCTGTGTTATTCTATTGGACAGAAATAATCTCACAGTTCACCAATATCAGACAAGTTCTCTCTGAAACCACAATAAAGTAATAAAGAAGAAAAACATCATGACCACTTTACAATTTTGCTTAAGCACAGACTAAATTGAAGTCACTGTGTAAACCCTAAAATACCAGATAGCCCCTTTCCTTGCTCATGTGAATTTTTTTTTATTAAAGCCTTCTCATTCTAGTCTGTCTGTAAGAATAAGATGTATTAAAATATCCTATTGCAAAGTACTTCTACTTCCTGACAACATCAAAATTCAAAGCAAATCCCACTTCCTTCAACCCTCTCAACTCACCCAGGCAAAGACCCAGGCGAAGACCAAGTACGTTAACAGGTCTTTTCTAATACTCTTTCCTGAGATGACCTGCAGTTCCTCATGATGCACATTATTCCTTGTTGCAACAAATAATAGATCCAACTTATTCAGTTATAAGTGATTTCTTAGCAGTCTATGACCAGAGGACACTGACAGCAAATATTGAGATAAAATGCATGGAAAACATCTATAAAGCTTAAAACTGGTTCTTAGAAAGGCAGCCTTGGAGTGGCCAGTAAGCCCAGTGGGTAAGATGCCTGGATCCCCCATGCAGAACCTTGATTTGATTCCTGGCTGCAGCTTCCTGCCAAAGCAGACCCTGAGAGGCAGCAGTGATGACTCAAAAAATCTTGTTACGCCACATACTGGGGAGATCTGCATTGAGTTCTAGGCTTCAGCCTCACCCAGCCCCAGCTGTTGCAGGCATTTGGGGAGTGAATGAGCAGCAGATTGGAGAACTCTTAGTCTCAAACAGTAAATTTTTTAAAAATTGAAAGCCTATTAAAAAAAAAGCCTATAGACTTATCCAAAGAAGGACAAAGTAAAGTCACATAAGCAATATTTCAAAGAAAAATGGAATATATAACTACCAATACAGCAGAGAATTTTTGAAGATCTCAAATGAAATTATGAACAATTTTACTGTCATCAAATGTTAAAACTTGAATAAAATAAACAGCTCATATAATAATAACGGCAACAAACTGTATATGAATGACCAAAACTGACTCGAGGGAAAACAGAAAGCCTGAATATATAAAGGAGCTTTAAAAGAAATATCCCAAAAGGGTAGAGGTGAAAATATTATAGGCTAGTATCACAATACCAAAATTAAGTATAAAAACTTACAGTTTATAAAAATCCATCTTGATAAATATGTATCAAGGAGAGAAAGTTTGGTAACACTCATTTCTGATTTTGTAAGTTCTTAGTACAATCAAAATAGATGGAACTCTAACCTGTTGAAAGATATTTATGAAGTACCTGCAACAACATGTGGTGATACTTTAGAAGTAATCTCCTTAAGGTCTGGAAGAGTACAAGAGTTCCTGCTGTTACTGCTTCATTCAATTCTCTTAGAAGTCTTGCCAATGAAGTAAAGACTCTAGTGTTTGTGTCAGCTGCTCAGTACTGAATATTCTTACTTTTGCCCTCCAAATCATTAAAATCAAAGAGATAGCAGTGAAGACAAATGCCCACCAAAAAACATCTCCCATGAAGTCAAGACGAGGGGTGAGGGGCTGGGGGTGGAGACTATGGAAATTACAGATGCACCAACTGCAAAAGCAGCTGCTATCAGCAGATCTAGGACAAGAAGCTACAAGAGAGGGATGGGTGTGGTGAGGGGAAGAACAGAGGTCAGCTGGCATAGAAGTGGCAGATGTGCTATTATTCACTGTTGAGAATTCTCATCCACAGTGTATTTTAATTGTAAATTTATCTCATTATAATGTGAAACCTTTATCTGGCAGTACTTTTTTTGACATGGAAATCCTAACTTGTCACAACTCATGCCTATTCTTCATTTATATTTTTTGCTCCGTAAAGCAGAATATGTTACTTCTAATGCAATCTGTAATTTATGGACAGGAAATGAAGCATATACTTACCAGTATGACCAATACACAAGCACATTTTATCATATTACTCTACATTATTATTGCATGGGCACTCTGAATTTCCATAGTACAGCGCAACTAGGGAACACTACAAATGACGTCCTGTGTTAGT
Source organism: Oryctolagus cuniculus (assembly GCF_964237555.1). Lineage (NCBI taxonomy): Eukaryota > Metazoa > Chordata > Mammalia > Lagomorpha > Leporidae > Oryctolagus > Oryctolagus cuniculus. The sequence goes on from NC_091435.1 coordinate 53,063,087, forward strand.
CTTCTAGTAAAATGTCACAGATTGAGTGGTTTAACCAACAGAAATGTATGTTCTCACAGTTCTCAAGGATGTGCCACCAAGGTGTCAGCAGGTGTGGTTTCTCTAGAGGTCTCATTCTTTGGCTTGCAAATGGCCTTCTCACTGTGGCCTTACATGGCCTTTTCTCCATTTGCCCACATTTTTCTTGGCTCTCTCCTTGTGTCTGAATTTCCTCCTCTTGTAAGGATTCAAGTCAGATTGGATTAGGGCTGACCCTAAGGAGCTCATTTTAACTTGCCTTTCTAAAGACCTTCTCCAAATACTCTATCATTCTGAGGTACTAGCGTAAGGACTTCAACACAGGAATTTTTGGAGGACACAATTCAGCCCATAACTAATAACACTGTTGACTAAAATTAAAGAAATCTAGGGAGGAAAAAGAATAAAATTTTATGAACAAATTAATCCAGTGCTTATAGTAGGAATTACAAGATACTTTCTGGAAAAAATGGCTCTATTGGTATTATATAAAATTCCAGTTATAAAGGCAGTCACTAGAATAAAATGTCATTAAACTGCAGATTAAATAACAGACTCCATACTGAAAGTTTATATGAATACAATGTTTATATTTTATTCAGTAACTTTTAGGTTAACCCTTGTTTTCCTTAGTTCTTTTAAGTATAATCAGTGTTCACCCCAGACCTGCTGAAGGTTCACTGATCATCTTTGGGAGATCTTCTCTCTCTTTTTCTCTCTTTCTCCCTCCCTCTCCCCCTCTCCCTCTTCTCTCCCACCCCTTCTCCCTCCCTCTCCCCCTCCCTCTTCCTCTCAAAAGGCAGAGCTACAGAGAGGCAGAGGCAGAGAGAAAGAAAGAGGTCTTCCATCCGCTGGTTCACTCCCTAGATGGCCACAGTGGCCAGAGCCAGGCAGATCCAAAGCCAGGGGCTAGGAGTTTCTTCTGGGTCTCCCATAAGGGTGCAGGGGCCCAGGGACTTGAGCCATCTTCCACTGCTTTACAAGGCCATAGCAGAGAGTTGGATCAGAAGTGGAGTAGCCAGGACTTGAACGGGCGCCCATACAGGATGTTGGCACTGCAGGCAATGGCTTTACCCACTACACCACAGCATCAGCCCATCTGGGACATGTTTCAATCAGACTTAATGTGAACAGTATTCCCTGAGTCCTTGAATTTGCAGAAATGTTTGGCTATACTACATCCTTGGCACGTGAAGGGCAGTTTGGAAGGATTTTAAGTCTCTGGCTCAAATTTTCTCTCTTGAATCTATCGCCCCTGGGTGCCTCACCCAAACAGTTCGAAGCCTTCTGTCTCCAACCCTCCCCCTTGCACCTGCCCTTCTCAGTGATGGCAGTTCTTACTCTGATGGGGGCAGCATCCTTTTGGTTTGTTTGTTTTTTCTTAGTTACTGTTGATTTCTGATATCTGCATTTATACAACTCTCCCTGACATCCTGTTCTTAAACACCCTCAGCACTATTGTGACTTCCTTTATCAAAACTGCTGGGTTCAGATGCCAAAAACACTTATCGCTCAGGATACACAAAGGAAAGAAGTTACAAAGAGAGCAAGAGACCGGAAATAATGGGTATCATAAAGCAAACAAAGTAGAACCATATACTTCTTTAAAAAAAAAAAAAAGATTTATTCACTGATTTGAAAGTCATATTTACAAAGAGAGAAGGAGAGGCAGAGAGAGAGAGAGGCCTTCCATCTGCTGGTTCACTCCCCAACTGGCCATAACAGCCAGAGCTGTGCCAGGAGCCTGGAGCTTCTTCCGAGTCTCTCATACGGGTACAGGGACCCAAGGACCTGAACCACAGTAGAGAGCTGGATGGGAAATGGAGCAGCCAGGATTCAAAGCAGCGCCCACACAGGATGCTGTAACTAAAGATGGCAGCCTCACCCACTACGCCACAATGCCAGTCCCTAGAACATATACTTCTTAAATGTGAGCAATACATCTTGAGAGCAAAAACCATATAATTTGTCTGCTAAAGATTGTCTAAGAATGGGACTGGGGAGGTAGAAGTTCTTTTGGGAAAAAGGTGTATACTTGCAAAGAGGCAAGATATCATAAAGGATTGTGAGGACAAACAAGGTTTGAAAAATTTGTTGATTTTTGTGACTACAGAAGAGAAACGTGCTGCACTAGAGAAATTAAAGTCTCGGGCCGGCGCCATGGCTCTCTTGGTTAATCTTCCGCCTGCGGCATCAGCATCCCATATGGGCGCTGAGTTCTAGTCCCGGTTGCTCCTCTTCCAGTCCAGCTCTCTGCTGTGGCCTGGGAGGGCAGTGGAGGATGGCCCAAGTGCTTGGGCTTCTGCACCCACATGGGAGACCAGGAAGAAGCACCTGGCTCCTGGCTTTGGATTGGCGCAGCACCTGGCCATAGCAGCCATTTTGGGGGTGAACCAATGGAAGGAAGACCTTTCTCTCTGTCTCTCTCTATCACTCTCTAACTCTGCCTCTCTAATAAAAAAAAATTAAAGTCTCTTAGCATGGGTGACTATCCTCACCTCTATAAAAAATCCTTGCAAATAGTCATACAGAAATCCCTAATTTACACAACAATGAAAATTAAAAAGAAAGGAAAAAAGTAGAAGAGGAGGATGGGGTGGAGAACTTGCATGTTATCTATACAAATGCTGTTAGAGGAAAAAAATCGCTTGTTAACAGGAAAATGTTATTATGAAACTGATAAAAAACCATAAATGAATATTTTTATCTAAGTCTTGTGGGTGTTTGGTATGTTCCATTTTTGTTTTAATTTGCATTTTTCTATGACTGTGAAAAGGTTGCATTTAGAATTGTTACAAGATAGTGTAGATGAATATGCTGTGGTTCTCTATGGGTAACAGAACTGAGACTGGGAGGAAAAGTGCTGCACTGGCATCTATTATCGGGGCAAGAGACACTAAAGACTTCAGGATCTGGTCCATTAACCAAAGCCTCCTAGGTCACAATTATTATTTTTATTATTATTATTACCATCTTCATTGTGTTTATTTTAATTCTAAGAGACACAAGAGCAACTATGGCTATGCAGATGATTTCTCTGTGCCTCTGATTAGTTTCTAGCTATGTGAAGTTACCAATAGAAAAGAAACATCTTAAATACACTGTGGAGAGATAGCTTAACCATCAGGAAACAAAGCTATTAGATATTGTACCTCTTCATTCACAGTGAATCATGTCAATTAAACAAGTATTCATCATGGACTAAGCCTAGATCATGAGAACGCAAGTTGAATAGGCCTTGCCATCAAGACATACACAGTTTAATAGAGAACACACTTATATACAGAATATAATTCTGTTTGATAAATGCAACAATAAAATCCTGGACGAGGAAGGGAGAAATACAGAGTAGAGTGGGCAATTGTGCTGGGTTAAGGAGGAGGGCACAGCATGAAAAATCTTTGGAGCTGGACTTCAGTGAGTGACCCATTGGTAAATAGGATGGCAAGAAGGGATTGAGAATTTCAGGCATAGCCAAAGGTGTAGGATCAGATCATGATGTGATTTTTATGACATGTTTAAGTTTAGTTCTTTAAGAGATGGGACAAAGGAGTGGGTGTTGGGCTCAGTGGTTAAGATGCCACTTGGGATGCCCACATCTGATATCAAAGTGCTTGAGTTTGAGTCTTGGCTCCATTCCTGATTCCAACATGAGTGATAGCTCATGTAGTTGAGTCCCTGCCACTTACAAAGGAGACATGGATTGAGTTCTAAGATCCTGGCTTTGGCCTGGCCCAATCCCAGCTGATGCAAGTTATGTGAGGAGTAAGCCAGTAGGTAGGAGGTTTGTGCCTGTCTGTCTTTCTGCTTTTGAAATATTTTTTAAATTAACAACAACAACAAAAGGGGGGGGAGGCCCATCATTGTGGTGTAGTGGTAAAGCTGCCACCTATGGTGCCAGCATCCCATATGGGCACTAGTTTTTATCCTGGCTGCTCCACTTCTGATCCAGCTCCCCGCCAATGGCCTATGAAAAGCAGTAGAAATTGGTTCAAGTAATTGGGCCTCTGCAACCCATGTGGGAGACCCAGAAGAAGCTCCTGACTTTGGTCTGGCCTAGCCCCAGCCATGGCAGTCATTTGGGAAGTCAACCAGCAGATGTCTCTCCTTATCACTGTAACTGTGACTTTCAGATAAACAAATAAATCCTTAAAATATTAACAAAAAAATATTAACAAAAAGATTTGGAGAGCAACACAGCACGGGGTTTAAACATAGATGAGATTTGATCATATTTTCAGTTTAGTAGAATGAAGTGATATGTGGTAGCACAGCAGCTGATGGGTTGGAAGCCAAGCTAGAGATTAGGGTTTGAGTGCCATGATTTAGTGGAGAAATAGTGAAGACCTGCTGTTAGTACTGGCAATGGAGTGGATAGGTAAAGAAAACAGATTCAAAGGATATATTATAAATCCTATCAATAGGATTTTGTGATTTATCAGGAGTCGAGAATGAGTAAGAGACGATTTCTTCCTTTTTTAAAAGATTTTCCATCCTATGATTTTTTTTCATTTTCGATTCTCTTTATATACAGAAGATCAGTTTAGCATACATTAAGTAAAGATTTCAATAGTTTGCTCCCACACAGAAACATAAAGTGAAAAATAATAGATGATTTTTTAAATGATGATGAAATCAGATCAGACCTATTGTCATGTTTAATCCCAGTGAGAGTCAAGTTGGGAATTGATAATTTCTTTTTTTTTTTACAGAAGATCAGTTTAGTATACATTAAGTAAAGATTTCAACAGTTTGTCCCCCCATAGAAACACAAAGTGAAATATATTGTTTGAGTACTCATTATAGCATTAAATCTCAATGTACAGCACATTAAGGACAGAGATCCTACATGAGGAGTAAGTGCACAGTGACTCACTCCATCCTATGATTTTTAGTGCCTTTTTAAAAAATTTGGTAGAATAATTTTCTTTGGTAGACAATCAAGACAACTTAGGTTCAAATGTCATGGAAACTAATTGGCTGATTTAGACAATGCCTTATGAGAGACAATACTTCAACATTTTTGCATGCTATACACGAGGGCCATTCAGTGTTATCAATACTCCAAGAAGTGATCACAGCCCAGGAGACAGATTTGGCAAACTGGTCAAATTCTTAGGTGATTTCTAAGTTAGAATTTCATTTAATGACTATTTAATGTATATTCACTTAATGAAATGAAATATTAAATTTCATTTAATAAATATTTGGTGATTTCTAACTTAGAAATTCATTTAACGGCTGATCATGGAATTAACCAATATTTTCATATGGTCCTATTTTCTTCCTGTTAACAAAAGCAAATTAACATTCAGAAGGTTGCCTGTGCATCAGACACTGAGAGTAATGCTTAAAAATTCCCAAAAGATAGGAAACTTCTAGATGCAGGAACAAGATACTAGAACTCAAGAATTCTTGGGATATTTCCAAACCATAAGTTATTTGTAAAATACTTTCAACTTCATGTTCTTTGCTTACTGCAATAAATAAGTTATTTAATGAATAAGAAATTTAGAAGTGTTCACAAAGAACTGTTTCTTATAGCATGTATTCAAACTCTGGTGAACACTAATGAACATTAATAGTTTATCTTTAAGGAAATAGCCATCAAATATCCTAGCTAGAGTAATAGCACTACACATAATCATGCATAGAATTGTAAACTTAATGACTTGTTTTGTTTGTTAATCCTTTATTTCTTGGGATGTCGCTGGTAAGATTTATATAAAGTTTAGTAATCCTATGAAGTTATTAATTTTTTTATTTGTAAGCATGACTCACTGTTAGCAGCAGACAGGCCACAAACATACCCTTATACCATGGCAACAGCTACAAATAAGACTGGGAAGCTCCACCCTGCCCTTGTCACATATCCAGATATGTCCACCTTAATGCTGACTCCAGGAGTTAATTTTGCTACTCCTTCTTGTATGTGACCATGATGGTTCCTTCTAGCATAGAACACCTCTATATTGATTGTTAAACTTTAATTGCAATGTTGTATAAAATGTTATCAAACAGAAAACAAATCTGTTAGAGATTAGTACTCTGTTTAGAAATCATAGTACAATCACTTAACCTTGTGAGTTAAACTTGCATACTGCTGAGTCATCAACTATTTTATAACCGATACAATGGCCAGTGTCAAAGCTTCAGTGGTCACTTCTTGAATCAAAACCCACTTTCATTTAATTCCCATAAATATACTTCACATTTTATAAATGATTTTGGAAACTTGAATTTCCATTGTTGTGCTTGCTTAATTCTCCTACGGTGTTTGGATAAATCTCAGTCACTACTGAAATATTCCCTTTATTCTATCTCATACCCATTCCCACTGTTTTGTCCACCCTGTTCATCCTGGACTTTGGCAGTTAGGACATCATTAAATGTAGGGTGAGTTAATTGCATTGCATTTAAGTTTTTGTTCATGCTCATGCATTCACTAAAATTATTTTCTAAAAGTATGCATCCCTATCACACATTTCATGGCCCACATCTAGGTTTCTTTTATATATAGTTGGTTTTTTTTTTTTTACAGGCAGAGTGGACAGTGAGAGAGAGAGAGACAGAGAAAGGTCTTCCTTTGCCGTTGGTTCACCCTCCAATGGCCACCGCAGCTGGCGCACTGCGGCTGGCGCACTGCGCCGATCCAAAGGCAGGAGCCAGGTGCTTATCCTGGTCCCCCATGTGGGTGCAGGACCCAAGTACTTGGGCCATCCTCCACTGCACCCCCTGGCCACAGTAGAGAGCTGGCCTGAAAGAGGGGCAACTGGGCAACTGGGACAGATTGCATTTTCACAAGAGAGATTTTCTGTCCTGTTCTGTATGGATTTCTGTAGTTCATGCATTTGTTTTTGATAACTTCTAAATGTTCTTATCATAAATTTTTTGAATTCTATATCTTGCATTTCTTCTATCTCATCATCTTCATAATCTTGTATTGGAGTGTCAAGTTCATTTGGGAGCGTCATGATGTCTTCCTTGTTCTTGTTTCCTCAGTTTTTGTGTTTGTTGTTTGGCATTGTGGAGATATTCTTTTTTTTCCCACTGTGGTGGCTTTTATCATTATACTATGACTCTAGATTAAATGGACTGTCTGCTTTTGGTGAATCTCTAGAGGCTTGTGGTAGGTGTGGCCAGAAAGCTCTATTCAGTTCTTCAGGGTTAAGGGTGTGCCAAAGGTGACACACCCAGGTTTGGCATGGTAAATCTTCTGTCTCTCTCTTTTTTTTTTAATTCAGAAGGAAAGTAATTTTGCTCAACTGAGCTCTTCTCCTAGATGGCCATCAGTGCCTGAGCACTAGCTCCAGTGGGTATAATATTTGTCTGCTCTGTACCAAGGACCGCAAAAAGGATCTGTGCAGTCCTCAGTGCAAGCTCAGCTTCCCCTGCAATATCTCTCACCAGGTAGCCAAGGCCGCCCGAGCTTGTGGTGTCTCCCACCGAGACTGCTCATGTCTCAGCCACACTGTGAGTTCTCCCACACACCCTCAGTTCTTTTTTTTTTTTTTCACAGTCCCAGTTCATAAGCTCCACACATTCACTAGGTCTTAGTCTCCTGTTATTACTCCCAACCAGAGTCAGGTTATTCTGTGGCTAAGGGTGGGCGCAACCCCAAGATGGTGCAGCTGTTATATATGTCCAAAATGTCACCTGCTCTATTGTCTTGCTTGCCTTTGTAAGGTGAGTGGAGAGAGAGAGAATCGTGTCTGTACCATTTCTTTTATTTTTTTCTCTCCTCTAGTTAGACTGGTGTACTTTCCCCTGTGGGGCTTCAAGCCTCATTCCCTCTAGGCTTTTCCTGCCGCTTTTCTGCCAGTGTCTCAGGCCACTGTGGTTTTGCCTCACCTCTCTTTCCAGTGCTGGTGTGGAGGAAAAGACTGTCAGCAGCTGGGCTCCCAAGCCGTGGGTGCCCATGTCCTCCACATAGATCCACGTGTCCCTCTAATTCTGGAAGAGTTTCCTCTGCAGTTTTTTCCTAACTCTTACCTGAGACTATACAACTCCACTTTTATTCAACTATCTTTTCCTGGACTATCAGTGAGCTTCTTCCCTATTCCGCCATCTTTGAGCCCCTCCTCAATGATCTTTAACAACAAGAGTAGGCCTGCTTTATTCTAGGGAAAGAAAAATTGGAAACCACCTAATTTGCAAAAATATTCATTATCCAGACATTAGAGTCATTTCTTCTCATCCCAAAAACCATTTTTAAAAAAAGATTCATTTATTTATTTGAAAGACAGTGTCAGACAGGGGGAGAGAGAGAGAGCTAGTGAGCTCCATCCACTGGTTAATTCCCCAAATGGCTGTAACAGTCAGGGGTGCTACTGGCTGGAGCCAGGACCAGGAACTCTATCCGGGTCTCCAATGTGAGTAGCAGGAACTCAAATTCAGGGACCAGAATCTACTGCTTCCCAGGCACATTGACAGGAAGCTGGATCAGAGGCATGAAGTACCTGAGACTTAAACCAGGCACTCTAATAGGAAATGTGAGTGTCCCAAGCTGTGTACCACAATACCTGTTCCACTAATACCAATATTTATACATGTGTCATTTTTTGTCATCCTGAATATTTTATATCTCTGAGTGATGTGCCATAGTGAGGCCCTGGAAGAAAGAGAGCTAAGACATCCAGTTGTACAAAAAGAAGGACATTTTGTGGTTTGTGGTTGAGAAAAAGAATCAACGTCTTTATCCAGGTGTTCTCTTGGTTAGATTAATTTTTAGATTAGGTACATAAGGAAGTAGGGGATTCATGAGCTCTCTCCAGATACAACCGGGAAAGTTTTGGGGGATCCTTGGTATAATTTATACCTCAATTCTTGAAAGCCACTGATTTAAATGATAATCCCACAATATCAGGCCTGGCAAGTTACAAGGGAAGTCGAGTGTGGAGAATATCAACTAGATCCTGCAGATTCAGATTTCCAAGCCAACTAATTGTAGCCAAAAGGTGGAACAGCACATTGACTTCTCTATTAGCTAAGCTACACCAGATGGAAGCAGGTAACACTTCTAACTCAAGGTGCTAATTAAAAAGAGTTGAATAACAGCACAGAGATGTGGACAAATGTGGACAAAACTCACTGGAACAAAAATGGAAGCTTTTTTCCATTACTAAAAATTCAAGGGAGCTGGTACCAAACTCTAATGAGAAAGGTAAGCTTAGCAAAGAGGCTGCCTCAGAAGAGTTTAGAGAAAGGAAAACTCACTTAAAGACCACTTTCCAGCAAGAAGGGAGTGAGGGATAAGCACCCAAATATCTATCTCCACATTCTAATCTTCTGAGAATGCCATTTACAAATTATCCTAACCAGAAGCCAGAGAGTAAGGGATCCTGTATGGAGTTTAACTGTACTTTTATTCTGAGATGCACCCTAAGGACAAAAGGAACTTCAAAATGGTTTAAGTTGGTTTCAGCAATTATATTGTTATTGGTGGTGGTGTTCTTAGTCTGAGACTGCTATCTGTGTGTCATGTGGTATTGAAAATAAGTAATTATATTGGTGTTACTGAGGATGGGGATCCTGACTGGGAGAAAGGAGATATAGATGGAGGATCAATGAGGTTAAGCAAGAATCCTGTAGATGTTCAATTGACAATGTCAGAATGAGATTGGAATCTATTTTATATTTTAAAGTGTATCCTAACTGCTCACTGAAAAGACCTGGAAACAAGTAGTAATGAGTAGTCCTCTACCCTCACTTTGGTCTCTAAATACCATTTTCTACTAAAGGAAATAGGACTCCTTTGGGTGATGGTTGCTTCAAGTCCTAGATTAGAAAATAAGTTAGATGATCATGAAACTTTGTTCTCATTCTGGAAAGCAAAAAGGCTATCAAAAAGGACTCTCAGAACCAATTTAAAGAGACTTCTTTGGGGCAAGAATGAACCACCTTAATAAGAAAACTAAATGCAATTTATTGAAACATCAAGGTGATTAAATGCATAAAATAATAATGATAATAAAAACGTAGTGGTCACTAAGGGTGCTAGAAACTAGGTACTAGCTTGGAGGACACTAGAAAGCTAACTCATTACTCTAAAACCAGTGAATAAAGGAAAAACCAAGGATTCAACCTGCCTTTCCTGCATAAACTACCTTAGAATAACCAGAGTCAATAAGGGAAAATATTCCAGATAACAGACAATGAGGAAGAGCACACTGTTAAATTTACCATCTTGCAAATTCTTTATAAATAATATAATATAAATAAATTATATAATAAATAATAATAAATAATACAATAAATATATATAATTGCAAATTCTTTATAAATAATATAATATAAATAATAAATAATAATAAATAATATAATAAATAAATATATAATTGCAAATTCTTTATAAATAATATAATATAAATAATATATAATAAATAATAAATAATATAATATAATAATAAATAAATAATATAAATAAATTTGGTCATCGGTGGCAACTATTAATCATAAAAGGAAAACCAATCAGGCATTTTATGCCTCTTGATGAAAGTACACAACCCTGCTTATGACGTATTTTTGGAAAAATAAAAAGTTGCAACTACGTCAGTTCAAGCCTCTAGTTTTAACTGCCATTTACAGGACATAGAAGAACCTATTCAACAACAAAACAGAAATGTAATCAACATAGTCCAAAGTCTGGAAAAGTCTATAAGACAAATGTCCCAGGTTCTTAATTAAATTGCATGGTGTAAAAGAAAAAAAAAAGTGGCGGCAAGGGTGGGGAGATTGTGGCCTTTTTATTATGATTAAAAAAGTAGGCTGGGGTGGCTATTTGGAACAGGTTAGGATGCTGTTTGAAACACCCTTGTCCCATATCAGAATTCCTGAGCTTAAGTCCTGGCTCCTTTCCTGCTTCCAGCTTTCTATTAATGCACACGCTGAGAGGCAGTAGGCTTCAAATGTGTAGGTGCCAGCCACCCACCTAGGAGACCTGGATTGAGTCCTGGGCTCCTGGCTTCAGCCTGGCCCAGCTCTGGCAGTTGTGAGCATTTAGGGAGTCTGTCTGTCTCTTTGTTTCTCTCCCTCTCTCTCTCTCTCTCTGCCTGTCAAATAAATTTTTTAAAAAAGTTTAAAAAACAAAATTAAAAAGTCATAAACATGAGAAAAACAGGAAAATTTGAGCACTGACAAAATATTTGTCACTAAGAAATTATGATCAGTTATTTCTAGGTGTGACACAACATAGTTATGTATTAATAAGAATCTTTGGAGATACAGATTAAAATATCAATGAATGAAATAAAAATTTTAAAAGGGAAAAAAGTAGACAAGGTAAAAAATGAAACAGACTCTGTGTTGAAACTGTGATGAATCTTTGGGGGTTTTATTAGTGTTCTATATATTTTTCAACCATTTGTTTGCAGATAGCTGCTTTTAAAGTGTATTTATTTGCCTCACATCTCCAACCTCCAGCCACTGATATTGGCACCCTGTGTCATTTGCCTGATCTGTGAGTCTCCTTCCTAGAGTTCACCATAATAGTCACTACTGCAGGGGCTGGCGCTCCGCAGTGCTGACATCCCATATGGGTGCTGGTTCGAGTCCTGGCTGCTCCACTTCTGATCCAGCTCTCTGCTATGGCCTGGGAGGACAGTAGAGGATGGCCTAAGTCCTGCACCCACATAGGAAACCTGGAGGAAGCTCCTGGCTCCTGGGTTCAGATTGGTGCAGGTCCGGCCATTGCGACCATCTGGGGAGTGAACCAGTGAGTGGAAGACCTCTCTCCCTTTCTCTCTGCCTCTCCTTCTCTCTCTGTAACTCTTATTTTCTTTCTTTCTTTCTTTTTCTTTTTCTTTCTTTTTTTTTTTTTTTTTTTTTTTTGACAGAGTGGACAGTGAGAGAGAGAGACAGAGAAAGATCTTCCTTTTTCCGTTGGTTCACCCTCCAATGGCTGTTGCAGCTGGCACACTGCAGCCGGCACACCGCGCTGATCCGAAGCCAGGAGCCAGGTGCTTCTTCAGGTCTCCCGTGCAGGTACAGGGCCCAACGACTTGGGCCATCCTCCACTGCACTCCTGGGCCACAGCAGAGATCTGGACTTGGAGAGGAGCAACCGGGACAGAATCCGGCGCCCCGACCAAGACTAGAACCCGGGGTGCCAGTGCCGCAGACAGAGGATTAGCCTATTGAGCCGTGGCGCCAGCTATGTAACTCTGATTTTCAAATAAATAAATAAATCTTTAAAGACAAAATAGTCACTACTACAATGTTCACCTGTTTGTTCTCAGATGTGCCAGTGTTTAGGGAGCTGCTCAACAGGCATCTCTGAGGTGCTGCCATTATCCCCAGGCCAGGAGATGTCTGCTTTCTTGTTCCCCTTCAGAAAAGCACAGTATAGATTGCCACTGGTAAATGGGCTACTAGGCTATTAAAAAGTATTCTTTTCTGCTTAGTTTCCTAAAGGTTCTTTATCTCTGCAAAGAGCTACCACCCATATGTCCCTAATATATCAACTCTTATACTGGGTGGGCATTGGGGTATAGTGAATTAAGCCACCATTTGGGAACCCACATTCCCTATCAGAGTGCCAGTTCAAGCCTGGCTATTCCATACTTCCAAGCTGCCTGTTCAAGTGCCTGGGAGGTGACAGGGCAGCAGATGATCTCCAAATACCTATTTTTCTACCACCCATGTCGGAGGCCAGGATGAAGATTCTGGCCCCTGGCTTCAGCCTGGCTGAGCTGTAGCTGTTACAGGCATTTGAGGAGTGAAGCAGCGGATATATATACATATATATATATATATATATATACATACATATACATATATATATGTGTATATATATATACACATATATATATATACACACATACACACACACACACACATATATACACATATATATATATATCTCCCTCCCTCCCTCCCTTTCCTTCTCTCTCTCTCTCCCTACTTCTCCATCCCCTTCCTCCCCTCCCCTCCCTCTCTCCCTCTCCCCCTCCTCTCTCTCTCCCTGCTTTTCAAATAAATCAGTAAGTAAATCTTAAAAAGATAAATAAAAAGATTCTCACACAACAGCTGCCTCAAGTCACTTTCTCGTGTAACCCATGCAGTTAACCATAACAGTTTGGCTCCAACAGGCTCCATCTGGTGGCTTGTAAAGCATGACAGATTTTCCTGAAGACTTAGAGTAATGACTGAGAATTACAACAAAGCACACACACAACAGGCAACAATTTTCAACAGAACGATAGCTGTTTCACTGCCACGAGAGCCTCTGCCATTCTGCCATCTCCAGCCGTTCACGTTCAAGGCCTGCCAGGAAATTGCTGGATCCAAGACTTCTCTGTTCTACACTTCCCCCAGTAGCTCAGTGTTATTGGGGCTCTATCAGTGGCCTGGGAGGAAACTTTATACTCCTGTTTCTTTAGTGTACAAAGTACTAAACACTTCTTTGTCTGGGCCTGACCCAGAGTCAAAATCTGCTCCCATGTTTTCCTAAACAGAGTGCAGATCTCTCTCCCTAATAACAATCTGCCTTCCTCTTAGGCCAACAAGGTTAAACTGTTTCTCCCCTTTTAATGGAACTTTTTTTTTCTTTTCCTTACATGGTCCTTCTGCTTAAACTAAAGTAGGCACTGCAACTTATCTAATGTGGTGTAAAGAAATAAGATGACCATGCATCTGCAGAGAGTACAGCTAAGTGGAACCAACACATCCAATATATATATATATATATATATATATATATATATATATATCACAATCCTGAAACTAAGAGCCATTTACTATTTACTTGGTATTTTAGGACACTTATTTATTTAAAATATTGTTATGAAGGAGGAAATGACCTTTCTAGGACTGATTTTTTTTATTTGAAAAGCAGAGAGACAGAGGGAGAGGTGCTTTCATCTATTGGTTCAATCCCCCCCCACCTACAACAACCAGAACTAGACCAGGCTGAACCAGGAGCCTGAAACGCACTCTCCATCTCCTACGAGGCTGGCAGGGACCCACACACTTAAACCATCATCTGCTGCCCCTGGGGATGTGAAAGCTGGAACAGGAAGTGGACCAAGACTCCAAACCAAGCACTCTGATACGATGTGGGCATCCCAAGTGGCATCCTAATTTCAGCACCGAATGCCTGCCCTTGGGACTGAGTTTTACTCTTTGCAGGTCAGCCGATAGCCATAGAAGTGTGGCACTTTAACAGCCATTCTCTGGGAATGGAGTATTAATTATTGCCAACACTTCTTGAGTGTATATACTTCTAAGTGTTCCACATTAATGCCTTTGGTTCACCTTGAAACATCCTAAAGCAGTTCTGCCATATATTCCGTGAACAACTGTTTGAGGGAGTTACTGTTAGTCCTTCCAACTCCAATGAGGAAGCAGAGGTTATGTAACTCAAGGCAGTCTGACTGCTTCTCTGGGGTCATAAATCCATTATAAAGATCTTGAGCAATTTGAATTAGGAACCAAAGCAGGCAACCTCTCTTTTTTTAATCATTTTTTTAAAGAAATATTTATTTATTTGAAAGACAGAGTCACAAAGAGGGAGAGAGAGACAGAGATCTTCCATCTGCTGGTTCACTCTCTAAACAACTGCAACAGCCAGGATTAGGCCAGGCCCAAACCAGGATCCAGGAGAGTCATCTGGGTCTCCCACATGGGTGCTGGGAGTTGAAACACTTGGTCCATCCTCCTCTGTCCTCCTAGGCACATTAGTAAGGTGCTGGATCAGAAGTGGAGCAGCAAGGACTGGAATTGTGCCTATATGGGATGCCATTGCTGCAGGCAGCTTCACACGCTATGCCACAGTAGCAACCCCAGCAGGCAATCTCTAGGTCCCTTTCATGCCTGTCTCCTGGCTTTTGGTGGTTACTGGCAATCCTTGCTGACATACCAGTCCCACCTGCCACTATCTGTACATAACTTTCTTCCTGTGTCTCTCCGTTTCTGTATCTTCTAAGGACATTTTCATTGAATTTAATCCAATATGGGTACAACTTAATCTTTGTCCTAATTAAATCTGTCTAAAGCCTTATTGCAAAAGAAGTCACTTGGAAAGGTTTCAGGCAGACCTCAGAATTTTGGATTTAGGGGACACTATTCAACATTCTACAATATCTTTTGTAACACTAACTCCTAAGACTCTCCTGGCCCCACTTGCCTCCTCTGAATGGGTTTGTTTTATCAAACACTTTGCAACAGGCACTGCTTTAAGCATTATACAAATAACAAATAGTTGTTACAAATTGGTTATGCTTTTCTTCTGGGTCATCTTTCCTGTTTGTTCCCTTCATCACTACTCCAATGTTCTTAACATGATGATCTCAATAAACTTTTGCCTAAAACCCAGCAGGGCAGCTAATGCTGACAGTTGGTTGTGGTCTCTTACTTGAAACAAAATGACACTTCCTGGAAAGAGCTGATGGGAGAGATTGAGCAAACAGACAACATTAAGCTTTCTGGTAGAAAATGAGAAGAAAGAGTATCCTAAGGAAAAAAAAATCAAAGGGGAGTAACTGAAGCAGACAAGCAACGTTGGTGGAAGCAGATCTGGATGTGCCCATCATGAGGAGTTCAACAATGTTCCCTGAGCTTCGTGATACAAAGACAATGGCTAGATTAGGTGCCCAGCCAGGTATTCTAGAATGCTACCTTTTTCTGTTTATCTCCAATCAGACCCAGTACAACAACTCCTAGCTGAAGTGCTCTGTTGGACTGAGTAGTTTTTAATGTTTTGCTTTGCTTTAAAGCACCTTGAGGCTCTATAACATAATAAGCTGAGAGCCAAATCCAATTCCAGAAAATACATTTTATTTCCTTTCTAAAAGAGGGACCAGTGTAAAGAGTCGTGTCAGATTGAGAGCTGTTGACTTACTTAGAAGTGACATTTGTCAGCCTCTGGCGTTCAACACTGCTCCTTCCTAAGTCTGCTCAGAGCACAGAGGAGTTGAGACCTCTTTTCTGCAGAACCACATAAATCCTCTTTGTGCTCTGTGGTTTGTGGGGAGGAGTAACTGCCAACAAATGACAAAGAGAGAAGTCACAAAACAGCAAAAGAGTGAAAATAACACCTTTGATAGTATCAACATACTTACAGATGGAAAGAATGTTGGCCACCTTGAGAGAACTAAAAACTTGAGTAAATTATATCTTCGGTTGAAAAATGGGGACTGGTATGTATTTTTTCCTTTTTCTTGGTGTTTCTTATAGATACTTTACATCATCCCTTCTAATATAAATCAATATAATCTATCAGTTCCAGATTGAAATAAAATTAGTCCATACTTCAATTTGTCTTTTGATCCAGGACAACAAAAAGTCTACATTTTTCAAATAATGATACCAAAACAGGGGCAATTACATTGAAATAAACACATGCTGGCAGTGTTTTAACTATATTAAAAATTATTTTTGGAAATAAGTTTGTTATCACATATTTGTGTAGTATTTCCAATTATTACTTTTGGCTTTAGGAGCCACATAGTGTTGAAATTAATCCAGCATTTAATAGTGGAGCATGGTTTTTTGTTCTAATGTCTTAAGTGTTATCAGTTGTTAGGCAATTGATCTTACCATTTTATACAAAAGAAGCAATTTACTTCTGGAAATTACCAGATGATCTAAGACTGACAATTATTGTAGTAAATTTTGCTTGAGAATTTTAAAATGTCTATTTCTTAGTTTAAATTTATAAAATGATTTTAAAGGAAAAAAAGACCAAATATTAACACATCTAAACTGAATTAGAAACCCAGAGGAAATAAAGTACAAGATTTTGTGATACTTTATGACCGAGTCTTTCAGATTCGCACTGCAGCAAAAGCAAAGGATTTACCTTCGTTTTTCATCGTTTACCACCAGCTTGACCTCTGATCCTTGCCAGTGACTACGGTTCTGGCTGAAAAGAGGAAAAGGAAAAAATAGAAATGTGCAGGTTAGGGTTGTTTGTTCTGAAATTTGTCTTTCTATGCCCTCAGCAACATATTTTCTTAAGAGATACCCATATTTTTTCTTCTTTGAAGAATTTGAAGTTGTAATTGATGGTAGCTAGCATGGGTCCAGAGAAAGACTTCATAACAGAAGAACTACAGGGGACAAAAGTCCTGATGAGCAGCTTGGCTCTGACGATCACTTAGAATGAATCCTGTCTCTTTCAGGGATCAGAGTCCTCACTAAATAATGGTGGAGGGAGGCTGGGTCATCGGTTCTTTTTTTCTTTTTTATATTTATACATTAATTTTATATTTGGCTAGATGTAGCCAATATATATTCATTTCTACATGTAATCTATATAAAATTAAGGTCCTAAAGATATTATTGAGATTAGTTTATACTATGTTTGTATGTTTTCAAAATGTAGTATGTATTTTACACTTATAGCATATCTTCATTCCAATGCTAAATTAGTTTTTTTAAAATTTATTTAAGGTATAAAAAACTTTCATGCACTTCATACCTACAAATTTAGGAACATAGTGATTCTTCCTACCCTACCATCCCTCCCATCCACACTCTCACCCTTCTTCCTCCTCCCTCTCCTATTCCTGTTCTTATTTTTTACAAAGATCTATTTCCAGTTAACTTTATACTCATAAGGTTAACCCTACACTAAGAGTTCAATAAATAGTATGAATAAAACAAAACACTGTTCCTCAACAGTTGAGAAAAGGGCTGTTCAAAATCATTACATCTCAAAGTGTCAATTTCACTTCTTCAGATTACCTGTTAGGTAATTTATTAGTTACTACAGATCAGGGAGAACATATGGTATTTCTTTTGGGGACTGGCTTATTTCACTAAGTGTAATATTTCCAGTTGCATTCATTTTGTTGCAAATGACAGAATTTCATTTTTAAAAAATTTATCACTATGTAGAATTCCATAGTATATAGACACCACAATTTCTTTATCGAGTCTTTAGTTGACAGACATCTGAATTGGTTCCATATCTTAGCTATTGTGAATTGAGCTGCAATAAACATGGGGGTAGAGATCAGTCTTTCCTATCCTGATTTATTTCTGTTTGGGTAAATTCCCAGGAGTGGGATGGGTGGGTCACATGATTTCTGAGGTATTTCCATAGTGTCTTCCACAGTGGCTGCATGAGTTTACATTCCCACCAACCTTGGATTAGGGTATGTTTTTCCCCATACCCTCACCAGCATTTGTTGTTTGTTGATTTCTGTATGACAGCCATTCTAACTGGAGTAAGGTAAAACCTCATTGTGGTTTTGATTTGCATTTCTCTGATGGCTAGTGAAGAAATTTTTTTATTTCTCTTTTGATTTCTTCTATGACCCACTGCTTATTCAGAAGTATATGGTTCAGTCTACATGTGTTTGCATATGTTCTAGAGATTCTTGAGTTTTTGACATTCAGTTTCATTCAATTTTGGTCAGAAAAGATGCATGGTATGATTTCAACTTTTTTCAATTTGCTGAGACTTGTTTTATGGCCTGGCATAAGGTCTATCCCAGAGAAAATTCCATGCACTAGTGAGAATAATGTATATTCTGCAACCGTGGGATGAAAAGTTTTGTAGATACTAGTTAGGCCCATTTGGCCCATAGTATCAATTAGCTCTGTTGTTTCTTTGTTGATTCTCTGGCTAACGTGTGCACTGATCAAAGTGGGGTGTTGAAGTCCCCCATTACTATTGTATTGGCGTCTATGTCTCCCTTTACATCCATTAACATTTGTTTAAATTGCCAGGTGCCTGGGCACTGGGCACATATACGTTTATTATAGTAAAATCTTCCTGTTGAATTGATCCTTTAATTATTACATAGTGCCCTTCTACATCTCTTTTAACAGTTTGTGTGTTAAAGTCTATTTTGTCTGATCTTAGGATGGCTACACCAGCTATTTTTTGCTTTCCATTAACATGGGATATCTTTTTCCATCGTTTCACTTTCAGTCTGCATCTCTTTGTTGGTGAAGTATGTTTCTTGTAGGCAACAAGTAGATGGGTCTTGTTTCTTAATCCATTCAGTCTGTCTGTAATTTAAATGGAGAGTTGAGGCCATTTTCATTCAAAGTTACTATATAAGTAATGACTTAACCCTGCCATTTTTCCATAAATATTCCTATTGTTTACTTTGGATTTGCTTTGTACTTTCACTGTGAGATTTTCTGCCTTATTCTTCTTTCATAATGATGGCCATCTTTCTTTGTTTCTGTGTGTAGCACATCCTTAAGCATCTTTTATAAGGCTAGATGAGGAATGACAAATTATTCCAATTTCTGTTTGTTATGGAAGGTCTTTATTTCACCTTAATTCATAAATGAGAATTTTGCAGGGTACTGTATTCTGGGCTGACAGGTTTTTTTTTCCCTCTTAAGACTTGGACTATAACTCTCCATTTTCTCCTAGCCCATAGAGTTTCTGATGAGAAGTCAGCTATGAATCTAATTGAAGATCCTCTGGAAGTAATCTGGTATTTCTCTCATGCACATTTTAGAACCTTTGCTTTGTATTTTACTGTTTTAAGTTTGACTGTAATGTGTTGTGGTGAAGATCTTTTCTGGTCATGTCTAGTAGGAGTTCTATGTACTGCGTGTACTTGGACATTCCTTTCTTTCTCAAATTGAGGAAGTTTTCCATGATTATTTCACTAAATATGCCTGCTAATCCATGCTGTTTCCAAACCTTCAGGAATTCTTAAGGCCAGTATGTTGGGTCATTTGATAGTATTCCATAAATTTCCAACACTGTTTTTAATTTTCTAATTTCTTCTTTTTTTTTTTTTTTTTTGATCTGATTAAAAAATTTTCAGAGATTTATCTTCTAGCTTGGATATTCTTTGTCCTGCCTCACTAAATCTGTTGTTAAAGCTTTCCATGGCATAATTTTTCATTTCTAATATTTCATTTTGATTTCTCTTTAAAACCTGAATTTTATGGGAAAATTTTCATTTTGTCATGTATGGATTTCTTTAATTTGTGGACTTTATTCTCATTGCTTCGGAGTAATCTTATGAATAATCTTTTGAACTCCATTTCTGGCATTTTATGACTCTACATCTTCAAATTCTAATATTGAAGTATTGTTACTTTGGCGGAGGGGGGGTCTTGTTGTCTTCTTTATTCTTGTTTCTTGTATTTCTGCATTTATTTTTAGGTATTTGTAGAGATATTTGTTGTTTTTTTCTCTGATGTCTTTTATCCTCGAACTATGCCTCTGTGGCTTAGTGGAATGTTTACTATTTCACTGAATACCCAGAGGTGTGTGCTGGGTGTGGCCAGGGAGCTCTAGTCAGTGCTCCAGGGAGGGGAGTATCCAGGGTAATACCCAAGGTGGGTGTGGTAGATTTTTCTTTATCAGAAGGGAGGATTTGATAACCTCCATTGGCATTCACACACTTACCTCCTTTCTTCCAAGGTGATCAATGCCTTGGTGTTAGCCCACAGTAGGTACAATGCTCATCCATGCTATTGTAAGAACCACAAAAAAGATCTGTGCAGTCCTCAGTGTGAGCATGGATCCTGTTGCAGTGACCCACTCCAGCTAATCATGGAGTGCTGAGAATGTTGATCTGCACACAGTGATTGCCCAGAGACCTAGCCACACCCTGCACCCTGCAGTCAGAATTCCCACAGTCTCAGCACACAATGCTCCCACAGTCCCTGGGTGCAGAGGATCTGCTCCATCCTACTAGACTGTCCCATCCACAGAGAGGCAGAGGTGTTCCCAGAGCCAGCCACCTGTGGGTGCTCTGCCTAGGTGGTTTGAGAACCAGAGCGTGTGATAAGTTGAGATGCTGTCAGCACTTCAGATTCCTATGTGGGTGCCCAGCTCCCTGTCATTCCTCCTAGCCAGGCTCAAAATCAATGAGAATCATGGATTTTTTTCCTCTGTTAAAATCCCTGGGTCACATGGGTACACAAAAGCCATGGGACACAGCTTCTTCAGTTTCACAGTGGTGCTTTCTTGCCACCAGTTGTTAGGTGTGTGGACCTGAGCCACTGCCATAGCTACTGACAAGATGGTGTTTGTCTCTTCTCAGTTGCTGTGCATGAGCACAAGGGCTGGTGCAGCTGTTATGTATGTCCAAAGTAGTACCTGCCCTCTCTCCACTGGTTGCCAGGTGCTGTTGTTGGAGGGAGATGGAGAGGGAGAAATAGGCTCTGTTTTTTCCACCGCTATGTTAGCAGGTATCCTGGCCCCCACAGGCCTCCAGGCCAGATTCATGCCAGGCTCTCCTCCAGGTATATCACCAGGGGCATGGGCTGCTACAGTCTGCTCTCACCTCACTCTCCAAAACTGGC
The DNA here is from genome assembly GCF_964237555.1 of Oryctolagus cuniculus. Lineage (NCBI taxonomy): Eukaryota > Metazoa > Chordata > Mammalia > Lagomorpha > Leporidae > Oryctolagus > Oryctolagus cuniculus. The sequence continues at coordinate 53,084,335 of NC_091435.1, forward strand.
ATTCTCTCAGGCTCTCAGCTACTGGGGTCTTGTGTTGTGTCCATGCTTGTGTTGTGCGTCCGCACCCTCCAAGTGGATCCATGGGTCCTTCTTCCTTCTGTAGAATTTCCACTGCAGGTTTCTACCTAACTCTCCCCCCAGAATACACCCTCGCCACTTTTTTTTTAAACTATCTTCTCCTAGCCTACAGCAATAAGCTCTCTCCCTATTTCACCATCATGAAACTACCTCGGGGTCATCAGTTCTGAACCCCCTTTCTGCCATGACACACATAACAGATGACTGGCTCATGAACAAGAAACACCCTCTGCAGAAAGTCAAGATATTTTCAGAGATATAAAACAAGGAGCAAGTTGGCATATTTTTTATGTTTGTGATAGTTTTGTTTTGACTTAATGTGAGAGGCCATAATATAGTCCATGGAGAGCCAAATAAGAGGCCAGCAACTGAGTTTTCTTTCCTTCTGGTAGAGTAATTAGTAAAAAGGTTTATGTGGGCCTTGTTGGTTTTGACATGGCATTCTGAAAAGCATTTACAAGCTCATGAGTAAAGAAAATTATCAGTTTATTTCACAAGGAAAAATTGGACTAAATTCTCAAAATTTTCTTTAATAAAATGAATTTTGACATTTTTCAGTCCTCTACTCCAAGATAAACTAAACAGCATCTTTCCTTATGCCTTGCCGTATTTAACATCCTGACATGACTCTCTGAAAGGCAGCAGAGTGTGCAACATGTATTCTCTTGATGCACTGTCCTGGTACAACAGTTTGGAGATAGGTTGTGTGCTGATTAAGAACCTGAGATTTGGAGCTGTAGACTCAGAGGCTTAGTCCCAGTTCTATTGCTCTCCATAGCTTTTGGTAAATCACCTGACTTCTGAAGTCTCAGTTTCTTCATATATAATCCCTGATACTCATATTACACTTCTAAAGAACGTAGTGAATACAAAAGATTCTAGTAATTTCTTAGTGACTAGCATATTGCTGTTGGATAATTGCTGTCATGTTTTCCTTTTAGCTTACATCATAAAACAGATGCTTATTCCTTGTACGGATAGATTCAGTCTCGTACTACCTCTAACATTTCCTCCCACTGAGCTGGAATCGAGAATTTTGCCAGAACCAAATATTTAGTTCTATTTAATTAGCACCTAATAAGCATCCACTGTATATTACAAAAATACAGTGTAAGAATAAGACATCATTTCTAGCCTTTGTGTTTCTTATACCTGGATGCCGTAATTTGCTCTGGATTATAACAATGAAATTCCTCAGCTCCTAAAGCAAGGGTGGTTAATTTTATCTGGTCCCTTTTAATTATTTAATTATTTAATTATTTTTTAGTTTAAATATATAGAATAAAATTAACAGTTAAATAACAAACACAGATGGGCATTTGCATTGACATTTTTACATGATTAGTAATCTCATTTAGGGAATGGGATGCTATACTTTTAAAGTCTTCAATATTGTCTTAGTAGTTTAGCAAAATTATAAATAGCTTTAATGGAACAAAGAAAGAGGAAACTGAAAACAAAACAAAACAGGGAACTGTACTGCACACAGGAAAAATGGTAAGAAAAAAATTTAAAAGTAATACATGATTTTTCAAATACTAGAAAAGCTGTGAAGGTGCACTTTATTTTGGTTTAATTGAGAATTAGAATACTTTTTTATTTTGACAAAATTATATACATTTATATATGCAATATGGTGATTTGATATATGTATACATTGTAGAATAAATCAAGCTAATTAATATATACATTACCTTACATACTTGTGTGTTTGTTTGTGTGTGTGTGAATTGAGGTAGTTTAAAATCTATTTTCTTAAAAATTATCAAGTACACAATATATTGTTAACCATGGTAACGATCTCTTGAACTTATTCCTTAGTTCTAACTGAAATTTTGTATCATTTGATCAATATCTCCCCAAACTCTTCCTTCCCAGCCCTCCGTAACTATCATACTAGTGCTTGCTTCTATTCATTTATCTTTTGATTCCACATAAGAGGGAGATCACCCAATATTGTCTTTTGTGCCTGGTTTAACATAATATCCAGTGCATTCATTCCTGTTGTTGCAAATGACAAGAATTCTTTCTCTTTAAAGGCTGGAATAATACTAAATTATGTATAAGTATATTTTCTTTATCCATTGGTGGACATTTTTGTTGATTCCCTATCTCAACAACTGTGTATAGTGTTGGAATGAACATGAGTACAGAAATCTTGACATATTGAATTCAAATCCTTTGAATCTATGCATAGAAGTGGGATGGCTGGATCATATGGTAATATTTTGGGGAATCTCCATATTCATTTCCATAATGGCTGTACAAATTTACATTCCCAACAGTGTATAAGTTTCCCTTTAATCCACATGCTCCCCAATACTCTCATCTTCTTTTTGACAATAGTCATTCTAACAGGAGTGATGTGGTAACTCATTGTATTTTAATTCTTATATCCCTGATGACTGGCTATACTGAGTATTTTTAAAATCACGTTATTTGTTTTGGCTATTGAGGATTGCACAAGTTTCCTATATATATTTTTTGGATATTAGCACTTTACCAAATGTATAGTTTGCGAATGTTCTCTTCCAATCTGCAAGCTATCTCTTTGTTCTGTTGATTACATTCTTTGTTGTGCTAACGAATTTTGGTTTGACAAAATCTCTTTTTTTTTTCTTCTTTTGTAGTATATGCTTTTGGTGTAGTATCCAAACTCATTGCCCAATCCAATGTCATGGATTTTTCTCCTCTATTTTGTTTTAATAGGTTTATAGATTCAAGTCTTAAGGTTTTTATTCACTTTACTTGCTTTGATATAAAATGAGGATCTAGTATCATTTTTATGTGGGTGGCTATCCAGTTTTCCCAATTTTTATTAAAGATACTAACCTTCCCCCCAGTGTGTGTCCTTCTCATCTGGGTTCTCTATTTTGAAAATATCAATAACAAGTAAGCAAATTGAATCAGTAACAAATAATATTCCATCAAAGAAAAGCCCAGGACCTGATGAATTCACTGCTGAATTTTACCAAACATTTAAGGAGGAAGTAACACCAGTCCTTTTCAAACCCTTCCAGAAATTTCAAGAGGAGGAAATTGATAGAGAGATGGAAATAAAAGATTCCTGTTTGATTTTATTTAATTGAAGATTAAGAGAACACTAAGGGAAATTCAGAACATAATTGAAAGCATCAAACAAAAGAAGAATCAGTGAGTTTAAAGATAGTTTATATGTAAATACATAGTTGAGGAGGAAAAGGGATCAAGAGAAAAGAAGAGCGCTTATGAAAATGTTGGGACAGCGTGAAAAGAGAAAATATCTAAGTTATTGGGATTCAAGAGAAACTTAATAGTGCCAAAAGGGTAGATGTATATTCAAATAAATAATGGCCCCATACTTCCCAATGCAACAAAGTCCACTCCAACACATATTATAAACTCTCCAAGGATAAAGGTAAAGAGAAGATTCTCAAAGCTGCAAGAGAAAAGAAGCAAATAACACATGAAGGAGCCCCAATTCTACCTGGAGACTTCTTAACAGAAACTTGACAGGCTATGAGGAAGTAGGATGAGACTTCCACACTAGTAAGTGGGAGAAATGCCTGTCAAAATAAAGACATTCCCAGACAAACAAAAGCTGAGAGAATTTATCACCATGAGATGTGTCTTAGAAGAAATGCTAGGGGCCAGACTGTTGTAAACAGAAAGGCAAGCTGCCAATTGCAATGCTAGCATTTCAAAAGAGTGCTGGTTCAAGACCATGCTATTCTACTTCTTTGTTTAAAAAAAGGTTTATTTATTTATTTGAAAGGCAGAGTTACAGAGAGGCAGAGGCAGAGGCAGAGAGACAGAGAGAGAGAGAGAGATCTGGTAAACTCCCAGATAGATGGCCACAAAGGCAGGAGCTGAGTTGATCCAAAGCCAGGAGCCAGGAGCTTCTTCTGGGTCTACCACGTGGGTGCAGGGGCCTAAGGACTTGGGCCATCTACAACTGCTTTCTCAGGACATAGCAGAGAGCTGGATCAGAAGTGAAACAGCCAGGACTCAAACTAGCGGCCATATGGGATGCCAGTACTGCAGGTGGCAGCTTTACCCACTAAGCCACAGTGCTGGCCCTTATTCTAATTCTGATCCAGCTTCCTGCTAATGTACCATGGAAAGTGGAAAGTACTTGGGCCCCTGCTATCCATGCAGAAGACTAATATGGAGTTCCTGGTTCCTGGTCTCAGCCTGGCCCAGACCTGGTTGGTTCCAGCATTAGGGAGTGAACCAGCAGATGGAATATCGGTGAGTGTGTTGTATGTGTGTGTGTGTATGTGCCCCTTCCTCTCTTTATGATGTTCTGCCTTTTAAGTAAATAAGTTAGTAAGCTGTCTTTAAAAAAATGCTAAAGTGAGTTCTTCAAATTGAAAGAAAAAGATGCTAACTATAGAAAATATCAGAAAGTAAAAAACTCAAAACGTACAGAATGCTCTAATATTGTAAATATGATGCACAAACTATTCATATCTTTAGTACGAAGACTAAAAGATTACTACATTAAAATGTTAGGAGACAGGCAATAAAGAAAGAGGTAAAATGAAACATCAAGAATCCAAAATGTGGGTTAGGGGGAATGCATTACAAGTGTAGAGTTCTTTATTAATATTTCTGATCTTTGTTTTTTGCCTCTTTCTTCCCATGTCTTATAATCAGTGTTATATTTTTATTATTTAGGGCACATCCCATCCTCTGGGTCATGTCCTTGCCCCTGCCTGTGTGCAGAGACAGCCCCAGCCATCACAGAGCTGGCTGAGGGGGAGAGTCCTCTGAACCCCAGCTGTAATATAGTCTTCAGATGCTCTGAGGCAGTTTCCAGAGTTCAACAAATATCTCGCATACATGGGGTACAAAGAAGCCCCTCAAGCTGGTCTTGCCAAAGTGATTACTCTAAAGGAGTGGAATCCCAAGATAGTGCTGTGATGACATTGACCATCTGTTTATTCCAGTACCAATTCAGCACATGGTAACAAGGCAGTCAAGACTGTATACTCAATTCAACATTCAGAAAAAAGCCATGACTGTGAAGCAGTTCAGGCAGCTGACCAACAGTGGCAAATAATGTACTCCAAGACACTGGAATTACGAAGATTTGGAGCACAGTGCTGGAAGAATTTAATTTTGTGACACCTATCTATGGTACAGATAAGAGTAGGAGCATACAGGATAACAGTGTGGATGAATGGAACACAGCTTGCCTAAATACTGTCTTGGATGTGGTTGAAGAATGGGGTATTTCTGTTGAGTATGTAAATACTCCTTATCTCTACTTTAGCATGTGGAAAGCCGTATTTGCACAACATGCTAAATACATGTGCTTTTTTATAGCATTAATTATCTCCACTTTGGAGAGCCCAAGACTTGGTATGCGCTACCCCTGGACCCTGGGAAACAACTTGAAAGATTAGCTCAAGGAAAATTTGCTTTCAGTGTTTCTTACCTTGATAGGTGTTTGTTTGTTTGTTTGTTTTTGAGGTGGTTTTACAGCATAGGATGTCAATCTGTTGATTTTATTTTTTTCAAGTTACCATCAATTTTATTCTAGTTAAGCAAATTACTCAAATTGATTTTATGCTTTTCAACTTTAAAGGTTTCTCTAACTGAACAATTTAAATTTGTTGTATAATTATCACAGTCCTTTTGTTGGCTGCTTAGTATTTTATCAAGTGATTGTACCTGATCTATTTTAGTTTCAAAATTTTTTTGCTTCTGCATAATTAATTCAACATCACTGTGCCAGTAATAGCCTTTCTTTTTGGGGCCAACATTGTGGCATAGTGGGTTAGGCTACCGCCTGCCAATCCAGCATCCCATATGGACACTGGTTGGAGTCCTACCTGCTCTAGCTCCAATCCAGCTTCCCGCTAATGTGCCTGGGAAAGCAGCAGAAAATGGCCCAAGTGCTTAGGCCCTTGCACTCACATGGGAGACCTGGAAGAAGATCCTGGCTCCTGCCCCCCTCCCCCATGGCCATTGAAGCCATTTGAGGAGTAAACCAACGGATGGAAGATCTCTCTTTTTCTATGTGTGTGTGTGTGTGTGTCTCTCTCTCTAACTCTGCCTTCCCAAATGGCCACAAGAGCAAGGGCTGGGCCAGGCTGAAGCCAGGAGCCCAGAAGCTCCTCTGTGTCTCTCACATTGGTGCATGAGCCCAAATACTTGGGCCATATTCCATTGCTTTCCCAAGCTTATTAGCAGGGAACTGGATTGGTAGTAGAGCAGTAGGTCTCAAATCAGCATCCATATGGGATGCTGGCATTGTAGACAGAGGCATAACCTGCTACACCACAATACCAGTCTCAAGTTTTCTTTCTTTTAAATTATGTCCTTCCAAAGAATGCTATTGCTGTGAGTCAGGGTGCAGGTATTTTACAATTACTTTTATGTTGCTATATCATTTCTCCAAAGAATTGTACTTCATCACCTCTGACATACAGTTCTATGACCCACAGCCTGGGAATGCCTTTATTGGTCTCTTAAATGAATGTCCTTTGCAACTGAATATACATGAGATTGTGCCTTCTTGGACTAGCAAAATTAAACTTAACTTATAGCAAAAAAAAGTTATCATTTCATAACAGGTTATTATAACCAAAAGATTTCTGTAAGCCTGATGGTAACCACAAAGCAAAAATCTATAATAGAATTACCAAAAATAATAAGCCTGGGATTCAAAGTACACTACTAGAGAAAATCACTTAACCACAAATGAAGATTGTAAGAGAGAGAGAAAGGAAGGAACTATAATAAAAATGTAAAACAAGTATCAAAATGGCATATTAATATCTACTTCCAGAAACCATGTAAGTATACAGGGCAGAAATAAGGAACACTAATTGAGCTTTTCCAAAATTATAGAATATATTATGGATATTAATCACTCAAATATTTATGTCAAATGAAAGTAAAGGTGGGAAAGTCAAGAAGATATGTGTGAACTCAGAGTTACTATTGGCATTAAAATTGAAGTACTTTTCATAGCAACATATAACAATAATCCTAAAAAGGTTAACAGCTTTCACTACTGGGATGGTACCAGTAAAAGATACAGATAACTTTGTAAAATGGTGGCATTTGTACCAGCAAAGACCTGGAAACTATCTGACTGTTCAACAGCTATGCAATGGCTAAGTAAACAGTGATATGTCATATGCAAGAATCTTTGCAACCCTCAACAAATACAAATAGTCTTACAAGAATGTAGGAAAGTGGATATAAAACTATCTTAAGAAACATAAGGCGATTATTATTAGGTAAGCCAATGCATGCATATATATTTATATATAGCTGAAGAAGCCATGTAGAGATATAAATAATTCTTCAATTTGAAAAAATATATTTTTGTCAGCTTAGATCTAATTTTTACATATCATAAATCTCATCTTCTTATTTTTTTCTTTGTATATTTTCCTCATCTTTTTTTATTTAGTAAATATAAATTTCAAAAGTACAGTTTATGGATTACATGGCTTCCCCCCCCCATAATTTCCCTCCCACTCCCACCCCTCCCATCTCCCGCTCCCTCTCCCGCTCCCTCTCCCATGCCATTCACATCAAGATTCATTTTCAATTACCTTTATATACAGAAGATCGATTTAGTATATATTAAGATTTCAACAGTTTGCACCCACACAGAAACACAAAGTGTAAAATACTGTTTCAGTACTAGTTATAGCATTACTTCACATTGGACAACACATTAAGGACAGAGATCCCACATGAGAAGTAAGTACACAGTGACTCCTGTTGTTGACTTAACAATTTGACACTCTTGTTTATGGCGTCAGTAATCTCCCTAGGCACTAGTCATGAGTTGCCAAGGCTATGGAAGCCTTTTGAGTTCGCCGACTTTGATCAAATTCTGACAGGGTCATAGTCAAAGTGGAAGTTCTCTCCTCCCTGCAGAGAAAGGTACCTCCTCCTTTGATGGCCCCATTCTTTCCACTGGGATCTCACTCGCAGAGATCTTTCATTTAGGTGGTTTTTTTTGTTTTTTGTTTTTTGTTTTTTGTTTTTTGTTTTTGCCAGAGTGTCTTGGCTTTCCATGCCTAAAATACTCTCATGGGCTCTTCAGCCAGATCCAAATGCCTTAAGGGCTGATTCTGAGGCCAGAGTGCTATTTAGGACATCTGCCATTCTATGAGTCTGCTGTGTATCCCGCTTCCCATGATGGATTGTTCTCTCCCTTTTTTATTCTATCAGCTAGTATTTGCAGACACTAGTCTTGTTTGTGTGATGCCTTTGACTCTTAGACCTATTGGTGTGATCAATTGTGAACTGAAACTGATCACTTGGACTAGTGAGATGGCATTGGTACATGCAATCTTGATGGGATTGTATTGGAATCCCCTAGCACGTTTCTAACTCCACCATTTGGGGCAAGTCCGATTGAGTATGTCCCAAATTGTACATCTCCTCCCTCTCTTATTCCCACTCTTATATTTAACAGGGATTACTTTTCAGTTAAAATTTGAACACCTAAGAATAATTGTGTGTTAATTACAGAGTTCAACCAATAGTACTAGAACAAAAAAAATACTAAAATGGGTAAAGTATTACATTTTACATCAACAGTCAGGACAAGAGCTGATCAAGTCACTGTTTCTCATAGTGTCCATTTCACTTCAACAGGTTTCCCCTTTGGTGCTCAGTTAGTTGTCGCCAATCGGGGAGAATATATGACATTTGTCCCTTTGGGACTGGCTTAATTCACTCAGCATAATGTTTTCCAGATTCCTCCATCTTGTTGCAAATAACCAGGTTTCATTGTTTTTGACTGCTGTATAGTATTCTATAGAGTACATGTCCCATAATTTCTTTATCTGGTCTACTCTTGATGGGCATTTGGGTTGGTTCCAGGTCTTAGCTATCATGAATTGAGCTGCAATAAACATTAATGTGCAGACAGCTTGTTTGTTTGCCAATTTCATTTCCTTTGGGTAAATTCCAAGGAGTGGGATGGCTGGGTCGAATGGTAGGGTTATATTCAGGTTTCTGAGGAATCTCCAGACTGACTTCCATAGTGGCTTGACCAGTTTGCATTCCCACCAACAGTGGGTTAGTGTCCCTTTTTCCCCACATCCTCTCCAGCATCTATTGTTGGTTGATTTCTGAATGTGAGCCATTCTCACCGGGGTGAGGTGAAACCTCATTGTGGTTTTGAGTTGCATTTCCATGATTGCTAGTGATCTTGAACATTTTTTCATGTGCCTGTTGGCCCTTTGGATTTCCTCTTTTGAAAAATGTCTATTGAGGTCCTTGGCCCATCTCTTAAGTGGGTTGTTTGTTTTGATCTTGTGGAGTTTCTTGATTTCTTTGTAGATTCTGGTTATCAACCCTTTATCTGTTGCATAGTTTGCAAATATTTTTTCCCATTCTGTCGGTTGCCTCTTCACTTTCCTGACTGTTTCTTTTGAAGTACAGAAACTTCTCAATTTGATGCAATCCCAAATGTTAATTTTGGCTTTGACTGCCTGTGCTTCTGGGGTATTTTCCAAGAAGTCTTTGCTGGTACCTATATCTTGCAGGGTTTCTCCAATGCTCTCTAATAATTTGATGGCGTCAGGTTGTAGATTTAAGTCTTTAATCCATGTTGAGTGAATTTTTGTGTAAGGTGAAAGGTAGGGGTCTTGCTTCATGATTCTGCACGTGGAAATCCAATTTTCCCAGCACTATTTGTTGAATAGACTGTCCTTGCTCCAGGAATTGGTTTTAGCTCCTTGATCAAATATAAGCTGCCACTTGTTAACTACTACTTCCCCTGGTTACCTCCTTTGTAAAATGGGGCTAATGATGTCACTAATTTGCAGAGTGGCAACCAACATGATAACTATAAAGCACTTAGCACAGTAGCTGGAATGTTGGTGAGGCCCATTCAATGGAGTAACTACTGTAATTATGAATCCTATTACATTAGCATAGACCCAGATGCATACACAGCTTATTTATCATACTCCACCAACCATAAGAAAAGCAATTAAGGGCATGAGTTACAATTAAGAAGTTATATCTGCACCCCTCCCATTTTTCCTAGACTCTAGTTGGCACCACCCCTCGAGCTATATAGCATTCCAAAATTTAGAGACGTTCTCATCACATCCTCCTTTGTATGCCTGTTAATGTCCATGGAGCTGTTCTGCATCGAGTGCCTCCCCTGCTGGTCTTCCTCTGGCACTGATGACCTGTCTCACAAAGTGCCAGTCCCCTCCCAAGTATACGGTTCTGGTTATCCCAACCATAGCTTTTGGGAAATTCCAAAAAATAGTCTGGTTCCTCAGGGGAATAATCTAGCTACCCCCAGCCTGTGATTTTTTTATAGAATAAAATTAAACTTGTCACCTGCCTTGGCAGGAGCCCCACATACTTCTTTGCTGGAAATTTCTAAACCACACACTATGTTCACATAAATAGCATATTAAACATGTTTGAGATTTCCCAACATATTTTGGTTATAAATCCCTTAAATTTCTTCTGATAGCTTTCTTGTAACTCTGTGTGTGTGTGAGTGTGTGTGTGTGTGTGTGTGTTTTCTCTCTGTGTGTGTGTTTCCTCTGTGTGTGTGTTTTCTTATCAGATGTGAATGCAGAAACATTTGTTTCTGTTCTAAAGGAGGCTGGCAACATTTTGAGCAGGGACAGCCTAAGTTTCACATTGCCAGGAAATAAGTTAAAGGCTTTGTTCTCAAAAACTTAGAATACAGTCTAGGAGCACTCATTCTGTTGGAGATAAATTGCTCTCTTGTTATGGTTCAAATGACATTTCACTGATGGCTAATGAGGCTCATGCCTCATCAAACATTTGTTCAGCATTTGGCTATCTTCTTTGGTGAAGTGACTTTTTAAGTATTTTGAGCATTTTGGATCATTTTTAAATTAGATTGTGTGTCCCCTTTTTCTCTAACCTTTCCTACTTTATGGCTTGCCTATACATTACATTGAAGATGTTTTGTGAATGACAAGTACGTAAATCTAATGTAGCTCAATTGTTCCATTTTGTCTTTTATGATAAGTGCTTTTACCGTTCTTAGGAAATCACGCCTTACTCCAAAATCATGAAGATTTTACTCTATGCTTTCTTTTAGAAACTTGAACTGACAGCAGATTATCGTAAAAATTAAGAGAGGGAATAGGAGAGGAAGGAGGAGGGAAGGCACAATGGGAAGTATCACTGTTCCTAAATCTTTATATATGAAATACATGAAATTTGTATACCTTAAAGAAAATTTTTAAGAGATTTATTTTTAAACATTCCTATTTGATCTAAATCCACTTAGAACTTACTTTTACATAAACTATTAAAAAGGGAGTCAGGAGGCCGGCGCTGCGGCTCACTAGGCTAATCCTCCGCCTTGCGGCACCAGCACACCGGGTTCTAGTCCCGGTTGGGGCGCTGGATTCTGTCCCGGTTGCCCCTCTTCCAGGCCAGCTCTCTGCTGTGGCCAGGGAGTGCAGTGGAGGATGGCCCAAGTCCTTGGGCCCTGCACCCCATGGGAGACCAGGAGAAGTACCTGGCTCCTGCCATCGGATCAGCGTGGTGCGCCGGCCGCGGTGGCCATTGGAGGGTGAACCAACGGCAAAGGAAGACATTTCTCTCTGTCTCTCTCTCTCACTGTCAACTCTGCCTGTCAAAAAAAAAAAAAAAAAAAAAAAAAAAAAAGGAGTCAGGAGTCGGAGTTTTTGTCTTAGTATGGAGATCTAATGTACCTAGCAAAGAATATTCTTGGGGCCAGCAATGTGGTATAGCGAATAAAGTTGCCACCTGTGTTGCTGATGCCCCATATGGGTGCCAATTGGTGTCCCAGCTGCTCCACTTCTGATCCAGCTCCCTGCTCATGGCCTAGGAAAAGCAGCAAAAGATTACCAAAGTACTTGGGCCTCTGCCACCCATGTGGGAGACCTAGAAGCTGCTGGCTCCTTGTTTCAGCCTTGCCCAACTCCGACCATTGCAGCCATTTGGGAAGTAAACCAGAAAGTGGAATATCTGTCTCCCTTTCTGTAACTTTCAAATGAATAAATAATAAATAAATATTTTGGAAATAACATTCTTTCCTTCTCTGCAGAGCCACCTTGCTCATTAATCAGATATCCATGAATGTGTGAGTCTGTCTGGGTTCTCCAGTCCATTCCAGTGGTCAATTGTCTATACTTAACTATTGCAACATTATATTTTTCATTACCTTGTGCCTAGATTTTGATGTTTTGGAATTTTTAGTTTTTTAACTTCTCAAGTTCTTAGTATTAAGAAATACAGACTCAGGGCCAGCACTGTACATAGAGGGTAAAGCTGCCTCCTACAGTGCCAGCATCCCAGTTCGAATCCTGACTGCTCCACTTCTGATCTAGCTCTCTGCTCTGGCCTGAGAAAGCAGTAGAAGATGGTATTTTGACTGGTATTGCATTGAATCTGTAAATTGCTTTTGGTAGTATGGACATTTTGATGATATTAATTCTTCCAATCCATGAACATGAGAGATTTTTCCTTTTTTTGTGTGTGTCTTATTCTATTCTTTCTTTAATGTTTTGTACATTCATCATAGAGATTTTTGATGTCCTTGGTTAAATTTATTCCAAGATATTTAATTTTTTTCAGCTATTATGAGAGGGATTGATCTAAGAAGTTCTTTCTGAGCCATGGCATTGTCTGTTATACAAAGGCAATTTATTTTTATATGTTGATTTTATATCCTGCCACTTTACCAAATGCTTTTATGAGTTCAAAAGCATCTTAATGGAGTCTTTTGGATCAACTATTCATAGAATCATCTCATCTGCAAATAGGGATAGTTTTACTTTCTCCTTTTCAATTTGTATCCCTTTGATTTGTTTTTCTCACCTAATGGCTTTGGCCTAAACTTCCAGGACTATATTGAATGGCAATAGAATGGGCATTCTTGTCTGGTTCCAGATCTTAGTGGGAATGCTTCCAACTTTTCCACATTCAGTAGGATGTTGGCTATGGGTTTGTATAATTTGCCTTGATTTGTTTTAGGACTAGCACAGTGACATGGTGGGTAAAGCTGCCACCTGCAGTGCCAGAATCCCATATGGACACTGGTTTGAGTTTGGCTGCTCCTCTTCCAATTCTATGCCCTGGGAAAGCAGTGGAAGATGGCCCAAGTGCCTGGGCCCCTCACCTACATGGGAGACCTGGAGGAAGCTCCTGGTTCCTGGCTTCAGATCAACTCAGGTCCTGCCATTTCAGCCATCTGAGGAGTGAGCCAGCAGATGGAGGACCTCTCTCTCTCTCTCTTTCTCTCTCTCTCTCTTTGCCTCTGTCTCTCTGTAACTCTGCCTTTCAAGTAAATAAAATAAATCATTTTTATTACTTGAAAGGCAGAGTTAGAGAGACAGAAAGACACAGGGAGAGAGATCTTTCATCTGCTAGTTCACTCCCCAAATCCAGCATCGATATGGAATGTCAGTGTTGCAGGTGGCAGCTTAACCAATTATGCCACCATGTTGCCCCCGATTTCTCCTTTTATTTTTGCTTCCCCCCTCTTCTGTCCTCATTGGTTTTTAATTGCAGTTCTTCTTAATTTATTGACATTTTAAATACTTTCACATAAAGCTATAAATTTATATTTTTTAAAAAAGATTTTTTATTTATTTGAAAGACAGTTACAGAGTGAGGTAGAGACAGAGACAGAGAGAGAGGTCTTCCATCTGCCAGCTCACCCCCCAGATGGCCACAATGGCCAGAGCTTTGCCAATCTGAAGGCAGGAGCCAAGAGCTTCTTCTGGGTCTCCCGCGTGGTTGCAGGGGCCCAAGCACCTAGGCCATCCTCCACTGTTCTCCCAGGCCACAGCAGAAGCTGGATCAGAAGAGGAGCAGGTAGGACTAGAACTAGCACCCATATGGGATGCTGGCGCTTCAGGCCAGGGCTTTAACCCACTGTGCCACAGCGCCATCCCTATAAATTTATTTTTATTTATTTATATTTTTAAAAAAATTTTTTTGGCAGGCAGAGTTAGAGGGAGAGAGACAGAGAGAAAGGTCTTCCTTTTCCGTTGGTTTACCTCCCAAATAGCCGCTAAGGCCGGCATGTTGTGCCGATCTGAAGCCAGGAGCCAGGTGCTTCCTCCTGGTCTCCCATGTGGGTGCAGGGCCCAAGCACTTAGACCATCCTCTACTGCCTTCCTGGGCCACAGTAGAGAGCTGGCCTGGAAGAGGAGCAACCGGGACAGAATCCAGGGGCCCGACCAGAACTAGAACCTGGTGTGCCGGCGCCACAAGGGGCAGGATTAGCCTAGCAAGCCGTGGCAACGGCCTAAATTTATCTTTTAACCACTACTTTGGTATAGAAATTCTTTAACTATCATTCAGCTTACATATTTTCTAATGATTTTTACATATACATGATTTGGAATTACGTTGCTTAATTTCCAAATATTGGAAACTTTCTACTCACTTATCTATTAAGTCTCTTTTGCTAAATCAACTTTATTGAGACACAACTTAAAAATGTACTAACTTTCAGTAAGTAAATACAGTCAGCTTTGAAAAATGTATGTTCCTGAATAGCTACAAATAGATTCAAGATATTATACATGGCTTCCTACCCTGAAATGTTCTCTTGTGTATTTTGCAGTCAATTTCTCATACCTCTGACCCCAGATACACACTATTGTGCTTTCTGTCACTATAGATAGATTTTCTTACTTTAGAATTTCACATCAATGGAATTATACAAGATGTGTCCTTTCTTGTTTGGTTTATTCTGTCAATATAAGTTTTTGAGATTCATCTACTTTTTAGTACATACATCAGCAATTTACTGCTGAGAGAGATCCCATTGCACGTACATGCTACAAGTTCTTAATCCTTTCATTTGTTGATGGGGCTTAGGTTTCTCTGATATGGGACTATTTTTAATAACATTGATATGAACATTTGTAAATACATACTTGTATATTTCATCCTGTGCACATATGTTTTCATTTTTCTTTCATTCCAATTTGTTGAAACTTCCATTTGTGGCTCACCATGTCTATTTTAGTAAGTTTTCTATGGGCACATGAAAAGAATATGTATCCAACAGTTGCCAATTACAATGTTTTATACAAATCTACTTCAAAAAGCTTGTGAGAAAATGGAATTTAAAGACAAAAACTAAAAATATAAACCTTATTTCTCAACATAAGCTCCATCTAGTTCAAAACAGTTTTGTAAGTGATGATAATAACTATCCCTCCTGAGAACTGAACCATGCTGATGCAGCCTTTTTTACATCATTAACTATGGAAAAATGAGTACATTTTAAAACGTTTTTAAGATTAGAACACAAGGGGATGGCACTGTGGCATAGTGGGTTAAGCTGCTGCCTGCATCCCAGTTCGAGTCCCAGATGCTCCTCATCTGATCCAGCTCCCTGCTAATGCTCCTGGGAAAGCAGCAGAGAATGCTCTTAGAAGCAGCCCCTGGCTCCTGGCTTCAGATCGGCTCAGCACTGGCCATTGTGGCCATTTGGAGAGTGAACCAGAGGATGTTGGAGAGTGACCCAGAGGATGGTCTCTCTCTCTCTGTCTCTCCTTCTCTCTGTAACTCTTTCAAATAAAAAAAAAAAGTTTGAAAGAGGTTAGAAAGCAAAAAGAAGTCAGAAAGAGCCAAACAGGACTGTAAAGCATATGCCTAAAGATTTCCCATTGAAACTCCCACAGAATTGCCCTTTTGATTGGAGGAATACACATTTCATTGTTGTGGTGAGGAAGGAATCTCGGGAAATTTTCCAGCATTTTTCTGCTTTAGCTAACTTTCTAAAAAATCTGTTATAATAAGCAGTAGTTTTGTTCTCTGGCTCTTCAGAACATTAAGTCAAATGCCTGGAGTATCCCAACAAACTGTTACTGTGACCAGTGCTATCAATGGGTCCACTTTTCTGGGCCATCTTCTGCCACTGTCCCACTCACATTAGCAGGGAGCTGGATCAAAACAGGAGCAACCAGGACTTGAACTGGCACCTATATGGGATGCTGCCAGCGGTATCACAGGCAGCAGCTTAGTCTGCTATGTCACAATTCTGGCCCACTGGATATTGATCCCAGTTGTTTAAAATTTCCATTGAACTCTTGGTTCTTGTCTGCATCTGATCCTGGCATAAGAATATTGTGCCCCACTGAACAAAAATTTTGTTCAACTTTAATTTTTCATTCGTAATTAAGTATGCTGAACCAGTTGAGATGTTGTAGTGTTGGCTATTGTTAATCAGCAGTCCTCTGTGACAAGGGCACAAAAATGACTAACATTTTCCTCACAAGTTAATATGGGTGGTCCCTGTGTGGGCTTTATCTTCAGCATCATTCTGTCCCTTTTGAAATTGAATTATCCATTTGTAAACTGCAAATATCTTTGGAGCAGTAGGCTCATTGACTTTTTGTAATATATTAATACTTTCACCATTTTTCTAGCCAAGCTTCACTGTCAATTTGTTGTTTGTTCTTGCTTTAATTTAAGCAGAATTTATATTGCCTTAATGAGGGTTCTTTTCAAACTGATGCCTTATAATTCTTAGTTACTCATACAAGGTCCTGTTCCTGTTCAGACACATTATAGCGAATTACTATGAGCTTATTTGGGAGCAAAAAATATTTTGAACTCCATACCTAGTTTTTTTTTTTTTTTTTTTTTTTTTTTTTTTGACAGAGTGGACAGTGAGAGAGAGAGACAGAGAGAAAGGACTTCCTTTTTCCGTTGGTTCACCCTCCAATGGCCGCCACGGCTGGTGCGCTGCAGGCGGCGCACCATGCTGATCCAATGGCAGGAGCCAGGTACTTATCCTGGTCTCCCATGGGGTGCAGGGCCCAAGCACTTGGGCCATCCTCCACTGCACTCCCTGGCCACAGCAGAGAGCTGGCCTGCAAGAGGGGCAACCAGGACAGAATCCGGCGCCCCGACCGGGACTAGAACCCGGGGTACTGGTGCCAAAGGCGAAGGATTAGCCTATTGAGCCATGGCGCCGGCCCCTAGTTTTTTCATAATATGCATTTTCTAAGAACTTTTTGAAGACCCCTAGTATATGTTAGTAGAGTAAATCTTTAGGATAGTGCACCTCAGATCTACTGCATGTCTGCTGATATTTTTCAGATTTCTTCATCAGTTACTCTAAGATCTGTGCTAAAATTTCCTACCATGATTGTGGATATGTCTATTTCTTCTTTTAATTCTGTATGATTTTGTTTTAAATATTTTGAAGATTTTTTGTTAATTTTTTTCATTTAGAGTAATTTCTCTTCATTGTAAATGAGGGTTTTTTTTTAATGATTTGAAATGTTTCCTTTTATCTCCAAATAAATATGTTTGCCTACTTAATCTGGTAGTAATATTTCAGCCTTGTTTAGTATCTGCATGGTTTGTAGGTTCCCATCTTTTTACTTTTAATCTTTGTCCATTTTTATATTTAGTATATGTCTCTTATAAGCAGCATATGTTTATTATGGTATGACAATTATTTCTTAATTGGAATGTTTAGTGTCTTTATATTTAGTATAATTCCTGACACCTAGCAGTAGTATTTGATTCTCTTTCTGTATCTCTCTTGTCTTTTCCATCCTCCATCTTTCAGGATTTTATCTTATTTTTAATTTATGTATTTGAAAGGTAAAGTTACGAAGAGAGAGAAGGAGAGACCTTCCATCCGCTGGCTTACTCTCCAAATGGCCACAACAGCCAGGGCTAGCCAATCAGAAACTAGGAGTCAGGAGCTTCTTCCAGGTCTCCCACATGGGTGGCAGGGGCCCAAATACTTGGGCCATCCTATGCTGCTTTCCAAGGTGCATTAGCAGGGTGCTGGATTGGAAGTGGAGCAGCCAGGAATCAAACTGATGCCTTCATGGGATCAAGCACTGCAAGCCATGGCTTAACCTACTACACCACAGCACCAACCGATCTTGCAGACTTTTTTTTTTTTTTTGACAGGCAGAGAGAGAGAGAGACAGAGAGAAAGGTCTTCCTTTTTCTGTTGGTTCACCCTCCAAGGGGCTGCTACAGCCAGTGTGTTGCAGCTGGTGCGTTGCGGCCGGCGCACTGCGCCCATCTGAAGCCAGGAGCCAGGTGCTTCCTCCTGGTCTCCCATGCAGGTGCAGGGCCCAAGCACTTGGGCCATCCTCCACTGCCTTTCCGGGCCACAGCAGAGAGCTGGACTGGAAGAGGAGCTACAGGGACAGAATCCGGCACCCCAACTAGGACTAGAACTCGGGGTGCCGGCGCCGCAGGTGGAAGATTAGCCTAGTGAGCCATGGCGCCGGCACTAGTAGACTTTTAAGTTAGGCATTTTATTATTATGTTTTCACTTCTAGTAGCTTGTTAATTATACATGTTTTGCTGGTTTTGGTTTTCAGATATTACCCTAGATGTTACTATGCATATCCTTGGTCAGTTAAGATCTCATAAAGTACTACTTTCATTACTTCCCAAGGAATGCAACATTGATGGAATACCTTAACACCATTCACTCTTCTCCTCTTTGTGACCTTTGTGCTTTGTTGTCATGGAATTTACTCCTATGTATTTTTTAAACCCTTGATATATTATTATTATCTTATATATTTCATATTTATTTAGATTTACCCAAGCACTTTTCCTTTGTATTCTGTATTCTATCCTGTTTCTTTATGCTTTCTATCTGGAATCATCACCTTCTGCATAATGAACTCCCCTAAGTATTTCTTTGGTGTTTATCTTTCAGTGACTAATTCTCTGTTTATTTTTTCATTTGAAAGCATCTTTATTTGACTCTGCTTTAGAAAGATATTTCTGATAGGCATAGAATCCTAATATAGTTACCTTTAGATGTCATTTTAATGTCTGTGGCTCACTTTTTGTTGGGAACTCAAGTGTCAGTCTTGTTGCTATTTTAAAGGTCATACATTTTTCCTCTTGTATTAATATTTTCTCTTAGTCTTTGATTTTAAGAAATTTTAGTATAATATACCTTCCTTTATGCTATGCTCTCTGTACTGAATTGCATGAGGTTTATGGCTTCCTGAATTTGTGCCTTGATATTTTATAACAGTCTGTAATTTTGGTCTCCAAAGTTCATTTTTATATCATCTTTCTCCTCCTTTTCCTCTTCTCCTTCCTCTTTCTTTTAGGTTTTTAATTATTTGGGAGTATATGTTAAATATTTTCACTATTTTACTCTCTTTTATTACCTTTTTAAAATTATATTTCCCATTCTTTTTAATTTATTTTTAAGGATTTATTTATTTATTTGAGAGGTAGAGTTACTGAGAGAGGGAGAGCCAAAGAGAAAGGTCTCCCATTCACTGGTTCACTCCCCAAATAGCCACAATGGCCAGAGCTGAGCTGATCCAAAGCCAGGAGCCAGGAGATTCTTCCTGGTCTCCCACACAGTGCAGGGGCCCAAGGTCTTGGGCCATCTTCCACTTCTTTCTGCCATAGCAGAGGGCTGGATTAGAAGTGGAGCAGCCAGAACTCAAACTGGCAACCATATGGGATGCCAGAGCTGCATGTAGAGACTTAGCCTACTATACAACAGTGCTGGCCCCTCCATTTTCTTTTCTCTTACCAAGCATTTTATCCCTTTCTGTGTTCCAATTTACTAATGGTTCATCAGTTGCTTCAAATTTACTGTTAACTTTATTTTTTTCCAGCTCTAGAATTTTCATTTGAACAATTTTTATACTTTCCAGGTTTATTCTGATATTTTTAATTTTGCCATCTGATTTCTGGAACATATTAATATCATTTATCTTAAAGTTCATATATAACAATTCCAATATTTGAATCTCTAGCGAACATATTTTTATAATATCTTGATTTTCCATCCTGTGGTCTCATCTCCTGATATGCCTAGTAATTTTGTATTAACAGCAAGACTATTTTTTTTTTTTTTGGTGGAAGAAAACCTTTTATTCGTCATGTACAGAGCAAGCAATCACGCAGCTAATACGCAATTCCTGGGATTCCCAAGGGATGAAAGGAGGTGAATCTTTTTTTTTTTATTTTTTTTTATTTTTTTTTATTTTTTTTTAACTTTTATTTAATGAACATAAATTTCCAAAGTACGAATTATGGATTACAATGGCTTCCCCCCCATACCGTCCCTCCCACCCACAACCCTCCCCTTTCCCACTCCCTCTCCCCTTCCATTCACATCAAGATTCATTTTTGATTATCTTAATATACAGAAGATCAGCTTAGTATACATTAAGTAAGGATTTCAACAGTTTGCTCCCACACAGAAACATAAAGTGAAAAATAATAGATGATTTTTTTAAATGATGATGAAATCAGATCAGACCTATTGTCATGTTTAATCCCAGTGAGAGTCAAGTTGGGAGTTGATAGTTTCTTTCTTTCTTTCTTTTTTTTTTTTTTTTTTTTTTACAGAGGATCAGTTTAGTATGCATTAAGTAAAGATTTCAACAGTTTGCACCCCCATAGAAACACAAAGTGAAATATATTGTTTGAGTACTCGTTATAGCATTAAATCTCAATGCACAGCACATTAAGGACAGAGATCCTACATGAGGAGTAAGTGCACAGTGACTCCTGTTGTTGACTTTACCAATTGACACTCCTGTCTATGGCATCAGTAATCTCCCTATGCTCCAGTCATGAGTTTCCAAGGTTATGGAAGCCCTCTGAGTTCTCCAATTCTTATCTTGTTTAGACAAGGTCATATTCAAAGTGGAGGTTCTCTCCTCCCTTCAGAGAAAGGTACCTCCTTCTTTGAAGACCTGTTCTTTCCACTGAGATCTCACTCACAGAGATCTTTTGCCAGAGTGTCTTGGCTTTCCATGCCTGAAATACTCTCATGGGCTTTTCAGCCAGATCTGAATGCCTTTAGGGCTGATTCTGAGGCCAGAGTGCTATTTAGGACATCTGCCATTCTATGAGTCTGCTGAGTATCTCACTTCCCATGTTGGATCACTCTCCCCTTTATTTATTCTATCGGTTAGTGTTAGCAGGTATTAGACTTGTTTATGTGCTCCCTTTGACTCTTAGTCCTTTCATTATGATCAATTGTGAACTGAAATTGATCACTTGGAATAGTGAGATGGCATTGGTACATGCCACCTTGATGGGATTAAATTGGAGTCCCCTGGTATGTTTCTAACTCTATCATTTGGGGCAAGTCAGCTTGAGCATGTCCCAAATTATATATCTCTTCCCTCTCTTATTCCTACTCTTATGTTTAACAGGGATCACATTTCAGTTAAATTTCAACACTTAAGAATAACTGTGTATTAATTACAGAATTAAACCAGTCGTATTAAGTAGAACAGACAAAAAAACTACTAAGAGGGATAATGTATTAAGTTGTTCATTAACAGTCAGGGCTATGCTGATCAAGTCACCGTTTCCCATAGTGTCCATTCCACTTCAACAGGTTTCCTTTTTGGTGTTCAGTCAGTTGTCACCAATCAGGGAGAACATATGGTATTTGTCCCTTTGGGACTGACTTATTTCACTCAGCATGATGTGTTCCAGATTCCTCCATTTTGTTGCAAATGACTGGATTTCGTTGTTTCTTACTGCGGTATAGTATTCTAAAGAGTACATATCCCATAATTTCTTTATCCAGTCTACCATTGATGGGCATTTAGGTTGATTCCAGGTCTTGGCTATTGTGAGTTGAGCTGCAATAAACATTTGGCTGCAGACCGCTTTTTTGTTTGCCAATTTAAATTCCTTTGGGTAAATTCCAAGGAGTGGGATGACTGGGTCGAACGGTAGGGTTATCTTCAGGTTTCTGAGGGATCTCCAGACTGACTTCCATAGTGGCTTGACCAGTTTGCATTCCCACCAACAGTGGGTTAGTGTCCCTTTTTCCCCACATCCTCGCCAGCATCTGTTGTTGGTAGATTTCTGAATGTGAGCCATTCTAACCGGGGTGAGGTGGAACCTCATTGTGGTTTTGATTTGCATTTCCCTGATTGCTAATGACCTTGAACATTTTTTCATGTGCCTGTTGGCCCTTTGGATTTCCTCTTTTGAAAAATGTCTATTGAGGTCCTTGGCCCATCTCTTAATTGGGTTGTTGGTTTTGTTTTTGTGGAGTTTCTTGATCTCTTTGTAGATTCTGGTTATTAACCCTTTATCTGTTGCATAGTTTGCAAATATTTTTTCCCATTCTGTCGGTTGTCTCTTCACTCTCCTGACTGTTTCTTTTGCAGTACAGAAACTTCTCAATTTGATGCAATCCCAAATGTTAATTTTGGCTTTGATTGCCTGTGCCTCCCGGGTCTTTTCCAGAAACTCTTTGCCTGTGCCAATATCTTGAAGGGTTTCTCCAATGTTCTCTAGTAACTTGATGGTGTCAGGTCATAGATTTAGGTCTTTAATCCATGTTGAGTGGATTTTTGTGTAAGGTGTAAGGTAGGGGTCTTGCTTCATGATTCTGCACGTGGAAATCCAATTTTCCCAGCACCATTTATTGAATAGACTGTCCTTGCTCCAGGAATTAGTTTTAGATCCTTGATCAAATATAAGTTGGCTGTAGATGTTTGGGTTGATTTCTGGTGTTTCAATTCTGTTCCATTGGTCTATCCATCTGTTTCTGTACCAGTACCATGCTGTTTTGATTACAACTGCCCTGTAGTATGTCCTGAAATCTGGTATTGTGATGCCTCCGGCTTTGTTTTTGTTGTACAAGATTGCTTTAGCTATTCGAGGTCTCTTGTGCCTCCATATAAATTTCAGCACCATTTTTTCCAGATCTGAGAAGAAGGTCTTCGGTATCTTGATTGGTATTGCATTGAATTTATAAATTGCTTTTGGGAGAATGGACATTTTGATGATATTGATTCTTCCAATCCATGAGCAAGGAAGATTTTTCCATTTCTTGGTATCCTTTTCTATTACTTTCTTTAAGGTTTTGTAATTTTCATCGTAGAGATCTTTAACGTCCTTGGTTAAGTTTATTCCAAGGTACTTGATTGTTTTTGTAGCTATTGTGAATGGGATTGATCTTAGAAGTTCTTCCTCAGCCATGGCATTGTCTGTGTATACAAAGGCTGTTGATTTTTGTGCATTGATTTTATACCCTGCTACTTTGCCAAAATCTTCTATGAGTTCCAATAGTCTCTTAGTAGAGTTCTTTGGGTCCCCTAAATAAAGAATCATGTCATCTGCAAAGAGGGATAGTTTGAGTTCTTCCTTCCCAATTTGTATCCCTTTAATTTCTTTTTCTTGCCTAATAGCTCTGGCTAGAACCTCCAGAACTATCTTGAATAGCAGTGGTGAGAGTGGACATCCCTGTCTGGTACCAGATCTCAGTGGAAATGCTTCCAACTTTTCCCCATTCAATAGGATGTTGGCTGTGGGTTTTTCATAGATTGCTTTGATTGTATTGAGGAATGTTCCTTCCAAACCCAGTTTGCTTAGAGTTTTCATCATGAACGGGTGTTGTATTTTATCAAATGCTTTCTCGGCATCTATTGAGATAATCATATGGTTTTTATTCTGCAGTCTGTTAATGTGGTGTATCACATTGATTGTCTTGCGCACATTAAACCATCCCTGCATACCAGGGATAAATCCCACTTGGTCTGGGTGGATGATCTTTCTGATGTGTTGTTGCATTCTATAGGCGAGAATTTTATTGAGGATTTTTGCATCTATGTTCATCAGGGATATTGGTCTGTAATTCTCTTTCAGTGCTGCATCTTTTTCCGGCTTAGGAATTAAGGTGATGCTGGCTTCATAGAAAGAATTTGGGAGGATTCCCTCTTCTTCGATTGTTCTGAATAGTTTGAGAAGAATTGGAGTTAGTTCTTCTTTAAATGTCTGGTAGAATTCAGCAGTGAATCCATCTGGTCCTGGGCTTTTCTTTGTTGGGAGGGCCTTTATTACTGTTTCAATTTCTGTCTCAGTTATGGGTCTGTTTAGGTTTTTGATGTCTTCCTGGTTCAATTTAGGTAGGTTGCATGTGTCCAGGAATCTATCCATTTCTGATAGGTTTCCCTGTTTGCTGGCATACAAGTCCTTGTAGTAATTTCTGATGATTCTTTTTATTTCTGTGGTGTCTGTTGTTACATTTCCTTTTTCATCTCTGATTTTATTGATTTGGGTCTTTTCTCTTCTTTTTTTAGTTAGTTGGGCCAATGGGGTGTCAATTTTGTTTATTTTTTCAAAGAACCAGCTCCTCGTTTGGCTGATTTTTTGGAATGTTTTTCTTGATTCAATCCTGTTGATTTCTTCTCTGATTTTAATTATTTCTCTTCTCCTACTAGATTTGGGTCTGGTTTGCTGTAGGTTTTCTAGATCCTTGAGGTGAATTGAAAGCTCATCTATTTGGTGCCTTTCCAATTTCTTGATGTAGGCACCTATTGATATAAACTTTCTTCTTAACACTGCTTTTGCTGCATCCCATAAGTTTTGGTATGTTGTGCTGTTATCCTCATTTACTTCCAGAAAGTTTTTGATTTCTCTTTTGATTTCTTCTATGACCCATTGTTCATTCAGGAGCATGTTGTTCCATCTCCATGTGTTTGCAGATGCTCTAGGGATTCCTGAGTTGCTAATTTCCAACTTCATTCCTTTATGGTCTGAGAAGCTGCATGGTATGATTCTAATTCTTTTGAATTTGCTGAGACTTGCTTTATGGCCTAGTATGTGGTCAATCCTAGAGAAGGTTCCATGTACTGCTGAGAAGAATGTAAAATCTTTAGCTGTAGGATTGAAAGTTCTGTATATATCTGTTAGATCCATTTGGGCTATAGTGTCGTTTAAATCTACTGAATCCTTGTTGATCTTCTGTCCTATTGATCTGTCTATTTCTGAGAGTGGAGTATTGAAGTCCCCCAGTACTATTGTATTGGGGTCTAAGTCTCCCTTTAAGTCCGTTAACAGATCTTTTAGATAAACCGGTGCCCTGTAGTTAGGTGCATATACATTGATAATTGTTATATCTTCCTGTTGAATTGATCCCTTAATCATTATGTAGTGTCCCTCTTTGTCTCTCTTAACGGTTTTTGTGGTAAAGTTTATGGTGTCTGATATTAAGATGGCTACGCCTGCTCTTTTTTCATTTCTGTTGGCATGGTATATCTTTTTCCAGCCTTTCACTTTCAGTCTGTATGGATCTTTGTTGGAAAGATGTGTTTCTTGTAAGCAGCAAATAGATGGGTTTTGTTCCTTAACCCAATCAGCCAAACGGTGTCTTTTAACTGGACAGTTCAGGCCATTCACGTTCAATGTGACTAATGATAAGTGGTAACTTTGCCCTGCCATTTGCCAAAGATAAGTTCTAATATATGCTTTGAGTTCCCTGTGATCTTTTGCTGTGAGCTTTCCTTCCTTGGTTTCCTTCCTTTACCTTCTTTCATATTGATGACCGTGTTTCTTTGTTTCTGTGTGTAACACATCTTTAAGCATCTTTTGCAGGGCTGGACGAGTGGCGGCAAATTCTTTCAATATCTGTTTGTTATGAAAAGTCTTTATTTCACCTTCATTCACAAATGATAGCTTTGCAGGATATAATATTCTGGGCTGGCAGTTGTTCTCTCTTAGTACCTGGGCTATATATTGCCATTCGAAAGGAGGTGAATCTTATAATTCAAAGTTGGGGGTGAGCAGTGCATGACCAGCTCATGTGAGGCCTCTGGTTGGTTCAGAGTACTCAGGACCTTCCTTTGACTGGTCAGTAATAGGGGCCAGTGTATTTATTCTGATATGGCAAAGGTGTTCTCAGGTTTATCTGGGCCAAAGGGTAGATTGGGTATTTGTTTGATCAGGGCTTCTCATGTTTAACTATAGGGGCAATTCCAGCCTTTATGATTCAGGGTCTTGATTCTGGCTTTACTAGGTGTCACTCCCTAAATTTAATGAGTTAATCTTTATTTACAGAGGACCTGCAAACTAAGGAAGAGATCCTGGGGTCTAAATCAAAGGCATTAGGGCTAGAGGCATGGTTTCAGGACTAATGCTTTTATTTATTTTTTATAGGTTTTTTTAATTTAATAAAAGTGAATTTACAAAGTGCAACTTGTGTATTGTTGTGGCTCCCCCCCCCCAAACTCCCTCCCTCCCGTGGCCCTCTCCCATCCCACCCTTCATCGAGTTTCATTTTCAATTACCTTCATATACTGAAGATCAACTTAGTATATACTAAGCAAGGATTTCAACAGGCTGCACTCACACAACCGCACAAGGTATAGGGTATTGTTTGACTAGTAGTGTTGTTTTTAAGTTTCATAGTAAAACACATTAAGGACAGAGATCCTACGTAGGGAGCATGTACCCAGTGACTCCCGTTGTTGATTTAACAATTGGCACTCTTATTTATGACGTCAGCAATCACCTGAGACTCTTGCTATGAGCTGTCTAGGCTATGGAAGCCCCTTGAGTTCACCGACTCTGAACTTTTTAGTCAAGGCCGTATCACAGTGGAGGTTCCTTCCTCCCTTCAGAGAAAGGCGCCTCTCTCCTTGATGGCCTGTTCCTTCTGCTGGGGTCTTGTTCACCAGGATCTTTCATTTAGATTGTTTTTTTTGCCACCGTGTCATGGCTTTCCATGCCTGTGAGACTCTCATGGACCTTTTAGCCAGATCCGAATGTCCCAAGGGTTGATTCTGAGGCAGGAGTGCTGCCATTCTATGAGTCTAACAGCAAGACATTTTATATGATAAATCTCATAAATAGCTAAAGACTCTGGTTAATATTATACTCCAGAGAGAATTCATTTTATTTGGAAGGTAGGTAAGAGGAAGTTTAATTTTAACTCAATTAGAGATTTAGTTGATTCAGTGCCAGCCTTTGTTATTTTCTGAGGGCATGTACAGCCCCATCTACAGTTATAACTGAAGACTAACATGCAGCATTAGAAAAGAAAAAAAATCACTGCTATCTTTTAAAGATGTTATTACAGTAACAGGAAAGGTTAATTCCACATGCAACTGACACCCAAACATATCTTCAGAGTAAAATTTGTAGATCACCAGTATGTCAGGTTCTCACCCATAGCAGTAAATCACCCTTCACCTTCATACTGACTCCTCAGACAAGTTCAGTAGATGTTCTCGATGACTAGCTGCCTTTGATTTCCTCATGTTAATCACCATATTACTCATCTTAGGAAAATTTCCATTGTGACTAAAGTGCTACTCATGGTTAAGAACATAAAAACAAGATAAAATTTACCAGTTATCTCACCTCCAGGGAAGACATTCACAATTGGTTTATAATATGTTTACTATGTATTTAATCTTTCTTGCTGTGAAAACTCAGCTCAAATGATCATTATCTCCCCCTTTGCCCAACTGCAAACCTACCACTGGTCAAACCTGTAGTCTGATTTACCTCCTGATGACATACTCCAAGAATTTCAGACTCTCCCCACCCATTGTTCCAAAAACTTAATTTTAAACATTCAGTTTTTATCATTTGTAGCCTAGGCCAAAGATAATAGTTCTTAATGAAAATTCTTTACAGAAATTTACCATTGATCTGTTTTATAATTTTATGGAACACAAAACAAGAAGTATTAATGAAAGGAGCTATTTAAGGGGCCAAAATATAAGTTTTCCCTCCTACTCGCTACCTTCTCATGGCACCTGTGATACCTCTTAATATAAGGATAATCCTTTGGAAAATGTTGATAGATGCATGCTTAATGATAAAGTACATGAAAATTCAGAGATATTTCACTGAGACATTCACCAGAAATGACTGTAAGATTTTCGATCAATAATCTTCATCTATTTCCTCCTAATCTGCTACATGAACACTGGTCATCCTTTCTTATCTGGCTTGAAGATCTGTTGCCAGTGGGAAATGATGTCTTTTCCAAAAGGAAGAGGACCTTCTTCAGGAAAGGGGATCTATATGGCGGGGGTTCCCTCCAGAACCTAACCTACAGCCCACATTTCTACGTTAAGAAATATTTTATCACAACATTGTGTATGTAGTGAAAAAGAAAGTATAATATACAATCTCAGTTATATGTCTATATGCCTGGATATGCATGGGTGAGGATACACACACACACACACACACACACACACTCACATGTGCACACACATATGTATTTATGCCAAAATGTTAGTAGATTGTACCATTTACAAACTAATTTCTTTGCAGTTATTTGTGTTTTCCTCTTTTTATTAGGCCAGTGACCTAAAAAAGAGGTCAGTGATTTTTTAAATTTATTTTTGAAAAACAGAGAGCTCCCAGATGCTAGTTCATTTTCCAAATGCAGCAGGCCCTGAGTGGGACTGAAATTGGAAACTAGGAATTGTAACTAGGTCACCCATGTAGATGATAGGAGCCTAGTTACTTTTTTATTTTTAATGATTTTTTTTGAGGTCTGAATTACTTGGAGAGATCTTCCATCTGTTGGTTCGCTCCCCAGTGCTGGCTGTTGAGGCCATTTGAAAAGTGAACCAGGGGATAGAAGATCTCTGTATGTATCTCCCCCTCTCCATATTTTGAATAAATCTTTTAGAAAACAACAACAGTTATCACTGTCTCAAGGTTATAATTAATTCAGGGGTAAGTCACATGCAATAATCAAAGACTAGTACAAGAGTATTAACTTTTGACCCTAACATTCATATGGAAACACAAGACACCTAAATAGCTAAAACAATCTTAAACAATAAAAACAAAGCTGGGAGCATTGCAATACCAGATTTCAAGACATACCACAGAGCAGTTATAATCAAAACAACCTGATACTGGCACAAAAAGACATATGGACCAATGGAACACATTAGAAACCCTAGAAACTAATTTACACATCTACAACCAACCTATATTTGACAGATGGGTTAAAACCATTCTCTGGAGATAGACAGTCTCTTCAACACATGATGTTGTAGAAATTGGATCTCCACATGCAGAAATATGAAATACTCCTACCTTATACCCTATACAAAAAAAAATCAGCTCACAATGGATCAATGATCTAAACTTAGGATGTGAAACCATCAAATTCTTTAGGAAAAGCACTGCACAACATTGGCCTAAGAAGAACTTTATGAATAAAATCCCAAAAGCAAAGGTAATAAAAGCAAAAATAGACAAATGAGATTACATCAAGTTCAGAAGTTTCTGCACAGCAATAGAAGCACTCAACAAAGTAAGAGGCAACCAATAGAATGGGAAAAATATTTCCAAAGCATACATCTAATAAAGGATTAATATTCAGACTATATAAGAACCTCAAGAAATTCAACAACAAAGCAATCCATTTAAAAAATGTGCTAGGACCCAGCATTCTGGTACAGTGGACTAAGCTACTGCCTGCAATGGTGGCATCAATCTGGTGTCAGTTCACATCCTGCCCACTCCACTTCCCATCCAGCCCCCTGCTAATGTGCCTGGGAAACATCCTAGGATAGCCCAAGTTCTTGGGATCCTGCATTCCTGTGGTAGACCCATATGAGACTCCTTGCTCCTGGCTTTGACCTGGTACAGCCCCAACCACTATAGCCATTTGAGGAGGGAACCAGCAGATGGAAGATCTCTCTGTGTCTCTGTCTGTCTGTCTCTGTCTCTCTCTGTAACTCTGCCTTTCAAATAAATAAAATAAATCTTAAAACAGAAAAGAAATTGACTATGGATATGAACAGGCATTTTTCAAAGGATGAAATACAAATGGCCAACACACACATGAAAAAATGCTCAAAATCACTAATCATCAGGGAAATGCAAATGCAAGCTATAATGAGGTTTTACCTCACCCCAGTTGGAATGGCTATCATCTAAAAAATCAAAAAGTAACAAATTCTGGTGAGGATACAGAGAAAAAGGTACTCAATACACTGTTGGTGGGAATGTAAACTAGTACAACCATTATGGAAGACAATGAAAGATTCCTCAAAAATCTTAAAATAGATCTATTATATGACTCAGCCATTTCACTCCAAGGAATTTACCCAAAGGAAATGAAACCAGCATTTGAGAGAGTTATCTGTACCCCCATGTTTATAGCAGCTCAATTCACAATAAGTAACACATGCAATCAACCCAGATGTCCAATAACTGATAACTAGATGAAGAAAATGTGATTTATATGCAGCCATAAAAAAGAATGAAATACTGTCTGTTGCAACAAAATGAATGCAAATTGGAGACCATTATGCTTAGTGAAATAAGCCAGTCCCAAAAAGACAAATGTATGTTTCCCCTGATCTTTAGTAACTAATACATAGAGTAAAAGAACAAAGAAGTGTATCTAAGTGAATTTGACATCTCAAGATTTGATTACTATTTGTAGCTTTTGTCTATAGTCCTAAGGAACAGTGGTCTTTCTACCTACTATGTGTTGAATTCTTTATTTAGTGGAATATTAAGCTTGGGAATATGAAGTAAATTGAAAGTACATCGCCAGTGCCGTGGCTCAATAGGCTAATCCTCCGCCTTTCGGCGCCAGCACACTGGGTTCTAGTCCCGGTCGGGGTGCCGGATTCTGTCGGTTGCCCCTCTACCAGTCCAGCTCTCTGCTGTGGCCCGGGAGTGCAGTGCAGAATGGCCCAAGTGCTTGTGCCTTGCACCCCATGGGAGACCAGGAGAAGCACCTGGCTCCTGCCTTCGGATCAGCGAGGTGCGCTGGCCGCAGCGCGCCGGTCACGGCAGCCATTGGAGGGTGAAACAAGGGCAAAAGGAAGACCTTTGTCTCTGTCTCTCTCTCTCACTGTCCACTCTGCCTGTCAAAAAAAAAAAAAAAAAGGAAAGAAAAAAAAAGGAAAGAAAAAGAAAAAGTACATCATTGGGGGCCAACATTGTGGTGTAGCAGGTGAAACCACCTCTTGCAATACAGGCATCCCATATGAGTGCTATTTTGTATCTTGGCTGCCCTGGCTCTGATCCAGGTACCTGATACTGGCCCAAGAAGAGCAGCAGCAGATGTCCCAAAAGTGTTTGGGCTCCTGCCACTCATGTTGGAGACAGGCGGAGCTCCTGAATCCTGGCTTCAGCCTGCCTTGGTGCTAGCTGTTGCAGTCATCTGGGGAGTGAACTAGCAGATGAGAGATCTCTCTCTGAAAGTCTGATTTTCAAAATAAATAAATCTTTTTTAAAAAAGAAAAAGTATGTCATTTCAAACATTAAAAAATGAAGGAGGAGAGAAGGTAAGAGTGAGGGCAGGAGGATAGAAAGTATCACTATATAAAACTGTACATTTGAAATACCTGAAATCTGTTCATTCATTCATTTACTCATTCACTTATTCATTCATTCATTCATTTGAATGGCATAGCAACAGAGAGAAAGGGAGAGAAAAAGGGATTTTTCATTGACTGATTCACTCCTGAAGTGGGTACAATAGTCACGGTTGGGCCAAACCAAAGCCAATAGTCAGAAATTCTATCCTGGTCTCCCACGTGTGTGTCAGGCATTCAAGTACTTACGCCATCTGCCACTGCCTTCCCAGGTACATTACCAAGGAACTGGATGAGAAGCAGAACAGCCAGGACTCAAACTGGTGCTCTGATGTGGAATGCCAGTGTTAAAACAGAGGCTTAATTCACTAAGCCACAACACTGGCTACAATTAAAATTGTTAAGAAAAAATGAATTGAAATTGGACTACTGAGATATTCTTTCACTTGGCCCTTCCTTCTTCTAGAATCTTCTATGTATTCTGTAAAGTAAAAAGGAAGTATAGATTGATGTTAATTATGTAAAAATATTAATTTATACTTTTTCATACAAGAGTGTACTGAGAGGTGGTGTATTTGATGACATCTTTAGGAATATTCTAGGCAAAATCCTACCAGTCTCCTGAGGTCTAGCTCAAACTCCTTCAAAAGCTAAAAATATTCTTGATTGGAATTAATCTCTCCTTCCAACCACCTTATAAATCTATTACACTTTGCTTCCCCTTTGCACCTATCATAATGATCGTAAGATCATTTTACAAATTTTCCCATGTTTATTCACAATCAATATGCATCAGAAGTTTATAAAATAAGCAGAAATTCCAAGCTTCCTCCTCCTCCCACTCACCAAAGATGTAAACACTATTAAATACCAAAAATTTTTAAAATTCAAATTTTGACCATATGGGAATGAAATTCTGTAGGGGAAAATCACAGCACATCAAACTTATCCATGTCTCCTACCTTTAAAGCACTTGATTACAATAATAGCTTTTTTGACAATATTTTCATGTGATTCATGATTCATGTTCCATTTTGGCAATCTGATAAATTCAGGATGTTATTTATCATCTCTATAGAAACCATTCTTCCAAAAGTCTTTGTCTAATTCCTTTGCTACACGGTAAGGGATTATGATGCTTTTCTTTGCAAGAATCAGACAAAGCAGGAAGTGTGGGTGAAAGACAAAAAAAATCACCTGGAAAAGAGCCAAATAAACTCATTCAAAATTAAAGAGAAAAAACTCAAATATTATGCTTACTATGTGACAGATTCTGTTCAAAATATCTCATAATCCACTGACTTAATCTTCACAACAGTCCTATGCAGTAAATGTAAGTAACCTTATTTTGTAGGTGAAAAGGCAAGATGAGAGAGATGAAGTCACTTAACCAAGATTACAGCACAGTAAATGATCAAACAGGGAGTCAGACTAAAAAATCTAAGTGTTCCCCAACAGAGTTCATAGCATTTATAAGTTCTGAGTAATAAAAGTAGAATTTTATTGAGTATACTTAAAGAATAGAATATATTTTTTAAAGATTTATTTATTTATATTTGAAAGGCAGAGTGACAGAGAAAAAAGAGATCTTCTATCCACTGGTTCAGTCTCCAAACAACTGCAACAGTAAGAGAGGACCCAGGAGCCAGGAACCCTATCTGGGTCTCCCACATGGGTGGCTGGGGGCCCAAGTACTTGAACATCAGCTGCTTTCCCAGGGTGCTTATTAGCAGAAAACTGAATATCAAGTTGAAGTAAGTTTAAAACCCAGGCACTTGGATATGGGATGCCAGCATTCCAAGCTGTGGTGAAATTACTGTGCCTTAATAGCTGCCTTTGATTGTCAATAGAGTGTTGTAAACTTATTTTGAAAATAGATCAGCCTAATTTCTTTTCTCACAATTGTAATATATATGCCTCTATACAAACTGTTTCCGGACATGGGTAGCTCAGGGGTTCTTGTCTCTTGGTGATATATCTTGAGGAGTCAGTTTGGCGTGCAATATTGAGACCTTGAAAAAAATGAAACAGAAATCTTGAAAATTAAGGTCTCAATAAGCCACATATTGAAAGTACAGTTGATATCCTCCACATCAGAACAGAATTAGCAGAAGAAATAATATCTGGACCGGCGCCGCGGCTCAGTAGGCTAATCCTCCACCTTGCGGCGCCGGCACACCGGGTTCCAGTCCCAGTCGGGGCACCGGATTCTGTCCCGGTTGCCCCTCTTCCAGGCCAGCTCTCTGCTGTGGCCAGGGAAGTGCAGTGGAGGATGGCCCAAGTGTTTGGGCCCTGCACCCCATGGGAGACCAGGATAAGTACCTGGCTCCTGCCTTCGGATCAGCGTGGTGCGCCAGCCGCGGCGCGCTGGCCACAGCGGCCATTGGAGGGTGAACCAAAGGCAAAGGAAGACCTTTCTCTCTGTCTCTCTCTCACTGTCCACTCTGCCTATCCAAAAAAAAAAATATATATATATATATATCTGGACTTGAAGAGAGATCTTTTGAAATACATTGTCCAGGGGAAAAAATGGAGAAAATAAAAAAGAATGAAGACAGCCTTGCCTTGAAGACATTTGGGATACTATTAAAGGAACAAATATTCAAATTTGGGAAATTTTAAAGGGGAAAATGCATAGGAAACCTATCCAATGAAGTAATAGCTGAAAAAGTCCCCAACCTGGGGAAAGATATGTGTATCAACGTACAGAAGCCCATGGGATCCCAAATTGATATGGCTAGAAAAAATCCACAGCACATCATATTGTAGTCAAACTGGCCAAAGTCCACAACAGAGAGGGAATTCTAAAACTTCAAGATAAAAGTGCTAAATCACATTTACAGGAATCCCAAATGTTAAACAGCAAATTTCTCATTTCGAATTTTATAGACCAGGAAAGAATTGAATTATGTATTTCAAGTTCTGGAAGAAAAAAATTGACAAACAATAATGCTGCACTCAAAGTGAAGGAGAAATAAAGACCTTTCAAGACAAACAAAAACTGAGGGAATTCATCAACACCAGGCAGCCCATACAAAAGATGCATAAGAGAATCCTACCTCCAGAAGCAAAAGAAAGAAAACTACTATCATGGATACGTGTGAAAGTATAAAATTCAGGAAAGGGCTGGCGCCGCGGCTCACTAGGCTAATCCTCCGCCTTGCGGCACCAGCACACCGGGTTCTAGTCCCGGTCAGGGCACCAGATTCTGTCCCAGTTGCCCCTCTTCCAGGCCAGCTCTCTGCTGTGGCCAGGTAGTGCAGTGGAGGATGTCCCAAGTACTTGTGCCCTGCACCCCATGGGAGACCAGGATAAGTACCTGGCTCCTGGCTTCGGATCAGCGTGATGCGCCAGCCATAGTGCGCCGGCCGCAGCGGCCATTAGAGGGTGACCAACGGCAAAGGAAGACCTTCCTCTCTGTCTCTCTCTCTCTCTCTCTCACTGTCCACTCTGCCTGTTAAAAAAAAATTCAGTAGAAGAGCAGATACTCAAAATAGAAAAGAATCAAAGCTTATTAAAACAGTAAATCACCAAAATGCAAAGACGAACAACAAGCGAGGTACAAAAGAGGCTGGCATGTTATTAAGGCTGGAGTTAACGCACCACCTGTAATGCCAGCATCCCATATGGACACCAGTTTGAGTCCTGGCTGCTCCACTTCTATTCCAGCTCCCTTCTAATGTTCTTGCGAAAGCAGCAGAAGATGGCTCAAGCCCTTGAGACCCTGCACCCACATGGGAGACCCACACAGAGCTCTTGGCTCCTGACCTTGGCATGGCCCAGCACCAGCCATTGCGGTACAGGGTCTCAAGGACTTGGGACATCTTCTGTTGCCTTTCCAGGCACATTAGTAGGGATCTGGATTGGAAGTTGAGTAGTTGGGACTCGAACAGACACCCATATGGGCTGCTGGCACTACAGACAGCAACTTAACCAGCTGTGCCACAGTGTTGGCCCCAATAAAGAAGTATTTCAAAAAACACGTCCCTGATAGGTGACAACTAACTGAGCACCAAAAAGGAAACCTGTTAAAGTGAAATGAACACTATGAGAAACGGTGACTTGATCAACCCTCACCCTGACTGTTGATGAGCAACTTAATATGTTATCCCTCTTAGTATTTTTTTTTGGTTTGTTCTACTTAATACTTTTGGTTGAATACTGTAATCAATACACAATTCTTCTTAAGTGCTGAAACTTAACTGAAAAGTGATCGCTGTTAAATATAAGAGTGGGAATAAGAGAGGGAAGAGATGTGCAATTCGGGACATGCTCAAGCTGACTTGCCTCAAACAGTAGAGTTAGAAACATACCAGGGGATTCCAATTCAATCCCACCAAGGTGGCATGTACCAATGCCATCTCACTAGTCCCAGTGATCAATTTCTGTTCACAATCAATCATAATGATAGGACTAAGAACCAAAGGGATCACATAAACAAGAATAGTGTCTGCAAATACTAGCTGATAGAATCAAAAAGGGAGAGAACGATCCAACATGGGAAGTGAGATACACAGCAGACCCATAGAATGACAGATGTCCTAAACAGCACTCTGGCCTCAGAATCAGCCCTTAAGGCATGCGGATCCGCTGAAAAGCCCATGAGAATATTTCAGGCATGGAAAGCCAAGACACTCTGGGGAAAAAAAAAAAAAACCTAAATGAAAGATCTTCGTGGGTGAGATCCCAGTGGAAAGAATGGGTCATCAAAGAAGGAGGTACCTTTCTCTGAAGGGAGGAGAAACTTCCACTTTGACCATGGCCTTGTCTAAAAATTATCAGAGTCAGTGAACTCAGGGGGCTTCCATAGCCTTGGCAGCTCATGACAAGAGCCTAGGGTGATTACTGATGCCATAAACAAGAGTGTCAATTTGTTAAGTCAACAACAGGAGTTACTGTGTACTTACTCCTCATGTAAGATCTTTGTCCTTAGTGTGCTGTACATTGAGATTTCATGCTATAACTAGTACTCAAACAGTATTTTTCACTTTATGTTTCTGTGTGGGAGCAAACTGTTGAAATCTTTACTTAATGTATGCTAAACTGATCTTCTGTATATAAAGAGAATCGAAAATGAATCTTGATGTGAATGGAAGGGGAGAGGGAGTGGGAAAGGGGAGGGTTGCGGGTGGGAGGGACGTTATAGGGGGGAAGCCATTGTAACCCATAAGCTGTACTTTGGAAATTTATATTCATTAAATAAAAGTTTAAAAGAAAAGATTAAAAAAAAAACAAAGAGGGGTAGAAAAGAACAAAGAATGTTCAAAATAAACAAAAGAAAATTAATAAAATGACAGGAGTAAGTCTTTACTTTCTAATAAAAATCTTGAATGTAAATGGGCTAAATTCCCTGCTTAAATAATATAGATTGCCTGAAAGTGTATATTAAAAAACCCATATTTCACTTTGTGTTTCTATGGGGGTGCAAACTGTTGAAATCCTTACTTAATGCATACTAAACTGATCCTCTGTTAAAAAAAAAAAAAAAAGAAATTATCAATTCCCAACTTGACTCTCACTGGGATTAAACATGACAATAGGTCTGCTCTGATTTCATCATCATTTAAAAAAAATCATCTATTATTTTTCACTTTATGTTTCTGTGTGGGAGCAAACTGTTGAAATCCATACTTAATGTATACTAAGCTGATCTTCTGTATATTAAGATAATCAAAAATGAATCTTGATGTGAATGGAAGGGGAGAGGGAGTGGAA
Source organism: Oryctolagus cuniculus (assembly GCF_964237555.1). Lineage (NCBI taxonomy): Eukaryota > Metazoa > Chordata > Mammalia > Lagomorpha > Leporidae > Oryctolagus > Oryctolagus cuniculus. Next base: position 53,121,174 of record NC_091435.1, read on the forward strand.
AAGGGGAGGGTTGTGGGTGGGAGGGACGGTATGGGGGGGAAGCCATTGTAATCCATAAGTCGTACTTTGGAAAATTATATGCATTAAATAAAAGTTAAAAAAAAAACCAAAGATATACTGACTACAAAAAACTCACTTCATCAGTAAAGACATGCAGAAAGAAATGAAAGGATGGAAAAAGATGTTCATGCAAATAGAAACCGAAAGTGAACAGGTATAACTATATTTATATGAAACAGTTCTAAAGGCAAAAGTGTAAATAAGGACAAAAATATCACTATAGAATGGCCAAAGGACCAATTCAGCAAGAAGATATAGTGATTGTAAAATGTATATGCACCAAATGCCAGAGCACTCTGCTATGTAAAACAACTTTGTTAGATCTAGGAGAGAAAGATGCCAACACAATAATACTGCAGGTCTACAAAACCTCATTTTCATCAATGGACAGATCACCTTGATGAAAAATCAATAAAGGATCATAAGAATTAAACTATATTGTAGAGTGCATGTCTCTAACAAACATTTGCAGAACTTTCCATCCAATAGCTGCCTGGAACATGGGACATTCTCCACAATAAACCATATTTTAAGCTACAAAATAGATCTCAATAAAAAAGAAATGAAATCATGTTTATATTTTGGTTAACAATGGAATAAAACCATAAATAAACAACTTTCAAAATTGTGCAGTTATATGGACTCTGAATAATACAGTATTGAATGAACAATGAGTCATTGAAGAAGTCAAAAGGAAATTATTTACAAATTTCTCAAAACACATGAAAATAGAAATGCAATTTACCAAAATGTAATAGGATGCAGCAAAAGTAGGACTAACAGTGATTTATAGCAATAAGTGCCTACATAAAAATGTTAGAAAGACATCCAATAAATAAGCTAACAATGAACCACAAGTGCTCAGAAAACCAAGAATAAAACCCTAAGTTAATAGAAATAACAGAGCAAAAATAAAATAGAGATTAAAACAACAATGCAGGCCGGTGGCCCAGGAGTGCAGTGGAGGATGGCCCAAGTGCTTGGGTCCTGCACCCGCATGGGAGAACAGGAGGAAGCACCTGGCTCCTGGCTTTGGATCAGCACAGTGCCGGCCATAGCAGCCATTTTGGGGGTGAACCAATGGAAGGAGGACCTTTTTCTGTCTCTCTCTCACTGTCTAACTCTGACTTTCAAAAAAAAATGCAAAAGATCAATGAAATGAAGAATTGTTTGTTTTTAAGATAAACAAAATTGACAAACTCTTAGCTGGACTAACCAGGAAAAAAAGAAGGAATACTCAAACTAATAAAATCAGAAATGGAAAGGGAGACATCACAAGTGATACCACAGAAATACAAAGGATCATTAGGGACAACACATGCAGAGTCTAGAAGAAAGGTGTAAATTTCTGGACACTTACAACCTACCCAAATTGGATCATGAAAATAGAAAACCTGAACAGACAAATAATGAGTAATAAAATTAAATCAGTAATAAAAAAAAAATCTCCCAACAAGGGATAGGCTAGGACCAGACGGATTCACTGTAGAATTCCGCCAAATTTTTAACGAGAACTGACCCCAATTCCTCTTAAGTTATTCCAAAAAATTAAAAGGGAGAGAATTCTAAGGAACTCATTGTACAAGGCTAGCATTACTGGGAAACCAAAACCAGACATGGACAAAACAAAAAATATAACTATGGCCCATATCTCTTATGAACATAGATGCAAAAAAAGTTAACAAAATATTAGCAAATTGAATCCAATAACTCACCCAAATTACATTCACCGTAATCAAGTGGGACTTGTCCAAGAGATGCAAGGATGATTCAACAAATACAAATCAATAAGCACAATATAACACATTAACAAAATGAAAGACAAAAATTATATGATTATTTCAATAGATATAGAAAAACCATTGGATTAAATTCAACCTTCATGAAAAGCAATTTATATATTCTAAACAAATGATATATAAAAGGAACATAATTCACCATAGTAAAGGATATATATTACAGTCCCACAGCCAAAGTCATACTGATCTGAAATAAGAAAAGACTGTGCACTCTCACTACTCTCACTACACTAAAGGAAAACAGCCACAAGTAGGCAAGAGAAATAAACTAAAGGCATCCACACAGGAAAGAAGGAAGTGAATTTATCCATGTTTGAAGATGCCATGATATAATATTTAGAAAAAATGTAAAGACTACATCAAAAGGCTGATACATGAATTGCATATACTTGTGGGATACAAAATAAACATCAAAAATTAGTAACTTTTTACACACCAAGAGCAAACTTGCTGAGAAACAAATCACAATAGCTGCAAAAAACTAGATCCTTAAGAATAATGATCTCTTCAATGAAAATTATAAAACATTGATAAAAGAAATTGAAGACAAAAAATGGAAAGACCTCTCATGGAAGGGAAGATTTACTATTGATAAAATGTCCATATGTCTCAAAGCTATTTACAGATTCAATGAAATCCCTACCAAAATACCAATGACATTCTTCATATAACTAGGAAAAGCAGTCCTAAAGTTCCCTTGGAAGTGCAACAGACCTCAATAGTCAAAGTAATCCATAGCCAAAGGAACAAAGCTGAAACCTTCAAAATGTCTGAGCTCTAGATTTCTCAGAGTCATAGTTACCAAAACAACATGAAATTGCCATAAAAACAGACACATAGGTAGGTGGAATAGGATAGAGATTCCAACAATAAGTCCACACATATACAACCAACTGATTCTCTGCCAAAAAATAAAAAACATGCATTGGAGAAAGACAGCCTCTTCAATAAATAGTGCTGTAAAAACTGGATATTTATAACCTGAGTATTGAAACCATACCCAATCACCCACCCTAAACAAAAGTCATATCCAAATGGATTAAATGCTTAAATGTAAGACATGAAAATAGGAAAAGAACATGTAGGGAAAAAACTTCCAGACATTAATACAGAAAATGACATCTTATGATTTGACTATTGTTTACAGCTCTTCTCTATATTCCTGTGGAACAGTGGTCTTTCTACATTTTACTTATTGAACATTATAGTTAGTGATGCATTAAGCCTGTGATTATAAAGTAAGTTGAAAGTGTGTTAATGCAAAAATTTAAGAAGGAAGGAAGCGAGGGAGGGAGGGAGGAAGGGAGGGAGGCAGGCAACTGAGGGAGGAAGTGGGGGAGAATTATAGCTATCTTAGAACTGTATCTATGAAATGCATGAAATCTGTTCTTTTTATATTAATAAAAATAAAAATTTTTTAAAAGACACCAGTACAGGCAATGATTATTTTTAACAAGACCCCAAAGCACAGAACAAAAGCCAAAGCAAGCAAAATGGGATTACATCAAACTCCAAAGCTTCTGCCCAGTGGAGGGGACTATCAGCACAGTGAATGGACAGCTAAAAGAATGGGAGAGGGGCCAGCACTGTGGCATAGGAGATTAAGCCTCTGCTTGCAGTGCCGACAACCCACATGGGTGCCAGTTTAAGTCCTGGCTGCTCCACTACTGATCCAGCTCCCTGCTGATGGCCTGGGAAAGCAGTGGGAGATAGCCCAAGTGCTTAGGACCCTGCAGCCGCATGGGAGACCCAAAGAAACTCATGCCTCCTAGCTTTGAATCACCCCAGCCCTGGCCTTTATGGCCATTGAGGAGTGAACCAACAGATGGGAGATCTCTCTCTCTGTCTCTCCCTCTCTGTCTGTAACTCTGCCTTTCAAATAAATAAATAAATCTTAAAAAAATGGGAGAAAATAGGCATAGCTATCAGACAGGCTGCCACTGGCTGGTACCTTTTTATCAGGGCAAGTTTTGTTCCATGGCAGGGAGCTTTTGGCAGAGCTTACACTATTTGCAATGGATTTTGCATAAAATGAGCTGGCGAGGGGGTTCCAAAAAGACAAAGTTGCTCTGAGGAAAAGGCTATCGAAAATTACTGTTTCTTTAATTGTTTTCTAAGCCTCAGATTAAGACACGCGTTGTAACCAGCGCAACAGTCTATTTTTTTTTTTTTTTTTTTTGGACAGGCAGAGTGGACAGTGAGAGAGAGAGAGAGACAAGAGACAAAGGTCTTCCTTTTTCCGTTGGTTCACCCCCCAATGGCCGCTGTGGCCAGCGCACTGTGTTGATCCGAAGCCAGGAGCCAGGTGCTTTTCCTGGTCTCCCAAATGGGTGCAGGCCCAGGGACTTGTGAGCCATCCTCCACTGCACTCCTGGGCCAGCAGAGAGCTGGACTGGAAGAGGGGCAACTGGGACAGAATCCGGTGCCCCGACCGGGACTAGAACCCGGTGTGCTGGCGCTGCAGGTGGAGGATTAGCCTATTGATCCACGGCGCTGGCCTGCAACAGTCTATTTTAAGATATGCTATGCCAAGTGTTCTCTAAATATTAATGTATTAATGGCTCCTACATCTGCTTTGTGGCATCCCAAGTAGAGAAATTTGGAGTAGGCTCAGATACACGGCTGACTTCTGTGGCTCCTTCTGTGTTAAAGACAAGATTTTCATATGCCTTTCCAAAGAAATTTTCCTATAAAATGAATCATATACTAGAATATGAATTCTGTATTTTAGACATAATGCATTGTTATTTGATAGTGCATGATCCTTGTAGACCTTTGTTTCAATAAATGCAGGACATAGGCTAAGAAGACATGTTGCTTCCCCTTGCATGGCAGATAGGAAATGCTACTCACAGAACAGATCTTTGCCTATTGTATTTTTGTCAAATTCACTTTAGCTTGCCTACATGCAACTTGTGTGGTACAGCAGAAATATGCCAAGCAGTGGTTTGGTGGACTGTGGATATAGAGATTTGGGAAATGAACAGTATTAGTGAAAACCATGTGAACAATGGAGGAATTCTGGTGAGAGAAAACAGATGGCTGCAAGTCTTAGATACTAAAATCCAAGATACCTCCAAACAATAAAAAAGAGCAGGATCCAAATGGAAGGCAGAAATCTAGCTACAGCCACTCTTAAAATATTAGACCACAAATATCAGTAATATCCTTAATGGGATAAAAATGAAAATGAATAGCTTGTTTTTGTTAAGTATACTGGGAAGTGACTTTTTTGTAAAACAATTTTTTCTTATTTTACTTCAAAATTGATTAAAATCTCTTGATTATAAAAATTTGGAAATCTTCTAAGAGAACCTACAGAAATACACGGACATTTCTAAATAGCATTTGATTGCTACTTTTTAATTTGGATACTAGAAATTGTAACTTTTTATTAAGCCAGGAAACATGAACCATAATTAGTTTAAAATTATCTTTAGGCATAGGCATTTGGCGTAGCAGTTAAGACACTGCTCGGGAAACCCACAACCCATATCACAGTGCCTGAGTGAGAAAGCTGGCTCTATTTCCAATTCTGGTTTCCTGCTAATGTGTACCCTGGGAGTTAGCAGCTGATGGTTCAAGGATTTGGGTCTCTGCCAACGTGGCAGACTTGATTCATTTCCAGGCTCTCAGCTTTGGCCTGGCCAAGGCCCTGGTTTTCCAAAAGATATTTGGGGAGTAACCAGTAATGGAAGATCTCTTCATCTCTCTCTCTCTCTCTCTCTCTCTCTCTCTCTGTGTGTGTGTGTGTGTGTGTGTGTGTGTGTGTGTGTAAAAATCAATTTAGATATTTTGTTTTGCTTTTATTTGTTTAAGGTATACAAACTTCATGCATTTCATAAGTGAAATTTAGGGACATAGTGACTGTTCCCATCCTACCCTCCCTGCCACCTTCATTCCCACCCCTCCTCCCTCTACTAGTCCCACTTCTATTTTTCACAAAGTTCTATTTTCAACTTCATACACATAAAATTGACACTACATTAAGTAAAGAGTTCAACAAATAGTATTTAAAAAAAAGTATTTAAAAAAAACTGTTCTTCAACAGTCAAGAAAGGGCTGTTCAAAGTTATCATATCTCAAAGTATAAATTTCAATACTTTAGATTACCTTTTAGGTACTCTATTAGTTAACACAAGTCAAGGGGAACATATGGTATTTGCCCTTTTGGGACTGGCTTATTTCACTAAATATAATGTTTTCTAGTTACATCCATTTTGTTGGAAATGACAGAATTTCATTTTATTTTTACCATTGGGTAGGTATTCCATGGTGTACACATCCCATAATTTCTTTATCCAGTCTTCAGTTGATGGACATCTAGGTTGATTCCATATCTTAGCTATTGAGAATTGAGCTGCAATGAACACAGGGGTACAGATAGCTCTTTCATATGCTGATTTCATTTCCTTTGGGTAAATTCCAAGGAGTGGGATGGCTGGGTCATATGGAAGGTCTATATTCATATTTCTGAGGTAACTCCATACTGTCTTCCACAGTGGCTGTACCAGTTTACATTCCCACCAACAGTGGATTAGGGTACCTTTTGAGCTACATCCTCACCAGCATTTATTGTTTGTTGATTTCTGTATAAGAACCATTCTAATGAAGAGAGGTGAAGCTTCATTGTGGTTTTGATTTACATTTACTTATGGCTAGTGATCCTAAACATTCTTTTATGTGTCTGTTGGCCATTTGGATTTCCTCCTTTGAAAATCACTGTTCAAGTCCTTTGCCCATTTCTTAATTGGATTGTTGTTTTGTTGTTGTTGAGTTTCTTGAGCTCTTTATAAATTCTGGATATTAATCCTTTATCAGTTGCATAGTTTGCAAACAATTTCTCCCATTCTGTCAGGTGTCTCTTCACTTTGCTGAGTATTCCTTTTTCAGTGAAGAAGCTTAATTTGATGTAATCCCATATGTTAATTTTGGCTGTTATTGCCTGTGCTTATGGGGTCTTTTCCAAAAACTCTTTGCCTATGCAATGTCTTGAAGGGTTTCCTCCAATGTTCTCTAATAATTTAGTGGTATTGGGTCACAGGTTCAGGCCTTTAACCCATTTTGAGTGGATTTTTTGTGTAGGGTGTAAGGTAGAGATCTTGCTTCATACTTCTGCATGCAGAAATCCAGTTTTCCCAGCACCATTTGTTGAAGAGACTGCCTTTGCTCCAGGGATTTATTTTAACTCCTTTGTCAAAGATAAGTTGGTTGTAGATGTGGTGAATGATTTCTGGCATTTCTGTTTTGTTCCATTGGTCTATCCATCTCTGTTTGTATCGGTATCAGACTGTTTTGATTATAACTGCCTTGTAGAATTTCTTGAAATCTGCTATTGTGATGCCTCCAGCTTTGTTTTTGTTGTATAAAACTGCTTTAGCTATTCAGGGTCTCCTATGTTTCCATATAAACTTCAGCATAATTTTTTTCTATATCTGAGAATGATGTTCTTGGTATATTGATTGGTATTTCATAAATCTGCAAATTATTTTCAGTAGTATAAACATTTTGATGATATTCATTCTTCCAATCCATGAATATGGAAGATTTTTCCATTTCTTTGTGTATTCTATTTCTTTCTTTAATGTTTTATATATTCATTATACAGATTTTTGATGCCCTTGGTTAGATTTATTCCAAAGTATTTAATTTTTTGTAGCTATTGCGAATGGGATTCATCTTAGAAGTTCTTTCTCAGCTATTTTTTCATTGTTTGTGTATACAAAGGTGATTTATTTTTGTGTGTTAATTTTATATCCTGCCACTTTACCAAGCTCTTTCATGAGTTCCAGTAGTCTCTTAGTGGAGTCTTTAGGATCCCCTATTTATAGAATCATGTCATCCACAAATAGGGATAGGACTTCCTCTTTCCCAATTTGTATCCCTTTGATTTATCTTTCTTGCTTAATGGTTCTGACTAAATCTTCCAGGGCTATATTGAATAGCACTGGTGAGAGTGGGCACCTTTGTCTGGTTCTGGTTCTTAGTGGGAATGCTTCTAACTTTCCCCATTCAATAAGATGCTGACCATGAGTTTGTCATAAATTACCTTGATTGTGTTGAGAAATGTTCCTTCTAAACCCAATTTTCTTAAGATTTTCATCATGAAAGTATGTTGTATTTTATCAAATGATTTCTCTTCATCTATTGAGATAATAATATGGTTTTTGCTCTTCAATTTGTTAATGTTATGTATCACAGTGATTGATTTGAGAATGTTGAACCATCCCTGCATACCAGGGAACATCACACTTGGTCCAACTGAATGATCTATTTGATGTGTTGTTGGATTCTATTGGGTAGTATTTTGTTGAGGATTTTTGCATCTATATTCATCAGGGAAATTGATCTGTAGTTCTCTTTCTCTGTTGTATCTTTTTCTGGCTTAGGAGTTAAGGTGATGCTGGTCTCATAGAGTTTTGGAGGATTCCCTCCTTTTCAATTTTTTGGATAACTTGAGAACAATTGGAGTAAGTTCTTTAAATGGCTGGTGGAATTCAGCAGTGAAGCTGTTGGTCCTGGGCTTTTCTTTGTTGGAAGGGTCTTTATTACTTATTCAATTTCTATCTTGGTTCATCATTCATTTCCAGAAATTTTTTGATTTCTATTTTTATTTCCTCAATGACCCACTGTTCATTCAGGAACATGTTGTTCAGCCTCCATGTGTTTACATATGTTCTAGAGATCCTTGAGTTGTTGATTTCCAGTTTCATTCCATTATGTTCACAGAAGATGCATGTTATGATTTTGATTTTATTGAACTGGCTGAGACTTGCTTTATGGCCTAGGATGTGGTCTATCCTAGAGAAAATTCCATGCATTTGTGAGAAGAGAATGTGTATTCTGCAACTGTGGGATGAAAAGTTCTGTAGATATCCATTAGGTCCATTTGGTCTATGGTGTTGATTAACTCTATTGTTTTCTTGCTGATTTTCTGTGTGGTAGATCTGACCATTGCTAATAGTGGGGTACTGAGTCCCTCAATCATTATTGTATTGGAATTTATGTCTCCTTTTAGATCCATTAACATTTCTTTTAAATAACCAGATACCTTTAATTGGCTGTATATACATTTATTATAGTCACATCTTCCAGTTGAATTGATCCTTTAATCATTACATAGTACCTTTCTTTGTCTCTTTTAACAGTTTCTGTGTTAAAGTCTATGTTGTCTGATATTAAGATGGATGGCTACACCAGCTCTCTTTTGATTTCTGTTAACAGGAATATGTTTTCCCATCCTTTTCTGTCAGTCTCGAAGTATTTTTTTGGTGAGATGTGTTTTTTGTAGGCAGCAAATAGATAGGTCTGGTTTTTTAATCCATTCAGCAAGTCTGGATCTTCTAACTGGGGAGTGGAGGCTATTTACACTTAAGGTGACTATTGACAAGAAACAATTTGGCCCTGCCATTTTTCCATAAATATACCTATTGATTACTTTGGATTTCCTTTGTAGTCTTACTAGGAGATTTTTTACCTTTACCTTCTTTCATAGTGATGACCATATTTCTGTGTTTCTCTGTGTAGCACATCTTTAAGTATTTTTGTAAGACTAGATGAGTGGTGACAAATTCTTGCAATTTCTGTTTCTTATGGAAGGTCTTTATTTTACCTTCATTCATAAATGGGGGCTTTGCAGGATACGGTATTCTGGGTTAACAGTTTTTTCCTCTTAAGACTTGGAATATATCTCGCCATTCTCTCCTAGTCTATAGGGTTTCTAATGAGAAGTCCACCATGAATAATTGGAAATCCTCTGAAAGTAATCTGATGTTTCTCTCATTCACATTATGTAATATTTTCTTTAAGTTCTGCTGTGGAAAGTTTGAATACAGTGTGTTATAGTGAAGATCTTTTCTGGTCATGTCTATTAGGAGTTCTATGTACTTCCTGTATTTGGATGTCCCTTTCTCCAAAATGGGGAAGTCTTCTATAATTATTTCACTAAAAAGGCCTTGTAATCCATTCTCTCTTTCCATACCTTCAGGAATCCCTAGGACATGAATATTGGGTCATTTGATAGTCACATAAATCTCCAACACTGTTTTACCATTTTCTAATTTCTTCCTTTTTTTGGTCTAATTGTAAAATTTTCAGAGTATTGTCTTCTAATTTAGTTACTCTTTCTTCTGCTTCACTGAGTATGTTGTTAAGGCTTTCCATTGCATTTTTATTTGATTTACTGAATTCTTCATTTCTAATATTTAATCTTGATTGCTCCTTAAATCTCTATTTCATAGGAAAAATTTCATTCATGTCATGTATGGATATCTTAATTCATGGATTTACTTCTGATTACTTATAAGTAATCCTATGATCAATTTTTTGAATTTCATTTCTGGCATTTCATTAATTTCTTCATATTCACATTCTAGTATTCAAATGTTGTTGTGTTCATTTGGGAGTGTTATATTGTCATCCTTATTCTTGTTTCTTGAATTGCTGCATTTGTTTTTAAGCATTTGTGGATATACTTGTTGGTTTGTTTTTTACCTCTGATGGTTTTTATCTTTGAAATATGTCTCTGTAGCTTAGTAGAGTATCCACTCTTTCAGTGAATACACAGCTCTATTTAGTGCTCCATGGTGAGGGGAGTATGCAAGGTCACACCCACTTTGGGCGTGATAAATCTCCTCTTTTTTTTTTTTTTTTTATCAGAAGGGAGGGTTTTACCAGTTCTGTTGGCATAGTCTCATGCTCACTTCCCCTCCTGCAAGGCAACCAACGCCCAGGTGCTAGCTCCAGCGGGTGCAATATTCATAAACACTGCCACAGAACCACACAAAAGATCCATGCAGTCCTTACTGTGAGCATGGACCGCACAGCAATGACCCTTCCCAGGCAATCGGAGAGTCCCAGTGTGTGAAGTCGCCCACAGTAGCTGCCCAAAGACTCATCCCTCTGATGCAGCCACAGTGTTCTCACAGTCCCAGCACACAAGGCTCCCACAGTCATGAGCTCTCAGCCCCCTGTCAATTCTCCCAGTCAGACTCAGGTGTCTCCTGTCAGCTGGTTGCTAGGCATGCAGCCCCAAGCGGGCACAGCTGTTATGTATGTCCAAAATGATCACTGCCCTCTCTTGACTAGTTACAGGATGCTGGTGCCAGCTGGTGGGGAGAGAAACATGCCCCCCATTTTTTCCTCTAGCTTGGCAGGTACACTGTCCCCCACAGGGCTCCAAGCCCCTCCACCCCGTAACTCTTTCAAATAAGTAAAATAAATTTTTAAAAGAAAATTCATGGGGAAATCACATTATGAAAAAACTCCAAGGATTTCAAAGTTTTTGCACCAGAAGTTGTAATTCCATGCTTTAACATTTGAAAAGTTATACTAACTCCATAACCATTTTGAAATTCTGGACAAATTTAGGAAAAACTCATATTGATCATTTTACTCAGTCTTGAAGGATAATAGCATATAGGATCTGGGGTCATAGGATATTGATGTAACATTTAGTGATTAAAGACTGATTTATATTAAAGTTACTGAATTAAATGTTTTAAACTACAAAAATAAAAGTAAATTCTTTAGGAAAAAAAGGTTAAACAACAGGAGAAAATATTTCAAAAGTATTAATCTGATAATAGATTGGTTTCCAGAATATATAAGGAACTCAAAAACCAAAAATTGAATTAGAAAATGGACAATATATATAAATAGACACTTCTCAAATGAAGAAATTCAAATGGCTAATAAGTTTATGGAAAAAATACTTAACATTATCAGCCATCAAGGAAATGCAAATCAAACCACAATGAGATATCATCTCACCCCAGATAGAATGGCAATGAACAAGAAACAAAAATAACAAATGCTGGGGAGGATGTAGAGAAAGGAAATTCTTATACACAGTTGATGTGAATGTAAATTAATACAGTCCCTATGGAAAACAATATGGAAGTTCCTCAAAAATCAAAAACTAAGTTTACCATATGATGCAGATACCCCACTTCTGTGTGTATAGGAAATGAGATCAAAATATCAACTATCTCATACCTGCAGTCCCATGTTTACTGCTGCACTATGCACAATACCCAACATCTGGAAGCAACCCAGACACCCATCAGCAGATGAATGGATGAAGCAAATGTGGTATATATCCACAACAGAATATGATTCAGCTCTAAAAAAGAATGATAGCTATCATTTGCTGCAAAATGGATGGAACTAGTTATGTGAAATAAGTCAGAGGCAAAAACATGTATTCCCCTCGTGTGTAGAAGGAAAAAAACAAGTTGACCTGAACAAAGAACAGTGATTCCTAGAGACTGGGAAGGAATGGGGAGGGGAGTTATAGGGAATTTGGATAGCAGGTACTAAAATACAGTCATAGAGAGGAATAAATTTTGGTGTTCTATAGCACAGAGGCAAGACTGTAGTTCACAATAACTTATTGTATATTTTGTTACTAACCTGAAGAGAAGAGCTCCCCAAGGCTCTAAATATGGAGTAAGGATAAAGATATGCGTATGTTGACTACCCTGATTTGGTCAATTCACATTTTATGCATAAAATAAAATAGCTGAGAAATATGTACAATTGTTATGTGTTAATCAAAAAAATGTTTAAGATTTATTTGAAGGCCAGCATTGTGGTGGAACAAGTTAAGCAGCCACCTGCAATGTTCGTAGGCCATATGGGTGTCAGTTCAAGTCTCAGCTGCTCTACTTCCAATCCAGCTTCGTGCACTCATGTAGGAGACCCAGATGAAGCTCTTGGCTCCTAGCTTCGGCCTGGCCCAGCCCTGTCTGTTGCAATCATTTGGGGAGTGAACCAGCGGATGGAAGATCAATTTTTCTCTCTCGCTCTCTCCCTCTCTTTAACTCTGCCTTTCAAATAAATAAAATAAGTATTTCTTTTAAAAAATATTTATTTGAAAGGCAGAGTTAAATATGGAGAGGTGGAGAGGGAGAGGGAGAGGGAGAGGGAGAGGGAGAGGGAGAGGGAGAGGGAGAGGGAGAGGGAGAGGGAGAGGGAGAGGGAGAGGGAGAGGGAGAGGGAGAGGGAGAGGGAGAGGGAGAGGAGAAAGCTTTCTTTTGCTGATACATTCCCCATATGGTTACAACTGCTAGCACTAATCCAGACCATATCCAGGAGCCTAGAACTCCAATAGGGTCTCCCACATGGGCAGAAGGGGCACAAATTACTTGGGACATCTGCCACTGCTTGCCTAAGCAGATTGGCAGGGAGGATAATCAGAAGTGGAGCAGCCAGGACTTGAACAAATAGGCTGATATAGGATGCCACTGTTGCAGTTGGCAGCTTAATCTGATGCACCAATACGGTGACCCTAATCAACGTTTTTAATTAAGGAAATGGAAATGCTACCCACCCTTATTTGACCACTGTCCTTTACCTATGTATATTGAAGTATCACATTATTCCCCACAAACATGAACAGAGAAAAAAATTCACAGTTCTCAAATTTCACCTGCAAGGAATTGAAGTCAATTATCTTTATACCAGACCAAACTTTTATTTTCTATGAGCAACTATTGTATACCTCAAGTTTATTGAGGGATTTTCTATCTTAAGTGACCAAATGAATTAAAACAACTTAGGTTTTATGGGAAAAAATTAAGCTATGAATATGCTTAATGTACATGGCTAGGAAGCTATGGAACTATCAAAGGCACAGTTATAGTAAAAAAAAAAAAAAAAAAAAAAAAAAAAAAAAAAAAAAAGGTAGGGGGAACATAAAAGATGAGCAAGCACCAAAGCCTGCTTTTGCCTGAGAGTATCTCCAGACCCCTGTTCACTTTGAATTTCTTATGATCAAGCTCAAGGACTACCCACTATGTGAAGCTGAGACACTATGGTAGATGAATAATGGTCCCCAAGGATGTCTATATTTTAATCCACAGAACCTGTGAGTGTGCTCTTACATGATAACATCTTCACTTAAAGTTGCTAATCAGCTGACTTTGAGAGAATCTGATTTATCCTGGATTATTCATGAAATCAGTGTGATCACATACGCTCGTTAAATGTGAAAGATGGAGGCAGAAGGTCAGAATCAGAGAGGGATTTGAAGATAGGACGACGTTGAAGATGGAGGAAAGGACCATGAGCCCAGGAATGCCAGTAGATTCTAGAGGCTGGAAAAAGGCAAGGAAGCAGAGGCTCGCATGCAGCCTCCAGATGGTACCTGCCCTGCTGACACTTTGACATGGACCCAGCCTTCTGAACTCCAGAGCCACAGGATGATAAATTTGTGTTGGCTTTATCCAGCATGTTGGTGACACTTTGTTACAACTGCAGAAGAAAAGTAATACAGAGGCCCAAGGGATAATGTTTCCAGAATATTTGCAGTATAGGATTGCTGAGGAAAATTATACTTGTAGAGATAGTAGAATAATTTCTATCATATAATGAAAAACACACAAACTTGACCAACCTCCTCAGAAATTCAACAAATTCTTACTTGTGGAATTGAATTTGATGAAAAGAAAAGCATCATCTGCATTTAGGAAAGGTAGGGCAAGGTTCATTTACAGTTACGTTTACTGGAAATGGGTGAGCTGAGTCATTGTGCTTCAAACCTTAAAATATCCTTAGTTATTCTACAGAATTTAGAATCCCATAAATAGAAATAGATGACCGTATCTGTAATCAGTTCCTGCCTTACCTTTCAGATCATGTGACCATGCGTCCTCAGAGGAAGAAACGATTTTTTAAGTGAAGGAAATGACTCCAATCTCATGACATTCAAAATATGAATGAGGTTATTTGCAGAACATTTTATAGGGAATCGGCAGCAGTCCACCAAATGAAAGAATCGAGGGTTATTTCTGTGGCTTTTTCTAAAAATGTTACTATTTCCATATAGGAGGAAGGCTTTCCTCTTCTTTTAAGTTCATGGGCCTTTGATATCACAGCAGTGATTTCATTGTTGAGTAATTTCTTTCAAAGCTTAAGAATGTCTATGACCTGCTTCACAACACTTTTGCTAAACACACAGACACACACACACACACACGATTTTGTAGTGGATTGTAATAAGTGACCTGAAAGCATTGAAGGAAAAGCAAAAATTGGCTAAATAGTAGCTAGGTTTCAAAAGGCTCAACATTGTGGGGGTAGGTGTTACCAAGTATAAATAACATTGGGTTAATCCAATGCTAAGAAGCCAGAAAATTGTTTTCTGCTTGCATACCCTTATCCTTTTACTTCTATCCATTGCCAAGTTCTCACAGTTAATACTGTGCCACCGCTGCCTTAACTGCTGCCACCAAACTCCCCCTCCCATATCCTATATGATAAGTCTCTTTCCCATCCTCACATTGCTTCTAAACTCAGCTGTCAATAATTTTCTCATCCCTTGCTTCTACTGCCCAGCTATTCTTGTTGGGAGGGAGCTCCTAAACTACTGATATGTAAATTACATGTAAATAATCCTGGAATTCTCCTACCCTCACCACCAGAAGAGAACAATGATTCTGATGACTGAGTGTTTTCCTCATGCCATGCTCATTACTGTCCTCTCCAAACTCAGAATCTTAGCCCACATGTTGCCCTCTCTGCTTCTTTAATGTCTCTGCATAAACCATTCAGACGAGAGAGATGCTTCCATCCTGTGCTAGGCATCCTCCTATGAGTGTCTTCTCTGTAGCTGTCCAGCCAGTTTCCGTAATTTGTGTTGAAACTGACACTGGGAGTGGAATCTGAGAGGCAAAGGAGAAAGGAAAGACGTTAATCATCAAAATCAACAGCTGGAAGAATTTTGAAAATTTAGGGCAAATAAAAGATGCTGGGATAGTGTGAGCTATGAGGTAATTCGGCAAAAGGGAAAAAAAATAGTTGTTGATGGGAGGTTCATTAAAAAACCAACTTTAATATACTTAAAAAGTACAAAAAGTAGGAAATAATTTCATTTTGGCTCTGAAAATTTTAGATCTTGGGAACTCCTTCAGCCTTAGTCAAATTTGGATGTTTGGCCACCCTAACTAGTGACTAATGATGGCTTAATGCTTTATATTTCCTGGGAGAATAAGTTCTTGGTTTACTTCAGAAAGGTAATGTAACCAATGTTACAGGTAAGACCTCAGTGAAATCTGCCCTCAGGGGTATCCACAGAGATACTGCCCTTACTATAGTTGAAAAACACAGATAATATAATTTACATACTCACCAGTGCCTTCAGGGACTTAGATACTAGAATCTGATTTCTTTCTAGTACTAGCAAGAGAAGACAGGAAAATATCCTCAGAAAAAGATAATAAGGTGAAAGATGAGTGGAGGGAACGGAGGAGCATCGGGAGGAGGAGAAAGAAGGAAGGTGAGGAGTGAAATTGTGTGTGTGTGTGTGTGTGTGTGTCTGTAAATAAAAGAGAAGGTCTTGACATAAGCAAAAGTTTTCAACTGGATATGATTCTATCCTTCAGGGACATTTGGCAGTATCTGGAGATATTTTTGGGGTTGTCACAATTGGGAGGGGAACACTGCTGTCATCCAGTGAGCAGAGGGCAAGGATGCAGCTAAAGCTGCCACAGTGCACAGGACAGCCCTCTACAACAATGAATTTCTTAATCCAAGGAGTCTGTGGTCCCAGGGTTGAGGATTTTGACCTTACGGAATGCACCATTAATGATGGACTAACACACATCAGAGAAGTGAACAGGAGGCAGGTAGGAGATGCAGCCTTCCTGTTAGTCCATAATTCTCACCATATATAGAGTGGCACTGAAAAGCCTGGTGATGTTCAAGTGTCTAAAATGTAGTGCTAACACATAAATAGAATGCTAAAGGAACACAAGCAAAAGGCAGGAAACAGGTGTATCTTTTATTCAGCTGTCCAGATCTTGGATAAAACACTTTATATAGAAAGTAACCATACTTTTCTCCAAGGTTTTCTAATATTAGAACAAAAGGAAGTGTCCTACTTCACCAAGAATCTATATAAGACACTTTCAAGTTGGAATTGAATTGGCAATTAGGGAAGATGAAGTTCACCTTATAAATAATAGAGTGCTCGATTCATGCACTAAACAAGCATAATAGAAGAGGACTGGAAAAAAGTTCATGGAAAATAGAATTAAAAGGTAAGTTGAGTTTGGTGTGAAAACATTTGGAATCTATTTTATAACATACATTTTTATAAATTTTTGAACACCCTACAAGTACATGAATTTCACTATTTTTGTATCACAATAAATTTATCTTTTATTTCCATTTTTTCATCTTTCTGAAGTACCCTCATATATATTCTGTGCCATGCTCATTACTGTCCTCTCCAAACTCAGAATCTTAGCCCACATGTTGCCCTCTCTGCTTCTTTAATGTCTCTGCATAAACCATTCAGACGAGAGAGATGCTTCCATCCTGTGCTAGGCATAGTTTATATCATTTAACTTTATTTATAGCATTGTTATGGTAACTTCTCCCTGAGTATAAATCATACTCTTGCCCATTTATGTCAAACACTTTTTAAGGGACAAAATCTATGTAGCCGCAGCCTTTAGTTCTTTAATTCAACCATAAAGTGGCATTGTTCTTATTTTATTTGTTTGTTTATTAATCTACTTAATAATGCTTGAGATGTGGAGAGGCAGACAAGCTTCCCACTGACTGGTTCATTCCCCAGATGCTTGTAACGGCCAGGGCTTAGCCACAACCAAGAGCTGGAAATGCAATCTAGCTCTCCCACAAGGGTGACAAGAACCCAATTTCTTGAGCTATCACCACTGTCTCTCAGGGTCTGCTTTGGCAGGAAGCTGGAGTTAGGAGCCAAAGCCAAGTACTGAACCCAAGCACTCAATGTGGGACATTGGCATTTTAGTTGCTAGGCTAAACACCTGCCCTCCTATTTGTTTTTTGATGAGACACATAAACAGTTCTCCCAAATATACTTTCAAAATGTTAGTCTTTCTAAGGAATATGAAAATTCCCTGGGGTCCAGTCTAATGGAAGACTAGTACATTATGATTTTAATATTTTAATATTATAAATTAAAGCAAAATTTAAAAATTTTTGCACATTTATTAACTCATAAAATAAAGTAAACCCTTTACATGTTAATATATGCACCGTCATGACAAATAACTATTCTTTCCAAAACAAACCAAAAAAGTATGAGGACAATGACATTGTTTTACATTTTCACAACTCTCTTTAATGCCTCGCTTAATAGTCAGATGGATTCTCATATCTGCCTTGCATTCAATCTACTGCCATATATTGATTTGGTTAAGATGTATGAAGAAATCTCAGCCTCACACAGATGAGAAACTGAAAGGGATATTTTAATATTCTTGTCAGACAATTGAAGACATTCTTCTCTGATGCTGTACCAAAACTTGATTTGGCTTAAAGAGCACTTCCAAAGTCAAAACTGAAAAAGCAGAATTCATATCTGCTAGTGATCACATTTGGGGATCCTTTTGGCCTTCATACTTTAATAACCCCTCTCATACATGCTCAAACTCACGCAAAGCTAGGTACACACGCCCCCATGTTGTAAGTGAAAAAAAATAAGCCTCAGAGAAATAATGTCTCCAGGTTTGTCAAGGACATACTGTAAGTAAGTTTTTCTTATTGCTTCTCAGCCTTTTGGCTAAGACTCAGTGTAAGTAAGTTTTAAATCCAGAATACTCAAAAAAAAAAAAAAAACCAGCGTAAAACTGTTCCCTTACTATGGACACAGTAACTATTAGAAAGTATGTGATTATATCATACATATGCTATCAACTTCATTTTACATATGAGCAAACTAGGATTTTAAACTAGCTAAATGAGTTTCCTAAGATTATATGGCTGGCTGAGGGCTCAATCTGAGAACTTTTGACTTTAAAATTCTACCACCCCTGAAATATGCAATACAACATCCATAAGAAAAAACGAATAAAATTCCTTTGCTCTTCAAATTTGGAATGAAGTGGCTAATAAATATCTAGGAAGAATTTTCATTTTCTTCAGGTTAAGATATAAATAGGGGCGCCGGATTCTGTCCCGGTTGCCCCTCTTCCAGGCCAGCTCTCTGCTGTGGCCAGGGAGTGCAGTGGAGGATGGCCCAGGTGCTTGGGCCCTGCACCCCATGGGAGACCAGGAAAAGCACCTGGCTCCTGGCTCCTGCCATCGGATCAGTGCGGTGCGCCGGCCACAGCGCGCCGGCCGCGGTGGCCATTGGAGGGTGAACCAACGGCAAAGGAAGACCTTTCTCTCTGTCTCTCTCTCTCACTGTCCACTCTGCCTGTCAAAAAAAAAAATATATATATATATAAATAAATTGCATTTTTTGGTAATTGTTTTTATCCAAAATCATTTGATTAAAAAAATCGTGTCTTAATAAACATGTAATTGCACACAGAAATTGGCACATTAATCCTTAATTTTTTTATTTAAAGGATTTATTACTGGCAAAAAAAAAATTCTGCCCCTCTCTAGTATTTCTTTGTTAATGAATCAAAATACACAAGAAGAGATGCATATATGTTCTAAACCCAGATATTTGCAGTTTGCTTTCATTAGTAAAGTCAACATTTCCCTTAATACTACCTGACCATAATCTGGGTCCATTGCACTTTCTTAACGTTATATTCTCTTCAGAAAGAAGCCTCTTAGTTTAATGGAAACTGTGAAGCCCTGGATCCAAGCTTTGGTCTTAGATGTAGGATCTAAGAAAATTGTTCATATTTCAGCTTCTGTTCTGAAAGTTTTGAAAGAGTGACAGATGACATATTGAAAATGCATAACATCCCTATCATAGTTTGTGACATACAATAGGTGCTCAATGGAACAGGTGACTAGTATGACTTAGTTTGTTTCTGTGGCCCCTAATGATTGTAACTTAAAAAAAAGGTTATATGTGTGTACCTACTTAGAAGGGGCAATTACACAGTGAACCATCACCTGGTCAATACAACAGATTCTTTAGAAAATTTCCCAGCCCAAACTTTCCACCAGGATCATTTCAGTAATCAATGCCAACATTTAATATTACCTTAACTCTTTGTCCCTTATTTCAATGATAGGTGTATAGCATAAAGGTGCTTTTTCCTTCTTATTCAGACATGGTTGCCACTTTTTTTTTACTGCAGTTATTCTGTACATGTACAAAGGAATCAAACAGCAAAATATAGAGAATATTGTATTTTCAGCATCAGCAATTAAGCAATGATTAAATGCTGAAACTTAAATTTTCCCATAACTAAAAAAGCATATGGTAACAGACATTATAGATATCTGCAAAAACAGAGAGGTGGAAGAACCAAGAGATACTCTGATTACAAAGGTTCACTTATTAATAAACCAAAGAACCATCTGGACCTCCAGCATGTGAGATGATCAGATAACTGGTCACAGGGTAATTTTTGAGGCCAAAGGAATGACCATTTACTATAGGCAACCAATTCAGAGAAGACTGCTGGGTTTGTAAAGACATGAGTGAAGGTATCTTGCTTCAGGACTAGTACACAACCCAGCAGGAACCTGGGTCTGGCTGATCCCATATCCTATTATTCTTTTACTCTTGCCTGTCACTGTCATGAGGGCGGGATATAGCCTGTGAAGGGCTCCTTATACTTTATTCTGCCTCCAACTGCAGCCCGTTCTTATTCCTCAATATTAGGAATTTGCTACTCTGCCAGAACTGTGGAAGAAAGGTAGGACTTAGAGAATCAGCACAAAAGGGAATTTTATATACTCGGAGATACCTGGAGATTAAAGAGTAGACTGTTTCTGGCCCATGTACAAATAGCATTGGCCCTGGTAAATCATTTTCTGAAAACAACACTTTAGGTGCAGATCCAAATTGATAAAATGTTGGCATATGAGTAGTTAAGATGGGATGAATAATTTTATAGTTAAGGACTGGAATTGGGAGCAATGCCACTGTTTTCCTCATTCCTTGGAGCTTGTCAGATCAGTTTGAAGGGGATAAGCTTGTCAGTTGCTGGCAACAATTTTCAAGCTGTGCAGATTATAGAAGGTGTTTCAGTCAATCCATTCTTTCCCAGTCCCGACTCCCCTCCGTGAAGCTCTGTCCAACTTCCTTGAGCTTTTCCCTTCTTTTTTATTTTAATCTTTAAAATTTTTTCATTAGCACCTAATGCTTGTTCACCTTTATGGATACAGTGTAGTATTTCAACTGATCACTTTAGACAACAGGCATCCTCACCTCCTTACCCCTTCTCCATGTTCAGAACCTGCTGGCTCCTCTCCTTCATTTCTTCATACAGTATGTAATATGTTATTGTGATCTACAGTCAGCCACGGCACTGTGGAAAATTAGAACCTATTACTTTTGTCTGTATTTTGACACCTGTTACCCAATCTCTCCCTAAACCCCTCCCCACCATCCTTCCCAGCCTCTAGCAATCACTATTCTAACTTTAGATTGACCTTTTTAAAGCTTCCACATCTAAGCTGAAGCATGCAATATTTATCTAAACATGATGATTCTCTTTCCATTTTGCCAGGGGCTAGACTTCGGTCTAGGGAGGGAAAGTCTTTAAACAATTTGCTGTGAAAAGGAGGAAGTTGAAAACAAAACAGAACAAAAAATAATAACTAGAAACAACAAGCAGGCAAAACCAGCTGCTTCCTACAAGTGTTTGATCACTTCTCAGCTGTTCCTTGTCCTAGTCTCCCTCTGCTTACCCTGACAGCTGTACCCTTGCCAGTATACTTCCCCCTGTGCAACAAGATTCTGAACTATGTATGTTAACTCTGGACAAATGCTCATTTCTTTACTCAGTTATGATCAAAGCTATCCTTTCCCTATAACAGCAAAATAGATAACACTCTCAATACCAGGGTACTTCAGAAAGTTTGTGTAACACTGTGATTATGAAAAAAAAACTACACATGGCTTTCAAAATGTTTTTACACCAAAAAAACCATATTTTTAATTCCACTTTCCATGGACATTGTGAAATATGCTTGCACTTCTTCCTTTAATCCTCATAGTTACCAAACAAGGAAGATTGTATTGTTATCCTCATTTTCAGTTGAGAAAAGTGAGACCTAAGTCCTGTGTCCTGGTCATCATTCTGACTTCAAGGCTGTTCTTTAGAGGACCATAAACTGTCTTCATGTCAGCAGGTGCATTGTTGAAAACTTGGACGCTCAGGCAGCTGACTCAGAGATCCTGATGGAGTAGTGCAGTGTGGATCCCAGGATTCTGTTTTTAACAGACATCTCTGGTAAAGCAAGGGTTTAAACCTTTGTGGTACTAGTCTACATTTTTATATATTCTGCCTTACACAGCGCTTAACAATTCTCAGTTCTGATTAATCACTTCCACAGGGTCTCAGAGTTCTCTCATGGCTACTATAGCAGGAGCCACACTGTGTTAAAATGAGCTGTTTTTATGTCTGTCTCCCTGACTAGTTGGGGAGCTGTGTGGTGTTTTCAGCATCCTGTTTCTTTTTGGCTTCCTCTTCCTGAATTGCTCTTTCTACTGTACTTTAAATAGCTGGGTTCTCATTACTTGGGCTTCCACTTTTAAGTTCCCCCTCAAAGAAATTTTCTGATGATCTAATTAAGAAGCCTACCAGTCATTCTCTCTTTATTTCACCTAGTGTAAATGACAGGGCGTAGCACACTGAATGTTCAGTTCCAGCTGGATGATCCAAGGCAGATTCAGTACATTCTGAGCACACCAGAAACACAGGGACATCAAACATCTTTTGAAGAAGTTGACAAATGATTATCAGTGGAGGAAAAAATAAAAAAGAAAAAATAGGATTTGCTAATTTCCCTCCATTTATATTTTAGACCAGTATTTATATTTTATTAAAGATTTATTTGAAAGGCAGAGAGAGAGAGAGAGAGAGAGAGAGATGGGGGGGAGGGGGAGAGAGAGAGAGAGAGAGAATCTTCCCTTTGTTGATTTACTCCCCAAATGGCCCCAGTAGCCAGTGCTGGGCCAGAATGAAGCCAGGAGCCAAAAACTCCATCCAGGACTCCCACATTTTACACTGCCTTCCTAGGTACATTAGCTGGAAGCTGGATGAGAAGTAGGTTAACTGATAGTTGAACCAGCACTCTGATATGGGATGCCAGAGTTGCAAGAAGTAGCTTAACCTATTGCACCACAACGCTAGCCTGTAGACCAGAATTATTTTTATAT
The DNA here is from genome assembly GCF_964237555.1 of Oryctolagus cuniculus. NCBI lineage: Eukaryota > Metazoa > Chordata > Mammalia > Lagomorpha > Leporidae > Oryctolagus > Oryctolagus cuniculus. The sequence continues at coordinate 53,144,103 of NC_091435.1, forward strand.
AGAAATTATATATTGGGTATGGGCTTCATAACATTCTGGGGCTTTGAATCTCCAAAGGTGTTCATCTGGCACGCTGCACAGAATTTGTTTATCAATTATCTTTTTTCCTGAAACATTTTGAAAGAATATTGGGTGGTTATTTTGATGTAGTCACAAGAAGAGGAGAAAGAATTTTTAACTGAGTTTTGTCTTCCTAAATGTCAAAATTTTTCTAGGTATGTTAGTTTAATAATAAAATGAGCATTAAATAAAAACCAAAGAATACATCCTGTCTGTACAAAAAGCTCTAGATCATTAAAGAATATACTCCTCTGAGGTGCCATTGGGACAAACCCTTCCCCATGCTTGAAGTCTGCACTTCATTTTCCTCATCTGTGAAACTCGGAGACTAAAGTAGACCTGGACCTGTAAGCCCTAGACTACCAAACATTAAACAGTTCCTGAGTTGTCCAAAGATACCTGTGAGCTTGAGAATCCAAAGGGCTGTGATCCCGACTTTTTTGGCGAAAGCTTTTCTTCCCCTGATTAAAGTGACTTACCATTCTATCTCAGAAAAAATTGCCTGGCATAATTTATGCTTCTCAAAGCCCTACTTGTTATTCTACGTGGGCTTGAGTTTGTCTTGTTTCAGGTTGAGACTTTGATTTCTTGTATTATTAATATAAATTTAAAAGGTATGAGCATGCATTGATATCCTTAACTAGATTCTCAACACCTGCAGTAGTCTAATTTTGTTGCTTCCACTCTTGTTTCATTGTAACCCTTTCTGCTCCTAGACCCCAGGATAATGTTGTCAAAACATGTCATATTACATCACTCTTTGCTTAAAATCCTTTGGTTATTTCTTTTCCCACTTACAATAAAATCCAAACTCTTTTTCCATTGCTTCACTCCCCAAATGGCCACAAAGGCTGGTGCTGTGCTGATCCGAAGCCAGGAGCCAGGTGCTCCCTCCTGGTCTCCCATGCAGGTGCAGGGGCCCAAGCACTTGGGCCATCCTCCACTGCACTCCCAGGCCACAACAGAGAGCTGGACTGGAAGAGGAGCAACCAGGACTAGAACCCAGCGCCCATATGGGATGCCAGCGCCACAGGCAGAGGATTAACCAAGTGAGCCACGGCACCGGCCCCAAAATCCAAACTCTTAACACATATCTTCAGGGGCCTGTGTAATGCATGACTGACCTCCTACCTCCTGTTTGATTTCCTCACCTACTATTCTCTCTTGTAACCTAGACTGATCTGCTGGTTTTCCCTCATCTATCAAGCTCATTTCCATCTTGAGTGTTGGCCTGTGCCATTCCATCTGCCTGGTTCACTCACAGAGTTGAGTTTATGTTTTAAAGTGTACCCTGGATTCTTTTAATCAGCTATGGTAAGACGCTCAGACATGGAATGACTGCCGTGAAAGAAATTGTCACACTTTGAGATCCCTAGAAAGAGGAGGCATGCTATGAAAGTCTGGTGGTTTATGAGGGAAGAAATGGGCAAGGCAGGTGAGCAGGCTTAGGATGGGCTAGTTTGACAAAGACCAGCAGCTGGGGGACATAGGAGCTGTCTGACATTGTATGGCACCTGGGCTTGGGGTGATCAGGACAGGAGAATATTGGGCTGGAGTGAGTGTCAGAGGAAGGTAGGGATACAAGAACAAGCCCTGGGTGGGTTCCTTTGAATATGAAAAGCATGCTCCCTCCCTCTCCCAGAGTTAGCCAGCCCAGGGAAGGGCAGTCACTCCCCAGGCAGCCAGGCCCCAGGCCCCAGAGGACCAGCTATGCATTACACAGAGTTGATACAACTGAGTCAAGTAAACTCCATAGATTACTGGGACACAACTTCAGACTTCTGGAAATCATCACCTTCTGACTTGACAAGGACGTGGGAGAATTAAGAGCATCTCTTCTTTTTCCATGGTCTCAGAAAGCATAATGAAAGTTTCTCTTCATGTTCTTCCCTAGACTTGGGAACGAAACATCCCATTTTCTTGCTCCCTTTGGTGTTTTTGTTTGTTTGTTTGTTTGTTTGTTTGTTTGTTTTTGACAGGCAGAGTGGACAGTGAGAGAGAGAGAGAGACAGAGAGAAAGGTCTTCCATTGCCGTTGGTTCACCCTCCAACAGCTGCGGCGGCCAGCGCACCGCACTGATCCGAAACCAGGAGCCAGGTACTTATCCTGATCTCCCATGGGGTGCAGGGCCCATGTGCTTGGGCCACCCTCCACTGCACTCCCTGGCCACAGCAGAGAGCTGGCCTGGGAAAGGGGCAACCAGGACAGAATCTGGCGCCCCAACCGGGACTGGAACCCGGTGTGCCGGCGCCACAGGCAGAGGATTAGCTTATTGAGCCACGGTGCCAGAATCCTTGTAGCTGTGTTGTCCTTTACCAATGTCCTCAAGAGACTCAGGTCCTGTACATTCTTTAAGGAGAAAATCATGTCACTGTTATCTCTGATAATCTATCTCTGAACAACTTGAGCTGGGCTGGCAAGCTATTTGAACTCATCCTCATTCAAAACAAACATGAGGCAGAGGGGCCAGGAACAAAAGTGCAGAAGTGAATAGCTTATGAAAACTGTGAACTAATCTCTCTCTGCAGCTTCCATTAATTTGTGTTTGCCCTGGATATGTTTTCCTATCTGTTGCTTGAATGGTTACAATAGCAAGAAAGCCAGTTAATCCATATATACTGGAAGTTTAGGGCAATACTTAGAAAATTTGGGATCATAAAATCTTAGAGTTGTAGGAATTCTAGGAATTACAGAATTGGGTACCTACGTAAGAACTGATTATGAAAGGTAGTTATACAGTTACTCTAGGCAACTTACTCTATTACAAGCCCACTTGTGAAATTAATCATAATGCAATGATAAGTATACATCCCTGTAATGCTATGATTCATACAAAAAATTGAGGATGCAATTTTTGTTTTCTCCAAGAGAAGAAAATGAACCAAAAAATTTGCCCAGTCTCCCACCTGAGTATCAGGTCAGTAATTTTCATTACTAGTGAGTTCTCCAAGTCAAGGTTTGGTAAGAGCTCTGAGTCCATGGACATTTTCTGATGAGAGCCTCAGTTGTCAAAGCTGTATATGCAAGATACTTTTGGGGTTGGAAGAAAGAAAGAAGTATGACTGACTTTCACAACAAATGAACCTAAATACCTTACATAGTAATACACTGAGTCCAGTTTGGATTATTTATCAGGATCTGGATGCTTTCTTTCCTCTTGTCCTGTCTTCCCTAGACCCTGCTTGTCCTCAGAAGGGTCCCTGACTAATTCAAGACAGATGCCACGTCTCCAGGCCTCATGTCCTTGCACAGTGATGCCTCACAGCCAGCAGTCAGGGAACGACAGCACCTACCTTCCTCACTTATCCTTTGAAGACATAGGGAAAATTTCTCCAAAGGCTTTTCTTTACCTCAGTAGCAAAAATCATGCTGCATGCCCCTTCCCAACCTAATCAATGACAAAGACAAAGGTTACCCTGGCTGGGAGGCAGTAGTGATAGCTCAAGTAGCTGAGTTCCTGCCACCCACATGGGAGACTTGGCTGAGTTTCAGTTTCCTGGCTCCTACTGATTTGGATGGTGGAAGAAGGGGCCATGGGCCAAGGAATGCAGGTGGCGTGCTGAGGCTGGAGAAGGCAAGGAAACAAGACTGTTGCCTGGGGATGCCAGGGGACACAGACTCCAGAGCTATAGAAAAATAAGTCTGTATTCTTTTAGACCACTAAGTTTGTGATATTTTGTTACAGTAGAAGGAGGAGAACCATATCATAGATATTTTTTAACCTGTTATTATGTTTGTATTAATAACTCAGTCTGTCCATGGCATTGTTTGGATATCAGGTGTTTTGAGTTTTCAGCTGCAGGGAGAGTAATCTGAAAATACAGATTCTCTCCATATTCAATTTGGTTTCCTTCCTTGCTTTGCTCCTTCCTTCCTTCTCTTTCCTTCCTTCCTTCCTTCTTTTGTTTCTTCATTTCTTTCTTTCTCTTTTTCTTTCATAAACATTTATTTATTCATTTGAAAGTCAGAGTTATAGAAAGAGATCTTCCATTCGCTAATTCACTCCCCAAATGGCTGCAGGTGCATTAGCAAGGAGCTGGATCAGAAGGGGAGTAGCCAGTGCTCATATGGGATGCCCGTGTCACAGGCAGTGGCGTAACCTACTACACCACAACACTGGTCCCTTGGTTTACTTCTTTAAAGCCTCTTTGGTGGTATCTGTCCTTTGCTGTTGTCACCACCATACTAACCCCTGTTGCTTACCCCTATTGATGTACCCTTAAAGAAGTTTGCCTCCCAGATTAGGGTGGTAGCTTTAAGGCCCATTTATAAGAAATAACATTCTGCTCCACACTCGGGACTACCTGATCATGAAATCTAACATGACAATACTTGTTATAGATGTGGTCACAGTTTTTTTATTCTAAATTTCTAAAATATCTGTCTATAGAAGAGAAAAAGTTGGTATAAGTCAAGTGCTATAAAGCATCTCAATGTCAAAGTATCTTGAGTTCTGACTACCATTGATTGTAGGTGGTTTCAGGCTTCAAGTTAATCAATTATTACATTGATGATATGGAATATTGATTATATTTACCTTTGCCTAGCTATTGATAATTTTTATTTTATAGATGCCCTTGCTTTGTCCTGTGAAACAGAGCTATTATCTGTCTCATAGTACTGTAATAAATATTTTAAATTAGTATATTTAATCCCTCAAACCATTATTTTTAAACTGTGACCCCTTCATCATCAGCAGTTTCTGGAGGCCTGTTAAATGTAAAAATTCTCAACCCACATGCTAATCCTACAGATTTAGAAGCCCTGGAGCAAGACCCAGTAATCTGTGTTAGATTATGTAAGAATATATTTAAACTTGCTGAATGTAAGGATTGAATCTCAAGTCACTGGAGCTTCAGTAATTGCTATTGTAGTAGTTTAGATGCCAGCACTAAATGTGCTGTGCCTATTCTGATTTTACTAAAATTAAAAAATATAAACATGCAAAACACAAAGCAGCAGTAACAGCAATGACAATTCCACTTTGAGCTGTATAGGGTGATCTGAGTCAGATCACCTGCTAAGGCCCTAAAGACCTTTTTGGAAAAGTCACTTCACATCTTGGTAGTTTAGAATACTTAGGTAGAACTTTTCTTCTGACAAATTCTGAGATGCATGCTTTATTTTAAGCAAACCTAAGACAACTCTAGTAAAGAAAAGTCCTTAAGAAGTGACCCTAGGAAGTTGTTGCCTCTTGTTTCTGTCACATTCTGTTTAATACTTAAAGTGCCAAAAGTCATATTTATTTTTCCTCTCCACCCCCAAGTTCCTGTGTTGAAATCCTAACTTCTAGGGTGATGGTATTAGGAGGTGGGGCCTTTGGGTGGTGATTAGGTCATGCGACAGAGCTCCTATGAATGAGATTAGTGCCTTTATAAAAGAAGCCCCAGAGGATGCCTTGCCCTTTCTGCCATGTGAGGACACAGATGTCTTACATGAGGAAGCAAGCCCTCAGCAGACACTATGCCAACTTGACAGCACCTTATTCTTGAACTTGTCACCTCCAGAACTGTGAAAATAAATGTTTGTTGCCCCCCCCTTACTGTAAGGCTTTATTTATAGGTTGTCAATTTTATTTACTTTATGGACTTATATTCTTAGAAATACCATATTGCCTTGATTATTGCAGTTTTTTTAAAAAAATATGTATCTATTGATTTGAAAGGCAGAGGAACAGAGAGAGAGAGAGAGAAGGAAAGAGAGACTTTCTATCCACTGGTTAACTACCCAATGGCCTCAACAGCCAGATCTTGGCCAGGCTAATGCCAGGAGCCAAGAAATCCTTGCAAGTCTCCTAAATGGGTGGCAGAGGCCCAAGCACTTGGGCCATCATTCACTGCTTTCTCAGGTGCATTAGCAAAAAACTGAATTGGAAATGGAACAGCTGGGACTTGGACCAGCACTCCAGTATGGTACGATGGCAGCCCAAGTGGTGGTTTAATCCATTGTACTACAATGCTGGTCTCTAAATGTTTGTGACTTATAATTAGTCAGTTTATGGTATTTTGTTGTAGCAGCCCAAATGGACTGTGTACTCGTCTGTAAGCATAATCAAGGAAGGAACCTGCCTGATCACTGCTATACTCTCTGAACCCAGCCCAGTGTATGATGTAAACAGAATCTCAGTATTCTGAGATAGGTATGAATGCCTATTAATCACCTGTCACTTCCCAAGACAGAAACCTACTATCTAGAATTCTGTATGCTGGATGCCTACAATTGCACTGTGCAGGATATATAGTAGGTTCTCATTAATAAATGATTGGATTCATGACATCCATACCAAATTCCATTCCCCACTATTCAGTTTATATTCAGCTGTCCTATATAATTTTGCTGGAAATAAGTAGATGTGGGCTGATGCCAAAGGAATTTCTGTTGCACTAAGACATTGATTACAGAAATATTTGAGGTTGAGATTGTGCAAGCTACTGCTGTAGAAATGAAGAAAAGTCAGTTGGCAAAAAGTAGAAAATCATTTCAGACATTAACATAAATTTGAACCAGAATCTGTTTTATGATGTGTAAACTAAAGTATGCACTTTAAAATGATGACTAATCATATTAAATACTTATATATGAAAACATTAGAATATGATGATAAGTGTATGTTTCCAAGAACAACATAACGGTAATTTTATATAAACCTGTCACTTCATGTTTGCCTTACTATTACTTTTCTAAATGTATCTCTGATGAAGTAAGCCATAGTCATCTCCAATCGTGTACATCATGATGGACTTCATGAAAGAATCTCAACCCTTGGCTCTCTAACTGGAAATACGGAGAAATGAATCTCCAGACATTTTAGTTTCTTTGTTTTATCTGGTTTTAGGAGATAGGGATGGGGTAGATGATAATAGAAGATTGAAAAGTCATCCCCTACAAGAACAAACTTGTTTAAATATGTTTGACCATTAAGCAAAGTTAAACTCCTTTATTGCTGCTTTTATCTGACCCTGTAATATGACTGGGCTGAAAGACTGGAGTTTGGATTTGTTGACTTTCTTGTAAAGTACTTGACATACAGTAGGTGTTGACGAATACATGTTGAACTGAATGCACAACAAGCAGTCTGAGGCACAAGAATGAGACTTAAGGTAGAACTAGAAAAAGAAGACGCCCAAGTCCTTCTATGGAGGTAGGTGAGTGAAGCTCTGAGACATCTCACATTTAAAATAAATGTGGACTGGGAGCAGCAAGGGTGCTAGCTGTGAGGGACATGCACATTTTCCTCAAGGGATTTACAAATGGAACTATGAATCATCCTGGGGTTAAGTGAAATTTAAGGGCAATTTCCAAATATTTATTATTGCCACTGTATTGCTTTCCAACAGGTGGATTAGAATTTTATCTGTCTGGGATATTCTCAGTGGCAGGATCCTTGGCTCTAAGGAGCCCAGGAAGAATCAAAGTATTATATTTGGTGGTCTGTAGTCAATGAAAACCTTTAGCAGCAATAGAAACCTTTGTAGATCTTCAATATGACTCAGATGAAATGCATTAGTTTGTAATGTGATAAGTGCAGAGGCATCCAGTTAAATCCTGCCTACTCTCATTTCTTTGACCCCAATTGTATATGCTTTTTTTTAGTCCCTTGGAAAGAATTCAGAAGATACTATACTTTCTGGGATAATAATAAAATGATGAGGAAGGTCAAAGTTATCAGTACTTAACTACTTTTGGAGCACTGCAGATAGATGTTTGGATGATCAGTATATCAAAATAGGGCTAACACATTTGTCACAATTAACAGTCATTGCTACTAATGTTCAGGATTTGGAAAAATTGCTGCCATGCGGCAATTTGAGTACAAAAAGAAAAACAAGTTTACGAGAAGATACAAAATAAACAAAAAAAAATGCAGTGAAATAGACTAGTACTTTAAATCACTGGGAAACAATTGTTAGTTTATTCCTTCATTTTATTTCTACTTTAGATGTTCACAAGTGGTCTTGTCAGATTAGGCTGCTGTAACCAAGTGCCATAAACTGGGTGGCTTATAAACAACAGATGTTTGCTGCTGTGAGATCAGGGCACCCCTGTGCTTAGGCTCTAGAGAGGGTCCTCTTCCATGACACTGATGTCTATCTTCTTGTATCATCACATGGTGAAAGGAGGGTGAGAGACCTCTTTGGGTCCCTTATATTAGGGCACTGTTCCTATTCACGAGGGTTCCACTCTCAAGAGCTACCACCCAAAGACTCCTATTCCTAAGACCACCCTACAGGGGTCAGGTGTGCACACCATCTGGATTTTGGTGGGGACACACTCCATCTGGTGCTAGTGGTTCCTTGACTTTTTATTACAAACACTGGTTCCCATGTATTCAAAATGCACTGCAGGGTAATAAACTTCCCAGAAAGCAGCAGAAATGAAGAACTCAAGTTACCAGATTTGCATACTTCTAAGGAGGCAGCTAAGCATGTTTTCTCTGAAGCGAGTCTGGTGCCATTGCAGTTACTTCCTCTGCTACTGTAGTAGAAATGGGATCTATCCAAAATGAATTCAGATGCCAAAGAGTCTACTAGGAAGAGTTATAACAAGGGCGGGGCTGGGGGAGAGGAAGGTGCAGGGCCAGTCCTGAATAAAGGTTTCATTAATTTACGGAACTGGAACAATGGGAACTGGAAATGACTGCAATTCAATTTCAGTTGACAGCTGGACACCCATTCACAAAAAGCTAATTAAGGCTTTGTGGGGTTCCCACTCAATTTGCTATTGTAAATGTTTCCTGAAATGTCATACTCCAGAATAATAGTCATTAATGTTTCTCATATCATTCATCTCTTGAATAGAAAGGCCCAATGTCATAGGTAAGAAAAGAGGGTTTTAGAGCTTAATCTGGATATAAGTACCAGTTTTGATTTATGAACTCCAAATCCTCAGACAAATTATGTAACATCTCTTAGTCTTCAATTCCTCATCTGAAAAATGGGAACAATGGCAGCAGCAGAGTTGAAGTGTGTAACGACCAGTATCCTTTACATAAAATCACCTGGCAACTGGCAGGAATGCAGTACACATGTGCTCACATTTGAGTATGTCCAGAAACCCCTGCCTGGCCCATCTTTCCCTGCTTGTCCTCTGTTTGCCTGCAGGTGGAATGGGAGAAAACTGGGAGGGGTTCCCAGATATGCACAGGGAGTGGTTCCTGGTGGAATCTTCAGCATCAAATTTGTGTCCCATCAATGACTCTCAGCTTGACAAGGCACCCTCTTAAATTCTTATGGTGTGTGAAGTTCCCTGGAAGTTTGGGGGTAAATGAATTCCTTTACTTCTGAGGTTGAGGATGATCGATATTCCAAACTTCATCACTATCATTATTCTGTTGATAATAGTGCACACCTTTTTGGTTATGACCTCCAAGAAAAACAACCTAACCTCCCTCCCCAACAAATAAAGCTCAATTTGATAAATCTCTAAGCAACTGTATATACAAAATTCTACAGTATAAGATGTTTTGGCGGGCGCCGCAGCTCAATAGGCTAATCCTCCGCCTGCGGCGCTGGTACCCCAGGTTCCAGTCCCGGTTGGGGTGCCGGATTCTGTCCCAGTAGCTCCTCTTCCAGTCCAGCTCTCTGCTGTGGCCTGGGAGTGCAGTGGAGGATGGCCCAGGTCCTTGGGCTCTGCATCTGCATGGGAGGCCAGGAGGAAGCACCTGGCTCCTGGCTTCGGATCAGCTCAGTGCGCCGGCCGCAACGCAAAAAAAGGAAAAAAGGAAGACCTTTCTCTCTCTCTCTCTCTCTCTCTGTCTAACTCTGCCTGTCAAAAAAAAAAAAAAAAAAAGATGTTTTGAAAATTCTGGTGTTTCCCAGTTACAAAGTCAATAGGTACTTATTGTGGAAATCAAACATTCAGAAGTGGTTTTATAAACATTCACAGAAAGAGAAATAGCCTAAGTTCAGCTCTGTAATCCACCTGAGTTAGACAAAAGTGAAAGCTAAAATTGTGAAGCATAATTGGTGATCCCATTAAGCATCCAGAGTTGTCCATACTACTTTGACAGGATGGTCGGTGTCAGATCTGGAGTAAAAATGAGGGATACATGGGAAGGCTGGTATACCTCTCTCCTCTCCTGGCACCAGGGCCATCAACTGGTGCAATAATCCAGTCTTCCAATCCTCCCCTAATGACATGCTCTGACCAAGCTGTTCCCAGATGCAGCCATTTTGTAGACCATCCCCACACAACTCCAGCAAGTTCCCATCATCTCCAAGTCTGCAGTGAGCCATTCAGCACCTTGTTCCTGTGCTGACCAGGGTAGCCTAAGAGATCTAAGGTGCTTTTTCCTCCCCCTCTTTAGGTTGCTAATTGGCTTGAGGCCAAATTGTCTTCCAAGGAAGAAATTTAAGAATCCATAATTAGGGTGTTGAAATTCAAACTCAAACAACCTTGTGAACTTGATAGCAATCTCCATGTTGCTCTGTAAGAAGGAAATACTGCTTTACACTTTCATGTGGTCTTCTGACAACCTATAACAAAACTGGTCTCATTAGTCTTTTTGTTTTTTGCCAATCTTATGTCTCATTATTATTTCATTTTTCTTCATTGGTATCAATATAGAAGAAAATGAAATATCTGCACATGCTTGTGAACTATTTGTATTCCTTCTGTGAATTTCTTGTCTATGGCCTGTGTCCTATTTTAAAATGAGCTACTTTTCTTACTGATCCATAGAAATTCCTTTTTTTCCCCCAGACTTATTTACTTATTTGAAAGGCAGAGTTACAGAGAGAGAGGGGGAGAGGCAGAGACAGAGGTCTTCTGTCCAGTGGTTCACTCTCCAAATGGCTGCAACAGCCAGGGCTGGGTCAGGTGGAAGCTAGGAGCCAGGAGCTTCATCTGGGTTTCCCAAGTGAGTACAGGGTCCCCAGCTCTTGGGCCATCTTCTGCTGCTTTCCCAAGCCATTAGTAGGGAGCTGGATTGGAAATGGGGCAGCCTGGATTCACACTGGCACCCATATGGGGGTGTCAGCACTGCAGGTGGCAGCATAACCAATGCCTGCCCCCATAGAAATTCTTTGTATGTTTTAGATATTCTCCCTTATTTATAATACATTAAAATTGTTTTCTAGCAGTCTTAATTATGGCCTCCACTACACAGGTTTTCCACATATTTCTATGCTTGGGAAGGGCTTAGCACCAGTCCTATCTTGGTTTCCCCTCCAGGCCATGGAAGGAGAGAAAACACAGTACAGTTTTTGAGACTGAGCTACTAAGACCACTCCTCCTTGATAGCACTGGTGGAAAATAGGGACACCATCATTTATGAAGCTGCAAATAAAATTTCTTATAGCCTTGAAATCATTGTATGCAACCGCAATATTGGGAAACTCATAATAATAGTTACATGTATAAAAATATCTGGCTGAGACCCAGCTCTGAAGTACAGATGTTTGAGAAGAAGGATTTTGCTAGAAAATGCTAAACTGCTTCTTGCTAAGGTAATAACTTTTTGACACTTAGTGTCATGGCTCTAAGTCAAGATTTAGACTACTTAGGCACTATGGCTTATTTTTGAAATGCATATATTCTTCAAACAATTGTACACAGGTCATAAGACCATAAGGCAAGGCTGGCAGGATCCTCACCCTGAGTTGTATGAAGGCTATATGCAGAAAGGATTACCTCAGTCTATTTAAAAATTTTTTTAAAGATAGATTTATTTATTTATTTGAAAGGCAGAGTTATAGAGAGGCAGAAGCAGAGAGAGAGAGAGAAGTCTTCCATTCACTGGTTCACTTCCCAAATGGCTGCAACAGCTGGAGCTGTGCCGATCTGAAGCCAGGAGCCAGGAGTTTCTTCTGGGTCTCTCATGTGGGTGCAGGGCCGCAAGGACTTGGACTAACTTCCACTGCTTTCCCAGGCCATGGCAAAGAGCTGGATCAGAAGTGGAGCTACTGGGACTAGAACTGACACCTATATGGGATGCTGACATTGCAGCCGGCAGCTTTACCCGCTAAGCCATGACGCTGGCCCCTTTGCCTCAGTCTTAAACCAGATACTGTTTAAAACTGAAAAACTCAAGTCTTGAGAAACATTACAAAAAGAAAACAAAACCTTTTTGTTATTAACTTTTAAGAGGATAGTGGAAGAAAGTGATGTCTTATCTCTTTATGGGTATCCCTAGTGCTGGCGTTTACCTGCTCTGATCTGATCTCATTTTTGTGCTGCTATCATGCCTTAGGAGCAGAGTCTCACCATTGCTCCTCCCAGGCAAGGCTGTACTTAGGACAAGACCTGAGGGTTTGGCAGCCAGACCCTACATTGCATGGGAGGAAGAATACTTTTCTTTGGCCTTTTTCTAGACTGTGAACCTACAGGTGCTGACTGGTACCCCATGGTCAGGCAGGGAACCTGGCTCCCACCTGTCACTGGGCTCACAGCAGCTGCATTCCATGTAATATTTTATTTCAAAGAGATTACACCATCCACGTAGGAAAACAAGCCTAGTAAGCAGCTCCAGTGCCATATGCATGCACACTACCTAAATGCTATGACCTCAGGGATCTCCAAAAGGGCTTGTATGTTCCAGGATCCCATTCCTCCTTCATGGCGCCTCCTTTTCCATCTTTTTACAATAAATCATTCTGCTAAAAGGTTGAGCTAAACATATATGCTCTGTGAAAACATTTTCCCCAAAGGGCCAGCATTGTGATATAGTGAGTTAAGAGCTGCCTGTAGCACCAACATCCCATGTGAGTGCCAGTTTGCGTCCTGGCTGCTCCAAAACTTCCAATCCAGTTCCCTGCTGATGTGCCTGGGAAAGCACAGAAGATGGTCCAAATCTCTGGACCACTGCACCCACTTGGTAACCTGATGGAGGCCCTGGCTCCTGGCTTCAGGCTGGCCCAGTGCTGGCCATTGCAGCCTTTTGGGGAGTGACCCAGCTGATGGAATCTCTCTCTCTCTCTCTCTCTCTCTCTCTCTATCTTTTCCTCTCTCTTTTCTCTGTAACTCTGTCTTTCAAATATATTACTTAATTTAAAAAAATTTTTTCTCCAAAACATTGACCAAAGCAGTAACCCAGAGAGGCTAAAAACCTACAATTCCATCATCCTACTAAATCCTTATCTTCTACAGGAATTAAAAATATTTTCATTATAGCAATTATATGTCTGTATATCCTCAATTAAAAAAATATTAACATTACACAGATCAAAAGCTCTAAGGATAGTTACATACTGGTGACATCCTGAAAAGAAAACTGATTTTGGTTCTACTACTGTCATTTAATCACAGATTCAGCATGGGCAGTATGGCCTGGGGCACTCTGTCTTCATTTCTGCCAGGAGGTAATTCTGGCTTGCAGGGTTAGGGAGGGGAGCAGGGCAGCTGACTCATGGTGGGCACTGACTGGAAATGTTCTTAGTATTATTTGTAAGGTCTATATTTTACTTCCTGAATGGATGGTTTTTGTGGTAAGTACTGTGCCAATTAATTCTTTACAATATTATACATTAGCCCTTCTAACAATCCCTTGAAATGCACTTTACAGCTGACAAAGCGGAAGTGCAATGAGGGTTACACAGTAGAAGGGACAGCATTGGAGCTAGGCTGGGGTGAGCAGTTGCCTTTCTTGGCCTCAGTTAAATAGGAAGCCCAAGTGTGGTGGAGAACAGCTGATGGCCCTCACTTCACACAGACTCAAAAAGTCTAGACAGGCCAAAGGGGAGAAGGCAATACCGATGCGAGTTTGAAGATCATGGAGAAGGAGGACAACCAGAAACTCAGACGAAACCAAAAGGACAAAGCAGCCCTTCAGGAAAACTAGCCAGAAGGGCAAATTCCCTAACTTTCTATCCCGGCCCCGGGCTCTCAGGAGCCACGCTGAAAATGACAAAAATCTGTGTGGGTTACCGGCAAAGCAAGTTGCAGAAAGAACAAAGGACATGAATACTTGGAATCCTTTTTTTTTTTTTTTTTTTTAACAGCGAAATTGGGGGAAATAACAAGTGCGACCTCCTAGGTCTGCTCCTATAATTAAGAGGAAAGCAGGCAGGCCACGGCAGAGCCAGGGCTTTGTTCCAGTGTGGGACACCTGGCCGGCTCCGAACCACACACAAACGGGGCTCTTTTCTCTGGGGCGGTGGATCGCATGGGACCCTGCGGTTCGGCGCCCGAATGCTGCCGCTAGGAACTGAATGTCGGTAGACATGCAGCATATGACAAACACGGACATTTTAAAACTATTCGGATGTATACATATCTCAGGACATTATCGACACAGACTTTTCCCTAGGGAGAACCTCTCTAACGAGGAAAAAAAAAATTCCACCTTGGTCCTTCTCCCTAAAATAACATCGAAAGACAAAAAAACTTACACATTTGTCCTTGAAAGGTTCAGCCTGCGAATTGGGAGCTCTCTGAACACACCCCTCCTTCTGCTCCGGACCAAACCTCCAGCCGCGCCCCGAGCCGCCAGCAGTCCCCGCGGCCACCAGTCTCCCCCTCGCCCCCGCCAGCGCTGCGAGGCCGAGGAGGACCGGGCCGCCCCCACGTTCGCTCCTGCAGTTTTCCAAACAACCCCGGGCGGGATGGGAGTGTCTTCTTGGCTGTGGAAATCGATCCTCCTACCTTGTCCCGAAGCCACCCGCAGCCTTGCCCCGGCCTTCCCCTCGCCTTGATTTTCCTATCCCAGACGCCCAGCGAGGGCGCGCAGCTGGAGTCCGCCCCGCCCGAAAGGTAAGCTTCCCCGCAACGCACCCCCCTCCCCAGCCCTGCGATCCCGCATCGCTGTCCCGGGAGACAGAGGAGCCCGGCAGCCTCTCCGCGCACTGCACCTTCCTTCGCGGACTCAGGGGCGGCCGCAGCCACCGCGCATCTGGCGCCAGCTGCTGCGCAGGAGGAGCTCCGGGGGGCGCTCCGCGCAGTTGCGGGGTATCCAGACTCTGGCGCGGCAGAAGGCACGCGGGGCTCGTGGACGCCTTGGACTCCACACGGCGCCGTGCCCTCCTCCTCCAATCCGCAGCCAAGTCCCCGGGGGGAAGGACTCACGCCCACGCTACCTCCCTCTTGTTTCTGCTGGCCGAGGGCTTCGGCGGCTCGATGCGGCAGGCGCCGCGGAGGCAGCAGTCGGCTGGAGCGAGCGGCGCGGGCGGCCGGAGAGCAGCGGGCCGGGCCAGGAGCCCAGCGCGCCTGGGCGGTCGTCACGCCTGGGCCTCGGCGGGTAACTCTCCCAGGCTCGCTGGGCTGCGGGTGTGCATGGCTTGGGCGAGGGAGGCTGGGGGAGAGGGGGACCGGCTGCAGACCAGGGTCAAGGCTCCTGGAGACCGCGCTGCCCGTAACTCCGGGTTTTGGAGACTCTGCGGCTGAGGGCTGGGAGCTCGGTGCGCTCTGTCCTGGCGCCCAGCCTGCCAGCCCCAGAGCACGTCGCAGGCGGCGGCATGAGAGGCTCGGGGACCCGCAGCTGCTGAGGGGGCACTGGGGGTCCCGGAGCGGGCGGCGGGAGCCTAGCAGATCTGCGCTGGGACCTTCTGTCTCCGAATCGAGGCGGGGCTGGGCGCTGGGGAAGCCGACTGGGGTGCCCGGTGCCTGGGTCACTATTGTTTTGTGCTGAAGGGTGCACCAGGAGGGGCGATGGGTCTCATGGTTTCTGGTCTTTGACGTTAGAAAGTTTTTGTGAGTAGCCCCTCTTCCCGCCACTGGGCAACCAGACCTGACAAAGCAAGCGCCGAGGCAGTTTGGGACCGACCGGCTAGGAGCAAATTGCAGTGTTGGGGCTGTCGTTAATTTTCTGGGTCGGGGAGAGGCAGTCTCTTTGCAGCCGTTGGCTCCGCAGCTCTGGACGACCTCAGCCCTTTGCTTATGTGCTGGTGTTTTGGCTTTATTTCAAAAGCGATTTTCAGAGACCAAAAATAAACCCAAAGCACCTTCTTTTGGGATTTTTCAGTGGAAGCGATAGGGGGAGGGGAACAGGCTGCAGGCCGGCGGGGAAGTGGGGGCGTGGGAGGGGGGAGCCCGGCTGTCGTTCAAAGGTAGTGTTTAGAAAAGTGTGGGGTGGAGATGGGGGAGACCGAAGCTTGGCGGATCGGAAACCACCAGTCACGTTTGCTGTGAGAGGACCTCCTGAGTACTCGATCGAGTTGCTGGCTGAGGAAACTTTGGAAGGTTTGCGTCCTCTGTGGTCCGTGTCCACATTGACCTTCAGGTCCCCGAGGGCCGCCTCTCTGAAGTTAGCCTGGAAATTTGCCTTTCGGATCTTCAGCCTCCCTTTCTCAGCTGCGGCCCAGGCAACTGTCTTTATTTACACGGAGAAGGTAAATATTTGGGAGAATCGGATCAAGGTGCCAGATTACTTTCCGTCAGAAAGCATGCTGATTTGGTGTTTTTAAATCGGTTTGTTGCTTCCTGCCCTTCTCACTGAGGACTAATTTTCAGGCACCCTTAAACTGTCCTTTCCTTTGTTGTCTCTGAATGGGGCCAAGTGCATTAGATAATGGCAACTTTGGTTTATAAGAAGAGAACTTTTTTAGAAAATATTTCTATTTCTGCTTCTTTGATCTGGCTTCCAAAATTGTCTTTAATGGATCTCTGGAGTGGGAGGACTGGTCTCCGTTCCGTACCTGATTGTGCTTTCTTTGAACCCAATTTTTGCCTTAGTCCATGAATGTCAGTCTCAGATTGTACCATGTCTTGTTTTAATGGGGCAATAAAAACAGAACTGCAGGTCTGACTACACTGCAGTAGATTAACTGGAGCTGTCCCACTTGTTCTGATGTCTCAAATCAATAAAAATCCCCGAGGCTTAGAAAACAATAGACAGTATTGAAGAAAGAATACTTTTAAGAGACTTGCCATGAAAATACATCACTCTGTCTTTTGTGAAATGGTGATTCTCAGGGTTTCCCATTCTAGAACTCAGTGGCCAAGGAGTGAATTTCACAGCTGTATTCTTCTGTTGGAGATGTGAGTATTTCTGTTTCACATCAACTAGAACATTCTGAGAGCAGAAGTGAATAATGTCATCTTCCTGTGTGTACGGTTCCCTGAGAAGCATCATCTGCTAACCGTGCAGGTTGCCAGATGGCTTCTGTAAATTGTGATTCCATCCAGGGTTAGGGACCAGAGATCTGTTTAGCATGCATTCTAGAGGCTGCTTGTTGAGAAGGTGAGGGAAGCATGGAACGCCCATGTGGCACCTATTCAGAATCGCAGCATGTTTAAACAGGTTTTGCCATTTAATCTGCCTGATAGCCCTATGAGACAGCGATTTGTAGCTCTATTTAATAGGTATAAAACAGCTAAGAGTGCCCTAGGTTAAGTGAATGACAGTGGATCACAGAAAGCTCTGCCCCTGTCTCTGCCTTATACCATCCTGGGAAGCTTCCACAGCAAACATTCTTAACAAATCCTTCCATTCTTTGCATGTATCTTTCTTCTTTGTCTCAAACACACATAATTTATATATGCCCTGAGCTGGTTATACTTCCTAATTACCCCTCTGGCTGGGCTCTTTGAACAGGTGGTCTGCATTTTTTGCCTCTCTTTTGACAGCTGCAAACTTTCACAGATGAGGTACTTTCTATGTTCTACACATCTTTGATGTGCCACTTAGGTGTGCTACATCTGGCCAGTCTGGGAGATTGTCCTGTCTTCACTGCATTGTATTCCAGAAATTCTTTTCTTTCTGAGTGTGTCTTCATGAAGCTCCTGCTCACCCTTCAAGGACCAGATGCATCTTTCCTGGAAGAAGTTGTCTCAGGGCTCCATGTTCACTTGGCTGAAATGAACCTCTTTCTCCCATCTACTTCAACTGCAATGGATGATAGCACACAGCACAGTTTCCAAATTGGCTTGCCTGGATTAAGAACATGTTTGATTCGGAATGAGCTTTATGGTGTTTTAGTAGGAAACTATATTTATGGTTCCACATCAGCCTGTCCGGAACACACTTCCCTTAGCATTGAAAGGGTAACAGGAGTCCATTCCTCTGGCAGTGACACCTCAGCATGATCTCTAAGAGCTGCCAAAGAGTCATCCTTAGCCTGTTAATTAATTTATTGTCTGGTTAAAGCTAACTGTCTGAGGGACACTTGAGATAATAGCAGTTTTCCACTGCACTTCACCACTGATTACAGTTTAGGAAGCCAAATGAAGGAAATAGAAATAGAAACACTTTCTAGAAAAATTATTTTCCCTCTCTCTCTCTCCCCCTCTTTATAAAAGATTTATTTATTTATTTGAAGTAGAGTTACAGAGCGAGAGAAGGATAGTCAGAGAGAGATCTATCTTCCACCTGCTGTTTTACTTCCCGCATTGCCACATTGGCTGGGACTGGGGTAGGTTGAAGCCAGGAGCCCAAGCGCCTCATCCAGGTCTCCCACGTGGGTGCAAGGGCCCAAGGACACATTAGCAGGGAGCTAGATCGAAGATAAGCACCCGGGACTGGAACTGATGCCTTTACGGGATGCCAGCACCTCAGGCAGCAGGTTGACCCATTGCACCACAGTGCTGGCCCCAAATTCTGTTCTTGTAAACCAAAGTTACCATTATCAAAAGAATCTCTGAAGCAATTAGCCTTTTTCAGAGACAACAACTAAACAACAGTCCAGTGCCATGATCACTGTGCTGGGTGGGGTGGCAGCAGTGGAGCACAGGCTGGTTTTTTGGTGGATCTTGGGTGCCTTTCTACATGGTCCTCCACAGATGGACTTTCTTCATGATCAACCACTGTTTTCTGAGTATCCTCTACATAACAGGAGATGTTCTTGAGGGTAGAAAATGGAGTGTGCCCTGTTGAACAAAATAGAAATAGCCCCTGCTCTTAGAGAGCTTCTGCTTTTGTGGGATACAGAGTCAGTAAACAAGTTACAAGTCAATGGAAACTATGTTTCAAATAGATACAGTATTACAAAGACAATGGAGAGGGGGCGGGTATGATAGGGCACAGAGGAAGCTCCTCTTGAACAGAGAGCTTCAGAAGAGAGGAGGTTCGAACCGATGTGAATGATGAGAAGGAGCCAGTCAAGTGAAGAGAAGCAGCACTCTAGGCAGCGTTAACAGCAGCTGTAAAGATCCTGAGGCATGTGGGAATTTGGGGTGGTTGAGAAACGAAGTCAGCATGTGTGGAGTTGCACAAGTTGCAGTTGGCTTTTCTTTTCCTTGTTAATTGGCCATCTGTGATTTCTCTCTCTTTGTCCCAGGTCAAGGCACAGGCCTATCCAGATTATAGGGCACAGAGGACCCAGTAAACTCATATACCCACTTAGTTTCATGTTCATGCAAAAAAAGCTCTCCATCATTAGTTCTCTTCTGATCAAAAATCTCTGAAGTCTCTGGGTTGGCTGGTATCATCTTAAACTAGGTACTAAAAATTAAGTTAGTGAAATCAAATCACAATTGTTATCTTTTGCAAGGCATTCTTTGTTGCAAGAGGCAATATTCTCAATAATCCAAAGCCTGGCACTTTGCTGAATTCCCACTCCCATACCCAAGGCTGGGGTCTCTGCAGTCTGTCACAAGAAGTTCATGTTCTATTTAGAGTTTCAGTGGAAATGTGCAGGGCTCCTGCAATATTTGTCATGGGAATATACTATGCCTGAGAATTTCATTTCTGTTTATATATGATCTTGGCAATCTTAGAGCAGCACTAAAATGACCTTAAATTTATTATTTCTGATAAATTAGTAGTACCGCTTTGTCAGCAATGTACAGAAGGTCCCAGGAGTTTGTCAATATTTTTTTTTTTTGATTCCATGATGTTTTTATTATCACTGTTATTCTGGGGAAACCTGGCACAGTTTTTAGAGATTTAGAGGTTGTTTTTTGAGATTCTTTAGCCGGATGAACTGCTTATTTATTAATTGATGTATTCAGCGTAGCTAACATATTACTTATAGCTTTTTGTTTGTTTGAGAGGGCAGTGATGTGTGTTGTCTTGCGTACCCCTATGTCCTCTGCAGCTGGCACAGTGGCCAGTGTATCACAGAATTAGCAAACTCTTGTCAGATGACTCAGTGAGTGTCCATTGATTGACTTACAATGTTAATCTTTCAGCTCAGTTGTACATCTTTATAACAAGCATCATTTATCTTTATAATGATGATTAACAGTCTATCATGGGGCTGGTGCTGTGACGTAGCAGGTTAAGCCTCTGCCTAAAGTGCCAGCATCCCATATGGGGGCCAGTTCAAGTCCCAGCTGCTCCTCTTCTGATCCAGCTCTCTGCTATGGCCTGGAAAGCAGTAGAAGATGGCCCAAGTCCTTGGGCCCCTGCACCCATGTGGGAGACCCGGAAGAATCTCCTGGCTCCTGGCTTCAGATCTGACCAGCTCTGGTCATTGTGGCCATCTGGGGAGTGAACCAGCAGATGAAAGACCTCTCTCTCTCTCTCTCTCTCTCTCTGTATCTCTGCCTCTCAAATAAATAGATAAATCTTTTAAAAAATCTATCATCTTAGAAAGTTTACCCACTGGAGGAAACAGATTCATCCCTATGGATTTGTATAGATTAATTAAAACCCTCGGGGTTGGCATTGTGTCTTAACAGGTAAAGCTGCTGCCTGCAAAGCCGGCATCCAGTATGGGCTCCATTTCCAATCCAGCTCCCTGTTAATGGCCTGGGAAAAGCAGCAGAGGATAGCTCAAGAACTCATGCCCCTGCACCCATGTGGGAGACCCAGATGAAGCTCCTGGCTCCCGGCTTTGGCTTGGCCCAGCCCCAGCTGTTGTGGTCATCTGGGGAGGGAACCAGTGGATGGAAGATCTCTGTCTCTTCTTCTCCCTCTGTAACTGATTTTCAGATACATAAATACATCTTAAAAATAAAAAAAAGGAAGAAACCTCGGAAAAAAAGTTTTTCTCCTTCTGAAAATATTAGTGTATTTATGTTGACAAGGAAGAGATTAGTATGTAATGTTATCATGTGACTCTTCTCATATTTGTTTTTGTGTACAGTAGACTTTCAATGTAGTTTCATAGTTCCTAATTTGTGATAATTTGGATTGGGCTAGTTAGGTGCTGCAGTTACATTACTGAGGAAATACCGGTGCCAAGAATGTGAACAACAAAATCCTTTCCCTCTGTAATAATTAAGTACAGCATCTTTATGGCCATAATTTCATGCTCTGATTTTCAAGCACTTTAGTAGGCCAAGATTTCATTGCCTAATTTCCAATAGCTTTGATGTTTCTTAGCTTTCTATTAGATAGCACTCATTTGAGAAGACACAACTAATACCCTGGGGATTAAAAACTGCACTAAGACTGCCAGAGCTGGTTGGGTGGAGTTGGAGAGAAGCTCCTTGTGACTGAGGCCAGGGCACAGGGTGCAGACTGGCCCCATGGGGGCTCTCGCTGAGCGCATGGTGACACTCTCAGACAATATCTGCAGAGGGCATCCTCTTGCTTAGTAGAGGTACTGTGTGTTCTGATTTTAAGATGGCCCAGAAAAGGTTCTAGCTTCTAGCTTTCTTTTCTCCTGCCGTGCAAGAACGTGATGCTATAAAAATGTAGCCTTCTTGTCTTTGAGCTCATTTTAGAGTTCCCATCCACCATCCCATCAGGTTTGGTGCCTCAGAGGTCTTTTTCTGACCTCTTTGCAGAGTTTTCTTCTTAGGATATATTCTGTTGCAAATGTTGAGGCTGACACCATAGAAGGAAGTCTCCAATGTTTTTTATTAAAATCTTGTGTGATTCTTTAGTATGTAGAGACACTAATGTGTTAAGGAGTGCAGGAAGCAGAGAGAGGGAATGTGTCTATTTTGTGGTCAGCATAGAATAAAAAGAGATCACAGATTTTAAAAAATTTCCTGATTCCTCCTTATGTGTAACTAATCATATTTACCATTGCAAAATGGGTTAGCTGGGAGCAGTGAGGTGATGATCCAGCATCCTGGTAAGGCATGGGTGGATTTACATCTGCTTTTCAGCAACAATTAATGTAATTTGCAATTTTATTTAATTATTTAATTGCTAGAGTTAATTAGTTAATTAGTGATAGTTAAAGGAGCTTTCTATTGTCAGTTACCTTCTGAGATAAAGGACATGGCTGTCAAAACACTTGATATTTGGAGCTAATGTTTTAGGTAATTTAGGTAATTATTTTGTTGTATCCTAGCTGTGTTACAAATAAATGATGAATAATTGGAATTTTTTGATAAACAGGATGGTAGGATATGTGTGCTTTATGATCATGATCTATACATGCTTTGCATGCACTGATTGCTTTGGAGGGCAAATCTGGCCCATCTATTTCAAAAAAACATATTTATACAAATTGGGTAGTTATGGCATTTCTGCTTTAATCATAACATATTCACTTATTTAAAATTTTTTATTATTATTGTTATTTTATTTGACAGAGACAGTGAGAGAAAGACAGACAGAAAGGTCTTCTTTCCGTTGGTTCACTCCCCAAATGGCCACTACGGCTGGAACTACGCTGATCAGAAGCCAGGAGCCAGGTGCCTCCTCCTGGTCTCCCACGTAGGTGCAGGTGCCCAAGCACTTGGGCCATCCTCCACTGCCTTCTTGGGCCACAGCAGAGAGCTAGACTGGAAGAGGAGCAACCGGGACAGAACCCGGCACCCATGTGGGATGCCAGTGCCTCAGGTGGAGGATTAACCAAGTGAGCCATGGCGCTGGCCCCAAAAGTTTTATTATTTTTAAAATTATTTATTTATTTTTTGAAAGGCAGAGGTACAGAGAGAGAGAGATCTTTCATCCACTGTTTCAGTCACCAAATGGCTGCAATGGCTGGAGCTAGGCCACTTGGAAGCCAGGAGCCTTTTCCAGGTCTCCCATGTGGGTGCAGAAGCCCAAGCCCTTGGGTCATCATTTGTTGCTTTCCCAGGCACAATAGCAGGAAGCTGGATCAGAAGTGGAGCAGCCAGGAACTGAATTGCCCCAGTAATCACTTCTTATAAAGATCTTTTACTTAAGTTCTCTACCTATGACCACCAATATTTCTATAATGTATCTTTCATAATTACATTTCTTAAGCATGGTTTTGATTCTGGAATTTGTTTTTCTGCAAAAAATCTACCAGTCATGCAGTTTTCTGCCATTTCCAACATTGCTAACTTTATTTTTACTCTCCCATTTGACCCTGGAGCCACGCAGGCCTCCTAGGGCTGTTGTTTGGGTTCTTTTACATTCGGGACCTTTCTCCTTCAATGCTGCCAGGCAAGCCAGGTTATAATTGCTTTTAGTTTCTAGCTTCCTGGCTTATAACTGCATGACTCTGAACAATTTGCCTAACTGCTCCGAGCCGTACTTGTGTACAAATTTGAAATGTTCACATCACAATTAGTATAAAATATGTATAAATAGTTCAGCATTGTTTCTGCCAAATATCAAATTTTTTGCAATGTTGTATGCAATTCTTACTATTACAGCTCTATTAGTATAGCCATTATCACAACACTATTCTTCCTCAAATACTTAAAATTAACCAAAAAGCCTTTCTGGCTCATGTTATGTCACTCTATTCTTTCTCAAGTCTGTTTCTTCTTAGCACCTGACTTTATCTGGAGGATATTAATCTACCTACATTGGTTTAGTTCTTTAATTATTCTCTATTGAAGAGCAGCAAATATTTGGGTCCCTCTCCTCTGCCAAGCACTGTGTGTTATATAGGGATCCACAGGCACATAATAGAGAATTGCAGGAAGTGTGTGTACGTGTACACATGCTTTTAATGGGACTGGGGAAAGACCATCTGTAGGTTAAATAGGGCTATGGATTGTTTCAGGGTAAATTAGCGGTAAGGAGTAAAAATGACTTTCTCCATATGTCCATTTAAAAGCCTAACATCTTTTAATTTGAGGATTTATTTTTAAGTGATTATAGTTATCCCTGTCCTTGGTATGGCCTCACATATGCTTTCTTTCATAGATTCTTCTCTATCCTCATCCAAATGCAGATGAGAGGTAGAAAGGGAATTCCTCCTTGAAAAGCCGCATCCCAACACATGATAGCGTGGAGTGGTGAGGTTGGGTTGAGGCGGAACAGCATTTCATGCAGCAGGAACTGTAGGGTCAAAGGTGCTGTGGTGAGTAGGATTAAGAACTGCACAAAGTTTGCTGTTAGTGGAGCATGACGTTCAAAGTCGAATATTTCAGGATGAGGCCTGAGAAGCCATGGGAGTCAGCCCAATTGGACTTGCAGGTCTGTGGCCTCTGTATCTATATCTCCCTATGCCTGTGCACTTAGGGAAGTAGGTCTATGTAGGCAATTTATAATAGGCAAAGTCTGCATTTGTGACGTACTTCTAAAGGTGGACTTGGATTTTACATATGGCATAATAAGGCCTCTCTTCCAAGGACTGTTTTCCTAAGCAAATGGAGAGACCATTCGTTGAAGTCATACATGCATCCTCTATAGTATAATTATATATACTCTATAGTGTAATTATATATATATTATATAGAATATATTATATAGTGTAACTATATACTCTATAATATATACATATATATTACATATACATATACATTACATATATAATGTGTATATATACATTATTGAATATATAAATATAATTCTATAAATAATTTATAACTTATACAGTATAGTTTGTATAAGTGTCAATTTATGTAATAAATATGTATAATTTAAGTATACTATAAACATAATTATATATGCTCATACATGCATATAGTATACTCTATGTATACTCAATAGTGTAATTCATAGCAGAGCTTTCATTTTTAATAATGCAAGTGTTGAAAGACTGGAAATGTTGAATATCATTTATGACCTCGGGGGTGTGGGGTTCTTTATGAAATGTGATGGCAGACAGGGACTTGGGCCAGCTGGTGTCCCTTAGTGAGAAGTCGCAGGATCACTACAGATTCACGCCTCCCTGACACATTTGACACGGCAGAAGGCCTGCCAAGGGTTTCTGTTCACAGCCTCGCTTTCTGTGAGCACATTTTTTTTCGCTGTGTTTCAAACTCTGTCTGTTTTGACCATATTTGATGTGTGTGTCTTTGTTGGCATTTCAGTTAAGGTTTGGCCTCCTTCCTCCCTTCAGGCCCCTGATTTGCTAGATCAATGTGCTGCTGTTCACAACTTTCTGCAATAACTGCTTTCAAATGTCTGAATTATTTTGAATTCTAGAACATCTTGTGTTTTTACTCCAAAAATATTTTCCCTACTAAGCTGAGTGTTGCCTAGTAGCTTTTAACTCTCTCTTTTGGTGGCAATCTCTCTTCCTTAGTAATTAAGCAACAAGACCCAAAGCACCCTAACCTCGAGAGCTTAAAATTCCTGAGAAGAATTAGATGCGAAGGAAATAAACACTGGAACTTGAACTGTAATTAGCCTGTAAGTGGGAGGTTGGGGAGAGGTTTGCTAGGCGGCTGGGCAAACAGAGGGAAGCAGAAAGTGTCAGCATATTTGCAACACTGCAGGGGAGGATGAGCCCTTCCTATGGGTCTGTGCTCACCAAATAACTTTTTTTTTTTTTTTTTTGACAGGCAGAGTGGACAGTGAGAGGGAGAGACAGAGAGGAAGGTCTTCCTTTGCCATTGGTTCACCCTCCAATGGCCACGGCTGGCGCACCGCGCTGATCCGATGGCAGGAGCCAGGAGCCAGGTGCTTTTCCTGGTCTCCCATGGGGTGCAGGGCCCAAGCACCTGGGCCATCCTCCACTGCACTCCCTGGCCACAGCAGAGAGCTGGCCTGGAAGAGGGGCAACCGGGACAGAATCCGGCGCCCCAACCGGGACTAGAACCCGGTGTGCCGGCACCGCTAGGCGGAGGATTATCCTAGTGAGCCGCGGCGCCGGCCCACCAAATAACTTTTTAATTATCGCTCAGGGATTTCCAGGTAAAGTTGCTAACCTGATGGTTCAAAACTATAGAATCTTTGGCACTTACATTTTATGTATTAGAAGAGAATCACTTGGGCCTTTCCAATTATATGCCAGGCTCCTAGGAATTGCACCCCTCAGGTGAACTAATCGCTCGCGGGTCTGAGCCTGCGGGGCTGAGCTGCCAGTCCTTCCTGGATAAGGCCTCTCTCAGAGGGTCTGCCTCGGCCACCTCTAGTTCTTAGCTCCATCTTCTGCAATGTTTCACAAAGTTTCTTGGGAAATAGATCGGGCATATCAAGGAGTAAATTTCCAAACAGTCAACACCTCCAGGTTTATCACCTCCAGCTGAAACAGGACACCTCCAGCCTCCTACCTGAATTAGCACCCGGCAGAATCTGAATGGCTCAGAGCCTGGCTGGCTGAATGTGAGGACTGAGCACCCCTAGGAGGGTGGGAGAGGTTCATCTGGGTCACCCCTAAAAGAAGCTGTGTTGAAGTCCTAACTGTTAGTGCCGCAGAGCCTGACCTTATTTAGAAAGAGGGCTGTGGCAGATATAATTTGTTAAGATGAGTTCGCAGAAGAGGAGGATGGGCCCCTAGTCCAGGATGACTGGCATCCGTGTGAAAACAGTGACAGGGAAAACACAGAGGAAGGTGGAGGGTTAGTGAGGTGACGCATCTGGAAGCCAAGGAATGCCCAAGATTGCTGGTTCACCACTGGAATGAGGAAGAGGCACTAGAGGATTCTCCCCTGCAGTGTCCAGCGGGAGCGCAGCCCTGCTGACACCTTGATTTTGGGCTTCTAGCCTGCTGTACCCTGCTGTTTTAAGCCACCCAGTTTGTGGTGTTTGTTGCAGCAGCGCTAGGACACTCACACAGAAGCTCTGCAATGGAGGACTCTGCTTTGTATTCCTTGGATCACACCTGGCTCTTGGTCTTGGGGTTGCCCGCCCGGCTGAAGGCTACAGCGTGTCCAAGCTACCCCTGTGTGATGGTCTCACCCACAGTTTCCTTTGCTGATGCTTGCTCCCAGTCTGTGATGTGCTCCCAGGAACACAGATTTCATGACCATTAGATGGCTTTTTCTTCATCCAATCGGCTTTTCACCAGCACCTTTGGGATGAGCTAGTTTGGTTTCCTGACATGCTGCAGACTGAACATGGCAGAGCAGCCACCTTGTCTGGCTTACCTCCCAGACCCAGACTGGGCCAAATCCTTGTGCAGTTTCCATCAGCTCATCTGGTCCCAAACCATCTTTGAAGGGAAAACAAACAAACATACTCCTATCACTTTATTTTTTAATTAAAAATCTTCATTCATAGAAGTTTAGATAGATAAATAGATAATAGATAGATACAACTCTAAAATAGGGATTGGTAGAGGCCAGGAAGGGTGAGGGTATGAGAGGAGATCTGATTATGGGCAGTGACATGCCAGGTGAAGGTAGTGGGTTGTGGTACTACATAGAGCTGTGTGGTCTGTGATAAATTGCTTGCTATGATTGATTTATGCTGTGTGTGTGTTGAAATATTGCACTATACACTGTGCATAAAAATGTACAAGAATTTCATAGTAAAAACCCAAAATTTAAAAAGTAAAAAGAGTTCAGAATGAAAGATGGATAAATACCTGGAATATTCCGATTTTAAGTGTATGATCTAGTAAATGTTAGTAAATTGATAAAAATCAAGTTTGATTAGTTAGAGAACCAGAATCATAGGCTTCCCTACCCAATAACGCGGTGTCTGAGGTGCTCATGAGGCCGTCACATGTTCGACCTTTGGCCAAGACTGCTAAAACCACTGTAATTGAGTCTCTGTTACCTTCATTTTAATCTTGCAGAGATATGAAAGATGTCTTTGTTTTCAATAGGAAGCACTGAAATAGTTTCAAATAATAACAAAAAATAATATGTTTACTAGCATCGAGAAAGAAATCTTCAATTTTCAGTGTGACTTTCTGTAAATAAATGCTTCGTTTGACTGCACTTGGTTGTATCATAGATCTGTCCTCATTGGAGAAAATGAAAACTGTCAGATCCAAAAGCAGCCCTACAGCTAGGCCTTCAGTAGCAACAGGGAACTCTGCAGAGCCTGAGACTACAGGATGTACTTTCTTTAGCAAATGGTTTTCAACCGCCTCACCACCTATCTGTTCTTTATTTTGAGCTGAGTTTCTGGTGCTTGTGGAGTCACAAGGCTCGTACTGTTGTAAAGTCTCCAGGGTGACCACAGGCTCAGGTCAGTTCCCGTGCTCCCCACTTCTGCTCTCACAAGGGGACCTAGGGACTCTACTGGCAGCATTTCTTGTACATTTAGAAAATTTTAAAAATTATTTATCTAAGAGGCAGAGAGACAGATACAGACTGCTCCCAACCATTGGTTCACTCCCCAAATGCCTGCAAGTGATTGGGGCTGGATTAGGCCAAAACCTGGTGCTGAGAATTCACTCCAGGTCCCCCAAATAGGTGGCCAGATCCCAATTACTTGCCTCTTCGCCACCGTCTGCCAGGCTGTACACTAGCAGGAAGCCAGCGTTAGGAACCGAAGCTGGAAATTGAATCCAGGCACTCTAATTTGGGACATGGGAATCTTAACCACTGGTCTGAATGCCTGCCCTGACATTTCTTTTAAATGCTCTTAGCAGAGATTCTTAGTCTCGAATGGCCCCAGTCTAGGTGATCGCTGAGGACATGAGCTCTTTTCTACTTCCCTTTCTGTTTTATTCAGAAGCCATTGACTACTGCTGGTAACTATGTCTTAGGGACATGTAAAAAAATCACAAACATGGAGGACTTGCAAATATTTATGTTATCTTATTTTGTAGTTTATTTGCTGTGCTTTATTTTCTTATTAAGTCTTTTTCCACCTCTCGCTCCTGATGTTTATTCTTGGCAAATATTTTCTTTTTTTTTTTCTTTTTTTTTTCTTTTTTTTAATTTTTTTTAACTTTTATTTAATGAATATAAATTTCCAAAGTATGATTTATGGATTACAATGGCTTCCCCCCATACCGTACCTCCCACCCACAACCCTCCCCTTTCCCACTCCCTCTCCCCTTCCATTCACATCAAGATTCATTTTCGATTATCTTAATATACAGAAGATCAGCTTAGTATACATTAAGTAAGGATTTCAACAGTTTGCTCCCACACAGAAACATAAAGTGAAAAATAATAGATGATTTTTTTTAAATGATGATGAAATCAGATCAGACCTATTGTCATGTTTAATCCCAGTGAGAGTCAAGTTGGGAGTTGATAATTTCTTTTTTTTTTTTTTTTTTTACAGAGGATCAGTTTAGTATGCATTAAGTAAGGATTTCAACAGTTTGCACCCCCATAGAAACACAAAGTGAAATATATTGTTTGAGTACTCATTATAGCATTAAATCTCAATGCACAGCACATTAAGGACAGAGATCCTACATGAGGAGTAAGTGCACAGTGACTCCTGTTGTTGACTTTACCAATTGACACTCCTGTCTATGGCATCAGTAATCTCCCTATGCTCCAGTCATGAGTTTCCAAGGCTATGGAAGCCCTCTGAGCTCTCCGACTCCCATCTTGTCTAGACAAGGTCATAGTCAAAGTGGAGGTTCTCTCCTCCCTTCAGAGAAAGGTACCTCCTTCTTTGAAGACCTGTTCTTTCCACTGGGATCTCACTCACAGAGATCTTTTGCCAGAGTGTCTTGGCTTTCCATGCCTGAAATACTCTCATGGGCTTTTCAGCCAGATCCGAATGCCTTTAGGGCTGATTCTGAGGCCAGAGTGCTATTTAGGACATCTGCCATTCTATGAGTCTGCTGAGTATCTCACTTCCCATGTTGGATCACTCTCCCCTTTATTTATTCTATTGGTTAGTGTTAGCAGGTACTAGACTTGTTTATGTGCTCCCTTTGACTCTTAGTCCTTTCATTATGATCAATTGTGAACTGAAATTGATCACTTGGAATAGTGAGATGGCATTGGTACATGCCACCTTGATGGGATTGAATTGGAATCCCCTGGTATGTTTCTAACTCTACCATTTGGGGCAAGTCAGCTTGAGCATGTCCCAAATTATACATCTCTTCCCTCTCTTATTCCCACTCTTATGTTTAACAGGGATCACATTTCAGTTAATTTTCAACACTTAAGAATAACTGTGTATTAATTACAGAATTAAACCAGTCATATTAAGTAGAACAGACAAAAAAAACTACTAAGAGGGATAATGTATTAAGTTGTTCATTAACAGTCAGGGCTATGCTGATCAAGTCACCATTTCCCATAGTGTCCATTTCACTTCAACAGGTTTGCTTTTTGGTGTTCAGTCAGTTGTCACCGATCAGGGAGAACATATGGTATTTGTCCCTTTGGGACTGGCTTATTTCACTCAGCATGATGTGTTCCAGATTCCTCCATTTTGTTGCAAATGACTGGATTTCGTTGTTTCTTACTGCGGTATAGTATTCTAAAGAGTACATATCCCATAATTTCTTTATCCAGTCTACCGTTGATGGGCATTTAGGTTGGTTCCAGGTCTTAGCTATTGTGAATTGAGCTGCAATAAACATTAGGGTGCAGACCACTTTTTTGTTTGCCAATTTAAATTCCTTTGGGTAAATTCCAAGGGTGGGATGGCTGGGTCGAACAGTAGGGTTATCTTCAGGTTTCTGAGGAATCTCCAGACTGACTTCCATAGTGGCTTGACCAGTTTGCATTCCCACCAACAGTGGGTTAGTGTCCCTTTTTCCCCACATCCTCTCCAGCATCTGTTGTTGGTAGATTTCTGTATGTGAGCCATTCTAACTGGGGTGAGGTGAAACCTCATGGTGGTTTTGATTTGCATTTCCCTGATTGCTAATGACCTTGAGCATTTTTTCATGTGCCTGTTGGCCCTTTGGATTTCCTCTTTTGAAAAATGTCTATTGAGGTCCTTGGCCCATCTCTTAAGTGGGTTGTTGGTTTTGTTTTTGTGGAGTTTCTTGATCTCTTTGTAGATTCTGGTTATTAACCCTTTATCTGTTGCATAGTTTGCAAATATTTTTTCCCATTCTGTCGGTTGTCTCTTCACTCTCCTGACTGTTTCTTTTGCAGTACAGAAACTTCTCAATTTGATGCAATCCCAATAGTTGATTTTGGCTTTGACTGCCTGTGCCTCCCGGGTCTTTTCCAGAAATTCTTTGCCTGTGCCAATATCTTGAAGGGTTTCTCCAATGTTCTCTAGTAACTTGATGGTGTCAGGTCGTAGATTTAGGTCTTTGATCCACGTTGAGTGGATTTTTGTGTAAGGTGTAAGGTAGGGGTCTTGCTTCATGATTCTGCACGTGGAAATCCAATTTTCCCAGCACCATTTATTGAATAGACTGTCCTTGCTCCAGGAATTAGTTTTAGATCCTTGATCAAATATAAGTTGGCTGTAGATGTTTGGGTTGATTTCTGGTGTTTCAATTCTGTTCCATTGGTCTATCCATCTGTTTCTGTACCAGTACCATGCTGTTTTGACAACAACTGCCCTGTAGTATGTCCTGAAATCTGGCATTGTGATGCCTCCGGCTTTGTTTTTGTTGTACAAGATTGCTTTAGCTATTCGAGGTCTCTTGTGCCTCCATATAAATTTCAGCACCATTTTTTCCAGATCTGAGAAGAAGGTCTTCGGTATCTTGATTGGTATTGCATTGAATTTATAAATTGCTTTTGGGAGAATGGACATTTTGATGATATTGATTCTTCCAATCCATGAGCATGGAAGATTTTTCCATTTCTTGGTATCCTCTTCTATTTCTTTCTTTAAGGTTTTGTAATTTTCATCGTAGAGATCTTGAACGTCCTTGGTTAAGTTTATTCCAAGGTATTTGATTGTTTTTGTAGCTATTGTGAATGGGATTGATCTTAGAAGTTCTTCCTCAGCCATGGCCTTGTCTGTGTATACAAAGGCTGTTGATTTTTGTGCATTGATTTTATACCCTGCTACTTATTCTTGGCAAATATTTTCTTTTTATGGAAAAAATCTCAGGCCAGTCATTCTCTATGAAGATAAAACATTTAAAAATTTGAAAAATTATAAAGTAGTGCACTTTAAACTCAGAATTAGGGGATCTAGGGCAGGGCAAAAGTTATGTTTATGTGTGTGACTATATGGACCTGCCTTTAGTATGTGCTCTCTCAGCTCAGACAGTCCTTGCATCCTGAAGTGCCATGGCCCAAAAGAGATGGCTGGGTAATAAAATATATGGGATGCAGGCATCAAATAGATAGATCTCAAAACCAAAAGTGCAGAGTAAAAAGCACAGATTTCAGAATATCATGTGTTTGCTGGCAAATGTTAAGTTAAACCTCATTATCATAAACCATATGATGTCTTTGAGAGAGTATGTGTGTGTTTGTAAATGTATATGAATAGAAAGTAGAGTGGCTAACTATTAAAGTCATGATAATAGTTATCCCTGGGAGAAGAGGAACAGGTGTGGGGAAGGAAGCATACATCTGTATTTAAAATAAATCTCCAAGAAGATATGATATTTTGGCAAATGGGTTCATGATTATGAGTATTTGTTTTATATATATATATATATAAGAATATATATATATATATATATATATGTGTGATCTATTTATTTGAAAGTCAGAGTTACAGAGAGAAAGAAGGTCTTACATGAGCTAGTTCACTCCCCAGATGGCCGCAACGGTCGAAGCTGCACTGATCTGAAGCCAGGAGTCAGTAGGTTCTGCCAGGCCTCCCATGGGAGTGCAGGGGCCCAAGGACTTAGGCCATCCTCTACTGCTTTCCCAGGCCATAGCAGAGATCTGGATTGTAAGTAGAGCATCCAGGACTTGAACTGATCCCCATATGGGATGCCGGCACTGCAGGTGGCAGCTTTACCCACAGCACCACAGCGCTGGCCCCAGGTATTTGTTATATTAACATTTGGACTTTATTAACATTTTTGTGATGAAAAAACTCCATGTAATATTTCCTAGTGAAATAGATCCCAACTAGGACTAGGAACCATGTAGTTTGCAGGGCTCTGGGAATGAGACTGAATCAATTGTTGAACACATCTAATATTTCATGATGCCATTCTGCAAAAGATGTGAATGAGCAGGATGAATTTTCACAGTGAGGAAGGCCCCCAGTTGTCCTGGCTCCAGGAAAGCTGTACTAGCTTACAGGTCAGGAATAAAGACCCTTGCAGCAAAATCAGGACCACACCAGGCTTGACACCTGCTAGCTGGAGAACTAGGCAAGTGTTTATCTTCTCCAGGCCTCCATTTCCCTCTCTGTAGAATGAGAGTAATAATGCCCATCTCAGCACCGTTGTGAGGATCAAATGGGTTCCTGTGTGTGAAGTCTGGAATGTAGAAGCTGTGCTACAGGATAACCTATTATTTTCATCACCACCCCTCATTTAGCAGCCTTAGTTCTTCCAATGGACCCTTCGTTTTTCCTGCGGGATCTTTACCACTGTTATTTCCTGTACCTAGGATGCTCTTCCTTTCTCCCCTATTGCATCTGGGTAACTCCTTATCTTTCCCTTGCAGGGTCAGGTCCTACTCATACAACTGTAGTTTGATAATAATTTATGAACTACTCGCTAATGTCTGCTTTTCTCACCAGATTGGAAAGTGCTTTTCTGCTTTACTGCTGTGTCTCTAATGCCTAGAACAGTATTTGACATAGAGTAGGCATGGGGAAATTCTATACTGAGTAAATCAGTAAATCAGCAAAGTTACTGTAGAAGAGGCAAACATTCAGAGTCAATTTTAGGAAGAAATAAATTTGATTCAGTGCACTTTGGCTTAAGGATTAACCTACTGGTATTAGGAAGTAAAACTAGGATTATATAATTTAATAAAAATATATGCCATATGTACTGGTATATTTTAATAATAAATAATATGGTAGCACAATTTACTTGACTGACCCCATGTTTATAACTCAGCTTGAGGAGATCATCTGATGGATGGTGATGTATATATTGTCACACATTTTCATTTGTTATAGAAAGCAAGACAGTTTCCAAACCTGGAATCTTAAGGCTTGATAATATGCCCTCAATCTAATGCCTTTCTTCAAAAATTGCAGAATAGGTAAGGAGAAAAATGAACAAGCAGGAGAAGATACATTCTAAGGGTTAGATCAACCTAGCCTCATTCAGAATAAACTGGCACAATAAATGGTTTGCAAATAGGGATTTTGTAAATAAGATAGAATGTTATTTGTAACTTCTAGGCAAACCACAACAGTAAACCCTTTGGAAGGGTGACTTTCAGAATGGAAGAAAGGCAGGAAACTGACTCCATAGATGAGGGTTTATTTACTCTGGGAGAGAAACATCAGAATGCCTTCACATTTAAGGAAGCCCTGTGGATTCAGATACCAACTTATTTCTCCAAGAAAGGCATCCCATAGGATTTTGAGTTGTTTGACAGTACAGATTTATAAGATAAAGTTGGGGAGTAGAGCAAAATATAGCCAAGCAACAAGTGGGGACTTTAAAAAACTGAAGGAATTCTCATGATTTAGATGGATGGTAGGAAGGTGAAATTCTAGGACTAGGAAAATTCTAGGACAGGGTTCTAGCCAAAAACAACAAAAACAAAAAGAGTAGAATTTGTTATAATAAGAAAGAGAAGAGGAAGGGGAGTGGGAGTGAGGGTGGGAGGGTGGCACAATGGGAAGAATCACCAAGATCATAAAGTTGTAATTGTGAAATGTATGAAGTATGCAACCACAGAGCAGTATATGCCTATATACATTCATATATACATACTTCTAAGTATGTAACAACTTGCCATAAGACTCTGAAATCCCTTAAGCTGGCTGATAAAAACAGCAGCTTAAGTGTTAAAAAGATCAATGGATAGGAACAAGTGATAAAATGTAGATACAATCAAGAGTTAAAGTGATCATTTTAATAGGACTAAGTGTTTGGAAACAAGAATAGACAGAATTAAAAAGAAGTGGAGGCTCCACCATGGGAAGCAGTCCATATAGAAGACTCATAGAATAATAATCACTTTAAGTAACCATCCGACCTCAGAATCAGCCTCAAGGCATTCCAGTCTGCCTGGAAAGCCCAGGGGGAGCATTTTAGACATGGAAAGCCAAGACACTCTGGGAAAAAATGCCCTACATAAAGGACCCTTGTGGGTGAGACACCAGTGGAAAGAAGTGGCCACCAAAGAGAGTACTTTTCTCCAAAGGGAGGAGAGAACTTTCACTTTGCTTATGGCCTTGTCAAGCTACTGGATCCAAAAGGCTTCTATAGCTGAGGCAGCTCATGTCAAGAACATTAGATGATCATTGATGTCATATATAAGAGTGTTATTTGTTAAATAAACAGCAAGAGTCACTGTGCACTAACTTCCCATGCAGGACCTCTGTCCACAAAGAGTTGTATCATGAAACTTAATAGTAAAACTTGTTCTCAAGAATTGCTTCATTTTAGTGTATTAAAAGGAGGATATTATTATGTCTCCCAAGTTATAGTCATGTCTAAGAGCTCAAAAAAGATGTATTATTCTTGGGTTCTTCTTTAAAGACAATCAAGTTTCAAAAAGGAAAGAAGGGGGAGGAAGAAAGGGAAAAGAAGGGGGGAAGTGAAAACACCTTTAAGAATAACAAAGAACACCCCTTGTTTAGACTGTTGAACACTTCTCTTAGTTTTTCTTCTCCATTCTTTCTTCCTCTCTTTCTTTCTTTCTTTCTTTCTTGTTTCCTTTTCTTTTTTATTTTATTTTATTTATTTGGAAGTCAGAGTTACACAGAGAAAGGAGAGTCAGAGATAGAGAGGTCTTCTATCTGATGGTTCACTCCCCAACTGGCTGCAGAGGCCAGAGCTGTGCAGATCCAAAGCCAAGAGCCAGGAGTTCCTTCTGGGTCTCCCACACGGGTTCAGGGGCCCAAGGACCTGGGCCATCCTCCACTGCTTTCCCAGGTCATAGGAGAGAACTGGATTGGAAGTGGAGCAGTGGGGACCTGAACCATTGCCCATATGGGATGCCGGTGCTTCAGGCCAGGGCATTAACATGCTGCACCACAGTGCTGGCCCCTCTTGTTTCCTTTTCTTTCTCAGACCAAACAGGAGAAGGGGGAAGAATGGAGAGGGGTGTGTGGGAGGATGGGGGTAGTGGGAAGAATTACTATGTTCCTAATGTTGTATTTATTAGAGACATACAAATAAATTAAGAAAAATGGAATCACTGGGAAAATTACTTCTGAGTCATGTGAAATCCTACATTTCCATTAACTGTAATATTCTGAAATCATAAACTTATTCTTTGGTTTCAGTTACTTTCCAAGCTCAGAATAAGGGTGCTCTTTTCTACATTTTTAAATTAAGTAATTAATTAATTTGGCAGAGTAAGAGACAAATAGAGGAAAGAGGTAGAGAGTGCAAGCTCCCATCCATTGGTTCACTCCCAAAATCCCACAACAGACAGGTCTGGGCTACACTGACAAAAATCAGTGTTGGAGATGACATTTTCTTTACAAAATAAGTTTAGGGCTGATACTGTGTCATAGTAAGTTAAGCTTCCACCTGTGGCACTGGTATCCCAAATGGGTGCCAGTTCATGTCCCAGCTACTCCTCTTCAGATTCAACTTTCTACTAATGGCCTGGGAAAGCAGCAGAGAATGTCCCAAGTGCTTGGGCCCCTGAACCCACATGGGAGACCAGGAAGAAGCTCCTGGCTCTTGGCTTCCACCAGCCCAGCTCCAGCCATTGTGGCCATTTGGGGACCGAAACAGTGGATGGAATCTCTCTCTCTCTCCCTCTCCATCCCCCCCCCCTCAAATCAATAAATCTTAAAAAAGTAAGTGTTTATTAGATGTTAGATATTATATACAATTCATAAATTCCTTATGAAACAATTGCCAACCTTTCCCAATTTTGTGGGTACTTTCAATGTATTTGCAAATTTTGCTGTGAAAGAGGGTCTCTAGTTTTAAGCAACATGCTTAAAACTGAAGTCTTTTAATGAAAATGATTTCTCAAGGGGCTGGTGTTGTGGTGCAGTGGCTGAAGCTGAAGCACTGTTCAAGTCCTGGTTGCTTCACTAACTATTCAACTCTGTGCTAATATCCCTGGGAAAGCAGTGGAAGATAACCCGAAAACGTGGGTCCCTACCATCCACTTTGGAGACCCAGATTGAGTTCTAGGCTGCTGGCTTCAGCCTGGCCCTTCCTCAGCCATGAAGGCCATTTGAGGAATGAACCAGTAGATAGAAGATCTTTGTCTCTCTGTCTCTCTCCCTATAACTCTGCCTTTCAAACAAATAAAATCTTAAAAAAAAAATAGCTCTCAAATGCCCTTTTTCTTTATTCCAGTGAAAAAAATAATGGGCAAAAGAAAATTAAATTGACTTACTGAGGAAATAAAAATATTCTGTAACCTCAAATTCACCTAAAATATTTTATTACATTCAGAAGTAGTGCTATTATAAGTTACCTATGACCAAGCACACTAGGTGCTCAAATGAAATGAATATTCATGAAATTAACATTCCAAGGATAAAAACACTGTTGCCAGGAAGCCCCTCTTATGGTAAGATATGGTTAAAGAAATCTCATTTACATGGCAAGCCTATAGCAAGTGCCATAAACACTACAGGAGACACTCCCTACACAGTAAAATGACAGTCCATCAGTTTTAGAACTGAATAGCATCATTTTAGTGGTGTTGCTAGTGTGAAAAAAAGAAGATACAAGTTCAAGATATGATGGCACCAGATCCAAGTAGCCAGTAGTGTTGGTATCTCTGTGGGAGCGCACCCTGCAGTTTAGCAGACTGGCTTCCAGTCTTCTGCCTGCAAGCACGCTTCTTTCCCAAAAGGATGCCTGCTCAGCAGAAGCCACCCCATGGAGCAGACTCCCAACCACCAACCTGAAAGGGATGTGGTTCAGCAAAGAATAAGATAGACTTGAAATCAAAAGGAATTTTACAATGAGAGTTTTGTAGATTTTCTCAGAGATGCTTTTTCTGTATATTCTCTAGTGAAACATTCCAAATTGTACTTACGTCATGATTTCGGTGTGATAGCTAAGTTAGGTCTGGAACACCACACAGCAGTGGTGGCTACATGTTTCGTGAAAATCTTCGGCGAGATGCAGTCCTGTAGAAGCCTCCTTACTGTTTCCTTCATCACGATGTGCCTAGCAGCTTCAAGGGATTTTCAGAGAGGAAACCACAAGACCATAATGAAAGACACACAGACTGCCCACCTATTGTGAGATTTCCCTTAGCGTCTGACTGGCTCCAGCAGGTGATCGCCACAGATGATGCGTACCTGGCAAGTTGGATCAAGAACCTTTTCTCTTCTGAGGAATTTTTTCTACATGCCCAAAAATTGCCTCTCCTAGAACTTCAATAAGCTTATTTTCCAGTGGATTACAGTTGTCACGTGACTTCCTCAGGCACCAGTGAACTCCAGTAGTAAAGACATATCAAGTTCAGGAGGAATATGAAATACGGATTTTAGGATTCTTGGATCTTTCTTTGCTTGAAGGGACTGGCTGTGGAACAGCAGGTTTAGAGACTTCCAGGCCTCTTTACAGAAATCCTACACTTGCTTCCCCCCTCCCTTTTCTAATTTGTAGACTATATCTTGCAACTGTGGGACCAACCTTAGGTTACCAAGAGGTTATGTCTGATGTATTACTCTGTTGCAATTTGACATCTATTGCTATTGTAAAAAATGTTACAATGCAACTTTTACAAAAGGTTTGAAGACATTCTGTAATGGTAATAGTAGCTATTAAGTAACCTTTGCCTAGAGAAAACAAGATATATGGGGTCAGCTCAGAAGTATTACTGGTTGTGGCCGGCACTGTGGCTCACTAGGCTAATCCTCTGCCTTGCGGCGCTGGCACACCGAGTTCTAGTCCCGGTTGGGGTGCCGGATTCTGTCCTGGTTGCCCCTCTTCCAGGCCAGCTCTCTGCTGTGGCCCAGGAGTGCAGTGGAGGATGGCCCAAGTGCTTGGGCCCTGCACCCCATGGGAGACCAGGATTAAGTACCTAGCTCCTGCCATCGGGTCAGCGTGGGTTTCTCTCTGTTTCTCTCTCTCTCACTGTCCACTCTGCCTGTCAAAAAGAGAAGTATTACTGGTCGCCTGGCCCGGTCTCCTCCAGCCCCCGGGAGAAGTGGCTCATCTCTTTCTGTGCCTCCTCCTCATTGTCTTCCTCCAACTTGTGATTCTCCAAGTGGTCCAGGCTGTGCTCCCACTCCAGTTTTAGTGCCCAAGGTGCCCCTATCCATCCTCTCTCCTCCCTGATACTACCCCCACCTCCGCCTCCGCCTCCACCTCCGCAGGTGTTTCCAGAGGTGGAGAACAACCTTGGCAGCGCCTGTGCCGGCCACTTCGCAGCGCCTGTTATGGCCCTGCCACAGACCCCGTGAGGCAGGCTAGGTCAGGCCAATAGGCTAGAGTGAGCAGGTGCTTGGGGGCCTTGGGAGGACTCCTGAAATCGTGTACTTAGAAGACTTGTGCTGGACCACACTTGGGTAAACACTTGTTTAACTAATAGTCACCCTTTTTCCAAAAACAATGTTATGTACTTCTCACAGTTTATTTTCAACACATTCACTGGGGGTGGTTCTGTGGCCTGTGATGTGGCATCCCTTATGGGCCCTGGTTTGGGTTCCAGCTGTTCCTCATCCAATCCAGCTTTCTGCTTATGGCCTGGAAAATCAGTGAAAGATGGCCCAAGTCCCTGGGCCCCTGCACCCACATAGGAGACCCAGAAGAAGTTCCTGGCTCCTGATTTCCTATAGGCCCGGCTCTGGCAATTGCAACCATTTGGGGAGTGAACCAGTGGAAGGAAGACCTTTCTCGCTCTCTGTAACTCTACCTCTCGAAAACAAAACAAAACAACAACAACAACAAAAAAAAACCTTTTACCTGAAAGGCAGACACACACAGGGAAACAGAGAGAGGCACTCCCACCTGCTGATTCACTCCTCAAGTTCCCTCAAGCCAGCAGCTCAGTGCAGGTCTCCTACATGAGTGGCAGGGACCCAAGCACTCCAGCCATTGCCTGCTTCCTCCTAGGGGCTGCATTAGCAGGAGCACCTGGACTCCAACCCAGGTACCCTTATATGTGTTGGGGTACAAGCATCCCAACCAGCACCTTAACCATGAGATCCAATGTCCACCCTAAATGATATTCTGATGCTCCTGTTCACCTTATAACTTCACTATTCAAAGCATAGGCCACCAAGGAGCAGCATCATTGTTACCTTGGGGCCTGCTGGGAACGCAGATCATCAGGCTCCACCCCAGAATCAAAACAAGATGCTCCGGTGATGCAACAGACTTTAGAGTTGGTTCAGTTCTGCCCTGCAAAGCCCTAGCAAGTGGTCCTTATAACAAAATAGTAATGAATGACCAACCATGAAATCTGTTATTTTCTTTAGGCAGCTTAAATATTAGCAAGTTCTTCCTGGTACTGAGCTCAAGCCCAACTCCTTGAATTTTGAATTTAGTGGTCTTGGTTTAAGCCCTGGTAGCCTGGGACCAGGCTAATTCCTCTTCTAGAAGGCACTTCACAAGAGATTAGAATATCCTGTTTCTTTCTGGGATTTAAGCTTTTCCAGGTGTAACTAAATCCACATTGCCAGGTGTTCCTGGTATGACTGTTGGAGGTTTCTTCTCTAACCTATTTAGACTACAAATCTCCTTTATTTATTTATTTGAAAGAAAAAGAAAGGAGAGAGAGGGAGAAAAGGAGGAGAGAGAGAGGGGATAGGGAGAAAAAGAGGAGAGAGAGAGGGAGGGGAGGGGGGAAGGGGAGGCGGGAGAGTAAGGGCGAGGGCAAGGGCAAGGGCAAGGGCGAGGGCGAGGGCGAGGGCGGTGGGGGGGGGTGGCACAAGACCTCATATGCTAGTTCACTCTCCAAAGGCCTGCAACAGCCAGGCCTGGACCAGACTGAAATCAGGAGCCTGGAAGTCAATTTGGGTCTCAGGTGGGAGACCCAGTCACCTGAGCTGTTTCCTGCTGCTTCCTGGGATGCACGTTAGCAGCAAGCTGGAATGGGAAGCAGAGCCAGGACTTGAACCAATATGGGATATGTGTGTCTTAACTGCTGCTCCAAATACCTACCCTGGAGACTATGTAAGTCTTAAAGGACTCTTCCAAGTTTAATGTCATGATTGATCCTTTACTCCAGGTGATAGTGGGTAGAAGATTATAGAAATACAGCAATGGTAGTATCTATACAAGTAAGGAGAATATTTTTGTAAAGATTGATTTATTTGAAAGAGTTACAAAGAGGGCGAGCTCTTCCATCCACTTATTTACTCCCCTAATGGCCACATTGCCAGGACTGGTCCAACCTGAAGCCAAGAGCTTCATCTGGGTTTCTTACGTGGGTGGCAGAGGTCCAAATACTGGAGTCTTTTTCTGCTGATTTCCCAGGTGCATTAGCAGAGAGCTGGATTGGAAGTGGAGCAGCAGGGACTTGAACTGGCACCATATGAGTTGCCAGCATCCCATGTGGAAGTTTAACCATCTGTGCCACAATGCTGGCTCCTGGGAGAATAATTCAGAGGCAAAAATTTATCATGAACCATTTCTTTAGATTCAAAATTCTCTCTTGGTGAAGACGTCTCTATTGTGATAGTCGCTCAAGGGGTACCACTTTGCTTTCATTCTAATTTCTATGTGGGTCAGTTATTTAGTACTTTAAAGGTAAAGTAAATATAGACACATATGAAAATCAGTGTTTTCTGTTCTCTACAAATTTATGTTTTAAGAAAAATCCCCTGTAATCCTCAATTTAGCAAATCAACCGTTCAGTAATGTGTACCACACCCATTCAGCTAATAGACAAATCTAAATGTGTTCAACATTTTCTGTCTTTACTGGGTAGAATCAATTTGTGTTACTATATGATTTTCATAATAATTAAACATTATTTCCCTACTAAAGGACAATACTCTTCACAAATGCCTTTAGAAATAAAAAATCATCTTTTTAAAAAAATTTGCTTCCTTAGAATTAAAAAAAATGTCAGATAACCCAGACAAGTTGCAGGTTTTCTTGATGGGTTTTGTGTTAGGGTTGATTAGTTTATAAGCACTGCAGCAGCTGGGGCAGGAGCAGTTTGAATTTTTTTTTTTTTTTTTTTGAGGAAATGATCCACAACCCATTCTGATAATTCACCCACGCTTCCTTCTTTTCACTCTCTTCTACATGTTTTTGCTCTCTCTGACCTCATTCTCATCCTCCCTGTCCCCTCTTTCCTTCCTCTTCTGAGGGTTTTCAGAGCACTGACTCCTTCTCTCACCTCTGCATTTTAACAATAAAGCTGTGTGTATGTGGAGAGACGCTGGAAAATAGGACAGATGGTTCTTTCATTACCAGGGTGCTTTGGATTCATTGAGCTGGATATGTTATTTCTTTCAAGGAGACCGGGCTGGATCCTTTGGAAAACCAGTCATGAATGACAGTAATGTAATATGTGCTGTGGGTCTGGCTGCTGGATTTCGTTCGGTAATTACATTATCCTATCAAGCTTTTTTTTTGAGATCAGAAGTGAGTTTACTCAGTGTTTTCCTACAATGTTTTCCTGGCTGTAAGTTTCTCAGGTAGCTGAGTCACTCTTACAAGTACGCTCTGTGTGTGTGTGTGTTTCATTTCAGCCCTTGCAAGTGAAGAAGCAGTGTAGTTCCTGGTCTTGGATAATTTCTAGAAGAGAAGCCCCAGCCATTTAGCAGACAGCATCCTGGTCCGTCCTTACCATATTCGTCACCTTCAGGAGCCAGGGCCTTTGGGAAAGAGATTCCTCCAAGTGCAGGTAAGCGAAGGCAGCATGCCTGTTGTCCTAACTTCAGACAACCGAAATGTTGTTCTTCAGTGTTTCCATAGCTCGCAAGTGATGTTAAAAAGCAAATCCCTCTCCTGTGTAGACAGTGGCCTGTAATTTTCTCTTACAGGTTTACAGGTGGCCAGAGAGCTTAGGAGACTGTAGATGGAACTAGAGCCTTTGCAGTGTATTCCAAAGTGGAGTTAAGGAAGTGCTAAGTGTTTTATTTTCAATCTGAACAGGCCTTCTGTAGGACAGTACTAAACCAATACAGAAGTAAGGAATAAGACGATTTTGGAGATAAAATGTGAACTTCTGGCATCACAAATAATTGTAGAAATTCTGTGGTTAACAAGCGATGGGCAGGAGGCCCTCTCTGCACCTGCTATTCTCAATAGAATTACTTCTACTTTCCTCTGAAGTGCAACAATGAACAGTAATTTCATCCAAGTACCTTACTATAATTTTTAGGATTATTCTCCTTACTGTTCCTGGAACCCCATGCACCAAGTTCAGGGACCAGTTTGGAACTTGATTCTGAGAACATTCTAGTGCTCAAATGCTCACTCACAATTAACTACATGTGTTGCCCATGAACACCCATGCAGTCTTTCTGATTCTTTGGGGCTTCACCAGAGAACAATTTTTCTACTCACAAATCTGTTACACTAGAGTTTTGTTTGGAGATATTTTTGTGAAGGGCACTTACTGCCTGAGAACATTATGTTTTACATGCCCATGGCTAATTTAGTCTTGGGATCTAACTTTTGGGAATCTCTTGAGCTCTTGCCTGTTCACAATGAGATTGTTCATGGTGGTTTCAAAACCCTTTTCCGTCACAGTCCTGAGCCATTAGACTTAAGGGAATTCTTGATTGCCATGAGCCGAGGCTGGGGGTAGGACCAGGTGCTCTGGTTTTCTACTGCCTGCAGCATTTTAATTTAATTGTATTCAGGCCCATAATCATCTAGATGATTTGTGGAACTGC
The DNA here is from genome assembly GCF_964237555.1 of Oryctolagus cuniculus. Classification (NCBI taxonomy): domain Eukaryota; kingdom Metazoa; phylum Chordata; class Mammalia; order Lagomorpha; family Leporidae; genus Oryctolagus; species Oryctolagus cuniculus. Next base: position 53,187,706 of record NC_091435.1, read on the forward strand.
TTTTCCTGTCAACTTTCACATTTTCCTGCATGAAGAAGCTGGAAGCATTTTGAGATTGGAATAATGATGAAGAGTATGGATTCTGGTGTGTGTCTGATCTAAGTCCTATGTGTGCAGCTTGCTACCTGGGTGTCCTTGGGTAGGTGATAACTTCTGTTTTAGTGCCTTTATATATGTATGCTCTAGTTGACAATAATATCTTTCTTAAAGTGTGGTTTGGAGGATTAAAAGAATTCTCCATCTAAGGATTTGGAATCATCCTGTCATGTTAAGTATTAAGTATATTTGAACTATTTTTATTGACATTTGTTGCATTGTGTTTCTTCTTCTACCCCTATTCTTTGGTTTAGGACTGGCAAATATTCTAGCTTTATCCTTTCCTTGTTGGTCACGCTGAGTCACCACAATATTTGCTTTTAAGTCTAAGATACAATATTTGAATGCTTTTCAACATTATAATGGATCTAAATGAAAGTATTAGATGGAACGTGTTTGCCAAATGAGATTATTTGTAGAGTTCTTGATTTCATTTCTTGTTTTAAGAACTGCATTTAAAATTCTTATTACAAATCAGGTTTTTGTTATTTCTACTAAGCCTCGGTGTAGTTTCATTATGAAAAGCATGAAAAGGTGTGGTTTCCCTCAGCAGAACTAACATCTAATTCTAATAGATGAGTTTTGCCAATGAACTGCTTTTTAGGATGCCATTCATTTTATATTCAGAATCAGATAAGTAAGGATTCCTGCCCAAGACACTTTGAAATGTTAGAATGAATGAGCAAAAATAATAGGTACTACAGTAATAGAAATGTAATGTTAAAAAAATTTTCTTACAGTTTATTCATTTTATTTGAAAGCCAGAAAGAGAGGGAGAGAGAATGAGAATTAATTTTCTTTCAGCTGGTTCACCTCCAAATGCCTGCAATAGCTGAGGTTGGGCCAGGACAAGGTCAGGAGGCTAGAACTCAATCCAGGTCTCCCACATGGGTGGCAGGGACCCAAGAATTTGGATCATCATCTGCTGCCTCCCAGAGCTTGCATTAGCAGGAAGCTGGAATTGCAGGTGGAGCTAGGACTCTAACCCAGGCACTCTGATATGGGATGGGGGCATCCCAAGTGGTGTCTTTTTTTTTTTTTTTTTTTTTTTTAAGACTTGTTTGAAAGGCAGAGGCCGCGTAGGGGGAGAAAGAGTGTCTTCCATCTGCTGGTTCGCTTCCCAAATGGCCGTAATGGCCAGAGGGTCCAGGAGCTTCTCCCGGGTCTCCCAAGCAGGTGCAGGGAACCAAGCATTTGTGGCTTTCCCAGGCCACAGCATAGAGCTGGATCAGAAGTGGAGCAGCTGGCATTCATATGGGATGCCAGCACTTCAGGCTGTGGCTTTACCTGCTATGCTACAACACCTGCCCTTATGGAAGTCTTAATTGTAGGCTTAAGTGATGTTTATTTGGCAGGCAGCAGGAGGTCAGGGAAAGTCTTCTTAGGGATGGATGACAATGTGAGAGCTGTGCTTTGAGAATTTTATGCCACATACAGCATGTGGGCTGATTTAAAGAGATGGATTAGAGGTCATTGCTGGCAGCTGAGGTGAGAAGGAATGAGAGCATGGGTTTAGGCAACATGATTAAGATAACAGCTTGAACACCTGCATTTGGGAGGGAAGATGAAGGGAGAGCTAAAAGCACAGGCAGAGTGGGTTTAGAGGTTTTCATCCGTTCTTTCACTGGCTTGCTTACTTTCTCATCAATGAGTAAATACTGGGCACCCATGATGAGACAGCAATTGTGCTGAATGGAAGCCCATGGAAAAGTATTCTCCTGTGCTACCAACTCCACTATTACTTTTGACAAGTTGAATTTTTGTTTTTTAAATCATGGCTGGCTCTCCTGTAATAGGGTGCATGGGGCCTGACCCTATCTAAATACCCCCCACTTTTCTGTCCTTTCCAGCTCTGAAATCTGTAGTTCTTGGGCCCAAGTGAACAGCAATAATTGCAAATGATCATGTAAACACTTGGCTGGTGATTAGCTGGTACTTTTAGGAGTTGTGGAAGTAAGAGTGTGTCGTGCGAAGAAAGCAGTCAGACATATTTCCTCTCAAAAACCCCATCAGTGTCAGTGTTTCTGGTGGCAGATAGAAGGTTAAGACTGGAAATGCTATTGGAAGGACCGTGTCCAGGGAATTCACGAAGAAACCACAAACATACCCTAGAACAATGAGGGAAATTTCCCTCAAAGTCACCCATTTTTTTTTCCAAAGGATCTGACTACTTTCTGAGAAAGTTCTGCTGATTGGACATTTTAAAAGGTCAAGCTGTAGGACTTTTCAATATGTAACTGACAACATAGAAGCTTCCAGTTCCTTTTGAGAACTGTTTCCTGTGCAGCCTGACCCCCTCAGAAGGGAATGCGTCCTCTTTCTCTGACTTCTCCAGCAGTGCTGTCATGCACACATCTCCTGGGCATCTTGCTAAACTACAGACCTGACTCGGTGGCTCAGAGGGAGGGTCTGAGACTCCGCACTTCTGCCAGCTTCCCAGGTGATGCCATTACTGCTGGTCCATGGACCACACTTTGTTTTACTTCTCCTAGCATAATCAAAATTATTTTGAAACAATATAACTTGCCTCCTTCACCAGGCTGGGAGCTCTGTTTCTTATATCCAAGAGTACATATGCATTATGTATATGTGTAAGTGTATGTTCTATTGTATTGATATTAATAGATTGAGAGTGCTTATCTTGGTGGGTGAATTGTGTTATTCAGTAGCATCAATAATTTTACTTGTTATAGGCAGAGGATTTTCTTTCTTTTTTTTCTTTCTTTTTTTTTTTTTTTTTTTTTTTTTTGCTATAGCCAAGAGATTGAAGTAAATGTGTTCTTTAAAAAATAGGCACCAGGGACCAGGGATGGCATTGGCGTGCAGCATATTAAGCCACACTTACGTACCCCAGCATCATATACTGGAGTCTTGGCTACTCCCTGCTGATCCAGCTCCCTGCTAATGTGCCTGGGAAGGCAGTGGAAGAGAGCCCAAGTCCTTGGGTCCCTGCCACACCTGTGGGAGAGCAGGATGGAATTCCTGGCTCCTGGCTTCTTCCTTGCCCGTATCTGGCTGTTGTGACCATTTGGGGGAATATACCAGCAGATGGAAGATCTTTTTCTGTCACTCTGCCTATCAAATGAATATTGAATATATTTAAAAAATAAGCACCAGAATGAAATATAAAGTTTTTCTATAAGCCCATACATTTACTTTACCACCCATGAAAACATGAATATGTCCACCTGAAGTGTTAGACTTGAATGTTCAATCCAGCTTTATTTATACTAACTAAAAACTGCAAGGCAATCAAATGTCTGTTGTCTGGTGAACTGATAACCAAATTGTGGTATAATCATATGATGTACTACTTAATAAAAAGAAACAAATGCCTGGTACTAGCAACAAAGTGAGCAATGCTTTGCAAAGCATTATCCTAAGTGAAAGAATCCAGAAATATATACTGTATAATTCCTTTTCCATGAAATTTTAGAAAAAGCAAAACTTTAGTGAGAAATTGCTAGGAGCAAGGAAGTGGGTGAAAGGAACTTTTGATGTTGATGGGAATGTTTAGTATCATGTCTTTCGTGGTGGTTGCGTGATTGTGTACATTTCCAAAAATCATCAAATTGCACATGTAAAAAGTGGTGAGTTTTATATAAAATTTTTATCTCAGTAAAGTTGATGGTAAAAATGAATCATAATCACTACCTATTAACAATAGGAAATACTTCTTGGAGACTTTTTTCAGTAGAATAATAGTATAAGGAAACAGAAATTTTCCACTTTAGGAGAAGAAAGGAGTTACTGGGAGAAAATATGAATAAATAGTAGGAGCATAAGAAGTTCCTCTAAAAGCTTCCTTGTGTACTTGCAATTGAGCAGAGTCTAAAAGGAGAGATCTTGAAAACAGGAACTCTAGTTCATTTATTACTAGCATCCGGTGTAGTTACTATTAGTTGAGTGATTTTAGTGTATACAGCTGCACTGTTGAAAAACAAAATTCTGCTGAAAAGTCATTTCTCTCCTTTTTTTTTATTCTTTGCAGTGAGCACAGGACATGTTCTGGGGAAGACTGGGTCATCTGCTTTGGCAGAAAGAGTTTAGCTTCAATTAGGTGCCAAGATCTGACTACATATGCAAAGGAAGAAGTCTGGCAAAAGCACTGCTTTTCTGCAAAGACAGAAAGTGAAGGGTATGGGTTTGTGTGTGAGAAGTAGCTGCCCATCACTGCATTAGTAAGAGAACTGGCGAAAGGGAAGGAAGGGAATCACACATGTTCTGCCTCTGCTATGCAGAAAGAGAACAGCCGTGTATTGAAAACCAGGTCAGAATATAGACAATTGGTCCAGTCTGTTGAAACTATGTAGATCCATTTTTAGGAGGCATAAATCAAATGATAATGTTCTATTTACCCAGTAATATCAGATTGTTAAAATTTTGTAGAATAGTAGCTCCTAACCTGATTAAATTTAGCTTTTTTGAGTTAATATTATATTGATTAACTCTGCTTTTTTTAAAAGAAGATTTATTTGTTTATTCAAAAGGTAGAATGAGAGGAGGGGGGAGAGAGAGAGAGAGAGAAGAGAGAGACCTTCCATCTGTTGGTTCACACCTCAGATGCCTACAACAGCCAGGATTGTGCCAGGCCAAAGCCCAGAACCTAGTATTTTGGCCATCACCTACCACTTCCCCAGGCATATTGGCATGGAGCTGGCTGGGAAGCAAAGCAGTCAGGACTCCAACTGGGACTCTGATATGGGAGCCGATGTAACAAGAGGCAACTTAACTGGCTGTGTTACAATTCCAGCCCTTGTGTGTGCAGTTCTTTATTTCTTATGGCAGTGACAATTTTCAGCCAGCTGAACCAATCTAGTGATTCCTGAAGATTTACTTTTTAATTGTGACATGAGTACTTTTGCATGTTCTTTCTAAATGACTGCTTTACTAAATGCATACATTTAATGTGTATCATCCCCTTGTCTTATTTTTAAAATACATCTTTAAGTGAATATGATTCATATTAACTGTGGTAAGTGAATACATTTTTAAGTTTACACCGTTGTATTTTTAAAAAGCATAATTATGGTTGTTTATAATGTATAATTTAAAGCAACAGTCCTTGAAATAAGATGGAATTGAATTCTGGTCACTGCTCTGGGAATTAAATGTCTCTGGCACGGGGATGTGTGATAGTCGCTCTGCTTTCATTATTATGTGGACAAGCGCATGGTTCTGGGCTGGGCATTTAGCAAGTACTTAAAGTGTGCGGTTATTTCTGTGAGCATTGTTGCTGGAGGCTGGAAGTCCCTAGTGTGTTAATGAGACTACCTACACACATTTCTCCCATCTAATTAGTAGTACGGATCCTTCTTAAAAGAACAGGAAATCGGGTGGCCATTGGGGCTTTTACATTTGTCACTGGGAAGTCCTGTGTTTCTCCTTGAAGATTTGGGTTATATGGAGATGGATAGTTCTGAGAAGACTAGGATTAGGAGACTCATGGGGCTCAGCCCCCCAAATCTAGACATTCATGTGTGGCTAGCGCTGGAAAATCTGTTGTTGTTTTGTTCACATGATGATGCGGTTAACAGAGAATGATTGCGAACTGGCAATATGTACCAAGAGGAGGGAAGGCAAGGTGTTTGAGATCTGTTGGCCATGGACACAAACAATTGAGTGTATTTCAGTGTTAGCAAAGGACAGGTAGAGGCCTCATAGGAAGAGGGCCTCTCCAGGGGCTGAGTGGACACAGGTGTCCCCAGGATCACCTGGTAAGGGTGTGGAGGTGATGTGTGAACAGGGCACCTGGCATCTAGCAGCTGCCAAGAGACTAGATATTAGATTCCCACAGGGCAATGTGGAGCCAAACTGGGTGTACTGTTCTAATTCACATAAAGATGCAAGTGATTGCCAATTATTTTTGTGTGCTGTAAGAGTGAAGATCTAGTAGCAAAATATAAGGCCCTTTTCACTGAGGAAGCAGGGCCTTGACCCAGAGAGGATGGGGGAGAGGTTTAGGATTGTCGTTATTAAAAAATTGGAAGTTTGGCTGTGAACCTCATGGGGTGGCTTAGAGAAAGAAGAATGCAGGCATTGGAAATGATACAATTTAAGGATCCCTGGCGCAGGCATTTTGCCTGGCAATTAAGATGCCAATTAGGATGCCCCAGACCTATATTGGAGTACGTGGGTTCAATACCTGTTTTTGACTCCTGACTCTATCATGCCTCTAATGCGGACCCTTGGAGGCAGCAGATGATAGGTCGAGCAATTGGATACTTGCCACCCTGTGAGACGTGGATGGAGTTCTCAGCTCCCAGCATTGGCAGGGCCCATCAGACAGAAGCGCGCTCTCTCTCCCTCCCTCCCTCCCTCCCTCCCTCCCTCAAACAAAAAAGGACCCATCAACAAGACACAGGAACTCAGGTTTGGTGGATTAGCTGTCCATGGCCCGTAAGCAATCCACAGCAACTTGCCCTAATTGTTAGGCTGCTAGTCAGGAGCTCCTCAAGATCCATTTCCTTGGCCAGGATCTGTTCCAGGGCTTGGCGTGGCTGAGCCTGAAGATGGCATCATGGGACACTGGTAGCTAGGTTGAGAGGAAGTGGGAACAGAGGATCTGGACAGAATGGCGTGCCTGTGCTCGGCACCTGGAGGGCAGACTGCCTTGGTATTTACAATGTTGAGATACCCACAAGGTGTGTGTTCTTGATGAATGGAATAGTGTTTCCAGAATTATTGCTGAACATGCTGCTGGGTGTGTGTGTGTGTGTGTGTGTGTGTGTGTGTGTGTGTTTGTAGCTGGTTGGAAAAACAAGCTTTCTTTGGTTTGAAAAAGCTTTAGGAGGGCCCAACATAAAAATCTGACCATTTTCCAGTGTCATTCTCTAGGGATTGTTTTGTGTTTACAACAATGCTAGCATGACTGGGAAGAAGAGTGCTCGGAGTATTGTGGCTGAATTTCAGCAAAGCTTAAATCACGAAGCCTGAAAACTCTATTTTGACAATCTGTAGAATTAATACTGCGTAAGAAGCTGGTGGGATGAAGAAATAAAAGACATGTTCTGAAATGGTTAGTGTGGTGTGCAAAAGACCAGAGCTACAGTTTCCTTAACTGGAAAGTGGGAATTGTGACTTCATTACTTCCCTCCCAGGGAGATTGTCAGCCTGACATGAGATAATATACCAAAAGCATTTGTCACGTGCCAAGAACTCATACACGTTAGTGATTGGATTCAGCCATTATTCATTGGGCATTTGCCATCTGCTAGGCATTTAGGGGAAAAGCATGAATGCAAAGCATCCAGTTGAGAGATATGTAACTATATTCAGCAGCTATCTCCTTAGAGTCTTCTGTGTGTCCATATTATTAGAAGTGTTGGAAATAAAATGATAGAGGAGACACCATATTGTTGTCATGGTGCTCGCATTCTCCTTGGGAAAATTACTCTACAGTCTGTCGTGGACTGTGTACTTCTTCCGCAAATGCATGTTTCCCCTCCATGGTTCTCATACATTAGTGTACCTGAGAGTCAAAATGGAGGATGCGTGTTTAAATCCACACTCCTGAGCCATAGCCATCCAGATCAGGTAGCGGTTCAGCCCCGCAGGTACTGCCCCTTGCACTGCCTTAGAGCCCCACCCTCCAGCAGCTTCTGATTTTCTCCTTCCCACACACTAGATGCCAGCTGGGTACCTCAAGGGAAGTTTTAGATTAGAACTGTCTCTTTTGGGTTTCCCGCATGCCTTTTATCTTGAGAAACAAGATGACACTAAGAATAGAACTCCAAGAAAGAAATGGAGGGCCTTAAGTCTATTTCTGTCTCCCTTTGATTACGTGATCTGAAATGGCCTTCAGTTTTTTCGTTCTTCAAGGAGCAAATAGGCACACCATTTAACAAGCAAAATTTGAGTCTTAAATGAAGTGAAGGGAATACCAACATTTTATGAATTTTAAAACTCTGCATACTTTCATTATTAACTAGGAGGGAAAAACTATTAAGGTTTGGCATATGTCGGATTATTCATATGCTGGGATCCAGGACATAGTTTGAGAAGAAATGAACATATGACCTTTCCAATGAGTCTTGCTCTCCCTCACTGCCCTTTATCCACACTGTAAAGGAGTAACAGCTTTGTAACATACAGTTGGTAAAAGATGTCTTAGGGTCTCTTGATTTTAGGAGTGTCTGTCATGTTTAATGTCAAGGTCTTGCATCCTGTCTTGCTAACAAGAGCTATATTCAAGGGCCTTGTTTATGTCTTTTTTTTTTTAATGACATGCACCCCATATTAAGTTCTAAATGGTTTTCCTTTGAATGCTTTAGCATTATAGCATTATATAATTAGGGAATTCATTTATTTATAGAAACATTTTCCTGTGAGCAGGCAGAGGAACCATATATGTTTATCACAAGGATATCCTTGCTGGCCCTCGCCTACTTTGCAGCTTGAATATCAAAGCTTTAAGTTGCTCCAGAAATACAAGTGGCTAAGCTTCCTAAAATTTTTTCAGATGATATAAATCATGGCTTTTCAAGAGCAGTATCATTTTAGCTTTTAAAAGGAAAAAGAATGTGCTACCAAACTTTTTTGTGTTCAGTTAAGCCACATTATTAGTGAATCAAAGACAATAAAAGAACAGAAATCTTGCTTCCCTGCACCTCCATGCTCTGTAAGATAATATGTATCAATTACCCAGAGAATGTGTTGTAGAGAATAGATAAGTAAACTGAATTGTAAATACCAACTTTTTTCTTTAGACCTTTATACACTATCCTATCTTATATGTAAATATGTTTTTTGAATATACTGGTAAGTTGCATCCTTATTAGACATTTGCATAAATTGTTATTCTTGGTGGTGCATAACATGTTTGAGTGTTTAAGCAAGTAGTTACTAACTATTTTGGCCCACAGTAAACTGCGTTCCAGGACAGTCTGATAACTCGAAGAGGTAGAGGAAATGCTCTCACTTTCAACCACGTGAACACACTTGGGTAAGCACTGACTTACCTCTGACCCCACCAAGCCTAATCTGGCCTTGGGCTATGAATCATATTTTCTGATTTCCAAAGTGTCAACTCTTCACGGGGATTATATATGCTAAATTAGAATTGTGTGTCACTGAAGTTTGCTTGTTTAACTCATTTGTTTATTTGCTTTCTCATGCCATAGCCTTCCTTTCTAACTAATTTATAATAGTGGCTTGTGGGAATGGTGGCTGCCCTAGTAGGAAGAAGTACCAGCTAACAAACCTCAAAGAGCAGGAAAAGTCAGATAATCACTAGGGTTTGGAACTATCTAGAGAAGAGCCTCCCACCCTCATGTACTCCAGAGGATCTCAACTCTAAGAAAACCAAGCCCAATTTGTTTAAGATAAGCTTAGAGTATGATTAGCTTATGAGTATCCTACTAAAGAAGGCAAGGGAGTGGTTTACTTTTAAGATTCCTATTTGAAATCACTACTGAAGGGAGGCAACATTGCATAATCTAATGTTTTGTACTCACATATGCTAGTTTAAATTGCCCTGCTGAAAGTTAATAGATAGGAGTAGAAGTGAGAGGAGTGGGGCACACAATGAAATGGTTCACAGGAACCAGAAACTTGATGAGGCAGGCAGGCAGGCAGAGAAATGGTTCACCTATTTAAAGTCATTTGCATTGAAATAGATCAGTAATGGGACCATATATTAAATCTGTTTTTGTATTTAATTACATTTCAGAGTTAGCTTTGAAGCAAAAAAATGGAACTAAACAGATGTGTTTTAGAAGATTTACAAAATATATTCCATAATGTTTTTCTTTTCTTTTTTTTTTTTGACACTTACATTCTAGAGAGGGTTATATCCATGTTTTTGCCTGTCTACAAATGTGCAAAGAATGATACTGTTAATTCAAAACAGAAACAAGCAAGTACTTGGCTTACTACACCATGCTAAGGTTGAAAAATTAAATCAGTCATCTAGAAGTATATAAAAATTGATGGTATGGGTAATATTTTTAGTAGCTTTATTTCTTCAGCTTTTCAAAATTGGAAAATCGAATCATATAAATTATAGGATATATATAATTTAAAAGTCATTTCAAGTACTGATGAAATATTCACATCTTAAGGTATGTACTCTCACTTTCTGATGAGAGGGACAAAATGAATATTCATCTGTGTTTCTGAAAAATGTTTTGGATATGGAGCAGATGTGTAAAATTTTGTTCTGAAGGAATGTTTTTCTTTTTTTTTTTAAAAGATTTATTTACTTGAAAGCGTTAGAGATAGGTAGAGACACACAGAGAGAGGTCTTCCATCCCCGGTTCACTCTCCAAATTGCTGTAATGGCTGGAGCTGAGCTGATCCGAAGCCAGGAGCTTCGTCCAAGTCCCCTACATGGGAGCAGGTGCCCAAGCACTTGGGCCATCCTTTGCTGCTTTTATTTCTTACCTAACTTGAGAAAGTAGTAGGGAAGCCCCTATCTTGAAAACCATGGGACTGTACATTGGTATAAGAACTTCTCATGTTGTGTTGGATTCATTGACAAGAGGACAGTCAGAAGAAACATGTTTTCTTTTTTTCTGTACATTTTTTAGTATTTCCAAAATTAAAGGCCCACATCATTTCTTCTATTCCTTCTATATATGCTTATTCACTAGTGTTTATATTTGAGTCACTGTGAGAATCTACCTAACAGTCTTCACTTGTCTTTGGACTTCCCTGTTGTGTTTCAGGTGGGCCAGCCATGAGAGGGTACCTCGTGGCCATATTTCTGAGTGCTGTCTTCCTCTATTATGTGCTGCATTGTATATTATGGGGAACAAATGCCAACTGGTAAGTTTCACTTTACTATTTATACACTAGTTTGGGAATTATGTTTATCTGTCTCTTTCATTCCCCCATCACACACACACTGTATTGGAGGAACCTATTAAAAAAGAAAGCCTATGACATTGTAACATTTTGACTCTTCTCTAGATTTACCTTATAAATTGAGATTTTAGCATTCTAGTGTCCTATAGGTTATATCTGTAACAATTTAAAAACTGGCAAGCAAGCCCTTTTTCGCCTCTCCAGGGAAAGGATGGGATTGACCATCTTTGGGACATAACGTTCTCTAATTATGTGGTTATTCATCCCTTTGAATTAATGGAGTAATTTTACAATTCAGTGATAACTTGACTTTAGAGACCAAAATGCTTGGATAAGAGATTGTTGATAAAATATGGACATTGCATATGGTTTCTGTTTAAAATACTTGGTAAATGGTGACATACGTATCCTTTTAAATAGCTTTGACTTGAAATATCACATATGAAACTGAAGAGGCACAGATAGTTTTCCTGCAGAGAAAGCATCTCCAAGTTTTTTAACCTTCCCACTGTCAGTCCTTCGGCTAAGAAAAAAGTTTTGATGACCTTTAGATCTTGAATGGGTGGTAGTACATAATTAAATCCAAATAAACCACATGGCAGCTTCCTGTCTTAGACAAAGGGTCAGTATTTTTTTTTGCCAGCGTTTCAATAATAGGTCCTACATCATGTTTTTAGCTTGTGCTTAGGAGATTAAAAAATGATGTGTTTGCATTTAATTTCATCACTACTTGATTGAATAATTTTAATATTTCTCATGGAAGGGAGTTAGGCAAGTGACCATCAGAAAAACTCCAATGCCCAGTGGATGTGTTTGGCCCTGAAGTTTTAGACTTTGGACCTAAATTTCGGGCTACAGCCCTTTGAAGTCTGTACCACAAGGCTTTATCTCTCTGTCTCTGTCACATCCTGTCTCTGTCCCACACTTGGTAGTAGGAGACAAAAATAGAAATGAAAGCCTTTAAAAAGCTTACTAGATTGCTGCTTTCCTATAAATTTCTATTGTTGGTCACAGGGGAATGAAACAGAAGATAATGAAAAGGGTCTGAATTCAGCACAGTCTTTTGTCATCAGAATTTGAGGACTGTCCAAATTAAGCTAACACATTACCCCAGTCTCAGAAAGTACCGTGGGAAACCACCCCGATGAGTGTTTCTGCCATGAACTTGCTTCCTTAAAGGCTATCTCAGACAGATAATTATCCTTTTGAAAAAAAAAATTCCAAAATTTGTCTTTACAATATCCTAAAAGTTTGTTTTTTTGTTTAATTGACTTCAAATTATACATAAAATAATATACCTCATTTTGTCCTCTGAATGTAATTCAGTTTTTGTGGCTTCCTGTGCTGGTCTACCATGTTTATGCATCTTCTCTACATATAACCCAAGGGGTCCCTGCCATTTGTGACATTTACAAAAGAGGTTTCCCTGCATGAGGACATTATTAGCCTTATATATGAACATGAAGCAGTTCTAACTATGGGGGATTTTGTACACACACACGCACACACACACACACGACAGGAAGTTGTGTTTATTTAGGCTATTTCTTTGTTTTAATCCTGCTGATTATAGAAGAAAATTCACCAATTTTCTTCTTATATATTGATTCTTTACATAACTGGTGACCATTAGTAAGTTCCTGTGTTAAGCTATTTTTCTTGGCTAAGTCTAGATCCTGCCTCCCCACACCCTCTTCATTTATTTTAATTGTTGGGCTCTGTCATGTTTGACAACACCCCTTTAAACTGTGGAGACAAGTACTCCTTTCAGGAGATGCACAAGGGCCTAACCTGTGTCGGTGCGGGCTCCAAACAGTGTGACGTGTGGAATCCACAGGATCACAAGGCCGGGTCTGTGGGACTTGCTCAGGGCAGGTGTTTCTGGTGTTTGTTGCCAGTAGATACCCCTGATGTGTGCACTTGAGCTGAGTTTGGTTTCTCAGGCTTTGAGGGGCTTATATGAAGCAAGCCTGGTGTGGCTTCCGCAGTGTGCAATTCTAGTCTTCCCTCGGGGCCCCCTGAATCACGGCTCTGTGTATCGCTTCTGGGTCACCGGGCATCTCGGCCTTCCCCCTGTCCCCTGCCTTATGACCATGAGTCCTCAAGGGCTGCTGGACTTGGAAGAGGTCCTGTCAGACCCGAGGGGCTGCTGGGAGGAACTGTAGTGGCACTGAGTGGTTCCCAGGGCATTTGCTTCCCTTTGGGCGGGCTGCCCAGTTCTGGTTTCTGACCGACACTATTTTTGTCTTGTAGGGTTCCACCTGTGGAGATGAAGCGGAGAAATAAGATCCAGCCTTGTTTATCAAAGCCAGCTTTTGCCTCCCTCCTGAGGTAAAAATACACAAGATGAAAACCAACCAGCCAAACAAACCCCTGTGGCATACAGAATGTTCAAGCTGTTTTAATCATTTCCTATACTTGTTTAACTTACCCCTATGAATCTTAGTATAAAGTGGATGCCCCAAATTTAAGGAAGAGCTTGAATATCCTGTCTCTATTTGTGTTCTTAGAGCTCTGCATGTGTTTTAAGAAAAAGCATTGAAGAACTCAATCAAACCAGTGTTCTTTTCACACAGGTGACATTGGAGAGGACTATTTGTGTTTGATTATAAAAAAGTAGAAACATTCTTTGGGGTTCTGTTTTTCTCCTTGTCCCCAAGTTAATTTGTACTGCTATTTATTTTTTTTTTGGTGGTTTCTTCCCCCCTTGCCTCTAGGTTAAATCTTGTGCTTAGAAATTTTCTCTTTTTACTGTTAGTGAACTACATAAAATGTAAATAATCATTACACATTGTGGTTGTCAGTACTTGCCGAGAATTTGCTCTTCCAACCACAAATGCTCTTTTCCACTGCACCCTGACTTTCAGATTACTGGTCACAATGCTTCAAGATAATAGGAAGTAAATGACAGCCTGGTCTGGGCGTGTTTAATTGTGTAAAACAGGCACAGGCTCTTTAACCTTTTTCCATTAAGCATTAAGAATTCATACTTTCTTCAAATATACAAAGGGTTCTACAAAGAGCTCATGGGAATATGTGAGAAAACTACATGTGGGTTTCAAATATTTTTTGCTCCAAAATGAACTGTTACTTCCATTTTACCACAAACTTTACAAAATTCTCCCGTCATACTGTGCCTGTCCATTATCAGTTCTGAATGCTTTGGGTTTCGAGATTCCTTTAAAATCAATCAGCTCTCTAAAGAAAAGTGTGCACACATCGAGTTGTTTTTGCATACAATGTTTGTCACCTATCCCTGGGTGTGTGTCCTATTTGGACTACTGCACAATGAGAAAGGTTTTTGTAAAGCTTTTTTTTTTTTTTTTTTAAACCATCTCTCATCTCATTTTACTTTGGAATCCTGTACTCATATTTCTTTTTTTTTTTTAAACTTTTATTTAATGCATATAAATTTCCAAAGTACGACTTATGGATTACAATGGCTTCCCCCCCATACCGTCCCTCCCACCCACAACCCTCCCCTTTCCCACTCCCTCTCCCCTTCCGAGTTCTCTGACTCTTATCTTGTTTAGACAAGGTCATAGTCAAAGTGGAGGTTCTCTCCTCCCTTCAGAGAAAGGTACCTCCTTCTTTGATGACCTGTTCTTTCCACTGGGATCTCACTCGCAGAGATCTTTTGCCAGAGTGTCTTGGCTTTCCATGCCTGAAATACTCTCATGAGCTTTTCAGCCAGCTCCGAATGCCTTTAGGGCTGATTCTGAGGCCAGAGTGCTATTTAGGACATCTGCCATTCTATGAGTCTGCTGAGTATCTCACTTCCCATGTTGGATCACTCTCCCCTTTATTTACTCCATCGGTTAGCGTTAGCAGATACTAGACTTGTCTATGTGCTCCCTTTGACTCCCAGTCCCCCCACCATGACCAACTGTGAACTGAAACTGATCACCTGGAACAGTGAGATGGCATTGGTACATGCCACCTCGATGGGATTGAATTGGAATCCCCTGGTATGCTTCCAACTCCACCACTTGGGGCAAGTCAGCCTGAGCATGTCCCAAATCATACATCTCTTCCCTCTCCCATTCCCACCACCATGTTCAACAGGGATCACATTTCAGTTAATTTTCAACACTTAAGAATAACTGTGCATCAATTACAGATCTAAACCAGTCATATTAAGTAGAACAGATAAAAAAACTACCAAGAGGGATAATGTATTAATTTGTTCATTAACAGTCAGGGCTATGCTGATCAAGCCACCGTTTCCCATAGTGTCCACCTCACTCCAACAGGTTTCCCTCTTGGTCCTGTACTCATATTTCTAATAAGAAAAACAAAACATTTTTAGCCTTTGTAGTCCAGATACCCTGCATTCTGTTCTATTTAGTTTTAAAAAAATATTCTGATCATGATACAATATTGATTTCCTGAGCCATTTATGAGTTGTGGACTACAGATGAAAATACTACTTTAGAATCAAGGTACTCTGTGACTTTAATGAACAAAGATTTCCTTTTTGTGAAAATTGGGAAAAGGTTAAAGTATTTATGCAAGAATGCTCAGCAGGCTACAGTTTGAGTACAACTGATTTGCATTTGTCATGTGAGCAGCATGAGGGCAATTTTCTGAAGTGTGCTAGTTCTCAGCCATGGAGCAGAAGCAGCAGCCATCAGGAGACACTCTGCTTGGAAACATGGAGCCAGCCGTTGCCTGCAGAGTGCTACAGAGGACTCCTTCCCTTAGAATTAGGCTTGGGAGTGAATTTCACTTAGTGACCTCAGAGGAGTTGCTTCACTTCCTATAGCCTCAGCTTCACCCACATTGATGGCTTCATTTTGCCATGTTTTTCAGGCCTTTGTAGAAATGACAGTCACAGGAATCTAATGTAATACAATGTACTGTGATGTAATATCATACATGTAATACAATGTAATGTAACAAATGTTCCAGATAAGGTTGCTACTTATCCAGCTCCTGCCATGGCTGAAATTGATGCCAAAGAATTATTTAGAAATAAAATGTGGGTCACCTAGAACAAGGTCCTGACTGGGAATAGACAGTAGTAATTAGTTACTATCATTAACACTTTCAGCGACTCAGAAGAAAGTCGTCATTGATGCAGTTATCTAGGGTTCAGTTTTCCAAGTAAGACAGAGAGGCTGTTGAGCCTCCCAACCCTCAGGAAGGTGACCTGATGCTTCCTCTTCCCAAAGCAGATCCTGAACTCGAGTATCAACATTGCTATAGAAAGAACTTTTGTAGGTTGGCTGGACCCTTGAGGCTCCTGCATTCATTATCACAACTGAATTTGGGATGTGCTCCATATCTCCGGCAGGGAGATCTGGTCTCTCTCCTGGTTTCCTTGGCCTGACTGCAGAGTGATATCTCTCTCTTCTTTTTAAGACTTTATTTGATAGGTGGAGTGACACACAGAGAGAGACAGAGAGAAAGGTCTTCCATCTGCTGGTTCACTCTCCAAGTGGCCTCAACGGCTAGGGCTGGAGCTGGGCTGATCTGAAGCCAGGAGCCAGGAGTTCCTCTAGGTCTCCCACATGGATGCAGGGGCCCAAGCACTTGGGCCAGATTCCATTGCTTTCCCAGGCCGTAGCAGAGAGCTGGATCAGAGGAGGAATAGCCAGGATTAGAACCAGCACACATATGGGATGCTGGCACTGCAGGCAGGGGTTTAGCCTGCTATGCCACAGTGCTGGCTCCCAGAGTGAGCTCTTCTTTCCACTTTGAGGACAATAAGCTTCTGTGACTTGCCCAAGTCCAGTGGCTCCTGAGTGGCAAAGCTAGGATAAAATTGCAGCTACTTTACGCTGGCTGACCTGCTTTTTATTTCTAGTTGGTCAGTCTTACAGCCTTCTGAAACGTCAGCATCACTCTGGTCTCCACCTGCAGGTTTTAGACTAGGAAAGCAAAAACCTGCCATGACAGAAGAGATGGTACCAGATGTGGGGCTGCGGTAAGGATTAGCTAGATTTGTCCTGTGGTGTGTAGGCAGTGTGCAGTCCTTCCGGTGGTGAAAACAGCTTTTTAGTGTGAATTTTAGGACACTTTCCTTTTCCCAAATAAAACTTAAACCTTATTTTTTTCCTCCTGTTTCATAATGGTCCGTATAGGAGTTTGCTTTCCATTGCTTTAACAAACCACCTGAGGCTGGACACTTTACAAAGAAAAGAGATTTTTTTTAGCTCAGTGCTGGAGGCTGAAAATTGAAAACACATAGTGCAGGCTCTGGCGAGGACCACCTGCCTGGCCTTGCTGTGCCAGGTCATGCCAGGTGGGAATATGGTGTTAATGTGTGTAAAAGGGAGAGCACCTGGTGACATGGAAAGCCATAGAGTGGAGGAGGCTAGTCTTGCTCTTTTCTAATAACTCTGGCAGCAACTAACTGGAATCCCACATGAACAATGTTAATTACTTCCCAGGGCAATGTCCCCAGTGACCTACTACTAGGCTCTGCCTCTGAAAGGTCCCACAACCTCTTACATGGTTGCATTGGGAACCATGTTGCCAATACAGAACTCGTGGAGGACACATTCAAACCCTAACAGTTCCTCAGACAATTGATTTGGAGTTGAGATTCATTTAATCACTTAATAACCTTGTGTTGCCTGCCTGGTCTGTGCCAGGCTCTAACAATGAGAAAAGACCACGGATAGTCCTGCCTTCATCAAACTTTGTCCCTTGTGCGAAGGGAAAAGCACACAGAAAAAAGACAAATGCCATAATTCTTGTTCTTGGGTAAATCGTAATTTAACAAAAGTAGGAAAAGTTGGGTTCTAGCCAAATCTAACTTTGGACCCATTTTTGTTTTCACAGCTGATACAGGCATATACAAATGATACTTTTAAATTTAGGGATGGCTTGGTATCAGTACTTTTATTACTTCTTTTCTTTGTGTATAAGGCTCTGATTGGTTTGCTTTTACATTTTGTTTTCATTCCCTAAGGTGTAATGTTTAGATTCCAGTGCTTGGAGAGTGTTTCTGTTCTTGTGTAGTTCCATTGCACATCCTATTCCATGGAATCTTAAATACAGTTTAAAATTAGTTCTAAAAAATTTGAATTCTGCATTTACCTACAGTCAAACAACGTGACTTACATACTTCAGTTAGTTTCGGCTGCAATTTTAAAGCATTTGACAAGATTTTTCTTTATCCTTTCCTTCCAGGTTTCGTCAGTTTCACCCTTTTCTGTGTGCAGCTGATTTTAAAAAGATTGCTTCCTTGTATGGTAGTGATAAGTTTGATTTGCCCTATGGGATAAGAACAACAGGTCAGTGGTGTTATTCTTACCCTGCCTTGTTAAAGTTGAGTGGTGTTTGATGAGACTCACTGCTTTGTGTAAACTTAAGGCCTTTGAATCCTTCGGCTTCCCAATGATTCCTAGGTGGTATGATTTTGGGATGGGATGAAGGGAGTTACATTTTTAAATAGAAATCTCCACTCCTTTGAATGCAGTGTAGACTAGAAACAATAAAGAAAGTGTTTTTTTTTATGTTATGAGAAACTGTTTTTTAATTCTGTCACTGTGTGATTAATGAATTCTGATGCCTTACTTTATTGTCTGTTAGAATTAACATGATAGCCCTGAGGGTTAGTTGTCACCCCTACTCTCAATTTCCCCCATTTCACTGCTTTACCTGTCAGTTTTATTTTATGTATTTCTTTTTATTTTTTGAAAGATTTATTTATTTATTTGAAAGGCAGAGCAACAGAGAGGCAGAGAGAGAGAGAGTGAACGAGCTAGAGAGAGAGCTAGAGAGACAGAGAGAGAGAGGTCTTCCATCTGCTGATTCACTCCCCAAATGGGCGCAATAGCCAGAACCAGGAGCTTCTTCCGGGTCTCCCATGCTGGTGCAGGGACCCAGGGACTTGGGCCATCTTCCATTGCTTTCCCAGGCCATAGCACAGAGCTGGATTGGAACTGGAGAAGCCAGGACTCAAACTGGTACCCATATGGAAGGCTGGCATTGCAGGCAGTGGCTTTACCCACTATGCCACAGCACCGGCCCCTATTTTGTTTATTTTATCAGCAAGTCTCCACGCCTTGCTTAATTTTTTTTTTTTTTTTTTTTTGGACAGGCAGAGTTAGACTATGAGAGAGAGAGAGAGAGACAGAGAGAAAGGTCTTCCTTCTGTTGGTTCACCCCACAAATGGTTGTTACAGCCGGCGCGCTGCGCCGATCCGAAGCCAGGGGCCAGGTGCTTCTGGTCTCCCATGTGGGTGCAGGGCCCAAGCACTTGGGCCATCCTTCACTGCCTTCCCAGGCCACAGCAGAGAGCTGGACTGGAAGAGGAGCAACCGAGCAACCGGGACAGAACCGGTGCCCTAACCGGGACTAGAACCTGGGGTGCCAGCGCCACAGGTGGAGGATTAGCCTAGTGAGCCGCAGTGCCAGCTCCTTGCTTAATAGTTTAATTTAATCAATGTGTATGTTATTTTTGTCTTCTAATGACAAATACTCTTCCTTCTGCTAACTTAGAATTGATTGGCCTATTTATATAGCTTTAAGTCCAAAAATTTTTTACAAGATTTATTTATTTATTTATTTGAAAGACGGGGGGGTGGGGGAGAGGAGAGAGAAAATCTTTCATCTACTGTTTCATTCCCCAATAGCCCCAACAACCAGTTCTGTGCCAGGCCAAAGCCAGGACCTTCACTCACGTCTCCCATGTAGGTGGCAGTGACCCAAACATTTCCACTATTTTCCCAGGTGCATTAGCAAGTAGCTGGACCAGAAGTGGAGCAGCTGGGTCATGAACTGTCTGTCCATATGGGTTACCAGCATTGTAGGCTGTGGTTTAACTGGCTATGCCACAATGCTAGCTCATAAGTCCTAGATTTTTGAGAGACCTTAAGAGCTGAAGACATGATAAGTTTATAGTTCAGTGAATTACATTGTGTTTGTTCAGCTGATCTTGGGGTGTTGCCTGTTTGTTTTCATATTTTAAAAATATTTTGCCAATAATTTGATAATTTACTTGGTTTGAACTTAATGTTTCTGTGCTAACATCAGTTTAAGAATTATCTCATAATACTGATTTCTTGATGTTTTGGAATGACTGTTTTTAGATTAAGCTTCTAATTTGGGTGGGGGGTTTGGAAAGTGTCTTTAGAACATGAAGCATTTTGAATGTGCCATAAATGGGTAATGATGACTCATTGCAGTCATAACGTTAGCATTTCACAGAATAAATCATATGTGGCTATACCATTTGGAAACGGATTTGGTGGGGAGGAAGCAGTATGGCTTACTATGTACCTAAAAAGCCGTGTTTGTCCTTTTATTCATAATACTCCATTTGTTTTCTAGCGGAATATTTTCGACTTGCTCTTTCAAAACTGCAGAGTTGTGATCTCTTTGATGAGTTTGACAAGTGAGTTTACTTCCTTGCTTCTGTCTGACTTGTAGCTTTAGGTAAGGTGGTTCCAAATTTGTACCCCAAGGGATGTAAAATGTATTTACTCAGGAAAGTCCTATAGTATTGTGCATTGTGCATACTAAAATATTGAGTAGTTCTTTCTGTAACACTTAAAATAAACCACAAAATTAACTTAACATCTGTATAACTGGTTGGCTCAAAAGTTTGTAGAGAATCTTAATGATGAGCAGTCCCTAGTCAGGAAACTATTAATCCATCGTCATCTTTTCTAAGTTGTTGCTGCTTAAGAATTAACACCTGCTGTGGATCAGTTCGCAGCCTCCCTTCCTGGCTGTTTCCATACCTTCCCATACATTCTCCAAAGTATTTATGGAGACTCTTCTGACTCACTTGTCTGGAAGGTTCAACTTTATTTTGTCAGCATCTCTCTTTCTTTCGATAAAGAGTTATATTTGAAGGTAGCAGCTTGCTCATAAATATATTTTCTGATTACAAAGGTAATTTAGTTTGTAGAAAATTTTCTTGTCAAGTGAATCCCATAGAAATTGAATTGCCAAGGATTAGCTTCTTGGTAGGTAGACTCATGTTACAGAGGTAGATTTATTACCAAGTGTTCATCTATTCTTTAGAACGTGACTAGTGGGCCAGGCTGATAATATGAGCACATTATCAATGTCAGACCTCTGTTACAAAGGAACATGGCAGAATTTCCCCTCTTGCCCAAGAGAATAGAGGTGCTGTTTGATGGGTGCAGAAGGTGGAGTAGGAGGCAGAGATGAGGAAGTGGAAATGGAGTTTCTGAACAGAACAGGAGGAACGGTATTGGGTTTAGTTCCAGTTTACCTCAATTTTCTCTGTCGTGGATTTGGACTGTTAAAGTGGGGATTATGTAATATGCCTTCATTCATCTCCACTTGTAAAATTTATCATTTGAAACACCTGATCAAATTTGACTTTATCAACAGCAACCATGTCTTTTTTCTGATCTGAACTTTTATGTGGCTCTCATTTGTAGAATGTTATTTTGTACAGACCTTAAACATGTACTTCACGTGAATTCTCTCTCATTTTTAAGTGGGGAAACTGAGGCTAGATAAATGGATATAGTTTTTTACAGCTGGTAAATGCCAGAGCTTGGACATGCACCTACAATGTTCTAACTCCAGCGCCTGGAGTTAGGAATGGTGATGACCGTTCCTTGTATGCTTGCAGCAAGTGTCTCAAACATCTGTAGATCGTGGCCCTGTACATGTGAGATCCTGTCAGGATGCTTGAGCGTATCTGACTAGAAGTTTCGTCCTTGCTTGGCTTCTTAGAACGAGACAGTGCTTTGAGTGCTTCCACAGCCGCTTCGCCCGCAGGTGCTGATCCATTCCTATGTGCCTTGGCCAGGCTATTTCCTGTCTTCTTGCCAACTTGGTCTTGTTGCCTTCCTCCCTCTTTTCCCCTTTGGTCACGGAGAGTGTGCCCCTCCCCATTATCCACTATTAGCCTATGCCCATTTCTTAGCTTTACCTGTATTGGGAGGGAGTGGAGTGCGGTTGGTGGGCAGGGTCGTATTGACTGCACAACAGTGCTTTGTCTGAAGTTGCCAAGAGACATAAGTGGGAGTAAATGTGTGGTCAGAGGCTTTTACATAGTGAAAGGCAAATATCCCTGTAGGGTCTCCACTGAGGAGCAGTGTTGCTTTGTCAGCTTTGTTGAATTGTTTGTTTGACTTGTACATACTTGTTCTCCAGAGATTTCAGAAAGACTATTTTGAAAATAGATAAGGATATGGTAATTTTTGGGAAGGATTCACTTATAATACCAAATTTTACCTATATTTTAAATAAGCCATAAGCCATTTTGTGTTTGACAAAGTACAATGCAATTTTTAAAAATTTATTTTTAGTTACCTGAGCAATTCATTTCCAGCAAATGGTAGAGAGGAAAAATACACTAATCTGCCTAAATATTGCCACCTAGTCAACTCAGTTTGTCCCCTAAGTGACCAACAAGGCTCCCATTTCTCTTCCTGGCCTGGGAAAGATGCTCTGGAAGAAAGATGTCTGAGGACAGCAGAGATATGGCTAAGAGACCTCTCCCTGAACCCTCGGCCTGTGGAGCTGGGAGCAGGGGGAAGCCTGCTGGCTTGGGCTGGTTTGCTCTTGGTCACACATCTGCAGGTCAAAGACAAGGGGCTGAGGTGGAGACAGCTGAGATCTGCCCGTTCAGTCCCCTTCACTCTTGTTCTGCACTCTCTACTGATGTTTATGTAGCTGCTGGCTGTTTCTTTCCCTGTGCTCTGGAAGACACGACTTTTTTTGCAGACAGCCACTAAGGACAGATCTTTTCCCTAAATTTTATTCTTTCTCTATCCTTTTTGTTCCTTTCAGAATGGCTCATACTTCTTTTTGTTATGCACCCAAATCCTTGAAGGTTCCACCAGATAAATGTGATCATTTTGTTCAGATATCTTGTCCAGTATGCATGAGGCCCTCTCTTGGGACAGATGCCACTATGACAGTTATGTCTGTAAGATATTTTTCTTTTTCTCCCATCCTTCAGGTCTATGATGTTTGCAGGTTAACAATCCAGAGATCGATCTGGGCCAATGCTTCTTCCCTGTTGTGTCTCTGCCAATCCTTTTTTTTTTTTTTTTTTTGACAGTTAAAGACAGAGAAAGAGAGAGACAGAGAGAAAGGTCTTCCTTTTGTTGGTTGTCCACTACAGCTGGCACTGTGCCGATCTGAAGCCAGGAGCCAGGTGCTTCTGCCTGGTCTCCCATGCAGGTGCAGGGGCCCAAACACCTGGGCCATCCTCCACTGCCTTCCCGGGCCACAGCAGAGAGCTGGACTGGAAGAGCAGCAATCCAGACTAGAACCCGGTGCCCATATGGGATGCCGGTGCCACAGGCGGAGGATTAACCAAGTGAGCCACGGCACTGGCCCCTCTGCCAATCCTTAATATATACTGCTTCCTCCATAGGGTCCAATGAAATTGTTGGCGTTCCATCTATCACTTCTTTGTTCCTGCCAGTGGTGATAAGGAAAGGGCAAAGCATGTCCCCACCGTTTAAAACTTACTTCTTCCTTAAGTACATCTTTCAGAAATCGCATAGAATACTTCCAAGGGAATTGACAAATGCTACATACCAGGGCTTTCCCCCTTCTTACCCTAAAGAACTGATTGGTAAACATTTACTGGCAACCGCTGATTACATAGTATTGGGTAGGTGTCAATCACAAGGCCCCACTGAGCTGAGAGGTGGACTAGAAAATGTAGCCTTTATTGCAGATGATTCTGTGCCCAGCATTAAAAACAGTGAGTCCTATTGTAAGGGATAAAGGAAACATTATTGAAACATATAGCCATCCTTACTAGTAAATGCCATTATTTTCCTGGTCCCATCTATTTCTGTGCCTGGTCACCTTCAGGATTCCGAAGTCAATTATATAAATCTGCCCTATTACATACAGCTCGGGGCATCTTTGCTTTATGCTGCTGGTGTTGATTTCTCAAGACCTCCTGTTTCTCACTTTATTCTCCAAAACACATTAACATAGCGCTACTGTGTTCAACCAACTTCGCTATAGATTAAGGATTTGTTTAAGGGAATTCAGCAAAAAAATATGGTAATACATAGTATCCTCGTCCCTGGGATTGTTGTTTTCTCATCAGTGGGCGCTCATCCTCTGCAAGCCAGAAGCAGCAGAAGCCCTGAAGCACAGAATCTTTGCCCCTACTTGAAATGCACAAACCAGCTTCCTACTCCCAACCCTACTGCTGCCTTCTGAAAACAGACCAGATTGGGTGGCAAATGCGTTATTTCTGGAAAATAGGTGGTTATTCAATAACTACACATAACAGATGCACCTGTGACAAGTCAGTTGGCTGCTGCATGGATGGGGATTTGTAGAAGCTATCCGGTTGGTCACTCAAGCAGAATTCATTATGTCAGCACCAATACAGCTGGGTTAGATTGGCTAACAGCCAGGGCAGGAACATACCCTTAGAAAATGTAAAAACAAAAAAAGAAAAAGGAAAAAGAAATATACATTAGCAGTGTAGGTATTGAAAGGAGTCTCAATTCTGTTAGGCATATCAATGCCTGTGTCCATACTCTAGACATCCTTCTGTTCTGTACAGTTTCTCTACACTGCAACCTTTCAGCCAGGGAGAACTGGAGGCTGAAGGGAAACTCTGATCAACAGTGAGTCACATGTAGTGAAGGTGCAGGTGTGGCCGTAGCCTGTTGCCTACATCTGTGGGGTCAGGTGTCTGGTAAAGAGACAGATACCGTGGGATACAGGCCAGAGGAAAGGGTCACAGAAGAGAACAACAGTCAAGGCTTCAATGATTCTCTGACTTCACAAAAAGGAAAACGGAGCAGTCGGGTCACTAGGCCAAGGTCCCAGAGGTGCTAAGCCAGAACTAGAAGCCAGTTCTCCACCCCTAGGTCTCTTATATTGGGTTTTAAGTCTTCTGGCTGCAAGTGATAGTTTCCTAAGAGTGATTTAAACAAAAAGAACATTTATTATCTTCCATATTGCATAGCAATACAGTTCCAGAAGGCCAGGCATCCTGCTCAGAGCTTCGCACACTGCAGATCACAACTCCATGGAGTGCCAGTTGCCCACTTAGTTGTCTGAATGGTGTTCCCTGAGGTTGGACTTTGTACAACCTGAACATCTGCTGGAAGTGCTTCTGGTGGTGGGATTCCCTTAGTGGCTCCGTGATGGCAAGGCTCCAGCATCGCTCTTCTGTGACACTCTTCTCCTCAGAGTTGCAAGATGGCTGTGTCACATCCGTGTCTAGGTAAAAAGGAAGGAGTGGCTGAAAAGAGAATGTTCTGCTCAACCATTCTTCTACCAGGGGCAAAAGTCTTTCCAAAAGCATGAAGCAGACTGCTGTAATTTCTTACTTCCCATAGGCACATGGCTATCTTGAAACCCACAATTGGCAGCAGAAAGGAGCTCACCAGTGCAGGCTTAGCAGGGCAGGGCTAGCAAGGCACACAGTGTGATGGTGTGGGATTATGACCAGTAGGGTCTGCCATGGACTGTTACACTGAAGAGGGGGTAAGTGAATGCCAAAAAGCATTCAGAAAAGAAGATCCTCTGAAAGGAGCAACTGAAGTTGACTCTCTCTGTACTGATTGTGTTGACATTTCCCTGTGCACACAGCAGGGTCTCCTCTGGCTCTAACTTTGTGGCATACATGTCTTTCACCTGGGGGAAGTAGAATCTCTCACCACTACTGTTTTAGTAGCTTTGCAGATTTTCCATTAACAGGTTCAGGCACTCTGGAATTATTTTGTTTTCTGGGTGAACAGTTTTTTGGATCATGTGCATAGCCTTCCCAGTTTCCAAGGTTGGGGGAGGAGTTACAGGTACCTGCTTCTGCAGACACAAAGTAAGAAAATGACCTCCACACACTCAGTGTCACAACCAAGCAGGTTTCTAAAATGCCAATGAATCGGGAAGATGTAACTGGAAGGATACAGAGATATAAGTGATACTGCTGTTTTTGTTTCTGGGGACTCACAATTCATTGCAGCTATTTGTGCATCAAAGTTATATTAATTAAATGTGGTGAAGTTAAACAGTCACCCAAAGGACACCAGAAGTCACTGTTGTACACCAAAGGAGGCAGGGGCATACAGAAGCCCAGACCAACTGGATGAAATCAAGGAAGAATAAATGAGACTTTTCGTAGCATGTGGGTACCTGCTGGGGAGACACAGAGGAAGCCATGACTTGTGAGGGATGTGGTTCAGAGAGTTTATCTGTACTATTTGTATTTTTCAAGAGCCATGATGGAACTATGGCTACTAGTGGTAGATAAGATTGGCAGAGAGTAGTCCTGGGCACACTCTCAAAAGGGCTTCTAGAATTATATATGATCCTCATCATGTGCTCAATGTTCTCCTTGTGGGGCAGCAGTCCTTTGTTGAGTTTCCAGGAGAACCCTGCAAATGTGCTGGTGGCTTGCACATCTGGCCTTTGCCTCTACATGCCTGGTATAGTTGGAGCCACGTAGCCTGGTGTCAGATGGGCGACTCCAGGCTGGCATGGATGCTTGAGCCCCAGGTGCACCTGAGCTCAGGGCAAGGGAGCTCATCCCCTCCACAGGGGACTAGGCCAGCCTCCGTTGGAGTTGAGACAGTTAGGCTAGTTACCATTATTACAGATATTCATGCCTCACTCCATGCAGGTTATCTAGTACAAACTGTTGTTATTTCAATCCTATCTGTTCTTAGCCACCCCTCCATTGTCTAGCATTCTCTGCAGAAAGATGGAGCCAGCTTCAGGAGGTTCAGCCTCTGGTGTGCATGACACTGACCGCAAGTTTATGGAAAGGCCTTGCAAGCTGTGGGTGTGGGAATGCATTGTCCCCTGCTGGAGAGCCTTCCTGGGATGTGTCTGGTGAGGATCATGGCCACCAGACCCTGAGAAGAAGGGTTCTGAATATCCAACAATGCTCCCATCTCAACGTGGCCCCAGCAAAAAGGAATTTGAATAAAGTTGACTTCCTGAAATTGGGATTGAAGTCAAACTTGTTTATGGAAGTGTCCAGAGAGATATATTGTTTTCTTAGTTAAAAACAGATTTCAAAAATAAACACCTCTGGAACATATTGTGACCTGGAATAAGTCCATGATGGGAGGTTTCCAGCACATCCTCCAATGCCTTTCCACCCTCTACTCCCCGACCCCTGCCTCCCGTGAATCTCATCGTACTTGTTGTTGTCTGATGAAGTAGAAACCAACTTAGACAGGACTCTAATATTTGAGAGCTAAGAGAGCTCAATTAAAATGAGTAGAAACTTGTGTGTGTTTTGCTTTAAAGACTTACTTATTTGAAAAAGAGGAGAGACAGAAATCTTCCATCCACTAGTTCACTCCACAAATGGCCACACCAACTGGGGCTGAGCCAGGCTGAAATCAGGAGCCAGAAGATTCTTCCAGGTCTCCCACGTGGGTAGCAGAGGCCCAGGGATTTGGGCCATCTTCTGGTTCTTTCTCAGGAACATTAGCAGGGAGTTGGATCCAAAGTTGAACAGCTGGGACTTGAACCAGAGCCCATACAGGATGACGGTGCTGCAGGAAGCAGCCCCCAAAAGTGTTTTATGTTGAAATTTAGATGAGCTATACAAATTCTCCATTAAAGAAGTAAACTTACAGTGCAAAAATGTGTATATTCTCTTTTATTAATCTGAAAAGGCCAATGGTTGGCTCTTCTAAATAGTTCCTGAACCTCTAGGATTTAGGATTTTATAGCATTTATATAATTTTGCTACTTGTTCATTTCCTAAAAGCTTTGAGGTCTGCTAATTTCATGGTTCTTGAGGAACACTGTTTTTCTTCAGACTTTTCATGCCCTACAATGGCAACCTCAACAGCCTTCCCTTCTGCAGTTTTGTTTCCTGGAAGAGAGGGACAGGACCTATTTTTGTCATTTCTCTGGCCTGTTCTTGCAGTTGTAAGAGCTGGGAGACAGAAGGGCCAAGGCCATGTTTACTGAGAGCAAATGGTATATGATCTATGGTTCTAGGCAGATCCCAGCTGGCAACAGGAGGTCCCCCTTTGTGGCCTATCTTGTGGTTCTGATTCAGGAACATACAGTGAAGTTTTTGTTTGTACTGGTTAACTGCCAACAACCAGTCCATGTTTAGGGAATTCAAGTGAGCATGGACAGAATACAGAAAGCTACACGTGGCCATCAGATTGCAAATTGTCCATCTCCACGCTTAAAATGTAAAAGAGAGAGCCAGAGGTACAATCTTCAAGTAAAGGGTAGCACTGTTAAAAAATATATGAGGGAGTTTCAGGAAAGTGTGTAGAAAATAGACTTAAAAGATTTATTTTGGTGCAAAAAATTTTGAAATCCACTCAGTTTTTTATTAGACACATTTGTTGTGAACTTTTTGAAGATTTCTTGTACATGGATTTAAAAAATATTTTACATGAGAATAAACTGCAAATTTCATTTTCTAAGAACTTTTTAATAGTACCCACATATGAAAACATACTTTTTTAATATCAACATAGAGAGTTGGAGGGTTGTTTGTATAGTCCAGATCCAAGTGCTCGTTTAATCTCTCTGGAGTGTGACTTTGAAATGATATGTAATAGGTTTCTAAGCTGCTTTCTTCGTTTGTATAATGAGGATACTTATTTCAGGGTATAGTTATGTGAATCAAATGTATATGTGCTGATAAGAATATATTATTTACAGCAATTATTAACTTACCGTAGTATGCTATTTATTGAATTTCTTATCTAATACATATCTAGACCTCTGTCACAATTCTTTGGTTCTTTCTCTACTTATGCAACAAGTGAAATTTGGCACTGGGTTCTTGAAAGGAGGAACAAGTTTTTGGAACCATCCCATCTGGCAAAAGATTGCTCAGTCTCTCACTTGTCTATTTGCCCCACAGCGTGCCATGTAAAAAGTGTGTGGTGGTTGGAAATGGAGGAGTTTTGAAGAATAAGACATTAGGAGAAAAAATCGACTCCTATGATGTAATAATAAGGTAAATGTATTTCCTATTTGCTAAGCTAGAATTGTTTCAAAAGAATATGCTTTCCTGCCTTAGTACAGCTGTGTTATAAAAAGAAAGGGAGTTGCTTGAATTTATTATGTGCTTAATTATGAAAACTTTTTCTTTCAATTGCTGGCTAGAATTAGATCCAGATTTCAGATCATTGATTCAGCAAATATTCATCAGGTCCCTTTGCTATGCCCAGCACACTTCCCCTGTGAAGCCTACATTCTAACAAAGGGAAGAAAACAGTCTTTAAATATATAAGGGTAAACACCACGTGGGAAATTAAAAAACATGATAGACTGTTTGAGTGGATACTTTGGAATGGATGATTGCTTTGTGGAGAAGACATCTCGCCTGAACCTAAATGACCATATGGTATCAGCCACATAAAGATTAAGGAAGAGCAGTTTAGAGAGAATGCTCACAGCAGGGCTTCAGGAGGATATGGTATGAGTTTGAGTAGCAAAAATCCAGTGAGGTTGGAGGGCAAGAGGATGAGGTGGGAGTAGTGGTGCATTCAAAAGCTGGAAAAGTGAGCAAGGAGCAGCCTATCCTGATCTATCACCTAGATTCAGTGAACTAGAATCAGAGCTTGGATTTTAGGTACAGTAGGAAGCTGTTGAAAGTTCTTAAGAGAGCAGTGCAACCTGGTTATATATTTAAGATAGTCTGGTTGTAACATGGACCGTGGAATGTGAGGGACAAGGCTAGAAGGAAGGAGGCCAGTTAGGTTGTTGTATTTGGGTAGGAGATGGTGGTGGGTTGAGAAGGGACTGTCATGGAAGAGAAAGAAGTGCACAGACTGAAGATTTTACAAGTAGCATTATCAGGATTTGCTGTCTTATTAGATGTGAGGGATAGTGAGGATAAAGTAACCAAGGATGGCTCCTACTGTTTTCAGCTTAAGAGACTGGCTGGAAAGTGGCTATCATTTATTGAGTTGGAGAAGGCAGGGGTAGGAGAAGATTTAGAGAAAAAACAGGATTTCTCTGTGAATATGTTAGATTTGAGATGCTTATTAGAGTTACGGTGAGTAAGTCATGTAGGAAGTTAGACAGACAGCCTAAAGTCTCTCTGGTGAGCAGCCTGTGGGCTGTATTTACACCATGGATGGGGTGATGGTTCCCAGGGAAGACTTCAGAGACCCTGGAAGGCCCACGACAGAGCCTGGGGGCTCTCAACACCTAGAGATTGAGCAAAGGCAAAGAGTAAGCAACAGAGATGGAGAGAGGATTCACCAGTGAAGTGGGACGATCAGGAGAAGGTGATCATGGAAGCCAAGAGAACCAAGTGTTTCAGGCCAGAGGGGAGGGATCAGGCAGGTCCCAGTGCTGGTGACAGGTCATGCAACATAAGGGGAGAGATGATAATCTAGTTGGTAACCTGAAGCTCACTGTGACACTCAGGACAAAACAGACTTAGAGGCATAATGTGGCAAGAAGCTAATCGGGATGAGCTGAAGAATGACAGATGAAGAATAGAGAAACCAGGAAACTCCTTTGAGAAATTTTGCTCTGAAGGAGTTGAGAAATGAGGTGCTAGCTGGCCGGTGGTTATGGAAACATGGGAGGCTGTTTTGTTTTGTTTTGTAAAGATGGGAGATGCCAGAGCAGATTGGCAAATGCAGAACACAGAAAGAGGTTGGTGTGATAGAGAGGTGGTGGGGTATACAGCGGATGTGAGGGTCATCTTTTAAAATGGAAAAGAATCCAGATTATGTTTACAGCTGCCAAGAGTCCCGGAGACTGAGTGTGGGGAAATAAGGACATTGCCATCTCTGCTTTCTCAATCAAAGGTTAAGGTCAGGTCATCTTCTGGAGTCAGTGTGTGTGTGAAGAGTGACTGTGCAGCCTTTTGTGGGAAAGTGACCTTGCTAGGACAAAGCCACTTAAGATGACCTGGAAGTGTTCAGTGGTTGTGCCTGATTACAAAGTGCCTAGGACTTCTGCAAGTAAAGTGAGGTCACCCTATTTTGTATATTATCCATTTTGAGGAAGCTGTGACAATTTATCTACCAAACGATCTTGAAGCACTCACAAATTTCTCTACTCATAATGATCTAAACTGATTGCTTAAAAACACAGCAAACCCTGTGGAAAAGCACCATGGGTGTACAACATTGTCATTTCAATTGATGTTAAAGACTGCCTTATAGAGTCAGTGGCAAAGTGTAAAACAGTATTTATCCTCCTGGGGGCACATTGTTTTGGAAACAAAGCATTCCTTTTTTTTTTTTTTTTTTATAGCACGTCTTCATAACATAAGCATAAATAGTTTGTGTCTACCCTGCCAACAGGAGATCCTTTGTGGCTCTTCAGTTCACTCTAGCAATAGACATGCATTGGGTTGTTCTTGAATACTTAACACAAGCGATGTTATGTGGTTACTGTATTTCAGAGAACAACAGTTTTGAAGGGCTATCAACTTCATGATGATGATTCTTGTCTGTCAGTCACTTAGATATACCTCTGTGTGATCTTGGACAAATAACTTTGTCTCCCTGGACTTCAGGGCTGTTCTCTGTAAATCCAAGGATATCTGTATGGTTGTCCTCCAAGATCCCTTTTGATTTTTGTACTTTGTATTCACATTTCTTTTTCTAGCCTTCAGTGTTCCTAGAGGTAAGATGGAATTATCAGTTTACACAATGAATTTTCAAATACAAACAAATATTTCTGTCTTTGATCAACTAGCTCTTTCATGAAAGGGAAGTATTTCCTTGGCCATCATGTACAAGAGATCTATCAGTTGCCTTGTGGCTTTGGATAAATGGCTGATTCTTGACCATCTCTGAAACCTCTGAGAACGGTGATGAAAAATGCTCATACGTCACTTGGTATATTTTGTGTTTTATTACCCACAGAATGAATAATGGTCCTGTTTTAGGACACGAAGAGGAAGTTGGGAGAAGAACAACTTTCCGACTTTTTTATCCAGAATCTGTTTTTTCAGATCCCAATCACAATGATCCTAATACTACAGCAATTCTCACTGTTTTTAAGCCACTTGACTTAAAGTGGCTTTTGGAATTGGTGACGGGTGGCAAAATAGTAAGTTTGAAAAACTGATCTGCCTTTAAATTAACTTCAGTGCTTTCTTCCTTAAAAAAAAAAAGCATCCACAAGTTGTGTTTTCTGTATTATTTCAGGACACTAATGGTTTTTGGAAGGAGCCAGCCTTAAACTTGATTTATAAACCTTACCAAATCAGAGTATTAGATCCTTTCATTATCAGAACAGCAGCATATGAACTGCTTCATTTTCCAAAAGTGTTTCCCAAAAATCAGGTATGTATTTATATTTGTGTGGTTTCAATGTAAAGATTTGGCTAAGGTAGGTGAGGGGGTCCTCGGGTGTGAGAAACTGTATGAGACCCACACCCCATGAAGTGGTTTCTGAGGACCACGTCCAGGTTGGTAAAAGTAGGTATCTGTGGCCTTTATGTTCTAAGGAAAAGAACCTTGAGCAGAGGGTTTTTCCTGCCTTTGCAGGGCCCTCCTGGGTTGTCTTACAACATTGCCTTCAATGTTGTGCTCCAAGGAGAATTTGCCTGTGTGCGTTGACAGGCAGCTTGTGCTCAGAGCAGCAGAACTGGTGCCAAGACAAGTGCATGGCTTTTCAGGCTGACAAAAAAAAAAAAAAAAAAAAAAAACCCTGCTTGAACACTGTGACAAAAATATCACAGGAAAGCCAGAAGAAAGGTGAAGGGCCACGTGCTAGTCCAAAAATATTTCTGTGGTCAGAGGGCATAGTGGCACTGTTTTTAAGAAATGAAGGTGACAGCAGTACTGAGAGTTCTTGAGACTTCAGCATGTCATACACATCCAGACACACAGTGGCAGGGATGTTCTCATTTAAGTTTGGGTAACTATAGTGGTACCTCAGAAGAGACAAAGGCTCTTGTAATAGGGAAAAGCCAAATACATATACATCACACATCTTTTCTTTGGCATGCTAAAAATTGTGATCAGGACATTCTAAAGTGTTTAAAATCAAATAACTTCTAAAGGAATTTTTTTAAAAAGGAAATTGTCCTCTTGCTAATGTAATCCAGGTAATTTTCCATTTACCACTGTTTACATTCCTACACATTCACACATACCTATACCCTTTTAGACAGTTATACCATAGGTATTCTGCTACTTTTTACCCTGTTTAACTGTTTTCCTATTTATAGACATTTAGGTATATTCAACTTTTTTTCCTCTGTGTAGTGTCACAATGTATGTGCTTATATGGATTTTTGTGTGCTAGTGTGATTTCTGTGGAAATAGAAGATCCAGGTAAAAAAGCATACACATCTGAAATTTAAACCCCATTTCTTTGTAATTTTGAGGGTAAACGACAGCTTCCGATTTTGTTTTGTGACTTTTCAGTTCCTGTTTCCCTAAGTGGCTGTGATCAGATGCATCCCTTGCTTTTTGACTGGGGTAATGTTGCGTCTTTGACACTAAACGTGCAGGCAGACCCTCTCAGACATGCTGAAGCTAAGATTAAAGTGCTAGTAGGACATGGTGTCCCAAAAGATCAGGACACTGCTACATCTCAAGAGAGAGCAGTCAGCCATGTCATGTGCTGTCTAGAAGTTGAATACAAATAGTAAGCCCTTGTTTTATAATCATGGGGATCAGATTGGTGAGACTGACAAGAAAGAGGAAGACAGGCTGCTTGAATGAGGTCACAGAGGATATGGGACATGAGCAAACCACAGACTTTAGTGGAGTTTTGCTGAAACAGGATCAGAGAAATGGAGCAATAGTTTGAAGGTGACAGCATTTTCAAGAAAGTTTTACATTTGTATTCTGAAGGCAGCAGTCCGAGAGAGAGAGAGAGAGAGAAGAATCTTCTTTACTAGTGAACTTGCTTCCCAGATGCTTACAGCAGTCAAGACTAGGCCAGGAGCTTGGAATCTCCCATTTGAGAGGCAGGGAGTCAAGCACTTGAGCCATCACCTGCCACCTCCCAGGGTGCACATTAGCAAGAAGCTAGAATTGGAAAGCACTTAACAGGCACTCTGACAGGGGATGCAGCATTCCTGGAAGTACCTTAATCACTATACCCAATGCCAGCCCTGACTCAAAATTTTTAATCCAATCACTAACTTCCTTCAATAGCAGATGCCAAGGTTTGTGGTGGGGTCACATAGTAAATGGGATAAGAAAAGGTTTTGCTGATGGCTGTTAGGATTTAAGATTTGCTTCTGGAGTTCATTTGATTTTATTGTGCTGCTTTTAATTTTCCTCCTAGTTGTAAGTAATTAATATATAATTTCCATGAGATCTGTCAGAAACTTAGTGAAAAGAGGTGTCCTTGAATGATTGTGCAAAAGATATATTTTCATCTTTGAAGTCCATCCAGTGACAATTAACTTTTGAATGCCAAGACTCCAAACATCTATTGCACTTTTAGGTTATTCATATGCAAATATAGGAAAGGGATGCTAAATTTCTTTATTTTTTCTTTTTAAACAATCTAGTTGGGATGGTGATGTCTATATATACATTTGGATTCTTTATTTGCTAGTCAGATGCTGTTACAGTTTGCCATTAAAGTTTAGTCTTTTCTCAGGGCTTAAATGATTTAAATGATCATTTAAAGCCTTTAAACAATATTTACTTATTTGAAAGAGCTACAGAGAGAGAAGACAGATCTTTTATATCTGGTGGTTCACTCCCCAAATGGCTGCAGCCAGGAGCTGCTTCTGGGTCTCCCATGTGAGTGCAGGGACCCAAATACTTGGACCATATTCTGCTTTTCTCAGGCCATTAGCAGGGAGCTAGATCAGAACTGGAGCGGTTGGGACTTGAACCTGTGCCCATATAGGATGCTAGTGGCATTGCAAGAGCTTTATCTGGTACGCTGTAACACCAGCCCTATTTGAAGCCATTTACAATGATCCATTAGCACCCTAAGCTGTCTTTACATATCACACATGCACTCAGAACCCCTAGGCTTTGCTTCTCCCATGAAGAGCCCGACTCATCATGTTTTTGTTTTAAACAAAACAGAAGCACCTTCTCCCTTCATCTGGTAGTTGTTCTCTAGGTCAATACTGCAGCAAGATTTTACTTGAAAGATTTTCTAACATTCCAGCTGTGTTTGTGTGTGTGTGTATGGGTACATATGTTTATGTGTACTGTCTGGGGCTTGAGTCCTAGGACCCAAAAATATTAATTTAATTACTTCTGTACTGATAAATGTTCAGCAATCTGTGTTTTTAAAGATTAAGTCAAATATGTTTTGGAAACAAGTGGCTCAATGGGATTCTGAAGAAATTTTCTTTTTCCCTCAGAAACCCAAACACCCAACAACGGGAATCATTGCCATCACACTGGCATTCCATATATGTCATGAAGTTCACCTAGCTGGTTTTAAATACAACTTTTCTGACCTCAAGAGTCCTTTGCACTACTATGGGAATGCCACCATGTCTTTGATGAATAAGGTAATATGAAGTGATTTATTTAAGTTACATACTCATACGTATACTTTGGTATAAAATCTTTGAAGTCGCAAAGCCCATATTTTCTCACTTTTCCATTTCATTGAACAAACAGGTTCCAAGGGGTTACAGAGCTAACAAGGAGGAGCAACAGGAGACTCAAATCCAGAGATCATTTTAGTACATCCAGTTCCAATTTGTGGGTCTCAAGCTCTTGTGGAGAACCTCATGGTTTTTGCCAAGTGCCATCAAACCCACATATGGACCTTTACTTTAG
Source organism: Oryctolagus cuniculus (assembly GCF_964237555.1). Taxonomy (NCBI): domain Eukaryota; kingdom Metazoa; phylum Chordata; class Mammalia; order Lagomorpha; family Leporidae; genus Oryctolagus; species Oryctolagus cuniculus. Next base: position 53,223,219 of record NC_091435.1, read on the forward strand.
ATAGTATCATGTTTGCAGCATTTAAACAACCTGCTGCGTTGGAGATGTTACAGTATTAGAGTCACCTGAAAGCACTGCTCTGCTCACAGTAATTAAACATTTCTCAGTTAAGCAGGCAGATGGTCTAGAACACTATAACCCCGTAAGTTTTCATGATCAAAAAGGTTGCAAAATTTTACACTGGATCATGCTTCTCTTACATAGGGATCATTTGATCCTGAGGGTTTTTGATTGGGAAGTTTTGTGGGTTTTTTTGGTGCTAATTTTAGCGTAAGTGGTTGACAAGTGACAGAACTAAGAGGTTATCTGTTTACCGTAGTATTAAGACATGAATGGCTATAATAGATATGAATATATACCATGACTGTGACCCCCTTCAATCCACCCATACTGCATAAGGATGATAAGTGGGACTATTCAGGTTGCAGTTTAGTCCTGTTTTTGTCATCCCTCCCTCAGTGTAAGACAAACACTTCAGTAGTTCAAGAATCTTCTAAAAAAAACACTATTAATACAATGTCCTGAAGAAAATTAGGATACACACCAACAGATTAAGTACATCTTAAACTGAATTATGTTTTATAGTAGTTTATCTCCAAGCCAATTTGCTTTTTAATGAGTCCCAGGTGCTGCTTTTACTATAAAGATAGAAAGATTTTGGTATATTTGAATCATGTTATAAATTCAGAGGATGATCTGAAGGAATCTCTTAGGTGATAGTTTAACAACAGGGGGCTTTAGGGGACTGGTCAAGGAAACAAAGTTATAAAGGTAACAAATGCTACAATTCCATGTGACTTTTAGCTAACTACTCAGAATATCCTAGATACAGAACATTCCATTGCGGTCTTTCATGCCTGAGACTGGACGGATACTTTCATTTTTCTTCTCTAGAACGCGTATCACAATGTGACTGCAGAGCAGCTGTTTCTGAAGGACATTATAGAGAAGAACTTTGTAATCAACTTGACTCAAGATTGACATTATGGACTCGGAAGATGATGCCAACAGTATTAGTTTTATTTTTATACTGCAATTTTTAGTTTATTTTTAAATATGTTGGATGCACTTGTCAATTATGTATATTAAGTCTGCTGCCTGGTGATTCATAACCACCAGCTTAATTTCTGTGAATATATTTATGAAAACCAAGAAATATATAGATATCAGGGAAATAAGTTTTGACAATGTTGTGTTTTTAAAATAAGCTAGGTTTCTTAGGTGTTTTTAAACTTTTTTTCTAAGTAAATCATCACAGACTTTTAGAGGGATGTGACTTCCTAATAAGAGGACTTTCTAGGCCACAACAATTTTGATTGACACTGTCAGACATACATTTGGCTACTATAAACCTGGCTGGGGAAATGGCATGTGACTGTGCCTTGATGTGGCAAAAGAGAAGCACTGGCTATGAAAATTTAAGTTCATACTGGTTAAATTAAACTCATTTCCCCTGACAATTAAACCATGATTGTGACAAGCAGTAATCTGGTAGAATGAGGATGCCTTTTTAAGTTGAAGGAAATACGAGTAAATGACTAAATAATTCAATTACCAAAGTCTGCTGGTTCTGCATTTTTTTTTAAATATATAGTTTATACAAAAACAAGCTAGACATACTCAAGAAGGGAAAAATCCTTAATTTATTTATGTACTAAACTTGGAAAGTTTTCTATTTGAAGTAAATTAGAAATGCTGAACACAACAAAGCAAGTAAACCCTTAAGTCAAGCTGGGCTCTGGACTTACAGGTATTTTCATAAAAATTCTTTTCACATGATTAAGTCCAACCTTCAAATGGAAAGCTTACCTGTGTATCCTGAGAGGCGCCAGAGCAGAATCTGATGGGATACAAACAACCCAGCTTTTCTGATTGCTGAGCTTGTCTCCCTTCCCAAATGTTAGTAAGTGAAACTACAAGGTATTTGGGAGAATGAGATGAAGGAGAAAAGAAAAATAGTTTAAAAAAAAATTTAAAAAAAAATTTTTTTGACAGAGACAGAAAGGTCTTCCTTCCATTGGTTCACTTCCCAAATGACCACCTTGGCTGGTGCTGAGCCAATCTGAAGCCAGGTGCTTCTTCCTGGTCTCCCATGCAGGTGCAGGGCCCAAGCACTTGGGCCACCATCCACTGCCCTTCCAGGCCACAGCAGAGAGCTAGACTGGAAGAGGAGCAACCGGGACTAGAACCCTGTGCCCATATGGGTTGCCGGCTATGCAGGCGGAGGATTAACCAAGTGAGCCACAGCGCTGGCCCCATTAGTTTTTAATTCTATTCTACTTCCCTATCCCCTTGCAAAGGTATAACACCTGCTTCCCACACAGCTCTCCCTTTCTCCATCTCTTTCTTCTTCATCCTCTCTTGATCTCTCTCCACCCCCCTTTCTCTGCCCCTTCCCTCCAGCCTATCGGACTTCCCCCATCAATAAAACCTTCCCCTTAAGTTTAAAAAAAAAAAAATTTGGCCATAAAATGTGTGACTGAAAATTGAGAAACCCAGTATTTTGTGAAGTATGAGAAAAAGCTACAAACCTCAAGGCTGTTTTAATAATCTGAGCAAGACATCTATTATATATACAATTTATTAAAAACACAGGAAGGAACACATTAAAATTTCACTGTTTATACAATCTAAATTCTAGCAACATATACAAATACTGAGTGACTACAGTACATGCCGAGGTAAGAAAAGTACATTCTGGGAGAGTCACTGACACTAGGCCATTTTTATTTCCAATATGCATTTCAATACATGTTTTGTTTCCATATTCAACAGTGCCAAAGGGGAAAAAAAACTAGCCACAAGTTGGATTACATGAGAATTCGTGCCTCAGTTGATCTAAAAACTACTTTAATAACTATCCAACTCTTAAATTTTGCAGTTTAGGGACTTCAAGTTTAGAACAAAAAGGCAGAGCTCATAAGTGATTATCCTAATTTTAGGCAGAGCTTCATCAGTTCTCACAGGAAATGTCCCCCACACTCCACTGGGCCTTTCTAGTTGACTCACCTGACAGGGTCTTTCTGCAGCACAGGAAGGAAGCCCCAGCTTTGTCACTCTCCACACTCGGGAGCCACAGGCACATTCAGATGACCTAGGAGTCTGCTGCCCTCTCCCAGTGTTGTGGGGGATATGGGAAGAGGCAGGTGTATACATAATTTTAATTTCTGAATAAATTCTCTATTCGATTTTCATCAGTGAATAAACCCATTGTTCAATGCAAAGTGCAAATAGTGAACTGTGAAGTTAAATAACTGGACTAGACCCAGCACATAACAGATTCTATTTATAGCATTTTAATAAAATAAAAATAAGAATTCACAATATCTTTAACTGTGCTGGTTTCTAGGATCAAGTAACAGCCAAGTCAGTGTAATTTTATGAAACCTGTAAGGGCCACACTTGCTGTGTCATTGTCTGATTCAATTTCTATAATTGTATCAACACACCCCAAAAAAAAAAACAAAAAAAAAACAAAAAAAAAACAATTTAAGTCTTAAATGCTTCAAGCAAAGAAAAATCCAAGGGAACTGTCAAAAGATGGTTACTTTCACATTTTCAGATGTTACTTGATTGTCTCCAAAGCTGTATTTATATGTATATATATATATACATATGTGTATATATATCAGACATATAAACATACTAAAAAAATCTCTAAAACAGGAAAACAAACTCAAAGTACAGAACTAGAAAAACAATTTGATTCAGGCTCAGCTCTTCATCTGGAAGGGAAAATATATAAAAGTAGTAAAAACTATTTTATTAAAATCATGGGTAGTTCAAGGACAGCACAGTGGTGATGAGTCAAGTTTTCAATATGCATCACTTCAGAAAGCACTTGCCTTTTGTGCACAGCAACAAAAGCTCCAGGGCGGAAAGCAAGCAGGTACACAAAATTACACAGAAATAGCAAGCTTCTCTGGGTAAGTGAAATAATCATTGAAAACATCTCCTAAAGCTTCAAAGAGGTTTACAACTTGAGGAAGAGTATATTTTCCATGTACTAAGGATGAATTATAAAAAAAATTAAAGCCACTGGTTTAACCTTTCCACCTGAAAGGGGATGACTGCATTAACACACACACTTCACACATTCATGTGTATCTCAATGTTCAACATCTGTGCTTTTTGAAACAAACTATGCATTGACTGATTTTTTTTTCAATGAATGAAATTGTGCCTCAAAGTTTGGAAAAAGAAAAGCAAATGAAAAGCCAACAAAGCATACAATGAAGAAGGGATCAGGGAGGCTGTAGAGTACATGGTTCTCTTTTTGGAGCAATGTTTTAGAATATCATGGAAGCAAACAAAATGAATGCTGTTCACCTTCATTTAAATGTAGTGAACTCTGGCAACATCATAGTCTGGTGGCCTGGCTGACAGCAATGACTAAACTAGTTTCACATTAAGTCTACACACTAAGGTTGATGGAGGAGGGGATGTTAGTTTTCTTTTATTCACTATATGGTGAGCTTCTTATGTTGTCTTGCCAATCTAAAGACTTTTAAAGTTTTTTTTTTTTTTTTTTTACACTACTGGCTGATACATTGCAGACGATTTTTTATTTTTGCCTTATTTGCAACTCGTTCTGGACAAATCATGAACAAATGGTGACAAGTTGCCAGGAGGTACCAAAAACAAGGCACAGATATTCATTTGCTAGGATGTCACTACATCTGTTCCCTAGGTATGACAAAGGACTCCTCCTCTCTCTCACCATCCAACGGGCAGTCACAGTGAAGACTGAACACCACAAGTTGGGCTGGCATTTCTTACAAGAGTTTACTGTGGAAAAATGCACTGAAAATTATTTGCCTAAAAATAATAAAGTTCCTTGAGATGGAAGCAGAATTTGTGTGTGTGTGTGTGTGTGTGTAAAAAGCCAAAGAGGACAAATTTTCATTGTATTATTTGTTTGCTTAAGGTAATTTGTATTACTTGTGAGTGAATGATTTTTGTCTTTTACTGTGATAAATATAAATCAGTTATGTTTGCAGCATTCATTTAGAAGCCCTCAACTTTCCACAACTCTCCAAGGGAAAAATCTTATTGCAAATAAAATTTGGGGGCAGGGAGGAAGGGAATCTCTTTTACAGCTTTTCTAAATCGTAATTAGCTCCTCTCATGTTTCCACATGGAGAAATAGAAAGACTTCAGAGGATCTGAGTTCAAGAGATGGATACAGCAAGCATCACATGCCGAAAGAAACCAAACATTTTATAAACACAAGAATGGGCCTCACCCAGAAGGACCCTGGTCAGAAGCAGCCAGGCTGAGACCAGGTCATGTACCATGAAGTGCTGAGCTTGTGAGTGTCACAACGTGAAGTCGGCACCCTGCTCAGTACAAGCCAGTTTCCTAGCTACAGATCTTCCTACTGAAAGAGAAATGTACATGGCTGTAATCCAAACAGTGCTGTGTCACTATTCAAAATAATAATGCAGAAAGCAATCTAGAAATAGAACAAGAGGAAATCAAGATAGTACCCACCTTTCATAGAGAATTTCAAGCCATTAGATATTTCAAAAACACCAAAAAAAACCCAAAAAACAGTACCATGCGTTATTGCCAGTCTGGCTTACAGAGCCATCTCTTGAGTTCATTAATGTACCTGCAACATTGGAAATAAATACTCAGTGAATTTTAATTTCTTTGAAGTGCATTACAGGGAGCTTTTTCTGTATTAAAAGAGTGTCTTACAGTAGTAACAAACAGGATGTTGAAAATTTAAGAGGCAAGCAATGACTGGCACAGTAACATCTTTAAAGCGAGATGGCAAAATTAGTAGTTTCCTGTCCCTTGGTCATCACGTTTCCCCAACTGCTGCAGTGACAGATATGTAATACATTCTATATATTACTACTACTAATAATCTTTACAAAGGCCATGTGCTTTAAAATGATGCTTTGTAAAAAGCAGCATCGGCTTCAAAGGATTTCTTTAAAAATACCACATTCCTCATCTCTTCCTGCACCTGATGCTTCCTGCGTGCTCTGTGGTACCTGGTACACCAATTCGTCTGGGGCAGTGGGACCTGGCTTCCCACCTTTTGGGGTGTCATACTGGGCACGGGCTGAGGAGCAGCTGGCAGTCCTGGAGAGAAGTGGACTGTAGGTTCCCACCAAAGCGGGAGGAGGTTGGTTCCCTGTAGCTTTGAAAGTGGATGTTGCAGGCAGACCCACTGGAGCTGTGGGGTGCCCTGACATGTCCATGACGATTGGGGTTGCATACTCAGGCCCAGTGATGGGGAGCGGTTCGGCATAGGCATGGTACACTTCCTGCACTGGCGAGGTGTAAGGATCGAGGTCTGCGTAGCCTGCGTCTCTTCCTTCCTCAGGCTTGAAGGTAGATCTCTGGTGAAGGGTGCCAACGAGTCCTCCCACAAGTGGCTGTGCGTACTCTGTGGAGATCACGAAAATGCAACATGGGAGTTGTTTTGCTCATACACAGATTACAGAACTTGGGAGTTAGCTGCAAGAACCCCAAAAGTGCTTCTCAGTGGTACTTTTGTCACTACCAAAGAAGACCTATGGATTTCTCACCTGGCAAGATCCAACTTCAAAAATGGAAATTTAAGATGCTATAATCCCATCAAGGTGGCATGTGCCAATGCCATCTCACTATTCCAAGTGATCAATTTCAGTTCACAATTGATCATAATGAAAGGACTAAGAGTCAAAGGGAGCACATAAACAAGTCTAGTATCTGCTAACACCAACCGATAGAATAAATAAAGGGGAGAGTGATCCAACATGGGAAGTGAGATACTCAGCAGACTCATAGAATGGCGGATGTCCTAAATAGCACTCTGGCCTCAGAATCAGCCCTAAAGGCATTCGGATCTGGCTGAAAAGCCCATGAGAGTATTTCAGGCATGGAAAGCCAAGACACTCTGGCAAAAAGATCTCTGTGAGTGAGATCCCAGTGGAAAGAACAGGTCTTCAAAGAGGGAGGTGCCTTTCTCTGAAGGGAGGAGAGAACCTCCACTTTGACTATGACCGTGTCTAAACAAGATAAGAGTCGGAGAACTCAAGGGGCTTCCATAGCCTTGGAAACTCATGACTGGAGCAGAGGGAGATTACTGATGCCATAGACAGGAGTGTCAATTGGTAAAGTCAACAACAGGAGTCACTGTGCACTTACTCCTCATGTAGGATCTCTGTCCTTAACGTGCTGTACACTGAGGCTTAATGCTATAATGAGTACTCAAACAGTATATTTCACTTTGTGTTTCTATGGGGGTGCAAACGATTGAAATCTTTACTTAATGTACACTAAACTGATCTTCTGTAAAAAAAAAAAAAAAAAAAAAAAAAAAAGAAATTATCAATTCCCAACTAGACTCTCACTGGGATTAAACATGACAATAGATCTGATCTGATTTCATCATCATTTAAAAAAAATCATCTATTATTTTTCACTTTATGTTTCTGTGTGGGAGCAAACTGTTGAAATACTTACTTAAGGTATACTAAGCTGATCTTCTGTATATTAAGATAATCGAAAATGAATCTTGATGTGAATGGAAGGGGAGAGGGAGTGGGAAAGGGGAGGGTTGTGGGTGGGAGGGACGGTATGGGGGGGGAAGCCATTGTAACCCATGAGTCGTACTTTGGAAATTTATATTCATTAAATAAAAGATAAAAAAAAATAAGAAAAAAAAAAGATGCTATCTAGTACATCATGGTAACACATTAGCGTGCAATTTTGCATAAAGAATGCATACATTCTTTAATTTACAGTTAGCATTTCTTTAAGAAAAAGAAATTTATTGGAATAAGTCTTAATTCTGGAAATAATATTTGAAAAGGAAAAAAACTCTGAAATTAGGATTTTTTTTTTAAGATTTATTTACTGGAGATGTAGAGTTACAGAGAGAGGGAGAGACAGAGAGAGCTCTTCCATTCAACAGTTCACTCCCCAAATGGCCGCACTGGCCGGAACTGGGCCAATCTGTAGCCAGGAGCCAGGACTTTTCCTCCAAGTCTCCCAAGCAGGTGCAAGGGCCCAAGCACTTGGGCCATATTTCACTGCTCTCCAAGGAGCTAGATCAAGAGTGGAGCAGCCAGGACCTGAACCAGCACCCATAGGGGATGCCAGTGCCACAGAGGGATGCTTAACCCACTACGCCACAGAGCCAGCCCCAGGAATATTTAAAAGGAATATGTACTGGGATAATGGATAACTGTGGATATATAGCAGGGTAATAGGATAAATTCTGTATGGCTCTGTCTTTTCTGCTTGCTGCTTAACATCCTATCCTCTCTAAAAGGCAAAAACAGATGAAATCCTGGCGGGGTTTGGGAGGAAGTGGCATTGTGGCAGGGCACGTTAAGCCATTGCCTGCCATACCGGCGTCCCACATGGGCACCGGTTCATGTCGTGGCTGGTCCACTTCCAATCCAGCTCCGTGCTAATGTGCCTGGGAAAGCAACAGAAGACGGCCCAAGTACTTGGGCCTATGCCACCCATGTGGGAGACCCAGAAGAAATTCCTAGCTTCACTGTTGGTGGCCATTTGTGGAGTGAACCAGCAGATGGAAGATCTCTCTGGGTCTCTCCCTTTCCCTAACTCTGCCTTTTAAATAAATCAATCTTAAAAACAAACAAATGAAACTCCAGGTTAAGACAAAATGTCCACGTCTTTATAGATGAATGCCCCGATTTTACAGATAGAGCACAACACAGAAACGACTCTGTTCTCAAGGTCATTTTGAAAGACAGTTCATCTCTTCCACATGAAGAAAGGTCCAGGCTATTCTAAGTCCCAAACACTTAACGATGTAAGCAGTTGCTCCTCTGCCTGGTGCCCGGAGGCGGCCACCCAGTTACCTGCAGAGTCAGCCTGCAGCATTGTGGTGACTTCTCTCGGACTCAGGTGATTCACTTCACTGTTGCTGTAGCGAACTGGGGTTTCCTCGTGTTCCACTGACTTGGCAGGGAGAAACTGCTTCATTCCTTTCCACCAGCCTTCATTATGATCAGAAGTCAAAGAAACCGTTAAATGAGAACCTACGCCTCAAAAGATAACGCCAAGGGAAATATCCTGTTGTATGTAAGCCTTTTCTATCACAACCACCTATCTCTGCAACCTAGTCTTGATGCTCCCCCTCATTGTCTGCTTTGATCGACTATCCAGTGCCAACGAGAAGATGGCAGAAACCTCTATCAAAAACAAGCAGACAATCCCTGCTCCTACAGGGCAGCCAGACTTACTGCCTATTGCAAGGGTGGCTTTTCCTAAGTTGTTCCCAAAAAATACTTTCCCATAGCCACCCCGGGGTGATAACAGCCCGGAGGATCTGCCCCCAGCTGTGCCCTTTACCACACTGGCCCCAGCTTGCACTCTCTCGGCTCCTAACTGGGGTTCCAGCAGCGAGACTGGGCAGGGGGAGTACAGCTGGGGGCCTCTGGTATCCCTTGCAGTGATTCAGCGACTGACAGCTCACTGCAGGCCTCCGTGAGGAAAATCACTGGGACTGCAGTTTCTCACTGGGGTTCACACGGGCCACACAGAGAGCCACTCTCAAGAGGAAAAGGTAAATGAGGTGCGACACACAAGTTCTCCAGAGGAGAAAGGACAGGAGAAATTTGTGCTTCCCAACGTCACTGCTTATTAACTACAGAGACTTTGTAAAGGGGCAAAGGATGGGAAGGGAAGAGGAATAGCACTCTTCAGATGCTGGTGGAAGCTGTGACGGGCTGAGAACCCAGTCCTCTCGCTCTGCTGCCGCCTGCAGGGGAAGGACTTGCCTCTGATGGAAAACACAAGTCAGGGCCCCATGAGTTACCTGCCCGGTCCCAGTATGGTAAGTCGTAAGTGCCTTCTGTTTTTTTCTTTCTGGAAAAATACAGAAAAACAGTGAGCCAACAGGGTGAATTCACTGGAAAGAAATCTCTGAGGCTGCAGCATAAACACCCAAGTTAATAATTAGTCAAGAGCACGCACTTCACTTGCTGATATATTTCATTTGACTTTCAAGTGTGCCACCCCCCAGGCTTATGAATCCTGGACTCAATAAATTAACTATCTTCTGAGATAATTACCTTGCTATCCACCTATTAGTCACTCGTGAGGGATAAGGGAAATTGAAAAAGGCCAAGTCTATATACTAAAAGACTGAATCAAATCAGAGTCTCAGCCTTGACATGGCAAATGATGCTAGATTGGCTTTGGTTTCAAACACAAATTTCACAAATCAATCAAATCACAAAATTCACAGAACTAAAAAGATCATCTTCTGGCTTTATGTTCTGCATTTTCTGCTCTTTTTCTGACTTGTTTCCTTGCTTTTAGGGTCCTTTGTCTCAGAGAGGGATAAAGTGTTTCACACTGATTTGTAGAGACTTAGTTCCCCCAGGATTAAGTCAATGTCATCATTAACAAGTGACAAGTGGCAAAAGGATTCTCCAGGCCTGGGTGGCACAGTGTATTCTTGAAGATTCTCCCTTGCTTGGCCCTTAGTACTCTGATCTGCCCTCCCCAGGAGGAACTGCACGTTTCTCTGTTAGCAATCACTGCCTGTTACATAGAAAAAGTGAAAAGAAGCGTGTAAATTTAACTTAATTAAAATTTGTGCTTTGTAAGATAAAGAGAAAGCAGAAATTGCTCTAGTGTACAGATGAAGACAAGACAGTTGAGCTATTTGCTCAAGATCACAAATGTGGCTTCCATGTAGGGCCTAAGCCATGTCCTTTTTGTACTAGGAAACATTCTTTTTCCAGTGAAAGATGACATGTATTTTATTTGACACCAAAGCCTGTAAAAGCTTCCTCACTTTTTAAAGGCTGGATGTGTTTATATTATTTCATTGTTTCAGAGCACAGTAAGAAATCTATGAAAGAGATAGCAGGTGAGGAGGCTATTAATGAAAACTTGGAACAGAAAAGAAAGAAAATATGCTGTTTTATTACTTTTCCCACTGAAAACCCTCTAATGACATTTAAAAAAAAACAATAATCTTTTCTAAAATAATGAAGGAAGATGCCTTATATGTGCAGGAGAACAAATTTCATGGTATGAGTATTAGCCAAGGGTTGCACTATAAAGAATTTCATGTACTGGATCTCAAGTGACAAAACTTCTGGTTACTAATTCATTACCCACAAAGTGCTCTGAACAGTGTTTGGCGTGAGGTAAGGACTCAGTGAAGTTGCAGCTGTTTGTCATTCTCCACCTCTCCCCATCATTACTCCTGGTCATGAAGCTAATCACTAGCAGTTTCAACTACATTCTAAACAGCAACTTAAAGTCTCTGGCTCAGATCTTGACTCCCGGCCATCAGGCGAGTTCTCCAAATGTTTCCTGGGAGTCTGGATGTCCACAGGGTCCTTTTAACATCATCCCAAACTATCCCGGGACTTCACTCCTGCCGCCCTTGCGTTGACTCTACCTTTCCTGTTCTTGTGCTAGATTTTTCTTTATATACTTTATTATATGGTCTGAAACGGCAGGGGCCTGGTCCAAATCCCCACTCTACCATGCAAACCTCAGGCAAGTTACGAAAGCTATGTCTCCTTTTCTTCCTCTGTGAGATGGGATTCTTAACAGTACTTGCTTTACTAGTTGTTCTGAATAGTAAGTGAATTAATACATGTATACAGAATAATATTTAGGATAATGCCTAAAGAATTTAGAATAATGCCTAAAAGCAGCATTTAATTTTCTAGGAAGCTTGGCTAGTGCTGCTGTTGGACCTGGGTGCTTCTCCTGCTGTTCAGCTGGATGAATGCACGAGATACTCTCCTCTTGAACTTCCCAAAGCCCTCGACCCACCTCCTGGCTCTCTGTTCAGCTTCACTGACACCATGAGTCTGGGATCTATGTGCTCCTCCAGTTTCCTCCATGGCACAAGTTCTGTAGGCAGGGCCACGGTCGACATTTCTGTGCACTGTATCCTTTCCTCATCTGTAAGTTTTGGGGTTCATCACTGGACTGGCCAGCATGTGCTTCAACACTTGGCAAAGGTTAAGAGCTAACTATTCAAATGTATGTTGAAGGGCTTAACAAATGAAATCATTCTCTCTCTCCCTCAAACCTGTCCCTCCTGCTCTGTTATCTCAACACGTGAGATCACTACTGGTCTAACTGCACAAACCGGAAACTCAGATCCTTCCTTCTACGTTAGGAGACAAGTAGTCTTGCATCCTTTAGATGCTGTGGTCAAACCCCACCCCCTATTCCTTCTCCCTTCCCTAGAATTGCTGTGTTGTGCCACTGCCTGGTCTTAGTAGTTTTCTAATGCATCTTGCTGCCTCTTCCAATCTCTCCCCTTCAATCCACCCCGAACTCCTGCTGCTGTCTTTCTACAATCACAGGATATCGTCACCCGTCTGCTTAACAACTGACGATTTCCCCATCAATAAAATTAAATCTAAATCTCTCTCTCCAGAAAGCCCTTCCTGGTCTAGGCCCAGACTGGCTTTCTATGGGCATTTCTCAGGAATCTCCCACGCCAAGGCTACTTAGGGTGACTCACTTCTCTGCCTACATCCCATACCTCTGTGCCTTCCTTCACTCTAGCAATTCGCTCGGTCTGGGCTACTCTCTATTGCCAGAGTCTGAATGTGGATGTCTATAAAAGTCACAGCTGAAGTTCTAACCCTCTAATCCTGGTGGTAAGAGGAAGTGGGGCCTTTGGGAAGTGATGAGGTCATGAAGGCAGAGACTTCATGAATGGGATTAGTGTTTTCTTTGAAGAACTCGAGAGAGCTTTTCTTCCCCTCCCACCAAGTGAAGACTGAGCAAGGCAGCACCGTCTAGGAGTCAGAGAGTGAGCCCCCTAGACAAAGAATCTGCCATGTCTTGGTCTTTGACTTCTCAGCCTCCAGAACTCTAGGAAATGAGTTTCTGCTGCTGATCACCCCCCGATCTGAAAGCACTTTCAGTAGCCCAAACAGACGAGGACGTCTACCTTCTTGCATGTGGCTAACTCCAATTACTTTAAAGGTAAAATGTGACAAACTCGAGGGTTTCCCTTTCCTGAAGAATTCTGGATGACACATGGTTCTCCTCAGTACTTCATAAATAACTCATCAAACCACATGACAGTTCCTTATTTTGTGTCAGCCAATCCTGCTAACTACTTTGGGGGAAAGGAATTATCTCATTCTCTTAGGAAATATTACCAAACACCTACTATGGGTCAGATACTGTGCTTACTAATGTTCATATACCAATGTACAATGCTGAACCTGATACAATAAAGGTATTCAGTAACTGAAATGGAACTTACTCATTTTTAACAGGAATGAAAGGGTAATATTTGCAATTTTTTACTTAGTGACTACTTTACTCTCATATCAAACAGCTGAACTGTATATAATTCATCTTCTATATTTAATGCTGTTTTACATTTGATAGCTTTGGAATACATCTGACCTTGCAACTAATGGGTGAACTGGTCAAGTACTAACCTGTTTCGCCAATGCCAGGCACACACCAATATGAGAATGAGAGTAGTGAGGACCATGACCAGCACAGGGACAAGAACTGCAGCCAATGCTACATCTGAAGTCAAAAAATAAAAACAAAAGCACACATTAATACCAAAGGCAAAAATCAAAGGAAAATTTACAAGGATTTAACTACATCTTCATGCAACACTCTTCTAATACAAAAAATACCTTAACTATTATTTGTGAAACAAAACCGAACTGGTAATGGCAGAAGCTTTCACAGATACTTGGATGTTCATTATATTCATTCCACCTGTCTAGCGAATGGCCAGTGCTTTTTTTTTTTTTTTTTTTTAAGATTTATTTATTTTCTGAAAGGCAGAGATACAGAGAGGGAGGGAGGGGGAAGGAGAAAAGGAGGAGGGAGAGAGAGAAAAAGTGAGAATGAGAATATCAATCTTCCATCCACTGGTTCACTCCCTAAATGGCTGCAATGGTCAGGGCTGGGCCAGGCTGAAGCCAGGAGCCAGAAGCTTTATCTGAGTCTCCCACATAAGTGCAGGGGCCCAAAGCCTTGGGTCATCTTCCACTGCTTTTTCAGGTGCAGTAGCAGGGGAGCTAGATTAGAAGTGGAGCAGCTGCGATGTGAACTGGTGTATATATGGTATATCGGCACTGCAGGAAGAGGCTTAACTCTACGCCACAGTGCTGGCTCTGTCAGTGGTTTTAAAGTCACCAAAATAAAACTGAAGGAGAAATGATAAACTGGGGAAACATTTTCTGCACATGATGAAGGATGAATATATATAATAAAAATATAGAAAAAAGTATAACCACTAAACATTGTTAATAAATCTGAAAGTAAATTCTAATATATTTGTATTTAAAATCTAAAAAATTATAATCTGTAAACTTTTTTTTTTGTATTTTTTTTTAACTTTTATTTAATGAATATAAATTTCCAAAGTACGACTCATGGATTACAATGGCTTCCCCCCCATACCGTCCCTCCCACCCACAACCCTCCCCTTTCCCACTCCCTCTCCCCTTCCATTCACATCAAGATTCATTTTCGATTATCTTAATATACAGAAGATCAGCTTAGTATACATTAAGTATGGATTTCAACAGTTTGCTCCCACACAGAAACATAAAGTGAAAAATAATAGATGATTTTTTTTAAATGATGATGAAATCAGATCAGACCTATTGTCATGTTTAATCCCAGTGAGAGTCTAGTTGGGAATTGATAATTTCTTTTTTTTTTTTTTTTACAGAGGATCAGTTTAGTATGCATTAAGTAAGGATTTCAACAGTTTGCACCCCCATAGAAACACAAAGTGAAATATATTGTTTGAGTACTTATTATAGCATTAAATCTCAATGCACAGTACATTAAGGACAGAGATCCTACATGAGGAGTAAGTGCACAGTGACTCCTGTTGTTGACTTTACCAATTGACACTCCTGTCTATGGCATCAGTAATCTCCCTCTGCTCCAGTCATGAGTTTCCAAGGCTATGGAAGCCCTCTGAGTTCTCCGACTCTTATCTTGTTTAGACAAGGTCATATTCAAAGTGGAGGTTCTCTCCTCCCTTCAGAGAAAGGTACCTCCTTCTTTGAAGACCTGTTCTTTCCACTGGGATCTCACTCACAGAGATCTTTTGCCAGAGTGTCTTGGCTTTCCATGCCTGAAATACTCTCATGGGCTTTTCAGCCAGATCCGAATGCCTTTAGGGCTGATTCTGAGGCCAGAGTGCTATTTAGGACATCTGCCATTCTATGAGTCTGCTGAGTATCTCACTTCCCATGTTGGATCACTCTCCCCTTTATTTACTCCATCGGTTAGCGTTAGCAGGTACTAGACTTGTCTATGTGCTCCCTTTGACTCCCAGTCCCTCCACCATGACCAATTGTGAACTGAAATTGATCACCTGGAACAGTGAGATGGCATTGGTACATGCCACCTTGATGGGATTGAATTGGAATCCCCTGGTATGCTTCCAACTCCACCACTTGGGGCAAGTCAGCCTGAGCGTGTCCCAAATTATACATCTCTTCCCTCTCCCACTCCCACTCCCATGTTCAACAGGGATCACATTTCATTATCTGAATAATCTGTAAACTTTTAATGAGTACATTAATGCAGAGTATATTGTAAAATTTTTTAGTTTCTACCAAAAGTTCCTTTTTTTTCCCTTTTTGCCACCAAGTTTCCTATTCAGAAATTTAACAAATAATTGGGGTAGGGTTGGGGAAAAATTTGTTTCCTGCTATGATTTGAGTATTTCTAAAAATTTCTAAGAATGAGACTCAATGCACTTAGTTAGCAGGGAAAAAAATAGTTACAAGAAGATACCTACAGCATAGCTGCCAGCTCTAAATAATGAAAGAACAATTCCACGTGGCACCTGAGAATGGAATTCAGATCAACACACTTAGTCTTTTCCCTAAGGAAGGAAGGAAGTCAATTTTTGGGCTATACGTGGAAAAAAATACAGTTGGAAGACATGAAACTGAGGAAATAGTCCTGAAACTTAAGTTAGAAACACAACAAAATCCTTCTGGGTAATGGGTTTCCATTTTTGCACCTGCATACCTTTGGTTACATTTGGAGTTACCGTGGTATTTTTGATATCAGGAGTAGCAGTGGTTTGTTCTGTCTCTGCAGGAAGTTCATTGCTACTTCGAGGTTGGAGTGGTTGAGTAAATTTGGGGGCACGACCTTGAAAAAAATTTAAGAACTCTTTATTCTTTAATCTGCACCAACTTTAGATGGCTATTTTATAATGCTTTTAATGTATTTCTGGTTACAAATCCAGGCAATACCAGATTCTCACATTAAAAAGGAGACATTACCTTTGGCTATTTTTGGAGGCAATGTGGTGTTTTTGAGGTCATTGCTGTTCCGAGGAGGTGGAGGTTGAGTAAGTTTTGGAGGTCGACCTTGAAAAATGATTTACAGACATTTACATTCTGCTTTTAAAAATCATGTTACAGATGGTGATGCCAAATGTCTTCTGCATTTCCTCACCTATGTAATTCTGCAGAGTTCTTACAATCCTTACAGAGACAAATATTCTACTCCACATTAAATGCACAGACTAGGCATTCTGTTTTTAAATTAAAGGAGACAAATGGTGACAAGAATGATGTTGACTCCAAAGTTATAAAGATGGCACCACAATCTGCTATCACACTCAACTGAACTGGCCAATATTTTTTTTTTTTAAATCAAGAAATTGTTTTATTGGACTATGTATCAATCATCACTTATAAATTTGCTAGCCAATATTTCTGAAGGCCTGTCAAGCGCTGCTAGTTTGGGGGATAACAGTAACCAGCTAATTAATATACTCTGTAATATTGGTCAAAATTATTTCCACCTTTAATTTCTTCAAAGTTAAGCACTCTTTGGCTAATGTTGCTGTTATAATCTTTGGTTCTTATTTGACAAAAATAGTATAGCCCATGAGTACTGATTAAAAATTATGATTGAAGCTAGATTTGGAGAGCAGTTTCTCACGAATGATGCCATTTCTTTTTCTTCTGCTTATTTCGAAAACCATTCTGACGGCAACTTTGGTTAGGGTAACTTTTCTTAAAATGTCCTTTAAGAAGATATCTCAACTAGAATTTTAACACGAAAACACATTATTATCAATTACTTCCTTTGAGAACAAATTAAAAATTAAATTAAATTAAAATTCACAATCCAGTCTAAATAACATGTCTTACACACACTGTCTCTTTACCTTTAGGAATAAACTGACATCCAAGCAACTCCATTTTCATGGCAATTTTCTGCTGCCACTGGGTAGGATTCACTCTAATAAAACGTGCAATAATTGGTGGCAAAAAGTTATTACGTACATCCTGGTGATAATCTTTGTTTCCTTGAAATATCTACAAAAAACACAAAAAATGGTACTTTACATCAACAGAGATGAAGGCTAATCATTCCACTTAAACATGGCTTTGTTTTTGCTCTGGGCCTTAAATAACATCTGTAAAGTACTACAACAACTAGAATTAATTTCTAAGAAATATTAATCACAACTGGGAAAAGCTATTAAGAAACTGTATATTCTTTATTAAAACTTTATAAAAGGAAAATCCTGAGTATAGAAATGTTGATTATTTAAGAATTTATCAAGAGTGCTAACTTAGCCATCTGGGAAAAAGATTTCAACTGCAGTGAGAGTTTACTGTATTTATAAATTAACTCTAGTCTTGTGGAATTGACAAACTACTTTGATGTATTCATTTTATTTTCAAAGTGAAACACGCTTCATCATACAAAGTCTTAGAGAAAATGCTTTGCTCATTTACTTTTCATAGTTTTTTCAATAAAGACAGAAAGTGAACATATACTAAACAACACATAACAGATACATGTCTCCACCTACTGGATAAACTGCATGAGACAGTCCCCACATTACAAATCTCCATGTTCTCTAATTGTTGCTGTGTAAATCAGAACAGAGACTGTTTAAGTTTTTCCCCCCAAAGAAACCTTTTATTTAAGGAATACAAATTTTTTAAGTACAACTTGAGGAATATGGTGATTCTTCCCACCATACCCACCCTCCCATCCCTCTTCCTTCTCTCTCCTTCACAGTCTGACTCATTCTCCATTAAGATTCATTTTCAATTAACTTTGTACACAGAAGACCAACTCTATACGAAGTAAAGATTTCAACAATTTACACACACATACACACACACACCTGAGCACCAGTTTTACTGTTAACTCTCATAATACAACTCACTGAGGACAGAAGTCCTGCATGGGAAGTAAATGCACAGTGACTCCTGTTGTTAATTTAACAATTAACACTCTTATGTGTGACTTCAGTGACCACCCAAGGCTCGTGACATGAGCTGCCTAGGCTATGGAAGCCTTTTGAATCCATGAACTCTGTCAGTATTTAGATAAGGCCATAAGCAAAGTGAAAGTTCTCTCCTCCCTTCAAAGAAAAGTACATCCTTTGATGGCCACTTCCTTTTGCTGGGTCTCACAGAGATCCTTCATGTAGAACATTTTTTGCCACAGTGTCTTGGCTTTCCATGCCTGAGATGCTCCCATGGGCTTTTCAGCCACACCAGGATGCCTTAAAGGACAGATTCCAAGGTCAGAGTGTTACTTAAAGCGACTGTCATTCTATGAGTCTGCCTTGTGAACTGCTTCCCATGTTGGAACATTCTCTCCTTTTTAATTCTATCCATTGTTATTACCAGACACTTGACCTATTTATATGATCACTCTAACATTTAATCCTATATGTTCACTTTAACATTAATATGATCATTTTAACACTTAAGATGGCATTTTTACCACCCAGCTTAATGGGATTTTGGGGTCCCATGGCAAGTTTTTAAATTGTACCCTTAGAAGTAAGTCTGTAACAATGTATGCAGAACTATACAGCTTTATAAGCTAGAAGAGAGACTTTGAAACACTGCCCTGTGCCTAGTAATGTTCATAACTACATACAACAAACAATAAACCTTGGGTAAAACTATATTTCAAGTGACTACCTACCTCATTCCTTAAATTATTTCCTTCCTCCAACTATTTCAAGCAAACAATAATATCTTACACTAGACTAGCTCAATTATTTGCAAAGCATTTTTATGTAATTAAGTCAGATGCTCCTGATGACAACATGGGCAGGGCACAGGAAGCTGTGACTCAGAAAATACACAGCTAGTTGATGATGTGAGTGACTTGAATCTGGGCCTGCTGGCTTAAGTACAGTGCTCCAGACAGCCAGAGTGCCCTACTTGTTCTCTCAGTCCAAATCAACCAGCTTCTAAAGACTATTTATAAGTAGATACTTGCCTAAAATCAAAGTAGGTTTTTTTTTTTAAATAAAAATCAGCTGAGAACAATTAAATGTTTAATTCCTTAATCAAGTTATCTTCAAATTTTATGGTTACTTCTTTGTGGTTGATTCATGTGGCATTAGGTTATAAACCACTAAAGATGTGTTAATATCCTTCACATTCTTAAAGTTATGCTTTGAAGTTATAAAAATTTCCACACTAACAAGCTTCCCTGGTTTTTAAGATATTACTCTGAAATTAAATAAACGTATTTTTGTGGTTCTATTATATTAATAGAACAGAAACAATAGTGAAATATCATTTTAGGACTTTAAAAAAAACTATTACTAAGGTCTTCCTATAAAGACTACTAAAACTGAGTGAAAAACATTTGTCATAGTTGAGCCACACCTGTATACAGAGAGGTTTGCAAGGTGTCATGAGTATAAAAATGGACATGTAAGTCAATCCCAACTTTCAAGGAACTTAAATTCAATTGGATATCAGCACACACAAATAAGGCATAATATTAGAAAGACATATTAGGAACAAGTTAAATCAATCAAAATCTATCTATAGATTTATATATATAGACATAGATTTAACTTGCTTTCCATATATACATGAACATATATAAATGTATATATGAATATTCTAAAAACAAAACTATTTAAAAGTCTCCATTTGTACATATGTGTACACACACATCCATGTGCAAGCTTAGAAAAGCTGTGAAAATGAATTCACCAGTTACTAAAGTTAGGGGTAAATAACAGAGCAGATGGATAAATGTTAAGTGAGGGAAGATTATTTCACATAATTATGATTTCATATAATTCAATATCAGGACTTTCTGCCCATTAACAGGGACTGAACTTATCTTGTAGCCTTAAATATCTGAAAAGCTGGATAAAATCTATGACACAATGGTTCTCAGAGAATAGACAACTCAAAGTATAGGGCAATCATCAGTGAAACAAGGGACCACATGAGGTTGGCCTTACTATATAGCTCCAGCACAACCTGGAGAGAGTGGGCAGATCACAGTGTGAGGAGGGGGTCCCCAGACAAAGCCTCGTGGTCTCATTGAGTGGAGGAGACACAGACCAGAGATTGAAAGGCCAAAGAGGCATCTAGAATTTGTAAGGCAGGACTTAGGAGTGAAGAGAAACAGGTAATTCCAGGATAAGAAGTTTCTCCTTAAGTCTTTAAGTGCATGTAAAGAAAACAACTTATCAGGAAAAGAACCACTGGAAGGAGCCAACAGAACAATTCTTGGAGCAACACAGGACTTAGGAACACTTCACATCACTAACAGACAGAATGGGAAATCCTCATAATACATGGGACACTAGGTTGAGTGTTTAGAAGAGAAAGGGTTCAGTGGTGGGGAAAAATTAGAATGAAAGCTTGCTCAGGACCTAACAATGCTTGAAAGCAAGCCTTGAAAACATAAAATTGTTTCCAAACAGCTTAAAAGCATCCCAGATGAAAGCTCAAAGACATCTAAGGAAACAATAAAAACCCAGTACCAAGTCTGTACAATCTACAATATTTGGTATCCAATCAAAAGTTACCAGGCATACAAAATACGACTCATTATCAACCAATAAGCAAAGTCCCAGATACAACAGAGATGATAAAAATTGGTAGGTAAGGACATTTAAAAAGCTGTATTCAGTATTTTTTCAGCAACAGAAAAAAAGCTTGTAAAGAGGAGACATAGAAGGCATGTTCAAATATGAAAATCTAAAGGGGAAAAGCATAACACCTAGGATAAAAATATACTCATAATATTAACAAGCTGATTAGACATCACAGAATATTGAAAACAAACCAAAAAAACACAGAACTGTTCAACTAAAACAAAGAGTGAAAATACTGAAGGAAAAAAAGGTAAGAGCATCTGAAATGTTGAGACATCTTCAAGGACAATATTTATAAAGTTAGGTTTGGAAGGGGCAACATTTAAAGGAAAAAGTCTACTTTTTTAGAAGACTGATTCTGAATGTCAGTTACAAAGAGAGAGGGAGACACACACACGGAGAGAGAGAGAGAGAGAGAACACCACATGGAGAGAGAGAGAGAACACATGGAGATAGAGAGAACAACATACGGAGATAGAACAACACATGGAGAGAGAGAACAACACATGGAGAGAGAGAGAGAGAGAGAATGAATGAGAATCTTCCATTTGCTGGTTCACTCCCCAGCCAGCCGCAACAAGTAGCGCTGGGCCAGGCAGGAGCCTCATCCAGGTCTCCCATGTGGGTTGTGGGGCACAGCATTTGCACCATCTTCTACTGTTTTTATCCAGACCATTAGCAGGAAGCAGGATAGGCAGTGGAGCACCTGGGACTTGAACTGGTGCCCATATGGGATCATGGGAGGCAGCTTTACCCATTAAGTATGCCACAGCGCTGGCCCCAAGCCAATACTTTTTTAAATTTGATGAAGAAAGAAGCTCAAAGAGCCCAAAGCAGAAGAAACATGAAGAAAACTATAGAAAAACACATCATCATAATCAAACTACTTAAAATAAACAATAAAAAAATCTCATAAGCAAAGAAAAAAAATAAATTATCAGGGAACAGAATTAAGGATAAGAATGGCAGAATTTTCACCAATGCAAGGCAGAAAACAATGGATCAATATATTTAATGTATTGAAAGAAAAAATAGTCAACCTAGAATTCTATACCCAGTGAAATTATCTTTCAAAAATGAAGGTAAAAAGGTCTTTTTCAGAAATATAATTCAATGCTGTTAGAAATCTATATAATATAGGCATTGGAGCCGGCGCTGTGGCATAGTGGGTAAAGCTGCCACTTGCAGTGCGGGCATCCCATATAGGCACTAGTACGAGACCAGGCTACTCCAATTCTGATACAGCTCTCTGCTATGGCCTGGTAAAGCAGTACAAGATGGTCCAAGTCCTTGGGCCCCTGAACCCATGTGGGAGACCTGGAGGAGGTGCCTGGCTCCTGGCTTTGGACTGGTGTAGCTCCAGTCATTGCAGCCATCTGAGTTGTGACCCAGTGGATGGAAGACATCTCTCTCTGCTTCTGCTTCTCTGTAACACTTCCTTTCAAATAAATAAAATCTTTAAAAAATATAGACATAGGTAATTCTATTTTACAAGTATAATAAATGGTACTGAAGAAACAGATGTACCAGGAGTAGAGTGGTCAGGTTTGGGGCATTAAGCAGAGGATGGTGACAGTGTGCTGTTCACTTCAACAGGCAGAGGGTTCGTCAAAGACAAAGTTAATGTGATATCAAGTAGAAGACAGAAAAGAAGGCCCTGAGTAAGTACTTAGAGCTCTATGAAATGGAGTCCCTGGAGATTTCTGAAGTAGATGATAAAAGTGGTAATTGAAGATATATTAGCAAATCATATGGATGATATAAAATGAAAATATTATATAATTGAAGCCAAAATCATATGGCAAACTCATGGAAAAAAATGTGTTCATAGTTTCAATCTATTCTCCTTAGGGACAGGGACTTCTCCATTTAAAGATCCTTGTGGCGGGTCATGGACCAGGAGCCTGGGTGAATGGAATAAACAAATGGATGAAATTCACTCCGCTATCATCCACCCCTTACTGGCAAGTCTGGCTCATTCTAGCATGTTCAGAGCTTTTTGCTAACAAGCACCAAAACAGAGTTTTAGACCACTTTTATAATTAACTAACGCTACCAAAAACAACCAGAAGAGGGCAGTGTAAGACAAAAGCTGTACTGAATTTTCACACACCTTTACACTTTTGGCAAGGATTCATTTTTTAACATACTTTTTAAAAAACACCTTGATAATCATTTACCTTATCCTGTTCCACACCAGGCTCTCTATACACAGTCCATTTCTGCCCATCATCGCTGTACAGAATTTTATAGGCAGACACATAGTAATTGTGCTCCACCATAGTAGATCCAGTGGTTATAATGCCTGGGAATGAAGAGTTGTTCTCATCAGAACACATGGGCTAACTCAGCAGCCAAGCATAAACACCTGAGGGGCATTGTTCAGACATTTCTGCCAGCAGCTCATGTCCGCACCTATGTGCAAGTTTTCACCATCATGGCTTTGTGTTCTTGTAGAGATGGAAAGAGGTACGGGTGCACATAAGGAAAGCACTATTGTGTTCTGGCAACTTGTGTTCATATCACTATAAAATATATTTTAATTCCTAAGAATAAATTTCTGGGAGTCAAAGATTAAAGATGATTATTGGTATTATTTTCAGTACCAAAGCAAAATAAATCTTTTAACAAAACCATTCCCAACCAGTTATTCACACCATTTGCTACGTTTCCCTAAATTAAATTTATGCTCAGCACATGTGGAGAATTAGTTATTTATAGCACTTAAAATGGACCCCATGAACATAAATTTCAATGACTCTAAGAGATGGTTATCCCGTGTGTTTCAAGACCACTTTTCACTGAAACACACCCTTGAAAGAATGAAAGTGAAAAACTACTTTCCTCTGCCATGCTTTATAAAACTTTCTCCAGTGATAACACCAAGCAATAAAATTGGAAACCATGTAATTGAATTTTCCATGAAAATCTTAGATGTCAACAGGTTTGCGAGTAATAAGAGTATCAGAAATGGTTCCAGGAAACTGTTTCTTAACCTGTTATCTTCTTTTCCTTATTCAGATCTACTTGTAACCACTGATATTCATCAGTGGCAAAAGCAGCCCAAGGGGGTCCAGGTTTCTTCAGCCTGGCCTTTTCAGGTTTCCAGCTGTTCTCCTGCCCTGTGTGGTCAGTCCACTCCAGCACAGACGAGGCTGTTACTTGGGGATCAGCGATCACACCAGATTCCATGCCCAGTGTGCCATAACAACCTGAAACAAAGCAGAAAGTAAACTTGAAAACTTAATGGACTTGCTCCTTGCAAGCTTTCTACTGCATCTTTAATTAATATGCGCTGTGCTAGTAAAACACTGTAATAGAAATTTCAATACCAGGACAGTGTTTCTTGGACGTTATGTTTTTGTGTATCATTAGGAAACCTGTAAACATTCACCAATGAGCAAATGAGCAATAACTTTTAATTTACTACAGGTATAAGATCCTCTCCCTGGGACACTCTTTCCAGGTAAGTGGGGTAAGGAGTTACTCTTTTATCTCTTCCAGGGTTTGTTTATTTGTTAACTTCTCTATGAGGTTTTTCCAGATCCTACTTAAACTTCAACCCAGTCTCCCTGCACGCCCTGTCTTCCTTCCTTGCCTATTCCCCTACATCTTCTTAACATGCTGAGAACAGTGTACTATAGACAACAATTTATTTACTCATTGTTTGTCACTCTCACTACCAAAAGGTAAGTTCCAGGAAGGAAGGAGTTATATTGTTCACTATCGAGTCACGAGCACCAGAACAGCGCCTAAGCAAGTAAGAGAAGTTACTCAATAAATATTTTCTGATCAGTTACTTCTTCCTATCAGTCATCTTTTCTAAGGAACCTTGCTTGCTTACGTAATCTATCTATATTAGTATGAAACTCCCAATTTATTCTTTTTTTATGATTTATTTATTTATTTGAAAGGCAAAGTGAGAGAGAGAGGGGGGTGGGGGAGAGAATCTTCTATCTGCTGGTTCACTCCTCAAATGGAGGCAATAGCCCAACAGGGCCTGGCCCAAGCGGGGAACACAGGTCTCCATCCAGATCTCCCGCATAGGTGGCAGGGGCCCAAGTACTTGGGCCAACTCCCACTGCCTTCCCACAATAGCAGGGACCTGGATCAGTACCAGAGCAGATGGGACTCTAATTGTTGTTGGGAGATGCTAATGTCTCAATAAGCAGTTTAAATCATGGCACCATACCACCAGCCTCTATCATTTTAATAGGTACCACTTTGTGCTACTATGATGTTTAAGTGCAAAAGTACAAAAAGTCAGTAATTGATACAGTGCCTGCTATAGAGTGTATAACAATTATCAATTTAACAAACTACATTAAGTTATAAAGTCCACAAAAAACTTACCACTTGTCTTAAATGTAAAAAGACTTGTAGATAAGTGTCCTCTGAAAGAGAGAGAAGTGTTTATTGTTTTTTTTGTTTATTTGTTTGTTTTTGGTGACACACACTTAACACATGACTTCTCCAACCTCATTAAGACTAAAACCATGGGGAAAGTTTTTGCTTTTTTCTGTACCATTTAAAGACCTAGTGTGATTCCATGACTAAAAATTAGGCAACTAGTATTGTTTCTAGGAAAAAAGTCTCATTTCTAAGCAAAGCAAGTTTTGAAATCTGCATAAACAATTTTTTCTATAAACATCTAGTATCCAGTTTCTTTCTCCTTTTTAAAACTTGAGAGGCATGAGAGACAGACAAAAACAAAACGGTGGGGTGGAGAGGCAGACCTTGCTCCCATCTAGGGGATTTACTCCTGCCTGAAAGAGATGGAGTTGGGCTACGGCTGAAGCTGGGAGCCAGGATTACAATCAAGGTCTCCCCAATTGGTGCCAGGGACCCAATGACTTGAGCAACCACGAACGCCTCCTAGGGTCTGCATCAGCAGGAAGCTGGAGTCAAGAGTTGTAGGCAGGAATCTTAACCACTAGGTTGAAAGCTTGCTCCCTAGTCCCCAGTTCCATACATGACTGTGTCAATACATCCATACACAATAATATGTACTTATTTATTTTTCATGAAATGTATTGACTCAAACTTTTGCTTTTTGTTCAAGTACACTAAATGGTATAAAACTCTCAGAGAATGAGGCTCAAGCTTCCTGGGGTAAACATAAAAAAAAAATTGGCTACTAACAGACTGCACTATTTTTAAAAAAGGGGAAACCAACATGTCTGAGAATGACCTTTAATATTAGAACCCAGCATTGCATTTGCATTTCCAAGCAGTAGACAGAATAGGCGAGCTGAGAATGGACCAGTGAGACAAGTGAAGACTTCACCAGATGGCAGGCCAAAGGACTCCTTTGAACTTGCAGGAATAAAACCTCTAGTTCAATCTTCGGCCTCTACACAGCATTCAAACTATTACATCCTGTGCTTATTTTTTTTCAAGTATGAAAGGCAGAATTCATACGCCCTCCACAGACTCTTTCCAAAGGCAGGGAAGGGGAAAGAAATGACAGCATCTGCGTAAAGCACAGAGAAGGAACCCAATGAAGGAAAGGTAGCTGGCTCAGTGCTAGGGAAGGGCGAACAGCAGCCCAGGCACAAGGCCAGTTCTGCACAGCCAGTGAGCCGAGCGTGATTTTTGCATGGTCAAGGAGCTGTAAGTACAACACAAAGAGAGGGACAGAACCATGTGGCCCAGGGAGCCTGCAGTACTCCCTAGGTGGATCTTCACAGGAAGTGTTTGCTGCCTCCCGCTCTAGAAAGTCTGGCTCGTGGGCCCGCACTCGCGTTCTGAGTGAAAACTGGCCGAGGGCCCCCGGAGGGAGGCTGGTTTCTCTGAAGCCTAGAACTGTTCACAGGAGGAAGTATACCTAAGATGCAGAGTTTTTAAACATCTCTTAGCTAATACTGCATTTCTAGTTAATGTTTCAACTTTCGCTTTTGATGTCTGGTCCTTGTTTTGTAAAGAACACTGTAGATACCATGAAAATAGCTTCTTAAAACATTCTTCCAGAATGAGAGAGAGATTCATAGTAATATTACCTGTTTTATGTCAACATTTAGTTTATAATTCAAAATAGTTCAATTATCCTCAATCCATCCTGGACTACATGGGCTATAAGGAACAGGGCACTTACAGCTTCTGATCTTTAAAATAAAATGGGATGCAGCAGAAAACTTTCAGACTCTTACTCCAGAGTTTCCAACACTTAGAAAAAAAACAAACCACCCTTTCAAATGACTATCTTTTTTTTGAGGCAGAACTAAAAATTAGTACAACATTGCCTGTACACTTCAAACTACTCAGATATTGAGCACACACCAATCTGAATGCTTTTTGCATAAAGGTTTTTCCCTGAGCCCCATTAACAGCGACACTTCTGAGATCCAGTCAGTCCCTAGCCCACTCCTATTCAGCATGCTTACTGGAAACAGCAAAGGTACTTACACCACAGATGTGACATTGTTAGCCAGAGAACTTTCATAGTACGGGATACCTTTGCTGATTACCACGCTGATTTGGCCGCCCAAAATATTTGACACTACTCCTGCATGCACACCAGCCATGCACAGTGGCGAGGACTTGGGGAAGGGAAAAACAAAAGATTAGGTTTTAATTATCTTTGCCTAATTAAAAAAGAAAATACTTCTACTTTCCTCAAGAAATCTGTGGATTCGGCAGTTTTCTCATAAATATATAGTACTGGTGCTCTAACAGAACAGAATTTTAGTAGAAGAGAAAGAATAAAACATTACATGTTGCTAAAAAGAAATAATTTCTAAATATTATATATATACAATAGACACATATCTCACTGTTCTGGAGTTTACTTTTAAGATACAACGTTAGAATAAGTCTATCTGCAACTCACATCTCTGTATCCATGAGGGATTGTTCCAGATATCTCAGCAAAAGGAAGCAGACAACCAGCTGGGCAGTACTTGCTGTTGAATGAAAACAAGTGAAAGGTTATATTAGAGTGTACTTTCTAGGGAAAAACATCAAGACACATCCATATGTATTTCTCAGTTCAGTGCAAATACTATAGTACTACAACCCTGAAATAACTCTTTTTTTGTTTGTTTTTAAGATTTGTTTGAGAGGCAGAGCTACAGAGAGAAGGAGAGACAGAGAAAGAGGTCTTCCATCCACTGGTTCACTTCCCAATGGCTGCAATGCCTGGGGCTGGGTGATCTGAAGCCAGGAACCAGGAGCTTCTTCCAGGTCTCCTGCATGGGTGCAGCGCCCAAGCACTTGGGCCATCCTCCACTGCTTTCCCAGGCCATCAGCAGGTAGCTGGATCAGAAGTGGAGATGACTTGAACCAGCACCCATATGGGATGCCAGCACCGCAGATAGAGACTTAACCTACTATGCCACAGCACCAATCCCAGTAACTAACACTCCTAAAAAGACTTTTCAGATATTTTTCTATTGCTCCAAATATAAGCACAAAGGCAACACAAGTCTTCCATGTGGTGGCAGAGACCCAATTACATGAACCATCACTGTTGCCTCCCCAGGGTCTGCAACAGTAGAAAGCTCGAGTCAGGGGCTAGAGCTGGGAACTGAACCCAGGTACAATACTATGGGACACAGGCATTTTGATCATTAGGTTAAATGCTCATTCCCTAGTATCCAGTTTCAAATATGACTGTGAACACAGTCCATATAAAATAATGTGTACTTATTTCTTTTTGTGAAAAACACTGATTCCTAAACTCTTACAACTTTTGCTTTGGGGTGAATCTAGACTAAAAGACATTATTATCATTATACATGCTGTATAATAACACTTCTTCACCCATGTTATTTACAAAATTTTTCTCATATTCTACAAATTGTTTTACTTCACAATGAATGGTAGACATATTTCCACTTTAAGATCATCTATTCATTATACCTAATAGCTACATGATATTCCATTTTTGGATAAACAATGTGAGAGCTATTTGTTATATTTAATAGCTGTGTGATAGTCTACTTTGTGAATAAATGATAGTGCGTTCTACCAACCTGCTATTGATCAGATTGCAGTTGCATTAAAAGACTGGCATTCATTCCTTTATTCATTCACTCACTCATCTACTCAACACAAAGTCATGTTTTTGTGTCTCTTAACAAGGGAGATATATTCCCAGAAATTAATCCTTAGACAATTTCATCACTGTGTGGACATCATTGAGTGTACTACACAAACCCAGATGGCATAGGAGACTTAACACTAGAGCTAAAAGGTATAATGTATTGCTCCTAGGCTACCAACCTGTACAGTATATTACTGCACTGAACACTGTAGGCAACTATAATGCAATGGTTAGTTTCTGTATCTCAGCACAGAAGAGAGGCAGGAGAAACACAGTATAAAAAGATTTTTAGGGGCTGGTGCTGCTGTGGGGTAACAGGTAAAGCCAACGCCTGCAGTGCCAGCATCCCATGTGGGCGCTGGTTAAAGTCCTGGCTGCTCCACTTCCGATCCAGCTCTCTGCTATGGCTTGGGAAGGCAGCAGAAGATGGCCCAAGTCCTTGGGCTCCTGCACCCACGTGGGAAGACCTAGAGGAAGCTCCTGGCTTTGGATTGGCACAGCTCCGCCATTGCAACCAATTGGGGAGTGAAACAGCATTTGGAAGATCTTCTCTCTCTGCCTCTGCTTCTCTCTCTTCAAGTAAAACAAATAATTTTTTTTTTTAAAGGCTTTTAACATAGTCCACTGGTAGAGAGGAATTCCCCGGAAGGGAGTTGCAGTACTGGAAGCTGATCTGGGTGAGAGAGTGGTGAATGAATGTGAGGCCTAGGGCATTACTGGACATGGCCGCAGACTTCATCAACAATGTACACTCAGGCTACACTGAATCTGTTCAAATGTTTAATGTCACTTTCTCACCTTACAAAACTTTTAAACTGTTTGAACTTTGAGACTCTTTTGTAGTAACACCCAGCTTAAAATATTAGCACACTGTACAGATCTACAGAAATATTTTTATATCCTTACCCTATAAGCTTTTTTCTATTTGTTTTTAACTTTCTAATTTTTTTTTCTAAGAACTAACATTCAAGCCCCTACATTAGTCTCAGTCTGCACAGGATGAAGATCGTCAGTGTCACTTCTGCTCCCGCACCTCATTCCGCTAGGTCTCCGGGGCAGTGGCATGCCTGGAGACGTCACCTCCCGTGACCACAGGACTCTTCTGAACACCCCACACAGGATCTGCCCAGGGCTCTTCCTAGGACGTGCCACTCTTTTCAGAAATGTGTCCACGGTGGTTTGCTTGGTGTGTTTCTTTTTTTCATCACAGATTTCCTTCTAAGTAGATATAGCACCACAAAAATTCCTCTCTGCTAAGGAAAACCTTCCACATGCTGGTGTATGTTCTGAACTCTGTAAGAAGCCTGTCGATGTCTACGGAAGCTTCTGCTGAACTCCTCACTGAATTTTCTAGCAGTTCTTCCTCTTTTTCTTCTCCTGCAGTGTCTTTCTCTTGCTTCTTCCGCAGCCCCGAGTTCACTAGGTGATAGGACTGTTTCAGGTCTGTTACGATCTCAAGGGACTCCTGTGGTATATATTGATGGAAACGCTACTATGCAGTGCAGCACTGTACTAGAATGTTTTATTATGTTGTCTGCTGAGTGCTGGGCTGTGTGGACACTGGGTTTGCAAAGGTCAACCAAACAAACGTAGCCCCTGCCCTCGCTGAATTTACATTCCAGTGGTGGAAGAGACATTAAACCAATACTTCCATAAATAATTATATTTCAGCTCTATGATGAAGAAAAGGCACTGTGAAATAACTGGGAAAGATCTAACCTAATAAAAGTTAATATAAACACTTAGTAGGCTTATTGTGTGCCAGGCAGCATCCTAAGGGCTTCAGGAAAGCCACAAGAACCCTATATGCTAGGTACTGTTACCATCTTCTCTTTACAGATAAGCAAACTGAGGAATCGTGTGCCCAGGGCACACAGCTGGCAAGCAGTGGGAGGGCTCCAGAGTCTGTGCTCCTACAAAGCAGGGCTCTGGACTGCCTCAGCCAGGGGACGGGGCTGTGAGGTAGGGAAGCCCAGCAGTGTGTTGAGGGCACACTGAACAAGCAGAGGAACGTGCAGCAATCACTAGGAAGGGCACGCCCTGCAGCACAACAGCCTGCTCTGTGAGTGCAGGCGCTCACTGCAGAGGCCAGGCTACAGCGAGCAAAGGGAGAGGAGCAAGAGGGTACACAGGGGCCAGATCACACAGACAATGGCATCGAGTCTAGAATATATTTCCAAGTAAAAAGAGGAAGAGATTTTGACAGTTTACATAATTCAATTCCTTTTTTTTTTTTTTTAAAGATTTATCCATCTATTTGAAAGGCAGAGGCAGAGGGGGAGAGAGGGGAGAGAGGTTGAGTGGGGAGGGAGGGGGTGAGGTGGGTTGTGGCAGGGAGAGGAGGGGAGAGAGGGAAAGAGAATCTTCCATCTGCTGGTCGACTCCCCAAGTGGCCACAAAGGCCTGGGCTGGGCAGATCCAAAGCCAGGAGTCAGGAGCCTCCTCCAGGTTATCCAAGGCCCTGGGCCATCCTCTGCTGCTTTCCCAGGCATACCAGCAGAAATCCAAATCAGAAACAGAACATCCAGAATCCAAACCTGTGCCCATATGGGATGCCACCACTACAAGCAGAGGTTCAACCACTACATCACGGTGCCGGCTCCCCTCACCCCTCTTCATATTTCTAATAAAGGTTATTCTGGCTCCTGGGAAACAAGAGAAGGTGAGGAATCATGAGCAGAAGCTGCGACAGTTAAGCAGATACAGATCGGATTTGGGTGATGATGGAGTCCAGAAAGGAGGGTGAGGAGGCTGGATCCTCCAGCAGGGTTATCCTTGCTGAGCAAAGCACCTATCAAATGCAAGAGAGGGAACACTTGCCACAGACAGAACCATTCTTAAAGACAAAACCGAGCATCTGTGGGGAGGAGAAACAAGCTGAGAGGAGGCTGAAACATGAGAATGATTTTGCCAAGAGGAGAAAAATTCCAGGAAAGTTCAGAGCTCAGAGCAGGGTAAATAATCCAGAATCATTTCAACATGGAGTAGATGAAACAAGACTGGAAGAATGGTCCAAGGACTCCTCGTGAAGGACTCTGAAGACCACACTGAAGAGCGGGCAACTTTTTATGACCATAAGGAGTTCCTAAGATGTATCAGCAGGGAAATGTTTGCATATCTAGTTCTGAAAACAATTTGGCAGAGGTGTGAGTGGCAGAACAAAGTTAGAAGAGATCAGAAATGGGACATCAACTAGAAGCTAATCCTAGTCCAGGCAAGCGACAAAGCCATAAAGCAGACAGACAGTAGAAATGCTACTTGGGAAAGAATACCTAAGAATCCCATAATAGCCTAAACCTTCCATTTTCATTTTTCTAGAAAGACAGCTTTTCTATTTGTTAGCTAGCAGCATATATTGAAGCATATTAAAATTATACTTTGAAGATCTAAGTGTTACAATTATAGAAAAATTTAAATATGGCAATAATTAAATGATTTTAAATAAACTATTTGAGTCATGGAATAATTATGTGTCATATATTACACAATAATCCTAAGTAGATACAGAATGAATATGAATAGTATTTAAGCAAAATGGGAGAGGAGGCAAAAATATGCTCATACCTGAACTCAGGCTCCAAAAAATTGGATGCAGTGTCCAAACAAGTAATTAGATCTAGAAAAACAAAAACAAAACACTAATTCAGTAACGCACAAATTCACTCTTGCTAAACACCAAATGTCTCAGAATCCCAAAATGTATTGCCCTAAATTTCAAAAACTCCAAACAGCATTTTTTGTTAATCAAGCTTTCTAATTTTAACTATCTTGATTTGTGGCACTATGTCTCTTCAACACGCCTGGACTACCATGTCACCTGAGGAAGTCACATACCACATACACAGAACATACACAGACAAGGAAGGCCTGGTAGTGGCTTCTGTAAAAATAGGTGTTGATTCTGTGGCTCCAAATGCTACACAGAATCTACTCTCTGCATAGGACCAGTGGCAGCACCATCTTCCAGGAACTTACTAGAAATTTAAATTTTTTCTTAAAATTTTTTTTTTTCCATGCTGATCTGATGGCAGGAGCCCTGGTCTCCCATGGGGTGCAGGGCCCAAGCACTTGGGCCATCCTCCACTGCACTCCCTGGCCACAGCAGAGAGCTGGCCTGGAAGAGGGGCAACCGGGACAGAATCCGGCGCCCCAACTGGGACTAGAACCCAGTGTGCCAGTGCCACAAGGCGGAGGATTAGCCTAGTGAGCTGCGGCGCCGGCCCAAAAAAATTTAATTGTTGTTATTGATTTACTTATTTGAGGAGCAGAGTGAATGAGAAAGAAGGAGGGACAGGGAAAGATCTTCCATTTGTCAGTTCCCTCCCCAGATGGCCACAACAGCCAAGGATCAGCAGGATGCAACCAGGAGCCAGTAACTCCCTCATGGTCTACCATACAGGTGTCAGGGTCCCAAGTACTTGGGCCATCTTTCACTGCCTCCCTAGGTTCATTAGCAGGAAACTAGACCAGAACAGAGCAGCTGGGACTCAAACCAGCACTCAGACACAGGATCCTGCATTGCAAGCAATGGCTTAACCCACTGTGCCACAATGCAGGACCTAGAAATTCAAATTCTTGAGCCCCATCCAGACTCTCACAATCTCTGGAGACAGGGCCTGGAAGTCTGTTTTTAACAAGCCCTTCCAGTAATTCTTAAATACAATGAAGTTAGAAAAGCACTGCTCTAGAGAAAACAATATTTTTTTTGACAGGCAGAGTTAGACAGTGAGAGAGAGAGAGAGAGACAGAGAGAAAGGTCTTTCCGTTGGTTCACCCCTAAATGGCAGTTACGGCCAGCGCCCTGCACCGATCTGAAGCCAGGAGCCAGGTGCTTCCTCTTGGTCTCCCATGTGGGTACAGGGCCCAAGGACTTGGGCCATCCTCCACTGCCTTCCCAGGCCACATCAGAGAGCTGGACTGGAAGAGGAGCAACTAGGACAGAACCAGCGCCTCAACCGGGACTAGAACCCGGGGTGCCAGCGCTGCAGGCGGAGGATTAGAAAAGTGAGCCGTGGCGCCGACCAAGAGAAAACAAATTTTAAAATTTAATATTTTCTGTCTAGAAGTCAATACATCTGATTGTTAACCTGCCTCTAAGACCTAGTTCTTAGGTTACAAAAAAGGTAGCTTTTGATGAAAACACATTTTAATGGTTTCTTTCCACTCTCAGGATGGAAAGCAAAGCTCTCAACACAACCTGTAGAGTCCCACATTGCCCAGCCCACCTCAGTCTCTCATCTTGTCCTGAGCCATCTTGGCTTCTCATCACTCTACCTTTCGTTTGGTCCCCCTGGACCAAGCTACTGGCTTGGCCTGCAAGGTCTTTCCACTGCCTGTTAGCCTAGGATTCCTCTCTATGATCTCAGCTTTAAAGAGTTGCCTGCTTGGGGCCGGCGCTGTGGCATAGCAGGTTAAATGCCCTGGCCTGCAGTGCCGGCATCCCATATGGGCGCCGGTTCAAGACCTGGCAGATCCACTTCTGATCCAGCTCTCTGCTATGACCTGGGAAAGCAGTGGAAGGTGGACCACGTCCTTGGGCCCCTGTACCCGCGTGGGAGACCCAGAGGAGGCTCCTGGCTTCGGATCAGTGCAGCTCCAGCCGTTGCAGCCAATTGGGGAGTGAATCAGCCGAAAAAGAACTCTCTCTCTCTCTCTCTGCCTCTCCTCTCTCTGTGTAACTTTGACTTGAAATAAATAATTTTTTTTTTTTTTTAAAAAGAGTTGCCTGCTTACAGAAGCTGGCCTTGACCTTTGCCAAGTTAAGGGTCACACGACAGGCACTTAAGTTTGGTTTGTTTTAACAAATGAATGGCTATTATGTTCTCACAGTAACACGTTTTACGTAAGACTGATTTTTGATGTGATTATAAAATTATAAGTAACATTATTCTATAATGCCTGGTTCCTGGACAGAGGCTGAGGCTGTGTCGTCCACTCCGTATTGCCAGCAGCAATCAGTGTGAATGTTTTACAGGAGGCTTTCAACGAACATTTATTAAATCAATGGAAGAATAAAGTTTCTGTTTGTTGGCATGTTTGCTAAGTCCTGTCATTTACTAACCCGTAGGGAGAGAAACCTGGAAGAAGACACAAGAGCAATCACAATGCTTGGCTGGAAAACTGCATGCAGGGGGAGGGGAGAGCAAGGAGAGACACACACTGATAGTGACAGCAACCAGCACGCTTCTGCATGGCTGGCATCCCAGGTGGGCACCAGTTCGAGACCCGGCTGCTCTACTTCCGATTCAGCTCTCTGCTGTGGCCTGGGAAAGCAGTAGAAGACGGCCCAAGTGCTTGGACACCTGCACCCACGTGGGAGACCCAGAAGAAGCTCCAGGCTCCTAGCTTTGGGTCGGCTCAACTCTGGCTATTTGGGAAGTAAACCAGCAGATAGAAGACCTCTCTCTCTCTGCCTCTGCCTCTCAAATAAATAAATCTTTAAAAAAAATTTTTAAGAGACTTCATGTTTATCATCAAGCTGAAATGAGTGTCAAAGAACTAGAACATAGTAACTGTGCTACATCAATAGGAAAGCAGTATTTTGAGAGCAGTTCTACAGGTTAGTAGCTATAAGTAATGGGCATTTGAATGATGCCTAGGTTAATTTTGTGCTTTAGAAGTTTACAAGGACACATGCCTGGACTAGTTGACCAACTGGGAAACACAAACAAATGGAATTACCTACATTCTGGTTATTCCTGTCAATCTTTGTAAAGCATCAAGGAGAATCAATTTTCCACTTTCCTGTTCCACCAAAAGCATTTCCAACGTTCAAGATTTACAGTCTGGGATGAAAAGGGACCTGTGTGGTCCAACACGGCAGGCAAGCCACAAGGAAAGCGCCAGCTGGCCTCAGTACCTTCAGGCCACAGGCCAGAAAGCTGGTCAATTATGAACACATTCAATCAGAACAGGACTCTGGTTCTAAGTTCATGCACTGCTGAAACTCCACAATACGACATGCAACTGTGCAACTGACCAACTTATTCTCAAATTCCATGGAGGCTCAAAACAGGATGAAGGAGGAAAATAGGAATTCAAAACAAGCAGCTACAAGGAAAGCCAGGAAGACTGAAGAGAGAGAAAGTGGCAAGTACAGAATTTGACATTTACAACTCCGTGAGGCAAAGGAAACATCAAATTTAGCAGAGAATTAAGAAGTGTAAAAATGGGTCTTGAGAGCTTTTCCCAAGTAAACAGCCATCCAGAAAACTATCACTATTACAAGGATCCCAGAAAATAAGAACATAGCCCGAGTAAGAGAAACACATCTCAGAAAAACCATCTACCTCAGAGACTTCTGACAGCAATTTTTAAGAATATAATCAGTGGGATAGAATCAAGAGTCTAGAAATAAATCCTCAAATTTATAGTCAACTGTTTCCAAAAAGGTGTCAAGACAATTCAATCGGGGGAAGAATAGTGTTTTTAAACACATGATGCTGGGGTAAATGGAAACTCGCAAAGCACAGAAATTGGACCTTAACACTTCATGCCGGATTAAAAAATTAACTCAAAATAGATCTAAATGTAAGAGCTGAAACTATTTAAAAAATTAAGAAAATATAGGAGTAAATGATGACCTTGGAATAAGTAGTGGTTTCTTAGATTTGACACCAAAGGTATAAACAGCCAACTAAAACTAAATAAACTCAAGTTTATCAAAATTAAATCTTCAGTGCTTCAAATGATACTATCATGAAAGAAAAAGTCCTGTAGAAAATATTTGCAAATTATAGATCTGGTAAGGGTCTACTATTCAGAATATATACACAACATTGTGATGGGACATATAAAAGACAAATTACCCAATTTAAAAAAGTGCAAAGAATCTGAACAGACATTTCTCCAAAGAAGATAGACAAATAGGGGCCAGCACTGTGCGGCAGCAGGTTAAGCTGTTGCCTGTAACAACACCAGCATCCCATATGAGAGCACCAATTTGGTCCTGGCTGCTCCACTCCAATTCAGTTCCCACTAATGCGCCTGGAAAGCAGCAGAAAATGACCCAAGTGCTTGGGCCCCTATCACCCAAGTGGGAGACATGGATGGAGTTCGAGGCTCCTGATTTGAGCCTGGCCCAGCTCCGGCTCTTTGCAGCCACTGGGGAGTGAACCAGCAGATAGAAGATCTCTTTGTGTCTCTTCCTCTCTGTCACTTTGCCTTTCAAATAAATTTTAAAATCTTAAAGCAAGGACATATAAATGGCCAATAAGCACATGAAAGATATTCAACATCATTAGCCAACAGGGAAATGCAAATCAAAATTACAATGAGATACCATTGTAATAAGGCAGCAAACACTCAAGAAAGACAGAATTAGCTAGAATATGGAGAAATTAGAATTCTTAAAAGAAATTAAACAGAGTCTGCATATAACTCAGAAATTCCATTTCTAGATATTCAAACAATGGAATGTTCTTTGGCCATAAAAAGGAATGAAGTACTGATATGAGCCACAACAAGGATGGACATTGAAAACATGCTAAGGGAAAGACAGTCATGAAAAGACCACATATTATACAATTCACTTACATAAAATGTCCGCAATAAGTATCAAGATGAAAAAGATTAGTGGTTACCTAGGACTAGAGGGGGTCAGGAGCTGTGAAATGGTAAGTGGCTGCTATTAACCATGGGGTTTCTTCTGAGGTGACAAAACATTCTAACATTGAATATGGTGATGACTTCACATCTGAATATCACAAATGTCAATGAATTATACACTTCAAGTAGGAGAACTGTATGCTGTGTGAGTATATCAATAAAGCTGTTACAAAATTTGAGAATACAGAAAAATAATCTATCATGTAATAACAATTTTATTAATATACAGCACATCTGCAGTTATGAAAGGAACAGAATGTGGTAAAAGAGCCAGGGCTGGCAACTTAGTCATTAAACATATATTCAATAAACACATATTGTTACTAGGTGTTGTTCTAGAAAGAGATGGAACAAAGAACAGTTAGACAAAAAAATCCCTGCACACAGCCGAAGTACTCCCAGTGAGGTGAAGAGGAAAGAGAATTATCAGTAAGAAAAATTTACAGTGTGTGAGAACATGGAAGTACCTTAAAAAACAAAGGGTAAGAAGTTAGGAAAAGTCAGGGCGCTGTCATTTTAAGTACAGCGGTCAGGGTAAGCCTCAGGGAGGTGTCATCTGGATAAAACCCTCAAGCAGAGCGGGTGAGGCTCTGAGAACAGGCTGTGGAAATCACAGAAGTCTGAGGCGGAGCACGTGCCAGAAGGAACAGGAGGAAGATAAGCAGAAGACGTCAAACAGGCAATGGGAAGCTCAACCCCACAGGGTCTCCCAGGTAAGGACAGCTGGTAGAATGAGATGGGAGCTTGATTTGATTAAGACCACACGGACTGCTAGACTCAGAGTAGACTGAAGGGGAGAAAGAAGAGAAGCAAAGTCAGTAAGCAGTTTATCACCATAACGGAGGTAGAAGTGACAGTAACCTGAGCTAGCACGGTAGTAATGGAGCCACTCTGCCATAGTCGGATTCTGATACATGTGTATCCGAGTATATATTCTGGGAAGTGGCAGATGGATATGAATTTCAGAGAATGAGGAGTTAATGCTAAATTTTCTGGATTGAGCGACTTAGAAGATGAAGTTATTATATATAAGTTCTTCGATTATAATAAAAATACTGGGAAAGCACTCAACTCTCATAATTATGCTGGCTCCATTTTAACATGTCTTATAATATCAGAAAATCGATTATCTGTTCAAAGTGTAGGAAAGCAGGTAATTCACTATATTCTCTTTAAAAATAACTTACATTTTTTAAAAATTATTTATTTCTTTGAAAAGGAGAGAAAGTTTATCTTCTATCTACTGTTTGACTCCTTAAAATGTCCAAAACAGCTTGGACTGGGCCAGGTCACACTCAGTCTGGGTCTCCCATGTGGGTGGTAGAGACCCAAGTACTTGAACTATCACAAGCTCCCTACCAGAATGCACATTAGCAGGAAGCTCGAATCAAGAATAAAGCCGGGACTTGAAAACAGGCACTACAATATGGGATGTGGGTATCCCAAGCAGCCGAACACCCACATGGAATTTACCACATTCTTAACTAGGAGCCCCTGAGTAGGACATTTGGCAATTTTAATGAAACACTTACTACACACCAAAGACTACAGCATATGTGTCTCTGTACAAGGTAGTACACATGTGGCATGCTCTGTTTGGGTGCTCTGGAAGACAGAATGGCAGCAGTTGTCACCAGCAGCCCTCGGGGCTCTGCTGCAGCAGCCTGGCATTCCCTCCTTTCCTGGTACAGCCTATAGGGGATCAGCAACATCCTGAAATCTACTCTAGCTGTAAAGTAGGGACTCACTCACAGGGGCTGTAACCGTAACTCCTTTATAATGAGCTTTGATCTATCCCCATTAACTACATTCCTTAATCCTAGGAAGTTTTGTAAAGCCCCAATCTTCAAATGAGGTTCTGAAGGCAGCTTAACGGGACTGGGAGGAACAGCATGAGAAAATCCAAAAAGGAAGCAAGCCAACAACAGAATGGAGGATTTCAGGGTTTTCTTAGTAAACATATTAACATCAAATTTCTAAGACAGCTCCAAATAGCAATACTATCATCTGCAATAATTGATACACATGAGTTTTTTTCCTTAAAAATTTAAGTATAATTTAAAATTGTTTCAACATATAACAAAGCCTAGAGAACTTTATAACTGGTCCACAAAAAGTATTTACTCATTAAGCTTTAGAGTTGATCCAAACAAAATACTAGGAAAACAGAATATTTTATCCTAACAAATCAATTTTTAAACTCAGTTCATTGGATGGCCCTAGCACTTGGGTTCCTGTACCCATGTGGGAGACCAGAAGAAGCTCCTGGCTCCTGGCTTCCAATCAGTTCAGATCCAGCAGTCGCAGTGATCCGAGGAGGGAACCATCGGATGGAAGACCTCTCTCTGGCTCTGTAACTCTCTGCCTTTCAAATAAATAAAAATCTTTAAAACACAGCTCATTGTGACTCTGTCAGAAATATTCTTACTTGAGAGACAGCATAAGAGTGCTGGGCTAGGCCAAAGGCAGGAACTGGTACTCAGTCAAGATTTCCTGCATGGGATGACAGGAACCCAACTTTTTTTCTTCCTCCCAGAAACCTTTTATTTAATATATACAAACTTCATGTATTTCGTAGACACAATTTTAGGAACACAGTGATTCTTCCCACCCTATCTGCCCTCCCATCCTCATTCTTACCTCTTTCCCCTCTGATTCTTATTTTTTACTAAGATCTATTTTCAATCAACTTTATATACACAAGATTAACTCTATACTAAGTAAAGAGTTCAACAAATAGCATAAAAAAATTGCTCCAACAGTGGAGACAAGAGCTGTTCAAAGTCATAGCATTTCAAAATGTCAATTTCACTTCCATAGATTACTTTTTTTTTTTTTTTTGACAGGCAGAGTTAGACAGTGAGAGAGAGAGAGACAGAGAGAAAGGTCTTCCTTCCGTTGTTGGTTCACCCCCCAAATGGCCGCTACGGCTGGCACGCTGCGCCAATCCAAAGCCAGGAGCCAGGTGCTTCTTCCTGGTCTCCCATGCGGGTGCAGGGCCCAAGCACCTGGGCCATCCTCCACTGCACTCCTGGGCCACAGCAGAGAGCTGGACTGGAAGAGGAGCAACTGGGACAGAACCTGGTGCCCCAACCGAGACTAGAACCAGGGTGCCGGTGCTGCAGGTGGAGGATTAGCCAAGTGAGCCGCAGCACCAGCCATTGTACTCTATTAGTTACCCAGATTAGGGAGAACATATGGTATTTGTCCTTTTGGGACTGGCTTATTTCATTAAGATTAATGTTTTCCAGCTGCATCCATTTTGTTGCAAATGACAAGATTTCGTTTTTTTAACTGCTGTGTAGTATTCCATGGTGTACATATCCCATAATTTCTTTATCCAGTCTTCAGTTGATGGATATCTGAGAATCCAACTATTTGACCATCTCCTGCTGCCTCCCCAGATTTGCCCTGGCAGAAGCTGGAATCAGGAACCGGGGCCAGGAATCAAACCCAGACAGTCCAATGTGGGACATGGGCGTCTTAACCACTAGGCCAAATGCCCACTCCATAGAAATATTTTTGACTAAACACTATTTCTGACTTTGCAGAGCTGTGAAATCTATTTTACATTATTGTGTTCTTGAATGAACTGTGTTCTGTACTGTTTTATGTTCTTGACTGAAGAGAGATTCTCAATAGTGTAACAAAAGTGCAACACCACCTACATTAGCTCTAGGGTTTAATTTTTGCCCAGCTGAAGCCACTTACCTCTAAAGGAAGGGAAGCCTGAGGGCCTGTATTTACTCTTCTGCATGGAATAAGAAAAAACTACTTCTAAGTTATTGTATTTAGTCAGCAGAAATGAGAAAATGTAGGAAGACAATGTACGCTGACAAATTCTTCTCCTTTACTTGCTTTAAAATTCCTTTTTCTTTTTTAAATAGAGAGAAGGGGAGATACAGGAAGGGTGAGAGAGGGAGGAATGGAGGGAGGGGGGAGGGAGGAGGGAGGGAGGGAGAGGGGGGAATGGAGAGGAGAGGGAGGGAAGGAGAAGGAATGGGAATGGGAACGAATATCTTCCATCGTCTGGTTAATTCCCCAAATGGTTGCAACAGCTGGGGCTAGACCAGGCCAAATCTAGGAGCTGCATTCTGGTCTCCCATGGGGATGCAAAGGCCCAAGTACCTGGGCCTTATTTTGCTGCTCTCCCAGGCCCTTAGCAGGGAGCTGGATCAGAAGTAGAGCAGCCAGGACTGAAACAGGTGCCCATATGTAATACTGGCAGTGCAGGCAGAGGCTTAACCTTCTATGCCACAGCATTGGCCCCTAAAATGCTTTTTAAAAATTTTTTATTTGAAAGGCAGAGTTAGAGAGAGGAAGAGGCAGAGGCAGAAAGAGTGGAGCAGCCAGACTCGAACTGGCACAGCAGGTGGCGCCTTTACCTGCTATGCCACAGTGCTGGCCTCCTAAGATTCTTTAAATGATCAATTTCTCACAGCCTAAAGGAGCATGCAGTCTTGCTTTCCTAATTCTTACCTGGTCAGTCATGTTGCATTGTGGGTACCTGGATGGCTACTTTGTTCAAGTGCTAGAGGAGGTGGGATAAGACTGGTTTTGCTGATAAATTCTCCTGACAATATCACAGTTTTCTTAGGACTAATCTTGTTTCCATGATAGGAATCTGGCATTAGTCTGTATCAACTGCAATTTAAGAGAAATCTGCATATGTTACACACAGTTTACTGTGATTCAGAATTAACATTTA
Organism: Oryctolagus cuniculus; assembly: GCF_964237555.1. Lineage (NCBI taxonomy): Eukaryota > Metazoa > Chordata > Mammalia > Lagomorpha > Leporidae > Oryctolagus > Oryctolagus cuniculus. The sequence goes on from NC_091435.1 coordinate 53,265,453, forward strand.
TTAAGTGCCAGAGTCCACACTACATATTTTAACTCTCTCATACATTCTTAGAGGTTAACTGTTTATTTTTTATTTATTTGAATGGCAGAGTTACAGAGACAGAATGAGAGACAGAGATAGATCTTCCAACCGCTGGTTCAATCCCCAAATGGCCACAACAGCCAAGACTGGGCCAGGCCAAAACCAGGAGCTTCATCTAGGTCTCTCACACGGGGAGGGCAGGGAAACAAGGACACGGCTATCTTCCACTGTCTTCCAAGGCACATTAGCAGGGAGCTGGGCCGGTGCTGTGGCTCACTAGGCTAATCCTCTGACTGCGGCGCCAGCACACCGGGTTCTAGTTCCGGTCGGGGAGCCAGATTCTGTCCTGGTTGCCCCTCTTCCAGGCCAGCTCTCTGCTGTGGCCCGGGAGTGCAGTGGAGGATGGCCCAAGTGCTTGGGCCCTGCACCCGCATGGGAGACCAGGAAAAGCACCTGGTTTCTGGCTTCGGATCAGTGCGATGAGCCGGCTGCAGCGTGCCAGCCGCGGTGGCCATTGGAGGGTGAACCAACGGCAAAGGAAGACCTTTCTCTCTGTCTCTCTCTCTCAGTGTCCACTCTGCCTCAAAAAATAAAAATAAAAAAATAAAGTAGGGAGCTGGATTAGAAGTGGTGTAGCCAGGACACAAACTGGCACATGTGAAGGATGCTGGTGAGGCAGGTAGCAGCTTAACCAGCTACACCACAATGCCTGTACCCATGAAGTTAACTCTTAGTATTACAACACCATGTATGGGAGTGCAGTCCACAGTTGGAGCTCTTGGGAAAAATGTCCTCAGATGAAAATAAGTAATGCTTTCTTATGTACAATGCAGCATGGCTCAGTTGCCTAAGACATAAACCATGCATTCAGAGAGGATATAAACTACCTGTGGTTAACCAGGTCAAATCAGCCTCTCTCTATACTTAAATTCCTCATAATTTAAAAAAATCATCTATTATTTTTCACTTTATGTTTCTGTGTGGGAGCAAACTGTTGAAATCCTTACTTAAGGTATACTAAGCTGATCTTCTGTATATTAAGATAATCGAAAATGAATCTTGATGTGAATGGAAGGGGAGAGGGAGTGGGAAAGGGGAGGGTTGTGGGTGGGAGGGACAGTATGGGGGGGAAGCCATTGTAATCCATAAGTCGTACTTTGGAAATTTATATGCATTAAATAAAAGTTTAAAAAAAATAAAAATAAAAAAAAAATTCCTTTAGGTTGACAAGTGAATATAAGACATTAAGAGCCCAATTCTTTTGAGACCCACACAGTACCTAGGATACTAATACATTAGTATTTACCAGCAGTGAAGGGGTTAGCTGCTGTATAGCAGACAGCACATTTTGGCATCCTTTCATAGCCTTCTTAATATATGAAAAAAGTGAAACACACTTAAAAACACTTTTTAAATCATTAAGGGGCTGGCATTGTGGCACAGCAAGTTAAGCCTGCATCTGTGATGCTGGCATCCCATAGAGGAGCACTCCTTTGAGTCCCAGTTGCTCCGATTCCTTCCAGTCCAGCTCCCTGTGAATGTGCCTGGTAAGCAGCAGATGATGGCTCAAGTACTTGGGCACCTGCCACCCACATGGGATGCCGGGATGGAGATCTTGCCTCCTGGTTTTGGTCTGGATCAGGCACAATCGTTGTGGTCATTTAGTGACTGAACCAGCGGATGGAAGATCTCACTCTATCCCTCCCTCTCTGCTTCTCTGCCTTTGAAAAAAATAAAAAAATAATTAGGGTGCCATTTAGTTTGTTGTATGTCATTTTGGAATAAACTCTATCCCATATGCTAAACTGCTTCTTGTGAGGAACACTATCTTAACAGATTCTGTATTAATTTCACTTTCTCTGCAAAACTGCTAATATTTTGCTACCAGAACCCTTAAATTACGAACTTGACACCAAAATGCAGGCATTTCTCTGTATGTTAATTATATCACATACACAAACACCATGCATACTCATTTGTGAAAAATAAAGCTATGAATGCAAACTGAAACTTCACTAACAAAGATCATACTGGTGAATTTAGCAGTTTAATAGTTTAATGTTTGCCAGACGTAACAAATTTATAATACAATACAAAAATTATAAATAGAAGCCTCGCTGAATATACTTGAGACAAATTCAGTCCCGTAAAATTACTCTACATTTAAAGCAGCAAACAACCTAAGAATTCACTCTATTTTCAAAAGCAGAAACATTCTATGCAGGGGAAAATAATTATAAAATTTGGACTCTGAGAAAGCAGTTCTCTACTCAGCCCTGTTTCATTTACAAGTTTATGTAATCTGATGTAAGAAGGAAGAAATGGAAAATATTTGCAAAAAATGTGGCTAAAAAGCAGAGCAACCTGAAAATTTATTAGTATTGCTGTTAGTTCTAAAAATAATCTATCATATAATAACAATAACCTTGTCAAATGAGAATATTTTCCAGGCTCAGCTGCTCAGAAGTCTTAAACACAGTCATCAGATTCTAAGGAGTGGCAGGCAAAAAAAAATGAACATAAGTTTATGAGTTCCAATTAGGAGGGACATTAATATCTGCGCTAGACTTTATTCCATATGAAATTTTAACCTGTTTTCTACTTTTCCTCACAAAAATAAAAGCAGATTGACTATTACAAAATTCTGGACTTGTGAAAACTAAAGCAGTGAGGCCTGCCATTACCTGTGTAGTGATGATTTCACAGACCACAAAAATTTCAGGATTGCAACCTTCTACCAGTGTATGTACACACACAGCGATTACAGCACATTTAATAAATGCAGCCTTGAAAGACCAGGAGCTTCCAGAGCAGGTGTGCATGCCTTCAGTTCACTGTTTTATAGCCAAATGACTAAAATCATCATTCAGAATCCTAGAAATGTTGAATCCACCATAGAAATTGGCCATTGCTGAACACAGATTCAAAAGTAGGAATTTAGATTATTCACCTATAAAGTTTATTTTATGTTTCAAGTCCTGTGGCAATTTCTAGGCAACTTCTATGTTATTAAATTTACTTTTTAAGAGTGAAAATGGGGGCCAGCACTGTGGGGTAGTAGATTAAGCCTCTGCCTGCAGTACTGGCAGCCCATATGGTGCCATCCAGCTCCCTGCTAATGCACCTGGGAAAGCAGTGGAAGATAGCCCAACTACTTGGGCCATTGTACCCATGTGGGAGACCCAGAAGAAGCTCTTGGCTTCGTCCTGGTGCAGCCAACTACTGTGGCTATTTGGAGAGTGAACCAGCATGGAATATTCTCTATCTCCACCCTTCAAATAAATAAATACATCTTTTTAAAAAAAGTGAAAATGTCAGCAGAATTTCTTATTAAACTAGGTGAACTAGAGATTGAGTGGTAGATCCTGCTTGTCTCAGTGATCAGCAATACTTAAGACTCCACACAGAGCTCCTGAACAGTGGATGCTAACATTATGCCCAGGATTTCCACAGAGGTCCAGCTATAGCTTCTATTTCTTAGAAAGTCCACTGGAATTTGATGGGATTATTCCAACTTGGAATAGAAATACTAGTCCCTGCTGGAAGAGGTGGTTCACAATGACATGCATCTTTGCTTGCTACCCAAATAGGTAAATGGGAACTTTTCTGTTACTGGTAGATACAGTTTTTGAAAAATTAGGTTTACAAGTGAAAATCAAGAGCTAACTAATAATGGAACAGGCTGGAAAGTACTGCTCAAAGATCAATGACAACAAGGAGGATAAAAAGCTATAAATTAAAATAAAAAAAAACAAACAAACTAGAAACAAAGTAGACGACGACACCAGGGAGGGTGCCCTATACATACAGCTCAGAGCTTCATCCAACAGGGCTTCCTTAGTTCAAAGCCTCTTACTTTATGGCAACTTAAACTCCAACAGGATGAATCCTAAATCTTTGCAACATTTCCTTCTAGGTCTGATTCTAAAAGCTTCAGAAGCCGTCACAAGTCTAGAGTTAGGTTTGTCACCAGACATCTTAGTTCAGTTACTTCTGATCTTGTCTCCTCCAACAGCCTTCTAACTGGCTTCTCCCTATTCTCACTTTTCTTCAACTCTTGGCAGCTCAGGAGGGACTGCAAAAAACCACCCAACACACAAGTCCAGTCACATTACTACTCTGCTCTAGCAGCTTCTGTGTGTTCTTAGGAAAAAGCTCCAGTGCTCTGAGTAACAAGAGCCACTCTCTCCACTCACTCCGCTTGAGCTACATCGGCTTTTTCATCCTAGTTTCCCCAGAGTTTCTTTTGACGTGAGACCTCTGCACCTGCTCTTCTCCTCCCTAAAATGGCCCCCCTTCCTTCTCTGCCTGGAATCTCTAATTAATCTTTCAGATCTGAGCTTAAAATTGCCTTCCTCAGAGAACTCTGCTTTTCATCAATCTTCTACTCCCTGCACCCCTGTGGCGGCCTACCATTTGCAGAATTCTTTCGGCATTCTTACCATAACTGCAATTAAGTAATCACTTGTTTAATGTCCTTTTCCAATCCTTTACCCCCATGAAGGCATGACTGCGTCTGTCTGTCTTCTTTACTGCTGCTTCCCCAGTGGCAATTACGGGCAAAATCGGTCACTACAGAGAGTATAATTGTGCAATTGGCTCTTGCACAAATGAATAAAAATTAGTCTATCTTACACAAAATCATGACTCTACAACAGATACTAGAACATTAACCTGTCTCTGTGAGAGTGTAACACTTGAAGCAGCTATTGAAGCAGGAGTTTTCACAACCTTTGTTCCCAAGTATCCTAAATCTTCAACTGGAAGGCTAAGCTGGGGACATACAATGATGTTTCTTAAAAACATTCACGGAATTCATCATGCAGCTAAGTTTCCTGGATGGAAACAAACCGAGGATCCCAACCAAAGCCAACTAGCCTTCAAATGAATGAGTCATTACAAGAAATTGTGACTAAAAGGCCACCCAAGAAGTAATAAATTCAAACAGTGCTCTTTTGAATATGGTTTAGCCAATTCTCTTTAGTTCAAATAAAACAAATGTCTGATGGATGGGACAGGACATGCAAAAATATAAGTAAGACTTCAGGAGACAGCTATGAAATGAGGATTTTGCAAAAGAGTTATGACTTTGGAAAGTGTGACTTGTCAGGAAGCTCCAAATTAAGGTGGATACTTCAGAAATATTTGGAAGCTAAAGTTCATCTGAAAATGCAATACAGCCATCTGAAATGTGACACAGAAGTTTACCCAACTGGAATATACTGATTCTCATATCTGAGACCACTATCAATTCTTAAGTTTCTTTCCAGTTTTTGTGGGTGAAAAAGCCCCACAATTTAAGTACCTATCCCTAGCAAGGTTTACTTTCAACCAGAGAGGATATTTGTTTTCCATAAATTTTCAACTCAACAAATAACAAAGAGGGAAAACAGGATAAAAACATAATAATCTGATTTTAAGACTGAGAAACTTCAGGGGAATAAAAAGCAAATTAATTCTTTATTTTCCTTCCCTCACTCATCCATCCAAGACTTTTCAGGAGTAAAATTGAAAGGATGGTAATCTGTTATGTTACTCTGGGTTCTGGAAGCTACCCTATGTGTAAGGAAAATGCATATACATGTGTACAATCGTTTTGAGATATTCTTCTAATAGCATCGCTTCTTAACCTTTGTCAGGCCACAGAGAACAAAGGATGTCAAGAGATTTTATGCGAGTCTTACATTTATCAAGGGCCCAAGCACTTTGGCCATTCTCCACTGCCCTCCCAGGCATATTCCCGGAACAAAGTAAATTTTGGATTCTGTTCTAGTTAATAGTCTTCTTTCTAATTTTACCCCCTCAGATCCTAAACATTAACAACTTAGAAAATATTTCATATTTATTTTGTGCTATCTCAGCTCTTTCAGGGTACTCGTGGTGATAGGAGGGACTATTCTGAAAAGCACAGTACCATGGTGTATTTTTTAAAATGATTTATTTATTTATTTGAAAGGTAGAGTTAGAGAGGCAGAGGCAGAGAGAGAGGGAGAGAGGGGAGAGAAGTCTTTCATCTGCTGGTTCACTCCCCAAATGGCTACAATGGCCAGAGCTTTCTCTGGGTGTCCCTGGTGGGGAGCAGGGGCCCAAAGACCTGGGCCATCCTCTACTGTTTTCCCAGGCCACAGCAGGGAGCTGGATTGGAAGTGAGCATCTGGGACTCAAACTGGCGCCCATATGGGATGCTAGCACTGCAGGTGGCATGCCACAGCGCCGGCTCCAGTACCACGGTTTTTAACATAGAACCATGAAATGGTAAACTGTGGAAAATAAAGCTCTAAACTGCTACATTTCAATGATTCATAGTTTTTTACAAGTTAGCATTCCAGTCTTATATAAAAAAATCATGACAGTATTTCCAATGCTATGGAAATGAAATTATATGCACTTTATACAAAAGTATACTCTTAATTTTGGGAATTCTGAACTGCACAGAATTTTGTCAAATTTATGTACATCTTATTCACTGGTCAGCCTTTGTGCTGTATTCCAACCTCAGATAACAGGTACTGAAAGAAACATTTTTTTTTTGTTAGCCATTTCTTATGTAGTGAAATTACCTTGTTTATCTACAACCGAATAGGAAGCCAAAAATCCGCGTCCAGAAACATGGATTCCACTCATAAACAGCACTGTAATCTCATTGCTTTTTGATTCAATTGAATGGTTCATTTGCAGCCCCAGACCACAGTATTTGCCTAGGAACAAAAGAAAAGTAGACACTTGGTATGACTCTCATGAAGTCCACAATATTTGCAATGTAGAGAACAAAAGCAGAATAATATGCCAAAGTAGGTATTAGATTACCATAAAATGAGTGGGATTTTTTTTAAGATGTTTAATGTTCAGAAATATTTTCTAGAGAAAATAAATTCTAATAACAATTCAACTGATTCAGAAGAAAAAAAGAACAGTAAATGCATCATTGCCCTTAAGAGGATTCAATATCTTGTGAAACACATATGTACTCTTTAAAAGAATAACTGAGATTTAAATAACAACTTCAAGCATTTCATGCAGGCAGGCAGCTCACAAATGAACTACAACCAATCAATAGCATTCGTAATAAGCTTTCGCCAGGGCACCCTGGATTCCTCACTTCAGAGCACCCCTCAAACATTCTTTTCAGTTTCAGTCAATCCCTTTAGGTGAACATATCTGCTCCCATGGTTTTAACTATGATCTGATAACTCCTACTTCCATACACTTTCCCTTGAATTCCAGCTATATATATATGAGGGGGAGGCAAAATATTCATGGAAAAACGGTTTTAAAAGATAACACAGAGGCTGGCATTGTGGCACAGCAAGCTAAGCCACTGCTTGCGATGCCAGTATCCCATCTCATATTGGAGTGCCAGTTTGAGTCCAGGCGGCTCCACTTCTGATCCAGATCTTTGCTAATGTGTCTGGAAAGGCAGTGGAGAATGCCCAAAGTACTTGGGTGCTTGCCACCCATGTGGGAGACCTGGATGGATTTCTGGGCTCCTGGCTTCACTCTGGACCAGTCCCAGATGTTTCAGCCACTTAGGGAATAAATAAGCAGATGAAGGACTTCCCTCTGTGTCTCTGTCTCTGCCCCTCTGTGTTTCAAATAAATCAGTCTTAAAAAAAGATAACAGATATTCTCCATGAGCTTTTTGAAGCCCCCTCATAAGTAAGTGCCTTATATTTTTTCATGTCTAACATATATGTAAAAAGTCACATAGTCTCATTCCAGATCTAAGTATACTAAGATAAAAAGATGACAAAATAATTAAAGTAAGATATCCACCAGTAATAAAAATGGATTTCCACATGGGCTTGTTAACTTGTCTAAAAAACTTAGGACAAAGAGCTCCATTACTTGAATAAGAGTCATGTGGACTTTTATGAACACCACTTTCAAGGGTGGTATTTCATTTTCTGAGTACAAAATCCTTAGGAGTCAAAAAACAAAAAACAAAAACAAAAAAACAATCCCACCAGAACTATTAAGACAAAGTCATAGGATCAATATATAAACTCAGTTATATTTTCATATGCAACAATCTGAAGAATTTTTAAACTATTCATAACAGCATAACATAAAAATAGAGATATTTTTAAAATGTTAAAAAAAAATCAACACACAGATAAACACAAAACACTCCTGAGAAACATTAATGCTAAAACAGATAGAGATATACCAAGTTAATGAACTGAAAGACCCAATACTGTTAACATGTCAGTCTTTCCTACACTGAATGTATTAATTCAAACCAATCCCTATAAATATCCTGGTGGTCCTGGTGGGCTTTTTCTTTTCTTTTTTTTTTTTTAAAGAAATTCACAAGCTGAGCTTAAAATTCATATGGAAATGCAAAGGACACAGAACAGCCCCAAAAGAGTAAAGTAGAAAACTGAGGCTTTATATTACCCAATTTTTAAACTTACTATAAAACTAGAGTAATCAAAACAGTATGGTACTGGTGTAAGGAATATATCTACACCTCTATTTGAATAAGTATGACATGTGGATACGGTCAACTGGATTCTGACAAGGGTGTCAAGCTGCCTCAACAGAGGAAGGATAGTCCCATCAGCAAATACACTAAACCAGCTGTACCTACATATATAAAACCAAATGAATTGAAAACTTTATTCCACAACATATACAAAAGTTAAGTTGACATAGATTATGAGCCTAAATGTAAGAGCTAAGGTTATAAATTCTTATAAGAAAACATGGGACAAAACTTAGTGAGTTTTGCAGACAATATTAACAAAAGGTAAATAGGAAATCTGGCTTCTGAGAATTTACCAAGTTAACACAGTGTGTCCAGTTCATCAGCCAACCCCAAGAGCGACCCGGGAACTGACTGGATCTCACTGCATTCTGTACTTTACTGCACCTAGCAGATGGTGTGCATCTCATCTGCCCAAAGATACTTGCAGTCTGGGCTGCCAGTTTTACTGCTGGTTTTCCTGAAGCCCTTTTTAGTCTGTGTGAGATTAAATTTTGGGACACTGACATGATAAGAACACACACTGTATGTTTCTGTGCCTGTGAATGCACTCATGTGCTCTCACACCCTTGTTGTATGGTCTTAAAAGTAGCATTATATGGTCCTGTCTCTCAACAATCCTGACAATTTAGGATAAAATGCATAAATAAATGCCTTTTATGGTAATAAAGTGCAGCAATAAATGAAAGCTCGGGATACATTATCTTCTGAATAGCTACAGTTTACTACAGCTAAGTTAGCAAACTATATTTCTACTATGGTAGATACTGTACCTGTTTCACTACTGTATCTCCTGGGAACTAACATGGTACCAAATGAATACTTGCAGAATTAAACTAAGCTTGACAAGCCATTCTCTTTTATTGCCAAAATTTTAAAGGACTGCATATTTCTATAATTATGATTTAATCTGATGTCTCAGGGTAGTTAAGTGCTGATAAAGACTTACTCCATGAGTAGTAACCTGACTTGCACATATCCTTGCCTTTCTTCTTATAAGTCATTTGGGTTATTTAGCACCTTAAATAGAGTGCATTTTCCTGCTCCTAGAGATAATATTTTAAAATGCATATGCATATCAGTAATGTATATATTTTCCATAACAAAATTATTTTCATAATTCTTAGATACTAATTTCTTGACTTTTAAGATATTTTTCTGCAGAAGTGAAACTTTTTAAATAGACTTTTGTAGACATTTTCTAAAATACTGTTTACCTGAATTGTGTTTGCAAAGGATTGATACAGTGTGCTCCCACTCAGAGTATAGAAGTAAGGGCAAATATTTTTGGCATCATGAGCTAAGATCATGGCTAAGATGGAAGATACTTTTCTTTGATAATCTAGAATTTTTTACTCTGCATAATAATTGTTTCTTTTTTATTATTGACTTATATATTTTTGCAAAGCACACAACAGGATTGTCACTGCTGTGTGCAAAATATAAGTATAACCTGTGTACTCAGAACATACCTGGTCTTAAGCTTCCTCTCTGGGCAGGCTTGACAACCTGAGCTATAAGTTGTATATGGCAACCATACTTTCTACATGGTTTCCTGTATTCCTGAAAAGGTGATTTGCATTCATTTTTACATTTGTTCCTTGGAAGCTTATATTTGTATGTGTGTCATCTTAAAATATTTAAATAAAAAGACTGCTTTCAAGTGGAAAAAAAAAAAAGAAAACATGGGACAAAGCCTTTGATTCCAGGGTTAAGCAGATATTTGATTCAATGCCAATAGGATGACCAACTTTTAAAGTAATTTCATCAACACTAAAAAGTTTTTTCTTCAAGACACCATTAAGAAAAGGAAAAGACAAGCCATGGTCTGGGAAATATCTGCAAAATATCTGATAAAGGACTTTATCTAGAATACTCTTGTAACTCAGTCAGACAATATAATTTTTTTAAGGGCAAATAATTTGGGTAAGACAAGGCAATCTATGGCAAGTAAGCACATAAAGATGACAATAGCATTCATTATTAGGGAAATGAGTATTAAAGCTACACTGGGGCCCCGTGCCTTGGTACAGTAGGTTAATCCTCCACCTAAGGCGCCAGCATCCCATACGGGTGCTGGTTCTAGTCCTGGCTGCTCCTCTTCCAATCCAGCTCTCTGCTGTGGCCTGGGAAAGCAGTAGAAGATGGCCCAAGTACTTCGGCCCCTGCACCTGCAAGGGAGACCAGGAAGAAGCACCTGGCTCCTGGCTTCGGATCTGCACAGCTCCGGCCGTTGTGGCCACTTGGGGAGTGAACCAATGGAAGGAAGATCTTTATCTCTCCCCTCACTGTCTATAACTCAATCTTCCAAATAAATAAAATCTTAAAATAAAAGCTACACAGATACCACAACATACCCACTAGAACAATCAAAAGGACAGTACATCAAATATTGGAGATGTGGAGAAATGAAAACCTTCATACTTAATGGTAGGAATATAAATGGTACAGCTGTTTTAGAAAAACATTTTGTAGTTTCTGAAAAAGATAAACGTAAACATAATTTTTAATACAGCCTTGCAACTAACTTCTAGTTATCTATCCAATAGGAAAGACTATACAAAGGTTCACAGGGGAACTGCACTTATCTGCCTCAAAGACACATATTCATCAGTGTATTAAAAAAAGTGGTAAACATCCACGCAAAGGAATACTATTCAATAATAAAATGGAACAAACTACTAATACATGGATGAATTTGAAAAATATTACATAGAGCAAAAGATGACATTTAGATAACATGTACAGAAAATGCAAAAAATTGGACCAGTGTTGTGGCATGGTGGGTTAAAGGGCGCCAGTTAGAGTCCAGCTGCTCCACTTCTCATCCAGCTCCCTGCTAGTGTGCCTGGAAAAGCAGTGGAGAATGGCTAAAGTGGTTGGGCCCCTGCCATGCACATGGGAGATCTGTGTGGAATTCTAGGCTCCAGCAGATAGAGGTTCTCTTTCTTTAACTCTGCCTTTCAAACAAATTTGTTTTAAAAAAGAGGAAAGGACAACAACAACAAAAAATTGTTTTGAAATTTGAAAGTCAACGTTTGAAAGCAAAGAATATTCAGTCTCTAACTTTTCAATTTATTTCACATTTAATAAACACTAAATTCTACAGCATATGTATGTCTTAGGCACAATAGATGTTCAACATGAAATATGTCATGCTCATCCCTTCTTTCAAAAAACACTATTGTGCACAAATAAAAGCTTCCTATTTTTTCTATTTTTTGAAAAAAATATTTATTTGAAAATAGGGAGGGAGGGAGAGGAAAAGAAAGGATATGAAACTGAATGTCCTATCTGCTGGTTCATTCCTCATACAGCTGCAACAGCTGGGGAGGCCAGGTCAGAGCCAGGAGTTCAACCTCGATCTCCTCATTGTGTGGCAGGGACTGAAGTATTAGAGTCATCACCTGCTTCCCCCCAGAATGTGCATTAGCAGGAGGTCAAATCCAGCATCCAGTGTATCTCTCCAATATGGGATGCAGGCATCCCACGCAGCATCTTAACCGCTGCACCAAATATCTGCTCCTTTTGTAATTATCAACATACCATAATTGTACAAATTTATACAGTAGTGTTACATTTCAATGCATGTATACATATACAATGAACAGCATAATTGGCCTGTTACCTAGACATTTATCATTTCTTTGGTTTGGGAACATTCAAGATCTGCTCTACTAGCTGTTTTGAAATATTCAATTAATTTTTGTCAACTATATTTATACTACTGTGCAACAGAATGCCAGAAGTTATTTCTCCAATCTAGCTGCACCCTTGTACCTGTTAACCATCTTTTCTCTCCATCGTCCTTCCTCCATACAATTTCCAGGCTCCAGTAACCACCATTTCTACTCTCTACTTCTGTGTGATCGACTTTGTTAAGAGCTTTCCAGTTTTTAAATACGGAATCAAACGTAAAACGTGGTTATCAACATTTTAACATTCATGCCAAATAACCCAGTACCAAAGAATCCTACAACACTCGTTATCTGAATACTGCAGTCTCCACCACCTGCAGCTCTGCTTTCCGGGGCCTCAGTTGCTCACGGTCACCTAAGTGCCAAAGATATTAATATCTCTGGTTCTTCCAAGAGAGACAGACTACATTCACATAATTTTTATCGCAGTATATTGTTATAATTATTCTACTCTATTACAATGTTGTTAATCTCTTATGGTGCCTACTTTGTAAATTAACCCTCCTCATGGGTATCTATGCACAGGAAAAGACATAGAGCATACAGGGTGCAGCATACTGTGCTCAATTGGGAGCCCTGGAGCAATTTCATCAACTACATATTTACATAAGCCAGTTACCTCTTCTCACAGTGATCAGCAGTTTCATCTGGGTCCATCAACGCTAGTTGTTTTTTGCCATTTAAAGATTTTATTACAACACTGGATGTATGACTTTATGACAATGCTGGACAGAGTGCTCACACAGCAAATACTGACTTACAGATATTTTTAGGTACAAATGGAAAAGATACTTAAAAGATATTTAGGCCATATATAAAAGTGTCTTTACCTTATAAAAATGAAATCATTTGCTGATACTGAAGAATTACAAATTATTAAATAATTTGAAGTACAAAAATATATTCCTGAAGTAAAATATTTAAAAGTTACATCTGTAAAAAAAATTTTTTTAAAACATTTGAAAAGTAGAGTAACAGAGAGAGAGAGAGAGAGAGAGAGAGAGAGAGAACCTTCCATCAGCTGGTTGACTCCCCAAATCACGGCAAGGGCCAGGGTGGGTCAGGCTGAAGCCGGGAGCTTGGAATGCCAGCCGGCTCTCCCATGAGTGGCAGGGGCCTGAGCACTTGGGCCATCTTCTGTGGCATTAGCGAAGAGTTGGATCAAAGTAGAGTAGCTAGGACTCAAACTGTAGATCATTTGAGATACCCATTTTACAGGCTGTGGTTTAACCTGCTGCACAACAAATCTGGCCCCTGAAAGTTAAACTTTTAAAAATCCTTTCAACAGGTAAAGAATCCTAAAAGTCTTTGCTATCATTTTTAAAATCAATCTTGTTTTGTGAAACTCAAAAGACAATGCTAGCACAAGAATAATTTTAATTTTTACAAAAGCACAATTGCCAACTCTGCCTTTCAAATAAATCTCAAAAAGGAGGGTTGTGGGCAGCGTTGTGGCATAGGTTAAGACTCCACCTGCAATGCAGCATCCTACATGGGCACAGGTTGAGACCCAGCTGCTCCAATTCTAATCCAGTTCCCTGATAATGTGTCTGGGAAAGCAGCAGAAGGTAGTCCAACTGCTTGCACCCGGAGACCAGGTTGATGCTCCTGGCTCCTGGCTTCCACCTGGCCCAGTCTTGACTGCTGCAACCATTTGTGGAACGAACCAGCAGATGGAAAATCTTTCTCTCTGCCTTTCAAATAAATACAAAATAAATGTCTAAAAGAAAAAAAAAAAAAACACAGTTGCTGACCTTCTAGGTGGTTAAATATACCAATGTACACCACATAAATACCTGCTATTATCTCTTACTCTTAGCCACAAGGGCTGTCTACTGCTACTTTTGATCACAGGTGTTACTCATTGTACAAGTAACACAGGCACTTGGTTAAAATTTCATATATATATATATATATATATGTTTCATATATATATACGAAGCATAGAAGAAACCTCATTCCTAATCTGGGCAATACACTAGTAAATTCTTTAATTCTACTTCCCCAGATTGGCCATTCAAAGGAAATCTGAAATCAACAAAAAGCATTTGATTGCTAACAACTATAGGATCTGATGGTTCTCAAAGCGAGCTAAAATCCCTAGAAATTTATCATACATAAATAAGGGAAGACTTTCAAAAAATAGCATAGAGATACCTATAGAAAATGTAAATATTAAAGTAAATCTATTATCTGGCCCAACATAATACTCACAAAACACTAATTTAGAGTCTAAAAGAATCGACAGTTCAGACAAATAAAATGTTTAAAAATTATTAGCCATGAGAGAAATGCAAATCAGGTCCACAATAACATTAACACTTTCCACCTATTAGGATGGCTAGAACCAAAAAAGAGATAAACACGTTTTGACAAGGATGTGGACAAATCAGAACCCTCCTGCACTGCTGGTTGGATTGTAAAATGTCCAGCCACTTTAAAAAGCAGAGATCCAGCAATACCACACTGCTGGGTAAAAACCCAGAAGAAATACAAACATAAATTCACACAAAAACTAACTCACAACAGCATCATTCATAAAAGCCAAAAAGTGCAACCCAGCCAGCATTCTGAGATATCTAGCATACAGCTTCTGGGATTTCTTTGGGGAGGTGCTGATAACCCTGAAGAAGGAACAATGTGATCTTTTGAGATCTGGGAAAAATGCGATGACCTATCAAGAGTCTGCTAAGGACAGAACAAATGCCTCCTGGCTTTGAGGGGAAGATAAGACTAATTCTCAAGGGAAACTGGTGCAGATGCAGTAGGGGGTTTGGGTGCAGAGCAAACTTGAACAGCAGTGAGTCAGGGAAGCTTCAGGGGACAAAGGTCTAAGGACTTCAGGAAAGCAGAGTTAAGGGTCCCACCAAAGTATGGTAGGGGCTGGAACTATTACCTCTTTAAAAATGATTTTATAAATGATATATTATTTATTCGAAAGGCAGAGTTAGGGAGAGAGAGAGATGGAGAGACACAGAGAGATCTTCCATCAGCTGGTTCACCCCCCAAGTGGCACAATGGCCGGGACTGGGCAGAAACCAGGAGATTCTTCCAGATCTCGCATGGTGGGTGCAGGGTCTCATCTTCCACTTCTTTCCCAGGCCATCAGCAGAGAGCTGGATCAGAAGTGGAGCAAGGGCTGGCGCTGTGGTGTAGCGGGTAAGAGCTACCGCCTGCAGCTCCGGCATGCCATATAGGCATGGGTTCATGTTCCTGCTGCTCCACTTCCCATCCAGCTCTCTGCTATGGCCTGGAAAAGCAGCAGAAGATGACCCAAGTCCTTGGGCCCCTGCACCCACGTGGGAGACCTGGAAGAAGCTGCAGGCTCCGGATCGGCACAGCTCCGGCCGTTGCGGCCAATTGGAAAGTGAACCAGTGGATGGAAGACCTCTCTTTCCCTCTCTCTCTGCCTCTCCTTCTAACTCTGACTTTCAAATAAATAAATCTTTAAAAAAAATGTGGAGCAGCCGGGAATTGAACTGACACCCACACGGTATGCAGGAGTCAAAGGCTGTGGCTTTACCTGTTACCCCACCATGTTGTCCAGAATCACTAACCTCTTAAAGTGACTTCATTCAAGAGGATAAACCAGTTGATGCAACTTTTAGGATGAAAGTTTAAGCTTCCAATTTTCCCATGCTTTAAATCACAGAAAAGACTTGACTATATGTACAGATTGTCCTATGTTTCAAATGATTAGTGATGCCACATTCTCTGAACTGCAGTTACAGAATCATGTTATTTTCCAAGAGTTATACAAAATTTACATGACTGTCATAATTGTTGGGTCAGTCTTTATTCCAAGGCAGCCTTATTACCACTTTGTCCATGCTGATAAAAGCTTTTTAAAAATCTATAAAACTAAGAATTTGGAAGACTCACTCTAAAGTGAAAACAAATTATCCTTACATAATCCTAACATGCAGACAAGCACTCAACACTTCAGGGGCACCTCTCAGTGTCTTGGCTCTTTCCATTTGATAAATGCAAAGGCTGTATGTATCTCACAGGGTCACAGGTATCAGGAAATGAATATAAATGTATATATATATATATATGGATATTTCATGTGTCTGTTCATTCATCCTTCCATGCATACTCTCACTCTGACTTTAACACATGCTGTTACTAAACCACTTTTTCAGTCAGCCTGTAGCAATTTATTTCTCTTCCTCCAGGAGTATTAGGGATTAATGAAAATAGTAACTTGTTATCTTAAATTTTTCCCTCTAGTAAGTGATCTTTTTATGTTTCTAAGGTATTTTCTTGACCATGGTCCCTGATTTTTTTTTTTTTTTTTTTTTAGAGTAGCGGTAGGCCTGATCTGATTAGATATGTCCTTTAAAAGCACAGTGTTTTCTCCACTTGGTTGCAGAATTGGAAAGCAGAGAGACGCCAGCTGGCCTAGAAGGAAGTGAACATGTGCACTGTGAATTGCCTGTCAGGGCCACTGCACGCAGCCTCTAGGAACTCAGAGCAGCACCTGGCCAAAAGTTACCGGCAAAATGGGGAATTCAGTTTCACAACTGCAAGAAAGTGAGTCAGCCAGCCAGTCAACTTGGAAGGGAAACTTGAGCCCCAGAAAATATCCGTATCCCCAGCCGACACCTTGATTTCAGCCTTAGAAGACTCAAAACAGAATTAAGTTATATCATGCACAGACTTCTGATCTACAGAAACTAAGACAATTGCATTTGTGTGTGTGCGTGTGCGCGTGCGAACGCATACACTTTAGGTTGCTAAGTTTGTGGTTATTTGCTATGAAGTAACAGAAACCAATAAACCAGAAATTTGCTTTAGTGTACTATAAGACTGCCCTGGCTTTTGGATGATTGGAAGTATAGAGCAGAAGTCGGAATCTACAGCTCACAGCTCAAATCTGCCGATAAATGTTTTTTATTTTGCCTCTTGGCCCGTATCTTGGCCTGTACAATTTTGGGCCATATGCTCTTCCAAAATGTTTAGATTAGTTGCCAAGATTTTAAAAATTTGACATAAATTTTGATTTCTTGGGTCCTCTTGAAAAATCACAAGGGAAAAGAATAAAGGGAAACTTGGCCAGTTTTCCAAATGGTTGTACCACTGAAAAGGACAGTGGCTGTCCTTACAGAGAAAACCACACACTCCAGTTTACCACAGCTCACCACTCCATACTTTCCCCAATTCCAAAACTCAAATATCACACATGATCATAGCAATGCTGTCATTTTACCCATTCATTTTTACCTGTTTAGGCCCTGCTGGCAAAGAGTTCGTACTGACTTGTACAGAGTTTAAACCGTAAGGTGTTCATGCCTCTTTCAACATTCATATCAACCACATTTTGGTAGAAGAACACCAACGAATTAAACTCCAGAAATTGTTAATGGGAAATATTCCATATTCAACAGAGAAGAGAAATGTATCTGATTTAGACAGACCAGAATTGGAATTAATATTGTTAGGAAACTTAAAACCTGATTTATGTTCTCAAGTAAATAAGAATTCAATCTATTGAGAGATGAGCCACAGAACAATGTTGTTCTTAGAAACATGCAACTTGGGACTGGCACTGTGGCGTAGCGGGTAAAGCCACTGTCTGTGGTGTCGGCATCCCATATGGGCTCTGGTTCCAGTCCCAGCTGCTCCTGGCTTGGGATCAGTGCAGCTTCAGCCGTTGTGGCCATCTGGGGAGGGAACCAGTGGATGGAAGACCTCTCTGCCTCTGCCTCTCTGTAATTCTGCCTTTCAAATAAATAAATAAATCTTTTAAAAAAAGAAACAGAAACCTACAACTTATGAAGATGGAGTTGAGGAAAGAGAGTTACCTGCTGAGCAGATGGGGGAATGGCACATGCTTAGAAAAGAACCATTGTTTGTAGACAAACTGACATAGAAAGTTTTCAGTACTGAGTACTGGGAATTCTCAAAGCAATTCAGTTTTTTTTATTTGACAGGCAGAGTTAGACAGTGAGAGAGAGAGACAGAGACAGAAAGAAAGGTCTTCCTTCCATTGGTTCACCCCCCAAATTGATATTGAATCTGAGTATTCAGGCACTATGCTTTGCAGGTGCTGGGGACTCTGGGATGAAATGAGATAGGAACACTGCCGCCCTCAGGAAGCTAAATGGAGGGGGACATGGCAGATGCATGACTGGCCCTCTAAAACAGAAGAGCATGTTTAAGAATAGACATTACCATTCAGTGATGTCTTCTGTACAGCAAGTTTCTTTAAAAAGCCATGCTTCAGGGATCACTACTTTCTGCTTGCTTGGTGGACCAGAACGAGGTAGAACTGCACAAATTAGCCCCTGACTTGGAGTTGAGATTGTGTTCTCTTTGGGGAAGCCTGAAAACTCTTCCCAAGATTCCTCTCATGCTGTAACTTACAATAAACTGCTGTTTGTGGCTGGATTCAGCTTCAGTTTCAGCTGCTTCACAAAGACTCACTTGCAGAGGATATTGACAGGAAGGTATAGATCTCTTTTCTTAAGCAAGAAGACTTGGGTGTTTTTTTTTGTTTGTTTGTTTTTTTGTTTTTTTGGTTTTTTTTTTTTTTTTTTTTTTTTTTTTTTGACAGGCAGAGAGAGAGACAGAGAGAAAGGTCTTCCTTTGCCATTGGTTTACCCTCCAGTGGCCGCTGCGGCCGGCGCACCGCGCTGATCTGATGGCAGGAGCCAGGTACTTCTCCTGGTCTCCCATGGGGTGCAGGGCCCAAGCACTTGGGCCATCCTCCACTGCACTCCCTGGCCACAGCAGAGAGCTGGCCTGGAAGAGGGGCAACCGGGACAGAATCCAGCGCCTCAAACGGGACTAGAACCCACCCCGGTGTGCCGGCGCTGCAAGGTGGAGGATTAGCCTAGTGAGCCACGGCGCCAGCCAGACTTGGGTTTATAATTAAAACATGACATAGCAGATATTAAAAACAACATCACTAAGAATGGACATGCCTTTCTTTCTAAAAGACAGTGATGACTGCAGGTTGCACATCCCTTACCTGAACTACCTGAGAACAGGAGTGTTACAGTTGGAAGATGGCCCAACTTCTTGGGCCCCTGTACCCACAATAGAGACTTAGAGGAGATTCCTGGCTCCTGGCTTCAGATCGACACAGCTTTGGCCACTGAGGCCATCTGGGGAATGATCTAACAGATGGAAGACTTTCTCTCTCTCTCTCTGCCTCTAACTCTGCCTTTCAAATAAATAAATCTTAAAAAAAAAATAAAAATGGTGCTGGCAAAACTGGACGTATATATGTATAAGAATAAAATTAGATTCCCTACATCTCACCTTATACAAAAGTCTACTCATGTATATCATATAATTTGACCAAACAGATAAACTTATGCATATGTTTTATACATATATCATATATGCATATTATCAAGGATAATCTGAAGAGGTAACTAACAGAATGGGAGAACTTATTTGCAAACAATATAACTGATAAATGATTAATTCAGAATTTTTAAAGAACTCAAGAAACTCAAAAACAATAAAGCAAACAATCTAGCTAAGAAATGGGCAAAGAACTGGGGCCAGTACTATGGTGCAGTGGGTTAACACCCTGGCCAGAAGCGCTGGCATCCCATATGGATGCTGGATCAAGACCTAGCTACTCCACTTCCGATCCAGCTCTCTGCTATGTCCTGGGAAAGCAGTAAAAGATGGCCCAATTCCTTGGGCCCCTGCATCCACGTGGGAGTTTCAGAAGCAGCTCCAGGCTCCTGGCTTCAGATGGGCACAGCTCCAGCCATTGTGGCCAAATGGGGAGTGGAACTGGGCCAGTTGGAAGACCTCTCTTTCTCTGCCTTTCCTCTGTGTGTAATTCAGACTTTCAAATAAATCTTATTTAAAAAAAAAGAAATGGGCAAAGGACCTGAACAGGCATTTTTCAAGAGGAAATTCAAAGCACCAACACACACATAAAAAATACTCAGGATGACTAGCCATCAGGAAAATGCAAATCTAAACCACAGTGAGGTTTCACCTCACCCCCATTAGAATGGCTTTCATACAGAAATCAAACAAATGCTGGCAAGGATATGGGGGAAAAGGTATCCTAATCTACCACTGGTGGGAATGTAAACTAGTGCAGCCACTGTGGAAGACAGTTTGGAGATACCTCAGAAATCTGAATACAGACCTACCATATGACCCTGCCCTCCTACTCTTGGGAATTTACCCAAAGGAAATGAATTCAGCATATGAAAGAATTATCTGTACCCCATGTTTACTGCAGCTCAATTCACAATAGCTAAGATATGGAATCAACCCAGATGTCTATCAGTTGAAGACTGGATAATGAAATTATGGGATTTGTACACCATGGAATACTCTACAGCAGTAAAAAATGAAATCCTGTCATTTCTAGATGAAACTGGAAAACATCATACTTAATGAAATAAGCCAATCCCAAAAGGACAAATATCACATGTTTTCCCTGATCTATGCTAACAGAGCACCTAAAAGGTAATCTATAGAAATGAAATTGACATTTGGAGATGTGATGATTTTGAATTTGGTTTTCTTGTTTTAAATAAATAAAATAAAACTTTAAACGACAAAGTTAGAAGTGGAGACAGAGAGAGGGGTCCTCCATCCACTGGTCTACACCACAAATTACCCCAACAACCAGGACTGGCTGGGCCAGGCCAAAGAGAGGAACCAGGAGCTTCTTCCAGGTCTCCAATGTGGGTGCAGGGGCCCAAGGACTTGGGCCATCTTCTACACAAAACCATATAATTGTACCAGAGAGGGAGGGAACAAAAATGGGTAAATTTATTTTACCTGAGATGTGGGGTGAAGTTATCTAACTATGATTTAGAAAACAGATGTAATTAAAGAAGACTGATGACTTTTTTCTGTGCAGACTTTGTAAAATGTAAACACCCTGCACAAATTCCATAAACAAGGTCAAAAGACAACTGATGAGATAGCAGAAATTATTTACAGCATATATCACATATAGGCTAAAATCCCTAAAAGATAATAGCAGCCCTGGCCAAAGACACAGGGACAAAAAGTTAAAAAAAAAAAAAAAAAAAACTCAAACACTTCAACACATGAATAAAGGTTCTACCTGGCCAACAATGAGAAATGCCAACTACAGCAATAGAAATACTATTTCTCACCATTCAGCCGGCAAATCATAAAAAACATGACTATACACCATTTGAAGGACTGTTTGAAATGCATTTTTACGTGTTGCTGGTGCCAACTGGCACAATCTTTAAATGGTATACATAAATGTATACATATATATGTATCTGGACTCAATAATTGCTCTTCAAGTATCTGCTCAGAAGACATACACTAAGAATACCAAAAACAGTTTATAGGTGTAAAATATCTGAAGCAAGCAATACAGCATCCATAACAGACTAACTGAATAAACACCAAGAGTACCATGCCATAGAGTTCTGTGACTGTAAAAAGAATGAAGATCGTCTCCATGAAGTCATGTGGAGTGAATTTCAGCATATATTATAAGTGGGGAAAGCAAAGTACAAAGGATAACAATTTTGAACTAAAAGTGTAGAAAAAATAAAACACAGAATGACACAACTGGTTAGCTGCAGGGGGCAAGTGGGGATTGGTGAAAACAAAGAACGTTGTCACTTATCTGAGTATATCTTCTTGCACATTTCTAACTATGAGAACCATGCTTGTGTTTCAGATACTCATAAAAGAAAGCCATCAAGGACAGAGGAAAATACCTACAATGGGAGTTGACCAGAAACAAATGAACCAAACCATATTTCAAATGAATAACACACTGAGAGATAGGAGTTGGCAGGAGGGGAACAAGCCCAACGTTTGCACATGCTACTCAAACTATACAAGTTCTCAAAAAGTCCATTAAAAATGTGTATATGAGAAATAATACACATATAGATTTCAAAGTTTATTCTGCAAAATACATGTCTTTTGATCCCATTTTCCAGAAATTATTAAAAAAAAAAAAAAAAAAAAAAAAACCTTTGAGGAAAGGAAGAGGAGAGAGGGAGAGTAAGAGTCTATCATGTGGGTGGCAGGGATTGAACCATTTGCGCCACCACTGGCTGTCTCCTAAACTCTGCATTGTAAGGAAATTGGAATTGGGAGCTGGAGCCAGGATGCAAACCCAGGTACTCCACTATAGGCTGTGAGTCTCAACCACTAAGCCAAATGTCCCACCCCCCACCCCCATAAACGTTTTGAAGTAACCTTGTATGTCCTCTGGTTTAGATTCTAAACAAATACAAGTTCTACCTAGCAGGTCCTTTCATTTAGAGTCACAGGTATGTATGTAATTTTGAAACTTTTCTGGTTATAGACTGAATAAGTAAATACAAGGATACTTCAAAAAGTCTGAAAAATAGAATTAACGAGATTTTGGTGCAAAGATATTTTGAAATCCATGTATATTGGGGGTGTTCAAAAAGTTCATGAAAGGATATGAAAAAAATCTACGGATTTCAGATATTTTTGACAACCAAAAAAAATCTCTAAAATCCATTTCAAATTGAACTTTCTGAATTAGTCTCATATTATAGATAATGGGAGCTGGATTTCTCATTGCTAGAGAAATAAATTACAAGCATGAATAAGAAAATGGTAGAATGAACCCTATAATGTTAAATTAGGATCAAAAGCATCAATAAAAACCCATGCTCTTTAATATAGATAAATATAAGACCTAAGATACACACATGTACGTACGTATGTAAGCATGTATGTATACATGAATATATACAGCTATTTACGAAATCTGTTAATAGGGCCTGACAGCCCATTGGTCTAAACTGATGGAATGGACATCAATTTTTCATACCAACTTCTACTAAAAAGAAGGGTTCCTTGAAGAAATGGCTCATTCCAGGAATGAGGCAGGGCAAGTACAAGATAAATCTAGACCATCCTGTGTTAGATGTGAGGTAGTAAAGAAGGAGGAGGCCATCACAAAAGGAACAAGGCCTAGCCTCAAAAGGTTCCCACAGGAAATCTGGGCCAATATGAGCATACAAATGATAGTGAAGGGGCCGGTGCCATGGCACAGGTTAATCCTCTGCCTGCCACGCCGGCATCCCATGTGGGCACCAGTTCTAGTCCTGGCTGCTCCTCTTCCAATCTAGCTCTCTGTTGTGGCTTAGGAAAGCAGTAGTCCAAGTGCTTGGGCCCCTGCACCCACGTGGGAGACCAGGAGGAGGCACCTGGCTCCTGGCTTTGGACTGGCATAGCTCTGGCCATTGCGGCCACTTGGGGAGTGAACCAACGGAAGGAAGACCTTTCACTCTGTCTCTCTCTCACACTGTCTGTAACTCTGCCTGTCAAATAAATAAATAAATAATCCTTAAAAAAATGATAGTGAAGAGTTACATGCAATGAACCTAATAATTCATTGAGCCCACATTTATAAACAAATGAGAGATAAGGAACATTTTTCAGTAGGAAAAAATCTAACAAACATAGAAGAAATGATGAAACTAGGAAACCAGCATTTGGCAACCATCATAACTGATTCAGACAAGGATCATTAATGAATGCCAAAACTAGCTTGATAAGTAAAAGAAATTTACATCATTTCAAAGAGTTTCCCCATAAGATATGTATTGATTATGAAGAAACTAGGTACAACGTAGAAACCTGGGTGCTATCAGCTTAGCCAGGAGATCAAGCCAGTCATGGAACAGGCTGACACTGTGTGCCATGAGAACATCACTTCTGCTGAAAGTGCCTAACATGCACCTACTCACAACACAAAACAAACCAAATTAAGGACTAGCCTACGAAATAGCCCACATACTGAAAAATGTCAACACCATGAAATACTGAGAAACCAAAGAACTGTCCTCTCCTTTAATCTCTAGAGTAATGGAGGGAAAAAAAAGAGACAATTGAATAAAATATATTAACTGAAATTTGATTTTGTTGCAAAGCACATTACTTGGTTAACTGGAGAAACCTGAGTAAGGACTGTAGCTTACTGCATAAATTACATCAATGTTAATTTTCTGTGGTTATGTAAAGACAGTGTCCCTACTGTCAGGAAATAAACACTTTAATATACAGATGTTAGGGGAAATCATGTCCAAAGCTAAATTTCAACAGTCAGAAAGGCAAAAGTATGCATATGAATGGGGTGAGGGGGAGGAAGTAGTGTGCGGATAAAGCTTACAAGGTGAAATTGGTAAAACATTAATAAGTGAAAGGAATACGGAAATTCTTTATCCCATTCTTCCAACGAAATTATATCAAAACCAACACGTAAAAGAAAACAAGAGTTAACGTTGACCAAAAAGCTGCTAGTTTCATCTGTTTGGGGTAAAGGAACCATATTGTAAAAGATGCAGACCATATTATAAAAGATGAAGTCGTAGTTGAGACTATGGGCTTTACAATGAGACCTCAGTTCAAATTCCGGCTGTGTTGATATGACTTAGCGCAAGCTGCATTATCTTCTGATCTTTTTTTTCCCTTATTTGTTTATAGGAATAATCTATTGGATTCTTGGAGGATCTGGTGAAATCAAGCCCATCAAGGGTTTACAACAACAGATACCAGTTCCAGAACAAAACTGCTTTAGTCTGAACCTCACTTTGTACTATCGTTGTGACCCTGGGCAAGTTATTCAACCTTCTGTATCTCAGTTTTCTCATCAGCACACATAGTAATAACAATACCTACCTGAAAGGTTTTTGGGGAAGACCAAACTGATAGAAGCACTTTTGAATAGTACCTAGTACATTGCCAGCACTGTAAGACTATCAGTTATTTTTATTACTAGCCAGAACTTCTACAGAATAAGAATTCAAAAAAATATTATTTTATCATTAAGCACATAATATCACTATAATTTTTATAAGAACTTGATGGTAAATAAAAGCAAAATTTCCTTTTTCCCTTATGATAGGCAGACCAAAGCACAATAGAGAGAAAGGGGCCAAAAAGAACAGAAAGGGAAACTGAAATGTGAAAGACATAGAATCACTCATTAAATGAGATCTTTAAGATATCAGTTCCCTCTTTGTGAGTAATGCTGAGGACTTAAGGTATTTTGGATGAAAGCATGAGACAGAATGCATTTTTAAGTGTAACTTTGACTACATAAGACACATATACTTTAAGTTTCTTCTTTTATAGAATGCATTTTTTTTTTTTTTTTTTTACTTTGAGAAAGAAAGAGTGTGAGCAAGTGACAGTCTGCGGTTCACCACTAAATGCCCACAAGAGCCAAGACTGTGGCCAGAAACAGGAGCCCAGAACTCAACCCAGGTCTTGCACAAGGGTGGCAGGGACTCAACAACTTCAGCCATCACCTGGTGCCTCCCACAGTGCCCACTGGTAGGAAGCTGGAATCAGGAGCAAGAGTTGGGACTCAGACCCAGGCACTCCAATATGGGACAAGGGTGTCACAACAGGAAATGGTAATAAGGGGCAGCTGGGACTTACTATACAAATATTATACACCAAACACTGCATTTAAAAAAAAAAAAAAAAAAAAAAAAAAGCCTGAGGCCAGCGCTGTGGTGCAGCAGGTTAAAGCCCTGGCCTGATGCGCTGGCATCCCATTTGGGTGCCAGTTCTAGTCACAGCTGTTCCACTTCCGATCCTGCCCCTGCACCCCTGTGGGAGACCCAGAAGAAGCTCCTGGCTCCAGCTCTGGCCACTGTGGCCATCTGGGGAGTGCACCAGCAGAAGGAAGACCTCTCTCTCTGCCTCTACCTCTCTGTAATTTGTCTTTCAAATAAATACATCTTTAAAAAAAAAAAAAAAAAACCAGCTTTCTCACAGTACAGAAAATAGCATGGAAACCCGGACTGGTTCAGTGATTTGTAGAATGAACTCAATGATTCCAGGAGCTATGACTAGAATCCAGCGAGCCATTTAAAACCTTTGTGGAAAACTCTTCCTCTCCAGTAACAGTGCTTCTATTTATTGTCCAAATATACAACTCTTGTCAACATTTTAAAAACATTCTTCATTTTGAGAATTTCCAAAACATACAAAAGCAAGCAGCAGCAGGTGCAGTAACTCCCAGGTGCCCACTCCCAGGGTCCAGCAATGTGTGCTATCATTGCTTTGCCTTTCCTTCTGCACACCTTTGCTTCCTAAAGCACTGAAAAACAAATCTTAGACATCTCATTAGAACTCCAGAATCTCTCCACACATTAGGGTAAAATAACAGTTCATTTAGAACAGTCATTCTTCTCTGATCATCTTAAAAATGTCTTCCTTCAATAAGATCTTGATTCAAAGTAACCTAACAAGGTCTACACATTATTTTTGGAAGACATGTCACACTGTACAACAGTCCCCTCCCCTTCCTTTCTTTTTAAAAAATGCTATTTATACGTGAAGAAACTAGGTCATTTTTTTCTGTAGAAATTCTCAAGTTCCTAACTTAGTAGTTACAGTCAGTACAATGTGTTTCTCTGTCTCCTTTACTTTCTGTAAGGTACTATCAGAGCCGGGAAGAGGTTTTTTTCACTGCTGTTTCCTGAACGTTTGGGTGGCATCATCTACTGTCAAATGCATCCTTATGAGGCATCTACTATCCAATTGTCTTCTGTTACTTATTATAATAGGGTTTCTATAGCCTCCATTCATGTGAGTTCCTAAAAGTTTATCCAAGAAAATATATCCATGGAACTATGCATGTGGTGATCAAGCTACCAGAGCTGACTGAAGACCACAGAGGTTATAGGTCAGCAGCTGGGCAAACAGGGCAGTAATTTTCTTCAGTTAGATACAAGGCTGGAAAGTAGAGGAGAGATGAAAGATTTGGCTAGAGATGGAGAGAAGGCCAAGGGATGAGGATTTAAAAAGCAGGATACTGGGTTCCTATCATATCTGAAAGATATTTATATTTCCAAATAAACTAACACTTAAAGTGATGTTAGTTCTCCAAAATGGCCTTGCACAAATTCTCCCACCCGGTTTTTTTTTTTTTTTTTTTTTTTTTTTTTTTTTAAGATTTATTTATTTATTTAAAAGTCAGAGTTACACAGAGAGGAAGAGATCTTTCATTCACTGGTTCACTCCCCAGATGGCCCGACGGCTGGATTCAAAGCCAGGAGCTTCTTCCGGGTCTCCCACACGGGTACAGTGTTCCAAGGACTTGGGCCATCTTCTACTGCTTTCCCAGGCCATAGCAGAGAGCAGGATCGGAAGTGGAGTAGCAGAGTCTTGAACCAGTGCCCATATGGGATGCCCATGCTTCAGCCCAGGGTGTTAACCCGCTGTGCCAAAGCACCAGCCCCTCTCCCACCATTCTTAACAGAAAGATACTGATCTCCAAATCAAAGGTTCTAAAACTTGTTTGGGGGCTGGTGCTGTGGCACCTGTAGTGCCATCACCTGTAGTACCACCATCCCATATGGGCGCCGGTTTGAGTCCTGGCTGCTCTATTTCTGATCCAGCTCTCTGCTGTGACCTGGGAAAGCAGTACAGGATGACCCAAGTCCTTGGGCCCCTGCACCCACATGGGAGACCCAGACGAAGCTCCTGGCTTCTGGCTTCGGATCAGCGCAGCTCTGGCCATGGCAGCCTCTGGATAGTGAATCAGCAGATGGAAAACCTCTCTCTGCTTCACCTTTTCTCTCTGTGTAACTGACTTTCAAGTAAATAATAAATAAATCTTTAAAAAAAGACCTTGCCTGAAACACAGATTTTGCTGGGGAGCTTTTAAAATACTGAAGCCTATGTCCTACTCAATCAACTCCATCTCAAGTGGTCTGAGACGGGAATGAGTAATAACAGCAGTTTTCAAGTCTCCAGAGGTGACTCCACCATGCAGCTATACTTTGTAACCGCTGACAGCAATGCATGCACAAGCGTACCGGACAGGCACTGTTGGAAGCACTTTCCATATACCAGTTCAGTCCTTACTTCACAAGCGAGAAACAGAGAGGGGAGGTAAACCTGCCCAAGATCTGGGACCCAGCAAGCTAAGGGCAGACAGAATTTTTAACCCCAGGAAGTTTAGATTCACTGCCCATGCTTTCAACCAGCATGCTGTACCAACCCCCATGTGCGAATTACACTTGTATTCTTACACTGCAAATAAAGTAATCAAAGGAAAATATTCAAAGGGACATAACTAATTTTCTCTTTCTTAGAAATAGTACAGTGGCATCTTGGGTGAAGATACCAACAAAGGCTCATTAGCAAAGTAAAAAAAAAAAAGATAAACAGAGAAGATTCAAATTCAAGATTTTCTACACATTTTCAGTAGTTTCCCATATATTATCTTACTCAGTATAATTATTCAATGGTAACGGCTTTAGTTTCACAACCTGAAGTAACAATGAATTATACTTGTATTTACAAAAAAAGTCCTACCTATTTCAGTTCTGCTGACTCCAATTCCATTATAAATTCTGAGATAATTAAAGTGACAAGAACCAGAACCTTCAATGTCAAAGTCACCAAACTTGATGCGAATTCTCTCTCCAGTCTTCACACGGATCTCCCATTCACAAACAGTACTGTTGGGGTAGGTCTGTGGATAGTTTCTGGACGTAAGGGTTCCACTTTCAGGGCCCAGTACAGTATGTCCACATCCATCACCTTTAAAAAAAAAAAAAAGGTTCAAAGAATGAGAAATTGTTCTCACATCTTACACTATAACCAATAAGGAATTTTTTGTGAAGACTGCAAAAAGGTATTTTATAGCATCAACACTTTCTTTAAACAAAACAGGTAACAGTCACATGTGGGGAATCTTTTTTGGTCAAGGGCCATTTGGAAGTTTATAACATGTGTAGGCCATACAAAATTATCAAATTAAAAATTAGTCTGCTATAGATTTATTGAATTAAGTCCTATCTGTGGTTGCCTTGGCAGAGCCAAACCAAATGATCATGTGGGCTTTTTATGGTTTGGGGGCTGGATGTTCTCCATCCTTGGTATAGCTATTCACTGGAGCCATGTAATGCCAAGTTAGGTAGAAATAATCAATGATCACCTACAAAATTTTTCAGTTAAAGGAAACTTCCAAAATGAACAAGTAAAAGTAAATGAAAATAAAATATGTATGCATATCATAATAAATCCAATCTTTAAAAGAATGTCAATTTACAGCAATTGCTCAAAATAAATATATAGTACAAAAATGTTATCAGCTTCATTTATTAATTTATGAGCATTACAAATTCCTTCTAAAATTTCTAATAAGCTGAATGGCTTCTAAAAAACAATCTGCAATAAATATTATGCAAATTGACCATATTAATTATAAGGTACTTTTAAAAAGATTTATTATTTGAAAGGCAGAGTTACAGAGAGGCAGAGAGAAGGAGGTCTTCTATCCGCTGGTTCATTCCCCAAATGGCCACAATGACCAAAGCTGGGCCCATCCGAAGCCAGGAGCTTCCTCTGGGTCTCGCATGTGGGTGCAGGGGCCCATGCACTTGGGCCAACTTCTACTGCTTTCCCAGACCATAGCAGAGAGCTGGATTGGAAGTGGAACAGCCAGGACTTGAACCAGCACCCATATGAGATGCCAGCACTGAAGGTGGTGGCTTCACCCACTATGCCACATTAGCAGCACCAAGGTACTGCTTCTTGAAAACATTAAAGGTATTTATTTAATGTTTTGATGAAATTTCACATTTTAGTTGTCTTTCCCTTAATGCCTTATTTTTTCCTTATCGAATGAAAAGAAAAAACAGCATTTTAATGATTAAAGACTAGGAATAATGACTTCATATTTTGGTAGTGGTGGTATTTGCTCCAAAAATTTCTTCAGCACCTGTACCCAGAAACTTATAGGTAGCATATTACTTTGCAAAAATGAAATATTTCCATTGTCCCTTTTATCATAGTTTGTCTTTTTTTACAAAGAGCACCCACAAGGAAGCATTAATTAATGTTCATTTAGTAGCTTCAGCTGCCTCTTTAATTTACTGGCTAGCATTTCATAAGTGATGGGATTCAAATAAATCTAATAGGGTGATGGATATATTCTTTCAAAATAATATTTGTTCCTTGAAGTTACTTATAATTATCTTCTGGAATAATACAGCACTTATACACACAAAAAACTACACTAAAAGGGGCATCATTGGGTTTTAACTTCAATATATATATTCTATTATCATGATTTTATTCTTTTGAAGAATATGGTACTGATATAATTTATTAGAACAGATGATTGCTTTAAGGAAACTATAAATAAGGACTTCACATAATATCTAGCAAGTAGAATCTAAATTTTTTTTAAAGATTTTTTATTTGAAAGGCAGAATACAAGGCCTGGTGCCATGGCTCACTTGGTTAATCCTCCGCCTGTGGCACTGGCATCCCATATGGGCACCAGGTTCTAGTCCTGGTTGCACCTCTTCCAGTCCAGCTCTCTGCTGTGGCTAAAACTGGGCCAATTCAAAGCCAGAAGCCTCTTTAGGGTCTCCCATATGGTGCAGGGACCCAAGTACTTATGCCATCCTCTGCTGCTTTCTCAGGCGCATTAGCAAGGAATTGGATCAGAAGCGGAGCAGCTGGGACTCTAACCATTGCCGTAGGCTTTACTTACTACTCCACAGCTCAGGCCCCATGCTAAATGTTTTTAATTGAATGAATACACAAACTTTATCCTATGAGAAAGTAATTTCAAACTCATTTCAAAATTAATAGAACAGGGGGCTGGCTCTGTTGTGTAGAAGATTAAGCCTGTGCCTGCAGTGCCAGCACCCATGTGGGCACCAGCTGAGTCCCAGCAGCTCCACTACCAATCCAGCTCTCTGCTTATGGCCTGGGAAAAGCAGCAGAAGATGGCCCAAGTGCTTGAACCCCTGCACCCATGTGGGAAACCCACGAGCAGCTCCTGGCTCAGGCCTGGTGCAGCTTTGGTCATTGTGACCATTTAGAGAGTGAAGCAGAGGACAGAAGATCTGTTTGCCTTTCAAATAAATAAATGAATGCTTAAAAAAAAAAAAAAAAACTCTGCACTCAAATTTTTATAATACTTTAAAAAATTACATCCTTTGCTGATACAGACATTTGATAATGAAGCCCAAATAATTATTGTTTCTTAGACTATTTTTAAAGGTCAGTGATGAAATCTGGCTTCAACAAATACCTCTCATAAAAAGCTTAGATTTTAATCAATAATAAACATTAGTAATCTTCTACATCTGCTTTTATTAAGCACTAGACACAGCAGCTGAATAATATAAGACTATATAAGGGTAGAATGAAAAAATGTGGAATTTTGTGCACTATACCCGCTGATCTTTTGCAAATATAAAACTTTGGATGTTATACAATCAAGAAAAAACAACCACAAATTTCTCCTGAAATTACCACAAAAATACCTTGAATATTTCTGCTGGCTATCAGCTAAATTAAAAACATACAGGTATAAAACCTGTACTGTGAAAGTAAGTGAACTTTAATGTAAGGAAATTCTGAGACTCATCAACATTCTTTCGTTAAAGAAAAAAACCATGAGAGTTTCTAAAATTAGGAAACGCATCAGAAATATTCTATTACTATTGGAAAGATGAAAACATGCTTCCTGGAAGCATTTCAAGCTTTAAAAAGTAAACACTGAATAAATGAAATAACTCAAAAGATAAATGTATTTCTTTAACAAACTGAGTCAGAGGCTTTTTAACTTATTAGAAATGCTGATGGATTGCAGAAAGTCAAGACTTTCCCATGAACAGCTGAATCTAATACTTTGTAATGGTAGATTGTCATATTTAAGTACTCCACATAGGCTATTCAACTTACGGTTGTCATTTCACAACAAATTTTACAGAAAGAGTACAAGTAAAATGTTAGGAGTAATTTTTATGCTCAGTTCATGTTTTAGTCACAATAAATAAACAAAATGTTTTTTGTCCTTTCCATCATAAAGCATGATTTCTACAAATAAAGTAAATACTAGCTGATAAAAATCAGGATATTTGCATGCACGCTGATGAAGAAAATAATTAAAATGGAGCTCTCTTCAGAATCTTGTGGAAGGGGAGGAAGGGCATGAACAGCCCACAAGTAACTTGCCAAGAATGTTCTAAAATATGTGATGGAGTTCAGAGTTTCCTCCTCTTGCAAACAAGTTGATATGCACCAGAAACCAAAGTTAAAAGTCTCGATCCACTTCAATGAATAGTATGTCAAAGAATGTCTGATAAGTTTAACCCGACTTAGATAAGCAGCTAAGCCAAGCACCTACTACTATGGACGTCTATGTTTACAATGAGGTAGTTTGAAAGGAAAGCCTGAGCATTTATAAATTCATTAGGCCAGCAGCTTCACGTGTTTTTCTGTTATTCCAAAGAAAATAACGTTTTACACTGTGACGCTATATACGCTGGCATGCAGATGCTTGACCCACTGATGGCCCCCACCTGCAGTCTGAGAAACACTATACTTTGCATCCAAAGGTCATAAAATTGAATTTGCAAAGCAGAAGATCTTGTCTTCACTTTCATCTGCAATTTAGTAATGAGTTTCTAGTATATATTTATAGTTCTTAAAAATAAAGCCTACTCAAAATATTTAAAAGTAAAGCTAAAATTTGGAAAATGCTATTTTATCAATGAGACACCTAATACACTCAAAGAGGGGAAGATATTCCTCCAGGCCCCCACTTGGTAGTATCTGGAGATATCTTTGGTTGTCACAACCAGAAAGGGAGGGGTGTTACTGGCTTCTAGCCTTCTAGCGGATAGACTCCAGGAATGCGACTTAAGCAACTTAGAAGGCACAAGACGCCCCACCCCCAAACAATGCTGGCCCCTAAATGTGAATAGTGCTGAAGTTAAGAAGCGCTGACTTCCAGCCAAAGCTAGGAAATCTCAGGCTGAAGGTCTGGTTTAATTCTTGGCTGGGTTTCATCTGGCCACAGGGTAAAGTTGTTCTACTCACCAAGGGTACAACTCAGGGAAGAGTTTTCTCCCAAAGTCCAGCAATTTTACTAAAGAATCTTATGTTACTACTTCCCTATATTTTTTTATAAAACAAATAAACGGAATGTTTTATGTTTCAAAAGGAAAAAAAAAAGGGTCCTTTTTATTGTCTACAGATTTCAAATGATCCTTTCCCCCTGGATCAAGTGCTTTCAATATTAGGGAGAATAGGTACTAACAAGGTCAGGAAGAATCATCACCAATTCCTCTGATTAGCTTTGTACACTGAGAAGAATGATTTGTGACGAGGCTACACCACTTACTTTTACTCATTTTCACAAGACAGAATTGACATAAAGATCTTAACTATATAGAGAAAACGACTACTAAAGTGGATATTACAGGACCAGCTCATACAGTCTAATAACTCCAACATCACCAATTTTTTCCTTCTTCAATTCCATCATCATGACCATCACTGTCAACTTCTCTTCCACCTCATCCCCTAAAGGATCATCATCAGATTCTGACTATAAGTGGGTAGAAGCCTATTAATGTAATTTTTAAATTTTAATTTTATTTCAGTGCAGAAACAGCACTGGAATTTGATCTCACTGCTGCGTTGCTCAGCTACAGATTTATCTAGGGGATTACTCAGAGAACATGTGTTCACTTCCTCGGAAGAGTGTAAGGTCAGATGTGTTAAGCCAGATACGAATTTTTATATTGTTCCAGGAAGAGAACTAAATGACTGTTTTTTACTACTTATCCCTAGAGAAAACAGAAAGAACATTAAACATATTTAAATGACAAAAAAAATATGCAGCAAATCCAAGCTAATTTTAGGCTACACTAAATTCTAATAAATCAAATGTAGTTTTTGGGTGTTTCCTGATGTTCATTGCATGTAACTCTCCAGTCACCCCCAGATTTTAGTCATATCACCACCAATATATGTGTGTATATATATTATCTTTAAAAATCTTTAAAAATCTTTATTTGAGAGGCAAAAAGAAAGTTCCCAGAGACCAGTTCACTCCCCCAATGCCTGCAACAGCCAGGACTGGGTCAGGGCCAAAGCAGGGAACACAGAACTTATTTCAGGTCACCCACATAGGTAATAAGGACCAAATTACTTGAACCATTACTGCTGTCTCCGTGTGTTAACAGAAAGCTTGAGTTAGGATCCAGAGTCAGGTGTCACCAACCCAGGCATGCTGACATGGGACACAAGCACAAACTGCTGAGCTAAATACCTGCCTCTATATTACTGAATTTTAATAATATGAAAATGATTACCAAAATATCTTCATTAACAATACCAAATACAAATGCAGGACACTAACAGAAAAACGTCAAAAATGAAGAGCAATGTAACTTTCATTATAGTAATTATAAAAAGAAAGGTTTACACTTTTCCCATTAACTTGCAAGGATTTTTTTTTTTTACCATTGAAGACTTGAGTCTCACTGTACTTCCTCTAAATAAGTGTCACTTTTGTCATGTTATAATACATTTCTAAGCGTTTATAACAACATGAAAAAAGGAAAAGCAAAGAACATTTAGGGAGTTGAAAACTGTTCCAAAAAGTCACAACTGTCAACTAATACATTTTATTTCACTTGGCTACAATGAAGTTTTTAATCTACTATTCAGTACTGTTAACTTTTAGACCAGAAGTACTGTATCAGTCCATGTTAGTGAGGTGTCTTAAGAAGCATCATTGGGGCTGGCACTGTAGCATAGCAGGTAAAGCTGCCACCTGCAATGCTGGTATCCCATATGGGCGCCACTTCGAATCCTGGCTGCTCCACTTCCGATCCAGCTCTCTGGTATGGCCTGGGAAAGCAGTGGAAGATGGCCCAATGCATGGGAGACCTGGAAGAAGCTCCTGGCTTCTGGCTTTGGATAGGCTCAGCTAAGGCCATTTTGGTCATTTGGGGAGTGAACCAGCAGATGGAAGACCTTCCTCTTTGTCTCTCTCCCTGGCTCTGTATCTCTACCTCTCAAATAAATAAGATCTTAAAAAAAAAAAAAAAGGCATCAGTAAATTCAAGGCACTCCTTTAGTTTCACTTTTTTTATGTCCTCTTTATCCTTGGGAACTTTCCTTGTTCTGAAGTCAGTTTTGCTGAAATTAAAACCCATTTAGCTGCTCTTGCTTTCGATTAGGATTCACATGTCACATCCTTCTCCATCCCCTTATTTATTTGATAAAATGTTAACAAATTCACTATTTTTAAATTGACTATTTCTTTTACATAAGTTTTAGGTCCAGAGCAAAACTGAATGGAAAGTACCACTCTGCACATATTCCTTTCCCTTACATGTGCAGTTTCCTCCATCATTAACATCCCTGATGGGATTGGTGCATTTCTGACAAATGAGAAGCTACACTGACACATCATTATCATCTATAATTTACAGCACAGTTCATTCTTCCTGTTGCACATCCCATGGATTTGGAGAAGCATACAGTGACATGTATCCACCAATACAGTACCATACAAAGGAGTTTCACTGCACTGGAAATCCTCTGTGCTCCACCTGTCACCCCCACCTCCCCCCAAATCCTGGCAACCCCTGATCTTTTTACTGTCTTCATAATTTTGCCTTTTTCCAGAATGGTATATGGTTCAACCACACACCACAAAGGCTCTTCAAAGAAGTTTGTGGGAAAATGGAATCAGAAGATTAAATATTTGGGGTACAAAACCATTTTATATCCATACATTTGAAGCACACATTTCCAGGAGCCAGTGATGTGGCGCAGTGAGTTAAAGCTCTGGCCTGCAGTGCCAACATCCCATATGTCCCAGCTGCTCCACTTCTGATCCAACTCCCTGCTAATGTGTGTGGGAAAGCAGCAGAGGATGGCCCAAGTCCTTGGGCCCCTATCCCTATGTGGGAGATCTGGAAAAAGGTCCTGGCTTCTCATCAGCTCAGCTCCAGCCATTACAGCCATTTGCGGAGTGAATGAGTGGATGGAAGACCTCTCTCTCTGTCTCTACTTCTCTTTATAACTCTCTCTCAAATGAATAAACCTAAAAAAAAATGAAAAATACATATATCCATGAACTTTTTAAAGACTCTCATATGCATGGATTTAAATTTTTTTGCATCAAAATAAACTTTATAATTCCATTTTCCATGAACTCTGAAATACCTTGTTATGTAGCTTTTCCAGCTTAACTTTATTCACTTATGCATTTAAGTTTTCTCCATGATTTTTCATGGCCTATTGGTTCACTTCTTTCCTTATTTATTTTAAAGATTTATTAATTTATTTGAAAGTCAGAGTCAGAGAGAGAGAGAGAGAGAGAGAAGCAGAGGGAGGGAGGGAGAGAGGTTTGCCATCCGCTGGTTCACTCCCCAGATGGCTACAATGGTAGAAGCTGTGCCGATCTGAAGCAAGGAGCCAGGAGTTTCCTGGCCATCTTACAATACCTAGCACTGCTTCTCAAACACTCCACTCAAACATCTTAACCTCAGATGAAGGAATGAATAAATAAAACATTTGACGTGTTCACTTTATATTTACACTATGGTTAGATCTTTGTGTTTTTTGCAAATTATGCCTTGCAAAGTGAGTCTTCAGTGCACTTTTTTATAAGTTTTGTAACATGGTAAAGCAACAATTAAAAGACACAGCAAACTTTCTACCCTGAATCACTGATATCTACCTTTTTCTTTTTCACTCTCCTTTTACAGAGTGATTTCCTTGGTTATTTTTCTTGATGTCTTATTTGTATGCCTCTCATTATAACATCAATGCCCTGCTTCCAGGCACTCATGGATTGGACAGTGTCCATCAAAAGGTAGGTTCCTCACTTCTGGTACCTAGGAATTGACTTCTTTGCAAACAGTCTTGCAGATGTAGTCGAGTTAAATGGTGTCATGCTGTATTAGGGCAGGCCCTAATTCAATGACTCCTGCCCTCATAAGAGGTGGTCTTGGATTCAGACACAGGGAGAATGCACAGAGCAAAGTGAATTCATTCATAAGCCAAGGAAGGCTAAGGATTTCAACCTCCAGCAACTAAGAGTAGGCAAGGAGGCATCCTCTGCTGGGGGCTTGAGAATTCTCCAGAGCTTAGTCCTGCTGGTATCCTAAAGACAGAATTGCAGCCTCTGAACCTGACAATAACTTTGTGGTTTTAAACCATCTAACTTTGTGATACTTTGTTACAGCAGAGCTAGGACACTAAAATAGAGACCCACCTATCTGAGGGAGCTGCAGCTAAAGCCAGTGGATACTTTCCCACCCTTATCTTCTGTGACCTCT
This sequence comes from Oryctolagus cuniculus, assembly GCF_964237555.1. NCBI lineage: Eukaryota > Metazoa > Chordata > Mammalia > Lagomorpha > Leporidae > Oryctolagus > Oryctolagus cuniculus. The sequence continues at coordinate 53,302,760 of NC_091435.1, forward strand.
CTACAGCACTGGCATTTCCTCTCCTCCCAGCCTTACCTCCCTCCTTAAAACTTTCTTCCTGTCTTAGTTCTTTTAATTCTAACTCCAGCTTCTCAGATGCCTTAACTACAATCTTGTTTCCCCAAAATGCTGACTTTGCTATTCTTCACTGTCCTTCCCCCACCCTCTTTATCTACCTGGGCAACCTAATCTACTCCCATGACTTTGGCTACCACCAAATGGAAAAGAGCTCAAGCCTCCAAACTCTCCTCCAACCCTCAAACCTGCTATCTGTGTTTCTTTTAAGAACTTCTAGGGGCTGGCGCTATGGCATAGTGGCAGGTAAAGCCGCTACCTGCGGAGCCAGCATTCCATACGGGTGACAGTTCGAGACCCAGCTGCTCTACTTCTGATACAGCTCTCTGCTATGGCCTGGTAAAGCAGAAGATCGCCCAAACCCTTGGACCACTGCACCTGCATGGGAGACCAGGAAGCTCCTGGTTCCTGGCTCCGGATCGGAGCAGCTCCAGCCATTGCAGCCATCTGGGGAGTGAACCAGTGGATGGAAGACCTGTCTCTGTCTGTCTGTCTCTCTCTCTCTGTAACTCTTTCAAATAAATAAATAAATTAAAAAAAAAAAACTTCTGCTCAGAATTTCCATATCTTTTCAAACTCAACGTGTCCCAAAAATTCAATGAACCTCAACATGCCAGGTACCATGCTATCATGCTATGTGCTAGTGATAACAGTAAACAAGACAGGCAAGGCCCCAACCTAATAGAGTTTACAATACAGAGGACAGTATGGCAGGTAATTCCAGGGGTGAGGAATACTACCAGCAGGTCATGGTGCTTTATGTTCTGTGTATGTGTGAGTGCTATGGATCTGTGAGAGAGAAGGATAAAGAGGCAGCAATTAGGCAGAAATTCTGATGGATAAGTGGAAAGCAGCAAGAGGAAGATGACTTCAGAAAGGGAGGGGGAATAATAAAAGCATTTGAGTTCTGGTTCTCTCAAATTTAAGTGGTCATTCCATTTTTACTTTGGATCTCCTTAATATCTCCAAATGTAGTCCCCCTGAACAAGTGCAGATCCCTGCAAAGTTTTCCATCAGGTCTCCCCTCCATATCTTTCCCCTCTCTGATCCACCATCCACACTCCTGCCAGTATTTCTTAGACACTAACCCTACCAGGCCAGTCCCTTACTTTAAAAGCCTTTAATTTTCTCCACTGATGATCCAGCAGAACCCAAACTCTTCAGCAAGGATGCAAAGTCCACTATAATCTGGCTCCAGATTTCCCTCTGCAGTCTCGTCTCTTATTTTGCTGTGGCATGACGGTGACCCCACCCATGCTGCATGCTTGCTCACCTCTGTGCCCCACACATGTCATCCACTGCCAAGAACAACGTCCGTCCTCCTATCCACCTGGCAGACACCTACTCAATGTGATCTCCCTTTTGAACTTTCTGAAGCCGATCTCCCATTTCCATTATCACATCAGTTTACCATACCTAGCTGTGAAACTCTTAGGAAGGCAATACAATCTATTTGCCTTTTTAGCCCTAAGCACAGAAATAAAACAAATGAGGCTCTTGGCATAGGCTGCTTAGAACTAAACCCAAACAAGTCCTATATTATGGCAGACAAGTGATAGCACAGAAAGTACACAGGCTTTGGAATCAGAAAGACTTGGATTTTTTAAAGGAGATTTATTTATTCAGAATGAAGAGTGATGCGTGAGAAGGGGATAGAGATCTTCCATCTGCTGGTTTACTTCCCAAACATGCATGATAGCAGGGCTGGGCCAGGCTGAAGTCAAGGACTCCACCCAGGTCTCTCATGTCGGTGGCAGGAACACTCGAGTCATCTGCTGCCTCCCGGAATGAGTATTGTCAGGAGGCTGGATTGGAAAGGAAGTAGCCCAGAATCAAACCTAGGCACACCGACGTGGGACGTGAGCATCTCAGGTGGCAGGTGGCTTAACCCCGAGCCTCCTCTCAGTCTTGGACTGCAATTTTAGACATGCCAACTTTTGAGATCCTGTCCACCTCCTCAAGCCTCATCCTTAACTGTGCATGGGCACCATCCATCTTCCAGCTCACTTAACACATAGTGGACTCTCTAAATGCAGCACTCTTTCTGCTCCTCAAAGAGAATGTCTCTGCCTGTCTAGTTCCAGCCTTATCCTTCTGGGAACTGCCCCGCAGTTTCCCCAGTTTTTACATGACCTCATGCCCCCTGGCTAGTTGATTGGTCCAATGAGGTACTGATTCATACTGGGCCAATGTGAGTCAATTTACCATTCCCGGAACCAAGTACAATAGGGAAAACCCCAGAATCTCTCCAGCATTACAACTACAAGATATGGGGTTATCAATTCGCTGAATCCTTTCAGGTAAAGCCGGACTGAAACAAAAAGATTAAAGCTGAGCCCTCCCTCGTCCTTAAGTCCAGCAGCAGTCTTGCTTCCCTCAGCTTAGGCTGATTCAGCTCTACGAACACCCTGTAAGTCACTTCAGATTCCTCCCAGTACTTTCTCTTTCCACCTTAAGCATATTTGTATTTCTGTTCCCCATAACCTCAAGAGTCCTTACTAAAATACCCTTCTTCCACCACTGCAACACCATGTCTGCCTTGGACACACACCTGAAGAATGTGCTTCCAGGATGCAAAGAGTCACAAGAAACAGGAGTGTGCCAGGAGAAAAGTGATCCATCATAAACCCACGAGGAAGGAGACCAAGGAAAGTTGAAACCTGACAGTAAGTAGAAAGTTGGAGCTAGAGCCAAATCTAAAAGGATAGGAAAAACCAGTGTGAAGGTTTAGGTGTTGAGGCCAATTAAGGACAAACCTTGTGAACTCTTACGCTTTGCTGCCACATTCCTTCGTGGCTTGGCCCGACTCCTTCCACTGAGCAAATCCTGGAACTTCCCTAGACACTAACCAGGATGGTGATAAGGAGAACAGCAACAGGGTGAGTCTAGGCAGAAACAGCAAACATCTGAAAAGGAGGGATTTCAACTGCAGAGAAGGCAAGAGTCAAGGTTTTCAATCATGTACTAATTCTCATTGAATAAAAATTTACCACTGCCCAAACAAATCTGATCTAATGATACGTTCTAAAACGAGAGGCAAGTTACATTATTTTAAAACACTGAGAGTAGTAACTCATTCTCAAAATCTGATATGGCTAGTATGTAAATCCAGGTATGTCTGAGTTCAAAGCCTCCATATTTTCAAAAATCACTCCTGCAATAATCATAATCATAAGACACAGTTCCTAGGTTCTTCAGGCTAAACAAAAACCCACACACACAAAAAAATCTGTTTAAATGACAGTTTTAGCAGAGCAGAAGACTGCAAGGGTTAAAAAGGAAATTCATCATTTAATAAATATCTACTGGGTGCCAGACAGTAACAAAATGTATAGCACAAATGTAGTTTCCACTTTTTAAAAAACTTGTCACTTGAAAAAGCAGGGGGCTGGTGCTGTGGCACAATGTGTTAAAGCCCTGTCCTGAAGCGCTGGCATCCCATACGAGCGCCAGTTTTAGTCCCAGCTGCTCTTCTTCTGATCCAGCTCTCTGCTGTGGTCTGGGAAAGCAGGAAGATGATGACTCAAGTCCTTGGGCCCCTCACCCATGTGGGAGACCCGGAAGCTCCTGGCTCCTGGCTTCGGATTGGTACAGCTCCAGCCATTGTAGCCATCAGGGGAGTGAACCAGCAGATGGAAGACCTCTCTCTCTCTACCTCTCTAACTCTTTCAAATAAATAAAATAAATCTTTAACAAAAAAGAAAAAAGAAAAGAAAAAAAGCAGCTGTAACAGGTGCCAGGAAAGCAGTTGAAGAAAGATGTATTGGCCGGCGCTGTGGCTCAATAGGCTAATCCTCCAACCTTGCGGCGCCAGCACACCAGGTTCTAGTCCCGGTCGGGGCACTGGATTCTGTCCCGGTTGCCCCTCTTCCAGGCCAGCTCTTTGCCATGGCCCGGGAATGCAGTGGAGGATGGCCCAAGTGCTTGGGCCCTGCACCCACATGGAGACCGGGATAAGCACCTGGCTCCTGGCTTTGGGTCAGCATGATGCGCCGGCCGTAGCGCACCAGCCGCGGTGGCCATTGGAAGGTGAACCAACGGCAAAAGGAAGACCTTTCTCTCTGTCTCTCTCACTGTCCACTCTGCCTGTCCAAAAAAAAGAGAGAGATGTATAAAAGGTGTTGGAATTTTGAGCCCGATTCTAGACTCAGAGTAAGAGCTTCACAGAGATGCAAAACATACTGGAGCAGAACCTCCACTGATAAAGCAGTACTCTGGGCAAAGTGGACCGAGACCATGTTCCAGGGAGGAGGAGAGCTGAGGCAGAGGCACAGTCCTACAGGGCAGGAATGAGGAGCAGTGAAGAACTTTAGCCCTACAAAGTGCTGCTGCTAAGCACAGGGACCCCCCCATTTGAGATTTCACATTCATTGGCAGCAGATCTGATCACAAAGCCCGTGTGCCTGTCTCCAACAACTCTGACCCAACCAGGACCAGAGAAAGCAGACAACAGGAAGTATCACATAGGCCCATGCTGGGGAACTGCCAAGAACCAAGGCAAGAACACTGTGGAGACTTGGGCCTGAGGGCCTGGGGGCCTGGGCTGGGAACAGTGAGGAAACAAGGAGATGGACAAGTAGCTTGCGTGAAGGAGGAAGCCATGGCAGGTGTCACGCCGCATGTCTCAGGTACTCCTCCTTCGGCCCCTCCGTGGGAAGGCCTCCACAGCCTGGCCCAACCTTTCCAGCCTCTCACTGCTTTCCTATGATACCAGATTATTAAAATGACCTGAACGAGAGTTACAGGTGACGAGGAAAAAAGGAGGCACATCACTGGTAGAACCCAGGATGGGGAGAGGGTGGAAGGAATCCACTCAACTTGCTGGCATTGATCGATGTTACCACCCTTCTCAAAGACAACCTGTCTCAGAAGAATGGTTTTCTAGGAGCCACGTCTGCATTTAGAGTTCCAGCTTGAAGGAGACCTCTCTCAGTCAAGGGAGTGTAGCAGGGAGGTCCATTTCCTGGGAAGAAGGGAGCTGGGAAAAGCTGGGCAGATTGTTAGGCCCAGAGCAGGTGGTGGTAAGGACCATGAGGGGGCTCTATTCCAGGAGACTCAGGCCAGGCTCTTGAACTGATCACCAAGTGTGGGGATCAGGCTAGGCACATGCCCAGGGACTAACACCAAATAATATGCCCTGCCCAGGGCAACAGATTCACTTCATATTTTGGGCTTTTAATTCATTTATTCTGAATGACAGATACCATGGTAAGTATTAAAATAAGAAAATGAATGAAATTGTACTGACAAGAAAAACTATTTAAAATACATCGTAAAAAGTACCATCTGGAAATGAGTATGTCGTTAACGGTTAGAGAAGTAGAAGGGATGATACCCAAGAATGGTTTTGAAGGACAATGAGGAGCTACCTAAGAAAAGGAAAGTAAGGAAGGGTATTCCAAGTAGAAGCAGCTGCATATGTAAACAGACTAGTCTAGGCAACAAGATAAAATGGCATGGAATTCTATATTAAGAGGAATACAGCTCAATGTTATACTTGCACAATGGAATTTAAGGGGTACAGGCACGAGATTAGGTCAGAGTGCAAGAGAATATGAAAAGTTTACATACATAACATACAAAGAAGTTTGGACTATACCCTAAAGAGGCTACTGATCACATTATGGAAGTCATTAACACAGCTCCAGGAGGGCAAAACCTTCAGTGCATGGAAACACAGCCAGCCCCCAGGACCCAACAAGCAAATATTTGCTCAAAGACTGGGCACAGACATAGGACATGGGGACTCAAGGAGGAAACGGTGGCCAGGGCTAGCAGCTTGCTTCTAGAAGGAACAAGGCAGACTGCGACGTTCCCACACTTACCTGACCACCCCCAACCTGTTCGGATCTTGTGGTATTTTAAAAAGATCTGAAAGGTAGACACACAAAAAGAGAGAGGGACAAACAGAGTAAGTAAGCTGGCTTCCCTCCACTGTTTCACTCTCTAGATGGCCACAATGACCAAGGCTGGTCCAGGCTGAAGCCCAGAACCCAGATCTGGTGGTTTTTTATTCCTCAAATGTATGCCATCTCTGAGGGTTAGAAATCTACCCACCCTTCAAAGCTCGCCCACCTAAAGCCACTTATTCAGCAAGGTTTGCATTTCCTCAGGTAATAAGTTTTCTCTCCCTTATAAACCTACACACTGTACATCCACCCTTGATTTACGTATAAACATATATTCCAACTTGACCATAATTACTTCAACTGAACTGTGGGTTCTCCAAAGACGACAATATTTCACTACTCTTTGAATGTCCCAGCAGGGCTGTAATCAAACAGAACAACACTCTTGAGAGCTTATATAGTCTGCACCCCCCATGCTGACAGCTCCCAAAGACAGAATGATAGAATCTCAACATCTCTTTGATTCCAAGTAATTCCATTTTAATGGCAAAGCTGCAAGTACCCTACTTAACAAATGCCTTGCAAGGAACTCTAGGCCACTGGCTCTTAGAAAGCAGTTGAGGGAACCTGCACGTTGGGGTACTCTTAAGTAGCTAATGAAAGCTCTTCTCTCAAGGACATACTCTTCAGAGTATGGGTTGATCTAGATGGTAGTATATCAGAAGCCTCTGGAAATCACCTATTTTTCTCATCTGCTTCAATAGACACTACATTGTCATGCATTATTTATTAGTTTATTTGGATTATCTATATTTTCTGTACTCCCAGGTTACATTGATTTAACCCGAATAGTGACAGGCAAATTAGGATGACAGATGCTTCTAAACTAACAATTTGAACTGTAGTACTTTCTCAAAAATTCTACCCAGAAAAAGAATAAAACGATGTAATAGTCCTAAATATAAAAATTACCTAACAAATCTTATGAAATTTTACTTTGACAATTTTTCTTACTTTTATTTGTGAGTGTGCTATGTGTGATAATTTCATCTATAAATTAATTTCAACATGTCTAGCATATAATACAACACTACTAAGATCAGCTGTGCAATATTATGTATGGATGTCAAACAGACTAGGAAGGAACAACAAAAATAAATTAATGGATTAGGAGATAAGACTATGGATCATCTAAGGTTTTAGAGTTGAGTAAGTATCATTTCTATTTGTAAAATATTTTTAAATACAAAGTGTTATGGTCTTAAGGTTGTCATAACAAACTGAAACCAGGAATCAAAATTTAATAAGAATAACCATTTGACTGAATTTCAGCAATCACATTTAGGAAAAATCATCTTTCATAAAGCTTTTCCTAATCCTTTAACCACAGGTCATCATTCCCACATCTTTCAACTAGAGTCAGGTATCACCTAATGACAGCCATAGTGACTGAGAATGTGTCATTAGGCACTACTGCAGCTGTGGGAACGTCATGGTGTGCTTACACAAACCTAGAAGGTACATACAGGTCAATCACTGCATGTGGCCTCTAAAGCCAGTCAAGAGACATGGCAAGGGGCAGGTGCTGTGGCGGAATGGGTTAACGCCCTAGCCTGAAACACAGACATCCCATATAGGCACTGGTTCTAGTCCCGGCTGCTCCACTTCTGATCCAGCTCTCTGCTAGGGCCATCTTCTACTGCTTTCCCAGGCCAAAGTCCCTGGGCCCCTGCACCCACATGGGAGACCCAGAAGAAGCTCCTGGCTCCTGGCTCCAGATCAGCACAGCTCCAGCCATTGCGGCCATCTGGGGAGTGAACCAGCAGATGGAAGACCTCTCTCTTTCTCTACCTCTGTCTTTCAAATAAATAAAAATAAATCTTTATTTAAAAAAAAAAAAAAAAGGAGGGAGAGAGAGACTTGGCAAACATAAGACATGAAGCTGTGCCTGAGTAACAGGGTATATCATATTAAACTTTGCTTACTAAGACGATACCTTAATATAACCATAGTAAATATTTAAACCGATAGCTCTTTATTACCACTATCAAGTAGTATGTCCTGTACATAACTGTATGTGCTATACTATTATATAGGATACCAGCATCAACACAAATATATATGTAATGAGTCTAACATGGTACAATGGCTAAATGTCAGACCAAGGAAATTTCCACTCCAGTATAATCTTATGGGACCACTGTCATATATGTGGTCCATTATTAACCAAACATCATGTAGCACATAACTATAATTAAGGAGTAGAAGTAAGAACTCCAACCAGGTCTCCCATGTGTTTGGCAGGGACTCAACTTCTTGGGCCATTACCTGCTTCCTCTCAGGGTGTTCATTAGCAGGGAGCTGGAACTGGAAGCATGGCCTGGACTCCAACTCAGGCACTCAATACAGGATGTGGGTATTTCAAATGGTGTCTCAAGTACCATGCCAAAAGCCTGTCTCTAAGGTTTGTTTCCCCTCATGTTGATCTTGTAGAATGAAGCTCAAATGGTCAAACAGAATTATCAACTATCTCCAGATAAAAATGTTTCCATTTTACTTATAAATTGGAAAATATACCTTAACGATCATTAACCTGTAATTTTACAATCAATGTCTCCTTTACAAGTTTAAGAATGTGGATTTAAAACTGATGGTTAGCACATGTAGAATGTGGGCTACGTATCTTAACTGTCATTGTGCAAAATAGTCAAATATCCTAGAAAAGGATGCTTTTTTCCTCTGAACCAATGTTTTACCAGACCAAAAAAAGGCAATGGAAAATTCTAAATCATAACCTATTGTCAACATTGGAAATAATTACAAATGTTTCTTTGCAGAGAGAAATGAATCCATTCCTGACAGTTCAAATATTTTTCAAATAGTTTTTCCCTGCATCACAAGCAAATCAAAGGCATTACTTTATGGAATATAAAATTTTTTCACATGTAAGTTTCAAACATCATGGATGTGAACGATTCTTTTAAAGAACAAACTTGATTCACTTCAGGTTTATTAAGTTAGCAAGAATCAATACCCTCAAAAGTATATCATTAATAAACATAAAAAGTCATAATAGATTTTTTTAAATTAATTTCCAGTGCCAGCCCTGTGGCATAGCATGTAAAGCCACTGCCTCCAGTGCTGGCATCCCATATGGGTGCCAGTTTGAGTCCTGGCCACTCCACTTCTGATGCAGCTCTCTGCTACGGCCTGGGAAAGCAGAAGATGGTCGAAGTCCTCAGGCCCCTTCAACCACATGGGAGACCTGGAGGAAGCTCCTGGCTCCAGATCCACGCAGCTCTGGCAGTTGCGTGAACCAGTGGATGGAAGCTCTCTCTCCCTCTCCACATCTTCTTCTCGGTGTAACTCTTTAAAATAAAATAAATCTTTAAAAATTAAATGAATTTCCTGATATTTACCACATTCAAATTACTTTCTACCCAGAAGGCAGGCAAGCCTTCCATGATACAAATGAGGAAGCTGAGCTCCTGAGATGATCCAAATTCCTACAGATCCAATGTAAACTGGAAAAACCAATTCAATTATAGCAGACCATCAATTTCTTATTAAATTATTACAATAGAAATATGCAATTAGAATACATTTAATCAAGTTAAGATTTTGAGAAATGTGCATTTTATTGCAGGCTGTGTTAAAATTTTTTTTTTTTTTTGGACAGAGTGGACAGTGAGAGAGAGAGAGAGAGAGAGAAAGGTCTTCCTTTGCCGTTGGTTCATCCCCCAACGGCCGCTGCGGCTGGCGCACCGCAGCTGATCCAAAGCCAGAAGCCAGGTGCTTCTCCTGGTCTCCCATGCAGGTGCAGGACCCAAGGACCTGGGCCATGCTCCACTGCCCTCCCGGGCCACAGCAGAGAGTTGGACTGGAAGAGGAGCAACTGGGACAGAATCCGGCGCCCCGATCAGGACTAGAACCCGGTGTGCCAGCAATGCAGGGGGAGGATTAGCCTATTGAGCCGCAGCACCAGCCAAAAATATTTTTCAATAAAAACAATTTGAGGTTAACATCTCAATATTAAACTTAGAACTCAAATACACAAATTTAAGCCATATCTAAAACACCAACATTGTAAACAGATATAAACTGTATCTATTAATAAATGTCTAGGCGAAGTAAGACTGGTTCTCTACTGAGAAAGGTCAATAAGTTTCCAACCAATGATGAATTTTATTCTGTGTCAAATGAGAACAAAAAGAAAAAATCACTGTCAGCAGAAATGCTAAGAAATAGCTATATATGGCATTAATTGGAATGAAGGTAATATATTCTGTTATTTCAAAATGTCAGATTTTTTAAAAAGGATAGTTCTACTCCAACATAATGTGTTTCTACCAAGGTTAACTGAGAAAAAAAACCTTAGCAAAACCATTTTTACCCCACTTTTTTATACCTATATGCAAATTACAATTTGAAGAAAGTATAAGGAAATTGCCCACAATTCCACCACCAAAACACAACTATTAACACTTTATTACTTCTTTCCAATCTTCTTATAAGACCTCTTAGAGTTAAAAATTCTGCCTTGTAACTCAACATTACAACATGCGGACATTTCCTTTACTGAATACTATAGACATTTTAAGCACTGTGTCTCATTTTAAAGTCAGTAGATTCTGAATTAAATCTGTTAGGCTGTTAAGACTATTTTAAAAGGAATTTCATTAAATATTTTTTTTAAATTTTTTTTGAAGTGTAGGAGACAAGCATTTGGCATAGTGGTTAAATTGCTGGTTGGAATGCCTGCATCCCAATCAGAGTGCCTGGGTTCCAGTTCTGGCTGTGCTCTCCATTCCAACTCCCTGCTAATATGCACACTGGGAGGCAGCCATGCTGGCTGTCCCTGCCTCCTATGTGAAAAGCACCTACTGAGTTCTGGGCCTCCAACTTTGGCCTGGTCCAGCCCTAGCTGTTGCAGGCATTTGGGTAGTGAACTGCCAGGAGGAAAATCTCTGTCTCTGCCTCAAATAAAGAATAGAAATTAAAATTAAAAAAAAAATAAATTCCACCAGACTGCACTAGGACCCCTTGAGTAAAATATAATTTTGAGGGCTGGCATTGTGGTGTAGCATAAGCCGCCACCTGCAGCAAATCCAGGCTTCTTCCACTTCCAATCCAGCTCCTCGCTAATGTGCATGGGAAAGCAGAAAGCTGTCCAAGTGCTGGGTCCCTGAAGCCAGGTGGGAGACTTGGAAGAAGCTCCTGGCCCTACCCTGGCTGTTGTGGCTACTTGGGGAGTGAACCAGCAGATGGAAGCTCTTTCCCCTATCTCTCCCTCTCTGTGACTCTTTCAAATAAATAAATCTTAAATATATATATCATTTTTAGAAATTAGGAAATTCACAACCCACATAATTCCTGAATTTTCAAATGATGTGTACCTAATTAGTTCTTAATTTATATGCTTAGTAAGCTCGACTAATGATAATCACTTACAGTTGTAATATGCTCTTCCCTTTGCAAAACTCTTCTGTGCTATTTCACTGTCATTAAGCTATAAGATAGTTATGCATTCTCATACCAATGATGCAGAAAACTGATGTGTAGAGAGATGAAATTTACCCAGTCTATTCATAAGATCTGAACTAGTAATCTTTCATTTCCATTTGTGTTAACCTTCACTGATATTTCTATTTGTGTTAACCTTCACTGTGAAAAAGAAACACATGCCCACTAAAATGCTCTGGTAAAAATATACTAAACCTGGGGCCGGCGCTATAGCGTAGTAGATTAAGCCTCCGCTGCAGCGCCAGCATCCAACATGGGTGCCAGTTCAAGTCTCAGCCGCTCCTCTTCCCATCCAGCTCTCTACTAAGGCTTGGGAAGGCAGTGGAGGATGGCCCAAGTGGTTGGGCCTTTGCACCTCCTCCCCTCAACGTGGGAGACCTGGAAGAAGCTCCAGGCTCATGGTTTCCGATGGGTTCAGCTCCAGCTGGTACAGTTACTTGGGGGAGTGAACCAACAGTTGGAAAACACTTCTCTCTGTCTCTCCCTCTCTGTAACTCTCTCAAGTAGATAAAATAATTAAAATACATATGTATGTTAAACCTTTATAAAAAATAAGGTAATGTTGCATGTTTGATCACGCTGGAGAAATTCTAAACAAGGAACTCACATCATTAGGTGCACACAGGGGTGGAGGGGGTGAAACCTGTAACTGAGTCTATAATGTTCCAAGATGCATTTTTAAACATTTTTAAACACAAACACTTCACATCTACAAAGAAGCAAAACTGCTTATGCAGCCACATTCCCTTCAGTATCAGAGTCCCGTCCAGTCTAAGTATGAAGTGGGATAACAATACCTATCTCAGCTGGTCGTGGTAAGGGTTAAAGGAGTTAATTTACATAAACCATTTAGTCCTGTGCAGGCCACATGTAAGCCCTAGTAAGTGTTATCTGCAAACTCTTTAAGCCTGTTTTCCCCCATCAGGTAGGAAAGACACAGACTCTCAAACTTCAACAGAACGAATTTCACACTCTGATATGCAAGTGCTGTTAAAACCTGAGTGCTAAGTATCTAATTTTTAAATTGCACTATGTAGCTACAGACCAGCCTATCAAACACTTTTTCTGGCATGCCTGCCCAAGCTTCAGCATCCTCCTAAGGACACACTTATGGCCTCCATTCCATACTTTACCGAAAACCATGTGAACATCAGGCTGTACTTCCACGTACAGATCAATTTTTAAAAAATCATCACAGCAATAAGTAGCAACCCAATGTTTATCATCTCATTGCAATAAAATGGGAAATGTAATGGAAAAGTGTGTTCAATAACTGATGCTAAACTGATTCAAAATTTGTGGTACACTGAAAATAGTACTGAAAGGGGAGAAAAATCAGTTCTGCTTTCTTCTCTTTCTATTAGCATGATTCTTCGGTAGTTTTTGCTTGCTTCTGGAATAGGTTTTTCAAGGAGAGCAGACGGAAATAAAGTCTTGTCACTTTCTGGAAAGGCGTACCCTGTTAATGTGGGGCTCTCCACTAGGCAACACAGCACAGTTGCCTTGGGTCAGATATACCACAACTCCAGTAACAGGCAGGCTTGGTTAAGAGACCACCAGAAGCCATTCCATCCGCTTTAACACAGGATGGTAATTATCACGACTCAGCTTTAATGGGTTTAGGATGGCTATTTCATTTCCTGGCCTTACTATTCTGCCTGGCCATCCACCTGGCTTAACTTTGGGGGGGGGGGGGGGGGCTCACATCTCCCAAAGTTCTTTTTCCTCCTTCCCCAGAGTAAGGATACAATGTCAAAGCGGGCTTTCAGAGCAGAGGCTCAGGTACATCTTTTCAGGAAAATGAAATGCCTTGCCAAAAAAAAAAAAGTAACATCGCGCCAACTTGGGGAGCAGGCAGAGCCCACCTCTGCAACTCAACGCTTGCCAGGTTTGGCCAAGCACAGGAGCGCAGCGCATCGGCCTTTGCAGATTCATTTAAAGACCCGGAGACAGCGAACCCGGGGGAGGTCCCCCGGGCCCCGCTTCGTCCCCCGGGCCCCGCGCACCGCGCACTCCCCCGGGGCTGCTCACCTTGCTGGGCTCCGGCGTCTTCGAGCAGCAGAAGCAGAATAAGTAGGAGCAGGAGGCACAGAGGCATGGAGGAGGAGGAGGAGGAGGAGTTGGAGCCGAGAGGGAGGGAGCAGTAAAGGGGGAGCGCGGTCCGGGCGGGGGCGGCGGCCGCGGCCCGGACTCGGGGACACCGCGGGCTGCGCCCGGCTCTCACCACCGCCCGGCTAGCCATCCAGGCGGCTGACGGTTCGCCTGCATAGTGCGGGCGCCCCGGGACTGCAGCACCGGGCGTGGAGGCTGCGGCTGCGGGGCGGGAGAGCGAAAGGCAGCGCGCGCCTCGCCCCGCGCCGGGACCCCTCCGCCCCTCACCTCGCTTTCACCTCCTCCTCCTCCTCCTCCTTCGTCCCTTCCCTCCGCTCCCCGCCCCAAGACCCCAGGCCGGAGCGCAGGGGAGGGGAGGGAAGGAGGCGGGGTGCTCGGGCCGCGGAGGGCGGCCGCACGGAGCTGGGGGCAGCGCCTCTCGCGCCGCGCTTCTCTCTCGGACTCGGGTCCCCGCGCTCTCCCGCGGCTCAGGCTAGCTGGCAGGCCCGCGAGCCGCCCGCTCCCTCGCGCTCCCTCTTGCGCGCGCCGGCCACGCCTCCGAGGCCACCACAGCCAATCTGCGGTCAGCTGCGGTCCATCTCTTTCCGCATTATCCAATCAGCACGCTCTCTCCTCAGTCGACCCGTTAACTACCCGGCCCACTCTTCGAACTCCAACGCCCCTTATCAGCACTCTCCAATCCCCTTCGGCCTTCTGCAGCGTCCCACCCGCCTCCCCCAATCTGGGTTCCGCCCCCAAGCTCCGGTCCCCGGCGGCCCCCGCCCGGCCCGGGCCTCTGTTATTGTTGGGACCGCAGCCCTGAGCGGTCGCGCTGAGGCGGCCGCCAGCCCCGGTCAATGACTTCCGGGACTTCCCCCATCCCGCGCACCCGGCTCCCCTAGCCCAGCTTGCTCGTGGCTCCTCCCCTGCCGCTCATCAGGCCACTGGAAGGGGTGGGAACCCTGGATCCTGGATGGTGTTAGCTGGGAGCTGAGTCTAAAGGACTTTCTTTGAATAGCAGAGCGTGTTTTTTATTAAAACTATCGGCAAGTTGTTGGAGCAACTCCGAGTTACGATTGCAGACGCAGTATTCAATTTTTAAACATGCATTTCCTGTCTCTTGTGTCCTTTACTATATGGGGGCGGAGCGGGAGCTGGGGGGGGGGGGACTAAAAACAAGATCCATGCCCTGAAGGTAGTTTAATATCCTAACGTGCAGTCAGATTATTCGGCAGAGTTGTTGAGCACCTGCTATCTGCAAACACTGGTGTGAGAGTCATGGGAAGTATAGCCGTAATACAGACGTCTTACAGAATGGGACAGAAATGTAAACTCATGCAAGCTTTAGTGAAATAAATGCCAATTAGAATAACAAGCAGTGTGAGGAGGGAGAGAGCAGGTGGAGTGATAAAAAGAACATATCTTTAGGAAAAGAATCCACAAGACTAGGCAATGGTTGATTTCAGAGAGGAAAGACATTCCATCTAGGATGTTCTTAACAGGAGCAGGTGACAGTAGGATGATGTCCTCAACAAATACAGGGAAGTAGAAAGGTTGTGTGAAAAAGAGGACCGGTGTTGTGCAACATGCCAGCATGCCATGTGAACACTAGTTCAAGTTTAGGCTGCTCCGTTTCCAACCAGGTCCCTGCTAAAGCACCTGGGAAAGCAGTGGAGGATGACCCAAATTTTTTGACTTTTGTCACCCACATGGGAGATCAGGAAGTTCCAGGCTCCTGGCATATGCCTGGCTGAGCCCTGGCTGTTGTAGCCATTTGGGTAGTGAACCAGTGTATGGAAGATGTCTCTCTCCCTAACTCTGCATTGCAAATAAATCCAGCTTTTAAAAAAAGAGAGAGAAAAGTAGGTTAATTTTGGGTATACAGATGGCTCCTGATTTAGAAAGCTCAACTTAAGGTTTTATGGTGGTAGAAAAACAATATGCAGTCAGTCAAAACCAAACTTCAAATCTGAATGTTCATCTTTTCCCTGGGCTAGTGATATGCAGAATAATACTCTCTTGTGGCACTGGGTGGGTAGCTCCCAGTCAGGAACAAGATCACAAGGGTAAACAAACAACTGATTGCTCTACAGCGTGCTGTGTTCAGTAGGCAACAAGCTATGATGGTCAGCAGGCATTTTTAACAGAATAGTATTTCCAGTTTACAATGGGTGCATCCAGAGACAAAGAACTTCTGTACTAAATTTGAGATGCCAACTTGGCTAATAAGTGAAGCTATATAACAGGCAGGTGGACATTTTAGTCTAAGCTCAGGTTGAGAAGTGCTTTAAAATTATGGGTCTGTGAGTCATGAATAGATGATATATTCAGACACATGATATCCTCAAATGACAATCAGAGAGTTGGAAAGGACTTTTGAGGTATGTTTTTCAACTCCTCTGCATACTTCTCATGCAATAAACTCTTCCACTAAATTTATTCAATAAGCTTTTGTTGAATGTAGATGGAGATCTATTATGTTCTAGACTTAATGTAGGCATTGGGCATACAAAGCTCCATCAGAGGAGCTTCCCTTAATGTGGGGGAGGTGTGTAAATTACTGCATTGTTACCAGTACCATGTTGGAAGTATGGACTGGGTCATAGTGGACTCATCACAGTGAGTATGAAACTCTAGGTGAGTCTTTTTTTGTTTGTTTGTTTTAAGATTTATTTATTTATTTGAAAGGCAGAGTTTAGAGAGAGGCAGAGGCATAGAAAGAAGTCTTCCATCTGCAGTTTCACTCCCCAATTGGCTGCAATGGCCAAAGCTGCACTGATCTGAAGCCAGGAGCCAGGAGCCAGGAGCCAGGAGCTTCTTCCAGGTCTCCTACGAAGGTGCAGGGGCCCAAGGACTTGGGCTATCTTCTACTGCTATCCCAGGCCATAGCAGAGAGCAGCGGGACTTGAACGGGTGCCCATTTGGGATGCTGGCACTGCAGGTGGCAGCTTTATTGGCTATTCCACAGTGCAGGCCCCTCAGTGAGTCTTGAATAAGAAGACAGAAGAGGAAGGAGGCCTCTGTTAGAAGTAAAATAAGCTGAATCACAGAAGTAGTAAACAGTGTTGGTGCAGCTGAATGGAGTTGACTCCTGCTAATGTGATGGGAAGAACTAGAGACTAGATTGAAAAAGTTAATAGGTGCAAGGCTATGACAGGCTGAGTCAAGATCTTTACTTTTTAACACTGAGAAATAACTTAAGAGTTGTAAGAAAAAGTGACATCAGATTGTGATTGTAGAAAACTCAGACAGGAAGGCAAGGAATGGATTGGAATTAGAACAAGACTGGAAGCCAGGAAGAGCTAGTCTGGAGTTGAAGGGAATGACTGTGAGTCTTAACTGCATTAGGCATGGTCTTGGAAAGGGGCACTGGCTGGAGGAATATTTGTGAACCTAGAGACTGATTAGATGTGGGGAATAGGGAGGAGTTGAGCAAAATCCTCAAGTTTCTAGGTAGAAGATGTTGCCTTTTACATAGTAAGCAGCACAGGAAGAGCATAGGCTGGTTTGGACAGGTAAGGACATAGAAGATGTGAAATGGAACCCGGTATTGAACATATCAAACAGGGTGTGCTAATGTGTCAAACTATCAGTCATGAACTAAGACTTCCTAGTTATAGTCTCTGAGACAATCCACTTCATCTGTTGGGCCACTCCCCTCATAGGGCCATGGGGTGATAACCTGAGTTCTCAGAGGTGGTGACAGAGCAAGGTGTTATGGACCTCATGCTGACGTCCATTGACAACCTAGAACCTGTTCCAGAGGGAATGAATTCACCAGTGAACAACACAGTTATGGAAGCCTTTCTGGAAGAGAACAAAACCTGGACTACAGCCATCTATATCACTTACTACTAATGTGAAAAGATGCAGACCACGTGCCCTGAAAGCAAGAGAAAAAAGCACTTAGCTTTTCTCATCCCTATACTGCATTTAAAGGTTATTAACATGGAGACTAGAGAGATAAAGAAGTTCTGAATGAGGTCAGTGCAGAGAAAGAAGAGGGCGGTAAAATAAAAGTGGAGTTAATATTTAAAGTGGTGAAACCAAAAGTTCTTGGTCACTAATGCCATTTGATGATTTCCATATCATTTTGTGCTTCAGTTTTCTGCGTTTTGCTTTAGAAAAATGGGGTCTGGATCTCAGGATAGAGATTGCTCCATGTGCATAGGGAATTACTATAGCACAAATGTGGATGACAGATAATGTTATTGGTGACTTTATTCTGTCTTCATTTCTCCTAATCATAGTTCGTCTACTGAGCTGCAAGAACAATGGCTGAAGGCTGCTATGAGATGACCAAACTTTCCTTGTAGGAGCTCACACAAAAGCAACATAATGGCATTCATCTCTAGGAGAAAACCTGCGCAGAGGTAGATATCTAGTTTATATAAATATTTATATTTATTTCTAGTTTATTTCTCTCACACTCTGCATGCTGCTCCAGCCAACTTTGTCATCTTCCTTGCTTCTAGAAATTGGTTCATTTGGGGTTGACATCTACTGAGGCAATGGGAGCCATACTTGTCCAGGATCATTTTATCTACATGACCCAGATGCGTCATACTGGGACACAACTGGGGATACAATTCAGGAAAGTGGATAAGTTTGAAGGAGGCCATCATCATAGCAACCAGAGGCCCCAAGAAGCTAAAGTGCCTCCAGCAGGGAATCCCAGGGACCAGCTCTTTCCTACAGAGTCTCAAAAAGTAGGAGCTTTAGACGATCCCATGGGCACAAAACAGAACAAACCCAAATTGAACAGTGTCCTAATTGAACCTGAATTCATTGACATGGAATAGGACTAGTAGCAGTCACGATTGACTTAGTTTCATTGGCTGGTAAATGCATTAATGCTTTGAATGGGGGTTCTGGGGAAGATTAGAGCTTCAGGAAGGGACCATGTGGGATAGTTAAATGTAGGATAGTTAAATGTGAAATACCAAAAATTAATATATGTGTTATTGTAATGCGTTTAGGGTTGTTCACAATAAGATATTTAAACATACAAATAGATCATCTACCTAAATTTTACTTCACCAGGACTTGAATCTTCTCTTTTGTTTTCTCTTTTTACTTCTCTTCTCTGATCAATAAAGAGTGGAAGAGAATGTGGAATTGCTCTACAGAGACAAGGGGAAATATGATAATAGTTATACCCAACTATTTTTGCTTTCAAGTGAATCCCAACCCAGCCAACTGCTAAGGAAATGAGAACAGGGGAGAAGACCCTGGGAGCTGGTACCTATGCATCTGTCCCTACAGAAACATCTGGGTTTTGATGTGTAATATGATAAAAATCATTTGGCACCATCATTGCTATTAAATGTCTGTTAAGCTTTAATGAAACAAAAGAGGCTCATTTAAAAATGGCATTTATACTGGAAACCTTAGCATAATGGTATGTAATGAATCATTGGTGAGCATTATCAGTGAGTGTGTATTTCTGGCAGGATAACAGAAAGAGGGAATGAACAAGAATTTACTTTTGTGATCTTCCAGTGGGGTGGGAGAAAATGAAGACTGTGGCAGTCTGGGGAAATAATTCCAACTTTAAAGACCAGAGCCCTGTGGTCTGATTACTGTCCTCTCAAGGGCATTCCCTTTGTCCTGTTGAATGCGCAGACAAGTGCTTACAGCCACATTCCTTACTAAATATTTGAATTCTGCTGAAGAGACTTTCTTCCCTTCTGTGAACAGAAATGGGTTGGATACATTTTTCTCTTTCTCTGGTAAGCTTTCAGTGAGTCATCTCAGTCAAATATAACTCTCAGGTTTATTACTCATGTTTTCTTAACATTTATGAACTATTTAAAAATATTTGCAATAGCAAACTGAAGACAGGAGTGATAGGAGACTGACTTATTATAGAAAGTATTTAATTTCTCCTAGTGAGTCACAACACTGAGTATTTTTTCTTGTGCAATTAGCATTGGCATAAGTCAGCAACATGACTGTGATTTTTTTGTTTGCATCTTCATCTGTTACAACTATCTCCCTCTCCATCCCCCACCTCAGTGTTTCTTATACCCTTGTTTTTCCAGGAACATAGGTTTAACCAATTTGATTTCTTGTGCGTCAGAACCAGAATGCTTCAGTTTTATCTCTGATGGAACCCTCAAAGGATTTTTAGTAAATGTGTGTGAAAACAGCCTTCCAGAACATCAACATACCTAGAAATTGAGTATTTACATACATGAACCATGAGCACAGGACTGAAGTATGCACAGAACATACCAGAATAACTGAGATAATATGATTTAGGTGCTCAGTAGCCACATGCCTCCCTTGCTTCGTGCCTGTATCCTTTCCTATGGGACCCTTGCTGGCAACACAGCCAAGAATTAAATGCACATACTTGAAATGCTATTTGGCTTCTGAGAAACTGAGTTGTTTTGTGAGATCACGGAAACAGCCCTGGGTCAGATCAGAGATCCAACTTCTGCTCACAAATGCTGGATAAACTCCAGACAGGCTGTACTTACCTCTCTAGAGCTCAGTTTCCTTGTCCATAACTGAGTATGTTTTCAAAGGTTGATCATTCTTTTAAATCTTTATTATCTTCTTTCCCTTTATTTCACAGCCATATTGTTAAATCCATAATTTCTAAATTGCTACCTATTGTGGAGCAAGAGGGAAAGGAAACAAACATTGATGACTTCAGAATTGGTGACTGGGAAGTAATTGTTTTTTGCCAAACAGGAGTGCACCTGAAAGGGAGTGTTTGGTTTGGGAAATAGCCCTCAGACACCCTAGTGCCTTGGTGAGAATGCCTTTATGAACTCTTGCAGGTGAATAGCCCAGTTCTGTTCTGTGAAAGAAGCAAACAGGATTTAGGAGGGAGGAGGGTTACCTTACAAGGGAGAAGGAGGAGGTCCTGGAGATAAAGCTGATCTGTGTGTGGCAGGAAGGAGGAGCTGCAGAGAGGGGAGAAACAGAAGTTCCCAGGGGTTCGAATGTAAAGATGCTTATATAAATAGGGCCAAGTAGTAAATAATTTCAAATTGTTCACACATATGCACCCTTGTAACCTTACCCTTGCCTTCCTCCCAAACTCTCCATCAAAGTGACCACAGCCACAGGCTGGTCTGGGTGAAACTTTGGGAACCAGCAGTGGACGACCATGAGGCTGGTATCCAGTTCAGTAATTCTGCATGGGTAGTGGAACATCCTCAGGAGGTGAAGTGGAAAGGAAAGTCAAGATCATGGGTTCAGAGCAAGAACTTCAACTAGAACCAGAGGTTCTGAGACATTTTACACTTCCACTTCCCATCCTAGGTTTCCATCCCATCCCTAGGAAGTAGCCAGGCAAGCGAGAGGATTTGGAATCATCCAGATGTCTGGTTCTGTTATACTAGGATAAACAAATAATAAATGAATGTTTTTTTATTTTCTAAGAACCAAGAAAATAGAAATACAAATTGAAGGTTTTTTTTAAGGCACACATCACTTTTTTGAATTGTTCCTTTTGAATGCATTAATCAAATTTAAATATAATTTCTTTATGTTTAGTAAGTAAATACAATAGGAATTAATATTTTAAGATATGCAAGTCTTTGGAAATTCACATTTAAAAGGAACATCTGGGGATGGCAATTTCGCACAGCAGATTAAAGCCGCCACCTGCAATGCTGACATTCTTTATGGGTGTCAATTCCAGTCCCAGCTGCTCCACTTCCAAACCAGGTCCCTGTTAATGGCCTGGGCAAAGTAACAGAGGATGGCCCCAAGTCCCTGGGCCCCTGTCACTCATGTGGGAGACCTGGATGAAGCTATTGGTTTTGGCCTGGAATGAACCAGCAGATGTCTCTCCCTCTCTCTCTGTAACTTTTGACTTTCAAATAAATAAACAAATCTTTAAAAATAAAAAAAGGAATAACAAGTTTTGAAGAGGTGTTAAATTTTCTTAGTATCACACGTTCACAGAATAGCTTATACTAACCTGCGCAACACAATACGAAACAAATGAGATACAGAACATATTATACATGTTTTCATTTAAATAAGTCTTTTTATTTTTGATATTCTAATAAGCCATTTCTTTGGTTAAATGATAGATTAATGTCTAAAAGGAAATATGTATTATTAAGATTAACTTGACTTGTCATGAGCTTCTGTATTAATAATAAGGCTTTAATACTAATATAAGTATTGCGTTTGACAGACATGCACTGTCATTTTGTTCACAGTTAACACGCTGCACAAAAGTGAAGATGTGGAGATTATTCTGAAGGATTGAGTGCAGGCTGAGCTAACTCTTAGAAGAGAAACAAAGGAAAATATAATTCGCCTGATCTAGCTACTTTTATTTTTGCTTTTGAAGGATGTGACATGCCTAGTACTCAAGAATTTTGTATAAATAAAGCTATTTTCTTACCACATTTCTCTCAAAATCAATGTTTGGTTCTCATTTGTAGATCTGAATATACTCGTATGTCAGTTCCTTTTTGGTGAATGTAATCAGTGTATTTGATGCACATTGATAAGTATAAGACTACTGACTTGACTAAAATAAAGGCTAAGAGCAAGATTTGGTAAAAAAATAATAATAAATTTATTGAGTCACAAAAATTCATGAATTTTCTATTTATTTAGGACTCATTAAAAAGTCATGCAGGGGGCCTACACTGTGGCATAACCAATAAAGCCACTGCCTACAGTGCCAGTATCCCATATGGGCACTGGTTCGAGTCCCAGCTGTTCCACTTCTGGTATAGCTCTCTGCTATGGCCTGGGAAAGCAATAGAAGATGATCCAAGTCCTTGGGCCCCTGCACCTGCGTGGGCGACACAGGAGAAGCTCCTGGCTCCTGGCTTCAGATGGGCACAGCCCGGACTGTTGTGGTCAATTGGGGAGTGAACCAGCAGATGGAAGATCTCTCTCTCTCTCTCTGCCTCTCTCTCTGTATAACTCTGACTTGCAAATAAATAAAATAAATCTTTAAAAAAAGGTCATGCAGATATTAACAGCTCCCTAATGACAAAATCTATTTGTTTAACTGTTTGGTTTGAAATAGTCAGCTTTTATTATCTCCAAAACCAATTACCAGACATGAGGTAATTCAGAATTCACTTTGTTCTTTTTGTCATATTATTCTCATATTGATGACTGATATTAAGAAAGGAGTTCATTATTCTAACATAAATATATTTCTCCATATCTAAATTTATGCTACATACTGTGAGCCACATACACGTGCAGTTAATTAAATCACCCATAAAGTAACATGCTTACCAGAGAGCCGTGCTGAATCATCCGGCAGACTTTATTTCAATAATAAATATGGCACTGTATGATTATATTGAAGTTCTCCCCAAGTGAACAAGCTTATACAGCATTCAAGCATGCTTATGGCAGCCACCCATTTAGAAAAGTAGTAGTTATACATGTCTCAGAATGAAATTTTTAAAGCCATCTGTGCCCTTATAGAAAATAAAATGAAACAAATAAGCCATGCTTGAAGATATGTTAAAATATGACACTCAAATTCCATCTGTAATCCCATATTCTCCTCTGAAAATTATTTTCCAACTTTTATGTCCCTATATTATGCATGTAGAGTTACAACGTCGTCTTTATCCATTAAGATTTTGTCCTGGTTCTCTGTTATCACTTTCATAATTGAGAGTCTCATTCTGTTCTATCAGATGAAACAATTCCCACCTTTGATTTCCCAAATCCAAACGCACCTTTGATTTCCTAATATTCATGTACGACCGAGTAAGTACCTTTAGTAACCATTAAAAATTTGCCTTCATGAGCTTGATGTGCTTAAGTAATAAAAAAAATGTTTAAGAGAGTACCACATGAATTGCCACTGAAGACATCTTGAGAATGTAAAATGTCTGAAATGTACAGGATTCTACATTCTATACAATAAGGGCTAACTTCTTCCCATCAGGTTTCCAAACTGATTTAAAAGCAAGCTGCATGAAAATTATGACACTTAAGTTTATGGACTATGGGGCCAGAGTTGTGGCACAGTGGGTTAATGCCCTGGCCTGAGGTGCTTGCATCCCATATAAGCGCTGGTTTGAGACATGGCTGCTCCACTTCCAATCCAGCTCTCTGCTATGGCCTGGGAAAACAGTAGAAGATGGCACAAGTCCTTGAACCCCTGCACCCGCATAGGAGGCTCGGAAGAAGCTCCTGACTCCTAGCTTCGGATTGGCGCAGCTCTGGCTGTTGCGGCCAACTGGGGAGTGAACCATCAGATGAAGATCTCTCTCTCTCTCTGCCTCTCCTCTGTGTAACTCTGGCTTTCAAATAAATAAATAAATCTTTAAAAAAAGTTTATGGACTATGGAATAAAATGAGCTCCTCTCCTGAGAGGACATCAACAGAATCACCTGATGTGGATTTTGTAAGTCCTGAGAACCCTGTATGGAAAACAGGAAGCTTCTGGAGTAATGATGAGAAACGTCTTGAGAACGTTTGGTTGGAAGGTTCAATTTTGACAGTCAGGCTGTGTGAGTTCATTAGGGACTTTGACCTTTTCACATTCACATTTAAGAACCCCGTGTATCTGTTTCTGCCAACTAAGCTTATGTCTGTCTTAGACTCTGTCTCTTCCCTATTCCTTCTTTGCTGCAAAAGCCTCAATGAGACACTGTGATCCATTAATGGAATGCAGTTGACTCTATGCCCTCTGTCACAATGTTGATTCATAGCCCCAAGGAGCAATGGGCAGAGTGCCAGGCTACAGATAGTGCCTGAACCCTGGCAGCAGGTCAAATGTGGGGCTTGCTTATTGGGCCCTCTGTCTGCCTGAAGCATGCAGGTCTGTCACAGTAGGCTTAGCTTTCTCATTGTAAGAGTTAGTTGCACACAATTTCCTGTCACTAAGATTCCTCAGAAGGCTATCTGTGGCCAGGATGAGGCACCCTTTGTAGCAAATGAAGAATCATACCTTCTGATACTGGGTCACCCCCCCGCCCCGCCTTCCTCAGCAACCTCAGCCAGAAGTGCAAGGGGGAGGGAATTCACAGTTGGTGAGTGTCCGCCTATGTTAGGCATTTTACGCTTGTATTACTGATGTCTCAGAGCATCTTGATGAGAGAAGGATCATCATTCACAGATGTGGGCACACTGGTGAGAGAGCAGGCTAGGACGCAGCTGGATTGAGATTCAGGGACTTCTAACATAAGCACTTGTGTTTTTCCCACTTCACCTCACTGCTCCATGTTACTTTTGGAATGCTTGCATGGTTCAGTGACCAA
Source organism: Oryctolagus cuniculus (assembly GCF_964237555.1). Classification (NCBI taxonomy): domain Eukaryota; kingdom Metazoa; phylum Chordata; class Mammalia; order Lagomorpha; family Leporidae; genus Oryctolagus; species Oryctolagus cuniculus. The sequence continues at coordinate 53,327,517 of NC_091435.1, forward strand.
GACCATTTCTAAAACTTGCTACAAGAAAGCAACTAGTGAAGTACCTAACAAAAGTGGTGGGGTGGGTTTATTTTTCTTTCTGCTTATTTTTGGTTACAGAACTGTTGTTAGGTACTAATGGCATTTCTGAAAAGTGCATTAGAAAATACTAATTATATCTCTTGTATTTTATAAAATTGTGTTAAAAATTTCAAGTCTTGACTGTGTTTAAAGTGGGCAAGCAAGCTCGTGTCCTGTAGTTTTGTGGAGTTAAATTCAGCATTTAGAGAATGTGTTGGCATTCGAGGATCAGAGACATTCATTTCTGGTTAAATATTGTGGGTTGACCACAAATGCTTATTACCTCTCTGAAATAATGTTAAAAAGACATTCGAGGAATTCAAAAGGTAGATATCAAAAGGCACAGGGCTACAGTTCTATAACCTGAGGGCCTATCAGGTAGAAAAGCTAGACGTTAAGTCAGAGCTAAAGACAGGAGTGCGAATGAATAATTGAATGTGTGCATTTTGAACTCTAGGACCTCAGTGCCAAAGACCAGGGCACGGAGTGTTTTGAAAAAAAAAAAAAAAAAAGTGAATGAGTTGTTCTGAAATTTTGTTGAGATTCTGGAACATTCCCCATGCCAGTATTATCCATGCTGATTAAATTTTACCTTGAGCTTGCTGTGGGTTAAAGTGTGATTCTGCCATCCTTTATTCCTGACATGCCAAGACCCTGTTTGCATTTTAACAGCCACTTTCTTGGTGGACAAGAACATGTACTGACTTGATGGCTAGCTAGTCTGAGAACAAGCAGGCTAATTTCTACTGAGCTAGTTTGGCAACATAAAGACATGAAATTTTCTGATGAAACATACTAGAATTTTGTCACAAAATGAACTGAGTCCTGACAGCATTTTTCACAGCCACCCATAAATCTTGGAATAACTCTACACTACCATCAACCCGAAGGGACAATCAGTCTGTTAAAAATCAGGCAGTGTCTTTACCCCAGTTCCTTTTCCTATTCCATGGTTTCAGCACAATTTGCTATATCCAATTGCCTGAAGTCCACCTACACTTTTCCACTGTATGTGTGTGACGTGGAATAAACTATAAAGAGTTACAAGAAATCAGAAATATAGCTTTGTACTGTTGGATTCTCTTAACATAGTTTTTTTTATTTTTTTAAATATTTTATTTATTCATTTGAGAGGTAGAGTCACAGACAGTGAGAGGGAGAGACAGAGAGAGAGAGAGATCTTCCGTCCACTGGTTCACTTCCCAAATGGCTGCAACAGAGCTGTGCTGATCCAAAGCCAGGAGCCAGGAGCCAGGAGCTTCTTCTGGGTCTCCCACATGGGTGCAAGGGCCCAAGGACTTGAGCCATCTTACACTGCTTTCCCAGGCCATAGCAGAGGGCTGGATCAGAAGAGGGGCAGCTGGGACTGGAACCGGCTCCCATATGGGATGCTGGCACTGCAGGCGGAGGATTAACATACTGCCCCACGGTGCTAGCCCTTAACAGAGCTTTAATGTTTATAGAAAGTCCTTTCAGGGGTTTGATATTTTAAAAAAATTTTTTGTGAAGTAATCCATAGACCATTCCTTTAAGATCCTATGATCCAGGCTTATCTCAACTGTGGATGTCATCCCACGTACTCCCTTACATCTGAAGTCATTGAATTGTTTGCTGCCAGAGAGCAGGGAGTATTTTACACTGACTTTGCTCTCTCTTGCCTGTAAATAAAACCATAGATTTATAATAAAGTTTTCATGATTGAATAACATATTGATAAAAAATTCATGTTCCTTTGGACTCGGGAAAATTCTATCCTTGTTTCAATTACAAGTACCAGCCTTCTATTTCAGATTCTTCTATTAGTTATGTCCTAACATTCTTTTTTAAAAAATATTTATTTATTTATTTGAAAGGAAGAGTTAGAGAGAGGTAGAGGTAGAGGCAGAGAGATCTTCCATCCACTGGTTCACTCCTCAAATGGCCACAATGGCTGGAGCTGTACCGATCCAAAGCCAGGAGCCAGGAGCTTCCTCCAGGTCTCCATGCAGGTGCAGGGGCCCAAGTGCTTGGGCCATCTTCTACTGCTTTCTTAGGCCATAGCAGAGAGCTGAATAGGAAGTGGAACAGTCAAATTTCGAACCGGCACCCATACGGTATGCCAGCACTATAGACTCTTGTTTTTCTCTCTTGTCCTTGATCTTAAACATGGGAAGTGCTCCCAGAAGGTATGTATCCTGGCCACTACTCTAGGTGGAAGCATCTTGGAGAGTCTTGTTTAATTCTTTCTCCTTTCCTAATTTTAAAACATTCTTCCATTTTCTATTAAGTGTGCAGATTCTAGAACCATGTTCTGAGTCCACATCCAGGCTTTCCCAATTAAGGTCTGTGGTTTCTTTTCTTTCTGGTTGATTATTTATTTTCATCTACTTGAGGGAGAGAGAGAGGGAGAGGGAGAGGGAGAGGGAGAGGGAGAGGGAGAGGGAGAGGGAGAGGGAGAGGGAGAGGGAGAGGGAGAGGGAGAGGGAGAGGGAGAGGGAGAGGGAGAGGAACAGCGTTTCCATCTGCTGGTTCACTTTCCAAATGCCTGCAACAGGCACTGCTGGCCAGGCCAAAGCCAGGTGCTTGCACTTCCATCTGGATCTCCCACTCGAACGGCAGGTACCCAACCTTTGAGTCATCATCTGCTTCTTCCCAGAATGTATTAGCAGGAAACTGGACTGGATGAAGAATAACTGGGACTTGAATTGGCACTCCAATATTGGATGCAAGCATCCTAAGCTGTGGCTTCACCCACTGCACCACAACGCCCACCCCTGTAGTTTTTTTAACCTATAGAACAGAGTTAGTAATAGGATTTCTTCATAGAATTGTTAAGAATTAAAGTAAGGACAGATGTAAAAGTTTTAGTGTATCACCTTGTAGAACGTAGTAACTGTTAAAAAAAAGAGTCATGAATGTTAGTCTTAAGTATTATTATTGTAGAAACCATTTACTTCTGTGTAGTTCCAGGTAACAAAGCCAAGAATCTATCAAGCTACTTCTGTGCAGGGATTCACTGCATACACCTGCTCCTCCTAGCCGTGTCCTGACTTAGCCCTGCTACATCAATGTTGTTTGCACTAACAGCTTTAGGAATTGGTAAGACCATACATTGATACTTATGTTGACACTTTTCCCCCAGTCATAGGCTACTCCTGTGCTTTTTGTTCCTGGTTAATGAGGAGATATGCCAACCACTTCTAGGGCCTATTTAGTATTCATTTCTACCTACTTTCTTTCTAACAGAATTCTAGTTTTCTTTGGGATAGCAGCATGCCCAATTTCATGTGTACGTGTGTGTATCTGTGTATTCAGTCTTTTACAGCTAAAGAGGGCAAGCCCATCTGGTAGAATTCCAAGAAAACTTTTGTCTTTTTTTTTTTTTTTGAAAGGCAGAGTTACAGAGAGAGGGGAATCTTTCATCTGCTAGCTCACTCCCCAAATGGCCACAATGGCCAGGCTGTGCCAGGCTATGCCAGGCTAAAGACAGAAGCCTTGAGCTTTTTCTGGGTCTCCCATGTGGGTGCAGGGGTAGGAGGACTTGAGCCATCTTTTGCTACTTTCCCAGACATATTAGCAGTGATCTGGATTGGAAGTGGAGCAGCCAGGACTTGAACCGGCCAACATATGGGATGTCAGCATCGAAGGCAGAGGTTTCATCTGCTACACCACAACATCAACCCCTCCAAGAAAGCTTTTAAAATACAGTCAGATTTGTATGGCATTGGACTTTCACTCTTTTCTTTCTTCCTTCCAAAGGCATGGTCATGATGTCTTGGAGGCCCAAGAGGCAGGTTCTGAACACAAAGACAAGAAACATGATAAGGATGACAGAGCACAAAGATAATAAGAGATTGGGTTCTGATGGCATCCTGCCACTCAGTAACTTCCTATCAACACCTTTATGTTTCAGGAAAAATAAACTTATTCAAGTCTTCATGGTTAGAGTTGTGTTGTTTGCCAAATAATGCAATCCTACCTTATTTGTAGGTATGTGGGAAGAGAGGTAATGCAAGTTGGCTGTAAAAAAGCATAAGACAGGTGCATGGTGAATAGGTTTTAAGAGGTCTTTTTACTGAAAAGATTGTTATAAGTTGATGCAACATCTATGAGGTGGAAATGAGTATTAGATATTCCTCATAGATGAGGACTATAGAATGGTATACTAAGACTACAAGTCCCTATTCCCTAATCTAAATAAATACATCTTAAGAAATTTCTAAAATGTCTAATATACTATCTTCAATACTATAGTAAGAAATAAATATGAGCAGACCCATAGAATGGCAGATGTCCTAAACAGCACTCTGGCCTCAGAATCAGCCCTTAAGGCATGCGGATCCGGCTGAAATGCCCATGAGAGTATTTCAGGCATGGAAAGCCAAGACACTCTGGGGGGGGGGGGTAACCTAAATGAAAGATCTCCGTGAGTGAGATCCCAGTGGAAAGAATGGGTCATCAAAGAAGGAGGTACCTTTCTCTGAAGGGAGGAGAGAACTTCCACTTTGACCATGGCCTTGTCTAAAAATGATCAGAGTCGGTGAACTCAGGGGGCTTCCATAGCCTTGGCAGCTCATGACAAGAGCCTAGGGTGATTACTGATGCCATAAACAAGAGTGTCAATTTGTTAAGTCAACAACAGGAGTCACTGTGCACTTACTCCTCATGTAGGATCTTTGTCCTTAGTGTGCTGTACATTGAGATTTAATGCTATAACTAGTACTCAAACCGTATTTTTCACTTTCTGTTTCTGTGTGGGAGCAAACTGTTGAAATCTTTACTTAATGTATGCTAAACTGATCTTCTGTATATAAAGAGAATTGAAAATGAATCTTGATGTGAATGGAAGGGGAGAGGGAGTGGGAAAGGGGAGGGTCGCAGGTGGGAGGGAAGTTATGGGGGAGGGGAAGCCATTGTAATCCATAAGCTGTACTTTGGAAATTTATATTCATTAAATAAAAGTTAAAAAAAATAAAAAAAGAAATAAATATGAATAAGTAATGAGTCCTTCCCTCAACAAGCTTATTGTTATTAGAGAGGACTAGATAAGTACCTGAATACAGGTTTATAATACAAAGTGGGGTCCAGTGCACTCCGTGTAAGAGAGGTAGGTGTAATGGATCTGGAAAGCTTCACAGAGAAGGCTTTGAATAACGAACTGCCACCACTGCAGCCGTCACTGCAACACTGGCATCCCATGTGGACACCTGTTCAACTCCTGGCTGCTCCACTTCCGATCCAGCTCTCTGCTAATTTGCCTGGGAAAGCAGCAGACATGGCCCACGTGCTTGGGCCTGTGCGACCACGCAGGAGACCCAAAAGAAGCTCCTGGCTCTTGGCTTCAGCCTGGCCTGGCTCTGGCCATTGCAGCCATTTGGGGAGTGAACCAGCAAATGGCAAACCTCTCTGTGTGTGTTTCTCTTTCTCTCCATAACTCTGCCTTTCAAATGCATTTAAAAAATAAATCTTAAAGAAAAAGTGATTGACAGGCTTTATGTAAACTGACGGCTTTAGGGGTAGTAAACTTTTTACCTGTCAAGGGCCATTTGGATGTTTAAACATCATTCATGGGGCATACAAAATTATCAACTTAAAAACTAGCCTGCCGGTGCCACGGCTCACTAGGCTAATCCTCCGCCTTGCGGCGCCGGCACACCGGGTTCTAGTCCCGGTCGGGGCGCCAGATTCTGTCCCGGTTGCCCCTCTTCCAGGCCAGCTCTCTGCTGTGGCCCTGGAGTGCAGTGGAGGATGGCCCAAGTACTTGGGCCCTGCACCCCATGGGAGACCAGAAGCACCTGGCTCCTGCCTTCTGTTCAGCGCGGTGCGCTGGCTGCAGCGCAGCAGCCATTGGAGGGTGAACCAATGGCCAAGGAAGACCTTTCTCTCTGTCTCTCTCTCTCACTGTCCACTCTGCCTGTCAAAAAAATTAAAAAAAAAAAAAAACAACTAGTCTGTCTATAACTGACTGAATTTCAAGTCCCACCTGGGGTTGCCGTGGCAGGGCCATATCAAATAATTTTGCAGGCCTTATACAGCCCTCAGGCTAGACATTCTCCACCCCTGCTTAGTATACTATCAAAGAAGAGAATGACATGGACAAATGCATGAAGGTAAGAATTTTCACAGATGATCTTAAGAGTTATTAGCCACCATATGAACTATATTAATATTTTCATCTTCCAACAACTGTCAACATATCAATTTAGATAATATTGATCCCTTATTTACATTTTAATTCAACCATCCCTGACCCTGTTGTTAAAGGCACATTTTATTTATTTAGTTTTAGCAATGAAGGTAGAAACTTGAAGACATTGTAATTTGGGGGTTATTAATGTAAATCTGAATTCTTTATTTGTATCTACTATCTGTGAGGGGCTTGGAATATACCAGTGCATCTTCATTTTCTATGATGATTTGAAATATGTCTATTTTGATGACAAAGGATTATAATAATTACAATCTCCTTGACTGTCCTTGCCCACTGTATAATGTTTGATGGTCTTTAATTGCTGTCCTTGTCAAGCAAAAGACTATTATACAAAGAAAGTGATGGAGCATGTGAACTGATTAGAGTATGTGCTTTGTGAATTATTCCACAGTGTGGAGGAGTCCCTAATGATTCTTTCTTCACCACTTTATCTCCCTTATTTTTAAAATGCAGTCTAAGACATACTTTGCTCCTTGACAGTGAAATGGAGAGATTACTCTTTCAAGGTTACTAAGTAATTAATACTATGGAATTGTTTGCATATAACTCCCCATAATCATCCTGAACATATCATCTGAATAACTGAACAGATTGTAAGAGTTTCAAAAAATTTAATTAATGAAAAGTATTTATATCAAAAATTAGATCAATGAGTGGGCACACAAGAGCTGGAACAATGTTACTGTTGAGACTGCCACACTTATGTAGACTGTGCACTATTCCACTCAAGAGAATGGTATTTACATCATAGTCTATGGAATGAAATCCTAGTTTCTTTGGAGTGTACAACCTTCATGACCAAACAAGGCAGTTCAGGACATTCTTTGGGTTATCTTTTGTTCTGCTTATTGTGGCTGAAGGGGTCTCCTTGCCAAGTTTCCCTGTGCTTGTCTTCTGTCTTTCCTCTGACTCTTATTTGTTTTTGGAGCCTTGGCAATGGATTCTGTTGGCAGTCCTGTTATCGTGGGCTGTCTTTGGCTTTGTCCTTGACTCCCTAGATATCTTAGAAACTGGCATTAATATACCGGCACCCTTTGTTGGAAGATTAGTGGGGATGTTTGCTCTCTTTTACCATGGTTTTCTCTTTCTGGATGCCAAGGTGGTTCCCTGCCAATGACTTTTTGCTTCAAAGAGAATCATATTGGTTTTGTTTTCCGGTATTTGCGTGACTATAAATGTGACTTTTTGAAGACGCCTCGTATATTGTGCAATCAGGTACACTTTAAGATATAAGGTTATCCTAACGCAAAGGCATAAAGAGCAAATATGATTCTTAAATATAGAGCTATTGCTGAAGAAAATGGCACAATAGCTTTAAACTGGGACTGTTGGGGCTGGCATTGTGGCATAACAGGTTAAGCCTCTGTCTGTAATGCTGGCATCCCATATTGGTGTTCTAGTTCAAGTCCTGGCTGCTCTGCTTCTGATGCAGCCCCTAACTAATGCACCTGAGAGAGCTGAGGAAGATGACTCAAGTACTTGTACCCCCGCAATCCATATAGAAGACATGGATGGAGTCTGGCTTCAGCCTGGCCCATTCCCAACAATTGTGGCCATTTGGAGAATAAACCAGCAGATGCAAGATCAATTTCTCTCTCTGTTTCTCTCTCACTCTCTGTCATTCTGCCTTTCAAGTAAATAAAATAAATGTTTAAACAAAGTGGGACTGTCCTGAGCACCTTGGGGTATCTGTCCATCTGTGCTCCTATTTCTCCTACCTGAGAAGCAGGTGATTCACACCTCTCAGGGAAGATGCTATAGTTTTGGACTATTCCCATTTAGTAAGTAGATAGCCATTGTCCTGCTGCCCATAGTAGTGGCCTCACTATTGTGGCACTTCCCTGGTACTCTCCAGACCTTCCACGCTCCAGCATCTGAACTGTAAACATCAGCAGTGATTGGCAGCCTCTAGGGGCCAGCATTGTAATCTTCTTGATAGAGGCCTGTGCCATAACATTTGCTAAATGCTTTTGATATTACCCCTCTTTCTCGGTAACTTTCTTTGTCATTCTATTAAGTTCAAGTCCTAGGACTCTGAAGATACTCAAGCTTCAGATTGCTGTTTCTTTCTGACAAACATATGCACCATAGATAGTTTTCTTGATATTATTTACACACATGTCATAAATAGCAAGACATTTTCCTGACTCGAGAAGGTATTTGATTCTGTTACCAACATCACACGACTGCAGTGTGATTATAGTACTTTAAGCAAGCAGCTTCAAAAGCAGAGCTCTGTGTCTCTTCACAACTCAGCACTGTTGAAAGACTGTCTCTGTCTTTGACTCCACTCCCCTGACTGGAATGTGGAGAAGAGGACTGGTTCCATGAATAACATTAGAAAACCTAGAGAAGAGCTGACTAAAATGAGGGCAATAAACTATTGTGCATTTTTCTTTCTTTTTTTCTTCCTTTTTTCGACAGGCAGAGTTAGACAGTGACAGAGAGAGACAGAGAGAAAGGTCTTCCTTCCGTTGGTTCACTCCCCAAATGGCCACCACAGCCAGTGTGCTACACCAATCCGAAGCCAGGAGCCAGGTGCTTCCTCATGGTCTCCCATGCGGGTGTAGGGTCCAAGCACTTGGGCCATCCTCCACTGCCTTCCCGGGCCACAGCAGAGAGCTGGACTGGAAGAGGAGCAACCGGGACAGAATCCTGTGCCCCAACTGGGACTAGAACCCGGGGTACCAGCGCTGCAGGCGGAGGATTAGCCTAGTGAGCCGCAGCGCTGGCCAGTGCATTTTTCTTAAAATCGCACACCAAATATTCCTGGTTACTGCATCAAATTAAGAATGTCAGCACCTGAGCTGTGCCTTAGGGAGAAAAGCTGCCACCTGTCGTGCCAGCATCCCATGTGGGTGCCAATCTGCATCCTGGCTGCTAAGCTTCTGATCCAGCTCCCTGCTAACATGCCTGGAAAAGCAGCAGAAGACAACCCAAGTCCTTGGGCCCTTACACCCTATTGGGAGACCTGGAGGAAGCTCCTGGCTCTTGGCTTCAGTCTGGCCCAGCTCTGGCCGTAGTGGCCATGTTGGGTGTGGAGTGAACCAGCAGATGGGAGATCTCTTTCTCTCTGTCTTTCCTTCTCTCACTCTGCAACTCCGCCTTTCAAGTAAACAAATGTATTAAAAAAAAAAACCTTGGATATACAAGAAATGTAATTTGGAGGACCCAAAATGAGCTGCCTCAACATACTACTGAGGAGGGAATTGCCTGCTTTTAGTTTTTTTTTTTTTTTTAAGATTTTTTTCTTTATTTGAAAGGCAGAGTTACAGAGAGGGAGAGGCAGAGAGAGAGTTCTGCTCCCATTGTCGCAATCTAAAAACGAATGGCTAAGCCACCTTCCAAACTTTGGCAGTCACCATCCACCCTGGATCTTGCTGCTGTTCCCCTACTGGCTCCATGCTCCAGAGCCTTGAATAGACAGGTACATCATCTTGCTTTCTATTCAGAGCACCCTCACCTGAAGCCCACGTTGCACTAAGAGTTCAGGTACTTTTCAAATGCTCTCTAAATCGCTTTAAGCACGGGCCCCTCGTGGATGGAGCTGCTATGCTGCTATCTCTATAGATCTCCCCGTGACTTTGTGAAGATGACTCTACCATTATTCCACACTGAGAGAGAGGCAAAATCTACTTCACTCCTGGAACTCAATGGGAAACTTGAGTGGTGTTCTGCAGGGTGGTCTTTGCTGCTATCCTGTTTTCATTTATTATGGATGATTTGTGTTAATGCATAGGAAATACAGTATTCTAGACTGCAGATGATACAGAGCTGAGAAAAATGGCTAAACATAAAGTAATAGCTTCAAACAATTTTTATTGCTTACTATATCCAGTTTTTTTTTTCTGTGTGCTTTACATAAATTAGTTCATTTGATTCTTAGTTCATAGATGAAGAACTTGGCACATAGGGACATTAAATATTGCCCAAGGCCACACAGAAATGAAATAACAAAGTTAAAACCAAGTAGACAGGCTTTAAAGTACATGCTCTTGACCATTATATTTTGATGCCTTCAACATTGGGTCATAGATGAGTCAGTAGAATGGATTCTTTAGATTTGTTAAAACAAGGGGCAGAAAATTATAAGGAGAAAGGACTGACTTTATAACAATTTACATGAAAAGAACAAGTTGATTCTAATCTGAACTTGAATAGCAAAATGGAAGCAGATAGGTAAATGTTTTATAGTACTCTGATGACTCTGACCCATAGGATTATGTTAATTTTATCTAAGTCTGACAGTGAGCAGCATTGTCAGCCTCCAGATCCATAGGGCATTAATCAAAACACCTTCAGTCCAGTGACTACTCCATGTAAGGTGGGACAGAAGCTTGGCAAAAAGACCATGGAATACCAGTTTTCAGATATTCTAAAAATCATCTCAGGGAAGAGGTATGAATTGTGGAGTTATATGGTTAATATCTCAGTTTAGGACCAGGAAGAAGCATCAAAATATTCAGTCTTAAAATTGTTCAAAGGCAGTAGTCAGGGCTGCCTCATTAAATAGTGAGCAGCTGGACAACGAATGTTTCAAGAAGTATTTGGATAACTACTTGTTGACCATCTAATTTGCTGTGAAATACTATCAATTGGGATATTATTCCAACAAAACTGTTAAAAGAATTCTGGTTTTCAAAAGCAGTTTTTAGCCAAAGAACAATCTCTCACTTAATTCTTCACCAGAAAGCATCAGATTAGTATGATTAGTATGCTCTTCTTAAAACTCAGATTACACATACATGGGCAATGTTACCAGTAAAATATGAAAGAATCATAATGAAAATGAAATTCCTAAACTGCTTATCATGCATTTTTGCAAGAAGTCGAAAACCCAATTTTAAATGAATGCTTTCTTGCCAATTTAGTGGATTTAAGTGCTCTATCTTTGCACAGATGCTTCAATAAATGGAAGTGTAAAATTTAAGTGGCTAAAGACCCTGTCAAGATGCCCTGTTCAGCCAGTGCCCTGTAATAAGTGAGGAAAGAAGAAAAGGTTAATGCAATTAGAGAAATGAATTCTGGGTAACCCCAGGGAACATGTCTTATGAGTCATCTATGTTCACATTTCTTTGAACTTTGTCTATCCTAAGGGAGATGAAGCAATTACATAGACATAGTGTCTTACCCTTTCAGTGCAATGCATCCCACATTCCTCAACCCATTCATCATCATCAGTGGTATTTGTGTTCAGTGCTGTCATGCAGAGCTAGTTGCCAACGATTATTAAAGAGAAATCTATGAGGGTATACATTTAGAAGACAAACAAAACCAATTTTCACAATGTATACTATGAAGACATCAATGCATTAAGTGGAGAAATCACTAAGAAGCTCCTCAAAGATACTTTTGCATCAAGGACTGTCTCCAGAGACCAAAGAAGTTAATGAAGTGATTATCTGTCATCCACGATTTCTCTTCTCTAAAATGGAATCCACGACGCCTGTGACATTCCTGCACGCGGCATCTTCCCATTCTCCTGCTGTTCTCCATTTTATCTTGTTCTCACTCATCAGTTGTGAAAGTCTTTTCTTCTGGACCTCTTGCACTGATTGCTTTGATTCGTCAAAAACAAACAGTAAGAATAGTCTAAGATTTCATTACCAGGGACATTTCATGTAGCAGGAATCCTGTTTGGTAGAGTTACCACTATTCCTGCCAACTTCTTAGAAAAGAACATTTTCAATATTTTTCTATGAAATCGGAAAAGACCCCCTTAAATTTACACTGAAATGTGGCCCCTTAAAGTTCCCTAGAAATGCTATCCGGGGTGCCACTTGTGCTACCAAATTTGCAGTGCCTTACGATTTCACCACGGGCTAAATCCCCGATATTAATAAGCCCAAGAGAGTTCTTGCCTAATATTTAGATAAGAATTCTAAATACTGGCACAGATAAATGGGGCAGCATGGTTACGTTTTAAGCTTTTATTTAGTGCAAGAGGTATCTAGGAAAGTGAAGGTTTTAGTTCAGGTAGGAGAGAGGGGAAAGTCTGGAAACTAGGGTAGCGTCCATACCACTCAGAGAGCAGGCCACAGCCACGTGCAGCAAGCACCTTGAGAGGCTATCCACCGCTTATCACCGGTAGCACCGCAGAGGCCGAGAGAGCTTCTGCGACACTCCCTGCCTTTATATATAGTTTCCACAGGGGCGTGGCTTGTGGCCAGGTGAGTACTCAGGTATGGTCAGGTAGAGCCTGATGTCACATGGGGGCGTGGTGGGGTTATCAGGTAGGGTGTGAAGTCACACAGGGGCGTGGCGAAGGAGTGGTCTTCCAGCTCACAAATCTAACCAATTTTAGCCTGTATGCCTGCCTGCCTCATCTTCTCTCTTCTCCCCCCTCCTCCTCTCTTCCCCATCCTCTCCCCTCCACTCTTCTCCCCTTCCCTTCTCTCCTCTTTTCTTATTAACCTCCTCTCCTTTCCTTCCTCCCATTTACCCCCTGGCTCCTCCTCCTTTGTCTTGTTCCTCTTCCCCCACCCCCTGCCCTGTCATGTTTCCTTTCAAAATGAAACTTTCAATCCTTGCTATGTACCAGGCAGTATTCTAAGAACACTCATAGATGGACTTATTTGATCTCAACAATATAAGAAGTAAGCAGTATTGTTAAATTATTTGACAGAAAACTAAGGCATCAGGGGTTATATAATATTCCAACAGCCAGATGGCTAATGAGGTCTGAGCATAGCACTGTGAGTCCAAAGCTTTAATGCCAGTAGCAACTCCCTTAGAAACTAAGCAAGAAGGGAACTAACATATTCTGGGCCCTAATTTGTTCCAGGAAGCCAAAATATGTTATGTAGTTGATCTAGTTAGGATATTATTATTATGTTATCTAGTTATTATTATTTTATCTAGTTATCTAGTTTAGGTATTATTATCCCCACTCTACAACACAATAGGCAATATTATTCTTGTTCTACAGAAAAGGGTTAAAAATAAACAAAAACTTGCTCAATGTCACATTGTGAGCCAACAACACAGTTCTTTTTCCCCGTTTTCACATGCTACCTCTTTAGGACATTACGGATTAGTCCCTGTGTTTGAATAGGGAGCAAATAGCATTTAACCTGATACCTCACCTTGGGCATTGTCTCCTTGCTCATTCTGATATCCCAACCTCCTGGACACTCTGTAAAACTTGAACTAGTCACAGGGCTGAATCTTCCTCCTTTAACCTGCACACAAGAATTCATTCTCTTTTCTGGGAGACTTAGACCTCATCTGCCTCTGAGTCATATTGCTGACTCTGATCTGCATCACATACTTTTTGTTGTTGTTGTTCTGTTCCTTTCTTCTTACAAATCCTAAAAAAGGATGTGGAAAATCAATGATTAAGTGAGAATAACATGAATCACATGATAGGAATTATAAGGATGAAGCATATGAAACTGAAACTGATAGTTTTGTATATTAAGAGGTTCAAATAGCGAATTTTCATATGGATCAGTATCATTTAAATTTTGTAAGCTCTATTTTTATGTTCATAATTTATGTAAAAGTAATTATAGAAAGCAGACTATTTTAAGGCCATATAACCCTATTACTAAGAAATAATTGCCAATATATTTTATATAATGTTATTTATTTTTTATTTTTAAAGATTCATTTTATTTACTTGAAGGGCAGAGTTACAGGGCAGGGTGAGAGATAGATCTTCCATTTGCTGTTTCACACCCCTAATGGCTATGAAGGCCAGGGCTGGGCCAGGCCAAAGTCAGGAGCCAGGAGCTCATGCTGGTCTCTCATGTGGGTGCAGGGGCCCCAGGACCTGGGCCATCTTCCACTGCTTTCCCAGGAGCATTAGCAGGGAGCTGGATCGGAAGAGGAACAGCCGGGACTGGGACTCAAACCGGCGCCCATGTGGGATGCTGGCATTGAAGGCAGCAGCTTAAACCATTATGCTACAATGTTTGCCCTATAATTTTATTTCTTATATAAATAATAAATGTAGACCAAACAGCCCTTGCAGCTAGTGTCTGTCATGCTACTACATCTTAAAGGAAATTAAAAAATACATTGAGTTCCATGAAAGTGAAAATACAAGATATAAAAATTTATGGAATGCATTCAACCAATTCTGGGAGGGAAATTTATAGAACTAAACGCTTACCTTAGAGAAGAAAGAAATCTCAAATGAATAACTAACTTCCTATCGTAAGAAACTGGAAAGAATAGCAAAATAAAACAGAGAACAGAAAGATGATAGAGAAAAATCAGCGAAATAAAGAACCAGTTTCTTTAGGACACAGACATTTAGATTAGCGGTTAAGATGCCTATGCACCATATTGGAGTGCCTGATTTATTCCTGGCTCCAGTTCCTGACGCCAGCTTACTGCCAAGGCAGAGAGACTCGAAGGCAGGAGTAACTGGATTCCTGCCAGTCAAATCAGAGACCGGGATTGAGTTCCTGGCTCCCCATTTCAGCTTGAGCCTGGCCCAGCCCTGGATGTTGTGGGCATTTTAAAATCAATAAAATTGATAAACCTTTAGTAAAACTAACAAGATAAAAAATGGGGAAGAGACAAATTATCAATATTAGGAATGAGATGGGATCACTACAGACATAAATAAAATTGAAAGGAAATATTAGAAACTATACATATAAATTTAACAGCTTAGGGGTAGGCATTGTGGCATAGCGGGTAAAGCTGCCACTTGTAATGCCGGTATCCCAGTTCAAAACCCGGCTGCTCCAGTTAGCTCCCTCTAATGTGCCTGAGAAAGCAGAGGAGGATAGCCCATGTTCTTGGGCCTCTGCACCCACGTGGGAGGTCTGGAAGAAACTCTTAACTCTCAGCCCCAGCTGTTGCAACCATTTGGGGAGTGAACCAGAGGATGAAAGAGCACTCTCTTTCTCTCTCTTTCTCTCTCTGTGTAACTCTGACTTTCAAATAAATAAATAAATCTTGAAATATAATTTTTGACAGCTTAATTGAATTTTAACAATTCTTCAGAAAGCACAAACTAAGACAATTCACTCAATATGAAATAAATAATTTGAATAGCTGTATAACTATGAAATAAATCAAATTTATAATTTAATCTCCCACTTTCCCCTCCCTCACCTCAAACGCTTCAGGTCCAGATGATTGCACTGGTGAATTCTCCCAAACATTTAGAAAAGAAGGAATATCAAATCTATATAAACTCTTCAAGAAAAAAAGAATACAGCATATTTTCAAACTCATCTTCTGTTGTCAGCACTAGCTTGATATCAAAATCTGGCGAAGTGGCCCGGTGCGGCAGCTCACTAGGCTAATCCTCTGCCTGTGGCACCGGCACCCTGGGTTCTAGTCCCAGTCAGGACACAGGATTCTGTCCCAGTTACTCCTCTTCCAGTCCAGCTCTCTGCTGTGGCCCAGGAGGGCAGTGGAGGATGGCCCAAGTGTTTGGGCCCTGCACCCCATGGGAGACCAGGAGAAGCACCTGGCTCCTGCCTTTGGATCAGCGCGGTGCGCAAGCCACAGCGGCCATTGGGGGGTGAACCAATGGAAAAAGGAAGACCTTTCTCTCTGTGTCTCTCTCTCACTGTCCACTCTGCCTGTCAAAAAAAAAAAAAAATCTGGCAGAGACATTACAAGAAAAAAACTATGGAGCAATATCCCATGTAAACATATCCACACAAATACTTGAAAATAATAATAATGAATTGAATCTAGAATGTAATAAAAATGGTCATTAATATCAACTAAGCCTGGTTGATTACAGTAATGCAAAGTTGGCTCAATTATTGAAAATAAATCAATATAATTCACTGTACTAACAAAATAAAGAAGGAAAAACCCATGATTACTTCCAAGAACGTGACAATAGCATTTGGGAAATTCACTATTAAAAACTCAGCAAACTTAGAGAAAAATAAAACTTTCTTAACTAGTAAAAGTCATCTATAAAAAAGCCATAACTAACTGAAGTTATGGGTAAAAGGCTAAACATGTATTTTAAAAGAGGTGTGAATATTTAATCTCAACTTTTTTACTCAATATTGTTCTAAAAGTTTTAGCTAGTTCATTAAAGCAAGTAAAAGAAATAAAAAGCATACAATTGTGGCCATCTGGGGAGCTAACAGCAGATGGAACATTTCTCTCTTTCTCTCTGACTCTCCCTCTATCTTTGTTACTCTGCCTTTGCAATAAATAAATAAATAAATAAATAAATCTTTAAAAACATATCACAGTGATATGGTATATATCCATGATAGTTAATGTGTTATGTATCAACATGAGTGGCCATTGGATGCTAAAATGTTTGGTTAAACATTATTCTGGGTGTCTGTGGAGTGTTTATCCATAAGATCAACATTTTTGTTTTGTTGTTGTTTTTTTAGAAAACTTTAATAAATATAAATTTTGAAAGTACAACTTTTGGATTATAGCTGTTTTTCCCCCTGTAACCTCCCTCCCACCTGCAAACCATCTGACCTCCTACTCCCTCTCTCATCCCACTCTTCATTAAGATTCATTTTTAATTATCCTTATATAAAGAAGATCAACTTAGTATATAATAAGTAATGATTTCAACAGATTGCACCCACACAGACACACAAACTATAAAGTACTTTTTGAATATTAGTTCTTCTGTTAATTCGCATAGTACAACACATTAAGGACCGAGATCCTACATGGGGAGTAAGTGCACAATGATTCCTGTTGTTGATTTAACAATTGACACTCTTGTTTATGTTGTCAGTAATCACCCTAGGCTCTTGTCATGAGCCGCCAAGGCTATGGAAGCATTTTGATTTTGCCAACTCCGATCTTATTTAGACAAGGTCATAGTCAAAGTGGAAGTTCTTTCCTCCCTTCAAAGAAAGGTACCTAATTCTTTGATGGCCCATTTTTTTTTTTCACTAGGATCTCACTGACAGAGCTCTTTCATTGAGGTTGTTTTTATTTTTATTTATTTATTTATTTATTTTGCCACAGTGTCTTGGCTTTCCATGCCTGAGAAATTGTCATGGGCTCTTTAGCTAGATCTGAATGCCTTAAGGGCTGATTCTGAGGCCAGAGTGCTGCTTAGGGCATCAGCCATTCTATGAGGCTGCTGTGTATTCACTTCCCATGTTGGGCTGTTCTCTCCTTTTTAATTCTATAAATTATTATTGGCAGACACTGGTTTTATTTATGTGATCCCTTTAACATTAATCCTATCTTTATGATCAATTATGATCTTAAACTGACCACTTTAACTAGTAAGATGGTATTGGTACATGCCAATTTAATGAGATTTGGAGTCCCAAATAGAGTTTCTAGTTCTATCATTAGGAGTAAGTCTGAGTTAGCGTGTGCCAAACTGTATGTCTCCTCCCTCTCTTATTCTCACTCTTATTTTTAACAAGGATCACTTTTGAGTTAAACACCTAAGAATAATTGCGTGTTAATTAAAGAGTTCAACCAATGGTATTAAGTAGAAAAAGAAAATACTGAAAAGAATAAAATAGTAAGCTGTTCCTCAACAGTCAGGACAAGGGCCGATCAAGACATTGTTTCTTACAGTGTCAGTTTCATTTCTACGGGTTTCCTTGTAGGTGCTCAGTTAGTTGTCACAGATCAGGGAGAACATCTGATATTTGTCCCTTTGGGACCAGCTTATTTCACTCAGCATGATGTTTTCCGGATTCCTCCATTTTGTTGCAAATGACCGGATTTCGTTTTTTTTTTAAACCACTATGTAGTATTCTATAGAGTACATAATCTCATAATTTCTTTTTTTTTTTTTTTTTTGACAGGCAGAGTGGACAGTGAGAGAGAGAGACAGAGAGAAAGGTCTTCCTTTGCCGTTGGTTCACCCTCCAATGGCCGCCGCAGCCAGCGCGCTGTGGCCGGCGCACCGCGCTGATCCGATGGCAGGAGCCAGGAGCCAGGTGCTTTTCCTGGTCTCCCATGGGGTGCAGGGCCCAAGCACCTGGGCCATCCTCCACTGCACTCCCTGGCCACAGCAGAGAGCTGGCCTGGAAGAGGGGCAACCGGGACAGAATCCGGCGCCCCAACCGGGACTAGAACCTGGTGTGCCGGCGCCGCTAGGTGGAGGATTAGCCTATTGAGCCATGGCGCAGTCCTTCTCATAATTTCTTTATCCAGTCTTCTGTTGATGCACATTTAGGTTGATTCCATGTCTTAGCTATTGTGACTTGAACTGCAATAAACATTGAGGTGCAGACAGCTCTTTTATTTGCAAATTTAATTTCCCTTGGGTAGATTCTGAGGACTGGGATGCCTGGCTCGTGTGGTAGGGCTATATTCAGGTTTCTGAGGAATCTCCAAACTTTCTTCCATAGTGGCTTTACAGTTTGCATTTCCACCAATAGTGGATTAGTGTGCCTTTTCCCCCACATCCTCGCCAGCATCTGTTGTTAGTTGATTTCTGTATGTAAGCCATTTTAACTGGGGTGAGGTGAAACCTCATGGTGGTTTTGATTTGCATTTCCCTGATGGCTAGTGATCCTGAACATATTTTCATCTGTCTGTTGGCCATTTGGATTTCCTCTTTTGAAAAATGTCTATTGAGGTCCTTGGCCCATCTCTTAAGTGGGTTGTTTGTTTTGTTGTTGTGGAGTTTCTTGATCTCTTTGTAGATTCTTGTTATTAATCCTTTATCAGTTGCATAGTTTGCAAGTATTTTCTACCATTCCATTGGTTGCCTCTTCACTTTCCTGACTGTTTCTTTTGCAATACAGAAACTTCTCAATTTGATGCAATTCCAATTGTTAATTTTGGATTTGACTGCCTGTGCCTATATCTTGTAGGGTTTCTCTGATGTTCTTTAATAATTTGATGGTGTTGGGTCATAGATTTAGATCTTTTTTTAATTTATTTTTATTTAAAAAATTTTTTTAAAATTTTTTTACAGGCAGAGTGGACAGTGAGAGAGAGAGACAGAGAGAAAGGTCTTCCTTTTCTGTTGGTTCACCCCCCAATGGCCGCAGCGGCTGGCGCACCACGCTAATCCGAAGCCGGGAGCCAGGTGTTTCTCCTGGTCTCCCATGCGGGTGCAGGACCCAAGGACTTGTTGGGCCATCCTCCACTGCCTTCCCGGGCCACAGCAGAGAGCTGGACTGGAAGAGGAGCAACCGGGATAGAATCCAGTGCCCCGTCTGGGACTAGAACCTGGTGTGCCGAAGCCACAGGTGGAGGATTAGCCTATTGATCTGCAGTGCCGGCGGTTTAGATCTTTAATCCATGTTGAGTGGATTTTTGTGTAAGGTGTAAGGTAGGGGTCTTGCTTCATGCTTCTGCATGTGGAAATCCAGTTTTCCCAGCACCATTTGTTGAATACACTGTCCTTGCTCCAGGAATTGGTTTTAGCTCCTTGATCAAATATAAGCTGGTTGTAGATGTTTGGATTGATTTCTGGTGTTTCTATTCTGTTCCATTGGTCTATCCATCTCTTTTTGTACCAATACCATGCTGTTTTGATTATAACTGCCCTGTAGTATGTCTTGAAATCTGGTCTTGTGGAGATCAACGTTTTAATTGGTAAACTGAATACATGTATTGCCCTCCCCATGGTGGGCAGGTCTTATTCAGGCCTGCAAAGCTGAGTGAAAGAGAATTCACTCACTCTAGCTTTGAACTGTCAGTCTCCTGTCCTCAAATTTAGACCGCACTGGAATTTACACCATGGATTGTTCTGCTTCTCAGGGATTTGAACTGCAGATCTCAACTTCCAAAATCCTTGGAGCCAAATTCTTGTAATAATTAACTGCTTATCTCCTATTGTCTCTGCCTCTTTGGCATACCCTATCACATTTTCTTCTTCTCCTCCTCTCCTTCTTCATCTTCTAGAACAACTTCCTTAGTGATTCTTCTGTTTTAAAGTATTTGGTATGTATTGCCAAGTTGTCCATAGAATTACTACACCAATTTACACTGTTGCCAGTGCTCCCACCGCCCCACTTTTTCCAACATTGGGTATTATTATTTGGAAGCATCAATAGTCACTTTTCCCATTCTGCCTTTCTTTTAGCTAGACAGAAGTCTGCTACTTGTAATAAAGACTCCTTCTAACATTTCTTGCAGCTAGATACTATAATACAATTAAGTTCTAGTAATTGAGATCTACAAAGTGTATACATAGTATCTGGATGTGTGTGTTTTCCTGGCTGAGGGGCATGCTCTCTTTCCTGTATCTGCATCTCTGTGGCTAATGGCTCAGTGTATTATTCCACTTTTCATTCCTGCACTGGAATATCTCAGACAACTAACTTTACAAAGAGAAAAGCTTTATTTAAGTCAGAGTTTTGGGCATTCAAGTCCAATCTATGGCTGCCCCTTTGGGTGTGGCATCTGTTAGGGTGGCAGGTGGTAATAGTGAAACAGGTGAGGAGGAAAGATCACAGGACATGGCAGGGAGCAGAGAGAGCAACTAGGCCTATCTCAAGATTTTATATGAGAATTACCTTCTTCATATGAGAATTCACTCATGTGAGGATTACCTTCTGTGAACATTCCCCTCAATGACAAAAGGACCTCTCACTGTGTCTACCTCCTTAACACCATAATTGGATTAAGTTTCTACCCTTTTATCATCATTAACTTATGACTTTGGGATTTAAAGTTCTACATGAGCTGGGAGCCAAATCATATTAAAACTATAGCACCCAGTAGCCGTTTTGGATCATGATTTCCATAGCTTCCACACAGTACAGCAATGAGATAGAAAGAGGATGAGTCCCTGACACCAGGAACCACACTATGAGCACTGGACTCCCTATCTCCTGAATGATGCATAGCAAAAACAAACAAACAAACAAAAAAGAAACCACACACTTTTTTTTAAGATTTATTTATTCATTTGAAAGTCAGAGTTACACTCAGAGAAGGAGAGGCAGAGAGAGAGAGAGAGAGAGAGAGAGAGAAAGTCTTCCATCCCCTGCTTCACTCCAATTGGCCACAACAGCTTGAGTTATGATGATCCAAAGCCAGGAGCCAGGAGCTTCTTCTAGGTCTCCCACATGGGTGCAGGGGCCCAAGGACTTGGGCCATCTTCTACTGCTTTCCTTGCCATAGCAGAAAGCTGGATCGGAAGTGGAGCAGCCGGGACTCAAACCAGCACCCATATGGGATGCAGGCACTGCAGGTGGCGACTTTATCCACTGCACTGCAGGGCCGGCCCCCACATTTCTTTTTTAAAGATTCCTTTATTTATTTGAAAGGCAGAGTTAGAGAGAGGCAGAGGGAGATAGATAGATAGATAGATAGATAGATAGATAGATAGATAGATATAGACAGAGGTCTCCCATCTGCTGGTTCATTCCCTAAATGGCTGCAGGCCCCATCAAGCAAGTAGCCTGGGGCTTCTTTCAGGGTGGGGTTTCCCACGTGGGTGCAGGGGCCCAAGGACTTGGGCCGTCTTCTGCTACTTTCCCAGGCACATTAGCAGGGAGCTGGATCAGAAGTGGAGCAGCCAGGACTCAAACCTCTGCACATATGGATGGCCGCCTGCCCTAATACACTTCTTGTTTAATCTGTTTGCAGTTGAATTTATTCTGATTACTATGTCATTATTGTTAGTCTTCACAGCACAGGTGAGAACATCTTATTTTTATTACACATACTTCTCTTGACAGCTGCATGGGAGTCATATGTTCTGATTATTCATACTTTTAGCTAAGCAAAGGGAGAACAAAGGGAGAGTTTTTTCTTCATTTCATCTTTGGGGTGACATATTGCTAGAGTTCTTCTAAATATGAATGAGTAAATTCATTAATATCACTTTTCTCTTAAATTCAAGGATTATTTGAAAGATAAGTTTGCTATGATCAACAGATATTTACTGACATATTCTATTCAACTGATACTTGGAGAGAATGCTTAGATTTTAATAGTCATGCTTTAGAGGATTTTAATAATGATAAAGGTGCCAGATATTGCTGATTCCTTTATTAAAATAACCAACTAAAATTAGAAAGCAGATCTAATATCTCCAGTGAAGTTAATCCTTGTTATTTATGTTTGGATGGGTCTGGGAGGAAGTGTGATGAAACTATGAAATCCCCGCTTTGTGATTTCCAAACTTCAGTGTGCAGAATGGCAGAATGAGTAGTTCTGGTGTATGACTGTCTCATTACTTCTGATGCGGTGCCACCATTCTGGTGTAACTCTACCAATTCAAAGAATGAGGCAAAAACTAAGGGAACAGGAAGGGCAAGAAGCAGAGAACATCAAATTTCTTCAAGGTCACTGCTTGGATTTATTTATTCCTTTGGACTGATTTCCAATACTTAGACTGCTTCCTGTCAGATTTAAAATTTTGCTGATTCCCTTGGTAGAAGCATTGTAAAAGACCCCGATTTGGCATAGCCAAGGAACTTTCCTTTCAGCTTTAGAGAGTATAACCATATGCCCTCCTCCAATCTCCTGACAGCTTCCGTGATGCAATTGAATTTATGTCCCAATGTTCCTGCAGAACTCAGCCCCTGTTATAGATGTTCTTGGCTACATTTCAGCTACATGAGAACTGCTGTCACTACTGTTCCTAACTCCACTGATCTCTTTCCCTTTCCTGCATTTAGCATTAATTCTGAATTAGAATGTATATGGTTTAAAATAAATTTTCAGCTACAGGATAAATTTATATATGAGGTTTCATAAAAATTCAGTTGCCTTTAATAAAGCCATGCCATCTTATCAATGTTTTATTTGGTGTTTATCTATTCTGGTAGATATGTTGTCGTTGCCATTAAGTAAGCTTCACAAAATAAAACATATCTGAGTATCAGATTTTCATTTTCCCACCACAAACTTTGCAGTTAGGATAGCAGCAAAAGGACAGTTGAAACAGTCTCAATTTTTAGATGTGATGTATTCTTTTATATAAGTTGGATATTTTATATGTCCATGAAAAAGATACAGACATAGTCTTAGAAGGGGGCTTAAAAATTATTTGACTCAACCATTTTGTTTTACAGATTAAAAAAAATCTCAGATTCAGATAAATTAGGTAATTTGTTTAAAGACACTATTAGTTACCAGCTAGTGAATGAGCGAGTAGCAGAAACATGCCTACTATTGCTTTGCAAAGTCAATATTAAGTGAAATGAACTACAGCATTTTAAAATGCATTTAAACTATTATTTCATCTTATTTAATGAAGGTGTTTTTCCTGTATTAAAAAATGGCATAATAATATATTTTGAAAAGAAAAACAACATACTACAGAAGTTAGATACTGATGTACTTCTAAACAGTTCATTAAAATGTTTGATTTAAACCAAGTAACACTGATCATTAATGATGCATTCTTGCTGATTTATGAGGAGCTGTAAGTGCTGCAGGGAGCATGCAGAAGGGATGAAGATGTTGAAGAGAAGCCACAGGAGAGATAAGCGGCCCAGCTGGAATGTGTTTGGAATAAGCTTTTTCTCTAATAATGTTCACAACATTTAACATTCTCATTATCTCAACATCTACATTTATTCTTCAAACTTCTATTTTCTTTCTTTTTTTTATTTTCTTTCATTCTACTTTATTTCCACTGTGGCTAAAGACACATAGGGATAAATGCTAGCACTGATTCTCATGATACATTTCCATTGCAAATAGTTTTCTTAATTGGTTATAATTAATAATAATGAATGCAATTTCAAGAACATATAAAATATTAATTCTTATTCATTTAGTTGAATTACAAGGGATAATTAGGTTGCTAAAACACTGGCTAAAAATTTGGCTTTACAAGATTAGTTCCACATAACAAGTTTGCAACCATTCCATTTATGGCTGCATGAGTAAGAGCAAGAGTAACCAGTCAGTTTTACCACATTCATTAAATCCATTTGACCAACATTGCAGTGTAGATAGATAACACACCATTGACTCAGATGCCTGGAGTGAGAAATATTGGTGTTTCATCTACTCAATGCTTTAAGCATCTGAACACATCACTGTGAGGGAAGCCTCCCGGAGAAGGCCAGAAAATCATCTCGTCTGCTTTCATCTTGTTTCTGGGCTTTGTTCCCTCTGTGCTTTGCAAGTGTGAGAGGGAGGAATTCACTTCCTTCTCTGTCTGTGGCTAAGAAGAATCAGGCTCTTTATTTTTAGTCTGCTTCAAAATTGTGAATCATATTAGATTACAAAAAATATTGATAACAGTCATGTCTGCTCTAGAAAAAGATGACACAATTTCTCATATTTTGCCTCATAGCACAGTGATTTAAGCTACCACCTGCAAGGCTGGCATTCTGTATGAGTGCCTATTGGAGTCCCAACTACTCCACTTCCAATTCAGCTCCCTGCTAATGCATCTGAGAAAGCAGCAGAAGATGGCCTGAGTGCTTGGGCCCCTGCTATTCATATGGGAGACCTGGATGGAGTTTCTAGCTCCTGGCTTTAGCCTGGCCCAGCCCTTGCTTTTATGGGTATTTGGAGAGTGAATCAGCGGATGGAAGGTCTTTTTTCTCTGCCTCTTCCTTTCTGTAACTCTGCCTTTCACATAAATAAATAAATCTTTAAAAAAATTAGTAAGATCTAACATGTATATTGTTTAATACTGTTTAATGCAAATAAGTTATCTTTAATACCACCTAGTAAAATAGTTCACTTATAGTAATATTTCCATTTATGGAATTTGCTTTTAGTAAAATTTCCATTTCATGTATGAAGAAATAAAGGCAGAGTGAATTTAAGGTATTGCTTAAGATAAAGCAGCTCATAATTTGTAGAGATTTAAATGCAAATCTTAATCATTCTGCTCTTATCAGAGCCCAGGTTAGAAATATTTAAAAAGAAGGCAGTCTGTGCAAATCAAAACAAATTATTCATGGAAATTGACAACTCATGCAACATGAGAAATTTAGCAGATGCATTGAGATATTGGTCCATCTGGTTGTTTGGAAACAAGAATTCTAATTAGAGTTTCCATAAACAAAAACTTCAGGGTGTATGAGAAACACAGGCATAGAAACCACTATAAGATAATCTATACAATTTTTGTCTTCCACCATATGATGACTAGAAAATAGTCCATTTGAATTAAAAGTCACTTGAGTTACTGGCTTTTAAAAAATAAGTATTTTCTTGTTAATATTATGAACATTTTAAAGAATTTTAAGATATAGTTATTATTTCTTGGAATCTATTTTTAGAAAAATTATGCATTAGATAACAATATATAACAATATAGGATACATATGCTCTGTGAAGTACCATAGAGAATTGTAAAGACAATGTACCCTTGGAAACACTAAACTTTTCTCCATGCATTCAAATAGAGGTAGAACAAGGAGGATCATTCATGAGAAAAGTTCCATGAAAAAGCAGAACTTGAGATAGGACTTCAGTGGAGTGGAGAAGCAGGTAGACAAAGTAGGAGGCAGGATGTGCTTGACATATTTTAGGGACAATGAGAAGAAATATATGGTTGGAATAAAGGAATTGTAGAGAAAAATCCTGTGGGTAAGGATATTACTTAAAGGCTTAGAAGTTAGCGCTCTGTCTCATAACAGTGTGAAATTATGAGAGGCTTACAAGGTGCTAAGATGTTTAGAATGGTAATAGCAAAGTTAGGAGAATGGTTAAGGGGCTAGTACATCAATCCTTTTTTTTTTTTTTTTTTTTTTTTTTGACAGGTAGAGTTACAGATAGTGAGTGAGAGAGAGAGACAGAGAGAAAAGTCTTCCCTTCTGTTGGTTCACTCCCCAAATGGCCGCCATGCCGGCACTGCGCTGATCTGAAGCCAGGAGCCAGGCACTTCCTCCTGGTCTCCCCCGTGGGTGCAGGGGCCCAAGCACTTGGGCCATCCTCCACTGCACTCCCTGGCCACAGCAGAGAGCTGGACTGGAAGAGGAGCAACCAGTACAGAATCCGGCACCCATATGGGATGCCGGCGCTGCAGGCGGAGGGTTAACCTAGTGAGCCACGGCGCTGACTCCTAGTACATCAATCCTAACATGAAGCAGGAGACATGAAATATAATGGATTTTTATGCCTCTTAAAGGAGAGCGGTCAAGCTAACTGATATCAGTTAGTATTATTCTCTGGTCAGGATAAGATAGAAACAGAACAAACTGTATCTGAAGAGTTATGAATTCCAGAGTTCAGAATTCAAGTAGCCAAATTTACTGTCAAGTTACAGGGGCAAGCATGGGGCTGAGATCTAGAGCTGAGGCTAGCAGGAGCTGAGTAAAGGCAAGAGTTGACCAGGAGTAGAGGCATTTCTATGGGAGCAAAGTGAGAAGGTTACAAGCAGGGCAGACTTTTCCTGCAGAAAGGGCTGTTTTCTCGAAAGCTCTTTTTAAGGGGATGTCAGCCCTGTGGTTTATTAGTGGTTCTCAGCAGAGGACATTCAGAAAATCGCCACTCTGGCTTACAAAATGGTAGAACAGTTGATAGTAGGCTTGTTTGACATTGTCCAATCATGAATGATCCTAAGGACCTTAGGAAAGCATGTGAGTGCAGGAACTTTCTTAGGAATTTTCTTTTTGGGGTTGGCATTGTGGTGCAGCAAGTAAAGCGTCACATGCAATGCCAGAATCTCATATGGGCACTGGTTCCGCTCCTGGCTACTCCACTTCTGACCCAGTTCCCTGCTAATGACCTGAGAAAAGCAGCAGAAGATGGTCCAAGTGCTTGGGCAACTGCCATCCATGTAGGAGACCTGGAAGAAGTTCCTGGCTCCTGGCTTGGGTCTGGCCCAGTCCTGGCTGATGTGGCCATGTGAGGAGTGAACCAGCAGATAAAAGTTCTTCTTTCTCCGTCTTTCCCTCCAAACCCCTATATATATATATATATATATATATATATACACACACACACACACACACATATATATATATATGCACATACACACACAATATATATATATATGTGTATATATATTTGCTTTTAAAATAAATTTTTAGGGGCCGGTGCTGTGGTGTAGCTGATAAAGCTGCACCTGCAGTGCCGGCATCCCATATGCGCACCAGTTCAAGACCCAGCTGCTCTACTTCTGATCTAGCTCTCTGCTATGGCCTGGGAAATCAGTAGAAGATGGCCCAAGTACTTGGGCTCCTGCATCCATGTGGGAGACCCGGAAGAAGCTCCTGGCTCCTGGCTTCGGAACGGCACATCTCCAGCCATTGTGGCCAATTGACGGAGTGAACCAGCGGATGGAAGACTTCTCTCTCTGCCTCTCCTTCTCTCTCTGTGTAATTGTGACTTTCAAATAAATAAATAAATATTTTAGAAAAAAATAAAATAAATTTTTAAAATAGATTTATTTATTTACTTGATAGGCAGAATTATAGAGAAGGAGAGACAGAGAGAGAGGTCTTCCTTCTGCTAGTTCACTCCTGAAATGGCTGCAGTGGTGGAGCTGGGCCAATACGAAACTAGGGGCCAGGAGCTTCTTCCT
The DNA here is from genome assembly GCF_964237555.1 of Oryctolagus cuniculus. Classification (NCBI taxonomy): domain Eukaryota; kingdom Metazoa; phylum Chordata; class Mammalia; order Lagomorpha; family Leporidae; genus Oryctolagus; species Oryctolagus cuniculus. The sequence continues at coordinate 53,355,107 of NC_091435.1, forward strand.
GGTCTCCCACATGGGTGCAGGGACCCAGGCATTTGGGGTCATTTGCTACTGCTTTCCCAGGCCATTAGCAGGGAGCTGGATTGAAAGCGAAGCAGCTGGTACTTGAACTGGTGCCCCTAAGGGATGCTAGCACATCAGGCGGAGACTTAACCTACTGTACCATAGTGCTGGCCCCTAAAATAAAATTTTTAAAAAAGGGAATTTCTTTACTTTGATTGACTATTTCAGATGATCAAAAGTCAATGCTGAGTCTTGAAGATGATAAGATAGAAATGAATTCAAGAAATTTGTTAAGGTGAATTAGGATTTTTAAATATGGAATAAACCTGAAATTAGAATAATGCAATTTTAGAGCAGAAAGGGGCCTCAGGTCTTCTTGTGGGTCTCCATTTAAGATTTTAAGGGGATTCTCAAGAAATAGCATACACTATTGTTGTACACGTGTTTTTTGTCCATTCAGGAACATTTCTATATATTTTATTGTATATAACATCCCCCTTTGCCTTTTTTATAAGAATAGAGTAGGCTCATTGACTAATATTAAAGTTTGCAAGAATAACTTACCATGAACTTTATTTAAACTTATTACTATGATTACATTCATTTACGGATAAAATAAATTGGGACTTTAGATAGATGACAGTGTCTAAAAAATTTCTAGATCTATTTCCAGAAAATATACAAAAAGTTGTTTTAAATGATCTCTTTGGTCATTCTGATAGGGATTTCTGGCCCAGTTAATAGTACTATTCTACAATTGTAACCCACATGTAAGTAGGTGTGAAATATTTAAAGAGTAAAATCTCACATGTTATTGCCAGAGAATGGCTCACAGGAGTGAAGGAAGGATGGAGAGCCAGTGAGGTCTGCACTAGTTGGGGTCATTTTCAGGAGGTGTAGATAGAAAAAGAAAACTTTTGCTTCACATCTAAATATTGATTATGTAGAGAGAAAGGGATATTTTCTTCCTAAATTTTCAGTCTACCATGAGAAAATGAACCATAAAAATTACGATGATAGAAGAAAGAGATCCATAAAGAATTAGGACATATTTTCGTTAGCTTTGCCTTGTTATGTTTTTTGTCAAATCTCTAGAGAGGAAGTAGTGTTAACACCATGGTCAAGGACATATATTGAATGTTATTTTTAACTTGTAATACATGTATTTATTTTTATACCTTAATAGAATTATAATCTCATTATTCCATTATTACTTTATTTGAGAGATATAGGATTAAAAGCCAAAGACAGTGGATTAATTTGTAACAAGTTTTTGCTTCCGCAAGTAGAGTACCTCCTTGACTCATTTGCCTCACGATTTTTTCACATTAATTTGAGCATGAGGAATATTTTTTAAATCACATCACAAAATCAATCACAAAAATATAATCTGAAACAAAATCATATTTTTCTTTCTATAAAAAGAGACCACAATAATCTCAATAAATCCTAACCAGTTTGTTTTCTCTGGAGAATAAATTTTCTGCTCACAAAATAGCTGTACATCCCATCTTGTTCTTATTATAGTGTAAGTCATATAATGAACTGTGAAAAGAATGTGGTGCGCCAGTGTACCATATCCTCATACTAAACAGCTTTGGAACACACTGCAGTAAATGTCAGTTTGTCATTTTGTGTAAAATGTGATTCTTGCAGGTTCTTTGGCAGTAGCCAACTACAGCATCAATGCCGTTAAGTCATTCCTTCTGTTCTCTTTTAGATACTGTTAGGTAACTTCAAATGTGTATCACTTTTCAATATAAACTCTCATATATTATAAATTATAGAATCTTTGCTTTTAATAAATAATATATAGAAGTAAATTTATGAATCATTAGCTAAGTGTGCAAAGCATCAGGATACATTTCAATTGTGCTGATATCAGCGACTAATTTTCTGTAAGGTGTGGAACTCATATAAAAATTCATATAAAATATTTCTAAAAAAATCTACACTAACTTAGGGAAATGTCTCCAAGAAAGTCAGATGAGTAACATGCATGTTCAAGATGACAGAAGTATGTGAATCATTTCTATAAAAGTGGAGCCCATCCCACTAGTCTTGCAAACATTCAGGGCTGATTTTATGTGCAATGAATGAAAACACTTGTGCCTTGCTGGCTCACAGTGAGAGCTGCAGATTACAGTCCAGGGTTTGCCACTACAAGGTCTTTTCCTTAAGAATTCTCATTGAGCAATTTAGCTACGCACCCAGGCTGTGTTGGACTCCTGGGGATTGAATCACATGCAGTGATTAATCAAGAAAAGATCTCCTACGAAGTGCCTATAGACCATTTGGATTTTTAGAAATGAGAAAAAATTACCCTGGCTAAAAATTAGTGCTGAATCAAAGGATTTGAAAGGGAGAGTGTCTGCTGATCTCTGCCTTTGAAACACAGGGGATATTTGTTCTTCTTGTCCTTGTCATCTATTAAATTGGTAAAAGGGGAATTATTAGTTATCCCCAAATATAAGTCAAATGTCTACCGTGAAAATATATTAAGCTTGAAAATAAATTATTCACAGCTGGTGCTGTGGAATAGTAGACTAAGCCTCTGCCTACAGTGCTGGCAAACCATATGGATGCTGATTCTAGTCTTGGCTGCTCCATTTCAGATCCTGCCCAGTTGTGGCCATTTGGAGAGTGAACCAGTGGATGAAAGACTTTTTCTCTCTGTTTCTCCCTCTCTCTGTCTATAACTCTACCTCTCAAGTAAATAAAATATTCAAAACTCTTAGACATTTTATCAAAAAAAGAAAGAAAATAAATTATTCCTCACCTCCTGTAAAGTAGACTGAAGAAGTTAGCATCAAGTGCTCACATTTGTTTAGGAGTGAATCCTTGAACTTGTGTATATCCTCTTAAAATGATGGTAAGGAGAAAAACTGGTGCTTGAATCACAAATATCATCAACTTAAATTCTCAGAAGGAAGCAAAAGGAAATTTTAAATACTTTTATACAACTAGAATAAATAGCACTTTACCCAGTCATTATTTTTCTAAAGTCTTTTTAATTGCAAGTGTAAATGTTCTGGAAACCACAAATGTCATTGCTCATCTTTCTTTACTGACTGTCTAGGAATGCTAAAATTTGGAGCTTATCTAAATTCTATCTTTGATCTAATCCCATATGCAGATTACTTAGATGAAAGTATGATTCATTTTTTAAATTAAAAATTTTAAATCCTGTGAAAATTAATATATGACTAGCAGCTAAATCTAGAAAATGAGAGTGAGGTATCTTTAACAAATCTATAAAACATCATATAAATAGTTTACAGTGGAGCTATACAGAAAAAATAGCCCCCCATGAAGCTCTGGTTTCATTATTAGAATTACCAAGTGAAAGTATAAAGTCAGAAAGAAATGGTGTTCTGGCGAGAATCCAGGTAAGACAGATTTTTTTTATTAATGTAACCAATTTTAATAATACACATATTTTATTGAGTGTTTTCTATGAGCCAGATATGGTGCTACATGCTTTGCTTCTTTAAAAAATGCTTATTTATTTAATTTATTTGAAAGGGATAAAGGATGAGATCTTTCATATTATTGATTATTCTTTAAATGCCTGCAACAGCTGGGTCTAGGCCAGTCTGATGCCAGGAGCTTAGAACTCAATCCGGATCTCCCATATGGGTAGCTGGGCTGCAACTACATAAGCCATCATCTGGTACCTCCCAGGGTACAATTAGCAGGAAGCTTGAATGAAGAGCAGAGCCAGGACTCAGACCTAGGCACTCAGATATGCGATACAGGTGACCCAAGTGGCACAAATAACAATTCTACCAAATGCCTTCCCCTAAATCCTTTTCATTTAATGACCGTGGAGACATGAGGTAGGCATGGTTACTACTATGCGCATTTTGCAGGTGCAGAAATTGAAGGTGTATTTAAATAACTTTTCTCTGCTCACATAGTAAAGATTTGCATCTATAGTTACATTGTCTTACTTCCAAAACATATGTATATATGTGCAATGTTCTAGAAAATGGCATAATAAAAGCCCTTAATTATCAAGAACAAAAATATTTTAAGCAGAATTATTCAAACTGAACATACTTTGAATCCAGTTCAATGCTGCTACATTTCTCAGTAATTTGTAGGAATCAAATTCAGCAACAGTATGCCTATATATTAATAAGTATTATGATTTCTTCTACTCCATTTCTTCCTCCTTTAGGTCTTTCTCACATTCATATCATCATCATCATTATCAGGCTCATGATATAATCATCAACAACATTATGCATACCTGGCTTAAAAATCATTTAGGTCAATACTTTTCTGAAATTTGAGTTTTCCTTACAACATTTCTACTCAGTGTTTCAGTATCTCCCATAAAAAAAGATTTTTCCTTCTTGAGCCTGATGATTCCATTTTTGTTGCTACTCTGACAATGAGAAAAGCGTATCTTATAATAAAGCTAAGATTATCTCTCTGTGTGTTTTGCCCACTCTTTGTAAGATAATTCCATGGCCTAAGAGGATGAACCACTCTCAAAATATATTGCTGACTACAATAAGTATACCTCACATATTAGGTAATTTTAAAATTTCATGGAGGAATGAGAGGAAAAGATATGTTTCATCTTGGTGCAAAAGTATTTTGAAATCCATGCAAATGAGATTTAAAATGTTCATGTAGAATGCATATTATGGAAAAATTAAACATAGATTTCAAAATGTGTTTTATACCAAAATAAAATATATTTTAATTCCATTTTACAGAAATTTTTTGAAGTAGCCTCATAGACTAATGTGCTCATTAAGTAAATGTTGCCAAAAATCTTATGATTTTCACCTATTGGTATGTGTGAAGAGGATGGGATGGGGACAGGAACAGGGAGTAAAGGACAAAGTTAAAAGACCATTTTGAAAGGAATGTGATGCTATTCTCTTATGAAGAGTTGGCAAACAAGTGGATAAAAATAGAAGCTTCCAAAAGGTCTCAGTTACACCTGTAAGTCTATTATTTTCAACTAGCTTTTTATTTATTTATTTGCAAATGATACCATTACATACTCGCTTAAACAGTTTTCTCAAGGGGCTGCTGCTCTCCTATATTAGATCCTTGTCAACATTAATTAGTTCAGGAAACCCTTAGCATAGATGTTATATGTAGAATATGGGTCAATTTGAAGACTGAACATTACATGTTATGCATTAATGGTATCAGGTATTTCACTAAAATGCTAAAAAATATTCTCACATTGCTTTTGTTCTTTTTTGTTTTTCCTGAGGTATAATTGTTTATATAACTCAACTCCAGTTACACTGTCTCCAATTTTTAAAGTTGGTGTTAATAATGTCCTAAATAGCACTCTGGCCTCAGAATCAGCCCTAAAGGCATTCAGATCTGGCTGAAAAGCCCATGAGAGTATTTCAGGCATGGAAAGCCAAGACACTCTGGCAAAAGATCTCTGCGAGTGAGATCCCAGTGGAAAGAACAGGTCTTCAAAGAAGGAGGTACCTTTCTCTGAAGGGAGGAGAGAACCTCCACTTTGACTATGACCTTGTCTAAACAAGATAAGAATCGGAGAACTCAGAGGGCTTCCATAGCCTTGGAAACTCATGACTGGAGCATAGGGAGACTACTGATGCCATAGACAGGAGTGTCAATTGGTAAAGTCAACAACAGGAGTCACTGTGCACTTACTCCTCATGTAGGATCTCTGTCCTTAATGTGCTGTGTATTGAGATTTAATGCTATAACGAGTACTCAAACAATATATTTCACTTTGTGTTTCTATGGGGGTGCAAACTGTTGAAATCTTTTATTAATGTATACTAAACTGATCTTCTGTAAAAAAAAAAAAAAGAAAAGAAATTATCAACTCCCAACTTGACTCTCACTGGGATTAATCATGACAATAGGTCTGATCTGATTTCATCATCATTTAAAAAAACCATCTATTATTTTTCCCTTTATGTTTCTGTGTGGGAGCAAACTGTTGAAATCCTTACTTAATGTATACTAAGCTGATCTTCTGTATATTAAGATAATCGAAAATGAATCTTGATGTGAATGGAAGGGGAGAGGGAGTGGGAAAGGGGAGGGTAGTGGGTGGGAGGGACGGTATGGGGGGGAAGCCATTGTAATCCATAAATCGTACTTTGGAAATTTATATTCATTAAATAAAAATTTAAAAAAAAATAATGTTCCATTTATAAGAAAAGTACCTACTAAGTATATACTAAATATTCAAAAAACACTTGTTAAACATAACTGAGTTGAATTAAGTCAGATAGTAGGTTAAATTTTATATGGATTTGCTTATCTTAATGGTTGAAGGAAATGTTTTGAATTCAGAATTATGTTTTAATTTGAACTGGACACCATACAAGGGTCTCAAGGGAACATAGCTCCAATTTTGGAACAGTTCAGTGAATACCACCACTTCCACAAGAAACAAGTCATGTAAAAAAGTAATATGGAAATAGCATTAGCTTTTGAAACCTGGAAACAAATGATAGACGCTATTCTAGCTTTCCCTCTGCCTCTCTTCTCTCTCTGTGTAACTCTGACTTTCAAGTAAATAAATAAATCTAAAAGAAAAAAAGTCATAAAGAACTTCCTTAAGCTTCCAATGCTCTCATCTGTAAAATTATGAAGAAAATATATTCTTCCAACTATTAGTGGGGGTAATTTAACAAACTAGTTGGTATATTGGGAAAGGTCAGATAGTAATAACTTAATCTGCAAAGTTACCAAACAGTATGTGTACTATCTGTATTATTTGTAGAATTAATTAAAGTAAGTGCTTGGGAAACATTCGGAAAGAACCGTTGTTTATCAAAGTGGGTAACTGTGGATGTCTTTGGTCATGTGGGTAACTAGATGTCATTTATCATGTGGGATGCTCAAATCATTCCTACATGAAGTAAATATGTATTACATGTATACAGTCTGGCTCTTTGGACATTCCGCTTTCCATTATTTAACAGTTCAAAGTTGGGATGATTGTCTGAAAGTCAGCTAAAATTTGAAATGCAAAAAATGGTTCCCCATCCTACACTTGCCCAATTCTTAAAAGTAGGAGTGAAAATTAATCAAAATATACAAGGAATAAAATGCCAAATTCCAAAGACTCTTCCTATAAATGATTACTAACATTAATCTATATTGTTGTCAAACCTGCTTTTATTTAAATTGTTTATGTAAAACCTGTTTGTCACCAAACTGTCTAGAGTCTTTGCCTGGTGTTTGTATTTCTGTATAATATTTTTTGACCCAGAAGTATAGAAATCAGTAAAGCACTTGGTTAAACTCTTTGGACAAGATGGTCATGTAATTGCAGGAAATATAAGGATCTCCTTAGGGCTGATAACTGAGGCCCTTTGAAGTCAGAGGGATCCTGGGAAAATATGCATATTGACTATATCACATTTTGGGAAGGCTCTTTCCCTGATAAAAACTGTGGTATGCAGAACCTTCTATCTCCAAAAGCTAAAAGAGCAGTGCTTGGATAAATGATACTGTAGACCTAGTCCTTCAGGAACATGTAACAGGGACTCATACAATTAAGTTTTACCAGGATCCATGGTGCTACAAAAACTGAGAAAACAATCTAATAGGCAGTCAAGTAATTTCTGAAAAGAAGAATTGAATAGGCATATCAAACACTAACTAACTGGGGAGTGATGGGATTTATACATCAACATATTCATTGTAGATGTCCAGAAAATCCAAAGCCAAAGCATCATAATCAGGGTTGGAAGCATGGCCAAATAGAGAAATAGGTTTACTTTTCTTATTTCAGAGAGTTTTCACATTAGGATTTGAGTTATTTAGGTTGATTAAGTTGGTCTCATCCAATAGATTGTGTCTTTCTTTGAGATTAATCTTATGGTAAAACTATTCATGTTGGTTATTACAGACTGATGATGGTTTTAATCCTTCCTAACGTACTTGTAAAGGGAGCGCTTTCTGTCAGCTTGCTATTTCTAGGCTAATGGAACTGCTTAAGTGTGTGGTTACAAATGGTCCATGGTTAGCCAGTGGTTTTGGCATGTAAAATCCTCCTGTAAAACACTCTTATTTTTTCTAAACCTCAATCAGTGGTTTGGGCAAAGCTTTGGTTAATCATTCTAGTTCAAATACCAATTTCAGTGCCTAGCACTTAGGTGTTCAGTGAATTATTATTATTATCATTACTAGGTATTTATAATGCAGCCCTGCTCTGGGAAAGTGTTATATGCTTGTTTTTGTCTTTACAAATGAAAAAAATATAACTATTTTCTCTAGTTGGGAAATGTATCAGAAACATCATCATTTTGAATATTAGGAAAAGGAAATAACAATTACATTCTAGAAGCTAATTTACATGTTATAATAATGCAAAGTAAAAGGAACTTTGAACAGCCACAACCTTCATATTTTTTTTATTTCCTGATCTTTGTTTTCTAATAATTCCCAACTTCTTGTTGAGTTAATCCTTTTGGTTATTCAGTGTATCCTGAGAAAAGCTTATTTCTCAATGTCCCAGGTGCTGAATTTGAATTCTCTGCAGTTTTCACTGAACTCTGCTAGACAACCATGCTTTCAGCCCAAACAATATCTTAGTTTTTGTTCCAATAATCAAAAATTCAATGATACCTACTAACTCATTCCTAGAAATTGCGTACATCTGTCCATGGTATTCCTTCCTGCCTTTCTGTTGTTCTGACACATTCTTGACTAAGGCTTCTATCATTTTATGTCTATCTAACTCTGCAGCTACTTTCTCCTAACGTGCATTCCTTGTAATCTGCCATTTTCGGGTACATTTACCTGAAACAACTCCTTTGTTATATTACTCCCTTCCCCCTCTTGATTGACTTCAGTGATACATCCTTGAACCTGCAAATGAGCTCCTTGAATAGCAGGGACTTGTCATACTTCCATGAGTTTAAGGGCTATTCCATAATATTTGTTTAGGGAAAAATGCAGCTGACAGGTTAAAATGAATTCTAATTTCAAAAACGCTAAAAGTTTAGAGAAAACATAAATCTAAGAATCAGGGCATACAGTACTTACTTAAACTTTGTAACAAGACCAGTGTTCATTACACGGTAAATGGTACTACTTATTCCATTATCATTTTTATTATTAGTATCATTACCAGGTAATTAGTTGTTGACAAACAACCTTTATTTCAAATGGATAGTCCTTGTTCTATTGTGTTCTACTAGATCTTTAAAAAATACGCTTTTTTCTGAGAAAATTTTACATTTAAAAACTGTGTATTTATGGTGTTCAGTATGATGTTTTTGATATATGTGTGACACATTATGGAATGACAAAATCAAGCTAATTAACACACTCATTATCTCACACACTTCTTTTTTGTGATGAAACCATATGCTGTTTATGTCTTTAGTGTCCTCACTTTCCTGACTATGTAAGTTCCCTCCTCTGAATCTTTTTCCCTTTTCTTTGTTTTAGGTGATCAGTGCCTTTCAGACTGGAATCAAGTGTCACCTACCTTTCTGTACCCTCAATATTTTTAGTTTTACTTATTTATGTGAAAGACAGGCTGACAGGGAGAAAGAGAAAGAGGGAAGGGGAAAGAGAGAGAGAGAGAGAGAGAGAGAGAGAGAGAGAGAGAAATGCTTCTGTTTGCTGGTTCACTCCCCCAATTTCTGCAACAGTTGAGGATGGTCCAGGATGAAGCCAGGAGCCAGAAATCCTAAACAGGGCTCCCCTTGGGTAGTAGAGATCAAAGTATTTAGGTGTCTTCTGCTGCTTCCAGGATGTACTAGCAGGAAGCTGGATCAGAAGTGAAGGCAGAACTGGATCCCAGGCACTCTGATATGAGATGTGGGTCCCAAAGTGCTGGATTAACTCTGCCTCATAATACCAACCCCCCTCCCTCATCAGTTCTGAACCTTTACATTTGATTAGTTTGACATTTTATTCCACTACTAAAGTGTAGCTAGATTTTTTTTTTTTTAAATAACACTTAGCAGCTGGTGCTAGCACTTCACTTACCCAATTTCTTTGTGTATATTTAGAAAAATGCTCTCATGGGAGTGAAATGAGAAGCTCCTGAGTAGGGTCTGGAAGAGAAGACAGGATAAACAGAAGACGGAAATGCCCTGCATAATAAGAAAGCATTAATGGTAAGAGAATGATTCATCTCCTATTTTCCTTCCTTCCTTCCTTCCTTCCTTCCTTCCTTCCTTCCTTCCTTCCTTCCTTCCTTCCTTCCTTCCTTCCTTCCTTCCTTCCTTTTTTCTTCCATTCTTCCCTCCTTCTCTAGCTCCCTCCCTTCTTCCCTCCTTTGGGAAAAGAGAAGTGAGAGGAAAGTAAAGGTAGATCAACTTAAGCAAGAGGCTGAAGGGAAAGCTGCAAGTTAGAGGCTCAAGCAGAGTTGAAAGAAATGGCCAAAGGAGTTTTTAAGGTTTTTTTTTTTTTTTTTTTTTTTGACAGGCAGAGTGGACAGTGAGAGAAAGAGACAGAGAGAAAGGTCTTCCTTTTCCGTTGGCCCAATGGCCGCTGGGGCCAGTGTGCTGCGGCCGGCGTACCGCGCTGATCTGAAGCCAGGAGCCAGGTGCTTCTCCTGGTCTCCCACACGGGTGCAGGGCCCAAGGACCTGGGCCATCCTCCATTGCACTCCTGGGCCACAGCAGAGAGCTGGACTGGAAGAGGAGCAACCGGGACAGAATCTGGTGCCCCGACCAGGACTAGAACCCTGGAGTGCCAGCGCTGCAGGTGGAGGATTAGCCTATTGAGCCGTGGCGCCGGCATCAAAGGAGTTTTAAAACATGGGTGTAGCTAATATTCTTTTAATTTCTTGCAAATCTTGTAAAATTTTTAAACATCACTATCGGCTTCAACCATTGATACAGCATGCAAGATGCATCAAGGCATTGTATTCCTAGGTCTCCCACAAGGGTGGCAGGAACCTAATTACCCAAGCCATCAGTGATGCCTCTCAGGGTCTGCAGTAGCAGAAATCCAGAATCGGGAGCTACAGCCAGGAATCAAATCCAGGTACTTCAGTATGAGACACAAGTCCTTTAACCACTTCCTTAGAAGTCCACGCTTGACTTTTGGTCTTTTTGTATGTCTTGCTTTGTCAATAAAGTATGAAACTTATTATCCATATTCAGAAAACAATCAATTTGAAAATTCAACCATTTTATTTGATGCAGAAAGACAATTCAGATCTTCAGTGTTGCTGAGGTTCAGTTTGATTTTACATATTTGTTACTTCCATCACTAGAGGTATATCTGAAATTTCCCAACAAGTAATTAAAGCTTTGTTCACAATATTTCTTGTCACTTATGAGTAAAAACTAATAGGATAGTGATGAACAAGTAGGTATGAATTTAGTTGAGAACTTGCAGTGAGTAATGGTCCTGGTGATTAATACAGGCAGTAAGCAGTATTTACTTTGAGGAAAATCCAGATGAATGTTTTTGCTTAACACTCATTCCAATCTTGCTCAGTATAGTTCAGTATCATTGCTCACTAGTTTGATGCCATCTAGACTCCAGAACTTTATTTTTTGAGGAGGGCCTAGGGGTGTTGTTTTGCTGAATTTTTCTAGGCAGTAGTTTATGAGCTCTAAGATTAATGAATATGAACTTCCCCCAGTGATGGGAGTAGATAGGAACTGTGGGAAACAGATCTATAAAGAATGCAGTACTGGTTAAATTGAGCCCAAACTTTCCTCCATCCCCAGTGCTTACAGATAGGAGAATTTGAGCGACATTTATTTTAAATATATTGAAGCAACTTAGCCTAGAGTACAATAATTCACTCATAACATAATATGCATCACTTGCTATTTGGAAATCCTGGTATTAGACACTAAGTGGAAATCAAATGCAAGTAAAATAGGTTTCTGTATCTAAGGGTTTTCAGAATCTGGACTTAAAATCTAATTTATAATATAGGCATTCAGTTAATAATATCACAAAGTATCCTAAGAGATGCTCAACTAATGAGCTACAGGGTTTAGAGGAAGACTGGTCATTCCTACCAGCTTGATTTGAAGACATGAGAGTTGAAGTTCATAAGTGAGCACAGGGAGGAAGAAAAAGTGGAAGGAAATCCCAGGTGTAGTGAATGATACCTGTTGGCAGCCAAAATCCCTCTTCAGTTTTCTTCTGATCATCACCCACATTATATTCATTCACATCCTGGTTCCTTCTTGCAAGCTTTATGGCCAACTGCCTCCTTAACAGCTCTCCCTAGCTTGTCTTTCCTAATTTATCCTTGGAAATATATTGCTACATATGATACTCTATTACTAAAAACATTCAATGGATTGTTATTGTGTAGTTAGTCCCCATACAAGGCCCATCATAATTTGGCCCAAACTAATAGTAACAACTTCATACTACTCAGTGATCATTTAAAAATGCAATGTCTGGAAAAACTTCTGGTTGTCCCAAGTCAGGGAAAGCTGCTCCCGGCATCTAGTGGGAGAGTTCAGGGATGTTGCTAATTACCCTGCAAGGCACAGGACAGCCTCCTGCCACAAAGAATTATCTGCCACCAAACCAATGGTGTTGAGGTTTTTATCACATTTAATTCAATTGTGTAAATATAATAACAAATACAACGGATTTGCGAAAAGAAACCATTGACTCTTAATGAATATAAAATTCAACTAGTGGTAATAGAATTCCACGGGTGAACAGGAGAGTAATCTATCAACTGTAAGTGTTTAGCATGTCCTACACATTAGCCAATACATTTATACAGGCATGCAGTGCACTGTTTAATCTCAAGTGTTGTTTCAGTAGACGTCAATTAAGGAAACTTTTACTAAGCTAATAGTTTCCCAAACAATCTATGCATCAGCTCTGTTGCAAGACTTCAGCATACATTCTTTTTTATGCTTGTAATTTTTTTCCCTATGTTTCCACCTGGCAAACTTTCAGTTATGTTTCAAGTTCCAGCTTTAACATCACATTCCAGGGGAGACTTTCTCCAATTGTTCAGATAGTCAATTGGTCTAGCAGTTTTCTCATATCTCCCACAACATGCTTCATAGATCATTTTAATTATTTAATATATGTTTCTTCCACATATAGAGTGAGTTCTTTGAAGACAGGGTTCATGTCTTATTCATTATCCACACCCAGTAGTCACCATAGAATCTTTATTTATTTATTTATTTTTTACAGGCAGAGTGGACAGTGAGAGAGAGAGAGACAGAGAGAAAGGTCTTTTTTTGCCGTTGGTTCACCCTCCAATGGCCACCATGGCCGCCGCGCTACGGCCGGCACACCGCATTGATCTGAAGGCAGGAGCCAGGTGCTTCTCCTGGTCTTCCATGGGGTGCAGGGCCCAAGCACTTGGGCCATCCTCCACTGCACTCCCGGGCCATAGCAGAGAGCTGGCCTGGAAGAGGGGCAACCGGGAGAGAATCCGGTGCCCCGACCGGGACTAGAACCTGGTGTGCCGGCACCACAAGGCGGAGGATTAGCCTATTGAGCCACGGCGTTGGCCTCACCATAGAATCTTATGCACATTAAAAAAGTATTTGTTGATTTAGTAAATGAATGAGAGAGGGTGAAAAATGAGATGTATACTAGAAACAGGTAAAATCTTATTTTGGATGGAAAGGAAGATCTGAGTAAAAGTAGTAAAATTTGGACTGCAAAGGTCCTTGAGGTTTAGGTTACAGAGTGCTTTGAAGAACTGGGGCTTATGGTTTATTTTGGAGGATTTAGAAAAAATAGAATATCTTTTTTTGTCAAGAGGTGACACAAAGTGCCACCACAGAAACATTGATCTGGTGAAGGCATTAGAAACTATTTGGTAAAATTACAAGCCATATAATCATTCAATCATAATGTATATGGGGCTTATGTAAATATTGTGGTTTTTAGTGCTGAAGAGAGCATGTGAACTCAAACTAGGGTCACTCCCAAGCCTAGAAGAGTAATGAGAAGGAGATAGTAGAATATCATACTACTAGTCTCAGGGGATCTGTGTATCATGGCAGTAGATCAAAGTGAGGAAACCATGACAGAGTCTGGATAACCATTAGAACTGATCAAAATCAGACCCACCCTGGATGGAAGTGTCCATGCCTCTCTCTGTAGATGTGCTTTCTTGGTATAGTCCATGGTGGGCGTAGCCATTGGTAACCAAAGGTATACAGAAGTAGCTCTTGTTTCTGTCAACTCATCGTTAACATCTCCCTTTTCATTTCTACAGCATTTACTTCCTTTGGGGGACTCATTTCTTTCTTAATATGGTCCTGGTACGCCTTTTGATCATCATACTACTATCTTCTACTTTCCCAGACACAAGTGTGTAAAGGATTCAGGCTGAGCCCATCATTGCACCATGTCTACCTGGACAGTTATTATTTACAGCAGTGTACACATCCACCAAACTAGGCCAATCAGCAATCCTTACCAGAGCTGTACCATAAATAATTTTCTTCCACTTATCACAGGAATTGTAGATGTTGGCCTGTTAGGATAATAGAAGTTCATCTTTTCCAATTCATGGTGTATGTACATGTATGCCTACATTTAGAATATGAAATAAAGAAGCCAAGTGGAAAGAGGAGAAATGATTAATAGAAATAAGAGCTGAATGGAGACATATGTGGTGGCACAGATGCCTCGATCCATCTCTGAATCATTGGTCTCTGCGTTTTTTTCCCCAGGTTTACAACACACTTTAACATGCTTCTTAACAAGATGAGTCAACTCATTTCCCTTCCTGCTTAAGTTAATTTTTGTTGGGTTGTGGTCATATGCAACCAGAATAATATTATCTAATAGAGTTATCCATTACTTAAGGGTGTAATAAATAACACAAGAGAGCATGAATCTAGCAGTAGGCTGGGATCTGCAATATCAGCTCTTTTTGCTATGCAAAATTTCCTTGCTATTAGTGACACAAAATTGGTAATAATTTCTAAATTCCTCTCAAAATATAACAAAATTAAAAATTGAAAAAAATTAAAATTAAAAATTGAAACATGAGAGTTAGAAACATACCAGGGGATTCCAATTCAATCCCATCAAGGTGGCATGTACCAATGCCATCTCACTAGTCCCAGTGATCAATTTCTGTTCACAATTGATCATAATGATAGGACTAAGAACCAAAGGGATCACATAAACAAGACTAGTGTCTGCAAATACTAGCTGATAGAATAAAAAAGGGAGAGAATGATCCAACATGGGAAGTGAGATACACAGCAGACCCATAGAATGGCAGATGTCCTAAACAGCACTCTGGCCTCAGATTCAGCCCTCAAGGCATGCGGATCTGGCTGAAAAGCCCATGAGAGTATTTCAGGCATGGAAAGCCAAGACACTCTGGCAAAAAAAAAAAAAAAAACAAAAAAAAAAACAAAAACAAAAACAAAAAAAAAAAACCAATCTAACAAAAACAAAAACAAAAACAAACCTAAATGAAAGATCTCCACGAGTGAGATCCCAGTGGAAAGAATGGGTCATCAAAGAAGGAGGTACCTTTCTCTGAAGGGAGGAGAGAACTTCCACTTTGACCATGGCCTTGTCTAAATATGATCAGAGTCGGTGAACTCCAGGGGCTTCCATAGCCTTGGCAGCTCATGACAAGAGCCTAGGGTGATTACTGATGCCATAAACAAGAGTGTCAATTTGTTAAGTCAACAACAGGAGTCACTGTGCACTTACTCCTCATGTAGGATCTTTGTCCTTAGTGTGCTGTACATTGAGATTTAATGCTATAACTAGTACTCAAGCAGTATTTTTCACTTTATGTTTCTGTGTGGGAGCAAACTGTTGAAATCTTTACTTAATGTATGCTGAACTGATCTTCTGTATATAAAGAGAATCGAAAATGAATCTTGATGTGAATGGAAGGGGAGAGGGAGTGGGAAAGGGGAGGGTTGCGGGTGGGAGGGATGTTATGGGGGGGAAGCCATTGTAATCCATAAGCTGTACTTTGGAAATTTATATTCATTAAATAAAAGTTAAAAAAAATATAAAAAAGAGGTGAACATTTAGCCTAGTGGTTAGGATGCTGGTTAAGACACCTACATTCCATTTGATGTACCTGAGTTAGAATCTAGGCTCTGCTTCTGATTCCAGCTTCCTCCTAATACGTATCCTGGGAGGTAGCAGATGATGGTTCAAGTGTTTGGGTCCCTACCATCCATGTGAGAGACCTAGACTGGGTTCTGGGTTCCTGGTCTTGGCCTGGCCTATTCCTGGCTGGTGTGAGCAGTAGGGGAGAGAACGAGCAGATGAGAACTCTCTTTTTCCATCTATTTTTCGCTTTCTCAATCTCTCTGCCTATCAGATAAGTAAATTAAAAAATGAAGTAAAATAAAATAAGAAGTTTGTAGTCTCTCTGAAGTAGCTCAGAGTTTATGCCAGCATAATGGAGTCTGCCCATCAGGCTCAAGATATGGCTCACCTTTGGACACTTAAGAACCACAAAGATATGTTTTCTCCCCATCTTCCCATTGCCAATAGACAACCATGGAAAAAGGGACAGGATAGCAACAGCAAACAATCTTGTTTGGAAAAGGGAGAATGGAGACAGACAGTGGTCACTGGACTGTGGAAGTTCTGAAATCCAGCTGGGGAGACATGAGTTGACTGTGGGGTGGGAGAGCTCACTTCATTCTTTGGTCTGTGCTTCTGCTCTCTGGAGGAACCTCTGTCTACAACTCGTTGAAGGACGTGTCCTTTTTTCTTCATCAGAGGGTCTAAAATGGGCATTGGAGACATGGGCCCTCCTTGGGAGCTGTAGCTTTCTCAGCCCATTCTCACAAAGGAAGCTTGCAGATCCAAGACATTTTCAGTCAAGTATTTCTCTGATTAAAGTTTCAGTTTCTCTGGCATTATAAGCTATCAGAGGTAGGCCTCTGATGTGTTTACTTCCAGTGAATGCCCAGCACCAGTAACCACAATCACAGCTCCTTTTGAGACTTGGTTCTCCAATCTTTATTTCTGTGCCTCTTCATTCCCTTGCCTTGTATTTGCTAGACTCCCTTCAGGCTGTTGAGTTTATTTATTTTAAAAGTTTTATTTATTATTTTGAAAGTCAGAATTTACAGACAGGGAGAGTGTTCTTCCATCCACTGATTCACTCACCCAAGATGGACACAATAGCCAACATTGGGCCAGGCCAAAACCAGGAGCGAGGAGCTTCATAAAGGTCTCCCACATTGCAGAAAGGGGCCCAAATACTTGGGTCGTCTTCCACTGCTTTTCTCAGGCCATTAGCAAGGAGCTGGATAGGAAGCAGAGCAGCTGAAACACAGACCAGACCATATGGGTTGCCAGCAGTGCAAGTGGCCACTCAACCTGCTGTGCCACAATGCTGGCCCCTAGGGCTGTGGAGTTTAAATGGGAACAGTATACCCTTACTCTAACCTTCCTAGAAGCAGTTTAATCAGCTAAGGGGCTTTATTGGATATTAGTCATTTAGAGCCTTTTTAGGACTGTTTATTTCTTCTGAGGTGTCTATATAATGGATCCTCAAACCTGAAAGGTCTTGAATTTCTGATCTTTACCACATATTTCCTTATAGTCAGCTTTCAAATGGTCAGTTCTTTCCAATAAATTTCTTTTTGGCAATACTTTGCTAAACATGGCAAAAATCTCGCAGTACACAGTATGGAAGTTCAGTTTTCTCTAAACTCCTGAAAAATCCTTTTTCTTTACACTGCTGGCTCAATACTCTTGTGAACTGACTTGCAGCTCACTGCATGTGCTAATTTTCTCCAATATTTTGTCACTGCAAAGCACATAGCATTATCATTTCAGCCACTGGTATCAGTTTCCTTGCATTGATGGTTTGATGTCTCAGTGCTCACAGAGTAAAGATTTAACTTTGTTTACATTTCATGTCCAAAAAGAGTCTGTGGACAGGAGGTGGGGGAAGCAGTGCTGCTCCACATAATCACTCAGGAAACCAGGCTCATGGAGGCTCCACTATCTTGAAGCTACACCACCTGGAACACTTGGCCTTTGAGGTATCCTTGGCACTGAAGAGCATGATGGAGGAGCATATCAATTCTTAACTCCTTGGGCTTGGATTTATACATATGACTCCTCCTCATGGCCCGTTTGCCCAAACCAATCACTTAACTATAACCTAACCACAAGGAAGCCTGGGAAATCTAAGGATGCATGTAAAACAGTTGGTGAACACTAATTGACTGTACCCCTTGAAACTACTATAGGTATATGCAGATGTGAGAAGACGACTAGGTGTTAGACAGGAATCTACTGGCAGGAAAGTTTTGGAAGTCATTAGTTATTCAACAAATTTCTCTTTCCCAGAATGTTGTTCTTTATTTCCCTGGAGTTTCATTGGTCATGTGCTTTGACCATTCATTACTTTGGGCAATGAAATGTGAACAGAAGGATATCTGTTTCTTCCAGGTGGACTCTTTAAGCCCAACATGCAATTTGTTGTGTACTATCTTTCCATCTCCTCAGTGATTGGTAGTGTTCCAGACATTAGCTTGGGTATCCAAGTGAGGATGACAGGAACTTGAAACCTTACAGTAGCGATAACATGAAATAAACCCCAGTTATAAGTTGCTGGCATGTGGGTGGTTGTTTATTATCAGAAAGTAGTTCATAGCATTCTGACTGATATTGCATTTCTCAGCTTTGTTTCTTTAATACTTTAGCAAATGCTTGTTGAAAGAATTTTGAAGTGACTCCTTTAATTCTTTTTCTCTTAGGAAATATGTGTCTCTCTCTCTCTCTTTTTTAATGTTCATTTATTATGTTCATTTATTATTTATTAATGTTCATTTATTATTATTAGAATCTGAACAAGCGGGCACTCAAATCAGCCTTCCAATTTGGAATGCACAGGGCAGCTTAACCTGCTGTGCCATAAGGCTGGCCCCTTATGTAACTATAGGTATCTCATTAATGATGATGCTCCCAAGCAATACGACCAATTTTTAAATAGTTTCCTGAACAGTATTCAGACCAGTGGCCATTGACAACTTGGAGCTGTGAGAAAGGACTACAGGTGGCTCTTCTTAATCTTGTTTTCCAAGGAACACTTCTCTCTGCAATGAGGGTTAACAGGATATCCTTCAGATACAAAGTCATTCATTGCTTCCATTTATTTCTCACTCTCTCCTTTCCTTCTTGCCTCAGAATTATCCTTCCTCCATTTTACTGAAAAAAAAAAAGAACATTATTCTTAGAAAATAGGTGAGATAGATTTATTGTACATTTGGAATTACTTATACATAGAAGTATTTATTGGAAAAATTTTGAGATTTGGATTCATGAAATATGGGTTTGAATCCTGCTTCTGCTACTCACTAGCCATGAGAATTTTAGATAATTTCTTCATCTGCAAAATGTGGCTAATATATGCTGGATCTTTCACAGTGTTGATATGGAAACAAAAATATAAATTATAACATTTTGAACCAGTGACTTTTTTGACCCTTGCTGTTAATGAGCCATCTAACTGTACTAGAGTGGCTGCTTTTCTTGCAATTTCAAAGAATTTTCAGTTTCCTTTATGAAATTTCTCATACTTTAAATAAAGAGTCATGATTAATGGTTACTTCTAAAGAGCTAACACTGGGGCTAGGGTTCTGGTGCAGTGACACCACCATCCCATATCAGAGCACTGGTTTGAGTACTGGCCACTCTACTGATCCAGCTCCCTGCAAATGCACCTAGGAAAGCAGTGAAGATGGCCCAAGTCCCTGGGCCCTTACCACCACATAGGAGACCCACTGGAGTTTCTAGCTCTTGGCTTCAGCCTAATCCAGACATAGCTGTTGTGAACATTTGGGGAGTGAACCGGTAGAGGGAAGATCTCTCTTTCTCTCACTCTCTCTCTTTCCATCATTCCTCTTCCCTTTCAAATAAACAAAATAATTTTTTTTAAAAAAGAGCTAGGTAATTTCATATAATTAGATTGCTGCCATTGTCCCATCATGGCTACCTTCAACTCAGCTTTCTATCAGACTAGGCTGACTCATGTGTACCATGTCATGGGTTCCCTTGGTTTCCTGTTGAGTTTGGGCAGTTTGCCCATATGAAGCCCTGGCAGAGGCTAAAGGAAGGAGAGGGACTGGTGCTTTGTCACCGTTGCTGGATGACTCTACCAGCTGACAAATGAATTCTCTTAGAGCAACAAGCATGTCTAGTACAGCAAGTGTCTGTACTGTGTCTTCCCCTCTTAATGGCTTGGGTATTAGGCTATTCCTAACTCTTGGATATAGGGTTCCCATGATCCACATCTTTGCAAGTAGTCTTTTTATAAATAAACTCTTATGAAATTATTCTTGTTTGAACTACACCATATGTTTCCTCTTGGGACAGTAAGTATTTCAGTGGAAGTCTCTGTTTAAACCTACTCTCCACGTCCCTACTTTCTCTTTTATTGTTGCTGTTGTTCTTGGCACTTTGTTCTGTGCATGATGTCTCCTATGCATGCTTCTTCTGTGTATTTTTTCTATTTGACACGATGTATCACTGAACATGCAGTGACTTGCCAAATGAGGACTCTCATATTCAGATCTGTAGTATCTTCCTTTGTTTTTATTTTGGAATAATTAAAAACCTACAAAAAGCAGCAAGAATAGATTGAAAAGCTTTATCTTTCTGAACCATTTGAGTAAGTTTTGCCAAGAAGCTCCATAACTCCAAAAGCATCAGTGAGTATTTTGTACAAATAAGTAAAGTTTTTGCATAACCAGAGTAACGCCACTGACATTAGGAAATTCACAATTATGCCTTACTACAACTGAAATCACGGATGTCGCTCAAGGTTTTCCCATTTGTCCAAATAATGTCCCCTATAAACGAATTTAATTCAAGATCTTGTGTTGCAATCAGCTGCCATGCTGGAACACGAGGAAAAGTTTCTGTCTTTATTTTCATGACCTTGACAATTTTATCCAGTTAGTTTAAAAAATCCCTAAGTTTGGTTTATCTAGTGTTTATTTATGATTTGATTCAAGCTGTCTTCTTTTAGGGATGGAATACCACAATAATGACTTCGTGTTCTTCTTATTCATCCAATTAGATGGTACATGCTTTTAATTTGTCCCTTTACTGGTGATATTAACTTTAATAATAATCTGTTTAGATGGTGTCTGCCAGATTTCTCCACTATATTGTCACTATTTTCTCCCTTGCAATTAATGTTTTGTGGAAAGATGAGTTTGTATAAATATTTCATTCCTCACCAAACTTTCACTTAATAATTTCAAGACCTATTGATATTTGGGGGCTGAATTAATTATTCCTACAATGGCTGCTAAATGGTTATTTTCTAATTGTGCCATTTCTTCTTCATTTATTACTTAGCATTCCACTGTTTGGAATTTATTTATCCCAATTTATTTTTTCACTTTTTTATTAATATCTCTGTGGACTTACAAATTTCTATTTTACTCAGAGGGTTATTATTAATTCTGCTGCTCAGATCATCCAGTGGCATCTCTTTCAAACTGACTTCCACAATTGTTTGATCATTTCTTTGATGTATTGAATAAAATATTCAGTCTAACATTTAATTTTCCCTGCTCTAGTCCTGAAACCAATATTTCTTTGAGGAGTCCCACCTCCTTTTAGTAGAGAATAGTATTTAGAAACCAAAGTCTGGGGGGGTGAGCATTGTGGCACAGGGGTTAAGTCACTGCCTGTGATACTGGCTTCCATATGAGTGCTGTTTAGAGTCCTGGTTGTTCCATTTCCATCCGGCTCCTCGCTAATGTGCTTGGGAAAGCAGCAGAAGATGGCCTAAGTGTTTGTGCACCTACACCCAGATGGGAGACCTGGATGGATTTTCAGGCTCCTTACTCCAGCCCTGGCCTCTGTGGCCATTTTGGGAGTGAACCAGCAGATGGAAGATCTCTCTCTCTCTCTCTGTCTCTCTCTCTTTCTGTTTCCCTTTCTCTCTGGAACTCTGCCTTTCAAATAAATAAATAAGCAATTTTTTAAAAGAAGAAACTATTCATTTGAAAGGCAGAGGGGTGTGTGTATGTGTGTGTGTGTGTGTGTGAGAGAGAGAGAGAGAGAGAGAGAGAGAGAGAGAATAGGAATCTTCCATCTGCTGGTTCACTCCCCAAATGGTTGCTGGGGCTGGGCCAGGCTGAAGTCAGGAGCCAGGAGCTTTATCCAGGTCTCCCACTAGGAGACAGTGGTTCAAGCTCTTGGGACATTTTTCCCAGGCTATTAGCAGGGAGCTATATAAGAAAGTGAGCAGCTGGACTCTGGCCTCAGAATCAGCCCTTAAGGCATTTGGATCTGGCTAAAAAAGCCTAAGAAAGCATTTCAAGCATGGAAAGCCAAGACACTGTGGCAAAAATGACCTAAATGAACAATCTCTGTGAGTGAGATCCCAGTGGAAAGAAGTGACCATCAAAGAAGAAGGTACCTTTCTCTGAAGAGAGGAGAGAACTTCCACTTTGATTATGGCCCTGTTTAGATAATGTTGGAGTTTGTGGACTCAAGAGGCTTCCATAGCCTTGACAGCTCATGACAAGAGCCTCGGGTGATCACTGACATCATAAATAAGAGTGTTAATTGTTAAATCAACAACAGGAGTCACTGTGCATTTGCTCCCCATTTAGGATCTCTGTCCTTAATGAGTTGTACTATGAGAATTAATGGTAAAATTAGTCTTCAAACAACACTTTATACTTTTTGTGTCTGTGTGGCTGCAAATTATTATAATATTTACTTAGTATAGAGTTGATCTTCTGTATGTAAAGATAATTAAAAATGAATCTTGATGACGAATGGGATGGGAGAGGGAGTAGGAGGTGAGATTGTTTGGGGGTGGGAGGGTGGGAATGGGGGGAAGAACTGCTATTATCCAAAAATTGTACTTATGAAATTTATATTTATTAAATAAAAGCTTTCCATAATAAATAAATAAATAAATATATATATACAAGTGGGGTTGGTAAAAAGAAAAGAAAGTGATCAGCTGGTAAATGAACTGTACATATGGGATGCTGGTGCTTTCACTTTTTTTTTAAGATTTATTTTATTAATTTGAGAGGCATAGTTACAGAGAAGGGGAGAGACAGAGAGAGAGAGTCTTCAATCCACTGGCAATGGCTGAGTTGAGCAGATCCAAAGACAGGAGCAAGGAGCTTCCTCCAGGTCCCCAGCATGGCCCAAACACTTGGGCCTTCTTCCACTGCTTTCCCAGGCACATTAGCAGGGAGCTGGATTGGAAGGGAGTAGCTGGGGGACTCAAACCAGCACCAGCATGGGTTGCTGGTGCCACAGGCAGAAGCTCAACCCACAACATCACAGCACCGTCCCCTGCCCATTGGTTTTGAAATGTTGCACCCAGACCTGTCAGTACATACAGCTATAGAATTCATATGTGTGTGTGTGTGTGTGTGTGTTTTTCTTTATTTTTTCCTTTTTTGACAGGCAGAGTGGACAGTGAGAGAGAGAGACAGAGAGAAAGGTCTTCCTTTGCCATTGGTTCACCCTCCAATGGCCGCCGCGGCAGGCGCACTGCGCTGATCCGATGGCAGGAACCAGGTACTTATCCTGGTCTCCGATGGGGTGCAGGGCCCAAGCACTTGGGCCATCCTCCACTGTACTCTCTGGCCACAGCAGAGAGCTGGCCTGGAAGAGGGGCAACCGGGACAGAATCTGGTGTGCCGGTGCCACAGGTGAAGGATTAGCTTAGTGAGCCGTGGCGCCAGCTTGTGTGTGTGTTCTAACATACATTCACAAGTACATTAGTTACGTATTGCTATATGACAAACTACCCCTAAACTTATTGGCTTAAAGCAATGAGTATTCATTACTTCACAGTTTCATTTAGGATTCAGAAGCAGACCAGCTGGGAAGTTTTGACTTTTTGGATCTCCAGAGTTTATAGTCAAGATATTTGCTAGGACTGTAATTTTCCTAAGGCATGACTGGGGCTGGAGGACTCATTTTGACTGTGGCTTACTTGCATGTTTGGTGAGTTAGGACTGGTTGTTTGTAGAAAGCCTCAATTCCTCATGCTATTGACATCTCTGTTAGCTGCTTGAGTGTCATTATAGCATTGTGGCTGGCTTTTCCCAGAGTGAGTAGAACCAAAGAGGAATCCAGAATGCCACAGTGAATACAACCCACTCATATTTCCCTGGCTACCTACAGAGCATCTCTTCCACTGTATGTCCAGCCTGAAGGTTGTCTTTCTGTTGACTCCCTTCACATCCTATTCTCAAAAGAGGTAAAGGTTGTTGAGTTCAGGGATGTTAGTCCACTGACTCAGACATGTGTGTCGTGACTTCTGCAATGCATCATTGCATAGGCAGGATATAAACAAATGATGTTTGCACACCTCATTATTTTTACAATATCCTATTGCTTATGCTAGTCAACTCTACTCAGTATGGGAATGGTGCAAATAAATAAGAAAAAGTGGGGAGTTGTTTTAGATGCAGGCTACCATGATATCTATATTTATTTCTCTATCTATCTATCTACCTACCTACCTACCTACCTATCTATCTATCATCTATCTATCCTATGAGTTTATACCATGGGATACTTCTACGTTTTCCTCTTTCCATGACAGTGAGAAAGTTGGTTTCCATTAATCCTATATATTCTCAACATAATCAAATCTACTGTCTCTCTATGTCCAGCTACCACTGCTACTCCACCCCCACCCTATGTAAATGCTTTTCTCAACTCATGTGAGCTCTTAATGCTTTGCCAGGCCATGCAGCTCCTCCTCACTCTCAACCCATATGGAATAAGTATCTCATAAGGACTCTACCAAATGTCTTTAGAACTGAGTTATTCATAAAGACAGGTAAGTAGGTACGTCTTTTTTTCTTTTGGTTCAGAATTTTAGTGTGGCAAGAGGAAGAATTTGTAACTCTGAGATTTGAATTAGAAAATCAAATGTTTAGATTTACCCTAAATTAAAAATGGCTCCTTGGAATGATGCAGAGTTCCGCAAACTCTGTTACATTCCTGTGTATGAGAACACTTTCAAATTTTGGAGAAAATGAAATTAAAAGATGTTTACTTTGACTCAAAAAATTGAAATCCATGTAATAATTTTTCATAATATATATTATCTATGAACTTTTTGATGAAGAAACTATGCATGGATTTGAAAAGTATGTTTCCAATGCAAATAAACACCTTTTTTATTTGCACACACTTGTTAAGTGAATCTTCGTAAATGAGTCAGGTGCTGATTTAGTCTGCAAGCAGTTCTTCTTATAGGAGATATATTGGTGTAGTCTACAGCTGCATTTTTTTTACCTCCTTTTTCTCTTTACCTCTTCCCTCCCTTTTCTCCTCTTTCTTTTTAACTTTTCACAAATACATCCTCTCCCATTTTGTTTTAGTTGTCTTTGCTTCAAGCTTCTTAAATGACATCTATGGCACATGCAAAGACATTGTTTATTCTCATAGTAGTCCTCAGGTTGTGTGCAGCTAAACAAACAAACGTCCACTGATGCTTCATTTAAAAAATTGAGTGCATTAGAATGAACTTTCACATGTTAGCCCTTTACTTCCAAGAGCATGCTCCCTTTGAGAGCATGGGAATATAAATTTCAAAGCATCTCTATTATTTCTATGTCTCTGCTGAAGGGCTTACAAGAGATATGTGGTTTTCGGAATAAGAAATAAGAAGAAGCAAGGTCAGATTTCCAACACAGAAATAGTGATTATTCTAGTAATATACCTTCTTTCTTTCTTTTTTTTTTTTTTTTTTTTGACAGGCAGAGTGGACAGTGAGAGAGAGACAGAGAGAGAAAGGTCTTCCTTTTGCCGTTGGTTCACCCTCCAATGGCCGCCGCTGCAGCCGGCGCACCGCGCTGATCTTGGCAGGAGCCAGGAGCCAGGTGCTTTTCCTGGTCTCCCATGGGGTGCAGGGCCCAAGCACCTGGGCCATCCTCCACTGCACTCCCTGGCCATAGCAGAGAGCTGGCCTGGAAGAGGGGCAACCGGGACAGAATCCGGCGCCCCAACCGGGACTAGAACCCGGTGTGCCGGCGCCGCAAGGTGGAGGATTAGCCTATTGAGCCACGGCGCCGGCAATATACCTTCTTTCAACTATATGCAGATGTGTCACACAAAATATCATTCCCACTCCTGGCCGTTCAGTTCTGCAGAAAGCTTGGGAGATTTATCAGATGAGACGTGTCCACTGGGCTATGAGCCAGAGGCTCCAGACACATTGGAGGGACAAAAATCATGCATTAGCAATCTGTTAAGTCACTATGTCCTTTAACTGAAAGACAGATAATAGTCTTTTCTGCAAGAACTTGGAAGTGGGCTTGATTAAATCACTCACAGATTTGCACAAGATTTGGGGAATTTGGATATGAGGGTGTTCTCTATTCATAGAAATATCAATTTATTTTACTCTGCCTGTGGAATGATGCATGGCAAAAGTGACAACACACACATGTCCAAGCCAGGGGACTGACACCTCAGAGCTCAACAATGCTTAGCCCTCACTTGGGGAATAAGATGTGGAATAAGTCAGAGGAAGGACTACCCATTGAGTATGGACACAGAGGGAAAGGCTGCTCAGTAGGTAGCCAGGGGGAATGTGAGTGTGTTCATATTTAGTGCACTCCATGGTCTCTTTGGCTAAACTGATTCAAAGCTATTATTTTATGTCAATTTTGTGCTGTGAAGAATTCACCATAGCCCATAGAGCAATCTAGACTTTTTAAAATAAGCCCAGTGCCAAATTTTACCTAAAGTTAACTGTTTGGAAGTGTCATTCCAACAAATTAGGGAGATGGTAAAATGAACAACCATAAACATTTTAGAAATGTGATGATGGGCACTTTGTAGGAGGACATAAAAATTCCTAGATAAGACAGTATGACAACATTAACCACAGAAAATAATATAGGGAGTTTCCAAACACTATTTTTATTTTGGGCTTCTGTTAAACTGTATTAAAACTTTGTGAAATAAAACTAGAATTGGCTTTTGGTCACTATTTTTTGTGATTTTTATGGAGATAACAAAAGAGACAAATTTCTCCAGGTTGCGTGTTGATATTAATTTTTTTCTATTCACCTTAATTTTAGCTTTTTTGGATCCTTAAATGTGTTCATTTAAATGGAAAGAAGGATGTTAGTGTTAAGAAAATAAAAAGGCTCTCTATGATCTTACTCTGGGGAAGGAAGATTGGCAAGAAATATAAATCCCGGGGGTTCTTCCCCAGGAGTTATCATGAAAAAAATTTAAAAAACTAAAAGCTAAACAAAACTTGTTTTTACTCTACTTTCAATGTAAAAGTCTCTTTTCCTGAGAATTTATTCATTCTTTCATTTGTCTTTATGAGATAACTAAAAGAGATTATAGGGCAAATGGATATTCCCTACAACTTATTAGTAAAAGAGTAAGATAAAAATTAACTCCAGGAAACAATATGATGTTGTGGGTTCTGCATTCACACAGGCCGTGTTTGATGTTAACTACCAACTATGTGGGTAAATTACTTCATGTCTGTGAGTCTGCACTTGTGTGCAGCTAATAGTAATACCTACTTTTCAGTCCATTTTGTCCCGCAACAGAATACCACAGACAGGGTAATTTATAAGAACAGAAATTCTTTTTTGACTGGGACTGGGAATTCTAAGATCAAGGGCTGGCATCTGTGAAGGTGCTGACATGTCCTTACATGGCATAAGACAGAAGGGCAAGAAAGGGAAGAAATCCTTCCATAAAGTCCTTTCATATGGGCCATGTCATCTCATTCACAAAGGAGGGAACTCCCTAGCCTAATCATCTCATAAAATCCCCACCTCCTAACAATATCACAGTGACAACACCTGATTTTTGGGAGGGAATGCAGTCAGATCACAGCATCTACATCTCCAAGTTATTGTGATGATTTAAAGAGATAATATCTGTGTGATAGTTAGCCAAGTACATAATTTAACCATTATATTGATAAATCTCTCACCTGTTGTATCGTGTCATTCTCACACATAATGTGTCTTTTCTCTATTTCATTTATATTCTTCCTCTCAATACTTAGGAATGCCTTACTTTCATGAAGCTAGTGCTTTGGTTTGTTTTCTGAAAAGTCCATTCTTGTAATTAAGTGCATCTCTGATCTTAATTAGTTCTTCTAGCTCAACCAGGCTATAATTTTGAAACCATGAGGAAAAGGGTAGGGTTCAGAAAAAGTCAAATCTCTCACCCTCCGCTTAGACTCTGTCCTTAGAGAACTAACAAGGTAATCAGTCATTTTCTCTCCTGTAGAAGCTGAGAAGTATTTGTTCACCACTTTAAATAATTTTCTTTGGCTTCCCCTCCATAACCATTGTAATCCATAAGCTGTACTTTGGAAATTTATATTCATTAAATAAAAGTTTTAAAAAAAAGAAAACAAAAACAAAACAAAACAAAAAAATAATTTTCTTTGGAGACAGGGAGTTCATCCAAGAAGCTGGTACACATGTTAGCTCAATTTTCAAGTGTAAAGGCCAATGATCAATCACTAGGTGAATGAAAAAACTTTGCTAATCTGAATGGCCAATATGGAGGTATTTTAACAGACATAATGGTATACTGTTGGAAAATCTATGCAGAGGCAAAGCATTATGGATTGTGGTTATTTATTTCCTGTGTTTTGGGTCATGGGCAGCCACAACTTAATGCTTTGCAATATTCTCCAGACCCTAGTCTAGTGAAGGATAGTTACACTAAAATAAAGGGAAAAAGGGGCTTTTCCCTTCTCCAAATCTGATAAAATGGTGTGTTCTACTCCAGAAGAAAAGTTTTATAGCAATTAAAAGCAATCAAATGATTATCGAACCATACTCATTGTCTTAGCTAGGTTGCTGAAACAAAAATACCATAACCTGGGTGACTTAAACACAGAAATCTACTTCTTACATTTCTGGAAGCTAGAAATCTGACACGGAGTGCCAGCATAGAGAAGTTCTAGTGAGGATTCACTTCCTGATTTGCCTTCTCCCTGAGTCCTGTGTGGGTAGATAAAGTGAGCCCTGGTCTCTACTTCTTATCAAGATACTGGTCTCATCATAGAATCCTCCCTCTCATAATCTTATCTAAATCCAATTATCTCTCAAAGGCACATTCTCCAAATACTGTAACATTGTGGGACAGGGCTTCAACATATGTATTTGAAGGGGACACAAACAGTCAGTCCATAACATTTATCTTTCTCACCTTATGATATTCTATACAAATCAGCTATGGAGATACATTTAAATGTAATTACTATTCCTTTGGAATTACATATGAACTTAATATTTTACTCCTAGTAGACTTTAAATCAAAGTTATTAATAAAATTATTCAGTTCTAATGTGCTGTGATCCAATTCAATTTTGGAGTTGAAGATGAGAAAATTGACCCAATATCTTTTTCTTTTTAAGCATTTCATTTAATTCCTGATATTTTCTCATGTGGTAGAGAAATTTTAGAAGAAAATATTTTCTCTTGAATGTTTCCTCCCACTGTTAACAAAAAATGTTATGCAATGAACATCTTCCATTCCTCTGTGGGATTCTCTGACCACTGTTGCAGGCAGGATGTGGCATTAGATGGACAAACATGACCTTGTGATCCCTCTACTAATGTGGACATTTGAGGAAGATTAAGCAGATTTTCCAAACAACTGGTTTTGGGTTTAAGAGCAGTGAAAGCAATGAGTTAGATAAAAGGGAATCACAACCCTGGCTCACCTTGGCACCAAGTTGTCTTTGAAATCATAAGTTATCTTTCTCTTAGCAGTGAAAATCTTAAAACAACTCACTGCTTAGTGACTCTGAAAAAAAGTTTGAACAACTAATGATAAGATTTTTCATTATTTTGTGAAGAAAACAAACTCCTTGAATCTTCCCAAGTTTGAGGTAACTTGTTCTTAATCTCATGCTTTTGATTTGTAGACCACGAGCTGACATAGGTTGTTTTGTGGTTGTGGAGTTGCTTTGGAGGTAAGGATCTGATCACCCTGGGCAAGGCTCTTAATCTCTATATTCATAGATGAATTGAACTACTGGTGAATTAAAATAAACAGTCTTTCCAAACTGTGATTTACTTCAACTGTTAGTTTAACTCCATGGGAAATAAGATGAAGCTGGAACTTAAGACAAGTACTTTCAACATTAAGTGTGGTGTTGACTGACTGCTATTTAGCTAGGAAAGAAATGTGGAAGGCAGAGACAGAGTTGTTCCACTTATTCAACAGAATCTAAAAATGAAAATACAACAATCCTACTTCTTTAAGGAAAATGAGGAGTTTTGAGATGACTTAATTATTCTATTTGCATTAGAAGCATTTGTTTTGCCTCTTTTTGCATTTGACAGGTTACTTTAGAGAACCCTAATATAATTTTGATAGTCACATATTTTGTTGGTAAAAGCAGTGAGTTTTGTGGCAAATATGAATCACTTTTTATAGAAACAGATGACCCATGAACCAACACAATAACTGGTAAGGAGAAGTCCTCTAGTAGATCACATTATACTTACCAAAGTATAGGCAAACACAGATCCAACACAGGTGATGCAGTGTTATGGCAAGTTGATATGCCAAAAGGTGAAGCCTGGGAGAGATGATGTTTGGAGATTCAAGTGAGGCAAATTATATCATTAGCAAGTAAGCAGGATGCTTATTGGAAGGAATTAAAGTCTGGCAAATGAATTTCCAGAAGAAATTCCCAGAAATTCTGGCAAGTAAGTTTTCAAGTCTTATGACAGCTAGATTACTAAGAAGGCATTCAAAGTAATAAGTTAGATATAGGGGCTGGCATTGGGGCATAGAAGGTAAAGTTGGCATTTGCAATGCTGCACTGGTTCTAGTCCTAGCTGCTCCACTTCCTATTCAGCTCTCTACTAATGGCCTGGAAAAAGCAGTGGAAGATGCCTCAAGTACTTGGACCCCTTGCTGGAACTCCAGGCTGTTGACTTTGGCCTGCCATAGTCCTGACCGTTGTGGCCATCTGGGGAGTCAACCAGCAGATGGGTGATCTCTCTCTTTCTCTCTCTCTCTCTCTCTCTAACTCAGACTTCAAATAAATAAATAAATCTTAAAAGAAGACATTAAACACAAGAACAGGGAGACAGGGAATGAACTACAAACAAGTGGTGACTGAGTTTCACAAAAAAGGCAGAAGCTCCACTCAGCCAGTCAGTCAGTCAGTCAGCAAACATGAATTTGTACCACCATGATACTGGATTCTGAGGTATAAAGGAAAATAAGGTAAAGTTGTTGGCTTTAACTGACATTTAGAGACTTGCAAACAAGTTTAAGACCTAACTAGGAGCAAGTGTCACATGATGATGAATACCTGAAGAGAGTACTGTCATTCTATCTTTTCTGTCAAGTTTCAGGAATGGTTTTAGAATTAGGGGTGTAGAGTGGAGACAAATCCATGAGGAAGGAAAGACTGGAGAGGTCAGGAAGAGTAAGGGTGTGTCTCAATTGAAATAGTGGTACAGAAGTATAAAAATGGAATTTCCAAAGCTTATATTGTATATTTCATAATTGCTTGAAAAGAACAGGAAAAGAGCTGGGAAGAGAGTTGGAATTTCTTAATCTCAGAAAAGAGTAAGCTTTACACATCTTAGTGGATCTGACTATCAAAGAATTTCATGAGGGACAATTTGTAAGATATAAAACCATTTATCTGAGGTGAGAGGAAACCATCTAAGAAACGGCAGATGTATTAAGCCATAATTTTCTTCTATTTGTTTATTTTTCTAGAGAGGGAAATCTGTGATTTACTTGTCTTCTAAAGCATTTCTTATTAGTATCCATATGAGATTTTGGTATTTGCTTATGGTATTTGGTTGACACATGTTGTTTCTATTAAGTGTAAGGATGTAAGCATTTGTATTTCAGACTTTGAAAACTGCCGGTTCATGTTTTTTGCCCATTTCTTACCTGGATTGGTTGTTTTGTTTTTCTGAATTTCTTGATCTCCTTATATATTCTGAATATTAATCCTTTATCAGATGCCTATTTTGCAAATATTTTCTCCCATTCTGTAGATGGCCTCTTTACTTTGTTGAATGTTTCCTTTGCCATGCAGAAGATTCATTTATCTATTTTTCCTTTTTTTTTTTTAACTTTTATTTAATGAATATAAATTTCCAAAGTACAGCTTATGGATTACAATGGCTTCCCCCCAATTACGTCCCTCCAACCCGCAACCCTCTCCTTATCCACTCCCTCTCCCCTTCCATTCACATCAAGATTCATTTTCGATTCTCTTTATATACAGAAGATCAGTTTAGCATACATTAAGTAAAGATTTCAACAGTTTGCTCCCACACAGAAACATAAAGTGAAAAATACTGCTTGAGTACTAGTTACAGCATTTAATCTCAATGTACAGCACACTAAGGACAAAGATCCTACATGAGGAGTAAGTGCACAGTGACTCCTGTTGTTGACTTGACAAATTGACACTCTTGTTTATGGCATCAGTAATCACCCTAGGCTCTTGTCATGAGCTGCCAAGGCTATGGAAGCCCCCTGAGTTCACCGACTCTGATCATTTTTAGACAAGGCCATGGTCAAAGTGGAAGTTCTCTCCTCCCTTCAGAGAAAGGTACCTCCTTCTTTGATGACTCATTCTTTCCACTGGGATCTCACTCGCAGAAATCTTCCATTTAGTTTTTTTTTTCTTTTTTCAGAGTGTCTTGGCTTTCCATGCCTGAAATACTCTCATGGGCTTTTCAGCCAGATCCGTATGCCTTAAGGGCTGATTCTGAGGCCAGAGTACTGTTTAGGACATCTGCCATTCTATGGGTCTGTTGTGTATCTCACTTCCCATGTTGGATCATTCTCTCCCTTTTTTTATTCTATCAGCTAGTATTTGCAGACACTATTCTTGTTTATGTGATCCCTTTGGTTCTTAGACCTATCATTATGATCAATTGTGAACAGAAATTGATCACTGGGACAAGTGAGATGGCATTGGTACATGCCACCTTGATGGGATTGAATTGGAATCCCCTAGTATGTTTCTAACTCTACTGTTTGAGGTAAGTCAGCTTGAGTATGTCCCGAATTGCACATCTCTTCCCTCTCTTATTCCCACTCTTATATTTAACAGTGATCACTTTTCAGTTAAGTTTCAGCA
The DNA here is from genome assembly GCF_964237555.1 of Oryctolagus cuniculus. Taxonomy (NCBI): domain Eukaryota; kingdom Metazoa; phylum Chordata; class Mammalia; order Lagomorpha; family Leporidae; genus Oryctolagus; species Oryctolagus cuniculus. The sequence continues at coordinate 53,388,144 of NC_091435.1, forward strand.
CTTAAGAAGAATTGTGTATTGATTATAGTACTCAACCAAAAGTATTAAGTAGAACAAACAAACAAAAAATACTAAGAGGGATAACATATCAAGTTGCTCATCAACAGTCAGGGTGAGGGCTGATCAAGTCACCGTTTCTCATAGTGTTCATTTCACTTTAACAGGTTTCCTTTTTGGTGCTCAGTTAGTTGTCACCTATCAAGGAGAACAAGTGGTATTTGTCCCTTTGGGATTGGCTTATTTCCCTCAGCATAATGTTTTCCAAATTCCTAACAGGGATCACTTTTCAGTTAAAATTTAAACACCTAAGAATAATTGTGTGTTAATTACAGAGTTCAACCAATGGTACAAGAACAAAAAAAATACTAAAATGGATAAAGTATTACATTGTACATCAACCGTCAGGACAAGAGCTGATCAAGTCACTGTTTCTCATAGTGTCCATTTCATTTCAACAATTTCCCCTTTGGTGCTCAGTTAGTTGTTGCCAATCTTGGTGCTCAGTTAGTTGGCACCAATCAGGGAGAAAATATGATATTTGTCCCTTTGGGACTGGCTTAATTCACTCAGCATGATGTTTTCCAAATTCCTCCATCTTGTTGCAAATGACCGGATTTCAATGTTTTTGACTGCTGTATAGTAATCTATAGAGTACATGTCCCATAATTTCTTTATCCGGTCTACTCTTGATGGGCATTTGGATTGGTTCCAGGTCTTAGCTATTGTGAGTTGAGCTGCAATAAACATTAAGGTGCAGACAGCTTTTTTGTTTGCCAATTTCATTTCCTTTGGGTAAATTCCAAGGAGTGGGATGGCTGGTTTGAATGGTAGGGTTATATTCAGGTTTCTGAGGAATCTCCAAACTGACTTCCATGGTGGCTTAACCAATTTGCATTCCCACCAACAGTGGGTTAGTGTCCCTTTTTCCCCACATCCTCGCCAGCATCTATTGTTGGTTGATTTCTGAATGTGAGCCATTCTAACTGGGGTGAGGTGAAACCTCATTGTGGTTTTGATTTGCATTTCCCTGATTGCTAGTGATCTTGAACATTTTTTCATGTGTCTGTTGGCCCTTTGCATTTCCTCTTTTGAAAAATGTCTATTGAGATCCTTGGCCCATCTCTTAAGTGGGTTGTTTGTTTTGATGTTGTGGAGTTTCTTGATTTCTTTGTAGATTCTGGTTATTAATCCTTTATCTGTTGCATAGTTTGCAAATATATTTTCCCATTCTGTCGGCTGACTCTTCACTTTCCTGACTGTTTCTTTTGACGTAGAGAAACTTCTCAATTTGATGCAATCCCAAATGTTAATTTTGGCTTTGACTGCCTGTGCTTCTGGGGTGTTTTCCAAAAAGTCATTGCTGGTACCTATATCTTGCAGGGTTTTTCCAATGCTCTCTAATAATTTGATGGTGTCAGGTCGTAGATTTAAATCTTTAATCCATATTGAGTGAATTTTTGTGTAAGGTGAAAGGTAGGGGTCTTGCTTCATGCTTCTGCACGTGGAAATCCAATTTTCCCAGCACCATTTATTGAATAGACAAATGAATAGCTTCATTTGTCTATTTTTGCTTTTATTACCTGTGCTTCTGAAGTCTTTTCCAAGAAGTCTTTGCCTAGGCCAAGGTCTTCTGGTGTTTACACTCTGTTTTCCTCTAGCAATTTGATAGTTTCAGGTGATAGGTTTTGATCCTTGATCCATTGTGAATTGATTTTTTTTTGTATATGGTGTAAAGTACGGTTGGTGTTTCATACTTCTGCATGCAAAGATTGAATTTCCCCAACACTATTTGTTGACTAAACTGTCCTTTCTCCAAGGAATGATTTTACCTCATTTGTCAATATTTAGTTGGTTGTAACTGCCTGGATTAATTTCTGGAGTTTATATTCTCTTCCTTTAGTCCATATGTCTACTCTTGTGCCAGTAGCAAGCTGTTTTGATTATAACAGCCATGTAGTATGTCTTGAAATCTGGTATTGTGATGCTTCCATCCTCATTTTTATTGTTTAAGATTCATTTGGGTATTTGGGTATTTAGGGTCTTGTGTTTACCTATGAATTTTAGGATTTTTTTCCAGATCTGAGAAGAATGCCCTCAGTATTTTGATTGTGATCCCATTGAATCTGTAAATCACTTCGGGCAGTTTGGACATTTTGATGATATTAATTCTTACAATCCATGAACTTCGAAGATTTTTTCTTTCTTTGTTTTCTTCTATTTCTTTCTTTACTGTTTTGTCATTTTCATTGTAGATAACTTTTACACCCTTGGTTAAATTTACCCCTATTTATTTAGATTTTTTTATATCTATTGTGAAGGGTATTGATCTTATAAGTGTTTCTCAGCCATAGCATTGTTAGTGTAAACAGATGCTATTGATTTTTTTTAAAAGATTTTACTTATTTGAGAGGTAGAGTTACAGACAGTGAGAGGGAGAGACAGAGAGAAAGGTCTTCCATCTGCTGGTTCAGTCCCCAAATGGCCACAATAGTTGGAGATGGGCGGATCCAAAGTCAGGATCCAAGAGATTTTTCTGGGTCTCCCACAGGGGTGCAGGGGCCCAGGGACTTGGGTCATCCTCCATTGCTTTACCAGGCATGGTAGCAGGGAGCTGGATCAGAAGTGGAGAAGCCAGGACTTGAACTGGCACCCATATGGGATGCTGGTGCTGCAGATCAGAGGTATAACATATTGTGCCACAGTGTTGGCCTCTGAGTTTATGCTCTGTAACTTCTCCAAATTCTCTTATGAACTTCAATAGTCTTTCAGTGGAGTCTTTTGGTTATTCTACATCAAAGGATCATGTCATCTACAAAAAGAAAATTTGACTTCCTCCTTTCCAATTTATATCTATATGATTTAATTTTCTTTCTTAATGGCTCTGGATAAAACAAAATGAATAGTAATAGTGAGAATGGACATCCTTGTCTGGTTCCAGATCTTAGTGGAAATGCTTCCAGCCTTTTTCCATTCAATATGTTGCTGGCTGTGGGTTTGCTATATATTGCCTTGATTATGTTGAGATTTATTTCTGCTATGCCTAAGTTCTTTTTAAGGTTCTTATTATGAAAGGATGTTGCATTTTATTAAATGCTTTCTCTGTATCTATTGATAAAATCATATGGTTTTTATTCTTTATTTTTCTTAATATGGCATCATGTTTATTGATTTGTGTATGTTGTACTATTTGTGATTTTAGATGCTATGTTAAAAGCTTACAAGACAATGTAATAATATCAGCAAATTTCTTTATTCCAACCATATAAATACTGAACTTTGGCCACTGTTGAGGAATCTGTTAGGTAGTATTGGTTAGCCTAGGAAATTGATTGCCTTCCCTTTTCTTGCTGTGTGATTTTGACAAAATCAATGAATGGTTATCTACTGCTTTCCTCATCCCTGAAATGCTTAAGTCATGCAGATATTATAGGTTTGAAATTCAATGATGATGACATACATAAATTCAAATGTTTGCAATTGGAATTTACAACTTTCTCCAAATATAATTCTGCTTTCCACTCCCAGCTTCATTACCACAAGATTCCTGAACATATCCTCCTCCTCAGCAAAATGAAATAACATTTGACTTGGGAGGCTCTTGTTCAGCTTTCTTTTCTATTTCTATCCAGGACATTTTTGTAATCTCCTATTTATGCAAAACAATGAACAAGAAATCAAAGCATCTCTTCTTACTTGTTTCCTTGATTAGTCTGGCTCAAGAAGAGGTACTGCCTGCCTGTTTTTTTTTTTTTTTTTTTTCTGGAGCATTTTGTTTCAACCAAAATTCAACAGGAATCTTCCCCATAATTTGGATATATCAGAGAGATGAAGCTCTAGTAGGCTATCTTGCTTTATAGTTAGCAACTCATTTGGGGGGTTTCTGTGCTCATATTAGTACTGTATCAGAAAAAAATAGAACAAAATTTAAAAATATACAATGATTTGCAATTTTAAAAAATTATTGAGGAAACTAATGGGATATTCTCTACCAGAATTCTCAGGGCCATACCGCTCTGTTTTTGTATTTATTCTTCTATTTTTCTTATATGTCTGAAGTAGTAATGATTTTTTCAGAATATGCCTGTATCATTTTGTTTAATTGTTAATAAATGTCTAACTAACAACAAAGGTAAATAATACAGAGAATCACAATCAAGTGTCAGGGATTTTAAATGTTATCAGTATTGCTAGCCTTATTATAAATAGGTAATCAAAGTTCAGAAAGGTTAAGTAAATTAACCAGTTCTAACCATTAATATTTTTTCCCTTCAGGATTCAAATTCAGCTCTTCCTTACTCTAAAATGGAAATTCTGTAATATCCTGAGACAAATTTCAAATTATAACTATAAAATGCTACTTGCCAGGGTAAGAGGCAAACTTTCTTATCTTAAACTTACTTGTTCCAAATGAGGCCATGAGGGCAGGTAGTTGGTGTAGTAGTTAACATGCCACTGGGGTCGCAGCCTCTCATATTGGAGTCCCTGCCTTCAAGTCTCAGATCTGCTTCTGATTCCAGCACCCTGGGAAGCAGCAGGTGATGACTCAAGTCCTTAGGTCCCTGCCATCAAGACCTGGATTGAGTTCCAAGCTCTTGGCTTCAGCCTGGCCATGCTCTGTTTATGTGGACATTTGGGGATGAACCAGTGGATGGGGGATCTCTATCTTATCAAGTAAACAAAAAGTCAATAAATTTTAAAATTAAAATTGAGGGGATATTTTTTCTCCTGGGCTAGGCACATACTAGGTGCTCAATATACAAATATAGCAGGAGTGGGTCACAGTATGGGCTCCAGAACTCTACGGGGGAGTGCATTGGAGCGCATGCTCAGGTGTGGCTACTCCTGAACTTCAGTGGCTGCTCATGACCCTTCTGGGGGAGAGAGAGAAGTTTCCTGGAGGAAGAAGTCTGGGCAATACAGCCACAGAGATTTGTTGACATATTTGCTAGAGAAGACTTCTGCTAGACAAGACATTTAGGAAGATATTTCATGACTGTCAGTAAGATAGCTCCCAGCTGCATTACTGCTGCCCACTGCCATCTCTTCTGCTGTCAGACTTCCTGGTCTGCGGCAAGGCCATTATTCCCTGACCACCAACCACTAACCCTGATCTCTGAATTGCTCGACTGTAGTAATGAGCAGAGGAAATAAGTAATAGCTTCAAATCAATGTCTGGAAGGCACAGCCGAGGAGTAATTCTTTGATTCTTTAGTGTCATTGGTATGTAAGATTATCTCAGTACTCTCAGGAATAACTGTCCTACTGTTTGCAGAACTAAACATAGACAGGGTGGGTGTTTGGTGCAGTGGTTAAGGCGCCACATCTGAGTGCCTAGGTGCAAGTCCTTGCTTTGCTTCTTATTCCAATTTCTTGATATTGCACACCCTAAGAGGCAGCAGGTAATGGCTCAAGTAATTAGGTCCCTGCCACCATGCGAGAGACCCAGATTTTGAATTCCTGGTTCCTGGCTTTGGCCTGATCCAACCCCAGCTATTGATGGCATTTTGGGAATGAACCAACATATCATAAGTCTCTATTTCTCTCTGTCTTTATTTTTTCTTTATTAAAAATTATTTATGTATTTATTTCAAAGGCAGTCACAGAGAGAGGGGAGGAGAAACCATGTGCGTGACAGGGGTCCAAGTAGTTGGGCCACCTTCTGTTGCTTTCCTAGGCATATTAGCAGGGAGCTGGATCAGAAGCAGAGCAGGCAGGACACAAACCGGTGCCCATAAGGGAGGCAGGTGCTATAGATTGTAGCTTAACCCACTGTGCCACAGTGCTGGCCCTATTCTCTGCTTTTCAAACAAATTAATAAATACATTTTTAAAAATAATTAACACATGGAAGCTAAAATACTCTTCAATAAAGTAATATATTTTCTTTTCTAAACTGTTTCTTATTTTCTGATATATAAAATATAGGTACTAGAGAATAATTTTTTAAAGATTTATTTATTTATTTGAAAGGCAGAGTTACAGAAAAGCAGAGGCAGACAGAGTGAGAGAGTTTTCCATCTGCTTGTTCACTCCCCAATAGGCCACAACAGCCACAGCTGGGCCAATCCAGAACCAGGGGTCGGGAGCTTCTTCCAGGTCTCCCAGGTGGGTGCAGAGGCCCAAGCACTTGGGCTGTCTTCCACTACTTTCCCAGGCCCATTAGTAGAGAGCTGGATCAGAAGTGGAGCAGCCGGGACTTGAACAGGTGTTCATGTGGGATGCTGGCACTGCAGGCAGTGGCTTTACCTGCTATGCCACAGTACTGGCCCCCAAGAGAATGTTATTACATAGAGAAAAGTTGAAAGAAGAGAAAAAATATCCTTCATAATTCTACGACAGTAGATAAGAGAATTATTGCTAACATTTTGGTGGAATGTTTTGCTAATCTTGGCATTCTCTAGAAGTTGATATATATATATATATTATACATATGGTTTGTGAATACTTTAATAAGTTGTTAAAATGCAAATATCTTCTAATACATCTTGTATTAGATGTTATATTTTCTTTTAAAGATTTATTCATTTATTTGAAAGTCAGAGTTACACAGATAGAGAAGGAGAAGTAGAGAGAGAGGTAGAGGTCTTTGATTTACTTGTTTACTTCCCAGTTGGCCACAATGGCTGGAGCTTCGCCAATCCAAAGCCAGGAGCCAGGAGCTTCTTCCAGGTCTCCCACACAGGTGTAGGGGCCCAAGGACTTGGGCCATCTTCTACTGCTTTCCCAGGCCTCAATGTAGAGCTGGATCGGAAGTGGAGCAGCTGGGACTTGAACTGGCGCCCATATGGGATGCCGGCACTGCAGGCAACCGCTTTACCCATTATGCCACAACACCGAACCCTGTATTTTCAATATTATAAAGTCTCCTAAATATAAATGCATAATTGTTATATACTGTTCACATAGATAAGCTATAACTGCCCAAGTTAATATACTTGGCTATCCACAGAACTAGGTCTAGAAACAATTTTCTAATATTCAACGATGGGCATGATGCAAGCACATTTTGTTTTTGTTTATAATCTTTCCTGGTGAAGGGTCGTATTAGAAATAGAATGGGGATTTTGATGAAAGCTGAAATTATCCACTGTTAAGGAGCCTCACATTTTGTGTGCTTAGTCGTTTCTCATGGTTCCCATATGACCACACTGTTTAGAAGCAGTTGGATACTGCAAAAGAACAAGGCCAATCGTACACTCTGACGGGATCCATTTTGCCTTCAAAGACTACATCACCTTTGTGTCTGTATCAGATGGAAGAAAGGCAACTTTATTTCAGTCTCTACAGTAGGCTTTAGGGTGGGATTATGCTGTGGTTTATTTATAGTAATTTGATCTATAGTTTGATTAAGAACATTGAGATTCCATGTTCCAAACTTTCCTTGTCATTTTTTGCGGATGAAGAAATAGGAATGTGGACGTCCAATCATCTGTCTGAGGTCACGGAGGGAGATGATTGCACAACTGGAATGTAAGCCTCACTATTTGTCTGAATCCTTGGCTTTGTCCTTGGGCCCTGCTAGAGGGATAAAGCTTTTCTCTTCCCAAGCAATGACTTTGAGTGCCAGCTTTCTGAGATTTATTTGACACTGAATCTAAGCTTTGTGACCAGTAGTTAGCAGGAGCAGAAGGGGAGGAATTACTTATCCTTTGGCATACATTTACATGCAAATAAACCTTTTCTATGCATTGTGGAAGGGTCTGAAATTGTCACATACAAAATATATCTTGTATCAAATGTTGCTTTGAAGAATTCACATTAGAGGCCTTCCCCAAACAGCTACAGTGCTTCTTTTTCTTAGTCCCAGAACTACTATCTACTGTAATTTTAATGAAAAGATACTGAATTAATTACATTATTCATAATTTCTTTTCTATTATTTTCCCCTAATGTTTTTGAATGGCTTACATTGTATATTATGTATACAATGAAGCTTTAGGTTTAAATAGAAAATTATAATCATAGAAAAAGAATATCATAATAACCCAGGCAAGTTCAATCCACATGGTTATGTGACAGAGTTTTCCTTTAGCCCTGAGGCGTTTGCATGGAATCTCATTTAACTGATAGAAAATGAATCTCATTTGATTAACACAAACAATGTAATTTCAAGTGTGATATGCTTTTCTGTACTAATATTTTATAAAATTTATTTCAAGTGATCACTTCAGAATGGAGCAGGAGCATTGTTCAAAGACAACAGTTACTGTAGTTTGAAGGCTACAGAAAGATTCAGTGGTGCCAGATGTTTATTGGCTGAGATAATCAGCTGACAGTACTGACTGATCTGCTGTATACTGTAGACTATAACATTTAAGAATGTTGACGCAACACGCTAAGTAATGAAGAGGACCAAGAAGCAAGGGTGCAATCTAAATTTCAGAACCTTTTACCAGTGGTAAATTAATTTGGAATGTTAAAAACTGCTACAGCTTTTATGTTTCTCTTGGTAGCTGTGCATTTTTGCTGATTTGCCAGAGCTCTTTTTTATATAGTGATAGCAATCTTTCTGATATTAACCAAATAATATCAGAAACAAGTTTTTCTAAGCTTGTTTATTTACAATTTCTGAATCTGTATCAAAGAAGAAAGTGAGACTGAGGCAGTAATTCTTTTTTTTTTTTTTTTTAAACAGGCAGAGTTAGGCAGTGAGAGAGAGAGAGAGAGAGAGAGAAAGGTCTTCCTTCCGTTGGTTCACCCCCCAAATGGCCGCTATGGCCAGCGCTGCGCTGAACTGAAGCCAGGAACCAGGTGCTTCTTCCTGGTCTCCCATGTGGGTGAAAGGCCCAAGCACTTGGGCCATCCTCCACTGCCTTCCTGGGCCACAGCAGAGAGCTGGACTGGAAGAGGAGCAACCAGGACAGAATCCGGTGCCCTGACCGGGACAAGGACCCGGTGTGCCGGCGCTGCAGGCAGAGGTTTAGCCAAGTGAGCCGCGGCGCCGGCCTAGGCAGTAATTCTTAATCAGAGGTGATTTTGTACTGCTAAAAATATTTGGCAATGTCTGGAGATGCTTTTGGTTGTCACAACTGGAGTGTACTATGGGCATTTTTGTGGTTCTAGGACAGGAGTGCTGCTAAACACCGTGTCATGAACAAGGTGCTCTCCTCAACAGAGAATTATGCAATTCCAAATGTCAGTAGTGCTGAAGTTGAAAATCCTTGGTCTACACAATCATGTCCCAGTGTATTTTTTTTTCCAAATACCTCCACTATTTATTCCAAGATTTTCCAAGTTCCTGTTTATCTCCTAATCTTTTAACACTTACTTTCTAAGTACACATATATTAGTTGAGGAAAAACAGATGAAACCATTCTGATGTTTCTCTGATTGATCAAGGTCATCATTATATTTTTGGAGGCCTTGCAGAGAAAACTTGTCAAAATGTAAGATTGGGCTTTACATTAAAACACCCAAACTAGTAATAGTATCCACTCTAACTTATAAGAATATCATGTAGCATAGTAACAAGTTTTATCTCTTTGCTGGCTTTATTGTCAGTACCTTGAAGTCTTTGTTTCTCTGTGACCTTGCCCTGTGACATGAGTTGAATTACAATTATTTCTTTATCCATGTCTCATTTTATAAAGTTAATGATTTTATTCAGATTCAACTGACATGTAATAAAGTACACAAACAAAGTATAAAATTTGCTAAGTTTTTATATATGTCTGCTCTTAACAAGCCTTCACCATGATGGAGATAATGAACACACTCATCAGTTGCAAGTTTCAAGTGTTTCTCTGTAATCCCTCCCATCCACCACTCCTGGCTGCCACCCTTGGTCTTCAGGCAACAACTAGTTTCCCTTCTGCCACTACAGATTAGCTTGCATTTTCTATTTTTTTTATAACTGGAAGAGTCATATAGAATGTCTTCTTTTTAGGTCTGTTTTTCCTTACTGAGCATGATTGTTTTGAGGCCTATGTATGTTGTTGAATGAATCAATAATTAAGTCCTTTTTATGCTGAGCAGCATTCTGTTGTATGGGTAAACTAAATTGTTTATTGTTGACATTAGCATACAATAACTTTTGAACTTTTTTCTCTAATAAAACTTTCCACTATATGCTTACACTTATTTCTTTAAGTATTTGAAAATGAATTTAAAATTTATAAATTCAAAGGTTCATTTGGACCCAGATGGTAAACTATACCTATTTTTTCTGGTATACTGAGGCATATCCAAGGAAAATCTGGAAACCTAATTTCTACTTACAAAAATATGTTTGTAATATAACTAACCTTTAAAAAATTTGATATCTCATTTTGAACATAATGTTATCAGATATAAGTATATTGGACACACATTAACAACCACCACCAGCACTAAAGAAACAATAAAGCAGATGGCAGAAATAATTGTAACACTAACTGCCAACATCATCAGATGTTTTTCTCACACCTTTTAAAGCAGTTGTTCTGAGATTGCCAGCTAAAGGGAATGTAGTTCCATTGCACGTGGAGAGGAGGAAGCAGTAGGTAAGATGAGAATCACTCAGGGAGAAGAACAGACTTGTCTCATAAAATTGGGTAACTGCCCAGCTCACAATTAGAATAATGAACTGCCTTTCTTACCTGGATGAAATATTTCTCACACTTTAGATTGCAGCATGATAGCATCCTTTTGGAAGCCTTCCATCTCTTCAACCTGTTTCTAGCAAAATACACCAAAAAATCTGCTTCCCACAGGCTATTTGATTTCAGATATTGATTAACAATTGCTAGCCAGGAGATGGTAGAGATCTTTTTTGATATGAATAGTCCCCCTTCTTAACTTGATTTTAAGAGATTGCAGTCAGGCCTGGCACTGTGGTGTGGAAGGTTAAGCCTCCACTCTGTGCTGGCATCCCATATGAGCACCAGTTTGAGCTCAGCTGCTTCTCTTTTAATCCAGCTCCCTCCTGATGGCCTGGGAAAGCAGTGAAGGTGGCCCAAGTGCTTGGGCCTCAGCACCCACATGGGAGACCCGGAAGAAGTTCCTGGCTCTGGCTACTGGAGCCATTTGAGGAGTAAACCAGTGGATAGAATACCCCTCTGTCTTTCCCTCTCTCTGTCTGTAATTCTGCCTCTCAAATAAATAAATCTTTTTTTTTTTAAAGAGAGATTTTAGTCATGGTGCCCATGTGTATGACATCAAAGGATACATGTCAAAACTCCTAAAATATTAAGAAATTTCTGGTTACTGGTGAGTTGTTCAACAGAAAAAAGTCAGCATCCCTGGAAGCTTTCAGTCTGTGAACTCTTCAGTGGAAGCAAGCAGGACAGGGAACAAATATACAACAGGCAACTTCAGCCATTGATCTTTGCACAATCCTAGACATGCGTGAATATATAACTTGGGCCTTTATTGCTATCAATGGATTAGCATAAAATGCAGCTGAAAAGCATGTCATCTTTTTTTCCCTACAAATTAGGCAATTCATCTATCCATTGGTGGATTTAATTGATTTGATTCGGTAGAAGACATTCTTACAGGAGATTGATTACAACGAGAATTTCTGTTCTATTATCTCTTTATGGAAAATTAGTACAGGCATTTTTAAAAGGCTCAATTCATATCTTTTATTATTGGAAAAAGAAAAACATATTTTTCTGGTATTATTGAGAAATGCCAAAGAACCCACCCAATCCCTAGGCTACTGACTGTTCTTTGCCCTAATTGCTTTTATGTCATGCCCTAGTCTGAGCATTTGCACTTAACACTTGATTGATAAACTCTGCCAGGCTGAAGGATGCTTGTCTGTTTCACATTCCTCAGACTGTGAAGGATTTCTTTTCTGCTTCACATGCCTAAAGGGGCAAAGGTCAACCCTCCTCAGCTGCAGATGAAGTCATGCTTGCTGATCATCTGCAGCTGATCACAATAAAAACAGGGTCTCCCATGTGACCAGTCCTCCCCATTTAGGAGCAGTGATGTCATCTCTGGTGAGACTGGATGAGACATGAAACATTTTAAATTGAACTATATACATTTTTCTTCTGACTTCTCTGCAAGCTTTTATTTATGTTAGCAGAAGGACAAGTTTGGTCATCATTTCAAACTAAAGAAGAATAAATGAAGCAGAGGAAGCTTACATCTTATGAGTAGTTATTCATATCTATTAAGTTGAGCCATATGAAATTGCCTTTTTTTCTAGGTCAAAATGATTAAATTTTGGCAATCTCAAATGGTTTGTCCTAATACCTCCAGAAAACCTTACGTCCAAGAGTATTAAATGTTCTTTCATTAGTTCTAGAGTCAGGCACACCTTAGTTTGAATTCCAACTCTGCCATTTACTAGCTGGGTAACCTTAAAAATTTACAGCTAACTTTTTCAAAACTTACCTTCTAGATTTTTTTAAAATGAAGAAAGTAGTATGTTCCTATCAGGATTATGTGTAGCATGTGAAATGTCCTTAGAAGAGCATTTGCCTAAGGGAGGCATTCAGCATATGGTGTTGGTAGCAATAGCTGTAATATTTGTAGTATCACAGTACAGGTGCTTTATCCCAAATCTTTAGGATCAGATATGTTTCACAACCTGTAAATGCTGATTTTATATTTTTAAAAGATTTTTTAAATTTATGTGAAAGAGTTACAGAAATAGAGAAGGAGAGAGAGAGCATTCACCTGTTCATTCACTCCTTAGATGGCTACAACAGCCAAGGCTGGGCCAGGCTGAAGCCTGGAGCCAAGAGTATCTTCTGGGTCTCCCATGTTGGTGGGAGGGTCCGAAACTCTTGGCCCATCTTCCACTTCTTTCCCAAGTCATTAACAGGGAGCTGGAGCAGAAGGGACAGGAACCAGTGCCCATATGAGATGCTAGTATCACAGGCAGTAGCCTTACCTGATACACCCCAAAACCAGACCCTACATTCTGATTTTGGAAAGGCACTACAGTGCTTATACTCAGGACTAGCTACATAACCTGTAGTGCCTTGTGTAAAAATGAAAAACCATGTACAAAGTGAAAAATATAAGCTCTCTTCAAAATTTTTTAAGAATTTAAAATGTGCATAGTACTGAAAGCAATTTACAGATAATATGTGATACCAATCAAAATACCAACAATATTCTCAGATGTAGAAAAAATGATGCTAAAATTAATGTGGAAACATGAAAGACCCTGAATAGCTAAAGCAATCTTAAACAACAAAAACAAAGCTGGAGGCATCACAATAACAGATTTCAAGAATACAACAGGGCAGTTATAATCAAAACAGTCTGGTACTGGCCAAAAAAAAACCAGACATGAAATAGACCAATGGGACAGAACAGAAACTCCAGAAATAAATCCATGCATCTACAACCAACTCATTTTTGACAAAGGAGATAAAATCATCCCTGGAGCATGGACAATCTCTTCAACAAATGGTGCTAGAAAAACTGGATTTCTACATGCAGAAGTATGAAGCAAGATCCCTATCTTACACCTTATGCAAAAATTCACTCAAAATGGATCAAAGACCTAAATCTACAACCTGATCCTGTAAAATTATTAGAACATTGGGGAAACTCTGCAAGCCATTGGCATAGGGAAAGACTTCTTGGAAAAGACTTTTGAAGCACAGGCAATCAAAGCCAAAATTGACAAATGGGATTGCACCAAGCTGAGAAGCTTCTGCACTGGGAAAGAAACATTCTTCGAAGTGAAGAGGCAACTGACAGAATGGAGAAATTATCTGCAAACTATGCAATTGATAAAGGTTAATATCCAGAATCTATAAAGAGCTCAGGAATCTCAACAACAAAACAAACAATCCAGTTAAGAGATGGGCAAAGGACTTAAAAAGGCAGTTTTCAAGAGAGGAAATTCAGAAGACCAACAACTTGAAAAAATGCTCGGGATCACTAGCCATCAATGAATTGTAAATCAAAACCACAATGAGGTTTCACCTAATTCTAGTTAGAATGGCTCTCATACAGAAATCAACAAATAATGAATGCTGGTGAGGATGTGGGGAAAAAGGTACCTTAATTCACCATTGGTGGGAATGTAAACTGGTGCAGCCACTGTGGAAGACATTACAGAGATACTTCAGAAATCTGAATATAGACCTACCATATAACCCAGCCATCCCACTCCTGGGAATTTACCCAAACCAAAAGAAATCAGCATATGAAAGAGTTACCTGTGTCCCCATGTTTACTGCAGCTAAGACATGGAATCAACCCAGATTCATCAACTGAAGACTGGATGAAGAAATTATGGTATATATACATTATGGAATACTACACAGTGCTTAAAAAATGAAATCCAGCTGCAACAAATTGGATGCAACTGGAAAACATTATACTTAGCGAAATAAGCCAGTCCCCAAAAGACAAATACCACATATTCTCCCTGATCTGGGGTAACTAATAGAGTACCTAAACGGTAATCTATAGGAGTCAAATTGATGCTTTGAGATGTGATGATCTTTAATAGCCCTTGTCTCGACTGTTGAGGAATAGTTTTTTTTTTAATATTATTTGTTGAACTCTACTTAATGTAGGGTTAATCTGACGAGCATAAAGTTAACTGAAAATAGATCTTTGTAAAACATAAGAATGGGATGAGCAGTGGGAGGAGGAGGAAGGGTGAGAGCATAGATGGGAGGGAGAGTAGGGTAGAAAGTATCACTCTATTCCTGAATCTATATAAAATACTTGAAATTTGTATAACTTAAATAAAATTTAAAAAAAAGAATTTTAGGGATAAAACAGTAGAGCTTTAAGCCAAGCACAACCTCTCTCTAAGTGCAGGAACCCGTGTGTTTACTCTATTTATGTAGTATCTCAGTGTCTACCTTCAGCACAGTGTGAGAACAGTAATCAAACATATGAACATTTGCCTAGTGAAGTGTGTAAATATTCACATCAAGTAGGATAAGAAAAGACAGCAAATATCCTTCTATCAGTTCAGGTCAGATTCACCCCAAAATGAGTTTACCATGCCTTTGGGAAAAGTTAATATTTTTAGAACTTTCAAATTCCTGAAAATGAATTATAGTGGGATTTGCATTGGATTTTCCAGGCAAGCCACACATTGAAAATTTATTTGAAAGACTTAAAGGCCAGTCAGAAAATACGGAAGACAAGGGGGAATTGGGTTCCAATCCTGTTTTGACAGAGACCGGATCTGAGACTTCAGGCAGGACAGATTGGATAGAAGTATGGTGTGTTTCTCTAGGGGCCTGGGTAGAGGAGGGAATGGATGGGAGGGGAGTCAAATCCTTTATTGGTGAATCGATGAGTAGCAAGCTTCTAACATCTACAAAATTTGTTGTTGTAGATTTGTCTTCCTTCCTTACTTCTTGTGAGTCCTGCTTTCACACACTTTCCTATGAGTTTTATTTTCACTATGGTGTCAAGAACTGTGATGCTAACATATTTTCTTCATAACCTTTTCTGCTGTATATCTACTCTAGCTCTATTTTGGCTAGAGTTTGAGTATGTGGAATAATAATGAGCACCATTTTTTTTTTTTTGCAATTTATCATTTGGTGAACAAAAGACAGTTGTATCCATGAATAGTACAGGCTCGGGTTTGTCTTATTAGTCTCTATGATGTATTTATCAAGGGTTAAGTATCTAGATGTCATTATAGATATACAAATATATATGTAGTATATACAAGAGGCAGAGGGAGAGAGACAGTGTCTACTAGTTGACTAGCTAAATGCCCACAATAGTACTAGTTGGGCCAAGCCAAAGCCATGGGCTAGGAACTCAGTTCAGGTCTCCCACATGGGTGGCAGGAACCCAGTTACCTGAGCCATCACTGTTGCTTTCCAGGGTCTGCATTAGCAGGAAGCTGGAGTTGGAAGTGGAGCAAGGAAATTAAACTAGGCACTCCAATATGGGACACAAGCATTTTAAACATTTGGCCAAATGCCTGCCCTCAAGTAATACTTTTAATTATTCAATAGAATGGTCTTTGATAAGCAGTCTTAATGAAATAAAATTGATATTCTTCATAATGCAGAAAAAAGATTATTTTAATATATAAAATATGTATTATTTACTAAATATATATGTTAATATATTAAATATGTATTATGTTACTAATATGTACTATGTTGCATACTTTTATTAGCATATACAATAAGTGGGAAGAATTTTAAGTTTAGGAGGGATGAATTATAATGGAAAAGTGAAAAATACAAATGAACAAAAATAGATGCACAGTTATACATTAGAAAAAATACTGTCTTTTATTATTATCCTTACAGAATAAGGAATAAGACAGTTGATGAAATTGTCCTAGCAGAACATGAGACTATGCAATCATTTCAAGCATGTGGGATTGAAAAATTAAGGGCAAGACCCATATTCCACTTATTTGCTTTCTAGAAAATGAAGCTGCCTAAGAAAGAAAACTTGACAACTCCAATTATTTTTTTGTAAGCAGCATGTCCAATTGTGTTATCATTCAATAGAATTTCAGAGTAGGCGAGTATCTTATTGTGCTTGCAGATGCACCAAGAAATTTTTAGTTGAAATAAGTCCATTGTTAGAGTGAATGTACTCAGAAATGGGTTTGTTTAGCTTAATATATCTAAATTTCAGTTGCAAAGTAATTGAACATAAGTCACCTGAAACCATATGATCATAGAAATTGAGATAGGGGCAGATTTATTTTAAGAACTGCACAAGACTAACTTGCCTTTGAGAGAGCAGTTTGAATGAATTGCAAACTAAAGGCAACAATATAAGCCACAATAATAAGCTTTTATAATGAATATATAATGAATAAAAATAACAATAGCAGAAGGAATTTAGAAATTCTCAATAGTACTCATGCAATAATAATATTTCAAAGGGCCTGAACTGTGGCTTAGCAGGTAAAGCTAAAGTAATGCTGGTAAAGCCTGTAGTGCCGGCATCACATATTGGTGCTGGTTGGAGTCCCAGCTGCTCCACTTCTGACCCAGCTCTCTGCTATGGCCTGGGAAAGCAGTGGAAGATGCCCAAGTGCTTGGGCCCTTGCATCCACATGGGAGACTCAGAAGAAGCTGCTGGCTCCTAGCTTTGGATTGGCCCAGCTCTGGCCACTGCAGCAATTTGGGGAGTGAATCAATGGATGGAAGACTTCTCTCTTTATTTCTCTCCCCTCCCCAAACTATGTTTCTCTATAACTCTGGCTTTCAAACAAATAAATAAATCTTCAAAAAAATATTTCATTATGAAATGCCCTTAGGGCCACAGGAGACTCTGACTCCACTAGATGCCCATTAAATTTCACTCACTTTCAAGGCTGGGAGGAGCAGGTTGATAATTTCCTGCACTTCCTTCCAGCCTTAGTCTGTACCTGTTCACCGTCCTGAAAAAATCTTTTTCCATTTGTCATTAATAAGTTTACAGCTTTTCAAAAGTCGTTAGAAGTCAAAAGAGTATAGCAAACCAAGCAAGCAACCAAATAACATTCCTCTCCCCAATAAGATGAAATTTGTGTTGTAAAGTTTCTTATCCAGACTTGACTGCCCCCTTCCATGTGGCTACACCCATCAGCAGGCTCCTACTACCCACTTCTCCTCTTATTGCAAGGACATGGAATTCTCACAACGGTTGAAGTCCTTTCTTATTTTGAGGGTGGTGAGGGATGCCGAGACTCCCTTCAAAGTTCAGTACTTGTATTTTATTGGAAAAGGGTCAGACTTCAAAATATCTAGAGGTATAGAATTTCTAAACATATTTTTTCATTTTTGTCACAGTCTTCCTTTTTCAGTTTCTTATATTTTTAGTTCTAACTCCTCAAAATTCTTCCCTTGACTATTTCTGATATTTTTGCCAAGTAAGTGATAAGAACAACCACACTTAATGTAGCAGGGACTCTATGCCCATCACTGCTATGAACATTCCAAGTATATCTCCTCATTTAACCTCATAACATCTCAAAGAGAGATGCCTTGACGATTGTCATCTCCATCTTAAAATTGAGGAAACTGGGTCAGAGAGAAGTTAAATGCCTTGCTCAAGGCAGCATCTTTAAGAAACGTCGAAGCCCTGATTTTCAACCCAAGCATCTTGGTTCTAAGGCCTTGCTCCTAACCATGCACAACACTGCTCTCGCCTGACCAGACATATGCTTGGTAGTTTATTTTATTGTTGCCATTAGCCCTGGATCACTTTATACCCTCATGTTTAGAGTCTTTAATTCTTATAACAAACCAGAATAAGATGCTAAAAGTGTTTTTGAAACTTTTTAAATATCTTTTTGGTGAAGCATTTTCTAGCCCTGTATTATCATGGAAGTTAGCTTTGCTCTGAATCTCAATAGATTTCTTTACATGGAAGGTGGGAATTTTCATAATTGTATCATAGTGTTGTTATGACATCAGATTTACAAAAGCATAATGGAGATCACTCATTTAATTTGTGTAATGAGCTTCTTACTTGGCACTGTAGACTCTAGAGATTTAGTTTTAGTGGTCAGGAGGGTTGAGCAGTCCAAGAGTCTAGCCATACCTGGAAGCATTCTTGATTTTATATCTTCAGGAACAAAATGCTGTCTTTTTGAGAATCACATTACATATTTAATTACATGCAGCTTCTTATTCACATGTGCCAGCTATCAATTTATTGCCTCTGAAGTCCAAATTTACTCTCCAGTACCTGTTTCATGATAAAGCCTGGAATCCCTGTGTTTCCCATGTCCAGTGAGGATGACAGTCAGCATTCTTGATAGAGAGCACTAGAAGGATATAGACGGAGGAAGGGGATCTCCTACTGTTCCCAGGGATATTCAGTAGTGTGGGGATGAAGACAGACTTATGCCTTGCGCCAGACAAGAGCTCAGAATATATGGCTCTTGCACAACCTCGTACTACAGCCTGGCTTAAAAACAATTGGTTTCCTGCAACCTTCTTTCTGAGCAGTGATCTTCCGCAGCCCATTGGAGATGCCTGGGTACACGGTGGTGCCCCTGGACAGCACAGTATTGGTGTATAGGTCCTTTCATGTTGACGTCACACTTCATGATGGAGTTGAAGGTAGTTTTATGGATGCCACATGACTCCATGCCCAGGAAGGAAGGCTGGAAGAGCACCTGGAGACAGCAGAACCACCAGTGCCAGTGGGGATCACTTTGTCATTGGGCAGTTTATAGTTCTTCTCCAGGGAGCAGGAGGATGCCATGGTTACTATCTCCTGCTTGAAGTCCAGGTCAAGTAGCAGAACTCCTTTAAGTTGTGCACCATTTCCAATGCTGCCATAATGGTGACAGTGAAGCCACTCTCCCTGAGGATGTTTCTAAGGTTGTCAGTCAGGTCCCTGTCAGTCACATCTGGATGCAGGATGACTGGGGAAGGGCATACCCCTTCAAGGATGTGCACTATGTGGGTGACCTATTGCCGGAGTTCATCACAATGTCGCTCGTGCAGTGAGAGGCGTATGGGGACAGCACCGTCTGGATGGCCACAGACATGGCTGTGGTTTTGAAGGTCTCAGACATGATCTTCTCTCTGTTGGTGTTCAGGGGCTTCTCAGGCAGCAGCCTGGAGTGCTCCTCAGGGGCCACACACAGCTCGTTGTAGAAGGTTTGGTGCCAGATCTTCTCCACGTTGGCCCAGTTGTTGACAATGCTGTGCTGCATAGGGTACTTCAGGGTCATGATGCCTCTCTTGCTCTGGGTTTTATTGCCTATGTAGGAGTCCTTCTAGCCCATGCCCCTCATCACACCTTGGTGATGGGGGTGCCTTTCAGGAGAGGGGAAGATGGCTCAGGGGTATAGTCATCTGTGAAGATGGCTTTGCACTTGCTGGAGCCATTGTGGGCAGCAATACTGCACCCACGGTGAGCTGGGTGTTGATTGTGAAGTGGTGAATGGGTGGAAGGGTGAAGTACTGTGCTAGTGGGCCCTGTGTAGCCTTGGCCAGCATATTCAATTTAAAAAATATCTTTCAGTTACTCTTTGATCATAGTTCAGTAAACCTTTATATTTAATCTATCCTGTTTAAATCACTACCTGGTATTTTAACTCCTATTGGACCTGAACTTCCAAATAACATGAGTACTTATACTTAGATGCAAGACAACAAAAAAGATATACACTGGAGTCTGGTGGTAAACTGCTTCATCTTGACTAAGAGTTTATTCTTTTTTTTCTTAATGCTTATTTGTTTGTCTTTATCTACTTGACAGGCAGAGCACCAGAGAGAGAAAGAGAGACAAAGGATCTTCCCTCTGCTGGTTCATTCACTAGAGCCACAACAGCCACAACAGCCCACAACAGCCAGGGACAGAGGGCAACCAGGAGTCTGAAACTCCACCTGGGTCTTTCATTAGGTAAAATGGGATTATGAACTTGAGCTATCACCTGCAGTCTCCCAGGGTGCATCAGCATGAAGCTAGGTCTGAAATGGAGCAGCTGGGATGTGGATATCTCAAGTGGTGGCCTAACTAGCTGCACCACAATGCCTGTCCCAAGAGTTTCTAATCCGGTAGCTCTTCGATGTTCTTTCTTGCTTGCTTCTTTGTTTCCTTTCTTCCTTTATTCCCCTCTCTGTCTTTCCTTAGTATACTTTATTATTATTTTTAATAGGTTTGCAAGAAAATAAACAGAAAGTACAAATGGTTTCCATTATTGTTGCTTCCTCCTTCCACTTTTCCCTATTATTAATATCTCACATTAGTGTGGCACGTTTGTTATAATTGATAAGCCAACAGTAATACATCATAGTGGATATCTATAGCTTATATTTGGTTTGCTTGTTGAGTTGTACATTCTATGTGTTTTGACAAATATACGATGACAGGAACCCACCATTATGGTATCATAAATTAGTTCCACTGCCCTGAAAATCCTCTGTGCATCCCTTCCTCTGACCTCCCTATTTTCTGTACCATCTCCATAGTTTTGCTGTTTCCACAATGATATATTGCTGGATTGACAGAAAATATAGACTTTAGATTTGTGTCTTTTGCTTAGCAATATGCACTTATGTTTCTCCCGTGTATTTTCATGTCTTCATGCCTCATTGCTTTTTATCTCAGAAAAATGCATCATTTCATTTTTTTCATCTATTCATCAACTAAAGAATATTTTGGTTGCTTCCAAGTTTTTATAATAATGAATAAAATTGCTATAAACATTGAGGTGAATTTTTGTGTGGATGAAAGTTTCAACTCAGTTGTGTAAATGCCAAGGAGTTTGATTTCTGCATTACAGGGTAAGATTATGTTTAGTTTTGTAAGAAATTGTCAAAGTGTCTTACAAAGTAGCTATATCACTTTGCCTTTCCTTCTCCTCCCACCCTTCCTTCCTTTCTTCCTTTGTCTTCTTCCCCCTTTCTTTTTTTTTTTTTCGACAGGCAGAGTGGACAGTGAGAGAGAGAGACAGAGAGAAAGGTCTTCCTTTGCCATTGGTTCACCCTCCAATGGCCGCCGCGGCTGGTGCACCGCACTGATCCAACGGCAGGAGCCAGGTACTTATCCTGGTCTCCCATGGGGTGCAGGGCCCAAGCACTTGGGCCATCCTCCACTGCACTCCCTGGCCACAGCAGAGAGCTGGCCTGGAAGAGGGGCAACCGGGACAGAATCCAGCGCCCCGACTGGGACTAGAACCCGGTGTGCCGGCACCGCAAGGCAGAGGATTAGCCTAGTGAGCCATGGTGCTGGCCCTTCCCCCTTTCTTTCTCTCTCTATTCTGTCATCTCTGGAGGTGGCTGTATAATGGGGGAATTTCACCATCTCTTTCTAGCCCCAGGGTGCTATCCTATTGTGCAGCTGTGCCACTTTCTTTTCCTGTGACAAAGGCACCTCTGTTTACTGTGACCACAGGAAGGTCTTTTTTTTTTTTTATCTTTTTTTTTTTTTTTTTTTTGACAGGCAGAGTGGACAGTGAGAGAGAGAGACAGAGAGAAAGGTCTTCCTTTTTGCCGTTGGTTCACCCTCCAATGGCCGCCGCGGCCGGCGCACCGCGCTGATCCGAAGGCAGGAGCCAGGTGCTTCTCCTGGTCTCCCATGGGGTGCAGGGCCCAAGCACTTGGGCCATCCTCCACTGCACTCCTGGGCCACAGCAGAGAGCTGGCCTGGAAGAGGGGCAACCGGGACAGAATCCGGCGCCCCGACCGGGACTAGAACACGGTGTGCCAGCGCCGCAAGGTGGAGGATTAGCCTATTGAGCAGTGGCGCCGGCCCACAGGAAGGTCTTTAAAGCTGATTTGGCAAGCAGATTCTTCAGGCATGATGTCTCACTAGAAATTGGGTCCTCAGCGTCATTCAGCACCAGGATACTTACTGTGTAATTCTGCAGGATACAGCTTCCCCCCATTAAATCAATTTATCTATCTTTGGCTGTATTCGGAATACTAGGAAAAGGTCATAAGGTTATGAAGTAGAAAATGGGACGACATTTTGAAATCTATAGTTCCTGAAGGCCAAATGGTGAATGTTCCGACATTCCAGGTATCTGTTGATTGACAATGGCCAAGCGTCAGGGAAATGCCAAGGTTCAAGAAGAAGCTTTGGCTTTGGAGATTTGAGGATGGAGTGAGACATGGATATTTAATGAAAGCTCCTATTTCCTTTGAATGTGGAACTGTTCTCAGCCTCAAATCTCTGAATTCTCTGTTGTTGCAATTCTCTGCAATCTCCTTTATGCTCCTTCTAAACAATTATGCTCTAGGCATAGCATAACAGATTCCCTGCTGTTAAATGCAGATCTAAATGAGAAAAATAAGGAAGAGACATTTGTCTCTTGCTTACACTGCAGAAGAATCATAGAATGGGCATGAGAGTCCATGTTTTTCCCTGGGACGGTATTTCCCTCTGCTGGTGAAAGCTTGTAACATTTTTTCTCCGCTTAAGACAGCATTCAAAAGAAGCAATCAACCAAGAAACCAAGATTGTTGTTTCTGTACTCTGGGGAAACATTTGGTGTTTTCTTGCACATAGTTCATTGTTTTTAGAACCTGAAGAAACCATCAAGGAAATTATGTTTTAGCTCCTCTTTTATTTTCTCACAAACTCAATTCTAAAATTTCCTTCCCCAAACAATGTGCTGGTGTCTGGGGAGAGATTGCAATCATTTTACCAAATGAGCAGATCTCTCTCAGCTTGTGGTTTATTTCCCACAGAACCCAACCAATTAGAATTTAAAAGGAGGCACTTTCAATGTTTGTACCTGGAGACTCTCCTCTGTCTCTCCAGAGAATTAATGGTACAGCCATGTTCTACAGAGTTTGGAAATGATGGGTTTCTTGCATCAAATTCATTTCACTGTATTGACACTTAATGACCCAAACCAGAGGATATCTTACAAACTGTAGTCTTTAGGAGGAAGTGGGTTGTTGTAATGACTCCCTTGGGAGAAACCCACAGGAGATATCATATTAGACTCAAAGAGAAGAACTAAACCCCATTATAGCAATGTACACATTTAACACTAGTATGGGTTGTGCATTGATATTTAACAGAGAGGAGGAAATAAATGAAAAGAGAGGGAAAAAAATGAAACTGACTTTTGGATTAAAATCATTTTCCACATTTTGATGAAAGCAATGAGGTAAATTATTAGAACAATTTATTTACAGTCAGGTTTACTGTTGCTACTTCAGTTGGCTAGCATCATGATGTGCAAAATGTTTGTCTATTTTTGTAACACACTGCTAATTATTTCAAACTCAGCTCCCAATTTGAGAGTTTGAGTGTCCCCTTTTCACGCTGCTGCTTTTCCTCTTGTGTTGTGAATCAAATATTTACTTTCTCCCAAAACTAGTCCTATTTTGGAGAATGTTAATTTTCCAAAAAGTTTAAAATTATGACTCCTGAAGAGATAAAGTAAACAAGTGCTACAGATTTTGTTCTACTCCTTGGCCAGTGAAGGAACCAACAGATGGTGTGACTGGTACAAAAGGATATCTGAAGAAAAGACACACTTATAAATCATAACTATTGAAATAAATGTTCAAGTGAAAGTAAAATTGGTTTTTCCACAGAAGGGGAAGGGAAATGTACTCTATAGAATACTATACAGCAGTCAAAAACATTGAAATCCGGTCATTTGCAACAAGATGGAGGAATCTGGAAAACATTATGCTGAGTGAAATAAGCCAGTCCCAAAGGGACAAATATCATATGTTCTCCCTGATTGGCGACAACTAACTGAGCAACAGGGGAAACCTGTTGAAGTGAAATGGACACTATGAGAAACAGTGACTTGATCAGCTCTTGTCCTGACTGTTGATGTACAATGTAATACTTTATCCATTTTAGTATTTTTTTTTTTTGTTCTAGTACTATTGGTTGAACTCTGTGATTAACACACAATTATTCTTAGGTGTTGAAATTTTAACTGAAAAGTGATCCCTGTTAAATATAAGAGTGGGAATAAGAGAAGGAGGAGGTATACAATTTGTGACATGCTCAGTCGGACTTGCCCCAAATGGTGGAGTTCGAAATGAGCCAGGGGATTCCAATACAATCCCATCAAGGTGGCATGTACCAATACCATCTCACTAGTCCAAGTGATCAATTTCAGTTCACAGTTGATAACACTGATAGGTCTAAGAGTCAAAGGGATCACACAAACAAGACTAGTGTCTGCTAATACTAACTGATAGAATTAAAAAGGGAGAGAACGATCCATCATGGGAAGCGGGATACACAGCAGACTCTTAGAATGGCAGATGTCCTTAAGGCATGCAGATCTGGCTGAAGAGCCCATGAGAGTATTTTAGACATGGAAAGCCAAGACACTCTGTCAAAAAAAAAATGACCTAAATGAAAGATCTCCACGAGTGAGATCCCAGTGGAAAGGACAGGGCCATCCAAGAAGGAGGTACCTTTCTCTGAAGGGGGGAGAGAACTTCCACTTGAACTATGACCTTGTTGGAATAAGATCGAAGTTGGCGAACTCAAAAGGCTTCCATAGCCTTGGCAACTCATGACTAGAGCCTAGGGAGATTACTGATGCCATAAACAAGAGTGTCAATTTGTTAAGTCAACAACAGGAGTCACTGTGTACTTACTTCTCATGTGGGATCTGTCCTTAATGTGTTGTCCAATGTGAAGTAATGCTATAACTAGTACTGAAACAGTATTTTACACTTTGTGTTTCTGTGTGGGTGCAAACTGATGAAATCTTTACTTAATATATACTAAATCGATCTTCTGTATATAAAGAGAATTGAACATGAATCTTGATGTGAATGGAATGGGAGAGGGAGCGGGAGATGGGAGGGGTGCGAGGGGGAGGGAAGTTATGGGGGAGGGGAAGCCATTGTAATCCATAAACTGTACTTTGGAAATTTATATCTACTAAATAAAAAAAAGGAAAAAAAAAAAACCAAACACACACACACACAAGAACAAAAACAAACAAACAAAAAAACCATTGCATTTACAAAAATAGGTCCCAGCATGAGAGCAGTACATGGCCAAATCCTGACATATATT
Organism: Oryctolagus cuniculus; assembly: GCF_964237555.1. NCBI lineage: Eukaryota > Metazoa > Chordata > Mammalia > Lagomorpha > Leporidae > Oryctolagus > Oryctolagus cuniculus. The sequence continues at coordinate 53,413,505 of NC_091435.1, forward strand.
AAGGTGGCTGGGCAGTAACTACCCTTGGTAATCTCTGTGAGAAGTGGGCACTTGCCATTTATATATGTATCTTCTGTTTCCCTAGACAGCCCTCAAAAGACCCTTGGTTTGTTTCTTGCTATATTTTAATATATCTCCATCATTATGTTTAGTTTTTTTGAAAATTATGGACAGGAGGGAAATTGTTAGGAAACTTTTCTTTAATCCCATAATGGCCCTGAATCAAAGAACAGGAGACTGGCTACCTTGGTGGAAAGTGAAAGGAAAAATATAGTGAGATCTAAGCACTACTTAATATCTCAATAAACTATCCTGTCACAGAGATGAACCTACTGTTTTTATAATTATTAGTTTAATTATTTTATTACTCTTGTGAAATGCTTCATATTTTTCCAAAGCACTTTTCAAAATATATACAGAAGTAGAAAACAAAGCAGGAAAAGTTAAGTCAATGGTCTTCTGGTTGATGCACAATAACTGCTAAAGACTCAAGCGTGGTCTTGAAGACAGTATCACACTTGCCTGGTGCCTTTGAGACGCTTTCTTTGAAGGAAATCAGCTGCTATGCAATAAATCTGGCCATCTGGAGTGTATCATGCTTAAAGAAGACCCACACAGGTTCTCTGGTAGAGAGCCATCACCAACTGCTATCCACATCAGTGAGCTGTCATAGATGTCCTGGTTTGTTAATCAGGCACCAGCTGATGTTTGATTGCAACTGAATGATGAACCCTAAGCGATACAAACCTAGCAGAGCACGTTTTGTGATTCCTGACCCACGTACTTAAAACAAAGAGAAAGGTTTTACACTACTTGTTTTTTGGATAATTAGTCATACAACAGTAAGAACTGTATGGGGAAGGAAACAACAGATCTTGTGACTATGACAAGAGTCATTGTGCACAGAAATGAGGAGAAGTGTCAAAGAAGATTCTAATTCTGGGAACGGAATCATTTGGAAAGTATTTTGCCATCTTTTGTGAGTAGGAATAAAGCAAAGGAGATAAGATAATACAGGTGATCTTGAGTATGTTAAATTTGGAATGTTTTAAAGACAGTACATAAGAGTGCATTCACAAAAAGATTTGGACAAGAATATTCACAGAACTTTAATCAGGTTAGTCTCAAATTGGAAATAATTCAGATGTCCATTAACAGGAATGTTTCTGAGTAGCTATATCATCAAAATAAACAGTTTTCTTTAATGATTAAAGGAACCATGTAGGTGAGATATCCTCTCTTTGTTAAATGTTAACTCTCTTTTCCTTTTTTGTTTTTAGAAAAAAAGAATATATGAACAAAAATAGAACAGTTGGGAGTCAACAAGCTTTCAAAACATTTGAAAGTCATGTTTATTTGTATTGAGCTGATTTTTAAAAATAAAAGATTGCCCTTGGGGAATACAGAGATTAGAAGATGAGAAAATAACCTACAAGAGATGATCTTTTGCTTAAATACTTAGATTTTTTGCATGTACACAGTGGACCAGTCTTCAAATACAAACTTCTGATTAGTTGAATATAGATTTTGACTCATTTCATTTATAATCACATGTAACTATTAAAACATCACTAGACTTCACATATTTTACTTCTGCTAAAATTTCCGGCAGTTAGACATTTGCTTTTACTGAAGTTCACACACACACACACACAAACATACATTATTAAAAGGTCAAATAGTTCATGAGGGTATTGTTGACAAAAGTACACTGTCTTTTCATTTTGGGTCCTTTTCTGAATTTCCAGAAACAGCCACTGTAAAGTTTTTTTTTATGGATCTTTCTATGAGCATTCTATGTTTATGCACCCAGATGGAGCTATATTTAGACATATATATGCAATTTTTACCTAAATATATGCTTTATTTTGATGTATCTAGGAGACAGCCTCTTTTTAGATTGGCTGTCATGTTTTCATAATGTCATAGCATTCTAATGTGCCAGTATCCAAGAGTACTTCAAAAATGCTTGTGGAAAAATACATTTTTCTATGATCTTTTTGAGATTCTTCATATATTTATATACTGTCAGTATATATGTCTCTATATTATAGTTAATATATTTATTAATACTAAACTTTTAGGTTGCTTTCAATTTTTTAAAAAATTACAATGGCATTTAGCATGTGTACGTACATATGTAAATACATCTACATGTATTTATCAGTGTATATATCTGAGAGTTTGTAACCTAAATTTCTGAAAACAGAAGGACTAGGTCAGAGGATGTACCGTGCTATACTTTAAACCATCATGCCAAATTGCCCTCTGAAGAGATTTTACAACACTCACTCCCACAGCCTATAGTCTCATTTTTATACCAGTGTATATTATTGCGGAAAAGTCTGTTTTTTAAAAAAAAAGATTTTATTTATTTGACAGGCAGAGAGAGAGAGAGAGAGAGAAAGGTCTTCCTTTCGTTGGCTCACTCCCTAAGTGGCCACAAAGGTTGGAGCTGCACCCATCCAAAGACAGGAGCCAGGTGCTTCCTCCAGATCTCCCATGTGGGTGCAGGGGCCCAAGAACTTGGGTCATCTTCCACTGCTTTCCCAGGCCACAGCAGAGAGCTGGACTGGAAGAGGAGCAACTGGGACTAGAACTCAGCACCCATAGGGGATGCTGGTGCTGCAGGTGGAGGATTAACCTAGTGCGCCACAGCGCCGGCCCCCTGAAAAGCCCTTTTGAAAAATGTATTTAAGAGATCAGATGCTAAGGGGGAGAGAGAGAGAGAGAGTGTGAGAGAGAGTGAGCGAGCTAGCTGCCATGTGCTGGTTCACTCCCCAAAGGCCACAATGACCAGAACTGGGCTGGGTGGAAGCCAGGAGCAAGAACTCAACATCATTCTCCCATGTGGGTGGCAGGGACTCATCTACTTGAATAGTCACTGCTGCCTCTCAGGGTCCACATTAGTAGAAAAGTGGAAATGGGAGCCAGAACTGGAAACTGAATCTCAGTATTCTAATATGGCATGCAGGTATCTTAATGGTGTCTTAACTGCTAGATCAAATGCCTACCTCAAATAAATTTTTTTGACATTGGATCATTTCTTTAATTTCCATTTCCTTAATTATTAGTTAGGTTTAGCACTTTTAATATGTTTTTGTCCAGTTACATTTTCCTTTCTCCAGAACTTACCAATTTTCATATTTTTAATAGATTTCCAAGGCTATTGCTATATTAGGGACTTTCAACTATGATGCATTCAATTACATTATCTGCTGCCTCCCAGCACATTAGCAAGAAATTGGATTGGCAGTAGAGGTGGAACTTGATCCCAGGAACTCTGGAATTTGGGAATCCCAAGCAGTGGGTTAAACATGCTATGCCACAATCCAGCCCCTCATCAATTTTTTTTTTTTACTTTTTTCCCCTTTTATTTAATGAATATAAATTTCCAAAGTACAGCTTATGGATTACAGTGCCCCCCCCCCCCATAACTTCCCTCCCACCCACAACCCTCCCCTTTCCCAATCCCTCTCCCCTTCCATTCACATCAAGAATCATTTTCAATTCTTTTTATATACAGAAGATCAGTTTAGCATATATTAAGTAAAGATTTCAACAGTTTGCACCCACATGGAAACATAAAGTGAAAAATACTGTTTGAGCATTAGTTATAGCATTAAATCACAATGTACAGCACATTAAGGACAGAGATCCTACATGAGGAGTAAGTGCACAGTGACTCCTGTTGTTGACTTCACAAATTGACACTCTTGTTTATGGCATCAGTAATCACCCTAGGCTCTTGTCATGAGTTGCCAAGGCTATGGAAGACTTTTGAGTTCACCAACTCTGATCATATTTAAACAAGGTCGTAGTCACAGTGGAAGTTCTCTCCTCCCTACAGAGAAAGGTACCTCCTTCTTTGATGACCTGTTCTTTCCACTGGGATCTCATTCGTGGAGATCTTTCATTTAGGTGTTGTTTTTTTTTTTTTTTTTTTTTTTTTTTTTTTTTTTTTGCCAGAGAGTCTTGGCTTTCCATACCTGAAATACTCTCATGGGCTCTTCAGCTGGATCTGCATGCCTTAAGGGCTGATTCTGAGGCCAGAGTGCTGTTTAGGACATCTGCCATTCTATGGGTCTGCTATGTATCTTGCTTCCCATGTTGGATCGTTCTCTCCCTTTTTATTCTATCGGGAGGGAATTTGCAGACTCTAGTCTTCTTTATGTGATTCCTTTGACTCTTAGACCTATCATTATGGTCAGTTGTGAACAGAAATTGATCACTGGGACTAGTGAGATGGCATTGGTGCATGCCACCTTGATGGGATTGAATTGAAATCCCCTGGTATATTTCTAATTCTACCGTTTGGGGCAAGTCAGCTTGAGCCTGTCCCAAATTGTACATCTCTTCCCTCTCTTATTCCCACTCTTATATTTAACAGGGATCATTTTTTCAGTTAAGCATCAACACTTAAGAATAACTGTGTATTAATTACAGAATTCAGCCAAGAGTATTAAGTAGAACAAACAAAAAAATGCTAGGAGGGATAACGTATTAAGTTGTTCATCAACAGTCAGGGCAAGGGCTGATTAAGTCACTGTTTATCATAGTGTCCATTTCATTTCAACAGGTTTCCTTTTTGGTGTTCAGTCAGTTGTCACCAATCAGGGAGAACATATGATATTTGTCCCTTTGGGACTGGCTTATTTCACTCAGCATAATGTTTTCCAGATTCCTCCATCTTGTTGCAAATGACCGGATTTCAATGTTTTTGACTGCTGTATAGTAATCTATAGAGTACATATCCCATAATTTCTTTATCCAGTCTACTGTTGATGGGCATTTATGTTGGTTCCAGGTCTTAGCTATCGTGAATTGAGCTGCAATAAACATTAAGGTGCAGACCGCTTTTTTGCTTGCCAATTTCATTTCCTTTGGGTAAATTTCAAGGAGTGAGATGGCTGGGTTGAATGGTAGGGTTATATTCAGGTTTCTGAGGAATCTCCAGACTGACTTCCATAGTGGCTTGACCAGTTTGCATTCCCACCAACAGTGGGTTAGTGTCCCTTTTTCCCTACGTCCTCACCAGCATCTATTGTTGGTAGATTTCTGAATGTAAGCCATTCTCACTGTGGTGAGGTGGAATCTCATTGTGGTTTTGATTTGCATTTCCCTGATTGCTAGTGATCTTGAACATTTTTTCATGTGCCTGTTGGCCATTTTATTTCCTCTTTTGTAAAATGTCTATTGAGGTCCTTGGCCCATGTCTTTAGTGGGTTGTTTGTTTTGATGTTGTGGAGTTTCTCGATCTCTTCGTAGATTCTGGTTATTAATTGTTTATCTGTAGCATAGTTTGCGAATATTTTTTCCCATTCTGTCGGTTGTCTCTTCACTTTCCTGACTATTTCTTTTACAGTAAGAAACTTCTCAATTTGATGCAATCCCAATAGTTAATTTTGGCTTTGACTGCACCTCCAGGTTCTTTTCCAGGAAGTCTTTGCCAGTGCCAATATCTTTTTTTTTTTTTTGACAGGCAGAGTGGACAGTGAGAGAGAGAGACAGAGAGAAAGGTCCTCCTTTGCCGTTGGTTCACTCTCCAATGGCCGCCGCAGCCGGTGCGCTGCAGCCGGCGCACCGCACTGATCTGATGGCAGGAGCCAGGTGGTTCTCCTGGTCTCCCATGGGGTGCAGGGCCCAAGTACTTGGGCCATCCTCCACTGCACTCCCTGGCCACAGCAGAGAGCTGGCCTGGAAGAGGGGCAACCGGGACAGAATCTGGTGTCCTGACTGGGACTAGAACCCGGTGTGCCAGCGGCGCAAGGTGGAGGATTAGCCTAGTGAGCCAAGGTGCCGGCCACCAGTGCCAATATCTTGTAGGGTTTCTCCAATGTTCTCTTATAATTTGATGGTGTTGGGTCATAGATTTAGGTCTTTAATCCACGTTGAGTGGATTTTTGTGTAAGGTGAAAGGTAGGGGTCTTGCTTCATGATTCTGCTCGTGGAAATCCAGTTGTCCCAGCAGCATTTATTGAATAGACTGTCCTTACTCCAGGGATTGGTTTTAGATCCTTGATCAAATATAAGTTGACTGTAGATGTTTGGATTGATTTCAGGTGTTTCTATTCTGTTCCATTGGTCTATCCATCTGTTTCTGTACCAGTTCCATGCTGTTTTGATTACAACTGCCCTGTAGTATGTCCTGAAATCTGGTATTGTAATGCTTCCAGCTTTGTTTTTGTTGTACAAGATTGCTTTAGCTATTGGAGGTCTCCTGCATCTCCATATGAATTTCAGCATCATTTTTTCTAGATCTGAGAAGAATATCTTTGGTATCTTGATTGGGATTGCATTGAATCTATAAATTGCTTTTGGGAGAATGGACATTTTGATGATGTTGATTCTTCCAATCCATGAGCATGGAAGATTTTTCCATTTTTTGGTATCCTCTTCTATTTCTTTCTTTAAGGTTTTGTAATTCTCATTGTAGAGATCTTTAACGTCCTTGGTTAAGTTTATTCCAAGGTATTTGATTGTTTTTGTGGCTATTGTGAATGGGATTGATCTTAGCAGTTCTTTCTCAGCCATGGCATTGCCTGTGTATACAAAGGCTGTAGATTTTTGTGCATTGATTTTATATCCTGCCACATTGCCAAACTCTTCTATGAGTTCCAATAGTCTCTTAGCAGAGTTCTTTGGATCCCCTAAATAAAGACCCATATCATCTGCAAAGAGGGATAATTTGAGTTCTTCCTTCCCAATTTGTATCCCTTTAATTTCTTTTTCTTGCCTGAAGGCTCTGGCTAAAACTTCCAGAACTATGTTGAATAGCAGTGGTGAGAGCGGGCATCCCTGTCTGGTACCAGATCTCAGTGGAAATGCTTCCAACTTTTCCCTATTCAATAGGATGCTGGCCGTGGGTTTTTCATAAATTGCTTTGATTATTTTGAGGAATGTTCCTTCTATACCCAGTTTGCTTAGAGTTTTCATCATGAAAGGGTGTTGAATTTTATCGAATGCTTTCTCTGTATTTATTGAGATAATCACATGGTTTTTCTTCTGCAGTCTGTTAATGTGGTATATCATATTGTTTGATTTGTGAACACTGAACCATCCCTGCATTCCAGGAATAAATCCCACTTGGTCTGGGTGGATGATTTTTCTGATGTGTTGTTGTATTCTATTGGAGATAATTTCATTGAGGATTTTTGCGTCTATGTTCATCAGGGATATTGGTCTGTAACTTTCTTTCAGTGCTGCATCTTTTTCTGGTTTAGGGATTAAGGTGATGCTGGCTTCATAGAAAGAATTTGGGAGGATTCCATCTTTTTCGATTGTTCTGAATAGTTTGAGATAATTGGAATTAGTTCTTCTTTAAGTGTCTGGTATAATTCAGCAGTGAATCCATCTGGTCCTGGACTTTTCTTTGTTGGGAGGGCCTTTATTACTGTTTCAATTTCTGTTTCAGTTATGGGTCTGTTTAGGTTTTCTATGTTTTCCTGGTTCAATTTAGGTAGGTTGCACGTGTCCAGGAATCTATCTTTTTCTGATAGATTTCCCTGTTTGCTGGCATATAAATCCTTATAGTAATTTCTGATGATTCTTTTTATTTCTGTGGTGTCTGTTGTTAGGTTTCCTTTTCCATCTCTGATTTCATTGATTTGGGTCTTTTCTCTTCTTTTTTAGTTAGTTGGGCCAATGGGGTGTCAATTTTGTTTATTTTTTCAAAAAACCAGCTCTTCGCTTGGCTGATTTTTTGCAATTTTTTTTGATTCAATCCTGTTGATTTCTTCTCTGATTTTAATTATTTCTCTTCTCCTACTAGATTTGGGTCTGGTTTGCTGCAGTTTTTCTAGATCCTGGAGACGCATTGAAAGCTCATTTATTTTGTGCCTTTCCAATTTCTTGATGTAGGCACATATTGCTACAAACTTTCCTCTCAGCCCTGCTTTTGCTGCATCCCATAAGTTTTGGAATGTTGTGTTGTTATCCTCATTTACTTCCAGAAAGTTTTTGATTTCTCTTTTGATTTCTTCTATGACCCATTGTTCATTCAGGAGCATGTTGTTCAATCTCCATGTGTTTGCGTATGCTCTAGGGATTCCTGAGTTGCTAATTTCCAACTTTATCCCACTGTGGTCTGAGAAGCTGCATGGTATGATTCTAATTCTTTTGAATTTGCTGAGACTTGCTTTATGGCCTAGTATGTGGTCAATCCTAGAGAAGGTTCCATGCACTGCTGAGAAGAATGTAAAATCTTTAAATGTAGGATTGAAAGTTCTGTAGATATCTGTTAGATCCATTAGGGCAATAGTGTCGATTAAATCTGCTGTTTCCTTGTTGATCTTCTGTCCGGTTAATCTGTCTATTTCTGAGAGTGGAGTATTGAAGTCCCCCCAGTACTATTGTATTGGAATCTAAGTCTCCCTTTAAGTCCCTTAACATACCTTTTAAATAAGGTGCCCTGTAATTAGATGCATATACATTTAGAATAGTTACATCTTTCTGTTAAATTGAACCCTTAATCATTCATTATATAGTGTCCCTCTTTGTCTCTCTTAACAGTTTTTATGTTAAAGTTTATTTTGTCTGATATTACTATGGCTACACCTGCTTTTTTTCATTTCTGTTGGCATGGAATATTTTTTTCTAACCTGTTACTTTCAGTCTGCATGCATCTTTGTTGGAAAGATGTGTTTCTTGTAGGCAGCAAATAGATGGGTTTTCTTCATTAATCCATTCAGGCAGTCTGTGCCTCAACTGGAGAATTAAGTCCATTAACTTTCAATGTGACTATTGATAAGTAGTGACTTTGCCCTGCCATTTTCCCAAAGATATTTTCTATTATATGCTTTGAGCTTCCTATGATCTTTTACTGGTAGGTTTCTTTCCTTTACCTTCTTTCATACTGATGGCTGTGTTTCTGTGTTTCTGTGTGTAGCACATCTTTAAGCATTTTTTGCAGGGCTGGACGAGTGGCGACAAATTCTTTCAATTTCTGTTTGCTATGAAAGGTCTTTATTTCACCTTCATTCACAAATGAGAACTTTGCAGGACATAATATTCTGGGCTGGCAGTTGTTCTCTCTTAGTACCTGGGCTATATCTTGCCATTCCCTCCTAGCCTGTAGGGTTTCTGATGAGAAGTCTGCTGTGAGTCTAATTGGAGATCCTCTGAGAATAATCTGACGTTGCTCTCTTACACATTTTGGAATCTTTTATTTATGTTTAATGGTGGTGAGTTTGATTACAACGTGTTATGGTGAGGATCTCTTTTTGTCACGTTTATTGGGGGTTCTATGAGCTTCCTGTACTTGGATGTCTCTGTCCTTCTCCAAACCCGGGAAGTTTTCTGCTAGTATCTCACTAAAAAGGCCTTCTAATCCTTTCTCTCTCCATGCCTTCAGGAACTCCTAGAACCTGAATGTTGGGTTTTTTTAATAGTATCCTGAAGATTCCCGACAATATTTTTTAGATTTCTAATTTCCTCTTCTTTGGTTTGTATATTTCTCCTGTTCTCTGTCTTCAAAGTCTGATATTCTCTCTTCTGCTTCACCCATTCTGTTTTTAAGGCTCTCTAATGTGTTTTTCATTTGATCCATTGAATTCTTCATTTCATTATGATTTCTCATCACTATCACAGTTTCATGTTCTACTAGTTGTTTCATTTCATTTTGATTCCTCCTTAATATTTCATTTTCTTGAGAGATTTTCTATCTTGTCCATTAAGGATTTCCGTAGTTCAGGAATTTGTTTTTGAGAACTTCTTAATGTTCTTATAAATTTTTTGAGATCTGCTTCTTGCATTTCTTTTATCTCATTATCTTCATAATGTTGAATTAGGGTGTCTTTTTCATTTGGGGGCATCATAGTGTCTTCCTTGTTCTTGTTACCTTGGTTTCTGCATTTGTTTGACATTGTGGAGATATTCTTTGGTTTCTTCGCTGTGGTGCTTTTTCTCCTTATACTATGACTCTAGATTAAGTGGACTGTCTCCTTTTGATGGATCCTTAGAGGCTGTGATGGGTGTGGCCAGAGAGCTCTGTTTGGTTCTTCAGGGTTAAGGGTGTGCCAAAGGTGACTCACACAGATTGTTATCTTGCTTGCTCACTCACTCACTCTTTTTTTTTTTTTTTTTTTTGACTCAGTTGGGATGTAATTCTGCACAGCTGAGTGGAATTGAGGGTAGTTGATGTATGAAATCTGGCCCCTGTGGTTATCATCTGCTCTACTCCTGGGACCACACAAAGAGTTTATGAAGCCCTCAGTGTGGTCTCAAATTTCTCCACAGTCTCTCACCGGGTTGCCAAGGTTACCGAGTTTGTGTACTCGGTGAGTTCTCTCGCGCCCCCTCAGATTTTCACAGTCTCAGTTCGTTAGCTCCACACTTTCACTAGGTTTTAACTTCCTGTTATTTCTCCACACCACAGTCAGGTTTTTCTGCTTGGCTAATGGTGGGTGCCACTTTACGTATGTCCAAAATGGTGCCTGCTCTTTGTCTTGCTTGGCTTTGTAAGGTGAGTGGAGAGAGAGGCTAGTGTCTGCACCGGTTCCCCTTATTTATTCGTTTTTTTCTCTCTTCCAGTCAGCCTGGTGAACTTTCCCCAGCGGGGCTTCAAGCCTCGTTCCCTCTAGGCTCTTTCTGCCTTTCCCCACCAATGTCTCGGGTTACTGAGGTTTTTGTCTCACTTCCCCTTCCAGCGCTGGCGCGCAGACTCTGTGGCTGGGCTTCCATGCGGTGGGTGACTTTGTTCTCCCTGTAGGTCCTCCATGTCACATCCACTAGATCCGGAAGAGTTTCCTCTGTAATTTTTTCCTGAGCCTTTTCCTGAGACTACAGTAACTCCACTTTTATTAAACTATCTTTTCCCAGACTATCAGTGCTCACCCTCACTATTCAGCCATCCAGCCCCTCATCATTTTATCATATAGTGAAATGATACCTGGTGGCATGGAGAAACAAACTACTGATAAATACAATAACATGAATAAATCTTACTAACATTAAACTGAGCAAAGAATGTGACACATATTAGTTTGTGAATTTCGTTATAAAATTTCATGAGACAAAATCAGCATATGGTGATTTAAGTCATATGAGGGTCTCCCTGGACTGGAGTTGAGGAGAATGGCCTTAGGAGCTTTCTGGGGATGATAGAAGTATTGTAGCTTGATTGGGGAGGTAGTAACAAGGTTGTTTGTATTTGTCAAAATTCATTTAACTACATAAATAAAATGGGAGTATTTTATGATATGTAAGCTATATGTCAATAAAATTAATTTTAAAAATATGGAGATGGACCCTATGAAGGTAAAGGATCTGCAAACAGCAACACTAAAAAGTGATGAACAGAACTCATTGTATCCAGATCACAGTATTTCAATATAATTCTCTATTAAAGGCAACCAGGGATGCTTGGCAAAATGGCTGATTTTAGTATTAGGAAACAGAAAACCCAAAACGAACCTAGAATATCTTGTTGTTATAGAAACTCAGGAAGTACTCAAAGAATAATGGGCCATATTCACAGGATCCAGTAGGCAGTTTGAAGGGACTCCCACTGGCTAACTTTGGGAGAAATAAAAAAATTTATAGCAATATGTTATTACTCATTAAACTAAATAGGAAAACTAAATACAAGAGTACTTCAACAGGCTCATGGAAAGACAGAATTAAAAGATAAATTCATATTGTTTCAAAAAGATTTTGAAATTTCATGTGTCGTTTTTCCCTATTATGCATTTTTCATGGACTTTTTGAAGACCTGCTCATAGGCTATAAACAAATCGAAAGGGAGGAAGAAAGAGATATTTACATAGTTTAACTCTGCACAAAATAATTTTTAATGACAAAGTGCAAAAGTGTAATGCTGAAGTGGAGAGGCTTACCACATGTAAGTTTAATGAAGTGCTCAAAGCAAACATCACTAGTACTACAATAAATTGAAGTTGAGTGGCATCTGACAGAATGTGTGACAACACTGTACCATTTTTGTCATTTTCCTGCTAAAGATGCACAGTCTGGTTGTACTCCTAGGAGTGCAACCATAGATGTAGTGTCAACTTCAATTCATAAAAATACAGCAGAAGTCTCTGGTGTCTGCTCCTAGGTTAGCAGACACCCAGTAGCCAAAACCCAGCACAGGATAAGTCCTGTCATTGAACCACTCACTTCTGCCTGACTTGGGAACCTCTCTGATACCTCATAGCATTTACTGATGAGTTTTATATTTTTTAAGTTCGGAAAAATTAGAGCACATTTTCTAATTAGAGCGTTTCCCACTTCCTCAGCAGATGGATAAAAACAACCATACAAATATTATCAAAAGATTGTATTTGAAGACTAATCTCAGATCTTTTGAAAGTATTAGGCCTCAGTCAAAAACCAAGCCTCCATCAGACAGTGGATTATAAACATCTGGCAACGAGAGGCAAGTGACTCAGCTTCTGGCTGACATGTTAACCCCTGAAGTCATTTAGCAAATGGCTTCTAAATTATAATGCTTGGGAAGTCTCTGGGGTCAGTAGATAGCAGGCAGCACCTGCAGACGGAGAGCGTGACCTGGGGTTCTTGGTCATGTCTGCTACATGAGAGAAGCTTTGTAGGAAACTCAGCCACTTGGGGGCCTAGGCAAATTGACAGTGGCAGCTGCAGTCACTCAAATGTTTCCTTCCACACTGGACTGCGTGGCCCGCTCGGCACTGGCCATTAGTGATGAGAGGAGAGCTTGGTTCATAACCTCACTGTGTTCCTTGGGCAGCACATGCATACTTGCTGACTTCTGTAAAGGGGCTAGCATACAGCTTTTCAGCTTGTTGTCCTTATTTGAGCATGAGAGTAGAACACTAAATCCAGCTTTTAGCACCCTGCACAGAGAAACTTAAATCTCTATCACTAGGGTTTTTCCTAGGCCTGGGAATGGTGATTGTAACCCAGGAAAGAATAGTTCTCACCTGATGGCACAAATGCTGTGGCAGAAACATATATACCACTTGATTTTTAAGCTCCAAAATGAGCTTAAAAGTGGGAACATCCCTTCTCTGGGAATCTATTTTAGAAATAAAGCACTGGTAGCAGCTCAATAGGCTAATCCTCTGCCTGCGGCGCCGGTACAACAGGTTCTAGTCCCGGTCGGGGTGCCAGATTCTGTCCCGGTTGCTCCTCTTCCAGTCCAGCTCTCTGCTGTGGCCCAGGAAGGCAGTGGAGGATGGCCCAAGTGCTTGGGCCCTGTACCCGCTTGGGAGACCAGGAGAAGCACCTGGCTCCTGGCCTCTGATCAGTGCGGTGCGCCCGCCGCAGCGCGCTGGTCACAGCAGTCATTGGGGGGTGGATCAACGGAAAAAGAAGACCTTTCTTTCCGTCTCTCTCTCCCACTGTCCACACTGCCTGTTAAAAAAGAAAAAAAAAAAAAAAAAGGAATGAAGCATTGGAAGTAAATCTCTAAGACTAAGTTAAATCTTAGTCCCCAGAGCCCAGCTAACTCACTACTTTGGGAGCCAGGGCTAATGCTTTATTGTAAATGGAAGCACACTTTGCATCATTGTTCCATTGCTCATTAAATGAAATATATACCATCTTTTTAATCCATGAATACACATACAAGTGTGTTTGAAAATGCATATTTTCATTTTTCTTGAGCGGTGTTCATATAGTAATTATGGCTAACTTTTTGAGAAAGTGTCAAACTCTTTTCCAAATTGGCTAAACCGTTTTATACCTCTTCTAACAGTGTATGAATGTCAACTGCTTCACACTCACTGGTACTTGGTAATGTTAATCTTCTTAATTATAGAAAATCCAATGGGTGTGTAGTGGTATCTCATTTTCATTTTGTTGATAACTAATGATGTTGGGAATGTTTTATGTGTATGTTGATTATTAATGTATCTTCTTTTTTTTGTATATTCTGGATGCAAGTACTTGCATATATGTATCAAAAATATTTTACCAATGTGAAGTGTCTCACCTTTTATCTTAATTAACTACTTCATAAAGAAAAAAAAAAACTTTTTTGGCTGGCGTTGTGGCCTAGTGCATTAAGCCACCACCTGCAACACTGGCATCCATATGGGCAGCAGGTTTGAGTCATGGCTGCTCCACTTCCAATCCAGCTCCCTGCTAATGGTCTGGGAAAGCAGCAGAAGATGACCCAAGTGCTTGGGCCCCTGGCACCATGCAGAAGACCCAAAAAAAGCTCCTGGCTTTTGGCTTTGTCCTGTCCCAGTTCTGGCCACTGTGGCCATTTCGTAACCAGCAGATGGAAGATTCTCTCCCCCCCCCTTTCCTTCTGCAACTCTGCTTTGCAAATAAAGAAATAAATCTTTAAAAAAAGAAACTAAAGAAATATTCTGAAGTTAATCTTTTTTTCTTATATACTTGGTGCTTTTTGTGTGTCCTGATTAAGAAATCTTTGCCCAACTAATGAGTTCAAAGAACTTTCTCCTATGTATTTTTCTAGTCATTTTATAGTTTTAGCTTTTAAATGTATCATTACAATCTATTTAGGATTTCATGCCAACAAAGAGGACAATTAGAATGCATAACAAATTAGGACTTCCTTGGAAACTCTGAAAATATACAGGATCCGGAATGTTTTCCTCCCTTGTAAACCAAAGCAAAGTGACTTTGGGATTAAGCCATGGTTGAGCTTCTTTAGTCTGTTGGTTGAAATATTTCTGGAGGGGAAATGATTTAGGGATCAAATCTTTGGATGCTCCAAATTCCTCTTTATAGGAAAAAAAGTAACAAAAAATAAACATAAGGAGTCATACATGTAAAAATCTATTTTACCCCAAATCAAAAGGATTTTATTTTAAATTGCCTTTTCTATAAGTTTACAGCCTGGAAGAATGCTAACTGCCTCAGACCATTAGCATAGAAAAGTCCTAGGGCAATAGTTTGTCTCAATAACTTTTTTCTATCTTTTATGGGGACACAAACCTATTTTCCTTGTTTCCTTCTGTTCATTATTTTAATCATGGATATTAGCCAGGTTGTCTTTCCCACAAAAGAATGTTCTTTCCAGGATTGTTTTGATTGTTTTGGTTTATAATAAACCAGTGTTTCTCAACCTTGGCACTATTGGCATTTTGGGCTGAGTAACTGCATTCGATTGCTAGGGCTGCTATAACAAAACACTACAACGTGGGTGGCTTAAACAACAGAAATTGATTTTCTTACAGTGCTAGTAGTTGGAAGTACAAGATCAAGGCGTCAGCAAATTTGATTTCTTCTTAGGTCTCTCTTTTGACTTGCACATGGCTGCCTTCTCACTCTGTCCTTACGTGGTCTTTCTTCTCAACAAGCACATCCTATGTGTCTCCAACTTTCCTTTTAGAAGGACACTAGCCATATTGCATGAGGACCAACTCTAACAACTTCATTTTCACTTAATCACATCTTCAATGGCCCTGTCTACAAATATATACTGAGATACTGAGGGTTTGGGCTTCAACATAAGAATTTTGGGAGGGGCTGGTCTTGTGGCATAGTCAGTAAAGCCGCTGGCATTGCATATGGGCGCTGGTTCCTGTTCCGGCTGCTCCACTTCCAATCCAGCTCCCTGCTAATGGCCTGGGAAAAGCAGCGGAGGATGATCCAAGTACTTGGGCCTCTATTACCCATGTGGGAGACCTGGATGAAGCTCTTGGTTCCTTGATTCAGCCTGGCTCAACTGTGGGTGTTGTGGTCATCTAGGGAGTGAACCAGCATATGGAAGATCTCTCTCTCTCTCTCTTTCTCTCTCTCAAATGAATAAATAAATCTTATAAAAAATAGAATTTTGGGGAGTCACGATTCAATCCCTGACATTAATTCCTTATTGTACATGGTGTCTTGTGTATTGTAGGATGTTTAGTGAAATAGTGAAATAGAAAGCCTTGATGTGCTCCAGTTGTAACAACAAAAATGTCTCTAGACACTGTTAAATGTACCCCAGGGGCTGGGCAGAGATATAAAATCATCCTTGGCCGAGAACTACTGCCTCCAAAACACTTAAATGGCATGCTATTGTTAACTTTGTCACACAGATTTATTATGATTATATTGCTGTTGCTCCTCCCAACATGTGCCTGTCTTTTTCACCCTGCTGGGTTCCCATTTTCCTGGGCTACTCCCTTGCATGGACACCTTTCTTACTCTGCCCAAGTTTTATACCCCATGCTGAAAAACCTGTGCATAAAAGACCCTGTGTGGTGTAACATGATTAGCATGGTCCTTGCACCAGGATGAGTTCCTCATGCTTCTTGGGCTCTGATGCCTCATGCTGGGTCACCCTCACATAGATACCCATTTTCCTGTTCCCTCTGAATAATCGGCCCTATTTATTCCTACTTGGCCTCTGACTCCCTATTGCTCTCCACTCCCCATGGATGTTCTCTTTACTCCTCTCAGGCTCTGATGGGCTAACTCCAGTATGGAAGCCCATGTTCTCCATCCATTCTGGGCCATTCTGCTCCTCACCCTCTGGCATGGATACTTACCTTGCTTGGCCCACCTACTGACTTTGGACTAATTATTTTCAGGAAGAGAAATGAAGGGGATGAAGGTAAAGGGATTTTTTTTTTTTTGGACAAGCAGAGTTAGACAGTGAGAGAGAGAGAGAGAGAAAGAGAGAGAGAGAAAGAGAAAGGTCTTTCTTTTTCCATTGGTTCACCCCCCAAATGGCTGCTACAGACGGCGCGCTGCGCTGATTTGAAGCCAGGGGCCAGGTGCTTCCTCCTGGTCTCCCATGCAGGTGCAGGGCCCAAACACTTGGGCCATCCTCCACTGCCTTCCTGGGCCACAGCAGAGAGCTGGACTGGAAGAGGAGCAACCCGGACAGAATCCGGTGCCCTGACCAGGACTAGAACCCGGAGTGCTGGTGCCGCAGGTGGAGGATTAGCCTAGTGAGCTGCAGCGCCGGCTGGTAAAAAGATTTTTAAAGAGGTAGAATGACATGGAGAGTAGTTAGGAGCAACCTTATGCAAATCAAGATTCATCATCTTTTTTTCTTCCAAAGTGAGCCCTTCATTCTATCTCTGTCTGAGGTAACATTCTTCCCATGTTACGCTGTTTGGTGAAAACAAAAAATTGTCATCAATCGGCATCTGCTACACATAGGTTAGAAAAGAAGTGATGTGAAAATTACTCTGAAGCTGTGGGAGTTTCTTCATTATCGGAAATATCTTAAAACCATTTTGTTTGGCATCATAAAGGCGTGGGAACATAGTATGAAAAAAAGAAAGTTTCTAAAATGTCATAAGAATGCAAACTTTTCCAGTGTCTCTGGCCCCTGAAGTAGAAAGGCTACCTTTCATGTTGGACAAGGATTATATCCTGGCATCAAAAATCTGTTTAAGTCTTGGAAATCAAACATACTGATTCGTCTTCCAAGATATGTAACTAATTCATTGTTTCATTAGACAGGTCTTGAACTTTGCATTCTCTTTTGGTAAAGTGAGAATAGTGTTACCCATTGGCCAAAACAAGCAGAGATCAGTAAAATAAAATAAAAAAATTAAAATCAAGATATGCTGCACTTCTCAGGTGAAAAGTTTAATTTAAGTTCCAAGTATTGATTTATTTCTAAAATACCATTATCTTTATTAGAAGCACTCCGAAGAGCAAAATACTTTCATAGCTTTTGAAACTAAACAAAAGAACCAGCAGATATTGGCTTAAAAATATAACTAATAGGCCATTTTAAAGACAATCATTCATATTGCTGACATTTGAAATAAAATAATCATACAAAAATGAATGTTTTGATTATTTGTGATGGGAAAGAACAGAGGTTGGCTTTTTGGTATGAGTTTAATAAAGTTAATAGGAATTTGTGGAAGCTTGGATAAAGATTGATCAAATTATCTCTGGAATACATTTACTTCATTCCTCCCCCCACCACATCAAATAAAATATTAGGATATTTAAATTTAAAGTTTATGACCTGTAGCTTCTATCATAAGCTGTTAGCTCTGCCCCTAACAAGTTACTTGGCCCAAGTCATTTTGTATTTTATTAACTTGAATGACTTTGGCTGAATAACACTGAGATGAAGTTATCAATTGTTATAGTTGGCCTGGAAGGGACAAGTGATCAAGTGGAAAGCAGACTGGACAAGGTGTCCTGAGAATTGGGTTCACACTCCAGCTGTGTGGAATCTGAGCTAAGTTATTTGCCTCTTTGGGCCTTAGTT
Organism: Oryctolagus cuniculus; assembly: GCF_964237555.1. Classification (NCBI taxonomy): domain Eukaryota; kingdom Metazoa; phylum Chordata; class Mammalia; order Lagomorpha; family Leporidae; genus Oryctolagus; species Oryctolagus cuniculus. The sequence continues at coordinate 53,431,626 of NC_091435.1, forward strand.
TCACTTGTCACATCAGAGATAAGTGTGCTGAATGCGTCTACCTCAGCTTGCTTTGAGTAACACTAAATACACTCATCCCTTGGTAGCCATGGGGAATTCTCTGGGCACTCTCGGGATATTCAAATGCCCTATATAAAATGTGTAGTATCTGCATACAACCTGTGAACATCAAAGCATTTCTAGGGGCCAGCGCCATGGCTCACTTGGCTAATACTCTGCCTGCAGAACCGGCATCCCATATGGGCACCGGGTTCTAGTCTCTGTTGCTCCTCTTCCAGTCCAGCTCTCTGCTGTGGCCCGGGAAGGCAGTGGAGGATGGCCCAAGTGATTGGGCCCCTGCACCCGCATGGGAAACCAGGAAGAAGCACCTGGCTCCTGGCTTCGGATCGGCACAGTGCCGGCCATGGCGGCCATTTGGGGAGTGAACCAATGGAGGGAAGACCTTTCTCTCTGTCTCTCTCTTACTGTCTAACTCTGTCAAATAAAAACAAAACAAAAAAACCAAAGCATTTCTAGATCACTTAGAAAGCCAGATACAATGGTAATGCTAAGTAAATTGTTGTTATACTTCATTGTTAGGGAAACAACGACAAGAAAAAGTCTGCACATGTCCAGTACAGATGCAATTTGTTTTTCCAAATATTTTTGGTCTGTGATTAGTTGAATCCACGGACATGAAATTCAAACACATGGAGGCTGGCTATAAATGTGGAAGCAATTTTGGAAATTCTTCAGCCCTATAAGACAGAAGACAGTAATATTTTATATTTAAGTTCTCTGGTGATCTACTCTTTCTTTCTTTCTTTCTTTCTTTCTTTCTTTCTTTCTTTCTTTCTTTCTCTCTCTCTCTTTCTCTCTTTCTCTCTCTCTTTCTCTCTCTCTCTCTCTTTCTCTCTCTCTCTCTCTCTCTCTTTCTCTCTCTCTCTCTCTTTCTCTCTTCTTCTTTTTTTTTTTTTTTTTTGACAGGTAGAGTTATAGCCAGTGAGAGAGAGACAGAGAGAAAAGTCTTCCTTCCATTGGTTCACTCCCCAAATGGTAGCGGCCGGCATTGCGCCGATCTGAAGCCAAGAGCCAGGTGCTTCTTCCTGGTCTCCCATGCGGATGCAGGGCCCAAGCACTTGGACCATCCTCCACTGCCTTCCTGGGCCACAGCAGAGAGCTGAACTGGAAGAGGAGCAACTGGGACTAAAACCTGGCGCTCATATGGGATGCCGGTGCTGCAGGTGGAGGATTAACCAAGTGAGCCACGGTGTCGGCCCTAGTGATCTACACTTTTCAAGTGCATTTCTCTTCACTCCTAAATCTACCCCAATTTTTCCCTTTCTCTTGGCTGTGGCACCATTGTTCTTCTAGTCATGTGGGCTGGTGATATTGTAGATCTATTTTTTTTTCTGTTTTTTTTTTTCTTGGCTTCCTCTAATGTTTCACTAAGCCATATTATTTCTCCATCCATGTTACAGTTTAGTATTATTGTTTAACTTACTGTCATGGTTATTTATTTAGCAGTAAGACAGGAAAAATGCATCAAGAATCATTTTCAATTTTATTCCTACTTGAGAGTCTTTCCTCATGAAAGAATGTCTAATGAGCCCCATTTCAGCTAAAACTAATCAGAGTTTTATGCCCTTTTATGCTCTATATCCCAAGTCCTGTTTTAGTGCAGGCACTTTGGAGACATTTGAACTTGGGCAAATGAAGAACATTGTATCTAAATGATATGGCTACAGAATGCACATAGAAAAAATACAAGGAAAGAGTTGGCACTTATAAGAAGGGGAGAGGTTGTCCAAATCACTGAGATTACTCCACTCATGAACACAGAACAAGGTTTGGAAATCTGGAGTGGGAAGCAGCACCTGGTACAACTGTTATCAGAGAGGAGAGGATCAACCAAATTGGTAGAAATATAGACCCTGGGAGATGGATTGTTAAGAGCTGGCAGTTTCTCCAGTCAAAGATGAGGAACTGAGCATATAAGAGCTTAGTGGTTGTTCACAATCAACTATATCAGAGGTGAGAATCAGGTTGTTAAACTAAATATCTTTAGTGCAAAGTGAATGATGCAGATCTCTACACGTTTCCCATCAAAGCTCATTAAAGCTTTTCCACTTGAAGTCAATGTTCTACTAGAGTTTGAGATGTTGCTAAAGATCTCATATTGCAGCACCGGTTTGAGTCCTAGCTGCTCCACTTCCAGTCCCACCCTGGGCTTATGTGCCTGGGAAAGTAGTGGGAGATGGCCCCAGTACTTGGGCCACTGCCACCCATGTAGGAGACCCAGATTGATTTCTAGGCTCCTGGCTTCAGCCTGGTCCACCTCTTCCCATTGTAGCCACTCGAGGAGTGAATCAGCTGATGGAAGATCTCTTTCTCTCTTTCTTTGAAAGGTCACTCTACCTTTCAAGTAAATAAAATAAATATTTCTTTAAAAAATAACAGTATTGAATCATTGCAAAGCAACGCATAGTCACAACAGCCAAGATATGGAAACAACCTGGATGTCTTTTGGTAGATGAATGGATAAAGAAATTGTGGTATATATACTCATACATGGGAATATTATTCTGCCTAAATAAAGAAGGAAATTGTGCAACATGGGTGAAACTAGAGGACATTACAGTAAGTAAAATAAGTCAGACAGAGAAAGAAAAATACCGCATGATCTCATTTATAAATGAAATCTAATTAAGTCAGGTTCAAAGACAGATAGAATTATGGTTACTAGAAAGGGGTGGGAAAATAGGAAGATGTTAGCCAAAAGGCACAAAATTTCATAAGGTAGAATGAATAAGTTTAAAGATTTAATATACAGTGTGGGGACATATAATGAATAAAGATATATTGTGTGTTTGAAATTTGCTGAGAGAGTATATCTTTGAGTTATTACCATAAAGTAAAAGTTACTATGTGAAGATGTGGATATCTTAGTCAGTGTGTTGGCATTAATTGGTTTATTGTGCATATGTGTATCAAAACCTATCTTAAAAAGTATACCAACCTCACATTGTACACCTTAAATATTTGTAATTTTTATTAAAGAAATATTTTTTATTTTTAAGACATACATGTATATTTTTTACAATAAAAAACAGAGTGCAAAATCCTAAAACAAATCCAATATTACTATTGATACTAATTCCTTACAAGTTTACTGTGCTATCACGCACAAGTTAAGAAATTAAAGAAACCATTAAGCATTTATGAACACTCAACATTAGAAGCTTTAAAATCTGCCATTATGTAGTAGCCCCTCAAAAAGCTATAACTTGCATTTAAAATATTTATTCATTTTAAAGGCAGTGTCACAGAGAGAGAGAAGGAGAGAGAAGGAGAAAGTAGAGAGAGTGAGAGAGGAGAGAGAGTGAGAGAGACCCTTCAATCTGCTGGTTCACTCCCCAAATGATCACAAGAGCTGGGGTTGGCCCAGGCTGAAGCCAGGAGCCTGGAACTCCATCCTGGTCTCCCACATAGGTTACAGGAATCCAGGTAATTGGCTATCCTCTGCTTTTCCAAGCGCATTAGCAGGGAGCAGGATCAAAAGTGGAGCAGCTGGGACTCAAACCTGGGTCCCTATGGGATGCCAGTATTGCAGGTGGCAGCTTAACACACTTTGCAACATAGTAGGTTCCAACACAACCTACACTTTTTAAAAAAGTATCTTCTCAAAGAATCTTGTCAGGTCTACAAAAATCTTTACAGTTTTTTTTTAATACTGAAGCTAATATTGAATACTGAAAGGAAACCCAAGACCTTCAATGCCTAAACTAGTTTCTGTCTTTAAAAACCGCAAAAAAAAAAAAAAAAAAAAAAAAGTTTGCTGACCCCTATCCTTGAAGCCGGTGCTGGAATAAATTCAAATGTAATAATTCTTACTTTTTATTTTTTGTGTGAGAAGATTTTTTAAAATTTAGTTATTGTTTTTCTTTATGATAGAATTTCCTTGTCACTTTTGCGTAGACTAGAAAAGAATATTGTTAATATACAGATCCATTCTCTCAACTGCAAAAGCAAGGGGCTTAACTGCCTTCTACCATCTTTTAAAAAACAGTGGCATTCATGCTTTTATTTTTTATATTTGCTCATAAAAATAATATGCCTAGTCTTTCCCCATTCAAAGAATACATAAAAACAAATGGGAATAGAGTGTGATACCAGACCAAGTCCAACAGGTGGCTGTATTTCTCAAAGTTTCAAAACTAACCCTATTGCTTGCTGCATGCAAATTTCCATCTCCGTTTGCTGCTACCACACATTAATCCCAGGTTTTAAGAGAGAGCTAAGCAATAGGAGATAAAACAAGAGAGGTCATCATGTAACCAGAGATTATTTCATCGATTTTATCCAGATCAGAGCTTCTATTGCCCATTCCAAAAATCCATAACCAATGTTTGTTTGTATCCTCAGTGTGGTTAGGCACTCTTTGTCATTTCAGAGGGTAAACTCCAAGAAGCTGCAGTGAAAGACAGTGAGTGGAGTCCTGGGTCCTGAGTAAATCTAGTTAATCAGTTAAAAAAAGAAGTTAATAATTTGTCATTCATAGCATTATAGGAGATTTTACATAAGATGTTGGTAAAAAGTCTTTATATTAACAGGTTTTATAATAAATATTAGTACTCTTCATTCTTATTTCTTCCTCTCTCACATTGTTCACATTTTACTCCATTCTATCAGAAAATGTGCACGCATAGATGTGATGCTGTCAGCTGTGAATCACCTCCACATGGTTGTGTTGGCCGTATTGCTTAAAAGATTTTCAGTTCATTCTTAATTCCTCAACACTGGCCATGTGAATGTTTGAAGTCATATTATTCCCCAATTTTTTCCACATTTTCCCTCAAATGTTCTGGTACTTGTATCTGTCTCCTACAATGTCATCATCCAACTTAGAACCCAGTTTTACTTCAAATTACTGTGTTAAAATATTTTGTTAAGGTCTATGTGATTTTTTTTTGGTCAGATATAATTTGTCCAGTCCTCAAAAAAAAGTTATTCCTGATCCATTTTGATATTATAAGTTAATGTGTAAAAAATTGAATTCAGCATTTAATATACTATGTGTAAGACACTGTGCTAAGATTTTTAGTATATAAAATTCTAACTTGATAAAATGACAAATGTGAGAAATAACAAAGGGAGACACATTTGTATGATGCAAATAGGAATACTCTATTTTTCTTTTACCCTCTTGGTCATCTGTTATCCACTTCTCACATCATTCTCAGCTGAAAAATAAGGAACAGTTGGTAGACTTGAGAAGTATTGGCAGGCTCTTCCTCTACTTCACAGTCATGCCTTATTTCTGGATTCACCCTATGTATTGCCCCTATGTCCCTTCATACCCCTGTACCCTAAAGATCTAGTGAATTAGAATCCTATTCACCGTACTATGGGGATGAAAAACTTATACATTTTTTAGCCTTTGGAAAAAGTAACAGACTCGTGGTCAGTTCTGATTATTTAAACAATGTAGAACTTAAAAAAAAAGGACAAAGAGCTAAAAGGGATAAGAAGCTGCATCAATTAGATAAAATTAGAAAAAAAGAGTAGAACATCTTCTCAGTGGTAAAAGACACTATTTGAGTTGCACTGTAAGTTTCTATATCCATAGGAAATGCTAACAGCACAGAGGACCTCAATTACCCATTAATAATGTACTCCCTGAAGCCAGGAAAAGGTAGAGCCATTCATGAATTCTTTCCTGCATTTACTAATAAAGCATCTGTTTAATACGTCTTACGTGTCAGACCTCGTGGCAGATGTTGAGGCTACAGTGGTAAGCAGGACAGTCCCTGCCTTCAGGGAGTGTATTCATTTGCGATATCTGTGGTAACAAATTGCCACACAAGCTTAGCGGCTTAAAGCCACACCAATTTATTATTTTATGGTTATGTAAGTCAGAATTCCAACGTAAATCTCCCTTGACTAAAATTAGGGTGCTGGGAGGACTGAATTCCTTTCTGAATGCTGGGGAAGAAGACTTTTTTGTTTCCTTTTCTTTGTTCAGAGACTTGGCTGTGGCCCTTTCAAAGGCAGCAATGTGGCATTTCTTCAACTTTTTGTCCATCGTATCTGTCTGTGACAATAGTGGGGAAGAATTCTCCACTTTTAGGAACACAGTCGACTAGATTGGGCACATCTTGGTAATTCAAGATAATCTTCCTATCTCAAGGTCTTACCCTTAATCTCATTTACTTAGTAAAGTAATATATGCATGGGTTCTGAGGATTAGGGCATGGACATCATTAAGGTAATTTTTCTGGCCACATGAAGCCTTCAGATTAGTTACATAAGTAACAAACTCAGACCAATAAGGTAGGCAGGTTAGGCAAATGAGACAGGTGAGGTGAAGGCAGTGAATTGGAGCCCTTATACTGATAGTTGGTACCTGAGAATACTGGTGCCATGTAGCCAGTTCTGACCACATTTCAAAAAAAGCTAGAAATCTGGATTATATGAAATGTATCAATTTTAAAAAAATATGAGCAACTGCCTTAGGTCAGTTTCTGGAAGCAGACTCTGAATTGAAATTTGCAAGTGGCTTATTCAGGAAGTCCTCTAGGGATACTGGGAAAGGAGTCGGAGAACCAGGACCAGGAGAAGATTCCCTGAGGGTTTTGTGTGTGTGTGTGTGTGTGTGTGCAATCTCAGGCAACTGTCCTACAGTCTGACCCCACAGGGGAACTCTGGAGCATAAGCTATATTTGTAGTTATCCTAACGTGAATCTCAGAATCTGGTCAGGACTGACTAAGTGATCCTAGGGATATATATAAACTTCCTGATATTACTTGCATGATCACAAATATCAGTGCCCATGTTATCCTCTAAACTGGCCTGGTCTTTATATGCTCCTAACTCTCAGAGTAACAACAATTGCTTAAGAGATCTATGTGGCTAACAATCCTAATTTTTGTCTTTTAATTGAAAATAGATATTTATGGCATACAAGATGATATTTTCATAAATGCGTGCCTTGTGGGATGACTACATAAACTAATTAACATATCCATCACCTGAAATACTTACTTTTTTTTTTTGTAGTGAGAGCAGTTATCCTATACATTCAGCAACTTTGAAATACACACTAGAGATGGTGCCATGGCATAGCGGGTAAAGCTGCTGCCTGCCGCACTGGCATCCCATATGGGTGCCGGTTTGAGTGCCAGCTGCTCCACTTCCGATCCAGCTCCCTGCTATGGCTGGGGAAAGTAGTAGAAGATGGCCCAAACCCTTGTGTACCTGCACCCATGTGGGAGACTTAGAGGAAGCTCCTGGCTCCTGACTTCAGATCAGCGCAGCTCCTGCAGTTGCGGCCAATTGGAAGTGAACCAGTGAAGGGAAGACCTCTCTCTCTCTGCCTCTCCTTCTCTCTGTGTAACCCTGACTTTCAAATAAATAAATAAATAAATATTTAAAAAAAAAGAAATGCACACTACATTATTAATTGGCCACCAACCTATTTAATGGAACTCAAAAATTGATTCCTCTTGTCTGCTGAAACTTTGTTCTTTTTGACCAACACCTATATATTCATTTCCTCTGGCCTCTGACAATCAACATTCCACTCTCTGGTTCTGTAAGTTCAATTTATTTTTTTAGATTATACATATAAATGAAATAATTCAGTATTTGTCTTTTCATGCCTGGGTTTTTCAACTTAGCATATAAATGTCCTCCAAATTCATCTATGTTATTGCAAATGACAAGTTTTCTTTGTAAAGGCTGAATGGTTTTCCATGGTGTGCCCATGTACTATGTTTTCCTTATCCATTAATCACTGATGAACTCATGTCAATTCAATAACTGGGCTATTGTAAATCGTGATGCAATGAACATGGGAGTGCAGATATCTCTTCAACATATCGATGTAAATTCTTTTGGATAGTTATATACCCAGAAATGGGATTGTTGTCCAAATGGTAATTTTATTTTTAGCTTTTTGAGGAACTTAAATACTATTCTCCATAATGATTTACTAATTTGCATTCTTATTAACATGTATAAGGGTGGCTGGTGCCGTGGCTCACTAGGCTAATCCTCCGCCTTGCAGCGCCGGCACACCAGGTTCTAGTCCCGGTTGGAGCACTGGATTCTGTCCCGGTTGCCCCTCTTCCAGGTCAGCCCTCTGCTGTGGCCCGGGAGTGCAGTGGAGGATGGCCCAAGTACTTGGGCCCTGCACCCCAGGGGAGACCAGGAGAAGCACCTGGCTCCTCCCTTCGGATCAGCACGGTGCGCTGGCCGCAGTGCGCCAGCCGTGGCAGCCATTGGAGGGTGAACCAACGGCAAAGGAAGACCTTTCTCTCTGTCTCTCTCTCTCTCTCACTGTCCACTCTGCCTGTCAAAAACCAAAAAACAAAAAACAAAAAAAAAAAAAACAGTGTATAAGGGTTTCCTTTTCTACAGCTCCTTACCAACTGCCAGGAAATTTTGGCACTCTTTGATCCTTTCTTAGAAAACACCATCCAGTGCCCAAGAATATCTAACACTTGATCTTTGCTACTTCAGATCAATATAATCAGCATATTTTTCTTAGTTTCACAAAGTCATCTGTCTTTCAAATGACATATATTTTTCCGTGCCCTTTGGGACACATGACAGAGGTCCTAGAATTGTTCCTGTACTTCTAAAGCACCAGAAGCACCCAGATTTATTTAAAAATTGTTTATTAAGACACCCAGGTAAATTGATCACTTTTCAGAGCAGAAATAAGGCAGTTTGTATTAAAAATAGTAAGAATAGTTTGACTCTTTTGTCACTCCTTCCTGTAAGTTGTCCTTTCTGCAGGAATTTTTACTTAGAACAAATTTGGGAAACACATTAATTTATAAGTTAGTCTTCTCATTTTTGACTGCCTGAAAGGGATTGGAAATGTCACTATAAAATATCAATAGGACAGCTGAAAATTTGGGAAGCCAAGATTTCGATTTTATTTTTGTTGTTTATAGAGCTGAATAAAGTTGGAAAAAGAGAACAGTCAACTTTTTATCATGCCCCAGAGAACAGTTGGTGTTAGTCTGGGATAATCTCATGAGTCTTATAAAGAAAGATTATATGACTGTACATTGAAGCCTTTTGGCTCAATTCTGATCATCTGTCCTTAGCAGAATCATAATTATATCATCACAATGTTTTGCATGTTGCAACCAGTCTCAGTTGCCCAATTCAACAATAGATTCCATGTGGACATATTCCTCTTGTACAGGTCACATCACAGCTTCTAATTTTTTCCAATCTCTTAATTGTTTTAAATCCTGAAAACCATGTAACTGAAGGCTATTAGCATACTAATTGGATGTCTAGCTCATACAGTTAGAAATATCTGTATGTTAAATTCCCAGAGGCTTCCCAGAAGATCAATGACTTTGATTTGTTTAAAAATTGCATATGTAATTTGCTGTATCTCTTACTTTATGTTTCATATTTACACTCTTATATGTTAAGTCTCAAATTCTGTCAACTCCACCAAACATCCATACCAGGGTTAGAGGAGGTGACTTAGAGCATATGGAGTATAGGTTATTTGTCCAAAAGAGGCTGGTGGGGTCAAAAGGACACCAGTTTGGGAGACTTGGTTAGGGCTTTTACTAGCGTGCAGTAACACATGAGTGTCTTAGCCCCTGGATATCTATTTCCTCATCTCCAAAATGAGGAACTTAGATTTCAACAACTTTTGAAGTCTTTTCCAACTCTGACATTTGCTTCATTCTCTGTTCCTTCATTCAGACAGGCTGGAGACAGGTCAGGATAACGTCATTGTCTCCTCTCTTGCTCAACCGATTTATCTCACACTTGTCTGGCCATTTCTCTTCTAATCTTGAGGCCAAGCTTAAGAAATTCTAGCTGGTATTCTGGAGTAGCTGGACCCTGTAAAAGAAGGCATTGGACTTTCTCTTAGTCAGTCAAGCTGTTTGTTTCCTCCACCAATGCCATAAAATCATCTTTCCGTTTCCACTCCTGGAGTTTTTCTTTGAACCCTGGGCAGTGAAGAACATTGCTCCCAAGGTACTAGCAGTTTCTTTTCTCTGGCCACTTTCATCTGGTGTGGTCCTGGTTAGGACCAGGAAGAAACTGACAAGTTGTTCTCTGGAGGACATGGGTGTGTATGACTCTCTACCTCCATCAGCCAGACTCTACTAAACAGACTGTTGAAGGGTCTCCACTGGGCTCAGGGATCAGTGCCCACTCTTGCCTCTGGGAATAGTGACATTTTTGTTTTCTAATTAAGTAACTCGTTCCTTCTTGGAATTTAGGGCTTGTTTAAAGAGTTCAACATTGTGTTCACTGTAATTACATGCTTCATTTGTTTTTTTTTTTTTTTCTTCTCCCTCTTATCGCTTTGGTTCTGTGTTTTTGCTAGAACAACCTGTAAGCTCTTTTAGAGCCTGATATTTCTTTTAATGAAATGGATTATGTAGTTTGGAGAGGAAAGCAAGAGAAGGCAGAAGAGAGGTGAGAAAAAAGTGCATCGTGCATTTCCCTGGTCCTCTTCCTATTTTGGAGGTATATGTAGATAAATGAAACACCTGTGAACAAGGGACACAGAAAGAGAAATAAGGTTGCCTCTCAAAATCTAAAAAAATACATACTTGTGTCCCAAGAGCCACAAGGCATCAGAGGGACCTGGGAATTTATCCCAGAGAACCCTAGCTATTACAGCCCTGTATGTGCCTCCAGGTGGGATGCCTTACCGCCAGGTGTTTGAAAGCTGGTTAAGACTATCAATCCCAGTGCAGGACACAGTTGTTCAGCACCCATTGCTTGTTCATTACCTAGTTCCCACTAAGTTCAAAAAACAGTTCACTTAGATAAAACAATTTTATTTTAGGATTGTGTGGTGGGGACACCCACACCAATGTGATTTACAGAGAAGTAGGAGAAATTTAGAGGGAGATCTCTTTCATGTCTCAGGGTTTCTCAGTTTATGCACTACTGACATTTTTGTTTTGGTTGATTCTTGGATGGATTAAGTGTGTGAGCCCTGTATATTTCAGGATGTTTAGTAGAATCCCTGGCTTTATCCAGTAAATGTGAATATAACTTGCTACCTTTCAAGCCATGACAACCAAAAAATGTCTCTAGCCATTGCCAAATGTCCTAGAGGGGGCATAGCCTCCTTGGTTAAAATTACTATTAAATAAATGTTTATTTTACACTAGCACATTTGACAGAATGGTTTCTGCTTTATAGAAGCAAATTGATCCACTCAAAATTAATTTGAGAGTCAATTTCACCAAAAAACCCATTTGCCAAAAGATCAAATGTCAAATGATGAATTCATCAAGTTTATAGCATTTATTAAACTCATAAAAATTGTTTTAGGGAATTGTCTTCCTGAACATATTGAATTATGAAACTTAGATTAAAATTTTTAAAATATATTTAATAAGAATGCTCTTAACATGGCTTTGGAACTCAGTTAAGCTGGTAAGCAAGGCAAATTATTTTCCAGTAAACTGGTTTTCAGAGCAATGATGTCAGGGAACTGACTTAGGGTCTTACAATATCTGTCCCCATAGTATCCAGAGTGATGTCTGTCCATGGAAGGGACCCCAGGGACTATGACCGTAGCTCAGTAGACATATGTTTGTTCTACTTAATACTATTGGTTGAACTCTTTAATCTCTTTTTTTAAACTTTTACTTAATAAATATAAATTTCCAAAGTACAACTTTTGGATTACAGTGGCTCCCCCCGCCCATAACTTCCCCACCCGCAACCCTCCCATCTCCCACTCCCTTTCCCATTCCATTCACATCAAGATTCATTTTCAATTATCTTTATATACAGAAGATCAAGTTATTATATATTAAATAAAGATTTAAACAGTTTGCACCCTCACAGAAAGACAAAGTGTAAAGTACTGTTTCAGTACTAGTTATAGCATTACTTCACATTGGACAACACATTAAGGACAGAGATCTTACATGGGGAGTAAGTGTGCAGTGACTCCTGATGTTGACTTAACAATTGACACTCTTGTTTATGGCATCAGTAATCACCTGAGGCTCTTGTCATGAGTTGCCAAGGCTATGGAAGCCTCTTAAGTTTGCCAACTCTGATCTTATTTAGAGAAGGTCATAGGCAAAGTGGAAGTTCTCTCCTCCCTTTAGAGAAAGGTACCTTCTTCTTTGATGGCCCGTTCTTTCCACTGGCATCTCACTCGCAGAGATCTTTCATTTAGGTCTTTTTTTGTTTTGTTTTTTTGCCAGAGTGTTTTTTTTTTTTTTTTTTGACAGGCAGAGTGGACATTGAGAGAGAGAGACAGAGAGAAAGGTCTACCTTTGCTGTTGGTTCACCCTCCAATGGCCGCCGCGGCCGGCACACTGCAGCCGGGCGCACCGCGCTGATCTGATGGCAGGAGCCAGGTACTTATCATGGTCTCCCATGGGGTGCAGGGCCCAAGTACTTGGGCCATCCTCCACTGCACTCCCTGGCCACAGCAGAGAGCTGGCCTGGAAGAGGGGCAACCGGGACAGAATCTAGCGCCCCGACCGGGACTAGAACCCTGTGTGCCGGCGCTGCAAGGCGGAGGATTAGCCTAGTGAGCCGCGGCGCCGGACTAGAGTGTCTTGGCTGCGCCGGACTAGAGTGTCTTGGCTTTCCATGCCTAAAATACTCTCATGGGCTCTTCAGCCATATCTGAATGTCTTAAGGGCTGATTCTGAGGCCTGAGTGCTATTTAGGACATCTGCCATTCTATGAGCCTTCTGTGTATCACGCTTCCCATGTTGGATTTTTCTCCTTTTTTAATTCTATCAGTTAGTATTAGCAAACACTAGTTTTGTTTATGTGATCCCTTTGACTCTTAGACCTATCATTATGGTCAGTTGTGAACTGAAATTGATCACTTGGACTAGTGAGATGGCATTGGTTCATGCCACCTTGATGGGATTGTATTGGAATCCCCTGGCACGTTTCTAACTCTACCATTTAGGGCAAGTCTGATTGAGCAAGTCCCAAACTGTACATCTCCTCCTTCTCTTATTCCCACTCTTATATTTAACAGGGATCACTTTTCAGTTAAAATTTAAACACCTAAGAATAATTGTGTGTTAATTAAAAAGTTCAATCAATGGTTTTAAGTAAAACAAAAAAATACTAAAAGGGATAAAGTATTAAGTTGTTCCTCGATAGTCAGGACAAGGGCTGATCAAGTCACTGTTTCTCATAGTGTCCATTTCACTTTAACAAGTTTCCTTTTTGGTGCTCAGTTGTCACCGATCAGGGAGCACATATGATATTTGTCCCTTTGGGACTGGCTTATTTTGCTCAGCATGATGTTTTCCAGATTCCTCCATTTTGTTGCAAATGACCGGATTTCATTGCTTTTTAACTGCTGTATGGTATTCTAGAACTCTTTAATTAAGAAGTATAGCTGAAAAGATATAGGAAGAAAAATAGATGTATTAAGGATCTTCAGAGAGTTCATGGAAAGCACCTTTTATAAAAACTATGGAAAAAACTGCAAAAAAAACACTTAAACATATGCATGGATTTTAAAAAATTTGCCTCAAAATAAATGTATCTATTAATTTCAGTTTTCTATGAGCATTTTGAAGTACCCCCCATATTCTAAGATATTCTTGCCCTGAAATACTCCTTAAGTCCCAGTACTAGAATGATTCCTTTTGGTTAAGTACTTATATAGGGAAATCATAGTTTCTGAAAAGGCAGAAGCATTATTTAGAGGTAAAGTGTTCTAAGTATGTCACTAAGATGTAAGTATAAATGAAATAAGGTATAAATTGATCAGACCATGTAGCTGTCTTCTCAACACTTGCACAGGGTTGATCGCATGTGCAGGATAGGTCTGTTTGAGTTAAAGTTAATGGGAAACCCTAAGAGCATAAAGTCCAATCCTAAAAATTTCTGGATGATTACTAGAAGTCAGAGATGGGGTATAGAGTGGAAGGAAGAAAATGTTTGGTGAACTCAAAAGGCTTCCATAGCCTTGGCGACTCATGACAAGAGCCTAGGGTGATTACTGATGCCATAAACAAGAGTGTCAATTTGTTAAGTCAACAACAGGAGTCACTTTGCACTTACTCCTCATGTAGGATCTCTGTCCTTAATGTGCTGTACATTGTGATTTAATGCTATAACTAGTACTCAAACAGTATTTTTCACTTTGTGTTTCTATGTGGGTGCAAACTGTTGAAATCTTTACTTAATATATGCTAAACTGATCTTCTGTATATAAAGAGAAATGAAAATGAATCTTGATGTGAATGGAAGGGGGGAGGGAGAGGGAAAGGGGAGGGTTGCGGATGGGAGGGAAGTTATGGGGGGGGGAAGCCATTGTAATCCATAAGCTGTACTTTGGAAATTTATATTCATTAAATAAAAGTTAAAAAAAAGAAGATGTTTCAAGAAAAGTATGATAAATAGATGCAAGTAAAATCTTTCCTCATGCTTTTAATTTATATTTTCATTAGAATATTTTTTAAATAAAATTATGCATATTTATCCGGTACAGTGTGGAATATTTTTCTGTGTTTCTAGAAGCATTTTTAAAATTCATTTTAAGATTTAACAGTTTTTAACATTTTGTGATATTCACTTCTTATGAAGATATAATATACATATACAGATATATATATCTTTTTACTTGAAAACAAGGATATTGATATCACATAATGTGGGATTTATGGAAAAATCATAAAGTAAGGAAGGGAGGATATATTGTCATGTAAATAGCATAATTCGGTGAAGACAATATTTGTATGTTTATACGAAATGATATGACATCCCTACTAGTTTGACACTCTATATATGAACTCCTACATTTGAGAGAAGACATATGCTATTTGTCTTTCTGTGTCATGCTTACTATCACAGTGATCTCTAGTTCTATCCATTTTGTTGCAAATGTCAGGATTTCATTCTTTTTTATGGTTCAGTAGTGTTCCATTGTACACACACACACACACACCCCACATTTTCTTTTCCACTCATCAGTTTATGAAATCAAACTTGATGTTTCTAATGATTTTTAATTCTCATTTTTTATACTAGGATTAGCCTGGCTAGCCAGACTTAGGGGAGATGTGTTCAGATGTTTGGGAATCTTTTTTAAATTATTCTTTCATTACAGCTCACCAACATGTTGCAGGGTTAGAGCTCTTATGACAAATATGTTGTTGATTTACTATCAGTACTGGACATGATTAATTGATCATGGCATTGTTTTCTGAAAACTTTATACTTGGCTTCAGAATGGGCCTCATCATAGTACCATTAGTAGCTGCTACTAAGTATCTAGGGTACACTCTTGATTTAAAAAGTCTACCTATTATCTCTCATGATTGGGGGCAAAGTTGACTCCTAAGAAATCTCTGTTTTATAGTACACACAAAATTTCTGGCAAACTCAGACCATTTTCTTTATCAGTAAAACTTTTTAGTATATACTTTGGAGCACACTTGGCTGGAGATGAACTAGCTTGGAATCATTTCCTTGATATAGTTGATGCATTGTCTCATTTTTTCACAGAACTTTGAAAATCTCAAACCTTTTTCTTTTAAGGAAGAGAAGTTAGGCACTTGATAAATACTTGTTCATTTCATCTGCTTTAACTTTTCACATCATCACTGATGATAAATGGTATTGAGAGTACAGTTCTGTAAAACTCGGTCTTTATTTTAATGAGAGATTCTACTGTTTTTTCTTTGGAAGGAAGTCAGGAAGTTCACCTTTAGTTGAATGATGCAGAATTCAATGCCACATAATTATTTTTCTCTAGATGTGGAGTTGTTCTACTATGACAGACTACTGCATTATAATTTATAAGTGTTCTGGACACTTAGAACACCATCTCTTATCAGTTTCAATTACACTGAAGTCTCTCAAAATAAAATTTGTAACTTTGGCAAAAATAGATAACTTTTGCCTTGTTCATTCCTATATTCCATAGTTCCTTGATTGCTTTGGAAAATTTTCCCTAAATATGTCAATTGTACTTGCCTAAGTCTATAATATTTTGAAAGAAGACCAATGTCTTGTTTATTATGGACACACATTACACATACACATACACGAAATATTTAAATAATTACAACTGGGGGCGGCACTGTGGAGTAGCAGGTAAAGCCGCTGCCTGCAGTGCTGGCATCCCATACGGGTGCTGGTTTGAGTCCCAGCTGCTCCATTTCTGATCCAGCTCTCTGGTATGGTCTGGAAAAGCAGTGGATGGTGGCCCAAGTCCTTCGGCCCCTGCACCCATGTGGGAGGGGCCGAAGAATCTCCTGGCTCCTGGCTTCGGATAGGTGCAGCTCCAGCCATTGTGGACCTCTGGAGAGAGAACCAGCGAATGGAAGACCTCTCTCTTTCTCTCTGTTTCTGCCTCTGCCTCTGCCTCTTTGTAATTCTGCCTTTCAAATAAATAAATAAAATAAATCTTAAAAAAATTTACAACTTCTGTGCCAATAGGGTCATCAGGCTTATTTCTGTGAATATATCACCAACTGTCCATTTACTTATTTTTCAAGCAATATGATTGAATTTCTAGTGAGATCCAGGAACTGGGATAGGGATATCAGGAAAGATGATACTGGAAGACTGGCATTTTTCCTTTGTTGGCAAATGGACAACCAATCTTAGCACTCTTTCATTAGAGTAACCACAGGCTAGATCTTATCTCATAATTTAGGGACTATCAACTCAGTTTTGTGTCTTGTCTGGTAAGATATTCCATTATTTAGGTCATGTTATTGGTTTATATATAATTAAGCTTATTGGAAATAAATCTTTTATGTTCTGATAAGAACTGCTCTTAAGCCACATTCCATCTTGCATAAACATGTAGAATTGATTTTGTTTCTTCTTATTCCATCATCATAAAGTTTCATGTCATAATTTCAAGTCCAGATAGAATATTTTAAATTCCTATCCTGTTGATATAGATCTTCAAACTATTGGTCTTCTAAAGAATTTTTAAGCATGGTTTTGTCTTCATAGGAATCACAATAAACAGAGGAAAAGGATAAGGTCAAACTCAAGCCCTGAAGCACATTATCTCTTCAGTCAGAAACAAATTCCCCTAACTCTGCCAACACCTAGTTTAAATTTCTTCACTTTATCTATAAGTCTCTTTTGAAAGCTTTTTTCAAGTGTTTTATGACATTCTTATTTATCTAAAAATGTTTCTCAAAATTATAAATGAAATTGCTTTGGAGTACCTTCAGTTTAGAGCTGGAGATGGGCCATTTACGTTTCCCAAGATGGAGCAAACCTGGGCAAGCATCTCTGTCAAATGTTTATAGTAGTCTGTGGATCTAAGGCTGAGTGGGAGACCGAGAGCCAGGAAAAGGAGACACAATAGAGGAAGCCATTGAAACAATCAAACCATCAGGCAATGAAAGCCCAAAATAAGGTGTGGGGAGTAAAAGGAGAATCGTGGAAGAAATATACCCCTTGGAAGTAAAAATCAATGAAGAACTTTAGAGGGACATCTAACATTCTAACATGTACAGGTTTTGAAAAGAAAAAAACAATGTGAGTAGTGTCCACTGAGATTTTTCTGTCATGTAGCACTTAATGGAACCAAAAGCATTGTTATCAATGTCAATTCCATTTGAAATAACAAGTACAAAGACAAAGACTACATGATAAATAATTTTATACTACTTCCCTTAGAGTCTTTCCATTCTCCTCCTCTCTAACTCTCCAAATGTCTAAATCAAGAGTGTACAACTCAAAATATATCATAATTGAAGGCTGAGGTGACATTGGGTTAGAGACATACAGTATGTCAGCTATCATGAAGGAAGAACATCAGAGGATTGGAGATCATCTTTTCAGTAAGAAAGTAGAAGAAAAAGAGGCCTCCAACAAAGATTAGTTAGTGACAAACAAGAAACAAAAACACAGGGAAATACAAGGGAAAATACAAGGAAAACAAAAACACAAAGAAGCCAACACAATGAATTTGTTTGGAATAATATTATTGGCAACTTTACAGGTTGTTATTTGGATTTAGGAGAAAAATAACATATTACAGGGAATGGTTTGTAAGAATATAGTAGGTTAAGGATATGGATTGATTAACTGGATTCACAGCTGCATTGAATTGTTCACATTTCTAGATGAGAGAGATCTGAGAATGATAGAAGGAAAGAGGAGACTCAAATACAAAAGAATTTTCCTGCAATTTCAGTTACAGGAAAAAAGCACTTGTGGAGATGAAGAGTAGGGATTTAAAGTACAAGAGGAAATCTCCTCTTTAGGACAGAAGAAAGAGATTGAATAAGAAGAAAACAATCTGAAATCAAGGGGAACTGAGCAAGACAATGTCAAAGAATTGAGAGTCCTTACAAAGCCAGACCTTCTCAAGAGTAGCCCTCCTGTCTGGAAGTCTGAATTTCCAATATTTACTTGCTCATTTACTTGTTACCTTTATTTGGTCTTTGCTAATTCATCCTCTTTGTGGTGGTCAACACCTTTAACCTCTCTTCCAAACACCTGAATACTCTATGGCAAACGTGTCTCATGTAATTAGGTTCATTTACTTTAATTTCCTAAATATGGAGTGATTGAAAGGATTTGAAAGGATTCTTTTTTTTTTTCCTGATTTTGAAAATTTATTCTACTAGTGTAATTGTGAACCTGAAATTTCAACATTAAGTGTTTATCTTTTGGGGCAGATGCTATGGTATGGTAGGTAAAAGCTGCCACCTGTAGTGCTGGCATCCAATATAGGCGTCAGTTCAAGTCCCACTGCCCCATTTCTGATCCAGCTCCCTGCTAGTGTGCTTTGGAAAACAACAGAAAATGGCCCAAGTGCTTGGGCCCCTACACACACAGGAGAGACCTGGAAGAAGCTCCTGGCTCCTGGCTTTGGGTGGGCCCAGCTCCAGCCACTGTGGCCATTTAGGGAGTGAATCAGTGGATGGAAGCTCTCTCTCTCTCTCTGTCTCTCCCTCTCTCTATAGTGAATCTTTTCTATAATGAATCTTTTTTAAAAATGAATTTATCTTTTGTTTTACTAAGTGTCTTTTAAAAATACAAAAATTCCTTGAGTTTTGGACCTTTTAGTTTGGCTGCATTTTTAAAAAAATATTCTTTTATGTACTTATTTATTTAAAAGGCAGAGTGGTAAAGAGAGAGAGAGAGAGAATATTGGTATTCTGGTCTTCCATCTTCCGGTTCACTCTCCAAATGCCTGCAATAGCCATGGCTGGGCCAGGACAAAGCCAGGAGCCCAGAACTCCAACTAGGTCTCCTATATGGATGGCAGGGACCCAAGGTCTTGGGCTATCAACTAGTGCTTCTTCAGATGCAGTAGCAGGAAGCCATATTTGAAACAGTGCATCAGGGACTCAAATCTGGACTTTTATATGGGATGCCAGGGTCACAAGTTACAGCTTAAATTGTTGTGCCACACTGTTGACCCCTACAAATTGGTTTATTATAATAAATAGTTATGTGTGCCGGTGCCGCGGTTCACTAGGCTAATCCTCCGCCTTGCGGCGCTGCCACACCGGGTTCTAGTCCGGTCGGGGCGCCGGATTTTGTCCCGGTTGCCCCTCTTCCAGGCCAGCTCTCTGCTGTGGCCAGGGAGTGCAGTGGAGGATGGCCCAAGTACTTGGGCCCTGCACCCCATGGGAGACCAGGATAAGTACCTGGCTCCTGCCATCGGATCAGCGCGGTGTGCTGGCCGCGGCGGCCATTGGAGGGTGAACCAATGGCAAAGGAAGACCTTTCTCTGTCTCTCTCTCTCTCACTGTCCACTCTGCCTGTCAAAAAAGAAAAATAAATTAAAAAAATTATAAAAAAATAGTTATGTGTGATTGCATTTATCTTAGAATATTTTCTTCCCTTATTGCTCCCTTAGTTTTCTATGCTTCCTTAATCTTCTGTTTCCTTTCTTTCCTCCTCCATTTCCCCTTATTTCCTTCCTTATCTTCTTCTTTTTTTTTCCACACATCGTGAACCTTTATGATGTGCCAAGTAATATGTGAAGCTGTTGATACAAGGAAGAATATGATCTCTCAAATACTTCATAGTCTAAAAGGGCACTTGCACAGCAATCAAATGATCATATGGGTGAAGTAGTAACTCTAACACAAAGGTGTGCTGGTCAGCATACTCAAACTCAGGAATTTAACTAGATGTCAAGAAAAAAGGGTTGATAACGCTTGGAACATGCACTACTAGTTAGAAAGAGGGATACTGGGAGGAGGATCCAGCAGGGAAGCTCATGGGGGTCACTGCCAGGAGAAAGGTAACTCGAGCCACAGATGATGCCTCAGACTGTCCTGAACAAAGGAACTCTGTCTGGGTAACAGGAAGGCAAGCCATAAGCCACAGTGCACAATTTTTGAGCTTCAATGTTTTTGTTGCCTACCAATGAACAATTAGCACATAACACCCTATGAATCCAACCCAGGATTAGAATGAAATATTTCTGTAAATTATATCTCTAGTTTCAAACAATAGTATCATAAACTTGCCAAGCTGATTTTGGAAGCCAGAATAGCTCACATAAATCAGTTTTTACTGGGAAGGTTTAGATCTAATCACAATTAATAATGGACTTCAAATGAGATGTTGTCTTTCCTCCAGCAGTTACCCAAATAAATATAGATCATTTATATTTTGACTTATTCCCAAGGCAGCTCTCATTGTTAAGACATTGGAATTATTGTCAATGGCAAAACACAAAAGGGGATAGGGAAGAAGGGGACTGGGAAAATGAGTTTCAATCCAACTTTTTCTTACCAAACACTTCCCTTCTGCTCAACTTTATTATTATTTTCACAGAGCTATTAAATGTTGTGTTTGGAGTAAATGCCATTAAAAATCCAGAGGCAAATTAGAAAAATAACATCTGAGTTTAATAAAAAAAAAACTGCTTAGAACTGTACACGCTGGCGTAAAGAGAATTCTCTGCACCCTCACCCCCTTCACATACTCCTACTTGTACCTCCAAACCATTCCTCTTATTTCTCTAAGAAATCTAATGACAATGCACTTAACCAATGAAAGACACTGGCCTAGAATTTTATTAGCTGCTCTTGTTATGAGGAAAGAATGCTTTATTTTTCCAAAAATGTCCTCATTAGGACATCATGCACACCATCCCCCAAATTGGTGATTTGAGAAATTGCACATGATATTTAGCTGTAGCATTCTTTTTAAATGTCAGCAATACTTAGCTTACAGAACTGGAGTACTCTAATTTCAGAGACTTCTTAAGGGAAAAATTGCTGTCCCAGACCCATGTGAACCTATGGTGAGAAATAATTTTATGTTGGTTTAAGGAGGTTAGTACAATGCTCAGATGATCTGCTTGGTGATAAAAATCAGGTCACCACATTATGGATGACTTCTTGTAAACACTGATCTGATTGTGTCCCATATTATCACGGTTCCAGAAATATCTAAGGTATTTATTTTCTGTTGCATCATAGCTTGATCTAAGATTTTATTTGAATAAAATGTCCTTTTAATTGTTTTAATTCATTTTTCAGATCAAGGATTGCCATGAACCAAACTTTGGATAAGTAGGAAAAGGGGACAAATATTTTTGAGTAGTATCACACATTAGACTACAGCCAATAGCATTTAAAATCCAGAGGCAAATTAGAAAAGCAATACCTGAGTGTATTAAGAAGTTATATGTTTAAAACTATATAAGGCTATGGAAAGAGAATCATCTATAGCATTATCCTTCCTCGTGCTCCCTACTCACTCCTCCTCCACTTCCACCAACAACTCTTCCTCTTAATTCTCCAATAGAATATGGAGTGACAATGCACTTAACTGAGGAAAGTGACTTCGTGGTGAACCTGCTAATCATGAGGACATACATATAGCTGGGGACTTCACCCTCTGTCACCCTCTGTCACCAGCTGCCCCCATTAAGCTGAGAATCCCTGCTATATAGATATATGAACAGCATTGTGATCTTTTCATTAACCACGGGTCCATGTATAAAAGGGTCACATGAGATATGTTTATGCATCTCCATTAAATTACTACTGAAAACAGTTTTGCACTGTAACTTAAAGTTTCCTAAGAATCATTTGGATACATCCTTCTGAAATTTCAGTTCCAGGAAAATTTGCCTTTTCCAGTAATACACAAAAAGTTAAGAATATTAACAACAAAACAACTCTGAAGAAACAGCATGAAGAGTGATAGAAAGCTTATCAAAGATGAGGACCAATCATGTTTATGTTTTGCTTTGTTTCTTGGCTCTCAGAAAGCTCAGGTTTATATTTCATATTAAATTACAGCACTTATTTCTCTTTGATTGCTGGTAAGAGTGATCTATCTTTTGATTGCTCCAATTACTGGATGCTTAGTCTTTTGTTCTTAATTTTGTTTCATATGTTTTTGATTTTAGCCTGCCTCATTTTTTTTGTATATAAAAAGACCATAAACAATGCAATTTAAAAAAACCAGCTTCTATTTGATTCACTTAAGACTGCTGAAGTCTCTAGGATTTTGTTGACACTACTGTTTCATTACTCATACCTAATTATTCATAAATTTTTTTTGTTTTTTTTTTTTTCTTAAAATCACTTTTTCCTTCCTCTTTGCCTCATTATTTCCACTTATAGTGTTCTAGTCTAAACTTTCCTCATTATGAACTTGTTGAAAGTTCTCCAAGTGATACTTCTCTCCTCAACCTTTTCTTATTCTTTCCTCTCTCCTGTCCCAAATGGACATCGGTCATCACTGTATGCAGTTATTGTACACCCATTATCTAATGATGAACTAGATACACATGAGAAGCCAACATTGAATTTAATACCGTAAACATGATGGATACTGCAACGGAAAAATACAGGACAATGCTCTAACCTAATGAATGATGCTTCAACCTCAGCACTACTGACACCTTGTGCTGGATAATTCTGTGTTGTGGGAAGCTGTACAATGTTCATTGTAGGATATTTAGCAGCATCTCTGGCCTCTGTTCACTGCATATTGGTAGACTTCCCATTTATAGCAAATAAAAGTGTGTCTAGTCATTGTTAAATGTTCCTTGTGGTGCAAAATTGTCCCCAAGTTGAGAATTACTGTTCAACTGTAGTCCAGGTGGTTGGAAGTGAGTTTAGTGTGGAAGCATTTACCTGTGATTAGATAATTTGCATTGGGAGCTTAAGGATGAGTCTCAAAAAGTATGAATTAGTGTTGTGAAAGAAGGGGGTAGGAGGCTTTTAGAGATAGAAAGGGGTACCAGCATTCTAGGAAGTTTGGTATCTGCAAAATCCTGAGGAGGAAATGAACTTGGAATATTCCAATAACTGAAAGAAGAAATCTAGTATGGGCTGGTATATAGAGTATGCTCAGAGTGTGGATACTGCCACATTTCAGAGGTTTACCTCTCCTGTTAGACTGTGTAGACCTTGCTCAAAACCAAGAGCAGTGGGAAACACTGAATGATTTTAAGCAGGAAAATGACAAGATACTGAATTCAAACAGGACAATGGTAGAAATTGGCATGAAGGAGAAGGTTGAGACAATAACAGTATCTTTAGCAAATGAGTGGGGCCTGGCCATTCTGTTGGTGATGGCAGTGAGGTGTGTAGCAAGGTGTATGAATCTATGTAGGCATGAATTATCTATCTGATTATTTCATCAAGAGGATCAGATTTTTTCTAATGAGTCAACATTTTTATTTATTTTTTTAAAAAACTTTTACTTAATAAATATAAATTTCCAAAGTACAACTTTTGGATTTTAGCTGCTTTTCCCCCTATAACCTCCCTCCCACCCGCAACCATCCCATCTCCCACTCCCTCTACCATCCCATTCTTCATCAAAATTCATTTTCAATTATCTTTATATATAGAAGATCAACTTAGTATTTACTAAGTTAAGATTTCAACAGACTGTACCCACACAGACACGCAAAGTATAGCGTACTGTTTGAGTAGTAGTTTCACCATTAACTCACATAGTACAACACATTAAGGACAGAGATTCTACATGGGGAGTAGGTGCACAGTGACCCCGTTGTTGATTTAACAATTGACACTCTTATTTATGACTTCAGTAATCACCCGAGGCTCTTGTCATGAGCTGCCAAGGCTATGGAAGCCTCTTGAGTTTGCCAACTCCAATCTTATTTAGACAAGGCCATAGTCAAAGTGGGAGTTCTTTCCTCCCTTCAGAGAAAGATACCTCCTTCTTTGATGGCCAGTTATTTCCACTGGGATCTCACTCACAGAGATCTTTCATTTAGATTTTTTTTTTTTGCCACAGTGTCTTGGCTTTCCATGCCTAAAATACTCTCATGGGCATTTCAGCCAGATCTGAATGCCTTAAGGTCTGATTCTGAGGCCAGAGTGCTGTTTAGGACATTTGCCATTCTAGGAGTCTGCTGTGTATCCTGCTTTCCATGTTGGATTGTTCTCTCCTTTTTAATTCTATCAGTTAGTATTAGCAGACACTAGTCTTGTTCATGTGATCCCTATCATTATGGAATCCTATCATTATGATCAATTATGAAATTAAACTGATCACTTTAACAAGTAAGATGGCATTGGTACATGCCACCTTGATGGGATTGAATTGAAATCCCCTGGCACATTTCTAGCTCTACCATTAGGGGTAAGTCCAAAGAGGATCAGTTTTGAAAGAGTCTTGGAAGTTCTTTGCAGGATGATGCCAGCCACTGGTCTCAACCTTGAAACCCTAGGGAATCAGAGGTAGAAATGGTCCCAGAAATGGAGCCTCCCATAAGAATGTCATATGGAAATAAGGAAAGAAGAAGGAAATCTGTTAGAGAGTGTGAGGGTGGAATGGAATTTTTCTCCTTGTGAAAAATGACACTGTTGATGACAAGCAACAGAGAATTAGAGTCCAGGCCTAGAGATTTTAGATGTCTGGGGATCCCTTCCTGGTGGGCAATGGACAGGGAGAGAAGGCTAGGAATGTAGTTCATGGTGGATTAATTCCATCCTTTATGGGTGGGGGTGTACACTTAGATCTAACAGGAACTTCATAACAGTTTTTGTTATGAAATAAATCTTCCCAGATCTTCACTTTAATAGTGTCCTTCCCTTCCCTAACCACTTTCTTCCACTCCTATTTATAAACCTGACAAATGAGTAAGACCCTCTATGACCTCCCTCTGACCTGGTCTCATTCTTCTCATGCCTTGTTCTATTCTCTACCTCCATGCCCCCAGTCTGGCTTTTCTTCTTAAAATCTTACCCATTTTTCAAGGGCAGGCTCATACTGTGCCTCCTTCGTTGCACCTTCCCAGACCACTGTGTCCAAAATGTTAGCTGCACTTACTAAAAATTTCCATGGGCTTCTTTTGTACTGATGTCTTCACTTATATATTGCTAACTTTTCTTGGGTAAAAATTTGTTGTTTCTCAAATTAAATTGTAAAATTCTTGCAAGCAGATATCAGTTCTGTGCTTCTTGATATAGTTAAAAAGACCTAAAATGAAACTTGTCCAAAAAGTCACTTAACCACATGCATAATTAACACACAGATTAAGAAACATCTTTGCTGTTCCAAGAGAGATGCAGAGGAGTATTGGAGTCAGTGGGATGTGGTATGTGAACTCCAGATATGACTCTGCCTGCGTAGTTTTCTACTCTTCATTTTACAGAGAATACCCTATCCTTGGCAGATGACTCTGGGATAGACACAAGTTGGCCACATTGAGTCTCCAGCTTTAGTTGGAGTAGCTCTGTACATGGATGACGTGGACAGGAATGCAGGATGATCATGAGCCTCCAGGACCTCCAAGGGGAGGGTGGCGTAGAAGTACCGAGAAAAGAATGTAAAAAAAAAAGAAAAAAAAAGAAAAAGTATGAGAGGTCAGGGAATATAAAAAGGAGGACTAACACTCAAACATTTGTCCAGATTTCTGAGGCAGAAGTTTAAATTGTGAACTGTGGTCTGATGTTTAAATTATGAGCTGCTGCAAGGAACATTTCAGGGCATGTTGAGCAAACATTCAGCTATCAATGAACAGATTTCACTCCTGTGGTCACAATGAGGAAATACACCTTCTGCCCAAGCTACCTAATATTTCTAGTCCCTTAGGTGAAAGCAATGGATAGGAGGAAAAGGGAGTTTATTCTCAGAAAAGATGGGAAGAATGATGGTCAGTGACTATTTGATGACTTAAAATATCCTCAAACACAAATTGGTTTAAGTTTGTTTTGTGACGTAACAACAGTTTTGCCAACTATCTTATTCCCCATTCGTACAGGTGGCAGTAGATTAACTTTTCTGGCCTGTCTTTTGGTCACCTTTGGCAATCAGATTTTCTGCCTCCCTCAGGGTTGAGTGAAGGGAGAAATAGAGCTATAAACCAGGCAGGAGCAGCACTCTAAGGAGGGTCTCCCTAATGCCAAGCATGGTGGTAGGTTTTTCACCAATTTTCCATGTCCTCTCTCTATTGTTCCAGTTCACATTCATTTTCTTTTTTCTTTTTTCTTTTTTTGACAGGCAGAGTGGACAGTGAGAGAGACAGAGAGAAAGGTCTTCCTTTGCCGTTGGTTCACCCTCCAATGGCCGCCGCGGCCGGCGCGCTGCGGCCAGCGCACCGCGCTGATCCGATGGCAGGAGCCAGGAGCCAGGTGCTTTTCCTGGTCTCCCATGGGGTGCAGGGCCCAAGCAGCTGGGGCATCCTCCACTGCACTCCCTGGCCACAGCAGAGGGCTGGCCTGGAAGAGGGGCAACCGGGACAGAATCCGGCGCCCCAACCGGGACTAGAACCCGGTGTGCCGGCGCCGCTAGGCGGAGGATTAGCCTAGTGAGCCGCGGCGCCGGCCTCACATTCATTTTCACCTTTAGAAACTTCACTGATGTGTACTGAACCCTTCAGCAAGCCTGAAATTGACACTTTCAGACTTAGTTTGCCAGGTGTCACTGCTTTACTTTCATTTTGGAGTCATAATCCAAAATAAAGCCCATGACCAGTTAATAAATCTCTTTGAATTTGGAACAGCATAACACAGTATATTAACCATGCCTTTTATTTTCTGAAGCTTTGATATTTTGAGGTCTTGCTGGCTTGGGGGAAAGCTTCTCCCAGGGCTAACAAATTCCTGTGGACAACAAACCACTCTCCTCAGAACACATCTTTCATATGGAAACAAACAATCCAGAGGCCAAACCCCAGCTACCTCCTTTATTGGATTGTCATATTCCAGGTCACCATTCACCAGCCCTAATTACCCCAGGGTCAGGTACCAGACAACTCAGTGCAGCTCCTCTGCCTATCCTTAGACCAATCCTAAGGCTGTCTACTTTGCCTCCCACAAAAAAGGCCTTCACCCATGTTCCCCTGCCTCCTGAGTGAGGCAGGGGCTTCCTTGGATGCCCGCCCTCCCTTCCCCCTCTTCTATGTCCCATGGTGCAGCATGCCCCCTTCTCTTGGCATCTGTAATGACCTTTTCAATGGCCTTTATCATGACTCTTGGCCTAACCACACATGAATAATAAAAAAAATTATTTTAAAACACATAGCTGTAATATTGATCCAGGTTTTGTCTTAACCATATAAACAAGGTGGACATCAATATTAGTCCATGTTATTACCTGTGGATTGTGTTCATCTTTCCTAGGTCACAAACATACATATTCCAAAATCTTCACTGTGCAAGCCAGTCTCAGACACCCTGCTTGAAGGTTTTATTACAATTTACATGAAGTTTAGCTTGCTATATTGATCACTTTAATGAGTTCTTTACAACTAGATTATGAAGACTCTGAAAGAAGGGACAATGGCAATACTCTTTTTGTGCGTTTGTTTTTGGTACCAAAGGAGTGAAGGAGTATAACAACTTCCTTGGCATTCCTGTCAGGGAAATGAAGTTAGTATAGACTTTTGATCAAACTGAAAAGCTGAAAGTAAGCAACTTTGAGGCATCCATATATAATGGTTACAGGAGTTAGAGATACTTGTTTAGTCCATGAGACAAACCAGTTTAGTTCCATAGGTACCTATATTACCTTTAAAATCATGTCCTTCCCCTCTTTTTGCAAGTCTTAGTGGTAGGAACCTGTGGGTCCCTATGTAAAGCCTTTTAAATGTATTCCCTGTGCTGGATATTCTGATCTTTTCTGTTTGTGACTAAAAATGAAATAACATTAATTTGAATTTCTGTTCCTTCAGTAAGACCTCATACCAACCCTCAAGTATATCCTCATTACTTTTAGGACTTCCAGAGATTATTTTTCATCAAAGCAGGAGGTCAGCAATAGTGAACAGTGGTAAATTGTTGTTCTCTTCCTGCTGGCTTTCCTGTAAGCCCATGTCTGTTGTCTACAAAAATCTACCAAACTGAAAGCTTCACAAATGCTCAGCTGATGGTGCCCATGGACAGAACTCCTGTGAGGATGTCAAAGGTGCTATCTCAGGATGTTACCTCATGCTATCTCATGGCTGCTAGCCTCATGTGCCAGAGGGTTCCACTGCAAGATAAAGTCTGCAACTCCTGCTTCTCTATCACATTTCTGAAGGGTCCAGAATTTCACAGAGTCTTCTGTAAATAGTTTAGGCTGTGGGGCTTCATCTCTCTAAGCACAGTGGTCCATATCTAGTTCATACAGCTAGATAGTAATTTTTTTAAAGCCACCTACTCATTCAAACTTCTGTTTTCCAGCTTTAAACCATCTCTCTCCTTATCAAGCATTCTAATTTACTCCAGATAGAACCTATCTCACACAGAGCAGTTTTAAAAATATCAGAGTCATTATCTTTCCACGCTTTTTTTTTTAACTTTTATTTAATGAATATAAATTTCCAAAGTACAGCTTATGGATTACAATGGCTTCCCCCCCATAACCTCCCTCCCACCCGCAACCCTCCCCTTTCCCACTCCCTCTACCCTTCCATTCACATCAAGATTCATTTTCAATTCTCTTTATATACAGAAGATCAGTTTAGCACACATTAAGTAAAGATTTCAACAGTTTGCTCCCACACAGAAACATAAAGAGAAAAATACTGTTTGAGTACTAGTTATAGCATTAAATCACAATGTACAGCACACTAAGGACAGAGATCCTACATGAGGAGTAAGTGCACAGTGACTCCTGTTGTTGACTTCACAAATTGACACTCTTGTTTATGGCATCAGTAATCACCTTAGGCTCTTGTCATGAGCTTCCAAGGTTATGGAAGCCCCCTGAGTTCACCGACTCTGATCATATTTAAACAAGGCCATGGTCAAAGTGGAAGTTCTCTCTTCCCTTCAGAGAAAGGTACCTCCTTCTTTGATGACCCATTCTTTCCACTGGGATCTCACTCACGGAGATCTTTCATTTAGTTTTTTTTTTTTTTCCCAGAGTCTTGGCTTTCCATGCCTGAAATGCTCTCATGGGCTTTTCAGCCAGATCTGCATGCCTTAAGGGCTGATTCTGAGGCCAGAGTGCTGTTTAGGACATCTGCCATTCTATGGGTCTGCTGTGTATCTCACTTCCCATGTTGGATCGTTCTCTCCCTTTTATATTCTATCAGCTAGTATTTGCAGATGCTATTCTTGTTTATATGATCCCTTTGGTTCTTGCTCCTATCATTATGATCAATTGTGAACTGAAATTGATCACTGGGACTAGTGAGATGGCATTGGTACATGCCACCTTGATGGGATTGAATTGGAATCCCCGGTATAACTGAAGAGTCTTTGCTTTCCCTTTGAGTGAGTTCCTTTGGGATGGTTTTCCCTAAATAAAAGATGGCCTACTCCAAAGGTTAAGTTGCAATGAAAGCACACAGTTCAATGCTATGAAATTTCAGGCTTTTTTTTTTTTATTTGCTCCACCAAATTTTCAGCACACTTAGGGCTATTCTAAACTCCCTAGGCCAAGATTTTTTTTTATTTGACAGATAGAGTTAGACAGCGAGGGAGAGAGACAAAGAGAAAGCTCTTCCTTCCGTTGTTTCACCCCCCAAATGGCTGCTATGGCCTGAGCTGCGTCAATCCGAAGCCAGGAGCCAGGTGCTTCTACCTGGTCTCCCACGTGGGTGCAGGTGCCCAAGCACTTGGGCCATCCTCCACTACCTTCCCAGGCCACAGAAGAGAGCTGGACTGGAAGAGGAACAACTGGGACTATAACCAGCACCCATATGGGATGCTGGTGCCGCAGGCGGAGGATTAACCAAGTGAGCCATGGCACCGGCCCCAAGGATTTTTTTTAACTGTTTTTGCAATCAAGATACATCCATGAATCCAGCAGCTTATAACCTTGTCTGCACATTAGAATCACATGAGGGAGATGGGATTAAAATATGTTGGTGACTGGGTCCCACTCAAGGTCAATGAAATCAACCAATGGCAATAGGATTCAGGCATTGATGTACCTTGTAAAATTGCTCAGATAATTACAATACCCAACCAGCACTAAGACCCACTAGTGTAAGCACATGGTCTAGAGTTGGTGTACTTGTTAGCTTTTGGAACAATACAATGAAATACCGAAGGAAACTAACTTTATAATGAAAACAGTCATATTTAGCTCACAGTTTTCGAGGTTCAAATCTAAGATCAGGAAGCTCCATTTGTTTGGCCTCAGATAATGGCAGCAATGTTGGCCTGTGGAACCAGGCAGAGGAAAGATCACAAAGAAAACAGGAAGCAGAGAGAGAACCCTGGGGGCTGACCTGGGCTTTTATAACCAACCTTTGCCTGACAGCTCCTTTCAAGGGCTCATCTTCAATGATGGACTTCCTATGGCCCTCTACTAGATATTATTTGAATGAAGTTTCAACTTCTTTGCAAATTAACATATGACTTTGGAGTTTAGCATTCAAGAGCTAAATCATGTTTAAGCCATAGCATAGAAGGAACTCAGATTTGGTAGTGATGGGGACACATCTGCTCTTTGTCTTATGGGGAACTTCAAAAGGTAAAGGTTAACTCAATCTAGTTATTGGTAATTGCTATTCCCTGTGAGGTCTGTTGATTTTTGTTTGGCCAGCACTAATCTGTAGGTTATATTTTCCAGGCACCTTGGTTTCCCATAGGTATCATTAATTGAGGATTTAACACATTTGTTTTTTCCTAATTCTCTTGAAAATAGTACCTTTTCTGAATCAAGCAAGTGTACAAATTGAAAATAAATTACATTCAATCTTAAAATAATATTTAAATACATTTAGAACAAAATACATATACATTTTGATTCTATATTCCAGATACATTTTGATTCTATATTCACTAACTGAATTATTAAACATTGCTTAATGTAACTATAATTTCTCATGCTTATGCAGAACTAGTTCATTTTGAGTATCCTACTTAAAGTGGGTTATAAACAATCACAGATGTTTTTAAATTTTGAGAGCTCCGCTACAGGTCAGGATTCCTGAAGTCTTTATCCAGGCTTTAATCCTCCTAGCAACCATTGATACTTTCACAGAACAGGCATCTGCTTGGTTTTTCAGTTTCTTAGCACTTTGTCCCAATCTGATTTCAGCTTGGGAAAGCATAAAACCATAAACAAAAGTTACATAGCTTTTTAAGTTGATAAAATTAGTCGTTGTCTCTTCCCTCATGGAAAACTGATTTTATCTGAGTATGTTTCTCAGTCATGCTCCTTCTCATCTGGCATTTGCTATGTATTTTTGTATGCTAGCACTCTTATCAATGACATCTAACCTAGGTGTGTAGATAGACACTGCTTCTTGCTTAAAACCTTAATTACAAGTCTTGGTTTACCAAATTACCAGAATGAAATACATGTTGTAAGTATTTAACCATATGATTCAGTGTCAAAGTACTTTCTGCACGGTCCTACAGAAATAAGCCTTCATTTTTTTAAAAAAAAAATCATAACGAAAATTCTCTTAATATTTTCATGTATAAAAAATAAAATGATATTTTCTAAGAATATCAAGATTTCTTTCCATTCTTTGGATCTACTTGAAATCTTTTGCTTCATTGATATTATCTAGAAATTAATGAGATGTTTATAAAAGTTAATTTAATTGACAAAGAATATGTCAAGAATTTTCCATGTTATTGTATCATTAAGGATTGGTAAATGGTAATGGAATATTGTTCAGTATATGCAGAAGAAAAGAACATTTTTCTTTTCTTTTTTTTATAAAAGATTTATTTATTTATTTGAAAGTCAGAGTTACACACAGAGAGAGAAGGAGGTTTTCCATCCACTGGTTCACTCCCCAATTGGCCGCAAGGGCTGGAGCTGCACTGATCTGAAGACAGGAGCCAGGAGCTTCTTCTGGGTCTCCCAAGCAGGTGCAGGGGCCCAAGGACTTGGACCATCTTCTACTGCTTTCCTGGCCACAGCAGAGAGCTGGATCGGAAGTGGAGCAGCAGGGACCCGAACCAGCACCCATATGGGATGCCGGCTCTGTAGGCTGCGGCTTTACCTGCTACGCCACAGTGCCGACCCCAGAACTTCTTTCAAAAATACTCAAATTATTAGAAGACATCACTGATGTTACACCGGCAGTTAAGGTAAATGCATAAGTATTAAAACAAGAATTAGTGTTACCTATTATCCTTTTATGTAATGAACAAAAGGATATTGCACTTGTGAATTGACATCCTTATTCATTATCATAGGATGACTATTTCTATTTACAAAAGGAGAAACAAAACAAGGGCTATAACTATAATGCACATGACACACTACTCATTTCTGCTTGCATCTTTCCTACTCAATTACCTGAGCTATTGATAACCACACAAACAGATCAGATGGATGACATCATCAATATAATGGCACTCTTTCCCCTCTACATCCTAGGCAACATTTGTTGTTTTTTTGATTTTTGGGTGATAACTATTATAATTGGGGTGAAGGTGAAACTAAAAAGATGCCCTGATACACTGTTGGTGGGAATGTAAACTAGTAAAACCATTATGAAAGATAGTACAGAAATCTGAAAATAGATCTATCACATTCTGCAACTGTGTCAAATTCCCTTATGAGTTCCAATAGTCTCTTAGTCATCTTTGGTTACCTTGTAAAGGATCATGTCCTCTGCAAACAGGGATAATTTGACTTTCTCCTTTCCAATTTTCATCCCTTTCTTTTTCTTGCTTAATGGCTCTGGCTAAAACTTACTGAATTATATTGAATAATAGTAGTGAGCATGAAAGAAACTCAACAACAATGACAACAAAAAACAATCCAACTAAGAAGTGAGCAAAAGACTTGAACAGACATTTTTCAAAAGAGGAAATTCAAATGGCCAACAGACACATCAAAAAGTGTTCAGGATCACTATCCATCAAGGAAATGCAAATAAAATTCATAATGAAGTTTATCTCACCCAGTTAGAATGGCTCTCATACAGAAATCAAAAACAACAAATGCTGGTAAGGATGTGTGGGAGAAAGGTACCCTAATCCATTGTTGATGAAAATGTGAACTAGTAAAGCTGTTGTGGAAGACAGTATGGAGATACCTAAGAACACTATTTTTAAAAAGTGAATTGTCATAAAAATTGATGCTTCCTAAGAACATTAGGGTGAAATTCCAAGAATTTCAAATTTCACCTTGAACTTCCTACCCATAATCTATACAATACAATCAACTGTGTCCTTTATATTTTTTAGTCAAATATCTAAACACATTTTTAAGAACTGTTTTTGAATGTATACTGCATGTAAAACTAAATTTTCTATGCAAATACAGGTTATTAAAACACCATCCCTCAACACAAGTAGACTATGTCCTAGTGTACAAGTCTTTAATTGCATCATAGAGAAAATGGGTCACACTCAGTAAGACAGAAATCAAAGCTCATACTTGTTCAAAAGAGGGAGCAATATATGGCTTGGGAACTAGGAAAAATCTAATGGAAGTGATGTATCACTTGTTCATACTTCCATTCATTTAAGAAATACAGTCAATAAGCATTATGTAAGATTTAAGCTGGGCAGGGAAAGGTAGATTTTTTAGGATCGGAGGAAGCTTTCCAAGGAAAATGAGTGGCATGAAGAAATGGTCCTAAATTAACCTTAATCTAAATGTTGTATAATTTTCTATGGATCAAGAAATTTAATGATGTGTTTGAGATCTGATTTAGGAAAGTCTTTAATTTAAGGACCCAGAATTTCAAGAGTTTACTTTTATTCTGAGCTTAATGGAAACACATTTTAAATTATGGGTATAAGAAAGATAATTGTTTTGGAAAAGTCAACAACAGAAAGTTTATAGATTAATTTGCAAAGTGAGGGTGGACTAAAATCAGGGAGATACAAGTTGTGGGGTGGCTGTTGCTTTAGTGAGAAGAGAGATTTTGAGCAACCTAACAAAGATGTTGGGAAAAGAATAGACTAGAGGGAATAAATATGAGAGGCATGTAAGGTAATGAAAATGTCTCCCATAGGTTACACATGAAAACGATTCTCCTTACATTGTAGTAATTTCCATGGATTTACATATCCACATATTACATATAATATCACCTGATATATTGAACAGTGTTAGAGAATGAAATATTCATAACAGTGTATTTTCCAATAAGCCAAGTTATTTTCTATAAATTGTTAAATTTCTTAGTAAAATATTATTTTTTATTAACATTCTTAGATTTTTAAATAGTTCCTTAATGGCTTAGGGCCATTCAGATTTTACTGACTTTTTTTTTAAAAAAGACTTACTCATTTCTTTGAAAGAGTTACAGAGGAGGAGAGAGAGAGAAAGAGAGAAAGAGAGAGAGAGAGGGAGAGAGAGAGAGAGGATCTCCCACTACTGATTGACTCCCCAAGTGGTCACATCAGTCTGGGATAGGCCAGGAGTCAGGAGTCAGGAACTCTGTATGCATCTACCACATGGGTGGCAGGGACCCAAATACTTGTGCCATCTTTGCAAGGCCACTAGCAGAGTTACATTGGAAGTGGAGAAGTCAGATCTTGAAGTGGTTGTCATATGGAATGCTTAACTCACTGCACCACATGCCAGCTCCACTGATTAATTTTTTTAAAGCCTTATTTTTAAATATGCTTTTATCTACTTGAACGGGGGTGGGTGGGAGAGAGAGAGAGAGAATCTTTAATCCTCTGGTTAACTCCTCAAAAGTTTGCAACAACCAGGACTGCGCCAGGCAAAAAATGGATTTCCAGGCACTACATCCAGGTCTCCCACATGGGTGGAAAGGGCCCAAGTACTAGGGCAACCTTCCAAGGTGCATTAGCTAGAAACTGGATCAGAAACAGAGCATTGGGAAGTCTAACATGCACTTTGATTTTACATACAGGTGTTAGCTTCACCTGCTGTGCTACAACACCAGCCCCATATTAATTTTTGAAAGACATATAATTGATATGTGATTTACATGTAATAAAATTCGTTTTATAGAACATATAGTTTGATTAAGTTTGACAACTATATGCAGTCTTATAACTATCCTCGCAATCAAAATTTAAAACGTTTTCATTACTCTGAAAAGTTCCTCATACATATTTGTGAGCAATTTCCTCATCTTATCTCTTGCCCCTGGCAATCACTGATCTGTTTTTGTGGTCCATGTTTTCATACCATTTTGTGTAATAGATTTTCTTTTCATTATTGCTGACTACTGTTACATTGTTTGGATCTACTATAATTTATTCACTAGTTGAAGGACATTTGAGTTGTTTCTAGTTCAAGGGTATTACAAATAGAACTGCTATGAACACTCAAAATGTGTGTGGGTGAATGTTTTAGTTTCCTTTGATAATTACCTATGAATGGTATTGTTATATTGTATGATAAATGTTTATTTATTTTCCTAAGAAACCACAAACTATTTTCCAAAGTGGCTATATCACTTTATTTTTAGCAGTAATGTGTGAGATTTCCACTTGCTCCATATACTCAACAGCACTTCTATGGGGTCACCTCAAAAGGTCATGTAAAAGGGAATTTTTTTAAAACTTTTATTTAATGAATATAGATTTCCAAAGTACAGCTTATGGATTACATTGGCTTCCCCCCCGCCATGACTTCCCTCCCACCCGCAACCCTCCCCTTTCCCACTCTCTCTCCCCTTCCATTCTTATCAAGATTCATTTTCAATGTTCTTTATATACAGAAGATCAGTTTAGCATACATTAAGGGATTTAAAAGGTGACTTTACTTTGATACAAATTTCAAAATCTACACAGAGGAAATTTTTTAAAAAGTTCACAGAAAATGCACATTAGGAAAAATTATGCACACATTTCAAAATGTTTTTACACCTAGATAAACTTTTGAAATCATTTTCTACAATTTTTTGAAGTACATTTTGCATTGTTAGTTTGTTTTAATCATTTTAATAGGTATTTTTTGTATCTTATGGTTTTAAGTTGCATTGTCCTAATGACTACATTGTATTGAGCAATGTTCTCATTTTATTGACCATCTGTTCAATACTTTCTTCATTTTTATTGAACTCTTTGTTGTGGTATTTTTATGCATATATTGTGGGTATAAGTGCTTTATAAGATGTGTATTTTGAAAATGCCCCCCCCCAACTTGGGGTTGGTGTTGTGGCATAGTGGGTTAAGCCACCACCTGCAGTGTCGGCATCCCATATAGGTGCCGGTTCTAGTCCTGGCTGCTCCATTTCTGATCCAGCTCTCTGCTGTGGCCTGGGAAAGCAGTAGAAGATGGCCCAAGTATTGGGCCCCTGCACCCACATGGGAGGCTCAGAAGAAGCTCCTGGCTCCTGGCTTTGGATCGGTGCAGCTCCAGCCCTTTCGGCCAATTGGGGAGTGAACCAGTGGATGGAAGACCTCTATCTCTCTCTCTCTTTCTGTGTAACTCTGACTTTCAAATAAATAAACAAATCTTCAAAAAAAATACCCCCAAGCTGTAAATTGGTTTTTAATTTGCTTAACAGTGACTTTTGAAGAATTCTTGCTTGTTAAAATAAGTTACTACAGGAATATCCAAGATGGCTGAAGAGTGAGATGCTGCATTGACCTCAGCCACAGAAGGATACCAGAAAAACAAAGCAAGGACAGTGTTCCAAGGGGACTGATTGAGAGCAATTTTCAGTGGAGAACAGACAGAATAGAGCAGAGATTCCATGGAGCAGTGAGGAGGGAAGACAGGCCCTCCCCTACCAGCTACTTCTGCATCTACATGGCTGGTTCCTGGCTGAGAAGTACCATCTTCCTAGGGCAGGTGAGAGGAGGCTGTTGCAGCCACTGTAAATGAGGGAGAATTCCGCAGTCCCCTCTGGTTTCAAGACTGGCCTGGGGAGCTGGCAGGGATCTGGGCTCTGTGAAGTGATGCCGTGCTGCCTTCCTGCCCTTTCCCCACCAAAGCACCAGACTCAGTTTGCTGAGATGGAGTCGCATTTGAACTCTGTCATGATTCAAGGAACAGCAGGTAGTTCCATTCCACCTCTGAAGGATGCTGCCAGGGCCAGGGCCAGGGCAGCTTAAGGAGTGGAGAGCAGCTCCCCTGCATCCAGGGACTATGGGTGTTCCAGGCATAAGCAACAGAGCTGAGAGGCTCACAGGTTGTAGCTGGGTTCCTGTGTACTTACCCAGTCCTACTGTGGAGATTTAGGGATCCTTGTATGCTGGAGAATAAAGCTGCTTGTAGTAGTTCTAAATTACTCTTTGTATTTTTTGGTGTCAGTTGTGACATCTCTTCATGAATATCTGATTTTATTAATTTGGGTCATCTCCTATTTTTGATTATTTGGGCCATTAGTTTATCAATTTTGCTTATTTTGTTTTCAAAAAGCCAACGCTTTATTTCACTAGTGTTTGTAGAGTTTTTTAATCTCTAATTTGTTTATTTCATCTCTAATTGTTATTTCTATCTTCCTACTAATTTTGTTTCTTTCTCATTTTTTAGGTCCTTAAGAGGTATTATTAAATCAGGGAGGAGCCAAGATGGTGGAATAGGAAGGGAGCACACTGATAGTCCGGAGAGAGATAGTTTAATAAAAGTGGAGATACTGCAGGTTCAAGGAAGAGTAGGGGAGGAAACAGCAGAAGAAACTCTTCCGGAACGCGTGATTCACAGCGGACCTGCGTGGAGAGCGTGGGAGCCCACAGTTCGGGACACCAGCGGCAGACTCAACACACCAGCGCTGGAACGCGAGGTGAGCCGAACCTCAATAGCCCGAGACACCGGCAGGCAAGCGGAGAGAGGAGACTAGAGGGAACGACCCCCCCGGGGGGGGGGGGAAGTTCACCAGGCTAACTGGAAGAGAGAGAGAGAAAAAAAAAGGTGACTGGTACGGACACGGGTTTCTCTCTCTCCGCTCACCTCTCAAGGGCGAGCAAGACAAACAGCAGGCGCCATCTTGGACATACGTCATAAGCAGAGCGACCTCAGGTCTGCACCGGCCCTGAGCCTAGCAGAAAAACCTGACTCTGGGCGGGGCAAATTAACACGAGATTAGGACCTAGTAAATTTGTGGTGCTACTGAACTGAGACTGTGAAAAAAGAGACGGTGGGGGAGAGAACTCACGGAATTCACGTGAGCACTCTCCAGAGACGCTACAATTCTGTAACTTTGGCAACCCAGTGGGAGACTGAAGGAGAATTTGAGCCCACTCTGAGGGCTGAACAGATTCCCTGTGTGGTCCTTGGGAAAGAGCTTCTGATCTCTGGCTCCTGTGGGTATATCATTTGCCTGCTAACTACCTCCAACTTCATTCAGCTGTGCAGAATTACTTCCCTTTTGAATCAAAAAAAGAAAGAGAGAGAGAGAGAGAGAGAGAGAGAGAGAGATTTACCACGCCTAACCTGGGAGTGTCACCTTTGGCACACCAAACAGAGCTCTCAGGCCACA
Organism: Oryctolagus cuniculus; assembly: GCF_964237555.1. Classification (NCBI taxonomy): domain Eukaryota; kingdom Metazoa; phylum Chordata; class Mammalia; order Lagomorpha; family Leporidae; genus Oryctolagus; species Oryctolagus cuniculus. Next base: position 53,470,313 of record NC_091435.1, read on the forward strand.
CCCATCTCAAGCCCTAAGGCTCCATCAAAAACAGATAGTCCACTTAATCTAGAGTCATAGTATAACAAGAAAAAGCATCACAGTGAAGAAACCAAATATCTCCAATATGCCAAATAACAAACGCAAAAACCGAGGTAATAAAAACAAGGAAGTCACCATGACGCCCTCAAATGAAAAAGACAACCCCAATTCAAGATTATGAAGATGATGAGATAGAAGAAATGCAAGAAGCAGATCTCAAAAAATTGATAAGAACATTAAGAAGTTCTCAAAAACAAATTCTTGAACTACAGAAATCCTTAATGGACAAGATAGAAAATCTCTCTCATGAAAATGAAATATTAAGGAGGAATCAAAATGAAATGAAACAGCTAGTACAACAAGAAACTGTGATAGTGACTGAAGTGAAGAATTCAATAGATCAAATGAAAAACACAATAGAGAGCCTTACAAACAGAATGGGTGAAGCAGAAGAGAGAATATCGGACTTAGAAGACAGAGAACAGGAAAGGATACAGTCAGACCAAAGAAAAGAAGAGGAAATTAGAAATCTAAAACATATTGTCAGGAATCTGCAGGATACTATTAAAAAACCCAACATTCGGGTTCTAGGAGTTCCTGAAGGCATGGAGAGGGAGAAAGGATTAGAAGGCCTTTTTAGTGAGATATTAGCAGAAAATTTCCCAGGTTTGGAGAAGGACAGAGACATCCTAGTACAGGAAGCTTACAGAACCCCTAATAAACACGACCAAAAGAGATCCTCAGCACGACACGTTGTAATTAAACTCTCCACAGTGAAACATAAAGAAAAGATCCTAAAATGTGCAAGAGAGAAACGTCAAATTACTCTCAGAGGATCTCCAATCAGACTCACAGCTGACTTCTCATCAGAAACTCTACAAGCTAGGAGGGAATGGCGAGATATAGCCCAGGTACTAAGAGAGAAAAACTGCCAGCCCAGAATATTATATCCTGCAAAGCTATCATTTGTGAATGAAGGTGAAATAAAGACTTTTCATAGCAAACAGAAATTGAAAGAATTTGTTGCCACTCGTCCAGCCCTGCAACAGATGCTTAAAGATGTGTTACACACAGAAACACAGAAACACGGTCATCAATATGAAAGAAGGTAAAGGAAGGAAAGCTCACAGCAAAAGATCACAGGGAATTCAAAGCATATATTAGAACTTATCTTTGGCAAATGGCAGGGCAAAGTTACCACTTTTCATTAGTCACATTGAACGTTAATAGCCTGAACTGTCCAGTTAAAAGACACCGTTTGGCTGATTGGGTTAAGGAACAAAACCCATCTATTTGCTGCTTACAAGAAACACATCTTTCCAACAAAGATCCATACAGACTGAAAGTGAAAGGCTGGAAAAAGATATACCATGCCAACAGAAATGAAAAAAGAGCGGGCGTAGCCATCTTAATATTGGACAACATAAACTTTACCACAAAAACTGTTGAGAGAGACAAAGAGGGGCACTACATAATGATTAAGGGATCAATACAACAAGAAGATATAACAACTATCAATGTATATGCACCTAACTACAGGGCACCAGTTTATCTAAAAGATTTGTTAATGGACTTAAAGGGAGACTTAGACCCCAATACAATAGTACTGGGGGACTTCAATACTCCACTCTCAGAAATAGACAGATCAATAGGACAGAAGATCAACAAGGATACAGTAGATTTAAACGACACTATAGCCCAAATGGATCTAACAGATATATACAGAACTTTCAATCCTCCAGCTAAAGATTTTACATTCTTCTCAGCAGTACATGGAACCTTCTCAAGGATTGACCACATACTAGGCCATAAAGCAAGTCTCAGCAAATTCAAAAGAATTAGAATCATATCATGCAGCTTCTCAGACCATAAAGGAATGAAGTTGGAAATTAGCAACTCAGGAATCCCTAGAGCATACGCAAACACATGGAGATTGAACAACATGCTCCTGAATGAACAATGGGTCATAGAAGAAATTAAAAGAGAAATCAAAAATTTTCTGGAAGTAAATGAGGATAACAGCACAACATACCAAAACTTATGGGACGCAGCAAAAGCAGTGTTAAGAGGAAAGTTTATATCAATAGGTGCCTACATCAAGAAATTGGAAAGGCACCAACTAGATGAGCTTTCAATTCACCTCAAGGATCTAGAAAACCTACAGCAAACCAGACCCAAATCTAGTAGGAGAAGAGAAATAATTAAAATCAGAGAAGAAATCAACAGGATTGAATCAAGAAAAACATTACAAAAAATCAGCCAAACGAGGAGCTGGTTTTTTGAAAAAATAAACAAAATTGACACCCCATTGGCCCAACTAACTAAAAAAAGAAGAGAAAAGACCCAAATCAATAAAATCAGAGATGAAAAAGGAAACGTAACAACAGATACCACAGAAATAAAAAGAATCATCAGAAATTACTACAAGGACTTGTATGCCAGCAAACAGGGAAACCTATCAGAAATGGATAGATTCCTGGACACATGCACCTACCTAAATTGAACCAGGAAGACATCGAAAACCTAAACAGACCCATAACTGAGACAGAAATTGAAACAGTAATAAAGGCCCTCCCAACAAAGAAAAGCCCAGGACCAGATGGATTCACTGCTGAATTCTACCAGACATTTAAAGAAGAACTAACTCCAATTCTTCTCAAACTATTCAGAACAATCGAAGAAGAGGGAATCCTCCCAAATTCTTTCTATGAAGCCAGCATCACCTTAATTCCTAAGCCGGAAAAAGATGCAGCACTGAAAGAGAATTACAGACCAATATCCCTGATGAACATAGATGCAAAAATCCTCAATAAAATTCTCGCCAATAGAATGCAACAACACATCAGAAAGATCATCCACCCAGACCAAGTGGGATTTATCCCTGGTATGCAGGGATGGTTTAATGTGCGCAGAACAATCAATGTGATACACCACATTAACAGACTGCAGAAGAAAAACCATATGATTATGTCAATAAATGCAGGGAAAGCATTCGATAAAATTCAACACCCGTTCATGATGAAAACTCTAAGCAAATTGGGTTTGGAAGGAACATTCCTCAATACAATCAAAGCAATCTATGAAAAACCCACAGCCAACATCCTATTGAATGGGGAAAAGTTGGAAGCATTTCCACTGAGATCTGGTACCAGACAGGGATGTCCACTCTCACCACTGCTATTCAATATAGTTCTGGAGGTTCTAGCCAGAGCTATTAGGCAAGAAAAAGAAATTAAAGGGATACAAATTGGGAAGGAAGAACTCAAACTATCCCTCTTTGCAGATGACATGATTCTTTATTTAGGGGATCCAAAGAACTCTGCTAAGAGACTATTGGAACTCATAGAAGAGTTTGGCAAAGTAGCAGGGTATAAAATCAATGCACAAAAATCAACAGCCTTTGTATACACAGACAATGCCATGGCTGAGGAAGAACTTCTAAGATCAATCCCATCCACAATAGCTACAAAAACAATCATATACCTTGGAATAAACTTAACCAAGGACGTTAAAGATCTCTACGATGAAAATTATAAAACCTTAAAGAAAGAAATAGAAAGAGGATACCAAGAAATGGAAAAATCTTCCATGCTCATGGATTGGAAGAATCAATATCATCAAAATGTCCATTCCCCCAAAAGTAATTTAGAGATTCAATGCAATACCAATCAAGATACCGAAGACCTTCTTCTCAGATCTGGAAAAAATGGTGCTGAAATTTATATGGAGGCACAAGAGACCTCGAATAGCTAAAGCAATCTTGTACAACAAAAACAAAGCCGGAGGCATCACAATGCCAGATATCAGGACATACTACAGGGCAGTTGTTGTCAAAACAGCGTGGTACTGGTACAGAAACAGACGGATAGACCAATGGAACAGAATTGAAACAGCAGAAATCAACCCAAACATCTACAGCCAACTTATATTTGATCAAGGATCTAAAACTAATTCCTGGAGCAAGGACAGTCTATTCAATAAATGGTGCTGGGAAAACTGGATTTCCACGTGCAGAAGCATGAAGCAAGACCCCTACCTTACACCTTACACAAAAATCCACTCAACGTGGATTAAAGACCTAAATCTACGTCCTGACACCATTAAGTTACTAGAGAATATTGGAGAAACCCTTCAAGATATTGGCACAGGCAAAGACTTTCTGGAAAAGACCCAGGAGGCACAGGCAGTCAAAGCCAAAATCAACTATTGGGATTGCATCAAATTGAGAAGTTTCTGTACTGCAAAAGAAACAGTCAGGAGAGTGAAGAGACAACCGACAGAATGGGAACAAATATTTGCAAACTATGCAACAGATAAAGGGTTAATAACCAGAATATACAAAGAGATCAAGAATCTCAACAAAAACAAAACCAACAACCCACTTAAGAGATGGGCCAAGGACCTCAATAGACATTTTTCAAAAGAGGAAATCCAAATGGCCAACAGGCACATGAAAAAATGTTCAAGGTCACTAGCAATCAGGGAAATGGAAATCAAAAGCACAATGAGGTTTCACCTCACCCCGGTTAGAATGGCTCACATGCAGAAATCTACCAACAGCAGATGCTGGCGAGGATGTGGGGAAAAAGGGACACTAACCCACTGTTTGTGGGAATGCAAACTAGTCAAGCCACTATGGAAATCAGTCTGGAGATTCCTCAGAAACCTGAGTATAACCCTACCGTTCGACCCAGCCATCCCACTCCTTGGAATTTACCCAAAGGAGTTTAAATTGACAAACAAAAATGCGGTCTGCACCCTAATGTTTATTGCAGCACAATTCACAATAGCCAAGACCTGGAACCAACCTAAATGCCCATCAACGGTAGACTGGATAAAGAAATTATGGGATATGTACTCTTTAGAATACTATACCGCAGTAAGAAACAACAAAATCCAGTCATGTGCAACAAAATGGAGGAATCTGGAACACATCATGCTAAGTGAAATAAGCCAGTCCCAAAGGGACAAATACCATATGTTCTCCCTGATTGGTGACAACTGACTGAACACCAAAAAGGAAACCTGTTGAAGTGAAATGGACAGTATGGGAAATGGTGACTTGATCAGCATAGCCCTGACTGTTAATGAACAACTTAATACATTATCCCTCTTAGTAGTTTTTTTGTCTGTTCTACGTAATATGACTGGTTGAATTCTGTAATTAATACACAGTTATTCTTAAGTGTTGAAATTTAACTGAAATGTGATCCCTGTTAAACATAAGAGTAGGAATAAGAGAGGGAAGAGATGTACAATTTGGGACATGCTCAAACTGACTTACCCCAAATGGTAGAGTTAGAAACATACCAGGGGACTCCAATTTAATCCCATCAAGGTGGCATGTACCAATGCCATCTCACTATTCCAAGTGATCAATTTCAGTTCACAATTGATCATAATGAAAGGACTAAGAGTCAAAGGAAGCACATAAACAAGTCTAGTACCTGCTAATACTAACTGATAGAATAAATAAAGCGGAGAGTGATCCAACATGGGAAGCGAGATACTCAGCAGACTCAGAATGGTGGATGTCCTAAACAGCACTCTGGCCTCAGAATCAGCCCTAAAGGCATTCGGATCTGGCTGAAAAGCCCATGAGAGTATTTCAGGCATGGAAAGCCAAGACACTCTGGCAAAAAAAAAAAAAAAAAAAAAAAAAAAAAAAAAAAAAAAAAAAAACAAAACACCAACCCTAAATGAAAGATCTCTGTGAGTGAAATCCCAGTGGAAAGAACAGGTCTTCAAAGAAGGAGGTACCTTTCTCTGAAGGGAGGAGAGAACCTCCGCTTTGACTATGACCTTGTCTAAACAAGATAAGAGTCGGTGAACTCAAAAGGCTTCCATAGCCTTAGAAACTCATGACTGGAGCCTAGGGTGATTACTGATGCCATAAACAGGAGTGTCAATTTGTAAAGTCAACAACAGGAGTCACTGTGCACTTACTCCTCATGTAGGATCTCTGTCCTTAATGTGCTGTACATTGTTACTTAATGCTATAATGAGTACTCAAACAGTATATTTCGCTTTGTGTTTCTATGGGGGTGCAAACTGTTGAAATCTTTACTTAATGTATACTAAACTGATCTTCTGTAAAAAAAAAAAAAAAGAAATTATCAATTCCCAACTTGACTCTCACTGGGATTAAACATGACAATAGGTCTCATCTGATTTCATCATCATTTAAAAAATCATCTATTATTTTTCACTTTATGTTTGTGTGGGAGCAAACTGTTGAAATCTTTACTTAATTTATGCTAAACTGATCTTCTGTATATAAAGAGAATCAAAAATGAATCCTCATGTGAATGGAAGGGGAGAGGGAATGGGAAAGGGGAGGGATGCGGGTGGGAGAGACGATATGGGGGGGAAGCCATTGTAATCCATAAGCCGTACTTTGGAAATTTATATTCATTAAATAAAAGTTAAAAAAAGAGGTATTATTAAATCAATTATTTGATACTTTTCTTATTTTTTGATATAGGCACTTATTGCTATAAATTTTCATCTTAACACTGCTTTTGCTATTCAGTTTACTTTATACTTATAACATTAGCCCCACACTAAGTAAAGAGTTCAACAAATAATAGGAAGAAAAAAAATCACTGATTCTCAACAGTAGAGATAAGGGCTATAAACAATAATTGAATCTCAAAATTGAACTTCACTCCTATGCATTACATTTTTAGTGCTCTATTATTTACCACAGGTCAGGGAAAACATATATTTGTCATTTTGGACCTGGCTTATTTCACTAAATATTAATGGTTTCCAGTTGCATACATTTTGTTGTGAAAGACAGGATTTCATTCCTTTTTTCAGCTGAATAGTATTCCATACTATGTATATACCACAATTTCTTTATCCAGTCATGTTTTGATGGACATCTGGATTGATTCCATATATTAGCTATTGTGAATTGAGCTGCAATAAACATAGGGGTACAGATAACTCTTGCATATGCTGATTTCATTTTGTTTCAGTAAATTTCCAGGAGTGGGATTGCTGAGTCATAAGATATACATATTTTCAGCTTTCTTAGGTATCTCCATACTGTCTTCCACAACAGCTGTACTAGTTTACATTCTTATCAATGGTGGATTAGGGTACCTTTCCCCAACATTCTCACCAGCATTTGTTGTTTGTTGGTTTCTGTAGAGAGTCATTCTAACTGATGTGAGATGAAACCTCATTGGGATTTTGATTAGCATTTCCTTGATGGCTAGTGATCCTGAACACTTCTTGATGTGTCTCTTGGCCATTTGAATTTCCTCTTTTGAAAAGTGTCTGTTCAAGTCCTTTGCCTATTTCTTGATTGGATTGTTTGTTTTGTTCTTATTGAGTTTCTTTCATGCTCACTACTATTATTCAATATAATTCAGGAAGTTTTAGCTGAGCCATTAAGCAAGAAAAAGAAATCAAAGGAATATAAAGTGCAAAGGAGAAAGTCAAATTATCCCTGTTTGCAGATGACATGATCCTTTATAGAGTAACCAAAGATGACCAAGAGACTATTAGAACTAATAAGAAAATTTGACAAAATTTGCAGAATATAAAATGAATACACAAAAATCAATGCTATTCTTATATACCAACAAGTTATTTTTGAAAAGAACTTATCAGTTTCATTAACCATAGTGCAAAATGTTTAAATAACTTGAGATAAATTTAAACAAGGATGTGAATGATCCCTGAAATGAAAATTAGAAAACATTAATGAAAGAAATAGAAGAAAACATAACAAATAAATGGAAGAATCTCCCATGTTCATGGATTAGAAGAATTAATATCATCATACTGTCCATACTTCCCAAAACAATTCACAGATACAATGTGATCCCAATGAAAATACCAAGAACATTCTTCACAGATCTAGAAAAAACAATTGTGAAATTCACATGGAAACATACAGGACCCTGAATAGCCAAAGTGATTTTAAACAATAAAAATAAAGCCAGAGGCATCACAATTTCATATTTCAATAATTCAGGGCTATTATAATAAAAACAGCCTGGTGGTGGCACAAAAGTAGACATGTAGACAAATGGAACAGAATAGAAGCCCCAGAAATTAACCCATGCTTCTGTGGCCAACTAATCTTTGACAAATGACCTAAAAGGATTCCCTGGAGAAAGGACAGTCTCTTCAAGAATTGATGTTGAGGAACTGGATTTCACATACAGACATCTGATACAAGACCCCTACCTTACACCCTATACAAATACAAAGATCAGTTCACAGAGCATCAAGGAACTAAATCTAATTCTTGAGTCCATCTAATTACTAGAGTAAAATATAGAGGAAATTCTTTAAGACATTGGCCTAGGTAAAGACTTCGTAGATAAGATCCCACAGGTGAGTCCAATGCTGTGGTACAGTCAGTTAAATTGCTGCCTACAGCATCAACATCTCATACAGGTGCTGATTCAAGTCCAGTTGCTCCACTTCCAATGCAGCTCCCTGCTAATGTGCCTGAGAAAAGAATGGAAGATGTCTGAAGTCCTTAAGCCCCTGCACCCATATAAAAAACCTAGATGAAGTTCCTGGCTCCTGGCTTTGGCCTTGCCCTGCTGCAGCCAATGTGGCCATTTGGGGAGTGAACCAGTGGATAGAAGATCTTTCTCTCTCTCTCTCTCCCTCTTTCTCTCCATCTCTTTCTGTAACTCTGCCTTTCAAGTAAATGAATAAATCTTTAAAAGTAAGATATCCCACAAGCACAGGCAATAAAAGTAGAAGTAGACAAATGGGATTACATGAAGCTAAGAAGCTTCTACAACAGCAAAGGAAACCATTAACAAAGAAGAGGTAACTGGCAGAATGGGAGAAAATATTTTCAAACTATGCATTAGATAAATAATTAATATCCAGAATATAAAAAGGAGCTGAAGAAGCAAATTGGGTCCTCAACACAATCAAGGCAATTTATAACAAACCCGCAGCCAGCATCATATTGAAAGGGGAAAAGTTGGAAGCATTCCCATTGAGATTCGGTACCAGACAGGGATGCCCACTCTCACCACTGCTATTAAGTATAATCCTGGAAGTTTTAGCCAGAGCCATTACACAAGAAAAAGAAATCAAAGGTATAAAATTGGGAAGGAAGAAGTCAAACTACTCCCCCTTTGCACATGACATGATTCTATATATAGGGAATCCATAAGACTCCACTGAGACTATTGGAACTTGTAAAGAGTTTGGTAAAGTAGCAGGATATAAAGTCAATACACAAAAATCAACAGCCTTTGTAGACACAGACAATGACACAGTTGAGAAAAAACATCTAAGATCAATGCCATTCACAGTAGCTACAAAAACAATCAAATACCTTGGAATAAACTTAACCAAGGATGTCAAAGATCTCTACAACAAGAATTATAAAACGTGAAAGAAAGAAATAGAAGAAGATATAAAAAAAGGAAAAATCTTCCATTTCATGGATTGCAAGAATCAATATCATCAAAATGTCCATTCTTCCAAAAGTAATTTACAGATTCAATGTGATACCAATCAAAATACCAAAGCCATTCTTAGATCTAGAAAAAAATGATGCTGAAATTCATATGGAACCACAGGAGACCTCAAATAGCTAAAGCAATCTTGTACAACAAAATCAAAGCCGGAGGCATCACAATACCAAATTTCAAGACATGCTACAAAACAGTTATAATCAAAACAGCTTGGTACTGGTACAAATATAGATGGATATATCCAAGGAACAGAATAGAAACACCAGAAATCAATCCAAACATCTACAACCAATTTATATTTCATCAAAGAGCTAAAGCCAATCCCTGGAGCAAGGCAGTCTTTTCAACAAATGGTGCTGGGAAAACTGGATTTCCACATGCAGAAGTATGAAAAAAGAGCCCTACCTTACACCTTACACAAAAATGCACTCAACATGGATTAAAAACTTAATCTACAACCTGACACAATCAAATTACGAGAGAAGATTGGAGAAACCCTGAAAGACATTGGCACAGGCTAAGAGTTCTTAGAAAAGACCCCAGAGGCACAGACAGTCAAAGCCAAAATTAACAAATGGGCTAATTCAAATTGAGAAGTTTCTGTATGGCAAAAGAAACAGGAAAATGAAGAGGCAACTGACAGAATGGAAGAAATTATTTGCAAAGTATGCTACTGATAAAGAATTAATAGCCAGAATATACAAAGGGATCAAGAAACTCCACAACAACAAAACAAACAACCCACTTTAGAGATGGGCCAAGGACTTAAACAGACATTTCTCAAAAGAAGAAATCCAAATGGCCAAAAAACACATGAAAATATGTTCAGGTTCACTAGCCATCAGGGAAATGCAAATCAAAACCACAATGAGGTTTCACCTCACCCCGGTTAGAATGGATTACATACAGAAATCAACTAACAACAGATACTGGCGAGGATGTGGGGGAAAAGGGACACTAATCCACTTGGTGGGAATGCAAACTAGTAAAGCCACTATGGAAGACAGTTTGGAGATTCCTCAGAAACCTGAATATAGCCCTACTTCATGACCCAGCCATCCCACTCCTTGGAATTTACCCAAAGGAAATTAAATTTGCAAGTAACAGAGCTGTCTGCACCTTAATGTTTATTGCAGCTCAATTCACAATAGTGAAGACATGGAATCAACCTAAATCCCTGTCAACTGAAGACTGGATTAAGAAATTATGGGATATGTATTATATGGAATACTACACAGTGGGAAAGAAAGAAAGAAAGAAAGAAAGAAAGAAAGAAAGAAAGAAAGAAAGAAAGAAAGAAAGAAAGAAAGAAAGAAAGGGAGGGAGAGAGAGAGAGAATAATTCTGGTCATTTGCAATAAAATGGATGAATCTAGAAAACACCATATTTAGTGAAATAAGCCGGTCCCAAAGGGGCAAATACTATATGTTCTCCCTGATCTGTGACAACTAACAGAGCACTCAAAAGGAAATCTGTAGAAGTGAAATTGACACTATGAGAAGCAATGACTTGAAGAGCCTTTGTCTTGACTGTTGAGGAACAGTTTATTATCTTATTTTATTATTTTTTTACTATTTTATTTTTCTACTTAATACAATTGGTTGAACTATTTACTTAACACAGAATTATTCAGATGTGTTTAAATCCAATTGAAAATAGATCACAGTAAAAAATAAGAGTGGGAATAAGAGAGGGAGGAGATGTACAGTTTGGCACACATTCCTGTGGACTTACCCCTAAGAGTAAAGCCAAAAACTTGCCAAGGGACTCTAAATCCCATTAAGCTGGGGGTATTAATGCCATCTTATGTGTTAAAGTGATCATATAAAGGATGTAATTGATCTTATAGATAGGATTAAGTGTCAAAGGGATCACATAAATAAGACCAAGTGTCTGATAATAACAATAGATAGAATTAAAAAGGAGAGAATGTTCTGACATGGGAAGCAGTCCACAAAGCAGACTCATAGAATGAAAAATGCACTAAACAGCACTCTGACTTCAGGTTCAGCCCTTAAGGGATTTGGATTTGGTTGAAAAGCCCATGAGAGTATTTCAGGCATGTACAGTCAAGACCCTGTGGCAAAAAATGATCTATATGAAGGTTCTCTGTGAGTGAGATCCCAGCGGAAAGAAGGGTGTCGCTCCCCGTCTTCGTGGAGGAACGACACAGGACCCTGCGCTGTTCTTTTGTCTGCTCGGCCCTCCCTGGGTTTGCTGCTGGTTCTTCCCGGGTTGGCTACCGTCCCTTCCACCTCCGTGGAAGGGTGGTTCCCCCTAGCCACTTTCCCCACTTCCGCGGGGGAGCGGCACACCACCGGCCGGCTCTCTCGGGGGCTGCACAGGTGTTCCTTCAGATAGATGTTCCCTTTAGATGTTCCTGGTGCATGTTGTCTCTCTCCTCCTTTATAGTCCTCTTCCACCAATCCCAACTCTGCTACCCACACGCCGAGTACGCTGCTCTCCTCCAATCAGGAGCAGGTCCTACAGTTTATTGGTTGAACTGGAGGCAGCTGTGTAGAAGCTGTTTCTCCCTTCTCAGCGCCATATTGTGGGAGAGCAGATGCATAGAATAAGTCTTAATTCCAGTAACTTAGTCTAGTCCGGGTTGCTCCCAGTTGCTCCCCACAGATCCCCCTTTCTTTTTATTTCTTTGGCGTTGATACGCACCTGTCTTCGGTGCCCCACGGCACACACTCTGCTCTGCTCGCTAGTTGCCCACAGGTGCTTACAAGCCCTATCAATCAGGCAAACCGAATCTGGGTCCTCTCTTCGCCATGTTGTGAGGAGGTTTTTAGGTGCTGATGCGTGCCTGTGTTCGGTGCCCTGCAGCACATGCTCTACTCTGCTAGAACTGCCTGCAGGTGCTTACAAGCCCTATCAGGCAAACCGAATCCAAGCCTTCTCATTGCGGTATTGTGGGGAGACTTATTGATGTTAATTCGTGCCTGTCTTCGGTGACCTGTGGCGCATAAGCTGCTAGCCGCCCGCAGGTGCTCACCACCTCCCTAATCAGGCAGACCGAATCCAAGCTCTCTCATTGCCATGTTGAGGGGAGGCCTTATTTTTCTCTATTTCTCTATCTCCGGGCATTCCTATCTCTCCTATTTTACTTCTATCTACCAGCATTCCTATTTCTCTCATTTTACTTCTAAACTTCTGTTTCTCTTATCCCTGTGGCTTCCCGGCACCCGCCCCGAGGCTGCTTCTTGGCAGCTTCCTGGCTCTGAGCCACTTCAGCCTGTGCTTCCCTCATTTTTCCTGGCTTCTCCCCACAGTCCGTATCCGAGTCTGTACCTAGGCTTTTGATAGCTTCTTCCGGCACCTTTTTCGTCCGGCTTTCCCCTAGGCTCTTTGCTAGTCTCTCTCTCTGGTATTTTCCTACTTCTTCCCGTTTCTTCCCTCCTAAGTTTGCTATCCGAGTCACGGCACCATTATGTCGCTCCCCGTCTTCATGAAGGAACGACACAGGACCCTGCGCTGTTCTTTTGTCTACTCGGCCCTCCCTGGGTTTGCTGCTGGTTCTTCCCGGGTTGGCTACCGTCCCTTCCACCTCCGTGGAAGGGCGGTTCCCCCTAGCCACTTTCCCCACTTCCGCGGGGGAGCGGCACACCACCGGCCGGCTCTCTCGGGGGCTGCACAGGTGTTCCTTCAGATAGATGTTCCCTTTAGATGTTCCTGGTGCATGTTGTCTCTCTCCTCCTTTATAGTCCTCTTCCACCAATCCCAACTCTGCTACCCACACGCCGAATACGCTGCTCTCCTCCAATCAGGAGCAGGTCCTACAGTTTATTGGTTGAACTGGAGGCAGCTGTGTAGAAGCTGTTTCTCCCTTCTCAGCGCCATATTGTGGGAGAGCAGATGCATAGAATAAGTCTTAATTCCAGTAACTTAGTCTAGTCCGGGTTGCTCCCAGTTGCTCCCCACAAAGGGGCCATCAAAGAAGGATATATTTTTCTCTGAAGGGAGGAGAGGACTTTCACTTTGATTATGGCCTTGTCTAAATACTGACAGAGTTTGTGGATTTGAAAGGCTTCCATAGCCTTGGTAGCTCATGATGAGAGCCTTGGGTGATCACTGATGTCATAAATAAGAGTGTCAATTGTTAAATCAATAACAGGAGTCACTGTGCGCTTACTTCCCATGTAGGACCTCTGTCCTTAATGAGTTGTATTATGAGGATTAACTGTAAAACTTGTTTTCAAAAAGTACTTTATACTTTATGGGTCTGTGTGAGTGCAAATTGTGAAAATCTTTACTTACTATAGAGTTGGTCTTCTGTATATAAAATTAATTAATGAATCTTAATGCGGAATGGGATGGGAGAGAGAGTAGGTGGTGGGATGAGAGTGGGTGTGGGAGGGCGGGTATGACGGGAAGAACTGTTGTATTCCTAAGCTGTACCTACAAAAGTTGTATTAATTAAATAAAAGCTTTCTAAGTAAAAAAAGAAACTCAACAACAAAAAATAACCCATTGAAGAAATGGGCACAAGATATGAAAATGCATTTTTCAAAGGAGGAAATACAAGTGACCAACAGACATATGGAAAAATGCTCAGGATCACTAGCCATCAGGGAAACAAAAAAATAAAAGCCACAATGAGGTATCAGCTCACCCCAGTTAGAATGGCTATGATGCAAAAAATCAAAAAACAACAAATACTGGTGAGGATGTGGGAAAAAAAGTTTCCCTAATATACTGTTGATGGGAATGCAAAATGGTATAACCATTATGGAATATAGTATGCAGATAACTAAAAACAGATCTACCATGTGACCCAGCTATCCCACTCCTGGGAATATACCCAAAGCAGATGAAATCAGCATATGAGTTACCTGAACTTCTGTGTTTATAGTAGCTCAATTCACAATTGAGCTGATGACGGGATAAAGAAAACTAGGAGAATGTGTTACCACAGAAGGGACCTAGTGTATAACATTAGAGTGACCAATATTCAAAAGATTGTTAGACATGGGTCCCTAGCAAACAATACAGAGAACGGAAGCTGTTGCCCCAATCATCCAGCACTGTGTTGGACTAAAATAAAGAATGTTCCCAGAACACTGTAACATAAAAACATTTCATCCTTTTGTGTCTGTGGGGAGCAACTGGGAGCAACCCGGACTAGACTAAGTTACTGGAATTAAGACTTATTCTATGCATCTGCTCTCCCACAATATGGCGCTGAGAAGGGAGAAACAGCTTCTACACAGCTGCCTCCAGTTCAACCAATAAACTGTAGGACCTGCTCCTGATTGGAGGAGAGCAGCGTACTCGGCGTGTGGGTAGCAGAGTTGGGATTGGTGGAAGAGGACTATAAAGGAGGAGAGAGACAACATGCACCAGGAACATCTATCCGAATGACACCTGAGCAGCCCCCGAGAGAGCCGGCCGGTGGTGTGCCGCTCCCCCGCGGAAGTGGGGAAAGTGGTAGGGGGAACTGCCCCTCCACGGAGGTGGAGGGACGGTAGCCAACCCGGGAAGAACCAGCAGCAAACCCAGGGAGGGCCGAGCAGACGAAAGAACAGCGCAGGGTCCTGTGTCGTTCCTCCACGAAGACGGGGAGCTACATAATGGTGCCGTGACTCGGATATGAAGCCTAGGCAGGGTTTAGTGTCATTCCTCCACGAAGAGGGGGAGCAACATGTGTCTACATCAACTGATTCAGACTCCTTTACCTTTTCTTTTTGTCTATTATTCAGCATGCCAGATTAGTTTTTAACTTGCTCATTCTAATTTATTGTATCTGTAGATTAGATTTCCCTCCCAGTGGAGGTAGAGTGAAAAAGCTTAATTAGACAGAGATGCTCACTATCACTTCTATTCAGCACTGTACAGTGGACCCTCAATGTGTCATCAGACAAGAAAATAGTAAGAATTGGCTTTACAAAACACAAAATGTAAAAAGAGGGAATAAAACCATTGGTATGTGTAAATGCTGCCATCGGCTAAATAGAAAATAGAGTCAATAATAAGGTTTAACTGAGGCTGGCACCGTGGCTCACTTGGCTAATCCTCCACCTGTGGTGCTGGCATCCCGGGTTCTAGTCTCGGTTGGGGTGCTGGGTTCTAGTCCCGGTTGCTCCTCTTCCAGTCCAGCTCTCTGCTGTGGCCCAGGAGTGCAATGGAGGATGGCCCAAGTGTTTGGGTTCCTGCACCCGCATGGGAGACCGGGAGGAAGTACCCGGCTCCTGGCTTCAGATTGGGCAGTGCCAGCCATTGCGGCCATTAGGGGAGTGAACCAATGGAAGAAAGACCTTTCTCTCTGTCTCTCTTTCTGTCTACAATTCTCTCTCTGTCTCCTTCACTGTCTAACTCTGCCTGGCAAAAAGTAAAAAAAATTTAAAAAATAAGGTTTAACTGAATATTGGGAACAGAGAAATATACAAAAGAAAGTATACTTCTGTGTAGCAGTAAAAACAAAAAATATTTTGATGGCTGTCAGTGTGGTGCAGTGAGTTAAGCCACAACTTGCAACATTAGCATCTCATATTGAACTGCCAACTTGGAAACTGGCTGCTTTACTTCAAATCCATCTCCCTGCTAATGTGGCTGCAAAAGTGATGGATGATAGTCCAAGTGCTATGGCCCCTGCCACCCACGTGGGAGACCTGATGAGTTCTTGGCTCCCGGCCTCAGCCTGGTCCAACCATGGCTATTATGGATGGCCATTTGGCGAGTGAGATCAGTGGAAGGAAAAATCTCTCTTCTTCTGTCTCTGATATTCTGCCTTCCAAATAAATAAATATATGTAAATATATGTACGTATATTGAAAAACACAAATAACTTATAATAGAAACAACAAAAAAGTAGTATAAATCTAACAAAATAGTTATAAGAAAAATTTATGGGAAAATATTTAAAATATATAACAATATTAGTCCTCTTCAATTTGCTTTAGTGATCCCAATAGTTCTACTCAAAAGCTGAATGCATAAATAAAATGTGACTTAAATAAACACTGGAATATTATTCAGTCATAAAAAATAATGTCCTTTGCAGTAAACTGGATGGAACTGGAGAACATCACATTGAGTGAAATAAGCCAAAAACAGGAAGACAAATACCACATGTTTTTCTTTTGTGGAAGCTAAACAACTTAGTCTGAACACAGAACAATGATTATCAGAGGCTTGAAGAGTTTGGGCTGGAGGATAAAGGGAATATGGATAATATTATTCAGATCAAAGAAATACATTCCTAGTGTTACATCACACAGTGGGGTGACTACAGTTCAAAGTTACCTATTATTATATATATCATGAGAAAATGGAAAACTGAACCTCAAGGCTCCAATCATAAAGTAATGTCAAGGAAAGGGAAATATTGACCTGATTAGTACACATTGTATAAATGTATTGACATGTTGCACTGTGGCCCATCAATTTGTATAATTATTGCTGATAAAAATCAAATAAAATAAGTTTTAAAAACATCAACTGGTTGTATTTTAAAATATTATTTTTATTTATGTGTGTGTGTGTGTGTGTGTGTGAGAGAGAGAGAGAGAGAGAGGAGAGAAAATAAGCATACTAGTTCTCATTCAGTGATTCCCCAAATGCTTGCAACAGCCAGATCTGGGGGCCAAACCAAAGGATCCTGGAACTCAATTCAGGTGTCCCATGTGGGTGGTAGGAATTCTACTACATAAGTCCTCACCTCCATCACCTAGGGCGTGCATTAGCCAGAAGCCATATCAGGAGAGGAGATAGGACTTGAACTGAAGCACTCTGATACGGAGTGTGTGTGTCCCATCTGGCATCTTAACTGCTAGGCCAAATGCCCACCCTCAACTGGCTGTTTGACAGATCTGATTAGCCGGTTCTGAAATTTATAACAGGGAACAGAAGCTCACAATAGCTAAGCCCTTCCTGAAGAAGATATAAACATTTATTGTAAAGATACAGGAATTAAGATGGTATATTATTGGACAAGGATGAACATACTGTCCTGAGAACCCAGAGAGAGATCCAGCACATATGCAAAATTGATATATGAGGCAGGTGACATGATATGTCATTGGAAAATTGAGGAACTATTACATACTCTTAAACGAAACTGGAGTTTTACCTCACACAAGGCTCAAAATTCAATTTGAAAGGGATTTACAAGGTTGAATATGAGCTGCAAAACTTTAAACTGTGTAGATATATAAGAGAATGTTTTTAGGGATGGCGCTGTGGCATAGCGGGTAAAGCTACCGCCTGCAGTGCCGGCATCCCATATGGTGCCAGTTTGAGTCCCAGCTGCTCCACTTCCCATCCAACTCTCTGCTATGGCCTGGAAAAGCAGTGGAAGATGGCCCAAGTCCTTGGGCCCCCGTACCCGTGTGGGAGAGTTGAAAGACACTCTTAGTTCCTGGCTTCAGATTGGCGTAGCACCAGCCATTGCAGCCATTTGGGGAGTGAACCAGTGGATGGAAGATCTCTGTCTCTCTCACTGCCTCTGCCCCTCTGTAACTCTCCCTTCAAATAAATAAATAAATTTAAAAAAAGAGAATGTCTTTGCGGCAATGATGTAAGGAAGAATTTTTCCAATGTGACATAAAACCACTAACCATTAAAAAAAAGGGAAAGTAGGCTTGTATTTGGAAACAAATATCCATTGTTATTTTTACAGTAGTGAAATGATTAAATTAATTTATGCAACAACATGAGAGAAAGCAAAGAAGACCTACCAGGATTTGCTATCTTTTTAAAAGTAAAACAGCAAGAAACTGTAAAAACAATATTAAATTTGGATACACAGAATGGTATTTGAAAAAGTTCATGGAAAAGGAGCACAAAGAAAGTTTAGTTTAGGTGGAAAAAGACTTTGATATCCATCCATTTTTTCATAATACACATTGTTCAGAAGCTTTTTGATGACCCTTCATATCCATGTGGAAAACTGAGGCCAGGTCAGGATATAAAATCAAGTGGTACCCATAGGTCATTTCAGCTACTTGTGAAACTGTCAGTTACAGTTATTAATTTTGACATAAGTTACAAGGTATTATTTTATTATTGCTTATTAATTTGCTAATGGTATCTTTTTTATGGAAGAAAAATTATACAATAAAAGTTTAAGAAGAATAAATATGTATGGACACATAGGATTTGCTGTCAATAAAATAGGATCTATGTAAGCTCAGAGGGCTGTCACCTTTTATCTATGTAAAGTAAAACTTAGTCAAGCCTTTGCTTTTTATGTATGTCTTTAGAGACACCAATTTTGGTTGTTCATCCTGGTCTAAGCTTTCAGTTTTGTTCCATATCACTAAACTAAATTCCCAAGACTTCTCTGGCCAAAGAAAGAGTCTTTGATAAAATATTTTGTCATCTTTAATTTAGAAATCACAACCTCTGCTTGGCCACATCTAGTGTTGGACAAGTACTCACCTCATGCAGCCAGTGCATTCTTTTTGAAAGGTGTGATAGTTAGCAAAATCCTCCATTACTTAAATGAAAAAACAGTCTTCTTGGATCTTTTGTCCTCTGGCATTTTTCCTGCATTTGGACATGAATCTACCCCTTCATCTGATCTCCAAGGAAAGAACCCAAAATCCCTGTTTCTCTGCTGTTGCCTCACCTTGGCCCTGTTTCTGGCACATGGAACACTGAAGAAACACTTGGTGAATGAATTAATGAAAGATAAATAATCGACAAATGAATTCAGGTGACAGCCATTCACACATCTGAAGAGCGTTTTCATGCGTCTGTGGAGCCTTTTTCTCCTCTACAGTCAACTTCAACTGATACATCCAAAACAAGAGAGCATGCTTCACAGGTCGAATCACTTGTTACACTCAGTCTTACCATCAGCTGGATGTTAACTCAATAAATCTGTGTTCCCACAGCATTTTTGCACATACAATCGTCATAAGAAAACTTTTTTTTTGTCATTCAAAAGTTTAGCAACCTAAATCCTCAAAAAATAAGATTATCTTGAAATTAGAAAGAAAGGAGTGGGGAAACATTTGAATATTGCTGCAGAGGGTCTCCAAAGCTAAGGGGAGCCAAGCAATCATAGGTGTACAAGAGAAGCTTTAAAATCAGCCACTCAATAATGCCTATTAGTATATGGTTCATAGCAGAGATGACCCTGTTAATGGGACACTAACGAGGAAAATAGGAAGCAGGAGGTGAATGAGGCAGATGAGGAAGAGGAGGAGGAAGAGGCTGGGAATGAACAAGAGCAGGAGGAGCCAGGCAGGCAAGCGTGCAGCCGAAGATGATGAGGGTGACGATACTGACATCAAGAAGCAGACTGATGGGGAAGACCAGAAAGCAAAAAAGGGAGAAGTTAAAAAGCAGGCCACAGGAACCTATTCAGACCTTCTCAGACTGAACACGTGGTCACCTCCGCAGAGAGACCGCTGGCCCGGCGCGGCAGCGCCACCTACAGAATGTGCGCGCTCTCCACTGTCCAACCCAAATTACCGCGTGAATCTCCAACAGCGGAACAAGGAACCAAGCTTTCAGACCCGACATTTTTTCTTAAAAGTAAAAAGGAAAATTTGCATGTTCTATTTCTCTACATGTTATTAGGGTTCTGGGAGTGACCAAACCAGCCTTCAGATCGTCCTCTGTTCTACCTCTGACTTGTGATGTGACCATGTTCATCTTTATCTCAAAGAAAGAAAAAAAATCTTGTAAAAAAAGCAAAAGCAGCAACAAAAAGAATAATCTTATTCTGGGCTTTCCAGTAACTTTTTTGTGCATGTATCTAGCTATACTATAAGTAGTTGCTTTGTGTAAGATGATTAAAGAGGACAAAGAGAAAAGGTTTCTTTTTTTGTCTATGAAGTTGATAGTTTATTCTTTCTTTCTTTCCTTCTTTTTCTTTTTTCTTTCTTTCTTCCTTTCTTTCTTCTTTCCCTCCCTCCCTCCCTCCCTCCCTCCCTCCCTCCCTCCCTCTCTCTTTCTTTCTTATTTGACAGATAGAGTTAGTGAGAGAGAGAGAGAGAGAGAGAGAGAGAGAGAGAGAGAAAGGTCTTCCTTCTGGTGGTTCACTCTCCAAATGGCCGCCACGTCCGGCACTGCGCCAATCCGAAGCCAGGAGCCAGGTGCTTCCTCCTGGTCTCCCATGTGGATGCAGGGGCCCAAGCACTTGGGCCATCCTCCACTTCTTTCCCAGGCCATAGCAGAGAGCTGGACTGGAAGAGGAGCAACTGGGACTAGAACCCAGCACCCACAGGGGATGCCAGCACCGCAGGCAGAGGATTAACCAAGTGAGCCATGAAGCCAGCCCCAGTTTATTTTTTAAATTTATTTTTGGCCTGTTAGATGTTCATGTGAAACAATGTTATACAACAATAAACTGAAATGAAAAAACAAAACCACATGGTTCATGGCAGTGGAAAATTAGAGAGGCTTTGTAATCCCAGCTAGTGCCATGAGCCTGCAGATATGGGAAGGAAAAATACTACAACCACAACTAGTATCGCTATCACTATTACCACCACCACCACCACTATCTTAACACATGGGGGTAGACTGGGTAGAAGTAGAGGTGCATTTATGCACAATGGTTCACGTAACCTTTGCAGCCTAAAGACATAGACACTCTTTTATTATCTCTAATTTTCTGATAAGGGCGTATAGGTTCTAGGACTAAACTTAGTCAAGTTACCTAACCTAGTAAGCTTGTAAGAGATAGAGCAAAGGGTATCTGGAAATTATGGCTACAAACTTGATAGCCTACAAACTTAAGCACTCTGTTACTCTTCACAATCCTTAAAGTGATAGCATCATCTCCAATGAGTTTGCCAGACTCATGAGTTTGCCATTGAAATTGCCTGTTTGAAATTATGAAGATGTGCAAAGATATACCAAAAAGTTTACAGAAAAAAAAAACAAATTAAAGAGTTTATTTGGTGAAAAACTTTTTTAAAATCCATGCATAGATTTTCATCACATGCCTTTTCTGTGGACTTTTTGAAAATTCCTGCAGACACACGTATACGTGTGTTTGTATACGCTTGTGTGTAAAGCTTATCCTGAAATGAAACAGGATGAGGGTTTGTGCTACATCGCATCATGGGGTTTTTCACATGTTAAATTCTTACTTAAGCCTTTGGTCCAACCTCCTCCTTCTGCTATAAATATTATAATAAATAAACTAATTCAGCTGTTACAAAGCTCTTTTGATCTTAGCTCATCCAATGATGTAGGTAGAAAGATCATACTAGAATCATCCAGTATCCAGGAATAGGTGGAAAGAACTTCAGGAGGTGACATTAGAACTTTCACTTCAAGTCATGCATTGAATTTCCATGCATGTTATCCTTTCACATTTCACACTCCTCCCCAAGCATACTTCATTTACTTTGCCAAATTTAGGCTCGTATGTATGCCCAATGATGACGATTTTGTGCTATTGTAAATGATGCCCCTGGAATGAGGCCTGCTGGGAGTGTCTGAAGTTGAGCACTCGTGATGGTGAACCAACCAGGAGCATCTCTGTTTTGCTTTTCCACCGAGGGGTGCAGAGTTGCACTCATCCTCAGAGCTCCACAATCCCCCTGGCTGCCATGTTGAAGAACATGTCTCCCACCTTCCCATGCTGCAAAACCCCAGGATTCTTATGGGCTTTCAATTCTTTAGCTCACACAAAGGGCTATGTAGTGAGTGGTTTAATTTTAGGTGTCAACTTTACAGAGCTCCGGGATACCCATATTGCTGGTAAAACATTATTTCTTAGTGTAATTGCAAATATGTTTCTGGAAGAAACTAATATTTAAATTAGTAGACTGATTTAAAGGAGCTCTACCCTCACCACTGTGGGTGGGCATCATTCAATTGGCCCAGGGCCCAAATAGAACAAAGAAGTGGAGCAAGGAGGAATTTTTTTCTTCCTATTCATCTTCTCCTGCCCTTAGACATATGCTCCTGTTCTCCAGCCTTTGGGCTTAGATTTTGAGTTCCACCATCAGAGTCTGTGGTTTGCAGGTCTTTGAATGCAGGCTGAATTAGATACAGCTTTGTTGGTTCTATAGCTGGCTGAGAAAATGTTGTGGAACCTCTTGGCCCCTGTTCTTGCATAAGCCAATTCCCATGATGAACTCTGCTGCAGGAAGCGACCACTTGAGGCCGGTTTCACAGGTGGTGAATGAATTCACCAGAATCCAGAGAGAGAGTGAGAAGAGTTATATTTGTCGAGCATGCTGCAAGGGAGCTGCAGGAAGGCAGAACAGTGAAAAGCTGAGTGGTGCTGCAACACAGCCTATAATACAATGTATAGGCTTGTAGCAGCAGTCCCTTCTTAGTTATGGTGAGTTTTCCATGGTCCAGCAGGTTTTCTCAGCCAGATAATATGCATTCCTGGTCAGAGCTGGAGAACCTGCACCACCCTTATCTTAGGGACTTTCCCAATCTCTCAAGTGCCCTGTGGAAAAATAGAATGAAATGGTATGTTTATTTTCATGCAAAAATATTTTAAATCCATGTGTATTGTTTTCATAATTTTCATTTTTCCATGAACTTTTTGCAGGCCCCTTGCACAACCTGCTGATTCTGTTTGGAGAAACCTGACCAAGACAGGCTGCTAACCTGGATTCTTTCCTCTGCCTGGCCCACAGCTTCCTCTGAGTCTACCAGTCTCCTGGATATCTTTATTTCTCACTCACATAGGGGATGAAGATGGAGGTATGAAGAATCTGATCGTGCTGGGTTAAGCAGCTGAGCTAGCAGAGACGCCTGTGTGGGTGTCCGTGGCCAAGCCTCCACCTGGTTTGTTTTTCAGTGTCAGGGAAAGAAAAAGTTTTTTCCTTCTTTTTTTTTTTTCCCAGAAATCTAGCAGATGAGTTAAAATTGAGGGTCCCTTATTATCTGTTGCTCTTGGAGGAAGGATGGAATGGGATTTTGTGGGGATGAAAATACTTGGCTCAAAATGCGCAGACCCCAGGATGACAGAGAATCCCTGTCCCCATCATTGGTTATCAGATCTCCATCCAGACCTCATCCCCACCAGTAGCAGTTGGGCTTCCAGATTTCACACTTATCTGCTGGATTGCCGCACCACAGGAAGGCAGTAAACTGTAATGTTGGGGCTTATACATTTTTTTAAATTAATGAAAATAGAACCAGTATTACATTGTATATGTCTATTATTTCAGATATTTGACTTTCAAACCCTTTTCAAAAATGTGTTATATGTGAAGGCAATGGTACTCCTATGCAAGAAAATATATACCAAATCCCTGAATTCCATGCACCAGAATAAAAATTACTTCTTTTATAGGACAACGTGAAGAAAATCTCTTGAATAGATGAGATCCTTTAAATGGATGGTTCTAAAAAATAACAAACTCTAAAAATACCTTTTAATTTTATTTGGAAAGTCTAAGATGTAGTGCACATATTCCTCTTTTGAAAATGGAAGTGGATGGTTTCCTGAAACTGCACTCATTAGCATATGCACTGAGTCTCCAAAGTGTAAAATAATCCATTATCTCCTCCTGCCTGCGGTGCCTTGGTAATTCACAATAATCCACAATGAAGTAGATTCAACTCCAGTGTAGAAATGATCTCTTTGGGGCCAGCATTATGGCTTAGTGGGTTAAGCTGTAGCCTGTGACACCATCAACCCATATGAGTGTCAGTTCGAGTCCTGGCTGCTCTACTTCTGATCCAGTTCCCTGCTAATGTGCCTGGGAAAGCAGCAGAAGAAGGCCCAAGCACTTGTGCTCCTATACTCACATGAGAGACCTGGATGAAGCTCCTGGCTTCTGGTTTTGTAGTAGCTCAGCACTGGCTGTTGGGGCCTTTAGGAGAGTGAACCAGTGGATGGAAGATTCTCTCTCTCTCTCTGTTTCCCCCTCTCTTTCTAACTCTGCCTTTCAAATAAATAAGTAAGTAAGTAAATAAATAAATAAAATTTTAAAAATGATGTTCTGAACCTTCCAAAGCTTTCCAAAAGTTTGGCTAAAGTAAGATCACACAAAAGGAAGGCATTCTCCTTATTTAATAATTTAAATTTCTTTTAAAAATGGATTCTTCCTAAACAGTCTTGTGGCCCAACTTTTTACTTGTGGTACATGCTGCTCTTAAAAGTGGCTAAGTTTTATTATATGTAAAAAAAAAACCATCCAAGGAAAATAATAAATACATTTCTAATTTTGTACTTGTGGAATAATTCCATTGGAAAAAATTATGCAAAACCCTGGGACAGGTATCCAAAAACAGCTGGAAGTCCAGAGCAGGGGACGGCACTCAGCCTAAGTGTTCAGTCTGCAGAATGTGAACAGCTTTAATTCTATTCCTTCTAAATTTTGTTAGAGTCATCTCTGTGTTCTCTACTCTTTGCTTGGAAATATCCAGTTTTAAAATTTGATTAAGGATTATTTTTGTAGGCCTGTTCAATACATACTTGAGTAATGGATACAGAAAAATGCTTTTTGCTCACTTATCTAGGTATTTACCTGATATTCTACTCTAGCTGTTTTTAATCTCGATAGAGCTGCAGATCTCATTGGAAAAATGAAGAAACTATGATCACTTTCTCCAGGAATTTTTTTATAGGTGCATGTCATTTGAAGGCTATTGTGGGCCCCCAATTAAGCTTCTGTTTCTACATGGAGGGCAAAGTTGAGAAATGGATTGTGTATCTGAGTTGCGTTTGTGGTTCTCAGGTCAGCAGCCCCATTTCCCCTTTCTGGGCATTCTCTGATTGTTATCAATTCACTGTTCCTTCATTCCAAATCCATCCTTTTGCCTTGCTTTGTACTTTTATAGCTGGATCCCAGAAAATTTCTTCTTTGCCAGTTGGCTCAGTGTTAGGCAGAATTCTTAGCTAACCACCTGCGAAAATGTTTCCAGGTACACAGGACTAAGAAATTTATGATGACTATGAGATGGCAATTGTTTGTTAATAATCGGCAGTAAAAGAAAAAGCTCATGTTTCAATTTTTAAATTAGCTAATCATTTAAATTACATAATTGATTCCGAAATAGATTCCCTGACTTGACAGAATTGAACATGTTGGGTTTGGAAGTTTGCAAAGGAGCATTTTCTCCAGGACATAATTGTCAAATGCTTTAGATTTCTGTACAGGAAGGGCTAAAGAAGGAGCTGCTGCACTCATATTTCTACGGAAACTTCAGGCAGTGTAGAGGGTGGGATTCATGTCATCATTTGCTGCATTTCAGATCTTTTCATTTCACCTTCACTGTTAGGAAATAAGAGTTTTCAAAGCACTGCCTAAAAAATAGACTCTCCTAACGTACCCCTTATTTTCTCCCTGGAGAAGATAAAGGCAGACACTAAAGAATGCTTGGAAGTGATTCTGACTTTCATTGTTTTCAGCTCAAGAGTGGAAAAGAAAGAAGGAAGGAAGGGAGGGAGAAGAGAGGGCGGGAAGGAAGGAGAAAAAGAGAGAGCACGCACAGTATCATTATATTCTTTAAATTGTATCTATGAAATACATTACATTTGTTCTCTTTATATTAAGTGAGCAAAAATAAAGCAAACAGTGTGGCACTTCCTTTGGGGGGGTGGGCACTGTGGCACAGTGGGTTAAGCTGCACTTTTGAATACCTGCATCCCATATCTGAGTACCTGAGGTTGAGTCTTAGCTACTCAGCTTCCTATGTGCATGGTAGGCAACAGGTAATCACTCTAATACTTGAGTCCTTGTCACCCACATGGGGAACCTGCATGGAGTTCCTGGCTTCTGGCTTCAGCCTGGCTCAGCCCTGGCTGTTACAAGCATTTGGGGAGTGAATCAATAGATGGAAGATTCTCTCTCTCTCTTCCCCTCCCTCCATCCCTCCCTCTTCCTCTTTTTCTGTCACTCTTCCTTTCAAATAAATGGATAAGTCTTTAAAGAGGTGCTTGAAGAAGCGTAAAACCATAACATGTAGTGATCTACACTGAACATTTCTTACATGGGCACAGTTCCCACCTGCAGAGCAGAGTTGTCCTCTTCTGCTAACTCATCCCAGATCATTATCACTGAATTCGGTGCCTGTGATACACATACTACACCCATGCTACATAGAGACATATTTCCCATCTCTAGCCCATATTTATTCATCCATTCAGCAAACGTTTATTGTGTATCTGATATGGAATAGACACCAAGCTGTGCACTGAGGATGTCAGGCTGAACAAGATAGGCAAGCAGAAATGCAATTTGGGAAGAGAGTCCAAGTCCAAATCCAACAAACAACAAATATGTTAAAGAACTCAAATTTAGACAACACCCATGAGAGAAACTGATAACATCTGAGATAGAAAACAAGAAAGAGAAAATGGCTTTGGGTAGAAACATCAGGGGAGGCTTCTCTCTGGAGGTGACATTTGAAGTACAGTTTTATCTGAGACTTTAAACATGAGAAGGAGATAATGATGTGAACACTGGGTGGAAGAGGAGGCTGGGTGGAGGGAAGAGAACATACAAACTAGTCTTTCTAGGTAGGCAAGATCTTGGAGAGTTACTGATAGTGACAATGAGCCAGGGTAGCTGGTGCACTGCCAAGAGAGTGGCAGTGAGGGGTGAGACTGTAATTGTGGGCTAAGGAGATGAGGCAGGACCTTGAAATTCTTTCTTTGCATTTTATTAAAAATACTCATGACTGTCTAGTTCAGAATAGCACTAAACTGGAAACATCTCAAATATCTTATTAATAAATAAATCACAATTAAGTAAAAAAAAAAAAAAGGAATTTCAATTGGCAAACAAAAAAGAGGTCTGCACCCTAATGTTTATTGCAGCTCAATTCACAATAGCTAAGACCTGGAACCAACCTAAATGCCCATCAACGATAGACTGGATAAAGAAATTATGGGATATGTACTCTTTAGAATACTATACCGCAGTAAGAAACAACGAAATCCAGTCATTTGCAACAAAATGGAGGAATCTGGAACACATCATGCTGAGTGAAATAAGCCAGTCCCAAAGGTACAAATACCATATGTTCTCCCTGATCGGTGACGACTGACTGAACACCAAGAGGGAAACCTGTTGGAGTGAGGTGGACACTATGGGAAATGGTGGCTTGATCAGCATAGCCCTGACTGTTAATGAACAACTAAATACATTATCCCTCTTAGTAGTTTTTTTTATATGTTCTACTTAATATGACTGGTTTAGATCTGTAATTGATGCACAGTTATTCTTAAGTGTTGAAAATTAACTGAAATGTGATCCCTGTTGAACATGGTGGTGGGAATGGGAGAGGGAAGAGATGTATAATTTGGGACATGCTCAGGCTGACTTGCCCCAAGTGGTGGAGTTGGAAGCATACCAGGGGATTCCAATTCAATCCCATCGAGGTGGCATGTACCAATGCCATCTCACTGTTCCAGGTGATCAGTTTCAGTTCACAGTTGGTCATGGTGAAGGGACTGGGAGTCAAAGGGAGCACATAGACAAGTCTAGTACCTGCTAACGCTAACTGATGGAGTAAATAAAGGGGAGAGTGATCCAACATGGGAAGTGAGATACTCAGCAGACTCATAGAATGGCAGATGTCCTAAATAGCACTCTGGCCTCAGAATCAGCCCTAAAGGCATTCGGAGCTGGCTGGAAAGCTCATGAGAGTATTTCAGGCATGGAAAGCCAAGACACTCTGGCAAAAGATCTCTGCGAGTGAGATCCCAGTGGAAAGAACAGGCCATCTAAGAAGGAGGTACCTTTCTCTGAAGGGAGGAGAGAACCTCCACTTTGACTATGAGCTTGTCTAAACAAGATAAGAATCGGAGAACTCAGAGGGCTTCCATAGCCTTGGAAACTCATGACCGGAGCATAGGGAGATTACTGATGCCATAGACAGGAGTGTCAATTGGTAAAGTCAACAACAGGAGTCACTGTGCACTTACTCCTCATGTAGGATCTCTATCCTTAATGTGCTGTACATGGAGATTTAATGCTATAACGAGTACTCAAACAATATATTTCACTTTGTGTTTCTATGGGGGTGCAAACTGTTGAAATCCTTACTTAATGCATACTAAACTGATCCTCTGTAAAAAAAAAAAAAAAAGAAATTATCAACTCCCAACTTGACTCTCACTGGGATTAAACATGACAATAGGTCTGCTCTGATTTCATCATCATTTAAAAAAATCATCTATTATTTTTCACTTTATGTTTCTGTGTGGGAGCAAACTGTTGAAATCCATACTTAATGTATACTAAGCTGATCTTCTGTATATTAAGATAATCGAAAATGAATCTTGATGTGAATGGAAGGGGAGAGGGAGTGGGAAAGGGGAGGGTTGTGGGTGGGAGGGACGGTATGGGGGGAAAGCCATTGTAATCCATAAGTCGTACTTTGGAAATTTATATGCATTAAATAAAAGTTTAAAAAAAAAAAAGAATTGGGAATTGAGATGACTGTTCCTGAAACTCCTTCATGCTAGTATCTGGAGACATACTCATGACTGTCTAGTTCAGAATAGCACTAAACTGGAAACATCTCAAATATCTTATTAATAAATAAATCACAATTAAGTAAAAAAAAAAAGTCATGGGAAACTTCTGGGGGCATTTAAGCTGGAGCAAACAACAGACCAACTTCTGTTTTAAAATCACCATTGCTTCTGTGTGGGAAATGAACTGGAAAGAAACCAGAACAGAAAAATATCAAACCATGAGAAAGTTATTGTGCCATCCAGATGGCAGATGATGTTGGCGTGGAGAAGGAGGAAGTGGAGATAGACAAAAGTGGATAGATATTTCTTATGCATATTATATTACACATGTGAAGAGACCTGAAGCTTGCATTGTGAAGTATAAAGGCATAACTTCTGCCCAGCAAATAATAATAAAGATGACTCACATATCATGTGGTCTGATTTTTTCATTTTACAGATCAGTCTCAGATCCAGAAAAGAAAACACCAACTAGTGGAACCCTCATTATCAAAACAGCTCGTTTGACGTCTGCTTTGTGCTTTTCCTTACAGAACATTGTGAGATTTGAGAATAAAGTTCTGCTGTATTTACCCATTTTTCACTGGGGATATTTTGAAATTCCAAAAATAAATGTGGTTGTAGAATCAAGTCAAATCTGATGAGACCCATTTGTCCTTAATATTATTTCATACAGGTGACTGGGCAAGAATTAAAAAAAAAAAATAGCCTAGCATTTTTTGAGGGAGGAATCAATCTTTGACGTACTTACATAGTTTAGAGCAGCATAGTGTTCCCTAAATTAAACTTCTGGAGTATAAAGCAAAGAACAGTTATTGGATTAAATATGCAGATTTAAATTAGCAAAATGTAAAAATAGGCAAAGAGAAATGTGTGGCAATTAGAAAGGACTGCCTTCCCTCCAAAGGCCCTCCCCACTTCTGATAGCTTAAAGCTAGACCAGAATAATCATCCCTCAGGGAGTTGCAGAGGTAACTGAGGTGGGGATGTTTTATGGAATCTTAGAGGCAAGGCTAACCTACTTCCAGTGCTAACTAGGTAAGTGGATGTGGTTTCTGCGGATTGTTCTCACTATCTAAACAACCATCTGCCTCCAATGACCTAACCATTGTCTTAAATATTCAGAGAATATTTTCATTATTGTGGACATACTGTTTTTTAATCTATCAATGTCTCTGTCTGCTCCACCCTAGTACTCTGCTTTTTATAAATGGTTCTGATTGCGCCTGTGCGCAATCAGTTGAACTAATCTCTCCCTTAACTCAGAATGGCAATAAATTCATAAGGTACAATTTATCCTTGTAATTTGGAACAATGAGTTAGACAACTGGCCAACTACCAAAATGAAAAGGACACAATAAGAAAAAAAATTAAACACTGAATCATCTGTGATTCTTTGATTTGTCAATGGATTTTTTTTTCATTAACTTCTCAGTTTTTCATTTTCAGAAATTAAAAATCTGTACTTAGTTGCCATATATTCAGCTTTGAGAATAATAATGTAAATATCCAGTGGGGCCAGCATTGTAGCACAGCAGGCAAAGCCACCAGCTGCAATGCTGGTAGCTCATATGGGTGCTGGTTCAGTATCTCATATGGCTGCTCCACTTCCAATGCAGCACCCTGCTAATGCATCTGGAAAAGCAGAGGAAGATGGCCCAAGTACTTGGGCTCCTGCCACCTACATGGGAATGCTGGATGGAAATCCTGGCTCTGGATTTGGCTTGGTTCAGTCCTAACCATTGTGGCCACTTGGGGAGTGAACCATTAGATGGAGGATCTCTTTATGTCTCTCCATCTCTCTCTAAAACTCTGCCTTTCAAATAAATAAAAATAAATCTTTTAAAAAGTGCAAATATCCTTCACAATTATAGAGGAAACTTGTTCTTTAGGTTGAAAAAAAACTAAAATTTTTGAGTTATTTGCATTTTTTTTTGCATTTTAATTACTCTCCTTTTCCTCTTGTCTTATCTCACCCCTCTCATTATTCTTCATTAAATGAATGAACTTAGAGAGATAAAAAAACAATATGAGGAAATGTACTAAGTAAAGAACATATACATAAGAATCCTAATCCATTTTCAGGAAAATAGATTTAAGTAAATGTCATAATATTTCAGACAAGGTTTCAAATGTAGTGTATATCTCTTGGTTAGACAAATTAGATGCATTTAATTTGTTTCAGTTAACATTAAGTTCAAGGCAATAGTATTACATTTTTCTAATTTTTTACGAAAAAAGATACAAAGGGGCTTCAAAAAGTTTGTGGAAAATGAAAATACAAGAGAGAACAAATGCTTTGTGAACTTTCTGAAGCAGACTTGTGTGATGATAGTCCCTGTAAATTAATGCTATTATAAATTATTTTCATCTCTATTTTTTATATTTATTAGGACTAGGATGTTCAAGCATGGGATAGAGTACAAAGCTTAACCTGAAGCAGACAACACGTTGCAATGAAACAATAAGCCTATGGGCAGTATAGTCTAGGAGATTTTTTTTAATGTACTGTTTTTATTCACATAAAGCTGAAAACAGAACTAATGGATTATGAGGGGAGGTCCTAGGTGTTGGTCATGCTCTAATTCTCAACCTGTGTGTCTATTACATAGATATATTTACATTGTGATGATTTGTTAGGGTATAGCCTGCATCTATGTACTTTGCCATATATCAAGAAAAAAAGCTTAAAATCATGCATTGGACTTGCAGATTTATTGGTAGAAAAACTTTATTTTCCTAAATTCTCAACTAGGGACTTGAATTTAAGTGCAAGTGACTTCTGTGCATCAGTCAGTAGCTCAGTATTGGCTGATGTATGTCACATACCAACTCTGATGATGTGGTAGCTAGATTTGGGGTCAGTTCCTGGGTTCAGTAGCAGCAGAGTGTCATGGCCCAGAAGAGATTTTGTCATGAAGTGAATGAGAATTGGCTTCATTGCACCTACTACTAGCCACTAGAAGATATTCTCCAACACAACTCAATGACAAAGATGTTTAATAGAAGCTTTTTCTCAGTTGATGCAAGATAATGGTAGAAGTTATGTAAAAATTGATGTTCAATGTTTTATAAACTTTAATTTTTTAAAAAAGGATTTATTTATTTATTTGAGAGTCACAGCTACAGAGAAAGAGTGGGGGACAGTAGCAGAGAGGTCTACCATCTATGGGTTCATTCCCCAGATGGTTGCAGTAGCCAGTGCTGGGCCAGACTGAAACCAGGAGCCAGGAGCCTCATCTAGGTATCCCAGCAGGTAGCAGGATCCCAAGCACTTGGACCTTCTTCTGTTGCTTTTCCAAGGCCATTAGAAGGGGTTCGATTGGAAGTGGAGCAGCCCAGACATGAACAGGTGACCATATAGTATGCCGATGTCACAGACAGTGTGTCTTTTACTCCAGCCCCCATTTTAGTATCATAATTAAGAGGCATTATACATTTTTTTTATTTGACAGGTAGAGTCATAGTCAGTGTGAGAGAGAAAGACAGAGAGAAAGGTCTTCCTTCCATTGGTTCACTCCCCAAATGGTCACTATAGCTGGCGCTGTGCCGATTGAAGTCAGGAGCCAGAAGCCTCCTCCTGGTCTCCTATGCGGGTGCAGGGGCCCAAGCACTTGGGCCATCCTCCACTGCCTTCCCCGGGCCACAGAAGAGAGCTGGACTGGAAGAGGAGCAACCGGGACTAGAACTGGCGCCCATATAGGATGCTGGTGCCGCAGGCGGAGGATTAACCAAGTAAGCCACGGCGCTGGCCCAAGAGGCATTATACATTTGAAAAGTAGTGTAAAAAGGAGAAATTTTAGTGCATTTGCAATGGCTTATTTCTCTGAAAAAGAGAAAAAAATAACAAGTAAAATATAAACCAAATAAGGCCAAATATTACATCTATTTTATCTTTCTGGTGGCTACATATAAGAAAGTGTCTGTTCTAAGTTTTCATATTTTTAAAATATTTTGTTATTAAAAATTTTGAGGGTGGGAATGTTGTCACCATCATTTAGTTAAACTTTTGAAGATTCATACTGAAATACTTATGGATGAAATTATATGACATTTGATATTCTGTACAATCCTTGGCATTAATAACAAAAAAGTGTTAAAAGAATAAAATAAAACAAGTGTATCTATAGATAATGTAAATGTACTCTATATTTCTCCATATGGAAAAAAAAGGAGATCTGGCTGCTCCACTTCTGATCCAGCTCCCTGCTAACATACCTGGGAAAACAGTGGAAGATGGACCAAGTGCTTGAGTCTCTGCACCCATGTGGGGGACCCAGAAGAAGCTCCAGGCTCCTGGTTTTAGCCTGGCACTGTCCTGGCTGTTGTGGCCATTTGGAGAGTGATCCAGCAGGTGGACGATCTCTTTCTCTGTCTCTCCCTCTCTGTAACTCTGCTTTTCAAATAAATAAAAAATAATAATAAAAGAACCTCTGACAAAAACAAATAAAAAAACATGAGATAGCATTTTGTATATTTTCACTATAAAGAAATGCCAATTTCGAGAGTATTTCAGGCATGGAAAGCCAAGACACTCTGGCAAAAGATCTCTGTGAGTGAGATCCCAGTGGAAAGAACAGGTCATCAAAGAAGGAGGTACTTTTCTCTGAAGGGAGGAGAGAACCTCCACTTTGACTATGACCTTGTCTAAACAAGATAAGAGTCGGAGGACTCAGAGGGCTTCCATAGCCTTGGAAACTCATGACTGGAGCATAGGGAGATTACTGATGCCACAGACAGGAGTGTCAATTGGTAAAGTCAACAACAGGAGTCACTGTGCACTTACTCCTCATGTAGGATCTCTATCCTTAATGTGCTGTACATGGAGATTTAATGCTATAACGAGTACTCAAACAATATATTTCACTTTGTGTTTCTATGGGGGTGCAAACTGTTGAAATCCTTACTTAATGCATACTAAACTGATCCTCAGTAAAAAAAAAAAAAAAAAAAAAAGAAATTATCAATTCCCAACTTGACTCTCACTGGGATTAAACATGACAATAGGTCTGATCTGATTTCATCATCATTTAAAAAAATTATCTATTATTTTTCACTTTATGTTTCTGTGTGGGAGCAAACTGTTGAAATCCATACTTAATGTATACTAAGCTGATCTTCTGTATATTAAGATAATCGAAAATGGATCTTGATGTGAATGGAAGGGGAGAGGGAGTGGGAAAGGGGAGGGTTGTGGGTGGGAGGGACGGTATGGGGGGGAAGCCATTGCAATCCATAAGTCGTACTTTGGAAATTTATATTCATTAAATAAAAGTTTAAAAAAAAAGAAATGCCAATTTCTTTATTTCTGAAAAGATAAACATATTTACCTTATTGAATCTTATGCAATGTATACTTTTAGCAAAACATCACATAGTACACCATAAATATGGTTAGAAAAATTAAAACAATTGTGGCATAATCTTGATAGGTATTAAATCCAGCTGTCATAAATTAGAATGTGTTTTCCTAAAGCTATTGGGAAAAGGGTGCTTAGGTGAACACAAAAAGGAATTGATGAATTTATTAAGGAAACTAGTTAATATACATTCTTTTTAACTTATTCTAGGCTTCCAAGAGCTCCAATTATATCATATTTTCAAAGAGCTTTGTTGTCCCATTTTTGAGGAGTGCATAGTAAATTCTTGGGAAATTTCAACTTTTTATGTAATTTCCATTTTTTTTTACTGTATAGTTCTTTAATAATTGCTTAAGTCATCCCTCTAATCCTAATCCTCTAATCCCTGCATCATCTATTTGTCACTTCCTAATGAAGCTGTAGACCATGAAGGCCAACTAAAAGCCATTCGCTAGTGGGAAAATGAGAAAGAGCCATAGTCAATGGGGATTAAATGAGGAACATTCTGGAAAGTGCATTTGAATCCCCAAGAATTTCAAGCAGGGTAGAATCTTCTAAAACTGATGAACATTTATCATATAAGCACCTTTTATTAATGTTACAAACTTATTTATCACGGAACATCCAAATAACTTCTTTTTCACTTAAGTCCCATTTCCTTGCTTCCTCTTGTAAACATACATCGCATAAGAATTCACTATAATATGTAGTTTTAGTCCTGGGAGTGTTTGTTAAGAAAATATTGGCACATAAAATAAAAAGACTTGGTTATTTGGGAATTAACACATATCTTTTATCCTGCCCCAAAGGCAGGATAAATCATTTATTGTATTTCCTTAATTTTTTCCTATGTCCTGTATATTTTGGACTTGACAGCATTGCATTGTATCGCGTGTTGCTGTCTCTGTTTTGGTTAAGCAAGGCTGTGCTCAGGACTCAGGATTACAGTGCCCATTTGGATGCATGTTAAATCAATTACGGAAGTATAGGGTAGAAAGGCCCTACTAAAGCTGCTATATTCAATTAAGTATAAATTCTATCTTCAGGATTAGAGTTTTATATTCCAAGTAAAATCTCAGTTCCCTTTGTTCTTCTTTGTACTCATACATGCACCATGTCACTGAGGCTACATGGCCCTGCTATGCTGTCTAGACTTAAAAACGCAGTGATCTGTAGTCCTATGAGAAGCTTATTACATCCAGTAATAACTCAGTTGTGTTTGGGAGAATTTTGAAGACTCCCTTTTTGGGGCGCAGGAGGGTTACATTTTTTTGTTGGTTACTACAGAAGGGATTTGGGTTTTGGGTTTTATTTTCATACTAGGGTTGGGTTGCTGAGCCGGAAATCAAATTAAAACTGGCATGTCTCTGTGGTTTCATTTGCTTTCCTTCCTGCCATGGGACAAGCTGGCACCAAAGTCTTGTTTTGAAATCCTGAAATTCAAGCCTTAGAAGGTCAGTGCCAATAGTGTAAGTTGAAAATGCTTGGTTTCAATTTCCATAGGAGTGTGGGGACACAAATACAAAGGTTGAACTAGAGTTTGTCTCAGCAGTAGTAGAATGTCCTCACCATGCAAGTTTGTTAAGGGATTCAGACATCATCTTATACAACGTTTAGAAGTTAAACTTGGACTAATCCTTTCTCTACTGTGTATAGCATACTGTTTATAGAAGAAAAGAACATATGTGTGAAGGCCAAAAAGAGAAAAGGGTGAGCTGTGTTTTGAAGAGTCTGGGGATATTTTACAGAAGAAGAGAGAAAATTGGAGCAGTTGAATTTGTTCAGTGGGGGGCACTGTGAGAAAAATGATGAAAAATTTTTGAGGCATTTTGGTAATATATTATGAATGCAATTCTGTTTGGAAATACATTGGTAAACTTAAGAAAAGATTTAAATTGTTTTTAAACCCACCCCTCCACTTGACTCCTTTAAAGAGAGTGTTCAGTCACTTTATGGATTAAAATTGACATCACTTTGGACTTGTCCTCATATTCCATAGTTCACCTATCCTCCTACCTTCATAATCTGAGAGTGTTTTAAATATTCATTTTCATTACTTTTTCTTTAATATTAGATTTTAAAATTGGAAATATTTCCAATCCCTCTCAGTAGAACAGGAGATTTAATTATCATTCTCCATTACTTTTTTTATCCAATATTAGATTTAGTAGTGGGAAATATTTTCAACTTCAAGCAGTATAATATGTTGTTGATTAATAGGGTGTTCAGAATGTATAATGCTCATTTTAAGTTCAACTTAGTGGACTACTTATATGTGAAAATGAAGAACAGATAAGAGACTACCATTGTACTTGGCAACAGTGAAGTTCCTTGTATTTTGATTTTTTGTTAAATTCTCAGCAACACAATATATTAAAAAATTTTTAGAGATAGCCACAGACTACAGAAATGTAGAAGGCGGAAATAAAATGCTGTTGTGTCTATCATGTGGAAGTGGTAACTCAATTGTTCAAAATGACTAAGTGATATTGTACTGGAAGAATGAAATGGAAGGGCAATTGATGTGCTTTAAAAGATTCAGTTCCAGATAAATTGCCTCTGGGTTCATATTTACAGTTTGGTTCAGGTATGAATTTAAGAGGAGGAAAATTGATTTGGCTATTTTCTATGGATTAATAATTTTTCTTAGCTTTGGACAGAGTTACCTAGCCTCCACAGAAGCACAGATGTCACAATTTAAAAGTGTGAAAAAAAGAAATTCTTCCCCTCAAAAATTCAAACCCTTAGTTTATTTCCTAGATAATAAAATAAGATTGAAAAAATTTCATGAATGGTAGTCCTAGTATGAAATGTGAAGTTTCTATTCCGATAGTTTCTACACCTTTTACCACTATATCTTATGAGGTATATTTGAAGACACAAAACAAAAGGGTCAATTGATAGTAGTGTGAGTCATGGACCAATTAAACCTTGCATGATTTAAGAACGAGCAATGGTAACAACAACAACAAGCAAACAAACAAACAAAATAGCCCCACATACTGTAATGTGCCAGGTCTTAGAAGTAGGAACATGTGTCATCCCACATCTGCACTTAATTTCATTACATTTTCCTGGTTATTCAAATCTGAGTCCATGTACTTTCTAGTTCTATTTCCATGCAAAGCATGGAGTTGTTGGTTTACTCTAGGCTCTTTGGTTAGTCACCTTTGGAAGAAAAGAGCTTAATCAGGCATTGGAGAATGTTATCACTTAATTTGGGAAAAAGTTAAATATATTACTTTAAATATGATTAAAGTATGTTTTTATTCAATACATTATACAATTATGATGTTTAAAAGTAGAAGAAGAAAGTTTCTGTTTATTTGGGCATTAGTTGAGCCTTGCTTTCCACATCAGTCCTCAGAGAGGAAGTGGGGAAGGAGCAGAAGTCACATCAATCATGCCTAGAGCAAGAGTCTCTTGTAGACCCAATTTCAATTTTTCACTTGATAGATAATATCATGGCCAAAGTAGGCAACTTTAAGGCGAATCCAGATTTTAATGAATTTCAGAATCAAAAGGTTTCTGAGAAGTATTAAGGCAGAAAATAAAACCACACTGTTGAGCTAAAGAAAATAAAGCCAATAAGTCTTGACTTCCAAGAATGGGAGAGACCTTCAGACTCAAGACAGATTTCATGCCCAATTCCAGAAAAGACTATGCCTCATCTTTGCCTACAAATGCATATCTTCCAAGTCTAAAAAATCTCTAGAGGAAAGCATTTTAGTTTGTTCTTCAATGAATAAAAGTTACATAAGGAGTTATTTCCTTTCAAAATATGACTTTCTTTTTTTTTAATAGAGTCCACAGATAGTGAGTCACTTATCTTGTATGATTTTGAGATAGAATACAAATAAGAACATAGAATCTTTGGATGTTATAAATGAACTGACAAAATTGAATTTAAATAACTTTTTTTTTCTATTTTTGAACTTCTTTTTCTTCCCAAGTGATGCTAGCTTTCTTGAAAAAGTATTAGAAACACAAGAACAAGCCCATTGATTAGTCTAAGCAATCAGGCCGTTTAGTGCTAGTTGAGGATGAAATAAACCTGAGAATCCTGAATTTCTATTTGAATGTGAGACACTATTTCAGTGGCTGTCATCCTGATGGACTGTTTCATCTTTGGTAAGTAATTAAGTTTAATTAATTACTTAATGAATTAATTAATGAAGTTTCACTGGTCTCAGAGGCTTCTTAAGAAAATGAGGAAGCAGGATCAAATGGTCTTTAAGGTGGTGTTCCTTTTAGTTTCAACACTCAGTGATATCAAGATGTTTTCTTTTCGTTAATCCAAGTCTGTACTGTAAGCAACAAATGATCTCAAAGGTAGACATTTCTGAAATTGTGTCCTAAAGCCATGGGTTTGGGATACTTGTTCTTTTCAATCAATAGGTATTTTTTTTTTAGATTTTTTTAACTTTTATTTAATGAATATAAATTTCCAAAGTACAGCTTATGGATTACAATGGCTTCCCCCCCATAACCTCCCTCCCACCCGCAACCCTCCCCTTTCCCACTCCCTCTACCCTTCCACTCATATCATGATTCATTTTCGATTCTCTTTATATACAGAAGATCAGTTTAGCATACATTAAGTAAAGATTTCAACAGTTTGCTCCCACACAGAAACATAAAGTGAAAAATACTGTTTGAGTACTAGTTATAGCATTAGATCTCAATATACAGCACACTAAGGACAAAGATCCTACATGAGGAGTAAGTGCACAGTGACTCCTGTTGTTGACTTAACAAATTGACACTCTTGTTTATGGCATCAGTAATCAGCCTAGGCTCTTGTCATGAGCTGCCAAGGCTATGGAAGCCCCCTGAGTTCACCGACTCTGATCATATTTAGACAAGGCCATGGTCAAAGTGGAAGTTCTCTCCTCCCTTCAGAGAAAAGTACCTCCTTCTTTGTTGACCCATTCTTTCCACTGGGATCTCACTCACAGAGATCTTTCATTTAGGTTTTTTTTTCCCAGAGTGTCTTGGCTTTCCATGCCTGAAATACTCTCATGGGCATTTCAGCCGGATTCACATGCCTTAAGGGCTGATTATGAGGCCAGAGTGCTGTTAGGACATCTGCCATTCTATGGGTCTGCTGTGTATCTCACTTCCCATGTTGGATCCTTGTCTCCCTTTTTGATTCTATCAGCTAGTATTTGCAGACACTAGTCTTGTTTATGTGATCCCTTTGGTTCTTAGTCCTATCATTATGATCAATTGTGAACAGAAATTGATCACTGGGACTAGTGAGATGGCATTGGTACATGTCACCTCGAAGGGATTGAATTCAAATCCCCTGGTATGTTTCTAACTCTACCGTTTGAGGTAAGTCAGCTTGAGCATGTCCCGAATTGCACATCTCTTCCCTCTCTTATTCCCACTCTTATATTTAACAGCGATCACTTTTCAGTTAAGTTTCAGCACTTAAGAAGAATTGTGTATTGATTACAGTATTCAACCAAAAGTATTAAGTAGAACAAACAAAAAAAATACTAAGAGGGATAACATATTAAGCTGCTCATCAACAGTCAGGGTGAGGGCTGATCAAGTCACCGTTTCTCATAGTGTTCATTTCACTTTAACAGGTTTCCTTTTTGGTGCTCAGTTAGTTGTCACCTATCAAGGAGAACAAGTGGTATTTGTCCCTTTGGGACTGGCTTATTTCACTCAACATAATGTTTTCCAAATTCCTAACAGGGATCACTTTTCAATTAAAATTTAAACACCTAAGAATAATTGTGTGTTAATTACAGAGTTCAACCAATGGTACAAGAACAAAAAAAAATACTAAAATGGATAAAGTATTACATTGTACATCAACCGTCAGGACAAGAGCTGATCAAGTCACTGTTTCTCATAGTGTCCATTTCACTTCAACAAGTTTCCCCTTTGGTGCTCAGTTAGTTGTCGCCGATCAGGGAGAACATATGATATTTGTCCCTTTGGGACTGGCTTAATTCACTCAGCATGATGTTTTCCAAATTCCTCCATCTTGTTGCAAATGACCGGGTTTTGTTGTTTTTGACTGCTGTATAGTATTCTATAGAGTACATGTCCCATAATTTCTTTATCCAGTCTACTGTTGATGGGCATTTGGATTGGTTCCAGTTCTTAGCTATTGTGAATTGAGCTGCGATAAACATTAATATGCAGACAGCTTTTTTGTTTGCCAATTTAATTTCCTTTGGGTAAATTCCAAGGAGTGGGATAGCTGGGTTGAATGGTAGGGTTATATTCAGGTTTCTGAGGAATCTCCAAACTGACTTCCATAGTGGCTTAACCAGTTTGCATTCCCACCAACAGTGGGTTAGTGTTCCTTTTTCCCCACACCCTCTCCAGCATCTATTGTTGGTAGATTTCTGCATGTGAGCCATTCTAACTGGGGTGAGGTGGAACCTCATTGTGGTTTTGATTTGCATTTCCCTGATTGCTAGTGACCTTGAACATTTTTTCATGTGCCTGTTTGCCATTTGGATTTCCTCTTTTGAAAAATGTCTATTGAGGTCCTTGGGCCATCTCTTAAGTGGGTTGTTTGTTTTGATCTTGTGGAGTTTCTTGATTTCTTTGTAGATTCTGGTTTTTTTAAAGGTTTTTTTTAAATATTTATTTATTTATTTGAAAGGCAGAGGCAGAGAGAGAGAGGGAAAGGGAGAGGAAAAAGGGGAAGGAGAGGGAGAGGGAGAGGCAGAGGGAGAGGGAGAGGCAGAGGGAGAGGGATCTTCCATCTGCTGGTTCACTCCCCAAATGGCCGCTACGGCCCGAGCTGGGCTGATCCAAAGCCAGGAGTCTGGGGCTTCCATTGGGTCTCCCATGTGAGTGCAGGAGCCCAAGGACTTGAACCATCTTCTATTGCTTTCCCAGGCCATAGCAGCGAGCTGTGTCTAAGTAGGGCAGACGAGCCTTGAACTGGTCCCCATATGGGATGCCTGCTCTGCAGGTGTCAGCATTACCCACAAAGCCTCAGCGTTGGCCCCAGGTCTTTATTTTTAAAATAATTCCTCTTCTTTTTCAATACTGAACTGACTAGGATAGACCTTAGGAGTCTTGTGCATTGCCATGATTCAAGAGAGGGCTACACTTCTATCGGGGAAGAAGTCCCAAGTCTACACCAAACATAATCAGAAGGATCTGGCAGAATGCATTACCCACCATGTCCAGAATTTTCACATTCTATCCTGCTTTGGAATACTAGTTTTTGCTAAGTATTTTCCAACATCTCATTGCTCTTAATTGAACCCTGAAGGCTTTTCTTGGCAACTGGTTTCAGCCCTCACCAAGTCTGGGGAGGCTCATGAATATGGGCAGAAGTATGCCATTAGAATTCTTCCCTTCAAATTACCTCTGAGTTTTCTCTCAAGGCTCTGGTTAGTCTAAAAGAGATTATCTCCTGCTGCTTGATTGATTTCCAAGCAAGATTTTCCAAGATAGAAATTGCTGCTGCATTGGTTTAAAACAAAATCCTGCAATGGCTGCCAAGGAATGTGGTTTGGGGACTGAGGTTGTACATTCCCATCTCTCTACTCCTCTTGAAGTCACCTCTTCTTCCCTTTAAAGTGTGAAGGGAGTTGGCTAATGGAATTAAGCAAGTTAATGATTGATGGTATTTTCCCTTCATTGAAATTCATCAAGATTTGTAAGTAGGTTGTTTGACTATTTGCATTTCTTATATGCATCTGTCCATGTTGTAGAACCTCTTCATAAGCACAACTGAAATTTTAAATAATGGTTTCTTGATAGACGTTAAGTTTCAAAATGAAAACAGGTTTATAGCAAGACAAACAAGCTTTCCTTTGTATATTTATATTCATAGAGGCATGGCATGGCACTAATGAATTTAGATTATGTTACTGACTAAATAACAGGATATAACCTGTGTTATCATGAAGGAGAAAATTATTTCAGAACTCTTCATTGGTATGAGTAGGGTGTGATGTCTGGTTTTATTAGTTAAAGTTGCCTATTGAAACAGAAAAAATAGATATATACACATTTATATATAAGGGTGCTTCAAAAAGTTCAGGAAAATGGAATTAAATCATGAAAATGAAAAGATAAATTTATTGCAAAAATCTGAAATCCATGTGTAGTTTTTCTTTTTTAAGATTTTTTTATAAAGACTTTGTTTATT
Organism: Oryctolagus cuniculus; assembly: GCF_964237555.1. Lineage (NCBI taxonomy): Eukaryota > Metazoa > Chordata > Mammalia > Lagomorpha > Leporidae > Oryctolagus > Oryctolagus cuniculus. The sequence goes on from NC_091435.1 coordinate 53,512,666, forward strand.
TGAGAAGCAGTTACAGAGAGTGAGAGGGAGAGATGGAGAGAACGGTCTTCCATTCACTGATTCACTCCCCAGACAGCCACAACTGCCAGAGTTGGGCTGATCTGAAGCCCAGAGCCAGGAGCCCAGGAGCCAGGAGCCAAGACCATGAGGTCTCCCTCATGGGTGCTGAGTCCCAAAGACTTGAGTCATCTTCTACCGCATTCCCAGGCCATAGCAGAGAGAGAGATTGGAAGTGGAGCAGCTAGGACTCGAACTGGTGCCCATAAAGGATGCCTGCAATGCAGGCAGAGGCTTTATCTGCTGGGCCACAGCACCAAGTTTTCTAGTCTGTACAGCGTAAGAGCACAGTGGACAAAACCTTTTTGTCCTCTGTGGCAGTGTTTGTTTGCAATATAAAAAAGGCTAAACATTAGGAAAAAAATTCCAAAATATATATGGTCGTCAAAAATGTTTTTGGTTTTAATTTTTAGAAAGATGTAGGAAAATGAAAATTAGAAAAACAGGACTAAAAATCATGCATATTTCAATCATTTATTGAAAAACAGTATTAACAGCTTGTGTATACTTTTTATGCATTTTCATTTGTGACTATGCTCATATTGTATACAAACTTTTATGTTCACCTCTTCTCATTTGTTTAATAATTTTATCACTTGTCCATGTGGTAGAACTTCTTCATAACCATAATTGAAAATTTTAAATAATGGTTACTTAACAACATGTATGCTAGATATATTTTATGTTAGTAAATATTTATTTTTTTTGATATTTTAGTCACTAAAAAATTCTGTTACGAGTTACACTGCAACACACATCTCTGCAGTATAAATATAATTTACTAAATATAAATATATTTACTAAAATGTTGTTTTTTTAATTTTAAGATAAGTATTCAAAGTTTTGCAGATTCCTGAAGTTATCATTCATCAGTAAGACCAAAAATAACTCAGAAATTAGAAGTATGCTCTCCCTTACAAATGAGAAGTGTGTAAGTGCTGCAATGGAAGAATTTTAAGTCTATTTTTCCTCTGTTTCTATTAGTTTTTCTTTGATATGATTGTATCTGTGCACTAAAGATGAGGTGAGGAGCTAAGTGCCTTCTGAAATCATAAAGGACACCTCCCAGGAGGCTGTCTTTGTAACTCTGACAACTGCACATCAGATTGCCTAGGTGTCTAGTAAGCATTATGCAAAGCCACTTTGGGTGTCCCATAAGGTACCCATCTCATAGGCCTTGAGATTCCTGCCATTTGTTGTATTTCCATGCCTTGAGCTTTCTGTACTTTTTTGCTATTTCTTTTCAAATGATCATACACCTGTCTTAGATATTTTTCACCTCCTTGCCTCTTGAAACCAATACTTCCCTGTATGATAAGCTACTGTCATAGAACAGAAACAAATAGGTGTTCTTGCTCCTAACTAAACGATGAAGTTTTTTTTTTTTTTAATTTGTTAAAGTTTTTTTTTTTTTTTAATTTAGGTTACACGAGTTTCACATATTTTATATGTGCAAATATAGGAACTTAGTGGCACTTCCTCCCCCCCCCAAACCTCCCTCCCCTTCCCTCTTGGATTCCCACTCTCAATTTTTACAATGATCTGCTTTTAGTTTTTTTTTTTTGTTGTTGTTGTTGTTAAAAAATGTATTTATTTGAAAAGTCAGAGTAGAAAGAGAGAGGAGAGAGAGAGAGAGAGAGATATCTTCCATCTGCTGGTTCATTTGCCAAACGGCTGCAACAATTGGAGAGGGCCGTGCCAAAGCCAGATGCCTCTCTGGGTCTCCCTCATGGGTGCAGGGACCCAAGGACTTGGGCCATCTTCTACCTCTTTCCCAGACGCATTAGCACGGAGCTGGATCAAAAGTGGAGCAGCCAGGACTCAAACTGGGGCCCCTGTGGAATGCCAGAGCTGCAGGCTGGGGCTTTAACCTTCTATGCCAAAATTCTGGCCCCTAAATGATGAAGTTTTATGGACAATCTGGGGATATTTCTGTGGTGTGATCTTTCTAGCCAGCAAAACTGATTCCTGATAAGCTACATGAGATTCTTATGGAAGTTGTTTTCAATTAAAAATTCACTGATTTTGTTCTGCCTATTGTTTTCATTATTTCCTGATTACAAGGAAGATTTTCCTAAATGAGAATTGTGGCTAATATTGGGAACTCTTTTCTATTACTCCTCTTTCCCTTGCTTTCTATATTGTCAATGTCCCTTGGTTGTTTTTTCCCTGACATTTGTTCTCCCTCTCTGATGCATTCATTGGCAGTAGCAACTATTGGTTCTGGGGTGGAAAATTGCTGGTTGCAGTATTTCCTAGTTTTGGGGTAACATAGAAAGAAAATAAAGGAGAAACAGGAGTAGTCTCAACTTAAATCAGTCAGGTGTTTTGCATTTGAATATGGTACTTGTCTGACTTTGAGATGTCTGACTTTGGACAAGTTCCCTAATCTGCATGTGCCTCAGTTTCCTTACCTATAACATTAGCCTAACACTGTAAGTTCCCTTATTTAATTGTTTGAAGATCAAGTAAGATATTATAGATAAATCATAATATGACACATATAAATCACATTATGTTTATTGTTACTAAAATTTCATTTATGAGAAATTAACCTAATTAATTTTGCAGCAGATATATCTTGGAAGTTTAAGTCTGATAGGGTAAAATGAATGATTTTAAAAAATGTATTTAAAGTTTCTGAACACTTTTATGTGCCATATATGGAACATAGGCCCATTTTTTGGGGGGGGGGAGTAGGTTTATATTAGTCCTCAAAACAAGCTTTCCATGTACATCAATTATCCTAGTGTATGGATGAGAAAAATGAGCCTTACGGGGTGGCATAACTTGTCTGGGGCCACTCATATAGCTACGGAGTTATAGAGTGTGTGTTTAACCAGAACTTAGCCTTTATTTCAGGGGATAGCTGTTATATTAGAGAAAATTTTGTTCATCTTTTTTTATTTAAGAATTTTTCCCCTGAGAAGTGGGGAAAAGGTAGAATTAAAAGTCAGAATACTCAGAAATCAAATTCTGAACACTATGTATTTCTAACAATTGAGAAGTATAGCTTAGAATTACAAGAACAAACTCCCCATTTTGAAGCTCTGAATGGGCATATAAGGTTGCCTCCATTCTGTGTAGAACCAAAATCATCCTTCCTGTGTCAAATCTCCATACAGTGATGGCACGGGAGTCATGCTTAATGCCTCTGGGTAATTTAAAAGATTAAGTCATGTTAAATGATAAGATCTAATAATAATTTAACTGAAAAATTTTAAAAATATATAGGAATGTAATTTAGTTTCCCAAATAATCTTGTCATATGATTTAATCTTTAAGAAGCTCTGACATTTCTTCTTTAGTTAAATTGAACAGTTTCTGCGTTTAAGCAGACGTTACTTTCATAGTCTTGATCCAGGATTCTTCTATCATACCTCCAACAAATCAGCATGCTAGCTATATTCTCCAGAAACTGGGGCCAATACTTCCTATTATGATTTTTGTTTCATTATTATGGACAAGATTTCCCTACTGTGTCATTTCACTGGTGATTCTTCTCCCTGTCCTCTACATATCTCTTTCCTTTCCTGAGTAAGAAGCATGGGTGGAGATAGGTTGAGAGTTTTCCAAAACTCAGTGATCCTTTGATCAAACCATTGCTCAGCTTACATTCTTAAATTGCTATAGCAAATGAGCTGAGGGATATCCTAACAATGACCCAAGAAGAGCCGCATATCCAATTTAAGTTAAGTATTAATTTGTGTTAAATGTTTATGGTTCCCTGGGTTTAAGTTTTTTCCTAAAGGATTGGACTGTTCTTTTGTTTCAAACTTAAAGACTCCAGACTTCCTCCCTCCTAGAGATTCCTGAAGAATAAGGAGTTTAAATGATTGATGGCATACTTTAAAAACCTCAGAAATTAGAAGAATCAACATCATCAAAGTGTCCATACTATCAAAAGCATTTTACAGATTCATTGTGATCCCAATAAAAACACCAATGGCATTCTTTGTAGATATAAAAAAAATGCTAAAATTCATACAGAAACACAAGAGACCCTGAATAGCTAAAGCAATCTTTTACAACAAAATCAAAGCTGGAGTCATCACAACACCTTATTTCAAATCATACTACAGGGCAGTTATAATCCAAACAGCCTGGTACAGGCACAAAAACAGACTTGTAGACCAATGGAACACAATAGAAACACCAGAAATCAATCCATGCATTTACAACCAACTGATTTTTCACAAAGGAGCTAAAATCAATCCCTGGAGCAAGGAAAGTCTCTTCAACAAATGGTGTTCGGGAAACTGGATCTCCATGTTCAGAAGTATGAAATTAGACACCCACTTTATATCTTACACAAAAATCCATTCAAAATGGAAAAAAGACCTAAATCTATGACCTGATACCATCAAATCATTAGAGAACATTGGGGGAATTTTGCAAGACATTGGCATAGGCAAAGAGTTCTTGGAAGATATCACAGAAGCACAGGCAATCAGAGCCAAAATTGACAAATGGCAAGCTGAGAAGCTTCTACACTGCAAAAGAAACATTCAGCAACCTGAAGAAGCAACTGACAGAATGGGAGAAAATATTTGCAAACCACGGAGCTGATAAAGGGTTAACATCCAAAATCTATAAAGAGATCAATTAATTCAACAACAAAACAAACAAACCTGTTAAGAAACGAGCAAAGGACTTGAACACGCATTTTTCAAGAGAGTAAATTCAGATAGCCAACAGACACATGAGAAAATGTTCAGGATCACTAGCCATCAGGGAAATGAGAATCAAAAAACCACAGTGAGGTTTCACCTCAGGCTTGTTAGAATGGCTCTCACACAGAAATCAACAAACAACAAATGCTGGTGAGGATGCGGGGGAAAAAGGTACCTTGGTCCACTGTTGGTGGGAATGTAAACTGGTACAGTCACTGTGGAAGACTAAATATGGAGATACCACAGAAATCTGAATATAGACCTACCATATGATCCAGTCAAAACCAAAAGAAATCAGTATGAAAAAGTTATCTGTACCCCCAAGTTCATTGAAGTGCAATTCACAGTACCTAAGACATAGAATCAACCTAGATGTCCGTCAACTGTTGACTGGATAAAGAAATTATGGTATGTATTCACTATGGAGTACTACTCAGCTATAAAAAATGAAATCCTGTTATTTGCAACAAAATGGTTGCCGACTGGACATGATTATACTTAGTGAAATAAGCCAGCATATATCATATGTTTTCCCTGATCCAAGGTAATTAATGGAGTACCTGAAGTTTAATGTAATGCAGTGAAATAGACATTTTAAGATAAGAAGCTTGTTTATTGCCCTTGTATCTTCCATAATGAACAGTTTTTTTTCCTCTTCATGCTATTTGCTGAACTCTTTTAATTATAATAGGATTAACTATAGGATCATTAAATATACTAAAAATAGATGTTTATAAAAATTAAGAGTGGGAATGTGAGGATGGGGAGGAGTAATTGGAGTGTGTGCAGGAGGGAGGGTGGGAGAAGTATCACTTTATTTCTGCATCTGTATATAAGAAATACATGAAACTTGTATAAATTAAATAAAATTTAAAAAATAAAAAAACTCAGATATCATGTATTTAACAAAACAAAAATTCAACTTTCTTAGCTTGTTTTCATCAACTTAAGAGTTGTTATCATGGCTCCCAATCAGTAGCTCTGACTAGAAATTTTGTTTTTGCATGGAAAAGATGTAAAAGTAATTATTTTTTTATTTTTTAACTTTTATTTAATGAATATAAATTTCCAAAGTACAGCTTATGGATTACAATGGCTTCCCCCCATAACGTCCCTCCCACCCGCAACCCTCCCCTTTCCCACTCCCTCTACCCTTCCATTCATATCATGATTCATTTTCAATTCTCTTTATATACAGAAGATCAGTTTAGCATACATTAAGTAAAGATTTCAACAGTTTGCTCCCACACAGAAACATAAAGTGAAAAATACTGTTTGAGTACTAGTTATAGCATTAGATCTCAATGTACAGCACACTAAGGACAAAGATCCTACATGAGGAGTAAGTGCACAGTGACTCCTGTTGTTGACTTAACAAATTGACACTCTTGTTTATGGCATCAGTAATCAGCCTAGGCTCTTGTCATGAGCTGCCAAGGCTATGGAAGCCCCCTGAGTTCACCGACTCTGATCATTTTTAGACAAGGCCATGGTCAAAGTGGAAGTTCTCTCCTCCCTTCAGAGAAAGGTATCTCCTTCTTTGATGACCCATTCTTTCCACTGGGATCTCACTTGCGGAGATCTTTCATTTAGGCTTTTTTTTTTTCCCAGAGTTTCTTGGCTTTCCAAGCTTGAAAATCTCTCATGGGCTTTTGAGCCAGATCCGAATGCCTTAAGGGCTGATTCTGAGGCCAGAGTGCTGTTTAGGACATCTGCCATTCTATGGGTCTGCTGTGCCTCTCACTTCCCATGTTGGATCGTTCTCTCCCTTTTTTATTCTATCAGCTAATATTTGCAGACACTAGTCTTGTTTATGTGATCCCTTTGGTTCTTAGTCCTATCATTACGATCAATTGTGAACAGAAATTGATCACTGGACTAGTGAGATGGCATTGGTACATGCCACCTTTGATGATATTGAATTGGAATCCCCTGGTATGTTTCTAACTCTACCGTTTGAGGTATGTCAGCTTGAGCATGTCCCGAATTGCACATCTCTTCCCTCTCTTATTCCCACTCTTATATTTAACAGCGATCACTTTTCAGTTAAGTTTCAGCACTTAAGAAGAATTGTGTATTGATTACAGTATTCAACCAAAAGTATTAAGTAGAACAAACAAAAAAAATACTAAGAGGGATAACATATTAAGCTGCTCATCAATAGTCAGGGTGAGGGCTGATCAAGTCACCATTTCTCATAGTGTTTATTTCACTTTAACAGGTTTCCTTTCTGGTGCTCAGTTAGTTGTCAGCGATCAGGGAGAACATATGATATTTGTCCCATTGGGACTGGCTTATTTCACTCAGCATAATGTTTTCCAAATTCCTAACAGGGATCACTTTTCAGTTAAAATTTAAACACCTAAGAATAATTGTGTGTTAATTACAGAGTTCAACCAATGGTACAAGAACAAAAAAAAATACTAAAATGGATAAAGTATTACATTGTATATCAACCGTCAAGACAAAGGCTGATCAAGTCACTGTTTCTCATAGTGTCCATTTCACTTCAACAAGTTTCCCCTTTGGTGCTCTGTTAGTTGTCACCGATCAGGGAGAACATATGATATTTGTCCCTTTGGGACTGGCTTAATTCACTCAGCATGATGTTTTCCAAATTCCTCCATCTTGTTGCAAATGACCGGGTTTTGTTGTTTTTGACTGCTGTATAGTATTCTATAGAGTACATGTCCCATAATTTCTTTATCCAGTCTACTGTTGATGGGCATTTGGGTTGGTTCCAGTTCTTAGCTATTGTGAATTGAGCTGCGATAAACATTAATGTGCAGACAGCTTTTTTGTTTGCCAATTTAATTTCCTTTTGGGTAAATTTCAAGGAAATTAAATTGGCAAAGTAATTATTTATACATGCAGCTTCATTGATAGACTCCCTCATGGCTTCAACTGGCACTCATACTCTTTTGACTACAAACACTGATTTTATGATCCATCTCTCCTTCAGCCCCAAAATAACATACCCAACTACCTTACAAATCAAATCAATTCCCAAATATCTTATAATTGCTTCAAACTACATTCATATTTCTCCTCATTTACCCAGATCCTTCTCTGACTTGCCTGTTTTTGTTAATCCACCACCCACTTATTTCCCAGGCAAGGCACTATGGAACCATCTTTATAGTTTCTCCATCTTCTTTTTACAAATATAGCCATTTAATTCTTTCAGTTCATTTTATTTCTGAAATATCTTTCACTCAGGGATCCACAATGACTGAATAAGGAAAAGGATGTGCTATTTTGATCATGGGAAGATAACAGCAGAAAAGAGGAAGTACTGCATGCCAAGGGGAAAGTTAGAAGTTTGCCATGGAAATTCTACAGAAAGAAGAGAGACACCATGGAGGAGCAGCAAGGACAGTGTAATCACAACAGTGAGTGGCATACCACAAGCAACTCCCACAGCCAGTGACAGGAGGAGACACTGAGACAGAAGAAAAAATATCTGAGCTGGAAGAAAAATCCTTGGAAATATCAGTCAGACAAACTAAAAAATAAGAAAAAATAAGAAAAACTAAAAATAGTTTTAGAGACTTATGGGATACAATCAAATAAACGTAGATGTCTTTGGAGTTCCTGAAAGTATAGAAAGAGAAAATGGATTAGAAGAACCATTCAAGGGGTTGGTGCTGTGGTGTAGTGGGAAAAGCCTCTTCTTGCAATGCCAGCATCCCATAAGGGTGCCAGATTGAATCCTAGCTGCTCCACTTCGGATCCTGCTCTCTGCTATGGGAAAGCAGTAGAGGATGGCCCAAGTCCTTGGGACCCTGCATCCATATGGGAGACCTGGAAGAAGCTCCTGGCTTCTGGCCTTGGATCAGCTCAGCTCCAGCCATTGTGGCCACCTTGCGGATGAATCAGCGGATGGAAAACCTCTCTCCCTCTCTCCTCTCTCTGCCTCTCTTTCTCTCCCTGTGTAACTCTGCCTTTCAAATAAAATAAATAAATCTTAAAAAAGAACCATTAAGTGAAATAATAGTCAAAAACTCCCCTAATTTGGAGAAATATAAGGAATCCAATTATAGAAAGCACATAGACCTCTTAACAGACATGATCAGAAAAGATCTTCACCAAGATGCATAATAGCCAAACTTTTGAAAGTAAAAATAAAGGAAAAGATCCTAAATTGTGCAGGAGATGAATGCCAGATTACCTTAAAAAGGATCTACAATTAGATTGACAGCTGATTTATCATCAGAAACCATATAGGTTAGAAGAGAATGGAGAGACATAGTCTAATTTATAAAAGAAAAAAAAACCTGCCAACCCAGAATATTGTACCCAGCAAAGCTCCTTTATAAATGTAGGTGAAATAAACCCTTTCAAAATCAACAGAAATTGAAAGAATTTGTCACCATTCATCCAGACTTATAAATGATTCTTAATGAAGTGCTACAGGCAGAAATAAAGAAAAGTAGTATCAGGAAATAATGTGAAGGCAGAAAATCTCCTAGTAAAAGTGCAAAGGAAATCTAGAGAAAACAATTGGAATACTTATGGGAAAATGGCAGGACCAAGTTGTTACTTATCAATGATAACTCTGAGTATAAATGGCATAAATTCTCCAATTAAGACACAGACAGGATGAGCAAATTAAAAACAAAAGCCGGGGCTGGCTCTGTAGCATAGTGGGTAGGACCGCTGCCTGAAGTGCTGGCATCCCATATGGGTACTGGTTTGAGTTCCAGCTGCTCCACTTCAGATCCAGCTCGCTGCTATGGCCTGGGAAGGCAGTAGAAGATGGCCCAAGGCCTTGGGCCCCTACACCTGCATGGGAGACCTGGAAGAATCTCTTGTTTTTGGATTGGCATAGCTCTAGCCGTTGTGGCCAATGGGGGAGTAAACCAGCAGATGGAAGTCCTTTCTCTCTCTCCCTGTCTCTCTCTCTGTCTTTCTCTGAATCACTTTCTCTTTCTGTGTAACTCTGACTTCCAAATGAATAAATAAATCTTTAAAACAAAATTATTTTAAAAAAACAAGACCCATCTATTTGTTACCTAAAAAAATGCACATCACCAACAAAGATGCACATAGACTAAAAGTGAAAGGATGAAAAAGAGATATTACATGCTAATGGAAAGCAAAAATGAGCATTAGTAGTGATTCTGATATCAGACAAAATAGGCTTTAACACAAAAACTGTTAGAAGAAACAAAGGAGAGCATTGTATAATGATTAAGGGCTCAATTCAACAGAAAGATATAATTATAATAAATGTATATGCACCCAGTGGTGTGGCATCTGGCTATTTAAAACAAATGTTAATGGATCTAAAGGGAGATATAGGTTCTAATACAATAATAATGGGGGACTTCAACACCCCACTTCCATCAATGACTTAATCAACTAGACAAAAAAATCAACAAAGGAACAACAGAGCTAATCTACACTGTTGAGCAGATCGACCTAATTGATATTTACAGAAGATTTGCTCTCATAGCTATAGAATATGCACTCTTTTCATGAATACATGGAACTTTCTCTAGGATAGACCATATGCTAGGCCATTAAGCAAATCTCAACAAATTCAAAAAAATTGAAATCATACCATGTATCATTTCTGACCACAATGTAAGGAAGCTGGAAATTAATAACTTAAGAAACTCTAGAAAGCATGCAAACACTTTGAAACTAAACAACATGATCCTGAATGAACAGGGGGGTCATAGAAGAAAGCAAAAGGGAAATAAAAATTCCTAGAAACAAATGAAGATGACAACACAATGTATCAAAACTTAAGGGATACAGTAAAAACAGCATTAAGAGGAAAGTTTAAAGCAAACTAGTGTTTACATTAAGAAATTGGGGGGCTGGTGCTGTGGCACAGTAGGTTAATCCTCCACCTGAGGCGTTGGCATCCCATATGGGTGCTGGTTCTAGTCCTGGCTTTTCCCCTTCCAGTCCAGCTCTCTGCTGTGGCCTGGGAAAGCAGTAGAAGATGGCCCAAGTCCTTGGGCCCATGTACCTGCATGGGAGACTGGGAAGAAGCACCTGGCTCCTGGCTTTCAGCTCTGGCCATTGTGGCCAACTGGGAAGTGACCTAATGGATGAAAGACCTTTCTCTCTATTTTTCCCTCTCACTGTCTGTAACTCTACCTATCCATAAATAAATACAATCTTTAAAAAAAAAGAAATTGGAAAGCCATCAAACAAATGATCTAACAATGCATCTCAGTGATCTAGATAAAGAAGAACAAACCAAACCCATTATTAGTAGGAAGAATATAATAATTAAAATTAGAGAAGAAATAAAATTGAGGCAAAAATATACAAAAGATCAGTGAGATTAAGAGCTGGTTTTTGAAAAAATAAACAAAATTGATACACTGCTAACCCCACTTACCAAAAAAAGAAAAGAAGACCAAATTAATAAAAATCAGAGATGAAAAAGGAGATGTTACAATGGATACCACAGAAATAAAAACAATCATCAAAAATTTCCACAAACAGCTATATGACAACAAATTCAAAAATCTAGAGGGAATGATAGATTTCTGGACTCATACAATCTACTAAAATTTAGTCATGAAACCATAGAAAGCTGAAACAGACCAATAACCAAGACAGAGATTGAATCGAGTAAAAAGAAATAAATGTTCAGGACTGGATAGATTCTACCAAACTTTTAAAGACCTAATTTGGGGCTGGTGCTGTCGCATAGTAGGTTAAGCCTCTGCCTGCAGTGACGGCATCCCATATGGGCACCGATTTGAATTCTGACTGCTCTACTTCTGATCCAGCTCCCTGCTAATGGCCTGGGAAAGTGGTGGAAGATGGCCTAAGTGCTAGGGCCCATGTACCTGCATGGGAGACCCAGAAGAAGTTCCTGGCTCCTGGATCCTGGCTTCAGGTGGGCCCAGCTCTGGCCATTGCAGCCATTTAGGGACTAAACCAGCAGATGGAAGACCTTGATCTCTCTCTCCATCTCTGTCTGTAACTCTGCCTCTAAAATAAATAAATCTAAAAAAGAGAACTAATTCCAATTCTACTCAAACTATTCTAGACAATTCAAAGGGAGGGAATCTTTCCAAACTCCTATGAGATCAAAATTACCGTAATTTCAAAATCAGAAAAAGATACAACACATAAAGAGAACTATAGACCAATGTCCCTGATGAACATATGCAAAAATTCTCAATAAACTACTATCCAATGTAATCCAACAACACATGAGGAAGATCATTCAAGAAACTCAACAGGGGCTGGTGCTGTAGCGAAGCAGCTTAACACCCTGGCCTGAAGCAGCAACATCCCATATGGGAGCCAATTCTAGTCCAGGCTGCTCCTCTTCTGATCCAGCTCTCTGCTATGGCCTGGGAAAGCAGTACAAGATGGCCCAAGTCCTTGGGCCCTTGCACCCAAGTTGGAGAGCCAGAGGAAGCTCCTGGCTCCTGGCTTTTGATTGGTGCAGCTCCAATCATTGCAGCCAATTGGGGAGTGAACCAGTGGATGGAAGATCTCTCTCTCTCTTTCTCTATCTCTGCCTCTCCTCTCTCTGTGTAACTCTGAATTTAAACAATGAATAAATAAAACTTTAAAGAAAAAAAAAAAAGAAACTCAACAACTGGGGCCAGAACTGTGGTGTAGTGGGCTGAGCCTCTGCCTGCAGCAACAACATCCCATTTGGGCACCAGTTCATATATCCTGGCTGCTCTACTTCCCATCCAGCTCCTAGATATGACCTGGGAAAACAGTAAAAGTTGAACTAAGTGTTTGGGGCCCTATACTTGCTTGGGAGACCCAGAAGCTCTTGGCTCCTGACTTTGGATTAGCCCAGCTCCAGCCATTGCAGCCATCTGGGGTGTGAACCAGTGGATGGAAAAACTTTCTCTTGTCTCTCCTTCTTTTTTGTAATTCTACCTCATTTTCTCTCTCTCTCTCTCTCTTTTTTTTTTTTTTTGACAGTGAGAGAGAGAGAGAGACAGAGAGAAAGGTCTTCCTTTTCCATTGGTTCACCCCCCAAATGGCCAATAGGGCTGGCACACTGCACCGGTCTGAAGCCAGGAACCAGGTGCCCCCTCCTGGTCTCCCAAGCGGGTGCGGGGCCCAAGGACCTGGGCCATCCTCCACTGCATTCCCGGGCCACAGCAGAGAGCCAGACTGGAAGAGGAGCAACTGGGACAGAATCCGGTGCCCCAACTGGGACTAGAACCCAGGGTGTTGGCGCCGCAGGTGGAGGATTAGCTTATTGAGCCACGGCACCGGTCATAACTCTACCTCTTAAATAAATCTAAAAAAATATGCTACAACAACAAAACAAGCAATCCAGTAAAGAAATGGGCTAAATCCAAGTGATCAATTTCAGTTCACAATTGATCACACTGATATGTCTAAGAGTCAAAGGGATCACACAAACCAGAATAGTGTCTGCTAATACTAACTGATAGAATCAAAAAGGGAGAGATGATCCAACATGGGAAGTGGGATACACAGCAGACTCACAGAATGGCAGATGTCCTAAACAGCACTCAGGCCTCAGAATCAGCCCTCAAGGCATTTGGATCTGGATGAAGAGCCCATGAGAGTATTTTAGGCATGGAAAGCCAAGACACTCTGGCAAAAAACAAAACAAAACAAAAACAAAAACAAAACCTACATGAAAGATCCCTGCGAATGAGATCCCAGTAGAAAGAATGGGCCATCAAAGAAGGAGGTATCCTTCTCTGAAGGGAGGAGAGAATTCCACTTTGACTATGACCTTGTCTAAATAAGATCGAAGTCAGCGAACTCAAGACATTTCCATAGCCTTGGCAACTCATGACTAGAGCCTAGGGAGATTACTGAGGCCATAAACTAGAGTGTCAAATTGTTAAGTCAGCTACAGGAATCACTGTACACTTACTCCCCATGTAGGATCTCTGTCCTTAAGGTGTTGTACTATGTGAATTAACGGTATAACTTGTACTCAAACAGCACTTTATACTTTGTGTTTTTGTGTGGGTGCAGTCTGTTGGAATCTTTACTTAGTATATACCAAATTGATCTTCTGTATATAAAGATAATTAAAAATGAATCTTGATGTGAACAGATTGGGAGAGGGAGCGGGAGATGGGAGGGGTGTGGGTGGGAGGGAAGTTATGGGGGGAAAAAGCCATTGTAATCCATAAACTGTACAACTGTACTTTGGAGATTATATTTACTAAATAAAAATTTACTGTTGATGAGCAGCTTAATATGTTATCCCTCTTAGTATTTTTTTTGTTTGTTCTACTTAATACTTTTGGTTGAATACTGTAATCAATACACAATTCTTCTTAAGTGCTGAAACTTAATTGAAAAGTCATTGCTGTTAAATATAAGAGTGGGAATAAGAGAGGGAAGAGATGTGCAATTCGGGACATGCTCAAGCTGACATACCTCAAACAGTAGAGTTAGAAACATACCAGGGGATTCGAATTCAATCCCATCGAGGTGGCATGTACCAATGCCATCTCACTAGTCCAGTGATCAATTTCTGTTCACAATTGATCATAATGATAGGACTAAGAACCAAAGGGATCGCATAAACAAGACTAGTGTCTGCAAATACTAGCTGATAGAATCAAAAAGGGAGAGAATGATCCAACATGGGAAGTGAGATACACAGCAGACCCATAGAATGGCAGATGTCCTAAACAGCACTCTGGCCTCAGAATCAGCCCTTAAGGCATGCGGATCCAGCTGAAAAGCCCATGAGAGTATTTCAGGCATGGAAAGCCAAGACACTCTGGGGGGAAAAAAACCTAAATGAAAGATCTCCACGAGTGAGATCCCAGTGGAAAGAATGGGTCATCAAAGAAGGAGGTACTTTTCTCTGAAGGGAGGAGAGAACTTTCACTTTGACCATGGCCTTGTCTAAAAATGATCAGAGTCAGTGACTCAGGGGGCTTCCATAGCCTTGGCAACTCATGACAAGAGCCTAAGGTGATTACTGATGCCGTAAACAAGAGTGTCAATTTGTTAAGTCAATAACAGGAGTCACTGTGCACTTACTCCTCATGTAGGATCTTTGTCCTTAGTGTGCTGTACATTGAGATTTAATGCTATAATTAGTACTCAAACAGTATTTTTCACTTTATGTTTCTGTGTGGGAGCAAACTGTTGAAATCTTTACTTAATGTATGCTAAACTGATCTTCTGTATATAAAGAGAATTGAAAATGAATCTTGATATGAATGGAAGGGGAGAGGGAGTGGATAAGGGGAGGGTTGCGGGTGGGAGGGAGGTTATGGGGGGGAAGCCATTGTAATCAATATTCTGTACTTTGGAAATTTATATTCATTAAATAAAAGTTAAAAAAATTAAAAAAAAATAAAAAAAATTTCAAAAACAAAGAATAAAAAGAAATGGGCTAGAGACATGAACAGGCATTTCAAAGGATGAAATACAAAACACAAACAAATACATGAAAAAATGCTCAGGGTCACTAGAAATCAGAGAAATGCAAATAAAAACCACAATAAGTTTTCACCTCACCACATTTAGAATGACTATCATACAAAAATCAAAAAATACCAAATGCTGGTGAGAATGTGGGGAAAACATTAACCTAATGTGCTGCTGCTGAGAATGTAAATTAGTACAACTATTTTGGAATACAGTATGGGGATGCTTCAGAAATCTGAAAATAGATCTACCATACGACCAAGCCATCATTTGAGTTATCTATACCCCCATGTTTATAGCAGCTCAACTCATAATAGCTAAGATCTGGGGTCCACAAAGATGTCCATCAAGTGGCGACTGGATATATATATATATAATATATATATTACTTATATATAAAAATTATATATATTTTATAATATATTTATATGTTTATATATAAATTTTATATATTTTATAATACATATTATATATAATATGTATTTATATATAAAATATATATGTACTATATAAATAAAATGATATACTTTTTAGCCATAAAAAAGAATGAAATCCTGTTTTTTGTAACAAAATGAATGCAACTGGAGACCATTATGCTTAGTGAAATAAGTCAGTTCTAAAAAAAAAAAAAGAAATAAGTCAGTTCTGAAAAGAAAAATATGTTTTCACTAATGTGTGGCAATGAACATACAGAGTACAAAAAATACATATGAGAGAAATTGACATTTTGCGATTTGATTATTGTTTATTGCCCTTGTCTATATTCTTGAGGAACAGTGGTTTTTCTGCTTAGTACTTGTTGAATCCTGTATTTAGTGGAGGGTTAGGCTTGTGACTATAAAGAAAATTCTAAGTATGTGATTGTAAAGACTAAAAGAAAAATAAAAAAGAAGAAGGGATAGTGGGAGTAAGAGAGGGTAGATTTGAGAGCATCATTATGATCTTAAAACTGTATATATGAAATACATGAAATTTATCCCCTTTTTACAAGTAAAAATTTTTAAAAGAAATATTTCTCACTGGTATCCTTCCATCTCTGTGTTTATAGTCACAGCCCTATGGTCTAGCTCCTCAATTCACAGTTGGAAGAATTTCAAATATGTTCTAAATTGTTTCCTTGTTTCTTTTCTTTTCTCTTTAAAGTGTATTCAACCCATAGCCATCGCAGATCTGATCATGGTCTTTCTGTTTTTAAAATCTGTTTCATATTACCTAGAGAGAAAGTGCAAAGTGCTTAGCAAGCATTTAAGTCCTTTGATTTCATGGCTTCAATTTAACAAGTGCCTTGTTTTCTGCTACTTCTGATCCATACCCAGTTTTCTACACTCAGTGAAAGATCCATATCCACTCTCATCTCTGGATGGGTTTCTGACACTGCACATCTCCATTTAACTTGTTTCAATGTCACCTCTTTTTAACTTTTTTCATAGGCATATTTAATCAGTCATTTTCATATTATTACTACCATATCACTTTATTATTATAGTCATCATTTAATCAACTATTTGTTGATATGTCTACACATTTCTTTGTTAGTTCAGCCATGCAAATATTTATTATGTCTACTATGTATTCCAGTAACTGATGATACAAGAGAATAGTAAAGTTCTTACCCTCATGAATTCCTTATATGTTCTAATATGTAAAAGAAATTAACCAATAAATAAATGTTGAAATATGATTTCTGTTTGTGATAAGTGCCATGAATGAAAAAGAAAAGCAGTTTAAGGGAAAAAAAGGTTGGGTAGAATCTGAGTCCATTTGTGCTGCTACAACGAATTAACACGTTTGTAATTTATAAACTACACGTGTTCATTTCTCACATTTCTGGAACCTGGAGAGTTTGAGATTGAGGTGCTGGTAGGTTTGGTTGCCTGGTACGGTCTGCATTCTGCTTCCATGATGGGATATGCCTCATGGATGCATCTTGGAGGAGGTGGGGAGCATTATGTTCTCTCATGACACAGGCGAGGAAGTTTCATGGCCTAATCACTCTTAAAGATGTTACTTCTTTAGACTACCACATTGGCAACACCTTAATTTTGGAAGGGACACCTTTAAACCAAGCAGGGAGAATGACTACCTTAAATCAACAACAGGTCAGGAAAGGGTTTTCTAGGGAAGTGAGGTTTGAGCCAAGCTCTGAATTAAGTGCAGTAGCTATGCTGGTGAACTTCAAATGTATTGCATATTGGTTATGAGTGAAAGATGAAAATCAAAGATTACCTATGTGAGACATGAGCATTTGGATAAATGTGGCGCTGTTTTCCGGGATGAAGTAGATTAAAAGGATGTAAGATAGAGAATGACATGTTTATTGTATATTGTTTATTTATTTATGGATTTCTCTCAAAGTTGGTAAGTTCCTTGAAGACTGATGCCATGTTTTCTTTATTTTTTGACTAAATAAAATAGGTAAAATATTTTTTTTATCTTTTATTTAATGAATATAAATTTCCAAAGTACGACTCATGGGTTACAATGGCTTCCCCCCGCCATACCGTCCCTCCCACCCACAACCCTCCCCTTTCCCACTCCCTCTCCCCTTCCATTCACATCAAGATTCATTTTCGATTATCTTAATATACAGAAGATCAGCTTAGTATACCTTAAGTAAGGATTTCAACAGTTTGCTCCCACACAGAAACATAAAGTGAAACATAATAGATGATTTTTTTTAATGATGATGAAATCAGATCAGACCTATTGTCATGTTTAATCCCAGTGAGAGTCAAGTTGGGAATTGATAATTTCTTTTTTTTTTTTTTTACAGAAGATCAGTTTAGTGTACATTAAGTAAAGATTTCAATCGTTTGCACCCCCATAGAAACACAAAGTGAAATATACTGTTTGAGTACTCGTTATAGCATTAAGCCTCAATGTACAGCACATTAAGGACAGAGATCCTACATGAGGAGTAAGTGCACAGTGACTCCTGTTGTTGACTTTACAAATTGACACTCCTGTTTATGGCATCAGTAATCTCCCTATGCATCAGTCATGAGTTTCCAAGGCTATGGAACCCCCTTGAGTTCTCCGACTCTTATCTTGTTTAGACACGGTCATAGTCAAAGTGGAAGTTCTCTCCTCCCTTCAGAGAAAGGCACCTCCCTCTTTGAAGACCTGTTCTTTCCACTGGGATCTCACTCACAGAGATCTTTTTGCCAGAGTGTCTTGGCTTTCCATGCCTGAAATACTCTCATGGGTTTTTCAGCCAGATCCGAGTGCCTTTAGGGCTGATTCTGAGGCCAGAGTGCTATTTAGGACATCTGCCATTCTATGAGTCTGCTGAGTATCTCACTTCCCATGTTGGATCACTCTCCCCTTTATTTATTCTATCGGTTAGTGTTAGCAGGTACTAGACTTGTTTATGTGCTCCCTTTGACTCTTAGTCCTTTCATTATGATCAATTGTGAACTGAAATTGATCACTTGGAATAGTGAGATGGCATTGGCACATGCCACCTTGATGGGATTGAACTGGAATCCCCTGGTATGTTTCTAACTCTACCAATTGGGGCAAGTCAGCCCGAGCATGCCCCAAATTATACATCTCTTCCCTCACTTATTCCCACTCTTATGGTTAACAGGGATCACATTTCAGTTAATTTTCAACACTTAAGAATAACTGTGTGATAATTACAGAATTAAGCCAGTCATATTAAGTAGAACAGACAAAAAAAATACTAAGAGGGATAATGTATTAAGCTGTCCATTAGCAGTCAGGGCTATGCTGATCAAGTCACCGTTTCTCATAGTGTCCATTTCACTTCAGGAGGTTTCCTTTTTGGTGTTCAGTCAGTTGTCACCGATCAGGGAGAACATATGGTATTTGTCCCTTTGGGACTGGCTTACTTCACTCAGCATGATGTGTTCCAGATTCCTCCATTTTGTTGCAAATGACTGGATTTCGTTGTTTCTTACTGCGGTATGGTATTCTAAAGAATACATATCCCACAATTTCTTTATCCAGTCTACCGTTGATGGGCATTTAGGTTGGTTCCAGGTCTTGGCTATTGTGAATTGTGCTGCAATAAACATTAGGGTGCAGACCGCATTTTTGTTTGTCAATTTAAACTCCTTTGGGTAAATTCCAAGGAGTGGGATGGCTGGGTCGAACGGTAGGGTTATATTCAGGTTTCTGAGGAATCTCCAGACTGATTTCCATAGTGGCTTGACCAGTTTGCATTCCCACCAACAGTGGGTTAGTGTCCCTTTTTCCCCACATCCTCACCAGCATCTGTTGTTGTTAGATTTCTGTATGTGAGCCATTCTAACCGGGGTGAGGTGAAACCTCATTGTGGTTTTGATTTGCATTTCCCTGATTGCTAGTGACCTTGAACATTTTTTCATGTGCCTGTTCGCCATTTGGATTTCCTCTTTTGAAAAATGTCTATTGAAGTCCTTGGCCCATCTCTTAAGTGGGTTGTTGGTTTTGTTTTTGTGGAGTTTCTTGATCTCTTTGTAGATTCTGGTTATTAACCCTTTATCTGTTGCATAGTTTGCAAATATTTTTTCCCATTCTGTCGGTTGTCTCTTCACTCTCCTGACTGTTTCTTTTGCAGTACAGAAACTTCTCAATTTGATGCAATCCCAATAGTTGATTTTGGCTTTGACTGCCTGTGCCTCCCGGGTCTTTTCCAGAAATTCTTTGCCTGTGCCAATATCTTGAAGGGTTTCTCCAATGTTCTCTAATAACTTAATGGTGTCAGGACGTAGATTTAGGTCTTTAATCCGTGTTGAGTGGAGTTTTGTGTAAGGTGTAAGGTAGGGGTCTTGCTTCATGCTTCTGCACGTGGAAATCCAGTTTTCCCAGCACCATTTATTGAATAGACTGTCCTTGCTCCAGGAATTAGTTTTAGATCCTTGATCAAATATAAGTTCACTGTAGATGTTTGGATTGATTTCTGGTGTTTCAATTCTGTTCCATTGGTCTATCCATCTGTTTCTGTACCAGTACCATGCTGTTTTGATTACAACTGCCCTGTAGTATGTCCTGAAATCTGGTATTGTGATGCCTCCGGCTTTGTTTTTGTTGTACAAGATTGCTTTAGCTATTCGAGGTCTCTTGTGCCTCCATATGAATTTCAGCATCATTTTTTCTAGATCTGCGAAGAATGTCTTTGGTATCTTGATTGGGATTGCATTGAATCTGTAAATTGCTTTTGGGAGAATGGACATTTTGATGATGTTGATTCTTCCAATCCATGAGCATGGAAGATTTTTCCAGTTTTTGGTATCCTCTTCTATTTCTTTCTTTAAGGTTTTGTAATTCTCATCGTAGAGATCTTTAACGTCCTTGGTTAAGTTTATTCCAAGGTATTTGATTGTTTTTGTAGCTATTGTGAATGGGATTGATCTTAGCAGTTCTTTCTCAGTCATGGCATTGCTTGTGTATACAAAGGCTGTTGATTTTTGTGCATTGATTTTATATCCTGCCACTTTGCCAAACTCCTCTATGAGTTCCAATAGTCTCTTAGTAGAGTTCTTTGGATCCTCTAAGTACAGAATCATATCGTCTGCAAAGAGGGATAGTTTGACTTCTTCCTGCTTGATTTGTATTCCTTTGATTTCTTTTTCTTGTCTGATGGCTCTGGCTAAAACTTCCAGAACTATGTTAAATAGCAGTGGTGAGAGTGGGCATCCCTGCCTGGTGCCAGATTTCAGTGGAAATGCTTCCAACTTTTCCCCATTCAATAGGATGCTGGCTGTGGGTTTTTTATAAATTGCTTTGATTATATTGAGGAATGTTCCTTCTATACCCAATTTGCTTAGAGTTTTCATCATGAAAGGGTGTTGAATTTTATCAAATGCTTTCTCTGCATCAATTGAGATAATCATATGGTTTTTCTTTTGCAGTCTGTTAATGTGGTGAATCACATTGATTGATTTGCGAATGTTGAACCATCCCTGCATACCAGGGATGAATCCCACTTGGTCTGGGTGGATGATTTTCCTGATGTGTTGTTGTATTCTATTGGCCAGAATTTTATTGAGGATTTTTGCGTCTATGTTCATCAGGGATATTGGTCTGTAATTTTCTTTCAGTGCTGCATCTTTCTCTGGCTTAGGGATTAAGGTGATGCTGGCTTCATAGAAAGAATTTGGGAGGATTCCCTCTTTTTCGATTGTTCTGAATAGTTTGAGAAGAAATGGGATTAGTTCTTCTTTAAATGTCTGGTAGAATTCAGCAGTGAATCCATCTGGTCCTGGGCTTTTCTTTGTTGGGAGGGCCTTTATTACTGTTTCAATTTCTGTTTCAGTTATGGGTCTATTTAGGTTTTCGATGTCTTCATGGTTCAATTTTGGTAGATTGCATGTGTCCAGGAATCTATCCATTTCTGATAGGTTTTCCTGTTTGCTGGCATACAGGTCCTTGTAGTAATTTCTGATGATTCTTTTTATTTCTGTGGTGTCTGTTGTTACGTTTCCTTTTTCATCTCTGATTTTATTGATTTGGGTCTTTTCTCTTCTTTTTTTAGTTAGTTGGGCCAATGGGGTGTCAATTTTGTTTATTTTTTCAAAAAACCAGCTTCTCGCTTGGCTGATTTTTTGTAATGTTTTTTTGGATGCAATCCTGTTAATTTCTTCTCTGGTTTTAATTATTTCTCTTCTCCTACTAGATTTGGGTTTGGTTTGCTGCAGTTTTTCTAGGTCCTTGAGGTGCGCTGAAAGCTCATTTATTTGGTACCTTTCCAATTTCTTGATATAGGCACCTATTGCTATAAATTTGCCTCTCAATACTGCTTTTGCTGTATCCCATAAGTTTTGATATGTTGTGTTGTTGTCTTCATTTACTTCCAGAAAGTTTTTGATTTCTCTTTTGATTTCTTGAATGACCCAGTATTCATTCAGGAGCATGTTGTTCAGTCTCCATGTGTTTGCATACTTTCTGGGGTTTCCTGAGTTGCTAATTTCCAGCTTCATTCCGCTGTGGTCTGAGAAGCTGCATGGTATGATTCTAATTCTTTTAAATTTGCTGAGACTTGCTCTATGGCCTAGTATGTGGTCAATCCTAGAGAAGGTTCCATGCACTGCTGAGAAGAATGTGAAGTCTGTAGATGTAGGGTTGAAAGTTCTGTAGATATCTGTTAGATCCATTTGGGCAATAGTGTCAATTAAATCTGCTGTTTCCTTGTTGATCTTCTGTCCGTATGATCTGTCTATTTCTGAGAGTGGAGTATTGAAGTCCCCCAGTACTATTGTATTGGAATCTAAATCTCCCTTTAAGTCCCTTAACATATCTTTTAAATAGACCGGCGCCCTGTAATTAGGTGCATATACATTTATAATAGTTACATCTTCCTGTTGAATTGAACCCTTAATCATTATATAGTGTCCCTCTTTGTCTCTCTTAACAGTTTTTGTATTAAAGTTTATTTTGTCTGATATTATATGGCTACACCTGCTTTTTTTTGGTTTCTGTTGGCATGGAAAATCTTTTTCCAACCTTTCACTTTCAGTCTGCATGCCTCTTTGTTAGAGAGATGTGTTTCTTGTAGGCAACAAATAGTTGGGTTGTGTTCTGTGAGCCAGTCAGCCAAACGGTGTCTTTTAACTGAAGAATTCAGACCATTAATGTTCAATGTGACTATTGATACGTAGTGACTTTGCCCTGCCATTTTCCCGGAAATATTTTCTAGTATATGCTTTGAGCTTCCCATGCTCTTTTACTGGTAGGTGTTCTTCCTTTCCCTTCTTTCATATTGATGGCCGTGTTTCTGTGTTTCTGAGTGTAGCACATCTTTAAGTATCTTTTGCAGGGCCGGACGAGTGGCCACAAAGTCTTTCAATTTCTGTTTGCTATGAAAGGTCTTTATTTCACCTTCATTCACAAATGAGAGCTTGGCAGGATATAATATTCTGGGCTGGCAATTTTTCTCTCTTAGCACCTGTGCTATGTCTCGCCATTCCCTCCTAGCCTGTAGTGTTTCTGATGAGAAGTCTGCTGTGAGTCTGATTGGAGATCCTCTGAGAGTAATCTGACGTTTCTCTCTTGCACATTTTAGGATCTTTTCTTTATGTTTCACTGTGGTAAGTTTAATTACCACGTGTCGTGGTGAGGATCTCTTTTGGTCATGTTTATTGGGGGTTCTATGAGCTTCCTGTACTAGGATATCTCTGTCCTTCTCCAAACCTGGAAAGTTCTCTGCTAGTATCTCACTAAAAAGGCCTTCCAATCCTTTCTCTCTCTCCATGCCTTCAGGAACTCCTAGAACTCGAATGTTGGTTTTTTTAATAGTATCCTGTAGATTCCCAACAATATTTTTTAGATTTCTAATTTCCTCTTCTTTTCTTTGGTTTGACTGTATGTTTTCCTGTGCTCTATCTTCTAAGTCCGATATTCTCTCTTCTGCTTCACCCATTCTGTTTTTAAGGCTTTCTAATATGTTTGTCATTTGATCTATTGAGCGCTTCATTTCATTTTGATTTCTCTTCACTATTACACTTTCCTGTTCTACTAGTTTCTGAGTTTCATTTTGACTCTTCCTTAAAATTTCATTTTCACGAGAGAGATTTTCAATCTTGTCCATTAAGGATTTCTGTAGTTCAAGGATTTGCTTTTGAAAACTTCTAAATGTTCTTATCATAAATTTTTTGAAATCCGTATCTTGCATTTCTTCTATCTCATCATCTTCATACTCTTGGCTTGGGGTGTTTTGCTTATTTGGAGGCATCATAGTGTCATCGTTGATCTTGCTCCCTCTATTTCTGTGTTTGTTACTCGGCATAGTTAATTCTTCTTGCGTCACTGTGCGTTTTTTTTTTTTTTTTTTATACTGTGTCCGTGTTAAGTGGACTGCCTGCTGTTGGAGGAGCCTTGGAGGCTTGAGATGGGTGCGGCTTGAGAACTCTGCCTGGTTCTTCCTGGTTAAGGGTGTGCAAAGGTGACACCCTCAGGTTATGCGTGGTAAATCTCTCTCTTTTTATTTATTTATTTTATTTATTCAGGGGGTAAGTAACACCCCAGGGCAGGGCTGTGCAGAATTGATGGTATTTAGCTTCCAGTCTTTGGCTCCTCTGGACTCCCACTGGGTTGCCTAGGCTACTGAATTGCAGTGACTCAGTTCCTTAGCTCTCCCCCATTGATATGTAAATCCAGAGAGGAGGCCTGCTCTTTGTCTCTTGGGAATTCTTCAAGCCTTGCAGCCTTGTAACCTTTGCAAGGTTAGGGGGAAGACAAACCCCGAAGCTTTTTTTTCCCTTCTTTCTGGTAGTGAGTTTGCTGCACTTTCCGGCCCCCCTCTAGATTCTGACCCCCGTTTCCCCACCAATGTCTTGGGTTATTGAGCTCACCTCCCCTTCCAGCGCCGATGTGTGGACTCGGAGCCCTGAGCGTCCCAAGTCTCCCCGCTGTTGTCTGTGTGGCATGCACTCCCCTTGGAGCACTGGCGCGCAGACCCTGGGGCTTCTGCAGCTCAGTCCCACGACTTGGCTTCCGCGCGGTGGGCGACCTTGTTCTCCCAGTAGGTCCTCTGATTCACGGCCACTCCATCCAGAAGGGTTTCCCCTGCAATATTTTCCTGGTTCTTTTTTCTGCAGCTACCGTAACTCCCCTTTTATTAAACTAAATTTTCCCGGACTATCGGTGCGCGCCCTCACTATTCCGCCATCTTGGCTCCGCCCCCAAAATAGGTAAAATATTTAAAATAGGCATAGAAGGACTGTCGAGAGAGGAGTCTCAAAGGAAGGCCACTGTGTTGCAAAAATATTAGAGATCACATTATTTCTAGAATAATTTTAGCTCTTAACTGTGTTTGTTTAAGTCTTAATATTTTATTGTGGGCAATTACCCAGTAGTTTATAATTAAATATTTATTACCAACAGTTTTTCAGGGTAATATTCCTCACGTACACAAAATCACAATCTTCTCTAGAAGTTTTTAATCTTAAAATAGCATATGCAATTTTAATCAGAATAGTTGTCAGAATAAAAACAATAAAATAACAAAATATAATTGAAATATATTTAATGATAGAGAAGTACTGAAATGATGTCTTAAATTCAAATCATTCTCTCTCTCTCTCTCTCTCTCTCTCTTTTGACAGGCAGAGTGGACAGTGAGAGAGAGAGACAGAGAGAAAGGTCTTCCTTTTGCCATTGGTTCACCCTCCAATGGCCGCTGCGGCCAGTGTGCTGCACTGATCCAAAGCCAGGAGCCAGGTGCTTCTCCTGGTATCCCATGTGGGTGCAGGGCCCAAGAACTTGGGCCACCCTCCACTGCCTTCCCGGGCCACAGCAGAGAGCTGGCCTGGAAGAGGGGCAACCAGGACAGAATCTGGCACCCCGACCGGGACTAGAACCTGGTGTGCTGGCGCCGCAGGCAGAGGATTAGCCTATTGAGCCACAGTGCTGGCCCATTTATTAATTTTTAAAGGCAAAGTGAGAGAGAGAGAAAGTGAGGGAGGGAGAGACAGAAATATTTTAATTTCACTGGGTCACTCCCCAAATACCTTCAATAGCAGGGGCTGGGCCAGGCTCAAGCCAGGAGTCCAGAACTTAGTCTGGAATATCAACATGGGTGTCAGGGATCCAAGTGTTGATCATTAGCAGGAAGCTTGATCGGAGCTGAGTAGCCAGAATTTTAAGTGGCATTCCTATAATGCAACGCAGGCAACCCAAGAGGAAGCAATTCCATCTTTCTAATGAAGTTTCTTTGGTTACTCACACCCCACACAATTCCTCTCTTTTCTAAATATCTATCACACTTATAGATCAGTCATCACGTCCTAAGCGGGCAGCACAAGGCCATAGGAAGAACCGAGGGAATGGGAACGTGGAGCTTATCCTCACTTCTGCCACTTATTATGTTGGGAAACCAACTTAAGCTCTCCAAACCTCACTTTAATTGACTGTGAAATGGAAAATCATATTGGCTCTGCCTACTGCACAAGGCTGTGTTGGCTCTAAGCCAAGTAGTTCCATGGACTTAGAAGTTTTTCATAAAGTGTAAAGCATTATTCACAGAAAAGGTGATCTCTTTAGTTTATGAAATATTTCATTTTCTAAATAGTACAAGAGCCTCAAAGATCAATAAGACACAATCACTATACCCTGAGAACTTGATCTATACTTGAAGAGACACAAACATACTCCAGGAACACTAAATCAAGGTTGAAGTAAGTTTCACAGCAGTGACATTTTAATGTAGTTCTGCATTGTAATGACTGCTGTACTCATTTATTTCCCAAAGAGGCAATAAATTCCTGAATGGTAGAGACCATGCCTTGTGTAGCATTCTTATATTCCCACTGTTGGCACAAGTCAGGAGCGCAACAAAGATTAGTTACACGTATGAGTCCAAATAGGGAGGCTACTTAGAGGAACCAAATGATGGTATATATAAACACTCTATAAATCTCCTAGTCCATATATATATATATATTTATATATACACACACATAGTTCTCTTGCTGCCCCCCCCCCCCCATCTCTCTCTGCTTTTGGACTTTGGAATGTCCACTTCCTGGAGCTAAATTAGTTTTCTTGGGCTGTACTTTTATCCCTGGTGTCATGCTTATCCTCCCATAAATATTTCCAAAGACATTCCTGTAAGATATGAACACCTCAATTTTCCTAAGAAAAATATAATTCCCATAAATGTTTTGGCAATGTTAGTTCAACTTTTTGAAGTTGGTGAAAAAGATGATTTAGAGTTATAATTCTTCTTATTCACTGATGTTAGTACACCTTACCATAGCTTATTCTAGATCTTTTAGTAATTGCTTGTTTTAAATTCCCCAGCACCCCAGAGAAGCCATCAAGAGGCATGCTCCCATGTTACATTCTGACACCTCCAGCTTAATCTGATTTCTGTGATGGGGTTGTTACAGACGCAGGAAACAGCTGCAAAATGACACGTTTGTCCCGGAAACTTGGTTTCTGTGGTCTTAATCCAAATTTGCTATCTCTTCTAAATCTCTATACACTTTCGGGCAGTGATGTCTTTCCCATGTGCATTCCAAATACCTGGTGCCAATTTTTAGGTGTGACTCATGATGAATATTGAACTTGCCTGACTTCATAGAACATATGCCCAGTCTCATGACAGGTTATACACTACAGAAAGGGAGAAATTGTGGTATGTCATGGTCTTTTCATGTCATTTCAATGTCATGGTGTTCAGTAGGTAGAGCAATAAATAAGAGTAAATAGTTGTGTGTTTTCAGTGCATGTTGTTTTTGTTGTTGGGGGTCATGTTGATTTCTGCATGAGAGACATGACGATGTATTGGGGAACGTTCCTCTCTCAGAAGCCAGGAGGTGAGAATTCTGCTTCCAACTTTGCAACTAATTAATACTATAACCCTGGATAAATCATTCACCTTTTGAAATCCACTATTCTCACCAGGCAATGGAGATAATTGGACTGAGTTCATGCTGACTTTTTCTAGCTAGAACATGCTTTAGTGTTCATCACTTATAGCATAAAGTTGATTAATTTTTATAGAAGGAAAAGGTGTGCTGAGAAAGTTTTGAATGGTAGAAGGCAGATTAGTATAAGCAAAGGCTAAATCTACAAATTCAAACATTTAAACAATTCCAGTTATTTGTCACTTGACAATTTGTTAGGCAGGTCAACCTAACAAGACTTTGCTGTTGTTCCAGAATTGGAAACAAGGATCTAGGGTTGGAACTAAAAAGAAACTTAAAATATCCAGTCCCTAGTGATGTTACTTAATGAAAGTAATAGGTACAAAACCTCTTCAGTTCCTATGACATGTGACCAAACTGAATTCTTTTTATTCTAAACATCGCCATTTTCTGATTACTTGTATATATGAATGGAAGATTAGAGAAATTTGGGAAGGATTGTAATCTAAGCACAGAGTTAGAACTTTTCTTTTCCCTCAATGTAGGATGAAGACAGTGCTTCCTTGTGAAAAACTCCCCTCTCCTAGCAAGGAGGGATTCTAGGCAGGATCTGAGAGAAGCACTCCTGGAAATTGGAGGAGTCAGTCACAATGGGAATCTGGCATCTCAGAATCTGCGGGGTGTAAGGCCAGCCAGATGACTTGCTGAACTACCCTCTGTGCTGAATTGAGCACTGCAGAAGGAACTAGAGATATGACAGGACTGAGGAATGGAACAGAAATGGAACAGCAGTGAAAACAATATGAAAAAAAGTTATCAGAATTTATTTTTGCATCCCACTGAATTCAGGATGCTCATCAATCTGGCTGCCAAATAGCAGAATATTCTAATGTTTTGGTCCAGAATCATAAATGTTAGAAACCAGGTATTGTTGCTGATGATGTTGTGACATTTACTACTGAGTGGGTAGGAGCTACTTCCAGTTTAGCTTCTAGTATTTGTGGAAATTCATGAAAGCAGTTTCCAAAAACTTAAGAATGTATAGTTACTGTTACAAATAAGCTACAGAAAATATCTTTATATGTTTTTATTTGGAAATAATTCTCCATGAATGTTTTCATATTATTACATAGTTCATTTTTTATGACTGAATAGCCAGGATGTACTGTCAAGGAGTGATTGTACATTGCTCCAGAGAAATTTGTAGATTTATCTTCCCAGAGCCATTTGCTTGCATTCTAGGTAGAACTCTTTCCCACCATTGATTAGAGAAAATTTGGTTCTATTTCTAGGTGGAGAGTTCTATTGTTGCCAGCTATCCAATGTACATTCTAAGTCTTTATTTCAAATTTCCCCTTCCTAATGATGTGAAGTCCACTGCATGCCAAGTGAAAAACCGGTCCTCCCCTGGTGACCTGTTAGAGAACTGGGAATAAAATGCTCTATGAAAATAAAAAAATTCTTAGACATCATGTTTTATGCCAGCATATATAATATATATGAGTTTAGATGTTTATTACATATATATGTGTAGTATTAGTTAATTTTTATAAAAATCAGAGGTCAAAGTTTAACATCATAATGGTTCGTAAACTTATCATTATAACCTTGTTTGCTTAATCATAATCCTACTGGTATTTATAAAAATTGAGAAGAATAACAAAATACTCATTTTTAAGCCTACAAAATAGCATAAAATATTTTATATTGTATTTCTCCTATAGTATTATTTTTAAACAATTATTCCTATGACACCTGGAATTTTATTTGTTTGCAGAATAACAGCATTCACTTTTGCATTTCTTAGGATGATCTTAATACATTTGAACATTAATCTATGAGAAAAATACATTGCAATTATCTACTGTTTATATTGAAATATCCTAACATTGGGTGGATATTGTAGGTTCAATAGTTAAGGCCTAAACTCAGGACACATTTTGAATTTTGACCTAGTTGGGTGTATCTTTAAAGCCCAGTAGGCAACGTAATGTACTAAGGTTAGTGAAGTTCCTGATGACAACCGTGGGAGGATGAGCTTTTCTGTTTGAGTAAGGGTAAGGGAGCAAAACCCTCACTCTCCTGCCAAATGTAGCATGGAGAAAGAGACCAGGAGTATGAAAAGTGGGTATTAGTGAGGAGGGATGATACTGAGCTTAGGACATCAGAGTACCTCTTAATTTTCCTCCTATCTTTCCCCAAGGAACTTACCCCAACTTCTCACCTAGAAGGGAATAAAAATGAACTAGCTGAACTAATCAGATAGAAGCATATATCCCTTGTGCTGTGGAAGAAGTGCTAACATAAACTAATACATTTTGTGATCAAGTTGAATTTAATCCAACAAACTTACTGAAGTCTATGGTATGTAAGATACTGTGCTGAGCACTTTTGAAAACTAGACAGGATCTTATCATAAAGTAGTAAGTGCAGTAGTTATGAAACAAGACAGATGGGAAGCAGTATGGTAGCCAAGGAGAACCACCCTACTTCAGTGATGCACGAGCAGGAATTCTCAGTCTTGGCTGCACAGTAGAGTCATCTCATGAACTCTTAAAAATATGCCCATGCCCAGACTGCACTCAAGACCACTAAAATCTGAATTCTGGAGGTAGAATCTCAGCACTGGTCATTTTTTTAAGGTTTCAAGGTGATTCTCATGGTATCCAGTTGAAATGGTCATGGAAAGTGAGGTAGGACTTAATGAAGATCATGAAGATTGTCTGTCAATAAAACAAGACCAACAACACCCACCTTGCCTAGCTCATCAGATTGCTATGAAGACATTTAAGTATTAGAATGTATTTGAAAACATTTTGCAAACTACAAAGCCTTGCAAAAATGCATAATATTAGCTCTCCTGCCAGACTAAGAGCCTTTTAGTCATAGAGATCATTTCTTATTTATCTTTATACCTCCATATTTTGCAGCACTGCATCTGTCACATAGTAGATGTCCAAACTGTATTTGCCAAATGGATGAACAAATGAATAAATCAGTAATGTAAAAATATACATTGGACTCTTGAAACAGCTTTAAAATAGAAAACTTGATTACAGGGAAATAGATCCTTATAGTTTATATTCATGAGGAAAGTTTAGGGGTCATACAAATTTTTGGAGTGATTGAAGTTATGTTGATTTATCCCAACTTTCAAACAAAATGTCAATGAACCTTAAAAATATGTACATAGCATGTTATTGATTTTTACTGATCCAGCTGTGAACACAGCTCAGTGAGTAGACAATTTAAACAACAGGAGAGGGGCTGGTGTTGTGGAGTGGAGGGTTAAGCTGCTGTCTACAGTGCTGGCATCCCATATGGGCACCTGTTCAGGTCCTGGCTGCTCCACTTCTGGTCCAGCTCCCTGATGATGAGCCTGGTAAAGTAGCAGAGCATGGCCCAGGTCCTTGGGCACCTAACCCATATGAAAGACCTGGATGAAACTCCTGTCTCCTGGCTTCGTCCTGGCTCAGCTCTAACCATGTGGCCATTTGGGGAATGGACCAGTGAATGCAAGATTCTCTCTCTCTCTCTCTCTCTCTTTCTCTCTTTCCTCCCTCTCTTCCATTCTCTCTCTCTATCTCTGCCTTTCAAATAAATAAATAAACAAACCTTAAAAAGAACCGGGAGACTTCTAGAAAAAATGATCCATATTTGAAACGAGAGTATAGTAGAATTCTTGGAATGTAATCACATTGTCTTTTAGTCTTACTTTTATTTTCAGATTTTCTGACTTTGAATAAATTTATGTGTGCATGTAGGTATATAGTGTATACATAGATTCAGACATAATGAAGATATTCAAATCCAATAAATCTGTAATAAAAAAGTGATTATTAAGTTCTAAATATAAGAAAGAAGTTGCTTTCTGATGCAGTGAATGCTACAGGGCAAAGAACTACAAATGTATTATATTTTTATCTTCCCTTTTCAATTTCTAAAGAAATATCATAAATATTCTCCTTATTTGTGTCAGAGTTAACCTTTCTGTGCTTTTGGATAATTTGGCTTTGTAGCTATGTGATCACCAACTCTACTTCATTCTGCCTCTTACTAATCCCATTTATCAGCATTGTGTCCTAGGAAGAGGTTAGCATATACCCATATTAAATGCTAGAGGTGTATATCTGGGCAAGTAAGGGAGATCATGCTAAGAGGAAAAAGGTGAATAGGGACAGCACCTCAGAGAGATACTAATCATAGCAATAAACTTTTCACTGTTCAAAATCAAACCAGTATCTAAACCTAATTAGAACTCTGTTATATGAATACAGGGTAATTAATGTATAGCTTCAGAAGTTAAAGGCAAATATAATAATAACAACATTATTTTGAGGCATCATGTCTAAGAGGATCCATTTGAAAATAAGGAGTGTGATGAATAGGAAGTAGTAGAGTAGCTCCAAATTATCGGCATGTGGTACAAAATAATCCTCCTGGTGCCTCCGGTCTAGGTAAGGAAATATCAGGATAGAGAAAAATCAAGTAGTGAAAGAAAATGTAGGCAGCAAGTAAAAGTCTTGTCCTTGCCTGAAGATGCTTAGAATACTGCCACCTGATAACTTTATCAACTTGCTTTCTACATATAGCAAAAGGATAGTAACCAAGGCCATTTTCTAAGAGGTACAGTTCAATGAGGAGAGAAATTTTGCCGTAGCTCTATCTTGGGGTCTGTTGGTCTATTCAAGCTAATCTGCAGATGGTTAATAGCTTATTTGACAAGCCAAGTTGGAATTAGAACAGGTAGGAGTTATCTATTATTCTCTCTTAGTCTTGTTATTCTCATCATCTCTTCTCAGTGTTATAGTGTGTCCACCCAATCTTGTTGCCTCCAATCTATCTCTGTAATGATTTTCCTAAATTGTGACTCTATTAACATTACTCCTTAACATCACTACTTAAAAAGCCTTCCTTGTATCCCATTGCTGTAGGGTTGATTATCAGAATATAAACAGGGCTGTAAGAAGTCACTTGCTTTTATTTTACTTTTTCCGCTTCTTAACTAGCTACCTTCCCCACCCTCATTTTCTCAACAAAAGGCATCCATGCTCATCTAAACCTTCACTCCTTGGCTCTTACTGTTCCCTGTGTCTGGAATACGTCTACTAAACTGCTAAAATTCCATGCATCCTTCAAGGACAGGTTTAGTTATCATCTCTGGGTTGCTTTGCTTAAACTTCCAAGCTAAGGTTTCTTTGTTCACCTTCTCTTTTTGACTCTTATATAGCACCACTTGTTCATGTTTGTCTCCTCCATAAAACATGGAACTCACCAGAAGCCAGGAATCTATTTGATTTGTCCTGTGATCCCCAGTCTCTGTATTCAGCATATTGCCCAATACACTGTGCATCCTTAAAGTTTTCTGTTGAATGAATGCATGAATAAATATTGTGACATATAAGATTAGATTTGAGTCAATATAATAAAAACTAAATATATGACTTACTCAAAGTAGTTTGATCTGTTTGGTTGGTTTTATTTTTTGTCTCCTGTAGAGGAAATTCAAAGATAGGGGCCAGCCCAGGGTGTAGTAGGCTAAGTTTCTGCCTGCAGTGCCAGCATCCCCTATGGGCAATGGTTTCTGTGCCAGCTGCACCTCCTCTAATCCAGCTCTTTGGAAGATGGCCCATAGTCTTTGTACCCTTGCACCCTCGTGGGTGACGTGACAGAAGCTTCTGGCTCCTGGCTTCAGATCAGCCTGGCTCTGGCCATTGTAGTCATTTGAGGACTGAACCAGTGAATAGCAGATCTCTCTCTTACTCTCCCTCTCTGTTTCTGTAGCTCTACCTCTCAAATAAATAAATAAATTCTTAAAAAAAAGAAATCCAAAGACAGATAATCCGGAGCTGTATAGTGACACAATATTGGCATCAGTGTCACAAGAGAAATTCTGCTTTCATCTGCTGTGTCACCTGAAATTCGTATGTTGAAAACCTAATCCCCATTGTGCCTGTACTTAAAGATAGGGATTTTATGGAGGTAATTAAGTTTAAATACAGTTAAAAGGGTAAGCAATTGATACTGATTGGATGTCTATGTCCTTCAAAATAAGCATATTGAAACTCTAATCTTCATTGTAATGGTATTTGGCAATTGAGCCTTTGGGAATCATTAGGTCATGATGATAGAGCCCTTTGGGAATGGGATTGGTGTACCCCTTTCTCTCTTTCTCTTTCTCCCCAACCCTCTCCATTAGAGGAAGCCAGGAATAGAGTACACTTGATCTGTCAGCATTTTGATTTTGGACTTCAACTTCCATAACTGTAAAAAATAAATTTGTATTGTTTAACCCACCCACTCAATGGTATTTTGTTATAGGAACTCAACCTAAGACAGGCCCTTTATATACAAGGATTAGTGTCCTTATAAAAAGATAAATCAGAAAGCATACACTCCAGCCCCACCTCCCTTCATTAAAGCATATAAAGAAGAAAAGACAAAGTCAAGTTAGCACACAGCAACATGAAAGACACTGAAAAGCAGGACCAGAGGCCTCCCCAGAGACAGACCATGCTGACATCCAGCTCTCAGACTTTCAGCCTCCAGGAATGTGAGAAAATAAATATCTTGTTTAAGCCACTCAATCTGACTAAGACTAAGCTGACTAAGACACCCATCTTGGCTTCAGGATTGGTCTATCATGGGTGCTGGAGCACCAGTAATTACACTGGAGTTTCAAGAAGGAAGAAGCAGGGGGAAGGGAAAGGGCCATGAGTTCCCTCTCTTAGCTAAGTTAGAGCTCCTTTAAGCTCTAACTTGACTTTAAGCTCCTTTTCCAGGCATCCATCTAAGTACTTTTGCCATTCCAGGTTTCACAGGAGACTGGGAAATGTAGTTTTAATTTGGGTACACTGCCATCTATAATACGATCAATGTTCTATTCACCAAGAAGAGGGAAAAAATAGATATTAAGTGAGAACCTAGTAGTGTCTGCCACAAATTTCTTTATAGACTTTCCTGTCAATTGTGGCTTTTGGGTAAAGTGTATCCTAGTGAATTGGGTGATAATTTGTGCTGCACTTGGAAAGTGTGCTGCATTTGCAAAATGTTGAACTGCATGATGTTTTAATTGCTAATATAATTTGATTAAAATGTTGAATGACAATATTTTATAACATCCCTGGGAAGAATTTTGAGATGATATTCTCTTTTCCTTCCGACCAGAAGAATCTCAACTGGATGGTCTCGTAGTCAGTGGCAATCCATTCTGGGACTGTCATGTCTGACAATTTCATTATACTATGTGTAACAGAATCTATTAGGTTTAAGAAAATCAGACCATAGCACTTGGATCTGAAAGTGATGTGGTCTGAAGGTTGACATGTCCTGGGACCAACAGACAAGTGTAGGTAATAGAAGAGGGCCAGGGCCGGCACCGCAGCTCACTTGGCTAATCCTCCACCTGCGGCACCAGCACCCAGGGTTCTAGTCCTGGTTGGGGCACTGGATTCTGTCCCAGTAGCTCCTCTTCCAGTCCAGCTCTCTGCTGTGGCCTGGGAAGGCAGTGGAGGATGGCCCAAGTTCTTGGGCCCTGCACCCGCATGGGAAGCCAGGAGGTAGCACCTGGCTCCTGGCTTTGGATTGGTGCTGTAGCGGCCATTTGGAGGGTGAACCAATGGAAGAAAGACCTTTCTCTCTCTGTCTTTTACTGTCTAACTCTGCCTGTCAAAAAAAAAAAAAAAAAGAAAGAAAAAAAAAAAAAAAGAAAAAATAGGAGAGGGCCAGGCTAGGTGTGCACTGTCAGGAAAAACCAGTCTTCAGAAATGGGAAGTTAGAGTCTGGACTTCAATACTACAGCGTGCTCTTGGAGCAGTTTTCCAGGTCTGAGTTCACAAGACGGATACCAACTAATTGTGATATTCCTGAAATGTTGTCACTCTCCTGGAATTTCTAATTAATCACAAGATTCAGACTGTTTTCTATGTTTAAACAGGAATGGATAGCATTCTTTTTTAGTAGGACCTGGATGGTTTGGATTAAGGTGCTTATCCTGTGGTATTCCAGATTGGCTCACTGTCATTTTATTAACCAAGCAAGAATACCACAGTTATTCAGTAAGTGCCCTTCCTCGTTTTGCCCAACTGAATTTTTGTATCTCATTAGGACACAACAGCTGGCCTTTACTATTTTTACATTATGATCTGAGAGAGGAAAGGAAGTAATATTCATCAATGCCTGTTATGTAACATGTCTAGGTCTAAGGTCCTTCTACTTGTCATATTGGCTGGCATTCCCCCAACATAAATCCATTTTATTTGACAAGCATGTTCTTTTAGACTTTATCAACTTTGGATTAAGGTACTTTGCCTAATATAACTCAATGTGTTAGCAGCAACAGTGCGTATGAATGTGTGCATCAACTTGACTGATCCAAGGGATATCTAGACAGCTAAAAGATAGTATTTCTTAATGGCATTGAGGATGTTTCCAGGTGAGGTTGGGGTTTGAGTCAGCAGACTGAATAAAGAAAATCACCCTGACTTATGCCTGTGATTATCATCCATTCCACTGAGGGTACAAATAAGACAAAAGACTAGGAATTTGCTCTGCTTGAACTGAAAACTTCATCTTCCTCTGACCTTGGACATCAGTCTCCTGGTTCTCAGGACTTTGAACTGGGACCAGCACTTACATAACTGGCTGCCCTAGTTCTTAGATCTTGGACTGCAACTTTACCACTGGCCTTTCTGATTCTCCAGCTTGGAGATGTCTATATGTATTGTATTTGCTCAGTATTTCTGGAGAACTCACACATCCACTGATTGAGTCAAGGTTGTGACTGATCTTGTACACCCTTCTACTACATGTCCTCATTTATGGTAACAGGCACAATTTACTGAACATCACACATATGCCAGTTTCTTGGCTCTCCATTCCATACCCATCACTTCCATTTACTCTGTAAAGGCCCTAAAGCTTTTGATCATCCCCATTTTAGAGCTGAAGAAACAGAAGTTTCATAAGTAGCCCAAATAGGTGAGCAGTAACTC
The DNA here is from genome assembly GCF_964237555.1 of Oryctolagus cuniculus. Lineage (NCBI taxonomy): Eukaryota > Metazoa > Chordata > Mammalia > Lagomorpha > Leporidae > Oryctolagus > Oryctolagus cuniculus. The sequence continues at coordinate 53,549,086 of NC_091435.1, forward strand.
ATATTAGTTTTGTTTGACTTTGAAGCTTGTATTCTTAACCACATACCAAATTCTATAACATGGAAGAAAGACATAAATTGAAAGAATTATGAATTTGGACTCCAGAGTAAATATTAAAATCCTCTGTCTAGATAGCTAACATTGTGCAAGTTATTCTAACTGTACATCTCAGTGTCTTTCTTTACCTGTATAATGAGAATATTAATATTTACTTCTCATGGTTGGTTGCATAAAAAATAAGAAATGTTTCCTGGGATTCCAAGTCATTCTTCAGCAGCATCATTCTGCACTATCGTCTGGTGCCCTATCCACAGGTATTTGTTATTTGCAAACATATATGCTAGATTCTCTAATGATAAATAGTTAATAATATTAATTTATTATGCTATTTGAATAGAAGAACTTTGAATATTGTGATGCTTTAGCATGGTTTTTAAGCAATACAAAGTTACATTTTCAGTGAAATCTGAAGTGAGAGCCAAGACACAATCCAGATGAAAGCAGCGACCTAATTAGGATGTCTTTCGGCCCGCGCCGCGGCTCACTTGGCTAATCCTCCGCCTTGCGGCGCCGGCACCCCGGGTTCTAGTCCCGGTCGGGGCGCTGGATTCTGTCCCGGTTGCCCCTCTTCCAGGACAGCTCTCTGCTGTGGCCAGGGAGTGCAGTGGAGGATGGCCCAGGTGCTTGGGCCCTGCACCCCATGGGAGACCAGGATAAGCACCTGGCTCCTGCCATTGGATCAGCGCGATGCGCCGGCCGCAGTGTGCCAGCCGCGGCGGCGGCCATTGGAGAGTGAACCAACGGCAAAAGGAAGACCTTTCTCTCTGTCTCTCTCTCTCACTGTCCACTCTGCCTGTCAAAAAAAAAAAAAAAGGATGTCTTTCAGGTTTTGGTGTCTGTCTGGGGGTAAAGATGTGTTGCCTGGGTCATGGGTACGTGAAAAAATCAGTAGTCAGAAAGAAATTGGTAATCTTGGTGGTTGGGGAACTCAGACAGACAGGCAGCAGGTAGACACAGAAAACTCAGGACAAATTGCAGAGTTGAAGACACAAATATAGACGTCATCAACCCAGTATAGCTGCAAAAGCCAGGTGTTTGGAATGAATGAACTGAACAGAGAAAGAATAGGCACAGAGTAGTGGTGGAAGCACCGTCATTAAACACTGGATGAAAGAAAAACCCTTGGAAGAATCCAAGAAGAAAAGATGACTGGATAAGGGAAATGTGGTATAAATACACAATGGAATATTACTCAGCCACAAAAAAGCATGAAATCATGAGATTTGCAACAAAATGAATATAACTGGAGATCATTATGCTAAGTGAACTAAACCAGACCCAAAAGACAAATATCACATGTTTTTTTTCTTATTTGTGCTAGTTAATATATATTGAGTACAAAAATTGTGTGGATGTCAAATCGTTTGGTATATAAAGACAGTTCTTCATAGATACTTAGCATGGAAATGACAATATTTTCTTATTTTGCACATAGGAAAAGAAATGGTGAGGGAGAGAATAGTGAGAACTCTTGAGATGCAAAAAACCTCATTATCTATACACTTATTTCCATTTTTTGGGTATGTATATTGTATTTCAATAAAATGATTTTTAAAGAAATGTGTGAAAGGGAGGAGAGAAATAGGAAAGAGAATAGTAGAAACAGTTCTAGAGTTGTAAATCATGTTTTATCCAGAACCACATGGGAACCAGGCTCACTCTCCAATCATAATCCAACTTTGCCCCCCCTGAAGACCCCTAAACTATTGACCACAGGCAACCAAAGACCAGGACTTGACACAAGAGGCAAGCTGAGTCAAATGGGTTCCCTGGTCTTGATTAGTGTGATTGTTATGGTAGACGCTCATCTTTCAGAGGAGTTTTGAACTGGAGGTCATCTACATGCAGACTCAGGACCACTATGCAGTGTGTCAGCAGAGAAGGTCCGCCTCCAGAGGGATGACTGATACAGATCTGAGAAGGGCTGAAGATGCCTCAGTGAGCATAGGGTGCTTAAGAAAGAAACCTGGATTGCAGGTTGTCACTTTTGGTTTCAGTCCCTCAAAGAACCAAAGAGATTCCTCCTTCTGGATTTAGTTCCTTAAACTACCTTGAATGATTTGGTCCCAGCAGCCAGTGTTCCTGCACTGAGGTAGAAATCAAGGGGCAAAGGCATTTTAAGGAAGTTGTAGTTAAGAGTGTCTATTAGTATTAAGGACAGTTACTTTAAGGCCATAGACAAATATTCCAATTCACTTGGTGTAGAATCTGGTAGTGGCAAAATGAAATTGAGGTAAACTGGCTCTTTTTGGTAGAAGACGGAAGTACAGGCAAGTACAATGGTGCTGGGATTTTTTTTTCTTCCTGGAAAATAAAAATGGCAGAGAAAATAAACCACTGACTATCTTGGGCTCCAATCCCAGACTAGATCCTAGAAAGAGATGTACAATGATGGTGATATGCTTTCTTTTCCAAGAACATGGAGCAAAGAGCCTCTTGGAACAGAAGAGGAGATGTGAATGAGTAGGCAAATACATAGTTAAGAAATTTTACTAACCTGACTCAGCATTTAAATGTAGGCCTAATTGATTTCAGAATGATGCTTAAATGCTTATGTCTACACAAACTAAAAAAAAAATTAGAGAAATTTACTGGGAGCAAGGAGCCAGTAGGAAGAGCATCTTTGTTGAAGCAATAGTTTGTGAAGTAGAGGGTTTAGGGTTTAGGTTTCTACTCTGTGAGGGACAAAAATGATTTACTAGGGTGCAGAAAAAAATATTAGAAATTCAATTTATATATATTTTTCTCATTTAAAATGATATCTTTACATGGTTTTATAATGTGCATGATATTTTATAAAAGTAGTACAGTTTGCCGCGGCTCACTAGGCTAATCCTCCACCTTGCGGCGCCGGCACCCCGGGTTCTAGTCCCGGTCGGGGCGCTGGATTCTGTCCCAGTTGCCCCTCTTCCAGGACAGCTCTCTGCTGTGGCCAGGGAGTGCAGTGGAGGATGGCCCAAGTACTTGGGCCCTGCACCCCATGGGAGACCAGGATAAGTACCTGGCTCCTGACATTGGATCAGCGCGATGCGCCGGCCACAGTGTGCCAGCCGCAGCGGCCATTGGAGGGTGAACCAATGGCAAAAGGAAGACCTTTCTCTCTGTCTCTCTCTCTCACTGTCCACTCTGCCTGTCAAAAAAAAAAAGTAGTACAGTTGTATAATTTATAAATAAATATGTAAACATCATGGATATGTGCTCATAATTTTATCGATAGGATATGTAATAAAAAATTGAGGTGGGAGTACTGTATTATCAAAGAGACAAGATGTTTATCCTCCTAAAATCCAATATTTTAATAGGCATCATAGAGTTAGCCACATGAAAGGAAATATTTTGGCGAAGTAAAAATAAAATAGCGGAAACAGGTGTGTCTTAATCTTAAAGACGTTACACTTTTTTATCCGTTTTTCTTTGTGGTTTCTTGAAAATTTTACTTTTTTCTTAATGAGGTGAGCTTTATGAAGCTGGGAACAAAGTGGAACTCAATACGTATTTTTTGTGGATTACTTTTCCAGACCAAAGAGTCTTGGTCATCAGTGGCCAATCATAGCATACCAAAAACATCAGGTATGAAATAAAACATTGTATAAAGCAAGTGCCAGAAGGATCGACATCACTTTTTTTCTTAAATCAGTGGTCGTTGGATATTTTGTTGATTGTTCTTAATCAGTCACAGAAAAAAGAACAAAGAGGTCTTTTGATTGCTATGTCCAAGACACTCTTCCACTTTTTTCCTATTTAAGCTAGAAAACAACACAGAAGACAGAAAACATCTTGTTGCAAACATTGAGACACTTTTCATCTTGCTATTCCTTCATAAAAATGATAATAACAATAATATTAATCAACTCAAAAGTAACCTATATATCTTCGTTTGTTACCTGTCATTAGATTCCTAGAAGACAGAATTTTCAGCTTTTTAGTTTACTCTTGTTCTTCATTTAAAGTGAGAGTAGTTTTTAATAATAAAGCAGAGACAGAGATTTTTGGGCATAATGTATGTAAAGTACAATTTCTAAGTGAGGGAGAGGCTTCAGAGAGAGGCAACCAAGTCTAATCTAAAAACCTATAATTGAGATTGTATTGGGTATCAATCTCATTTTTACATGGAGGTTAGTTTTAGTGGAAATTTTATTCTTTTTTTCTCACTATTTTACTGCAATATTTATTTACAGTGATGATTTAGATTCTAAGTAGCTTTGCCTTATTTTTTCACATCTACAGTTCTACTTATGACAACTTCCTATTATTATTTCTAGACAGATCTAGCTGAAGGGCCAAATGACAATAAGAAGTACTAGATTGAATTAATTTAGGGCAAGTTTATATTTCATAGTTTAGATTTTTATAGGTTTTAGTCTGCCACAAACTTATTGGAGTGTATTTTAAGTGATAAAAATGTGAACTATGTATAAGGTAAGGTGATAGTTATGTAGGGAAGAGAAAATAATACTTTTTTCCCACAATTATTGCAAGGTTCATGGGTGACAACCCTGTAACTAAATACAGACTAACAACAAAGCAGCAAGACACCTTTTACTAAAGTTTTACTTGGCATAGGAGCTTTAGAAATGATTATCTAAACACCCAGTGAAAACTGTGTATTTTAATGCTAAGTCTGATGAAATAAGTGGTTAGCTTTAGAAACAAATAAACAGACAAAAAGAAGTATGATCTACCCAGTGGAAAGAACTGGTAATCAAAGAAGGAGGTACCATTCTCTGAAGGGAGGAGAGAACTTCCACTTTGACCATGGCCTTGTCTAAATATGATCAGAGTCGGTGAACTCAGGGGGCTTCCATAGCCTTGGCAGCTCATGACAAGAGCCTAGGGTGATTACTGAGGCCATAAACAAGAGTGTCAATTTGTTAAGTCAACAACAGGAGTCACTGTACACTTATTCCTCATGTAGGATCTTTGTCCTTAGTGTGCTGTACATTGAGATTTAATGCTATAACTAGTACTCAAACAGTATTTTTCACTTTATGCTTCTGTGTGGGAGCAAACTGTTGAAATCTTTACTTAATGTATGCTAAACTGATCTTCTGTATATAAAGAGAATTGAAAATGAATCATGATGTGAATGGAAGGGGAGAGGGAGTGGGAAAGGGGAGGGTTGCGGGTGGGAGGGACATTATGGGGGGGAAGCCATTGTAATCCATAAGCTGTACTTTGGAAATTTATATTCATTAAATAAAAGTTTTTTTTTTTTTCTTAAAAAAAGTAGTATGATCTAATGGTAATGTACTGGGGAAGACATCAACACCCACTTGTTCAGAACCTTCTCTGTATCAGTGCATGGCATTACCTTCCCCCCACTTCCCCACTGAGAATAGGGCAAGGCACCTATTACATGAAGATCTTATAAACTACTCACCATCTTTTATGGATGACTCTCACACAGAAGAGATGGGAGAACCTCTAAGATGCCATATGTTGGGAAAAGGTGTTCTGCCCCATGTCAGTTAATTTTTTATGTCAACTTAGCTAGATCATGGTGCCCATTTATTTGGCAAATATATTTTAAATATAATCAACATTTAAATTAGTGAGTAGACCTTGAGCCAAGTAGTTTACCATCCATAATGTGCGTAAATCATTCACTCAATTGAAGTGTTAAAAGAAAAGACTGAAGCCCTTTAAGAGGAAGGAATTCTACTTCCATTGGAATCAAGATTGTAACAGCAACTCCTCTCAAGATTTCCAGTCTACTGGTCTGCCTTGTAGATTTCAGGTTTACATAACATCTTTCTCTTTAAGCACACACACACACACACACATATATATTTTAAAAATTTCATAAAAGGTAAATTTATTTTATTGCAATTTCATAAAAAAAACTATACACATTTTCCCTGAACTTTTTGAACCATCTCATATATATGAGTGTGTGTGTGTGTGTGTGTGTGTGTGAGAGAGAGATTGTGTGTCTATGTGTATTGGGGTGTGTGTGGGGGGGGGAAGAGACAATATTCATTGGTTCTGTTTCTCTTGAGAACCCTAATACCCATAAGACATAGATGAAACATTTTCTTTATCAAAGTAAGTGTATGAATTATATTAATTATTTTGAGACAAATAAAACCTTATAAAATATATGTTCACATATCACCTTTTTTTTTTACCAAATACATGAAACATAGGTAGAAATACACATGCCCAGGGCACACCAACAAGAATAATGCAACTCTGTTGGCTTCCTTTTAAAACATTCTGCTAACCGTTGCCCATTTGATTCTGTTGTTAGTTCCAACACCTGCTAGTTTGCAGAACCGCTGCCAGGTCTGAAGTGAAGTCTTGACAACGCTAGCCTTGCTTCACCCAAAACATCCTTTGTGGGAATACTGTCCAAGCATTTCCATAGCTGTGGTTAGTCTACTGTTAAAAACTGAACCAAGATTGAAGATCAACAGACATTTTCCAGATGCTGAGTCTTTAAGAGCATTCTATCTAAAAATTAGTCTGCCTAGATGTACAAAGGCTTACCCAGTATTAATGAATGCTTTTTATTTTGGCTACTGGCCAAGGTAAGCAACTACAAGACATTTCCTGTCATAATTTTCCCTGATGGCTGATATTTTGTAATTTAGAAAATCTGTCTTTAGCAGACATATTTTTGTGACTCATCTTTTAACTCTGAAACATCTATACTGTTGGACAGGAATGATGGGGTACCAAAATATTGAGTAAGTTGAAGTGCATCATTCACATTTTTGGCTCCCTACATATGCCCTGGATTGCAAAATCAACTCCATGATAAATTTTTGCTTTTGGGCATTACCCTTTACCTTTGTTTTGAATAGCTAAGTAGTCTCCGTTCTGGTGCTCAGAGGGTCCTGTTGAACCACCACATCAAAATACCTATAACTTTATATTTTCTAGTTCTGCTGTCGTTGTAGCTGGGAAAAACTACTTGCTTGATTTTAGACTTCACTTTTACCTTGTCCTAATTATGGAACAAATAAACTGCACTTTAAGAAGAAATTCATATAGGTACATTAGGATAAGTCATGGAAATCCTTAGACCAAATGCAATATTTCTTTTTCCACTCATCCTTTTTTACACAGTTGTTCCCTTATTTTTAAGGATTACAGTGAGAAGGGTCGGATTTGCCTGTGCTCTGTAAATGTGATGCTTATGTATTCAGGTCTTAGGAAATGCATTTTGAATGAGCTGACCATCTTTCTAAGAGGTACTACCATTCTACCATTTTCAGCTGTAGGTTTCTCATAAATTTCCTTCACATCCATATCAGAAGGGACTCTTAGTTTTTTGCAGAGCCACAAAAGAAAAATGGTCTACACTTCATTTCATCAGGAGCTGGTAACAAGATCAACAAACCTAGAAGGGTGAGGTAAGCTGTTCAGAGAGAGACACGAGCCAAAAAATACCTCAGACTAAACACTTATACACATTGTCTATCTGGACTTGACTTTGACCAGGCTGATTTTAAATCTCTGGTACCACGTGGCAGGTGGCAGAGTCAGTGTCTTGAGGACTGCCCGTCTCCCGTCCAGGGACCTGCTAGCCACAGGCATCCGACTACCATTGTGAAGAGTCAGAGAGTCTGAATAAACATCAGCATGTTCAAAAGGAAGGCGAGGAGTTCCAGATGCACCAACCCAGGAGAAATGCTCTGGAAAGGAAGTGGCGGCAGACACCCCTACGCCTCTTGGACAGGCGTTCATGTTTCCTTCTTTGGCATCCATTTACCCCCAAATGTGAGGGCTGAACAAACATCACTTTTACGACCCAGCCCAGGAAAGGTGTGTTTTGATTTTAGACATCTAGCAAACCGACCAAAGGAGTCTACCTAGGAAAATTCCTGGCCACTTTCCTCCACTCTGAGAGAATGACAAGGAATATTCTCTCTTGCCCCTCAGGAAACAGAGAAACCAGCTGATACTGAAATTCTCCATTCTAGACAGGATCTGGGTCCTAGAATTTTGGGCAAGACTAGAGCTTTAAAAATTTTGTGTAGCAAAGGCCAACACATAGAGAAAAGTGTTTCTGTCTATTGTTATAAGAAGTTTTAAAGGGATGAAAATATATTTCTATGAGAAATATTTAGAGGCCAGAATATTATGCAAATATAGTGTTTTTTTTTTAGGTCAAATATTACTCTTCTATTCAAACTCCTTAAAGGTAAAATTGGCTTATGCATTGATAGGGGAGAATTTAGCTTAAAAATGTTGAGTACTAGGAATGGAAATTTTTCTTTCTGGAAGCTGTGTCTCTCTTGCTTTTGGTTCATTGCCAGATGGATTTCAGAGCTGGATCTCCCATGTTCCATTTTCACCAATGCAGGATGATTCCTTGTGTGAGGGAACAGTTCCACACTGTTGTGCTCTGTTCCAACAAACGCAATGGTCCACTCACCATCCCTGAAAAGCATCCCTAAAAAACAGAGATGATACATATGTTCAGGTTTTTAGTGAGAAGTATTCAATTGGTTACAATTGAATTTAAATTCAGTAAAATTATAGTTTTAATAAATAAGTTGCACACTGTTTATGTGCAAAGTATTTATCTTAGAGATATTACTTATTTAACATTTATTGAGTTGCCTAGGGTATTTATGTTTCTTTTGAGTCTTTAGTCTATACTAAACTAGAAAAATATTTTGTCTTTAAGAATGTTCAGGCATCTGAATGTAGATCAAGAAATACAAACATGAAGAAACAAGCCTACCTTGGACGAGCAACAAATTCCATGTACCAACTGAAATTAATTGTTTTCAGGAAAAGGCATTTTACAGAAAAGGAGATGCTAAAAAAAGCTTCACTGCTATCATTTAAATTATGATCAGATTATACAAACATTAGAACTGCTAACTTGATTATGTTCTATCCAAAATAGCCATAAAAGAATTAGTTTTCTTTTTCTCCTTTTGATGTCTGTACTTTGTGGTGCTATCAATTAATCCCTCACAATCTAGTTGAACTGTCCACTTGTGGAAGAATAGCAATTAGAATGAAAGAAGCTAATAAAACTCCAGGAATGCTTCTTCTGACTCAAAATGTGTGATCTACGCATTGAGTAATTTAGACTAGAGTCATCTGAAAAATAAATTAGGAGCAGTTTGAGAGTCTGGTAGACACTGGCTGTTGCATTTTCTTGTTCTCCTCCACACTGAACTTCAGGAAAATTCTTGCTAGTGGCACACCATAGGATAGAGCCAGCCATTATATTGAAAATAGAGCCCTAGTAAACTTGGATTGAATGAATTCAGGACTGCCAACCATTGTCAGTTAGTAGTTGAATTGCAGAGGTCTGGCACAGAGTGTTTCAAAATATTCTCTGGCTAGTCCCAAAAGAATTACTTTACTTTCAGAGTACTTTGAAAACACACTGAGTCATAGAGTAAGGCCAAATGTGTGTTTGGCACAGTTTTATCTACTATATTCATTTGTATATTTTCATGGAATCTATCAGTGTGTCTAAGCTTTTATATAGCAATATAATATCCTTGAATGGAAGTGATTGGAAGAAAATCAATTTCCTCTATGCACTGATGCTGATAATGTGCTGCATAAAGAAGTCCGGGGTTAGGCAAACTTGTAGAATGGCTTGTTCATTGTTTATCATCTGTGCTTCACATGTAGGAGTTACTCATTTCTAAACTGTCAGTAGTAAGGCAAACATGCTTGCTCTACTTTATGCTGAAAAAAGTATACATGAAGGTCTGCAAAATGTTGATGGAAAATGCATAGGGTGATAGTGTTATGCGTGGGTTTAAAACTTTTTGCTCCCAAATAAACTTTTTTGATTCCATTTTCCACTAACCACTTGATGTATCTCCAAGTATATATGAGTCTTTCCTTGATGGCAATATACTATTTAAAGAAACTTGAGCTAGGAATCAGAGAAACTTAGTGTACACTGGTTCTTATATAGATTTATTATGTAACCATGGATGAGACACAACCATTGTGGGTCTTATTCTCCTTATTTGCAACTCAGAGAAGTGACTCTCTCAAAGATATATTCCATTCTAAAATTATTAATTTCAGGGGATGATGTGAAGCGAAGGGAAAAGGAGTAAATGTGATTATCAATGATGAGACTTCCAAGATTTTTCTTTCACAGTTGTCATGTCAGTGAAGCTTTTTCCCCCCATCAGTAGCAGAAGGTCTTTTTGTTCAAGTTTAGCTGTCTCATAACCTTGGTTAAATTTGTTCCTTGTTACTCTGTTAGCTCTTTCTGGGTTCTTTTGCACTTGGTGAGTACCTCATCCTTTGTCCTTTCATGTACCTGTCTGTCAGAACAAATATATAATTCATAGCTAACATTGTGCTGTGGCCTGTATTGCTTTGGGGAACTTCTGTGATTTCTCTGACCATTTATTATAGAATTTTGGAACCTATTTAGCTTCTTAGCTTGCAGTTTTAACTGCAAAAAAAATCATGTATTTTTTTACTTTATATCAACCAAATTCTTCACTTTTCTTATCACGAAAGTAACTTATTTAACTCCCCATTTCTCATACACATTGTGTTTTGTTGATTCAAGGTCAAAGAGTAGTATTTTTAAATTGTCTTTATTTGTGACTATTTATATTTGTTATAAATGTACATTCAATCAACTTTTCATCACTACAGTGAAATCCTGAAGCAACTAACTTATAAAGAGAACAGGTTTATTGAGCTTATGGTTTTGAAGGTTCAAGTCCAAGATTCAACATCTTCATTGGTTTGGCCTCAGGATGGTGGATAGCAATGGTGGAGCAAGTGTAGATGAAAGATCACATGCAGGCCACGAAGCAGAGAGAGAGGGGTTTTTATTCCCATCTGCTCACAAGGATTACTTTCTGCAGGCACGCCTACCACCACCCCGTGACCTAAGACCTTTCAATGAGGCCTCACTCCTAAACATGAACTATTTCGGGATTTAAATGTCTGCATGTGTTCTGGGGTCAAATCATATTCAAACTATAGCATCATGTATATTTTAAAGTTATGTATATGTATGCTTTAAGATTTGTTTATTTGTTTGAAAGGCAGACTTACAGAGAGAGAGAGAGAGAGAGAGAGAGAGGTCTTCTCTACACTGGTTCACTCCCTAAATGGTCACAATGGCCAGGGCTGGGCCAGGCCAAATTCAGGGACCAGGAGCTTCATCCGTGTCTCCCATATGGATTTCAAAGATTCAGACACTTTGGCCATTTTAGGCTGCTCCTCCCAGGCCATTAGCAGGGAACTGGATTAGAAATGGAGAAGCTGAGACACAAACCAGCATTCCTATGGAATGCTGGCTGTCCAGGTAGCAGCTTTACCTGCTACACCACAATGCCTGCCCCTAAAATGGGTGTTTTATAAACTTTTGTTTCTGCTTTCTAAAAACACAATTAAATCTAATATAATTTTGAATTTTAATCCCTTATTGGAGATAACCTTGTTGAATTTTTATATTGGTTTCAGTAATTTGATAATAAAATCACCAGTATTGTTTTTGTGTGTGTGTAGACAATAAAATCATTGACAAGGACTCCATTGATCAGAAAATATACTACTACCCAGTTTGTAATTCAATGGAATTCTTTAGTGATTAAGTTATCATTAAGTTAACTTTGATCTTTAAGATTTTGTTAGCTACTTTATATCGGAAGCTCTATTTCCCTTTAACCACAAATTCTCTAATGATAAAGAGAGCAGCAGAATCACCTGCAGAGCTTATCAAAAGACATTGCTGGAACTTATTCCCTGAGTTTTGGATTCCACAGTCTTGGGGAGCACACAGTTTGCATTTCCAGCACATCCCTGAGTGTCGCTGTTGCTGCTAGTCAGGGGATTACACTTTGTGGACTACAGCTACTGCTTTTATATTTAAAACCTTTTGGGCCAATGTTGTGGGGTAATGGGTTAAGCTGCCACCTGTGATGTCACCATCCCATATGGGCGCTCCTTGGATTCCTGGCTGCTCCACTTCTGGTCCAACTCCCTGCTAATGCACCTGGGAAAACAGCAGAAGATGGCCCAAGTCCTTGGGCCACTGAACCCTTGTGGGACACATGGAAGAAGCTCGTGGCTCCTAACTTTGGTGTGGCCCAGCCTTGGCCACTGTGGCCATTTGGGCCGTGAACCAGCTGATGGAAGTTATCTCTCTATTGCTTCCTCTCTGTCTCTATAGCTCTGCCTTTCCAATAAACAATAAACATCTAAAAAAACTTTCTTATCAATTGAATCATACATTTTTGTGAGATGGTTTGTATTTGTTCCAAAACATGCTTATGCCAGTTTTAGCTAGCTTCTATTTCCCTGTTCTCAAGGAAATAACCAGAATTTATGTGAGAGTCACCTCAAATCATCTCTCAAGGTTTTATGGCCGTTTGTTCATGGCTGTGAGTTTTATGAATATTTGTCCAATTTGTATAGCTTTTTTAAAATTCTATTTTTCTTGTGTAACTATTATTTTTAGCAATGTGTTAATTCCAATATTGAATTCTACAAACTTTCAAACATATAAGAGGTTGAAAATTTTATAGTGAACACTAATTTACACATGATCTATTCTACTACAAGTATTTTACTATATTTGATGTATTTGTATCTATCCATTCCTTTGTATATTTAGCAGTGCATCCTAATTTTGAAAAGTTTTGTATCCCTTTTTCTTAAACCTTTGAGTATTTTTTCTCTTTAATTATCTCAATTGTATTTATTTCAGAATCTCCATCAGATTGCTCTCTTTTCTGCCGTTACTGAGACTAGAGGTCTCTTACTTGTTCTGGGTGATGTCTTATTCATGGTACCTTGTTCCTTTTTTCATAATTGAATTGTAAACTCGTTTTCCTTGTTATGGAGCTCTATGTTGAAATCATTCCTATCAGAGAGGTTTTGTGTTTCCTTATTTCAGCACTCTCAGTAGTGTAACTGTTACAAAAACAACTTTCATCGTAATTTCTCTTCCAAACTCAACAGTGTTTGATACAGACTCAACATACATGTTTTTTAGCCGCTCAAAATTCAGGCTAAAACAAACTCCCTTGTATTTTCTTTATATGAGTGGACTTTCCTTTTCTTTTTTTAACCTTTTTATTGAGTGCAGGTTCTTGAAGTTCCAATTTTATATGGGTAGTCTCAGTTTTAAATTCAGCTTGTAAAAATCTTTACTCTTGGGGCTGGCACTGTGGTATAGTAGGTTAAGCTTCCTGGCTTCAGATCTGTCCAACTCCTGCTGTTATAGCCATTTGGGAAGTGAACCAGCAGATGAAAGACCTTTCTCTCTATCCCTCTCTCTGTCTGTAACTCTGCCTCTCAAACAAATAAATAAATAGCTAAAAAATCCTTACTCATTATTTTATTGTTAATTGACACATAATATGCTTGTCACGTATGTCATGATATTGCATGCATGCATAGTATAATGATCACATTTCAGTAATTAGCATATCAATTACTTCACACATCTATTACTTCCTTATGGTGAGAATATTCAAAATTTTCTCTACTAACTATTTGGAAATAAACAATAAATTACTGTTAGTTAAAGTCACCCCATTTTACTATGGAAAACTAGAATTATTCCACCTACCTAACTCAAATTTTGTACTCATGAACCAATTTCTCCTTCTCCCCTCACTTCCCCTATCTTGCTGAGCCTCTGATAACCACTTCTGTGCTTTGTATTTCTATTAGATCCACTTTTTATCAACCACATAGGAGTGAAAACATGTGTTTGTTTTTCTCCGCCTGGCTTATCTCATTTAATATGATGTCCTCCAGGGTTGTCTGTGTTGCCACAAATGAATGAATTCTCTTATTTTTATAACTGAATAATGTCCCATTGTGTATGTGTGTGTGTTTGTGTGTGTGTGTGTAACACATGTTTTCAAATTTATTCACCTATGGATGGACACTTAGTTGGATTCCATATGTTGAATATTCTGAATAGTGTTGTAATAAACATGGAAGTGTAGATATCTTTCTGACATACTAATTTCCTACACCAGATGGTGAGAGTACTATATCATATAATAGTTCTACTTTTAGATTTCTGAGACATCTCCATACTGTTCTCCATTAGTACAGTAATGGCTATATTAATTTATATTTCCATCATTGGTGTGTAAGAAAGGCTGGTGTTGTGACCTAACAGGTTAAGCCACCGGTTTTTATCCTTACTACTTGAGCAACATATATCAGAGTACCAGTTCAAGTTCCAGCTTCTCTGTTTTCTGTCCAGATTCCTACTAATTGGACTACCTTTAATGTACCTGGGAAGGCAGTGGATGACAGTCCAAGTGTTTGGGCCCCTGACACTAATGTGGGAGGACAAGATGGAGTTCCTTGTTCCTGGCTTCATCCTAGCCTAACCTTGGCTGTTGTGGCCATTAAGAGGGTGAACCAGCAGATGGAAGATATTCTCTCTCCTTTCTCCGTATCTCATGTTTTGCCTCTCAAATAATTTTTAAAATAACAATATATAAGAGCTCCCCCTTGCATCTTCATTAGCATTTAAAAAATTTCATTTCTTTTTAAAATTATCTACAAAATGCATTTCTTTACTTTTTCACCAAAGAAGAAATTTAACAAGCAAAAAGACCCTAGTTTAGTGGGGATATGGACAATGTTTATAAATAATAATTGAATGGAAAAATGACCACTTCACAAATATATAGTAAATTTTAAAGTAATCATAGATCCTTAAAGCTATCATAGCAGTATAATATTCTTAATTATTGGTTTGACAAAAGTATAAAACAAGTTTTACAAAACTATATTTGTAGCAATACTGATATACATAGACATTTCTTTCTGTCTGTTTGTTGTTAATTTTAGCTCCCATGAATAAGGGGGAACATGTGGTATTTGTCTTTCTGGATCCAGCTTATTTCATGCAACATGATGCAGTTACATCCATGTTGCTACAAATGGTAGAATTGCATTATTTTTTATAGCTGAATAATATTCCATTGCGTGTATCTACCACATTTTCTTTATCCATTCATCTGAAGAGGATACATTGGTTGATAGCAAAGTTTGGTTATTATGAACAGGGCTGCTATAAACATCGTGGATCAGATATCTTCTTGATCCATTGTATTCATGTCTTTTAAGTATACACCCCAGTAGTAGGATTGCTGGATCATTTGGCAAGTCTATTTCTAGTATTGTAAGACATTTTCACACTGTTTTCCACAGTGGCTGCACTAATTTACATTCTTTCCAACAGTGTATAAATGTTTCCCTTTGTCTACATCCTCACCAGCATTTGTTACTCTCTGTGCTTTGGATTTTATTCTGACTGAGATGAGATGATCTCTCATGATTGTTTTGATTTCAAATTTCCTGGTGATTAGTGATGTTAATAATTTTTCATATGTCTTTTTGGCCATTTGTATGTCAACTTTTGAGAGATATCTGTTCAGATCATTTGCCTGTTTCAGTAGAAGATGGCCCAAGTGCTTGGGCTTCTGTACCCACATGGAAGACCTAGAGGAAGCTCCTGGCTCCTGGCTTTGGATCAGCCCAGCTCCAGCAGCTGCAGTCAATTTGAAAGCGAACCAGTGGAGGGAAGACCTCTCTCTCTCTCTCTCTCTCTGTACTTCTACCTCTCAAATAAATAAATGATTTTTTTAGAAGAGTGTATTATCATTTACAGGAATGATTTAATGAGGCACTATTTATAACTATGTACCAAAAGATATGATTTTCACACAATTTTTATAATCTATCTACTTTAAGTACTACAAACAAGAGAAAACATGACATTTGTCTTTTTGGTCTGGCTTATTTCACTTAGTATAATTTTCTCCAGTTGCCATCCATTTTGTTGCAAATGTCAGATTCTCATTCATTTTTATGGCTGAATAATATTCCATTGTTATATATATATCACTCCTGGGAATATATCCAAAGGAAATGACATCAACATATGAAAAATTTACCTGTGCTCCCATGTTTATAAATCACAACTCACAATAGCTAAGACAGAATCAACCTGGATGCCCATCAAGATGACTGGATCAAATGCCATTTATTTCTTTCTCTTGCCTAAAAAAATATCTATTAAGTTTAATAAAAGTAGTAAAAACTTATTTTCTTGTCTTGTTCCAGGTCTTAGGGGAAAAACTTTCAATTTTTCCCCATTCAGTGTGTTATCTGTGGGTTTGTCATATGCAGCCTTTATTATATTGCTATATGTCTTGTATACCTAATTTGTTAAAAGATTTCATAATAAAGAAATGTTAAATATTACAAAAAATTTTCAGTGTCTATTGGGTTTTTGTTCTTTATCTTGTTAATGTAATTTATTACATTTATTGATTTGATTATGTTGAACTGTCCTTGCAGTCCTGGTATAAATCCCACTTGATAATGGTATATAATCTATTGATGTGCTGTTGGATTCAGCTGTTGGTCTGTAATTTTGCTGTGTCCTTATCTGGTTTTGGTGTCAGACTAATACTGGCCTCACAGAATTAATGTGGGTGATTTTCAGGCTTTTCAATTTTCTGGAATTGTTTGAGAAGAATTGATATGAGTTCTTCATGGTTTGGCATACTACAGTAGTGAATCCATATAATTCAGGATTTTCTTTGTTAGGAGACTTTTTATTACTGACTTGGTATTATTACTCATTGTTTATTTGTAAAAGCTTTTCTTATGTCTTAATGACTCAATCTATGTGGTTTTGTGCATTCAGGAATTTATCCATAGATTTACCAATTTCTTGTCTTACAATTACTCATAATAATTTTTAATTATCTTTTGTATTTCTGTAGTATCAGTTGTAATGTCTCCTTTTCATCTCTAATTTTACTTACCTGGATCTTCAATATGTTTTTCCCAATTAAACTAAATTTTTTTTTATTTTATTTATCTTACCAAAATCTACTTTTCATTTTATTAATGTTTTGTAAATTTTTAGTTTCTAGTTTTTTCCTACTGTGATCTCTATTATTAATTTTCTCCTACCAGTTTTGGATTTGCTTTTTCATTGATTTTTTTTTTTTTTTTTGACAGGCAGAGTGGACAGTGAGAGAGAGAGACAGAGAGAAAGGTCTTCCTTTGCCGTTGGTTCACCCTCCAATGGCCGCCGCTGCAGCCAGCGCACCGCGCTGATCCGATGGCAGGAGCCAGGATCCAGGTGCTTTTCCTGGTCTCCCATGGGGTGCAGGGCCCAAGCACCTGGGCCATCCTCCACTGCACTCCCTGGCCATAGCAGAGAGCTGGCCTGGAAGAGGGGCAACCGGGACAGAATCTGGCGCCCCGACTGGGACTAGAACCCGGTGTGCTGGCGCCGCAAGGTGGAGGATTAGCCTATTGAGCCACGGCGCCGGCCCTTTTTCATTGATTTTCTAATTATTTGAGATATATTGTTACGTTTTTAAGCTGCATTTTTTCTTTTTCCATTGCTATAAGCTTCCATCTTCATACTTTTTTGCTTTTTGGTATGTATTTCAATCTCCACTAATTTTAAGATATTTTTTTAAAGATTTATTTATTTATATGAAATTCAGAGTTACACACAGAGAGAAGGAGAGGCAGAGAGAGACAGAGGTCTTCCATCCACTGGTTCACTCCTTAGTTTGCCACAACGGCTAGAGCTGTGCTGATCTGAAGCCAGGAGCCAAGAACCTTTTCCAGGTCTCCCACGTGGATGCAGGGGTCCAAGGACTTGAGCCATCTTCTACTGCTTTCCCAGGCCCTAGCAGAGAGCTAGAGTGGAAGTGGAGCAGCTGGGACTCTAACTGGTGCCATATGAGATGCTGGCGCTACAGGCGGCTGCTTTACCTGCTACGCCACAGCAATGGCCCCTCAAGAAATTTTAAAATTTCCTTTTCAATGTCTTCTCTGACCCTTTCAGGAGCATAGTTTTTATATATTTGTACTGTTTCCAAGGGTCCTTTTGTTGTTGACTTTTAGTTTCATTCCATTGTGGCCAGAAACGTTACTTGATCTGATTTCGGTTTTGTTTTCAACGCCATCCTTTCCTGAGGCCCACAGTGTCTGGTCATGTTTCAGTGTGCTAAAGCATAGGATTAGCACAGCCTCAAGAGCAGATATGGCCTCAACTTGTTTGCTTGCTGTTTATTTATTTATTTATTTTTTTGTTCCTTGTCATGTCTGGTGTCTGGCTGCACTTGAAGAATGCTTGTTATAAAAGACTTACTATCTGTTGCCTGCATTCTTGACAAACAGAAGACTGCTTCTACATCATTTACAGGGAATTTATTTCTGTGCACATTTTGGGGAGCTGTCTATTCTTTCTGTTGAATATAACCTGTACGAAATAGCCTAATTCCATGCTATTTTATGTTTTTCTAACTGAAATTATCTTTATTTGAAATTCACCAATGGAATTTTCTCTCTTTCAATTAAAACCATTCTAAAGTTTTCCTGCCGTGATAACCTAAGGGAATTATGAATCCAACTGAGTAAATATAAAGAAAAGACTCTTATCCAGTTTGTATGACTCATGGACTCTCTATTTTCTCTATGTGAATCACAATGGCTGATGGCTGTGACATGCCAAACACTCATGATCAGGAGAATGTTTAATTTTCCAAGCCACATTGGCACTGCTATCCACGTTGCTTGTGTTATAAACTTACAAAAGAGTCAGGTTTGTTATTGTTATGGTATTTAAGGTATTTATTTATTTTAATATATTTATGTGTTTTAAGTGATATCACCTGATGAAATATGAAGAGGGAAAGGGACTTCAATCAAACTTAAGTTCAGGGGTGGTTGTTTGGTGCAGTTGCTTAGTTCACTGCTTAGGGCACCTGCATCCCGTATTGGACTGCTTGGTTATAGTTCTGGTTCCTCTGCTTCAAATCCAACTTTCTGCTGATGAGTATCCTGGGAGGCAGCAGGTTGTCAAGTCTTGAGTCCCTACCACCCAGGTGAAAGTCTCCGATGGGTTCTAGCCTTATGATCTTAGCCTGGTCCAATCCTGGCTTTTGCAGGCATTTAGGGGGTGAAACAGCAGTGAAAAATCCCTCTCTCACTGTTTTTCTCTCTCTGTTTCACTGCTTTTAAAATAAAAATAAATAAACAAACCAATTAACAATATTTCCATTAAATAATCTTGGTTCTGTTTTCTGATAAGGCATGATAAGCTTCTGTTTCTAAATTAAATTTCATTTAAAATTAGATGTAGATAAAAATATAAATGCTTTGGAATATATATTTAAAAGTTCGAAGATGATACATAATTAATTTGCAAATATATTAAGTTCTCACTTTATTCTAAAGAATCCAAAGTTGGTTACACAAGATATGATGATTTTTATGAAACCCCGATTGCTAAGGAGTACTCCAATAAGAAAGATACTCATTTTAAACTATTATGTTTAAACAGTATGTCACTTAAAAAACTCCTCACATTAAATGACTTTGATTTAATAACCAATTACAAGTCCTGATTTTAATTTCATTATTTTTGCTATCCATGTTTCTTGTGAAGTGTTTCTAGAACATTGTTGTTTATTTGCAAAATGCATCAAAATTATAGATAGGAAATAATAAATACAACTTTTCAAAATGAAATGAAACGGAATGAATGTTTAAAAGGAGTCAGAGACCTCTGACTATAGGCTCTCATTCTTCCCTTTGCTTGTGTCCGTGCTTGTGTCATCACTATGGTGGGATCTAGGCTGCTGGAGAGCTGATTCAATTAGGAGTGGGCATAGGAGACATGACACGAAGACATGGGAAAGAGACTTGTAAATATGATCAGAGTCCCAGCATGCTTGTCTGGATGACTGCAACACTCAGATTGATCCTCCTGGAAAAGTGGGTCAAGAGTAGAATAACTAAGAAAATAAAAGGAAAAAACTTCACGAAGGTAATAATAAGCAGCTCTAATCAAGGAAATCTTACAAGACAGCTAAAAGGAGTTTGGAGACAGGCCAGTTTACATGGAATAAAAAGAAAGACTGGAGAAAGAAGCAGAGAAGTAAGGCTGGAGTCTAGACACAGGACCAACATTCACCCTAACTACCCACAGATACCTTCTGGCTTCTCTGGCTTTTGTTGATCATGAACTATGTAGATGCATGTTCCAATTCTCCTGAAGGCCTTCGGAGACCAGGAGATCGTGTTTGGTCCTTCCTTCCTTCTCCTTGTATCTCAACTAGAAGCCCCACTCCTCTGATGAAACCTGAACATATGTGCCTCTTACATGTTAAAAGAGCCTGACTAATACAACCGGAAAGAAAACTAAGGCACATTTGTGTTGTCTTTAACAGCTGAAATTCTTAGGCAGAGACCATATATCCACAACATTTTGGCATGCTAATAAAGCAACAAAATAAAAAAGAGCTTTGCTGAATTTATCTGCACAAATGTGCTGATTTAGAACCATATCATAACAGAGCAGCATTCCAAAGCGTTGGTATAACTTATCTCATGTCTTTGCATGGGGTATTGTGCAAATTAAAGGCAGTAAAATATTTGATCAAGAGTCAGGAAACCTTGATCTTAATCAGAATTCGGTCATGACAAGGAGTTGGTGACTTTGGGAAAATCATTCAAAGTCTTGTAGCTTCAGTTTCTTTCTCTGTGAGGTTCATGTCTTGACTTAAAGTTGTAGTAAAAACCAAATGAGAGAATATATGTTAGAGAACATTGTAAATTTTTTATGCCACACAGATATAGGTGATAGAAGTTTAGACTCAAAAGTTGGAGAGGATTTAGGAACACCTCAGGTCCAGTCCTCCCCTGATGAATTATTATGGTCAAAAGGAGAGATCACTGCGGGTTTCACGAAAATATTAATGTGTAGCAATTTGCTGAATATTTACTTGTCTTCTGACTTCCATAACTGTTTGTCTTAAACGTGAAGGACTTTTGAGCATATCTGTTCAAATGAATTTCCTGATATTCCTAAAACAACATTTGAAACAAAGACTATGTGTATTTTTCTCCAAGATAACTATTAGGGGAAATAATTCACTTTTACAAAGATATTGAAAAAAAATCCATTAAGTCCACTACCAGGCATTTTTATTTCAAATAGGACCTGGGCTGGGCAGAAGCACGTTGGTGGAGCCATGGTAGCATGACTGCCTCCCTTCTGCCTCCCTCCCTCCTATGGGCCACTCTTGTGCCCTCTCTGGTTCCTGGGAACCACAAATCTGACCTTTGCTCTGCTCTTCCTGTCTTCAAAACTTACGTGTCCTCTGGGCTCGGCCTTTGGTAAACAGAGGTAAAGAAGAAGAAAATATCTAAAAGCAGAATATATTTCTCACCTTGAATAGCAATAGCCTTTTGAAAGTTGCCTCAAACATGGGTAGACACCTTGAATTGAAAGAATCTTTGGTTAGCTGTGGGAAATGTCTCCCGGGCCTCTCATATCTCACCACATTTCAGGCTCATGGGTGGGCCAGCTAGCAGGCAAGTTCTCTGCACAAAACCTGTAGCTGTGTGTGTGTGTGTGTTTGAGAGAGAGAGAGAGACAATTTTTGACACAAAAGCTAGACATTGGCTTTTTCTATCTCACCTTTATAATAACCCATGAATGCAATTGCTTTGCAGCATGATTAAATCTACCCTATTTGAGGCACATAATCTGGTGTCAGAGAATGATTTTTCTTATCATTGACAGGCTCATTTTTGATGCAGCCAGCAATGACCAAGTTGAAGAATATTTATGCATGATCAAAATACATGCTTGATATCTCATTAAGCCCAGATGCTCATATTCTGAGATATAATCTTGGAAAAAAAGAGGCCAAATCAACTTTATGCTGGGAGATTGAATTCCTCATATCCAGCCCTTATTATTTCTACTCCATAGGAAAAATGTGCACCCCCCCCACCACAATGCAGTACAGATTACAAAGCAAAAAATTTAGACAGTCACATAGAATGGGAATATGTTTAGTACAATAGGATTTTAGGCCTTAGCAAGACCCAAGAGATCTAAGAATTTCAGGCATATGAAGCATCGTCCACAACTGAATCATGGTGGTGAGAAGTAAATTCAGAACTCAATTGGAAAAGGTACAGGAAGCAATCAGGAATTAAAAGTAAAAATGATTAATGGAATGATGATTAGATCAGGTGAATAAAGGTCATTGGATTGTGGTGGAGGGATTGTGCCTGAGAAAATTATTCCTATGGTTGATTTATTAACTTATTATTAAGAACAGGCAGAATTTGATTAAAGTCTTAAACTTCAATGATAAATCTTTCTCTTTAGCCTTGGTAATAATAATGAGCAAAGCAGGAATGATTCAAATGGTACTATACCTATGCTCTACTTCAAGAAAATGAAATGTCTTTTTAAACAAGATTCTGGTTGATTGTTTTATGACAAAGGGCAGACATCAGCAACTGGACTTGTACTAAATATCAGAAAATTGATTAGATGAAAAGACATCCTTGAGTGTAAAGGTTATTGTTTATACACTAGGAGAGTTCAAGGACACTTGAACAACAGCACATTGGATGATGTGGGTAATGATCTGACAATGGTAGGGTAAATTCAAAAGTGTTTTATGTCTCTTTTATACTTATGGTTTATTGATGTAATTTTACTTTCCTATTGATTAGAGGTAGTGCTGATATAAACACTATGGAATACTATTCAGCCATAATAAAGAATGAAATCCTGTCTTTCACAACAGAATGTATCCAAGGAGAAAACCGTTCTACTTAATGAAATAAGCTAGTACACATAGGACATATATCATATGTTTTCCGTGATCTGTGTTAACTAATAGAGTACAAAAAAGTTATGTATGCAAGTGAAATTGACATTTTGAATTTGATTATTGCTTATAGCCCTTGTCTCTACTGTTGAAGAACAGTGTTTTTTCTTACTATTTGTTGAATGCTTTTTATTTATTATGTTTTTTATTATAAAATAAATTCAAAATATGATATATTTAAAAATTAAAAGAAAGAATAATTAAGGATGAAAGAGGGAGAATGGAAGCATGGGTGAGAGGGAGGGTAGGGTGAGAAGTATCACTATGCTCCTAAATCTGTATCTAAGAAATATAGGAAATTTGTTCACATTATATAAATTCAAAAATTGAAAAAGAGAAAGATTTAAATTGATACACAGATAGTGAATGATTACAGCTTTGTAAGTAAAATAATGATATTCATACAACAGGGATTATAATAATACATTGAAAACCAAAACCTGCTGAAAATACTTTCTTATTTCTATTGAACTTCATGGGCACTTTTGTAATTGGTTAATGTCCTTGCATTTTTTAAGATTTATTTTTATGTTTTATTGATTTGAAAGGCAGAGTTACAGAAAGAAGGGGAGGCACACATATACACACACACACACACAGTTCTTCCATCTCTGGTTCACTCCCCAGATGCCTGGGTCAGGTCGAATTTAGGAGACAGAAACATCTTCTGGGTCTCCTACATGGGTTCAGGGACCCAAGGATCGGTATCTTCTGCTGCTTCTCCAGGTGCATTAGCAAGGAGCTGGATCAGAAGTGGAGCAGCCTCTAACCAGTGTTGCACCCATATGTGGTGCTAGTTCCAGGTGTTGCCTACCTGATACTTGACAACACCAGCTCTGTCTTGAATTTTTAAAGTTTCCAAAGTGTTACATTTATTTATTTCTAGTTTAATACCATTGTGGTCAGAGAGGATACTTGAAATGATTTCAGTTATCTTAAATTGGTTAAGACTTGTTTTATAGCCTAACATATAACTTATCTTGGAGATTTGCTTCGCATGCAGTTCAGAAGAATGTGTATGCTGCAGCTAGTGAATGAAATATTCTATAAATGTCTACTAGGTGTGTTTAGTCTAGGGTGCAGTTTAAACCCAATTTTTTTGTTGTTGTTCATGATTCTTGTCTGAATGATGTGCTGAAAGTATGTTACTTAAGCCCTCTAAAATAATTGTATTGAGTCTACCTATCCCTTCAATCAGATAATATTTGCTTTATATATTTGGATGACCTGGTGTTGGGTGAATTTGTATTTATAATTGTTATATTATCTTGCTAAATAGACTTCTTTATTATTGTATAGGAATGTTCTTTATGTCTTTATACTTCTTCATTTAAAGTCTGTTACATCTTATGTGATATGTGTAGGCACTATGCCAGCTCTCATTTGGTTTCCATTTGCATAAAAAATCATTTTCCAATCATCTACTTGCAGTCTATATATGTCCTTCAGTGTAAAATTGGTCTTGTGGGCAACGCATAGTTAGATCTTTTTTTTTTTTAATGAACATAAATTTCCAAAGTACAGCTTATGGATTACAATGGCTTCCTCCCTCCATAACTTCCCTCTCACCCACAACACTCCCCTCTCCCACTCCCTCTCCTCTTCCATTCACATCAAGATTAATTTTCAATTATCTTTATATAGAGATCAATTTAGCATATATTAAGTAAAGATTTCAACAGTTTTCACCCACACAGAAACACAAAGTGTAAAATACTATTTGAGTACTAGTTATAGCATTAATTAAACACCTAAGAGTAATTGTGTATTAATTACAGAGTTCAACCAATAGTTTTTTTTCCCATTTTTTTAACTTTTATTTAATGAATATAAATTTCCAAAGTACAGAATATTGATTAAAATGGCTTCCCCCCTATAACGTCCCTCCAACCCGCAACCCTCCCCTCATCCACTCCCTCTCCCCTTCCATTCACATCAAGATTCATTTTCGATTCTCTTTATATACAGAAGGATCTTTTATTAATCTATGCAGCTATTCTACATCTTTTGATAGGATAATTTAGTCCATTTACATTCAAGGTTATTATTATTAGGGAAGGATTACTTCTGCAATTTTGTCATTTGCTTTTTAGATTAAAATAAGATTTATTTATTTGAAAGGCATAGCAGCAGAGAGAGGGAGAAGTGGGGAGAGAAAGAGTATCCGTGCACAGGTTCACTCCCCAAATGCCCACAACATTGGATGAGGCCAAAGCCAGGAACAGAAAGTTCAGGTTGGTTTCCCACATGGGTGACAGGGCTCCAAGTGTTTGCACCATACCAATGCCTTGCTAGGTGTATTAGTAATAAGCTGAGTGGGAAGTGGAAAAACTGGGACTTAAACTGGCTCTCTGATATGGAATGTAGGAGTCACAACTGTGGCATAACCTTCTTCACCACACTCCTACCTCTATTTTGTAGAATTTTTTGTCTCTTTCTTCCTCTCTTGCTTGATTTGGGAGATTTATGGTTTTCTTTGTAGTAAGTTTTTTTGGTTCCCCTCTCTCATTGTGTTCCTGCTATAATTTTTTTCTTTTGTTGTCACTCAATTGCTTACATTAAAAAAAGGTTAATTGTAAAAAATCATTTAAGCTGATAATAATTTGACTTTGGCTGCATAAAAATATTCAAAACTTTTGTACTTTTTTGCATAACTCATATTTTCTGGCCATAATTTGTATCTTTTTATATTATACATTCCTTAATAACTTAATATAGTACTAGTTATTGTTGTCTTTTTAATTTTTAGCCTTCTTACCAGAGATTAAACTATCTACTACCAATGAGTAGTGGGATATTCTCAGTTTGATTATGATTTTTATCTCTACCAGTGAGTTTTATATTTTTACATTTTCTTGCTAGCAAATGTCATCCCTTTTCTTCAGCTTGTAGCACTTTGTTAAGGATTTGTAGGGCTGGTCTAGGGATCATGAATTTCTTCAACTTTTGCTTGTCTCGGAAGGACTTCAGTTTTGAGAGATGGCTTTTTTCATGGTTAGTAGTTTTTCTTTCATCAATGACTGTATTATCCCATTTACTTATGTTCTGTAATGTGTCTGTTGAGAAAACTGTAGTTAGTATAGTGGAAATTCCTTAAAATGTGGCTTAACATTTTGTACTTGCTTCTTTTACAATTCTCTTTGACTTTTTATACCTTTGGGCTCAATCTCATTGGTTTTTTTTTGAACTTTATTACTATGAATGTCCATGCCTATATCAAGAATTGGGAAATTTTCATGTATCATTTCATTAAGTAGGTCTTTTTTGTGCCTTTCTCCATCTCTTCTCTGGAGCTTCTATAATGCACAATTTTTTTGTGCTTACTGGTTTCTTTGAATGCTTTCATATTTTTCCCTTCAAAATGGGATCTAGTCTCTTATTGATCCTTTCAATTATATTTTATTGCCTTATTGAAGTATTCAGCTTCAGGATTTCCATTTGGAATTTTTTCATTGTTATTTGGTTTTGTTCAATCTGTTATTCAGATCAAATTGGCTTACTGATTTTATTAAATTACATATGTGTGTTCACTTTGATTTACTGTTTCCTTAGAATTATTGTTTTTACTTTTCACACAATTAATGAATTTCCCCTTCTTTGCAATCATTCCTGGAGAGTTAGGGTTCTTTGGTGGTGTCCTGTTTCCTTTCCTTTACATGCTTCTTGCATTCTTACATTGAAATCCCTGCATGTGGTGTAGCAGCTGCCTCTTCTGATTTTTATAAAATAGATTCTGTAGGGAAAGATATTTATCCATAGATGTATTGTAAGGTGCCATTTGGGTAGTCTGTGTTAACTTTGTTTTTGGGTAGGTGTGATAGTATAATCTCTGTACAGTATCTTCAGTAGTAGCTAACTTTAGGAAAGCTTGTGAATGCCTCTGTTGCCTAGGCTATGGCAACATGGGGGTCTCCTTAGATTCCCGGGCATTTAAAGACAAATTACTCTTGGCTGGGTCATAATTGTCTTCATCCCTGTGTGGAAAGATTACTCCTTCCATGGTGATAGGATTCAGTATGAGTTAAAGTGCAGGACTGGTAACTTTCCATTGGGCCCAGGCTTCCTATTGGTGGGGTCATAGCACAACAGCTACCCATATGAGCTCAGTATACTGGTGGTGGAGCTTTAGAGATATTGACATGCATTGGTTGTGAATCCCTGGTCACATGATATCTAGCAATTTCTCTGATCTCAAGATGGTGCCATACAGCAACAGCCCGATCACAGGAGGGGAAGGAACAATGTGGGTCCCTTTTGGGCACAATGAAATCATATTAACTCCAGAATCATATTAACTCCCTCTACTGATTTTAGCTACTATGAGAACTACAGAATTTTCCATCACCAAAACTTATAGGTGTCCCTTGTTTCAGTGGAGATTTCTGGATGCCACATGCTTATTTTTTTCTTTGCAAAAGAATTCACCTTTAGTTCTGAAATGATTCTGAGTGTATCAATAGTGTGGCAGTGGCGGGAATTTCATTCCCTTCCCTATGTAGCCATCCCAACTCTGTGTGCTGCAGAAGGTCTCCAGCACCCTTCCTCTGATACACTCCTTGAGATAGAGTTGTTTATTCATTGTTTTGTTCTTTTTCTGTGGAAGAGGATGCTGGGCTTGAAGCATGAAGACACAGAAAACATAAACAGATCAACAACCAAAACAGAGATTGAATCAGTAATAAAGACCCTCCCAACAAAGAAAAGGCCAAGACCAGATGGCTTCACTGCTGAATTCTACAAGTCATTTGCAGAACTAACTCTATTCCTTCTCAAGCTATTCAAAGCAATTGGAAGGCAGAGAACCCTACCAAACTCCTTCTATGAGGCCAGCATAGCCTTACTTACAAAACCAGAAA
This sequence comes from Oryctolagus cuniculus, assembly GCF_964237555.1. Lineage (NCBI taxonomy): Eukaryota > Metazoa > Chordata > Mammalia > Lagomorpha > Leporidae > Oryctolagus > Oryctolagus cuniculus. The sequence continues at coordinate 53,576,672 of NC_091435.1, forward strand.
AACATACACAGAAAACATAAATACAGGCTAATTTTGCTGAAGAACATAGATACAAAAAACCCTAACAAAATATGAGCCAATGGAATCCAACAACACATCAAAAAGATCATTCACCTAGACTCAGTGGGATTTATCACTGGTATGCAGAGGTGGTTCAGCATTCACAAATCAATAAATGTGATACTTCACATTAACAAATTAAAGAACAAAAATTTATGATTATCTTATGCATTCAGAGAAAGCATTTGATAAAATACAACACATGATGAAAACCTTAAGCAATTTGAGTATTGAAGGAACATTCCTTAACATAATCAAAGCAAATTATGACCAACCCATGGCCAGCATCTTTCTGAATGGAGAAACATTGGAAGATTTCCTCTTAAGTTCCAGAACCAGACAAAGATGTCCACTGTCACTATTGCTATTTAATATTTTCCTGAATGTTTTATTCAGGGCCATTAGGCAAGCAGAAGAAATCAAGAGGATACAAGTTGGAGAGAAGGAAGTAAAACTATCCCTATTTGAAGATCACATAATTCTACATATAGGGGATCAAAAAGGCTCCACTTAGAGAAGTCATAAAAATGCTTGGTTCAGTAGCAGGATATAAAATCAACACAGAAAAATTAATAGCCTTTGTATATACAGACAATTCCATAGCTGAGAAAGAACTTTTAAGATCAATCCCATTCATAATAGCTACAAAAATTGAATATTATATGTTGGAATAAATTTAACCAAGGATATCAGAGATCTCTACGAAGGAAATTGCAAAATAATAAAGGCATAAATCAAAGAAGACATTAAAAATGGAAAAGTTTTCCATGTTTATGGATTGGATGACTCAATATCATAAAGTGTAAATTTACAGAAATAAATTTAAAGATTCAATACTACCCCAATGAAAATACCAATGACGTTGTAATCAGATCTAGAAAAAATGATGCTAAAATTCATTTGGAAATACAAGAGACCCTGAATAGCTAAAACAATGTTACAAATAAAAACAAAGCTGTAGGCATCACAATAGCAGATTTCAAGACATACTCCAGGACACTTAAATCAAAGCATCCTTGTTCTGGCTTCAAAATAGATATATAGACCAATGGAACAGAATAGAAACTCCAGAATTTAATCCATGCATCTACATCCAACTTATATTTGACAAAAGAGCTAAAACCAATCCATGGAACAAGGACAGTCTCTTCAACCAATAGTGCTGGAGAAACTCTATCTCCATATATAGAAGTATGAATCTAGATTGCTACCTTACATCTTACACAAAAATAAATTCAAAATGGATCAAAGACCTAAATCTATGACCTGATATCATCAAATTACCAGAGAACATTGGGGAAACCCTATAAGACATTGGCATAGGCAAAGAGTTCTTAGAAAAGACCCCAGAAGAACAGGCAAATAAAGCCAAAATTGAAAAATGGGATTACATCAAGCTGAGAGGCTTTTGCACTACAAAAGAAATATTCGTCAAAGTGAAGAGGCAATTGATAAAACTGGAGAAATTATTTGCAAACCACACAGCTGATAAAGTAACATCCAGAATCTTTAAAGAGCTGAACAATTCAACAACTGAATAAATAATCTAGTTATGAAATGGGCAAAGAACTTGAACAGGCATTTTTCAAGAGACTAAATTTAAAAGACAAATAGACTCTTAAAAAATGCCCAGGATCACTAGCCATCAAGGAAATACATATCAAACCCAGAACTGGGTTTCACCTCATTCTAATTAGAATGGTTCACATATAGAAATCAACAAAAACCAAATGCTGGCATGGATGTGGAGAAAATGGTACCCTAATCCACTGTTGGTGGGCATTTAAACTGAAGCAGCCACCGTGGAAGACAGTATGGAGATACCTCAGAAACCTGAATATAGCCCTACTATATAGTCCAGCTATCCCACTCCTGGGAATTTATCCAAGCCAAAAGAATTCAGCATCTGAAAGTGTTATCTGTACCTCCATGTTCATTGCAGCATGATTCATAATAGATAAGATATGGAATCAACCCAGAGGTCCATCAGTTCTTGACTGGATAAAAAATTATGTTATAGATCCACTATGGCATGCAACTCAGCTGTAAAAAAAATAAATCCTGTCATTTGCAAGAAAATGGATGCAACTGAAAACTATAATACTTAGTGAAATAAGCCAGTCACAAAAGGACAGATAACATATAGTTTCTTTGATTGGGGTAACTAATAGCATATCTAAAATGTAATGTAATAGAGGTGAAATGGACATTTTGAGATTCAATGATTGTTTATAGCCCTTGTCTCTTCTGATGAAGAATAGTGTCTTTTTTTTTCTTCATACTATTTGTTGAAGTCTTTTACTTACTCTTATGATGATTAAGTAAACTAAAAGTAGATCTCTGTAAAAATAAAGAGTAGGAATGAGAGAGGAAGGATGAAGAATGGTTGGAGTGTAGGTGAGAGGGAGGAAAGTATCACTATGTTCTTAAGTCTGTATATATGAAATACATGAAACTTATATAACTTAAAATTGAAAAAATATTTATGAGAAATTACTAATGGTAAAACAAAACTATAACTTCTAATGTGGCAGAATCAAAGGATAAACAGAAAACATTAATATAGCAAGGTGTCAGGGAACATTAAGAAGACATAGTTCAGTTTAATAAATTAAATAATATGAAGAAATACAAATTTAACAACCACCACATCAAAGTTTCACTGGTTCAATATATGCAGTAAAATACAGAGACTATAGGACTGGATTAAAAAATACATTCTCCACAGTTTATTAGAAACACACATAAATATGAAGAATAAAATACAGAACACTAAAAATGATAAATTAAGCAAACAGCAAAGAAAATCTGTTTTCAAAGGTTATTATAAAGTCCTTCCAACCAAAAGACCTAAATCTATGACCTGAATAATTTTTTAAATTTTTACTTATTTTCATTTAACTTGAAAGGCAGAGGGACAGAAACAGATAGACAGGGATCTCTCAGCTACTGGTTCACTCCCCAAATGTCCCCAACAGCTAAGGCTGTGCCAGGCAGAAGTCAAGATCCTGAAACTCAATCTGTGTGTCCCACTTGGGTGGCAAGACTCAAGTATTTGAGCCATCACCTGCTACTTCCAAGAGTATACAATAACAAGAAGCTGGAATCAGAAGCTGAGCTTGAACTTCAACTCAGACACTTTGACATGGGATACAGGCATGCCAAGTAGCATATTAACTATTGTTGCAAACACCCACTGCCAAGTAATATTTTATGTTGCTTGTAAAATACATTCATACATTATGACTATTTTGAATTTATGCCAGGAACTCAATGATAGCATAAAATAAAATAAAAACTATGTGATTCATCATATTAAATATTTGAAAGAAAAACATGAAATTGCAAAATGTATAGTAAAACTAGGGAATTTACTAAAACTCAAAAACAAAAAAATGAGTAAAGTAGGAATTAAAGAGACTTCCTTGAATTGATAAAGTATATCTTCCATAAATCAATATTAAAAATGTCAGATTTAATGATAGGAATATATATTAGAAATACTTTCAAATAAGACAAGAATAACCACTAAGCTCACCATTACTCAATACATTATTGTGGGAGATATCACAGATAATTAACTATGATGGATCAAAGAAGAGGCATAAGAATTACAAAAGTTAACAAAATTGTCATATAATAATATCAGAGAATATAACTTAGGAGACATTTTCAGGACTGCTGATATGTAATTAGCATACAAAAATCACTTAGTTTCTATCTGTTAGCTGGAGAATGAAGCAGTAATATGATATGCAATATTATACATAACATACGAAATATATGTTATTACAATAATGTACTTTAATAGCAATAAAATCTAGAACTATTACAAATAAGCAAAATATTTACAGAATGTTATGGAAAAAATAAGTACACAGAAGGAAACCTAAATAAATAGAGGGGAAATATTATTTATGGATTATAAAACAATATAATAAGCTTCTCATTTTATCCAAATGAGTGTATAAATTACAATGGTTTTCAACATAATATCAACAGTGATTGACGAGCTTATGAATATTTAAAAAAATTTATTTAACTTTTATTTAATGAATATAAATTTCCAAAGTACAACTTATGGATTACAATGCCTTCCCCCTGCATAACTTCCCTCCTACTCACAACCCTCCCCTTTCCCTCTCCCTCCCCACTTCCATTCACATCAAGATTCATTTTCAATTCTCTTTATATACAGAAGATCAGTTCAGCATATATTAAGTAAAGATTTCAACAGTTTGCACCCACATAGAAACACAAAGTGAAAAATACTGTTTGAGTACTAGTTATAGCATTAAATCACAATGTAGAGCACATTAAGGACAGAGATCCTACATGAGGAGTAAGTGCATAGTGACTCCTGTTGTTGACATAACAAATCGACACTCTTGTTTATGGCATCAGTAATCACCCTAGGCTCTTGTCATGAGTTGCCAAGGCTATGGAAGTACTTTGAGTTCACCGACTCTGATCATATTTAGACAAGGTCATAGTCACAGTGGAAGTTCTCTCCTCCCTTCAGGGATCACTTTTCAGTTTTTTTTTCCCCCCAGAGTGTCTTGGCTTTCCATGCCTGAAATACTCTCATGGGCTTTTCAGCCAGATCCGCATGCCTTAAGGGCTGATTCTGAGGCCAGAGTGCTATTTAGGACATCTGCCAATCTATGGGTCTGCTGTGTATCTCACTTCCCATGTTGGATCGTTCTCTCCCTTTTTTAATCTATCAGCTAGTCTTTGCAGAAATTAGTCTTGTTTATGTGATCCCTTTGGCTCTTAGTCCTATCATTATGATCAATTGTGAACAGAAATTGATCACTGGGACTAGTGAAATGGCATTGGTACATGCCACCTTGATGGGATTGAATTGGAATCCCCTGGTATGTTTCTAACTCTATCGTTGGGGGCAAGTCAGCTTGAGCATGTCCCGAATTGCACATCTCTTCCCTCTCTTATCCCCACTCTTATATTTAACAGTGATCACTTTTCAGTTAAGTTTCAACACCTAAGAATAACTGTGTATTGATTACAGTATTCAACCAAAAGTATTAAGTAGAACAAACAAAAAAAATACTAAGAGGGCTAACTTATTAAGTTGTTCATCAACAGTCAGGGCAAGGGCTGATCAAGTCACCGTTTCTCATATTGTTCCTTTCACTTTAACAGCTTTCCTTTTTGGTGCTCAGTTAGTTGTCACCAATCAGGGAGAACATATGATATTTGTCCCTTTGGGACTGGCTTATTTCACTCAGCATAATGTTTTCCAAATTCCTAGCAGTGATCACTTTTCATTTAAAATTCAAACACCTAAGAATAATTGTGTGTTAATTACAGAGTTCAACCAATCATACTAGAACAAAAAAATTACTAAAATGGATAAAGTATTAGATTGTACATCAACCGTCAGGACAAGAGCTGATCAAGTCACTGTTTCTCATAGTGTTCATTTCACTCAAAAACTTTCCCCTTTGGTGCTCAGTTAATTGTCAAATATATGCTTTGAATATTTAAAAAAATTATATAAAGATAAGATGAAAAAATCTGAGGGTAGTACTGGAAGCACAACCAACAAATTGATGCTATTGGTTGTTGCTGAGCAGGGGGAAAGTGTAGAAGATTGGTATGGAGACCAAAGAGAATTTCAATCTCATCAAACAAGTCTTATTTTTCATAATAACCATCTTTGAAGGACAAATTGTGAACACTGAAAATTCTGGCTTGAGAATTCATGGCTGTGGTAGTGACATTTTTATTTATGTTTATTGTTTAAACTTTCCACATAAAATAATGTGTCTCTTACTAGCAGTGTGGTCTTTGAAAATTGGTAGAAAATAGCAATTTAAATTTTCTTTTTTTATTTTTTATTAGTAAATATAAATTTCCATAGTACAGTTTATGGAATATAATGGCTCCCCCCCCATAATTTCCCTCCCACTTACACCCCTCCTATCTCCTATCTCCTGCTCCTTCTCCCATTCCATTCACATCAAGATTCATTTTCAATTCTCTTTATATACAGAAAATCAATTCAGTATATATTAAGTAATGATTTCATCAGTTTGCACCCACACAGAAACACAAAGTGGAAAATACTCTTTCAGTACTAGTTATAGCATTACTTCACATTGGACAACACATTAAGGACAGATCCCACATGAGAAGTAAGTACACAGTGACTCCTGTTGTTGACTTAACAAATTGACACTCTTGTTTATGGCATCTGTAATCACCCTAGGCTCTTGTCATGAGTTGCCAAGGCTATGGAAGCCTTTTGAGTTCACTGACTTCGATCTTATTCTGACAGGGTCATAGTCAAAGTGGGAGTTCTTTCCTCCCTTCAGAGAAAGGTACCTCCTTCTTAGATGGCCCCATTCTTTCCACTGGGATCTCACTCACAGAGATCTTTCATGTAGGTTTTTTTTTTTTTTCAGAGTGTCTTGGCTTTCCATGCCTAAAATACTCTCATGGGCTCTTCAGCCAGATCTGAATGCCTTAAGGGCTGATTCTGAGGCCAGAGTGCTATTTAGGACATCTGCCATTCTATGAGCCTTCTGTGTATCCCGCTTCCCATGATGGATCATTCTCTCCCTTTTTAATTCTATCAGTTAGTATTAGCAGACACTAGTCTTGTCTGTGTGATCCCTTTGACTCTTTGACCTATCAGTGTTATCAATTGTGAACTGAAATTGATCACTTGGACTAGTGAGAAGACATTGGTACATGCCACCTTGATGGGATTGTATTGGAATCCCCTGGCACGATTCTAACTCCACCATCTGGGGCAAGTCAGCTTGAGCATGTCACAAATTGTACACCTCCTCCCTCTCTTATTCCCACTCTTATATTTAACAGGGATCACTTTTCAGTTAAAATTTAAACACCTAAGAATAATTGTGTGTTAATTACAGAGTTCAACCAATAGTACTAGAACAAAACAAAGAAAAAATACTAAAATGGATAAAGTATTACATTGTACATCAACAGTCAGCACAAGATCTGATCAAGTATTATAATTCATTTCATCTAAAATCTTATGATTCTTATGTAAGTGATACACAAATGGGTAAAAATTCTATTCTATTAATAATAAAAGGGAAAAGTATTTCCTGAAAAAGTGATTTTAGGGCAATTACTATTAACATGTATTTTCAATGTAAAGACTGGCCCCACTGAAAATGAAAATTCATTGAAGACAGCTAAAAAGCTCCATTTACTCAGATATATAAATTGTCTTGCAAAGTTAAGGTCATCTAAAATCCTAGACTTTTACTGTTTTAAATATTTACTTCAATTATTAGGTGCTATATATAATAAAAATACTAATTTTATCTAAAGTTACTATGAAATACGAAAAGAAATCAAGTTGATATCACTTATAAATCATTCACTTATATATTAGCTTCATTTTAATCATTCACTTTGTATTCTAATCAACCATTTCAGCTAAATTTTGGGGGATTGATAGATTGATATTGTTTTCTGGATGTAAAGCAGTTCTTTCAGTATTTATAGTACTTTATTTTCCTTTTGCCTTGATAGAAGGACTTGTATGGTAATGGGTCCTAAACATATTTTAAAACCTTAATATATAGTTATATGATCAAGTATCATTTGCTTTAATTATTATTAAAATATCTGCTTATTACACCAAAGTTATCTACAAATGAGTCAATTTCATGAGAGCAGGAAGATGTATTTTTAATCTAAATTGATGCTCATGTTGGGTGGTGCTGTGATGTAGAGGGAGCTGGATGGAATCCCGGTTGCTCCACTTCAGATTCAGCTCACTGCTAATGCACCTGGGAGGCAGTGGAAGATGGCATAAGTGCTTCAGCCCCTGCACCCTTGTGGGAGACACAGATGAATCTCCCGGCTCCGGGCTTCAATCTGGCCCAGCTCCTGCCATTGTGGCCTTTGGGGAATGAACCAGAAGATGGAAGATTCTCTCTCTCTCTCTTTCTCTCTTCTTCTTCTTCTCTCTCCCTCAGTATCTATTCCTTTCAAATAAATGAATAATTCTTTAAAAACAAAACTAAAATGTTCATGGATTTATTCAGCTTTTTGAAAGTTACAAAAACAAAAACTTAAAGACTTTCATACAGGAGAAACTCCATGAACAATGAAGAGAGGATTTCCATAGCTGACCCAGGTGTGTGAGCATCAGCTTTGATCCTCAGACTCATGATTTTCAGCCCAACGTGGTTTCTATCTGAGTCATGAGGATCTGGACAAATTTTTTGTCAAAGAACATAGAGTACATAGAACATGTGTTACCTCTGGAAATTAGCATTTACCCTTGTATATTAGTAACACAATAATTTATTTTAGATGCAGTTAATAATACTGATTTGATCTTTCATATCTTGTAAGATGCTCATCTCCTTCCAAGGATAGGAGTTAAATTCATTTGGAAGAAAATTACATTCTAACATAAAGCTCAACTTGGTCAGTTTAGTGTCAGAAATCCTTTTCCAAGGGAAAGCTGGAATTGAAGATATTCAGCCCTCTCTAAAGGATGCTTGCATAGACAATACACAATAGGCAGTATTTCATTTAATTCACTAGCTGGCCAGAATCTACATAATAAAAGAGGAACATCTGGGTCCATGATGCAGCATCCCTCTGCACATTGCAGCAGAATTTATTTTATGTCAGGAGGTACAGGAAATTTGTTTATAGTCCATGGAGAAACTGGCTCTAATCAAAAGGAGAATTAAAATCTCCAATCTAACACATGGTTGTAACTATCTCATATCAAGTTGTTGGGACTTAAGTAAAGGCCTACACAATTGAATGCATGATTAAAGATGAAAGGAATTAGGATTATTTGGTTTGGAGACAGTGCAATTGGGAAGTGACAGACTATGAGTCTTTAAACATGACCTGATTGCTTGGAGGATGTTGACCATCTGTTCTCTAGCCCCAATATGTGCTGCACGTAAGAAAATTATTTAAAATAGCAACAAGATAATAAAGACTAAATCAAAGAGGAACTTAAAAGCTCTAGTGTAAAGATACTATGGTCTAAAAGAAGGGTCTTTATAAATGGTTATTATAAATATTCAATAGTTGAAGCAGCTCATATCCAGTCATATGAACCCCATAACATACCAATAGCACAAACATAACCTGTAACATATTCATGACATGCATCTGGGTTAAAGAGAAGTGGCTGTTATTATGATTACATAAATTTAAAAAAATGAGATTTTTTTTGAGTCTTTCTGAGTAGAAAAATAAATGGTTTCCAAAATGCCTATATGGTTTTTTTTAATGAAAGCATTGAAGTTCTCTACAAACTAAGCTGAAGAGAGAATCTGCAAAACTTGTGATTATTTGGCTCCATGATGATAAGAAATGATTTCAATAGAGTTGAGGAACATCTGCTCTGATATTCTCCTGATGTCCTCACAGTTTTTTGGTGACAGTTACTACCTAGAATAGCTGTCTATGTTGTTGAGACTGTGTTTTGCTCTACTGGCTGGGAGGGAAAAGGCTGACTTGAAACCTAGACAAGGAAAACTAGAAAAAGTAGTAGCTCATCAACAAATGTCAGCATACCTACAGAAAAGAGGTGCAGAGCAAGATCAAAACAGATATATAACCTCACTGTATTTGTATACAAGTCTTTTAAAGTTTTTAGTATGGAGGTATTATAGCTAATAGCAGAAATGTTCTGTCATTTTGCTTGTATCCTATGAGTTTTAAAAGTGTGATACAGGATGTTTTGTTTTGCTAGCAGCAGCCTCATCCATCTTGTGTTTACGCTGTTTCTCGATTGCATCACTTTCCTGGTGCTCTGTTTACTCTCCTGTTGTTTTGTTTATCAGGGCCCCTAAGCCTAGCAAATCCACTGCTGATGTTGCCAGAAAGAGGTCACACCATGTGGTGGGCCTAGGCATTAAATTAAAAGTGATTAAGGACTGTAAAGATGGAAAATCAGTTATCATTACTGCTCACCAGTAAGGCACGGCCTATTCCACCATAGCTACAATCTTGAAGAACCAGAACCAAGTGATGGAACTATTAAAGTGTCTGCTGCGTTTGAAGGTAATGAAACTAACAAAAAATTTGAGAATGTCCTACAGCACATAGGAGACATTTCTAATGGCCTGTGTCCTGAGCTGATTCCTCTTATTAGAAGTAGGCTGTATACATGAGTTGTGTCTTTCCACAATGTTAAGCTTTATTAATGAGTCACATATTCATTTAGTCATGAGTTACATGGCTTTCACCAAGAAAGCAATGCCTTTGGGTTTAGGTACTCCTTGTGTTTCTTAGTTTTGGTGACATTGGATATATAAAGCATACACAGTCACAGCAATTAAGGGATACTATTCACCTATCTAATGTCTTATCATCAATATAGTGGTTTACAATTCCAAGCACACCATTAGCTGAATAGCGAATGAGACAGGAAGAGATTAGAGGTTAAGTGGCCAGTCCTGCTTGGGGAAAGGGGGTTCTTACCTCACAAAGAAGGTGGGTGGGCCACTAAAAAGGAAGTTTTGGCAGATCCTCCAGGGCAATTGCCAAGGTGGCATCAAATAACAAGGTCTCCTCAAAGGCGAGCCAAATGAAACAGTGGTATGCTGCAAACTAGAGAAATCATCCTTTTTTCATGTTTTGTTTTTGGCATTTCTAGTTCCTTATTATTCTTATTGGTTCCATCCATGATACCTTACTCTCTGTTTGAATCCATCCTATGAGAATGTTTGGATTATGATTGGCTGCAGCTCACGTAATTGTGGCTACATTGATAAGTGTGATTTTTTGAGAGTTCTGTTTTTCTGAAAATAGAGTCAGTCTTATTGTTTCTAAACTGAATTGAAGACTAGACACAGAAGTAGATCCTTCTCAGTGCAAAGATGAACACAGCCAAAGCAAAAGTTTGTAATTTTGAAAGAAGAGTGTGGACAGAACTATGACACTGAATTTACTACTTGCTCTGAGTTGCTTAATGAATTCAAAAATCATAATCTGTTACGTAATAGGAAAGTGAGTGGTGAGTCTGCAAGTGCTGACACGAATGCAACTGAAGACTTTCTGAAAACTCTATGTAAAATGATTTTGGAGGAAAAATTACTTACAGCATATGTGGCAAGAGCAGTCTGAGAGCTACAAGCTATACCATTTAGCCTAGTTGTGAAACAGGCTATACAATCTAGGTTTGTGTAAGTAAATTCTATGATGTTTGTACAATAAAAAAATCACCAAACAATGTGTTTTCAGAATGTATCCTCTTCATTAATACAAGTTGTGGACTTTTATAAATACTCCTCTATGTGATGGAGAAAACTTAATTTACTGAGAACTTTTATAATGAATGGACATTTGAATTGTACAAGTGCTTTTGGGGAATATTGCTTGCCCAATAATTATGTTTATTTCATGTTTACAAAGGGGTCTTCAAAAAGTTCATGGAATGAGGCCAGGACTGTGGCGTAGCAGTTAAAGCTGCTGCCTCCAGTGCCTGCATCCCATAATGGGCACTGGTTTGAGTCCTGGCTGTTCCACTATTGATCCAGCTCTCTACTATGGCCTGGGAAATCAGTGGAAGATGGCCCAAGTCCTTGGGCTCTGGCACCCACGTGGGAGACCCGGAAGAAGCTCCTGGTTCTTGATTTCAGACCGGCGCAGCTCTGGCCGGTGTGTCCAACTGGGAAGCGAAACAGCAGATGGAAGACCTCTCTTTCTCTCTGGGTAACTCAGACTTTCAAATAAATAAATAAATCTTTAAAAAAAAAGTTCATGGAAGATTCACTTTATCTTTTAATTCCACTTAATCATAAACTTTCTGAAGCTCCCTCAGACAGTTTTATAAACAGAAATGTTATCTATATCATCAATATCCACATAGTTCCAAAATTGTGATGTTAGACTTACAATTTTTTATTTTGCTGATGGTTCAAAATCAATACACACTCAGTAAAAACTGTACTTTAAATTTAGAATTTTGATCTTTTCCAAGGTTGGTAATATGCAGTACAATTCTTTATCCTAATACCAGGAATTTGTAGAGAGCTGCAGCTCTTAATCAAGCATATGACTGTGTGGATAAAGAACTGATACTCTACATTGTACAGTGCTTCTAAGCAATGATTTCCCTAGGTTAGGTATATTAAATGCATTTCTACCTTATGATGGGTTATCAGAATGTAGCCCTGCAGGTTGAGGAGTTTTTTGTATATCTCCATCTATTCAAATGTCCTTTGGTATATGCAGAGGATTGATTCCCTGGTGGGTACCAAATGGATAAGGATGCTCTTGTGCGTTATATAAAATGGCATAGAATTCACAGGTAAACTACACATCATCACTTTTACATGTAAACCTATCTATATGTTGACTTTAACATTTAATATGATCATTTTAACAGTTAAGATGGTATTTATAACACCGATTTTTATGGGTTTGGAGTTCCATGACAAATTTTTAGGCTGTACCCTTAGAAGTCTATAGGAGTACATGCAGAACTATACTGCTTTACTGAAATAGACTACCTCCTCCCTCTCTTGTTCCCCCTCTTATTTTTAACTGGGATCTTTTCCCAGTTGACTTAATATATATATGATTAACTATGTTACATAAAGAGTTAAGCATATAGTATAAATAAGAGAAAAAAAAGAAAAAAAGGATATACAAAATGAAAAGTAACAATAATAAACTGTGCCTCGACAGTGAGGTTAAGGGCTATCCAAGTCATCAAGTCATTGATTCTTTCTTTTTTCTACCATCTCTTTTTTTACTTTTATTTAATAAATATAAATTTCCAAAGTACAGCTTTTGGATTACAGTGGTTTTACCCCCCCCAATAACTTCCCTTGCACCCACAACCCTCCTATCTCCTGCTCCCTCTCCCATTCCATTCACATCAAGATTCATTTTCAATTCTCTTTATATACAGAAGATCAACTTAGAATATACTAAGTCAAGATTATAAGAGTTTGCGCCCACACAGAAACAAAAAGTGCAAAATACTGTTTGGGTACTAGTTATGGTATTAATTTACATTGTACAACCATTAAGGACAGAGAGCCTACATGAGGAGTAAGTGCACAGTGACTCCTGTTGTGGACTTAACTTGACACTCTTGTTTATGGCATCAGTAATTTCCCTAGGCTCTTGTCATGAGTTGCCAAGGCTATGGAAGCCTTTTGAGTTTGCCAACTCTGATCTTATTTAGATAAGGTCATAGTCAGAGTGGAAGTTCTCTCCTCCCTTCAGAGAATGGTACCTCCTTGATGGTCTGTTCTTTCTGCTGGGATCTCACTCACAGAGATCTTTCATTTAGTTGTTGTTGTTGTTGTTGTTGTTGTTGTTTGCCAGAGTGTCTTGGCTTTCCATGCCTGAAATACTCTCATGGGCTCTTCAGCCAGATATGAATGCCTTAAGGGCTGATTCTGAGGCCAGAGTGCTATTTAGGACATCTGCCATTCTATGAGTCTGCTGTGTATCTTGCTTCCCATGTAGGACCGTTCTCTTCATTTTAATTCTTTCAGTTAGTATTAACAGACACTATTCTTGTTTATGTGAACCCTTTGACTCTTAATCCTTTCATTATGATCAATTGTGAAATGAAACTGATCACTTTGACTAGTGATATGGCATTGGTACATACAACCTTGATGAGATTGAATTGGAATCCCCTGGCATGTTTCTAACTCCACCATTTGGGGCAAGTCAGCTTGAGCATTTCCCAAATTGTACATCTCTTCCCTCTCTTATTCCCACTCTTATATTTAACAGAGATCACTTTTCGTTGAATTTAAACACCTAAGAATAATTGTGTGTTAATTAAAGATTTCAACCAATAGTATTAAGTAGAATACTAAATACTAAAGGGAAAAGGATTAAGTTGTTTCTCAACAGTCAGGACAAGGGCTGATCAAGTCACTGTTTTTCATAGTGTCCATTTCACTTCAACAGGTTTCCTTTTTGGTGCTCGGTTAGTTGTCACTGATCAGGGAGAACATATGTTATTTTTCCCTTTGGGACTGGCTTATTTCACTCAGCATGATGTTTTCCAGATTACTCCATTTTGTTGCAAATGACTGGATTTCATTGTTTTTTTTTACTGCTGTATAGTATTCCTGGTGAGAGATATTGCAGGGGAATCTGAGCTTATGCTGAGGACTGAACAGATCCTTTGTGTGTTCCTTGGGACAGAGCAGAGGCCAGCACTGACACTGATTGCTTTCAAGGAGAATAGCTCAGCTGTGCAGAATTACTTCCCTTCTGAATAAAAAAAAGAGAGAGAAGATTTACCATGCCAAACCTGGGTGTGTCACCTTTGGCACACCCTTAACCTGAGGAACTGAACAGAGCTCTCTCGCCACACCCATCACAAGCCTCTAAAGATCCACCCAAAGCAGATAGTCTACTTAATCTAGAGTCATAGTATAACGAGAAAAGCCACCACAGTGAGGAAAAAAAAAGAAGAAGAAACTAAAGAATATCTCCACAATTCCAAACAACAAAAGCAGAAATCAAGGAAACAAGGAAGCAAAAACAAGGAAGACATTATGTCATCCCCACCCCAACCCCCATGAACATGGCACTCCAATTCAAGATTAGGAAGATGATGAGATAGAAGAAATGCAAGATACGGATTTCAAAACATTTATGATAAGAATATTTAGAAGTTCTCAAAAACAAATTCTTGAACTAGAGAAATCCTTACTGGACAAGATAGAAAATCTCTCATGTGGAAACGAAATCTTAAGGAGGAATCAAAATGAAATGAAGAACTCAATAGATCAAATGACAAACGCATTTGAGAGCCTTAAAAACAGAAAGAGTGAAGCAGAAGAGAGAATATTGGACTTAGAAGACAGAGCACAGGAAAGTATACAGTTAAACCAAAGAAAAGAAGAGAAAATTAGAAATCTAAAAAATATCATTGGAATCTACAGGATACTATTAAAAAAACCCAACATCTGGGTTCTAGGAGTTCCTGAGGGCATTGAGAGAGAAAAGATTAGAAGGCCTTTTTAGTGAGATACTAGCAGAAAACTTCCCGGGTTTGGAGAAGGACAGAGACATCCAAGTGCAGGAAGCTCATAGAACCCCCAATAAACATGACCGAAAGAGATCCTCACCATAACACATTGTAATCAAATTCACCACCATTAAACATAAAGAAAAGATTCCAAAATGTGTAAGAGAGCAACGTCAGATTACTCTCAGAGGATCTCCAATTAGATTCACTGCAGACTTCTCATCAGAAACCCTACAGGCTAGGAGGGAATGGCAAGATATAGCCAAGGTACTAAGAGAAACTGCCAGCCCAGAATATTATATCTGGCAAAGATCATTTGTGAATGAAGGTGAAATAAAGACCTTTCATAGCAAACAGAAATTGAAAGAATTTGTTGCCACTCGTCCAGCCCTGCAAAAGTTGCTTAAAGATGTGCTATGGCCGGCACCATGGCTCAATAGGTTAATCCTCTGCCTGCAGCCCCAGCACCCCGGGTTCTAGTCCCGGTTGGGGTGCTGGATTCTATCCTGGTTGCTCCTCTTCCAGTCCAGCTCTATGCTGTGGCCCAGAAAGGCAGTGGAGGATGGCCCAAGTGCCTGGGCCCTGCACCCGCATGGGAGACCTGGAGAAAAACCTGGCTCCTGGCTTCGGATCAGCATGGTGCACTGGCTGCAGCGTGCTGGCCACAGCAGGCCACTGGGGGGTGAACCAATGGAAAAAGGAAGACCTTTCTCTCTCTCTCTCTCACTGTCCACTCTGCCTGTAAAAAGAAAAAAAAAAAAAAAGATGTGTTACACACAGAAACACAGCCATCAATATGAAAGAAGGTAAAGGAAGAAAACCTCCCAGTAAAATATCACAGAAAGTTCAAAGCATATATTAGAAATATCTTTGGAAATATGACAGGGCAAAGTTACTACTTATCAATAGTCACATTGAATGTTAATGGCCTCAACTCTACAGTTAAAATACACAGACTGGCTGAATGGATTATGGAACGAAACCCATCTATTTGCTGCCTACAAGAAACACATCTTTCTAACAAAGATGCATGCAGACTGAAAGTTAAAGGTTGGAAAAAGATATTCCATGCCAACAGAAACCAGAAAAGAGCTGGCATGGCCATCTTAATGTCAGAAAAAATAAACTTTAACACAAAAACTGTTAAGAGAGACAAAGAGGGACACTAAACAATGATTAAGGGATCAATTCCACAGGAAGATGTAACTATTGTAAATGTATATGCACCTAATTACAGGGCACTGATTTATTTAAAAGATATGTTAAGGGACTTACAGGGAGACTTAGACTCTAATACAATAGTATTGTGGGACTTCAATATTCCACTTTCAGCAATAGACAGATCAACCGGACAGAAGATCAACAAGGAAACAGCAGATTCAACTGACACTATTGCCCAAATGAATCTAACAGATATTTACAGAACTTTTCATCCTACGCTTGAAAAATATACATTCTTCTCAGCAGTACATGGAACCTACTCTAGGGTTGACCACATTCTAGGCCATAAAGCAAGTCTCAGCACATTCAAAAGAATTAGAATCATACCATGCGGCTTATTAGGCCACAGTGGAATGAAGCTGGCAATTAGCAAGTCCTTGATTCTAAAAGTGTCAATTTTGCTTCTATAGGTTTCATTTTAGGAGTGCTATTAGTTCTCCCAAATCAGGGAGACTATATGGTATTTGTCTCTTTGGGACTTGGTTATTTCACTAAGTATGAAGTTTCCAGCTTGTTCCATTTTGTTGCAAATGGTTTTTTTTTGTTTTTTTGTTTGTTTGTTTGTTTTTTTTTTTTTTTTTTTTTTTTACTGCTGTGTAGTATTTCATAGTGTACATATCCCACTATTTCTTTATCCAG
Organism: Oryctolagus cuniculus; assembly: GCF_964237555.1. NCBI lineage: Eukaryota > Metazoa > Chordata > Mammalia > Lagomorpha > Leporidae > Oryctolagus > Oryctolagus cuniculus. The sequence continues at coordinate 53,593,590 of NC_091435.1, forward strand.
TTTTTGGTTGTTGGGCATTTAGGTTCCTTCCATGTCTTAGCTATTGTTATTTCAGCTGCAATAAACATGGAGCTGCAGATAGCTCTTTTGTTTACTGATTTCATTTCCCTTGGGTAAATTCTCAGGAGTGGTATTTCTGGGTCATATGGTAGGTCTGTATTCATATTTTTGAGGTCTATCCATGCTGTTTTCCATAGTGGCTTTACCAGTTTACATTCGCACCAACAATGGGTAGGGTGCCCTTTCCCCCACATCCAGTCCAGCATTTGTTGTTTGTTGATTTCTGTATGAGGACCACTCTAACTGGGGTGAGGTGAAACCTCATTGTGGTTTTGATTTGTAATTCCCTGATGGCTATAGATCCTGACCATTTTTTCATGTGTTTGTTGGACATTTGGATTTCCTCTTTTGAGAAATACCTGTTAAAGTCCTTGGCCAATCTCTTAACTGGGTTGTTTCTTTTGTTACTGTGGAATTTCTTGATCTGTTTGTAAATTCTGGTTATTAATCCTTTATCAGTTGCATACTTTGCAAATAATTTCTCCCATTCTGTCGGTTGCCTCTTCACTTTTCTGTTTCTTTTGCTGTACAGAAGTTTCTCAATTTGAGGTAATCCCATTTGGCTTTCACTACTTGTGCCTCTGGGGTGTTTTCCAGGAATTATTTACCTCTACCAATGTCTTTCAGGGTTCCCGCAATGTACTTGATTAATTTGATGGTGCTGTGGCGTAGATTTAGATCTTTAATCCATGTTGGGTGGATTTTTGTGTAGGGTGTAAGGTAGGAATCTTGCTTCATGCTTCTACATGTGGACATCCAGTTTTCCCAGGACCATTGTTGAAGAAACTGTCCCTACGCCAGGGATTGATTTTTGCTCCTTTTTCAAATATAAGTTGGTTCTAGATGTTTGGATTGATTTCTGGGATTTATATCAGTTCCATTGGTTTATCCATCTATTTTTGTACCAGTAACAGGCTGTTTTGATTATAAGTGCCCTGTAGTATGTTTTGAAGTCTGGTAATGTGATGCCTCCGGCTTTGTTTTCATTGTATATGATTGCTTTAGCTATTTGAGGTCTCCTGTTCCTTCATATGAATTTAAGCATCATTTTTTTCTAGATCTGAGAAGAATGTCTTTGGTATTTTGATTGGTATAGCATTCAATCTGTAAATTGCTTTCAGAAGAATGGACTTTTGATGATATTGATTCTTCCAATCCATGAACATGGTTGATTTTTCCATTTTTTGGTATTGTCTTCTATTTCTTACTTTAAGATTTTGTAATTCTCATAGTAGAGATCTTTGACATCCTTGGTTAAATTTATTCCAAAGTTCTTGATTGTTTTTCTGGCTATTGTGAATGGGATTGTGTCTAATTGGATTACCTTGGAATGTGATTTGTCATTTCTCTTGGGCACTCTTTCTCACTGAGCTGAGTGTTGCCACAATGTGTCTTGGTGGATTCCTTTTCTGATAGTGTCTTGTGGGAGTTCTGTGTATTTCTTGTACTTGTATGTCTCTTTCAGTCTGTGTATTATGGAAGTTTTTTGATATTATTTCATTAAGAAGGCCTTCCAATCTGTTCTCTTTCCACACCTTCTGGAACTCCTATGATCCATAAGTTGCATCCTATGGTCCATATGTTTCATGGAAATCTTGTAAATCTCCAACCCTGATTTTAAATTTTCTAATTTCTTCTTCTTGTGTTTGGTTTGACTGTATTATTTCAAAAATTTTGTCTTCTAGTTCTGATATTCACTCTTCGATTTCATTTGTTCGAATTCTGAGAGATTCCACTGCATTTTTTATTTGGTCAATTGTTTTTTTTTTTATTTCCAGCACTTCATTTTGGCTTCTCTTTAGAATATCAATTTCTTGGGAGTGCTTTTCATTCAGATCTTGAATCTGTTTCTGATTGCTTCTAAGTAATCTGATTGTTAATTTTCTGAATTCTTTTGTTGGTATGACTTCAATTTCTTCTTATTTAGCCTCTATTATTGAAGATTCAGATTGCTCCATTGGCAAGTTCATAGATTCTTCCTTATTCAGAATTTTTCCTTTGTTCTTTGGCATTTCTGTTTGGTTTCTGACTGGTTTTATTTTCAAATCAATTTCCCTGTGCTATGAACTGCTATGTGTCTGTGCCGGTTGCCAGTGGAAGCAAGCAGCTCCACCTCATGGGCCATCTTCTATTGCTTTTGCAGGCCAAAACGGAGAGCTGGATTGCAAGAGGAGCTGCTGGGACTTGAACCATCTCCTGTGAGGTATGCTGACACTGCAGGCTGCAGCTTTACTCACTATGCCACAGTGCCATTCCCTGTTTATTCCTTTAATGTATTAGTTTTTGCCAATGTCTTGTAGGGTTCCCAATGTTCTCTAGTAATTTGATGATATTGGGTCATAAGTTTAGATCTCTAATCCATTTTGAGTTTAATTTTGTGTAAGGTGTAAGGTGTAAGGTGTAAGGTGTAAGGTGTAAGGTATGGATCTAGTTTCATACTTCTGTACATGAATATCCTGTTTCCCCAGCACTATTTGTTGAAGAGACTGTCCTAGCACCAGGGATTGGTTTTAACTCCTTTGTCAAATATAAGTTGGTTGTAGATGCATGGATTCAATTCTGAAATTTATATTCTGCTCTATTTGCCTATATGTATATTTCTGTGCCAGTACCAGTGTATTTTGATTATAATTGCTCTGTAAGGCATTGTGATGACTCTGACATTTTTATATGTTTGTTTTGTATGATCACTTAAGCTATTTGAGGTCTCATGTGTTCTCATATTAATTTTAGCATCGTTTTTTCTAGATCTGGTTAGAATGTCATTGGTATTTTGATTGGCATTGCATTGAATCTGTAGATTACTTTTCATAGCATGGACATTTTTATGACATTAGTTCCTCCAATCCATGAACATGGAAGATTTTTCCATTTTTAATGTCTTCTTCTATTTCCTTGTTTAATGTTTTGTAATTCTCATTGTAGAGATCTCTGATATCATTGGTTAAATTTCCATTGTGGTTATCTTTCCAATTCTCCCCTAAGAGTGCGATTCCTGTAAATGTTTTTTTAATGTTTATCCCTAGGCCAGTGCAGTGTTTGTTCCCTAATCCACCATCATGGAATCCCTTTGGTCTTTCCTTTTTTTTTTCTAAAAAAAAAAAAAAATCAACTTTAGCAAGACATGGCTTTTAATTGACTGACACAATTTATTTTTAATTCAATTATTAATATAATTGTGTTTATAACATTTTACTTTTTAACCTTAATTTCATTATTTACTCCTTTTTCTTTTCCTTCTTTTTCTTCCTCCTTTTGGATTAATCTTTTCTTGTTTTATTTTGTTTTTATATTCTTTATCTCTATTACTGGCTCATTAGGTATACCTATTATTTTATTGTTCAGCAATTTCTCTAAAGTTTACAAAATGTGACTTTTAGTTATCCCCCTCCACCTAGAAACATTATTTCATTTGTTGTGCAAGAAACTTACTTCTATTTGCTACTATGTATTTTATTTTTTCATGTATTATTATAATGTATTGATTTTGTTATTTAAGATTTAAACAACTAATTATATTTTAAAGAAATATGAGTTAAAATCATCTTGGATATTTATATATATCTTAGAATTTCTATTACCTTTATTTTCCTTCTGTGAATTTTAATTTTCATCTGTATAATTTCACTTCCACTACCTACAATGAAGGTCTGCTTTTTTTTCTATACCTGAAAAAAATTTATTTCACCTTCATTTTTTAAGGTTATTTTCACTGAGTCTAGAATTCTAGGTTGATGGTATTACTACTTCCTTCAGTACAGTAAAAATATAATTTTATAATCTTCTGGCTTATAGTTTCTGACAAGAAATCTGTGATTATTTTTGTCTTTGCTATTCTGTATAAGATATGCTGATATTTTTCACTGACTGCTTTTGATATTCCTGCTTTATCACTGGCTTTAGCAATTTGACTATAACTTGCCTTGATGTGAATGTGAATATGTGTGAGGCCATCCTGCTTGGAGCTCACTGAGCTTCTTTAACTGTGGATTTATAATTTTCATCAAATTTCAAATATATTAAGGTATTTTTTCCTGTTTTTCTATCCTCTTTTTCATTTCTTGTTTACTTGTATTATATATATTTAACACTCTTGATATTGTACTATATGTACTTGAAGAATTGATCATTTTCTTTCAGCCTAATTTCTCTTTTTATTGTTTCATTTGGGTGCTATATTTTACTTGTTTCATGCTTAGTCATCATTTTTTCTGCAGCATTGAACCATCTGCTAAGGCCAACAAAAGACATTTGATTTTCTGCTATTTTATTTTTACTCTTCAGATGGTTAATTTTTTTCTATATTATTTGTCTATACTCATGTTTATTTTAAATACTTGAATATTGTATAGTAGCTTTTCTTCACACCTTTTCTGTTCTTTCAACTCTGCCATTTTGTGTTGTTTTTTATTCACTGATTTTTCCCCCTGATTCTGGGTCATAATTACTTGTCTCTAAGCATGACTAGCAATGCTTACTGGATGTCAAACAGCATGAATATTATTGCCTGAGTATATAGATTTTCTTGTCTTCCTTAAAGAACATTGGTATTGTGTGGATAAGAGAGCTAAATTACTTGTTGATAAGTTGGAGCATCTGCAGGTCTTTCTTTTAAATTTTCTAAGGCAGGTTTAGAGGTTTAGAGCAATATTCACTGTAGACTCCAGGTCTAGTTCAGCTCCCCTTTCAAAGTATTACAATTCTGAGGTACTCACTGAACTCCTTACTTATCTCTCTAAGAACTCTTCATTCTGATGTTAAAACTTACCTTCTTGTACAAATTATTAGTTGTTCAGTTTATATTTTCCAGTTTTACTGGGCTGGCTTTGTATGGTTCACTATAATCATATCTAACCTAATAGAAAAGAATTAGGAGAGTACTGTGTAGGTTTCCAGAGTATGTATTATGTATATCTCGTACCTTTTTGAAACTCTGGTCTATATTTTTTGAATGTAGAAATATTTTATTTAAGGTATACAAACTACATGCATTTCATTGTATTTGATATATACAAATTAAGGAGCATAGTGATTCTTCCCTTCCTACCCTTCCTCCTGCCCACACTCCCATCCTTCTTCCTCCTCCCTCTCCTATTCCCATTCTTATTCCTTACAAAGATCTATTTTCAGCTAACTTGATACACATATGATTAGCCTAAACTAAGAAAGAATTCATCAAATAGTATGAAAAAAAAAAAAAACCTGATCCTCAACAGTCGAGGCAAGGACTGTTCAAAATCATCACATATCAAAGTTTCAATTTTGGTTCTATAGATTATCTTTTAGGTTCTCTATTAGTTACCACAGATCCATGGTTTACATATACCATAATTTCATGGAGAGACCTCAGAAATCTGAATACAGATTTACCCAGTCAACCTACTCCTGGGAATTTACCCAAAAGAAATGAAGTCAGCATATGAAAGAGTTATCTGTACCCATCCCCATTTATTACAGCTTAATTCATGATAGCTAAGGTATGAAATCAACACAGATAAAAACTCCCCTAGTAAGAATGATAAGGCAGATTAAAGCTTGCATTTCTTAGCCTTCTCTCTCATAGCTCACTTTTTATTTATTTATTTTTTACAGGTAGAGTGGACAGTCAGAGAGAGAGAGAGAGAGAGAGAGAGAGAGAAAGGTCTTCCTTTTGCCATTTGTTCACCCTCCAATGGCCGCCGCGGCCTGCGCGCTGCAGCCGGCGTACCGCGCCTATCCGATGGCAGGAGCCAGGTGCTTATCCTGGTCTCCTATGGGGTGCAGGGCCCAAGGACTTGGGCCATTCATAGCTCACTTTTTATAATCAAGAATTGCAGTCTTACACTGCCTATTGTCCATACCAGAAGTAATTTCAATGTTGCATCACCCAGCTTTCCAGTTGTTTATGGTGGAAGAGCAAGTCTGAACCAAATCAAGGATAATAACCTGAAGTTTCCAAACTACTTCAAAGTTTTCACAACTGAATCTATTATGTAACCAGGCATATGGCACATTCTGAGAACTTTATCTAATCCAAATCTTCACTACTCCTGAAAGTAAAATTCAGATACAGCACTTTCTCATTCAAAGTTTCCTTCCTTCTTGTTAAGTGAATTAATTATAATAGTTTCTTGGATCACTTAATCTACATTTTTTCTCTGTATCTATCAGCTTCCTGTGGATCATATTTCTTTTCCATCGTGAATGATTTCTGTAGTCTTTCACTACTCTTTTTTCGGTTATATACTGAAGTTCCTTTTTTTATTTCTGTCTCACCAACATAATCATATATTACTATTTTATTTTCAAATCCAGTGGACACATTTCAGTTTCAATCTTGCCTGACTATTTAATATTTGGCATTAATCTTGAAACAGACTTTCATTTATCTTCTTTTTTTTTCTTCTTCCCATATTAACAGGCCAATCAATATCCTTTACTCTTGTTTTTTCTCTGCCTGTTCCTTGAAAATTGATGTTTCTAGGATCTTTTCTCCTTTCATTCCACAGACTCTCCCTAAGCAATCATTTCTACTCTGAAAAAAAGAGCCATTGAATCTCTTTTTAAACATTTATTAAATAAATATAAATTTCCAAAGTACAACTTTTGGATTATAGCGGTTTTTCCCCCCATAACCACCCTCCCACCCACAACCATCCCATCTCCCACACCCTCTCCCATCCCATTCTTCATCAAGATTCATTTTCAATTATCTTTATATACAGAAGATAAACTTAGTATATACTAAATAAAGATTTCAACAGTTTGCACCCACACAGAAACACAAAGTATAAAGTACTGTTTAAGTAGTAGTTTTACCATTAATTCACATAATACAACACATTAAGGACAGAGGTCCTACATGGGGAGTAAGTGCACAGTGACTCCTGTTGTTGATTTAATAATTGACACTCTTGTTAATGACTTCAGTAATCACCCGAGGTTCTTGTCATGAGCTACCAAGGATAGGGAAGCCTCTTGAGTTCACCAACTCTGATCTTATTTAGACAAGGTCATAGTCGAAGTGGAAGTTCTCTCCTCCCTTCAGAGAAAGGTACCTGCTTCTTTGATGGCCCATTCTTTCTGCTGGTATCTCACTCACAGAGATATTTCATTTAGGTTTTTTTTTTTTTTTTTTTTTTTTTTTGCCACAGTGTCTTGGCTTTCCATGCTTTCAAAACTCTCATGGGCTTTTTAGCCAGATGCGAATGCCTTAAGGGATGATCTGAGGCAAGAGTGCTGTTTAGGACATCTGCCATTCTGTGCATCTGCTGTGTATCCTGCTTCCCATGTTGGATCATCCTCTCCTTTTTAATTACATCAGTTAGTATTAGCAGACACTAGAGCCATCAAATCTAATTGTAACAGTGCAAGTTAGGGCAATGTGACAAAGAAATCAAAACATTGATTTACATAAAGAGCAAAGAATTTTTTTTCCATCCTCACACAATAGTCCATAATGGTTTAGGCTGGCAGAAGGCTTTGTTTTAGAGAGCTAGCTATTTTCCAAATCACTACTTCACCATTCTGTTCCACAATTATGTGGTCTCCATAGTTTGTTTTCAGACATCTACCTATTGGTGAGAAGAAAAAATGTAGAGAAGATATCAAGCTTTCTTATAATTCAGTTAATGGAATGACTATCTCTATATCCTAATTACCGTTCCTACGATGTTTGGTTCCTTTCTGAAATAGATCTAGGATATTTTTTGCAGCACAAGTCTGATAGTATAACTTAATAGAAAGTAATGGCTGAGCTCCTTAACTTGGCCTGTAACTCTCTCTACCATCTAGTGCTAAGTCTCAGTTAATGCTAAGCTGTCCTTCTTTCACTTTTTTAATTCTATAATCCAGAAATTTTGGACTAATCTCAATTTCTTGATATAATGCATTCTATGTCATCTTTGCTTTTTTGTATATGACATTCTTCTTAAAAATATCTTAATATTTTATGGCTCTTTTCTTTTACTTATTTTTCTGGTTTCACTTTACATTTTTCTACAAGTGAATTTTTAAGAGACTATAATGTAGATAATTAGGGAAGTAACTGAAAGACAATGAACAAAATACACTGAAGAATCTTAAAAAAGAATCCTTAATTTAGGAATCTGTTGTTCTTGCACTTATTGGCTACAATTTTATTGCATATTCTATAGTAGATACCCAGCATATTTGACTATAGGCTTAGTAAACTTAATTAAAAGTCATTAAAATGATTTATTGTCCAACTACAAAATGGCTGTTTTTATATCTCTATATTTCATCTGAATGTTGCAGTACAAGAAATGTTTGGGAATTTATTTAGGCATCCCCCAATCTTATCCAGTTACTCTAATTTTTGGTTTTCACAAATACATTTTTTTTTGTGAAAAGATATAATGAAGTCTTCTATAAATAAGTGGAATTAACACTTTAAAAAATGAAATTCTATTGTTTTCATGTTGGAAATAGGTGGCTTAGACTAAGTGTATTATCCAAACACTATATTTATTTTTAATGTGACTCATTAGCTGAAATGCTTTATTTATTTTTAACCTTACTCATCTCCATTTCAACTTGAAAAATCTCTTATGTTGCTGACATTGCCAAAAACATTTCATCAGTCTGTACTTCATCATATTTCAAAACAGGTCTAGGGAGAATTTTGATTTTTCTTGGGAGATTCTGTAATTCCAGACCTACAAGAACTTCAGATTTTTTTTTTGCATTTAGACAACTAACTTCATCAAAATGCTGCCAATACAAAAATTCATCCCTCCAAAATTCATCAAATATATCAGTATGCTCTATACAGCTTTTTATCTCAGAATTTCTTTAAGCATTTATGTTGTATGTGATTGATTCTGTATATCTCTTTATTGTGTCTAGCTTTGATCGTACAATTTTAAGCATCTTCTCCAATTACTCCTTAATGTAGAGGGAATATATTTATTTTATATTTTACATAACACTTAAGACAATTCACAGCACATAGTAGGTACTCAGCAAATAACTGAAAACTAAGAAATCTATAGACAGGAATAGTTCCCCAATTACTGGAGGAGAGATGTTAAGAAGTAACATTTTTATTAAGTATATTTTATTAATTTCTCTCAAAGGGAGATAGTTACTAAAATAATCTCTAAGGTTACTTTTTTTAAAGATTTATTTTATTTATTTGAAAGAGCTACACAGAGAGGAGACGCTGAGAGAGAGAAATGTCTTCCATCTGCTGATTCACTCCACAGATGGCTGCAATGGCCAGAGCTGTGCCGATCCAAAGCCAGAGCCAGGAGCTTCTTCTGGGTCTCCCACATGAGTTCAGGGGCCCAAGGACTTGGGCCATCTTCTACTTGCTGTCCCAGGCCATAGCATAGAGCTGGATCTGAAGAGCAGCAGCTGGGACTAGAATTGGCTCCCATATGGGATGCCGACACTTCAGACCAGGGCTTTAACCTGCTGTGCCACAGCACTGGCCCCTAAGGTTACTGATCTTAAAGAAATGCAAATAAAATAATCTGAATGAAGATGAAAGAGTCAGAATATTAATGGCTGCTTGTGATTCTATCTAATTGATATATACAGAATATGTCATCCTACAGCTGCAGAATAAACTTTCTTTTCATCAGTGCATGAAACATTCTCTAGGATTTGCCATATACAAAGCTATAGCAATTAAAAAATTGAAATCATACCATGAATCTTTTCTGAATACAATGGAATAAACCTATATTAACACAAGAAACTCTAAAAAATATGTAAACACATGGATTCTGAACAATATGCTCCTGAATGAACAGTAGATCATAGAAAAAATGAAAAGGGCAATAAAAAATTTCTTGTCATGAATGAAGATGACAACTCATCTTACCGATACTTAAGGTATACAAAATACAGTGTTAAGAGGAAAATTTATAACAATTAGTGTCTGCACCAAGGAATTGGAAATGTATCAAATAAATGAACTAACAATGCATCTCTAGAACATAGGAAAGCAAGTGCAAGTCAAGGCAAAAATTAGTAGAAGAAAAGAAATAATAAAAATTAGAGACGAAATAAACAAAATAGAAATAATAAACATATGAGAGATGAGTTAAGTGAAGAATTTTTTTGAAAATAAATAAAATTAAAAAATCACTTTCCCAAATTAATAAATCTGAAATGAAGAAATGTTAAAACTGAAACCACAGAAATAAAAAAGAATAATAAGGAATTATTACAACACATCAGAGTATCTGGAAGAAGTCAATAGATTTCTGAACACACACAATCTACCAAATTGAGGCATGAAGACATAGAAAACCTCAATAGATCAATAACCAAGATGGAGAGTGAATATGTAGTAGAGAATCTCCCAACAGATTAAAGCCCAGAAACTGATGGCTCCATGGCTGAATTCTACCAGGCCTTTGAATGGAAAATAATCCAAATGCTTCTTAAACTACTGAAAAGCAGGGAAAGGGAGTGATGCCTTCCAGATTCTTTCTATGAGATAATCATTATCTTAATTCCAAAGCCAGCAGAAGATGCAGCAAAGACAGATAATTGTGTACCAGTATCCCTGATGAATATAGATGCAGAGATCCTCAAAAGAAAACTAGTTAATCACATCCAATAACACATCAAAAAGATTACCCACTATGACTAAGTGGGATTTTGCCCCAAGATGCAGAGATGGTATAACATGCACAAATCAATAAATGTGATAAATCACATTAACAAATTGAAGAATAAAAACCATATGATTATCTGCATAGATGCAGAGAAAGCATTTGCTAAGGTACAACATCTTTTCATGAGAACTTTAAATATTTTGGGATAGAGGGAATATACCTCAGCAAAATCAGGGCGATATATGAAAAACCCACAGTCAACATTGTGTTGAGTGGAGAAAAACAAGGTATTTCCACTAGGATCTTGGAGCCAGTTGGCAAAGCTCATTCTCACCATTACTCTTTGATATACTTCTGGAAGTTTTAGTCAGAGCCATTAGGCAAGAAAAAAAGAAATCAATGGGATACAAATTGGAACGTAGGTCAGGTTGTTCCTGTTACAGAGGACATAATTTTTCTATAGTGGATGCAGAAGACTCAACTAGGAGACTATTGGAACTCATAAGAGAGTTGGGCAAAGTTTCAGGATATAAAATCAACACACAATAATCAATAGAATTTGTATATACAAACAATGTCATGACTAGAAAAAAAACTTCTAAGATCAGCTACAAAAATGTTAAATACATTGGATTAAATTTACCAAAAGAGGTAAAAGGTCTGTACAATGCATATTATAAAACATTAAGGAAAGAAATAAAAGACTATACACAGAAAAAATGAAAAAAAATCCTTTATGGATTGGGAGGATTAATATCATAAAAATTTCCATACTACCTTAATCAATTTATAGATTCAATGCAAGCCCAATCAAAATGCCAATAACATTCCTCTCAGATCTAGAAAAAAAGGCCATAAAATTCACATGGAAACACAAGAGATCCAAAATAACTAAAGCAATATTAAACAATAAAATAAAAAGGTTGGGACAACACAATATGAGATTTCAGAAATACTACAGAGCAGTTATAATTAAAACACCCTGATATTGGCACAGAAATAGACATATGGAACAATGGAGCAGAATACAAATCTCAGAAATTAATACACACATCTAAAACCATTTAATTTTTGAGAAACAAGGTAAAATAAATCCCTGGAGAAAGGATAGTCTCTTTTTTCAACTTTCATTTAATAAATATAAATTTCCAAAGTACAACTTTTGGATTATAGCAGTTTTTCTCCCCCATAACCATCCTCCCACCCACAGCCATCCCATCTTCCACTCCTTCTCCCATCCCATTCACATCAAGATTCATTTTCAATTATCTTTATATACAGAAGATCAACTTAGTATTTACTAAGTAAAGATTTCAACAGACTGAGCCCACAAAGACACAGGAAGTATAGTGTACTGTTTGGGTAGTAGTTATACCATTAATTCACATAATACAACACATTAAGGACAGATTCTACATGGGAGCAGGTGCACAGTGACTCCCATTGTAGATTTAACAATTGACACTCTTATTTATGACTTCAGTAATCACCCGAGGCTCTTGTCATGAGCTGCCAAGGCTATGGAAGCCTCCTGAGTTCACCAACTCTGATCTTATTTAGACAAGGCCATATTCAATGTGGAAGTTCTCTCCTCCCTTCATAGAAAGGTACTGCCTTCTTTGATAGCCCATTATTTCCACTGGGATCTCACAGAGAGATTTCATTTAGTTTTTTTTTTTTTTTTTTTTTTTTTTTTTTTTTTTTTTTTTTTTTTTTTTTTGCCAGCGTGTCTTGGCTTTCCGTGCATGCAATACTCTCATGGGCTTTTTAGCCAGATGTGAAATCCTTAAGGGATGATTCTGAGGCAAGAGTGCTGTTTAGGACATCTGCCATTCTATGCGTCTGCTGTGTATCCTGCTTCCCATGTAGGATCATTCTCTCTTTTTTAATTCTATCAATTATTATTTGCAGACACTGGTCTTATTTATGTAATCCCTTAACACTTAATCCTATCTGATCACTTTGACTAGTGAGATGGCATTGGTACATGTCACCTTGATGGGACTGAATTGGAATCCCCTGGCACATTTCTAGCTCTACCATTAGGGGTAAGTCTGAGTGAGCAAATCCCAAACTGTACATCTCTCCCCTCTTTCATTCCTAGTCTTATATTTAGCAGGGATCACTTTTCAGTTAAATTTAAACACCTAAGAATAATTGTGTGTTAATTAAAGAGTTCAACCAGTGGTATTAAATATAAAGGATAGTCTTTTTAACAAATGGTGCTGGCAATATTGAGGCTCTACATGTAAAGTATGAAAGAAGATCCCTCTCTTAAATCCTATACAAAAATCAGCTCACAGTGGAACAAGTATCTAAGGTTAAAACATAAAATCATCAAATTAATAAAGAATAACATAAGGAAACACAAGAAGACATTTATATAGGCAAAGACCTCCCAGATAAGATCTCAGAAATACAGACAATAAAGGTAAAAATAGACAAATTGGTTTATATTAAGCTAAGAAGAATCTGCATAGAAAAGAAAACACACAACAAAGTAAAGAGACAATCAACAAAATGGGAGAAAATATTTGCAAACTATGCATCCAGTTAAGAATTAATATCCAGAATATATAGTTAGGTCAAAGAACTCAAAAACAAAACAATTCAGTAGACAAATGGGCAAAAAGGGTTAGAGTTGTGGTATAGTGAGTAAAGTCACTGCCTGTAATATGGGCATCCCATATGGATACTGATTTGAGTCCTGGCTTCTCTATTTCTGATCCATCTCACTGCTAATAGCTGGGAAAGCAGTGGAAGATTATCCAAGTCTTTGAGCCCCTGCAGCCACATGGGAGATCCAGATTAATCTCCAGGCTACTGGCTTCAGCCTGGCTCAACCCTGGTACTTGTAGACATCTGAGGAGTCAACTGGAACCATCATATGGAAGATCTCTCTTTTTCTGGTGTGTTCTCTCTCTCTCTCTCTGACTTACTTTCTTTTTAATGATTTATTTATTTATATTTAAAGTCTGAGTTATAGAGAAAGAGAAAAAGAGAGAGAGAACTTTCATCTGCTGGTTCACTCTCACATGGCTGCAATTACCAGGGTTGAGGCAGGCTGAAGCCAGGAGTCAGGGTCTCCCATGTGGGTGGTCGGGGTTCATCTGACTTTTAATAACTCTATAGAAAAATACATAAATGGGCAAAGTACATGAGCAAACATTTTTCAAAGGATGAAATACAAATGGCCAACAGATACATGAAAAGATGCTCAGGATCACTAAGCATCAGGCAAATGAGAGTAAAACCACCATGGGGTTTTTTTGTTTTTGTTTTTGTTTTTGTTTTTGTTTTTTTTTTGACAGGCAGAGTGGACAGTGAGAGAGAGACAGAGAGAAAGGTCTTCCTTTGCAGTTGGTTCACCCTCCAATGGCCGCCGCGGCTGGCACGCTGCGGCCAGCGCACCGTGCTGCTCCAATGGCAGGAGCCAGGTACTTATCCTGGTCTCCCATGGGGTGCAGGGCCCAAGCACTTGGGCCATCCTCCACTGCACTCCCTGGCCACAGCAGAGAGCTGACCTGGAAGAGGGGCAACCGGGACAGAATCCGGCACCCCAACCGGGACTAGAACCCGGTGTGCCGGCTCCGCAAGGCGGAGGATTAGCCTAGTGAGCCACGGCGCCGGCCACCATGAGGTTTTACCTCACCCCAGTTAGATGGTTATCATCCAAAAATCAAAATAGTGGTATGTATGTGGAGAAAAAAAGTGCCCTAATACACTGTTGATGGGAATGTAAACTAGTACAGTCATGGAAGACAGTATCAGATTTCTCATAAATCTGAAAATAGGTTTATCATATGATCCAACCATCTCACTCTTGGGAATACACCCAAAGATAATGAAATCAGAATACGAAAGAGTCATTTGTACACACATGTATATAATAGACCAACTCACAACAGCTAAGATATTGTATCACCCAGGTATCTACCAGTAGATGACTAGATAAAGAAAATGTGGTATATATACACAATGGAATAGTATTCAGGCATAAAAGGAATGAAATCATGTCTTTCGCAGCAAAATGAGTGCAACTGGAGATCATTATGTTAAGTGAAGCCAGCCAGACCCCACAGACAAATATCATGTGTTTTCTCTGATTTGATCTAGCTAATATCAAGAGTCCAAATAGAAGGTATATGAATGAAAGTGAATTGTAATAATTTGATTATTATTTGTAGCCCTTGTCTATATTCCTGCATAACAGTGGTCTTTTCACTTTTTACTTACTGAGCTCTTAGTTAGTGGAGCAATAAGCTTGTGATTAAAAGTAAATTGAAAGTAAATGCTATCCCAAAAATTAAAAGAAAAAAAATGAAGAAAGGAGAATGGAGAGACGGAAGTATCTTTATAGTCTTAGAATTGTATCTGATGGGGCTGGTGTTGTGGTACAGCAGGTTAAAGCCCTGGCCTGAAGCACTGGCATCCCATATGGGCACCAGTTCTAATCCCAGCTGCTCCTCTTCTGATCCAGCTCTCTGTGATGGTCTGGGAAAGCGGTAGAAGATGGCCCAAGTCCTTGGGCCCTTGCACCAATGTGGGAGACCTGGAAGAAGCTCCTGACCCCTGGCTTTGGATAGGTGCTGCTCCGGCTGTTGCGGCCAGCTGGGGAGTGAACCAGTGGATGGAAGACCTCTCTCTCTGTCTCTACCATTTCTGTAACTCTATCTTTCAAATAAATAAGATAAATCTTTAAAAAATTAATTATATATGAAATACATGAAATCTCCATCTTTATAAAATAAAAAATAAAAAAGGTGAAATGAGGGATCACCCTGTGTTCCCAAATCAAGAAAAAATAAAGAAATTACTCCTTGAATCTTCATAACAGATTTACTAATATACTAATTGATGTTTACAGAATCACATAAGGATAAGGATTTGGTGAAAAGTAGAATAGAATTTAAAGACAAGGATATAGAGGAATATTGACAGTGAAGTAAATAAGTATGTCTTTTCAGGATATTTACAATTGAGGGAGTAACAAAAGAATTGAGTATGCTGACTTTTCATGAAGATGGAAAAATGTCAGGTTGACCACCAAAATGATATCAGTCAGATAAGAAAGGCTGGAGATGATGGTGTGGAGCAGAGTCATGTGAAAGTGTCCAAGCTCCTCCCTCTCTTTTTATTCTACTGAACAGGTGTGCCTATGTGAGACCAAATTACAATGAGGGCATGGGAGAATAGGGCTCATTTGAATGCTATAATATTTCTATTTATTTTGTAATGAACTAACGTTCTTTCCCCTCCACACTTGGAAACCAGGAAGGAGAGAAGTTTTTTCTTCTCCCTACAATATACAGTGTTAGATATTCTGGCACAAAGTCTGAAAGTCTGCAGAATAAAAGATAACGTGCCATTGACTTTAGGTGATATGAGGGTTTCCTCAGTAATAGAAATCATGTGTGATATGGGCTGTTCCAAATGTGAACATGAACTTCATATTTGCTGTGGAGAGTTTTTTATTTTCTGATCAAAAATAAGTTTCACATGTCCTTTCCCAAGAATGATAATGAACAGGCAAGCAAAGTACTAAAATTATGATGAAGAGGTTAGAATTCCGATGGCATTCATGAATTCATTTACCCAGGATATTCCCAATATCACAGAACTGTATAAAGTGAATAATGCAGGCAAAGTTCACAGGCTTGTTTTAAAGCAAGTTTTCATTGAAACTTGGCATGGTTAACTCTTGGCCTAGGTTCCAGAGGTGAGCATCAGCAATAAGGGAGATCTCTGTTGACTCCTCTCAAGAATCTACTGTTCCAGAACCCTGTAGCTAATTACATTAACTTTTAAAAACATATGAAATGTCAAATAGTAAGCACATTTTTTAACATCTTTACTCTTATTAAATGACTAGAATGAGATTCATAGTACTACATAAGATCTTCATTGCCTGCCCTGCTGACCCACTCCTCCCACCACACAAATACCACAACCCAGCAGCTTTAAGTTTTCTTTCATGATACCCCCAAGTTATTTTAAAAAGTCAAAGGCCAACTCCCAGAGAAAGATTGTCTTTGCCAAAAATATCTTGTGCTTCCAGTCTTTCAATTTCTATCCACACGGTAACACAGTACATATTGATTACAAATGTTTCCAGCATACTGAAATCTGGTGTGAGAACTGCATAATTGCATGGGTTTCAGATGATTTGGTTCATTTTTTTATGTAAGGATATTTAGATGAAATTGCCATTAGATTATAGTGACACAATGGAAATTTTAGAAGGAACCATATACCTTTTCTAAGTCTGGTAATTTTTCAATGTTTTAGAATTTCCAGACTCAATGGTTTTTCTAGTAGAATCTACTATATAACACTATATAAAACACTGCTTACAATTATATTAAATATATTGTAAATCTATGAGATACCAGTTATTATCCAAGCAATAATAATAAAGAATTTAGAAATGCACCTATATTCACACACATATATATATACACATACCTTCACATCCAAAAAATAAGAATCAAAGTGAGCATTTGGTGCTGCAGTTATGATGTCCACTTGGAAAGCCCAAAACTAACATTAGAGTCCCTGGATTTGAGTCCTAGGTTCATTTCAAATTGCAGCTTCCTGCTAATACACACCCAGTGAGGCAGCAGGTAATGGCACAAGTACTTGAGTCCCTGCCACCCATATAAGAGACTTAGACTGCATTCCTGGCTTCTGGCTTCTGCCTGGCCACAGTTTTTGCAGGTGTTCGGAGAGTGGACCAGCAGATGGAAAAACTTTGTTTCTCTCCCTATTTCTGTTTCTCTGTCAAACAAAAATAAATAAAGTAGAAGATAAGAAATGAATCCTTAATAGAAGATTTACGGTTCACTGTATTATTTAAAAATGGCATTGTATGTGCCTTGGAGTGTTGTGATTTCCACGGCAATGAGGGAAGCAGGCTAAGTAGCTATTTTCAGAAGAAAGAATAATTAAAATTCAGCGGAGCTATAGCCTTCACAGCTTGGTTCCCTGCCAGCCTCAACTCAGAATTTAGTTGTAACACCTGTCCTCAGAAGACAAGTCATTCTTTAGGAGGCAGATCTAGAGGACTTTTGAAACACTGGACCTGGAAATTTCAATGGAAGCTAAGAAATAAGCAGTCGTCTGAATTCAAGTCAGTTTTGTCTGGAAACTTCATTAGGAAAAGAGCAGGAAAATAGATCTTTTTCCTACGTTGAAATCCGGTCTATGTAAATTGAAAATTTTGCAGTTACAGTTTTGCCACTGGATGATGCTCTTGCATTTTCAGTAAAGCAAAACAAAATTTGAATTATAGTTTACCATTTCCCTATTCTGGCAAAACATGACAAGCCAAGGGGTTATAATAGCAAAACTTGAAAACCAGCTTCTTTTAAAAAGAAGCATTGGGAGAATGAGGGCGAAACATGTGAAGTAAAGACTGGAAAAACCTTGTTTATTTCTAATGTCTGAAGCCTTTGGTTGGGCTGATGATTTGATGTAACAACCACTTGAAGTTTTGTTGCTGTTGTCTTCAATAATGCTTTTACTTATGACCCTGTAGCTCTTAACATAAAAAAATAGGCTATGAGGCATCTGTTGCCTCAATGAAATGCTTCATGGCAATTAGAGAATTTGAAGTTCATGCTTTTAGCTTTTTAATTGCAATATCCATGGCCTCTAAGAAAAAAGCAAAGGAAAGAGGATACAGATCAGTCTGAGGGCCTTTTCCTCTTCACCCTAAAGAAATACATTTGGTTTCAGAGTGGTAGAAGAAGATCTAGAGAAGAAAACAACAAGATACCTGTATGCCTTGGAGAAGGAGCTATGTTCCTGTGCACTTGAGCTAAGACCTTTAAAGAATGTAAACAACACATTGTAAACATTAGAAACTCACCTATCTTTCTGGTTTTTTCCTTCATAAATAAGACAACTAAACTCCAAAGCTGTATTTGAAGAATGTAGCATCAAAGAAAAAGAGAATCAATCAGAATTAAAAGAGGAATGAGAAAGTGATGAAAGGAGAAAGAGATTTTAAGGAACTGGCTCACATTATTTTCACAGTGGGAAAGTCCAACATCTGCAGGGTAGACCAGCAGGTTGGAGACTCAGAAAAGAGCTGACATTACAGCTTGAATCCAGAGACAATCAGGCTGGAGATAGAATTCTTCTTTTTGGGGATGTCAACATTGTTTCTCTTCAGACCTCTCACAACATGGAAGGCAATTGGCCTTTCTCAGAGTCTACTGACATAGCTGCCAACCTCATCATAAAAAGATACCTTCACAATGACATCACGACTTCACTATTTACATTTGACCAAATAGCTGGGTATCATGGCCTACCTAAGTGAACACATAAAATGAACCATCACAGACATCAAAAATGTCAGTGAAGGGGCTGGAGGATAATGCGTAGAAAATGCACATGAATGTCAATGCGAGTAGAAAAATGCAGGATGCACAAAAAGAAAATTAGAGTTGTAAGTCTTCAGATCACACAATAGATGGCATGGTTAATGGAAAAGAAAGAAGACTGGTATCGACAAAATCTTCTGTAGAGAAAAGATTCTGAAAACGTTCAGAGAGGAACGCAGTTGCATACAAAAGAACATGAATCATGTTGTCACCAGGGTTGTCATCAGCAACCACTGGATGTTAGAAGACTGTATGTAATCTCTTCAAAATTTGAGGAAAATGTAACATTCCACCTCAAATTCTATACCCTGGCACGCCATCTACCAAATGAGGACTCAAGAAGTAGGGATTTTCAGACATGTGGTAACTCAGAGTATTTGTTTCCAGAGACACTTGTTCAGAGAGTTATTAAAAGATTGACTCCAGAAAATCAAGAGGGTGAAAAAGTATTAAAGGCAACGATTGCCCTTCACATATTCCTGAAGCAACGATGTTGAATTTCTCACTTGCTAGGAACTGTGGATGGAAGATACAGACTCTTGGCAAAGCAAATAGCAGACTCTGGATCAGCCAGGAGGAAGGCAAAGTGCAGAACCAGCTCACTTTCAATGGCAGCCTGGAGGGAGGCAGCCACAGATCTGCTGACCCACAGAGGTCCAAATGCCTCCCCCAGGCTGTCCCAGTTGCCAGGGATAGGTTTATAAACCTGTTCTGGAATTTCTTATTTATGATTGTATGTTTTGGGAAAAATAAAAAAAATGAATATTTTCTTTTCTTGATCTTTAGGAAGCGCACATATTGTTTTGAAAACAAAAGGATAGTATGGGGTCCAGGAAAGGAGGATCCAAGCCAGAAGAAGTCTTACCTGGCAGCAGCTTAAAAGATCCAGAACACTACTTTGCTTTATTGTATCAGGAGATGGAGCCCCATAGGTATTTACTGCAAAGGAGGATTGAATAAAATATAAAGTGTGTTTGAGAGTTGGGGAAACGGAATGCAATGTGGTGTGATATTACAGTTAAAAACACAAATTTCTAGGGCTGACACTGGTGCAGTGGGTTGAAACCCCACTCTGCAGTGTCAGCATTCAAATCCAGCTGCTCTATTTCCAATCCAGTTCCCTATTAATGTGCTTGGGAAAGCAGTGTGGATGGCCCAAGTCCTTGGACTCTTGCACCCTTGTGGAAGACCCAGAAGAAGCTCCTGGCTTCGGATCAGCTCAGCTCTAGCTGTTGCAGCCATTTGGGGAGTGAACTACCAGATGGAAGACCTCTCTTTCTCTCTCTCTCTCTGCCTCCTCTGTGACTCTGCCTTTCAAATAAATAAAAATAAATAAATTTTGGAGCCTG
The DNA here is from genome assembly GCF_964237555.1 of Oryctolagus cuniculus. Classification (NCBI taxonomy): domain Eukaryota; kingdom Metazoa; phylum Chordata; class Mammalia; order Lagomorpha; family Leporidae; genus Oryctolagus; species Oryctolagus cuniculus. The sequence goes on from NC_091435.1 coordinate 53,613,960, forward strand.
ATTGGCTGTGTTTGAGTCCTACCTCCTCAGTGACACACCTGTACTGTGTGACCTTCAGCTTGATACTTAGTGTGTTTCTTCCTCTCTTGCCTTATCTACAAAGTAACTATGGTAGAAATATCTATCTTTTGGACAAGTGAGGATCCAGCAATATGCATTTGTTATTGCCCTGTTGTAAAACTTAGTAACTTATAACAGTGACAAAACATTTATTGTCTCTCGTGGCTCCTGTGATCAAGAACAGGGCAATCCTGATTCAAGTCTCTGAAGGTGTTGCATCAAGAAGTTGACACACACTGGCTCATCCCCTGCCTGGCAGATTGGTGCTGGCTATGACAAGAGGCTTCAGTTCCCCTTTATAGAAGTCTCTTCCAAAGATATTTTAAAGTATCTTTATGACATAGTGGTTGGCTGCTCCAAGAGCAAATAATGTAAGAGAGGAAGAAGGTGGAAGAGGTTATTCTTTTTATGATCTAATATCATAATCACATCGTATCACTGCTACTTCAATCTGCTTGGTAGAATGAATCATTTAAGTAAAGATTTCATCAGTTTGCACCCACACAGAAACACAAAGTGTAAAATATTGTTTCAGTACTAGTTATAACATTACTTCACATTGGACAACACATTAAGGACAGAATCTTTACTTAATATATACTAAATCGATCTTCTGTATATAAAGATAATTGAAAATGAATCTTGATGTGAAAGGAATTGGAGAGGGAGCGGGAGATGGGAGGGGTGTGAGTAGGAGGGAAATTATGGGGGGGGAGACATTGTAATCCATAAACTGTACTTTGGAAATTTATATTTACTAAATTAAAAAAAAGAATGAATCATTTAGTCTGGTTTACATTTGAGGGAAATAGAAGCAAAGGGAAGAATGCCAATGAATTTTCCACATATTATAAAATGACTCAAATATAAAATATATAAAGCAATTCTTGACATAATATATAAATGTTTGCATTATATATTAATAAAAATTATAAATATATTATTCCACTGCTTGGATGCTGATGTATAGGAATGAGTTTCACTTCTGTATATAGTTGTCCCTCAGAAAGTGGTGGAATTGGTTCTGGGATCTCCATGGATCCCCAAACCTGCAAATGGCCAGGTATCTTATATAAAATGATATAGTACTTGAATATAATCTGAGCATATTTTCTTGTATATTTTAAATTAATTCTAAATTACTTAGAATACTTAGTACAATCTAAATGCTGTATAAATAGTTGTACTGTACCATTTAGAGAGTAATTAGAAGGGAAAAAACTTTGTATATATTTAATCCAGGTGTAATTTTTTCACATATTTTTAATCCATTGCTAATTTAATCCATGGATTCATCTTGCAAATGTGGAGGATTCAAAGAACTGAATTTTTATGCAGTATTTTGAAAAAGTGTCATTAATTCTAGTAATCTATTCATGGGCCCTTTGAGCTTTCTAGTATTTCCACCATTATATCTGCAAATAAATAGTATTTTGTTTCGTATTTTTAAAATATTTATTTATGCACACATGGGGTCAGAGGGAGGAGAGCAATAGCTGGAAATATTCCATCTGCTGGCTCACTCTCCAAATGTCCATAAAACCAGGGCGTGACCAGATGAAGCCAGGAGCCAGGGACACCATCTGGATCTCCCACATGGGTGGCAGGAACCAAAGTACTTGGGCCATCATGAGCTGCCTTTCAGACACATTAGCAAGGAGGTGGGTTGAACACATATGTGGGACTTGTATCTTGGCACTCCAATATGGGATCAAGTGTTGCAACCAGCGGCATAGCCTGCTTTGTCTAAACACTTGCCTATTTTCTTATTTTTGAATCTTTGCATATTTTGTGTCTTTCACTGCTTTTGCTGCACTGCTTAGGGTCTCTAGTACAATACTGAAAGAAGAGGTGACAATGGATATTGTTAGTTTGTCCTTGATTTACAATAGCATATTTTCAAATTCTCAATAGTGATGTTGACAGGAGGTTTTCTGCTGATGTTCTGTGTCAGTTCTGAATGTTTCTCCCCCTGTAATTAGCTTTAAAGGAAATTTTTAATCAAATCTGGATACAGAATTTTGATTTTCTCCTGAAACTCTTGAGATTAATATATACACACATATTTATATGTATTTGACTTTCATAGTGTACAATGTAAATACAGTAAATAACCATTTTACCTTTCCTCTTCTTCATTGCATCTTCCTGGATGGTAAGGTCCCATCTTGATGTTTCTAAGTGACATAGAAAAGGCTGTAGGGCCATATCAACTCTGAAGCAAATCTTTGGTTGTTAATTTTTCACAGTGTTGTCTATAGAAAATCCCGTTTTGGGTGACAAGTCTTGACAAATGAAGGCTTGCATTTAATGTAAATATTCTTTTCTAGATTTACATTTTTCTACTATACTCACATATTTGCTTAAAAATGTTCTCTCAGTTTTGGCAGAAACATAAATTAATAATAAAACTTCTATATATACTCTCCATGAAATAAAATTGCAAAATTGAGTCTTTGTGTAGAAATTACTAAAATAGAATTATATGTAAAATTTCATTTTCTTTTTTACCTCAATGTGGATAAACACATAAACAAATGCATTCCACACACTCAAACAAGCAGTGAATTTAAGTAGAGATATATTAGCCTCTTGAATTGACTTTACAATAATTCATTTCACCATTATTTGTTTCTTTTTTCCTTTAAGTAGGAAAGTGGATCCATGGAGAGATGGGATTGTGCTTTCCCTCAGGGTTCCGGAGAAAGAAACAGAGTATCACTGAGGCAGAGCCAGGTCATACATTAGCCTGCACTCAGAAAAGCAGAAACAAAGACTATTTTGTAAGTTTCTTCTTGCAATAAAAGAAAATAAGAAAGAAATGAGCTTTTCTGTTTTCCTTTGGAATTGAGCTCTGTTGACCTTAAAGATTTTACCTTTTCCCTTGTTCAACACTCCAACAGGTAAGAATTGCTGGTGAGTAGCCAATTGGAAAAGTAGACTGCCACCCTGAAATTTGCTTTTCTTCTCTTTTTGACCAAGTTGGAAGTGGCTCACTCTCCCTCCAGCAGTCAGTACTCTGAACATCACAAGCAGTTGCAGGTGTCAAAACCTAGTAAATGTCAAACAAGTTGTTGATTTCACTCACTTTGTATCCTGTCTCTCTTAGGAGACTGAGGGTTGTTTTAAAGAAGAGGGTGTATGGAAAAAACTGGTAGAGTCTTTGTACATGTTGGCAACACATAAAGAAAGGCAGAGTTGGCGAGAAACAGAATAATAATTACTACCATGCTTGGAGTTCCTAGTATATTCCAAGTATTTATAAACATAATTTTATTTATTTTCTTACCACTCCAGGGAGCAAGCATTGTTATCACCAGTTTATATATGCTTAGAGAAGTTCAATTACTCTGGTTAGTGGTTGAGCTAGTGAACACTGCTCACCCAGTTCCCGAGTCTACAGTGACGCTTGACTTTTTCATCCTAGACAATGTGTTTCCATTTACACTACTAATTGCTTGAATAGATTGCCCATGGTACACATTTTTAAAGTAAATTTTAACAGTCAAATATAACAGAAAATGAACTAGAATAATAGGTTATATGTACTTTTTGTGAATAATACTGAATTCAGAACTATATTGTTAAGATTACCCCCTATTTGGAGTTCTATGGTCAGAAATTGTTTGCCAAGAGATCCAAATTCAATAGATTTTGAGTTTTAGTAAACACCACCTTTAGGCAAAGAAGCAGAATAACATATTTTTACAAGTCACTAAAAATAACATTTTGATGTAGATGCTTTCAGATTACATAAATGTGACTGATTGTCACTGGTATAATAATGATCATGAACAAATTACCAAAAAATAAATGCATAAGAGTACCAGTTCCAACAATTTTATTGACTTCAAATTATATCACCTGCATTTACACTGTTGAAGAACTATCAGACCTCCTTTCAACAGATGCTTGGACAACTGGCTATCACATTTCTTTTGTAAAAAAAAAATTATTTAAGGAATACAACTTCATGTATCTGATATATACAGAGTGGGAACATGATGCTTCTTCCTCTACCTCACCTTCCTCCCACTCATACTCCCACATTTCCTCCTCCTTCCTCTTCCTTTCTCATTCTTATTTTTTAGAGATCATTTTTCAGTTAATTTTTATACTCATAAGATTAACCCTACACCAAGTAGAGAGTTCACTGATTAATATGAAGAAAAAAGAAATAATGAACAAAAACAAACACTCCGGCCTCAGAATAAGCCCTTGAGGCATTCGGATCTGGCTGAAGAGCCCATGAGAGTATTTTAGGCATGGAAAGCCAAGACACCCTGGAAAAAAAAAAGAAGACCTAAATGGAAGATCTCTGTGAGTGAGATCCCAGTGGAAAGAACGGGGCCATCAAAGAAGGAGGTACCTTTCTCTGAAGGGAGGAGAGAACTTCCACTTGAACTATGACCCTGTCAGAATAAGATCGAAGTCAGCGAACTCAAAAAGCTTCCATAGCCTTGGCAACTCATGACTAGAGCCTAGGGAGATTACTGGCGCCATAAACAAGAGTGTCAAATTGTTAAGTCAACAACAGGAGTCACTGTGTACTTATTTCTCATGTGGGATCTGTCCTTAATGTGTTGTCCAATGTGAAGTAATGCTATAATGAGTACTGAAACAGTATTTTACACTTTGTGTTTCTGTGTGGGTGCAAACTGATGAAATCATTACTTAATATATACTGAATTGATCTTCTGTATATAAAGATAATTGAAAATGAATTTTGATGTGAATGGAATGGGAGAGGGAGTGGGAGATGGGAGGGATGTGAGTGGGAGGGAAATTATGAGGGGGGAAGGCATTGTAATCTATTAACTGTACTTTGAAAATTTATATTTACTAAATAAAAAATAAAAAAAGAAAAACAAACAAACAAGAAAAACATTGTTCCCCAACAGCAAAGGCAAGGGATGTTCAAAATCATTGCATCTCATAGTGTCAGTTTCATTCCTAGAGATTATATATTTTTTATTTTTTTGACAGCCAGAGTTAGACAGTGAGAGAGAGAGACAGAGAGAAAGGTCTTCCTTCCGTTGGTTCACTCCCCTAATGGCTACCACGGCCAGTGCTGCACCGATCCGAAGCCAGGAGCTGGGTATTTCCTCCTGGTCTCCCATGCGGGTGCAGAGCCCCTAGCCATTGTGCCATACTCCCCTGCACTCCCGGGCCACAGCAGAGAGCTGGACTGGAAGAGGAGCAGCCGGGACTAGAACACTGGGGGCCACGTGGGATGCCGGTGCCGCAGGCGGAGGATTAACCAAGTGAGCCAGGGTGCCAGCCCCTAACTCCAGTGTTTTCTTGCTGTCAGTGTTTCTTCAATCTACTGGGATCTCTGACAGGTTGCTCATGACACTTTCTAGATAATTTTTTTTTGACAGGTAGAGTTACAGACAGGGAGAAAGAGAGACAGAGAGAAAGGTCTTCCTTCCGTTGGTTCACTCCCCAAAGGCCGCTAATGCCGGTGCACTGCACCGATCTGAAGCCAGGAGCCAACTTCCTCCTGGTCTCCCATGCGGGTGCAGGGGCCCAAGCACTTGGGCCATCCTCCACTGCCTTCCCGAGCCACAGCAGAGAGCTGGACTGGAAGAGGAGCAACCAGGACTAGAACGTGGGGTGCCAGCGCCACAGGTGGATTAGCCAAGTGAGCTGCTGCGCCAGCCAGGATTTCTTTTTTTTTTTTTAACCACTATGTAGTATTCCATAGTGTATAAGTACCATAATTTCTTTATCCAGTTTTCAGTTGGTGGACATTTGGATTGGTCCCATATCTTAGCTATTATAAATTGAGCTGAAATGAACATGGGGGTAACTCTTTGAGACACTGATTTCATTTCCTTTGAATAAATTCCCAGGTATAGGAGCACTGGATCATATGGTAGGTTTATATTCAGGTTTCTGAGATATTTACATACTGTCTTCCACAATGGCTGTACTAGTTTACATTCCCATCAACAGTGGATTAAGGTGCTTTTCTCCCCACATCCTTACCAGCACTTGTTGTTTGTTGATTTCTGTATGAGAGCCATTCTAATGAGGGTGAGGTGAAACCTCATTGTGGTTTTGATTTGCATTTCCCTGATTGCTAGTGATCCTGAACATTTTCTCATGTGTCTGTTGGCCATTTGCCTTTCCTCTCTTGAGAAATGTCAGTTCCTTTGCCCTTTTCTTAATAGGATTGTTTGTTTTGTTGCTGTTGAATTTCTCGAGTTCTTCATAGATTTTAGAAGTTAGTCCACTGTCAGTTGTATTGTTTGCAAATATCTTCTCCCATTCTGCTGGTTGCCTCTTCAGTTTGCTGAGTGTTTCTTTTTCAGTGCAGAAGCTTCTCAGTTTGATGTAATTCTACTTGTTAATTTTGGCTTTGATAGCCTGTGCTTCTAAGTTCTTTTCCAAGAAGGTTTTCCCTGTGCCAGTGTTCTGTATGGTTTCTCCAATGTTTTCTAGTAATTTAATGGTAACTTATCATAGGTCTCTGATCCATTTTGAGTGGAGTTTTGTGTAAGGTGTGAGGTAGGGGTCTTGTTTCATATTTTTGCATGTGGAGATCCAGTTTTCCCTGCACCATTGTTGAAGAGATCGTCTTGGTTCCAGGAGTTGATTTTGTAAAAATATGTTGGTTGTAGATGCATAGATTTATTTCTGAGTTTCTATTCTGCTTCATTAGTCTAAAGTCTATTTTGTGCCAGTACCAGACAGTTTTGATTATTACTGCCCTGTAGTATGTCTGGAGATCTATCTGCTATTGTGATGGCTCCAGCTTTGTTTTTATTGTTTAAGATTACTTTAGCTATTTGAGGTCTCTCGTGTTTCCATATGAATCTTAGCATAATTTTTTCTAGATCTGAGAAAAATGTTATTGGTATTTTGATTGGGATCATATTGAATCTATAAATTGCTTTCAGTAGATTGGATATTTTTTGAAGATGTTCATTCTTCCGATTCATGAACATGGAAAGTTATTCTACTTTTTCTTGTCTTCTATTTCTTTTTTTAATGTTTTATAATTTTCATTGTGGAGGTCTTTGAAATTCCAGTTATTCCAAGGTATTTAAACTTTTTTCATAGCTATTGTGAATGGGATTGATCTTAGAAGTTTTTTCTCAGCTATTACAAAGACTGTTGATTTTTGTCTATTGATTTTATATACTGCTACTTTACCAAACTCTTTTATGAATTTCAATAGTCTTTGTGGAGTCTTTTGGGTTCCCTATAGATAAAATAATGTCATCAGCAAATAGGGATAGTTTGACTTCTTCCTTCCCTATTTGTATTCCTTTTATTTCTTTTTCTTGCCTCATGACTTTACTAATACTTCCAGAACTATATTAAATAACAATTGTGAGAATCGGCATCCTTGTATGGCTCTGAATATTAATGGGAATGCCTCTAATTTTTCCCACTCAGTAGGATGCTATCTGTGGGTTTATTATAAATTTCTTTGATTATATTGAATGTTCCTTTCATATCCAATTTGTTTAAGGTTTTCATCACAAAAGAGTGCTTAATTTTGTCAAATGCTTTCTCTGCATCTATTGAGATTATCATATGGATTTGGTTTCAGCTTGTTAATGTGGTTAATCGCATTTATTGATTTCTAGATGCTGAACCATCCCTGAATACCAGGGATAAATCCCACTTGGTCTAAGTGAATGATCTTTCTGATGTGTTGTTAGAATGGATTGGCTAGTTCAATTGGGGAGTGAACCACTGGAAGGAAGACCTCCCTCTCTCAGCCTCTTCTTCTATCTGTGTATAACTTTGACTTTCAAATAAATAAACAAATCTTTTTAAAAAAGATTTATTTTACTTATTTGGAAAGCAGAGTTATATAAAGAGAGGGAGAGACAGAGAGAAAAAGAGATATGCTGCTTCACTCCCAAATGGCCTCAATGGCATGGGTTGTATTATTCTACTTTTTATTCCTTTGACTAAAATACCCAAGAGAAGCTTCTTGAGAAAGAAAAATTTAAGCTTTTACTGTGGAGATTACAGTTCAGGATCAGGCAGCCTCTCTGTGGAGGCTGATTGTGTCAGCTGGAGAAGCATGATCGCTTAGTGAACCAGTAAGCAGAGGGAGAAGCTAGGCTGAACTCAAACTTAAAATAATCTATAATCTCTCATGAGCACCATCTTCCAAGGGTAAACCTACAATGGCCTAAACACCTCACATGAGACCTACCTCCTAGATGCCACAATTATCAAGTCTCCACCTGTAACCCATCAACCATTAACACCAAGACATCAGAGTTTAAACTCTTTTCTGTCATTTTTGAGTAGACAAGTCCTGCTGTACCCATGGCATTCAATCCTTGGCTCCCCAAATCTCTGGTCCTCCCCTCATATAACAATAAATTCCATCTCCAGAAGTCCCAAATTCTTAACTTAGTCCAATATTAATTCAAAAGTCCATAGTTCATAGTTTCATCTGAGAATCATGGCAAACTCTCTTGTCTGTATAATCAAAAACAGGTTTATACTTCCAAGATAAAATGGTGAGGCAGGCAAAGTGTTCTCATTTCCATTCCAAACAGAGGAGACAAAGAATTAGAAAGGTCAATTGGATCAGTGTAAGCCTGAAAACTCACAGTGTTGTGGGGATCAAGAAGCTGGCTAGGCTCAGGGAGATCTCCAGTTAGGCTTAGTCCAGATTCTTGTCTTTCCTTGTGCAAGAATACAACTGCGAGACATGGATTGAAGTGATCAAAAGAGCAGGGTTTATTGAAGGGCAGTAGGATAGCATCTGCTCAGATGTGAGTGTGAGCAACCTTGAGAGAGAATTGTACCCACTCAGGCTTGGATTGTTCTTTTTGTAGGATAGAGGTGGTGCTCAGAAAGATAAGCTAGGCTAAACTTCAACTCAAAATAACCAAGCCTCTTAATGAGAAGCATTCTCTAAACACTTGCCTCCAATGGCCTAAATACCTCGCACTGCACCCACTTTTGAGGTACCATATCAGATCAAGTATCTACCTTTAAGCCATCAACTAAACATTAAGACAGCAGAGTTTATATGCCTTGCACAAGATTTGGGAACAAAAGTCCCGCTATACCCATAACAATATCTCATTGTGGTTTTATTTGTATTTTCAAGATGGCTAATGATACAGAACTTTTTTAATGTATTTGTTGTTGACCGTTTGTATTCTTTCTTTTGAGAAATGTCTTCATATCCTTTGCCCAGTTTTTAACTGGGCAATCGAATTGTTTCTTTTTGTTGTTGAATTTCTTGATCTCCTTATATATTCTGTATATTAATCCTTTATCAGATGCAGATAAAGATGCAGATACTTTCATTAATGTATTGATGTATTAATTACTCAATAAATATTATTAACAATTTTCCAAGATAGAGTGAAAATGATTTTTAGTATATTTATAGAAATTATCTAAGACTCCTGCCCATTCTGATTATAATAATCTGCCTTCTCTACTTTTGGTGTTTTCATCATTTGCCACATAATAAATATTGATAAAGCATTCAAATAAGTAGAATGAATGTAAGGCAATAAGTGACAACATCTTGTGACTTTTTTCCCATTATTACAATTTTCTTTAAGTGTATTCATATGATGTTTTTCTATGCTTATGAATAACCATAATATATAAATAGTATCATACTATATATTTTCCTGCTTTGTTTCTTACTCTCATTTTTTCCTGTTTTCATGCATTTAGATCTTCTTTTTTGGCAGATGAGGAGTACTATAAATTTATCACAATTAGTTTAACCATTGCTCTGCTCATGGATGTGTATAGTGTGTTCATTTCCTTTTTTGACAGGCAGAGTTAGAAAGTGAGAGAGAGAGAGAGGGAGAAAGGTCTTTCTTCCACTGGTTCACTCCCCAAATGGCTGCTACAGCCAGCACGTTGCGCTGATCTGAAGCCAGGAACCAGGCGCTTCCTCCTGGTCTCCCATGTGGGTGCAGGGCCCAAGGACTTGGGCCATCCTCCACTGCCTTCTCTGGCCACAGCAGAGAGCTGGTCTGGAAGAGGAGCAACTGGGACAGAATCTGGCACCCCAACCGGGACTAGAACCCCGGGTGCCGGGGCCGCAAGTGGAGGATTAGCCAAGTGAGCCCTGGTGCCGGCCATCTCCTTCATCTTTTCCTATAAGCATTGTAATTATCAGTGTTGTAATTTTCCTTAATCGTGGGCAAAACTGAAGAAACCATAGAGGAAAACATGGGCTCAGGATGTTTAAAATGTGAGGCAATCTTGGGAGAGTGAGGGCTATTTTTTAATGATGTAGCAGGGATTATTGTAGTGTGGGGGTAAAAGAGAGTTCTGGTAATTGTCAGGTTTGCATTACAAGACAAATTAGAAGTTCAAATAATATGGAATTATAAGATAAATTTACTTGAGTCTAAGAGTTCAAAATCCGTGCATACATTTTATAATATGCATTTTCCATAAATATAAAAACGTTTTTAAGACTGCTTTTGCTGAGCAGCAGTTTATGGTCTTATCTTTTCCCTGCTATTGCTTTGGAAAAGTCATTTTTCTCTCCTACCCTTCTCAACTGAAATTTGAGGCAATAGACTAGAGTGCTGTACTATGAGGTGAATGTCAGGTTAACGCTGAGTTGATTAACCTAAGGCATTGACTTCTCCATTTTCCCCTTTCAAGTCTGCTTGTCAGAATGGTTTTCACCAAGTAATACTTCCTTCTTCCCCTGCTAATTCTCCTTGGGAGGTTAAAAATGAAGCCTTGAACCAGAGTTGCTTGATGAGATAATGACAAATGGAATTATTTGTAGTTTTCATGGCCTCTGTAATATTCCACCTCAAGAAGAGCCTTAAGGTTCCTCTTCTTTCTTTTTGAACCCAAAGAGTTAACATGAAGTAAGGCCTGACTTTCTGCTCTTCTTAACACAAATTAAGAGAAAAGATGATTTACTAGGAGAGCATGAGCTCACAGGCCCAAATAATGGGCCATCTGAAGAGGAGATATACCTCAAAGGAAAACACCAAACTTGAAAATGTAAGTCAACAATAGTAGAAATCTGAGAATGTGGGAAAACAAATTGAAGACAAGAACAATCCGTGTACTAGAAAAAAAAGATATTAAAATATGTAATAAGAACATTTTAAACAAAATAGAAATACTAGTTATCAAAAATACAATAGTTAAATAAGAACACAATAATTGAGATGAGTACTAGAATAACATACAACTACAGCATTCATTGGTGAGCTGAAAGATGACTTTTGGGAACTCTGAGATTAAAAAAAGAGACAATACTCTGTTGGTGGTAATGTGAGCTCCTACAGCCATTATGGAAAACAGAATGGAGATTCCTCAAAAAACTGGTAATTTATCTACTAAATGACCCAGCCATTACACTCCTGGGAATTTACCCAAAGGAAATGAAATCAGCATATGAGTAAATTGTACCCCCATGTTCATAGCAGCTTAATTCACAATAACTAAGATATGGAATCAACCCAGTGTCTGGTTACTGACTAGATAAAGAAAATGTGATATATATACACTACTGAATATTACTCAACCATAAAAAAGAATAAAATCCTGTCTTTTGCAACAAAATGGATGCAATTGGAAATGTTTATGCTTAGTGAAGTTAGCCAGACTCCAAAGATAAATATTTTTTCTTTGATTGTGATAGGTGATATATAGAGTACAGAAAATGTAATGTACAGAAAATTGACAACTTGAGATTTGACTGCCTTTTATAACTCTGAAAAATAGTGGTTTTACTTTTTTTCTACTAATTGAATCCTTTACATAGTGTTGGATTAAGCCCATGACTATAAAATAAACTGAAAGTATGTTATCACAAAAATTTGGAAAAAAAAATAAGGAAGAAAGGGTGGAGGAGAGAGGGTGACATTGTTTATACCCTTGAGGAAAAGTTGTTTTCTACTTACTGTTTTATGAATTCTTTTTGTAACTTTTATTTGATAAATATAAATTTCCAAAGTACAGCTTTTGGATTACAGTGGATTTCCCCCCACCCCATAACCTCCCTCCCACCTGAAACCATCCCATCTCCCGCTCCCTCTCCCATCTCATTCACATCAAGATTCATTTTCTATTATCTTTATATACAGAAGATCAATTTAGTATATACTAAGTAAAGATTTCAACAGACTGCACCCACACAGAAACACAAAGTGTAAAGTACTGTTTGAGTACTAGTTATACTGTTAATTCACATAGCACAACACATTAAGGACAGAGATCCTACATAGGGAGTAAGTGCACAGTGATTCCTGTTGTTGATTTAACAATTGACACTCTTGTTAATGACTTCAGTAATCACCCAAGGCTCTTGTCATGAGTTGCCAAGGCTATGGAAGTCTCTTGAGTTCACCAACTCTGATCTTATTTAGACAAGGCCATATTCAAAGTGGAAGTTCTCTCCTCCCTTCAGAGAAAGGTACCTCCTTCTTTGATGGCCCGTTCTTTCCACTAGGATCTCACTCACGGAGATCTTTCAATTAGGTCATATTTTTTTTTGCCAGAGTGTCTTGGCTTTCCATGCCTAGGCTTTTTAGCCGGATACAAATGCCTGAAGGGCTGATTCTGAGGCAAGAGTGCTGTTTAGGATATCTGCTATTCTATGAGTCTGCTGTTTATCTCGCTTCCCATGTTGGATAGTTCTCTCCTTAATTCTATCAGTTAGCATTAGCAGACACTAGTCTTGTTTATGTGAACCCTTTGACTCTTAATCCTATCATTATGATCAATTATGAACTGAAACTGATCACTTTGACTAGTGAGATGGCATTGGTAGATGTTACCTTGATGAGATTGAATTGGAAAGCCCTGGCAAGTTTCTAACTCTTATGTTTGGGGCAAGTCCAATTGAGCATGTGCCAAACTGTACATCTCTTCCCTTTCTTATATTTAACTCTTATATTTAACAGGGATCACTTTTCAGTTAAATTTAAAGACCTTAGAATAATTGTGTGTTAATTAAAGAGTTCAACCAATAGTATTAGGTAGAACAAATAAGATACTAAAGGGATAAAGTATTAAGTTGTTCCTTGACAGTCAGGACAAGGGCTAATCAAGTCATTGTTTCTCATAGTGTCCATTTCACTTCAACGGGTTTCCTTTTTGGTGCTCGTTTAGTTGTCTTTGATCAGGGAGAGCATATGATATTTGTCCCTTTGGGACTGGCTTAATTCACTCAGCATGATGTTTTCCAGATTCCTCCATTTTGTTGCAAATATTCAGATTTCATTGTTTTTTTTCTGCTGTATAGTATTCTATAGAGTACATATACCATAATTTCTTCATGCAGTCTACTGTTGATGGGCATTTAGGTTGATTCCATGTCTTAGCTATTGCAAAATGTACTGCAATAAACATTGAGGTATTTATTTAGTGGAAGGCAAAGCTGTGTTTATAAGTAAATTGAAAGTATTTCATTGTAAAATTAAAAGAAAAATAAAGAAGGAGAAGGAAGGTGGGGAACAAAGAAATGAAGGAAGGAAGAGAGGGAAATATTATTATACTTTAAAACTTGTCTATATGAATTACATGAGGTTTTAATGCTTTCCTTATATAAATAAAAATTAAATATTTTTAAAATGGAATATGTGAAACACGTGAAATCTGTTATTTATATAAACAAAAAAGGGACAACATATGAACTACAAACAACAAAGTTGAGATGTGATAGAGTAAGTAAAATACCAGCATTACCATAGTAGAATCTAAGATAGAGAAAAATAACAATGGAGCATATAAGCAGTCATCCCTCAGTGTCGGTAGGACACTGCTTCCAAGATCTCTTGCGTATATCAAAATCCATGGACACCTTACGTCCCCTTAATATAATGGTGTGGCATTTGCATACAATATATGCACACCCTAATCTATATTTGATATCATCTCTAGTTTACTTATAATATCCAAATATAATATCAATGTTGTGTAAAAAGTTGTTAAACTGTAATGCTTAGGAACTAATTTGCAGTTAGAACTCAAACCAGCACCCATATGGGATGCCAGTGCTTCAGGGAATGGCTTAACCCACTATGGCACAGTGCTGGAACCTTGTTGAATATTTTCAAACTTCGGATGATTTAGTACACAGATGTGCAAACTGCTAATAGGGAGGGTTGATTTTATTTTCCAAAATAAGATGAACAAACTCAGCGTTTCAATGCAGCAAAGAGGAAATGCATGGAAAAATTCACAATTAAACTAATATTAATGAAATCTAAGAGTGCTCTCCCTCACCTAAAAAAGTACAGAGAGAGAAAAGGAGAAATTCTGAAAACTGTAGAGTAAAAGAATGGTTTGTCAATGAAGAAACCAGAATCAGATGGATATCAAGTTTCTGTACAATAACACTGACAGCAAGAAAACCCTGGAGTTAGGGGCCGGCGCCCTGGCTCACTTGGTTAATCCTCTGCTTGCAGTGCCGGCATCTCATATGGGCCCCGGGCTCTAGTCCCGGTTGCTCCTCTTCCAGTCCAGCTCTCTGCTGTGGTCCAGGAGTGCAGTGGAGGGTGGCCCAAGGGCTTGGGTCCCTGCACCCACATGGGAGACCAGGAGGAGGCACCAGGCTCCTGGCTTTGGATCAGCGCAGTTCCAGCCGTGGCGGCCATTTGAGGAGGGAACCAACGGAAGGAAGACCTTTCTCTCTGTCTTTCTCTCTCACTGTCTATAACTCTATCTGTCAAATAAAAAAAAACACTGGAGTCATTTCTTAGAAGTATTTAAAGAGCTGAATTTTCAGTTTATGATTTTATATTTATAAAAAATTTAAATATAAAATCCAAAATAAATATTTAGCACAAAATGGATCAAAAATTGCTACATAATTACCCACGTTGAAAACTTTTTGGAAAGAAGTTCTCAAATAGAAAGATAAATGAATATTTGAGGAGAAATGTGAAGTAGTATTAAGTCTTGAAAAAGTTTCATTATGTTCAAAATATTTAAGGCAAAACAAAAAGTGAAGTATTTTTATGACAATTCAATTAATATTCTAGATAACATCCAATGAAGCATTTTCTTAATATTTCAACTAATATTCTAGGTAAGACCAACAACACATTGGGTTGGAAGGATAGACAAAGGTCATGAGTACATGAGGAATCTGTGTTGCAGGAATAAGTGACTGGTATCTCAAATCACAGTTCCCCAAATATACAAGGATATAAACAGCAAGAAATGCAGAAAAGGCAGAATAGAACTGAAATAGAAAGACAAAAATATAAGTCCAAAACCATCAGCAATCATAGCAAGTATAAATAAACTAAACAGCACTGGAAAGAGATTGTCAGGGGTTGAACACCTGCATCCTACATAAGAGTGTCTGAATTAGAACCCAGGCTGCACTACTGATTCCAGCTTCCTGCTAATGTGTGCCCAGGTAGACAGCATGTGATGGATTAATAGTTGGGTCTCACCCATGTGGGACACTCAGATTGAATTCCAGGCTCCTTGTTTTGGCCTGACCCAGTCTTGGCTGTCATGGGCATTTGGGGAAATGACCAGTACATGGGAGATCCGCCATTCAAATAAATTTATTAATCAATTGAGAAAAAGTGATTGTCAGACACAGAAACATCCGTCTATATGGCATTTACAAATGCATAAAAAGACAACGTAAAAGTGTAACAAAAAGGGATATATGCAGGAAATACTAACTACAAGAAAGCTAGGGTAGCTATATTGTTGTGAGATACATAGGCTTTCAGCAATAAGCAATCAGTTCATCAAGGAGGCATTATATGGCATTAAAATACATACATTTCCACTTTTGAATTATTTCATAAAACAAATGCTATACTTCTGGTAGAAGCTCAATATAAAACATCTGCGGTATGGGGCCAGTGTTGTGGCATAGCAGGGTAAGCCTCCACCTGCAGCACTGGCTTCCCAGTGGGTACTGCTTCATGTTGCAGCTGCAGAAGTTGGTTCAAGTGCCTGGGCCCCTGCGCTTGCATGGGAGACCTGGATGAAGCTCCAGGCTCCTGGCTTTAGATGGGCCCGGCTCTGGCGATCGAGGCCATTTGGGGAGTGATGGAAGACCTTTCTCTCTGTCTCTCCCTCTCTCTATCTTAAGTAAGTAAGTAAGTAAGTAAATAGCATTTGCAGTAGAAAATGAGTGGGCTACATTCATCCATATTCCTGCTTCTGCATCTACATCTGCTGGAAGATGAGCAATTATGAAATTTTTTAGTATTAGTGAGAACTGTGGTCTCTCTCTGTACTGAGTCTCCATTGTCAAGGCACATGGAAGTATCACCAGATAAGACTGTGATGACATATAAGTCCTTTTCTTTATTTATATCACATTTCATGATCAAGTTTAAATCATGAATGCTTCAGAATTCCACACCTAGGAGTGATATTTGGAAGAAGGCCTTTGGAAGCTCCAGCCTTTCAGTACTAACAGTGGTTGATCGTTAGGGAGCAGGTAACTCCACAGCAGAATAGCACAGTTTGCCTTCAAGTTTGTGGTAGGGAAGCTGTAGCCACTTTCTATTTAAGAGAGCCTATCAAGCCAGAGCCAACCACACACAGCAACAGGATGGCATGTGACAATGGGCACTGGGTCAGTGCTACCACTACCAGATACCGTGATGACACAGTAGTATGACATAAGGTATGTGGAGACGGTACAGCCACATAACAGTGTGCATGGAGGTTCTAGTGAAGACCTCAAACATAACTGTGGCATCTCCATTTTGGGTAACCTCAGTAAGGATCACTGGAGAAGACAGAACTAAAATTTTCTGTCATTTTGGTTGGTGACAATGTCATCAATGCAGTACTTCAGGGTAAAGATTCACTTCTTGCTGTTTAGCCTCCTGCCACTGTTTAGTCTCATGCTTTACATGGTATCTGGGGCATCCACAAAAGGGGAAACATGGTTCTCACATCTGTATATGGTTAACTATGTGGTGGCACTTTACCATGAAGATTCTGACAGTAAGAGATTCAGTGTCATTACTGTAGCTGAGAGGGAAACGTATGACATCAAGAGAACTTCACATACAGGGGCAAGGTGGATCATATTCAGAAATATCATGATATTGGTGTCCGAGTAAATGTCGGTGCTGAGTGCAGAGAAATCTTTCTGATTGATTTATCTGAGCTGCCTACTGCCATGAGAGATAGAACATGGGTGGAAGTCATGAGAAAGCACAAGGAACACAGACTCAATTTTAACCATTATAATATTGAAATATTTCAAGCAAACACTGGGTTGTTGCAATGAAGAAATACTATTTCCTCAAAAAATAAGTATTATACATGTGGAGTTAATAGGCTTACAAGTATATGATGTGTTTTCCATACCACATACAAGTTATATTATAATGTCCCAGGCACACAGATGCTTAAAATGATTGTTAATTTACTGATAAATTCATTCTTGTCATGGTGAATAATTGCTTTACACATTAGTTACTTATCTGAATATATCATTAGACAGTGTTTCCTTTTAACTGTTATTAAGATATATTGGTTGTAATGCAAATAATATCACAAAAATTCTCAAACCTCTCCCATGCCTTAGGGCTTGATGGGTTTTAAACAATAAATGACAAAAGCATTAGATTCTGACAAGCATTCTGGTATTAAGCAATTTGCACAAACATTAGCATATGTGAATTTTAGAAATCTGCCAAATAGCAAAGCTGTTGAAACAAATTAGGTGTTTTTTATTGTTTTGTTTCTTTCTTATTTTAAATTGTTAACACAACTTAAGAATGGTATTTAATTGTAAGTTATAAACAAGACGTAGCTGCTGAAAAGCGATTGTATACATAGGTGTGCCTTTATTTTATGAGGCTATAATCCAGCTATGAAAATCAGCTCTGCTCCATGCACCCAGGGTCTAAACAGATCAGATCTCCGGATCTAAAGGAAATTTAATACATTGCCTGTCTCCTTGATACTCAGTTTCTTTTTGTTTAAATTTCTTAGGTATTTGTGTAAAGGGGAACACCCAGTCCATTTGTTAAGGGCAAAAGCTTATATTTTCTTAGCCTTGTTAAAGACAAGCACAAAGAATTGAAAAGGGAAGTGGGTGAAAGGGAAATCAGAAAATACACTCAGATTTGTTATAACCAAATCCTCATGTTTGCATCTAGGATTGTCTAAGCCACCATGATCTTTTGCCTGCTCTGCCTTAGTCTATTAGTGTTTCAACCCTGTTCTTCTTATCGCACCTTAGCATAGAAGCCAAGATGATATTCTAAAGAGGTAAATCAGATCATATTCTCAGTCTTTAAATCCCTCTAATGGTTTCCTCCTGTACAGAGAATAATAGCCCATCGCTACACCATAACCTGCAAGACTGGATACAGTACTGCCTGCAGCAACAGTTCTGACTCATCTGGTGCTGCACTCCCACCATGCTCCACCTACACGTTTCCCTGGCCTCCTAGAGGGCAAGAGTTTCTGTGTGTGTGTGTGTGTGTGTGTGTCATTGCTACAGTTGCTGCTCCCTCTACTAAAGGAACTCTATTGCTAGATCTTCTTGTAGGTTTCAAGATTCAATGTAAATGTCATACCCACAGATTTTTCTCTTTCCTGAGATAAGGCTATCCCTCTCTATTTCCTCATCCAACTTTAAGTTTTTCACTTCAATAATCACTTTCCAGAATTATCTCACTCACATATTTCTCTTCCATCTTCCATCTCACTGAAACATAAACTCTGTAAGGGCTAAATTCTGGAACAATACCAGGTATATAATAGATGCTTGATAATATTGATTAAAGGCATGAATTATGAATAATTCTGAAGGCCATTACAAAGGCTGGAACAGTATTTATTCAATTTTAAATCTCCAATTAAGTTTTCTCAAGTAATGTTTCCTTTCCTTCTTTTCTTGTAGTTCTAAAGTTTTGGAGAGTGCTAATAATTTCTGACATGTTTGATTATTCCTATAATACTACATTTGAAGAATAGTGAAGTAACAGAATATGTAGTTGATCAATCAAATGTGAAATCACCTTTTTCTGCGAGGACTACATTTTCAGGGACTCCTCAGGAATACCTTGTGGGAGCGTGACTGGGAATCACTTAAATTTATGTGTATATTTATTTAATATGGTTCATTGCCTTGAAGTCTGATGTTGCTTTAATCTTATGGTTGTCCATTTCTGAGAGTCAAAATATTTAATTCACCCAGCACTATTATGCTGTTGGCATTAATCTAGGTTGTCGTCACCTCCCCAGTGTCCATGGAGGATTAGTTCCAGGACCCCTGTGGACACCAAAACTAGCATATGCTCAAGTCTTTTAAATAAAATAGCATAGTATTCACAGATACCCATGTGCATCATCCTGTATACTTTCAGTTATCTTTAGATTACTTATAATAATTCATATAATATAAATGCTATAGTAATACTTGTTATAGTGTACTGTTTAGAGAACAATAAAAATAGATGCCATATTCAGTACAGATGCAATATTTTTTCCATTTTTTTCAAGATTCATTTATTTATTAGAAAGACAGAATTAGAGAGAGAGAGGAGACATCTTCCATCAGTTGGTTCACTCCCCCAAATGGCTGCAACAGCTGGGGCTGTACCAAACTGAGGACAGGAGCCAAGAGCATCTTCTGGGTCTCCCACATGGGTGCAGGGACCCAATAATTTGGGCCATATTCTATTGCTTTCCCAGGTACAGTATCTGGGAGCTGTATGGGAAGTGGAGTGGCCAGGACCCAAATCAGCTCCCATATAGGATGCTGGCCTCACAGGAAGTGGCTTTACCCACTACACCACATTGCTGGCCCATGCAAATATTTTTGATGTAATATTTCTTGAATCCCAAAGATAGGGAATTTGTGGAAATGGAGGGCTGATTGTACTTGGTATACAGAGATTTAACTGAGCAGCACCATCTAAAACTCAGAGTCTATTGGGGTCTATTATACCTAAATAAATGAACTGCAATGTGAGATATATCCTGAACTAGAACTAGTATCTAGAATACTAGAACGTATCCTTTTTCCCTGTGTTTTGTACCTGTTATCCAACTTCTTTTCTAGTGTTATGCATTACAGTGGGAGTGACTATTCCTCACAATAACCTATTATCTATTTTATGAAATAGAATAGAGGGTCTTGAAAATACTGAATATAAAGTAATAAAAAGGAGAAGGAAACATTAATTACTCTGATTTGATCACTGTTTATTGAAATATCATACCACATGCTATAAGTAGTACAATTATTATGTTTTTACAAATATTTGAAAAATCTATTTGAAAGTCTGAAGGACAGACAAAAAGACAGAGAAATCTTGCATCCATTTGTTCATTCTTCAAATGCCTACAACAGCCAGAGCTGGGCTAGGCCAAACAGAAGCCAGGAAAGCCATTATGGTTGTCCATAACATGGATGAACCATGAAAATATTATGCTCAGGAGCTAGTGCTGTGGCACAGTAGGTTAAAGCCCCAGTCTGCAGCACCAGCATCCCATATGGACACCAGCTTGAGTCCCAGCTGCTCCACTTCCAATCTAGCTCCTTGATAATGTGCCTTGAAAAGCAGTGGAAGATGGCCGAAATCATTGGGTCCATGTAGCTGCATGGGAGATGTGGAAGAAGCTCCTGGCTCCTGCTTCAGATCAACTCAGCTGTGGTTATTGTGGCCATTTGGGAGAGTGAACCAGCAACACCTAGTTATTTCCCATTTTTTTATTATGACTACAACTACTATGTCTGCCTTCCCACTGGTCGTGAAATTGTCTCTCATTGTGGTTTTGATTTTAATTTCCTCTGCAATTAGGGAAGCTGAACATCTTTCTATATGTATGTTGACCATTTATATACTTCTTTGGAAAAATATCTATTTAATTTCTTCCTGTGCTTTTTTTCCAAAGGAAACCACTTATTTAGTGAGTACAGATTTCCTGTGTATAGCTTTAGGGATATAATGATTCATCCCATCATTCCTGCCCTCCCAATCCCAATCCCACACCGCCTACTCTTCCCTCTCCCATTCTCAGTCCCATTCTCCATTAAGAGAATTCTCCTATTCCTTGACAATCAAAACTAGGGTTGTTCAAGTCATTGTTTCTCAAAGTATCAATTTCACTTCTAAAGATTTCCTTGTAGGTTCTCTGTTAGTTGTCACAGATCATGTGGTATTTATCCCTTTGGGACTGGCTTATTTCACTAAGTATGATGTTTTCCAGATTTATCCATTTTGTTGCTAATGACTGGATTTCATTTTTTTTTTACTGCTATGTAGTTTTCCATAGAGTACATATCCAATAATTTCTTTATCCAGTCTTCAGTTGACAGGCATTTATGTTGATTCCATGTCTTAGCTATTGTAAACTGAGGTGCAAAAAACATAGGGGTGCAGATAGCTCTTTTATTTGCTGATTTCATTTTCCATGTATAAATTCCCAGGAGTGGGATGGTTAGGAGTGGGATGGCATATGACAGGTCTATATTCAGATTTCTGAGGTATTCTCAAACTGATTTCCATACTGGTTTTACCAGTTTACATTCCCACCAACAATGGATTATGGTACCTTTTTCCCCACATCCTTGACAGCATTTGTTGTTGATTTCTGTATGAAATGCCATTCTAACTGGGGTGAGGTGAAACTTAATTGTAGTTTTGACTTACATTTCCCTGATGGCAAGTGATCCTGAGCATTTTTTCATGTGTCCATTGGCCATTTGGATTTCCTTTTTTGAAAAATGTCTGTTTAAGTCCTTGGCCCATTTCTTCACTGGGTTGTTTGCTTTGTTGTTGTGGAGTATCTTGATCTCTTTATATATTCTGGTTACTAATTCTTTATCAGTTGCATTGTTTGCAAATAATTTCTCCCATTCTGTCAGTCAGTTGTCTGTTCACTCCTCTGAGTATTTATTTTGCAGTACAGAAGCTTCTCGATTTGCTGAAGTCCCATGCGTTGATTTTAGGTTTGATTGCCGGTTCCTCTGGGGTCTTTTCAAGAACTCTTTGCCTGCACCAATGTCTTTCAGGGTTTCCCCAATGTTCTCTAGTAATTTGATGGTATCAGGTTGTAGATTTAGGTCTTTAATCCATTTTGAATGGATTTTGTGTAAGGTATATGGTAGGGGTCCTGCTTCATAATTTTGCATGTGGATATCCAGTTTTCCCAGCACCATTTGTTGAAGAGACTGTCCTTGCTCCTTGCTCCAGGAATTGGTTTCAGCTCTTTGGTCAAATATAAGCTTGTTGTAGATGTTTGGATTGGTTTCTGGCATTTCTATTCTGTTACATTAGTCTATCCATCTGTGTTTGTGCCAGTACCAGGCTGTTTTGATTATAACTGCCCTGTAGACTATCTTGAAATCTGATATTTTGATGCCTCTGGCTTTGTTTATGTTGTATAAGATTTTTTTTTAGTTATTCGAGGTCTCCTGTGCCTCCATATGAATTTCAGTATTATTTTTTCTAAATCTGTCTTTGTTATTTTGATTGTTTTTTTGCATTGAATCTGTAAATTGCTTTTGGAAGAATGGATATTTTGATGATATTGATTTTTCCAATCCATGAACATGGGATATATTTTCTTTTTTTTTGGATCTTCTATTTCAGCCACTTAATATACATTCTTTTCACTAGATCCATATCCAAATGGCTTCCATAGCCAACACAGCTCACGTCAAGAGTCTTGAGCCAATACTGATGTCATACATAAGAGTGTTATTTAAACACCAAGAGTCACTGTGCACTAAATCCCCATGCAGGACCTCTGTCCCCAAAGAGTTTACCATGAAACTTAATAGTAAAACTTGTTCTCAAGAATCATTTCCTTTTAGTATATTAAAAGGAGGATATTATTATAACTTATAAGTAATAGTTATGTCTAAGAGCTCACAAAGGATGCATCATCCTTAGATTCTTCTTCAAAGAAAATTAAGTTGCTAAAAGGAAAGGCTGGAGAGGAAGAAAGCGAAAAGGGGAAGGGGGCATAAAAAGCAAAATCACCTTAAAGAAGCAATAATAAAGATCAGCCTTTGTATAGACTATAGACTGTTGAGGAACACATTTCTTCATTTTCTTTACTCGATTTTTTTTTCTTTTTCTTTCTTTTTATTTTTATTTCTTGAATAACACAAGAGAGGGAGCAGGAAGAGGGGGAGAATGGGTGGGAGGGCAGGTATAGTGGGAAGAATTTATGAGATACAAATTAAAAATAAATAAATAAATAAAAGAATGTTGTCTTGCTGAGACTCATATCTTTTTTTTTCTTAATTATTTGCTTGTTTGTTTTAAACCCTTGATTACCTTCCAGAATTCTGATAAAGTTGATTCTGGTGGGTTATTTTTTGCCTTGCCTGAGGAATACTTTTCTGGAGGTTTTTACTCTGCGTTTTCCCCCTGATGTCACTCCTAGACTAGGCTTTTGTTAAAGTAACAACCTTATCCCCACATTTCAGTGGCCAAACGCTACAAAAGTTTATTTCTTGCTCATGATCCGTATCTATTGCTGGTAGGTTGGGAGCTCTGCACCTTTCTACCGTATTTCAAGACTCAGTATGACAGAAGAGCTATGACTGAGGGGAAAAGAATGTGGCAATAACTCACTAACTGTTCACTCTTCAGTGTGGAAGTGACCTAGTCACATTTTATCAGCCAAAGCAACTCACAAAAATATGTCTAACTTTGAATGGTGTGGGAAAGTGCACTCCTTGTAGGTGAGTAGAAGGAGAGAGAACGGAATACTTATGAACACCAACAATTTGCAAAGAATTTTGAGGATTTTCCTATTATGGTTATAGTTAAAAGTATTACATTAAAAAGTATGAGTCTCACTGGAAAGTAAATGGTGAAGTATGAGTATAGGAGGTGATAACTTTGTGGGGGCTGTGAGAGTGTATTAAATGTTTGAAACAGTCATCATATGTAGGTAATGTGATATTGTGTTAATTTAAAAATAAAAGTTCTTAAACATTGTTGAGGGCCCAGCTGAAATTTGTTATGTATACATAATACAATAATGATTGTGGGATAGTCTCCAGTAATCCTTCATAGCTCAAGATGAAATATATTCAGTATTACAGAGTGAACAACAATATAAAATATCACTAAAATAAAAGTAGAGGGTATTCTTAAATTTCAGTAATTTTTGCTAATTTGAGTTTCTTTTTTTTTTTTTTTCCTTCTCACTGGCTCATTTAGCAGTTTTGGACAATTCAATCTTACTTATTCTAGTTTAAACAAATCCAAATGTAACAAATTGAAAACTACTGGGGGAGACTTGCTTGGCCAGTTGATTGGCCCACAGAATGCTATTGACAAGATATACTTCTTGGCCTCCAGTAGGAATATTTAAAATAGTTTCTATCATAAAAATATATATGTTGGGGCCGACGCCATGGCTCACTTGTTTAATCTTCCCCCTGCAGCACTGGCATCCCATATGGGCACCGGGTTCTAGTCCCGGCTGCTCCTCTTTCAGTCCAGCTCTCTGCTGTGGTCCGGGAGTGCAGTGGAGGATGGCCCAAGCGCTTGGGCCCCTGCACCTGCATGGGAGACCAGGAGGAAGCACCTGGCTCCTGGTTTCAGATCTGCATAGCTCTGGCCATAGTGGCCATTTGGATGGTGAACCAATGGAAGGAAGACCTTTTTCTCTGTCTTTCACTGTCTATAACTCTACCTGTCAAATAAATAAATGAAAATAAAAAATATTTTAAAAATATATATGTAACAACTTCTATTCTTTCACCTTTGGAAGCTTATGAAAGGCAAGAGAAACAAAAAGGAATGATGAAAGAAACAATGTCTTGCAGATTGAGGAGGAAAAAGTAAGAGATTTAAGAATTGATTACCAGGTACTCTATACTTGCACTGACAGTGTAGTGAGGAAAGACAATTATATTATGTGAATCAGAACTAACTACTCCTTTGGAATAGTGGATAGAGTGGCAGTGTCAAGTGTGGATCTGGACACAGGAGGGGCTGTCTGATTGCCAAATCTGGAAGAATTCTGAGACGTTGATGGTTAAATGTAGGAGGAATATCCTGGTCAATTGCTAAAACCAAAATCAAAACCTGAAGGACATAAACAGATAACTGCTTAACACTTCTTTTTTTAAAAAAAAAGATTTATTTATTTATTTGAAAGTCAGAGTTACACAGAGAGAAAAGGAGAGGCAGAGCAAGAGAGAGAACGAGAGAGAGAGAGGTCTTCCATCTGCTGGCCCACTCCCCAGATGAGTGCAATGGCCAGAGCTATGCTGATCTGAAGCCAGGAGCCAGGAGCCTTTTCCAGGTCTCCCACGTGGGTGCAGGGGCCCAAGGAGTTGGGCCATCTTCTACTGCTTTCCCAGGCTATAGCAGAGAGCTTAATTGGAAGTGTAACAGCTGGGACTCGAACCAGAGCCCATATGGGATGGTAGCACTACAGGCGACGGCTTTACCCGCTATGCCACAGCACCAGCCCCATGCTTAACATTTCTTTAATTCTACCCTGTTGTGACCCATATGACAATATTAAGATAGGACATGAAGTGTAGTTGTCATGTAACATCACCAGCTTTTCCCACCCGTCTACCAACCCCAGCCTCATCACCTTCTCCTAGTTAAAGCTCTGAGTAAGATATGCAACTGAAAGAGCAACAGCCTTCATAGAAGGCTTTAAGGGGCTATATAGGAAGTTTTTTAGAACTCTTAATACAGGTGCTTGAAAAATAAATTTCCAGCTATCTGTCTTGAAAAGTTTGATTCCATTCTAAAGATCGACTGTGTTTATTAATTCAATGAGACTTTTCTGAGTCCTCCTGGAGACAACATCCAGGCTAGTCACACAAGGGAATACTTACGAGTCATCTGAATGTTAAGTGGTTGTTGTCTTTATAAACCTCAAACTATAGTAAAAGGTAAATGAGGGGTTGTAGAACCCAGGAGACTTTTGGATAAAATAATGCTCAAGTTAACTGGGGAGATCATCAAAGGTTTAATGAAAAAGTTAGCACTTTAAATGCTGCTACAGTATGACCAGATGACACTAAAATGAAAACAAGTGTTCTTACATGCAGAAGAAATGATGTGAGCATAGTTGAAGGAGAATTATGTATAAAATAGAGCATAATAGTTTAGCCACATAAGGGAATGCCACTGACCTGTAAGAGATAAAATTATATATAATGTTCATGGGACTAAAATTAGCTAAGATAACTCTGATTACTAGGCTATAGATAATGTGTCTTAATTGATTGATGGTAGAAGATATCCAAGGCTTTAGAACACTTCCATGTTATGACAGAAATTATATTTAAGAATAATATGACTTTCATTGCTATCTGGAGTAGTCTAAAGTGACTGGAGATTAGAGGTCAAGGTAATTGTTTCATAGATTAGATAAGAGGACTTGAATGAGTAGGTTGTAGAGGGAAGGGAAGTAGCATAAAAGCATGTATAGACAGACTTGGTAGGTGATTGGGTAGAAGGAAAGGGATGGAAGATGATTTGAGCAACAGTGATGGGAGCTCTTAATGATGTCACTAATAAAAACAGAAGAATGAAAAGAATGAAGAACCAGCCAGAAAGAGATGTTAGTCTCTTCTCCCAGATACATTGGGCAAATCATCTGAATTCTGAGTCTCATTAAATTTCAGCAGATTAAGGAGAGTTGGAATTTTTAAATAGTTGTTAATAATTCTTACAGTTCTGGGTTGATTTTTTGAGGGAAGGAAATGAGTTCATGTTGGGGTATATTGAGTTTGAGATATATATGAAAGAGCCACTGGCTATGTCCAACATGCCAGTAAAACTTAGCATTTGGAAATGAGGAAATATGGAGGTGCTGAATACTTAAACTTTCTTCAAGACCATTTGGATTCCATGTTGATTTGTACAAAGTGTTATGGAGAGGTCTCCTTTGGGTAGCAATGGTGTACATCTGGATCACATACAAAAGCATATCTTTAAAAAATGGTGCAAAAATGATAAAGTATGTTTAGTTAGAAACAGATGAAAAAATATCTTTTAGTATTGTTAAAGGATCTAAAGCTACTTCTAGTGATTTGATTTTTGTGAAAGTTTAAAGGTTGAACTTCACAGGTATCAAGTTATTATTAAAGAATTTATTACTTATTAATAAAGCCATTGTTAGCATTGAAAACAATTTTGTCCAGAAAGCAAGATTATTTTCATAAAACAGCCTCAGGTGGAATAATGGAAGTTCAATGTCTCTGAATACTAAGATGAACTCACCAGCAGAAAGGGAGGAGTAATGCAAGAGACATGAAAAAGGAAATATGATAAAACTGGGAAAATATATTCTTCCTTTCGTTTCCATCTATGTTTACAAAAGAGGAAATTAGAAGCAACAACTTAAAATTTCTTAGTGTTTAGACTCCAGACATAGTGAAAAATGAGGTGTCTTTTTCACTATGGCACACATTCTTCAGCACTTCATGTAATATTCAGTCATGATTTTGGAGAAAATGTTGAAAAAGAGAACCACACACTGAGAACCTTTGTACTTCTTTGTATTCACATTTAGACAAGTAAGTCATGTCTGAGGTGTGTGAATGCACAGATTTAATTTGGAAATTTCTATTCTTTCACAGATGCTGTGGAGGAGAGACCACTGTCCTCTTCAAATACTGTATGTATCACAGTTCCTGTATTTCTGAGGTACAGAATAGTCTCTCTAGGTGGAGAATTATGGAGAGATTTCCAAGGTTTTCCTCATATGCTAATCTAATGAGTTACAATAGCATTCAAATTTTACTTTGAGCTAGTCCAGTATCCTAGTTTTCATGATCATGTATAATCTTCCCTTGAGTGCAACCTAAATATTACACTTAAAAATATAGTTAAAAGGAAGATAGGTCAGGGTACAAAGAGACTGTGACTTTAGTTGTGCCCACACGTCCACTCTGTCTGGCTCTCTCAATGGTGCCAGTTGTCACGTCCTATGCAAAGGCACACACAGCAAGGGACTCATGTCTTCGTGCTAATGGAACTGGAAGTGGATCCTCCCCCAGTGGAGCTGTGAAATCACAGCAGCCACTGCCAACAACTTAACTTAGTGAGAAGCCTTGCAACATAGGCGCTAAATTCAACTATGCCTGGAGTCTGGCCACACTGAAACTGCGATAAAATGTGTATTGCTTTAAACCATTACATTTTGGAGAAAAAACTTCATAGAAATAATAATGAATACATTTTCTTCTTGCTAGAGATGAACCAATATTAAACTTGAAACACATTTTTTTACTATTTCATTATCCATTTAGTAAACACTCCTACGAACCAACAAGAATATCTATTGACGTTGAAGAAGTTCTTTTTTAATATCTTTTTTTGTTTTTTTTTTTATCTTTTTTCTAATTAAACCTTTTATTTAATGAGTATGAATTTAGTACAAATTTCATAAATGTAACTTTAGGGATATAGTGATTCTTCCCACCATACCCACCCTCCTATCCCCATTCCCATCCCACATCCTCCTCCCTTTCCTATTCCCAGTCCCATTCTCCATTAAGATTCATTTTCAATTAACTTTATACTCCAAATACCAGCTCTATACTAAGTAAATATTTCAACAATTTGCACATACACACACACAAACTGTTTGAGAATAAGTTTTACAGCTAAATCTCATAATACAACTCATTGAGGACAGAGGTCCTGCATGGGAAGTGCACAGTGATTACAGCTGTTAATTTAGCAATTAACACTCTTATGTATGACATCAGTGATTACCCAAGGCTCTTAACATGAACAGCCAAAGCTATGGAAGAATTTTGAATCTACAATCTCATCAGTATTTAGACAAGGCCACGAGCAAAATGGAAATTCTCTCCTCCCTTCAGAGAAAAGTACGTCCTTCTTTGGTGGCCACTTCTTTCCATGCAATCTCACAAAGATCCTTCATGTAGGACATAATTTTGCCACAGTGTCTTGGCTTTCCATGCCTGAAATACTCTCACAGGCTTTTCAGCCAGAACAGAATGCCTTAAGGGCTGATTGTGAGCTCAGGGTGCTGTTTAGAGTGATTGTCATCCTATGAGTCTGCTGTGTGGACTGCTTCCCATGTTGGTACATTTTGTCCTTTTTAATTCTATCTGTTATTATTACTAGACACTTGATCTTATTTATAACATCCCTTTAACACTTAATCCTATCTGAATACATTTTCTTCTTGCTACAGATCGACCAATATTAAACTGGAAACATTTTTTTTTAAGTCAAACATGCTTCTGGAGGACCACATGTTTATCCCCAGAAGAGTAAGGATTTAAAAGACTGTATTAAGGGTGAAATAAGTGAAGTGACATGGATTTTTTCTATACAGGGTAGATAATATCTTGCATGATAGTAATATTTATTGAGGTCTGTTCTGTATCCTGCAGAGATATATCAATAGCAGTCTTGTGGACTAAATAGGAATCGTATATACTAAACCATTCTATGTCCTCCCTTTTTTTTTAACCAGTAACTGAATATATAAATATGGCACCATATTCAGGCTGATGATGTTATATGTATTTTTTGTGTGCACTTAAATTCTCTTTAGAAATGTTAAGAAGCTACTGCACTACTAATCTGGGATTCTGTATATTAGTCTAATATGTTCTACTCTATCACACCATTAATTGATAATGTGGAATGCCCAAGACTTTTTAAATTTCAGTTTTTGTATTCAGAATGAGTTTTGTTTTGTGGGCATTACGTTTGTTGTTTGTATTCTTGTCTTAACATAATTTTCTCCAAACTGTATACTAGGCCTCTTCTGTGAATCTAGAGAATTATTACAATGGTGAATCAACATGTCTATGTGATGCAGATCTCACATTCATAAAGGCATCTGAAATTCACATTTCTATGTAATCTTCAATGGGGTTATAAACACATTCATCACTGAATGTTGAGCTTGGGCTTATGACTGGAGCCTACTGTGGATACATATTTATAGTAATTTTGTACAAGTATGGAAATTTATATTGCATATAATTTTTGCATGAAAAGATTATTTTACTGAGTAGTTTTAAATAATTGAAAATTTTAAAAACATTATGTTGGTGTTTTAAGAGTTTTAGTATATGGGGCCAGCACTGTGGCACAGCGGGTTAAAGCCCTGGCCTGAAGCCCCGGCATCCCATATGGGCACTGGTTTGAGACCCGCTGCTCTACTTCCGATCCAGCTGTCTGCTATGACCTGGGAAAGCAGTAGAAGATGGCCCAAGTCCTTGGTCCCCTGCACCTGCTTGGATACCCAGAAGAAGCTCCTGGCTCCTGGCTTCAGATAGGCACAGCTCTGGCGGTTTGCGGACAATTGGGGAGTGAACCATCAGATGGAAGACCCCCCCCCCCACCTCCCTTTCTCTCTCTCTCTCTCTGCCTCTCCTCTCTCTGTGTAAATCTGACTTTCAAATAAATCAATAAATCTTAAAAAAAAGAGTTTTAGTATATTGGAAATCTTAAAACACAGTGGTGGGCAGGGCACCTGGATGTGTAGAAGTCTAGAGAAAATCACAACTGCTACTTAGCTGGGACGCAGCAGGCTGCCTTCCCCTGTTCTCCCTTGCCAACTTTAGAGAAGGCTGGGGGTGAATTTGGTTGGAGGATATAGACAAGAGGATTCTTGCTAAGAATTCCATTTTCAATGTTCTCTGAAGTGTTAAAGCAACTGCTTTACGAAAACTTTGCTGTTTTCTTCAAGCAAAATCTTTGAAGTCCTCTTCATTTTCTTGATGCATCCACACTCATCTTTTTTAAACTGCATTATAAATTTAAGTGATTGCATGTTTCTTCTCCATCTGCTTTCTTCCATTTACCGTTAAGCTACATTAGCTTCTGCAAGATAGAAAATGTGTCACCTTTGCTTATCTCCCGTCTGAGTCGCATCCCAAGGACTTAATAGTGGAATTCTAGACACCTCTGCTGAACAAATGAGCAAACATGAATGAATGAGGAGGATTTTTCTTGTTCCCTTGGTGCATCAGTGTATGCAGGAGCCTTCCTATTTGTATACATTGCTGTACTCTGCACTAATCCATCTGTTCCATGAGAGACATACTGGTTGTCTGGTATGCACAGCACTGGGATAGGAAACCTAAGATATGGAAAACCAGAATCTGAGTGTCCTACCTTCAAGGAACTTGTCATCTATTTCATCTTTGAAAGCCCAACTGGAAAACAAGTGTTCCGTTTGTCATATACGTATCTAACAGGCTGTGATGCAAAAAGCAAACACTTAAGCTGTCCATTAATGAAAGAAATCCCCTCCTCCCCTTTTTAACCAAAAAATTGCAGTAAATTTTCCATATGTGCTTCTTTTACTTTCTCTTGGTGCAAAATTCCAGTAAATACACAAAACCTCTTTGAAGAAAAAAAAAAGAAATGAGACTTATGTAGAAATTCACTTAATCCTAAGTGATGGGGGACAAAAAACTCTTTCACCTAACTCAAACCACATAAAGGACTTTCAAAAAACATTTGAGCATTCCTGGGCTCCATTCCTTCCACATATCCTTCTAGCCAGACAAGGAAGTACCTCTTTCCCTATGTGAAATCTCTTCTGTTGGACAATTAGTTCCATGTCTTGGCATTTCATTTCCTAAGTTCCTGCCAGTGACCTTCCCTTAAAAACCATTAATTCTTGTGAGATTCTGGCCAGGTGAAGTTTGGTCTGGCCCCTGGTCAAGGGTGATCCTGGGTAGTCCTGTATAGCCTAAAACAGTGTTACAAAGTGCCTTGGAGTTTGGACATTTTTGGAAGGTAAAATAACTGGATGAAGCCTTGCTGTACAAGTCATAACTTTATAGTCATAGTTGTGTATTTTTTCATTTAAAAAAAAGAATTTGGCTTTGTGGCAGCAGGCAGCCGTGTAAATACTTCTATGGAGCTCTTGTGACCCTTGCCAGAGGTATACTTGATGAAATGGTGCTTTGAGCTTTGGGCAATAACTAGCTCCCCCTCATATACACCCAATCCCATCGAAAATGAAATCAAGCCATTCACCCATGTCTCCGCCCTCTTTCTCTGAAAAATTGGAGTTTTATAAGGTTAGCTTGGAACTCTTCTTGCCTTGCCCCTAGAACAAGATTAACACTATTGACCAAAGCTGGTACTTTGTTCCAGGGAAAAGGTCAAGAGAGTTGAGACCATTTTCTTGTTGACTATCAGGTAATGGTGTCTGGGTTTCTTTGTTTTAGACACATTATCTTTAAATATGTCTATCTGTCCCAAAGAGGAATAATATATTCTCAAAAATGTACATTGGCCTTGTATTTGACTGATGTTTTCTGCTTTTCACTGGTAAGAAGGGAATTCAAAGTAGAGAAAGAGGAACCAGGATAGAAGTAGTGGCAATAAATGAATTAAAGGGTCAATCTTCATTTTCAGGAGAATCATACAATTTTTGTTATTACATATTTATTGGGAGGAAGCACTTCCTGACTACTTTGAGTATACATAGCAAAGCAACACTATCACATGTGAAGACACGATATGCAATTTACTCCATCAGTCAGCTAGTGTTTCTTGGATGTAATCCAGGCTGCTAAGAGGTACTAGACAACTGGTTCTGTCCTTGTTCTCCCCTAAAATTTAGATGCTTTTTTGTGGTAGGAGAGATCCAAATCCTCCTCAGTGAGTCTGGCATCAACGTGGTCATGGGATGGTCTCCTAAGTTGTCTCTGAATAGGGCTGGTCCAGGGTGGAACTCCTAGGCTGCCCAGAATGATGCTCATGTCTTCAGAGGGCTCCAGCTTTGCTGTAGCCTCTGTGTTCTTGGAATTGTGCTGTTTTTTTCGCTGTTTTTTTTTTTTTTTTTTTTTTTTTTTTTTTTTTTTTTTTTTTTTGGCTCACCTGAAGCAGGGACTCTGGGTAAGCCCATTTAAGTGACTTGCTGAATGGCCGCTCACTAGGCTAATCCTCCACCTGAGGCGCCGGCACACCCGGTTCTAGTCCTGGTTGGGGTGCTGGATTCTGTCCCGGTTGCTCCTCTTCCAGTCCAGCTCTCTGCTGTGGCCTGGGAGTGCAGTGGAGGATGGCCCAAGTGCTTGGGCCCTGCACCCGCGTGGGAGATCAGGAGAAGCACCTGGCACCTGGTTTCTGATCAGTGCGGTGCACCGGCCGCAGCGGCCATTGGAGGGTGAACCAACGGAAAAGTAAAACCTTTCTCTCTGTCTCTCTCTCTCTCACTGTCCACTCTGCCTGTCAAAAAGAAAAGTGACTTGCTGAAAATCATGTAGTGCTTCATTTGCACAGTTACTCTGTGACTTAGAAACTGTTATTGCTGCTGCTGTTGTGAATACCATCTATTCTGTGCCAGATTGAAGTGACTGTGAGTAATCTTCACAACTGAGATTAGTATTCTCATGTCTTTTTACACATTAGAAAAGGAAGGATCTAAGAAGATAAGTAACTTGCCAAAAGTATCACCTAGCTAGTAAGAGGCAGAACCACAATTTGAACTTTATTCTTCATGTGCTAAAAGTGGAAGTCAAGTTTTCCTTTTGTTTTGCTTCATTGTTTGTTCAAAAGTCATAAGTCATTTGATATAGAAATATTAACCACCATAAGAGTTTGGTCATTTTGAATTCATTAGGAATTTTCAAGTTCATGATTGTTTAAAATGTGAAATTTCTTAAATAAGTATGCATTTTACATGATCTTTTACAATTCACGTGCTGGTGCCAAAGAGGTATGAGGGTTGTACCAGGTTGTGTTTTAAGACTGAGATTAGATAAATGAACAAAATAAATTCAGTTACTGAATTACAAAGTGTTATAGCATTTCTTTTCATTGTCTCTAATAAGGGGAGACAGGAAATAAATTTAAAAATATATTTACAGTGACTATAAATTCAGCAAAATAAAAGAAATAAATTAAGGAAGACAAATAATGATAAATAGGGAAGGTTTGTGCTACTTTTGCATAGGGCAGAAAGGACTACTTATTCAATAAGGAAACATTTGATTATAGTCTTGAAGCAAATGAATGCATGATCCCTGTGGGGATCTGGCGGAAGAGCAACCCGTTGCTGGGAATCCCAAGTGCAAAGACCTTCATGTGGATCCCTCTTGATGTATTCCAGAGACAACAAGGACACACTGTACCTGCAGCAGGCAGAGCTGGAAAGGAGAGAAGACACATAGGAAGGATGTAATTGAAGATTGTTTAGAAAGATAGCAGAGTACTGGGTCCTATTGGCCTGGATGATGATGGTCTTGACAGAGAATTTCCATTTCACATTGAGATTAAAACTCATTAGTGAGATTTAAATAGAGGAAAACATGATTTGACCTAGTTTGTAGAAAGTATCCCCCAGGCACTCTGTGCCACACTCAATATGGGAGAAATTGTCATACAAAGGAGCTAGCATACATTGGCAGAATTCATGTTCACAATAATAAAGAAAAAGACTGGAATTACCATGGGAGGAATTAATGGGAGTATTAGCAAAACCTACTAGTGGTTTAAGTGAGAGATGGTGAGAGAATGAGATGCATGAAAGATGGCTGTAGGGTTATTGCCTTTAGTAAGTAGAAGAACGATGTGATATTGGTTGAGTGGTAAGGCAGCTGTGTGGAGGAACAGATTTGGGGAAGCATGTGAGGAGAGATCACAAGTTCTGCTCCAGATGTGAGAAGTTTGAGATGTGTCTTAGCCATCCAAGAGGTTCTGACAAAAAAGTTAGTTGGATATTAGCATCTGGAACTCAGGGGAGAGGTTAGAGACACAGAAATAAATTTAAAAGGCATTGATGTATTCAAACAAAATACTGAAGGATGTAATTTAAAGAGTGAATGAAATAGAAAGGAGCTAATGTTGAGAACTGAGCCCTAAGATATTCCAATGACATTTGCTAGTAAGATGGAAAGGACATAGTGAACAAGAGACTAAGCTCAGTGAAGGAGTACTCAGTCAAGGAAGGAGAGAAATAGAGCATGGTGGTTCTGACAGCCAGGGACTGGAGGGCCCCAGCACACAGGGAGTAAACAACTGTGTCAACAGGGCTATTAAGTCAAGTGTGGTGGAGACAGTTCCATTTGATTGAGCAACAGTGTCCCATTATTTGATACAGTGTCTGGTGTCAGTGCCATGGAATGAACAAAATGTTTGTGAGTAAATTGTTTTTAATAACCAATCCACTACAGAAAATCACTCACTTGACAGTAATAATAGAAAACTTATATTCCTTTTAATAACCTTGATATAAATAAATACTCAGAAATGTGAACAAAAAGAAATACAGCTCTTTCTGTTTTACTTTCCAGAACTTATATTCTTTCAGATAAAATGCTGGCATCCTGGGACTAGTCATGTCATGAGTCTTCAAAATGAAGGATTTTACTTATCTCCTAAGAATGAACATCTCTCTCACAGAGTGCACAATATACATAGCTGGAGATCTTTGAGCTTTCTAAAGTGTATTAATGACAATACTGTCCTGATAATCCTATTAAATGTGATGATGATACAAGAGACGATTTAGCCATTAAGTTGTTCTTTTATATATTGATATGTTACCTAACAATCTTACAGCAGAAAATTCAATGGCCAATGAGGTTTTCCCTAGGTTCTCCACCTTGCTTCAACAAATCTACTAATTTTCCACATTCTTTCCATTTTACTATACAAGAGATTAGGCCATATTCCTGGGTGATTATGTTATTTAAAACTAAGTGTTTGCTGATAGCCTTGAAACTCAGAAATAGCATACATTAATTTCTAAAAGGAAATATTATGGGGGAAACACAAAATTCCCATTAAAAATAATGGTGTTTGTAGGGAGAAAAGTTGAATCTTCATCTAACACAAAACTGAAGTAAACAAGAAAAAAGAGGATCTAAGGTGAGAGAAAGAAAAAACTGATAAGTAAGAAAATGTAGCAATGAATCAAACAAATTTATAGCTAAGGAAGATTGGGAGTGTTTAGAACCATTAACATCTGGCACCTTTAACTGACCCAATTTCTGTGTAAGTAACATAAGAGGTGAAACTATTCCCAAATCAACTTAATTTTCTCATTTCTTGAAGGAAAGAAACGAGGCTGAACTGAAGGCTAATTTCTCCAGCCTTTGTTTGGCCTATTTTCTATACATGAACAACATCAGGACTCAAAGACAAAGTTTCACTAGCATGCAGTGCTTGCACTTGC
Source organism: Oryctolagus cuniculus (assembly GCF_964237555.1). Classification (NCBI taxonomy): domain Eukaryota; kingdom Metazoa; phylum Chordata; class Mammalia; order Lagomorpha; family Leporidae; genus Oryctolagus; species Oryctolagus cuniculus. The sequence goes on from NC_091435.1 coordinate 53,650,089, forward strand.
TTAACAAGGACAACCAGGGAATTGAGGAAAAATGTTCGCTATTCCTGAGAATTGCAAACAGGCATTTCAGAGCACCCAGTATTGTAACATTTCTTAGAGAGCATATGGGATATTTTTCTAGATGCCTGGGTCAAATAAACAGATGGCATTGATCATGCCTTGTTCCAAGGGTCTTTCAATAATTCTAAAATATAGTAGTAGCTTTTTGTTTTGTTCTGTGTTTCCACTAGGATCAGGATATAATAAATATAATAAATAGGTATATTTTGGCCAATGCTGGATAACAATGAGTAATTTGGGTATTTTATTTTGAAATATATAATACTTTACTCTTTTCATTCTTTTATACCATGTGTTGGACAACTTAGCTAATATGTTGATTGATTTACACAATTTTTTTCAATTCTGCCTAAAAATAATAGACCAAAATTACAGTGAAAGTTACACGTAACGTACGATTTCATTTGAGCACATATAGGGCCATAATACTTAATGTGAACCACCATGTCTTGGGAAAAAGAAGATATCCGATGTCTGGTTCAGAGAGAAAACTCCAGAAATTTCTCCAGTAGACTCAACTTTTCACTAGGGAAGATGATGCTCCTATTTTTTAAAAAAAATCTCTACAAAGTTCACATACAACAGACAGTATATCCTAAATTTGTGACCGATAGGAACACTTAAGGCTGTCATTTTGTGTGTGTGTGTGTGTGTGTGTGTGTGTGTGACAGGCAGAGTTAGACAGTGAGAGAGAGAGACAAAGTCTTCCTTCCGTTGGTTCACCCCACAAATGCCCAAATGGCTGCTCAGGCCAGCATGCTACGCCGATCCGAAGCCAGGAGCCAGGTGCTTCCTCTTGCTCTCCTATGCAGCTGCAGGGCCCAAGCACTTGGGCCATCCTCCACTGCACTCCCAGACCACAGCAGAGAGCTGGACTGGAAGAGGAGCAACCGGGACAGAATCCGGCACCCCAACTGGAACTAGAACCCAGGGTGCCAGCGCCACAGGAGGAGGATTAGCCTAATGAGCCGTGGTGCCAGCTAAGGCTGTCATTTTTAAATATAGAAGTTTATTGTTCTTTTACACAATCTGTGCAAGGGACATAGCTATAAACTCACATCATGAAAATTATCAGAAGCCTACCAAAGACATAAAAATATCATAATTTAGGCAACAGCAAATTGAAATGCAGGACAAGCTGGAAAAAATTATGGATTAGATGAGGCTTTTCCAAACTGCATTATGTTGTTTTCACTGAAGTGTGTCTAATGCTATTGTCTTTTTCATGGCATCTGGAATAAGGCAGATCAAATAGGCAAAAGGACTTGTGATGAAGATGGTTCACCACGACACAGTTCTGTGGTCTGTTTCCCCAGAGAAGGATCAGAGATGGGTTCAGTATATGGCATAAGCTTCACAGGTGAACAGGGAGGTTTGTCCTCCAACTGTGGTTCTAACCAGAGCCTTTTACCAAGGACTAACTCACGCTCAACACTATTTACTTCTGGCTTGATGCCATGCCGTGAAATGTAATGGCGCTGGAGAGAACCAGGAGTTTGGAAGCCAGTATTGTGATTAACTTACAGTCTGTGTGGATACCTAAGTTATAGTTCTATAGCTTCTGCTGTATGTAGTTCCAGTAGTATATCTGAAAGGTGACATCAGTTTTACAGAAGCAGCTGCTCTGTTATAACTTCCACGAACATGCTTGAATTCTATGCCCTTCCTCTTTAACAACATTGAAGTTTGCTGTGGCTTGGTGAGCATACACACTTGCCATTTCATTTCATGTATGCGGCCAATATGAGATTTTTAAAATCACCAACTAGTTCAGAAAGCTAAATTGAGTCCAGCATTATGCTAAAGTCTGACCCAAAATGTTGGTTTGTAATTTTCACCTATATCTCATGCTATTTGGGAAGCAAACTAAATCTACAATTCCCAGAAGCTTTGATACAACTGAATACACATTAACTAAACTGTGTACATGGTTTAGTGTTCATGATAAGTGGAGGTGTGATATCATTATTCTTTTGGCATTCTTTAAGAAAGCACATTAAACTTTAATATAGAAATATTTGGGTTACACTTAACTTGTGCTCAAGTAATAGCAAGACATTTGTGTTTTTTGATCTCATGCATTCTCTCAAGTATGGCCCATCTCCTTGTATGCTTGGAGTGACTTCTGGCTACACAGCTGGCCTTGTTACTTCATCACTGTGGATATATTGGAATAGAAAGCAACTTACATACAAGAACAATTAATTGGAGCAAAGGGAGAAGATATTTCCTTGTGTAAATCTGTTAAGGGTTGTGCAGAAATGTGAATGGCTAAGCAGTTCCATTTTCAGCACTGTTTTTTCATGTAGTCAACAATATGATGTGATTGTAGCTTTTTAAACTATGAAACACCTGAGAGATTGTATCTTTTAGTTGAAATAAAGTATTTATAGTAGATGTGGCTTCAGATGCTGTTTGCAGCTTCTTAGATGTTTAAGATGCATTCTTGTAAATTTGAAGAATTGTGAGGACATGTTTGTTCTTTTTCCTTTCAAGGTTGAAATGACTTCATTACCTACCAGAGGTCTGGGTGTAGCTGCAGTGTTTCATATGCATTCTGAGAGAAGTGGGCAGTTTCCCTGGCCACTGCAAATGTTTCTCACATGATCACATTTTGAAACGAGGCTGAATTTACCATGGAGAAGCATGTGAGGAAGACAACAGTTATTGGGTAAGATAAAGGTCTGAGATGATCAGAGTCTTCCCAGGGGAAACTCTGGCTTCAGCGATTGCACGTGGAAAATTGTGTGTTGACAGGAAGTGTGGAGGTGGGCTGCATCTGCCCTCAAGCTGTGGACGAGTGAACTGACATCTGGGGCGGTGAAGTGGGCATCCCAAAGTGGGCATCCCTAGTCCAGGTCTCTGAGTGCACTACTTTGGAAAATCCCACTGTTAGCCACCATTACTTGCTTCCCAGACCTCAGCACCCTCGAATCTTGGAGTTTCTTGTAGATTCATACGGAGTGAGACATTTGTTTTTGAGAGCCCTCTTTCTGTTTTGACTTTAGGGACACTTTTGTCCAAATTCCCCACTTTTTCTTCTTGTCCATACTCCCAGTACTTTACTTCCTTACCAATGCCCTTCTTTTTCCTTTCTTCATTCATTCGTTTTACCAATATTTCCTGAAAACTTCCTGTGTGCTCAGCCATGTGCTAGGCACTGGGTGGGCAATGGTAGATAAGAAAGTTTCTGTACCCATAGATACCAGTGCAAGCTGTGAGAGTAAATAAGGAAGAATAATATGGTACAGAGGGCAGCTACCAGAGAGTGATAAGTGATATTAGAACTTCAGTAAGTGATCGGGTAGTTCTATTAGAATACACTTTCTGGGGCTGACCCTGTGGTGTAGTGGGTAAAAGCTGCTGCCTACAGAGCCAGCATCCCATTGGGGCACCAGTTCACGTCCTAGCTGCTCCACTTCTGATCCAGCTCTCTGCTATGGCCTAGGGAAGCAGTAAGAAGGTGGCCCAAGTCCTTGGGCCCGTGCACCCACGTGGGAGACCTGAAGGAAGCTCCTGGCTCCTGGCTTCAGATCAGTGCAGCTCCTACCATTGTGACCAACTGGGTAGTGAACCAGTAGATGGAAGACCTCTCTCTCTCTCTGCCTCTCCTTCTCTCTGTGTAACTCTGAATTTGAAATAAATAAATAAATCTTTAAAAAATACACTTTCCTGTACTAGTTTCTCTTGATATTTTACTCTTGGATTTCCAAAGTATCAACCAATCTGAAAATATTATCCATACTTCTCTGGTAACAACTTCCCTTCCTTTCTCCCTTTTAATTGATATAATTTCCTTTTTTTTTCACTCCAGAGATAATATCATCACTCAAATGAATGACTTATATCAGACATTTCAAATTCCAAAGTGATGGAGTGAGACAGTTGGGAGCAAGTAGTTTTTTGTCACCCAGGCTGCCCCGGAGTTTGGCTCTACTTGTCCCTTCTTTTTTTCTTTTATAGAGTTCTCAATCTAAATCTGTCTCCTGAGATCTTGGGGCCTCTGGGTTTTTCCACTGTATTGCACAGGAAAGGACTTTTAACCACTCCCTAGGGAGTTGTTTCTCTTTTGTCTTTTTGGCCCTGTCCCCATTCAGTCCTGTCTCCCCTTGCAGGCTCCCAGTCATGCCATTCTACCAGTGCCATGGATCAGATGGTCACTTTTCCCCCTCTAAAAACCATTTCATCCAATCCTCAGAAGTATTTTTTATTTTTTTATTTTTTTTAATGGAAGAGTGACAAGTTGTCTAGCATTTCAAGAAATGAAAGTCTAAATAAAGACATTTTCTTGTGTCTTAAAAATTCCTTTTGGCTCTATGATACTTTGGGTTGCCACCTTTCCAAAGAAAATGAAAGGCCTAGATCATTAGTTTACAAACTTTATGGGTCTCTGAAATTCTTATGGTCTGGTTTTCATGCCTTAGACTCCAAACTTTCATTGTAGGATTGGGGCAGTGCCAGCTGCTGATGGAGCAGACACAAAACAAACATATCCTAAATGGCCATATTATTTTTCTTTCAAGGAACCCTTAAGGATATTGTTAGGATGAAGAGAAAAAAAGAAAAAGCATTTCCATATCCTTCAAGTGTACAAATCTTAACTCTAGAGAGACAATTCCTAAAGAGGGAAGCTAATTAACCAAATGGTTTATAAATGAAGCAGATGGAAGCAAGCATAACCATAATCCTGGAGTCACCTGCCCCAAGGAGCATGATTAGGATACTAGGAAACAGCCAGTAAGACTCAAGGATCAGTTCTGTGAGTTCCTCTTCTGGTCCCCAGGAATGCACAGCAGTGATAGCATCTTCCCTGGAAGCCCAAGAATAAAGCTATGTGTCTACTGCAGACCCTGAGAATACTGCACATTACTAGGCTAGGCATGAAAAAGCTCACTGGGATTCTGAAATCTAACAAAAGTATCTGAAAAGCCCATTTTAAGTTATTTTTCTATGTAATACCAACATGTGAGATTTGAAAGAGTCCTTCAGTATCATCTATGTGGACCCTTTCATTAGACACATGGTGATATGGAAGAATGTATGTCCTGCAATGGGCAGCTTTATAAGAGAAAAGCATATCAAATTTATCTAACCAAGTTTTGATGACCGAGAAGGCCTCAGAAATGAAGACCCAAGGATCTGCAGAAAGCTGATTTTGTGCTTAGATTCAATGAAAAATGCATAGTCATATGGTTGGAGAAAGGGGTAAAATCTAGTGGTAATAAACTGGAAGTGGGGTGTGGAAGTGGGGACTCAGCAAGACCTGCTATTCAGCTTCTGTTTGGCCTATTTGTGTAACATTCCTTCCCCTGGGTGTAGAGATCCTGCTTTATGTGGGAATGAGCATTTTCAGGCCTGCTTTCAGGCAAGTCAGGCCAGAAGATTCCTTTAGACCATTCCTCCCATGGAAGGGGTGGGAAGTGGGTGAGAGAGGGCAGAGTGACCTCCCTGCTTCCTGGTTCTCCCAATCTCTTTCCAGTTCAAAGTTCCTCGGGGTAATGCTTTCTACATCTTAGTAAAAAGTTAAATAATTTATGTGAACTAAATTATATACCCATCCATATATATTGGGTATCTCTCCATATATATATATATATATCACACATACATACATACATGCATACATATATAAGAAATTCAGAATATGACTGATTTTGTAAAAGATGCTGAACTAATGGTTGGAAGCCTCTTACTCATGAAAGTATTTCATTCTATAAAGATACTACAGTGCATTTAATATTGAAATAACTGAAACATACTGTTACATGTTTTTCCTTTAAGAAGGAGAACCTTTAAACTCTTAGTATAGTTTATAACTTAGATTTAGAAGTTAAAACAAGTATAACTGCTTAAATACTTTCTAAATATTTTTGTTGTGCACCTTACTACATAGCTCTTTACATTAAAAATAATGGTTTGTTCATCAAGACCAAAAATAGTACATTTACATTTATTCATAAATTATATCTATGTATTAAAATGTAATTATAAAACACTTAAAATAGACACAAAGGAAAATAAAAATAAGGTAGGAGAAATGAATATTTTATCAATAACAATATAAAACTGCTTTCTTTTCATTTAATTTTTCTAAGATTAATTTATTTTTTTATTTGAGAGGCAAAGTTACAGACAGAGAGAGGGAGAGACAAAGAGAGGTCTTCTACCCTCTTGTTAACTCCCCCAAATGGCTGCAACAGCCACAACTGGGCCAATCTGAAGCCAGGAGCTAGGAGCTTCTTCTGGTTCTCCCATGTGGGTGCAGGGGCCCAAGCACTAAGGCCATCTTCCACTGCTTTTCCAAAGCCGTTAGCAGAGAGTTGGATCAGAAGTGGAGCAGCCAGAACTTGAACCAGCACCCTACAGCATGCTGGTGTCACAGGCAGAGGCTTAACCTACCACGCCAGAGTGCCGACCCCTCATTTAATTTTTTGAATACCAGTATTTCCTATTTTTTTAAAAAAACTTAAATACTTTATGCTAGAGTGACTCAAAATTTTATTTGGGTACTAACTTATGAGTTGGTTTTTAAAGGATTACTAATAGTTTATATATCTCAAATAGAAATTGTATACTATTGATTAGTTGCATTTATTAAGTCTTGAGATTCATTTTTTCATCTAATCCACCAATTATGAAAGATTTTGCCAAAATTCAGTAAGTAAAATTCCATCATCTCTAATGTCAATCCATTGTTCCTGAAAAATAGTTAGATGTGGTCTATTTTCATATTTTTAGAAAATGAATTCAAAATGTGCTAGAACCAATCATTTGGAAAATGTTTAGACTAGAATACTTTAATTTCAGCATTATTTTCTACTGTTGAGACTCTTAATATATATTAAGTAACAATGGAGGCATTCTCTCCATGCCACAAATCCTGTTTATATAAAAAGCTGCTTTTGAAAGTTGTCCTAAAATGTCACCTTTATCTTGAAGGTAGGTAGCATACTGCCAACAGCAACTGTTATCTTATCTGAAGTCAACTGTGGCATATATGTCTTTTGTCAAAAGTATTTAACTTATCTTTAAACTCAACACTTCCATAGACTGAGTGATGGCATCAGTATGAAAATACTTAGTATTGTTAAATACTCAAATTAACAAAGTTGAATTTATTTTTCTCAGCAAATTAACATTAATGGACATCCAATATTTTCTTCCCCATCCGGATCCATCAAGTGGTATGTCCCTTTGTATGCATATAATGGTTTTGCTTCTTGGATTCAAATCATCTTTCTCTGTTCAGTAAATTTGCCATTAGAAAAATGAAACTTACATTTCCCAAATTCCTTTGCTAGTTGCTTTTCTTTTGGTGAGTGTGGGGGGTCTGCCAATAGAATTCAGTAGAAGCATATTGGAATCCAGAAAGAGAAAGAAATTTGTTACTTAAATTTATTTGTTTATTTTGATAAGTGATTAATATTGCCTTTACAGTAACAATTCATCAAGACAGCAATAGCAGTTCAGCTCAGAAGGCCACAATTCACTCATTTCAGTTTCTAGTTTCTTTCATGGCTCCCAGAGCTTGCCTCATACTCATTGTAGATCACAGTAAGAACCTGGTAGTATTGTCAGAGCTTGGAACCAGCATTCTGGCACAGCGTGTTAATGCCCCGCCTGCAGGGCCAGCATCCCAAATCGGCGCCAGTTTGAGTTTTGACTGCTCCTCTTCCGATCCAGCTCTCTGCTGTGGCCTGGGATAGCAGTAGAAGATGGCCCAACTCCTTGGGCTCCTGCACCCTGCATGGGAACCTGGAGGAAGCTCCTGGCTTCTGGCTTTAGATCAGCTCAGCTCTGGCCATTGCAGTCAGTCAGAGCACCAATTCTGCAAGGAATTCTGAGCTTCTTGTAACCTCAACTCTTCCCTTCTCTTCTCCCGGACCTCAATGTAGTATTTTGTTTTTGTTTATTTGTTTTTTCAGTCCTCCAATAATTTGTAATTATTTCTTTATTTTAAAGTTCTTAGGATAGGTGTTGTAGCACAGCATGTTTGGCCATTGGTTACAACACTAGCATCCCATATCAGAACACCAGTTCAAGTCCTGAGTACTCTGCTTCTGATCCAGCTTCCTATTAATGTGCCTGGGAAGGTAGCAGAAGATAAAACAACTAGTTGGGTGCTTGCCACTCATGTAGGAGACCTGAATGGAGTCCCTGAAAAAGATCACCATATTTGCTTAGAAAAATTAATATTTATGTTTGAAATATGGATAGCTTCCTCTCCTCAGGTGAATGAAAACTTCCACAAAATTAGGGTCCTGTTAACATGGAATAGGGAGGGAGTAGTTGATAGGCAGGCAAAAAAACAATTCTACTTTAGTAAAGATAATGTAAAATATGGAAAAAGATTTATAAATTTTTTCTTGTGAATATATTATTAAAAACAAATTTGATTGATTAATTAAACAGAGTTACAGAGAGAAAGGGAGAGACAAGGAAAAAGAGAGAGAGACAGAGAGAGACACACACACACAGAAGAGAGAGATCTTCCAGGACTGGAAGCAGAGGTGGGACTCAGTTCTAGGCATTCCAATATGGAATATAGGGATCCTAACCTCCTTGCCACAATGCCACTCATATGTAAACATTTTTTTTTAATTTTTTAATTTTTATTTTTTTTATTTTTTGACAGGCAGAGTGCACAGTGAAAGAGAGAGAGAGAGAGAGAGAGAGAGAGAGAGAGAGAGAGAGAGAAAGGTCTTCCTTTTGCCGTTGGTTCACCCTCCAATGGCTGCTGTGGCCGGCGCATTGCAGCCGGCACACCGCACTGATCAGAAGCCAGGTGCTGCTCCTGGTCTCCCATGGGGTGCAGGGCCCAAGCACTGGGACATCCTCCACTGCACTCCTGGGCCACATCAGAGAGCTGGCCTGGAAGAGGAGCAACCAGACAGAATCTGGTGCCCCAACTGGAACTAGAACCCAGTGTGCCAGTGCCACAGGTGGAGGATTAGCCTATTGAGCCGTGGCGCCGGCTTGTAAACATTTTTAAAGTGCTGAAAACAATACAGATATTACAGAAATATACAAACATATAGTGAGTAGTCAGACTCAAAGGTGAACATTTTACACAGTGGTTATTGGGCTGTCCCATCGCACTTGTGTGTCCCTTACATCCTGTGTGCCTCAGGATTTTCTTTAGGAAAAGAGAGTAGAAAGTGAAATATGGAAGGAGGCATAAAACAGCAACCACTACACATTTTATTTCCTTTAATAAAAAATAAATATGGCAATATGTTAACACCTGTTAACTCTGGGAGGCAAATGAAATCCATCATCTTAAACACAAAATAATTTTGGAGCCGAAGCCCAGAGTACACTTTGTTGTGTTCAGATTCCTGCCTGTTGATTATCTGACTTTTTGAAAAGAGGAAAATAGTATTTCAGAGTACAAAATGGTTACATCTTAACCTGAAGCAAATGTATTTACTTTGGCAAAACTGTTGGAGATTTATGAATGATGATTAAAGTGATCAAAATGTTACCATTTCATTGTTACAATTCCAGAAAAAAAAAGCTATTTCCCTACATGAATTCCCAGACAAATGTGAATGTGATTCTTGGCTATTTTATTATCTTTTTTTTTATTGCTGCTGTGTTTGAGTTATTGGTTCATGCAAATCACTGGGAAACAGGTAAACCTGTTTCCTTCCTAAACTGACTCTCACTTGTGTACAACCGCTAAAGGTTGTTTATGGCTGGGCCACTGGTTAAACTCTGAGAAATATTTTGTGGCTGATCATCATCATCGTCAATATAGCCTTTGTTTCTGCTTTCATTTTTTTCTCTGATCACTTGTACTATAGTATGTTTTGACTTTTCATGAAGGGTTGTCAGGGAGGCCACCTTGCCACTTCTTAGTCCCCCCCCGCCCCGCCCATTCTCAGCTCTATGATGCAAGAAACTTCTGCATAACTTGGCGAAAAACAGGGGCTCTTTTTTTCCAGATAGGACCCCAAAAGAAAAATATCTTCTATTTTGGCCATTAAGGCTTCACACACCACTTGGAAATTAGTGCATGCTAAAGGCCATTCAGTTGATTATTTTCTGTCATCAAAATTCAGAAAGCCAACCAAAAATATTTCCAAGGAGTTACAAGTAGGCTGGTGACTGCTCATTTTACATTCCAGAGCAGTGGTGTCCAGGTGCCCCCTAACTGTTGGAAACATTGTGGTTGGAGAGGGTAGGCAAAGTTCCCAGAGCTGCAACCTCCCTTGGGCTTCTCCTTCCCCTACTGGCTCATCAATTCCTTGGCCAGAAGTAGATCCCTCACTGGATGTTGTATCAAAAGTCCAGGCTTGGTGTGTGGGGTTTCTTATCCCTCTCACTCTCTCCGCTTCCGGTTTCCAAAGAGTAACAAAGGGCTATTTCAGGACACTTCATGAAAGCCATAGGTGACAAACTTCATCCTAACAAGAGCTGGCACTATCGCTAATGTCAAAATATCAGATTAAAGGGTAGGTTAGTTCTGAGTCAGAACACAGCTCTTCCTCAATCGATCTTAGTGAAAAAAAGAAAGGATATCATTTGTTGTTTGTGTTCCATGAGCTACAATAACATTGTAAATATTATTTCTGATGATAGTTAAGAACTATCCTTCTCTTTCTGAACTTATTTGTTTATGAATCTTATGTTATGGGTTTGCATCATTAACCTTTAGACAGGACTGCAGTTTAGTGGTTTTAAAGAGCGATTTAGTGGTGGGTGTAGCTTGTGTGATGCAGGAGAATGGTATTAGAGGCTGTTCTGGAGACAAGTATAATAGCACTATTTTTCACTTAATTCAAAAGGGATCTGAGCAGAGGAATTCCACTGTGACTCACCTTAAGTGAACCTTTCAGCCACAGTCTCAGTTTTCTCTCTAGTCAGCACTAGATTTTTAAGCTTACCAGTCACACCAGCATTTTGGAGAGCACCTATAGCAAGGTTTCCCTGATTGAACTGAATTTGATCAATTTCCAATTAGAATTAGCTTCAGCTTTCATAAACAGGGAGAATATGTGATTTAAATGTAATTCTTACTTGTGGGAACACCTACAGTCAGTCAAAATTCTTAAGATTTTGTGTAGAGCTTGCTAAAAGCTCAATTCACTTTTATGTATAAAATTTCACTTATCTTTACCCAACTCCTGTAACGTAAGTCAAGGTCAGGTTTTAATTATTTCCTCGTGTTCTCTGCAGATGCTATGCTATTATTTTATGGTAAGTGAAGACTTCGAAGATATTGTCTCAAAGTAAAATAAAGGAAATCACTGTTTCTTTTCCTGAATACATGCATTGCCATCAAGCTTTGGCAGGCCTGTGCCTGACCTTTTGTTCTTTCTATTATCTAAATACTTATTTGGCTCTAAGAAACCAGCCATGTATGCCTGGAATTATTACTGAACGAAGCCATCAGATTGCAATACCAGTTTACATTTGGAAAAAAGGTGAACTTGGTGATGTTGTGGTTTGGGAAAATGTCTTTTTAGTAAAGATATGGGTTGCTATCAGCTTCAGCTTCAGCTGAGTGTTTCTGCCTAAAGCATTGTATTAGCCTAGAGCCTTCCACAAATAATTTGGTTAACTGTAGTCTCTGTCACCAGATACCCCAGGTCACAATCCTTCCAGAGGGAGCCAGCAGCAACAGAGCAGAGAGGAAGGGCTCCCCTACCCCAACTCTGTTCTTATCTCATGCAATCAGTGGTTCCCGACTGGAGAAGCTTAGGTTTCTAACAGTTCTCAAAGGCAAAAAATAAAAACCAAAAGTTATTTCTAATGCATTTTGAAGCGTCACATGAATTACAAATCTTCATTTTAAATCCAAGAATATCAACATAGTATGGTAGCTCTAAGCTTAGGCTGACTAACTACTCCAGTTAACTGTTATATGTCTTTTTTTAAAAAAGAAAACCAATTGATTACTTATTACCTGTGGTGAGTTTAATGGCACACAGAACTCTTTTCAAATTTGGAGTCAGGTGGCTGTGGACATTTTGTAGGGCAATTAAAATGCCATTTGGGATGCCCACAACTCAAATCAGAGTGGCTGAGTTTGAGTCCCGGCCCCTTGTCTGATCCAGCTTCCTACTGCTGTGCACCGTGGAAGGAAGCATGTGATGGCTCAAGTATTTGGGTCCCTGTCATCCTTGTGGGAGACCCAGACTGAGTTCCTGAATCCTGGCTTCGGCCTGTTGCAAGTCTGACTGTTGTGGGAATTTGATAAGTGTGCCAGCAATTGGGCTCTCTCTCTCCTCTCTCTCTCTCTCTCTCTCTCTCTCTCTCTGTGTGTGTGTGTACATGTATGCCTGCCTTTTAAGTAAAATGAAAATAAATTAATTATTTAAAAAGAATAAAAAGTCTGTGCAGTGGGAAGTTTGGCCACTCTGTCATCATTTTGGAGTCGACATCACCAAGTGCAGAGGCTTCTTCTGCAGAATTTCAACTTTGTCTTGATCCTTTGCCCAGAAACTGGGAGATCCCAAAGCTTCTGAGTGCTCAGTACTATAAGACCAACACAAGTTAGTAAAAGAAGCAATTAGAATGGTCAGGACCCAGTTCTTTGAGTCACACTCACTCATTCAGCATATATATGACCAAGATGTACCATACTCTGCGCTGGGCATGTGCAAGACCAAAGTTTCTCAAAAAGATGCCACTCTTGCCATCATGAACATTGGTAGGGGTGACAGATGTTCCCTCCAAAAAAGAAATTATAACTGTGGTATGTGCTCTCAAGAAAAAGGGCTGGAAAACCTTTACTTGGGGATTTGACTTGGTCAGGGAGTTAGGAAAAGCTTGCCTGAGAAATATAAACTTGAACTGAGACCAGTGGTTGAGTAGCACCTGACTAGGGGAAAGAGAACCTAGCCAACAGAAACCATTTATGTAAATACTTTGTGTCAGGAGAGACTTTAGTAAGTAGTAATCCCCGAAAGGCGGCCAGTGGTGGCAATCATGGAGTGATCAAAGGAGACTCAGTGAGAATTGGTGCTGAGAAGTAGGGTTCAAAAATCCCACCATAAAGACTTCCTTAGGAATATTTGCTTTACCTAATGGAGAGACATTAAAGAATGGTGAGGAGTATGTGTTATATAATCAAACATGTATGCTGTTAGTTTTCGATGAATGACTTTGGTGGCAAGGTAGAGAACAGATTGAAAGTAGAGAAAAGAGATCAATGGAATTTTATTGCTACAGTCTTAGAGATAATGATGACTAGAACTTTTACAGAGTTGGCAGAAATAGAAGTAGATGAAATTAAAAGATATTTAGGAACCTCTTTTAAGGTCTTTTTGGTTCTAGAGGATCCTGTCTTTCCTAAGCCAAGACATTTTCATTAGTGTCCCAGACTCCACCATAAAACCTCCTCAGACTATTGGGTGGATCTCACCTCACTATGTATCTGCCTTTGTCCCTGGTTTGTGCTTTGTGGTCCCTAGTGTGGGCTATTTGCTCAGCTCCTTGCTGTTAAAAAGTACTGGACTACTGCCTTGCTTGGTATGGTCTACTGACTGCCACCTAGGACATGATGAATGCAGCTCAAATGATAGAAGTCTGTTTTCATGTCAGATTTTGGATAGGCTAGACCCATGCAATGTAAAGGATCCACCTTGGTCACTTGACTGCTGGAGTTGCTTAATAATACTCTGTTTTATGTCTTTCCTCCAGGAGACAATATAATCTGGAGGGAAAAAATATAAAAAAGTAGAATCATTAGTATAATATTAACTGCTACCTCCTATGACATATCTGATCCCCCAGTTTAGTTCTTAAAAAGGCAATTATAGGATCCAGTCTGTGGAGGCTCCTAGATGGATCCCAAGCTCTTCCTACCAGCTTCCAGCAGGACTACCATGTGAGAGTGGGAATCACTGAGGTGGATCAATGGTGTGACTTTTCATTCCCCATTCATTTTGTCCAATGTGATGTGCAATGAGTGTTTAGTATATGTCTATGCTATGAGTAAATAAGTTAATCAGACAAAGGTAAATATCCACTCTGCTTACTCAATCAAAGTTAAAAAGAAAATGAAATTTAAAAGAATATCTTCTAAACTTTAGTCAAAAATTCCACAAGAGAAGAAAAGGGAAGAAATCTGGTTGAAACTAGAACCACACAGGACCAGAAATGAACTGAAAAAAAAAAAAGAGGCTTTGGTGAGGAGGTAGCTTGGGAAGAATTGAGTGATTCTTATTCTGGCAGGAGAGAAAAAGCTAGAATTGATGTTTAATCTGGTGGAAACAGCGTGACTGTGCATGCCCATGCTGGGCTTACTCCATCTCCTCAGGCGTCTGTGACTGCCCCAAGTTTCTTGAAGTCTGAGCTTCTGGATTGAAAATCATTCTAGACATTTTATTCTCAGACTTTCCAAAGAAAACTCAGATGGTAACTCTACCAGCACGCCCAATTGAGAACTTACATTGTTCTCACCTCATAACAGCCATTTAGGCAATGTCCAAGATAATTCAAAAGAATAAGAAAATGGATTCTACTTTGTAGGAAAGTAAATGCTTCCTTAAAATCTATTTCATGTAAGTTGCTAAAAAGGAAAAAAAAAAACAGAATGCAAACTTTTGAATGGCTTGTTTAAATGTTAACACTAAAACAAGTAATATCAGAATTTTCTCCTCTGCCCTTTGTTATTTCTGGATATATTTACATATTTTAATATTTAAGCCAAAGTCTAGAATTCTGGAGAAAACCAAGAGAGGTAGTGAAAAGAGCAGAGGTCTCTATAGTTGTGTCATTCAGGACAAGCTATTTACACACTCTGGGTACTCATTTCTTCATTGAAAAAAGTACATTTTGTATAAATGATCCACCAAAAATTTCTACATAGAATACTCATTGATCACATTTATGACTGATAGCATAGTTACTCTTTTTAGTACAACAGACCATATAATGAGCATGAAACATTTTAATGGAGAAGACAGATATAAAAGGTCCAATATGGGTTTTGTATTATCTTAAAAATTATTGTAACCCAACATGTAACTTACACTCCAACAAAATATATATAGATTAATCTAAATAGATAATAATAATATATATTCAATATAGGCACATCTTAAGGAAATTAATAAAAATATTACTCATTTTCTTATTTTGAATAATGAAACATCTTAGGATGAGAAAAACATTACTTATATATGATCTACACCTACACATGAACCTAGCCAGCTTTTCGTTACTTTAACATAACTAAAAGATGCTACTCTAGGAAGGAAGAAGTTTTATTTTAGCTCACAGTGTTGGAGACGCACAGTTCAAGATGAGGTAGTCCCACTGGTCTGATATCTGATAAGGTCAATGGATGGGCTCTGGTTCTAGTCCCGGCTGCTCCACTTCCATTCCAGCTCTCTACTATGGCCTGAGAAAGCAGTACAAGATGGCCCAAGTGCTTTGGTCCCTGCACTTCCAGGAGACCGGGAAGAAGTGCCTGGCTCTTGGCTTCTGATCGGCGCAACTCTGACCATTGTGGACATTTGGAGAGTGAACCAACTGAAGGAAGACCTTTCTCTCACTCTTAATCACAAGCTTAACCCTCCACTGAAGAAAGAATGCCACACGTAGTAAGTGAAGTCTGGTATTGTGATACTTCCAGCTTTGTTTTGGTGTTTAAGATTGCTTTAGTTATCCAGGGTCTCTTGTGTTTCCATATGAATTTTAACATTTTTTTAATGGATCTGAGAAGAATGTTGTTAGTATTTTGATTGGTGTCACACTGAATCTATAAATTGCTATGGGTAGTATGGGACATTTGATGATATTAATCATTCAATCCATGAACACAGAAGATTTTTTCCATTTTTTTGATGTCTTGGAGGGCCTTGCAAGTTAAGGACTATATCAAAAAGATTTCTAGAAAGCCAAAGAATCTCTGGAGGTGTTGGGCCAAAAAAATGTTTTGTTTTTTTTTTTTTCTAAGTCTCGGGTAAGGTTTTCAAGGTATAATATTTTGATGTTTAGTTAAATGCTTTTTTTTTTTTTTTGACAGGCAGAGTGGACAGTGAGAGAGAGAGACAGAAAGGTCTTCCTTTGCCATTGGTTCACCCTCCAGTGGCCGCCGTGGCCAGCGCGCTGCAGCCGGTGCACCACGCTGATCCAATGGCAGGAGCCAGGTACTTATCCTGGTCTCCCATGGGGTGCAGGGCTCAAATACCTGGGCCATCCTCCACTGCACTCCTGGGCCACATCAGAGAGCTGGCCTGGAAGAGGGGCAACCGGGACAGAATCCGGCGCCCCGACCGGGACTAGAACCTGGTGTGCTGGCGCCGCAAGGCAGAGGATTAGCCTAGTGAGCCATGGTGCCGGCTAGTTAAATGCTTTTAGAATTCTTCTGGGGCACTTGTAAACTTTCTCAATCTACAGTCTGAGGCTTCTTAGAACAATATAAATTGGAATTTGCAAAGTAGAATTTGTTTATGCCTCAGGAAAGCCATTTGATCTCAATAAGTACACGTGAATAGTCAAGAAAGACAGTGAATTGAAATAATTTATATATAATTAGGCCTTTTTCAAGGTACAGGAGAAATCTGAAGATTTTCCAGATGCCTTTTTAAATGATCCTCAAGAGCAAAAGGAGTTTTTATGCTTCTATTTTCAATCTCTTAACACGAATCAGTAATCACAATGGAGTAAACTAAGAAATTCCCACATGGTCCTTTGAAACTGGTTTGTTTCAAATAGAAGACTTATATTTATTGTTTTAAAGTTTATTTATTTATATGTACTTGAATGGTAGAATGAGACAGAGAGAAACAGAGGCAGAGAGAGGGGGGGAGGTCTTCCTTTTCTTGGTTTATTCTCCATACTCAAATGCTA
The DNA here is from genome assembly GCF_964237555.1 of Oryctolagus cuniculus. Taxonomy (NCBI): domain Eukaryota; kingdom Metazoa; phylum Chordata; class Mammalia; order Lagomorpha; family Leporidae; genus Oryctolagus; species Oryctolagus cuniculus. The sequence goes on from NC_091435.1 coordinate 53,666,958, forward strand.
GGACTGGACCAGGCCAGAGTCAAGAGCCAGAAACTCTATCTAGATCTCCCACAAGTGTCGCAGAGGCCAAAGTAACTGAGCCATCCTTTGCTGCCTCAAAGGGCGCTACCAGCGGAAGCTGAAAGGGAACAGAGCCAGGACTCAGTCCAGGGATGCTGATAAGGGATACAAGTGTGTACCACGATACCCATCCCCAAAGACGATTTTATTTTTATTGTTTACCAAAGAAGGGTTGTCCTCAACTAGAAATCAGGTTGCAGACATCCATAAGAAAATATTCAGATTTTCTCTCATCTATGTATGTATCAGTCAGGGGGAGATTAGAGTGAGAACCACAGGTCATCTGACATATTTTACATTAACACTACCTAGAACGTTTTGTAAATATTGAACAAATATTATGATAACAAGGTATTTAATATAACCAAATTCACAGAAGCATAAAATGGTTACTAGTGGCTGAATGGGGTGAGAATGATAAAAGGAGTATGAATAAATAAAAATACGGGAAGCTAGGTGTGGTTCATTTATTGTCACACATATACAATTTGAAATGTAAATGAGCATAATGGGATGGAGAGTATATAGGAGCTCATATTACTATCTCACAATTGTTGTTTTGTAAAATTAAAATGAATTTAAAAAGAAACAAAATGAAATTAGAATGGTGATTATTTGACAGGCAGAGTTAGACAGTGAGAGAGAGAGAGACAGAGAGAAAGGTTTTCCTTCCATTGGTTCACCCCTCCAAATGGCTGCTAAGGCTGGCGCGCTGCAGCCCCGGCGCGCTGAGCCAATCTGAACCCAGGTACCAGGTGCTTCCTCCTGGTCTCTCATGCAGGTGCAGGGCCCAAGCACTTGGGCCATCCTCCACTGCCCTTCTGGGCCACAGCAGAGAGCTGGACTGAAAGAGGAGCAACCAGACAGAATCTGACGCCCCAACCGGAACTAGAACTTGGGGTGCCGGCACCGCACGCGGAGGATTAGCCAAGTGAGCCACAGCGCCGGCCATTGCAAGAAGAAAAAGTTCTGGAGATCTGTGCCCAACAATGTGAATATACTTAACACTACTTAATCAAACACTTCAAAAAAAGTGGTTAGAATGGTAAGTTGCTTGTTTTTGAGATTTATTTATTTATTTGAAAGTCAAGTACACAGAGAGAGGGAGAGGGGGAGGGAGGGAAAGAGAGAGAGAGAGAGAGAGAGAGAGAATATTCCATTTGGTGGTTCATTCCCCCAGGTGACTACAATGGCTAGCACAGGGCCAGGCCAAAGCCTGGAGCCAGGAGCCTCATCTGGGTCTTCCACATGGGTGGCAGGGGCCCAAATACTGGGACCATCTTCTGCTGCTTTTCCCAGCCCATTAGCAAGGAGCTGGATTAGAAGGGGAGCAGCTGGTACACAGTTACCCACATGGAATGGCAGCACAGCAGGCAGCAGCTTTACCTGCTGCACCACAACGCCAGCCCCAAAGATTGTAAATTTTATGTTGCAATTTTCTATCACATTTTTAAAAAAATAATTAGAATTCTGATTATATCATGTATCAATTAAAAATCCTAGCAAGGCTCATACTAAAAAGTCAGTCTTTACACATGGCTTAAATATATGTTTGTTGAATCATATATGAAATACTCACAGCAGAATAACATCTCTTTTTAAAACATTTACCATTTACCATGTAGTGGACAGGGCCAATAAAAATAAAAAACAGAAATAAAAAATATTTTCCTATGAATATATAGCAATCAGAAAAAAGATAAATTCATTACAAATAAATTCAAAATCATTCATTTATAATTTTTTCTATGCATTATTGGTATAGAAAAATACTCATTAAAATCTTCTATATATGCTATCTTTCATTTGGTTAGCAATTTTCATATTATCTACAATTTGCTAATTCTTGTCATTCAATTAATGAGAATTAAGACATTTTACTACATGTTGAGCAGTGTTATATGCTTTCTATATATATATTTCATATATAAGGACAAAAATAATTTATTGTTTATGTGTTTATTTTGTCCTTATAGCAACTACATGAAGTGAGTTCCTTCATTTCCTTCAGTTTAGAGATAAAAAAAGTTGAGTCACTAAGGACAATATAAAGATGCCCTGTATAACTGTCTCTAATAAACATTGTGCTGGAGAGGCAAGGCAAATACTAAGCAACAGCAGCAAGTGCAATAGAAGCACAAAAACTAGCAAAACTTTACTTATAGATTCTACATAAAACCCAATATAGACTATAAAATCCAAAAAACTTACAGAAAAGCAACCAAGCCTAGTAGAATATTCAACAGTTTTGCTAGATACAGCAAAATATGTCAATGAACAAAAATGAATATCATCCCAATATAGGGGTAATTATTAATTAGTGAAACAGTGGCAACAAAAATAGTAAAGTATCTAGTAATAAGCCTTGCAAAATCTATATAATAAGCTTTGATGAAGAAAGCTATACATTTGAATGAAATGTTAAAGTACTAAAAAAATAAGAAATTTTTCTGTGATAATAAACAGAAGACCTAATATCCAAAAATGCATCATTTTCTAGTTCAATGTTTTTTATTCCATTTCAACTAAAATCCCAGAATGGTTTTGTGTGTGTGTGTGTGTGTGTGTGTGTGTATTCCCAATAGTTGAAAGCTCTTAATATGAAAGGAATTGTGCATGACTCATTTATTCTGCCTTCATTTACTTGATTCTTTATCTTTTACCAACTAGGGTCAGGATGTGGTGCATTAAAGTGATTCCAGAACTTACAAAGACAGGCATAGGGAGTTAGGCCCCCGCCTGTGACACCAGCATCCCAAGGGCGCCAGTGAGGGTCCTGGGTGCTCCACTTCAGATGCAACTCCCTGTTGGTACACCTGGGAAAGCAGTGGAGGATGGGCCAAGTGTTTGGGCCCCTGACACCCACATGATAGACCCAGATGGGGTTCAAGGCTCCTGGCTTTGGCCTGGCCCTGTCCCAGCCATTGAGGCCATTTAGGGAATGAATCAGTGGATTAAAGATCTCATTCTCTCTCTCTCTCTCTCTGTAGTTCTGGCTTTCAAATAAAAAATAAGCAGTTTTTAAAAAATTTGAATTTTTTTAATTTGGCAGGTAGAATTATAGACAGTGAAAGAGAGAGACAGAGAGAAAGGCCTTCCTTCCATTGTTTTGCCCCCCAAATGGTGCTGCGCTGATCTGAAGCCAGGAGCCAGGTGCTTCTTCCTGGTCTCCCATGCAGGTGCAGTGGCCCAAGTATTTGGCCATCCTCCACTGCCCTCCCGGGCCACAGCAGAGAGCTGGACTAGAAGAGGAGCAACCAGGACTAGAATCTGGCTCCCATATGGGATGCCGGCCCTGCAGGATTAACCAAGTGAGCCACGGCGCCGGCCCAAAAATTCAAAAATTTCTAAATAATACATAAAAAGTTTAGGATCTTGGGGTCAGGAAGGGGGTCATTCATAAAACCCCAAGTTTCAAAATTCCGTAAATAATAGCTCTCATGCATTTATCTTCATTGAAATTAAAATTCTCTACTTAATAAAACACCCACAAGTGAAATAAAATACAGTACATTTAAAAGAGGCCACAAAATTGCCATTTATATATTTACAGTCTATCACCAATAAATATTTTATATGCAGAAAATGATTATGAATGGATAACAACATAATACGAATAAAGGGGAACATATATGAACAACATACTCAAGAAAAGAGGTGTCCGAATGATAATAATATGCAAATAGAATACTAAACCCCATGAATAATTAGTGAAATGAAAGTTAAAACTATGTGAAAATTAAAACCACATACTTTTTCAAGCTCAGCAGACAAGCAAAAATTTGTCTGGCAAAACTTTAGATTTATAAGGCTAAATGTTCATAGAGTTTTTATTTCACTTACTTATTTATTTATTTGAGAAGCCAAGAGTTGAGAGAAAGGGAAATAAAGAGAGAGAGAGATAATTCCTGCCTGATGGTTCATTCCCCAAAAGCCCACAATGGCCAGGGCTGGGCTAGACAGAAGCCAAGGGCCAGGAACTGAATCCAGATGTCTAGTGTGAGTGGCCAGGGCCCAACTACCTGAGCCACTATCTGCTGCCTCCCAGTCTCGATATTAGCAAAAAGCTACAATTAGGAGACAGAGCTGCATAAACCCAGGCACCTGGACATGAGATACGGGTGTCTTAACCGGCATATTAATTACTAAGCCAAATGCCCATCCTCACAGAGATTTCTTTACATATTAGTGAGCACACAAATTGTTATAACCCTCTTAGAGATAAATTTAACCCTAGCTGGTAAAGTTCAATTAGTTTTCTATGATTGCTTTTAAACCTCAAATAAATGCTTCCTTATGTGATTGAAAAAAAAAATCAGTATAATTTCTATGGCTTAAAACAATGCATATTTTTACAAAGATCTATTTTCAGTGTACTTTATACTCGTAATATTACCCCTACACTAAATAAAGAGTTCAACAAATAGCATGAAGAATAAATCAAAAAGCAAAAAACAAACAAACAAAAAAAGAACACTGTTCCTCAATAGTAAAAACAATGGCTATCAACAAGCATCGAATCTCAAAATGTCAGTTGTACTCCAATACACTACATTTTAGATATTCCATTAGTTACCGCAGATCAAAGAAAACACAAGATATTTGTATTTTTGGAACTGGCTTATTTCACTAAGTTTAATGGTTGTAAAAGTTAAGAGTGGGAATGGGAGAGGGAAGAGAAAGAAAAATGCGCAGGAGGGAGGATAGAGTGGGAAGTGTCACTATGCTCCTAAATCTGTATGTATGAAATACATGAAATGTGTGTATTTTGAAAAAAATTTTAAGAGTAATTAATATATTGAAATCAAACATACTAAAATATATATTTTTAAAGAAAAACAATGCAGATTTGTGAGTTTGTAGTTCTGGAGTTCAGAAGTCCATCATGGGTCTCATTTGGTCAACATCAAGGTGCTTGTCTGCAGGAATCGAGGAGAGATTCTGCTTTCTACACATTTTTCCAGTTTCTAGGGATGGTCCACCTTGGCACATGCCTTGCCATCCTCCATCTTCAAAGACAGCTGTTGATGGAAGAATCATTTCCAGACCCCACCTCCCTGATCCTCTTTTCTCAATTTTCAGAAGTTATGCGAATAGGTTGGACCTCCTGGGTAATCCAAGATAATCTCCCCTTCTGAAGTCCATCACCTCAATCATTTCTGTCAGGGAACTTTTGCTGAGTAAGGTAACATTCAGTTTCCAAGGACATCTTGAGGGAGACATTAATCTACCTATCACATATGCATGCACTTTTTCTAAATGGCAATTCTACTTGCAATATTTAGAGTAATTATTGCAAATGTGCCAAAATATTCACAAATATATTCACTAGAGTCTTGTGTATATTCTGAAATATATATATTGTGTTAACAGAACAATGGATAAATAATACTAGTGCTTAATACAAAAGAATGCTATATAGGATTAAGATAAATCTTAAAACCATACTATTAAACAAAATGATGACAGGGACTTATTTAATTATGTATATTTGTGCATAAATACATAGGTAGGTATGGTGACATTAAATGGAATCATAACAAAATTTGCAGGGACATAATAAACTCAAGATTTTGTATACAGGTTTTCTCTGGTAAGAAGGGGAGAGCACGAAAAGAAACAGACTCACAAATAAGGCCTAAGGTTTACATTTGCTAAAACTTGAGAGGCAGCACATACTTCCCTTGAAATATTATTCAGCCATAAAAGAATGAAATTCTGTCTTTTTCAGCAAATGGATGGAACTGGAAAATGTTGTGTTAAATGAAATAAGCTAGACACAGAAAGATAAATACTGTGTCTTCCCTCTTCTATCTGGAAGCTAAAAAACTCAGTCTGAACATATAATATTAATTACTGGAAGCTGGTAGGGGAATAGAGAGAGGTTGAATATTGGGTACAAACACAGTAAGATGGAATAATTTCCTAGGGTTAGCACAGCCTGGCAAAGTGACTATAGTTCACAACAACCTACCAGGTAGTTTCTATGTAAATAGAGAGGAACTTCAAGCCTCCAATAATGAAGTAATGACAAAGAGGGGAAATGTTACTTACCCTGATTTGATCAGTGCACCTTGTGTACACGTACTGAAATGTTATACTCTACAGGGATGTACAATTATTGTTAATCAAATATTATTTTAAATGTTCTAAAAAGTAAAGAAAACCCAATATCCTCTATACTTTTTATTTCTTAAAGAATATTGCAACAATAATTGGTAGGCTGTGGGGTAAGGGCATTGAAGACATTCTATGACAGAAGCAAAAGCTGAGAAGAGGAAAACTTGTTGGTATTATTGAAAAATCTGTAGACTGAAAATAACACGTGGGTTTCAGTTTTGATCTTATTAAGTGCTAGCTCTGTAACTTTAGGTAAATTACAGAATATTAACAGATTTATGTTCTCTCATCTCAAAAGGTAAAATATTAAACCAAAGCAACTATAGGCCCATCACAACAAGACATTCTATATCATGGCCTTGATTCGACAACGTATGTCTTCTTGATTGGCAATCACATCCAAGGAACGTGTATACACACACACACACACACACACAGCCTCCATAACCTCTGTTTCTGATTTTGACTTAAAAGCACCCTAAGTGTTTTGGGGCAAACAAGTGGCTCTGGAGCTGAGACAGGGTGGGGTGTCTGCTCAAACCATTCTGGGGAAATTTTTTGAAATGCAATTAAATCTTGAGTTTGACTCCTTGTGGCCCTCACAGGATCCAGTTCAGTTTGACAAGCTCATGACAGGCTCAGTGGTGGGCTGTTACAATTCCTCCAAACAAGTCTATTTAAAACTGTAGAATTATGGGAACTGCCTGTCCTAATTCAGGAGCACAGTATTAGAACTATGGGGTAAATATTTCCTGGCAAAAAAGTATGGCCATACAAATCCCAGCACTGCTAAGTGATCTTGCTTATGCCAAAGTGGCCCCCAGTCTGCAAAAGAATTCACTTCACAGTTGCTGTGCCACCTCACAAATGCTTCCTTTGTCCTAAATAAAAATCACCTCTAAGGATTGTCCAGGTATTATAGCCTGATTTGTTCTTCAGACACTAGTTGGCATGTCTTTAGGAGCAAGGTCTTCTTTAATAAGAACAAACCACTTACTTCTGGTGACATGAATTCCTGAGTAGCACTCTGCTTAGGACATGCATTGCCTAAGGCAGCAGGCTGGGTTCTTTGGCCCTCTTGAGCAGCCCTGCTTTCATGTCCCAGTTACTCAACTTCAAGCACAGCCAAAAATTGTCCCGAGCCAAGTTCTTCTGAACAAAAAACACTCAGAAGTCTTGGTTGCTTCAAGCCAGTAGAAGACTCCAGCCGGATATTGGACCCGTCAAGTAATCTTAATAACTAAAAGAAGAACATATTAGATTCTTGTTCTCATTTTCTGTAATGCTGATGCGACATTCTTATATGCCATGCCTATGTGGAATGCTTTAGTTTTTACCTTAAATGTTGTATTGGTTTTACTGTTCCATAGATAAGACAACATTTAAGAATATTATTTGCAATCATCATGTATACTGCCAAAGATCCACGCAAGAAACTCCTTTATGTATGCATCAAAATACTCTACGTTTTGGGCCAGTGCTGTGGCTTATAGGTTAAGTGTCCACCTGTGGAACTGGCATCCTCTATGGGTGCTGGTTCACGTCCCAGCTGCTTCACTCTGATCCATCTCTCTGCTAGTGGCCTGGGAAAGCAGAAGAGAATGGCTTAAGTGCTTGGGCACCTGCACCCTCATAGGAGACCCAGAAAAAGCTCCTGGCTCCTGGATTCAGACCAGCCCTGTTCTGGCCATTGCAGCCATTTGGGGAGTGAACCAGCTGATGAACCAGCATCTCTCTCTCTCTCTCTCTGGAACTCTGCCTCTTGAATAAATAAGTAAATCCTTTTGTAAAAACTACTTAATTTTAGGAGAGTATTGAAGATGTTTCACAACACTTTACACTGTCTTATTGCTGCATTCCACGTATCCCCTATCAATTTCCCAAAATTCTTTCAGACTTTTGTGCCAGACTCATGGTTTTTTCTTCCAACTCATTGAATTCGTCATATGGACAACTTATCGAAACCCCAGATCTCTGAATTTATTTTTCGCTCTCGAATCAACAACTTTCTCTGTCACATTCTGGAACAAGCTGCCATTCATATTGCTCCAACTCTAAAAACCACTAGTTCAAGGTCCTCACTCCCATCACAGTCTCTAATCTTTCTAGTTTACTTATTTATGGACAATATCTTCAGGCTATTCTATTTTTTTCTGGTCATTTTACCACCTTTGTTTTATTTCTCTATTTTGAGGTCATATTACATGATCCTGTAGTATTGTGATAAAAGCATATTTTGTGTCTTTTTAATACAAAAAGCTAGTTTAGTGTAAACTATCTGCTTTGAAATATACACCCCTTATAAATTTGTACCCACACATCTTATCTCTGACTCTGGTCGACATAACTCACACTTTCTCCAAAGACTATGTCAAACTTTATTTTCTATTTTTGTCATGCTGTGTTTATATTCTTCCCTTTACAAATTCCTATGTGAAACAACCCCAAGGTGATCACTGTAAAAGGGTGGAGCTTCTCAGTGATGCTTAGATCAGGAGGATGGTACCTAAGGGAGGCTCTCGGGAACAGTTTTGCCTTTTCTGCTCAGGGAAGACACAGCTAAGACAGCATCAACTTTGAGAAAATGGGCCCCACCAGACTCTGACTCAGCTTGCATCCTAATCTTGGGCGTATCAGCCTCCAGAACTTGAGCGATGCATTTTTGTTATCTGTAACCTACCCAGTTTATGGTACTTCTGTTTTGTGTGTGTGTGTGTGTGTTTTGTTTTGTTTTTTTTAGACAGGCAGAGTGGACAGTGAGAGAGAGAGAGACAGAGAGAAAGGTCTTCCTTTTCTGTTGGTTCACCCCTCAATGGCTGCTGCGACCGGCGCACCAGGCTGATCCGAAGGCAGGAGCCAGGTGCTTCCTCATGGTCTCCCATGCAGGTCTAGAGCCCAAGCACTTGGGCCATCCTCCACTGCACTCCCGGGCCACAGCAGAGAGCTAGACTGGAAGAGGAGCAACTGGGACAGAATCCAGCACCCCGACCAGAACTAGAACCCAGGGTGCCGGCACCGTAGGTGGAGGATTAGCTTATTGAGCCACGGCGCCGTCTGGTACTTTTGTTTTAACACCTGGAGCAATCTAACAATCCGCCAACCTGGAACTTATTTCCCAGTCTCATACCATGTCTATTTATTTTTAGCTGATAATACAATTAGTATCACAGAAGTAAAGAAAATAGCATCCGAAAGGAACACACTAAATTTCTGACTTTCCAATCCACAAAGTCAGTCAATGTGTCTGTTGCTCCTCCCACCTATCCTACTGGAGGGGGTATGCCTTCTATGTATGCCTCCTGGCCGCGGGCTCCCATGTCTCCTGCTTTCTCTGGAAATTTCACTTCCCCTGTTTTCCCTTGAATCATCAATCTTCCATTTTATTTACATTTTTCTCATCATCACCTGCTCTTCTAACCATCCAAACCATTTTTCATTTCAGTAAGACTGATTATCTATATTTGTTAGTTGTTTGGGTTTCCTTCTCTGTGAAGGTTCTATTCATGTGTTTCACCTATTTTGTCTGCAATTATCTTTTCCTTCTTGCTTATAAAGTTATTTGTTGATTCTGGATATAAATCCTTTGCTAGCTAAACATTGTATTAAGTGTGTTTGCAGTTTGCCTTTGACTTGTTTATGAGCTTTTTTGTCCTACACTGGTTTTCAATTTACTTTAACTAATTTCACAGGTTTGTCTTTTGTGGTTTGTGTTTTTTGTGGCCTTGAAAAAATACTTTGTTCTGTAATATAACAAAGATATACTTTAATATTTTCTTCTAAAAAATTCAAAGTATTCCTTTTTACATTCGGTCTTTAGTTCACGTACTTTTTATTTATTTATTTAATTTTTTTTGACAGGCAGAGTAGACAGTAAGAGAGAGAGACAGGGAGAAAGGTCTTGTTGGTTCACCCCACAATGGCTGTTCCAGCTGGCACGCTGTGACCGGTGCACCGAGCTGATCTGAAGCCAGGAGCCAGGTGCTTCTTACTGGTCTGTCATGCAGGTGCAGGGCCCAAGCACTTGGGACATCCACCACTGCACTCCCAGACCGCAGCAGAGAGCTGGACTGGAAGAAGAGCAACCTGGACTGAATCTGGTGCCCCAACCGGGACTAGAACCCAGTGTGCTGGCACTGCAGGCGGAGGATTAGCCTACTGAGCCACGGCGCCGGCCGGTTCACATACATTTTTAAAAATCACATAAGTTAGTAATATAATATTATTTTTTTATTATTTATTCAAACAGCATTTACTGAGTTATCACAATTTATACTTAAAGATTTGCAAATGGATCTTAGTCATCAATGAGATCTCAATATTTATGTGAGCCTACACTTTATTTTCTATCCTTCTGGTTGATCCTCCATCCATGCACCACTATCACACCTCTTTTATTACCATATTACTCAGGTGTTTCAAGATATCTTGATATCTGGTAGGTTGAGTTCCTGAAGCATATTCTTCTTAAAACTCTTGTCTCACTGGCGCCTCGGCTCAATAGGCTAATCCTCCGCCTGCGGCACTGGCACACACTGGGTTCTAGTCCCAGTCAGGGCGCCGGATTCTGTCCCGGTTGCCCCTCTTCCAGGCCAGCTCTCTACTGTGGCAAGGGAGTGCAGTGGAGGATGACCCAAGTGCTTGGGCCCTGTACCCCATGGGAGACCAGGAGAAGCACCTGGCTCCTGGCTTCGGATCAGTGCGGTGTGCCAGCTGCCTTGTGCCGGCTGTGGCTGCCATTGGAGGGTGAACCAACGGCAAAGGAAGACCTTTCTCTCTATCTCTTTCTCACTGTCCACTCTGCCTGTCAAAAAAACAAAACAAAACAAAACAAAACAAAAAACTCTTGTCTCATTTTGATGGATTTCACCTTCATTGTATTTATAGTTATCATTATCAATTATAAGAAAATTTATTGAATTTTAAAAGAATTATACTGAATTTATAGGATAATTTTAATGTATTTTTGTTTTAAAAATTAGTTTTAATTGACAGCGTAATTTTACATATTTTTGTGTACAATGTGATGCTTTGATATATCTGCATAATATGAGATCATTAAATGAAACTATTTAGCAATCTATCACTTTATTATTTTTATAACATTTGAAACTTACTCTTATAGTTATTTTGAAATATATAATACATTATTAATCACTGTAGTCACTCTGATGTGAAATAGATCTCAAAACTTATTTCTGCTCTCTGAAACTTTATACCCTTTGACCAACTATGCCCTATTTGTTTCCTCTCCTTCAGTTACTGATAACCACTGAATTGTTTCTCCTTCCATCAGTTAAATTTTTACAACTCCAGATGTAAGTGAGATAATGTAATATGTTTCTTTGTACCTTACTTATTTCCCTTAGCATAGCATCCTCCAAATTCATCAATGTTGCTGCAAATAACAAGATTTCATTTTTCAAGGCTGAGTAATATTCCTTTATATATGTTTATAGTTTCTTTATCCATTCACACATTGATGGACACTAAGGTTGATTGCATATCTTGGCTGTTATGAATAGTACTGGCATGGAAATGGAAATGTTTGTATCTCTTTTACATACTGATTTCAGTTTCATTGAATATATACCCAGAAGAAGGATTACTGGATCATGTGATAGTACCATTTTTAGTTTTTTTATATTTATTTTATTAATTTGAAAGACAGATTTACAGAGGGAGATAGAGACAGGGAGAGAGGTCTTCCATCTGCTGGTTCACTCCCCAAATTGCCACAACTGCCAGAGCTGAGCTCATCCAAAGCCAGGAGCCAGAAGTTTCTACATGGGGGCATAGGGACCTAAGAACTCGGGCCATCCTCCCTGTTTTCCCAGGAGCATTAGCAGGGAGTTGGATTAGAAGTGGAGCAGCTGGGACCCAAACATGCACCCATTTGGGATGTCAGCACTGCAGGCTGGGGCTTTAACTCAGTGCACCATAACACTGGTCCAATACTGTTTTCAGTTTTATTATGCACCCATATTGTTTCCAAAATAGCTAAATTATTTATGTTCCCACTAACAATGTATAAAAATTTCATTTTCTCCATATCTTCACTAACATTTGTCTTTCATCTTTTTTAATAAAAGTCATTATAATAAGTATAAAATGATATCACATCTGATTTATTTTGAGCATTTATCCCATAGCTGTTGACTATTTGTATGTAATTATTCCTTGTACAAAAGAAAAATTATTTTGTAGTTTTCTTGTTAAAGCTTTTCTAGGTTTTGCAATCAGCATTATGTTGACTTCATAAAACATGTCAGGAAATGTTTTGTTATCCACAACTTTCTGAAAGAGCATTTTAATACTTGTATTCCTTAGATGCATAAGTAAATTTATTAATCAAACCAACTGTGTTAGGAGTTTTCTTTATGGAAAAGTTTTTATTACAAATTCATATTCTATTAAGAATCCACTTTAGAGCCTTCTTTTGATTAACTTATATTATGAAGGAATTTACATATTTCATTGAAGCTACCATATGTCTTTGCTTAAATTTTCCCTTGTTATTTCTTTCTATTACCTTTCTAATGTCTATAAGATCTGTAGTGGAAACTCCTCTTTAGGTGCTGATGTTAGAAATTTTCATTTTTTTTCTGTTTTGGTCTCAGTAAGATATATATATATATATATATATATACTTTATTAATGTTTTCAAAGAAGAGAATTAGTTTTTTATCTACCTTCATTTGCATTCTAGGCCATCTCACGAGTTTTTAAAAATCACACTTTTGTAGTCTTACCATTTTATCTTATTATTAGTGGAATAAAGTTTTTTTTAACTTTTATTTAATGAATATAAATTTCCAAAGTACAGCTTATGGATTACAATGCCTTCCCCCTGCATAACTTCCCTCCTACTCACAACCCTCCCCTTTCCCACTCCCTCTACCCTTCCATTCACATCAAGATTCATTGTCAATTCTCTTTATATACAGATCAGTTTAGTATACATTAAGTAAAGATTTCAACAGTTTGCTCCCACACAGAAACATAAAGTGAAAAATACTGTTTGAGTACTAGTTATAGCATTAAATCTCAATGTACAGCACACTAAGGACAAAGATCGTACATGAGGAGTAAGTGCACAGTGACTCCTGTTGTTGACTTAACAAATTGACACTCTTGTTTATGGCATCAGTAATCAGCCTAGGCTCTTGTCATGAGCTGCCAAGGCTATGGAAGCCCCCTGAGTTCACTGACTCTGATCATATTTAGACAAGGCCATGGTTAAAGTGGAAGTTCTCTCCTCCCTTCAGAGAAAGGTACCTCCTCCTTTGATGACCCGTTCTTTCCACTGGGATCTCACTCACAGAGATCTTTCATTTAGGTTTTCTTTTTCTTTTTTTTTCCCCAGACTGTCTTGGCTTTCCATGCCTGAAATACTCTCATGGGCATTTCAGCCGGATCCGCATGCCTTAAGGGCTGATTCTGAGGCCAGAGTGCTGTTTAGGACATCTGCCATTCTATGGGTCTGCTGTGTATCTCACTTCCCATGTTGGATCATTCTCTCCCTTTTTGATTCTATCAGCTAGTATTTGCAGACACTAGTCTTGTTTCTGTGATCCCTTTGGTTCTTAGTCCTATCATTATGATCAATTGTGAATAGAAATTGATCACTGGGACTAGTGAGAAGTCATTGGTACATGCCACCTTGATGGGATTGAATTGGAATCCCTGGTATGTTTCTAACTCTACCGTTTGAGGTAAGTCAGCTTGAGCATGTCCCAAATTGCACATCTCTTCCCCCTCTTATTCCCACTCTTACATTTAACAGCGATCACTTTTCAGTTAAGTTTCAGCACTTAAGAAGAATTGTGTATTGATTACAGTATTCAACCAAAAGTATTAAGTAGAACAAACAAACAAAAATACTAAGAGGGATAACATATCAAGTTGCTCATCAACAGTCAGGGTGAGGGCTGATCAAGTCACCGTTTCTCATAGTGTTCATTTCACTTTAACAGGTTTCCTTTTTGGTGCTCAGTTAGTTGTCACCTATCAGGGAGAACAAGTGGTATTTGCCCCTTTGGGATTGGCTTATTTCACTCAACATAATGTTTTCCAAATTCCTAACAGGGATCACTTTTCAGTTAAAATTTAAACACCTAAGAATAATTGTGTGTTAACTATAGAGTTCAACCAATGGTACTAGAACAAAAAAAAATACTAAAATGGATAAAGTATTACATTGTACATCAACAGTCAGGACAAGAGCTGATCAAGTCACTGTTTCTCATAGTGTCCATTTCACTTCAACAAGTTTCCCCTTTGGTGCTCAGTTAGTTGTCACCGATCAGGGAGAACATATGATATTTGTCCCTTTGGGACTGGCTTAATTCACTCAGCGTGATGTTTTCCAAATTCCTCCATCTTGATGCAAATGACCGGGTTTCATTGTTTTTGACTGCTGTATAGTATTCTATAGAGTACATGTCCCATAATGTCTTTATCCAGTCTACTGTTGATGGGCATTTGGGTTGGTTCCAGGTCTTAGCTATTGTGAATTGAGCTGCAATAAACATTAATGTGCAGACAGCTTGTTTGTTTGCCAATTTCATTTCCTTTGGGTAAATTCCAAGGAGTGGGATGGCTGGGTTGAATGGTAGGGTTATATTCAGGTTTCTGAGGAATCTCCAGACTGACTTCCATAGTGGCTTAACCAATTTGCATTCCCACCAACAGTGGGTTAGTGTCCCTTTTTCCCCACATCCTCTCCAGGAGAGGAATAAAGTTTTGTGTCATTTATAAATAAATATGGCAAACAAGTTTCTTCACTCAAAAATATTTATTCATTCTATAAAATGTACTTTTCTTCATCTTTGGTTTTCCCTATCTGAAATTTTAGAAAATATTAGAATTAGCTTTCCTTAAACAGTTAGTATTGCTCCCTTTGATTCTACGTGACCAATTGCACTAAAAATTATTTTAAAATCTTAACAATTTCTTCTGGTTCTAGTAACTGAAAGCTTTAATTTCTTGATTTCTATTTTGGTGTTGAAGTGAATTCCCTCACTTTTAGTTCAATATTAACAAGGTTTTCATTGGCGATTTTCTTTGCTCAAGTTTTATTCTTGCAAAATCATTTTTTATGATGGAAAAGGAATTTGGTTCTTTACAGTACATGGAAAAAGTTGTGGATCAACCATAAAGCCATAAAAGGACAAAGTTATTTTAGGTCTTTTTTGGTTCTTTTTTTTTAACTTTCATCTAATAAATATAAATTTCCAAAGTACAACTTTTCAATTACAGTGGCTTCCCCCCTCCCCCGGACCTCCCTCCCACCTACAACCATCCCATCTCCCACTCCTTCTTCCATCCCATTCTTCATCACAATTCATTTGCAATTATCTTTATATACAGCAGATCAACTTAGTATATACTTAGTAAAGATTTCAACAGACTGCACCCACACAGACACGCAAAGTATCGAGCACTGTTTGGGTAGTAATTTTACCGTTAATTCGCATAGTACAACACATTAAGGACACAGATCCTACATGGGGAGCAGGTGCACAGTGATTCCTGTTGTTGATTTAACAATTGACACTCTTATTTATGACATCATTAATCACCTGAAGCTCTTGTCATGAGCTGCCAAGGCTATGGAAGCCTCTTGAGTTCACCAACTCCAATCTTATCTAGAGAAGGCCATATTCAAAGTGGAAGTTCTCTCCTCCCTTCAGAGAAAGGTACCTCCTTCTTTGATGGCCTGTTCTTCCTACTGGGATATCACTCACAGAGATCTTTCATTTCAGCACATGCTCACTCAGACTTACTCCTAATAGTGGAGCTAGACATGTGCCAGTGGATTCCAATTCAATCCCATCAAGGTGGCATGTACCAATGCCATCTTACTTGTTAAAGTGATGAGTTTCAGTTCATAATTGATCAAAAAGATAGGATTGAGTGTCAAATGGATTAAATAAATACGACCAGTGTCTGCAAATAATAATTTATAGAATTAGAAAGGAGAGAATGATCCTACATGGGAAGCACGATACGCAGCAGAGTCATAGAATGGCAAATGCGCTAAACAGCACTCTGGCCTCAAAATCAGCCCTTAAGGCATTCACATCTGGCTAAAAAGCCCCTGGGAGTATTTCATGCATAGAAAGCCAAGACACTGTGGCAAAAAAAAATGACATTTAGGTCCTTTTTGAGAACATGCTTTCAACAATCTCAAAATTACTTCCAACTTCTAAAATTTCTTTTCTTGATTAGATTATTCAATTATTTTAGGCAAACATTGTGCGCTTCTCTTTAATAGTATTGACTTTTCTTGAATGATCAATCTATGGCATTGGCACAAGGAAATATCATTTTATTGAATTGAACAGAATGTTCAACATGGGTTTTATTAAGGATGTGTTCTGCTTTCACACTAATGTCAAAGACTATAAATTTACACACAGAACCATTTTCACCATAATGGTTTCTTCAACTTCCACTAGATTTATTGAACCTGTGGAGTTACTGAGTCTTCACCAAATATTCATGTATCAAAGTAATTCTCAGAGAGTATTCATATGGATTTTCTTTCTCTTTTGCGAAACCATAGACAAAACAAGGAATTAGGTACAGTTAATTTATAAAAGTGTAGGTTTCTTCAAGGGCCTCTGTTGATTTGTTGCTTAGGTTCAGCAACTAGCATTAGTGAACAATCTTGTCCACTAGCCATTGCCAGTCTCTGCCCCACACCTTGTTGGTATTGTGTCTTTATCTACTGAACTCATAAATAACACATCTTAAAAGCACAGACTGTATTGGAGTCCTCTATACTTCAACACCGACTCATTCCAAGACTAAGCAGAGATCAGTACTCTAATAGATGCTTTGATCTCAGTACCTGCCAGGGCTACATCTTTGGATAGAATTTTTTTTTTAATTTTTTTTTTTTATTTTTTGACAGGCAGAATGGACAGTGAGAGAGAGAGACAGAGAGAAAGGTCTTCCTTTGCTGTTGGTTCACCCTCCAATGGCCGCCGCGGAAAGCGTGCTGCAGCCTGAGCACCGCGCTGATCCGATGGCAGGAGCCAGGTACTTATCCTGGTCTCCCATGGGGTGCAGGGCCCAAGCACTTGGGCCATCCTCCACTGCACTCCCTGGCCACAGTAGAGAGCTGGCCTGGAAGAGGGGCAACCGGGCCAGAATCCGGCGCCCCGACCGGGACTAGAACCCGGTGTTTCGGCACCACAAGGCAGAGGATTAGCCTAGTGAGCCGCGGCGCTGGCCTGGATAGAATTTTTAAAAATTTTTATTTTGTAAAACTATCAGATTTCCTGCCTACCATAGGTACAGTTCCAAGAAACAACTACACTTTTCTCACTCCCCTAGTCTGTCCAATCCCCTCCTTTTCACCAGTTGTTGGAAAGATATGATTTTAATCCACTCTGTATTCATGAGCTTAATCCACAACTAATCATAATATTCAACAAGTATAAAATAAGAAGACCACATTTCATCAGAGTACAAACAAGGACTAAAAATGACATTCATATCCCAAAATGTCCACTTCATTCACTCCTATACATTTTTGTAATCTATATTAATTGCCACATATCAGATAAAACATATGATATTTATCTTTTTGAGATTTGCTTATTTCACTAAGCATAGTGAAATCCATCCATTTTGTTGCAAAAGACAGGATTTTACTCTTTTTTATGACTGGTTAGTATTCCATAGTTTGCATATACTGTATTTTCTTTATCAAGTCTTCACTGGATTAATATTTGGGTAGATCTCATATTTTAGCTATTGTGAATTGAGCTGCAATAAACATGCGGGACAAATAACTATTTCATATACTGATTTCATTTCATTTGAGATTCAAATCTCTGAGAAATACCCATATTATCTTCCAAAATGGTTTACTAGTTTACATTTCCATCAGCAGTGGATTAGTGTACCTTTCTCAATACATCCTCATCAGCATTTACTTTTTTTTGATTGTTGGATGATGTATGTCCATTCTAACTGAGGTTATGTGAAAACTCATTTTTTTTTCATTTGCATTTCTGTGATGGTTAGTGAGCCTGAATACTTTTTCACATGTCTCTTGGCCATTTGTATTTCATCATTTGAAAAATTCTTATTCAAGTGTTTTGCCCATTTCTTAATTGCATTGTTTGGTTTGTTGTTGCTGACTTTCTTGAGCTTTTTATTGATCCTGGATATGAAACCTTTAAAAGTTGCATAGGTTGCAAATATTTTTTTCTATTCTGTCAGCTGCATCTTCACATCGTTGAGTATTTCCTTTCTAGTGATGGAGCTTGTTAGCTTGATGTAAGCTCATTTGTTTAATTTTGTGTTTATTGCCTGTGCTTCTGGGATTTTTTCCAAGAAGGTATCACCTATCCAAAGGTTTTTCAGGGTTTCCGTGTTTTTATCTAGTAATTTGAGTGTATCAAGTCATAGATTTAGATCCTTGATTCATTTTTAGTTGATTTTCTGTAAGGTTTAGGTAGGGGTCTTGTTTGATAGTTCTGTACACAAAGATTCAATTTTCCAAGCACCATTTGTTGAAGACACTGTCTAATTTCAAGGGATTGATTTTAGCTCCTTTGTCATAGATTAGTTGGTTGTAGATGTTTGGATTGATTTCTGGGTTTCTATTCTGCTCCATTTGTTTACATTCTACTTTTGTGCAAGTACCAGGCTTTATTGGTTATAACTGCCCTGTATTATGTCCTGAAATCCGGTATTATGATCCATTAGCTTTTTTTTTTTTTTTTTTTTTTGTATAGGATTGATTTAGCTTGTACAAGACTCTTTTGTTTCCATATGAATTTTCACATCATTTTTTGGTAAATCTGAGAAGAATGTCATTGATATTTTGATTGTGATTGCATTGAATCTATAAATTGCTTTCAGTAGTATGGACATTTTGATGATATTAATCAGTCTATATCTAATTTGCTAGTAAGCCCTAAACATAAGGAAACTAGTAAGGAATTGAAAGGCTAGTTGCCTGGTTTGATCAGTTGACATTGTATATATGTGTTGAATACTGTACTACATCTCATGAAAATGTACAAGTATTACAGGTTAATTAAAATTTAAATTTATTTAATGAAATGGTATATTTAAAATATGTACAAAATAAGACAAAATAATTGAAAGAACCAAAACATTGTAATAGAAATGAAAAATGCCTTTGTTCACATTGACAGACTAGACAGTTGAAGAAAGAATAAATGAACTTAAGAATATATCAATAGAAATTTCCAAACTGAAGTGCAGAGAGAAAAAATAATTTAATAGAAAAAAAAGCAGAATCAAATATTTGAGGCCGGCGCCATGGCTCACTTGGTTAATCCTCCACCTGCGGTGCCAGCATCCCATATAGGCACCGGGTTCTAGTCCTAGTTGCTTCTCTTCCAGTCCAGCTCTCTGCTGTGGCCCGGGAAGGCAGTGGAGCATGGCCCAAGTGCCTGGGCCCTGCACCCACATGGGAGACCAGGAGGAGGCACCTGGCTCCTGGCTTCAGATCAGCTTAGCTCCGTCCATGGCGGTCATTTGGAGGGGTGAACCAATGAAGGGAAGATGTTTCTCTATGTCTCTCTCTCTCACTGTCTAACTCTATCTGTCAAATTAAAAAAAAAGCAGAATAGAATATCCAAGAATCATGGTATAAATTTTAAAATTATAGCATGTAGGGGCCAGCGCCATGGTGCAGTGGGTTAATTCTTCACCTGTGGCACTGGCATCCCATATAGTCCTGGCTGCTCCTCTTCAAGTCCAGCTCTCTGCTATGGCCTGGGAAAGCAGTGAAAGATGGCCCAAACCCTTGGCCTCTGCACCCATGTGGGAGACCCAGAAGAAGCACCTGGCTCCTGGCTTTGGATCGACACAGCTCCGGGCGTTGCAGCCATTTGGGGAGTGAATCAATGGATGTGAGACCTTTCTCTCTGTCTCTCCCTCTCACTGTCTGTAACTCTACCTCTCAAATAAATAAATAAATAAAAACCTTTAATGTCGCTCCCCCTCTTCGTGGAGGAACGACACTAAGCCCTGCCTAGGCTTCATATCCGAGTCACGGCACCATTATGTCGCTCCCCCTCTTCGTGGAGGAACGACACAGGACCCTGCGCTGTTCTTTCGTCTGCTCGGCCCTTCCCGGGTTTGCTGCTGGTTCTTCCCGGGTTGGCTACTATCCCTTCCACCTCCGTGGAAGGGCAGTTCCCCCTGGCCGCATTCCCCACTTCCGCAGGGGAGCGGCACACCACCGGCCGGCTCTCTGGGGGGCTGCACGGGTGTTCCTTCAGCTAGATGTTCCCCATAGATGTTTCTGGTGCATGCCGTCTCTCTCCTCCTTTATAGTCCTCTTACCAATCCCAACTCTGCTACCCACACGCCGAGTACGCTGCTCTCCTCCAATCAGGAGCAGGTCCCACAGTTTATTGGTTGAACTGGAGGCAGCTGCGTAGAAGCTGTTTTCTCCTCTCCCAGCGCCATATTGTAGGAGAGCAGATGCATAGAATAAGTCTTAATT
The DNA here is from genome assembly GCF_964237555.1 of Oryctolagus cuniculus. Taxonomy (NCBI): domain Eukaryota; kingdom Metazoa; phylum Chordata; class Mammalia; order Lagomorpha; family Leporidae; genus Oryctolagus; species Oryctolagus cuniculus. The sequence continues at coordinate 53,687,641 of NC_091435.1, forward strand.
CCAGTAACCCAGTCTAGTCCGAGCTGCTCCCCACAGAGGAGAGCAGATGCATAGAATAAGTCTTAATTCCAGTAACTCAGTCCAGTCCGGGCTGCTCCCCACACTTTAAAATATAGCATGTAATATTACAATATTAGAAAGAGAGAATGGAAAACAAGAATCTTTTATGCATTAATGGCCACAGCTCTTACAAAATTAATGACAGACCCAAACCACAAATCCAGGGTGTTAAAAGAATACCAAGCACAATACGTAGCAAGTGAAAAATCAAACAAGCAAACATACATGCATTTGTTCCTGTTCTACTCAAGTTCTAGAAAATCAATGAGAACAAAAAAAATGTTTTAGCATTTATAGAATTTAGAGGGGAAAAACTGCAAGGTGTCTGGCGCATAACAAATCTTCCCAGGCAGATGAATCCATTAATTCACAAGCTTTTATTGGGATTCCGCTCCCAGGCAAGGTTCACAGGTCCCAACAGAGCAACAGAGTGGGGCCAGGGAAGTCACACATCAGAGGCTGGGAGGGCTCCTTTTATAAATACAGGGCATGGGGATTAAAGGTTGAGGCAGGTCTGATCCTCATTGGTTGACCTTTAGGTACCCGCAGGGACCTTGATGACAAGGACTTTTCTTCCCTGGAAGTACAGATAGGGACTCCCCATTCCAGGAAGTATAGCCCTTCCCTCCTCGCGGATCCCAAAGCTACCAAAAACAACTTCATCTACAGAGAAAATAATAAAATATAAACATAAGAATTACAGTGAATTTCTTGTCAGAAACCATGCAAGCAACAACACTAGAATGAAATATTTTAAGTCATTATAGAGAATAACACTACAAACTGGAATCCTGTATCTGACAATATTAGCTTTCATAAAATGAAAGTTTTCTAAGACAAACAGAAATTGAGGGGCTGGCACCATGGCTCACTAGGCTAATCCTCTGCCTGCAGCGTTGGCATCCCATATGGGCTCTGGGTTCTAGTCCCGGTTGTTCCTCTTCCAGTCCAGCTCTCTGTATGGCCTGGGATGGCAGTGGAGGATGGCCCAAGTGCTTGGGCGCCTGCTCCCGCATGGGAGACCAGGAGGAAGCACCTGGCTCCTGGCTTTGGATTGGCGCAGTTCCAGCCGTGGTGGCCATTTGAGGAGTAAACCAATGGAAGGAAGACCTTTCTCTCTGTCTCTCTTACTCTCACTGTCTAACTCTGCCTGTCCAAAAAAAAAAAAAAAAAAAGAGAGAGAGAAGAAAAGAAATTAAGATAATTTACTACCAGTATAACTTCCCTGAAAAAAATGTTAAAGGAAGTTATTTTTGGCTTATTTCACCAGACATTTCCATTCATTTTGCTACAAATGTTAATAAGAAAATGGTAATAGATCAGAAACTAATATCTACACATATAAAGGAAGAGTATTAGATAAGAAATAGAGCAAAATAAAACCTCATATTTTTCTTATTCAAAATTAATGTAAAGGATGACTTTATATAAAGTAATAATAGTGTTAATGTAATAGGTGAATATAGTATATGAATAAGTGAAATGAATATGAACAAATGAATGACATAAATGTCATAAAGAATAGAAATGAAGTGTTGGGAATATTTTGTTATAAGACATATTAAATTATAAGTCTAAAATGTATTGAGGGTAAGCTTATATTAGTTGAAATGTATATTGCGACCTCTAAAATAATCATTATTAAATTATTAAAAATATATGCAGTTAATGTGTTAGGAGAGATAATTAAATGGAATCATATAACATGTTCAGTTAAAACTAGAGAATGCATAAAAAGAAGCAGAAAATATTGCTATGTAGACTTTTCCTGGAAATGGAAGATTGCACTAAGCAATACATAGTAAATAATTCTGATTTTTTTTATCTTTTAGCAAATAATTCACTGCTTATCAGCTATCAGAGAAAATGTTGGAAAACAAAGTACTCCACATTTTGCGGCTCTTCTCACAAACATTTTCCAGTAATTAACTTGCCACTTGTGTACATCTATTCTGCTCTAGATTGGAACATTGAGATTGTAGGACTTGTGATATTCCTTTGGGAGTCAACTAAGTTTTTATAACTACTTGAATAAAATAGAATTATTCGGGATCTTCACAATTTACTGTTTCTCATAGTTACTTCCAAGATGGATCCAAAAACTGGGAACTTTGGATGATTGCTGTGAAGGAAGATAGACATAAAGGGAAAAATCACTAATAATTACAACAGTTCTCTAAAGCTCATGTGGTGTAGGAATCTGGTCCAAAGATATTTCCAGAATGATCATCTGAGAGTGCCACCAGAAGCTCTTTCTAGGGTTCAAAACTCTCTTTCAAGGGTTTTAATTAGTGATTTGTTTTCTTCAGTTGGCAGAACCTAATAATTATTCAAAATATATTATTAAAGTATGTGTTTTTACCTATTTCTAGTTATACCACTTACATTCACAATATATCAATGGAAATTACTTTCTACATGTTCATCTTACATTCTTTGTCAAAAATAAGATTGTTGTAAAACACAACATTTAAGAAAGTTTAGATCATTTATACTTTAAATTAAAGATAATTAAATTCAGTTAAAGATCATTTAATGAGTATTTACTGTTGGACACATTGAAAAGTTCTGTAGTGGGCAATAAGTATGAATAAGACAAAAGCTCAAGAGACATCAGTGAACTACTCATATGAAATTATTCATTTTTTAGTAGAACAGTCATTGCTAAATTTACCACTAAAACTAAGTGTGCTTTAGTTACTGAGTTCATGATTTTTCTTTTAAGTAGAAATCAATTAATCAATTAACAATTGTTTCTGGGTTTTCAGCCTTCAGTTCAACTTAAAGTGTTATGACTCAATAAAATACCAGTTACTGTTTCTACTTCCCATACATGACTGATCTCACAAAATTTTCTTGGGACATTTTCACTTTGGCTGTGGATGTGACTTGAGAATCATTTCAAACAGTTTAAAACATTTCCCCCATTTGATGTGATTTGCCATACAAGATGAAATCCATTTGTCATCCTTGGTTTAGATTAAAGATATATAGTAATAATTTTGTCACAAATAAAAACATTGAAGTGTCTGGGTAAATGCTGGATCATATCCTAACCCATTTGAAAAGCTTTCTGGAAAAACAAAAATAGTGTAAATTGAAATATAAAAGTCTAGGGATGAATTATATAGGGGAAGTAAAACAATGCCAATAATATCATAAAGGAAAACTTTATTTAACCTTTTATTCTATAACATAATATTGTGGTTAATTGAGCTTTCAAAATCATTTAAACAAAAAGACTACAAATTGGTGAGCAATAATATCAGTAAAATCATATTTTGTCCATTAAAATCACACATTTTAATATTATATGATTCTATTATCAGAATTTTTTAAGATGGATTTCAAAGGAAATTTGCCTGCTATAATTCACAAAATGCTCTTTAATAAGTCATCATTACCCATCTTTGTGTGAATTTAGCTATACATCAAATGTTATAGTTCACAAGGTTGAGTTTTTTGTATTGGCAATATTTTGCAAAGTTAAATTTTCACTCAAATGTTGATTATTAAATATATAAATTATAAAACATCTTAGGTATTAAAGTGTAATCATATAAAATGATAACATGTAATGTTTAATAGAGGATCCTACAACTCTCAGTGTTTCCACTAATGACAAACTGTAGAGTTGAATAAAATTTAAAATAACCATGTAAAAGAATGAAGACAGATGCTGGAGTCCTAAAAGAAAGAGCGATTAAGATTCCCACAGTAAAAAAGGATGGGGATCTGGTGAACACATCCAGTAGAATACCTATCAGATAACGGCACTGGAGAGCTGTATTCATTTAATATGGCATAATTAATTAGCCTAAGTCCAATTACAATGGTAGGCTTAGTTTTACCAAAACTATATCTAGTATCTACCTAGGATAGTTTCTCATAGATTCAAGTGATTATCTCTCATTCTCATCCTCTAGCCTTGCAGAGGAAATTAGTGAACTGTAAGTCTCTAGTGTTATACAGGGTGGTGGGGCCAATGTAGTTCTTGATATCCTACTATATATTGTATGAACTAATACAAGAAATCCCAAACCTCCAATCATAATGCAATGTCAAAGGGAAATGTTGATTATCCTCTTTTGCTCAGTACGCATTGTATACATGTATTGAAATATCACACTGTAGCCCATGAATATGAACATTAACACAATTTTTAAAAAAGAAAGAGCATCATATGGTGACTACATTTGATGTATATGATGTGTGGCATTCAATTAAAATTATTAGTAATGTAAAGATATGTGGCGATATTACCAAAACTCAAGAGACTAAAGAGATGATAGAAACAGACGTGGGTGTTACAGACCTCAGAGTTCAATAACATGGACATCAATGATGTATATGACTTAACATATGATTCAAAATTTCAAGAATAAGGAATAAAAGATGGAGAACATGGATGAAATATAGAGAATATGCCCAGGGAAGTACAATATATAAGAAGAAAAAAGGGAAATTTTTAGAAATAAAAAATTATAATATCTAACACTAAGCACACAATAAATGAAATTAATAGCACATTATGCAAAGCAAAAGGCATGATTAGTACACTGAAAAACGGACTAATAAGAAATACAAATTAAGTACAAAGAGGAATACAAATCAATAAATACCAAAAAATTCATGTGGACACAATGAAAATGTTTAATATAATTTATAATTGGATTTCCAGAAGGAAAGGATGAGAGAGAAGCAATATTTGAAGGAATAATTGCTGAGAATCTTCCAAAACTAATGAAATCCATTAATCCACACATTTCAAAAGTTCAGTGAACTCTGAGAGAGAATGAATTCAACGTACTTAAACTGCATTATAGTAAAACTGGCAAATAAAAAATTCAAAAAAATTTTAAGACAGAAGAAAAGGAACATAATTTTTAAGGTAGCAACAATATAACTAAGGAGGATTTCTTAGCAGAAAAAGTCAGAAGATAATGAAAAGAGATCCTTTTAACCAAAAGAAAATTACTACAACCTAGAAATCTTTGTATAAATAACTTTGAAGTTAAATGGGGAGTTCTACCACATCTGAGGACCTAGAAAACTGAGAGAGAATATCAAGCATCATCTTATATCTGGAGTGAAGGAGAAAATTTTTAAAACTAAGTAAACTACAAATGCATAAATTTGGCTTTGCCCAATAGAGACCTGAGGTCATCAGACAACCAGTGGAACAGACCATCATCCCTAGAGATGAAACAGATCCACTTTTTACCTTTGGCAGAGAATGAAGAAGAATTTATAATCATAAAGGTGACTGAGGAATGAGCATTTGGTGTAATGTTTAAGACACTTCTTGGGAAGCCAGCATTCCATATTATCCATGTGCTGGATAGGAGTTCTGTGGTTTTTTGCTTTTTGTTTTGTTTTGTTTGCTTGTTTGTTTTTACATTCAGCCAACCTAAGTCTTTTGGTTGGTGAATTTAATCCATTTACTTTCAAGTTTGGTATTGATAGATAAGAACTAATATCTGTCATTTTGCTGACTGGATAATGATGATATTTTGGGGAAGGAAGCAAATATTTTACAAACCAAATTCCACTGGGATCCCCTGACTATGATTAACACATCTGACTCCTCATATTCCCTCCTCTTGTGTCTGAATGTCCATGTCTCTTTCAAGACCTGGGAAGTTTTCAATTATTATGTCACCCCTTTTCTTTTTTTTTTTTTAAGTATTTATCAGAATCAAGGACCTCCAGCCACAGTGGCATGGAGGGGGGCTTCCAAGAGAGGAAAACTCAAAGGGGACTGGTGGCAGTTGGCTTTATGTATGATTTTGAAAGGAAAAAAAAAAAAAAACTTGACAATCAGATTGGCATTCATTTACCAGGCAAGGACAACAATCATCCAAAGACCTCATTTACAATTTTCCATCCTGTCTGGCCTGCAAAGGGTGTAGTAGATAACTTGTTTTCACAGTAAGTTATGAGTGAACTCAGGAGGAGCCTCCTTGCTATTCTCATGGTAAATTTGGAGATTCCAAAGGAAGGAGGGAAGCCTGTTTGTTCTTGCTAAAGATAATATTTTGGGGAAGGAAACAAATATTTTACAAACCAAATTCCACTGGGATCCCCTGACTATGATTAACACATCTGACTCCTCAAATTCCCTCCTCCAGGAGATGGAAGCCCTAACATCGGTTAGTGAAACTGGGCGATGATCACTCTGGCTGCTTCATGCTGAAAAGGGGAATCTTTGGGAAGGGGAGTCAAGACAGTCACCCTTTGTCTTTTCTTCTCCTTCAGGAATACTTATAATATGAATATTTGGTCATTTAATTGTATCCCATATATCACAGACTTTCTTCATTCTTTTTAATTCTTTTCTTTTTGTTTTCATCTGATTCGGTTGTTTCAAGATTCTTGCCCTTGAGGTCAGAAATTTTTCCTCTACTTAATCTATTCTGGTGTTAAAGCTCTCCATTGTATTTTTATTTCATTGATGGAAGAATTCATCTCCTAAAATTCTTTTCAGTTCTTCTTAATGAATTCTATCTCTTCAATAATATTTTTATTCATGCCACTCATTTATTTCTTCATTTCTTTAATCTACTTGTATTCTCATGAATCTTTATTGAGTTTCCTTAAAATCATTATTTTGAATTCTGTGTATGTCATTTCATAGATTTTCTTCAGCTCAGGATCTAATTCTGGAGGATTATTGTGTTCTTTGGGTGGCATCATGCTACCTTGATTCTTCGTCTCCTGTGTCTGTATGTTGACATCTGCCCATCTGCTGTATTCATCCCTTCTTCTTTATGGAGTAGGTTTTATTGGAAAAGAGTTTTTGGTTTAGTTGGAATGCAGAATGTCACTGGCTTGTTGCTTTGGCTTTGATTCTGAGTCCAGGAGTGTAGCCTCTGAGTGATTTCTTTTGTCTTGATCAATGTCAATCGTGTCTGTAAGTGACACAGTGGTCTAGTTTGTGGCAGTTCATAGGGATAGAAGTGTGGTTTTGAGATGAATAAGGATTTCCTCGCTTGTGTTTCTTTGGCCCACAGAGAGTTCAGTGTCCGTCTCCTTGGCAAATGTGAAAGGCACAGCCTTGTTCTTCGTTCTGAGCGAGACAAGTATGGCTGTCCCCTTGTCCTACTGGCAAGCCTGAATGATGCTGGGGCTTATGACACCAATTGCTGTAGCTCAAGGACTATGTGATATGGATGGTCCCTTCCTCAGGTCCTGCCAGGAGAGTTCTACTGGTGCTGTGTCTTTAATACCAACAAATCCTAGCCTAAATCTAGGATATGAGAAGTGAATCTTGTTCCACTCCTACAGGCTGACTACACTGTATACAGGAGATTTTATTGTGGATGTTATGAATCCAGAGAGATGGAATGAAGGTAGATTCTTCCCTGTGTCCTTCAGGTAGATTCAAGTGGCACCGGGAAATTTAGAACCTGTTATTAAAGGCCTGGTCCTGCAGGATATTGTGGAATCATTGCCCAGATCTTCCATGGCAGGAGCAGTTTTTTAATGGGCTGCTTCTGATGTTTGCCCCTAGCAGCTTAGGCAAATCATCTGGCTCAAGGAGGGTGTGCTAGTGTAGCTCTGGGGCTAATGCCCAAAATCTCCCGTAGTTGCAGGATGCAGAGGATCTGTCATTTTCCCTACATGTTGCCCTGACTCTGACTATGATGCTGGTTGGAGCAGACTAGAGGCACACTGTGAGCCTTTTCTCTGTCAGGTACAGTGCTCTGTGCAGGTGGGGGCAGGGGGGAAAGGAAAGCAATGCTCATGCAGCTTCGGCTTCCCCACTCTATGCCTGGCAGATGCTCAGACCCCAGTCGGCTCTCCAGACTGAAGTAAAAGGCAGTGGGTGGTTACGGAATTCCCTCTCAGCTAAAACTGCAAGTGGCAGGGCTGACAGATTTCTTCCTACTTTAAGGTGGTGAGATGGAGGTTCACAGCAGGTAGCTGTGCTGTGCTGTGCAATTGGTTGCAGCACTGACTCTGTCTTCTCTACTTTTATCATACAGAGTCTTTGAATCTTTGTTTTGTTTTTTTCCACTTCTTTGCCAAAAATTTCTGTTGGTCAGACCCCTGGAATTGTCCTTCCATTGTTGTTTTAATATCCCATAACAGCTCAGCTTAGTGTGACTGTGCTGTGTTCAGCCATCTTGAACACTCCTCATTTTGCTCCCTTTTTAATATTTCCATGATGGGGGGCTGGCATTGTGACACATTGGGTCAAGCCACTATCTCCAATGCTGGCATACCATATTGGTGTAGTGGTTCCAGTTTTGGCTGTTTTGCTTCTGAACCAGCTTCCTGCTAATGCACCTTGAAAGAACTGGATGATAGCTCAAGTATTCGAGTCTCTGTCACATACATGGGAGACTTGGATGCAGTGTCATGCTCTTATCTTCAATGTGGCTATTATAAGCTTTCAGGCATGAACCAGCAGATGAAAGCTAGCTCTCTCTCTCTCTCTCTCTCTCTCTGTTTCTTTGTCTATTTCTGTTTCTGTCACTTTCAAATAAATAAATCTTTTTTTAAAGACTTCCATGGCTTCATTGAGTTTTGAGGAGAAGATGGGGTCCTTAACACAACCATACATTATCTGACTGCTACCTACAGTTCCAGTATTATGTTGAATACTCTATTCCCTGGAAACACTGTAATGACTTTAAATCAATACATATATCTAGAATTTTCTTTCTTCCTCTCCTCATCTAACTAATGCTTACTTTTCACATCTCTGTTCAGAGCCCACTATCAACAACTGACTAGTTCAGTTTCCATTGTTCTCAGGAATGCCTTGCAATTATTCTTCATATAATTAGACACAATGTGCAATTGTGTCTGGGAATCACTTTAATAATTTATATTTCTACCAACAGTTTTACCTCCCTAGGTAAGGGGACCCTATTTGTTTTACTTACCATTATTTTTAAAGTGCTTCAAAGAGTAGCAGTCAGAAAATTGGCCCTCAGGAACTATCTGCTAAGCAAATGAATAAATATGATAATTCATACTTTATAGAAAAGTTGGACACCCACAATCACAATTTAAAAATAAGATCTTTGTAGAAGAAATTTGAGAATAATAGTAATAATGATGCAAAGGTATGAGTCAGAGACAAGTTATGTTTAAAAGTAGAAAACATAACACACACATAAAAGCACATTTTACTTTTAGATTTAACTATTAAATAATTATTATAGATGTGTGAAAATTATTAGCATTACATACATATTGTATCTTTCTCTGTTCAGGATCTGTGTATAAGTCTATGGCCACTTAAAACAAGTTTTTAAATTGTATTGCAAATGACAGCCTTTAAAAATCATATTTTTTTGAAACAACAGCAGAGGATTTTACATCATAGACTTCTATATACCCAAAGATACATTGTACAGAAACTGATTCCAAAGTATTCCCCTTTAAAATTAGCTTAACCATTTCCTTATATAAACAAAAATGAAAATAGTATAATACAAGAAAAGAATGCAAATATTGATACTTTTTCATATACATAACATCTGTTGCATTAAAATAAATAAATAAATACATCCGTTTTTTAATGCTGTGACAATCCAACAAGCCCAAAGAAAACCTCAGGGAGAAATCTATAAATGGTATAATGCATACATGCACATTTAATAATGACTAGCAAACATGGAAACTGCAAATCTCGGGAGAAAACATATTCTTCCCAAGCAATCTAACCATAGGGAGAAATCCTCAGAACCAAGATACTTGTTATCTAATAGTGTCTATCAACCTAGATGAATTTTTGAAGTAAAGCAAAATCTAATCAGGATTGTGGTAGGTGTTTTCCAAACACTGTGCCCTAAAAGCTTTGTTTAAGCCTTTGTGAGGTATATATGATTGTCAATATTTGCAGAAGAAACTGAGACTCAGAGGAATTAAATAATTAACCAGAGTCGATGTAGCTAGATCACTACAGAGTAGGACTTGAACTCAGTATAACTCCAGATTCTTTATGGTTTTTAGTCAGGTGTTGTTTAAAGCATCCCTTCTCTGTTTTTATAAATTCCAGTCTTGGTACATGACTAGCTCTTTCTTTAGAATCCTTCTGAAGTGTGTGCTTATGTGTGTGTGTGTGTTTATGAGTGGGCTTAGCTATTTATACTTAGCTATTTATATTATTTTATAGTATAAATAGCATTATAATAATATCCATGAGACTTAAATGTATATTGGTTATAACACAGTACAGCGAATATAATACATTCACATTTAAGTGATTGGTAAAATACTATGCCATGGAGTACATATATTGCTGTTAAAAAACCTAGTTGTTAAACTCTAAGAACTTTTTAACTTTTAATTTCAAATAGTTTTAAATTTACAAAATAAAAATTGTGTAGTCCACAGTTTCCATATACCCCACACCAAGCTTCCCCTATTGTTAACACCTTATATTAGTGTGATATATTTGTTTCCCACCCAAATTTGAACACTTCTCTATAGTTCCTATGATAGACATTGGGAATTCCTAAATTACTTTGTAAGTATTCTCCCATCATTTGGCTAGAGAGTAAGTAAATAAGACTAACTTCCATTCTCTTGATCTCTTTCCCTTTTGGACATGGAATGACTTGGGCAAGAATTTATCTATTACTATTAAAACATTAACATGTGAATGGTTGAAATAATAGCATAATAAATTCCATCATATTATTACACATATATTAACTTTTTTTTTGCTTTCAAACTTTTATTTAATGAATATAAATTTCCAAAGTACAGCTTATGGATTACAATGGCTTCCCCCCCATAACATCCCTCCCACCCGCAACCCTCCCCTTTCTAACTCCCTCTCCCCTTCCATTCACATCATAATTCATTTTCTATTCTCTTTATATACAGAAGATCAGTTTAGCATACATTAAGTAAAGATTTCAACAGTTTGCTCCCACACAGAAACATAAAGTGAAAAATACTGTTTGAGTACTAGTTATAGCATTAAATCTCAATGTACAGCACATTAAGGACAGAGATCCTACATAAGGAGTAAGTGCATGGTGACTCCTGTTGTTGACTTAACAAATTGACACTCTTGTTTATGGCATCAGTAATCAGCCTAGGCTCTTGTCATGAGCTGCCAAGGCTATGGAAGCCCCCTGAGTTCACTGACTCTGATCATATTTAGACAAGGCCATGGTCAAAGTGGATGACCCATTCTTTCCACTGGGATCTCACTCACAGAGATCTTTCATTTAGGTGTTCCCCCCCCCCCAGAGTGTCTTGGCTTTCCATGCCTGAAATACTCTCATGGGCTCTTCAGTCATATACGAATGCCTTAAGGACTGATTCTGAGGCCAGAGTGCTGTTTAGGACATCTGCCATTCTATAGGTCTGCTGTGTATCTCACTTCCCATGTTGGATCATTCTCTCCCTTTTTGATTCTATCAGCTAGTATTTGCAGACACTATTCTTGTTTCTGTGATCCCTTTGGTTCTTAGTCCTTTCATTATGATCAATTGTGAATAGAAATTGATCACTGGACTAGTGAGATGGCATTGGTACATGCCACCTTGATGGGATTGAATTAGAATCCCCCGGTATGTTTCTAACTCTACCGTTTGAGGTAAGTCAGCTTGAGCATGTCCCGAATTGCACATCTCTTCTCTCTCTTATTCCCACTCTTACATTTAACAGCGATCACTTTTCAGTTAAGTTTCAGCACTTAAGAAGAATTGTGTATTGATTACAGTATTCAACCAAAAGTATTAAGTAGAACAAACAAACAAAAATACTAAGAGGGTTTGTTTGTTCTACACATATATTAACTTATTTAGGCATCTCTTCTTGGCTCAATTTTACTTTATTATCTTATTGTTATCTAAGTGTAGCTAAGATAACAAAAGTTGCTCTGATCAGGAGATTTTGCTCCTTACTTAAGGACCATGAAGGACGAATTCCCAAGCTACTACCAAATAGACCCTTCAGTTAATACCCATATATATATGGACAGACTTCAAAAAGTTCATGGGAAAATGATATTAAAAGATATGTTTATTTTGATACAATTTTTAAAAAGTTGTGCATAATTTTCCATAACATTCATTTTCCATGAATTTTTGAAATGCTCTCATATTATTTACTTTCTGAATGAAGCTGAAGTGATTCCCTTCTGAAGACCAAGCTTCTCATATTCATGGGCTTTCCTCACCTATACTTCTTGACTTTGGGATCCCGACACTTGTTTATCCAATCTAAGAAGTCTTCAGTAAATCATTGAACTTCACTTCAGTGTGCTCACCCTTGAAAATGGCTATAGTAACACATAATGATATATCTTCACAGATTAAATGAGATTACATATATTTAAAGCAGATATGATACAGGAAAATCTTTCATTCAGTTTTCAATTTTCCCTATTTCTTACTTTCTGTTGCATTCTAAGCTCTCATCAGGTCTTGCTCTATTTTACTAGTCCTTTTTATTATTTTTAAAATTTTATCTAAGTAATATAAACTTCATGCATTTAATATATAGAAATTTGGGAACATGGTAATTCTTTCCTTCATACCCCCCCCCATTCACTCATACACCCACCCTTTCTCCTCCACCCTCTCCATTTCCTATTCTTACTTTTTACAAAGGTTATTTTTCAGTTAATTTTATACTCATAAAGTTAACCCTACAGCCAGCGCAGCGGCTCACTAGGCTAATCCTCCGCCTTGCGGCTCCAGCACACAGGGTTCTAGTCCCGGTCGGGGCGCCAGATTCTGTCCCGGTTGCCCCTCTTCCAGGCCAGCTCTCTGCTGTGGCCAGGGAGTGCAGTGGAGGATGGCCCAAGTCCTTGGGCCCTGCACCCCATGGGAGACCAGGATAAGTACCTGGATCCTGCCATCGGATCAACGTGGTGCGCCGGCCAAAGCGCGCCAGCCGCGGCAGCCATTGGAGGGTGAACCAATGGCAAAGGAAGACTTTTCTCTCTGTCTCTCACACTGTCCACTCTGCCTGTCAAAAAAAATTAAAATTAAAAAAAATAAAAAGACAAAAATATTTCCCTAATTTGTATAAAGAAAGGAACACCCAAGTACAGGAAGCACATACAACTCCTAACAGACATGACCAGAAATGATCTTCACCATGACACATTGTAGTAAAAGTTTCACAGTAAAGCATAAAGAAAATATTTTAAAGTATGTATCGGAGAACAACAGATTACTTTCAAAAGATTTCCAATTAGACTTACAGCTGATTTCTCATTAGAAATACTATAGGCTAGAAGACAATGGCAAATATAGTCCAAGTCTTGAGAGAAAAAAATTTGCTAACACACCATACTGTGTTCTGCAAAGCTCTTTTATGAATGAAAGTGAAATAAAGACTTTCCATAAAAAACAGAAATTTTAAGAATTTGTCACCATTCATCTAGCCTTACAAAAGATGCTAAAGGATGTGCTACATACAGAAACTCAGAAAGAAAGCCATCATCATGAAAGAATGTGAAGATAGAAAATTTCCCAGTAAATAGTACAAAAGAAATCCAAAGTAAATGATAGGAATATTCAGAGAAAATTGGCAGGGCCAAGTAGTTACTTATCAATAGTCACCTTGAATATAAAAGGCTTCAACTCTCCAGTTGAAAGATACAGATTGGCAGAATGGCTTAAAAAACAAGACCCAACTATTTGCTGCCTACAAGAAACACACCTTATCAACAAAGATACATATAGACTTAAAGTGAAAGGATGGAAAAAGATGCTCCACTTGAATGGAAAAAAATGGGAAGGTATAGCCATCCTAATATCAGACAAAATAGATTTTAACACAAAAACTGTTAAAAGAGACAAAAAAAAAAGCCACTATGTAATGATTGAGATATCAATATAACAGGAAGATGTGAATATAATAAATGTATATGCACCCAACTATAGAACTCCTGGATATTTAGAAGAACTGTTAATAAATCTAAAGGAACATATAAACTCTAATCAAATAATAATTGAGTTTGGTAATCAACACCCTGCTTTCATCACTGGATAAATCAGTCAAACAGAAAATTAGCAAATAAACAACAAAGCTAATCAGCACAATGGACAAAATGGCCCTAACTGATATTTATGGAACTTTTCATCCCACAGTTGCAGAACACATATTCTTCTCAGCAGTACATGGAACTTTCTCTGGGGCAGACCATATACTAGGCCATAAAGCAAACATCAGCAAATTAAAAAAATATCAAAATCATACCAAGCACCTTCTCTGATCACAGTGGACTGAAACTTAAAATCAACAACTCAAGAAAATCTAGAACATATGTAAACACATGGAGAGTGAACAAATGCTCCTAAATGAACAGTGGGTCATAGAACAAATCAAAAGAGGAATAAAATGCTTTATGGAAATGACTGAATACAATTATACATCATATCAAAAGTTATGGGATAAATAAAAGCAATGTTAAGAGAGAAGTTTGTAGCAATTGGTGCCTACATCAAGAAACTGGAAAGTCACCAAATAAATCAAATGTCAATGAAACTCATGGACCTAGAAAAACAACAAACCAAACTCTAAATTATTAGGAGGAAAGAAGTAATTAAAATTAGAAAGGAAATAAACAAAGTTGCAATCAAAAAATTAAAAAAGATCAATGAAATGAAGAGCTGTTTTTTGAAAGAAAAAAAATAAACAAATTTAACACACCATTAGCCCAGCTAACCAAAAAGAAGATGCATATCAATAAAATCAGAGATGAAAGAAGAAATGTAACAACATAAATAAAAATAATCACCAGTCATTACTAAAAGCTGTATTCCAAAAAATCAGGAAACCTAGAAGAAATGGATAGATTCCTGGACACATACACAATAAACCAAAATTGAGTCATGAAGACACAAAATACCTAACCAGACCAGATTGAATCAGTAATAAATAAATTCCTAACAAAAAAAAAAAAAAGTCCTGGTCCTGATGGCGTTAATGCTGAATTCTACCAGGGATTTAAAGAGAATTAATTCCAATTTTTCCCAAGCCATTCAACACAATTGAAAGAGAGGCAATCCTCCCAAACTCCTTCCACAATGCCAGCATTACCTTAATTCCTAAACCAGAAACATAAACAATAGAAAAAGAGAAATATAGACCAATTTACCTGATGAACATAGATGCAAAATCCTCAACAAAATACTAGCCAATCAAATCCAACAGTATATCAGAAATATTATTCACCTGTACCAATTGAGGTTTATCCCTACTATGCAGGATAGTTCAACGTTTGCAAATCAATCAATGTGATACATCACATTAACAAATTAAAGAACAAAAACTATATGGTTATCTTAATAGATGCAGGGAAAGCATTTGATAAAATACAACACCTTTTCATGATGAAAACTTTAAGCAAATTGGGTATATAAGGGAACATTCCTCAATATAATCAAGGCAATTTATAACAAACCCACATCCAGCATTCTATTGAATGGGGAAAAATTGGAGGCATTCCCATTAAGATACAGAAACAAAGATGCCCACTCTCACCATTGTTATTTAATGTAGTCCTGGAAATTTTATCCAGAGACATAAGACAAGAAAGAGAAACCAAAGGGATACAAATTGGAAAAGAGGAAGTCAAACTATCCTTATTTGCTGATGATATTATTCAATATATAGGGGACCCAAAAGATGCCTTGAAGAGCTATTGGAACTCATGAATGAGTTTGGTAATGTAGCACCCTATAAAACTAACACACAAAAATCAATAGCTTTTGTATACACAGAGAACATCATAACTGAAAAATGACTTCTAAGATCAATCTCATTCACAATAGCTGCAAATAATTTAGATACCTTGGAATAAATCTAAACATCTATGTCAAATATCTCTAAATTACAAAACATTAAAGAAAGAAATAGAAGAAAATTTAAAAAGTGGAAAATTTTCCATGTTCATGGATTGGAAGAATCAACATCACCAAAATGTCCATACTTGCAATAGCAATTTACAGATTCAATGTGATCCCAATCAAAATACTAACAACATTCTTCTCAAATCTAGAAAAAAATGATGCGAAAATTCATATGAAAACATAAGAAACCCAGAATAGCTAAAGAAATCTTAAACAACAAAAACAATGCCAGATTGCAAGACATACTACAGGGTAATTACAACCAAAACAGCCTGGTAGTGGCACAAGAACAGACGGATAGACCAATGGAACAGAATAGAAATGCCAGAAATCAATCCATGCAGCTACAACCAACTTATCTTTGACAAGGCAGCTAAAATGAATCCCTGGAACAAGGACAGCCTCTTCAACAAATGGTGCTGGAAAAACTGGGTCTCCACATGCAGAAGTTTGAAGCAAGACCTCTATTTACACCTTACAAAACAAAAATCCAGAGTGGATTAAAGACCTAAATCTATGATGTTATACCATCAAATTACTATAGAACATTGGGGAAACTCTGCAACACATTGGCGCTGGGAATGATTCTTGGAAAAGACCCTAGAGGCACTGACAATCAAAGCCAAAGAGCCAACAGAGAGAATGGGAGAAAACATTTGCAAACTATGCAATTGATAAAGGATTAATGTACAGAATCTATAAAGAGCTCAAGAAACTCAACAACTACAAAACGAATAACTTAGTTAAGAAATTGGTGAAGGACTTGAACAGACATTATTCAAGAGAGGCAATCCAAATGGCCAATAGACACATGAAAAAGTGCTCAGGATCCCTAGCTATCAGGAAATGCAAATCAAAACCACAATGAGGTTTCACTTTACTTCTATTACAGTGGCTGTCATATAGAAATCACCAAACAACAAATGGTGACAATAATGTGGGGAGAAGGCTACTCTAATCCACTGTTGGTAGGAATGTAAACTGGTACAACCACTGCAGAAAACAGTATGGAGATATCTCAGAAATCTGTATATAGACTTATCATATGACCCAGCCATCCCATTCCTAAGAATTCATCCTAGGGAAATGAAATCAGCATATGAAAGAGTGTTATGTACCCCTATATTCATTTTAGATATATTTACAATAGCTAAGATACTAAGATATGGAATCAACCCAGATGTCTATCAGTTGAAGACTGGATAAAATATATTATGGTATATATACACTATGGAGTAATACACAGCAGTGAAAAAAAATGAAGTCCGGTCATTTGCAACAAAATGGATGCAACTAGAAAACATACTTAGTGAAATAAGAAAGTCACAAAAGGACAAATATCATATGGTCTTTCTGATTTGTGATAACTAGTAGAGTACCTAAAAGGTAATCTATAGGAGCAAAAGGGACACCTTGAGATGTAATGATTTTGAACAACTCTTGACTTGACTATTGAGAAACTGTTTTTCATGTATTTTTTGTTTCCATTTTTTTTCCTTTTTTGTTATACGATGCAATGAACACTCTAGTTAGTGTAGGGTTAACCTTTTTTTAAATTTTTTTTTTTTTATTTTTTGACAGGCAGAGTGGACAGTGTGAGAGACCCTCCAATGGCTGCTGCGGCCGGTGCACTGCAGCTGGCGCACCACACTGATCCGATGGCAGGAGCCTGGTCTCCCATGGGGTGCAGGGCCCAAGGACTTGGGCCATCCTCCACTGCACTCCCTGGCCACAGCAGAGAGCTGGCCTGGAAGAGGGGCAACCGGGACAGAATCCGGCGTCCCGACCGGGACTAGAACCCGGTGTGCTGGCGCCACAAGGCGGAGGATTAGCCTAGTGAGACACGGCGCTGGCAGGAAATATTCTGTGATTTTTTTTTTTCACTAAATAGGCTTTCTAGTCCTTTTTTTCTATTTCCACACCCGATTGAATTCTGAAGACCTATATTTTGGGTCATTTGATGGTATTCCATGGATCTCCTACACTGTTTTTAAGCTTCCTTATTTCTTCTTTTTTTTTTTTTTTCATCTGGTTGAATAGTTTCCTTAGATTCATCTTCTAACTCAGATATTCTTTCTTATGCCTCAGCAAGTCTGTTGCTAAGGTTTTCCACCACGTTTTTTAATTTGATCTATTGAATTATTCATTTCTAATTTCTTTAAAATCTCAATTTCATGGGAAAAAATTTATTCATATCATGTATGGTTTTCTTTAGTTTGTGGATTTGCTTCTGATTGATTTTCAGTAATCCTATGATTATTTTTTTAAATTCCTTTTCCTACATATCCTCAATCTCTTCATCTTTACATTCAAATGTTGAAATGTTCTTATGTTCTTTTCAGGGGCTGTAGTGTCTTCCTTATTCTTGTTTCTTAAATTTCTGCATTTATTTTAGGCATTTGTAGAATTAATTGTTATTTACTTTGTTTCTTATGGCTTTAATTTTTGTTTATGCCTCTGTGGCTTAGTGGAATGTGTGCACTATAAGAGATTACCAAATGTTGTGTGTTGGGTGTGGCCAAGGATCTCTGGTCAGTGCTCCATGGTAACACCAAACTTGAGTGTAGTGGCTCTCCTCTGGTTAACAGGATGGAGAAGTATGATCACCTCTCTTTGTGCAATTGACCCCTCACTTTCTCTCTTCCAAGTTGATGAATGCCCAAGTGTTAGTCCTCAGTATGCTTAACACTCATCTGCACTGCCCTGTGAACTGTGCAAGTTATCTGAGTGGTCCTCCCCCTGAGCACAGTTCCCTCTGCTATGAGCTACTCTATGCAACCAAGAAGCTCTGAGAGTGTACAGAAGCACTCAGCGATTGCCCAGAAACACAGCTACACCCTACCTACTATAATGCAGTCACAGTGTTTTCTCAGTCTCAGCACCCAGGGCTCTCATAACCAAAGAGTGCAAGAGGGACCACTTTGCCTACTGCCCCATCCCATCTGGTAGAGCAGGGAGACAGAGGTGTTCCCAGAGCCATGGCCTGTGTGTGTTCTACCCTTCTACCCTGATGGAAAGAGCCCAATCCTCCGAGACAGACTCAAAGTTAGTGGGGGATGCGGGTTTTTCTCTCTGATAAAATCTCTGGGTCATAGGTGCACACAATACTCGCCAACCACAGTTTTACTAGCTTCACAATTGTGTTGGGCACATATGAGATTCCCACAGCTGGCACTTCCCTTCCATAGGAATGGCTCCCTCTCCCCACCCATTGTCAGTGGGTGCAGATGGCAAGGTGGAGACCACCCCTGCCTGTTGCTCATGAACTGCTGTGATTGCACTTGCTGAGTGGGTGGAGAGCATCCATGATTGTTACTGAGTGTGTTCACAAGAGCTGGAGCAGCTGCTACCTGTCTATGTCCAAAAAATGGTAGCAGCCCTTCCACAGTTGGCCACAGGCCACTGTTGTGGGGAAAGAAAGGTAGATGGAGGTGTGCCACTGCCCCCTGCCTCTGGGTGAGCAGTTGCCCCATTGCCCTGAGGGATTTGGGCAGTCCATGAGACTCCCTATTCCTCTCCAGGTGAATCAACAGTGGCATAGGCTCATGCCATCTTACCACACTTGATTTGCCAGGACAGGTGCTTTTTTTTTTTTTTTTTTTTTTGATCCAAGCTTCTGGGTCCTTTGTTGTTGTTATCTTGTTCGTTGTTGTATGTCTGCACCTTCCACACAGGTCCAGGCCATTTCTACTGCTTTCACAGGACTTCCCACTGCAGTTTCCACTGCAGCTTTACCCGGAAGGTGTACTTTATCCACTTCTTAGTTTTCTATTAATTTTATTTGGTCTGGATCAGACCACCCTGTCACTATTCCACCATCTTGGAACACTTCCAAGTTCTTTTTTTTATCATGTTATGTTTTTGTTACCTATTCCTTCACCAATACCTCTCAACCGATCCATTACTATGAATTAATTTCCCTCAAACCTCAAGACTTCTGAAGTGGAGTTTCTTTCAACACTCTATTTCTTCCCCTTGGTCTAGAAACTCTACATCATGAAACTTTATATCAAAGATTAAATTTCTAAAATGGGTGAATTGTAGTTATGTAAGTCGTCTGGAACTTAAGCATGTCAAAAAAACCTTCATTAAATTCATATGTCCTGCAGTGAGAGGATATAGCAGTTATTTCCCTCTCGGCATTTCCACAGATAAGAAGCATGTCTGCATTTAATTAGAGTCCAGTGCCCATATCTTTAGCCAAGCTGAAGATATTTCCCAATCCACCATGACATTGATAGAGTGCCTTACTTCCAGTGAACTTGATATTTGGGTATATGCTATGTAAGTTATAATAGCAAATAAATTTAAATGAATAATAAGAGATATATAATCAGAAATGATCATGAGGGATAAATATTATCATAGACAATAGAATGTAATAAAATGATGCTTAGCAGTAATGGTAATGACAATGACATTATAGTAGCTTTGGAAGATTGTCTCAAAATTTTTTTTACCTACTTCACATAAAAAGATCTACATCTCTTATCCTTAAATATGGGCTGGGTGACTACGTGAAGAATGGAATATGTCAGAAATTATGTTATAGTTTCTTAAGCCAGACAACAAAAATTGGTAACTTTCATTTCTTGTTTCTCAGTACACTTGTTCTTGGAACTCATCTACCATGTTGTGAGGAAGTCCAATTAGCTCATGGAGAAACCCATAGGAGACAAACCAAAGCTCTGGCCCACAGCCCCAGAGCATCCCAAGGTGATAGTCAGCACAAACTTTCCAGTCATATAGTGAGTCATTTTGACAGTGAAGCATCCAGCCTCTAATAGAGGTTGTTCCCATTGAGCTCTGCAAAATTCTAGATTTCTGAAAAAAAAAAAACAAACTTTATATGTCCATTGAGTTATTAATTTTGGAGCATTTGGTAGGTATCAAAAATAGTTTGAATAGACAAATATTAAAAATAAAACAGTGTTGCTTTGCTAAGTTTGAGAGAGTGAGTATCATGGGGAAAGGGAATAATCTGTTAGCTCTGTGCTACCTACACCTAAATGGGCTCTGAGTGTTCCAACAAAATTATTTATTGTTCAATTGATTAAAATGTTGGGGAAGTAAACCACACAAGCCTAACCCTTTATTTCTCATAAGAGCAATGATTTATTAACAGAAAATCCAGTATTCTCAGCAGCTTTATAAAATATAACTATCCCTATCAACAGTAATCAGCTACTTCTATTCCAATCTAGTCTCAGCATGCCTGCCTAACTTCTAGCTATTTACATACACTCACACACACAACACACACACAAAATACATATATAAAAGACAAATCATACTAGAGGAAATCACTGACATAAACTGTGAAACATAAGCCCTAATTCTACTTGCCCTATTCCAATATGAAATATGTGAAAAACTCTTAGCATTGCATTATGGACAAACTTATTATATATCTAAGTTATCTGTTTCCCAACCATCCACATTAGACACAAATTAATTTTCTACATTTCATATTTAAAGAAGACCTGTTTTCCAGATAAGATGAAATCATCGTTTCCTACCTATGATGCAAATGTGTTGAAATTTCTGCTACATTGAAATATAAATCATCAACTAAGTACAAGGTAAAGAAGGTTGAGATTGATGAAATTTGGATACTATCTATAAACTGGGAAGTATCTCAAACTCTTAGGTGAAAATATTTTTCTCTGCCACACATTAGCTCCTTTCTTCTCTTCAATGATAAATTTTACAAATGCACTGTGAGGACAAGACTTGCTTCGGAATAAGTGATGATTATATAATAAAAACTCTACAGCCAAAAGCATTAGATTGCATTTCATCCCCTAAATCTAAACTCAAAAGCTACGCTCTTAGAGTTTTTCATGAGAGCTGAAAAACTGGACACAGAGGAATATCTAAATCTAACTTTTTATGCAAGAGCTACAAGAAATCACTTATCCTCTGCTCCCACTTCCAGATGTTTTTAATCATCCCTAGGCTCCCATCACAACATACCACACACACACACACATACACACACACGTAGAACCTTTTATGTATAACATTCTGGTGAGAGAAGAGGACTTTGGGCACACGAGGAGATAGAACTGAACATGAAACAAGTAACATATTCTAAATTTATAGAAACAGGCTCAGTAGAATATTAGGTTTTCTAATCTTCACAAGGTCTCCATTATGCCAGGAAAAAATAAACACTGAACTGATCTTAATATATTTCATCTTAATGGCAAATCTTGATAAGAGAAAATGAAACTTTAAAATAGAAGGGGCATTTGGACTCACTTTCTAATGATTACCTTTACTTTACAAACAAGGAAATTGAGGGCCATAGAGAAAATCTGACCTGCTCATGCTTTCACAGCTTTCTGTTGACAGAACTTAACAGTGTGAAGAAGTTTGAGCACTCTTATGTTAATGTTGCAGATAAATCAGGCAATAGCTGAGAACACACAGAAAGAAACATTAACAGTGTATAAACATTTTCATTTCTTGGGCTGTAAAGTTATTAAATCTCATGAAAACTTGGGTTACATCCTAAGATTTTATAATTCCTCTGTTTTGCACATATAAAATGTGTGTATTCATACAATGCTATTAATTCTTTTATTGATACGCCATTGAAATGACTATTTTAGGATTGCTTATTTTAAAGACATGGAATGTTTTTCTTTCCCTTTTTCTTTTAAAAATGTTATTGGCAACAGCAGAGAATGCTTTCTTCTCTCTCCATTATAGCTGTGAAATTCCATCCAGTAAAACTGTCTCAGGCAGTTGGGAGAAATTACCACTGCCTTCAACTAGTAACAGGAGCAATAATCTCTGGTGAGAAATTAAAACAATTGGTTACAGGCAGCACTCACTGACACTGTGATCCAGGAGCAAACACAACAGAGAAATGCAAATGAACATGACCCCCACTTATGTTCCCACTGGTGCCTGGAGTCATATAAAACATAAAAGGACTGGAATGTTTGTGCCAGTTCACTATTAACCTATGGACAGGGGAGCAATGGAGCAAGGGAAAATGAGTCTGGGAACTGTCTGCTGTCCAACCAATGCGTTCATAGAAAAGTTTATCACTTTTGGCCAATTCAAAGTCACGTCAGATCTGAAGCAATTGATACTGTCTATTGACTAGTGTTTCCTTGTTGAAGTCCTATGGTTCATTTGAAGTATTTAACCATACCAAATTAGTTAGCTAACTTGAATATAGAACAAGATATTTTCTCTCAGACTTCTCAATAAAATTGTTTTTCTTTCTATCCTCCTATCCAAAACATGATTACTAAAACAAGAACATGTTTTCAGAACTTTCAGAAAATCAGGAGAATCCCTTCTAAGTCTGAAGTATGAAAAGTACATGGCCCATGAATAATGATTGAAATATATTTTAGTCAATGTTCATAGTGTCTGAAAGGCCAAGCTATAGGAATACCATCAACAATATTTTCACACAAGTGGAGCATTGAGACTATAAGTCTATTTCAAAGAAAAAACAAATCAAGAAATGAGGTATGGAGTTGTATCCTATGTCAACAAAGTATGGACTGCGAAAAACCTGATCAAATTAGAGAAATACTAAGAAAAGCATGCTAAAGAAACAAATAAAAAATTATAAAAGAATATTTGGGAGGGAAGTTATGGTGGGGGAAGCCATTGTAATCCATAAACTGTACTTTGGAAGTTTATATTTATTAAATAAAAGTTAAAAAATAATGTGCTTTTAGAGTACCAAAAAAAAAAAAAAGAATATTTGGTTTGGGAAGAATGTCAAAGGTTGCTTAAACAAGCAAGGGTGACATATAAACATACCTAAGATCACAAAAATGAGAGAATTGAGACATAGCAGTGAGTAAGACAATTGCTTGTTATTGAAATCACCAATAACTCCTTTGTCAGGCTATTTGCTTCCAATTTTCTCAGTCATACCCAAATATGTTCTCCACAGTACAGCCAGAATTATCTTTTAAAAACATAAACCAGGTTATGCTAACACCTTAACTGCAACCATCCGTGGCCATTTTTATAAACTTAGATTGTGTACAATGGGCACAATCTCACCTCCGCCTTCTCCTCCATCTCATGCCCACTCTTGTACCTTGCGTCTTATTACTTCATTCTTGCTCAAACATTCATGTCTTTTGCATAGAACACGGGCAAGAACATAAACACTTCCAGGTTAGAGCACTCATTATCCTCAGTTTGGGATATTCGACACTGAAATATTTTTATACCTGAATATTTTTATACCTTTGAGTCTAGATATCAGTTTAGGTGTTATTAGTTTAGTGAAACCTTTTCTGTTATTTAATTTAAATTAGTACATTCTGGAACATAACTTTTTATCATGCTATAGCATTTAACTTCTTTCACAGAATTTATCACTAACAGATTATTTTTACACTTTTTCTTGATTACTATGTCTTCTGTCTCCTTTCTCTGTCCTGTTCTACCCTTTTTTTAAGATTTATTTTATTTATTTGAAAGACAGAGTTATAGGGTGGGGGGAGAGAGAGCGAGATAGAGAGAGATAGAGATAGAGATGAAAGCGAGAGAGAGAGAGAGAGAGAGAGAAAATCTTCTATCCACTAGTTCCCTCCCCAAATAGCCATAATGACCAGAACTGGGGCAGACTGAAGCCAGGAGCTAGGAACTCTTCCAGATGCCCAAGGTGGGTGCAAGGGCCCTGGGCCTTGAGCCATCTTCCACTGCTTTCCCAAGAACATTAGCAGGGGGCTGTTTGGGTAGTAGCGCAACCAGAACTCAAACCTGCTGGCATTTCAGGCAGTAGCTTACCCATTTTACCACAAACAGGCCCTCCTCAGTCCTATTTTTGTCATATTTTCTCCAATAACAATTTGCTTGGCACATAGTAATTACTCGTTATATGTTTAATAAGGAAATCAGTCTTACCTAACTAATTCTGGTATTGCTTTGCTAGAAACTTCAGCTTTCAATCAGTTTACAAGTCAGCAAAAAGAATTGCTAGTTTGAATTGAATTCTTTGCAACAAGGAAAAACTTATTGAGTCAATGGAAGTGATAGTAGCATTGGAGAATGTGAACAATGTTCTTGGAATTAATAATAAAGCTGTGGAAAGGAACGCTGGGGGACAGCCAGACACCTACCCTAGATTTCAAGAAAGCAGATCTCAAAAAAGTGTAAGACAAATTAGGAATGACCACATAGACAGAGATTCTAAAAGGGAAGACTGCTTCCAGAGGGATGGAAGAATAATAATGACATTCTGATAATACAGTCACTGATTACATTTTTAAAACAAAAAATGGAGACTTAGGTAGTGTCTGGGATGATATCATATTTTAAAAAGACATGTACTAAAAGCAGAATAAACAGTCTATAACAAAAAATGAAAACAAGAGTGCCATAAATCTGTAAGAAATAGGAATCTAGTTAAAAATAGGTTGTGAAGCACACACACACACACAAAATAAAATAAATAAAATACAAAGTCTAAATAACTTGCTAAAAAATTAAAATGAAAAAGACATGAAGAGCTAAATTTATTTAGGTAAGACTGTGTAGTACTATTAAAAGACTCAACTTTAATTTTTATTTGCTTCCAACTTTTGTATTGAGGGGACGATTTTTAAACTAAAAAGAAAAAAATGGAGAAGCGGAAAATGAGGCACATTACAGAATAAGACAGTTAATAGGGATCTCAATAAAGTATGAGTATTATAATAACTAATAACATAATATTTAAAAAATTGTTAATAACAGAAACAAAAAAACAAAAAGATTCATCTTAAAGTTCACAAAGAATAAAATAAATTTTCAAGAATACATACTTGTTACTTTATGTCCTTCACTATAAAATTCTAAAACACAAGATTGGAGTTACAAGGGAGTCTACTCTAAAAGGTACTCCATAAAGTAGGAACATGGCAGCATGTTAAACAAAGAAACAGCAACAACATAAAAAACACAACTATTAAATAAGCTTAGGTTATATTGGTTGATTCAAATTAAACAAGACTTTTTATTTCTGTGACAGTCCTGAGTTTATAATGTGTAATCTGTGCTGAGACTTCCCCAAAAAGATACAGTATGCAGTATTTTCAACATCTCATGGAACTAACACCTTAAAGAACATACTCTGGGAAATAGTATTCCAGTGGCATGATGCCAAGGTTTCATACTTTCATCTATGCTGTTCTACATACTTATTAATGACTTAAATGAAGACAAGCGGGCCTGCTTATCATATCTACAGCCAACAAAAAGCTGGGAGAGACTGTTAATATGATGGATTGCTGAATTGAGTTTTAAAAATATTATGACAGGTTGGAATATTGGGCTGAAACTAACAAGATAATATTGGGCAACAAAATCATCTCACATGTTCAGAATAGGAGACATCTGGCTTAGCAATTTCTATAAACAAAATCTGGAGGGGTTACTTGACTATAAACTCAATATGAGCCAACCATGTGTTGCCATTGCAAACAAAAATAATACAGTAAAATTATTATGCTAGGATGTTTTCACAGAAGAAAAAGAGCCTAGGAGAATTCCTAACCACTGTCTTCAGCACTGGTCACACTACTTTTGGAAGGTGTAATTAAAGTGGTGGGAATGTATTCAGTTGAGGATCACAAGGAAGAAAAGGTGTCTGGATGTCACAGCTTGCTAGAAACACAAAACTAGAGCTGCTTGATATAGATAATATACCTGGACTAGAATCCACATAAGGAAATATTTTTGGGTCATTTAGTTTCCTAAGGGGAAAATACAGAAGAGGATTTACAAGATGGCAAGCTCCTTAGCTTGATATATGCAAGTCAGAGGAGATGACCCTCTCTCCAGGATTCCTGCACTCATTTCCAATTTCTTAGTCTACATTTCCATTATGCATTTCAGTATTGTTTTACTGCCACTGGAATCATAAGGTTTTTAAATATGGCACTGCAGAATGCTAGTTCAGAAAAAATATTAGAGGTTGTCAATGTAAGAATCTACTTTTCAGAGGAAGGAAAATCCAAAGCTGAGAATATTTACACTCATGAATTTGCCATATATTTTCTTGGTGTTTGATTATGTGCAAGGCACGGGATTGAGTGCTCTAGAGAATACTAACAGCAATAAGGAGATCGCTTCCTGGCCAGAAATTTAATGTTGAAGACTGTCAAACAACTGAAATACAACACAAGATACAAAATATATAGAGTTAGAAAATAAGCAATTAATTCTGGCTGTTTAGGAAGAGAAGACATAAGCAAACTAAGAGAGAGAAAAGGATTTGGGAAGTAGTTTCCATTAAATGGGAATAATGTCCTTTTATATAAGACAAACACAAATGCTGTACTTGGAAGCTTACTTGAGCCCACTATTCTGAAGTTCAGTCTCTAGCTACCTTTAAGGAGATCTCAAAAAAAGAGAAGACATGTTCCACTATGTAGAAAACAAGTGTTCTAAAGGAAACATTTTCTCAGATCCCCAAACTAATTTATTTTCCATCATGAAGCATTGATAAAAAAGGGTCAGAATGTGGCTTCCTAGCTCAGAGATGAATTTAGCCTAGTGTAGTAATTTTTATTTTAGCTCAAGGCCACTTGGTAGTCATTTAATTTTTTTGCAGAGAGAAGTGGCATCATTTGCATAAGGTCATGGTGCTGAATCAAAAATTCACATCCCTATTCCTATTACACTATCTCACATTGTATCTATTATTATCTTATTAAGGTCTGTGTTACACATTGATTGGATTTAACATCTCTATTAATTTTTTTAATTTATTTTACAGAGTTAGACAGTGAAAGAGAGAGAGAGACAGAAAGAAAGGTCTTCCTTCCATTGGTTCACCCCGCAAATGGCCACTACGGCTAGAGCTATGCCAATCCAAAGCCAGGAGCCTGTTGCTTCCTCTTGGTCTCCCATGCGGGTGCAGGGGCCCAAGCACTTGGGCCATTCTTCACTGCCCTCCTGGGCCACAGCAGAGAGCTGGAGTGGAAGAGGTGCAGCCAGGAACAGAACGCGGCACCCATATGGGATGCTGGTGCTGCAGGCGGAGGATTAGCCAAGTGAGCCACAGCGCCGGCCCCTAACATCTCTAAGCACCTATTAGCAATGTCCTTTAGATATAGAGCTAAAGCAACACACATAATGTTTCTTGGAGGACTCAACAAAATGCATCCATGTTAAAAATTTATCTTTCTCAAGGGAAAGAGAAAACATAAAGACTAAAATAGTGAAAGTCATTGTGTGTCCTTCAATGACATTAGCATTTATTGATTATACCATATGTGCATAGATAGTGCTCAGAAAAATTCTGCAGTGTAGATATTGTGAATCTCTAGCAACAGATGAGGAACTGGGGTTGTCAGAGTAGTGCTGGCAAGTAAATTAATGAACCTGGGCGCAAACTCCTAATTGTCTGCTCCAAATGCTTGCAAGGATCCTTCCACAGTACTCAGCAGTGCAACGCAGTATCAAAGGAAGGCTTCTTCAAATTGGCCTTTTCTGTGTGTTAATATCTGTTTCATGATTTTAAAAAAAAACCACATTGTAAATTCCTGAAGGAAAATGACCCTCCTTTATATGTTCATACTCACTCTCACTATAACCAGTATAATGACAGCAACAACGTAACCCAATTTAGAAGCCATTGATTTATTCAGCAAATATTTGCAAAGTCTACTAGATGCCAGGCACTGTTCTTGGCCCTGAAGATACAGTAATGAACAAAACACATAAATGAAGCCAACGTGAAGCTTATTTTGTAACAGGAAAAAATTACAAAGCCACCAGAAGCCTATTAAATGTGTTTATTCTTGGCCTCTATCTAAAATTTATTTTAAATTGCTCATTAAATGATTGCTTATAGGGCTGTACATTAATTTTATTGCTGTGCAACAGTTGATCACAAGGTTTAAAATAACACTAATTTATCAACTCACAGTTTTCTTTTTTTGATACTCAGCCTCATTCCTTTTTATTTTACTTTATTTTTAGATTTCAACTCACAGTTTTCATGGGCCAGGAGCCTAGGGCCACATAGTTGCATCCTCTGCTTAGTCTCAAATAGCTGTTCTCAGGGTGTCAGCTTGGCTGCTGTCTTACCTGAAGCTTATTCTATGCTCATCCAGAGTCTTCCCAGAACTCTATTCTTTGTATTTATCAGACTGAGGTCCCTGTGCAGGGAAAGGCCTTCTTGATAGATGCGAAGGACCTCCTAGAGGATACTTGCCAATCTCCAATGTATGACCCTCTCTCAACCTGGCAGGTCCTCATTCAAGGCCAACATGAGAAGGTCTCTGCTGCTTCCCACTCCTAACTTCAAGTGTCTCACCTCTATATGCAAACACACAAGACACAGATGATTAAGTTAAGCCCCGATCTTACCATCTCTGTTTTGATTAATGCAATCAGCTGATCAAAGGCTGATCAGTACATAGGTAAGATGTCAGTAAAAAAAAAAGCAAAAAGCGTAGTAAGTAAAACCTGTCATTAAAATTAGTAATCGTTCAGTTATAACTTTAGAAATAATATTTGCTGTGTAACATAACATAGTGACGAGAGAAACATCTCATTGTATTCTCACTCATCCATATCAAGAGGAAGAGATTATACAAAAATGGGTTTGGAGCAGTTGTTCAAGTTCCAGATTCTCTGTTTCTGATCCAGCTGCCTAGTAACATGCCTGGGAAAGCAGAAGAAGATGGCCCAGTCTTGGCCATCGAGGTCACTTGGGGAGTGAACCAGCAGATAGAAGTTCTCTTTTTCTCTCTTTAATCTCTCTCTCTCTCTCTCTCTTTCACTCTCTCTCTCTCGCTTTCTTTCTCCCTCTTTGACTCTGCCTTTCAAATAAATAAATCTTTTAGAATGAGTCATAGAATTCTGCCTATCATAGTTATAAAGGAGCTTTGAGGATTAATTTGTTTCAGTCCTTTGCTTTATATTTTTATCCATTAATTCATTCATTTACTAAAATTTATCAAGCACTGTTATATGTGTACTATACAAGTGGCTGTACTTAAATAATATAGGCGTCATTGCCTTTAAATTTCAAAAAATGTGGGCTGGCGCCGCGGCTCACTAGGCTAATCCTCCGCCTAGCGGCGCCGGCACACCGGGTTCTAGTCCCAGTTGGGGCGCCGGATTCTGTCCCGGTTGCCCCTCTTCCAGGCCAGCTCTCTGCTGTGGCCAGGGAGTGCAGTGGAGGATGGCCCAAGTGCTTGGGCCCTGCACCCCATGGGAGACCAGGAAAAGCACCTGGCTCCTGGCTCCTGCCATCGGATCAGCATGGTGCACCGGCCGCAGCGCGCCGGCCGCGGCGGCCATTGGAGGGTGAACCAACGGCAAAGGAAGACCTTTCTTTCTGTCTCTCTCTCTCACTGTCCACTCTGCCTGTCAAAAAACAAAACAAAACGAAATAAATAAATAAATAAATAAATAAATTTCAAAAAATGTAATGAAGACATTTGATTAAATAATATTAATACTAGAAAGTACAATACCTGCAATAAAATCAGTAAATGTAGAGATTTGGCACGGGGAGAGGGATCATTCATCAAGATGGGACAGACAGCATTATAAAAATGATGCAATTCCTTCCAAATTAGTAAGAGCATTAAAACCCTTCTGGATAAATAGCCTGTATTTTGAGAGTTTCATATAAAAAGATACCATAGGGACATATTCTCCCTTGCTAATATTAGCCTATTGCTATTTAAAAACTATGAACACTGAATTTTCCCACTTCTAATGAGGTATAACCTTACAAGAACTGGCTACTCACTCCACAGGTTAGTCAGTTTCCAGTTCAGTGTATAAAGTGAAATTGATGAGACTATGGAGATGTCTTTCTACATCCACAGATGGGGTCAGAAAGTCCTCAGTTTCTGTTAACAGTAACAGGAACTTCTGGCTTTATTACTCTCTTCCATATGCATATTGGAAATAAAGGTTAAGTCAATCCACTAGTAAATCTGTAGCAAGATCCCAAGGGGCAATAAAAAAAAAAAAAAAACAGTGAACATATTCATTTCTTAGTTTACATATGGGGGAAGTACAAGGATATCTAGGCTCCAAAGGAAAGACCTTGTACTGCTCTGTTTGTAGTCACACATGGTCTGTTTAAATGGATGAAAGGTCCTTGGCTTCTTTAGACCACTAGATTCTAGCAATGAAAAGCAAAACACTGATTGTTGGCTACAAACAAGTTTGATCAATGGTCTGAGAGTTTCAACTCACCATTCTATTTCCTTAGCAAGCACTTCATCTTGTGCCAGCCACTGCTGTGTGCCCTGTTTGATTTTAGGAACTGGCTATTCATCATCCTTTGGTTTTCTCCACATGCACAGTGTGCCAATAAGATATGTTACAGGCCAGCACCGCAGCTTACTAGGCTAATCCTCCACCTGCAGTGCCGGTATCCCAGGTTCTAGTCCCAGTTGGGGCGCTGGATTCTGTCCCTGTTGCTCCTCTTCCAGTCCAGCTCTCTGCTGTGGCCCGGGAGTGCAGTGGAGGATGGCCCAAGTGCTTGGGCTCTGCACCTGCATGGGAGACCAGGAGAAGAACCTGGTTCAAGGCTTCGGATTAGTGCAGTGCGCCAGCCGCAGTGCGCAGGCCGTAGCGGTCATTTAGGGTGTGAACCAACGGAAAAGGAAGACCTTTCTCCCTGTCTCTCTCTCTCACTCTCTAACTCTGCCTGTCAAAAAAAAAAAAAAGATATATTATATTACATTATATTATATTATATTCAAAAACACCTGGTTCTGTTTCTCTGGAGAACCCTGAATAATACAACACGATATCCCACAGGTAGTAATTCCTACATAGTCTGCTTTAACAACTACTGAAATCCCAAATAAAACATCTCTCCTTTTCTCTTCCAGGAATCCTTAACACTGACTGTATTGCTTTGTTGAAGAGTTCGCACTTCCATGAAACACTGAGTAAATGCAAATAAATAGTATTAGGAAATAGTACAATAATTCAACAATAATTTTTATTATATTGTTAGAACTTTGAGTAGATGAGATATAGGAAAGAATATTCTGAATTGTTAATAAAAAGATAAATTCAGGAAGGTAGAACCTAGTAGAGTCCAATAACTGGAGATTTTAAAAATTCTGGGGTGGCATGAAATGCTTACAATGAGGAAGGATACAGAAGTCAGACAAGATTCTTGTCATCAGCTTTTTGTTCTCATAATGGCCCATAATAAAATTAAATGTCCACTGATGATTTTAACTGATGCCTAGTTTACACATACTTTTAAAACAAATTAATAAATTCAGTGTTTGGGTGTCAAGTTTTAGGCATGACATATTTTATTTGATTACTTTTTCTGTGGTTAATTCTAGTGTTGAGGATAGAATCAATAGAGTATTTCTTGTGTGTAAGACAATTGCTAAGACATCCAAGAGCATTAATATCTGACTTGGGTGGCAAATTTGGATAAAATTTTCTATGACTACAACTCAAGGAAATAAAACCTCATTGCCCACAATCATCTAGATAGTCTAGGTTTTTAAGATTGTGAGGTAGAAAGATTCCACATGACTAAAACATTCCAAGAATTTTTTGGTGTTAGTAAGGATAGCTATTTCCTAGAAAAAGTTAGTATCTTCTTGAGAGTATTACTTTCATCTATTTTTATCTTGGCCATTCTTCTTTATGTATTACCCAACAATTAAGAAGTTAATAAAAAGAATTTAGAAGATGATAACAGACACTGAGCTATTCAGAGATCTAGATATCTCAACTGGAATCATTTACTTTACTTCCACCATTCTACATTTCATAACAATTTTCCTTTGGCTATACACCAATAGCACTTCTAACTTAATCAACTTTATTTATACACAAACTCTCTGAAGAAGATGTGTATAATTTTTTTTAAATTTTTTATTTAACAGGTAGAGTTATAGACAGAGAGACAGAGGGAAAGGTCTTCCTTCTGTTGGTTCACCCCTCAAATGGCTGCCACGGCCGGCACTGTGCCAATCTGATGCCAGGAGCCAGGTGCTTCTTCCTGGTATCCTATGCGAGTGCAGGAACCCAAACACCTGGGCCATCCTCCACTGCTCTCCTGGGCCACAGCAGAGAGCTGGACTGGAAGAGGAGCAACTGAGACTAGAACCCCGGGGCCCACGTGGGATGCCGGCACTGCAGGCGGAGAATTAACCAAGTGAGCCATGGCACCGGCCATGTGTATAATTTTAAATTTATGTCTTAAAATGATTTTGAAGATGATTAGGCCAAATTATTCTTTAAATTTTCTTCTAAATTTCACCACCTTATAAAACAAAGAACGTGGATCTGAAGCTCAAAATAGCTGGGTCGAAGTGCAGAAATTAAAGTAATCTTTGGTGATCTTGAGGAAGTCAAAATATCTTTTTAAGCCTGTTGCTTTTCCTCTGATGCTCAAAAATTAAAAACTGTAAAGAATATTATCTCTGAAACTGCTCTCAACTGGAAGAATTTACAATTAAAATTGATTCTTTCAATACCAGTTGAGTGTGGCTCTTATTGTTACAGTATTTATTCTTTCAAAAACTGAAGCAAATAAAAATGTGCATGACAAGAAAGAAAAGAAATCATCTTAACTTCGCAAACATCAGTTTATAACATTATGGGCATGTAGAATATCTAAGATAGGAGTAGAGTAAACATCTTCTGTTTATCATGCACTATTTTTTTTTTTTTTGGACAGGCAGAGTGGACAGTGAGAGAGACAGAGAAAGGTCTTCTTTCCGTTGGTTCACCCCCCCAGTGGCCGCTGTGGCTGGCGGGCTGCGGCTGGCGCACTGCGCTGATCCAAAGCCTTGAGCCAGGTGCTTCTCCTGGTCTCCCAGGAGAAGGGCTCAAGGACTTGGGCCATCCTCCACTGCACTCCCCGGCCACAGCAGAGAACTGGACTGGAAGAGGAGCAACAGGGACAGAATCTGGCACCCTGTCCGGGACTAGAACCTGGGTTGCAGGCGCTGCAGGTGGAGGATTAGCTTATTGAGCCACGGTGCCAGCCTATCATGCACTATTCTAACACTTAGTAGGCTCAATGGTACCTGTGGTCTTAGGAAGAAATAGTTTCTCTCTCATTCTGGATTGTCTCCTAGTACTGGGCTTACCTCTAGTCTGATGGGAAATCAGATTTTCACTGAATCATAGTTAAACTGTGTTTCAACTGATAGGTTTCTACTGACATATTCACACAATATGCAGGGTTGTTATATGTTTGCAATAAAAATGCCAAGAAATGTTCAGGAAATATTTTGCAAAGGCATATGGTGATTTTTTTTTCTCTAACATACATTTGACCCCATGGGGACTGCACAATAAGGATTTTCTTTTGAGATGTGTACATGTAAGGAAAGAAAGTACCATCATGAACTAAGAGAATCGGTGTTTGAATTTGGATTTCCCACACCAAGTCAGCCTCCTTTGTTCTTTTTATTGATTGATAACATCCTGAGAATAAATAACTCTGTGTTCTTTCTCCAGTGAATAACTATATTTGGAGTGGCTTCTGAGTCCTCATTAACACCAGGGATGAAAAGACAGATGTTACAAACATTGCCATTAGAAGATGTTCTAACTGAAGAGACACATGTAAGAGTCAATATCACAGAAATACAGTAATTGAAGTATGTTCCCCTGCAGTGTTAATACAGAATCACTGAAAAGGCAAGGCTTGCACATGAAAAGACATGTAGGCTTAGAAAATCCATGTATTGGGGGCCAGCGTTTTGGCATAGAGTATAAACCTGCCATCTGAGATGTCAGCATCCATATGGGCATCGCTTCCTATCTTGGCTGTTCTACTTCTGATCTAGCTGCCTGCTTATGGCCTGGGAAAAACAGCGGTAGATGGCCTCAGTGCTTGGGCCTCTGCCACTCACGTGGGAGACCTAGAAGAAGTTCCTGGTTCCTGGTTCCTAACTTTGGGCATGGGTTGCAGCCATTTGGGGAGTGAACCAGCAGATGGGTAGATAGAAGATTTTCTCTCTCTCTCTCTCTGTCTCTCCCCCTCTTTCCTCTCTCCCCCTCTCTCTGTAACTCTGACTTTCAAATAAAAAAAAACTGTTTTATAAGAAAAAAAGAAAAGCCATGGTCTTTTGGGATGTTGCAGAATATAGCTGGAGTTTAAGTCAAGTGGGGGAGCTGGCAAGATATGTTGGAGCCATAACAGAATTAAGGTGGCTATAACTGATTCCAAAGCAATATGTGACACATAGAGATATATATTGTTATAGGATGAAAGGATCAGACACTGAAAAAAGTGCATGTCTTTGCTGTATTTACTACATCTCCTTACTAGGTTTAGACTTTATAAAAACTATGTAATTTATATCATATTTTTTACACAATCTAAATGCAACCAACTGGTCAAAATATGCATAAGTGATTCCAATGTGGAAGAGAAAACTGAGCTGCATTAGACTACATGAGACATGTTCATTTGATTCCTCACGGTCACTTTTCTAAGCAATTTAGGGTAACACTGAATTTCTATAAATTTTTCTCTCTGTATATGGTTTTGAATCCTAAGTTAAATGAAAGATGTAGTTCCATGGTGTATTTTCTTATTCCAGTAAAAGTTATAACTGAGAAAATGAATGAGTCAATGATGCAACAACTATTCATATCATGCCTTATTCAATATTTATAGCCCTTGAAATATCCTTTTTCTAAAAAATATCATTGTCATCATCACAAGGCACTTTTCAAGAGAAAAACAAGTGAATAATAGCACAACTTGGAAACGATAGAGTTTGCATGTAATATTTCAAGTTATTTGATCTTGATAAACTGTATTCTTCATACCATCCTGAATGTGACCTGTCTTATGCTTTCATCCAAATTCCTCTTCAACTCAAGAAATGTGTCCAATCTTTAAAGAAAAGACTTCATAGTTTTTCCAGGCACATGATATTCTGTTAGGGAAAAAAAATCTCAAACCTTTATGTTTTAGATACAACAAAATATTTGTAATGATCTATTCCTGTAAAAAGTCTGTCATGGCCGGGAAAATCAGTGAATATCAAGCATACTGACATTACCAAATCATCTTTTTCTTCACCCACATGAATACTTGATGGATAGTTTGGCTCTGCATCTCTTCAATCTTTCATGTAGAAGGCAGTCTGGGTGTGGTGAGCTCGTGGTGGGAAGAAGTCTGCAGAATGGAACTTGGTTATGAAATTTACTGGGATATGAGAACATATCAAACCTAAAGTGAAAGTGTTAAGCCAGAACCCAGGCTAAGAACTTGAGCTTCTCTAGAACAGGAATGTTGGCCATTGCTGTATTGTGGTTTCCCTGGGCAGTAGTTTCTCACACTATGTGTAAAATACCACTGATGTGGAAAACCTTAACATATATTGACAGTTAAATCTACTATCCACTGAACACTCAACAGTGATAGTTAATGTGGGAAAGATATTCTGCTGCCACAAAACACTATTATTTCATCTTACATAAGTGTAAACCAAGTATGGCTTTTCAATGGCAATAAAATGTTTTCTCAGCAAAGTTAGACTATCACAACAGTTACAATGGAGGAATAAACAAAGATAAATGTGAAAAATTGAGACTTCCTACAATATATAAGTAAATAAAGGACTGGAGAAAATTCCTAAAATGGGGATTTTCATCTACAACTGGTTCTTTCTCTTATTTACTATTGGTCAGTAAATGAGGAACGTGAACTTAGTTCAAGTTTGAAAGTGCCATTCATTTCTTTTTTTATTTTTATTTTTATTTTGACAGGTAGATTGGACAGTGAGAGAGAAAGACAGAGAGAAAGGTCTTCCTTTGCCGTTGGTTCACCCTCCAATGGCCGTCGCACCCAGCCCGCTGCGGCCGGCGCACCGCGCTGATCCAAAGCCAGGAGCCAGGTGTTTCTCCTGGTCTCCCATGGGGTGTAGGACCCAAGCACTTGGGCCATCCTCCACTGCACTCCCAGGCCACAGCAGAGAACTGGCCTGGAAGAGGGGCAACCGGGACAGAATCTGGCACCCAGACCAGGACTAGAACCCCATGTGCTGGTGCCGCAGGTGGAGGATTAGCCTGTTGAGCTGCGGCACTGGCCCGCCATTCATTTCAAACTTGTACAAAAACAAAGTGATTTCTTCAAGCAAGGAATTCATCATTACTGTTCATGATGCATTTTAACTCAACATGAAACTGATGTGGCCTGAATAGAAGGTTTATGTTGAAAAAGGATATATTTTAGCTAACTTTAAAATATTTTTATGGTTTGGTTTTTTTAAAGTGAGGAAATTTCATGTATTTATTATATAGATTTAGGAATATAGTAATACTTCCAACCCTACCTTCCCCACACTCCTTCCCTCTCTCCTCCTTCCTTTCCCAATCATTCATTTTTATAATGATTTACTCTTAGTCTATTTTATACTCATAAGTATATTTACACTAAGTAAATAATTCAACAAATAATAATAAGAAAAAAGCATTGTTCCTCAATGGTAGAAACAAGGGCTGTTATCAATTATTGAATCTCAAAATGTCAATTTCACTCACATACATTACATTTTTTAGTACTCTATTAGTTACCACAGATTAAGGAAAACATGGTACTTGTCTTTTTGGGATTGGCTTATTTCAGTAAGTATAATGGTCTCTAGTTGCATCCATTTTGTTGCAAAAGACAGGATTTCAAATTGGGAATGTAGACACCAAAAAAGGTAAGCTTCCAGTTACAAAATGACAATCTGGAAAGAATTTAATTTAATTTTCAGACCAAATGAACTGATGGACAAAATACAGTAAGTCTACATATTAAATCAGTAGAATCAGAAGTAAAGCAAAGCTACTCATCATAAAATAATTTTAAAAATCTATTTAGTCTTCCTTGTCATCTATTCATTGTGCATTGGTCTATGACAAGGTGGCAGGGGCAGGAGGGGAAAGAAATGACAAAATGCCTTACCATTTAGAACACTTTACAATCTCTCTCCACTGTGATGCTGATTTTCAGTGATGACCAAATGTGGGCTCTCTCTATACCAATCCATCAGTACTTCTTGGTCTACAGTCCATCTATTAAGAGGATATAACCAGAAGTACACAATAGCATTCTGGGTAGTACCATCCCCACAAGTACTGTTGCAAATGTTCTTGTACACAGGAATCACCTGTGAAACTTGTTCATAATGTGGGTTTCCAGGCTATTCTCTTCATATTAAAGATTTCAATGTAGGGTATCTGAGATTAGACTGAAGTATCTGCATTAAAATGCCAATTGCCTCGTGATCACACTTTGAAAACCAAACTGTCTTCTAAGTCCAAGTAGAAAGAGACATAATAACAACTTAAATTGGAAATTACTATTTTTTCTTCTTTCTTCTGTACTCTATTCATTTAGCCATGTATTTTATATTGAGGAAACTCTTAACTCAGTTCAACAAAACTTACACATACCAAACATTCATAATTATGAATGAGCTATCTGGCTGTAGATCTGAGAAGACAGCTTGATCAACATTTAGTTGAGATAATGAGGAGCCAAAGGCAGCTTGCTTACCTGATCTGTTAATAAACACCGGATCCTGTTATATTTTATCTTGTTTATTTTGAAGTAAACATAGAAAATGATGACAGCACATGGGAAAGGACAAACTTCTCTAGATAATGAAGAAAAGCACAAACCAAATGAATTTCTGAAAATCATCTGCAACAGGAAAAGAAAGAAAAATTTACACACTTTTGGTGTGTTATTTAAAATAAAAGGCATGTTTCATTTCAGCAGATGCAGAAAGTCTTAAGAGAAAAATGTGAGGTTTTACTAGAAGGTGAGTTTAAAATAACAGAAGAAAGAGAAAAGAGAAAGAAGATTGAAATATGGTATCGAAGGGAAAAAAAGAAAAAGACAGCAAAGATAGAAAAAACATGAAAATCTCTTGTAATATATTTTAGAATCCAAACTGTCCCAATTGATTTATGTGTAGCTGGATAAATTCATAGCCCAGGAGGGAGGTTCACTCTTGGAATAAGCTCTCCCTATCTTACCTTTTGATTCTACTTCTTTGCCAGATCCAGGTAATCTGTCAACTACCAAATAGTTTATTCCAAAGTAGAGTTGGGATTTCTTGTAGTCTTTATAAAAATAGAATGTGATAATTCTGTTATTTTATTTAGCACTTACCAAAAGTATCTAACCTATTTGCATAAGCTACTCCACAGATAAAATTTTTCCTGACCCAACAGTATAATTCGGAGCCAGCAGAACAATACTATGCCAATTTTATTGACAGTTATCTCAAAGGAATATTTTTTGTATGGTCAAAACTCAGAGTAAATGGCCTGAACAATTGTGTTTGAGACAGATCAGAAATGTGGCAAGCAGGTTAAATTGTCTTTTAGGACTTTAGAATACAGTATGGGATGCCTAGCTCCAGCTACTGTCTGATACAGCTTTCTGCTAATGCATACTCAGAGGCAAAAGATGACGACTCAAGTGTTTGGCCCTGCCAGTCATGTGGGAAACCCAGGTGGTGTTCTAGGCTTCTGGCTTCAGCCTGGTACATCCTGGGATATTGTGTCATTTGGGAGTGGGCCAGTGGAAGTAAGATATTCTATGTATATCTTACATTTGTATGTCCTCTTTTGAGAAATGTCTGATCATTCTTCTACATGTGACTATCCAGTTTTCCTAGAACCATTGAAGATACTGTCCTTTACTCAATGCATGATCCTACTACCATCATTGAAGATCAGTTGATCACAATTGGGTAGATTTGTATCTGCACTTTCTACTCTATTCTATTGATCTATGTGTCTGATTCTATGTCATGACCATGCTGCTTTGCTTACTATAGCTTATAACTGAGTTTCAAACCTGATAATTCTTTCAAACCATAAACACAGAACACTTTTTTTCAAAAATTTTATGAATATATTATGTATTTTATAGGTACAATTCTGAGATAATCATCCTTCCCTCCACTTCTTCTTTCCTCAATCCATCTCCTTTATTTTTTTTCTTTAATTTTTCAGAAACACAATTTCAATCCACTCAATAATCACAGGCTTAATGCACCACTAAAAATACTATTCAACAAGTACAAAGTAGAAAAATCACAGTACCTCATTTCTATAAACAAGGGCTAAAAATAACAATCATATTAGAAGATGTCCATTTTGTTCCTAAAAATTTTTTGTATTCTATATTAACTATAATATGCCACAAAAACATATGATATTTGTCTTTTGGGGACTGGCTTATTTCATTAGGAATAATGGTCTTCAATCCCATCCATTTTGTTGCAAAAAAAGCATTCTTTTTTATGGCTATTCAGCATTCCATAGTGTATATGTATCACATTTTCTTTACCCAGTCATCACTTAATGGACATCTGGGTTGATTCCATATTTTAGGTATTGTGCTTTAAACTGCAATAACATGAGGGTATAGAAAACCATTCCACATGCTGAATTTATTTCATTTGGTTAAATTGCCAGGAGTGCGATGGCTTGGTCATATGGTAGATATAGCTTCAGATTTCTGAGGAATCTCCATACTGTCTTCCAGAATGGTTGTACTAGTTTATATTCCCACAAATAGTGGATTAGGGTACCATTTTCCCCACATCCTCACCAGCACTTAATTTTTTTTTAATTTATGAATGATAGCCACTCTAGCTGGAGTAAGGTACAACCTTATTATGGTTTGATTTACATTTCCCTGATGGCTAGTGATCCTGAACATTTTTTCATGTGTCTGCTGGCCATTTGAATTTCATTCTTTGAAAAATGCCTCTTCAAGTCATTTGTCCATTTCTTGACTGGATTGCTCATTTTGTTGTTGAGTTTATTGAGCTCTTTATAGATTCTGGATATTAATTCTTTATCAATTACATAGTTCGCAAATATTCTCTCCCATTCTGTCAGTTTTATTTTAATGACCTTTTGTGTCTCATTCTACAGTTTTTTACTGTAAATCTGTTTTATTCAATATAAGCATAATGACTCTCAGTTGTTTGAGATTTCTATTTGCATAGGATATCTTTTTCTATCTTTTCACTTCCATTCTTTGTGCATGCTTAAAGTAAAATGAGTTCCTTGTAAGCAGATTACAGTTGGTTAATCTTTTTGTATCCCTTTACTCTTTCTTTAAAAAAAATCATGTAATTTCCCATTGTTCAAGATGACAGCACTATAGAAAACAGTTGGAAGTTAACTCTCAGAGATGACTAGAGGTTTTCAGTGCTTACATAAAACTACATAGTATGTTTTTCTTATGAAATTAAATTTCAGTTGCTACCATAAGCCTTTTCTTTAGAGAGGAAAAAAAATCCAGCAGCTCACATGGATTCTATTATGTTATTCCAATGCTGACAAAAAAAAACAAATTAGGCAAAACTAGTCACTTATGGATGTTAAGATGACAATTATGATTATTTTTAAACTAATCCTAAGAAAAAAAAACCTGTTTACAATTTAAAAATCATTTTTAAGTAAAAAGTATTAACAAACTCACTGTTATAAATAACAGTTTCTTATATGATCTTTTATATGTTCATATAATAAAATGGCAAATATATGCAAACTATTTTTTTAAAAAAACATGCACAGATAACTTTTGTCTTTGGATTCTGAACTTCCTATAACATACTTTTATTTTCTTTCCTCATCTCATCTCCTGAAATTATTTTTCCTCCTATCACTATTCATACTCAATACAGTTCCTATAACTTTGCATAAAGGCAAAGAAAAATGTTTTTTATTTTACATAAAACTTTAAATCTTAAAATGACCCCATTGTAGCACATGACTTGTTAAATCAGTAAGGTGTTTTTCTTCCCTTTTTTGCTTGCATTTTGGTTTTGCAGTTGTTGGTCTTCATGGTATATTGTGCGTTTTAGCTGGAGAAAACTGTAGCTGATAAATCAGCAGGTGAGCAATGTGAGGAATCTGAAAGTCTCCCAGGGTCCTTATGCCACTGATCTGAGACTGAGTCATTGCACACTGAAGACAACCCATGCATACCACCCTTTTGTGCTTTTAATTTTTTTTTCTTGCCAAGGTAGTAAAGAATATTGGATTTGTCTTGATGTTTTTTGTCATCAAGGAATCATGATTTGTTTGAATTACACCTTGAAAGCATTTGCTGAAAGAATGAATGAACCTTGCTGATTCAAGCTAAGATTAATTGACAGTGTTGAGCATGCTAGTGGATTGGGTGCTTAGCATTTTCCCACCTGCCTGAGAGAACCCCAGGGGGACTGTGGATGTTGCTTTGGAATCTGCATCACTAAAGTTGAGCTCCATGGCTAAAGAGAAGGACAATGGATCATTGCATGAAGGCTCAGACATAACCTGCAAATCTCATGCTTTTATATCCAATCTCCATATGTTGCAACCTCATCTGTTATTCTTTCTAAGTATTCCTCCAAATATGTACTTTGCTTCTTCATTGGGATAGCACTCTGCTGTGTTGATAGCAGGACTGAAAACCACGGGTATAACCAAAGGTGTGTTTCACATGGATGGCCTTATGTAAACTCCTTCCAACTTCATTTGGTTGTAAAGAATCTCCAGTGTAAAATATTGACTGCTTATAGCTATCTTGCCTATTTTTCATGTACTTCGCCTATGACTACATATGAACCACCATTCTTTATCCAAATGGAAGTCTTTAAATACTTGAAATGTTGTACACATAGTTATAAAGTAGTTTGCATTAGAGATGCAAGCATCTTCTCCGGAATGTAGTTGAGGGAAACCGACTGCCATTACAAAAGGGCTGTAGTTAGCAGTTCCACTCATAAATACTTCATCAATGTCTCTTCATACTAGGAAATGTCTGAACAATAAAAGTACAGCAATACAAGATATATCTTGGTAAAATTCCTCGGGGAAGTCAGTTGTACTCATGCCATTCTGTATGTAAAGCTCATATGAATTTTCTCTTCAATAAAATAATCTGTTAAAATCTGTTTAAAGCTTTTACTGAACCCTCCTCTGCAACCTTGTGTTTACAAAACCATCTCCCAGAGGTCAGAAGAGTAGGTTCTCCAACTTCCTAAATAACATAAGACAGGCATCACTAATGGGAAAATACAATCTGAGACTTTAATTTTTTTTTCAAGTTAATGTGATATTAATACAAAGAGAACAGATTCAGTGTAGTTCATAGATACAACATAAGGATAATGATACTCCCTTCCTGTCTCCCACCCTTACCCTCCTACCCTGTCTCTCTCTTCCTTCCTTCTTTCTTTTAGTTTTCAAGATAACATATTTTTTTTTTTTGACAGGCAGAGTGGACAGTGAGAGAGAGAGACAGAGAGAAAGGTCTTCCTTTGCCATTGGTTCACCCTCCAATGGCCGCCGCGGCCGGCGCGCTGCGGCCAGCGCACCGCGCTGATCCGATGGCAGGAGCCAGGAGCCAGGTGCTTTTCCTGGTCTCCCATGGGGTGCAGGGCCCAAGCACCTGGTCCATCCTCCACTGCACTCCCTGGCCACAGCAGAGAGCTGGCCTGGAAGAGGGGCAACCGGGACAGAATCCGGCGCCCCAACCGGGACTAGAACCCGGTGTGCTGGCGCCGCTAGGCGGAGGATTAGCCTAGTGAGCCGCGGCGCCGGCCAAGATAACATATTTTTAATAAAATTTCCAAAGATACTTAATACCAGAGACACTTAATCACACTCGTAATCCTGTTTACCATCTCCATTTCCATCTTTTCATCCTTGGGTCTTGGCGATATGAATTTATGAAAGTCATTGATTTTTTTTAAGATTTATTTATTTGATTATTTATTTGAAAGAGTTACACTGAAGGAGGAGAGGCAGACAAAGAGAGGTCTTCCATCCGATGGTTCACTCCCCAATTGGCTGTAATGGCTGGAGCTGCGCTGATCTGAAGCCAGGAGTCAGTAGGTTCTGCCAGGCCTTCCACGTGGGTGCTGGGGCCCAAGGACTTGGGCCATCTTCTAGTGCTTTCCCAGGCCATCGCAGAAAGCTGGATCAGAAGTGGAACAGCTGTGTATCAAATGGGGTGCCATACGGAATGCTGGCGCTTCAGGCCAGGGTATTAACCCACTGCGCCATAGTGCCAGCCCCAGTCATTGATTTCTTCATGCAGACTTAGACTCTAGT
Source organism: Oryctolagus cuniculus (assembly GCF_964237555.1). Lineage (NCBI taxonomy): Eukaryota > Metazoa > Chordata > Mammalia > Lagomorpha > Leporidae > Oryctolagus > Oryctolagus cuniculus. The sequence goes on from NC_091435.1 coordinate 53,731,617, forward strand.
TCCACGGATTCCCACTGTATATTTCCCTACTGCTGTTATCCTGGCTGCTGTCCATGCCCATTCTCTGCCAGGATATAGCAGGCTGTAGTTGAGTGCATAGATGTTGGCCCTGCCATATCCTTGTTGCTGCTTCCTTAGGTGGAGTCAGGAGGCTGAGGGGCTGAAAAGTGACCTTGGTATTTGGACAAGGACACTAATGGAGACATGAACCCCCAGGTACAGTAGCCAGGCAGAAAGCCATGGGTTGATGGAGGTTTTTGTTGATGATCATCTCTAGAAGTAGGATCCACTGCTCTATAGGCAATATATGGCTGCACCACGTTGCCCATTTTCACCCTGTCTTTTGATTGCAGAATCTAATCCATTTACATTCAAGGTACCTAGTGATAGGCAAAACGTAACTACTTCCATTTTCTTCATTGGTTTCTTGGTTGTATTATAGATCATTCATTCCTTGCTGTCTTCCTTTGTGACTGCATGATTTTCTAAAAGTATGTTCTGATTTCTTACTGGTAATCTCTTATGTGTTTTTTGTTACCATGAGGCTTACCTCAACACTATATAGTTGTAATAGGCTATTTCAAGCTGATACTAAAGTAACTGTGATCATATAAAATAAGTTCACACTTTTTCCTCCTCCCTCCACATATATTATGTTTTTCATGTTGTATTTACAACTTTTTATACTATCATCTCGTAACAAATTATTATAGCTATTATTATTGCATTTAATATTCATATTTAAAATATGTGATTTATACAACATTATGATATCAGAGTATTTTGAATTTTGCTTTGTGCTTATTTTTAACATCAGATTTTACATGATTTTCACATTTTTTTTTACTCGTAAGCATCTTTTTCTTTTCAGCTTAAATTTGAAGACCTTCCTTTGGTATTTTTTGTGAGACAGATATGGTGGTAATGAACTCCTTAAGCTTTTGTTTGGGAAACTGTTTAACTCTCAATTATTTCTGAAAGATGACTTTGTTGGTAAAGTATTCTTTACTGACAAGTATTTTTTTCTTCAAAACTTTAAATATATCATCTCCAATTCTCTTAACTTGTAAGGTTTATACTGAGAAATCTACTGCTGATTTTCTTGAAACTCCCTTGTATATGATTTGCTTTTTTAATCTTATAAATTTCAAAATTTTTTTGTCTTTGATTTTTGACAGTTTGATCCATCATGCCTTGGTGTGGTTTTGTTTAGATTGCATCTCACTGAAGACTTTTGGTCATCCTGTACCTGAAAGTTTATATCTTTCCCTAGATTTTAAAGTTCTCTGCTATTAATTCTTTAAAGAGGTTTTCCATCCCATTGGCTCTGTCTTCTCCTTCTGAAAGTCCTCTAAATCAAAATTTTGGTCTTTTGATACAGTCTTATAAATCCCATAGTTTTATTTATTTTGTGTGTCCCCCTTCCCTTTTCTCCTATAACTGTATGAATAAATTGCTGAATAATCTGTCATCAAGGTCACAGATTCTTTCTTCCATCTAATTAATTCTGCTGTTGATGCTGCTGCATATTTCATTTCATATTGTTGCATTAAAGGTGCTGGAACCTGAAGAAAATTCAAACTTACTCCTATGTTAGTAACAGAATCCAAAGCACAGACACTTGTAAAGTAACCCATGGCCAAGAATGGAAGCAAAGGCATGCATAGAGAGAGCAGCTCCAAGGTCATAGCAAGGTCTTGATTTCTATGGTGATTGATCTGGTGCTCAGCACACAAACACTTTCACTGTGGCCTGGTACCAGAATGCAAGGCACAGATGCTTGTGAAGTAGCCAGGGAGTGAGTAAATAAAGTACAGAGTACAGTCTGAGCAGCTATAGGTTTAGAGCAGTAGTTCTATATCCCAGATGAGCTGCTGCTTTGAGCTCTAGGTATCTGAGATGTGGGCAGGTCCAGTGTATCTACAGAACCTGAGTTGGGGATGTAGACACTTGCAGAGCAGCTGTATCCTCAAGATCTGGGCCTCTATGGTTTTGTGAGAGATAGTAGCTTCTTTCTCAAAGTGTGGGGAAAGTGTGCAGCCACATCTCCCCCTCTGGGGTTCTCCAGTGGTAATGGCTGTTTGTCACCTCAGTGACATGAGATTCAGTGTCCTCTGAAAAAGCAGGTGACCAGGGACTCTGGTGGTTCCTGATGCATGACTGATACTGATGGTTTCCACTTTTCTTCTTTGCTTCTAGCTATCTCCTGGTGTGTCTCGGATGTGATAGTTTCTCCAGAGATCCATGTGACTATTTTGTTTTTTCCCCTCCATTTTGTTGCTGCAGATCTACTTGGTTCATAAATAACTGTCTATATTTGATTCTATATGGGGGGTGAAAACTGCTATTCCATACTGGATCGTCCAGGTGTTGTTCTGTTCATTATTTTAAATTGATTCCGAATTACAAAAATTATATGTTAAAATTTTTACAATATAATCATATAGAATTTATAATATATTCATTTATACAATATATAGACACACACAAATATATGCAATGTTAAAAACAGACAACAACAGAACTCTAAGGAAATACATCAATTTGTTAGCAACAACTGTCTATTGTTGGCAGGTTTTAGAATGCTCTTATTTTCTCCTTTTTAAAATTTTCAAAATATTTTACAATAAGAATTTACTTTTAAAATTAGAAAAATAATTTTAAAAAGTATTAATGTATGAGGGGCCGGTGCTGTGGCACAGCGGGTTGACACCCTGTCCTGAAGTGCCGGCATCCCATATGGGCGCTGGTTTGAGTTCTGGCTGCTCCTCTTCTGATCCAGCTCTCTGCTATGGCCTGGGAAAACAGTAAAAGATGGCTCAAGTCCTTTGGCCCCTGCACCCACGTGGGAGACCTGGAAGGGGCTCCTGGCTCCTGGCTTCGGATCGGTGCAGCTCCAGCTGTTGCGGCCATCTGGGGACTGATGGAAGACTTCGGATGGAAGACCTCTCTCTCTGTGTCTCCTCACTCTGTGTAACTCTGACTTACAAATAAATAAATAAATCTTTTAAAAAAAGTATTAATATATGAAATCATCTATTATATTTCTTAAATATTACCTTAAAAATATGTCCACAGATAGTCCTCTTCTAGCCAGGATGAAACAATAAAAATGGAATCAAACTTCCTGCTATAAACAACTACAAAACTAGGCAAAATATATGAATCATTTGCTTCCAGACACTGTGAAAGCTGGAAATGCAGGATAGTAATGTTTGAGAGAAGAGGAAAAACTGATGTGAGCTCTGCAATTATACTAGCTTTCTGCCTGGATTTAATTACCTAACTATAAATAAAAGGTGAAGGAATGTAAAGAGAGTTCAGTTGGCCTCCCTGAGTTGAGACGTGGTGATAAATCTTTGAAAGGCTGAGACAGGTGGAGGTTATGGGACTAAGTTCCTGCAAGTAGGCATCTATTAACAAAAGGAGTCTACGCAGGGGTCCCCTTGAATCTTTTCTAGGGCGGACAATTATAGGAATAATTTTGCTTCTGGGACAGCTAAATAAATTTTTACTAGACACAATTTCTTGTAGATAACAACCAGAAGCTCTGGACAAAACACAAAAGAAATTACCTGGACGAAATGTGTAGTGTACAATGGAGCAGATTCTGAAAACTGGCAGAAGAGCTTATAGATAAGAAAGCTCAACTTGCTAACATGTAAAGGGCCTAAAGCTCAATTTAATTACCACTATCTTTCAGCATGAAAATCCAGAATACAACTATGAAAAAGTAGGCATCAAGGTACATGGGGTACTAGAGAGTCAGAGCAACAGATTTTGTGCACACACTCTGCCAAAATATAAGGATGGCCTCTGAGCCACAAATGCACATTTCACACAGAATAATAAAAGAATTGAACTGGGAGTTACTATCCAAAAGGCAGAATTCTATTTATTTTTAATTTTTATGCTTATTTATTTATATATAGAGAACAAATTTCATTAATTTCGTAGACGTGATTCCATACTCCTTCCTTTCTTTCCTTTTAATTTTTTGCAGTGTCATACTTTCAACTTAATAGGCTCAATGCTCCCCTAAACATAGAGCTCTAAGGCGAAAAATAGATAGACTACTATCCTGCAAGGGTATGAAGATGGATAAAAGTCAACAATCAAATCTCAAGATGCCAGTTTAGCTCAATAAACATTGTAATTTTTTGTGCTCTCTATATTGGCTACAACCAGAGAAATGTATTTGTCTTCTTGAAATTGGCTTATTTCACTAAGTGTAATGATATTGAATTACATCCATCCTCTTGCAAAACACAGGATTTCATTCTTTTTTCTGGCTTAGTAGTATTTCATCTTGTATATGTTTCACATTTTCTTTATCCAGTCACTAAGAAAAGAGTTCAATATTTTAAAAACTGCCATTACTAATATTCTGTATCAGGACATAGATGCAAATCAAGTCAAGACTCTTCTATGCTTCTATATGTAACAAATCTACAAACAATGTATATGCAACAAATATATAAAAAATATTCCTCTCTTAATTTTCATAATTATCTACTTTTGGTTTACTTTATACTCACAATATTAACCCTACACTAAGTAAAGAGATGAACAAACAGTATGAAGAATGAAACACTGTTCCTCAACAGTAGAAACAAGGGCTTGAAACAATCATAGAAGCTCAAATGTTTCTGTAAAAAATCTGTAAACAATCTATATGTAACAAAACAAACTTTATTTATATCTATGCACATGCCTAAGTTTATATATATATTGTATGTAAGAGTACTTCAATGGGCCAGCGCTGTTGCATAGTAGATTTAAACTGATACTCGCAGTGCTGGCATCACATATGGGCACCGGGTTGTGACCTGGCTGTTCCACTTCCAATTCAGCTCTCTGCTGTGGCCTGGGAAAGCAATAGAATGTGGCTCAAGTCCTTGGGCCTCTGCATCTGTGTGGGAGACCCAGAAGAAGCTCCTGGCTCCTGGCTTTGTATAGACCCAGTTCCAGCCATTGCAGCCATCTAGGGAGTACAACAACAGATGGAAGACCTCCCCCTCTCTCTCACTTTCTCTCTCTCTCTGTCTCCGCCTCTCTAAAGCTCTGCCTAGCAAATACATAAATAAATCTTTAAAAAAGAGTTCTTCAAAATGTTCCTGGTAAACAGAAATTATATGATTACTTTGGCAAAACATTTTGTGAAAGCAATTCATATGATGGGTCTTCAAAAATTTCATGAAAATGTGTGCCACAAAAAACTATGCATTTTTTCAACTTTTATTTAATAAATATAAATTTCCAAAGTACAACTTTAGGATTACAGCGGTTTTTCCCCCCATAACTTCCCTCCAACCTGCAACCATCCCATCTCCCACTCCCACTTCCATCCCATTCTTCATCATAATTCATTTTCAACTATCTTTATATACAGAAGATCAACTTAGTATATACTAAGTAAAGATTTCAACAGACTGCATCCACAGACATGCAAAGTATCGAGTACTGTTTGGGTAGTAGTTTTACCATTAATTCACAGTACTATGCATTAATGACAAAGATCCTACATGGGGAGTAAGTGCACAGTAATTCCCATTGTTGATTTAACAAATGACATTCTTATTTTTGACGTCAATAATCACCCTAGGCTCTTGTCATGAGTTGCCAAGGCTATGGAAGCCTCTTGAGTTCACCAACTCCGATCTTATTTAGACAAGGCCATAATAAAAGTGGAAGTTCTCTCCTCCTTTCAGAGAAAGGTACCTGCTTCTTTGATGGCCCATTCTTTCCACTGGGATCTCACTCACAGAGATCTTTCATATAGGTCATTTTTTTTTTCTGTCACAGCGTCTTGGATTTCCACGCCTGAGAAACTCGCATTGGCTTTTTAGCCGGATCTGAATGCCTTAAGGGCTGATTTTGAGGATAAACCATATCCTAGGTCATAAAGCAAGTCTCAGCAAATTCAAAAAAATTTAAATTCTGTCATGCAGCTTCTCTGATGACAATGGAATGAAGCTGGAATTCAACAACCCAAGAATCTTTAGAAAATATGCAAACACATGGAGATTGAACAATATGCTCCTAAATGACAGTGTGGGTCATAGGAAAAATAAAAAAATTCTGGAAATGAATAAAATGATGATACATCATATCAAAACTTAAGGGATACAGTAAATGCAGTGTTAAAAGGGAAGTTAATAACAATTGGTACATACATGAAAAAATTGGAAAGCTACCAAATAAATGAGCTATCAATGCATCTCAAAGATCTAGAAAAACATTTGCAACCAAATTCCAAATTAGTACTAGTAAAGAAATAATTAAAATTAGAAACTAAATAAAAACTGAAACAAAAAATACAAAAGATCAGTGAAATTAAGAGATGAGTTTTAAAAATTAAACAAAATTTATAAACCATTGGCCCAACTAACCAAAGGAGAAAAAAGAGGTAGAAGACCCAAATCAACAAAATCAGAGATGAATAAGGAAATGCAGGAATAGATACCACATAAATAAAAAGAATCATCAGGAATTACTACAAAGAGCTCTATACCAACAAACTGAGAAACCGAGAAGAAATAGATAGATTCTGGAAATATAATATCTCCAAAAATCAATCATGAAGCAATAGAAAACCTAAAGAGAAACATAACCGAGGTAGAGAGTAATTAGTAATACAGACATTTCCAAAAATATAACCGCAGGAATGGACAGCTTCACAGCTGAATTCTACTGCAAATTTAAAGAAGAAGTAACTTGAGGTCTTCTCAAATTATTCATAACAGGAACTACTCCAGATGACGGAATAGTGAGGGTGCACACCGATAGTCAGGCAAAAGATAGTTGTTTTTTTTAAACTTTTATTTAATGAATATAAATTTCCAAAGTACAGCTTATGGATTACAATGGCTTCCCCCCATAACGTCCCTCCCACCCGCAACCCTCCCCTTTCCCACTCCCTCTCCCCTTCCATTCACATCAAGATTCATTTTTGATTCTCTTTATATACAGAAGATCAGTTTAGCATACATTAAGTAAAGATTTCAACAGTTTGCACCCACATAGAAGCACAAAGTGAAAAATACTGTTTAAGTACTAGTTATAGCATTAAATCTCAATGTACAGCACATTAAGGACAGAGATCCTACATGAGGAGCAAGTACACAGTGACTCCTGTTGTTGACTTAACAAATTGACACTTGTTTATGGCCTCAGTAATCACCCTAGGCTCTTGTCATTAGCTGCCAAGGCTATGGAAGCCTTTTGAGTTCACCAACTCTGATCATATTTAGACAAGGCCATGGTCAAAGTGGAAGTTCTCTCCTCCCTTCAGTGAAAGGTACCTCCTTCTTTGATGGCCCGTTCTTTCCACTGGGATCTCACTAAAAGCCAAGACACTCTGGGGAAAAGAAAAACTAAAAGGAAAAGATAGTTTAATAAAAGTGGAGTTATTGTAGCCTCAGAAAAAGGCTCAGGAAAAAACTGGAGAGGAAACTCTTCCAGATCTACCGGATGTGACACGGAAGACCTTTGGGGAGAGCAAGAAAGCCCACCGCATTGAAGCTGAGCCCCAGAAGCCAAGCTGCAAAAGCCGAGCTGCAGAGTCTGCATGCCAGCGCTGGAAGGGGAGGTGAGACAAAAACCTCAGTAACCCAAGACATTGGTGGGGAAAGGCAGAAAGAGCCTACAGGGAACGAGGCCTGAAGCCCCACTGGGGAAAGTTCACCAGGCTGACTGGAGGAGAGAAAAAAACGAATAAATAAGGGGAACCAGCACAGACATTAGCCTCTCTCTCCACTCACCTTACAAAGCCAAGCAAGACAAAGAGCAGGCACCATTTTAAGTATGTAAAGCGGTATCCCCCATTAGCCAAGCAGAAAAACCTGACTCTGTTGGGGAGAAATAACAGGAGGTTAAGACCTAGTGAAAGTGTGGAGCTAACGAACTGAGACTGCGAAAATCTGAGGGGGGGCGAGCGAACTCACCGAGTACACAAACTCGGTAACCTTGGCAACCCAGTGAGAGACTGCGGAGAAATTTGAGACCACACTGAGGGCTGCATAAACTCTGTGTGGTCCCAGGGGTAAGCAGAGGAATACCCACAGGGGCCAGATTTCATATATCAACTACCCTCAATTCCACTCAGCTGTGTGGAATTACTCCCCAACTGAGTCAAAATAAAAGAGAGAGAGAGAGAGAGAGCAAGAGAACAATCTGGGTGAGTCACCTTTGGCACACCCTTAACCCTGAAGAACCAAACAGAGCTTTCTGGCCACACCCATCACGGTCTCTAAGAATCCATCAAAAGCAGACAGTCCACTTAATCTAGAGTAATAGTATAACAAGAAAAATCATCACAGTGAAGAAACCAAAGAATATCTCCAATATGCCAAACAACAAACGCAAAAACCAAGGTAATAAGAACAAGGAAGACACTATGAAGCCCCCAAATGAAAAAGACACTCCAATTCAAGATTATGAAGATGAGATAGAAGAAATGCAAGAAGCAGATCTCAAAAAATTTATAAGAGCATTAAGAAGTTCTCAAAAACAAATTCTTGAACTACAGAAATCCTTAATGGACAAGATAGAAAATCTCTCAGGAAAATGAAATATTAAGGAGGAATCAAAATGAAATGACACAACTAGTAGAACAGGAAACTGTGATAGTGACGAGAAATCATAATGAAATGAAGAATTCAATAGATCAAATGACAAACACATTAGAGAGCCTTAAAAACTGAATGGGTGAAGCAGAAGAGAGAATATCAGACTTAGAGGAGAGAGAACGCAAAATATACAGTCAAACCAAAGAAAAGAACAGGAAATTAGAAATCTAAACACATTGTCGGGAATCTTCAGGATACTATTAAAAAACCCAACATTCGGGTTCTAGGAGTTCCTGAAGGCATGGAGAGGGAGAAAGGATTAGAAGGCCTTTTTAGTGAGATACTAGAAGAAAATTTCCCAGGTTTGGAGAAGGACAGAGACATCCTAGTACAGGAAGCTCATAGAACCCCTAATAAACATGACCAACAGAGATCCTCACCACGACACGTTGTAATTAAACTCACCACAGTGAAATATAAAGAAAAGATCCTAAAATGTGCAAGAGAGAAACGTCAGATTACTCTCAGAGGATCTCCAATTAGACTCACAGCAAACTTCTCATCAGAAACCCTACCAGCTAGGATAGAATGGTGAGATATAGCCCATGTACTAAGAGAGAAAAACTGCCAGCCCAGAATATTATATCCTACAAAGCTCTCATTTGTGAATGAAAGTGAAATAAAGACCTTTCACACCAAACAGAAATTGAAAGAATTTGTCGCCACTTGTCCAGCCCTGCAAAAGATGCTTAAAGATGTGTTACACACAGAAACACAGAAACACGGTCATCAATATGAAAGAAGGTAAAGGAAGGAAACCTCACAGCAAAAGATCACAGGAAGTTCAAAACATATATTAGAAAATATCTTTGTCAAATGGCAGGGCACAGTTACTACTTATCAATAGTCACATTGAACGTTAATGGCCTGAACTGTCCAGTTAAAAGACACCAATTGGCTGATTGGGTTAAGGAACAAAACCCATCTAATTGCTGCTTACAAGAAACACATCTTTCCTACAAAGATCCATGCAGACTGAAAGTGAAAGGCTGGAAAAAGATATACCATGCCAACAGAAATGAAAAAAGAGAGGGCGTAGCCATCTTAATATTGGACAACATAAACTTTACCACAAAAAACTGTTAGGAGAGACAAAGAGGGGCACTATATAATGATTAAGGGATCAATTCAACAAGAAGATATAACGATTATCAATGTATACGCACCTAATTACAGGGCACCGGTTTATTAAAAAGATTTGTTAAGGGACTTAAAGGGAGACTTAGACCCCAATACAATAGTACTGGGGGACTTCAATACTCCACTCTCAGAAATAGACAGACCAAGAGGACAGAAAAACAACAAGGGGACAGTAGATTTAAACGACACTAAAGCCCAAACGGATCTAACAGATATATACAGAACTTTTCATCCTACACAGAAAGCATTTGCATTCTTCTCAGCAGTACATAGAATCTTCTCTAGGATTGACCACATACTAGCCCATAAAGCAAGTCTCAGCAAATTCAAAAGAATAAGAATCATACAATGCAGCTTCTCAGACCATAAAGGAATGAAGTTGGAAATTAGCAACTCAGGAATCCCTAGAGCATACGCAAACACATGGAGACTGAACAACATGCTCCTGAATGAACAATGGGTCATAGAAGAAATCAAAAGAGAAATCAAAAATTTTCTGGAAGTAAATGAGGATAACAGCACAACATACCAAAACTTATGGGACTCAGCAAAACCAGTGTTAAGAGGAAAGTTTATATCAATAGGTGCCTACATCAAGAAATTGGAAAGGCACAAAATAAATGAGCTTTCAACACGTCTCCAGGATCTAGAAAAACTGCAGCAAACCAGACCCAAATCTAGTAGGAGAAGAGAAATAATTAAAATCAGAGAAGAAATCAACAGGATTGAATCCAAAAAAACATTACAAAAAATCAGCCAATCGAGGAGCTGGTTTTTTGAAAAAATAAACAAAATTGACACCCCATTGGCCCAACTAACTAAAAAAAGAAAAGACCCAAATCAATAAAATCAGAGATGAAAAAGGAAACGTAACAATAGACACCACAGAAATAAAAGAATCATCAGAAATTACTACAAGGACTTGTAAGCCAGCAAACAGGGAACCCTATCAGAAATGGATAGATTCCTGGACACATGCAACCTGCCTAAATTGAACCAGGAAGACATCGAAAACCTAAACAGACCCATAACTGAAACAGAAATTGAAACAGTAATAAAGGCCCTCCCAACAAAGAAAAGCCCAGGACCAGATGGATTCACTGCTGAATTCTACCAGACTTTTAAAGAAGAACTAACTCCACTTCTTCTCAAACTATTCAGAACAATCGAATAACAGGGATTCTTCCCAAATTCTTTCTATGAAGCCAGCATCACCTTAATCCCTAAGCAGGAAAAAGATGCAGCACTGAAAGAGAATTACAAACCAATCTCCCTGATGAACATAGATGCAAAAATCCTCACTAAAATTCTGGCCAATAGAATGCAACAACACATCAGAAAGATCATCCACCCAGACCAAGTGTGATTTATCCCTGGCATTCAGGGATGGTTCAATGTGCACAAAACAATCAACGTGATACACCACATTAACAGACTGCAGAAGAAAAACCATATGATTATCTCAATAGATGCAGAGAAAGCATTTGATAAAATTCAACACCCTTTCATAATGAAAACTCTAAGCAAACTGGGTATGGAAGTAGCATTCCTCAATATAATCAAAGCAATTTATGAAAAACACACAGCCAATATCCTATTGAATGGGGAAAAGTTGAAGCATTTCCACTGAGATCTGGTACCAGACAGGGATGCCCACTCTCACCACTGCTATTCAATATAGTTCTGGAAGTTTTAGCCAGAGCTATTAGGCAAGAAAAAAGAAATTAAAGGGATATAAATTGGGAAGGAAGAACTCAAACTATCCCTCTTTGCAGATGATATGATTCTTTATTTAGGGGATCCAAAGAACACTACTAAGAGATTATTGGAACTCATAGAAGAGTTTGGCAAAGTAGCAGGATATAAAATCAATGCAAAAAATCTACAACCTTTGTATACACAGACAATGCCATGGCTGAGGAAGAACTTCTAAGATCAATCCCATTCACAATAGCTACAAAAACAATCGAATACCTTGGAATAAACTTAACCAAGGACGGTAAGGATCTCTACGATGAAAATTACAAAACCTTAAAGAAAGAAATAGAAAAGGATACCAAAAAATGGAAAAATCTTCCATGCTCATGGATTGGAAGAATCAATATCATCAAAATGTCCATTCTCCCAAAAGTAATTTATAGATTCAATGCAATCCCAATCAAAATACCGAAAACTTTCTTCTCAGAACTGGAAAAAATGATGCTGAAATTCATATGGAGGCACAGGAGACCTCGAATAGCTAAAGCAATCTTGTACAACAAAAACAAAGCCGGAGGCATCACAATACCAGATTTCAGGACATACTACAGGGCTGTTGTTATCAAAACAGCATGGTACTGGTACAGAAACAGATGGATAGACCAATGGAACAGAACAGAAATACCAGAAATCAATCCAAACATCTACAGCCAACTCACATTTGATCAAGGATCCAAAACCAATCCCTGGAGTAAGGACAGTCTATTCAATGAATGGTGCTGGGAAACTCGATTTCCACATGAAGAATCATGAAGCAAGACCCCTACCTTTCATCTTACACAAAAATTCACTCAGCATGTATTAAAGACTTAAATCTACAACCCGACACCGTCAAATTATTGGAGAGCATTGGAGAAACTCTGCAAGATATAGGTACTGGCAAAGACTTCTTGAAAATACCCCAGAAGCACAGGCAGTCAAAGCCAAAATTAACATTTGGGATTGCATCAAATTGAGAAGTTTCTATACTTCAAAAGAAACAGTCAGGAAAGTGAAGAGGCAACTGACAGAATGGGAAAAAATATTAGCAAACTATGCAACAGATAAAGGGTTGATAACCAGAATCTACAAAGAAATCAAAAAACTCCACAACATCAAAACCAACAACCCAATTAAGAGATGGGTCAAGGACCTCAATAGACTTTTTTCAAAAGAAGAAACCCAAATGGCCAACAGGCACATGGAAAAATGTTCAAGATCACTAGCAATCAGGGAAATGCAAATCAAAACCACAATGAGGTTTCACCTCACCCCGGTTAGAATGTTTCACATTCAGAAATCTACCAACAACAGATGCTGGCGAGGATGTGGGGGAAAAAGGGACACTAACCCAAGTTGGTGGGAATGCAAACTGGTTAAGCCACTACAAAATTCACTCTGGAGATTCCTCAGAAACCTGAATATAACCCTACCATTCAACCCAGCCATCCCACTCCTTGGAATTTACCCAAAGGAAATGAAATTGGCAAACAAAAAAGGGGTCTGCACCTTAATGTTTCATGCAGCTCAATTCACAATAGCTAAGACCTGGAAGCAATACAAATGCCCATCAACAATAGACTGGATAAAGAAATTGTGGGACATGTACTCTATAGAATACTATACAGCAGTCAAAAACAATGAAATCCGGTCATTTGCAACAAGATGGAGGAATTTGGAAAACATTATGCTGAGTGAATTAAGCCAGTCCCAAAGGGACAAATATCATATGTTCTCCCTGATCTGTGACAAGTAACTGAGCACCAAAGGGGAAACTTGTTGAAGTGAAATGGACACTATGAGAAACAGTGACTTGGTCAGCTCTTGTCCTGACTGTTGATGTACAATGTAATACTTTATCCATTTTAGTATTTTATTTTGTTTTTGTTCTAGTGCTATTTGCTGAACTCTGTGATTAACACACAATTATTCTTAGGTGTTTAAATTTTAACTGAAAAATGATCCCTGCTAGGAATTTGGAAAACATTATGCTGAGTGAAATAAGCCAGTCCCAAAGGGACAAATATCATATGTTCTCCCTGATCGGTGAGAACTAACCGAGCACCAAAAAGGAAACCTGTTAAAGTGAAATGAACCCTAGGAGAAACGCTGCCTTGATCAGCCCTTGCCCTGACTGTTGATGAACAACTTAATATGTTATTCCTCTTAGTATTTTTTTTGTTTGTTCTACTTAATACTTTTGGTTGAATACTGTAATCAATACACAGTTATTTTTAAATATTGAAACTTAACTGAAAAGTGATCACTGTTAAATATAAGAGTGGGAATAAGAGAGGGAAGAGATGTGCAATTTGGGACATGCTCAAGCTGACTTGCCCCAAACGGTAGAGCTAGAAACATACCAGGGGATTCCAATTCAATCCCATCAAGTTGGCATGTACCAATGCCATCTCACTAGTCCCGGTGATCAATTTCTGTTCACAGATGATCATAATGATAGAACTAAGAGCCAAAGGGAGCACATAAACAAGACTAATGTCTGCAAATACTAGCTGATAGAATAAAAAAGGGAGAGAATGATCCAACATGGGAAGCGAGATACACAGCAGACCCATAGAATGGCAGATATCCTAAACAGCACTCTGGCCTCAGAATCAGCCCTTAAGGCATTTGTATATGGCTGAAGAGCCCATGAGAGTATTTCAGGCATGGAAAGCTATGACACTCTGGCAAAAAAAAAAAAAAAATGGCCGAAATGAAAGGTCTCTGCGAGTGAGATCCCAGTGGAAAGAACAGGTCATCAAAGAAGGAGGTACCTTTCTCTGAAGGGAGGAGAGAACTTCCACTCTGACTACGACCTTGTCTAAATATGATCAGAGTTGGTGAACTCAAAAGGCTTCCATAGCCTTCGCAACTCATGACAAGAGGCTAGGGTGATTACTGAGGCCATAAACAAGAGTGCCAATTTGTTAAGTCAACAACAGGAGTCACTGTGTACTTACTCCTCATGTAGGATCTCTGTCCTTAATGTGCTGTACATTGATATTTAATGCTATAACTAGTACTTAAACAGTATTTTTCACTTTGTGCTTCTATGTGGGTGCGAACTGTTGAAACCTTTACTTAATATATGCTAAACTGATCTTCTGTATATAAAGAGAATTGAAAATGAATCTTGATGTGAATGGAAGGGGAGAGGGAGTGGGAAAGGGGAGGGTTGCAGGTGGGAGGGACGTTATGGGGGGAAGGCATTGTAATCCATAAGCTGTACTTTGGAAATTTATATTCATTAAATAAAAGTTAAAAAAAATTATTCATAACAATTGAAAGGGAAGGAATCCTCCAAAACTCCGTTAATGAAGCCTGTAACACCTTAATTTTCATACCTGAAAAGGATACAGCAGAGAAAGATTACTGTAGACCAACATAGACAGATGAAGATATGCAAAAATCCTCAGAAATTTTAGCTAATCAAATATAACAACACATCAATACATCAGAAAGATCATTTTCCCAGACTAAGTGGGATATATCCCCGGTATTCAGGGACAGCTCAACATTCTCAATCAATGTGATACATCATATTAACAAACTGAAGAACAAAAATCATATGGTTATCTCAATAGATGCACAGAACGCATTTCATAAAATACAATAGTCTTAGGAACATTCCTCAACATGATGAAGACAATTTATGATAAACCCATGGCCTTCATCCTATTGAATTAGGTAAAGCTGGAAGCATTCCCACTAAGATCCAGAACCACACAGGGATGCCCACTGTCATCATTGCTGTTTAATATAATCCTGGAAGTTTTCACAAAGCCATCAGGAAAGAAAAAGAAATCAAAGGTATACAGGAAAAGAGGAAGTCAAGCTATCCTTACTAGCAGAAAACGATTCCATACATACGGAATCCAAAAGACCCCACTGAGTGTCCCACTGGAACTCATGAAAGAGTTTGGTAAAGGGACAGGATATAAAATCAACACATAACAATCAATAGCTTTGCATACACAGACAGTGCCATGGCTGAGAAAGAACTTTTTAGAACAATCTCATTCCCAATAGTACAAAAAGAATTAAATACTTTGGAATGAATTTACTTAAAGATGTCAAAGATCTCTGATTAAAAAATTAGAAAACATTAAAGAAATAAATAGCAAAAGACATTGAAAATAGAAAAATTTTCCAAGTTCATGAATTGGAAGAATCAACATCATCAAAATGTCCATACTATTGAAAGCAATTTACAGATTCAATGTGGTCCCAATCAAAATACCAATGACATTCTCCTCAGGTCTAGAAAATATAAGAGATCCTGAAAAGCTAAAACAATCTTAAGAAACAAAAACAAAGCCAGAGGCATCACAATACCAGATTTTTTTTTATATTTTTTTATTTTTTTTTATTTTTTATTTTTTTTTAAACTTTTATTTAATGCATATAATTTTCCAAAGTACGACTTATGGATTACAATGGCTTCCCCCACATACCGTCCCTCCCACCCACAACCCTCCCCTTTCCCACTCCCTCTCCCCTTCCATTCACATCAAGATTCAGTTTCTATTCTCTTATTATACAGAAGATCAGCTTAGTATACATTAAGTATGGATTTCAACAGTTTGCTCCCACACAGAAACATAAAGTGAAAAATAATAGATGATTTTTTAAATGATGATGAAATCAGAGCAGACCTATTGTCATGTTTAATCCCAGTGAGAGTCAAGTTGGGAATTGATAATTTCTTTTTTTTTTTTTTTTTTTTTTTTACAGAGGATCAGTTTAGTATGCATTAAGTAAGGATTTCAACAGTTTGCACCCCCATAGAAACACAAGGTGAAATATATTGTTTGAGTACTCGTTATAGCATTAAATCTCAATGTACAGCACATTAAGGATAGAGATCCTACATGAGGAGTAAGTGCACAGTGACTCCTGTTGTTGACTTTACCAATTGACACTCCTGTCTATGGCATCAGTAATCTCCCTATGCTCCGGTCATGAGTTTCCAAGGCTATGGAAGCCCTCTGAGTTCTCCGACTCTTATCTTGTTTAGACAAGGTCATAGTCAAAGTGGAGGTTCTCTCCTCCCTTCAGAGAAAGGTACCTCCTTCTTTGATGACCTGTTCTTTCCACTGGGATCTCACTCGCAGAGATCTTTTGCCAGAGTGTCTTGGCTTTCCATGCCTGAAATACTCTCATGAGCTTTTCAGCCAGCTCCGAATGCCTTTAGGGCTGATTCTGAGGCCAGAGTGCTATTTAGGACATCTGCCATTCTATGAGTCTGCTGAGTATCTCACTTCCCATGTTGGATCACTCTCCCCTTTATTTACTCCATCAGTTAGCGTTAGCAGGTACTAGACTTGTCTATGTGCTCCCTTTGACTCCCAGTCCCTCCACCATGACCAACTGTGAACTGAAACTGATCACCTGGAACAGTGAGATGGCATTGGTACATGCCACCTCGATGGGATTGAATTGGAATCCCCTGGTATGCTTCCAACTCCACCACTTGGGGCAAGTCAGCCTGAGCATGTCCCAAATTATACATCTCTTCCCTCTCCCATTCCCACCACCATGTTCAACAGGGATCACATTTCAGTTAATTGTCAACACTTAAGAATAACTGTGCATCAATTACAGATCTAAACAAGTCATATTAAGTAGAACAGATAAAAAAACTACTAAGAGGGATAATGTATTAAGTTGTTCATTAACAGTCAGGGCTATGCTGATCAAGCCACCGTTTCCCATAGTGTCCACCTCACTCCAACAGGTTTCCCTCTTGGTGTTCAGTCAGTCGTCACCGATCAGGGAGAACATATGGTATTTGTCCCTTTGGGACTGGCTTATTTCACTCAGCATGATGTGTTCCAGATTCCTCCATTTTGTTGCAAATGACTGGATTTCGTTGTTTCTTACTGCGGTATAGTATTCTAAAGAGTACATATCCCATAATTTCTTTATCCAGTCTATCGTAGATGGGCATTTAGGTTGGTTCCAGGTCTTAGCTATTGTGAATTGAGCTGCAATAAACATTAGGGTGCAGACCTCTTTATTATTTGCCAATTTAAATTCCTTTGGGTAAATTCCAAGGAGTGGGATGGCTGGGTCGAACGGTAGGGTTATCTTCAGGTTTCTGAGGAATCTCCAGACTGACTTCCATAGTGGCTTGACCAGTTTGCATTCCCACCAACAGTGGGTTAGTGTCCCTTTTTCCCCACATCCTCGCCAGCATCTGCTGTTGGTAGATTTCTGCATGTGAGCCATTCTAACCGGGGTGAGGTGAAACCTCATTGTGGTTTTGATTTGCATTTCCCTGATTGCTAGTGACCTTGAACATTTTTTCATGTGCCTGTTGGCCATTTGGATTTCCTCTTTTGAAAAATGTCTATTGAGGTCCTTGGCCCATCTCTTAAGTGGGTTGTTGGTTTTGTTTTTGTGGAGTTTCTTGATCTCTTTGTAGATTCTGGTTATTAACCCTTTATCTGTTGCATAGTTTGCAAATATTTTTTCCCATTCTGTCGGTTGTCTTTTCACTCTCCTGTTTCTTTTGCAGTACAGAAACTTCTCAATTTGATGCAATCCCAATAGTTGATTTTGGCTTTGACTGCCTGTGCCTCCCGGGTCTTTCCCAGAGATTCTTTGCCTGTGCCAATATCTTGAAGGGTTTCTCCAATGTTCTCTAGTAACTTGATGGTGTCAGGTCGTAGATTTAGGTCTTTAATCCATGTTGAGTGGATTTTTGTGTAAGGTGAAAGGTAGGGGTCTTGCTTCATGATTCTGCACGTGGAAATCCAATTTTCCCAGCACCATTTATTGAATAGACTGTCCTTGCTCCAGGAATTAGTTTTAGATCCTTGATCAAATATAAGTTGGCTGTAGATGTTTGGGTTGATTTCTGGTGTTTCAATTCTGTTCCATTGGTCTATCCATCTGTTTCTGTACCAGTACCATGCTGTTTTGATTACAACTGCCCTGTAGTATGTCCTGAAATCTGGTATTGTGATGCCTCCGGCTTTGTTTTTGTTGTACAAGATTGCTTTAGCTATTCGAGGTCTCTTGTGCCTCCATATAAATTTCAGCACCATTTTTTCCAGATCTGAGAAGAAGGTCTTCGGTATCTTGATTGGTATTGCATTGAATCTGTAAATTGCTTTTGGGAGAATGGACATTTTGATGATATTGATTCTTCCAATCCATGAGCATGGAAGATTTTTCCATTTCTTGGTATCCTCTTCTATTTCTTTCTTTAAGGTTTTGTAATTTTCATCGTAGAGATCTTTAACGTCTTTGGTTAAGTTTATTCCAAGGTATTTGATTGTTTTTGTAGCTATTGTGAATGGGATTGATCTTAGAAGTTCTTCCTCAGCCATGGCATTGTCTGTGTATACAAAGGCTGTTGATTTTTGTGCATTGATTTTATACCCTGCTACTTTGCCAAACTCTTCTATGAGTTCCAATAGTCTCTTAGTAGAGTTCTTTGGGTCCCCTAAATAAAGAATCATGTCATCTGCAAAGAGGGATAGTTTGAGTTCTTCCTTCCCAATTTGTATCCCTTTAATTTCTTTTTCTTGCCTAATAGCTCTGGCTAGAACCTCCAGAACTATATTGAATAGCAGTGGTGAGAGTGGGCATCCCTGTCTGGTACCAGATCTCAGTGGAAATGCTTCCAACTTTTCCCCATTCAATAGGATGTTGGCTGTGGGTTTTTCATAGATTGCTTTGATTGTATTGAGGAATGTTCCTTCTAGACCCAATTTGCATAGAGTTTTCATCATGAATGGGTGTTGTATTTTATCAAATGCTTTCTCTGCATCTATTGAGATAATCATATGGTTTTTCTTCTGCAGTCTGTTAATGTGGTGTATCACATTGATTGTCTTGCGCACATTAAACCATCCCTGCATACCAGGGATAAATCCCACTTGGTCTGGGTGGATGATCTTTCTGATGTGTTGTTGCATTCTATTGGCGAGAATTTTATTGAGGATTTTTGCATCTATGTTCATCAGGGATATTGGTCTGTAATTCTCTTTCAGTGCTGCATCTTTCTCTGGCTTAGGAATTAAGGTGATGCTGGCTTCATAGAAAGAATTTGGGAGGACTCCCTCTTCTTCGATTGTTCTGAATAGTTTGAGAAGAATTGGAGTTAGTTCTTCTTTAAACGTCTGGTAGAATTCAGCAGTGAATCCATCTGGTCCTGGGCTTTTCTTTGTTGGGAGGGCCTTTATTACTGTTTCAATTTCTGTCTCAGTTATGGGTCTGTTTAGGTTTTCGATGTCTTCCTGGTTCAATTTAGGCAGGTTGTATGTGTCCAGGAATCTATCCATTTCTGATAGGTTTCCCTGTTTGCTGGCATACAAGTCCTTGTAGTAATTTCTGATGATTCTTTTTATTTCTGTGGTGTCTGTTGTTACATTTCCTTTTTCATCTCTGATTTTATTGATTTGGGTCTTTTCTCTTCTTTTTTTAGTTAGTTGGGCCAATGGGGTGTCAATTTTGTTTATTTTTTCAAAAAACCAGCTCTTCGCTTGGCTGATTTTTTGTAATGTTTTTCTTGATTCAATCCTGTTGATTTCTTCTCTGATTTTAATTATTTCTCTTCTCCTACTAGATTTGGGTCTGATTTGCTGTAGGTTTTCTAGATCCTTGAGGTGAATTGAAAGCTCATCTATTTGGTGTCTTTCCAATTTCTTGACGTAGGCACCTATTGATATAAACTTTCCTCTTAACACTGCTTTTGCTGTGTCCCATAAGTTTTGGTATGTTGTGCTGTTATCCTCATTTACTTCCAGAAAGTTTTTGATTTCTCTTTTGATTTCTTCTATGACCCATTGTTCATTCAGGAGGATGTTGTTCAATCTCCATGTGTTTGCATATGCTCTAGGGATTCCTGAGTTGCTAATTTCCAACTTCATTCCTTTATGGTCTGAGAAGCTGCATGGTATGATTCTAATTCTTTTGAATTTGCTGAGGCTTGCTTTATGGCCTAGTATGTGGTCAATCCTAGAGAAGCTTCCATGTACTGCTGAGAAGAATGTAAAATCTTTAGCTGTAGGATTGAAAGTTCTGTATACATCGGTGAGATCCATTTGGGCTATAGTGTCGTTTAAATCTACTGTATCCTTGTTGATCTTCTGACCGGATGATCTGTCTATTTCTGAGAGTGGAGTATTGAAGTCCCCCAGTACTACTGTATTGGGGTCTAAGTCTCCCTTTAAGTCCGTTAATAAATCTTTTAGATAAACTGGTGCCCTGTAGTTAGGTGCATATACATTGATAATTGTTATATCTTCCTGTTGAATTGATCCCTTAATCATGATATAGTGTCCCTCTTTGTCTCTCTTAACAGTTTTTGTGGTAAAGTTTATGTTGTCCGATATTAAGATGGCTACGCCCGCTCTTTTTTCATTTCTGTTGGCATGGTATATCTTTTTCCAGCCTTTCACTTTCAGTCTGTATGGATCTTTGTAGGAAAGATGTGTTTCTTGTAAGCAGCAAATAGATGGGTTTTGTTCCTTAACCCAATCAGCCAATCGGTGTCTTTTAACTGGACAGTTCAGGCCATTCACGTTCAAAGTGACTAATGATAAGTGGTAACTTTGCCCTGCCATTTGCCAAAGATAAGTTCTAATATATGCTTTGAATTCCCTGTGATCTTTTGCTGTGAGGTTTCCTTCCTTGGTTTCCTTCCTTTACCTTCTTTCATATTGATGACCGTGTTTCTGTGTTTCTGTGTGTAACACATCTTTAAGCATCTTTTGCAGGGCTGGACGAGTGGCAACAAATTCTTTCAATTTCTGTTTGCAATGAAAAGTCTTTATTTCACCTTCATTCACAAATGATAGCTTTGCAGGATATAATATTCTGGGCTGGCAGTTGTTCTCTCTTAGTACCTGGGCTATATCTCGCCATTCCCTCTTAGCTTTTAGAGTTTCTGATGAGAAGTCAGCTGTGAGTCTGATTGGAGATCCTCTGAGAGTAATCTGACGTTTCTCTCTTGCACATTTTAGGATCTTTTCTTTATGTTTCACTGTGGAGAGTTTAATTACAACGTGTCGTGGTGAGGATCTCTTTTGGTCGTGTTTATTAGGGGTTCTGTGGGCTTCCTGTACTAGGATGTCTCTGTCCTTCTCCAAACCTGGGAAATTTTCTGCTAATATCTCACTAAAAAGGCCTTCTAATCCTTTCTCCCTCTCCATGCCTTCAGGAACTCCTAGAACCCGAATGTTGGGTTTTTTAATAGTATCCTGAAGATTCCCGACAATATGTTTCAGATTTCTAATTTCCTCTTCTTTTCTTTGGTCTGACTGTATCCTTTCCTGTTCTCTGTCTTCTAAGTCTGATATTCTCTCTTCTGCTTCACCCATTCTGTTTGTAAGGCTCTCTATTGTGTTTTTCATTTGATCTATTGAATTCTTCACTTCAGTCACTATCACAGTTTCCTGTTGTACTAGTTGTTTCGTTTCATTTTGATTCCTCCTTAATATTTCATTTTCACGAGAGAGATTTTCTATCTTGTCCATTAAGGATTTGTGTAGTTCCAGAATTTGTTTTTGAGAACTTCTTAACGTTCTTATCAATTTTTTGAGATCTGCTTCTTGCATTTCTTCTATGTCATCATCTTCATAGTCTTGAATTGGGGTGTCTTTTTCATTTGGGGGCGTCATGGTGACTTCCTTGTTTTTATTACCTCGGTTTTTGCGTTTGTTATTTGGCATATTGGAGATATTTGGTTTCTTCACTGTGGTGCTTTTTCTCGTTATACTATGACTCTAGATTAAGTGGACTATCTGTTTTTGATGGAGCCTTAGGGCTTGAGATGGGTGTGGCCTGAGAGCTCTGTTTGGTGTACCAAAGGTGACACTCCCAGGTTAGGCGTGGTAAATCTCTCTCTCTCTCTTTCTTTCTTTCTTTTTTTTTTTTTTTTGATTCAAAAGGGAAGTAATTCCGCACAGCTGAACGAAGTTGGAGGTAGTTAGCAGGCAAATGGTATACCCACAGGAGCCAGAGATCGGAAGCTCTTTCCCAAGATCCCCACAGGGAATCTGTTCGGCCCTCAGAGTGGGCTCAAATTCTCCTTCAGCCTCCCACTGGGTTGCCAAAGTTACGGAATTGTAGCGTCTCTGGAGAGTGCTCACGTGAATTCTGTGAGTTCTCTCCCCCACCGTCTCTTTTTTCACAGTCTCAGTTCAGTAGCACCACCAATTTACTAGGTCCTAATCTCCTGTTAATTTGCCCCGCCCAGAGTCAGGTTTTTCTGCTAGGCTCAGGGCCGGTGCAGACCTGAGGTCGCTCTGCTTATGACGTATGTCCAAGATGGCGCCTGCTCTTTGTCTTGCTCGCCCTTGAGAGGTGAGCGGAGAGAGAGAAACCCGTGTCCGTACTAGTCACCCTTTTTTTTTCTCTCTCTCTCTCTCTCTCTTCCAGTTAGCCTTGTGAACTTCCCCCCCCCGGGGGTCGTTCCCTCTAGTCTCCTCTCTCCGCTTGCCTGCCGGTGTCTCGGGCTATTGAGGTTCGGCTCACCTCGCGTTCCAGCGCTGGTGTGTTGAGTCTGCCGCTGATGTCCCGAACTGTGGGCTCCCACGCTCTCCACGCAGGTCCACTGTGAGTCACGCGTTCCGGAAGAGTTTCTTCTGCTGTTTCCTCCCCTACTCTTCCTTGAACCTGCAGTATCTCCACTTTTATTAAACTATCTCTCCCCAGACTATCAGTGTGCTCCCTTCGGCACAATACCAGATTTTAAGACATACTATAGGACAATTATAATCAAAACAGCCTGGTACTGGCACAAAAACAGACATACAGACCAATGGAACAGAATAGAAACTCCAGAAATCAGTCCATGCATCCACAACCAACTTATCTTTGACAATGGAGATATAATCAATCAAGGACAGTCTCTTCAACAAGTAGTTCTGGGAAAACTGGATCTCCACATGAAGTATGAAACTGGCCCCTACCTAAAAAATCCACTCAAAATGGATCAAAGGCATAAATCTATGGCTGCCTCCCATACCATCAAGTTACTACAGACCATTGGGGAAACAGCAATACATTGGCATAAAAAAAGACTTCTTGGAAAAGACCCCAGAAGCACAAACAATCAAAAGGAAAATTTATAAATGAGATTACTTCAAGCTGAGAAACTTCTGTACTACAAAAGAAACATCAGCATAGTGAAGAGGCAAGCAATAGAAATGGAGAAAATATTTACAAACTAAACAACTGGTAAAGGGTTAATATCCAGAATCAACAAAAAACTTAAGGAATTCAACAACAAAACAAACAATCCAGTTAAGAAATGGGCAAAAGACTTGAGCAGGAATTTTTCAAGAAACAAAATACAAATGGCCACCAGATATTTGAGAAAATTCCAGGATCACTAGCCATCAGGGAAATGCAAATCAAAACCACAATGAGGTTTCACCTCACTCCTGTAGAATGGTCCTCATACATAAATTAACAAAAAAATGCTGGAGAGGATGTGGCAAAAAAGTTGCTCTGGTCCACTCTCAGTGGGAATATAAACTGGTGTAGCCACTGTGAAAGAGAGTATGGAGATACCTCAGAAATCTGAATATGGACCTACCATTTAATCTAGCCATCCCACTCCTGGGAATTTACCCAAACCAAAATAAATCAGCATATGAAAGAGTTATCTGCACCCCCATGTTCATTGCAGCATAGTTCACAACAGCTAAGACATGGAATCAATCCAGATGTCCATGAACTCTTGATTAGATAGAGAAATTATGGCAAATATATACTATGAAGTACTAATCAGCTGTTTAAAAAAATGAAATCCTGGCAGGCGCCGCGGCTCACTGGGCTAATCCTCCACCTTGCGACGCCGGCACATCAGGTTCTAGTCCCAGTCGGGGCGCCAGATTCTGTCCTGGTTGCCCCTCTTCCAGTCCAGCTCTCTGCTATGGCCAGGGAGTGCAGTGGAGGATGGCCCAAGTGCTTGGGCCCTGCACCCCATGGGAGACCAGGATAAGTACCTGGCTCCTGCCATCGGATCAGCGCGGTGCGCAGGCCGCAGCGCTGGCCGCGGCAGCCATTGGAGGGTAAGCCAACGGCAAAGGAAGACCTTTCTCTCTGTCTGTCTCTCTCTCTCACTGTCTACTCTGCCTGTCAAAAAAATTAAAAAAAAAAAAATGAAATCGTCTATCGCAATAACATGGATGAAACTGGAAGCGATTATACTTAGTTAAAAATCCAGCTCCCAAAAAGACAGATACCATATGTTTTCCCTGATCCGAGGTAACTAATAGAGTACCTAAAATGTAAAATATTGGATGAAACGAACATTTTGAGATTTGATGGTTGTTTATAGTCCTTGTCTCTTCTGTTGAGGAACAGCATTTTTTTGCATAATATTTGTTGAAATCTTTTACTTAGTCTGGAGTTAACTTTATGATCACTAAGTAAACTGAAAGCAGATCTTTGTAAAAATTAAGAGTATTTGAGAGGGAGGTGGAAAAAGGGTTAGAGCATGGGCAGAAGGTGGGAAGTATCACTATGTTCTAAATCTGTAGATATGAAATATGTGAAACATGTAATTTAACTAGAAATGATAAATATAAAAATGAGTATAAATAGATTATAATAGCCACTTTAATTTAATACATTCAATCTGAAATTCTTTATTACTGAACAATTTCTGGATACTCTAATGCATTCTACACAGAATTCAAGAGTCCTTTTTGCTCAAATCAGTAGTCCTAGGAAATAACCTCAAATAAATCTACAAATTGTTACTTAATTATCAGAATTTTTCATATTTGATAAATACTGGGCTATGATATCTGTTGGATTATTTTCTCTTCCCTTTTCTACATACAGATATTCATAGACTTTCTAAAAAGGGCCTGATACTAAATATTTCAGACTTTGCATACCAGAATATCTCTATTGGAAATATTCAATTGTGCTGTTTAGTGTGAAAGTACATTTAAACATAAGCAAATGAGTGCAGCTTAATAAAACTTAATTTATAAAATCAATAAGTGAACGACATTTAGCCCATGTATCAATGCTTACGGCCCTTTCTCTATATCTTTCTTTGTGTTCGGCACAAATATATATTTACACCACTTATTTGGGCTACTTGGTTAGAACTGCAAGAGCAAGTCAATCCAAGGACAAATACCAGTAATAAGGCTCATCACAAGTGCTTTTAATTAAGCATTAGCTTAAAAATGTTTGCTAAATAGTTTCATTGCATTCCATTCTCCACAATAATCCAGTGACATGATCTCTTGGGCTAGGCCCAGCATATGTTTAACAGTGAAATAAATTATTCCAATTACCAAACCGATCCCGTTATTATAGTTCCCTAAACAGTACACTTAGCATACGTGAAATTCACACATCCCTGTCTACAGAAGAGTTCTGGCTAACATATGGTTTGATAGGTCTGCCTAAAGAGAGGATTGGCTCTGTTTATCATATTTTGAAGTCATGGGAATTGAACCCACTCTAGTTGCCATGCTAAAGCCCCCGTGCTTTGGTGGGTCACTTCCATCCCCTCTGACCATATTTGTGTTGATGTAGTAGGTGAATCTTCAAAAGAGAAACATACTTGATGTTTTTCCTTCCATTCAGTATTGTCAAGTTGAGAGTATCATCAGCTGAACCAAATGACTTCCACAGATGCAATCTATGGGAAATACAAAGCATCAATATGGTCAGGTAGAAGCCTATATTCCTTATATTTCTATTGGTCACTCCGTTTCTTTGGTTAACATTTAATTGGAACTTTAGGATATCTACCTAAAATAAATAGAATTCATTGCTGTATTTCAGGCTTTATTATATATCCATTTAATAAACAGTGAATCAATGACCCTAAAGTGAAAATGTACTGTTCTTTATAAGAATTTGTATTTATCTCCACATGGTACTGTGTTCTCTCTGTTACAACCAGACTAATTTGAAAAATCAAAGCTAAACTTGCATACTTCCTGGCTTTTCAATCAACCAATATTGTATGACTAGTGTAGAATTATTAATAGAAGGCATACACAATTAGTTTTCTTGTCCCTCACATATAAGGAATATACAGACACAGGAGGGTAAATAAACTCACATTTTCCATTTTTATTTTCAACTTATTATAAAGTCATTTATGTAATTCACAAAAAATTTCTTCTTCTTTTTTTTTTTTTTTTACTAAAACCTGAGAAATAAAGAGGAATTTTCCCTGGTTACTGAAATGGAATTGCCTTCAGACTTGCTTGTTAATGTATGTATATTTCTATTTACCACTCCATCTCAGTTGAGTGCAAGCAAGGAGAACCTGCAGGGGAAATAAATAACTTTAAGGAGTCAACTCACTCCAAAATTCCCATGTGATTCATTTGATATATTTATTTTTCGTATTCAGAATTAACAGCCAGTGTAGGCATATTTCCATGAGCCATGCATTAATGACTCACTTAAAGGGAGACTCCACATAAGCCAGCAGTAGTCCTGATCTCAATCAACAGCAGTTTTCTGGAATACTAATTTTGAAGGGGCTACTTGTCTTCCAGGATTTGATGCCTTCATTCATGGGTATCATACACCACCATGGCTTGGGCTTCTACTCTACCTCTGCCATCCCAAAGTTGCTTTTCAGTTCTTTCTCTCAGAGAGTGCATTCCTAAGGGTAGGTTTATACCTTCTGTCAGTAGTTTGAAAAGACTGCTGCTCACAGAGGCAAATAAAGAGCGTGGTAGAAACACTTCTATACAGCTTCATACCTATTTTCAGAGCGAGAAGGAGACAAAAGTAAATTGCTATGAGCATCCACATTGTGCCATACATGGTGCAAAAAGGCAGTGTAAACATATGCATGCAGTGTACGCATGTATGAATGTGTGTATAAAATGGGTAAGCACAATGGAAGCTTAAGACACGCTCTTCATCACTAGCCTCTAATTCATTGGAAGTAAAATTTATCTATTTGAAACAGCAAAGGTCTAATTAGGTCAAATACTTACAGTATAACTGATGGCCAGAAAAGGGAAGTAGGTGGTTTTCTGTTTACAGAGTTGATTTGGATTTTCCTGCGAGTAACAGTCAAAAATACTCTTTAATGGCTAACTACAGAGTTACTAAGACATTATCTTACTTCCTCAATTTGCTAACTCTGTACCCTTCCCAGCAAAGCTAAGTCTAAAACTATCAACCAGACAATACAGCATAGCGGCCATGCACACAAATTCTAGCTGCCTGCACTCATGTTTCCGCTTTATTAAGTACCGGGCCTTGGGCAAGTCTTTCACATCTCTATGCCTCAGTTTCTTAAGTTGTAAAATGGGGTATGTCTACAATGTTCCTCACAGGATTCCAGTGAAAATCAAATAAATTCTTACAGTTTTCAGTATAGTACTTGCTGGTAAGCATCATAATAGGATTCACCATTATTTCTAGGACAGCACTTGGTGGTAATCATTATGTAAGCACCTACTATCACTTCTGGTTTTGATCACCAAGTAGCTGACTTTTCCCAACATGCCAATGTAATTTAGGAATGATGAACAAACTGAGTAACCTGAAATTGGCAGCACATAATTGTGGAATGACAGAACACAAGTCAAGCAAGGCTGAATATGCCCAAAAGGCATTAAATGAGTGATTTGAAAATTTGGCCTTATCATCACATTTCTTGATGAGCACGGTTGCCCTAGAGTATTAAGGAACCTTCACCTGCGAAGGCTGACATCTTAGGTTAAATTACTGAAACAGTGTCTCATGCAGTACTGTGTGGTAGGCTGAAGCCTGTGGCCATCACGCTTCTCTTTCCCTGTAGGTGTTATGCAGGTACACATGAATTTACTGAGGTAACATGAGATTTCAGAGGTACCCATCAATGCAGTGTGCTCAGAAAGCAATAGGAAATTAAACAGAATAGGGAGGTTTGGTCCTCCTTTTTCTCCAGATGAAAAATCAGAAAGTTCACACTTATCTGTGAAGCTGAAAGAGGAGCACATAGCTGCACTTGGAATAGTCTTGAAGATAATATTCTCATACCATATCATATTTGACATTTCTGTTATTTTACTAACATTTTTTTCAAAAATCACTTTTGTCACAACATCTCCTAAGGTAGAAAAAAACATTCTTTTTACCTTGTTCTTTTTTTTTTTCTTAAATGAGGAAATTATGGCTTAAAGACATAAAATGCTTTCTCCAGTCACATTTTCACAGCAAAAATGGGGTTAATCCCAGTTCAGCTGACTCTTAATTCCATTCTGTTTCCACTCCTCATCTCTGAAAAGTTGAATTTTAATAACTGCTAGTAAAACTACAAAATGTAGGGGTTTAACATACTTGGGCAAAATGATCTTAACTTAACTTTCATTGACTTATATATTATCCAGCTACAGTTTTGTCCAAGAGGAATGACAAAGCATTACTTACTATGCTTTTCTCCCAAATCCTCTTACTCCTTTCCTATAAGGAAAAGTACCTGGTTTTAATGAACACATGGCTTC
This sequence comes from Oryctolagus cuniculus, assembly GCF_964237555.1. NCBI lineage: Eukaryota > Metazoa > Chordata > Mammalia > Lagomorpha > Leporidae > Oryctolagus > Oryctolagus cuniculus. Next base: position 53,760,577 of record NC_091435.1, read on the forward strand.
AAATTTTATATTTTCTCCATGAACTTCCTTTTCATTATTTCTTAGTTTCTTTTAAAAATACTATCAACAAAATTTCTACATATTTATACAGTGTGACATTTTAATGCTTGTACCAAATCAGGGTAATCAACATTTCCCCTTCTTTGACATTACTTCATGAGTGAAGCCTTAGACCTCCTTTCTTCTGTTTGCTCATAAAACACATAATCAACTATTGTGAACTATAGTCACCCCGCTATACTTTTAAAAACTAGAAACTTATTCCTTCAACTTAACCCTACTTAATACCAAACTCCCTCTGTCCCACTCTAATTCCTTGAATTATTTTTTTTTTTGACAGGCTGAGTGGACAGTGAGAGAGACAGAGAGAAAGGTCTTCCTTTGCCGTTGGTTCACCCCACAATGGCCACTGCGGCCGGCGTGCTGCAGCTGGTGCACTGCACTGATCTGAAGCCAGGAGCCAGGTGCCTCTCCTGGTCTCCCATGGGGGTGCAGGGCCCAAGGACTTGGGCCATCCTCCACTGCACTCCTGGGCCACAGCAGAGAGCTGGACTGGAAGAGGAGCAACTGGGACAGAATCCAGCGCCCCTACTGGGACTAGAACCTGGGATACCGGCACCACAGGCGGACGATTAGCCTAGTGAGCAGCAGCGCCAGCTTCTTGGATTCTTTAAACTAGTTTCACCTAACTGCTAAACAAGTCACATCCCTCTCTGTCTTTACCTCCTATCTTCTAAACTCAGAAAAAAAAAATATTCAAGATCAAGACACCACAAGGAGCAAGTGACAAGAATTTTTCTGAACTGGCTAAGAAAAAAAAATAAGCTACTCATATTCCATTTTCTTTCTAAGAAATAAATTCATTCATACACTCAATAAAATGTTTGCTAGGAACCTATAATGAGTTAAGCTCTAGAATAGGAGCTAGGAAAACAATTTAAAAAATAATAAAATCAAATGAACCCTGATCTCAAAGAGCTTATGTCCAGAGGAAGAGCTCCAGTTTAATGTATTATAGCACTATACGTAACATATGCTGAGGTATCCAGGGAAGGTTTCTTGGGAGAGTGATATAGCATAGAAAAGACCTAAATCTTGAGGCAACATCAAACATTTGAGAAAGAGGAAGTATCTGCTCCCACTGAAATGTCAACAGGACGCCTGCTGTGGCCAGGGAGAAGTAAAGGGGGAGGGAATGCAGGATGGGTTGATGCTCCCCTCCTCCATCCAAATATGATTTCCTACAGATGAAATCAGCATTAAGACAGGTTTAAAGGAAAGAAGTACTTTTATAACAGGCAACCAGGCAGCAAGTGGATGAAGTGTGTATGTGTGTGGGGGGGAGGGATTCCATCCACCTTCCACCTTGGTGTGCTGGGAAGGAGGGACTGAAATGAATCACACACTCACCTCTCTACCTCCTTCAGACTCTCAATGTTTCCATATTCATCAGAAGGGTGAGGAAAATGTCCCTGACCCTGAGTGATAAGAAAAAGTACACAAATAAAATATAAGAATGATGCAGCTCTGGATGAGGGAAGCAGAGAGGAAGATAGATAAAACAGGAAGAGGGGCAGAGTGTAACTTTTTGTTGGTCTTCCCTGTTTTTCCTTAGACAGATTTTTAAGCCATTTAGGAAGCAAGAATATATTTATGCAACTTAGTGCCAACAAACAAAATATTTATCTGGTTTACTATTGGTAAAATTTTTTCTTTCTTTTGTTCATTTTCAATTTTTTTCTCATTTTTGAAACATTCTGACATCTTCCAAGAAGACTTTTAATATTAAGAAAAAATATATCAAATAAGTATATCTTAAACTCTAATTCAGTTCAAAAATACTCAATGACAACCAAAAATCAGTCAATGAATCCCTTTATTAATATATCAGTAACTTCAGTGGTTGTAAATTACTCAATATAAACAGGATATTGTGGTGAGACTGTGGTCTGGAGTCAGCAGTTGACAGGATTGAAGAAAATGTAATGAATGGTAAAGAAATTCATCTGTTTGTGCTAAATTGTATTTAAAAGAGAAATTCCAGCTACATTTCCAAGTAAAGAGAGAGGTGTTCAGAAGTGCAGGAGAACAGCAAATTGAGGGCATATCCTAGATTATGTACTATATATTAATAAAGAGGTCTAGTATGAGAGATGGACAAGTGGTATACTTGTATTTTTCTGAGCAATAAATATTAATTGGAATATTTGAGAACTGGGGGTAAAAGCAATCAATTATCTATATTGGTTGAATGTTTTAAAAACGTTTAGTTATTTATTTGAAAGACAGAGTGATAGAGAAAAAGAAAAAAGTTAGAGAGAAAGAAAGAGAGGCCAGTGCCATGGCTCACTAGGCTAATCCTCCGCCTTGCAGCACCGGCACACCGGGTTCTAGTCCCAGTCGGGGCGCCGGATTCTGTCCCGGTTGCCCCTCTTCCAGGCCAGCTCTCTGCTGTGGCCAGGGAGTGCAGTGGAGGATGGCCCAAGTGCTTGGGCCCTGCACCCCATGGGAGACCAGGATAAGTGCCTGGCTCCTGGCTTCCGATCAGCGCAGTGCGCCGGCCGCAGCACGCTGGCTGTGACGGCCATTGGAGGGTGAACCAACGGCAAAGGAAGACCTTTCTCTCTGTCTCTCTCTCTCTCTCACTGTCTACTCTGCCTGTCAAAAATAAAAAGAAAAAGAAAAAAGAAAAAGAAAAAGAAAGAGAGAGAAGACGTTCCATCTGCTTGATCACTCCTCAAAAATGACCACTGGTGCCACACGCTAGGGGGCTGGGATCCTGCTGCTCCATCTCAGTCTCCCACGTGGGTGAGAGTAGCCCAAGTACTTGGGCCATCTTCCACTGCTTTCCCAGGCACATTAGCAGGGAGGTGGATTGGACTGGCACTCTGATATAGGATGCCAGCATTGCAGATAGCAGCTTAGCTCCCTGTGTCACAACACAGGCCCCCTGGTTGAATTTTTAATGTTGTGTAATTTTAAGGCTAAAGATTATCAAATATTTTTAACATGACTTGTGCATAATTTCTGATCATTGACCTCTAGTATAGGATGTTTGTGTTAAGATAGGGTTTAATTCCTTGGAAGAAAATGAGCTGCTTATGTAGCATAAACAAAGCTGGGGTCCATATTCCCATCAAGTTAATACCCACTGAATTTTTTGGGAAAATGGGGGACTAGAAACTCTGATTAGCCAAGCACTCATTTTGATTTGTGTGCCTCTGCCATTCTGATTCTTAAATATTTTGACTAGCATCCCTAGAATCATCTCCATTCCAGAAATGTGACCACTAGGAGACCTATCATTGGTCAAGAGATATCGTTTGCTCCCAGCAGAATGTTGTACACAGTAATTTTGTGGGTGCCCTGGCTTTTTCTTCCCAAGAAGGGTCCTATCAGCAGGTTAGGTCTCCCAGGAACTCCATGCTTTAATGAATAGCTACAAGTCAATATATCCTACTGTGACTATCATGGTGCCTGGCTCAAGGAAACCAAGACTGTCTATTGGTAAGAATCTCTGGAGAACAAAACCTTCCTTACTCACCTAAAGATTCCTCTCCAGGACCAGGTAGATGACAAGGAGACAAGCTGGTCTCCTGAGATATTCCCCAGCTCAATAAGGCCAAGGAGATCGGCAATGTCACCCTGTACTTTGGAGTCTTTCCAGCACTTCTGTTCTACCCAGTCTCCGGGAACAGCACTGTCGGCTTTCAGACCCTGACGCTGCCATGTGCCAACTCCCAGAATCACGCACTGTGAACTCTGGAACTCTCTTTCACAATCTGTCGAGTAATGTGTATGGAATGGCAGCTTGAGCAATGCTAAATATGCTAATACATGTGCAGGGTGACAGTCAATCTACATGGCAGCTGGACAGCAAGAATAAGCTTAAACGGTAGATGGTTCCCAAGAGTAAATTATCTGCCCTAGAAAGAGTCCGCAGGCTCCAACCAGCTGCTCATATCTATGTGATCTTCATGAAGCCAGCTCTCAGCAGGCCAAAAAAAAGAGTTTTAAAAAGAAGTGGAGGAAAAAGGAATAGAAATGCCTACTCTTCTGTATTCAGTGAAGGCTTTTTTAAAAAAGATACCCTTTCATAGGAAAATAACTTTCTCATGTAGGTTTTCAGGAAGATATTTTAGTATTTTCCTTGTACTGAGACACACAAGGGGATTTCAAAAAGCTCATGGAAAAATAGAATTAAAATATAAATGTATTGTGGCATCAATACATACATACATAGGTTTTGCATAGTACACATTTTCCATGAATTTTCTGAAGTCCCTTCATATTACAGAACCCTATGGTATAATGGCCATCTTTTGAATGAGGAGGAAAAACTATCATGAATGAATAAGTCTGACATTCAGGTGTTCCTTAAACACATTTCGCTTAATGTGTGAGTATGTTTTTGTATGTCTCTAATTTTAAGAATGAGTTTCATAGCACAAACCTTCTAAGATACCTCATCCCAGATGGCCAAAAACCAACTCAGTGGCAAATTCTCAAGGCAGGACAGGCATTTCTTTCTTTTTTTGAAAAAAAAAAAAATTTAAAAGGCAGAATTACAGAGAGGCAGATGCAGAGGCACAGAGAGAGAGGTCTTCCATCCACTGGTTCACTCCCCAAATGGCCACAATGGCTGGAGCTGGCTGATCGGAAGCCAGGAGCCAGGAGCTTCTTTATGGTGCGGGGGCCCAAGCACTTGGGTCATCTTTTACTGCTTTCCCAGGCAATAACAGAGAGCTGTATCAGAAGTGGAGCAGCCAGGACTCGAACCATTGCCCGTATGGGATGCTGGCACTGCAGGCAGTGGTTTTACCTACTACGCCACATTGCTGGCCCCCAGGCATTTCTTTTGCATTTCTAGAACAGCCTATGTGTGACAAAATGCCTTTGATTCTATTCCATATTTCTCTGTCTATATACATGCATGCCATAAACTACAAGATAAAATGCCCATGCCATGACCAGATTTGTACCTGCTAGATTCCCTCTGGGCTTTGCTGTGGTAGGAACAGGAAATCATACACATGGTACCAGGAATATAAAAATTCACTGGAAATGAGTTTTCATTCCTTACGTACTCACATGAAGATTGGATAATAACAACCCACTTTTCAGGGGAAGATGTAACTAGTGAAGTTTTACCACAGACGGGATTTGAACCTTGGGAGCAAAATGAGGAGATATAGGGTCAATTTCTCAAAATCTAAGCCAAAGCAAAATTTTAACTGAAGTTCCATTTTCACAGAGATTTGATGCCTTTTTCTCTTGAATACATTTAAGTAGACTGTTGAATGGTTTGCTGCTTGAGTCCATTCTGGTGTTTTTATAAAAATACTTTACTTGGGTCCAAGAATAGAACAGAAGCAAGAGAGAAGTCAACAACCATTATTTATTGAATTAATTTCACAAATATTTATTGAGCATCTGCTATAGGCTAGACAAAGCACTATACAATGAGGATACAGAAATGAGAAAAGCAATTAAGCTTCTGTTCTAAGGGAGCTCAAATTTTAAAAACAAGAGCAGGGACTGGCTCCATGTTGCACTAGGTTAATCCTCCACCTGAGGCGCCGGCATCCCATATGGGTGCTGGGTTCTAGTCCTGGTTGCTCCTCTGCCAGTCCAGTTCTCTGCTGTGGCCTGGGAAGGCAGTGGAAGAAGGGAAGGCAGTGCTTGGGCCCCTGCAAGCACATGGGGGACCAGGAGGAGGCACCTGGCTCCTGGCTTCGGATCAGCAGCACGCACCGGCCGTAGAAGCTATTTAGGGGGTGAACCAGTGGGAGGAAGACCTTTCTCTCTGTCTCTCTCTCTCTCTCTCACTGTCTGTAACTCTACCCTTTAAATAAATAAGTAAAAATATTTTTAAAAAAACAAGAGCAGACTAAATCAATAACAGTAACTATATCATATGATTTCATGTTGTGTATGGAAGAGCTAGACAGCAAAATGGATCAGAATAGAAAGCAGGTACCATTTAGACATATCGTCAGAGGACACCTTCGTTGTGTGTATGTGCATATGTAAGCACTCTGAGCAATCAATATACTTTTGAAAATAACATACTTTTGAAAAATATACTGATTGTATCTAAATTCATGAACTTATACATTTTTTGCACATTTCTTAATAACAATTCTGTGAAGTAGAAAGAAGTCATTAATATTATCCTTTCCCCTCTTAAGAAATGGCAAAACTGCTCATCAGAAATACACATAGTTTGTAAGAGGAAGAACCAGGATCATGAACAAAGAATTATTTAGTCCAAATACACCATGTGCTTAAAGAACATTTTTCATCGTCTAGATTCAAATGTATGTATTGAATTTTGTGGAAGAGCTCCTTTAGCATAATTTGTTAATTGAAATAGAATCACCTAGAACAGCCTTCTCTGTTTAAAGCTCCTGAGCATAAATTTATGGTTGTGTTTTCTGTCCATGCCTTCTTTTCCTCTAGCTGATGCAACTGTAATTGTCCTTTATCCCAATAGAATGGAGCATCTGAAGAGTTGGTAATAATCTGAATTAAGAGGTCAATGAGCAGTAGACAATAGAGTTCACAGATCAGTTGAACTCAGAGGCAAAGAACCTTAATGAGCTATTTACACAGGAAAGTAGAAAAAGATAGTTTCTTAACAAGCAGCAAATAAAAGGGAAAAATGGGCAAATAAAAATTAAACTAAGAAATAGAGCCAGCTGTATTTTCCCCCTACAAAGCAGCAAACTGCCCAAGATATTGTTTCAGATCCTCAACCAAAGCACACACAGTTCATGGAACCAACAGCATTGGTAGCTGGACTGAGAAAATTGGTGATTTCCATACCAATTACCTCTAGGGATATAATCCCTGTATTTGGATGATTCTTACCTACAAGGATGAGATAGAAGTTGAAGAGCTGTCATCACTTGTTTACTGGTAGAATTGAAAACCATAGATCATCTAAAAATCTAAGTTTGGCTGTATTTTTCAATTTCTCCACCCACAGTAGAGAGCTATAGCATTTCAGAACTGGAAAAGAAAACTTAGAGCTCATCAAATCCAAGTAGGTCAAATCAATTTCATTTCATTTAGCCACATAATATCTCTGTGAGGTTGGAAGAGGCAGAGACTACAGATGGAGGATCTCAGGCACCATGAGGCTTCACCGGGTCACAGGGTTTATGTATAGCAAGGAACTCCTGGACCTAAATCCTAACTATCTGTTCTTTGGTAACAATTACGTAACAGAACATTCTTCATTCTTTTAAAGCAGTCCCTAGAGATATTCTTCAAACTCAAAAAGAGCAAGAAGGCTTATGACCTCTCATGGCATAAAAACCATAGACCAATGTGGCTACCCAAAGAAAGACTTTTATTGAGGCCAGCGCCGCAGCTCACTAGGCGGATCCTCCGCCTTGTGGCGCGGCACACCGGGTTCTAGTCCCAGTCGGGGCGCCGGATTCTGTCGCGGTTGCCCCTCTTCCAGGCCAGCTCTCTGCTGTGGCCAGAGAGTGCAGTGGAGGATGGCCCAAGTGCTTGGGCCCTGCACCCCATGGGAGACCAGGATAAGCACCTGGCTCCTGCCATGGGTTCAGCGCGGTGCGCCGGCCGCAGCACGCCGGCTGCGGCGGCCATTGGAGGGTGAACCAACGGCAAAAGGAAGACCTTTCTCTCTGTCTCTCTCTCTTTCACTGTCCACTCTGCCTGTCAAAAAACAAACAAAAAAAAATTTAAAAAAAAAGACTTTGATTGAATGCAAACAAAATCAAAAGTAGGACCTAGGAGGAGGACAGTATTTCAGGGACCCATGGGTTTGAAGAGGATGTGCTCCCCAGACTTCTAAGCTTACTTCATGGCCCCATCCTTGTTTATGGGATGATTTGACCAAGTCATATAATTTCTTGAAGCCCAACTTTCATCTACCAAATAGAAAAAAACAATTCTGATAACCAGGATGCAATGAGGAAATCACATGCGCAAAATAAGTGGGACATTCCCTGGGCATAAAGAGCTATAAAATGGTGAATTGATAGAGCTGAAAAGAGGCCTTGACAAGTAATCTACCTTCAAAATATAGAACAAGGTGAATTATATGCTACCTTGACAGCTATTAGAGACTTGAATATAAATGTATTTCTATCTCTAAAACATTTTGTCATGCAATTGAGAGGAAAGCAGAATGGAAAGAGATTCATCTGCTTCCATTTTTCCCCTCTACTATGGGACTCTGCTTAGTCCAAAATGAAAAATTGACTGGGGCATCAAAGGCAGTGATAAAACAGGGTAAAGGTCATTTCTGGAAACCTTCCATCCCTTCCCATAATTACCACTTCTACCCACTGCCCAATTATCCCCCCTACTATCTTTCACCATGTTTCTTAATTTCTTCATGTTATCTATGACTAACCAAGGCTTCATATTACTGCCTTATTACAAAGGATTTTTTCCTCCAAGAAACATGTTCTTTTGCCTTCTATGCTTACAAAAGTAACACTTATCATATAAACTTCATGTACTCTTCCCTAAACATTTGTGGAAACCAATTATGTATCAGGCATCAGTTTCAGCTTATAGGCATTCTTTTCACCTCACAAAAATTCCTAGCCAAATACAATGTAATTAGGTTCCAAAGGATGTTCATGCTAGAAATGCCTGACACACAGCAAACCAATCAAGCCTGGTTCTTAAAGCCCCCAAAGATTGAGAAAACTGATTTAGAGAGGCAATTCTGGTGCTTATGCAGGTGAACAGAATCAGAATCTGTCTGTGGCCTTGGCCTTCCTGTTCTCTGATCATCCCCTGAGTCTATAAGTTCACCAATGGACACATGAGCAAAAGGGAAGCTCAAGTCTGGGCAGCCACTGTGCAGTCAGAGGATGAGAGTGACCAGCAGATAGTGATCTGACTTGTTCCCTCAATGCCCAAAAGACAAACAGTTCTTTTCACAAAGAGCAAAATGAGGGCTAATGCACGCATGTGGCCTCAAATGGAAGAACAGCTAAGTATTTACAGATTTCTCCATTGATGTTCAGAAAGATGCCCTGTTTTTCTCCATTCAGTTGAAGTGGCATGCCTTCAACTCTCACAGCATTTGTTATGAATAAACCAGACTGGCCTTGTTACCATCTGAAATTCTATAACAAGTATTTTTCAGCATTGGCCGGCAATCGAAGGAGAAAAGCATAATTCTCACTACTGCAAAGTCCAAGGAAATCAGAATATGAGCCCACTGTTGATATATTTTCTTTTGACATACACCATTTTATTGAAACTGCTGACTTAGAATTTAAAATGCAAAGATGTTTTATCTGAAAATTCTACAAGGACTCATGGCTTCAAGATAGTCCATTATATACTTGTTACAGCAATTCTGTATCGTCTAACGGTTTAAATTTACTGTGATCTTCTAGCAATTCTGTATTGTCTAATGGTTTAAATTTACTGTGATCTTCTACCAAGAAGCCTTCCAAAAAGTTGCAGCTATAGTCTGTAATGTGGCCCTCCTTTTATTATTCATTTTATAATTGTGCTATGATACCCAACATGAAAAAAATGCTTCATTTACCAATATAGCTAACAATATATCCCTTCCTTGGTTTCTAAGATATTTGCCAAGACCCCCGTTTGAGCAAAAATATCATAGATTCTGTATAGACCTCCATTTTCTAGGAAGATATGTGAGATAGAAATTGGCAAATTTCAATTGCACTTTAGAGTGTCTGGTGAAATTATTTTGGATCCTTGACGTATGGGAAAGTGGTTTGAATGGCTGGCCAGACCAGACATTGTGCATGTTCATGCCAGAGAACCCAAAGAAATACACTGACCCATTCCAAATCATTGAGGGGAAAATGGCTTAATTAAGGAAGTTGCTAGTTCTGATGAGTAGGTGATTTAAATGCTTGGTGGGGAAAATTATTGGTCAGTTGATAGGTCAGCCATGGTCTGAGACTTTCTCTCTTAACATAAAAATTTGTCTTCAGACTTTTTAAAACCTCCAGTAGACTCAATGTTAGCCAAATATTTGGTGGTTTTGTGAAGGTTTTTGGTGTTCATGTCAACTGCAGTTCTACAGAAACCCATTTAGAATGTTGTTTCTTTTCCATATGGCATTCAGAAAGGGAATGGGGGATTACAAATTTAAGATTGTGACAAAAAAGAATGTTCTCTATAACCATTTCCATACTTTCTAAGCTTCTTAAATGAGTTTGATTTATACTGTGCCAAGATGGAATACCATGTTTATCATTAGGATTGTGATTTAAAAAAAAATACATATATTCTCTTGGCAATGGGAATCACTATATATATATATATATATATATATATATATATATATAGTTCTTTGCAAGCTTTTGGTTTGCATCTTTTGCTGTGTTTTAAAGTTTGATTGACTGTCTCCATAAATAAGTCTTGAAGAAGGATAAATCCTCTGTGCTTCATCTCAACATTTTCAAAGCATCTTTAGCACAATTTGAAAATCTAGGACTCTGGGGCCGGCGCTGTGGCGTAGTGGATGTAGCTTGGCCTTCAGTGCCGGCATCCCATGTGGGCGCCAATTCGAGCACTGGCTGCTCCACTTACTATCCAGCTCTCTGCTATGACCTGGGAAAGCAGTAGAAGATGGCCCAGGTCCTTGGGCCTCTGCACCCACATGGGAGACCCAGAAGAAGCTCCCGGCTCCTGGCTCCTGGCTTTGGATCGTCGCAGCTCTGGCCATTGCGGCCATCTGGGGAGTGAACCAGCCCATGAAATGAGTGAAGCCAAATAATATAACTTTTAGAAAAGCTTTGTAGACCCTGCTAAGTTCAAAAGTCCTTTCACAATGGTTCTCCATTCAACTCTCACAGTTTTATGATATATCATATGGGCCTCACCATCCTCCAACTCTGGTTGCAGCTTCTCTAGTGAAAGTGAGTGCCTTCACTGTGGCATAGCGGGTGAAGCCACCACCTGCAGTGCCAGTATCCCATATGGGTGCTGGATCAAATCCCAGCTGCTCCACTTCTGATCCAGCTCTCTCTTATGGTCTGGAAAACAGTGGAAGATGGCCCAAGTCTTTGGGCCCCTGCACTCAGGTGGGTGACCCAGAAGAAGCTCCTGGCTCCTGGCTTTGGATAGGCACAGCTCCAGTCATTATGGCCAGTTGGGGAGTGAACCAGCAGATGGAAGACCTCTCTCTCTCTCTCTCTCTCTCTCTCTCTCTCTGCCTCTCCTTCTCTCTGTGTGTAACTCTGACTTCCAAATAAATAAATAAATCTTTAAAAAATAAATGAGTGCCCAGCAGAAAGCCATCTATGAATTGAGCAAGGGCCAGGAAGGAGTCCAGCTGGAGATCTCCACTCAAGAAAATGATGGGATAACTGATCCCATCAGATCTCTCATTTGGAACCTGACTGAGAGATGTATAAAGTTAGAATATTTAGTGAAAAAAGAATTCAAGAGAAAAATAAAAGACAATAGAAGGCACAACCAAGCAGTAGATGTTTGATAGCAACACAATCCAATTCAGTTTGTAAGTAGAAGTTATGACATGGAAGGAAAGAGAACAGAAAGTTTTACTAGTTGGTAGAAAACTTGGAAGAAGAAACAGATCAAGAACAAGGCAGAGGAAAAACTGAACCATGAGCATGGCAGATATCACTCGGGTTGACACGCATCACCAGAGCTGTGGATTATTAGAGCTACTGCTGCATTCTGATCATTTCCCCAGCTCTCTAATACTTTGGTGTTGCTGAGACTGTTCCCTGACCTCCTTTCTTCCCAAGTCTAACCACCACATTAAATGGCATACAAATGTCTGTATTTTTCTAGTTTTAGACAAATGACAGTGGAATCAAGTAAGTAATTCATTTACTATGATGTGAAACATCTATTTTGTGGAAAGGTATTCTGAAAAGTTCTGGGAAAATTATGAATGTGAAAATTTTTCATCATTGTTCTCAAGTGGCCCATTGATTTAACGAAGTCAGACACAGAGTTAAGGGAGGTGGAGACTCTGGAGCCAGACTTCTTGCTCTCAAATCCTACCAACAATTCAACTAACTATATAAGCTTGGATTAGTTACTTATGCCTATGTTTTCTCATCTGTAAAATGAGCAACATACTAAAACCCATCTACCTCATAATGTTCTTGTAAATATTCCATTAGTTAAGATCTAGTAGCTCTCAGAAGAGAATTCAGAATAACTGGGGTTGCCCAGTCCCTCCTAAGGTGTCTTAAATCCTTGTGGAAAGCAAGGAATTGGTTGGGTTAGAAGCAACAATGCCTATGCCTATTCCTCGCATTATTTGTGTAAACCAGGCAGGGTGGTTGGATAGTTACATCTGGATTCCAAGGCAGTGATCCACTGAACAGACTCCTACCCAGTGCTCTTGAGCCTTGGAACAGAAGAATCCTACTCTTGTTGGTCAATCACATGCCAGGGAAAGAATTTGGCTCTCCTGGTTCCCGGCCTGGCTTCTCTCTGCCAGACATCTGCTACATACGCTGTTGAGTGTCTGCTTCACCTTTACCCACATGATCATGTTCTCCTCCCTTCTCTTCCCTCCTTGTCCTTTCTTCCAGGAAAGAACCAGGGGCAATTTTCTTTACAACATATGTAACCACACAAAACATACATTTCCCACTTGGCTCCGTTGTATTCATGAGTCGATCAAGACCATCTGTGCTTGCATATCCAATATCCCCCACTCCACCCCACCTCCTAAATCTAATCCTTTCTGTATAATTTAACAGTGTCTTTGTGCTATAAAGCCCTTAATAATTTTTAAACAAAATTGCTTTAATACATAGTAATTGCTAAATGTAATACGGAAATATTTACTTCTCTTGCCAGCTATAGATTCCAGAGTCTGTAGCTGCTTGCACAACTTGCAGAACTCTACATGATGTAAACCATATAAGACACATTTATTTAAACCCACTCCATTGGGGAACCTAGCAGCACATCACATTCAATTCTGCTAGAAGTGAACATTGCAAATTAGCAGCAAGTTAATTGCCCAGAGAAAAAAGTCAAGCCAACCCCATAATGTTGAACTTCCCCTTGACCCCTCCATAGCTGACATCTGATAGGCAATGTTGAGACTCTCCTGGGCACCTGATTTCCAATTGTTGACTTGTGTTTATCTTCACTGCAAAACACTGAGGCATAAATTCTACTTCCCGAAGGGAATCCAGCTGGAAAGTAACACCATCAGAACATCCTGGAATGTGTAGTATGGTCACATAACCATAGTCATGAACAAGCACTAAAGATAAAAAATAATTTTTGTAATCCTATGCTTATAAAATTATTTAAATGATCATGAATTTTCCAGTGGATTTGGAAATACCTCAAAGGTCATTCTTTCATGGATTCTTGAAATCCCACGAGTATGTCATTTGTTCCACTAAGCCTTTGAAATTGGGTTAGTTCTTCTGGCTGATTCAAAAAATGCTATGAGCTCTTTGTTGTATGCAGCACACTTGAACAGACTCAGTAGAGAATACAATAGATCAGACACATATTTGGGCACCCCAAAACCTTGCAATAGGGTAGGAAAATGAGATATACAAGTACATATATGTGAGTATATTAATAACCATAAAAAGGTGTTCACACCCTGATCTTTGCAATCTGTGAATAAGATACCTTATCTTGCAGATATGATTAAGGTTAATGATCTGTGATAGAGATAATATTCTGGATTATCTAGGTGGGCCCAAAATAATCATATGATTCATTAAAACATAAAGAACTTCCCCGTCTATAGGCAAAAGAAGATGTAAACAGTCAGTTAAATGCAATCTTGTTGGCTTTGAAGATAGAATGGGGCCTTGAGACCATGAATGTGGGTGGCTGCTAGAGGCTGGAAGATGCAAGGAACTGAATTCTCCTTGAGAGCCTCCAGAAAGGACCTCAGCCCTCCAGACACCTTATTCTAGCCAAGTGATACCACTGTCAGATTTTTTATTTCTAGAATGGTAAATTAAAATGTCTATGTTATTTTAAGCCACTGAGTTTGTGATACTTTATTATACTAGCCATAGATACTACAATGCATAATTTGAATATTAGTTACAAAGTAGCAACAGTTGTGGAAAAGATGTAAATTGATTGAGAACTTAGTGATAGTTTATAACACACAGCAAAGTGGTCTTCATCTCCTTCTCAACTCTGATTTGTATTCCCTTGGACATGCCATGAATAACATTTATGGCAAGATACCACCATAATGTCTTCCCCATATTCCTGGGAGCTCTGCAGCATGAGACTAGGAAACCATGCAAATGAGGAGTGTTATACATACAAGATGGGAAGCAGGTAAAACATAGTTCATACCCAGGAGAAGATTTCCAAATCTATGGTTAATGTAATTAGATGTGAGTTTCTAGGGTCACAGTTATAGATTCATGATAGAATCACAGTGACACCAAAAGCTATTGTTACATATGACCTTGTTTCATTTTTAAAAATTGTAATATTCTGAATTCAGATACCTAACTTAGCAAGATGAAGAAACCAAGTCCAAATACTACTCTTCTGCTGTAGTCTGCATGGTGAGTCAAAGGTGGAAATATCTCTGGATAAATAAAAAAGATAATCAATAAAGAAAGAAAAAAAGATATGAGTGAAAATCAATAGAATTAATACTTTGTACATACAGAACATATTTATAGTCAGGATCACACTTTAAATAATTGTGCTAATACTATGAATATTTCCTTACCTTTGTTTTACTGTTGAGGAAACTGAAACCCTAAAGGTTCAACCACATTTTACTAATAAGCTGAGACCAGACTTAAACCTAGGAAAAACTAGAAACTTGTAGCTCTTTTTCACTAGTTTCATCAAAGAGAAAGATACCCTACTGGCAACTCCTGAAGGGTAAGGACAGGGGATGTTCACAGAACTTAGCAGAATGCAAGCACATAGAAGAGCTTCAAAAACAACTTTGAAATGTGGGTGGGCATTTGGCACAGTGATTTAGACACTACCTGGGACATCTGTATCTCATATGAGACTGTTTAGTTCAAGTCCTGTCTCCACTACCAATCTAGTTTCTTGCTAATGCAGATCCTGAGGCACTGCAGGTAAAGGTTCAAGTACTTGGGTCTCTCCTACCCATTTGGGAGACTCAGACTGAGTTCCTAGCTCCTGGCCTAACCCTCGTTGTTGCAGATATTTGTGGAGTGAAACAGCGGATGGAAGATCTCTCTCTCTCTCTCTCTCTCTCTCTCTCTCTCTCTCTTCCTCCTCCCTCCTCTCTCCCATTGAAATAAAATGCAAATAAATAAAAATTTTGACAAATCACTGTGAAATGGAGGAATGTAGTCTGTTGCATGGCAGTTTTCTTTGCTCTCTCTGTTACTAGGCAGCCCAAGACAGTAAGACATCAGACCTATTGACAAGTGATTCTAGGCAGATATTCTAAACTTGTGGGTCATATCATAATCACCTGTGGAGACTTTACAAATTCAAATGACTCAAACACACCTTAGACCTGCTTATACAATACCTATATAAGATCCTCCTTGGGCTAAGTCTCATTATGAAACTTTTAACCCCATTGAAACACAAGTTTTGAGACCTCACAGAACAGGGATTAAATGAATTTTTGTTGCTGCTGTTGTTTCCATGCTGAACAAGATAGTAAGTGGTAAACAAACGATTCCCAAATCTTCCCAGCCTCCTGAAAGTATGAGGAGATACAGTCCTGGATGCTAAACAGATCTGGCTTCCCTTGTAAAGAAGTACTCACAGCCAATACAAGGCTGTTACGAAGGGAGAGCATTAGGCAGTTGAAAAACTGTTTTTGTGTTGCTATAGAGATCTATATACTTGTACATATAGCCTGAAAAGGAACATTCATGAGAATATGATATTGTGACCCTCTTTCTTTATTCTTCACTCTGAGGGCCTTGTTTGCTTCTGTTCATAGAAATCTGAAGCAAGAAGCATTCATAATTTTCAACAGAGTTGGAGTTTGTGTGGAAACTGCAAACATTACATGTTCTTCCTTATAGCATGCAGTTAATTATTAGCAAAAGGGGCAAAGAGATCTGGGTAATTTAAGAACAACAGTCATAGTTTATTGAACTTATTTGCTTTCTTAAAAGGGAGGAACCATTAACTGGTAGTGTTTGGAGTTCTCTTAAGTCCATCCCAGGTGGATGGGTCACATACAAATTTTTGAAAGAAGTCCAAGTCCATAGGCCTTCTGGGTACACACTGAAATTAATGATCAATGTTCTGTCATCAAAACTCCAACTACCCACGTAGATAAACCATGGCCAAACTTTCATTGATCCATCAGAAAACGGGTCTGAGTCTTGAATCCATAATTTCTATCACCCTGCTCCTCTTAGTTTTCCTGAATACTAAGGGTGAGTTCTAGGAAAGGTCATATTTATATTTGAAATCATAGCTAAAAAGAATGGAGGAATAACAAATTATTTTAAAAGCCTAATGGTAGAATGTTCTCAAAAAGGGAAAAACAAATATTCGAGTAGCCCTTTTCCAAGACAGTCCCAACAATGAGGTCAGTCCAACAAAGTGGCATTTTTCCTTGGAATTCATTGAGATATTCAGGTCATAATTGGCTGTAGCATTTGGGAAAATATGGGGGAAGAAAACTGGCTCTTGGAAAGGGGGAAAATTATCTCAATGCCCCAGAAGTTCTCTTTCAGACTGCAGTTTTGCAATGGGAAATTAAGTTAGAATTTCCAGTAAAGGAGGGAATATATTGAAACCATGGACTTGAAATAAGATTGGAGATCAAGGAGACAGTTTAAAAAAAGAAAACTCTGGAATAAACACTGTTGGATTGTTGAATGGTCAAATAATCTCACTGAGTCATAGAAAAGAATGATATCATGTCTAATGTTCAGTTGGGGGCAGTAGTCTTGGGCTTATCGCCTGCTTACACATTGTTGAACTTAGGTGCACTAAAAGTTTCATTTGTCAAATTTAATATGACAGTTGTGTATCATATTCCCTCCTCTATCTGTATTGGTTGCTTCTTACATTTTTTCCTCAAAATGACAAGATTCTCAATATCTGTAATCCTTCACTTGACCATTGATTTCAAGAGTACCCACTACGCACCTGCCACTGTGTCAGATAATGTAAAAACCACAAAAGAAATAAAATGTGATGTATACTCACAGAAAGTTTCAAATCTAACTGTGGAAGCATCATGTAAACACATTTAGATCATAAGTAATCATTCACATACAATGCCAATTGGAAATGTGACACAATTTCTGGATCAGGAGGGAACCATGTGACCAGGCAGATTTGTGGAAGCCTCAAAGGGAAACTGGTTTTATCTGGGACTTCATGGATGGGGTGGAGGTGGGATGTTAACTGACATATTTGAGACTTGAGGCAATGAGTCATGGAAAGAGACTGTAGTCTAGTAGCATGAGCACAGGTTTGAGGGTTGAATCCTGATTTGGGTACCAAAATGTCACTTTGATTTAGTAGGTATTGAAATAAGAAATTTTAGATTTACTTATTTGAAAATAACCATTAATTTATTTCTAATGGAATCCTTCATCCTTCTGTGCTTCCCAAAACTTCTTCTACCTCTAGTCAAGAAGAGAGAACTTCCACATTGACTATGGCCTTGTCTGAGTAAGATCAAAGTTTGTGAACTTAAGAGGCTTCCATAGCCTTGGCAGCTCATAACAAGAGCCTCAGGTGATTACGGACCTTCCTTTTCTCCCTGAACTTCAGTGTGAACAACTTTATAGACTGGTGCTACTGCCCTGTTGAGCAAGTTGCAAGTTTCAAGTTTTGGCCCTGACCCTTTCGTTTTTCCACAGCACTGTTAGATGACACTGTAAGGACAACATCCTACAGTCTTCAATTGGGGCAGTGATATCTGAAATCCTGACATTCAGATCATTAAATCCAGAAACTTTGGAAAGTAGAATCCAGGCATTGTCATGGTTTAAAACCCTTAGTTGATTTCAATGTGCAGCCACGATTTAGAACTAAAACTGTAATACAGTCATCTGGAAGACCCAGCTGGCTAGTGATGACTGTCACACTCCAAATTCTAAAAAAGTGATCTGGGGGGAAATAGGCTTTTGGAGCTGCAAGTTCCACAATCCAGGTCAAGAAGAGCATGGGCTATTGAAGATTTCTCCACCAGTGTGCACCTCAGGCAAGCAGTTCCCTTCTCTAGATTGCCCCATGAGTAGCTATGGAACAAAATATATGCATGACTCCCAATATAAATATTTATTTATATATATAGTGTACAATATAAAGCCATGTAAAGAGGAGGAATACTTGGTCCACTCAAAGCAAAGGAAAAACTCATGTTATGGCACTTCCAAGGAGTGACTAAATTTGGGAAATATTTCTTAGAAGAGTTAAATGCTCAAATGCTTTTGGTTTCCTGTGAAGTATGAGAAGGTATGATTGTTTTCTTCTCACTAACACCTGTGCAGATGTTGTTGCGATACTCAGCCTTTTTGAACCTGTCTTTTCTTCTGGAAAAAAAGATAATATTAGCATGAAACCCCAGGATTATTAGGATAGTTGTGTCTCATGACATTATTTATATAATGCACACATGGACAGAATACAGGGGCATTCCAAAGGTGGTCATTATTATTCCAACTTGAAAAATAGGACGGCTTCCTTATCATTTTAAATAGAAAATAAAGGAAAAAAGAAAAGTGGAACTGGAACTGGAACTGGACAGAATAAGAAGATAATTGCTATTATTTGAAGGCCTACTATGTGCCAAAGCCAGTGGTAAAGTCTTCACAAATATGTTATCTCATTCATTCCTACTTTTGTAACAGGAATTAATATTCTCACTTTTGTGGGTGAAAAAATTGAGGGAGTGTAGTCATCTATTCCATGTATATGGAGAAGAAATGACTAATCTAAGATTAGAAAATAAATTTTAGGTAACCTTCTGTAGCGACCTTATCATGGGCTAACTCCTCCACTCACCCCCACTGGGCCATGCCTTTGATTTCAACAAAAGTTTCTGATACTTGCAGTTGTCTTTAGGAAGTTCAAATCCTATGAGAGTATCAGAGTTACAGTATTAATGTCTTTGGGTGTGCATGTGTTGGTATGTGTTACATGTGTGCATGTTATATGTAGTATTCAGATGCAGAGAATAATTCAGGTCAAATTTATTCTATTCCTCATTTTGTGATAAATAGTCTTCATTGATTCATGCAAGACTCATCTCATTTTATTTATTTCTCAAATTCACAATTATCCACTTCTATTATTCTTGCCTTTTCATAGGACCACACCCTAAAATATTTTTAGTTTATCTTTACTTGTGTTCTTGGAATAACTATAATGATTGGTGTGTGTGCATGTGTGTATATGTGTGTTTATGTGTTTAAATGAATTGTATGGTGAATATTATATTTTTCCAATATTTTTCACTATAATAGGAAATAAAAGACAGTGGCTAAATATGGTTTGTCTCCACTACATGGGAGAACATCATACATCTCCTTTTTGGAGGGAGAGTCTATAGTTCAAATTAACAGGAAAACTTGCAACTTTCCTTTTGTAAAAACTGTGGATTGTGGATTGCAAAAATTAGTTGTTAGTAAGAAAGTGAGATGGTCACTTATATTATGGGTGCCTGATAGGCCTGTCAAGGACAAAATGGGACATTAGAGCTTCACATCAAAACATGGACCTAGGAAGCTTGCAAGGCTACAGTGGAAAGCCATATGGTACGGGGGCGGGGGAGGGAGGACATAGAAAACAAATAAAAACTGTAAAAGATACAAGTAAGACTGAAATTTAAGTGGTCTTACCAAAATGAACATTTGAATCTTAGGAATGTTGGAGCCTACTTACATGGTTTCTGTAAGTTTGTGGTTCCTTATCTCCCAACTGAGAAGCCAGTTCTCCCTATGTCTGTAAGAAATATGGAGTTCCCTGCCTGCATAAGCTTCTTTCTAACTCTCACTGTATCCAAGTCTTCACTCTTTTCATTTAAAAGAGTCTGTTAATTTGAATATATCTGGCATGTCCAGACCCATCTTTTGGCTGGAACATTACTCAGAGATTAATGGCCCTGAGAGAATAAAGTACTTCACACTGTTCAATCTCTTTCCTAATTCAGCAGTGAAAATAATGAGTTGGAACAAAAGTAACCATGACAGGAATTGTCCTCATCTATTATTTTCCCATCATCTCAAGAGGATCTTGTGGGCCCTTGAACTTGCCCCTTGAGTTAAGTAGCTGGAAAGTATTTTGACTCTTGGCAACTTACCAGTAGTCTGATAAATGTGACTTAGCTACCTTAGTTCTGGTTTGTGGGAAACAGCAACATTTACTATGGTTATTTTATGCACTGCTATAAAAGAGAAATCTTTTCTTTTATATGTGTGGGCTCTCCAGACAGGAAAGATTGTGAAGGGAAAATTATACGGTAACAACAAATCTGATTGACTCTCGGGATTTAAAGTATGACAAGCAGTGTTTTTCTCTCTACATTATCAATTTCATGGTGTTTAGAAGCAACTGCTAGTTTTCTGTTAAGTCTATTAGAAAATATTGATGTGTGACTTACAGTTGATATGACACATGGAATAAATTTTAACAAAAGGGCTGCTCACTCTCTCCTTGATATATTGGTTATTAGGTATGTTAAATGGAAAATACTTTATTTTTTAAATTTTGTGTTACAGAAATGAAAGTCTGTAACAGGGGGTGTATTCATTCTCTTTTTATAATCATCTTTGTGATGAATACAATAATGTGAATGTGAAGCTGAGAGGATCCTATCATGACACAACTCACTGGACACATTCCATTTCAGGCCCTGCATCCTTTGTTCATTAATTCATCCATTTTACATGTATTTATTGAGTTCTTACCATTTGATAGACATTCTCCAAATACAGAGACTACCTTGGGAAAACTTAGACAGCCCTTACCCAGTAAGAGAGACAGAAACTAAATAAGTAGCAAGTAAGTAATTACAAAATTTTTTATATTTTAATAAAGAAACAGAGAACTAGATGAAGGACATGAATGCAGGGAACAATATGTGTGAGCAGAAACAAGAAGAATGAGCAGAGGTCATATGGAAGAGAATTGTGGAGGGGGGTGATTTCCAGGGGCTGGAAACAGCACTTGTGAAGAATAAAATCAAAAGAAAGCTTATAGCATATTCAGTGACCTAAAATGAGTCCTGGCTTCCTGGAGCTGGTATGTGCAATGAGAGGAGGTCATAAGCATGGACCATAACATGAAAACTTCTGAAGTATGCTTCAGTCTTTAGAATTTATCCTAAAACCACATAAAAATAGGTAGTTTTATCCTTATTCATCAGATAAGAAAATTAGCTTGCACAGGTTAAATATGCTCGTATTTACCCAGAAAGTAATTTGTGAAACCCAATTTTTAAACAAAGACTGCTTGGCTCCAAAATTTACGACTTTTACCCTATCATTATGGCTTGTCTTCTAACCACATAAAACCTAACCACTGTGTGCCCTTATCTTGACCAAGTATTATATTCAGAGAAACATGGATCCAACAATTAAACATGACTTTTTAAGGATTAAACATACAAAGGTACACAAAAAGTTCATGTAAAAATGGACTCAAGACATAAGTTTATTTGATGAAAAATTTGAAACCCATTCATAGATTTTTCATAATACACATTTCCATAAACTTTTTGAGGAATCCTAATATATGTGGGTTTTAAATATTTTGCATTAAAAACACTTTTTAAAATATTTATTTATTCATTTTCATTTACTTGAAAGGCAATGGGAGAGAGAGAGGAGAGAGATAATGTGTGAGAGAGAGAGGGACAGAGAAAGAGAGATAATATTTCATCTGCTGGTTTATTCCCCAAATGCCCACAATAACCAAGGCTGGACCAAGTCAAAATCAGGAGCCTGGAAGTCTCCCCAGGTCTCCCACATGGATAGCAGAGGTCCAAACACTTGACTATTATCTGCTGCCTCCCAGAATGCATTAGCAAGAAGCTGAATCGATAGTGTAGTAGCCAGAGCTCCATCCAGGCTCCTCGTTGTGAGATGCAGGTGTCCCAAGTAGTGGCTTAACCTGCTGTGCCATTTTCCATGAATTATTTTAAAATTTACTTTATATGAGTGAAGATGAAGATCTTTTCATTTAATTATGGTTTATAGGATTTGCCTTTTTTTCTGTTGGACTATGTTCTTTTTACCTTTTATTTATGGAACTCTTCATTTAGTAGAGCCAAGTAAGCCTTTTAGTATAATGTAAATTATGTCATCTTTGGGCCAGTCCTGTGGCTTAGAAGGTTAAGCCTTCACCTAGAGAGCTGGCATCCTATATGGGTACATGTTCAAGTCCCAGGTGTTCCACTTCTGATCTATCTCCTTGCTAATGTGCCTGGGAAAGCAGAGGAAGATGGTCCAAGTCCTTGGGCTTCTACACCCATGTGGGAGACCCAGAAGAAGTTCCTGGCTCCTGGCTTGGGCCTGGTCAAGCTCTAGCCATTGCAGCCATTTGGGGAGTGAATTAACTAATGGAAGATCTCTCTCTCTCTCTCTCTCTCTCTCTCTCGCTCTCTCTCTCCCTTCGTCTTTCTCTCTCTGTATCTCTGCTTTTCAAAAAAAATCTCAAAAATGTATAAAATATTCAGTTGAAATGTATAAATCTTGGATGGTTTTTTTGGTATTGTTTTGTAAGTAATGGTTTACAATAATAGCTTAATAAAGAAATAGATGGGATACAAGTGATATTCAGAGGAGTAGAATATAAACTCTATGAGGACATAATCTTATACTCCTTTGTCATTGCTAATACCTACAATGGTGCCACACACACAGAAGGTGCTCAATGAATGAATAAGTGAACAGAAGAGAAGTTACCTAAGCTTAAAATTTAAAAGTTACACTATTAGCTTGCCCCTGCTCTTCTCTGGCAAATATAAGTGTGGTGGAGTCATAACAAAAAGAGAACTCTGAAAGATGGAAAGGAGAATGAAAGTTGCTTTGGGAGCCCAGAAATAGAAAGCCAGCACTATAGCAGATTGCCTTGCATACCCCAACCAACAGAGAAGTTCACTCGGGTCCAATATTCCTAATCCCTAATCTAGCACAAAGGGTAGCCAAAGTTGGCTCATTCCTTCTCCAGACTAAGCAGGAGTTCCTCTGACATTAAGTAAACTAGACCTCATAGTTAAGGGGGTTAGATTGGAAGCCCTGCCAAAAACAAGCAGCCTTAGAAAAAAGTATCCTTCCCTGTAGAGTCTGAGACTCTTTATTTTCTACCAGTTGTTCCTAAAACAGGCTGGGAAAACTGGCAAATTTGCCAGATTTGCCTGGGAAGCTTTCTCCCAGAAGCCAAAGGATTTCCTCCCCTACTAAAGGTATCAGATATCAACCCCTCTCCAGAGAGAGACTTTCAGCAACCTCATTTTGGAAAGTATTTATTTACTCCCATGCAATACCAGTAGGAAGTAACTGTTGCCTCAGAATCACCAGGTAAAGCAAGTAGGCTCAAATATTATAAAGACTCTGGTATAAAGCTACCATCATGTCAAAAGCCCACCAAAAACAAAGTTCCATGTCATTAACATAAATGACATTGCCTGGAAAAAATAAAGCATTTTGGATAATATGTAGCTCCCCTAGCATAATACACAAAGAGTCAATAATATAATAAAAAAATCACCCACCAACCCAAGAATGAAAAAAATTATGGGAATCAGAAAAGACAGTAAAACCAAGATGAATCAGGTGGTGGAATTATCTTACACGGATCACAAAGCTCCTACCAAAAAATTCTCCAGCAGACTCATAGAATGGTAGATGTCCTAAATAGCACTCTGGCCTCAGAATCAGCCCTTAAGGCATGCGGATCTGGCTGAAGAGCCCATGAGAGTATTTTAGGCATGGAAAGCCAAGACACTCTGGCAAAAAAAAAAAAAAAAAAAAAAAAAAAAACAAAAAAAACAAACAAAAAAAAAACCCTAAATGTAAGATCTCTGTGAGTGAGATCCCAGTGGAAAGAATGGGGCCCTCAAAGAAGGAGGTACCTTTCTCTGAAGGGAGGCGAGAACTTCCACTTTGACTATGACTTTGTCTAAATATGATCAGAGTTGGCGAACTCAAAAGGCTTCCATAGCCTTGGCAACTCATGACAAGAGCCTAGGATGATTATTGTCGCCATAAACAAGAGTGTCAGTTGTTAAGTCCACAACAGGAGTCACTGTACATTAATCTCCATGTAGGATCTATGTCCTTAATGTGTTGTACAATGTGAATTAATGCTATAACTAGTACTCTAACAGTACTTCACACTTTGTGTTTCTGTGTGGGTGCAAACTGTTGAAATCTTTAGTTAATATATACTAAACTGATCTTCTGTATATAAACATAATTGAAAATGAATCTTGATGTGAATGGAATGGGAGAGGGAGCAGGAGATGGGAGGGTTGTTGGTGGGAGGGAAGTTATGAGGGAGAAAAGCCACTGTAATCCAAAAGCTGTACTTTGGAAATTTATATTTATTAAATAAAAGTTAAAAAATTTAAAAATACTCCAAATAGTAAATTATAGATAATCTTGAAACATTTTTTAAAAAGAAGAAATATCAACAAAGAAATAGAATTTATTCAACAAGGAATCAAATGGAAATCATAGAGTTGAAAACTTCAAAAATAAAAATAAAATTCACTAGTTGGGCACAATAAAAGCATGGAGGTAAGAGAGGATAGAATTAGTACATTTGAGGATAGAAAAATAGATTTGCTGTTCACTCATTGTGAGCAACAGAAAGAAAATAGACTAAAAAGAAAAATTATCATTCTCAGGGACCTTAGAAATAATAACAAAGATAACGTTTCTATCATTTGGTTTCCTAGAAGGATAGGAAAGAGAAAATGAGACTAAAAGATTATTTGAGGGTATCATACTTCAACATTTTTCAAATTTTGTGAATGACATAGACCTATAGTTGAGCAAATCTCCCAAAATGATAAACAATAAAATCCACACCAAGATGTATGATAACTTTTGAGAACTAAAGACAAAGATTCTTGGAAGCGGCCAGACAGAAATAACACATTGTATCACAGAACGCCCAATTCAAATCAAATGACAGTGGATTTCTCATTGGAAATCATGGAGGTAATAGGATGTGGCACACTAACTTGTGAGTGCTGAAAGAGGACCGTCCACTGAGAATTCAGTATCTGAAAAAACTATTATTTGGGAATCAAGGAGGAATAAAAACAAAGTAAATGAAGGAAAACCAAGAGAACTTGTTCGGGTATTCTGTTACAGCAAGTTAAGCCACCATCTGCAATCTAGCATTCAGTATCTGAATGCTGGTTCATGTCCCGGCTGCTCCACTTCTCATCTAGCTCTTTGCAATGAGCCTTCAGAAGCAGAAAAGATGGTCAAAGTAGTTGGGCCCTTGCCACCCATTTAGGAGACCCAGATGGAGTTCCAGGATCCTGACTTTGGTCTGGCCTATCACTAAGATCATTTAGAGAATGAATCAGAGGATAGAAGCGCTCTCTCTCTCTCTCTCTCTTTCTGTCTCTCATTTTCTATCTCTTTCTTTCCCTCTCTCTGTGTCACTCTGTCTTGAAAAATAAATTAATTAATCTTAAAAGACAGAATTTGTCACTAGTAAACCTATCCTTAATGATGGAGGTTTGCTAAAAGGAGTTCATCATACAGAAGGAAGAAAAAGAGACTGAGAATAGACCAACAAAAGAATTGTGGCTCTTCTAATTAAAATAATTTCCCAAAAAGTGTTCCAAGTTATGTGTATGAATTTTATTTCTTTTTAAAATTTCTGAGTAGTATTTTATGATATATGTGTACTCTAAGTTTGTTTAACCATTAACATGCAGGCATGGTGGACAGATTAGAGAATCAAGGAAAAACTGCAGAAGACAATAGAAGTTGATACGAAAGGATGTAGTTATAAAAAGTCAATAGAGGGGCCCAGCACTGTGGCTCAGTGGGTTAACACCCTGGCCTGAAACACTGGCAGCCCATACGGGCACCAGTTCCAGACCTGGCTGCTCCACTTCCTATCCAGCTCTCTGCTATGGCCCGGGAAAGCCATAGAAGATGGCCCAAGTCCTTGGGCCCCTCCACACACGTGGGAGACTTAGAGGAGGCTCCTGGCTTCAAATCGGCACAGCTCCAGCTGTTGTAGCCATCTTGGGAGTGAATCATCAGATGGAAGACCTCTCTCTCTCTCTGCCTCATCTCTCTCTGTGTAACTCTGACGTTCAAATAAATAAATAAATAAATATTTTTTAAAAACTGAATAGAAAAATTATTGTGATATTGGAACTGTTCATATCTTGACTGAAATGTTGGATACATAAACTAACACCTGTGATTTAATTCTATAGGAGTTAATACACACACACACACAAATGAAAAGGAGAAAAACTGAAATCTGAGTAACATCGGTGAATTTTATCAATGTCAGACTCCTAGTTTTAATATATTGATAGTTTTGCAAGCATTACCATCAGGGTAAACTGAGCAAAGAGTTCAGTGAACTGTACTCTATTATCTCTTACAACTGCAGATAAATCTATGATTATTGCAGTAAAACTCTCAGCTAAACAAATTGCTAAAAGCAGATGATTCAAAATAATCCTCCCTGGTATTAAGCTATCGTGTACATCATAAAAGACACCATACCATCATGGACTCAACTGTATTCTCTCTTGGATCATTTATTTTGAGCTAGTAAGCATCTAATACCAAATTTCTCATCTGCAACAATGGAAAATAAAAGTGAGAGCCACAAGTTTATTGACCAATGAGAAAAATGCCATCATAGGAGATCCTTCTACCTCCCCAAGATATCCTCCATATTCAGACTTCACAAAGTTCAAAACATCACTTCATATATATTCTGATATTAACCCTTTGTCAAATGAATGGTTTGCAAATAATTTCTCTCATTCTGTTGGCTGTCTCTCCACTCTGTTGATTGGTAACAAGTTCTAGTGCAGCACAGCACAGTGGGGTGACTATATTATAATTTTATCGTGTATTATTATACATGATTATACAATGTATAAAGAACTTGAAGACAGGAGTTGACATGCTCCAAATATACACATATACACACACACAAAAAAAAAATAGGAAAATGGGGGCTGCACTGTGGCATAGCAGGTAAAGCCACTGCCTGCACTTCCAGCATTACATATGGGCGCTGGTTTGAGTCCAGGCTGTTCCACTTCTGATTCAGTGTGGAATGTCATAAAATAGGCATTCTATGAAGGATAATATATACTAATAATAAAGAAAAATCAAAAATATTTCAGCAAATCCAAGAATTTGAAAGCAAGTGAAAGATTTATTTGGAAAGAAGAGCCAAACCAAAGATGTGGTTTCTGTGGGGATGATAAACAAATACAGTGGATAGAGATCACAACATTATCTAATTTTGATATATTGTGTAGTGATAACTGTTGCAGATAAGATAAAAGGAAGATAATAAAGAAGTCACTATTAAAAAAGAGATTTCTAGTCATAGCCCAAAATTAAGAGAGAAAAAGAACATTTAAAGAAAATTATGATTAAATCAGCTCACTGTGATTAAGATGCTTATTTTAGGTTATACGGCAAGGCAGAAATAGTATCTTCACTAGATCCACCCAGTTTAAAAACCTGTGTATTTCTACTCTATTATTTTGTCTCTGTCTATGATCCCAATAGGTCTTTATTTAAGATAGTCCAGATTAACAAGCATCTAAAATTTTCACCATTTCCAAGATTACAGAACAATGCAAGTGTTGTTAACAGTTGATCTTAATTGCATCACTTGGCACTTCAAAATATCAGGAGTAAGTACCAAAGGGAATAACAAAAGATATTCACAAAAGGAAAAATGAGTTAGATATGAGAAAAGGACATCTGACTCACTCAATGACCACCCAGGAGATCAAGGAAAAAGAGGCTTCGGGAATTTGCAGTGTTCAGGAACTCCAGACGTGAAATTTCCTATATTTTTCCACCCCATCCTCACTTAAGTTGCTAATGAAAGAATAGATATATTGTAGTTCCAAAGAAATGATCAGCTAAGAACATCATGTCCAGATGATATTTCCAACACTGTCTAGTAAGGAGCCTTAACAAAAATTAGCCTGGAGATCTGAAAACGTGGAAGAAGAATAAATTAGGCTTTTTAACATTAAAGGGAGTATTTTTTAATTAAAAATTTACTTTTTGACAAATCATACCCCTCTTGGAGAAGAACACTGCATTTTTCAGGATGTTTCTAAATGTCTTGTGGAAGAAGTGCATTTTCCTCCTAGACGGTGCTGCTGTTTTTCCCCTAATGATAGTGGATGCTGGACAGAAAGGGCTGCTCAATCCCCAGGTCCTTGACTTCATTTCAAGAAGCAATTCAGGTCTGGCACTGCGGCTCAATAGGCTCAATAGGCACCTGCGGCGCCAGCACCCCAGGTTCTAGTCCCTGTCGGGGCACCAGATTCTGTCCCAGTTGCCCCTCTTCCTGTCCAGCTCTCTGCTGTGGCCCGGGAGTTCAGTGGAGGATAGCCCAAGTGCTTGGGCCCTGCACCTGCATGGGAGACCAGGAGAAGCACCTGGCTCCTGGCTTCGGATCAGTGCAGTGTGCCAGCGGCCATTGGAGGGTGAACCAACGAAAAAGGAAAACCTGTCTCTCTCTCTCACTGTCCACTCCGCCTGTCCAAAAAAAAAAAAAACAAAAAAAAAAACACACACACACACACAAGGAAACAATTCAGGAGCATGTCTGAGAACAATGAATAAGCAGCAGAAAACTTTTTGATTGAGAAAGCAGATACAGTCCACAGTGTCGGCCCTACTCAGAGGGCATTGCCTCATCTCCTAAATGCGGTTAACACTATCTAAGTCATTCAGTGAAAGAGAAGACTCATTCTAATAATGGGTAGGAATATTCATGATACTGCCACTTTTTGCTCCTGAAAAGATCTAATGTTTCCTATCTTGGAAGACAGTAGGTGTATCATTTAGCATTAATGCATTACAATGAGAGTATATTGGGCTATGGGTCCATCTGGACAGCCTCCACACTCTAAACTAGTATAAGCCTGGTCTAGGCAGGGGATCTGTCTATCTTCAGAGCAAGAGGAACCAAATCTCTATGCTGTAGGCCATGAGATGGTGACTTAACCACTCCCTCCACCTCCATGTCTCAGTAGTAAGTGTTATAAGTAATGTTTCAAAGAAGAAACAGGATGTGAACCAGGAAAAGTGAAACAGAAAAAAGTACCATTGTTTACATACAAATGAAGCCAAAGGCAACTGAGGCCCTGTGTGTCTTGTAATGTGTATATATATAACACTCCAAAATTTTTGAGAAAAAAGACCATACTGAGATTTAGATCTTTTCATTCCAAAGTAGTCAAACTGTATTTTTTTAAATGCAAGTTCTGAACACAAATACCAAAAGACTAAATATGGTAGAGGCACTGGACGGGAAAAAGTGAAAGACCCACTTCAGATGAGTGTGCCAAATAATGACTAAGGAGAAATAATAACCATTTGCCAATATTTGAGGAAAATATCGAGTAAGAAGAGGAGAGGAATTTCTTTGAGTTACCTAAGGGGGTATAACTAGGAGAAACAGGACTAAATTGAGCAAAGAAAAATGTAGGCAGAGCATGAGGGGGAAAATGACCACATAATAAGATCTGTCAGTCTGTGAAGAGTTATTCAGAAGTAGTGGAAACCCCATCACTTGAATCATTTTTAGCTGAGCTGGAAAAATTGCTCTATTAAAGAAGGCTATCCAACCATGGAAGAAGAGAGATGAGCAATGTGTCTTTTCCATCCTTTAGTTGTGAAAAAGAAAGAAAAACCACATAAAGGAACAGCATAGTGGAATATCTTGGAGAAAAAACAAATCTTGAAACCACAAATGACAACAATAAGCAAAATGAACAAATGAAACAGAAAACCCACTAATCTCAATAAATATGTAACAACTTAAAACAAGTCTGAAGAGGAAATGACTTCAAAGAACACCGGGTACTTGTTTAAGGGCTTTTGTTTTACTATTCTCAATAAATTATTAAATGCATCTCAGCCTCTCTCTTAAGTAATTGAAGGACTGTCAGGAGTACATGAGTTAGACTAACCCAGTAGCATTCTTTTAACCCAGTAGCATTCACTTCCTCAGCCCAATGATCTGATAGCCTAATCTCAATAGTGGCTAGCTCCCAGAAATACTGGTTAGCAAGGAACTATGCTAAACACAACTAAATAATATAAACTAAATCATTAAATATCATATAAATTCTATCAGCACATATTGAGCATCAATCACAGATAATGTACAAAATGATGTCTGCATTACAATGGTGTATAAAACATGGCCAATTTTCTCCTCAAGCCTTGATGTTATCAGGAAATATAGATCATAAGCAACTATGCTCCAATGGTCTTTCTTAGATAGAGATGTTCTTATTCCTGCTTAAAGTCTCAGGTTCAGCTTGCTTTTACTCTTCTCTGAATAGCTGCCTTTCCCAACTCAATGCTTATTTCACAACCTCAGTCTCCCCATTTCTTACTACCATGAACAAAAGAAATCAAACTCTTTGCATATCTAAGATTTAAATAGTATTGGGATATCAATGGGAACTCATAATAATAAAAAAATTATTGTGTACTTTCTCTATAATATTTTCTATGCTGGGTCTTAAAAGTACAATATTTCTTTTATTTCATGTCCAAATCCCATGAGTTGAGTGGTACAATTATTAATATTTCATACATATTAGAGATGACTGAAACTTGTCCAAGTTCAAATAGGAAGGAAGCAATGGAATTGTGATATGATCACATGTTGCTAGGGAATGAATTGATTTTCCTCCAAAATTCAATGATGAAGCCTTTACCCCAACTTGAAATTTAGGAAGAAAATTAAATGAGGTTATAAGAGTGGGTCACTACTCCTAAAGGGTTAGAGTCCTTATAAGAAAAAGAAGAAACCTCAGAAACTTCTCTTTGACTTTCTCTCCCCATGCCTTCCTGCTTCCTACACACTTGAAGAAAGGTTAGGTGAACACGTAGTGGCAAGGGAATGGTATTAAGTCAGCAAAAGAAATCTTACCAGAAACCAAACCTGACAGCACCCTAATCTTAGATTTCTTATTTCTAGAACTGGGAAACAATAAATTTATGTTGCTTAAGCCACATGGGCGATGGTGTTTTCTTATGGCAGACCAAGTAGACTAATACCAATGTTACCTTGTATCACAGCCTTTCCTTTAAACCACTGCTCGACTCTGTACATTATTCACCATGTTCCTCTTTAAGAGAGCGGAGTTCAAGCACAAAAGCCACAAGTATGAATTTAAAAATTAGATCATACACCAACATGTTTAATATGAGTATGCATTGATTTCAAAATGTTTTGCACCAAAATAAACTTATCTTTCAATTCCATTTTCTGTGAACTTTTTGAGGCCCCTCAACTTGCGTTAATTCTTGGGCCATTTTATGAAACTCTCTGTGTTCTTCATATTATGAGTGATCAGATAATTTTGCAAGTATGTGGTGACAGACTACAAATAAATTGCAAGTTTGTTCTAGTAAGAAATTTTAAGCCTTCAAAAGGATGTATGATTATATGAAGAACATGAAAAGGATGTCCAAGAATCAATAGGCATACCTACTAGCAAATAACAACCCAGATGATCAATCCTGGCTTTAAATTGAAGATGAAAATAATAATAAGAGTGATGACTTAATAAATATATTAAAATAAAATGGTTTTGAATAATAAAACTTTCTAATTGGGAAAATTTTTATTTTCAATATTTTTTTGCAAATTAGACCTCCATAAAAGTGTTCCTGTGAAAGGGTAAAATGAGATATCATAACATTAAATTAAATAATTTTGTTTGATTTCCTCCCCCGAAAATCTATTTATAACATTGCACAAAGTTAAAATTAATAAAATAATTACTTGTTAAATAAATATATTTTTATAATTTTCCATTTCAGTTTCAATATGGATTTCTATATACTTATTGTTAAATATGAATAATTCTCCCCATTGAAGTAAATTCATTGTAGCCTTTTAGCAGTATGAAATTAGAGAACTTAAAATCCCAGATAACAAAATTTCTTTCACTTACAGTTCTCCATTTACTTCTTAGACAGTAAATGGAAGCATTGTTGTTATGCTGACATAACAAGAAACAGAGGTAACAAACAATTCTTTTCTTGTTTCAGTGATAGTAGAAAACAAATGTAATATTTAGATGTTTAAGTCTTGGATTCAATTAACAATCCTGCAACCCTTTACTTGAGTTAACTCTTTTGATGAAATTCCAGACTACAAGGAGATGCTCAATGTTCTCCTAAGGAACAATTAATTGTTCAAGCTAAATGTGAGTCTAATAGGCAAATAGGAAACAGCTCTAAAAACAGAATGCTATTTGGAATCCTATGGTTATAAGAAAGCATCCACTACATGTAAGTTTAAGAAACAGATATCCATGACAACACATAGAATAAAAGGTAATGTCTTAGGAAAATGTTGCTTTGGAAAGGTTCCCAATTAAATTTAGTATTGTGAGTTCCTGAAAATACCATCTAGGACTCCTCAAATACACTTTTTCCGAGGGGGCATTGTCTTTCAACAAGCCAGCTGAAGCAAGATGTGTAACAGCCTGAAATATCCTTTCCATTTTTAAAAGCTTCAGACCTTTCCACACTAAGGGATTTATGACCATTTGTGATATATTCAATCATTTCCCCTGTATTTTTTCCTGGCACTATGTTGAAAGAGTGATTTAAACATTAAGATTTATGTGCCATTTAAAGTAAAGGCAGTCAAGTGGTTCTCAAAGAGGTGTGATTTGGCTGCTATAATGACCTCTTTCCTGTTTAGTGACAAGGCAGAAAAAAAGTGAAAAGGACCAGTGAACTTGATTCCTGAATCAAACCCTGAGCAACAGATGAAGGAGTCATTTGCATATTTATATGACAGCAGAGAAGTTAGAAAGCACTGGTGATGATATCATACAGACCAGACAGACGTGAATTCTAGTTCTGAACCTATGAACTGGATATACAAAATTTAACTGAGTGGCCACTGTGAAGTTTAGCATCCTCATCAATAAAATCAGAACAACATTAGGACTGCTTTGAAAATTAAGTGGACTGAGGCCAGTGCTATGGTGTTAAAAAGTTAAGCCTCACCACAGTGTTGTCTCCTATATGGGTGCAGGTTCCAGTCCTGGCTGCTCCATTTTCTATCCAGGCCCTGATAATTTGCCTGGGAAATCAGAAGATGGTCCAAGTCCTTGGGCCCTGGCACCCACATGGGTCACCTACAAGATGCTCCTGGTTCCTGGCTTCGCCCTAGCCCAGCTCCAAATGCTGCAGCCATTTGGGGAGCGAGCCAGCAGATGGAAGATCCCTTTTTTTTCTCTCTCTCTTTCCTTCTCTCTCTCTCTCTGTCTACCTTTCAAATAAATAAATAAATCATTTTTAAAAATTAAATGGACCAATAGGCATATAATGGTAAGTGAATAACTGACACATGGCAGATAAATCAATAAAACTAATGAGTATTATAACCAGCATCAAATATTTTATAAGAAATAGGTAAAAGTTCATTTCAAACTACCTGATTAAATTCCTCTTGCTCGAAATGTAATATGAGTAGAATTTACATCAACATAACAGTGTGGGCTGCTTGTGGAAAATGTTAATTTCTGACTTCCACCCAACTGTAATTAATTTTCTGAATGAATTTTTCTATAGAATGAATTAATAAATGTTTCTGTATACTCAGTTTATGCCAGTAGCTGGCACTGGGAACACAACATTGAAGAAGACAGACAAGTTTTTTGCCTTACGGAACTTACATCCCAGTGGCAGAAGACATAAGCAAATAAACAAGCAACACAATTGACAGACTATGTTCAGTGTTCTAAGGTAGACAGGCCAGTGATACAGAACACAATGTGGGGAGGCCCTTTAGATAGGATGCTCTGGGAAAGAATTTCAGAGGAGATGGCATTCAAGCTGACTTAAAGGAGGAAATTTAGACCACTGTGATAAAAGAGGGGGAAGAGAATTCCAGGCAGAAGCAATTAAAAGTCCAACTACTGAGAAGCCTGAAGGACTTGACATGGAGCCTGAATGTAAATTGGAATGCAGTGAGAGAGAAGAATGGTGTGTGATAATATCGGGGCCTTGGGGGAGGAAATAGGTAAGGTTCTTTAATATATCACCCAGACCTGTTTGCTTTCTATTATGAATTCATCCTATCTGGGAATAGCTTTTCCAGGATTAAGGCTGGCCTCTTATTCTGGGAAACCATCCTCCAGACAGTGGGATAAACTACAGCTCTCACCATAGCGTTGTCCCAAGACTGCTTTGAATTATCATCTTTCTACTCTACTATCCATGATTCCCTTGAATTTCAGTTATCACTTCTACTAGTTCAGGTGGCTTACATGGTGGTGTGATCAAGACCTCGCATTCATGAAGAATGTAAGCCCTTGGTCACCACATCATTCTTGTCTATGACTGCTGGACTTTACCATTATTATCAAAATTCAGCAGAACTGCATGGCAGAAAGATGCCCTACTGCACCATCTATGGTTCAGGAACATTTTCCCTATTTCCATTTTACATTAGCCACTCTTCTTCCCTCTGGTATTCAGGGTCAATTACCCTTGCCTTCTGATCTCTTTGCATGGAAGCTCTAAGTAACCAGATGACAGCCACTCCTTAGAGTTTAATAAGATTTTTATTCCATTCTCTAGTAGAAGAATTACCCCCATGAGAACTAGAACCTCTAACCTCGCTGAGCATAAACCCACTGGGGTGAAAAGTATGTATTCTCCCCACGTGGGTAACTGGAAGTGATGGTATGTGAAGCTATTCTGATTTCCACAAAGAATGTATTCAGCCTTTCAGGAACATAATACCAGATGATAGCTTGTGATTTAGAGCAGGTATCAACATACTTTTTTTGTAAATATAGACTCTGTAGTCCATATGGTCTTTGTTGCAACTATTCATAGATTCAGAGTGATTGTGTTCTCATAAAAATGTTATTTTATTATATAACATTATTATATAACACTTATTTTAAAAGTTATCAGGCTAGCTACGGACCCTGGACAGTCGTTTTCTGACAGCAATTTGTTGATTTAGAGTGTGTGATGCATCTCAAGTGTTAGCAGCCTATTCCTGCAGGTTAACATATTGTAAGTGCTGCTGGAGCTGAATATTCAGAGTATTCAATCACCCTATTACAGGGGCAAATTCTAAGTAGTGGAACTGCCGTAAGACAGGA
Source organism: Oryctolagus cuniculus (assembly GCF_964237555.1). Lineage (NCBI taxonomy): Eukaryota > Metazoa > Chordata > Mammalia > Lagomorpha > Leporidae > Oryctolagus > Oryctolagus cuniculus. Next base: position 53,795,879 of record NC_091435.1, read on the forward strand.
TCCCTTACTATACTTATTGTGTTACAGGTGGGGCTTGAGGGTATGATTTTTTATATGTATTTATTTATTTGAAAGTCACAGTTACAGAGAGGGACAGAGAGATCTTCCATCCACTGGTTCAATCCCCAGATGGTTGCAATGGTCCGGGTTGGGACAGGCCAAAGCCAGGGACCTGGACATTCATCTGGTCTCCCACATGGCTGCAAGGGCCCAAGCCCTGGGGCCATCTTCTGCTGCTTTTCTCAGGCCATTAGCATGGAGCTGGATAGGAAGTGGAGCAGTCAGGACACGAACCAGTGCCCAGATGGTATGCTGCCATTGTGAACTTTACCCACTACACTACATCCCCACCCCCAGGACTCTGATTTAATGTTATGTGGGGGTACCTGGTTATCTGGGCTGTGGATTTAATATTAAGTAGCTCTCAGAAATTGTTGCTGTCCAACACAATGTCAGTGGGAAAAAGAAAATAAGTTGTTGCCATCTTCATGGTAAAGTATCATCCATTTACTACCAATTGGCTGGTTGTTCTGCTGTGTTGGGGGCTCAGTATTAGCCTCCCTTGCCAGATGCCTGATATTTAGAAGTGGCGGTAGGTAAGTTTAGTAAGTTGGTTGGGCCCAGGGATGGCCTCTATCCTTACTATACTAGGTACTCCATTTATGAGCCTATTGTTTCAGCATTGAGGTAGTAGATGACAGATGTTATCTGGCATAAGCTAGCCCATGAGTTCAGTATGATGTCTTTCCTCACTACAGAACCTCTAATAACATATGGTCTGCTGAATCTTAGGGCCTTAATAGGCATGCTGCTTGGATTGCAGCCTGGATTTGCTGCAGACTTATCTGCCTTGAACTGGTAGTACCAGTAGTAGTATCTGTAAATGGAATCAAGACATATTTTTGAATGTATAATATGTTGCCTCTCAGAACCCGTAGAAACCTAGAAGGTATTATGCTACTTTGGAATGAGAGAAAATGTGAGTTGTTATGGTTAGTTCCACACTTTCAAGGAGATGTACAGGCAGGTACCCAGCCACTGTGAAATTCACTGATGTGGCAGGCCATGCATCTTCATAGGAAGTGTACACCTCCAGAGTATATGTGACTGACAAAGGAGCCCATGCATCTTACCATGGTCTCCACTCCTTGTTCATTTCTTTCAATTAGCATGGATCATTCATACAGTGAACCAAGGTGGTATGCTACAGAATGTTCAGAGTATTTAGGTCTCTTAGAACTATTTTATGAGGGAAGGTTATCAGAGTTAACACAGCCTGAGTCAAGACAATACATATATGGTATGGTCTGCTCTATCTGAATGTAAACTGGTTTAAATTCTCTTTCCTGACAATGGAAAATAAGAAATTTACCAGGTCAATGGCTGTTTCTCACATACTTGAGTCCATGTTAATCTGTTCTAGCAATGACAACACATCTGTCTCAGCAGCTGGAATTGGGGTTACTATTTTATGAATTTTTCATAATATATTGTCATCCAAAAGGACCTGAACTTTCATAGGGAACAAAATGGTATATAAATGAGAGGGACAAGAATTCTCCTTTCTTCTGAAATACAAAATATTTTCATCATTCTTTACCAGGGGTGAAGTGGGCAGTGTCAATGGCCCTTGCCTACTGTGGCAGTTTTTACTTCACAGGCCAACAAATCAAGGTCTAAGTTTATCAACTATCAATTTTATGTTTGGAGATAGGGATAGGACCTACTGTGAGCCAAAATGGTATGGAGCTCCCTTCTAATAGAGAAGTCTGTGACAGTGATTCAGATTCGTGGGGACCGATGCCACTCCAAGAACCCTTGAAGTATCTGGATATTCCTTTTTCCAGTGTATGGTTTCATGGGTGAACGTCAGTGTTCCTTTGTGGATGAACTGGTGGAATTATTACCACATCCATTTACTGTGGAGTTTCAGCACTTTGTCTTCTGAGGTTGCAGCCTCTCTTTCAGTCAGCTGTGGCTCAGGTTTGGAAAGTAGGCAAAGGATTATCAAATTTTGGGGGGGCATTGTGCTCCCAGCCTCCTAATCATCAGTGCTTCATGTGTTTTTGATAGTGTAAATTAAGTAATATCCCTGAAGTCTCTCCGTTTGTCTTCCCCCACCCCCAGGATATTGTGTTCTGTTAATCATTTCATTCTTCTCTGGAGGTCAAACCCTGACCTGACATTACTATCTTGCCCTTCATTATGGCAATTGTGAAAAGCTTGCCTCTGATGGTTAAGCACCTGGGCTCTCACCCTCATTTTCAGCTCTTTAACGGCATCCCCTCCTGTCATTCCTAGTATACAAAGGATATCTGCCATTGAGCTTCTCCGTGACATTGATGTCCCTCTTATTCATACAATTATTGTTGCCTTGGTAATCAGAGGATCTTTCCAGCCTCCCCACCACCACCACCAACAAAAGACTATCAGCTGGATAGTTTTCCAGTTGTGTACAGGGTATTCCTTCTAACATGTTCACTCCTCTCTGCTTATTGATCCCTCACTCAACTATGTGCCATTGTGGTTTTCCTGCTTTTACTTCATTTTGATCAGGCTTATGTTTTTTCTAAGTTCCAGGGAGCATCCTAGTGGAATGTCCTCTTATCAAAGCGCTAAATTCTGTATCCCAGAAGGGCCTAACCAACTTTCTGTTCTGCTCCCCTAATCCGTACATCAGGAACAAATTTCCTCAAAACTTTCCTGGCTTCCACTAATATGTGTTGCCCTGGTCCTACAGACCATTTCATACATATTCCTTTTCCTTATTTGGCAGATCCATCACTTTTATTTTTTAAAAAAGATTTATTTATTTTATTTGAAAGGCAGAGTTACAGAGAGATTGAGTGGGAGAGAGAGAGAGAGAAAGAGAGAGAGAGAGAATCTTCATTCCGCTGGTTTATTCCCCAGATGGCCACAACAGCCAGAGCTGCGCCGATCAAAAGCCAGGAGCCAGGACATTCTTCCAGGTCTCCCACACAGGTACAGGGGCCCAAACACTTGGGTAATCTTCTAGTGCTTTCCCAGGCCATAGCAGAGAGCTGGGTAAGAAGTGGAGCAGCCAGGACTCGAACTGGTGCCCATATGGGATGCTGGTACTGCAGGTGGCAACTTTACCCACTACGCCAGGGTGCTGGCCCCAATACATCACTTTTCTAGTGGGGTTATATACTAAAATGACCCCAGATATTGTTCTGATGGTAAGGAGAAGAGATGGGGACAGATTCTGAGAGGCATGTATATGGTCTTACAAGGCAGACAGGAAAAACTAGCCTCTAATGTGGGGATATGCAAGCTGAAGAGAATTAGGGAAAATAAGAATACAAGAATATATGTGAAGTAACCCAAATAACCCATCCCTAAATTCACAAATTGGTGTCTTGCTTGTAGATGTCTAGTTGTGGCACACCATTATTTGCCCCAGCTAAAAGGTCAACATTCTCTGAAATGCTACTGCTCCTACAAAGCTCTTTTCTTCCCTCCAGCTGCAAAAATTGAGAATCCTTTGTGCTACCAAGGCAACCTGTCACTTTCAGAGATCCTTGTTTTTCTTAAATGGCCCAACCTAAAGCTATCAGTTTCTATAGTCCTATAATTATTATTTCTCCAAATCCTTTCAAATTCTCCAGATTGTCTCATATTAGTACATTTCTTTTTTTTGTTGTTCTTTTTTTTAAACTTTTATTTAATGAATATAAATTTCCAAAATGCGATTTATGGATTACAATGGCTTCCCCCCCATACCGTCCCTCCCACCCACAACCCTCCCCTTTCCCACTCCCTCTCCCCTTCCATTCACATCAAGATTCATTTTCGATTATCTTAATATACAGAAGATCAGCTTAGTATACATTAAGTAAGGATTTCAACAGTTTGCTCCCACACAGAAACATAAAGTGAAAAATAATAGATGATTTCTTTTAAATGATGATGAAATCAGATCAGACCTATTGTCATGTTTAATCCCAGTGAGAGTCAAGTTGGGAGTTGATAATTTCTTTTTTTTTTTTTTACAGAGGATCAGTTTAGTATGCATTAAGTAAAGATTTCAACAGTTTGCACCCCCATAGAAACACAAAGTGAAATATATTGTTTGAGTACTCGTTATAGCATTAAATCTCAATGCACAGCACATTAAGGACAGAGATCCTACATGAGGAGTAAGTGCACAGTGACTCCTGTTGTTGACTTTACCAATTGACACTCCTGTCTATGGCATCAGTAATCTCCCTATGCTCCAGTCATGAGTTTCCAAGGCTATGGAAGCCCTCTGAGTTCTCCGATTCTTATCTTGTTTAGACAAGGTCATAGTCAAAGTGGAGGTTCTCTCCTCCCTTCAGAGAAAGGTACCTCCTTCTTTGATGACCTGTTCTTTCCACTGGGATCTCACTCACAGAGATCTTTTGCCAGAGTGTCTTGGCTTTCCATGCCTGAAATACTCTCATGGCTTTTCAGCCAGATCCAAATGCCTTTAGGGCTGATTCTGAGGCCAGAGTGCTATTTAGGACATCTGCCATTCTATGAGTCTGCTGAGTGTCTCACTTCCCATGTTGGATCACTCTCCCCTTTATTTATTCTATCGGTTAGTGTTAGCAGGTACTAGACTTGTTTATGTGCTCCCTTTGACTCTTAGTCCTATCATTATGATCAATTGTGAACTGAAATTGATCACTTGGAATAGTGAGATGGCATTGGTACATGCCACCTTGATGGGATTGAATTGGAATCCCCTGGTATGTTTCTAACTCTACCATTTGGGGCAAGTCAGCTTGAGCATGTCCCAAATTATACATCTCTTCCTTCTCTTATTCCCACTCTTATGTTTAACAGGGATCACATTTCAGTTAATTTTCAACACTTAAAAATAACTGTGTATTAATTACAGAATTAAACCAGTCATATTAAGTAGAACAGACAAAAAACTACTAAGAGGGATAATGTATTAAGTTGTTCATTAACAGTCAGGGCTATGCTGATCAAGTCACCGTTTCCCATAGTGTCCATTTCACTTCAACAGGTTTTCTTTTTGGTGTTCAGTCAGTTGTCACCGATCAGGGAGAACATATGGTATTTGTCCCTTTGGGACTGGCTTATTTCACTTAGCATGATGTGTTCCAGATTCCTCCATTTTGTTGCAAATGACTGGATTTCGTTGTTTCTTACTGTGGTATAGTATTCTAAAGAGTACGTATCCCATAATTTCTTTATCCAGTCTACCGTTGATGGGCATTTAGGTTGGTTCCAGGTCTTAGCTATTGTGGATTGAGCTGCAATAAACATTAGGGTGCAGACCCACTTTCATATTAGTACATTTCCTTTCACAAGTATTCCATCCCCACTCATTATTAATGAAAGCTTTAACAATATGAACATACTTCAAAAAGTATGTGGAAGAATTTAATTTAAAGCTGTTTATCTTCTGCAAAAGTTTTTAAAATATATCCATAGTTTTTATAACATGCATTTCCACGAACTTTTCGAAGAGCCCTTCTTACAGCACTACAGCCTGCTGAGGTCTCTGAGTAATCCATCCATCAACAATTACGGGGTCTTTATTACCAGCAGGACATAGGAAGATGTAACTCCAGACTCACCTTATACTCTACTTCCTGGTACCATTGCTGATATCACCTGTCAGAGGGCATGTTCCCTTCGAGATAAACCCTGAGATGAAGATTCATATGCAGGAAACGTTTGGGGAGAATGTTCTTAGGAACAACACTTATGGGGAGGGAATGCTGCAGCATTAGTCAGAGGGAAAAGTTCAAATGCAATTCATTCCAACAGAGATTACTTCCAGTACATCAAGGGAACTCTGGACATGAGGGGAAAATGCCTTCAGAGAAGTACCAAATGAAGGCAATAAGGTTGGGACTTTGTAACTTCAATTATCAGTCATCGGACACAGACTAGCCCAGGGAAGCAGGTATAACCTTGGATGAGGTGGCTTCCTTTTGCCAAGTGTAATTCCCAGAGAGAAATTCAGGTGAGTGTTATCAGCAGTCAACACTTCTAAAATCTTGGGTGACAAATGCCATGGTACTGACAGGTAGGATCTGGATTGCACATCATAACACCCACTATACCACAGCTGACAAATCTAATTTTGGGTAGTTTCAGAACTGTAGAAATTTTTCAGAATCACTGTGGTGGCAAAGATACTCATAGCCAGGAGAGTTCTTGGATGAGTGATCAAGCAGACGCTTCAAATAAATGTGATCTGTACCAGAATGGCTCAGCTCAAGTGTCCAAGACTTTTACATTACTGCAGCTGTCTTTAGTGTAATTCACAATTGCTTCCAAAGATCCAAGACAATTACTCACTTATTTCTCCCCCAAGAAAATCTCTTCCAATTTTACAAGTGAGGAAGGAATGTTATAATATTTAGAATAATAGAATGAGTTGGCATGTTTCCAACAAAGCCAGTCGTACAACTGAACTACCAAACTGATCGTCCTGTGGATGAATGGCCAGAGGAATCAAAGGCCCCTCACAATCTTATGAGTTTGGTCTAGGAGTCTACACACATAAAACTTCTCAGAGTAAGAATTTCTGTTAATTCCTTGGAATCAAGGCACCATCCAGTCAACAGATATTTGCTAAGCAACTGTGTGCCTTTCACGGATATGGAATATAGGACTGTTGCAAAGGTAAAATATGCAATTCCTTTCAGCAATATTTCCAATTTTCCAATATGAATTATTTTAAAGTTGGTAACAATATCTATAGTAACAATTGATCCACAAACTTCCTAGAACTAAAGAATTAACAAGCTTCAGAAACAACTCCTTCATCTAACATCAACATCTGAATTCAGTTCAACTTAGACCTAAATTCCTAAAGTCATCAAAGGGGGTCAACAAGCCCCTGAAGCTCCACATTCTACTCTTCTGGATTTTTGATGATTCTTGGAGCGCAACTTTACTTGTGAAGGAAGAAGAAACAAACATGCATGGCTCTCAATAATTAAATCATGAGATCTGATCACAGGATTGAACAGAGAATTAAATTTTTAGCTGTCAGCAATGTCTAAATACTTTTCAGATGCTAAATTGGAGGACTTAACCCAAAGGCTATTTAAATAAACCAATTAATATAAAACATATCTAACAAAATAAGTAAGTATAAGTAAGTGAATCCATGTTAAGTTGTTTATAAATAGTGAATAGCTCAGGTTTTATATACAGTGAATTCTTCCCTTGGTGCTTACAGTGTGTTTGGGAAATGAAAATGTATTACAGCTGGAAAGTTGATGAGCTGATTTATGCCAGTGCTCCAGACTTTTCTTCTGGATCTCACATTCCTGGGAAACACTTGAGACTACACAGAAGCTTTCATCTTTCCTGGATGCAAAGCAACCTGGGGTGGGACTTCCTGGCTGCCTTCAATACAGAAGAGGCACTGAGAATTTTCCAGGGTCTAGATCCATGATCTTACACTTGATCTTAGCCAAAAGGCTGAGAAGCAGTCCATGATCATTATCACTATGCAAGCTATACCATCACTTGTTAATATCCTAGGAGGGTGATGCTGTTATCACATTTCATAGATGAAGATTCTGAGACACAGAGATGTTTGATATCTTGTTCCAAGTCACAAAGCTGGTAAGAACAGAGACATAATTCAAAACCAGGCAGTTTGTTTGGAGAATTTGTACTTTTAATTATTTGGCAACGCTGACTTCAACTCACATTATTTATTAATAATATTTAAAAAACAGGAGTATTGGAGAAGAAGAAATAAGAATGAAAAATATATAAATCATACAGATGAGGCTGATTACCCCATTTGATCCTGGTGTGTTACCCAGTCAGTCAGGCATCTGCATTTGATTTTCAAATCTTTACAAGAATTATGACTTTCAAAAGATCAACAAATGTTTTAGACACTTAAAAAGAACTGGGTGGATAATTTCATTTTTGGTGGTTGCATTAGTCAGAATTCTCCAGAGATACAGATAGCCATATAAAAGGAGACTTATTATAGGAATTAGATCATGTAGTTATGGAGGCTGAGAGTTTCATGATCTGCTGTCTGCAAGCTAGAGAACCAGGAAGACTGGTGATATAATTCAGTCCAAATCTGAAGGCTCAGGAACAAGGAGTGATGATGTTCAAGGGTGGAGAAGATGGATGATCCAGCTCGAACAGAGAGGGAAGTGAGACAGAGAGTGAACAAATTCCCAATTCTTCTGCCATTTTATTCTATCAGGGCTTTCAACAGATCGGGTGATGCCTGCCCACATTAGTGAGAGACATCTGCTTTCTCAGTGTACCAATTCAAATGCTAATCTCTTCCAGAAATACTCTCACAGACGAACGCAGAAATAATGTTTTACCAACTATCTGGGCATCTCTTAGCTCAGTCAAGTTGACATATTAAATTAGCCATCACAGTGGTGTTGAAAACACTGTTACCAGACCACTCCTTTCAAAACTCTGTGTTATCCCAGTGGCATATTTGCTTTGCCAGCTAACTAATCTACTAAATGAATTACACATGCATATCTATCAGATGTGATCCTCGAGCTTCTTTATTTTTCTCAGAGGAATTTTTCCCAGCTTTAATTTTCTAAATTAAAGCATGAACTGCATTGTATTTGCATATATTTTTTTATTTTAAAAACAATATGCATTTAATATATAAAATGTAATACTGAAATCTATACAATTGAAGATAAAAATCACTTGCACTCTTACCTGACAAAGACACTAGTCACATTTTCACAGATTTTTCTCTCCTCCATCCCCTCCTCTACTTTCAACATGTCAAACACACTTCATTTCACTTTGAACTTGCAACTTTTTACATAATAATACATGATCTATTTGCTAATTAGAATTCATCTATAAAAGCCATTTAGAATTGATGTTTTCTCTGTGAAAAGACTTTTTCTTGTCAATAGTTAACTCTCTACTACTACTATAAGAAACAAATAACCTAGAAAATTAAAATCCACAAACTATTTCTTAACCCCATTTCATCCAATTTGAAAAACTTACATTAACCTTAAAATTGCTGACACTAACATGGGAAAAACTTATCAAGTAACATTAAAGAATTAAATTGCCTATTCTTCCCCCAATCTGAATTTTGATATCATATAACCTTACCTGCAGCATATGTGTTCATGTTTTCCTAAAGACAATACTAACAGACCATGGTTATTATTTTCCCTGACCAAAATTTAGGGCTGTAATAACAATTGTATTCTAGCCAAATATTTGCCATATTTATAAGACATTTATTTGCTTAAATTAAAATAATTAAAATTATTTCTTGATTTTTACTATGTTATGAAAAACTCAATCCAAAAGATGAAACCCATGTTCTCCTCTTAGGTTGAAGCATTTATCAAATTGTGAAAAATATTGTGAAACACACTCTCACATTGTAATTAAATTAGTGCCTAATATCATTTTCTTTCAATCTTCAGTTTATCGATATGTATTCTCTACCACAGCATCCTATGGTTGAATACTAGTAGTATCTAAGGATCAGGAGGTTCATTTTCATAATAATTCAGGATTCTTGCCTTTTTATTTCCATCTGTTCCTTGGTAGACACCAAAACTTTCCTGAGAATATATTATATGTGATATCACAAAAGACTGAATGCCAAGAATAGAGCTGAGACTCCATTTGTCATTAACAAAAGTACCTTAAAGATATTCAAATGTGTAAAATAATGCCACATTTATCACTGGTTTTTCTTTTTTTCTGTGGAAAATACAGTTATTGTTATAAAATATGTTAACACATAGTTGGATTATATCCTCATTTTAAATGAGTTAAATAAGCACTTTGCTTTGATTTTTGAGTTTTAAATATCTAATATATACACATCAATAAGTGTAACTATTTAAATAAAGTAACATTAGAATCCTCAATAATTCTTTAGAAGAATAAAAGATCCGGAGACCACAAATTTTGAATGCAACACTTTCATATTTAAGCACTTTAAAAATGCATAGCCACAACACCATGTTTGTTTTAACATGTTTGTTAAAAACAAACAACAATCAGAATGTCATTAGATAACTAGCATTCAAATTTCATAATCATCACTTTTGTTTGCTTAAGTCAGAATCCAAATAAAATCTCCATGTCACAATACAAGATACTTTTAATCTATAAGCTTCACCATACATTGTTTTTCTTTTAATTAATTGGTTGAAGAAGATAGATTGCTTTTTCTCGATAGCATCTACAGTTTGGATTTTGCTGACTACAACTAAGAGAAAGCATTTGAACATGTTGGTCTTCTCCATGTGTTTGCTGAGACATTCTTATTTAAATGTAAAAACATGAGCAGATTTAGATTGGGGGGGCAAAATGCCTCACAGTTATTACAACATAAAAGCTTTTTTCTTCTTTTTATGGCATTACTAGTTACTAATGATTCTTACCTAGATGTTTTAATTTTCTAGTGGTTGCAAAATGCTGACATAGCAACTCTGTTATTCTCTTTTCACTTAGAGGCTGAAATACTTCCATAAAAATACATTTTTCCTCTTTAACCATTTAGTCTATGTGGAACTAGTTTCTTCAGGATGCAGAATAACTACAAAAACTTGCTAATTCCACCTGATCTCTGTTGGCCATCTCCTAAGAACGTGTGTGTGTGTGTGTGTGTGTGTGATAGTAATTCTCACCCAGGGCAGCCAAAAAATAGTGAGTAACTTAACGCTCTTCATGGGTTTGAAAAGAGTAAGACTGACTGCTGCCTCTGGTATGGGGCTGGGTAGTAGAGAAACATGTGAAGAAACCATCTTCTCCTGTACTCACAGAAGTTCTCGAAATGGACAACCACTTGACTTTAAAAACAAGATGCACTTAATGTATAAAATGTAAGCATGAAATCTATACAATTGACCATAAAATTCAATTATACTAACCTGACAAAGACACTAGTAACATTTTCACAGATTTTTCTCCCCTCCTTCCTCTCCTCTCCTTTCAGTGTCAAACACATTTTATAACACTTTGAACTTGCAAGTTTTTACATAGAATTTCATGACCTATCCACTTATTAGAATTCACCTATAAAAGGCATTTCATTTTGTTGAAAGCTCCCTTTGTCTCTTAGCATGGGACTAAAATCTTCAATTAGATTCAATTGATGTGTACTGTAATGACTAAGAAAGAATTTACCCTCCATTGTATCAGCAATCTGTCTGCCAGCTTTGGAGAAGGACCTTGGTGTTAATAGATTTGTTCAGTCTGACAGCAGCATTGGAAGCAGCAGGCTTTGAGAGCAGTGGCCATTGTGAGGGCCTCCCTGGGGACACTTGCTAGGCTGGTCCACATTGCCAGAGGACGAGTGTATATTCTCTACACAGATGGTGTATATTTTGCTTTGATCTTGCATAAACTCAAGGCAGCTTGTGTATGTATTACTTAAGTTCTTACGTGTTTCATTTTTGGGGATAAACAACAAAGCATGACAAGTGGAGATGTGATTTCTTTTTCCATTCTCTAGTTTTTACTGAACACTTAACAGACAAGCTGATGTGTGAATTTTTGCCATTCAAAGGTGCAGCATGTCAGTATTTTTAATCAGACTTCTTTAAGAGCTGGTTGAGAGGGTTTGGTGGACTGATTCAGAAGAGTCTAGTCTGAGAACACACACTGCAGAGCGAATTTACCACCAATCCCTATTTGTGTAACATTTTCCAATTCAAAAAGGATGAACAAAGCCATACAAAAGAATAGTATAAAATATTAACTCAAGGGTGATCAACTGTAACTCTCTAATTCTAAACAGTTGTGGTAGAAGTGAAAAAGTTTCAGAAGATAAGGATAATATCTTATAAGGCCAGAGACAAAATTATAGTGACAGTGAAGCAGTTAAAATTTGTAGAGAGAGAAAAAGACAGAGATGTTCCATCCAATGGTTCTCTCTTCTCAAATGGACCAAGCTGAATCCAGGTCCAGGAACTCAATCCAAGTCTTCTACATGTGTGGCAGAAACAAACTACTTGAGCTATCACTACTGCTTCTCAAAGTACACATTAGCAGGAGGCTGGAATCAGGAGTGGACTGAGTACTCAAACACAAGCATTCCTGTTATGGGATGCAGGCAGCCCAAGCAGTATCTTATTTGTTATGCCAAATGCCTGCCTCAATAAAGAATTCTTAATCCAATTTTTTAGTGAAAATTGACAAAATCCTCATGAGCCTTCTTTCTTCAAAGTCATGATGCTCTTTTCTTTCATTCAATCTACACCTAAGTTTTGTTTGTGAGGTATTTTAGATACATAATCTTACTCTGCTTACATGATCTATTTCAAAGAAGCCCACATGGTAAATCTTAACACCAAATAATTCAGGAAGAAGTTATTAGTTATCCAAGAAATATGTCTGATTTCCAGCCTACCAAAGCTCATGATCTTCTGAGTAGGCGTGATATAGAAGGGAGTAATCAGCAGTTTTCAATACTAAACAGTGTCAGAGAGAGCCTGAAGACAATGGCTCAAATGATATGACAAAGAAATATCTGCATCAGAAAAAGGCCAACAAGAACTTTTTGTGAGGATGTAGAATTCTAGCTGGGCCTTGAAGGGCATGTCGCACTTGGTGAAGAGCAGTAGGAAAGGCATCCAAATGAGGAGGGCAGGAATGGCACAAGGAGACTTCTGTTGGACAGATATAAAGGTTCTTTAAAACATTCACAAATACAAAAAATATATAGGAATAAAATGGACATTTTAGGATATGATTGTAGTTTTGAGCCCTTGTTTATACTCCAGTGGAACTGTGTTCTTCCTACTTTATTTTATAATTTTTTTTATTTTTTATTTTTATTTTTTCAACTTTTATTTAATAAATATAAATTTCCAGAGTGTCTTGGCTTTCCATGCCTGAAATACTCTCATGGCTTTTCAGCCAGATCCAAATGCCTTTAGGGCTGATTCTGAGGCCAGAGTGCTGTTTAGGACATCTGCCATTCTATGAGTCTGCTGAGTGTCTCACTTCCCATGTTGGATCACTCTCCCCTTTATTTATTCTATCGGTTAGTGTTAGCAGGTACTAGACTTGTTTATGTGCTCCCTTTGACTCTTAGTCCTATCATTATGATCAATTGTGAACTGAAATTGATCACTTGGAATAGTGAGATGGCATTGGTACATGCCACCTTGATGGGATTGAATTGGAATCCCCTGGTATGTTTCTAACTCTACCATTTGGGGCAAGTCAGCTTGAGCATGTCCCAAATTATACATCTCTTCCTTCTCTTATTCCCACTCTTATGTTTAACAGGGATCACATTTCAGTTAATTTTCAACACTTAAGAATAACTGTGTATTAATTACAGAATTAAACCAGTCATATTAAGTAGAACAGACAAAAAAACTACTAAGAGGGATAATGCATTATGAGATCCCAGTGGAAAGAACAGGTCTTCAAAGAAGAAGGTACCTTTCTCTGAAGGGAAGAGAGAACCTCCACTTTGACTATGACCTTGTCTAAACAAGATAAGAATCGGAGAACTCAGAGGGCTTCCATAGCCTTGGAAACTCATGACTGGAGCATAGGGAGATTACTGATGCCATAGACAGGAGTGTCAATTTGTTAAGTCAACAACAGGAGTCACTGTGCACTTACTCCTCATGTAGGATCTCTGTCCTTAATGTGCTATGCATTGAGATTTAATGCTATAACGAGTACTCAAACAATATATTTCACTTTGTGTTTCTATGGGGGTGCAAACTGTTGAAATCTTTACTTAATGCATACTAAACTGATCCTCTGTAAAAAAAAAAAAAAAGAAATTATCAACTCCCAACTTGACTCTCACTGGGATTAAACATGACAATAGGTCTGATCTGATTTCATCATCATTTAAAAGAAATCATCTATTATTTTTCACTTTATGTTTCTGTGTGGGAGCAAACTGTTGAAATCCTTACTTAATGTATACTAAGCTGATCTTCTGTATATTAAGATAATCGAAAATGAATCTTGATGTGAATGGAAGGGGAGAGGGAGTGGGAAAGGGGAGGGTTGTGGGTGGGAGGGACGGTATGGGGGGGAAGCCATTGTAATCCATAAATCGTACTTTGGAAATTTATATTCATTAAATAAAAGTTAAAAATAAATAAATAAATAAATAAATATAAATTTCCAAAGTTCAACTTTTGAATTATAGTGGCTTCCCCCCCACAACCTTCCTCCCACCTGCAACCATACCATCCCCCACTCCCTCTCCCATCCCATTCTTCATCAATATTCATTTTCAATTATCTTTATATACAGAAGATCAATGTAGTATATACTAAGATTTCAACTGACTGCACCCATGTAGACACACAAAGTATAGAGTACTGTTTGAGTAGTAGTTTTACCGTTAATTCACATAGTACAACATATTAAGGACAGAGATCCTACATGGGGAGCAGGTACACAGTGACTCCTGCTGTTGATTTAACAATTGACACTCCTATTTATTTTACTCTGAATATTATGACCAGTGGTGAATTAAGCCTATGAATTTAGAGTGGATTAAAACTATGTCTTTGTAAAAACCGATGAAGTGAGCGGAGGGAGGAAAGGGGATTGAGGGCGAGCAGGGCAACCAGGGAAGTGTGGTTGTCTCCTTGGAATTGTCCCCATGAGTGCATAGAATCTGTTCTCTTTATACTAATACATTTTTTAATTCATGGAAACATGAAATAAAAGATGAGTTTATTTTGGTGTAAAAAAACTCAGTACCTGTGCATAGTTTTCCCATAATATACATTTTCACAAACTTTCTGAAGACTCCTTGATTGAAGCAAAGACAGGGGTGGAAGAAAGCTGGAAAATAAATGGAGCTGCAAGTCTAGAGGACTAAAGATCTTATCCAGTGGGAGTCATTAACAATTTTGGCACAGATCGATACTATGCTGAAGAAAACTAATGATATTTGACAAAAACAGTGGTATCCAAATAGTAGAGGAGGAGAAGAGAGAGAAAGAATTAAGTTACTTCGTTTTTGAATCTGGGTCATAAGAAAAATATCATTGACAGAGATGTTACACAAAGATCCGTCATCCCCACACAAAACTGTGCATGTTTTCATTTGAGGCTGTCTACATACAATTCAGATTCAATTAATAAGAAGATGCTTGTCAAACTCTAAACTTAACTAAGTTCACTTAACCCAACTATGTGACTGACATTCTTACTTGTATGTCTAAACAGCTTGTAAGTTTTAATTCTGACCAACAGAGGTTTAAACTTCCAGCCCCAGCCTATTATTTCCTGATGCTTCTCCATGCCTGTAAGTACAATTACTATTTGCCCAATCCCCAAAGTGAAAAATCTAGAGTCAATCTTCACACTTCTATTTCCTTCACCTCCGCCCCTTAATTACTTCTATCAAATTCATCAACAAATGCTTTAGATGGCACCTGAAAAATATATTCCACATCTGTTCACTTTTCTTAATTTTCAACCATCTTCATCCTAAGTCACAGCTATCTTTAGCCTTCATTGTTGCAAAGTTCTCCGGTTGGTTATTCCTATTCAACTTTGTTCCTCCATGATACTATGAAAATATGAAACCGATTATTTCAACTTCTCACAATACCCTCCTTGTGCACTTTGAATAAAATCTAAATTGTCACCCTGGCCCGTTAGGTCCTGTTTGATCTGACACTGTTCTTTCCATGACTTCTCACTCTTTGACCCATCATTCTCAATGCTCTTCCACATAGCCCTTCTAGAACAGGCTAAGATCTTGCCCTCCTTGGCCTGCATGCTAGAGTTCTCTGCCGCCAGACCTCTGTGGAGCTGGTCTTCACAAGTCACTTAGTCTCAGCTCAAATATCATCTTACTAGCATTCACTTATAAGCAGCTCTATCATAACCCCCCAACATCTCCTTCCCTGTCCCCATCACTTTCTATTATAACACTTTATTTTTATGTTATAGCTTGCATTACTAATCTCATCTATTTGGTTATTTGTTAGTTGCTGCCTCCTAACCCCAGTGCTATCTCATGAAGGAGAAATCTGTCCAGTTTACCCCCTCTGTGCCTTCAGCAGTGTCTGGCATGCAGTTAGGAATCATTAAATAGCTATTAAATGAGCAGATGAACAAAGTCCCTATTGTATAAATCAAGAAAATTCTGGCTATAAAAATCCCCGTTATGTGCTAAGCTCAAGGAGGGGAGAATATAAGAGGAAAGGCATGCTTTTCTGCAAGAGCCGTTGGAGAGCCAGAGATTTCCCCCTCACAGTGGAAAACTTATTACCATGAAGGAAAACAAATAAAGGTTAAATTGTAGGAAATACTTGGAGATATTTGTGGACAGTAATGCACCCATTCCATGGGCTCGGTGAGCCTGTAAATAATCACAGGAAGCCCACACCACATCCTGGCTGATGTGTTGCTGTTTTCTATAGAATGGGGGAAAAATCAGCTTGTGGTCTATTGCAGCAGAACTAGTGGCTTGAGAGACAGCAGGGTTGATGTTTCCCAGTGTGGCAGCCTCTCTCACCCTCAGCTCCCAAAGGGCAGAGACCAAGGACCACATAACCACCAAAACCAGTGCTCTGACTTCTGGAGAATTTGCAGGCTCCACAGTGAGTAATGAGTTAGGCCTGGCAGATTACATGTTGCCCCCAAGATGAAGAAAAACAGAACAGGGATGGATGAGTGCCTGTGGGAAAAGAAGGGTATCAGCTCTCACACAAACCGGCATGCTCTGCGTGTCTGGCTTAAACAGAAAATCTGGCAGCAAGAAAGGGATCTGAAGGAAGCAAAAAACTAGCAGGCGATCTCCTCCCATCTCGTGTAACTTTCTGATGAGAGACTAAAATGCTGCTACCAGATGTGTCATGTGATGGTATTAATTATCTCATCCTTCGATAATCAAGAGGGAATCAATTTATACCATCATGAGTGTGAGGCCACTGCAGAGAAAGCCGTCTGTTGTAGTAATTAGCAGCCCAAGCTCTGCATTCCAGGCAGACATGGACTCAAATTTTCATCATTTGGGGCCATAATACCTTTTACAATGGTGATGTTTTGCTAGTTCTCTATAAGAAAATGGGAAGAATATAGACAGTTCATAAAAAATGTTTAATTTAGCACCTGGATTATAGAGCTTTCCATAAAAATAGTGAAATATATGCTAAATATAAAATTACCATTCTAGTAACCAATTTATGCTTATTTTTTCCTTCCAAAGTACAAATTAAGTGATTCTAAATTGAACATAAATTTGTCCACATAGTCTATCAAGGGGCCAGTGTTGTGGCATAGCAGGTTAAGCCACTGCCTATGATGCCTGCAGCCCATGTGAATACTGTTCAAGTACTGACTGCTCCACGTTCAATCCAGCCCCTTGGAAAGCAGCAGAATATTGCCCAGGTGCTTGGGCCACTGCTACCCAGGTGGGAAACCCAGATGGAGTTTCAGAATCCTGGCTTCTGCCTGGACCAAGCTTTGACCATTGCATGAGCCAGTAAATGGAAGATCTATGTCTCTCTATCTCTTCCTTTCTTTCTGTAATTCTGCATTTAAAATAAACAAATAAATATTTTTTAAAATAAAAATGAGCCTGATATTCTGAATTTGAAAGAAATCAAGAAGTTTTAAAAAGTAATTGTGGCCGGCGCCGCAGCTCACTAGGCTAATCCTCCACCTAGCGGCGCTGGCACACCGGGTTCTAGTCCCAGTCGGGGCGCTGGATTCTGTCCCGGTTGCCCCTCTTCCAGGCCAGCTCTCTGCTGTGGCCAGGGAGTGCAGTGGAGGATGGCCCAAGTGTTTGGGCCCTGCACCCCATGGGAGACCAGGATAAGTACCTGGCTCCTGCCTTCGGATCAGCGTGGTGCACCGGCCACAGCGCACCGGCCACGGCAGCCATTGGAGGGTGAACCAATGGCAAAGGAAGACCTTTCTCTCTGTCTCTCTCTCTCACTGTCCACTCTGCCTGTCCAAAAAAAAAAAAGTAATTGTTCTATATTTAAAATATATGTATATCTAGGAAAAGAAGGAAGAAATAAGAAAACTTCAAAACAGTGTTGGAGATCTATGGGATACTACCAAACAACCCAACATATGGGTTTTAGCATTTCCAGAAGGTGTGGAAAGAGAGAAGGGACTAGAAAGCCTATTTAGTGATATAGTTACAGAAAACTTCCCTAATTTGGAGAAATAAAGGAATGCCCAAGTACAGGAAGCACATAGAACTCCTAACAGACATGAGTAGAAAAAATCTTCACTACAACATGCTGTAGTCAAACCTTTGCACAGTAAAACATAAAGAAAAGATTCGAAAATATGCATGACAGAAATGTGAGATTATTTTCAGAGGATCTCCAATTATATTCACAGCTGACTTCTCATCAGAAACCCTACAGGTTAGAAGAGAATGGAATGACATTATTCAAGTCTTAGGAGAAAAAAAACTGTCAACCCAGAATACTGTACCCAGAAAAGCTCTCATTTATGAATGAAGGTGAAATAAAGACTTTCTATAACAAACAGAAATTGAAAGAATTTGTCACCACTTGTCCATCTTACAAAAGATGCTTAAGGATGTGCTACACACAGAAACACAGAAACATGGTCATCACTATGAAAGAAGGTGAAGACAGAAAGTCTCCCAATAAAAGTAAAAAGGGAATCCAAAGAAAACTATAGGAATAGTTATGGGAAAATGGAAGGGCAAAGTCCTTACTTATCAATAGTCACCTTGAATGTAAATGGCCTCAACTCTCCAATTAAAACATACAGACTGGCTGAATGGATTGAAAAATAAAACATCTTTTTACTGCCTACAAGAAACACAACTCATCAACAAAGATACTCGCAGAAAGTGAAAGGATGGAAAAAGATAATTCATGCTAACAGAAACCAAAAAAGAGCTGGAATAGCCATCCTACTATCAGACAAAATAGACTTTAACACAAAAACTGTTAAACGAAACAAAGATGGACATTACATAATGATTAAGTGATCAACTCAATAGGTATATGTGCTATTATAAATGTGTATGCACCTAATTAGAGGGCACTTGGCTATTAAAAGAAATGTTAATGAAGCTAAAGGGAGACATAGACTCAAATACAATAGTAATGGGGGACCTCAATTCCCTACTTTTATCAATGGACAGATCAACCAGACAGAAAATCAGCAAAGAAACAACAGAGTTAATTGACACTAAAGATCACATGGACCTAACAGATACCTACAGAAGTTTCCATCCTACAGTTGAAGAATACACATTCTTTTCACCAGTACATGGAACATTCTCTAGGAATGACCACAGACTAAGCCATAAAGCAAGTCTCAGCAAATTCAAAAAATTAAAAATCATACCAGATATCTTCTCTACCACAATGGAATAAATCTGGAATTCAACACTCAGGAATCCCTAGGACATATGCAAACACATGGAGACTGAACAACATGTTCCTAAGTGAATAGTGGGTCATTAAGGAAATTAAAAGGTAAATCAAAACATTTCTGGAAATAAATAAAGACAATACAACATATCAAAACTTATTGGATACAGCAAAAGCAGTGTTAAGCGGAAAGTTTATAGCAATTGGTGCCTACATCAAGAAATTGCAAAAGGCACCAAATAAATGAGCTATCAGTTCATCTCAAGAACCTAGAAAAGTAACAGCATAGCAAACCCAAAACTAGTAGGAGAAAATAAATACTTAAAATTAGAGAATACATAAATGAAATTGAAAACAAACAAAAAAAATACAGAAGATGATCAAAACAAACATCTGGTTTGTTGAAAAAAATAAACAAAATTGACACACTATTGACACAACCAACCCAAAAACAGAGGGAGAAGACCCAAATCAATAAAATTATAGATGAAAAAGGAAATGTAACAGACACCAAGGAAATAAAAAGAATCATCAGAATTAGTACAAAAAGCTGTATGCCAAGTAACCAGAAAATCTAGAAGAAATGGATAGATACCTGGACACATACAAACTACCTAAATTGAGCCATGAAGACATAGAAAACCTAAACAGATGAATAACCAATATAGAAATTGAATCAGTAATAAAGAACACCACCCCCCAACAAAGAAAAGCCCAGGACTGAATGGCCTTACTGATGAATTCTACCAAATATTTAAAGAACTATTTCCAATTCTTCTCAAGCTATTCAAAACAATTGCAAGGGAGCGAATCCTCCCAAATGCTTTCTATGAAGCCAGCATCGCCTAAATTCCTAAACCTGAAAAAGATACAGCAGAGAAAGAGAACTACAGACCAATTTCCCTGATAAAAATATATGCAAAAGTCCTAAACAAAATACTAGACAATCAAATCTAACAACACATCAGAAAGATTAATCACATGGGCCAAGTGGGATTTATCCCTGGTATTCGGGGATTGTTCAATATTTGTAAATCAAACAATGTGATAAATCACATTAACAAACTGAAGAACAAAAATCATATGATTATCTCAACAGATGCCATGAAAGCATTTTATTACAACACTCTTTGATGATAAAAAATCTAAGCAAATTGGGTATAGAAGGAACATTCCTCAACACAATCAAGGCAATTTATGAAGAATCCATGGCCAGCTCCCTATTGAATGGGGAAAAGTTGGAAGCACTCCCATTGAGATCTGGAACTAGACAAGGATGACCATTCTCACCATTGCTATTCATTATAGTTCTGGAAGTCTTATCCAGAGCCATTAGGCAGGAAAAAGAAATCAAAGGGATACAAATTGGGAAGGAGGAAGTCAAACTATTCCTATTTGCAGATGACAGGACTCCATATATAGGGGATCAAAAAGATTCGACTAAGAGACTTAGGAAGCAATAGAAGAGTTTGGCAAAGTGATGAGATACAAAATAAACACAAATTCAACAACCTCAATGCCATGCCTGAGAAAAAATTTCTTAGATAAAAAAGATATCAAATATTTGGACTAAATTTAACCAAGGAAGTCAAAGATTTCTATGATGAGAGGCACAAAACATTAAAGAAAGAAATAGAAGAAGATACAGATACAAAAAATGAAAAAAAATCTCCTTGTTCAAGGATTAGAGGAATGAATATCATCAAAATATCCATACTAACTTGTTGAAGTGAAATGGACACTATGAGAAACAGTGACTTGATCAGCTCTTGTCCTTGACGGTTGATGTACAATCTAATACTTTATCTATTTTAGTATTTTATTTGTTCTAGTACCATTGGTTGAACTCTGTAATTAACACACAATTATTCTTGGGGTTTAAATTTTAACTGAAAAGCGATCACTGTTAGGAACTTGGGAAACATTATGCTGAGTGAAATAAGCCAATCCCAAAGGGACAAATACCACATGTTCTCCCTGATAGGTGACAACTAACTGAGCACCAAAAAGGAAACCTGTTAAAGTGAAATGAACACTATGAGAAATGGTGACTTGATCAGCCCTCGCCCTGACTGTTGATGAACAACTTAATACGTTATCCCTCTTAGTATTTTTTTGTTTGTTCTACTTAATACTTTTGGTTGAATACTGTAATCAATACATAATTCTTCTTAAGTGCTGAAACTTAACTGAAAAGTGATCACTGTTAAATATAAGAGTGGAAATAAGAGAGGGATGAGATGTGCAATTCAGGACATGCTCAAGCTGACTTGCCCCCAACGATAGAGTTAGAAATATACCAGGGGATTCCAATTCAATCCCATCAAGGTGGCATGTGCCAATGCCATCTCACTAGTCCCAGTGATCAATTTCTGTTCACAACTGATCATAATGATAGGACTAAGAACCAAAGGGATCACATAAACAAGAATCGTGTCTGCAAATACTAGCTGATAGAATAAAAAAGGGAGAGAACGATCCAACATGGGAAGTGGGATACACAGCAGACCCATAGAAGGGCAGACGTCCTAAACAGCACTCTGGTCTCAGAATCAGCCCTTAAGGCATGCGGATCTGGCTGAAAAGCCCAAGAGAGTATTTTAGGCATGTAAAGCCAAGACACTCTGGAAAAAAAAAAGAGTTAAATGAAAGATCTCTGTGAGTGAGATCCCAGTGGAAAGAACAGGTCATCAAAGAAGCATGAACTTTTCTCTGAAGGGAGGAGAGAACTTCCACTTTAACCATAGCCTTGTCTAAATATGACCAGAGTCGGTGAAATCAGGGGGCTTCCATAGCCTTGGCAGCTCATGACAAGAGCCTAGGGTGACTACTGATGCCATAAACAAGAGTGTCAATTTGTTAAGTCAACAACAGGAGTCACTGTGCACTTACTCCTCATGTAGAATCTCTGTCCTTAGTGTGCTGCACATTGAGATTTAATGCTATAACTAGTACTCAAACAGTATTTTTCACTTTATGTTTCTGTGTGGGAGCAAACTGTTGAAATCTTTACTTGATGTATGCTAAACTGATCTTCTGTATATAAAGAGAATCGAAAATGAATCTTGATGTGAATGGAAGGGGAGAGGGAGTGGGAAAGGGGAGGGTTGCAGGTGGGAGGGACGGTATGGGGGGGAAGCCATTGTAATCCATAAGCTGTACTTTGGAAATTTATATTCATTAAATAAAATTTAAAAAATATCCATACTATCGAAAGCATTTTATAAATTAAATGTGATACCAATCAAAATATCAATGACATTATTCTCAGATAGAGAAAAAATTATATTGAAAATTATATGAAAACACATAAAGGAATCTTATACAACGAAAACAAACCTGGAGGGCATTTCATACCAGATTTCTACACATACTACAGGGCAGTTATAATCGAAACAGCCTGGTACTGGCACAAAAAGATGGATATACCAACAGAACAGGATAGAAATTCAAGAAATCAATCCATGCATCTACAACCAACTAATCTTTGACAAATGAGCTAAAATCCATCCCTGGAGCAAAGACAGTCTCTTCAACAAATGGTACTGGAAAAACTGGATCTCCACATGCAGAAGTATGAAGCAAGAGCCCTACCTTACACTTCACACAAAAAATCCACTCAAAATGGATTAAAGACCTAAATCTATGACCAGATACCATCAAATTATTAGAGAACATTGTGAAACCCTGCAAGACAATGGCATAAGCAAACAGTTCTTGGAAAAGACCCCAGTGCCACAGGCAATCAAAGTCAAAATAGACAAATGGGATTACATCAAATTGAGAAGTTTCTGTATGACAAAAGAAATACTCAGCAAAGATAAGAGGCAACTGACAGAGTGAAAGAAATTTTTTGCAAATTATGCAACTGATAAAGGTTTAATGATAAGAATATATAAAGACATCAAGAAACTCAATAACAAAACAAATTACCTGTTTAAGAAATAGGCAGAAGACTTAAACAGGCATCATTCAAAAGAGGAAATCCATATGGCCAACAGACACATAAAAAATGCTCAGGATCACTAGTCATCAGATAAATGCAAATCAAACCACAATGAGGTTTCACCTCACCCCTGTTAGAATGGCTTTTATACAGAAATCATAAAGTGCTGGCAAGGAAGTGGTAGGAATGTAAACTGGTGCAGCCACTATGGAATACACTATGGAGATATCTCAGAAATATGAATATAGACCTACCATATGACATTGCCATCCTACTCCTGGGAATTCACTCAAGGGAAATGAAATCAGCATATGAGAGTTAACTATACCCCCATTTTTATTACAGCTCAATTCACAATGGCTAATATATGGAATCAACCCAAATGTCCAATAACTGAAGACTAGATAAAGAAATTATGGGATATGTACTCCATGGACTACTACAAAACAGAAAAAAAAAAACTGAAAAGAGGTTGTTTGCAACAAAGTGAATGAAACTAGAAAACATACTTAGTGAAATAGGCCAGTCCCAAAATGACAAATACCATATGTTCTCCCTGACCTGAAATACCAAATAGAGCATCTAAAAGGCAATCTATAGAAGTGAAATTGACACTTTAGAAGCAATGGTTTGAACAACCCTTGTCTCAACTATTGAAGAAAAGCTTTTTTCATACTATTAAACTCTTTACTTATGATAGAGCTAATCGTCTGTGTATAAAATTAAATGAAAATAGATCTTAGTACAATAATAAGAATGAGAATAGGAGAGGGAGGAGGAAGATGGTTGGGAGAGTGTTGGGAGGGCAGCTATGGTGGGAAGAATCATCATGTTCCTAAAGTTTAATTATGAATGGAGGAGCTCCAAGATGGCAGAATAGGGAGGGAGCACACTGATAGTCCGAAAAAGATAGTTTAATAAAAGTGGAGATACTGTAGTCTCAGCTAAGAGTTAGGGAAAAAACTGCAGAAGAAACTCTTCTGTAACTAGTGGGACATGGTGGACCCATGTGGAGGGCATGCGCACCCATGGCTTGGGACCCCAGCCAGCGAGTCTACTTACCAGTGCTAGAAAGGGAGGTGAGGTGAAACCACAGTGGCCTGAGACACTGCCAGGAAAGTGACAGGAAGAGCCTAGAGGAAATGGGGCTTGAAGCCCCATAGGGGAAAGTTCACCAGCCTAACTAGAGGAGAGAAAAAAATAACAATAATAAAAGGGACTGGTATGGACATGATTCTCTCTCTCCACTCTCCTTACAAAGGTGGGGGAAAAATACAGCAGGCACCATTATGGATGTACATTTACAGCTGAGCCAGCTCAGGGCTGTGCCTGCCCTCAACCAAGCAGAAAAACCTGACTCTGGTGGGGAGAAATAACAGAAGCTTAAGACCTAATGAATTTGTGGAGCTTATGAACTGGGACTGTGGAAAAAAAATGAAGGTGTGTGGGAGAACTAACGGTGTGCCTGCGAATGAGCACTCTCCTTGGGAGATGCCACAAACTTGGTAACCTTGGCAACCCATTGGGAGATTGCAGGGGAATCTGAGTGTACACTGAGGACTGCACAGATCCTTTGTGTGGTCCTTGGGACAGAGCAGACAAATATGATACCCACCGGGGATAGTGCTCAGGCACTAATTGCCATCAAGAAGAGCTCAGCTGAGTGGAATTACTTCCCTTCTGAATAAGAGAGAGAGAGAGAAAGAGAGAGAGAGGAGATTTACCTCGCCAAAACTGGGTGTATCACCTTAGGCACACCCTTAACTTTGAAGAACTGAACAGAGCTCTCTGGCCACACCCACCACAAGCCTCTAGAGATTCACCAAAACAGACAGTCCACTTAATCTAGAGTCATAGTATAATGAGAAAAGCCACCACAGTGAGGAAAAAAAAAGAAACCAAAGAATATCTCCACAATGCAAAAAAACAAATGCAGAAACCGAGGAAACAAGAACAAGGAAGACATCATGATGCCCACAAATGAACATGACACCCCAATACAAGATTAGGAAGATGATGAGATAGAAGAAATGCAAGATACAGATTTCAAAAAATTTATGATAAGAACATTTATAAGTTGTCAACAACAAATGCATGAACTACAGAAATCCATACTGGACAGGACAGAAAATGTTTCTTGTGAAAATGAAATCGTAGGGAGGAATCAAAATGAAATGAAGAATCTAGTAGAACATGAAATTGTGCTATTGAAGAGAAATCAAAATAAAATTAAGAATTCAATAGAACAAATGACAACACTTTTGAGAGCCATAAAAGCAGAATCAGTGAGAAGGAAGAGATAGTATTGGACTTAGAAGACAGAGCACAGGAAAGTATACAAACCAAAGAAAAGAAGAGGAAATTAGAAATCTAAAAGTATTGTTGGACATCTACAGGATATTATTAAAAAACCCAACTTTCGGGTTCTAGGAGTTCCTGAAGGCATGGAGAGGGAGAAAGGATTAGAAGGTCTTTCCAGCGAGATGCAAACAGAAAACTTCCTGGATTTGGAGAAGGACAGAGACATCCAAGTACAGGAAGCACATAGAACCTCCAATAAACATGACCAAAAGAGAACCTCACCACGACACATTGTAATCAAACTCACCACAGTGAAACATAAAGAAAAGATTCTAAGATGTGCAAGAGAGAAACGTCAGATTACTCTCAAAAGATCTCCAATTAGACTCACAGCAGACTTCTCATCAGAAACCCTATAGGCTAGGAGGGAATGGTGGTATAGCCAAATTACTAAGAGAAAAGAACTGCTTGCCCAGAATCTTATATCCAGCAAAGCTCTCATTTGTGAATGAAAGTGAAATAAAGACCTTTCATAGCAAACAGAAATGGAAAGAATTTGTCGCAACTCATCCAGCCCTGCAAAAGATGCTTAAAGATGTATTACACACAGAAACAAACAAACACAGCCATCAATACGAAAGAAGGTAAAGGAAGAAAACCTCACAGTAAAAGATCACATGAAGTTTAAAGCATATATTAGAAAATATCTTTGGGAAAATGGCAGGGCAAAGTTACTACTTACCAATAGTGACATTGAATATTAATGGCCTCAACTCACCAGTTAAAAGACACAGATTGGCTGAATGGATTAAAAGCCAAAACCAATCTATTTGCTGCTTACAAAAAATACATCTTTCCAACAAAGATGCATGCAGACTGAAAGTGAAAGGTTGGAAAAAGATATTCCATGCCAACAGAAATGAAAATAGAGCAGGTGTAGCCATCTTAATATCAGACAAAATAAACTTTAACACAAAAACTCTGAAGAGGGACAAAGAGGGGCACTATATAATGATTAAAGGAACAATTCCACAGGAAGATGTAACTATTATAAATGTATATGCACCTAATTACAGGGCACTGGTTTATTTAAAAGGGACTTAAAGGGAGACTTAGACTCCAATACGATCGTATTGGGGGACTTCGATAGTCCACTTTCAGAAATAGACAGGTCAACTGGACAGAAGATCAACAAGGACACAGCAGATCAATCAACACTATACACCAAATGGATCTAACAGATAGCTGCAGAACTTTTAATCCTACACTTAAAGAATTTACATTCTTGGCTGGCGCCATGGCTCAATAGGATAATCCTCCACCTGCGGCTCTGGCACTCCGGGTTCTAGTCCCGGTCGGGTGCCGGATTCTGTCCTAGTTGACCCTCTTCCAGTCCAGCTCTCTGCTGTGGCCTGAAAGTGCACTGGAGGATGGCCCAAGTCCTTGGGGCCTGCACCATATGGGAGACCAGGAGAAGCACCTGGCTCCCAGCTTCGGATCAGTGTGGTGCACCAGCTGCAGTGTGCCAGCCACAGCAGCCATTGGAGTGTGAACCAACAGTAAAGGAAGACCTTTCTCTCTGTCTCTCTCTCACTGTCCACTCTGTCTGTCAAAAATAAATTTAAAAAAAAAATTTACATTCTTCACAGCAGTACAAGGAACCTACTCTAGGGTTGACCACATATTAGGCCATAAAGCAAGTCTCAGCATTTCAAAAGAATTGAAATCATAACATGTAGTTTGTCAGAGCAAAGTGGAATGAAGCTGGAAATAAGCAATTCAGGAATCCCTAGAGCATATGCAAACACATGGATATTGAACAACATGCTCCTGAATGAACACTGGGTCATAGAATAAATCAAAAGAGAAATAAAAAACTTTCTGGAAATAAATGAGGATAACAACACAACATATCAAAACTTAAGAGATACAGCAAAAGCAGTGTTGAGAGGAAACTTTATAGCAATAGGTGCCTACATCAAGAAATTGGAAAGGAACCAAATAAATGAGCCATCAATGCATCTCAAGGATCTAGAAAAACTGTAACAAACCAGACCCAAAACTAGTAGGAGAAGAGAAATAATTAAAATTAGAGAAGAAATGAACAAAATTGAATCCAAAAAAAGACATTACAAATGATCAAATGAAGAGCTGGTTTTTGAAAAAAATAAACAAATTGACACACCACTGGCCTAACTAACTAAAAAAAGAAGAGAAAATACACAAATCAATAAAATCAGAAATGAAAAAGGAATTGTAACAACAGACACCACAGAAATAAAAAGAATCATGAGAAATTACTACAAAGAGTTGTATGCCAGCAAACTGGGAAATCTATCAGAAATGGATAGATTCCTGGACATATACAACCTACCTAAATTGAAGCAGGAAGACATAGAAAACCTAACCAGACCCATAACTGAGACAGAAATAGAATCAGTAATAAAGGCCCTCCCAACAAAGAAAAGCCCAGAACCAGATGGATTCACTGCTGAATTCTACGAGACATTTAAAGAAGAACTACCTCTAGCTCACAATACCAGATTTCAGGACATACTACAGGGCAGTTGTAATCAAAATAGCATGGTACTGGTACAGAAACAGATGGATACCAATGTAACAGGATAGAAACACCAGAAATCAGTCCAAATATCTACAGCCAACTTTATTTGATCAAGGATTCAAAACCAATTCCTGGAGCAAGGACAGTCTATACAACAAATAGTACTGGGAAAACTGGATTTCCACGTGCAGAAGCATGAAGCAACCCCTACCTTACACCTTACACAAATATTCATTCAACATGGATTAAAGACCTAAATCTACAACCCAACACCATCAAATTATTAGAGATAATTGGAAAAACCCTGCAAGATATAAACACTGGCAAAGACTTCTTTTTTTTTAACATTTATTTAGTAAATATAAATTTCCAAAGTACAGTTTATGGAATACAATGGCTTCCCTCCCCAATAATTTCCCTCCCATTCGCACCCCTCAAAACTCCCACTCCCTCTCCAATTCCATTCACATCAAGATTCATTTTCAATTATCTTTATATACAGAAAATTGATTTAGTATATATTAAGTAAAGATTTCATCAGTTTGCACCCACACAGAAACACAAAATATAAAATACTGTTTCAGTACTAGTTATAGCATTACTTCACATTGGACACCACATTAAGGACAGATCCCACATGAGAAGTAAGTACACAGTGACTACTGTTGTTGACTTAACAATTTGACACTCTTGTTTATGGCATCAGTAATTTCCCTAGGCTCTAGTCATGAGTTGCCAAGGCTATGGAAGCCTTTTGAGTTCGCCGACTTCGATCTTATTCCAACAGGGTCATAGTCAAAATGGAAGTTCTCTCTCCCCTTCAGAGAAAGGTACCTCCTTCTTTGATGACCCGTTCTTTCCACTGGGATCTCACTCACAGAGATCTTTCATTTAGGTCTTTTTTTTCCAGAGTGTCTTGACTTTCCATGCCTAAAATACTCTCATGGGCTCTTCAGCCATATCCGAATGCCTTAAGAGCTGATTATGAGGCCAGAGTGCTTTTTAGGACATCTACCATTCTATGAGTCTGCTGTGTATCCTGCTTCCCATGATGGATCATTCTCTCCCTTTTTGATTCTATCAGTTAGTATTAGTAGCCACTAGTCTTGTTTGTGTGATCTCTTTGACTCTTAGACCTATCAGTGTGATCAACTGTGAACTGAAATTGATCACTTGGACTAGTGAGATGGCATTGGTACATGCCACCTTGATGGGATTGAATTGGGCAAAGACTTCTTGGAAAAGACTCCAGAATCACAGGCAGTCAAAACCAAAATTAATATTTTGGATTGCGTCAAATTGAGAAGTTTCTGTACTTCAAAAGAAATAGTCAGGAAAGTGAAGAGGCAACTGACAGAATGGGAAAACATATTTGCAAACTATGCAGCCAATAAAAGATTAATAGCCAGAGTCTACAAAAAATCCAGGAACTTCACATCAACATAACCAACAACCCACTCAAGAGATGGGCAAAGGACCTCAATAGACATTTTTCAAAAGAGGAAATCCAAATGGCCAACAGACACATGAAAAAATGTTCAGGGTCACTAGCAATCAGGGAAATGCAAATCAAAACCACAATGAGGTTTCACCTCACCCCGGTTAGAATGGCTCACATTCAGAAATCTACCAACAAAAGATGCTGGCGAGGATGTGGGGAAAAAGGGACACTAACCCACTGTTGGTGGGAATGCAAACTGGTCAAGCCACTATGGAAGTCAGTCTGGAAATTCCTTAGAAACCTGAATATAACCCTACCATACAACCCTAGCCATCCCACTCCTTGGAATTTACCCATAGGACATTAAATTGGCAAACAAAAAAATGCTGCCTGCACCTCAATGTTTATTGCAGCTCAATTCACAATACCTAAGTCCTGGAATCAGCCCAAATGCCCATCAACAGTAGACTGGATAAAGAAACTATGGGCTATGTACTCTATAGAATACTATACAGAAGTAAAAATAAATAAATAAATAAATAAATAAATAAATAAAACAATGAAATCCGGTCATTTGCAAACAGATGGAGGAATCTGGAAAACATTATGCTGAGTGAAATAAGCCAGTCCCAAAGGGACAAATATCATATGTTCTCCCTGATCAGTGACAACTAACTGAGAACCTAAAAGGAAATCTGTTGAAGTAAAAGAGACACTATGAGAAACAATGACTTGATTAGCCCTTGTCCTGACTGTTGAGGAACAACTTAATACTTCACCCCTTTTAGTATTTTTTTGTTCTACTTAATACTAATGCTTGAACTCTTTAATTATACACAATTATTCTTAGGAGTTTAAATTTAACTGAAAAATGATCCCTGTTAAATATAAGAGTGGGGATAAGAGAAGGAGAAGATGTACAGTTCAGCACATGCTCAATAGGACTTGCCCCAAACAAAAGAGTTAGAAACTTGCCAGGTCTTTCCAATTCAGTCCCATTAAGGTGGCATGTACCAATGCCATCTCACTAGTCCAAGTGATCAATTTCTGTTCACAACTGATCATAACAATAGGACTAAGAGTTAAAGGGATCACACAAGCAAGACTAGTGTCTGCTAATACTAACTGACAGAATAAAAAGGGAGAGAACGATCCAACATGGGAAGTGGGATACACAGCAGACCCATAGAAGGGCAGACGTCCTAAACAGCACTCTGGCCTCAGAATCAGCCCTTAAGGCATGCGGATCTGGCTGAAAAGCCCAAGAGAGTATTTTAGGCATGTAAAGCCAAGACACTCTGGAAAAAAAAAGAGTTAAATGAAAGATCTCTGTGAGTGAGATCCCAGTGGAAAGAACAGGTCATCAAAGAAGCATGAACTTTTCTCTGAAGGGAGGAGAGAGCTTCCACTTTGACTTTGGCCTTGACTAAATAAGATTGGAGTTGGCGAACTCAAAAGGCTTCCATAGCCTTGGCAGCTCATGACAAGAGCCTAACGTAATTACTGATGCCATAAACAAGTGTCAATCGTTAAATCAACAACAAGAGTCACTGTGTACTTACTCCCCATGTAAGATCTCTTTCCTTAATATATTGTACTATGTGAATTAATGGCATAACTTGTACTCAAACAGTACTTTACACTTTGTGTTTCTGTGTGGGTGCAAAGTGATGAAATCTTTACTTAATATATACTAAATCGATCTTCTGTATATAAAGATAATTGAAAATGAATCTTGATGTGAATGTGATGGGAGTGGATTGGGAGATTGGATGTTTGTGGGTGGGAGGGAGGTTATGAGGGAAAAAGCCACTGTAATCCTAAAGCTATATTTCGTAAATTTACATTTATTAAATAAAAGTTTAAAAAATAAAATAAAATAAAGAAGTTGTAATTATGAAATGTATGAGTTTATATTCCTTAAAAAAAAAAGCTTACTGAGAAAAAAAAAAAGAAACCCACACTCCCCAGTATCACTAAGATTTGAAGAATTTAAATTGTAAGGGTAATAATTAAATAGTAATCCATTAGTTAATGTGTATTTACTCATTTTAGAATTAATATAGAAAACTTAGCTGGCGCCGCGGCTCACTAGGCTAATCCTCCGCCTAGCGGCACTGGCACACCGGGTTCTAGTCCCGGTCAGGGCGCCGGATTCTGTCCCGGTTGCCCCTCTTCCAGGCCAGCTCTCTGCTGTGGCCAGGGAGTGCAGTGGAGGATGGCCCAGGTGCTTGGGCCCTGCACCCCATGGGAGACCAGGAAAAAGCACCTGGCTCCTGGCTCCTGCCATCGGATCAGCGTGGTGCGCCTTCCGCAGCGGCCATTGGAGGGTGAAGCAACGGCAAAAGGAAGACCTTTCTCTCTGTCTCTCTCTCTCACTGTCCACTCTGCCTGTCAAAAAAAAAATTTAAAAAAATAAAAAAATAAAAAGAATTAATATAGAAAACTTTATTTCAATGCAATGTACTATTATTTTCCATTAATAGTCTGGCATAATAATGGCTTTCAATAATAACAATGTGTAGTTAATTTCACTCAAGTACAATAATGTTCTTGAAAGCATTAATAAACAAATAGACACACATATCTTATGTGTATATATATATGTGTGTGTGTGTATCTATATATATAATCTGAAGGATAATTTATTAATTGTTGTCATGTACTTTTTTTCCAATACAATAGTAAATCAGTCTTCAACACCCTAGTTTCATCAATGGACAGATCAATTAGAGAGAGAAATCAACAAAGAAACAACAGAGCTAATCTACACAGTGAACTAAATGGACCTAAATGATACCTATGGAACATTTCATCCCACAATTTAAGGATCTTCCTTTAGGATAGGTCACATACAAGGACATAAAGGAAGTTTCAGCAACTTCAAAAAAATCAAATCATAAATCAAATCATACCATGCCTCTTTTCTGACTACAAGAGAAATTATAGCTGAAATTAACAACTCAAGAATCCCAAGAACATATGCAAAGAAATGGAGACTGAACAACATAATCCTGAATGAACAGTGGGTCAGAGAAAAAATCAAAAGAGAAATAAAATTTCAGGAAACAGATGAAGATGACAATACAATCTGGCAAAACTTATGGGTACAGCAAACACAATGTTAAGAGGGAAGCACTTGATGCCTATATGAAAAATTGGAAGGCTACCAAATAAATCAGTTATCAATGCATTTTAAGAACCTAGAAAAACAACAATAAACCAAACTCCAAAATAGTCAGAGGAAGGAAATAATTAAAATTAGAGAAGAAATAAACAAAATTGAATCCAAAAAAATTACAAAAGATCAGTAAAAATGAAGACATGCCTCTGCAAAAAAAAATAGACAAAATTGATACATCATTGGCTAACTTAATCAAAAAAGAGAGAAAAGACTCAAATTAATAAAATCAGAGCTGAAAAAGGAAATGTAAAAACAGATACCACAGAAATAAAAAGAATCATCAGGGGCCAGCACTAGGCTAATCCTCCTCCACCTTGCAGCTCCAGCACACCGAGTTCTAGTCCCGGTCGGGGCGCCGGATTCTGTCTCAGTTGCCGCTCTTCCAGGCCAGCTCTCTGCTGTGGCCAGGGAATGCAGTGGAGGATGGCCCAAGTCCTTGGGCCCTGCACCCCATGGGAGACCAGGAGAAATACCTGGCTCCTGCCATCAGATCAGTGCGGTGCGCTCTCTCACTATCCACTCTGCCTGTCAAAAAATAAAAAAATTTAAAAAATTTAAAAAATTTAAAAAAAAAGAATCATCAGGTATTTCTATGAAGAGCTATGTTCCAACAAATTGGAAATTCTAGAACTGGATAGGTTCTTAGACCCATACAATCTATAAAAGTTGAGTCATAAAACACAGAAAACCTAAACAGACCAATAACCAAAAGAGAGACTGAATCAGTAATAAA
This sequence comes from Oryctolagus cuniculus, assembly GCF_964237555.1. NCBI lineage: Eukaryota > Metazoa > Chordata > Mammalia > Lagomorpha > Leporidae > Oryctolagus > Oryctolagus cuniculus. The sequence continues at coordinate 53,829,387 of NC_091435.1, forward strand.
GACCCTCCCAACAAATAAAGCCCAACACCAGAAAGCTTCACTACTGAATTATACCAGACTTTTAAAGAAGAACTAATTCAATTTTTCTCAACTTATCCAAAACAGTTGAAAGGAAAGGAATCTTCCCAAATTACTTTTATGAGGCCAGCATCACCTTAATTCCTCCACCAGAAAATGATACAACAGAGAAAGAGAATTATAGAGCAATATCCCTGATGAACATATATGCAAAAATCCTCAACCAAACATTACCTAATTGATTCCCACAACATATCAGAAAGACCATCCTCCCAGACCAATTGAGATTTATCCCTGGTATGGAGGGATTGTTCAACATTTTCAAATCAATCAATGTGATACATCACATTAACAAACTGAAGAGCAAAAACCATATGATTATCTCAATAGATGCAGAGAAAGCATTTGGGAAAATACAATATCCATTCATGATGAATACTATGTATAGAAGAAAAATTCCTCAACACAATCCAAGGCAATTATGACAAACCCATGACCAGCTTCCTATTGAATGGGGAAATGTTGGAAGCATTCCCACTGAGATCTGGAACCAGACAAGGATGCCCATTCTCACTATTGTTATTCAATATAATCCTGGAAGTTTTATCCAGAGCCATTAGGCAGGAAAAAAGAAATCAAAGGGAAACAAATTGGAAAGGGTGAAGTTAAATTATTCCTGTTTGTAAATGACATGATTTTATAGGGATAGGAGATCCAAATGACTCCACTAAGAGATTATTGGAACTCACAGAAGAGTTATGTAAAGTGCCATGATATAAAATTCACACAGAAAAATCAATAGGCTCTGTAAACACAGACAATGCCAAGGTTGAGAAAGAACTTCTAAGATCAATCCCATTCAAAATAGGTATAGAAAAAATTAAATACCTTTGAATACATTTACCAAGGACGTGAAATATGTCTATGATGAAAAACATTAAAGAAAGAAATAGAAAAGACACAAAAACATGGAAAAATTTCCATGTTTGTGTATTGGAAGAATTAATATCACCAAAAGGTCCATATATCAAAAGCAATTTACAGATTCAATGTGATCCCAATCAAAATACCAATCTCATTCTTCTGAGATATAGAAAAAACAATGCTAAAATTCAGATGGAAACACTAGAGATCCCAAATAGCTAGTGTCGTGTACTTTAAATGTTGCACATTTCATCAAGTAACTCCATTACTAAAACTTTTCTAAGGAAATAAAAAGAGTCCCACAAAGATATATAATAAACATGTATCTCATTTGGGGATTGTTTCTTATAATACTTGTCTCCACAAAAAAATTGCTTCTCATTTGAGATTTGGCTAAGCAAATTATAGTAAATACTTATAGCTACTAAAAATGATAACATAGAAATACATCAACTGCCATTAAAAGTATTGTATTAGGTTATTTATTTATTAAAATTTATTTTATAATTTATTTATTTAAAATTTTATTTATTTATTTATTTATGAAAGAGTTACAGCAAGAAACAGAGATACTCAGAGAGATCTTCTATCTGTTGTTTCACTCCCCAAACAGCTGCAATGACCAGGGCTGGGCCAGGGCAAAGCCAAGACTCAGGAGTTTCCTCCTGGTCTCCCTTGTGAGTGCAGAGGCCCAAAAACTTAGGCAATCCTCAGTTGCTTTCCCAGGTGCATTAGCAGGCAGCTGGATTGAAGTGGAGCAGTTGGGACCCAAACTGGCACCCATATGGGATACAGCATCATTGGCAAAGTTTAACAAGCTAGGCCACAGTGCCAGCCCTAGGTTATTTATTTAAAACAAAAGTATAGTGTGATTTGTCATATATTCTCATTTTTATTAAACATTATATTTTGGTCTCTAAATAGAAAAGCATATTTAGAAACATATACTACAAAATCCTAAGTTATGGTATCATTTGGTCATAGATTATACTCATTATATGTTTTATTTTAAAAATTTTATAGTGTTTAATTATTTTATATAAATACATCTATTAAAATATTTTACTTAACAGATTTTCAAAAACTATTTTAAAGCAATTGTATCTAAGTCTTCATGTTTATGGTATACAGGACTTATGAATTACATGGGGTCCCTCGGTAGGGACCCATGTGTAAGTTAATGCTTTCCTGAAGTTACAAACATGGCAGCAGTTCTGCACTCTATGAATCACTAAGTAAAAAAAGGTTCAAGAAGAGATGAAGGGGACCATGGTGATAATAAGTTAAGAATGTAATATGATCAGTAAAATAATTTTTTGGTTATCTATTTGAATACTATCAGCAATATTTTGGTTAAACAACTCCTTGCTTAGCAGAAAATTCAATAGTACACTGTTTAACTAATTTTTGTCCATTATTACTTGACAAAAAAAAAAAACTGACTTGACCAAAGTAGCACATTAAAAAAATATGCTGTTGCAGCACTCACTGGGAATAACTCTTATATTCTTATAATGTAACTATGAAAGAAAGTATCACATCTTTAGGACATTTTATTTCTCCCCTCATAAACAATAAAAAGAAAGCAATAGTGTGGAAGCATAAGTAGAATGCCTGATATAGTAGTAAGAACACTTTAAATTCTACAGGTATAATTACAAGTCATAATTCAACACGATAGGGACAAGAAATAATAGGACTTATAAGTGAGGTTTTTTTGTATGTAATATTGAAAATCCATTTCTTCTTTTTAAGCCAGTCAGAACTTCAAAAAGTGCCATATAATTTCCCACTAAGCCCTCATTACTAAAACCTAGGGCATAAGAGACGTTGCCTCTTGTCTACCTTGGGTGTTACTAAGGTTGTAGCAGCCATGGAAAGAGAACTCAGATTTGAGCAATAAAAGTCCTTTTTCATTTTATTTATTTTTCTGCTTCTTTCCAAGTCAGTGTCATTTACTTAATGGTTGTGAACCAACTAGAATAACCTTTGAGCCAAATGTACAGCTTCTTTCATGATATTTAGAACGAGGTCTACAATGCCAAAGCAAGGAAGAAAGTTGGAAAAATCTGAGCAATACAGACAGCTCCTTTGGAAACATCTAAACATAAAAAGCTGCCTTGTCTATCTAGAATTACCTGACTCATCAAACTATTCATTTGCACATAAAATTATTTCCTTTCTGACAAAATTGAACAAATTGAATTTGTTTTCACCACCCACTTTCCAATTGAAATGTTTTGAAATAATAGGAGGACACAGAGTGGAAGAGGCTAAACCACTCAAAACTATGTGAGTTCTCTCTCTGTTGGAAGAAATACTGAAAGAGATTGTAATGAATTCTAAGGCAATGCTTAAGTTCAAAGCAAGGAAGACCTATTCAATAAATGTTTATTAATATTTCTATATCTGCTACACTCTATATATTACTATTTTATATTAATAATAAGCTAATCAGACTAAACACTTTCTCCATGTCAGGTCTTGTTCTAAGTGTTTGAACCATTTAATCTTACATGACCTGGTGAGGGAGATACAGTTATTATTTTTACTTACATTTGAGAACATTTAGAGAAGTTATAAGATTTAAACAAGGTCAAATAGCCCAGTACCTGATTAAGCTGAAATTTGTTCTCATGTTATCTGACTACAGAACCTTGGTTTTTGGTTTTATTTTGCCTTTTTTCTATGTAATTCTTTTATTTTTTCCCAAAGAAATATTTTATTTAAGGAATACAAACTTCATGGACTTCATAAATACAACTTTAGGAACATAATGATTTTTCCCACTGTACCCACCCTCCTACCCACACTCCTACCCCTCTTCCTCCACCCTCTCCTATTCCCAGTCTTATTTTTTACTAAGATCTATTTTCAATTAACTTTATACACAAAAGATTAACCTTATACTAAGTAAAGAGTTCCATAAATTCTATGAAAAAAAAAAAAAAACCTGTTCCTCTACAGTGGAGACAAGGGCTGTTCAAAGTTATTGCATCTCCAAGTTAATTTCACTTCTTTTTTTTTTAAAGCATTGTTTTTTTTTTTAGAAGAACCTTGTTTTTAACAAGTAATCCCTAATCCGTATGACAGTAGTGGTGAACTAAAAGAAGAATCACAAAGAAACAGAAGATATGGACCCACCTCCATGAAATTTCCTTCTTGAAATAAAGCAATTGCCTAGAGAGAATGAGCCAGGAAGAGGGCTGACCCACTTTTGGAGGGACCTGTATTCCTGAAGTCAGATTGCTAATGATAAAAAAATTCTAAAAATTACTCCCCAAAAATTTGTTCAGCAATATTGCAGGATACAAAATGGACATACATATACCAGTTGCATTTTTATATGCTGCCAATGAACACTTAAATTGAGCAAAATCATTTGTCACTCCAGTGAAAATGATACATTAAAGTATATGATGAATGAAATATACACATGATTTCCATATTAGAAATTGCAAAATTCTGATTACACCAAAGAAGAACAGAGAGACATATCATGTTCATGAATTATAATACTCAAAATAGTAAATTCCCCAAAACTGATAGCTTTTTAAAATTGTATTTATTTATTTACAGGCAGAGTGACAGAGATAGGGATATACACACAGAGAGAGAGAGAGAGAGAAAGAGAGAGAGAGAGAGAGAGAGAGAGAGAGAGAGAGATCCTCCATCCACTGGTTCACCAGATGGCCACAATGGCCAGAGCTTGTCCAGGCTGAAGCTGGAATCCTGGAACACCATCTAGGTTTCCCATGTGGGTGGCAAGGGCCAAGTATTTGGGCCCATCTTCCACTGCTTTCCCAGGCAAATTATCAGGGAGCTGGAACTTAAGTGGGATGCCAGCATCATAAGTGGGATGCCAGCATCACCCACTGTACAACAATGCCAGGCCCTTACAAGCAATTTTATGGCCAAAATCCCAACAAGCTCTTTTGTAGATATGGACAAGATATTATGAAATGTATGTGGAAAGGCAAAGGAACTTCAAGTAACTGAAAACATGATTATTCATCTACTCAAGTTTAATGTCTATTTAAAATTTTGATGTGTTGCCATCTTATTTCAAAAGCAGAGGCACAGAGCAAGACAAAAAGGTAGATGGAGAGAGATATTGTGGCTGTTGGTTCACTCCATAAATGCCTGCAACAACTAGGACTGGGCCAGATGGTAGCAATGAGCTAAGAACTCCAGGCAGATCTCCCACACGAGTAGCAAACAATATCATGAAATGCTCAGGAAAAAAAAAAACAGGTACTATACTACAGATATGGACACTAATATTGATGAATATCCAGAGGATTACACTAAGTGAAAAAAAAGTTCCAAAAGGCTACGTGCTATATTATTCCATTCATCTCACATCTTAAAAATGACAAAATAATAGAAATGAAGGGCAAATTAATTATTGCCAAGAATTAGGGAAAAGATGGGCTGAGAAGGAAGTAGTTATGCCTATTAAAAGGGCAACATAAGAAATCTATGTTATCATGAAAATGTAGTATAGGAGTGAACATCTGGTACAGTGGATAAGCCACTGTTTGGGATGCCTGTATCTCATATCAGAGTGCCTGGGTTGAAGTCCTGGCTGTGCTCTCTATTCCAGCTTCCTGCGAATGCAGATTCCAGGAGATAGCATGTTGATGGCCAAAACGACTATGTCCCTACCACCCACATGGGAAACCTGGGTTGACTTCAAGGATCCTAGATTTGGCCAGTCCTAGCCCTGGCTGTTGTGGGCATTTGGGAAGTAAATCATATCTCTCTCTCTCTCTCTCCAACCTTCTGCCTATCAAATTAATCAAATTAATTAAGTCTTCTATATGTTGATTGTATCAATATTTGAATTGTGATATGATGCTACAACTTTGCAAAATAAAAATTTCCATTGGGGAAAACTGAGTAAAGGATACATTAGATGCCACTATGTTGTTTTTATTTATTGTTTTATTTCTAAGTTTTTCATTTATGTGCAATACTTTATGTCTTTATGAGGTTCAGTACAATATTTCAGCAGCTATATAGAGCATAAATCAATCAAACCAGCCCACCAGCCTTTCCATTTGTTTGTATCTAGAGCCTAATAATTCCTCTGCTCCTGTTATTTATAGTATATAATAAATTTTTGTGAACTGTAGTCACCCCACTGTGCTGTAGAACACTAGAAATTATTATTACATCTGACTGGTTTTTTGGTACCCGTTATTCCTTCTTTCCCCCTCTTCCAAGTCGCTAGTAATCATTATTCTAAGTTCAGATCACTGTGTTTTTAACTTCCACACATGAGAGAGAACATGTAATTTTGTGTGTCTGTATCTGAAATTAGTGATGTCAGCATCATCACGCAGAAATCATCTGACCTTGAGAAAGTCATTTCAACCTGCAGAATCAAAGGTTTTGAACTTGTAAAATGTGCTGGTTAGATGAGCTTATTTTTGAAATCAAGTTCCAGTTATACACAACTCTTTTATAAATTTCATTTCCTAATAAAAATATCTTCCTAAAATATGCTGTTCTCTATACCACCTAAATTAGGTACATGGAGATTATTTGGATTCATGGATTAATGGATCTTGGATAAGTGCACTCTAATATGGAGATCTTACACTTCAGCAAGCTAAATCTATTTGCTCAGCATTGGGCAAGTTTCTAAAAGTGTCCTTAATATAACCCAAGAGAGCATTTTCCCAAAATATATATTGGGAAATATATATATGTGTGTGTGTGTATATATATATGTATATATAGCTCAAAATTAAAATATAAAGCTTTATCTTCTCAGACTATTTAAGAACCAAAGAAATAATTCCTAGCTATATTTAAATAATTTCATGCTATTTTTGATATTTTCAGAAAGCTAAATCTTTCCCACAGCCTATTTCACAGAGAAGCAGGATAACTCACAAATGTGTGGCAGGTCCCTTAATTCACTTTAGCTTCAGCAATGTTGGGTTTGGCTTAGTTGTTAGGACTAACATGTTTACATGACATTTAGGGCATGCTTCTTCTGGTCTTCTTTCTGTCACCAGCTGATGAACTCCAAGACAGTCTGGATGTAAATCCATTACTCTTGGTGGAATTTAGTCTGAAATATATTAAATTGGCACAATGCTCTTCAAAAATTATTCTCTCTATTAAAATCTACAAGATCTTAAGGAAAATATAAAGAAGTAAAATTGTTATTTTAATACTACTTAACTTTTAAATTCATAAAACATTTTTTTTCAAAAAATAGTTACACTATTACTGAGCTCAAAGTACATAAGTATTTATATATATATATACATATATATAATACAAAAAATAGGGTAGCATAACCTCATGTGTATAATGCATTCTTTATGATACATGTATAATATTATCACATATATGAATAGATGAGGGTTTAAATAGGCCTTTTTTTTTAAAGAAGTTTTTTACTTATTTGAAAGAGTTACACAGAGAGAGGAGAGGCAGAGAGAGAGAGAGAGAGAGAGAGAAGTCTTCCATCTGCTGGTTTACTCCCCAGTTGGCCGCAATAGCCAGAGCTGCGCTGATCTGAAGCCAGAAGCCAGGAGCGTTTCCCAGGTCTTTCATGTGGGTGCAAGGGCCCAAGGACTTGGGCTATCTTCCTCTGCTTTCCCAGGTCATAGCAGAGAGCTGGGTCAGAAGTGGAGCAGCCAGGACTTGAACTGTAACCCATATGGGATGCTGGCACTGCAAGTTGGCAGCTTTACCCGCTACACCACATCACCAGCCCCAGGGACTATTGTGATTCTAAACAACCTACTTAAGACACCATCCTATATGTTTAATCATAAAGCCATTCTAAAGGCAATATTTTGTTTTTAAATTAAGGGAATAGGATATCGTGTGGATATTCAAAAGTCCCTGGAGTTCAAAGAACATATAAAGTTAGGTTGCCTTAGCTCCTTTGTGGCAGTCATTCATTATGTGTTTTTTGTTCCTATTGTATGTCATGTATTCCCTAGGTACCAAGAAGGGATATAGGCAAATCCATTCTATGATAAAGGTAGTAACTGATTGCTGTAGGAGGGCATAGGAAATTATCTTCCCCAAAACTGAGTTTTTTACATGAATATTATTGTTTTTTAAACCCAGAATTCTATGTGAATATGGGTGTCTACTTTCTAACACTAGGAATATCATATAGGTCCAAAAATTTCCAATTGCTGGGCTATTAGTTTACCCATAAATATTCTGTAAACTGCTGACAACTCAAATCCAGATTTCTTGGTGTTATGCAGCCTAAATACCTTGTTGAGATTCTTTATACAGCCTCCACAGCTCAGGACAGAGTGGTGGAAAGAATAGGTTCATCTGAAAATGGCTAACACAGGTGATAGACTCAGCAGAAATCTGCCCCTACAGGCCTCTCTCTGGGATATTCACCTATATAACTTCATTTCTTCTAATGATGCTGGTCTTGTGTTTCCTTCTTTCTCCAATAAACCAAGCCAGTGACTTTATAGCGTTTATCCTGAATCATGATACATAATAAGAAAAAACCTAATCACACTCTTGCAAAACAGACTTTCTTGCTGACTTTGAAATGGAAATCATAAGAAAGTAAGACAAGGTTTTTGCCAAACTTATATAACAAAAGAGAGCAGGATTGATAGAGGGAATCAGAGTGTTCTCATGGACAGAGTGACCTTAGGTTCCCCATATAAACCAAACTCTCCCCACACCAGACTGCTGGACTGTGTTGGTGTCTGGTTTGTCTGATTTGATTATGAGCCCCTTGGGCAAGTACTTTGTCTAATTCTATGCTCTCTAAAACACCTAGCCCATTGTTGGCATCACTGAATGCCAAAGAACACTCAATTTCTGTTAACTAATAATAGAATTGACTTCCCAACTCAATGTGAGGTTTCTGTCATCTTCATGCCAGTGTTCTTCCTGGTTTTTATTTTATATTTCTGTCTGGAGAGCAAGCTTCATGTGTTACTGAATCACCTCTGGGCTGATCTCTTCAGGAAATGTAGGCATGAGGCTGAGTATTTTTCAACTGCGAGTTTTGGGAACACAGACTGCTAAAATATGCTAGGCTACACGAAGGGGAAATGTTTCTGAAAGCATCACTGTTTTTCAACAGTCATGGGGATCTCTGTGAGCCAAGGATACAGATTGCCTAGCAGATGTGACCATAAAACCAGTGGGTCCCTTCAATGCTAGTATTTCACTTTAGTTTCTCTGCTCCTAAGGAAAATACTCAGCTTTTCATTCTATCAATGTCTTTTTAATTAAACTTCTTATTTGTTACAGTACTCAATTAATAATTAAGTTTCTTTTCATGCTTCATAAGCCACTATATTGGTATTTATAGTCACAAATCAGATATTACATATGGAATTTCACAACTAGCTTAACAAAGACCCTTTTGTGCAATTCAACTAAAAGTGAAATATGTCTTCATAAAGAGAGAATTTTTTGTTGAAAGTTAGACATGATGTATTACATACTAAAAACTTAGATATGTAGGCCTTTAGTGTGAGGTTTTATGTTAATCTGGCTGGAAGCTGGGCTCGTTAATATTTTCTGTAGCTATACATATCAGAGGCTTCAAAAGTCTTCATAGTCCTTGTTTTTCTATCCTCTGTTCTTTTGGGACATCCCTCAGAATTCCTCCTTAGAGACAGTCTGTGCCTTTTAGCTCCTTTACCTATAATCTTCCATTATTACTCTGGAGTCCTATTTGTTTACTGATAAGGTATGGAAGAGGAAGAACATTCTATAATTCTATAATGAAATCTCAGTCTTTTCATGGACCTGTGTCCTTGAACTATGAACCCAACAAGTATTTCTTAGCTTTATTCCATGCTTAAATGAAAAGAGCTGGCCAGAAAGAGCTAAAGTTCAGTAGATGCCTTTTTCAGGTAGGATAAGATCCTGGTAAATTCTTTTACCCTGGAATGTAGACCCTTGTTATGGTGAATGTCCTCAGTGAGACACTTTTTCCCTCTTGTGCAACAGCCACAGAGGATTTTTCTGGAATTCCTGTCCTGAGAATCTTGTGGGATTCCTAAAGGCAAAGCCCATGAAGATGTGGAGCCCCTCTACTACTGTGCCCACCAAGAGTGTGGTCTTTCTAGGCCACACTTAGCATCCTCAGTTCATCACAATTATCTATCATACAAGTGCTACTGTTCATTTATGGCTGCAGTAACTTCTGTTCCAGACAAGTAGATCTTGGTAATGGTACTGAGGTTGCCAGATATGAGCTTGGCAGTTTGTCAAGTGACCTCAGTTTTCTACAAGATCTAAAAGAAGTCATTGATTTTTAGTATATTCATTTTTTATCTTGAAATAATGGGAGCAAAAATTTCGAAGTTAAGTATATGATAGAACTAAACAACTGGGGCCAGCGCTGTGGCATAGTAGGCTAAGTCTCCACCTGCAGTGCCGGCACACCATAAAGATGCTGATTCATGTCCCAGCCACTCCTCTTCTGATCCAGCGCTCAGCATATGGACTGAGAAAGCAGCAGAGGATGGCCTAAATGCTTGGGCCTCTGTACCCACTTGGGAGACCCAGAGAAAGCTCCTGGTTCCTGGCTTCAGATCAGCCCAACTCTGGCCATTGTGGCATTTGGGGAGTGAACCAGCAGATGGAAGACTTTCTATCTGTCTCTCCCTCTCTCTATGTGTAATTCTGCCTCTCAAATAAATAAAATCTTTTTAAAAAGAATTAAATAATTATATGACTTTTTATGGGCAACATAAATTTCATTGGTAGGTTGAATCATTACTACAAATAATTGGGCTAAAAATTATTATGAGTCATATTTAAAGTTTATTTATTATGATGACACTAACTGAATAAAATAATTGAAATGAATAAAAGAGTTTAGAGGGGTTTCCACCAGTCAAGTTTAGAATAATTTTGCATTATAACAAATAATGAGTAAAATATATCATAATGTATTGAATAAAAAAGGAATTCTTTAGTTCTTAATGATGCCCAAAAATAACAATCTGAAGTGTTGTGGGGATGGAAAATGAAAAGTTCTCCTTTATACAAATATAACTTATATGCAATATGTGATAAAATTAGAAAATCACTATAGGCAGGGAATCAACAACACCTCCTAGAGAAAATCTCTTGTCCACAAATGAAGATTGTAAGAGAGGGAGAAAGAGAAAGAAAGAAAGAAAGAAAGAAAGAAAGAAAGAAAGAAAGAAAGAAAGAAAGAAAGAAAGAAGAAAGAAGGGAAGGAGGGAAGGAGGGAAGGAGGGAAGGAGGGAAGGAGGGAAGGAGGGAAGGAGGGAAGGAGGGAAGGAGGGAAGGAGGGAAGGAGGGAAGGAGGGAAGGAGGGAAGGAAGGAAGGAAGGAAGGAAGGAAGGAAGGAAGGAGAAAAAGAGAGAGAGAGAAAAGAGAAAGAGAGAAACTATATAAAAGTACAAAAGAAGTATCAAAATGGTAGTTGTGGGGCTGGTGCTGTGGCACAGCGGGTTAAACCCTGGCTTGAAGTGCCAGCATCCCATTTGAGTGCCAGTTCTAGTCCTGGCTGCTCCTCTTCCGATTCAGCTCTCTGCTATGGCCTGGGTTAGCAAGTAGAAGATGACCCAAGTCCTTGGGCCCCTGCACCCACGTGGGAGGCCCAGAAGAAGCTCCTGACTTCCTGGCTTCAGATCAGCACAGCTCTGGCTGTTGCAGCCATCTGAGGAGTGAACCAGCAGATGGAAGACCTTGCTCTCTGTCTCTACCTCTCTCTGTAACTCTTCCTTTCAAATAAATAAAATAAATCTTATGAGAAATGGTGACTTGATCAGCCCTCACCCTGACTGTTGATGAGCAACTTGATATGTTATCCCTCTTAGTATTTTTTTTTGTTTGTTCTACTTAATACTTTTGGTTGAATACTGTAATCAACACACAATTCTTCTTAAGTGCTGAAACTTAACTGAAAAGTGATCACTGTTAAATATAAGAGTGGAAATAAGAGAGGGATGAGATGTGCAATTCAGGACATGCTCAAGCTGACTTACCTCAAACGGTAGAGTTAGAAACATACCAGGGGATTCCAATTCAATCCCATCAAGGTGGCATGTACCAATGCCATCTCACTAGTCCCAGTGATCAATTTCTGTTCACAACTGATCATAATGATAGGACTAAGAACCAAAGGGATCACATAAACAAGAATCGTGTCTGCAAATAATAGCTGATAGAATAAAAAAGGGAGAGAACGATCCAACATGGGAAGTGAGATACACAGCAGACCCATAGAATGGCAGATGTCCTAAACAGCACTCTGGTCTCAGAATCAGCCCTTAAGGCATGCAGATCCAGCTGAAATGCCCATGAGAGTATTTCAGGCATGGAAAGCCAAGACACTCTGGGGGAAAAAAAAAAAAAAACCCTACATGAAAGATCTCCGTGAGTGAGATCCCAGTGGAAAGAACGGGTCATCAAAGAAGGAGGTACCTTTCTCTGAAGGGAGGAAAGAACTTCCACTTTGACCATGGCCTTGTCTAAAAATTGTCAGAGTCAGTGAACTCAGGGGGCTTCCATAGCCTTGGCAGCTCATGACAAGAGCCTAGGGTGATTACTGATGCCATAAACAAGAGTGTCAATTTGTTAAGTCAACAACAGGAGTCACTGTGCACTTACTCCTCATGTAGGGTCTTTGTCCTTAGTGTGCTGTACATTGAGATTTAATGCTATAACTAGTACTCAAACAGTATTTTTCACTTTATGTTTCTGTGTAGGAGCAAACTGTTGAAATCTTTACTTAATGTATGCTAAACTGATCTTCTGTATATAAAGAGAAACGAAAATGAATCTTGATGTGAATGGAAGGGGAGAGGGAGTGGGAAAGGGGAGGGTTGCGGGTGGGAGGGACGTTATGGGGGGGAAGCCATTGTAATCCATAAGCTGTACTTTGGAAATTTATATTCATTAAATAAAAGTTTAAAAAAATCAAAAAAATGGTAGTAGTAAGACCTTCACTATCAGAATTACTAGTACCATAGTAATGACTGATTCAAACAATATTATTAAAGATAATGAAGCAATCAGGGTTAGGATCATTGGAGAACAAAATACTTATACAGTCTCACAGTATCAGTGCATGGGCTACTTATTAATCACAAAAGGAAATGAATACCTTTGTAATGAAAATTCTAACAGACACACCTTAACCAAGTGATCAAAGTGAATTCCTCCAACTGATCTACTGATACCATGTGCTTACTGATTTGATGCTCTGCAAAGGATATGGCACGCACATTATAGTCTTACATGAATCTTTCACCTTAATCTAATTCTGACTAAAAGACGGGGGCCAGGGTTGGTGCAGCAGGTTGAGTCACCAGCTATGATGCCTTCTGTATGAGTGCCAATTCAAATCCCAGCTGGCCCAATTCCAGTCTTGCTCCCTACAAGTGCACTTGGGCCCCTTCCATCCTTGTGGGAGACATGGATGGCGTACCAGACTCCTGGTTTCAGCCTGCCCCAGCCCTAGTCATTGAGGCCATTTGGGTAGTGAACCAGCAGATGGATAATCTTTCTCTCTCTCTCTCTCTCTCTCTCTCTCTAACTCTGCCTTTCAATAAACAAATATTTTTTTTACATACTCACTTTTGAAATAGAGTGCTGACGAATGGCTTGAAATCTTTAAAAATATGAATGTCATGAAAGCTAAAACAGCCAGAAACTCTTTTAGATTAAAAGAGGATGTAGAGACTTGAAAACTAAATGTAACACCTAATTTATCATTGGATTCCAGAAAGAGGGGCACAAATAAAGGATTTCATTGAAGGAACTTTGGAAATTTGAATGTAGGTTACTTAGATAATAGCATCATATAAGTGTTAAATTTTCTTACCAGACATGATATTGTGGTATGTGGGATACTGTCCTCATTAGGGGAGAGAAATGTAGAAGTATTTCATGTTGATTGTCATGATGTATGCAATTATTCTTGAATGGCTGGCTGTCAACAATTAGTCTAATTAAAAGGTCTTTTTTTAAAAAAAAAGATTTATTTATTTACTTGAGAGGCAGAGTTACAAACAGACAGAGGGAGATACAGAGCCAGAACTCTTCCATCTGCTGGTTCACTCCCCAGATGGCCTTGACAGCCAGAACTGAGCCCATCCGAAGCCAGGAGCCAGGAGCTTCTTCCAGGTCTTCCACATGGATGCACTTGGTTGTCTTCTACTGCTTTTCCAGGCCATTGAGGAGAGCTGGATCAGAAGTGGAGCAGCTGGGACTCAAATCAGCGCTCATATGGGATGCTGGCACTGCAGGTGGCAGTTTTACCCACTATGCCTCAGCAACACCACCAATTAAAAGATCTTTATTGCAATTTTTTTCTGTTTCTACGTTGGTAAGCTTGCTATCAAATTTTTTAGATATACTTTTTCATTTCAATAATGAAAAATTCGTTATTTTTTATTAACAAACTCATTCACAATTCATTCACAAAAGTGATTCCTAATCTTCTTCATTCTACTGAAGTTGAAATTTTATTACATTTCTGGAAAGTATCATTGGGTTACAATATGTTATTGAGTTTTACACAATATTGAATTTGATTTGTGAGTATATAACTAGGGTATAACTACTTCAGTTCATAAATAATTATGGTTTGAAGTTTTATTTTCATGTGTTATAGGCACAGTCTTTGTATCACAGTTAATAGCAACCTCATACAATGTCTTGAATAGATCTTGTCCATTTTCTATATTATAAAAAGAATACATATACAAATATGAATGTATGTACATATTCATAATAAAGATATCAGAAATATCAGAAAAAGAAAAAGTCAATAAGATGGATGATAATACTAATAATCACTATACAATCAAATACTGGAGCCGACATTTTGGGAAAGTGGCTTAAGGTGCCAACTATCACCGGAGCATCCCATATGTTTGCCAGTTTGAGTATCTGCTGCTCTACTTTGATCCAGTTCCCTGCTAATGTGCCAGGGAAAGCAGCAGAAGATGACCCAAGTACTTGGGCCCTTTTCACTCAAATGGGAGACCCAGATGGGGTTCCAGATCCTGGCTTTGGCCTGACCCAACCCTGGCCATTGACACCAACTGGGAAGTGAACAAACAGATGGAGGATCTCTGTCTCTCTTTCTCTCTCTCTCTCTCTCTCTCTGTCTCTCTGTCTCTCACACCATCTGTAAATCTACCTTTCAAATAAATATATAAATCTTTTTTTAAGAAATCAAATACTGTATCTTTACAGGTATTAGGTATCATAGATAGAAAAAGTTAAGCTTACCTTTGATCAATAGACCACTGAAAAATCAGAAACAGTAAACTACACAAAAACATAGAAGGTACAATATATGGTCCAAAGACTCTTGCAAAAACATAGAAATTTACAAGGGCTTTGGCAAACAGGGGTAGGAATTTAAAAATAAAATTTTGGATGCAAGAAACTCACATGTATTTTATTTATTGAATAAACATTCAAATGCCAATAAAAATAGCATCAAATATAAATGACAGCAATTAAATGTCCTTCTACCTTAAATTAACAGGTTTGCAGAAATCAGTTTTCTTGAAAATGCTGTCATTTCACTGCACTGGTTACTTTGACAACATGTGAAATAACTAGAACATACGCTTAATCTTGGCTCTGAAGCTCTCCCTAAATAGGGCACTTTTAAAGATGCCTTCTCTTCTGCAAGTGATGGTAAAGTGATTAAAACTATGGCAAAATCCAACATAAAGGTCAGACTGAGTATTGCCAACCGCTAGAAACTTTTGTGAAGTGCGCCTGGGTAATGTTTTTACCCTTCCACACCACCTCCTCCAGTCGTGCAGGATGCCAAGACCCCAGGGAAAGGTTAGTCAGAGTGTTCACGAACACCTGGGAGAGTAATAAGAGGGTCAGGGAACCAACTAGTTTATCTGCCGGAGGTAAGAACCCTTCTGTGTTGAGACAGGGTTTATAAGTAGACTCATCCCAGTCGATTTTACTTATAAACTATCTTTGCCCTGAGGAGTTGCAAAAGGTTGATAAAAACCTTCTTAATAAGCAGCAAGTGCCACAGTCAGCTCTGCAGAATTGGCATCCTCACAGGATGTAATAATTGATTCACCTGGAAATGAAGTCCTGTCTTTCCCTGCCAAGCTCTAAGAACAAGCGTGGTGTCGCAGCTGGAGAAAGGCCAGTGGCTTGCAAGGGGCAGAAAGGGTGCCTCGAACACAACAAAGCAGGGCATGAAGAACGCTTGTCCCTCCCAATCTCGTTTTCTTACCTGCCCTGTAATGCTGGGAACTAGGAAATTAGTGAGGGTTCAGAGCAAAGGCAGAAACTAAATGGGAATTTATTCCTTGCCCCCTTGAGACTTGCATCCTCCTTCCAACTTCCATTGTGTCATTTTGCAGCAGAAGCGGGATATTTGCCTCTTGGAATCTGTGGAAGAAAAGGACCTGAGTCAGGCTACAGGAAGCACTGTAAGCCCCTGGAATTTTCCTTCCATTCCTGCTCCAGCAGAGAGGCTGCTGCTCTGGTTGAGCACAAAGCATGGAGATCAAATAGCAACAAGTATCTGAGACATTTCTGGTGTAGGCCCTGTGTCTTAAGACCTTGAGGTAAAGCTTGGACTTTGGGGTGAAGGTTAAACCCTGGCTTTACTGTTACTTTTAGTTTTGCAGTGAAATTATTTATGCTCTCAGAGTGTCAGTGTCTTCCATTTCCAAAAAGCAGGGTGTGTGTACTGTGACTTACCTCTTAGCCTTGTATGATGATTAAAGGAGATCATGCTCTAAGGGTTGATCACCACGTCTAACAGTGGAAAGGGCTCAGGAAATGACCACTGGCCGTGTATCTAAGCCACTGAGGAAGGCAGGAAGCTTTCTCTTTCTTCTGTGCATGCATAAAGTCACAATGTGGGTTAGGAAGGCTGGGATATTCAGTCTGTTTGGCCCCCTTATAATGTTATGATGGATACACCATGAACCCTGGGCGCAGACAGTCCTTAAACAAACAATGCTTGTCTAGTGTTCTTGTCTCTTTCCTTCCAAAATTAATTTTCCTTTCCAAGAACTCCTATTCTCATGCCTTCTTTATAGTCTTGGGGTTTCTTGTGATGTCCTACATAGCCCTCTCTAAGTCTTCACTCCTCTGATGAATGAATCTGCCTTATAGTTCACCTGGATTCTCTTTGAAGACACTGCCTATCTCTCATGCAAGCCAGTGGGATCTCTGAGGCTGAGCTCATTCCCATTTATCACCCTCTTTGCAAGTTCTTTCAGTGACAAAGGATCGCAGGCTTCCTGTCCACAAAGTGAGAAGACAGACTTTTCTCTCTCTTGGAATTTTATTGTTTTAGGCATTTTTCAAAATAAATACAACTCAGAAATATTTTCATTATTTGAAATAAAATATCGGTCTTTAAACATTGAACATATTCTTAGAGAGATAGTATCAAAGTTGTTCTGGTTATTCTAACTTGACAAAAACTCAAGGAAAATATAGTAATGCTAGATATTAAATAGAAAAAAAGAGTCATGACTCAATATTCATCATATCCTAATTGCTACTATCAAATTTATTTTCCCTAATTGCAAATGGTGGCAGGATAATTGATTCTACACTGATTCTCCGAAGTCCTCAGATTAAAAAAAAAAGTTTTGTGCAAATGGAATCTTTGTCCTTGTGAAGAAATATGGTTGCTTTCTAGCTTTCTGAAAATATGCTTCAGTCATACATATCTGGGCACACAGTTTGGAAAATTCAAATTAAATTTCCCAGTACTTAGTTCATTACAGAGGCCTTGCTAACTGCCCTGGGGAAATTGACTTTTCAGTACCTTATCATGGTTGTCACATTCTTAAGCTATGAATTTCTCTTTAACTAAAATCCATTAGTGTACTAAAAGGGTAGGTTTTGCAACTAGTGAGATCTTAGCATTTCTTTTATTCAGAGATCCTTGTCACCATGGGATAATTTTAAGTGTGTTTGAAAAGCTTATCTTTGCCTTTTTTTTTCATCAGGATTTGAATTATCTCCATTTTAATAACTCTTTCTTGATGTATTATTATGTCAAACCCCAGGGATAGAGCCTAGGGAGATTACTGACGCCATAAACAAGAGTGTCAAATCGTTAAGTCAACAACAGGAGTCACTGTGTACTTACTCCTCATGTGGGATCTCTGTCCTTAATGTGTTGTCCAATGTGAAGTAATGCTATAACTAGTACTGAAACAGTATTTTACACTTTATGTTCTGTGGGGTGCAAGCTGATGAAATCTTTACTTAATATATACTAAATCGATCTTCTGTATATAAAGAGAATTGAAAATGAATCTTGATGTGAATGGAATGGGAGAGGGAGCAAGAGATGGGAGGGGTGCGAGTGGGAGGGAAGTTATGGGGGGGGGAGGGGCCCACTGTAATCCATAAGCTGTACTTTGGAAATCTAGGGATAAGACACCCTATGATAGTATCCTTTCTTTACACTACCCCAAATTTCAAGGTCATTCATTTCCAAAAGACTATTCATCCTTAGAACTGAATGCTCTGTCTTGTTACCTACAATTGTGCTGTACCCTCTTGGGTGCTAAAATTAAAAACAAAAAGTTTCTGACACTTCTTCCTACTTCTAACCTTTCTCAACAACATCACCAGTGAAAAAACATGCATGCAAATTTAGATATTTTTCCAATATCCTAATGAAGAGCTCATACTCCAGTTTCTGTTTGTTGTCTTGGTTGTTTGATTTACTAAAGGTCTCTCAAGGGGTATTTTCTGTCAAGGTGTCTTTGTAAGTACAATGAAACCTCCATTGGTAGCACAGCATATATACTCACTCACAGAATCCTACACACCCTTGGCTTCCATCATTTATCTTGAATTTCCTCCCCAGAGGAAAAAGGAATAGAGTTAAGCCTCTTTTTCTGCCTATATACATACTCAAAGTTTTCAAAGCAAGGTGGCATGCTATGAATAAAATAAATGCAAGAAATTTTCCTCTTGGCAGTGATTTTCAGAGGCAAAGAAAAAATGAATAGGAGCAAAGGTGAAGAGAGTATGCCAAATACTTTTACAATTTTTGGAGGGTCTAAATAGAAAGATGGTCACATTGTGAGCTTTGCTATATTGAGATTCTGGGGGAAATCTGGAGAGCTCTCCTTGGGTTGGCACCCCTTGGAGAAATCTCCTTTAAATTCTTCACAGCTGGTCTCTGGACACACGCAGCCACTCTGCGTGCCAAGGACATGAAGGGAGAGGAAACTACCAAGCTGATTTCTGAGGAAGCTGGCTCCTAACACAAATATGAAAATTACAGCCAAGATCTTGATTATTTGTCACTTTTTCCCTGCAATTTTGAATCAGTAATCATATTCCTCTGGAGGCAGATGTTCATAAAATTATTGCCAGCCACATTTTCCTAATCTTTAGTTATTAATTTACTTAAACTCTCTAGCCTAAGGATATTTCAGTGAAAGTTCTATTAGTATTACACACCAAAACAATGCATCACTAAGAACACTGATTATTTTCCAAATCTTGGTCTTCCCATAGGTGTCAATAACTTCCCTCATTTTTAATTTCTCTTTTAGCTTGAATATCAAGACCTACTGTTTTCAGGCAAGTTTTTCCTTTCTGATGAACACTTCCACCAGCTCTAAACAAGTAAACTTCTTCTGTCTCCAATTCCCTGTGATTATTGCTCATATAAATGCAATTGTGATTATTATATATCTCCCACGACTTTATTCCTTTCCAAATACCTGAAGACCAATGAATATACTCCTCATTATAAACCACAAGCACCATGTTAAACATTTTATAACTAAGACCCACTGATTCTTGAACAAGCTGACATAATAAAGAATAATTACTTTTTACTCTCACTGAATTGTGAAAGACTATAACTACTAAGTTTATTAATGACCACAGTCCATTTTCTTATAAAAGTTGACAGGTATCATTTTTCTCATTACCTGTTATTTTCACATCTGTAAGACCACTTTTGGCTTTAGTGCCTGATTGCTTTATTTTTTATGCCTCCTTATCTGTGCTGACTGCTTTGCCACTAAGTTCTACTAGGATACCATGCATCACCTGCCAGCTACACAGGAATATTCTTTAGAATGATAAAGTTTACTGGTTGCTACTATAATATAAACATTCGTTGATGCTTAAAGAATATATGAAAACATGTAACCTTTCACACCTTGCTGTGCAGACTTTTTTTTTTATTTGTTTAGTTGAGAGACAGAGTTATAAACAGAGACAGGGAGATACAGAGAGAGGGTTCTTTTATCCACTGGTTCACTCCCCAGATGGCCGCAATGGCTGGAGTTGGGCAAGGAACTTCTTCCGGGCCTCCCATGTGGGTGCAGAGGCCCAAACACTTAGGCCATCTTCTACTGTTTTCCCAGGCAATCAGCAGGGATCTGGATTGGAAGTAGAGCAGCAAGTTCCAATCTGCACCCAAATGGGATGCTGGCATCACAGGAGGATGCTTAACCTACTGTGCCACAGAGCTGCCCCTCCATGCTGTGTGTTTTAATATTATTAAAGAGGAATTGAAATTTATTAACCTCTATATGCTCTAACATTGTTGAGTATTCTACTGTCTGTCAGCCTCAGTAGCTATCATTCTCAGCAGAATTAATTTACAAAACCAATAATAATAATAATAATAATTAGAATAATAATAGCAAAACTTAGCTAAGTAGGTCAGACTGCTGAAATCCTTGGCATTTAGTTTATTTCTGACTGGGCAAGGATTCTCCTCTATGGAAGAATGAAAATGACATAATAAATCTACCTTGTTACTTTAAAAATGATTTAATGAGAAACTGGGAATATTTTTCTGATAACATCAAGCAGTTCTTTTACCTTTAGCCCCATAAATACATTCTCCTCCTCCCCAAACTCTCTCTCTCTCCCTCCCTCCGTCCTTCTCTCTTCCTGTCACATTTACATTAAGAAATGTTCCCATTCTTAATGTAGCCTAGCCGTGTTCCATTAGTCTTTTATCCACTGTATTTTGTTTAGAAGAACAAAACCTAGGTTACTATACACACACACACACACACACACACATACAAATAGTCCTTTTTTTCTTAAGGTAGTTTGTTAGCTAATCCCCATCTGTATGTCTCACAAACATCCCAAAGTTAAATCATTACTTTCCTGCCTGTATCAATTGGCAACTTACTGAACTCAACACTTCAGATATGTCACTCTTCCTATACAGTCAGCGAGTCCTGTGAATCTCTCCTTGCATTATCTCCTTTCACTCATACCCCAATTCATTCCTGACCAATTATCATTCCATTCTATCCTCCAATGTTCCAACATATTTTTTATCCTGTCATCAGCATTTTGTTTCTAAAGCACAAACCTACTTAAGCTTCAGTACAGAATAGACTTTAAGAATCCTTAACATGAAATTAAGCCTGGTTCATGATTAACTTCAATTTACCTCTTCATTGTTTTAAATGAGATCCAGTATTGTAATGTGATTAAAAAACAGGTTTTATGCTTTTAAAAGCTGTGGGTTTAAACTCTGATTCCAACATTTTCTGGCATAGTGAACTTAGAAATGATTCTTTTAAAAAAAGTTATCTATTTGAAAGGTAGAGTCATAGAGAGGTAGAAGCAGAAATAGAGAGAAAGAGAGAAAGAGAGAGAGAGAGAGAGTCTTCCATCCACTGGTTCACTCCCCAAATGGCTGCAACAGCCAGAACTGGGCCGATCCCAAGCCAGGAGCTTCTTCCAGGTCTCCAACATGGATGCAGGGGACCAAGAACTTGGGCCATCTTCTACTGCTTTCCCAGGCCGTAGCAGAGAGCCAGACGGGAAATGAAGCAGCTAGGACTCGAACCAGTGCCCAAACAGGATGCTGGCACTACAAACAGGGGCTTTACCCACCACGCCACAGCGCTAGCCCCAGAAATGATTCATAATCTTTCTCGGTCTCAATTCCTTCATATATAAAATGTAAAAACACCTACCTTATAATTTTATACTTTGGTGAGAATTAAATCAGATAATCTAAATGAATATATACAACACTCAATAACAATAAATATATGGTAATCATTAATGTTTCTTTCAATCTTTGAACTTTATGTCTATTCTCGCCTCTGCCTCTAATTTAGTCTATCCCTTAGGTAGCAAACAGATTTCATTACCCAAGCTAAATTGGTGTAGAAGTAGTTATCACTTGACCTTTATATTAAAAAGAATTCTGAGGCAAATCAGGCTCAGCAGAAAAGAATGCTGACTAGATTAGCCATGCCGGCTGTGTAACACAGGAAAGGGCATTAACAGCAATAGTACTATATGCTATATGCTTGACAATTTGGAATAGGTGTTGTCCCTTGTATCATCTACCTCCATAAGTCTCTCCTCTTTGTTCTTTTTGCCGAGAATATTGGTTGTTCCCTCATTTACCATTCTACACATCGAAATTTTATCCACAGTTTGAGATCCAAATCAAATTCAAACATTGTCATGAACTTGCCCTTCCAGTGTACTCTGAGGTTTCTTCATCATCACAGTAAGACTTCTACCCATGCACCTGTTTGCTCTGCTTCCCCTGATACAGTGCAGACAGTTGGCCAACAGCAGGAACAATCAAAGCTTACAGAGCCTTAACTGGATGGGAGGCTTATTTTAAGCACTTTTTGCATATATTAACTCATTTGATCCTCATAACAACCCAAGTTGCTAAATTCCCCTTTTCAGAGGATGAAAATTAGATATAGAAGGTAAAAGTACTTGTCTAAGGTCACTTCTAAAAATCGTTAGGAATAGTGATCATTCTGCACTGTACATCTTCTTAAATATACACCATGTGTTTATTTGAATTGAGCTATTGGAAATATTTCCACTATAACCATTGTAAATACAATTTGTTGTTATTCACTTCACATGGACGTTCAGTTTATAGACAAAATGCATGGCCAATCACATTTTAGATATCAACTCTATAGAAATACCATCTCACATATACAAAGGGATATTTAGAACAAACATTTATGGTAGGGGCTGTAATTACAGAAAGCATCATCTATATATTTCATGCATGTTTCAATTTGAGTTATTAATAGATTTGCTAGGGTTTTATTTCATGTTGACATTTTTTCCTTAAAGAAAAAATTCCAAAAATCTCTAAGATATTTCACAACATTAAGTTTAACATAGAAAATTTCCACTGTGAGATCACTGGCCAGAGATGGAACTACACTGAGAAAAGAGATGGTATGCATTTGTGCCAAGTTAAGCCAGATGAAGACAAGGATATCTTAGTCTTAATTTAGCATGCATATCCACACATGAGAAGGATGGGGTGTCATATTTAACTTGGACTATGCAAGAACTCTCCCTTCCCTAATATGGATATTTTCTTTTATGTATCATGGGCCAAGTCTCAACAGGAGGTCATTCCTTTGGACTTTCCACTCCCTAAAAGTGAATAACCAAAGAAGTAGACCTGGGGAGGGGGTGGGGGGTATTAACCAAATTCCTCTGGTTCCTTTGCATCAGCTATGATGGTCCACTAACAAGATGCATACAGAGGTAAGGGTATTCCTAAACGAATGAATTTAGTTCAGTAGGGGACTCAGCCAGTGTTTGCTTTTTCGCCTATATCCTTATGCATTTATTCCTTTATAAGCCTTTGGGGTAATTTCACACAAAGAAGGTTGGGGCATGTTAATGAAAACATCTTAGTTTTACATTAGAGTCACACAGTATCTTGACAACAATTGAATTACATGTGTCCCCTAAATCAGTTTGCTGTTTTTATTTAATAAATGTCATTTCACTTTTTAGAGTCTTACATTTTAAGGGCAACTGCAATCTTAAAGATCCAACTAAAACAATCATGAATCTCCAGAAAATGACCAAATACAGTCCTGGGTAAATAAATTCATGTAGATGTAAGTTGAGTCATACACATTTTTCCTACACTTGAGATAAAACCAGTCACCCTTTAAGGTCTTCATGCAGGGCAATGATCCTGGGAGCAGTTCTGACTCGCTGCAGTCAGCCACACATGGCCCTCTCCAGTCACACATTCTTCTCCTTGACCTATTACAGAAGTGTTGGATGTCTCTGCCTTCTATAGTGCACTGACTCAGTAGGAAACAACTGCATAAGCTAAAATGAATTTGGCCCGATTTGGGAAGTGTTAGCATGGTTTTTCCACCTTAAAAATATTTTGTGACGAAATTTGTAAGTTACTGTCTGCTCTTGGTCCCTATCTTCCATCTAAGTTTCTCTCTATCTCAGCATGTCCTCAAAAAACACTTGAAAAAAATCTTGTGCTTTTTCAAAAGTGGCTCTTTGAAGAATTTTTACAATTGGAGAGGTCCCTACTCTTGGTGGCTAGGGCTTCACATTTCCAACTATTATCTCATTTGTCCACATGCCCACTCCTGTTAGAAAAAGAACAAATGTGTAAGTAAAGTCAAAGTAGAGTGGCATCTCAGCATGTATATATGGGAGTTCCATACCCTCCTGGCTCCTGCCATCGGATCAGCACGGTGCGCCGCAGCGCGCCGGCCGCGGCGGCCATTGGAGGGTGAACCAACGGCAAAGGAAGACCTTTCTCTCTGTCTCTCTCTCTCTCTCACTGTCCACTCTTCCTGTAAAAAAAAAAAAAAAAAAAAAAAAAAAAAAAAAAAACCGGGAGAGGTATCCTAATTAGTAGCTCTAAGGACCATGATGCATTTAATTAATTAGCATAGCCTAGGGAGAAGTTAAGCAAATAAAAGCGTTCTACTTTCTTTTTTTTAACTTTTATTTAGTAAATATAAATTTCCAAAGTAAAAGCTTATGGATTACAGTGGCTTTTACCCCCCCATAACTTCCCTCCCACCCGCACCCCTCCCATCTCCCGCTCCCTCTCCCATTCCATTCACATCAACATTCATTTTCAATTCTCTTTATATACAGAAGATCGATTTAGTATATATTAAGTAAAGATTTCAACAGTTTGCACCCACACAGAACATAAAGTGTAAAATACTGTTTCAGTACTAGTTATAGCATTACTTCACATTGGACAACACATTAAGGACAGAGATCCCACATAAGGAGTAAGTACACAGTGACTCCTGTTGTTGACTTAACAATTTGACACTCTTGTTTATGGCGTCAGTAATCTCCCTAGGCTCTAGTCATGAGTTGCCAAGGCTATGGAAGCCTTTTGTCTACTTTCTTTTTATGATTTTTTTTTTTTTAACAGGCAGAGTGGACAGTGAGAGAGAGAGACAGAGAGAAAGGTCTTCCTTTGCCATTGGTTCACCCTCCAATGGCCGCCACAGCCAGCGCGCTGCGGCCAGTGCACCGCGTTGATCCAAAGCCAGGAGCCAGGCACTTATCCTGGTCTCCCATGGGGTGCAGGGCCCAAGCACGTGGGCCATCCTCCACTGCACTCCCAGGCCATAGCAGAGAGCTGTCCTGGAAGAGGGGCAACTGGGACAGAATCCGGCGCCCTGACCAGGACTAGAACCTGGTGTGCCGGCGCCGCTAGGCGGAGGATTAGCCTATTGAGCAGTGGCACCGGCTTCTTTTTATAATTTTCTTTTAAATTTCTTTCTTTATTTGAAAGGCAGAGTGACTGGGGTGGGGGGAGAAAGACAGAGAGATATGTTCCATCCCCTGGTTCACTCCCCTAAATGCTTGCAACAGCCAGGGCTGGGCCAGGCCAAAGACAGCGGTCCAAAACTCCTTTCAGGTCTCCCACATGTATGGCAGTGACCCAAGTACCTGGGCCATCATCTATCATCTTTCTATGTACATTAGTAGGAAGTTGGATCAGATGTACAGAAGCCAGGATTTAATCTGCACTGCAATGACAAGAGACTCACACATCCCAAGCATTGCCTTAACCCATGCCCCACAATGCTTGACCCTGTTTTCCCTTTTTTTTATTTTAACAACTTCTTTTTTTTAACTTTTATTTAATGAATATAGATTTCCAAAGTACAGCTTATGGATTACATTGCCCCCCTCCCCCCATGACTTCCCTCCCACCCATAACCCTCCCCTTTCCTGTTTCAAGTCTGCAAATACCCAAATTTCCATTTTGTGGGCAGGGATAACTATATGTTCAGATTCACTGTTGGAGGTACAAAGGAATTCAATGATGAATAGGGTCATAATCAAGAATTGCAAGATGTAAATGTTATTTTCCAACATTCATTATGATTAAATTCCATCATTTAACATAAGTCAAGAAGATAATGTATAGAGTATGTACTTGTACTAAGTATTTACTCTAGTACTTATTGACTAAATGAATATGCTAGGATCTCAATGTTCATGTCCTCCCAAAATTCGTGTGTTGAATCCTTAAGTTGTGGGACTGGCGCTGTGGCACAGAGGGTTAACACCCTGGCCTGAATGGCCGGCATCCAATATGGGTGCCAGTTATAGTCCCTGCTGCTCCACTTCCCATCCAGCTCTCCGCTATGGCCTGGGAAAGCAGTAGAGGATGGCCCAAGTCCTTGGGTCCCTGCACCTGCGTGGGAGACTTGGAAGAAGCTCCTGGCTCCTGGCTTCAGATCGGCACAGCTCCAGCCACTGAGGATGAGCTCTGACTTTCAAATAAATAAATAAATACTCTTGAAAAAGAAATCCTTAAGTTGCTATTATCAGGAAATGGGGACTTTCAGGATAATTAGTTCATAAGCAAAACCCTTATGAATTGCATTAGTGTCCTTATAATAGAGACCCAAAGGAGCTTGTTACTCATTCACCAAGTGAGTACACTGCAAGAAGGTGCTGTCTATGAGGAATGAGCTCTTACCAGATGCTGAATCTGCTAGTGCATGCATCTTGGACCTCCCAGTTTCCAGAACTGTGGGGAGCAAATCTTTACTATTCATAGAGCCAGGAGTTTATTGTTTTGTTATTATAGCAGCGTTACGATCCCACTGTGTCCCCCAAATTCATGTTAAAACTCAATGGCCATTGTGCTAGTATTCAGAAGTGAAGTTTCTAAGAGATGATAAAGGCATGAGAGCAAAATCCTCCTGGATTGGATTAGGATCCTTGATAAAGGACTTTAGGGGAGTGAGTTTATTTTTTTCCCTTTTTCTGACATGTGAGAACACAGTACTAGTTCTCATCTTTGCCTTCTCTTCCTTCCTCCAGGTGAGGACACCTAAAAAACAAAATTGGAGATACTTGGGCTTTCCCCACACATCCATCCTGGTGGGGCCTTGATCTTAGACATTCCAGCTTCTACAGTTAAAATAAAATCAGGTTCTATTGATTATAAATGTCGCAGTCTCAAGTATTTTGTTATTGAAGCACACACTAAGACACTAATATAGAATAAATTCTTATATTTAGATTTCAACACAAGGTAGTCATTTTCTCTGTATTTATTCCTGATATATATACTATATATAGTTATATATAAATCTATTATATATTGCATATAATAAATAATCTATTATATAAATATATAAATATATTATATATATTTATATATAACTATTATATATTCCTGATATATATATAGCTATCGTCAGTCGCATTTGATGCCTTCTGTTGGTAACATAACTGAAATGACAATTCCAAACATGGTATATGTAAGCTTGTTTTTCTTGTCTATGGTTATATTAATACTTCTCTCACATTACTTGCAGTCCTCCTAAGCCCATGATAAATTTGTACTTCTCTTCTTCCTTGGAGGTAGGTGATATTTGCTTTTTCCCATGGAATATGCGCAAAAATGGCATGTTCTTACTCCTGAGTGAGGGCTAACGTGACTTTCCATGCTGTCTTTTTGCTTTGCCTTTTTTACTATATTCCAGATAATACAACAGCTCTTTCATCAGACTTGAGACAAGGATTATTGGAGTCTGCAGTACCTTGCTATGGGTGTAACACACACACACACACACACACACACACATATTTGTAAGGCAGAGAGACAAACAGGCAGAGATTAAAAAAGAAAAAAAAAGAGGAGAGTTTCCCAAGCTCACAATAACTGGGGGAGGTAGGAAGAGGTCTGGCCAAAAGCCATGAGCTGGGAACTCCTTCCATGTTTTCCATATAGATGGCAGGGGATTTAGTAATTGAGCCATCACATGCTATCACTCTGAGTGTAAGTTGTCAGGAAGCTGGATTTGGGATCAGAGCTGAGACTCAAACCCAGGCACTCTCATATGGAACATAAGCTTCTTAAACACTAGGCCAAATAGGCCAAACACTTGCCACCTACAATTTTTTTTGTAATAGCATAAACTAATTCATCTTAACTGATACTGAGTTACGAAAAAAGGAAGAATGTTTCTGGAATAAAAGATTAATCAACAGTGCTAAATCTTGAAGATGAGCTAGTTATTATAAAAACCAAAGATTTTTCACTGTATTTGTCTATATACAGGCCATTTAAATTTTTTTTTCCTTTCAAATGGGAATAGTTTTGGTAGAGTAACAAATGTGAACACCAGCAAGTGCAAGAGCAGATTGCAAAGTGAGGAGTGAGGAAGTACAAAAAGTGGAAAGTGGTTGTAGAAAACTCAGGAAGTTTGTGAGCATAAGGAGAAAACTGAGCCAGTAGTTAGAGAGAAAGATGACCTTCTGAAAGGTGCTTTTCCTTCCAGATGGAGGCTTGAAGCATGCTGAAAATTCTCCATGATCTTGATAACTTTACACAGAGAAACGACAAATGAGGTTGCCTATGTGCAGGCACTTTCTCTCTATGACGCCCTTCATTCTGTCACCTATCAGATTCTCCTCCTTGGGAATCTCTGCAGCTGCTCTGATGGATGCCCTCCCCCATGAAGCTTTGCTTTCTTACACTGCTACTCCCCCTGCCCTGTCCTCGCCTACCAGAGACCTAGGCCAACTTATTCTCTTCTCTCAAACTCTCCACCTGGGCCCTCCTGACCTTGGCTCGCCTGATCTGCCCAGGGTCTGTTCACTACATCCTACCCTTTATCTCAAGTGTTGGGAAGCATGTGTGGTGGCAACGGGCAGGCAGGGTGCGGGACGTTGCATCTGGTCACAGCCAAGGCCCAGCACCCGCTCTCAGTTTGTGTTCCCTACTAAAAGATGCCACCTGTGCCGTTTGTCCTACCTCCTTTGTCATCGTTTTGAAAGAGCCACTGACAAGAACTGATCTTAATGGGCTTCCTTTTAAATGGCTGTTTTTCCCACCAACCAGACTTACTACAGGGCCATATTTTCCAATCTCTGACCCACAGGGTTCACATTTTCTCACCTACTAAACTATGGCAATTTCTCTGTCCACCCATTTAAGATTCCTCTGCTCTCCATTTATCAATATACACCTTGTTAAACTATAGAGCTCTCTAATCACCACTGCTCAAAAGGAATAAAGAGCTGTGAAACTCTGCTGCACTTCCTAAGATGCTATGCAGTGCTGAGTTGTTAGTATAATCATGGCTAGTTTAAAGTTTTTTCATGGACAATGTGATCCTCAAAAATCTTTATGTCTGTTAACAAAGCATTGTTGGTAATATTCTTAAATGTCTTGTTTTCTAAGCTAAATATATTCCCGAGACTCCTAGAGTTCACAACACCTTGGTAAAGTAACTTAATTTCTCCAGTGTTAAAAAAAAGAAAACTGCTTTACCGTTTTCAAAATTCAAAAATTGTTTTAAGTATCTATTGGTTATTTTATGTTTTTTTTTATGTTCTATGTGTTCTTTTAAAGGATTTTTTTTCTTAATTTAGAGGTGCTAAGGATTGTTTCAGGATGTGAATTAAAGAAACCAGTGGGTAGGAAAAAAATTTGTGGAGAAAGCTATAAGCATGAGAATGTATCTTTGGTTATGGAAGGTTAAGTGAGATTTTTGCATAGAAAAAATTTTTGATAGAAAGGAACTAAAGAGGCCGGTGCCTCGGCTCACTAGGCTAATCCTCCACCTGCCTCTCCAGCATCCCTGGTTCTAGTCCTGGTTGGGGCGCCGGTTCTGTCCCAGTTGCTCCTCTTCCAGTCCAGCTCTCTGCTGTGGCCCAGGAAGGCAGTGGAGGATGGCCCAAGTGCTTGGGCCCTGCACCCGCATGGGAGACCAGGAGGAAGCACCTGGCTCCTGGCTTTGGATCAGTGCAGTGCGTGGGCCATGGCAGCCATTTGGGGGATGAACCAACAGAAGGAAGACCTTTCTCTCTCTCTCTCACAGTCTAACTCTGCCTGTCAAAAAAAAAAAAAAAAAAAAAAAAAAAAAGGAACTAAAGGAATAAGCATGTTGTAGAAGGCTTATGGAAGTCCAGTGCTATGTGAGATTAGTTTGAATGAGATAGGAGGAAATTATCTTAAAGTTATCTCTTTTAACTTAAAATTCAGATAGCAGGATTACCTAATTCTCTACCTCGTTGTTCCACGATGTATTTAACTGTCCTAAGTGATGGGTTCATATGCTGATATCATATGCTAGCCCCTTTCAATCAAGGTCTTTCTGGGTTTTGTAACTGACCTAGGTAACAAAATTTTCTGCATCTCAAGGAAGTTTTATGTGTTTTCTGAGTTTAATTGCTTTAAAATTTTCAGTCTTAAAGGAGTTAACTTCATCTGATTAGTTCTGTTCACAGCTTTGGTTAAAAAGCTCAGATGTAACTTTAATTTTGACAAAATTTTTAAACTTCTGACAATTCTTTGACATCTAAAAGCTCTAAAAATGAATGTTTGACCTTGAGGCTTCTAGCTGGATCCCTGGAACTCAAAAGATAAGGATCTAAATTGGAAGAGATAACTGTCTAAGTTAATTTAAATTGTGTAAAATACACTGTTGGGTTATAAAATGATGTCAAACGTATGCCCTGCTTATATAAAGTTCTGACATTTTATACACTGGGGTTGATCACTGTTAGTGGGACACAGTTACAGAGCCCACTCATCCCCCATTGCATTATGCCAGACAAAGCTTCTCCTATGTGTTATATTAATTGTGTGATGGTGAGGGGTAATGGGAACACTATCTCCTTCATCCCCAGTTTCTGACTATGTCCAGGTCAGCACCGAGACAGGGAGCTGGCTAAACCTCCCTCAGCACATTTCCATCCTTGCTTGACAGCAAAATCCAGTAAAGGGGGAAAAAAAGAAAGAAACAAACAAACAAAAAACACTCTTTGGTTGTAAATAGACAAGAGCCTTCTGGGAGGGCTGGGAGGGCATAGTTAGGGAAGTTGTTTCTTCCTCTCGCAGTGCTGAGACACTCCAGTCCAGTTGGAGTAGGCCTTACTGGGTCCCTTTAATTACCAAAGGCGCTAAACTGTCCGGCTTTCCTACCTGGATTCATTTGTCCAGCTTAAAACTTGCCCTGACTCAGGAAGCTAGCTGAGGTGAGGCCATAAGTACCTGGTGTTTACAAACGTTGATATTCACATCTCTTCACTTCACTGATATTCCAGAAGATTTTGAAGACATGTAGGCTCACAAAACCATGAGACACACCTGCCATGTCTGATCGTAGGCAGTCCCATCAGCTTGTCTTGACCACTCCCCAGGTTTCCATCCCCGTACTCGATCAAGACAAAAACCTTTTCCTGTGGGACTGTCCCCTCCAGGGTGATTTTATTGAGTATATTTCTGAGTGCCTTTGCCTCTGGTTAGGCCAGTCTACCTGGTCTGAGCCCCAACACTCAAAGGTGATTTTCTTTTTTTGTTCCTCTGAGAATTTCTTTATTTGAGAAATATGTTGTTATTTCCTTTTTTTTTGTTATATTTGATATTCCTCATATAACTATATTCTATGTTCTAAAAATAGGTTATCTATGTATGCATTTTAAAAGACTTCCAGGTTTTCTGATAGTTATTGACTTTATGGCTTAAACTTTTAACAATGTCCTGTTACATATTGAGATAAAATGAATATGAGGAGAATTGTTATCTTTCTCCAGTTATGAATTTAATTTTGGAATTTCCTGTAAAATACTCATCAATTAGTCTTTATGAACTAATGTATGCTCTTTCTTTATGGTATAAGTAAATAATACAAAACAAAGAATCACAGACACACGAAACAGCTAAAATGGGAACCAGGCCACAGTGTGCCATTGTACACATGGTCAACTTTCCATTCAGTGGTGAGGGCCCTGATATCTTTTCTTTCTTCTTGCTCCTAGTTCTATCCCAGGCTTTGTAGTGTCTTGGACCAAGTGTGTGGTGAAAAACAAGAGGTGAGCAGGGACGCTAACACCATTCCATGCAGACAGTCCTGCAATGTTTCCTCCCAAGACTCCGTGACTCAGCCATGTGGTGTCTGTAGCTCACTGTTGCCCATGAGTCCAGCACCGGCCTAGGACAGAGTCCACTGTCTCCACTTCATGTGGCAGTAAAGGATTTTGATAGTTCATGTTGGCATGATTGAAGAGCCCCATTGCAGCCACCTAATACAACTTCAAAACTTCTCCAAATTAATTTCACGTTTCCAACTTGTTTGAGTACCTATTTTGGATTTCAATCGATATTAAATCATAATTTGCCATTACTTTTTACTGAACATCTCAGTGTGTCTCTAAGCTATGAATATTATCAGTGCATTACATGCTCAACAATGATGTAAAATGGAGATTTTCTTGACAGTATCATTTTAATAAATTTAATTAAATGTAGCTATCATTTGAATTATAATCTATTAAATGTAATAGTACTGCTGACATGCTGAGCTCTGTATTAGATGCTTAGAGTTTAATAAGGTCACAATAGAAAAGATGCTTAGTTTCAATAGCTTATAAACAGGTGGAACCATGCAACAGAAAGCAGGAGTATAGGAAACACCCCCAGATATTGACAACCTAAGAGTGGTCGAGTTTCAGAGTGGGTGTGACAGCTTCCTCTGCTTCACCACCACCCATCCCGGAAAGCCACTCCCTTCTTCTACTCCTCCTGGGGCCAATCCACATCCCCTCACCTCCTGGGGAACCTCAGAGCAGCCTCTCCACATGTTGTTCCCCTTATTTATATCATTTCAGGATCCCCTGCTTCAACCCAGGCCCCACCCTACAACAGTTGTTACAGGTGACACAGCAGAGAAGAAAAGATTACCTAGGTTCTTTGTTTCATATAGAAGAAGAATGTCCAAGTGGACAAGGCACAGAGAAAAGCAAGATACATTTAAAAGCATGATTTATTTAAGTCAGAGACCTTCAGCCAGAGTGGCCTGGAGGGGGACTCCAAGAAGGGAAAAACCCAAAGGGGCTGGTGGTAGAGGATTTTTAAGCACAATTTTGTAGGAAAAAAAATCCTGACAATCACCTAAGAATCAGTTACAAAATGGAGACAAAATCCATCCAAAGACCTGATTTGTAGTTTTATTTGCCCTGTCTTGGTCATGATAAAACAAAACAGAAGGGTGAGATATGTAACTTGGACCCACCTTATCAGGGTCCATGTGCCACTCTTCACCTCCACCAGTAAGCAACTTAAGAAGGGACTTGGCCTGCTGCTCAAATGAAATGAAGCCTGGTTTCAAAGGCCCTGCTCTCTGTCCAGGCAGGCTCTACCCCTCTTTCTCTTTATCTCTCCATTTTGTTACCCCTAAAATAGTCTTCCTTATTTTAACTAGCCACAACCTCTCTTTCTTTGAACCTTAAAATCCTAAAATCTAACAATTTCCATAGTAAGTAATGGAATTCTAGACTTCTCTCATTAGCAGTGAGGCCTGTAGCCTCAGGAGGAAAATTAGGGGAGCCATGAAATTGATGTGTAGATATTGACACTGGTAGCATTAAAAGAAAAATAATAGCTTTTCATGAAATTGCTTTCAAGGAAGTACACACAGAACTCCAGTCAGGTTTTTAATTCCTCACTCTTGGAGATAACACAAATTCAAGAAAAGCTTCAAATCCAAAAGAGAAAGCTCAAAGGAAACCAAGTAATTCTAGCAAAAGAAACTTGGAAAAGATAGAGGTAATGCAGCGAAAAAATCTAAATAAGTTTATACTTAATATGCTCAGGCGCTTAAGATGTTGTAACCTTCAAAACAGTTGAAACTTTAAGAAAAACATTAAAAATTTTTAGAAGATATGATCAAGAGAATGACCCAGAGTAGGAATAAAAAGCAAAAATGAAGACTATTAGAACGAAAAAGACATAGAAATTGAAAAATCAGCATTCAAAGAATGGGAATTGACAGAGAAAACAATGAGTAAATTATTAAAGAAATAGTAGAAGGAAAATATTCAGAATTGGAGAATATAAAACAACAGCTTAAAGAGCTTGTTATGCTCAGCACAATGAATATAGAAAGAATCAAGCAAAAAATCTGGACAAAATTGAGTGTATGTAGACTCCATTAGGCTCTAGTTAAATAAAGTGTACATGTCAGTCAAAACTATTGAATCTCGTGATGTCATACTTCTTTCCTGAAATGCCTTTTACCTGAAATAAATTTCTTAGCTGATTGTGATTCTTTACATTGACATTCTTCACACTTTACAGACACTGACACTCCCCACAATTGCATTACTTCTAGTTCTTATTCCATAATAAAAGATTGACTATATAAAGTCTTTCGAGATAACATTGATCTCCCTGTCCAATGTGCCGAACCTTGTTTAGAATATATAATAATATGTAGCTCGCTGTTTAGATCTGGCATCCAAAACTCATTCTAACACAAAGTAGTTGTTAATTTTTAAATCATTCTAGTTCCATGGCCCCATATTCAATTGTGAGAAAGAAGGGAGGGAGAAAGGAATGAAAAAAAGAAGAAAGAAGGTAAGTGAGTAGAAAATTTGAGACCTTTCTTAAGATTTTTTGCTTAGGGCCCAAAGATTTCATGTGCAAGGATTATAATTAGAGAAAAACTCACAGAACTGGAAAAGAAAAGAAGCATTTCATTTTCTTTATACCACATTTTTCAGTTAAATAAATAAGATCTAAGAAATGAAGCTCCAAGTTTACTCATTGGAAGGCAAGGCAAGTACCCTGTGCTAGGAATGGAACACGGTTAAAAACTCAGATGGAAATACCATGCCATTAGCAGGGTGATTAGAAAGGTAGAATTTCCCAAAACATCTTGCTATCATATCAATAAAAGACTTCACAAAGAGGATGACCGCTAATCCCATTTGCTACATTTTTGCCACCCAAAAAAAAACCCCTCTAAATCTTCCCCCTGCTAATCCTTCCCCTCCACTCACTATGCATGCACTGAAAACTGAAAATGAGACGTATTTTTACAAATGATGGGTTTCTCAAAAGAGAATGATGTGAGATGTCTTTGGGGAGGCTGACCTCAGGAAAACCCAGTTACTCATTTTGATCAGCACGAGGATGGCAGACATCACTAAGAAGAGAGAACTGGCAGGAGTTGACTTATCTGGGTTAGGAAACAGGAGAGCAACAGTGGATGAGGATTTCTCCTTTAAAATGTTGTTGCATATGACAGTGGGAAGTCAAATCAACCTTGTTTTTTTTTAAAAAAAAAATTACAACAGGGGCTCAGGTACTGTGCTGAGCCTCCACCTGTGGCGCCAACCCTGGGATGCCAGTTCTAGCCGGGGCCTGTTCCTCTGATCCAGCTCTCCGCTGTGGCCTAGGAAAGCAGTAGAAGATGACCCAAGTGCTTGGGCTCCTGAAGCTTTGTGCGAGCCCTGGGGGGAAGCTCCTGGCTTCTGCCTTCATATTGGCCCAGTCTCAGCTGTTGCAGCCATTTGGGGAGTGAACCAGCAGATGAAAGATATCTCTCTCTATCCGGTCTCCCATCTCCCAATTCTAGCTCTCAAATAAATAAGTAAATAAAATCTTTTTAAAAAATTACAACAAAAATCTTTTCCATGGATTCTTTCAAAGCTAAATATTTAAGGGCGTTGAAATAAGGTCACTTGTGTCTGATCTACCCATTATCTCAATTCAACCAATTTTGGGACTTGATTCACAAGAGAGGTGGTCAGGTTGGGGTCCAGAAAACAAAAAGCCCTTTTGTTTGCCAGGGAATGTGAGGCTGAGGTAATACTCCACGTTCATGAAACCCTCCCTCTCCAAGGGAGAAAATGACAGGTTTTCCACTAAGAAATAATTGCTTTTGGAATGATAAGAAGAGAAGGTACTCTAGTATAAGCACGTCTGTCCTGACTGGCCATAATTTTTGTTTTCAGTTTGTTCTTTCAGGTCGGTGGTATAAATCATTGTACTCAGACAGTATAACTTTGTTCAGCTATAGTTTGATTTTCTGGCACACTAAATATAACTTAAGTGTTAAAATAAATCAGAGCCAAGCTTTACATTCAAAGTCATAAAACAGCTATTTTTAAAAATGAAATGGTGTCTTAACAGCTTGAAAAGACTGAGTGTTGACTTTATCATCTATTATTTCCTATAGAGTAGCATTCGTATTTATGCCAAACTCCACAAAAGGGAATCGAATGAGTCTAACATGAATGCTTACTACTCTACAAATTTACTCACTATGGTCACAAACAGCGTTCATTCCCTGGAATTACATAGAAAGACATTGTGAACATGTCAAGAAATGGTAAACATCGATTTGGTCATCACAGTTTGCTTTAGATCTTTTCTCTTGGTTTATGTGGAGTCTACCTAATCAGACTGTGCTCCTGATCTTATTTTTCCTTAAATTGCTCCTATGATTAGAGTGCCATGATTGCTTTTTTTAAATATAGGCTCCAGTCTGAAGTTTGCCCTCTTCCTTTTCTACCCTTGCTTTCATACATTGTTTTATTTTGGTTCCTATTCAATCGTTCAAAAATGCACTGAGCATCTACTCTGAATCCTCACACAATCACATACACAATATATGCATATTCATGTATGTTCATCACACACACACAGGAGATTTGTAACTCATGAGAACTCAACCTCAGAACTTCAGTATTGTGCATTTTGCCAAATTCAATAACATAAAGTGAAAGTCAAATAATTTTATTTACACATTGATTTATTAATTTCTTTTTAAAATAATATATGCTTTTTGAGCAAGGCCTGTAAGACAACTTCCAGGGGCCAAAATGTGGCATAGTGGATTAAGCCACCGCCTGCACTGCCAGCATGCCATAGGAGTGTCAGATTGAGTCCTAGTTGCTCCACTTCTGATCCAGCTCCCTGCTAATTTGTCTGAAATAGCAGCAGAAGATGTCTTAAGTGCCTGGGAGCATGCACCCACATGGGAGACCCAAATGAAGCTCTTGGCTCCTGGCTTCAGCCTGGTCCAGCCCTGACCATCACAGCTATTTGGAGAGCACACTTATAAATTGAAGTCCTTTCTCTATATCCATCTCCCTCTGCCTCCCCCTTCCCCATGACTCTGCT
Source organism: Oryctolagus cuniculus (assembly GCF_964237555.1). NCBI lineage: Eukaryota > Metazoa > Chordata > Mammalia > Lagomorpha > Leporidae > Oryctolagus > Oryctolagus cuniculus. The sequence goes on from NC_091435.1 coordinate 53,866,537, forward strand.
CTTCAAATAAACAAAATAAATCTTTAAAAAAAGACAACTTTTAAATGTTAATATTTTAATCCTTTGCAAAGTAAATTTATAGGTGTAAGAAAATCAATCTACTAAATAACATTAGGAACAATTCAATGATATAAACAATTAGTATACTGGGAGGATAGTTTATAGTGTGTTCATATGACAAGCAAAAGTGATTATGATAGATGACGAGGTGATTATTAAGTTTGTTGATAAGTAAATTCTTTTATCTGAAGGTCATTATCAAAGCTCTATTTGTCTCACAACTATTTAGTTTAGACATTAGAAACCACTATATCTATTTTATACATATACATATATTTATTTATTGCTTATGATAATCCAGGTTTGTGTATCCTGGACACAGAAAATATACAATACATATAACAAATACTTTAAAAATACATGTAAAGTATACAGCATGTTAGAAGGCAATAAGTGGCCGGCGCCGCAGCTCACTAGGCTAATCCTCCGCCTAGCGGCGCCGGCACACCGGGTTCTAGTCCCGGTTGGGGCGCCGGATTCTGTCCCGGTTGCCCCTCTTCCAGGCCAGCTCTCTGCTGTGGCCAGGGAGTGCAGTGGAGGATGGCCCAGGTGCTTGGGCCCTGCACCCCATGGGAGACCAGGAAAAGCACCTGGATCCTGGCTCCTGCCATCGGATCAGCGCGGTGTGCCGGCCGCAGCGCGCCGGCCGTGGCGGCCATTGGAGGGTGAACCAACGGCAAAAGGAAGACCTTTCTCTCTGTCTCTCTCTCACTGTCCACTCTACCTGTCAAAAAAAAAAAAAAAAAAAGAAGGCAATAAGTAAGCCATCTACTATGTTACAAAGTGGCAAGAGCTGTGCAGGGAAAAAAAAAGCAAACCAGATTAAGAAGTATCAAACATGTCAAGATGAAAAGATGAAATACAGTTTTGGACATTGTTGTGAAAGTGACATTACAAGATGTAAATGTTAAGTATTCAGTCATTGGGGAGAACGTGTTCTAAGGGTTGAAAATGTTATGGCAAAGTTCCAAAGATGAGAACATGCTGTGTGGTGGAATAAGAGGTCCGGTATGGCTGTAGAAGAAAGGCCAATGCAAAAGGAAAAGATGAGGTTAACAAAAATCCACGGGTAAGTGGCTAGCTCAGGGAGGTGTCATGTAAGACTCTTAATGACTGTGGTATGAGTAAAAGGGTGATCCATCAGAGGACTTGCAGTAAAGAATATCACATGCTATCTTATGCTTTCAAAGGATATCCTTGAACTTAATATAGGTGATGGACTGCCAAGGGTCAAAGATAGAAGCAGGCAAATCAGTTAGAAAGCCATTGTTATCTATGCCGGTGAAACAGGGGTAAAACAAGGAAGGGGTATGAAATAAACATACTATGTATGTTTTGAAGTGTGTGCCAGTAGAATTTCCTGAGATGGCTACAGGATACATGAGAAGGAGAAGGCTCAAGGGTGACTGAGATGTTCTAATCTAAGCAATTTGAAAAATGCTATCAACTAAAATGAAGGCTGCAAATAGAATATTTGTAAGGGAGAAAAGCAAGATGAGTATTAAATGTGTTGGGTATGACATGCCCATTAGATATCCAACTAGAGATGGCAGGTACAGAGATATAAAAATGAATCTGGAATTCTATTTTTTTTTTTGACTTTCTTTTTTTTTTTTATCTTTTATTTAATGAATATAAATTTCCAAAGTACGACTCATGTGTTACAATGGCTTCCCCCCCCATACCGTCCCTCCCACCCACAACCCCCCCCTTCCCACTCCCTCTCCCCCTCCATTCACGTCAAGATTCATTTTCGATTATCTTAATATACAGAAGATCAGCCTAGCATACCTTAAGTAAGTATTTCAACAGTTTGCTCCCACACAGAAACATAAAGTGAAAAATAATAGATGATTTTTTTAAATGATGATGAAATCAGATCAGACCTATTGTCATGTTTAATCCCAGTGAGAGTCAAGTTGGGAATTGATATTTTTTTTTTTTTTACAGAAGATCAGTTTAGTGTATATTAAGTAAAGATTTCAATCGTTTGCACCCCCATAGAAACACAAAGTGAAATATACTGTTTGAGTACTCGTTATAGCATTAAGCCTCAGTGTACAGCACGTTAAGGACAGAGATCCTACATGAGGAGTAAGTGCACAGTGACTCCTGCCGTTGACTTCACAAATTGACACTCCTGTTTATGGCATCAGTAATCTCCCTATGCACCAGTTATGAGTTTCCAAGGCTATGGAAGCCCCCTGAGTTCTCCGACTCTTATCTTGTTTAGACACGGTCATAGTCAAAGTGGAGGTTCTCTCCTCCCTTCAGAGAAAGGCACCTCCCTCTTTGAAGACCTGTTCTTTCCACTGGGATCTCACTCACAGAGATCTTTTTGCCAGAGTGTCTTGGCTTTCCATGCCTGAAATACTCTCATGGGCTTTTCAGCCAGATCCGAGTGCCTTCAGGGCTGATTCTGAGGCCAGAGTGCTATTTAGGACATCCGCCATTCTATGAGTCTGCTGAGCATCTCACTTCCCATGCTGGACCACTCTCCTCTTTATCCATTCTATCGGTTGGTGTCAGCAGATACTAGACTTGCCCATGTGCTCCCCTTGACTCTCAGTCCTTTCATTATGATCAATTGTGAACTGAAATTGATCACCTGGAATAGCGAGATGGCATTGGCACATGCCACCTTGATGGGATTGAATTGGAATCCCCTGGTATGTTTCCAACTCTACCAATTGGGGCAAGTCAGCCCGAGCATGCCCCAAATTACACATCTCTTCCCTCTCTTATTCCCACTCTTACGTTCAACAGGGATCACATTTCAGTTAATTTTCAACACTCAAGAATAACTGTGTGATAATTATAGAATTAAACCAGTCATATCAAGTAGAACAGACAAAAAAAAATACTATGAGGGATAATGTATTAAGTTGTCCATCAGCAGTCAGGGCTATGCTGATCAAGTCACCATTTCTCATAGTGTCCACTTCACTTCAGGAGGTTTCCCCTTTGGTGTTCAGTCAGTTGTCACCGATCAGGGAGAACATAGGGTATTTGTCCCTTTGGGACTGGCTTACTTCACTCAGCATGATGTGTTCCAGATTCCTCCATTTTGTTGCAAATGACTGGATTTCGTTGTTTCTTACTGCGGTATAGTACTCTAAAGAATACATATCCCATAATTTCTTTATCCAGTCTACCGTTGATGGGCATTTAGGTTGGTTCCAGGTCTTGGCCATTGTGAATTGTGCTGCAATAAACATTAGGGTGCAGACCGCTTTTTTGTTTATCAATTTAAACTCCTTTGGGTAAATTCCAAGGAGTGGGATGGCTGGGTCGAACGGTAGGGTTATATTCAGGTTTCTGAGGAATCTCCAGACTGATTTCCATAGTGGCTTGACCAGTTTGCATTCCCACCAACAGTGGGTTAGTGTCCCTTTTTCCCCACATCCTCGCCAGCATCTGTTGTTGGTAGATTTCTGTATGTGAGCCATTCTAACCGGGGTGAGGTGAAACCTCATTGTGGTTTTGATTTGCATTTCCCTGATTGCTAGTGACCTTGAACATTTTTTCATGTGCCTGTTGGCCATTTGGATTTCCTCTTTTGAAAAATGTCTATTGAAGTCCTTGGCCCATCTCTTAAGTGGGTTGTTGGTTTTGTTTTTGTGGAGTTTCTTGATCTCTTTGTAGATTCTGGTTATTAACCCTTTATCTGTTGCATAGTTTGCAAATATTTTTTCCCATTCTGTCGGTTGTCTCTTCACTCTCCTGACTGTTTCTTTTGCAGTACAGAAACTTCTCAATTTGACGCAATCCCAATAGTTGATTTTGGCTTTGACTGTCTGTGCCTCCCGGGTCTTTTCCAGAAATTCTTTGCCTGTGCCAATATCTTGAAGGGTTTCTCCAATGTTCTCTAATAACTTAATGGTGTCAGGACGTAGATTTAGGTCTTTAATCCACGTTGAGTGGATTTTTGTGTAAGGTGTAAGGTAGGGGTCTTGCTTCATGCTTCTGCATGTGGAAATCCAGTTTTCCCAGCACCATTTATTGAATAGACTGTCCTTGCTCCAGGAATTAGTTTTAGATCCTTGATCAAATATAAGTTGGCTGTAGATGTTTGGATTGATTTCTGGTGTTTCAATTCTGTTCCATTGGTCTATCCATCTGTTTCTGTACCAGTACCATGCTGTTTTGATTACAACTGCCCTGTAGTATGTCCTGAAGTCTGGTATTGTGATGCCTCCGGCTTTGTTTTTGTTGTACAAGATTGCTTTAGCTATTCGAGGTCTCTTGTGCCTCCATATGAATTTCAGCATCATTTTTTCTAGATCTGCGAAGAATGTCTTTGGTATCTTGATTGGGATTGCATTGAATCTATAAATTGCTTTTGGGAGAATGGACATTTTGATGATGTTGATTCTTCCAATCCATGAGCATGGAAGATTTTCCCATTTTTTGGTATCCTCTTCTATTTCTTTCTTTAAGGTTTTGTAATTTTCATCGTAGAGATCTTTAACATCCTTGGTTAAGTTTATTCCAAGGTATTTGATTGTTTTTGTAGCTATTGTGAATGGGATTGATCTTAGCAGTTCTTTCTCAGTCATGGCATTGCTTGTGTATACAAAGGCTGTTGATTTTTGTGCATTGATTTTATATCCTGCCACTTTGCCAAACTCCTCTATGAGTTCCAATAGTCTCTTAGTAGAGTTCTTTGGATCCTCTAAGTACAGAATCATATCGTCTGCAAAGAGGGATAGTTTGACTTCTTCCTTCTTGATTTGTATTCCTTTGATTTCTTTTTCTTGTCTGATGGCTCTGGCTAAAACTTCCAGAACTATGTTGAATAGCAGTGGTGAGAGTGGGCATCCCTGCCTGGTGCTATTCACAATAGCTACAAAAACAATCAAATACCTTGGAATAAACTTAACCAAGGATGTTAAAGATCTCTACGATGAAAATTACAAAACCTTAAAGAAAGAAATAGAAGAGGATACCAAAAAATGGGAAAATCTTCCATGCTCATGGATTGGAAGAATCAACATCATCAAAATGTCCATTCTCCCAAAAGCAGAATCATATCGTCTGCAAAGAGGGATAGTTTGACTTCTTCCTTCTTGATTTGTATTCCTTTGATTTCTTTTTCTTGTCTGATGGCTCTGGCTAAAACTTCCAGAACTATGTTGAATAGCAGTGGTGAGAGTGGGCATCCCTGCCTGGTGCCAGATTTCAGTGGAAATGCTTCCAACTTTTCCCCATTCAATAGGATGCTGGCTGTGGGTTTTTTATAAATTGCTTTGATTATATTGAGGAATGTTCCTTCTATACCCAATTTGCTTAGAGTTTTCATCATGAAAGGGTGTTGAATTTTATCAAATGCTTTCTCTGCATCAATTGAGATAATCATATGGTTTTTCTTCTGCAGTCTGTTAATGTGGTGAATCACATTGATTGATTTGCGAATGTTGAACCATCCCTGCATACCAGGGATGAATCCCACTTGGTCTGGGTGGATGATTTTCCTGATGTGTTGTTGTATTCTATTGGCCAGAATTTTATTGAGGATTTTTGCGTCTATGTTCATCAGGGATATTGGTCTGTAATTTTCTTTCAGTGCTGCATCTTTCTCTGGCTTAGGGATTAAGGTGATGCTGGCTTCATAGAAAGAATTTGGGAGGATTCCCTCTTTTTCGATTGTTCTGAATAGTTTGAGAAGAAATGGGATTAGTTCTTCTTTAAATGTCTGGTAGAATTCAGCAGTGAATCCATCTGGTCCTGGGCTTTTCTTTGTTGGGAGGGCCTTTATTACTGTTTCAATTTCTGTTTCAGTTATGGGTCTATTTAGGTTTTCGATGTCTTCATGGTTCAATTTTGGTAGATTGCATGTGTCCAGGAATCTATCCATTTCTGATAGGTTTTCCTGTTTGCTGGCATACAGGTCCTTGTAGTAATTTCTGATGATTCTTTTTATTTCTGTGGTGTCTGTTGTTACGTTTCCTTTTTCATCTCTGATTTTATTGATTTGGGTATTTTCTCTTCTTTTTTTAGTTAGTTGGGCCAATGGGGTGTCAATTTTGTTTATTTTTTCAAAAAACCAGCTTCTCGCTTGGCTGATTTTTTGTAATGTTTTTTTGGATTCAATCCTGTTAATTTCTTCTCTGGTTTTAATTATTTCTCTTCTCCTACTAGATTTGGGTTTGGTTTGCTGCAGTTTTTCTAGGTCCTTGAGGTGCGCTGAAAGCTCATTTATTTGGTACCTTTCCAATTTCTTGGTATAGGCACCTATTGCTATAAATTTGCCTCTCAATACTGCTTTTCCTGTATCCCATAAGTTTTGATGTGTTGTGTTGTTGTCTTCATTTACTTCCAGAAAGTTTTTGATTTCTCTTTTGATTTCTTGAATGACCCAGTGTTCATTCAGGAGCATGTTGTTCAGTCTCCATGTGTTTGCATACTTTCTGGGGTTTCCTGAGTTGCTAATTTCCAGCTTCATCCCGCTGTGGTCTGAGAAGCTGCATGGTATGATTCTAATTCTTTTAAATTTGCTGAGACTTGCTTTATGGCCTAGTATGTGATCAATCCTAGAGAAGGTTCCATGCGCTGCTGAGAAGAATGTAAAGTCTGTAGATGTAGGGTTGAAAGTTCTGTAGATATCTGTTAGATCCATTTGGGCAATAGTGTCAATTAAATCTGCTGTTTCCTTGTTGATCTTCTGTCCGGATGATCTGTCTATTTCTGAGAGTGGAGTATTGAAGTCCCCCAGTACTATTGTATTGGAATCTAAATCTCCCTTTAAGTCCCTTAACATATCTTTTAAATAGACCGGTGCCCTGTAATTAGGTGCATATACATTTATAATAGTTACATCTTCCTGTTGAATTGAACCCTTAATCATTATATAGTGTCCCTCTTTGTCTCTCTTAACAGTTTTTGTATTAAAGTTTATTTTGTCTGATATTAATATGGCTACACCTGCTTTTTTTGGGTTTCTGTTGGCATGGAATATCTTTTTCCAACCTTTCACTTTCAGTCTGCATGCCTCTTTGTTAGAGAGATGTGTTTCTTGTAGGCAACAAATAGTTGGGTTGTGTTCTGTGAGCCAGTCAGCCAAACGGTGTCTTTTAACTGAAGAATTCAGACCATTAATGTTCAATGTGACTATTGATACATAGTGACTTTGCCCTGCCATTTTCCCGGAAATATTTTCTAGTATATGCTTTGAGCTTCCCATGCTCTTTTACTGGTAGGTGTTCTTCCTTTCCCTTCTTTCATATTGATGACCGTGTTTCTGTGTTTCTGAGTGTAGCACATCTTTAAGTATCTTTTGCAGGGCCGGACGAGTGGCCACAAAGTCTTTCAATTTCTGTTTGCTATGAAAGGTCTTTATTTCACCTTCATTCACAAATGAGAGCTTGGCAGGATATAATATTCTGGGCTGGCAATTTTTCTCTCTTAGCACCTGTGCTATGTCTCGCCATTCCCTCCTAGCTTGTAGGGTTTCTGATGAGAAGTCAGCTGTGAGTCTGATTGGAGATCCTCTGAGAGTAATCTGACGTTTCTCTCTTGCACATTTTAGGATCTTTTCTTTATGTTTCACTGTGGTAAGTTTAATTACCACGTGTCGTGGTGAGGATCTCTTTTGGTCATGTTTATTGGGGGTTCTATGAGCTTCCTGTACTAGGAATCTCTGTCCTTCTCCAAACCTGGAAAGTTCTCTGCTAGTATCTCACTAAAAAGGCCTTCCAATCCTTTCTCTCTCTCCATGCCTTCAGGAACTCCTAGAACTCGAATGTTGGTTTTTTTAATAGTATCCTGTAGATTCCCAACAATATTTTTTAGGTTTCTAATTTCCTCTTCTTTTCTTTGGTTTGACTGTATGTTTTCCTGTGCTCTATCTTCTAAGTCCGATATTCTCTCTTCTGCTTCACCCATTCTGTTTTTAAGGCTTTCTAATGTGTTTGTCATTTGATCTATTGAGCTCTTCATTTCATTTTGATTTCTCTTCACTATAACACTTTCCTGTTCTACTAGTTTCTGAGTTTCATTTTGACTCTTCCTTAAAATTTCGTTTTCACGAGAGAGATTTTCAATCTTGCCCATTAAGGATTTCTGTAGTTCAAGGATTTGCTTTTGAAAACTTCTAAATGTTCTTATCATAAATTTTTTGAAATCCGTATCTTGCATTTCTTCTATCTCATCATCTTCATACTCTTGGCTTGGGGTGTTTTGCTTATTTGGAGGCATCATAGTGTCATCGTTGATCTTGCTCCCTCTATTTCTGTGTTTGTTACTCGGCATAGTTAATTCTTCTTGCGTCACTGTGCTTTTTTTTTTTTTTTTTTTTTTTTTATACTGTGTCCGTGTTAAGTGGACTGCCTGCTGTTGGAGGAGCCTTGGAGGCTTGAGATGGGTGCGGCCTGAGAGCTCTGCCTGGTTCTTCCTGGTTAAGGGTGTGCAAAGGTGACACCCTCAGGTTATGCGTGGTAAATCTCTCTCTTTTTATTTATTTATTTATTTTATTTATTCAGGGGGTAAGTAACACCGCAGGGCATGGCTGTGCAGAATTGATGGTATTTAGCTTCCAGTCTTTGGCTCCTCTGGACTCCCACTGGGTTGCCTAGGCTACTGAATTGTAGTGACTCAGTTCCTTAGCTCTCCCCCATTGAAATGTAAATCCAGAGAGGAGGCCTGCTCTTTGTCTCTTCAAGCCTTGCAGCCTTGTAACCTTTGCAAGGTTAGGGGGAAGAGAAACCCCCAAGCTTTTTTTCCTTCTTTCCGGTAGTGAGTTTGCTGCACTTTCCGGCCCCCCTCTAGATTCTGACCCCCGTTTCCCCACCAATGTCTCGGGTTATTGAGCTCACCTCCCCTTCCAGCGCCGATGTGTGGACTCGGAGCCCTGAGCGTCCCAAGTCTCCCCGCTGTTGTCTGTGTGGCGTGCACTCCCCTTGGAGCACTGGCGTGCCGACCCTGGGGCTTCTGCGGCTTGGTCCCGCGACTTGGCTTCCGCGCGGTGGGCGACCTTGTTCTCCCAGTAGGTCCTCCGATTCACGATTCCCGTGCAATTTTTTCCTGGTTCTTTTTTTCTGCAGCTACCGTAACTCCCCTTTTATTAAACTAAATTTTCCCGGACTATCGGTGCGCGCCCTCACTATTCCGCCATCTTGGCTCCGCCTCCTATCTTTGACTTTCTATTACTTAATCAAATTTCTAAAAAAACAACATCAAATATTTAAAAAAACATGACCTTGGGGCCAGTGCTGTGGTGTAGTGGGTAAAGCCACCGCCTGCAGTGCTGGCATCCCAGATGGGAACTGGTTCAAGTCCTGGCTGCTCCACTTCCTAGCCAGCTCTCTGCTTTGGCCTGGGAAAGCAGAAGGTCGAATCTGGAATTCTTAAGTGAACTTTGGTCTAGGAATAGGAATTTTGAAGTTTTCATCATATGGATGATGTTTAAAGACATGGGATTGGGTGAGCTTACATAGAGAATCAATGTAAATGGAGAAGAGAAGAGGACAAAAGACATGCATTTAAGTACTCCAGGGTTGAAAGATCAGGAGAGAGGAGGAACTAGTGAGGGAAATCGGTAAGGAATAACCAACAAGGTGGAAAAGTCCACAACTATGTGTTTGGTACTGAAAGCCAAGTGAAGAAAGTGAATTAAGAAGGATATTCATAAATAGCATGAGATGAGCCTTGGAAACTGCCCACTGCACCCATTAGTGTGGAGATCACTGGCATTGGTGAGCTTTATAAGAGCCATTTTAGAGAACTAGGGACAGTGACAGCTTGCTTGACTGGAGTGATTTTAAGAGAGAATGAGAGGTGGGAAATTGGAGATTGGAGACACTGAAAATAAAGGACTCTTTAAAGAAGTGTTATGAGGAAGAGCTAAGAAGTGAGAGTTGAGAGTGTATCTAGAGAAGGAAATTGATAAAAGCTACTGAACAAACTAGTGGCATAGCTTCAGTATCTCCAAAAACTCTTAGGGAAAAGCCCTTGTTACAAGATGCCATTAAATTTGTTATTTAGATTTCTTTTAGCAATCAGATTTTTGTAAAATAGTTTTATTTGTTATTTTCATTTTATTTGAAAAGAAGAAAGACAGAGACAAAGAAAGATACTCCATTTGCTGGCTCACTCCCTAAATGCCACAACAGCCTATGTTCAGCTAGGCCAATGTCAGGATCCAGGGACTCAGCCTAGTCCACCCCCTATGTGGCAGAATCCCAGGCACCTGAACCATTACTTGGTGCCTCCCATGATATGTATTAGCAAGAAGTTGGGATAGGAAGAAGAGCCGGCACAGGAATGCAGGCACTCTGTTAGGGGATATGAGTGTCTGAAGAAGCATATTAACTGCTGTGCCAAATGCCCAAAACAAAAGCATCAAAATTCAGTTGCTGTAATCAGACTCTAAAGTTGTTAATACATTCATTTAGAGTTACATAATTTGTAGCAAGAAGGAATCTTCAGAATTGTGTATTCAATATTTCTTACTTCATAAACAAGGAATCCAACACGAGAAAAGCTTGTTCCAAAATGCAGTTTATGACAAACCCAAACACAAAATAAACATTATGGTTCACAGTATAATATTGATTATTCCATTTGAATCAAAATGAAATCATTTTGTGAACACATTCCTTCTAAGGGTTGTATAATATATTCGTATTCTTATTTTATAAATCTCCTCCTTAAAATGGTAAATATTTCCTGATATATGGTCTACAAAAGATTAGTCTCTTAATTTATTGCTCCTTCTTCTTCCATCCTCATCGCCACTCTAATATCTCACTGTACTCTTCTGAATTCTTTCTGTAGCAAGGGACTGCATAAACACAACAGACAAGTAAAGGTATTCAGTGATATTAAAACCAACTTCTCTTTCTCCTGTTTCTCTTCTCATTATGTTTTACCTCTGTTCTACCATTTGTCAATGAAAAATGTGTTCTAGGCACAGCACCCTACAGTAGACAAAGAGGTTTTATGTTATTTTGTGTTTTCCTGAAGGGGAGACAAATATGGCATTAGCATTTTTTAACCAAAGTATAGCAAAAGCCAAGCACAGTGAAGGGGTAAAGTAAAAACAAGACTAAAGTAGACATGAGCGCAAGGTGCTACTGGGCCTCATACTTCCCTAGCTCCTCTTTTTAATCTGGAATTTACATGTCCTATCTCTCATTCTCCAAGACCACAAATTCCTCCTTTTCTTTTTACTATGATTCATGTCTTTTTCCATATCATTCATCAATCCTATGAGGGTATATTCCAGTCTGAATGTTCAACAACCCTCTTTAAGATCTGAATTTCACTGCTGTGGCCAGGGAGTGCAGTGGAGAATGGCCCAAGTATTTGGGCCCTGCACCCCATGGGAGACCAGGAGAAGTACCTGGCTCCTGCCATCGGATCAGTGTAGTGCGCCGGCTGCAGCGCACCGGCCGCGGCAGCCATTGGAGGGTGAACCAATGGCAAAGGAAGACCTTTCTCTCTGTCTCCCTCACTGTCCACTCTGCCTGTCAAAAAAAATCTGAATTTCATTTTTAGGCAAGACATTTTCATACAAATATTATGGAATACAACAAATATGAAGTTTCAAGAATCAATTATTCTTATTACCAATTATCTGCATAGGATTCCTAAAATAAGGAGAGATATTGTGAATCAGTGGATAGAAGTTCTCTGTTTGTCCTCCCTCTCTGTCCCTCTTTTCTTGTCTCTGCCTTTCAAGCAAATGAATCACTAAATAAATCCTTACTAAAAAAGAATCCTAAAACACAAAATTTAAAAAGTATTATTGTCTCTGTTTCCCATGATTGATAATGCTTCCCCTACAGTGTTTTGGGGTTCATCCTTCTTCACATTCATTGTACACCTACTCTCTAACTTCATTAGTCCATGCTTGAATTAATGAACAACCTCCCTCCTGGTTTTTCTGTGTCTAGTTTCTTAATCCTCTGTCTGGATCATACCATGGTAAGAATATCCATCTATCACTTCTTAGTGAAAAAATAAAAAATATAAAGAGTACTAGAATCAGAAAAAAATCCAACAGAAATTTGGGCAAAGAGTATCAGGGAGTAAATCACAGAAGAGGATATCCAAATGGACAACAAATGTTTTAAAACAAATGTTAATTTTAACTATGAGAGAAATGCAAACAAAAACAAGTAATGGTTTCTCATAATAATACTACAACATATTGAATGTTCCATAATACTGTATTGGAAAAAATATTGGGAATAGGTTAACCCTGGTGAGAGAGTGAATTTATTTGTTTATTTGAAAGGTAGAGTTACAGTGAGAGAGAGAGACAGAGATAAAGAGAAATCTTCCATCCACTGGTTTGCCCTAAATGGTCCCAACGGCTGGAGATGAGCCAGTCTGAAGCCAGGAGCCAGAATTTTCTTCAGGGTCTCCCATGTGGGTGCAGGGGCCCAGGGACTTGGGGCCATCTTCTGTTGCCTTTCCCAGGTGCATTAGCAGAGAGGTGGATTAAAAGTGGAGCAGCCAGGACTTGAATCAACACATATAAGATGCCAGCACTGCAGATGGTTGTTTAACCCACTGTGCCACAGTGCCAGCCCCAAAAGAGAATTTTTATTATTATGAAGAGTACAGGTCAAAAAATTACAAGTGTTCAGGGCTGGCACCGTGGCTCACTAGGCTAATCCTCCACCTTGCAGCATCGGCACACTGGGTTCTAGTCCTGGTTGGGGCGCCGGATTCTGTCCCGGTTGCCTCTCTTCCAGGCCAGCTCTCTGTTGTGGCCAGGGAGTGCAGTGGAGGATGGCCCAAGTGCTTGGGCCCTGCACCCCATGGGAGACCAGGATAAGTACCTGGCTCCTTCCATCGGATCAGCGCGGTGCGCTGGCCACAGCGTGCCGGCCGCGGCGGCCACTGGAGGGTGAACCAACAGCAAAAGGAAGACCTTTCTCTCTGTCTCTCTCTCTCACTGTCCCACTGTGGCATAGTGGGTAAAGTCACTGCTTGAAATGCTGGCATCCCATCTGGGCACTGGTTCGAGTCCCAGCTGCTCCACTTCTGATCCAGCTCTCTGCTATGGCCTGGGAAAGCAGTAGAAGATGGCCCAAGTGGTTGGGCTCCTGCACCCACATGGGAGACCCTGAAGAAGCTCCTGGCTCCTGGCACCTGGCTTCAGATTGGTGCAGCTCCAGCTGTTGAGACCATCTGAGGAATGAACCAACAGATGGAAGACCTCTCTCTCTCCCTCTATCTCTATCTCTGCCTCTGCCTCTCTGTAACTCTGCCTTTCAAATAAATATAAATATTTAAAAAAAAAAAAAAAAGAAAGTACAGGGGCCGGCACCATTGTGCACTAGGTTAATCCTCTGCCTGCAGCGCTAGAATTCCATATGGGCGCCGGGTTCTAGTCCCGGTAGCTCCTCTTCCAGTCCAGCTCTCTGCTGTGGCCTGGAAGGCAGTGGAGGATGGCCCAGATCCTTAGGCCCCTGCACCTTCATGGGAGGCCAGGAGGAGGCACCTGGCTCCTGGTTTCCGATCAGCACCGCTCCGGCCATTGCGGCTATTTGGGGAGTGAACCAACAGAAGGAAGACCTTTCTCTTTGTCTCTCTCTCTCATTGTCTGTAACTCTACCTGTCAAATAAATAAATTTTAAAAAAGTACAAGAACAATAATTGTAGCTGTAATTTAACAATAAAATGTTTCTAAAACAATATAAAGAAAAATAAACGTGTTTTATTGATATACTGGAATAATATAAAGAATTAAAAAATATTTATGTTCCTCCATCTTGTTGCAAATTACCGGGTTTCATTGTTTTTGACTGCTGTATAGTATTCTATAGAGTACATGCCCCCTAATTTCTTTATCCAGTCTACTGTTGATGGGCATTTGGGTTGGTTCCACATCTTAGCTATTGCAAATTGAGCTGCAATAAACATTAAGGTGCAGACAGCTTGTTTGTTTGCCAATTTCATTTCCTTGGGGTAAATTCCAAGGAGTGGGATGGCTGGGTTGAATGGTGGGGTTATATTCAGGTTTATGAGGAATCTCCAGACTGACTTCCATAGTGGCTTGACCAGTTTGCATTCCCACCAACAGTGGGTTAGTGTCCCTTTTTCCCCACATCCTCTCCAGCATCTATTGTTGGAAGATTTCTGAATGTGAGCCATTCTAACTGGGGTGAGGTGAAACCTCATTGTGGTTTTGATTTGCATTTCCCTGATTGCTAGTGATCTTGAACATTTTTTCATGTGTCTGTTGGCCATTTGGATTTCCTCTTTTGAAAAATGTCTATTGAGGTCCTTGGCCCATCTCTTAAGTGGGTTGTTTGTTTTGGTGTTGTGGAGTTTCTTGATTTCTTTGTAGATTCTGGTTATCAACCCTTTATCTGTTGCATAGTTTGCAAATATTTTTTCCAATTCTGTTGGTTGCCTCTTCACTTTCCTGACTGTTTCTTTTGAAGTACAGAAACTTCTCAATTTGATACAATCCCAAATGTTAATTTTGGCTTTGAATGCCTGTGCTTCTGGGGTGTTTTCCAAGAAGTCTTTGCCGGTACCTATATCTTGCAGGGTTTTTCCAATGCTCTCTAATAATTTGATGGTGTCGGGTCGTAGATTTAAGACTTTAATCCATGTTGAGTGAATTTTTGTGTAAGGTGAAAGGTAGGGGTCCTGCTTCATGATTTTGCATGTGGAAATCCAGTTTTCCCAGCACCATTTATTGAACAGACTGTCCTTACTCCAGGGATTGGTTTTGGATCCTTGATCAAATATGAGTTGGCTGTAGATGTTTGGATTGATTTCTGGTGTTTCTATTCTGTTCCATTGGTCTATTCATCTGTTTCTGTACCAGTACCATGCTGTTTTGATAACAACTGACCTGTAGTATGTCCTGAATCCCTGTTAGGAATTTGGAAACCATTATCCTGAGTGAAATAAGCCAGTCCCAAAGGGACAAATCCCATATGTTCTCCGTGATAGGTGACAACTAACTGAGTACCAAAAAGGAAACCTGTTAAAGTGAAATGAACACTATGAGAAACGGTGACTTGATCAGCCCTTGCCCTGACTGTTGATGAACAATTTAATACGTTCTCCCTCTTAGTATTTTTTTTGTTTGTTCTACTTAATACTTTTGGTTGAATACTGTAATCAATACACAGTTATTCTCAAGTGTTGAAACTGAACTGAAAAGTGATTGCTGTTAATTGTAAGAGTGGGAATAAGAGAGGGAAGAGATGTGCAATTCGGGACATGCTCAAGCTGACTTACCTCAAACGGTAGAGTTAGAAACATACCAGGGGATTCCAATTCAATCCCATCAAGGTGGCAAGTACCAATGCCATCTCACTAGTCCTGGTGATCAATTTCTGTTCACAATTGATCATAATGATAGGACCAAGAGCCAAAGGGATCACATAAACAAGACTAGTGTCTGCAAATACTAGTTGATAGAATAAAAAAGGGAGAGAACGATCCAACATGGGAAGCAAAATACACAGCAGACCCATAGAATATAAGATGTCCTAAACAGCACTCTGGCCTCTGAATCAGCCCTTAAGGCATGCAGATCTGGCTGAAAAGCCCATGAGAGTATTTCAGGCATGGAAAGCCAAGACACTCTGGCAAAAAAACAAAACAAAACAAAACAAAACAAAAAAAAAAAAAAAAAAAAAAAAAAACCTAAATGAAAGATTTCTGTGTGTGAGATCCCAGTGGAAAGAACAGGTCATTAAAGAAGGAGGTACCTTTCTCTGAAGGGAGGAGAGAACTTCCACTTTGACTACAACCTTGTCTAAATATGTTCAGAGTTGGTGAACTCAAAAGGCTTCCATAGCCTTGGCAGCTCATGACAAGAGCCTAGGTTGACTACTGATGCCATAAACAAGAGTGTCAATTTGTTAAGTCAACAACAGGAGTCACTGTGCACTTACTCCTCATGTAGGATCTCTGTCCTTAATGTGCCGTACATTGTGATTTAATGCTATAACTAGTACTCAAACAGTATTTTTCACTTTGTGTTTCTATGTGGGTGCAAACTGTCGAAATCTTTACTTAATATATGCTAAACTGATCTTCTGTATATAAAGAGAATTGAAAATGAATCTTGATGTGAATGGAAGGGGGGAGGGAGAGGGAAAGGGGAGGGTTGTGGGTGGGAGGGACGTTATGGGGGGGAAGCCATTGTAATCCATAAGCTGTACTTTGGAAATTTATATTCATTAAATAAAAGTTAAAAATATTTATGTTGATAAGAATCATAAAGATAAATATCAGAAGCATAAAATTCAGTATGAAAAGGCAAGAAGCAAATTAAGAGAATGTGGTACTATTTTAATACATTAGAAACAGAAAATAATACCATATTTCATTCTGAATACATTTATATGTAAACTTGATTGACACACATCAAACCCAAGGCAGTGGCTGTACTGTTGTTTTTTAAAGGTTTATTTATTTATTTATTTGACAGGCATTGTCACAGATAGAAAGAGAGACAGAGATCTTTCATTCTCTGTCTCAACAGCCAGGGCTAGGCTAGGCTGAAGCCAGGAACTAGGAGCTTCTTCTGGGTCTCCCACATGAGTTCAGGAGCCCAACAGCTTTGGCTATCATTGGCTGCTTTCCCAAGCATATGGGCAGGGTACTGGGTAGGAAGTAAAGCAGCCACAACTCAAATTGGCACCCATACGTACTGCTGGCTTAACCTACTGTGCCACATTGATGGCCCTTGCAGTGACTGTCTTTAAAAAGAAGGAAAATAAATCAACCTGGAGTCACAGTTTAAGCAAATACTGGTGTTACGTAGAACAGTTACTTTTAAAAATTGTAATGGAAATATAACAGCATTTGGAGTTAAGCTATTTGTGTAAGTTAAGTTTTGTAGTTTTTAGTTTTTTGTATGTTTAAACTTAAGCAAATTTGTTGGTAATAAGTGAAATTTAGGTTAAGATCTAAGCTAATGCTTTGTAAAGTCTTTTCACCCCAATACTTTAGAAGAGATTTTAAAATATACATATTTATTTATTTAAAATATACATTTGCATATATTCACATATATGTCTGAATACATAGATATACATATACATAATGGTATGTAAACTCATATTTTAAAATTTGTGTGTGTACATACACACAAAATAAAAAATAAATATCTCTGTTGATCAGAAACAGAATGTACCAAAAGCCAAAGGCCTGTTGGATCCTGTGATTGGAAGCAAACACTGGGAATGAGGCATTTGGCCCTGCAAGGTACAGGAACAAAATGTGTTCCATACAAAATTATAGAAGATCTGAGCCAGGTTTACTACTTGAAGCCAAGAACTAGGGAGGGGTTGCTCTACTTGTAAAAGGAGGCTGAAAAGAACATTCAAAGGCAGCTTAGGGCCACAGTTTAAATAGAGTTACAGGCCTATGGATTGCTAGCATCATAGATACAACAGCAAAGTTGAAAAATTATATTGTAATTCTAATCATAGAGATAACAGAATGCCATTATAAGACCTATTTCTGAGTCAAGAGTCCAGGAAGTCATGTGGAGAAAATGGCAAGCTGTTAGAAGGTCAGAAAAGGAAAGACCCTGATCCAAAAAGGGCTTGCAAATCAAAATTGTAAGACACTTAACGATTTTGCAGACAAAGAAATATAGGACAAAAAAATCAACATAAATTCACAATGGATAAAAGTGGTACAGAACAATGTGACTAAAGTGAATGAGTTTAGAAAATTAGGAGTTAGATACCTTTAAATGAAAAAATATTAATCTTAATAAACGTGGAAGATTCTAGGTTGAATGCCATCAAAGAGAGAATTAGTAAAATGGTTGCTTATATTGAGGAATTCACCCAGAATGCACCACAGAAATATAAGAAGACTTTAAAATATGAAAGAATTGTTAAAACATGTGAAGGAGGGATTGAGAGGCTTGAACACATCTCTAATTGGATTTCCAGAAGAAAAAAATGGCATTCAGATTAGCAATAGACTTCAGTTGTACATTTAATAATGAAGGCAAATCAAAGACTATTTCAGAAATCAAAAGATTAAGAATGCTTATCTCGAGGCTGGTGCTGTGGCATGGTAGGCTAAGCTTCCATCTCCATCCCATCTGGGTTCCAGTTCATGTCCCATCATGTAACCCATCAATAAAATGACCTGTGTTACTTCTTATCTATCAATGCTAACCTTAAATATAAATGAACTAAATTCCCCAACCAAAAGATTTAGGTTGGCCGAATGGATGAAAAACCTCCACTATATACTGCCTACAAGAAATCACTTTACAAATAAAGATACACATTGACTGAAAGTGAAGTGCTGGAAAAAGATATACCAGACAAATAGAAACCCAAAATGAACAGGAGTAGCTATCCTCATATCAGATAAAACAGACTTTAAATCAAGAACTGTATAAAGAGATAAACAAGGACATTATATATGAATTTACATATATAAATACATGTTAAAATATATTTGTATATACTGGGGCCTGCACCGTGGCATAGTGGGTAAAGCCACTGCTTACAGTGCCAGCATCCCATATGGGTGCCTACTTGAGTCCCAGCTGCTCCACTTCTGATCCAGCTCTCTGCTATGACCTGGGAAAGCAGTGGAAGATGTCCTTGGGCCCCTGCACCCACATGGGAGACCCTGAAGAAGCTCTTGGCTCCTGGCTTTGGATCAACTCAGCTCTGGCCGTTGTGGCCAACTGGGGAGTAAACCAGTGGATGGAAGACTCTCTCTCTCTCTCTCTCTCTTTCTCTCTCTCTCTGCCTCTCCTTCTCTATCTGCATAACTCTGACTTTCAAATAAATAAATAAATATTTTTTAAAAAATATTTGTATATAAATGAATTGATTTAGCAAGAAAATATATCCTAAGTGTTTATGCACCCAACAAAAGACCACTCACCACTCAGATATATATAGCAAATGCTATTAGACCTAAAGAGAGATAGTCTCCAATAAATAATAGTGTTTACTTAAACAACCCAATGCCATCAATGGACAGATCTTCCAGAAAGAAAATCAATAGATAGATTGCAGTTTAAACACACTATTAAGCAAATGGACCAAACAGATATTTACAGGACTGTTCACCCCCATAGCTACAGAATACACATTCTTCTCATCAGCATATGGAACATTCTTTAAGATTGACCATGTACTAGGTCACAAATCAAGTCTAGAGTAAATTTAGAAAATTGAAATCATACCATGCAACCTCTCAGGAAATGTCAATCAAATCCAGAATCTGATACCACTTCATATCCACTGAGATGACTTTAATCTATAAAAAGGAAAATTGCAAGCATGGCAGGGATGTAGAGAAATCAGAAGTTTCATACATTGATGATGGAAATTCATAATGAGATAGTTGCTATGGAAGGTAGTTTGTTCACTCTTCAAAAGGTTGTACATGGAGTTACTATTTGAAATGGCAATTCCACATCTAGATAAATACCCAACAGAAACTAAAATATATGCCTGCAGGTAAACATGCACACAAATTATTAGAGCAGCACTATTCATAAGACTTAAGGTAGAAACCACCCAAATGGTATACCCTGGATAAATGGCTAAGCAAGTTGGGGTACGTATAAACAATGAAATGGTATATAATCAGTAGAAAAAATGGGGATACTGACACAGGCTACAGCATGAATAAATCTCTAAAACATTGGGAAGGGGGAGGGTTGCGGGTGGGAGGGACGTTATGGGGGGGAAGCCATTGTAATCCATAAGCTGTACTTTGGAAATTTATATTCATTAAATAAAAGTTAAAAATAAATAAATAAATAAAAAAGTTATGTGACAGAAATCAGATGCAAAAAGTTAAATATTATATGATTCCTTTTATATTATATGATAATGTGCAGAGTAGACAAGTTCATAAAGACTTAAGGTAGATTAGAGTTTACTAGGGGATGTGAGAGAGAGGCAGAGGAGTGATAACTTACTGGATATGGGGTACTTTGTGGAGTAATGAAAAAGGCTTGAAAATACAGAATCAGGAATTGCCCAACACTGTGAATTCAGTAATTGCCATTGAATTATACTCTAAATACCATTGGCTTTTACATTTTAAAAAGGATAAGTAGATGTTAGTGATATTACATTTAAAAAAAATGGAGGCACAGTGGGTTAAACCACTACCTGTGATGCTTACATCCTATATCAGAGCTCAAGTTCCAGTCCTGGTTGCTCTAATTCCAATCCATCTCCCCGCTAATGCACTTGGGCAAGCAGCAGAAGGTAGCTGAAGTCCTTGGGCCCCTGATTTCATCTGAGAAACACAGACAGAGTTCCAGGCCCCTGGATTAGGTCCAGCCCAACCATCAGCCATTGTGGCCATTTAAAGTGAGAACATCCTGATGGAAGTTTATCTATCTATCTCTGTATCTCTATCTATCTATTTATCTTTCTATCTATCTATCTATATCTCTTTTTTCTGTAACTCTGCCTTTTTGTAACTTTTATTTAGTAAATATGAATTTCCAAAGTACAGTTTATGGATTACAATGGCTTCCCCCCCCCATAACTTCCCTCCCACTCACACCCCTCCCATCTCCCGCTCCCTCTCCCATTCCATTCACTTCAAGATTCGTTTTCAATTATCTTTATATACGGAAGATCAATTTAGTATATATTAAGTAAAGATTTCATCAGTTTGCACCCACGCAGAACATAAAGTGTAAAATACTGTTTCAGTACTAGTTATAGCATTACTTCACATTGGACACCACATTAAGGACAGATCCCACATGAGAAGTAAGTACACAGTGACTCCTGTTGTTGACTTAACAATTTGACACTCTTGTTTATGGCGCCAGAAATCTCCCTAGGCTCTAGTCATGAGTTGCCAAGGCTGTGGAAGCCTTTTGAGTTCGCCTACTTCAATCTTATTCCGACAGGGTCATAGTCAAAGTGGAAGTTCTCTCCCCCCTTCAGAGAAAGGTACCTCCTTCTTTGATGGCCCGTTCTTTCCACTGGCATCTCACTCACAGAGATCTTTCATTTAGGTCTTCTTTTTTTTTTTCAGAGTGTCTTGGCTTTCCATGCCCAAAATACTCTCATGGGCTCTTCAGCCAGATCCGAATGCCTTAAGGGCTGATTCTGAGGCCAGAGTGCTGTAACTCTGCCTTTTAAAAAAATTCATTGAACAAGTAACCCCAATCCCCAATATAATACAAATACCTTCATTGAATAAGGAAGCAACACTGCCAATTTATTTCATGAGGCTAGGAAAAGTTTATAACAGCCCATATGCAATAGTATAGCCCAGATGTATAAAAAAAGAAAGTTACAAAAAGATCTCATTTTTACTATATCATAAAAGTTTTTATTACATTCAGCAAGCATAGCAGTCTATTGACAGTCTGCATTATGATTCTGAGAATACCTTTTTTTGAAGATTTATTTAGTTTTTTATTTGAAAGGCAGAGTTAGGGAGGCAGAGAAAGAGAGAGGTCTTTCATCCAACGGTTCGCTCCCTAGATGGCTGTGATGTTTGGAGCTGTGCCAATCCAAAACCAGGAGCCAGGAGCTTCTTCTGGTTCTCCCACATGGGTGCAGGGCCCAAGGACTTGGACCATCTTTTACTGCTTTCCCAGGCCATAGCAGAGAGATGAATTAGAAGTGGAGCAGCTGGGACTCGAACCAGCACCCATATGAGATGCCGGCACTGCAGACAGCGGCTTTACCTGCTATGTCACTGCACCAGCCCAGATAATCCCTTTAAAAGACTCATCAATCAAAAAGACACACGGAAAGCAAGTATCAGTATCTTTAAGTCACATCAATAAAATTATCCAAACTAAATCACAAATTAAAGAGTTTTTTAAAAGGAAGTGGATGGAATGGAAGCCAAGAGTTATGGTAACAGATGAAAAGATTAATCAAGTCTAATTGAAATGTCAAGAGAGAAGAAAGGACAAAAAAGAGAAATATTTAAAGATATTATGCTGAAATTTTCCAAGAATTATGATATCTGCCTAATTACATATCCAGTAACTCATAGAACACCAAATAAAAATTTTAAAAAGAAATTAACACAATATGGTTATGGCTTGAACCCACAGAGAAAACCCTGAAGAAAGTCAAAAAGACCCACTATATATAGAATGGTCCATCAAATTACAGCAAATCTTCTCACTAAAAAAAGTATGCAAGCCAAAAGCAATGGAGCAACATCTTTAAATGCTAAAGAGAAAAACTTCAACAGTGAATTGTATATAGAGGGAAAATATCAGCAAAATTGCAAACTTCAGGAGTGGGCATTCTGGTACAATGGATTAAACTACAGCTTGCTGTACCCACATTCCACATCACAATGCCTAGGATCAAACCCTGCCTCCATTTCCAATTCAGTTTCCTGCTAATGTGTACACTGGAAGGCAGCAGGCTACTGGCTTTGCCATGGCCCAGCTCTGGCTGTTGGAGAATTTGGAGAATGAACCAGTGAATGGAAGATTCTCCCTCTCTCTTCTCCTCCCTCTCTTCAAATAAGCTTTTAAAAAATCACAAAAAAAACCTGAATATTAAAAAAATAAGTTAATACAATAAAAATAGGCAAAACAAACATAACCAAGGAAAGTATATATTGCCAAATATGAAATTATGGCCATAGCCAATTGAGAAACACAAGCCATAATGAAGGTCTGAAGTAGAAGATAAAACCACCACTTGCAGCACTGGTATCTCATATGGGTATCAGTTTGTACCCCAGCTGCTCCAATTCCAATCCAGCTCCTTACTTATGGTCTGGGAAAGGCAGCAGAGAATGGTGCAAGTGCTTGGGCCCCTGTCACCCATATAGGAGACCCGGAAAAAACTTCTGGCTTCTGGCTTCTGGCTTTAGGCTGTCCCAGGCTGGCCGTTGCTGCTACCTGGGGAGTGAAGCAGCAGATGGAGGACATCTCTCTCTCTCTCTCTCTCTCTCTCTCTCTCTCTCTCTCTCTCTCTCCTTTGTTCTCTATAGCTCTGACTTTCAAATAAACAAAAACTCTTACAAAAAAAAAAGTCATAGGGGCAGGCATTATGGGTGAAACCGCCATCTGCAGTGCCAGCATCCCATATGGGCACCTGTTTTAGTCCAGGCTGCTCTACTTCCCATCTGGCTCTCTGCTATGGCCTGGGAGGGCAGTGGAAGATGGCCAAAGTCCTTGGGCCCCTGTGCCTGCGTTGGAGACCCAGAGAAAGCTCCTGGCTCCTGGCTTCAGATTCACTGAGCTCTGGCCTTTGCAGCCATTTGGAGAGTGAACCAACAGATGGAAGACCTCTCTCTCTCTCTCTCTCTTTCTCTCTCTTTCTCTCTCTTTCTCTCTCTTTCTCTCTCTGCCTCTGCCTCTCTGTAACTTTGCCTTTCAAAGAATAAATAAATAGATATTGGCCGGCACCACGGCTCACTAGGCTAATCGTCCGCCTTGCGGCGCAGGCACACCGGGTTCTAGTCCCGGTCGGGGCGCCGGATTCTGTCCCAGTTGCCCCCCTTCCAGGCCAGCTCTCTGCTGTGGCCAGAGAGTGCAGTGGAGGATGGCCCAAGTGCTTGGGCCCTGCACCCCATGGGATACCAGGATAAGTACCAGGCTCCTGCCATCGGATCAGGGCAGTGCGCCGGCCATTGGAGGGTGAACCAACGGCAAAAAGGAAGACCTTTCTCTCTGTCTCTCTCTCTCACTGTCCACTCTGCCTGTCAAAAATAAATAAATTAATTAATTAAATAAATAAATAAAAATAAATAAATAGATCTTAAAAAAAAAAAAAAGGATGGCCGGCGTCAGGGCTCACTAGGCTAATCCTCTAATCCTCCGCCTGCAACACCGGCACCCCGGGGTTCTAGCCTTGGTCAGGGCTCCGGATTCTGTCCCCATTGCTCCTCTTCCAGTCCAGCTCTCTGCTGTGGCCCAGGAAGGCAGTGGAGGATGGCCCAAGTGCTTGGGCCCTGCACCTGCATGGGAGACCAGGAGGAAGTACCTGGCTCCTGGCTTTGGATCGGTGCAGCGCGTCGGCCATAGTGGCCATTTGTGGGGTGAACCTACGGAAGGAAGACCTTTCTTTCTGTCTCTCTCTCTCTCACTGTCTAACTCTGCTTGTCAAAAAAAAAATTCCTTTAGAATTGCTATTTTCTGAAATCTGACAGCACTAAGTGCCAATAAGGATTGAAGCCACATATCACACATATCAGTATCTTGTTAGTGGGAATAGAAAATGGTATCTCCACTTTAAAAAGCACCTTGGAATTTTGTTATAAAGTGAAATGTACACTTCCCAGATAATAGAGCAAAGTGATGTTCATTCAAAAACCTTTACACAATAATTTTTATCAATAATCACCAACAACTTGAAATAACTTAAAATCCTCAGCTGGGGAATGAATAAATGAACTACAATATAGACATACAATGGGACATAGCTCTGGCCTGGGAAAGCGGTAGAAGATGGCCCAAGTGCTTAGGCCCCTGCACCCACACAGGAGACCAGGAAGAAGCACCTGGCTCCTGGCTTTGGATTGGCGCAGCTCCAGTTGTTGCAGCCATCTGGGGAGTGAACCAACGGAAGGAAGACCTTTCTCTTGTCTCTCCCTCTCACTGTCTGTAACTCTACCCCTCAAATAAATAAATAAAATCTTTCAAAAAAAGAAAAATGTATCTATTAACACAATTAAGATATAGAACAATTCAATCACCTCTTCACCCCAAATTCCCTGTTCCATTTTATAGTAAATTTTCTGTTATTTTCAGCCCCTGGCAATGACTAGTTTATTTTCTATTCTGGTAGTTTAGTTTTCTGTTGCCATGAATGCAATACAAATGGAATCAAACAGTATACAGCATTTTGAGCATGGTTTCTCTCACTTAGGTGAGTGTATCTGAGGTCCACCCAGCTTTCTGCAGCACCATATATACTTCATGACTGTCTCTTGAATTTTTCCAGTCTCTCTCTTGATTGCTATTCATGATGCATGCTCTTCAGTTTTCTTTGCATGTCTCTGGTATGTATTTTTAGTTTCCTTTGCAGTAAAATCCTCTTTCTATAGTGAAGTTTCACAGTTTGACTTTCTCTAGAGATCAATCCAAAGCCCATTTCTTCTGTATCTACTCTCCCCCACTAAGGTAATATACTCCATTCTCCTGATTTTTAAATGCTACTTTTTGGCTAATGAGTCCTACACTTATATCTTCAGATCATGTACCTGTGTGGTCCAGTTCCATATACAGGAGCTCTATCTGAACATCTTAAAGGCATACAAGTGACACCACTGGCACCACTTGAGTTACCATGAAAGCAGACACTGAAATGGAGTTTAGCTTGCAGGATGTTTACAATAGCAAAAAAAAAAAAGAGGGGAAGGAAGCAGACACAGAAGGAGAAGTTAAACCATGGTGAAGGCTCAACAAGGGCTCAAAGGGAAACTTGAGCTAGGAGGCCCTTCAGAATTGCTTCCCACTGGACTGAGAGGACCAGGCTCTCATAATCCCACTTCCATCAGTCTTTCAACATGAGTCAGGAAAGGAGGGGACATTCAGCAAGGGACATTCAGCAAGGGACTTACTAACTGGGCCAGCTGATGATAGATGTGTGCTGGCAGCACTGCCAGCATCTGGACCAATAGGGAATTTTCTGAAGGAAAATTTGTATCCCACACTAGCTAGTTACCACTGTCTGTTCTTTCAGATTCTGAGATCTACTAATTTCATTATATTCTTGTAGTAACTTTTCCAGCATTTGGTGGGGAAAGTCAGTGGACATTCATTCTAGGGAAAACCTGGGAAAGTTACTGAGATTAATGACAGCCTCTGCCACTACTGCAGGGCTGAGTGGTGCAGATTATATTTGTTATCTCCCCTTTTGCTATCGATTCTAGATTTCCCTTAACTTCAGCTTGTGTCCCTCCTGTTCTCTATGGCCTACCCTGTGACATGATCCAGATCTTCACCCCAAAAGACCTGAATCCATGTTCTCTATCTCTTTCTCTTACTCAGGTATGAATTCACCCATTTTTCTTCAGAATTAGGCAAGGGAGTACCAACAGGTAGCCAGTAGACCACCCATATGCCAAATTTATTTCCAGTTCTCCCTCTTTCCACAAGATATGTCTTCCCAGATCCCAAGTGGATACCAGACACCACAGGTGGTACTTAACTCTACATATACAATTATATATATATATATGCACTTATTATAGTTTATTAATTTGGTATAATAAGAGATTTATGACAATAAATGTCATAATGATATGCCATAGTGAAAGTTATTTATAAGTTGTTTATTTCTGCAATTTTTCATTTATTATTTTCTGATTATAGTTGACTATTGACAAGAAGGGCTATTGCACTATAATGTCTTTATCCACAGAACATTTCCGACCCCAAATGTGTGGGTGTCACTCCAACTGGAGGCTAGCTGAATGTCCTATAATTTAATACAATTCTCTGACACTAAATACCTGGAGTTAGCATGAGATCCCTCATGGTAAGGGCTCAGTCCCACGAAACTGCCCCTGCTTCATACACCAGTCAGGAGTTCCAGACTACTAGGGCTTAGGACCAACCAGCTATAAATTCAGGGGGCTCCTACAACACCTTCCTTAAGTTGAATGAAACTTGCTAGAATGGCTCACTGAACCAAGGTAAAGAGTTCACTTAATTTGACTGGTTAATGAAAAGGGATACAACTCTAAACAAACCAATCAGAAGATATAGGTAGGGTAACGTAAGAAGAATACAGAGCTCCCAGCTCCACCACCTATTAAATCCAGAACCTTGGCCTCTGGTGATTGACTCAATCTCCAACCCTTCATCTCTCCCTGGAGGTCAAGGTGGGATCTTTGTGGTGGACCAGATCACACACACACACACACACACACTACCAGGTTGTTCCCAGATCCCATCTGGAAGCTATTTAGAGACATACACTCCACTGACAGTCATCTTATTTACATACAAAAGTCACTTTTGTCCATTCACAGATTCTAAGATCTTAGAAGTTCTTGTGTGAGAAAGCCAGAACTAAGATCAAATATTATTAAAAAAAAAAAAAAAGATGCTCCTGTCGCCTGCCAGCACTGATTGCATAAAAATATCCTTTCTTCCTTCTGATTAACAGGGTGAATTGGTTACATCTGGGAACAACCTGGTAATGAGTTTTAACCATATGCTGGAGTTCTTGCCAGGGTGTTCAGTTTTCTGTCCCAAGAGAGTACTCACAAATCAATATCTATCTTTTTTGTCCCCTCCCCATTTAGTCTCATGTCTTCCTACCCAGTTCATGCAGTGACATGCTGGCTAGATCTTTCAGAACCTTTTGGATACATCCATTTCATTAGGACCAGCACACCATCAGGTGGGGTTCTGTGTAACCTAACACCAATTGTGAATTCAATGACCAGGGAACAAGGTAAAGCAGGTCCCAAGGAGGGTGTATGCAGTTTTGAGGGAGAGTATCTTCTTCTCAAATCCCAAGCAATGAGAGAACTCCAACTCTCAGGGAATGGTGAGCCAGTTCTGCAGGGCAGAGTGTAAAGGGAAAACTCAGACTAAAGATTTTCAGGGGCATAAATCTAGAGGTTCCCATTCAATGTATTAAGATCTCATTCTTTATTCACCAGACCACTAACTGGCAGTGCAGATCTGCCACAATGAGGAATGTAACCTTCTTTGAGACTCAGCCAATTAATCGCTCAGTTAGGTTCTTAATTTTTCCTACTCTATCCTCACAGATGGTTAAGACAACTTTTGAGAATCTCAAAGAAGCCTTTTAAATGGCTCTTTGTTGTTGTGTTGTTATCTGTAAATTCAGAGTATCCACTTTTTTATTTTACTTTCCACTTCTATGTTTCTCAAGTTTCTAAAACATGGAACCTGCTACTGGATTCTTACTCTACTATACAACCCCAGTATACTATACAACCACCAGTAAAACTTTGGACAACTGGGTGGTTGTGCCAGGACTCTCTGGATTCCCCACTCCAATCTTAGTACCTACTTTCTTGAACCACACCTGATATTGAGCTTACAGATTAGGTTTCCTGAGAAATAGATTCAAAAATAGTGATCAACATGCAAAATATTAACTAAGGAGTACACTTAGAATCAGAGAAAGCAGAGGTGAGAGAGGGAGAAACAGGAACAACGGCAGCGTTGGCTGAGCCCTGAAGAGTTCTGGAAGTAGATGTCGCTTTAAGGCTGTCTCTGTTGGAATAAGATGGCCAGTCCTTTATAGTTCACTGGATATGTTCACCTCTACTCCCACAGGTAATGTGATATTGTGACGTGGCTTTCTGAGGGAATCTCAACAGGAGCTGACAGCTGGATCTTGTCTGTCTGCTGACAGCATTCTGATAGTTATAGCAGCAAGCTCTCCCTTCCTGATATCTGCCATGGAGGGGCAGGGTTTATTAATTTTTACTTATTTATTTGATTTACTTTTTTGAAAATCAGAAAGAAAGAGGAGGCACAAGATCCCCCTTCTGCTGATTCATCTCCCAAAATACCCTACAGCATCCAGGTCTGGGTCAGGCCAAAGCCAAGAGAGAGAACTCAGTCCAGGTCTCTCACATGAGTGACAGTGACCAAAGTACTTGATACTTCACCTGCAGCCTCTGAGCATACATATAAGCAGGAAGCAACAATCAGGATTAGAGTTAGATTGCAAACCAGGCACTCTGACATGGGATGTGGGCATCCCCAGTAGCATCTTCACCTTTGTACCAAACACTCAACACAGGATTTATAATGTGAGCATTATCTGCATTTCTGATACCCAAGTAATATTTGCAGATCTGGATAGTGAATATCAATATCTACTACAGTGTCCTGAGCAAAACTCTTGAAATCAGTCAATACTCTTCTCTCCTCCAAACATGATCATTCCCATTCCAGGAATCCACTCACCTACTTTAAAAATTAGAAACCTAGGAGTTGTTTCAAATATTTCCTTCTTTTTCATTAGCCACTACATATATAATACATATATATATATATGCATATACTAGTATTTTTACCTCAAAATTATATGTGATATTCTACCTGTCTCTATAACCATTGGCACTAGCCCAGTCTAAGTGTCATTCATCTGTCACCTGGACAACCCGTCTAGTCTCCCTGTTGCACCTTTTTCCAATTAGTTCTCCATGTACAAGCTTATATAAACCTTATGAAGTAGAAATCAGATCATCTCTATCCCTGGCTTTCAACCATAAAGGGCTTCCTATTACATTTACAGTTAAATCTCCTACAAGCTTTGAATGGTTGGAACTCTCTCCAGGGGCCTCTGTCTCTATCACTCATTCTTCAGCCACAGCAAAAATCTTTTCATTCCTGGAAACTTTTAAGCATTTTCCTTCTATAAAGATAACATTCTCCTTTTTCTTCTAACTACTAGTTTTAGATGGTCAAGTTCTTTCCCATCCATCAGGTACGAACCTTAACGTGATCTTCTCAGAGAACTTTTCCTTGATCTGAAGTGATTTTGTTTCACTTTTAATCGTTAAACATTTCTTTAGCATTCTTTGACATGAATAGAAATTACCATGGAAGGCAGGGTGGCACCATGGGTTAAGCCACAATTTGGGAAGCCCAGGCACATCCCATAATGAGTACCTGGGATCAAGTCCTGCTCTGCTTCAGATCTTGCTTCCTGCTGAATACACTGAGAGGCAGTAGATGATGGCCCAAGTATTTGAGTCTATATTACCCACATGGGAGACCCAGAATGACTTCCTGGCTCCTGGCTTCGACCTGGCCCAGACCCAGCTCTTGCGGGAATTTGGGGAATGAAAAAACCAATGGGATAAAAGAGAGCTCTCTTTCTCTCCCTATTTCTCTCTCTCTCTCTCTTTTGCTCCCTCTCCACCTCTCTGTCACTCTTTTAAATAATATAAACTTAAAAAAAGAAATTCCCAGGACAGAAGAAGGAGAAAAGAAAGTATCATATTCTTGGAATCATGTCTATTAAATTCCTTAAATCTGTGATCTATGTATTTAAAAATTTTAAAAGTAGGGGCCTGCATTGTGGCATAGAGGGTAGGTCTTCCACCTGCAGTGCTGGCATCCCATATAGGTGCCTGTTGAAGTCCCAGATCTTCCATCCACTGGTTCTCTCCCCAAATGGCTGCAACAGCCAGGGCTGGCCAGGCTGAAGCCTGGATTCAGGAGCCAGGAGCTTCTTCTAGACCTCCCACCTGAGTGCAGGGTCCCAGGCACTTGGGCCAACTTCCACTGTTTTCCTAGGCCATTAGCTAGGAGCTGGATCAGAAGTAGAGCAGCCAGGACTTGAACTGGCACCCATATGGACACCAGCACTGCTGGTGGAGGCTTAACCTTCTATGCCACAGTACCTGCCCCAAAGTTTACCTTTCAAAACTCAGGTGACAGAGGTCACAGGCTATCCTTAGCAGTAATTGTGGAGCTTTATACAGCCCATGCTGAGGATCCTGGCAGCGTGGTATCTGTGAAAGTGGTAAATTGGAGGCCAAGTGGTGGTGGCTCTGCTGCATTTGCTAAAGCAGCCTCTTATAGTGTGATTGCACATTATTTCAGGCTCCCTGGTTCCCCCAAATACTCTGGGTATCATCTTTTATAGGTTGATAAGCTCACTTTCTGCTAGAACCAACCACAGTGAATTCCACTGTTGTAACTGATGCCTAATGCTCATCATCTCTCATGTAAGATACATTTACACCACTATTCTCTATCTTAAGACTTGTTTTCTGTGTCTATTACACATTTTGATTTCCTCTTTTGAAAATGTATATTTAAGTCCTTTTTCATTTCTTAACTAGGTTGTTTGCTTTTTCTGTTGTTGAGTTTCTTAATATTTTTATATATTGTTAATATATAAGGATTGTTAATCCTTTGTCAGTTGCATAGTTTGCAAATAATTTTTCCCATTCTGTCATTTGCCTCTTCACTTTCCTGAGTATTGTCCATTTTGGCTTTGATTTCTTGTGCCCTTGGGGTATTTTCCAAGAACTCTTTGCCTATGCCAATGTCTTGCAGGGTTTCCCGAATGTTCTTTAATAATTTGATAGTATCAGGTAATAGATTTGGATCTTTCATGCATTCTGAATGGATTTTTGTGTAAGGTATAAGGAAGGGGTCTTGCTTCATATTTCTGCATGTGGAAATCCAGTTTTCCCAGCTCCATTTCTTAAAGAGACTGACCCTGCTCCAGGAAATATTTTTAGCTACTTT
The DNA here is from genome assembly GCF_964237555.1 of Oryctolagus cuniculus. NCBI lineage: Eukaryota > Metazoa > Chordata > Mammalia > Lagomorpha > Leporidae > Oryctolagus > Oryctolagus cuniculus. The sequence goes on from NC_091435.1 coordinate 53,897,729, forward strand.
TTCAAATATAAGTTCATTATAGATGGTTGTATTGATTTCTGGCATTTCTATTCTGTCCCAATGGTCTATCCATCTGTTTTTGTACCAGTACCAGGCTGTTTTAATTATAACTGCCCTGTAGTATGTCTCTTCTATGAGTTCCAATAGCTTCTTAGTAGAGTTCTTTGGATCCCCTAACTAAAGAAACATATCATCTGTGAAGAGGGATAGTTTGACTTCTTCCTTCCAATTTGTATCCCTTTAATTTCTTTTTCTTGCCTAATGGCTCTGGCTAAAATTTCCAGTACTATATTGAATAACAGTGGTGAGAGTTGGCATCCCTGTCTGGTACCGGATCTCAGTGGAAATGCTTCCAACCTTTCCCCATTCAATAGAAGGTTGGCCATATTATTACTTCAAAAATTGCTTGGATTGTATTGAGGAATGTTCTTTCTATACACGATTTGCTTGGGATTTTCATCAGGAAAAGGTGTTGTATTTTATCAAATGCTTTCTCTGTATCTATTGAGAGAATCATATGGTTTTTCATCTGCAGCCTATTAATGTGATGTATCACATTGATTGATCTGCAAACAACGAACCTTCCCTGCATACCAGGGATAAATTCCACTTGGTCTGGGTGAATGATTTTTCTGAAATTTTTTGCATTCCATTGTCCAGAATTCTATTGAGGACTTTAATGTCTATGTTCATCAGGGAAATTGGTCTGTAATTCCCTTTCTCTGCTGCATCTTTTTCAGGTTTAGGAATTAAGGTGATGTTGGCTTCATAGAAAGAATTTGGGAGGAATCCCTCTTTTGAGATTGTTCTGAATAGTTTGAGAAGAATTGGAGTTAGTTTTTCTTTAAATGTCTGGTAGAATTCAGCAGTGAATCCATCCGGTCCACGGCTTTTCTTTGTTGGGAGGGCCTTTGTTACTGACTCAATTTCTGTATCAGTTATGGGTCTGTTTAGGTTTCTATGTCTTCATGGTTCAATTTAGTTGGGTTGTATGTGTCCAGGAATCTATCCATTTCTGATAGATTTCCCAGTTTTCTGGCATACAACTCTTTGTAGTAATTTCTCATGACTCTTTTTATTTCTGTGATGTCAGTTGCTACATTCCCTTCTTCATCTCTGATTTTATTGATTTCTGCATTTTCTCTTCTTTTTTAGTTGGGCCAATGGGGTTTCAATTTTGTTTATTTTTTCAAAAACCATCTCTTCTTTGTCTGATCATTTATAATATTTTTTGGATTCAATTCAGTTCATTTCTTCTCTAATTTTAATTATTTCTCTTCTCCTACTAGTTTTGGGTCTGGTATGCTGCAGTTTTTCTAGATCCTTGAGATGCATTGTTAGCTCATTTGTTCATTGCCTTTCTAATTTCTTGATGTAGGCACCTATTGCTAACACTGCTTTTGCTGTATCCTATAAGTTTTGATATGTTGTGTTGTTATCTTCACATGCTTCCAGAAAGTTTTTTATTTCTTCTGTGACCCACTGTTCATTCAGGAGCTTGTTGTTCAGTCTCCATGTGTTTGCATATGCTCTAGGGATTCCTGAATTGCTAATTTCCAGCTTCATTCCACTTTGGTCTGATAAGCTGCATGGTATGATTTCGATTCTTTTGAATTTGCTGAGGCTTGCTTTATGGCCTAGTATATGGTCAATCCTAGAGTATGTTCCATGTACTGCTGAGAAGAATGTAAATTCTTTTTTTTAACTTTTATTTAACTTTTATTTAATGAATATAAATTTCCAAAGTACAGCTTATGGATTACAATGGCTTCCCCCACATACTGTCCCTCCCACCCACAACCCTCTCCTTTCCCACTCCCTCTCCCCTTCCATTCACATCAAGATTCATTTTCGATTATCTTAATATACAGAAGATCAGCTTAGTATACATTAAGTAAGGATTTCAACAGTTTGCTCCCACACAGAAACATAAAGTGAAAAATAATAGATGATTTTTTTTAAATGATGATGAAATCAGATCAGACCTATTGTCATGTTTAATCCCAGTGAGAGTCAAGTTGGGAGTTGATAATTTCATTTTTTTTTACAGAGGATCAGTTTAGTATGCATTAAGTAAAGATGTCAACAGTTTGCACCCCCATAGAAACACAAAGTGAAATATATTGTTTGAGTACTCGTTATAGCATTAAATCTCAATGCACAGCACATTAAGGACAGAGATCCTACATGAGGAGTAAGTGCACAGTGACTCCTGTTGTTGACTTTACCATTTGACACTCCTGTCTATGACATCAGTAATCTCCCTATGCTCCAGTCATGAGTTTCCAAGGCTATGGAAGCCCTCTGAGTTCTCCGATTCTTATCTTGTTTTGACAAGGTCATAGCCACGTGGAGGTTCTCTCCTCCCTTCAGAGAAAGGTACCTCCTTCTTTGAAGACCTGTTCTTTCCACTGGGATCTCACTCACAGAGATCTTTTGCCAGAGTGTCTTGGCTTTCCATGCCTGAAATACTCTCATGGGCTTTTCAGCCAGCTCCGAATGCCTTTAGGGCTGATTCTGAGGCCAGAGTGCTATTTAGGACATCTGCCATTCTATGAGTCTGCTGAGTATCTCACTTCCCATGTTGGATCACTCTCCCCTTTATTCTATCGGTTAGTGTTAGCAGGTACTAGACTTGTTTATGTGCTCCCTTTGACTCTTAGTCCTTTCATTATGATCAATTGTGAACTGAAATTGATCACTTGGAATAGTGAGATGGCATTGAGAATGTAAATTCTTAAAGTGTAGGATGAAAAGTTCTGTAGATATCTGTTAGATCCATTTGGGCTATAGTGTTGATTGATCTGCTGTTTCCTTGTTGATCTTCTGTCCAGTTGACCTGTCTATTTCTGAAAGTGGTGTATTGCAGTCCCCCAGTACTATCATATTGGAATATAAATCTCCCTTTAAGTCCCTTAACACATCTTTTAAATAAACCAGTGCCCTATAATTAGGTGCATATACATTTATAATAGTTACATCTCCCTGTTGAATTGATCCCTTAATCATTATATAGTGCCCCTCTTGTCTCTCTTAACAGTTTTTGTGTTAAAGTTTATTTTGTCTGATACTCAGATGACTATGCCAGCTCTTTTTTGGTTTCTGTTGGCATGGAATATCTTGTTCCAACCTTTCACTCTCAGTCAGCATGCCTCTTTGTTGGAAAGTTGTGTTTCTTGTAAGCAGCAAATAGATGTGTTTTGTTCCTTAATCCATTCTGCCACTCTGTGTCTTTTAACTGGATAGTTGAGGGCATTAATATTCCCAGTCTGTGTATTTTAACTGGAGTGTTGAGGCCATTAACATTCAATGTGACTATTGATAAGTTAGTGACTTTGCTCTGCCATTTTCCCAAAGATATTTATAATATATGCTTTGAACTTCCTGTGATCTTTTATTGGGAGATTTTCTCCCTTTACCTTCTTTCATATTGATGGCCATGTTTCTGTGTTTCTGTGTGTAACACATCTTTAAGCATCTTTTGCATGGCTGGACGAGTTGCAACAAATTCTTTCCATTTCTGTTTGCTATGAAAGGTCTTTATTTCACTTTCATTCACAAATGAGAGCTTTGCTGGATATAAGATTCTGGGCAAGCAGTTCTTTTCTCTTAGTAATCTGGCTATATCTTGCCATTCCCTCCTAGCCTATAGAGTTTCTGATGAGAAGACTGCTGTGAGTCTAATTGGAGATCCTCTGAGAGAAATCTGACGTTTCTCTCTTGCACATTTTAGAATCTTTATGTTTCACTGTGGTGAGTTTGATTACAACGGGTCGTGGTGAGGATCTCTTTTGGTCATGTTTTTTGGGTGTTCTATGTGCTTCCTGTACTAGGATGTCTCTGTTCTTCTCCAAACTTAGGAAGTTTTCTGCTAGTATCTCACTAAATAGGTCTTCTAATCCTTTCTCTCCATCCCTCAGGAACTCCTAGAACCCGAAAGTTGGGTTTTTAATAGTATCCTGTAGATGCCCAACAATATTTTTTAGATTTCTAATTTCCTCTTCTTTTCTTTGGTTTGACTGTATACTTTCCTGTGCTCTGTCTTCTAAGTCCAATATTCTTGCTTCTTTCTCACTGATTCTGCTTTTAAGGCTCTCAAATGTGTTTGTCATTTGTTCTATTGAATTCTTCATTTCATTTTGATTTCTCACACAATAGCACAATTTCATGTTCTACTAAATTGCTCATTTCATTTTGATTCCTCCTTAAGAATTCATTTGTATGAGAGTGATTTTCTGTCCTGTTCTGTATGGATTTCTGTAGTTCATGCATTTGTTTTTGATAACTTCTAAATTTTCTTATCATAATTTTTTTGAAATCTGTATCTTGCATATCTTCTATCTCATCATCTTCATAATCTTGTATTGGAGTGTCATGTTCATTTGGGAGCATCATGATGTCTTCCTTGTTCTTGTTTCCTAAGTTTCTGCATTTGTTGTTTGCCATTATGGAGATATTCTTTGGTTTCTTCTTTTTTTTTTTCTTCACTGTGGTGGTTTTTCTCATTATACTATGACTCTAGATTAAGTGGACTGTCTGTTTAGGTGAATCTCTAGAGGCTTGTGGTGGGTGTGGCCAGATAGCTCTGTTCAGTTTTTCAGGGTTAAGGGTGTGCCAAACATGACACAACCAGGTTTGGCATGGTAAATCTTCTCTTTCTATTTCTTTTTTTTTTTCATTCAGAAGGGAAGTAATTCCACTCAGCTGAACTCTTCTCCTCGATAGCAATCAGTGCCTGAGCGCTAGCCCCAGTGGGTATAAAATTCGTCTGCTCTGTCCCAAGGACCACACAAAGGATCTGTGCAGTTCTCAGTGTATGCTCAGATTACCCTGCAATGTCTCTCACTGGGTAGCCAAAGCCACCCGAATTTGTGGCATCTCCCTTCAAGACTACTCACGTCTTAGCCACATCATGAATTCTCCCACACACCCTCAGTTTTTTTTTTTTTTTCCCACAGTCCCTGTTCATAAGCTCCACAAATTCATTAGGTCTTAACATTCTGTTATTTCTCCACACCAGAGTCAGATTTTTCTGCTTGGCTGAGGGCGGGCCAAGCCCCAAGCTGGCGCAGCTGTTATGTATGTCCAAAATGGTGTCTGCTATATTGTCTCTCTCACCTATGTAAGGTGAGTGGAGAGAGAAAATCATGTCCGTACCAGTTCCTTTTACTTTTTTTTCTCTCCTCTTGATGTTATTGATTCTTCCAATCCATGAACATGGAAGATTTTTCCATTTTTTTTGTGCCTTCTTCTATTTCTTCCTTTAATGTTTTATAATTCTCATCATAGAGATCTTTGACTTCCTTGGTTAGATGTACTCTAAGGTATTTGATTTTTTTTGTATCTATCATGAATGGGATTGATCCTAGAAGTTCTTTTTCAGCTGTGGCATTGTTTGTGTATACAAAGGCTGTTGACTTTTGTGTGTTGATTTTATATACTGTCACATTTCCAAACTCTTCTATGAGTTCCAAAGTCTCTTAGTGGAATCTTTTGGATCCCCTATATATAGAGTCCTGTAATCTGCAAATAGGGATAGTTTGACTTCCTCCTTCCCAATTTGTATCCCTTTGATTTCTTTTTCTCACATCATGGCTCTGGATAAAACTTCCAGGACTATATTGAATAGCAGTGGTTAGATTGGGCATCCTTGTCTCAACTGTTGAGGAACCATTTTTTTTTCATGCAAATTGTTGAACTTTTTACATAGTATAGAGTTGGTCTTTTATGCATAAAGTTAATAAAAAATGGATCTTTTTGGAAAATGGTTCTGGGAATAGCAGAGGGAGGAGGAGGAGGAGGGGTGGGAGTGTGGTGGGAGGGTGGGTATGGTGGGAAGAATCATTATATTCTTAAAGTTGTACTTATTAAGAGCATGAAGTTTGTATTCTTTAAATAAAATTTTCTTTGGGAAAAAAAGTAAAAATAAACATGAAGAAAGACTTATTTCCTCCATTATTGAGTTTGTGCAACTTGTAATTGCATGTGTGTGTGTGTGTGTACATGTGCGCACACATTCACGTATGTTTGTGGTGTTTGCCTTCTCTACTCCTTGCAGGCAGGATCTCTGTATTTTTCATTCAGCACTGGATATCAGTGCTTTGTTAATTCATTCAACAAACTATGAAATTCTTTCTGGATAGCAGACAATGACACAGGGCACAAAGAATACTACCTCAATGAGAAAGGGTTCCTTTTCTCAAATAGCTCATATCCGAGATATGAAATCTATCCTATCCTATCTATCCTAGAAATTCTACCCTAGAAATCTATCCTATCCTATCTATCCTAGAAATTCTATCCTAGAAATGAGCCTAGGTCATTGAAATCTACTATTATGGAAGCATTAATAAGACTGATAAGGGTTCCTATGAACTCACTGAAGAGAGACGGCCAGTGCCATGGGTGGAGAGACGGAAGAGATGAGGCTGAAAACAGGCAGAAAAATAGAAGAGAGGCATAGAGAAAGTCTTAGTAAGAATTCTTAGAAAACACATTGCCAGTGCTCAGACGTGTGAGCAGGAGTTTGGCAGGAGAAAAGAGGGGAGATGGAACTGTGTGGAAACAGGGATTCCAAGAAAAGGCAAAAGTTCCCACAGTACTGAGAAGCATGGTAAAGACAGGAGAGAGAATGATTAAGTGGGGAAGCTGGAGAGAAAGGCAACAACTAGACAATGAGTGGACTTGTGCTCCGCTGGATAGGCCTAATGTGATGCCTGAATATCAAGGGTCTTGCAAGGGAATACGAGAAAGAAACTAACAAATTAATCTGAGTTATTTTGTTTTGTTTTTTTAACTGCCTTTTAGCTGTTCAAACATTCCTTGTATCATTATTTCATCAATTAACTGAATTTTGTAAAATGAAAATAAAATTCCAACTCTCTTCAACACACTTCTAGTGTTTATTTCTCAGCACTGCTGTATTATTTATGTGTGATTGATTCTAATGTGTATCCAAGTTTTCTGTATTTATTTATTATTTTATTTTATTTATTTTTTTTGACAGGCAGAGAGAACAGTAAGAGACAGAGAGACAGATAGAAAGGTCTTCCTTTGCCGTTGGTTCACCCTCCAATGGCTGCTGCGGCCGGCGCATAGCACTGATCCGATGGAAGGAGCCAGGTACTTCTCCTGGTCTCCCATGGGGTGCAGGGCCCAAGTACTTGGGCCATCCTCCACTGCACTCCCTGGCCACAACAGAGAGCTGGCCTGGAAGAGGGGCAACCGGGACAGAATCCGGCACTCCGACCGGGACTAGAACCCGGTGTGCCAGCGCTGCAAGGCGGAGGATTAGCCTAGTGAGCCACGGCGCCGGCCTGTATTTATTTTTTAAAAGATTTATTTATTTGAAAGTCGGAGTTACACAGAAAGAGAAGGAGAGGCAGAGAGAGAGAGAGAGAGGTCTTCCATCTATTATTTCACTCCCTAATTGGCTGCAACGGCCAGAGCTGTGCCGACCCTAAGCCAGGAGCCAGGAGATTCCTCCTGGTCTCCCATGTGGGTGCAGGGGCCCAAGGACTTGGGCCATCTTCTACTGCTCTCCCAGACCATAGCAGAGAGCTGGATCAGAAGTGGAGCAGCCGAGACTGGAACTGGCACCCATATGGGATGCCAGCCACTGCAGGCGGCAGCTTTACCCTCTATGCCACAGCGCCCCTTCTGTATTTATTTTATATATATTATATATATATATATATATATATAGACTGGATTTCTTAGGTAGGCACTGTGCACTATGTCATTTCAGAGCCTCATAATATTAAGCATCTCATTCAACAAGGAATAGCATTTAATAAATGCTCATGAAGAAATAAGAAAGATCACACTTAGGAATCTTGAACATAATAGAGAAGCTTTCTTCCTCTGTGACTATTAATGTGTGATATATATGGAAGAGATTCAATTTATTTCACAGCAACCTGTTCAACTCCATGGCTTATGCTTCAAAGAATTTTTTAAAATTAGTTAGGTAAAGATATCCATTATCTCACATCTAGCCTTTGCAAATCTTGAAAAAAGACACAAAAAAGATACTATCAAGTCCAATCATGAGTCATAATCCTGCCATATTTACATAAATTTTCTCGCTAGGACACAAAGTACTCGTCAAAATGACTGTTTGACCTGTTAATTCTAGGTGAAAAATGTCTTTAAGATCTTCGATGCAGGGTCTCTGCTTATCCTCCAGGGACCAGGAGTTTTCTCACGAGTTGCTTAGCAGTGGTATGCAAATTGGGAGTAAAATGCAGATTCTAAAATGAGAAAATAGTGTTCACTGGTTAAAATACCAAATGTTTATTACCACCTCCTATTCACTGTTTATATAGACTGAAAATCTAAAATGCAGGTATAGCAACTAGTCAACAAGTTTTTATTAATGTATCACCAACAGTGCCAACCAGGGCTGAATCTTCAGTGACTGCATCTGACTCTTCCCTGTGCTTCTCTGGGTCATGTGGGTCTGTTTTGCTTTCAAGGGGTTAATTACCAAGAAAGCATTTTTCCTCTGTGGTCTAGACATAGAAATATCCAGATATTGTTTCCCTTGAAAGGCAGCCATCCTGCTGAATATATTTGATCACCAATTCTCATGTTTTTCTAAGGCCAGATGGGGCTAAACACAATTTCTGAAGATTTTTTCTCCCTCCTTTTTTTGCCGATTAACAGCTTGTTTGTTTTTGATTGAGGATGCTGCCAGGCAGAGGAAAGGAAAAGAAAATTCCTTGAGTTCTAAGGTGGGGAAACTAGAGAATGATGGGTTTGCTGTTGCCAAGAGGAAACTGTCCTTGGACCTAACAAATAAGCATGGGGAAAAAAAGATTATTCAATATTATATAATTCCAGTAGTGTGAGTACATAATGGCGATTTTGAGAATATTATTTTCCTAACTGAAAGCCGAAGGTATATACACCTGTGGGCGTATAGTTACAGGTAGATATAAAGTGAGAGAAAAACCAAAAATATCACTCCTCAGAAAAACAAATCTTAATCCTGACACTGCTAATTATGTCTATGACTTTGCATTAGTCACTTTACTTGTTTGATGCTTTATTTCTTCATAAGTAAGCTCAAAATTTTGATGATTTTGTAACCAAAGTCTTTCCACCTCTAAAATTCTTTGATCTCCTGCAATTTCCTGGCAAGAATATTCTACCAGAGAATACCACTATTTCTCCTGTGCTCTCTTTCCCACCACCACCCCCTTGAGAGAAACTATCTGCTTGCTTCTACGAGTTACATAAGAGGTAGGAAGTGAAGACAGCTGAGCCTGATCTAAACCCATGATAAATAGCCTCACTGTCCTGAGTGTGCCTTCTCTATGGAGGCCAAGGAAATCCATGCAGACATGTGGAGGATTAACTAGGACTCCAGCAGAGTGTAGACCACCACAGGAGCCAGGCACATGTAAGCTACATAAGGTTACACAGGTACCTCCCTTCTTAGTGGACTTGGATTTCCCTGTTTCATCCGTCAGATTCCTGAGTCTCAAAGGTCCCCCACATAGCCACAGTGGTCTGCCTTGCCAAGAACAGTGGTAAGTAACAAGAGCTGAACACTGACTGTATCAGGACTCGCTCCAACCCTTAAAGACTTGGGCATCTCACTTGGCCGCCATTACACTTTTCTCCCAACTTCATGAAAATAGCCAAGTCTGTGATTGCTGGTGCCCAGTAGTGACATTTTCATCCCAGGCCAGGGACTGTGAAAAACATGTTTTAAAAATATAAAAGAGTCAATGTGATTAATGTTCTTGAAAACTGAACTTTGTATTTTTAGTATCAAAACTATCTGGAGGGACTAATCACTTTTGGTCACCTTGTGGCTAAAAGGACACACTACTCAATTCCCTAGCTGATAGGAGGCCAAACTCTGCTCAGATGCTGGTGAGCCACGTGGGAATATTGAAAGCCAGATTGGCAAATGGTGGGAACATTGCCTCTCACAGGCCAAAGCCCCCACCAGAGGCCCAGGGAGCCCTTCAAGGAGTTACTGAGACTGGGCCTCTCATTTCTCTCTGAGATGCATGTTCCAACAGTATTAGACACACTCTGGAAGCAACTACACATTTCTGAATGATGAGTTCTGAGGTGAAGACTTGTCAGTAGTATGGTAATGTGGATTAAAGAAAAATATTTTTTTTGGTGGTAGAATTGTCTGGCTCTTAAAAAGACACAAAACTTAAGTTTGACCACAAGGTTAACTATCAAGGTTTTGTGTCTAACTCATTGTCACTAAAGAAAACCAACCGTTGTGGTTTTTTTTTTTCCTTCTTACAGCATATTAGATGTTGCACTAAAGTATACTAAAACAGCAAATTCAACTTCAGGCAGGGACAGATTTTTAATGCAAGATGCATCACACCAGATTGCTTTCTTCAAATTTCTGGAAGTAGATTTTCCAGCCCTATTTCATCATCCAAAAATTAAGACAACTTTCAAGATCTAAACATACTTTCATACAGTCTTATTAGATAAACTGCATTAAGGTGGCTGAAAGGACTAATCATTTCTAGACACTCTCTGTGAATTCTGAAGGGATGCATTATCCAACTCTCACTGACAGAGAATAAACTGCTCAAATACTGCTAAGCCAAGGTACTTAGGAAGGCTAACTGGCAAGTGATAGAAGCATTTCCCTTCATAGACTAAACCCCTCCCAAGAGGTACTCAGAGACCTCCATGGTTCCTTCCACTGAGCCTCCTGTTTTCTTGTGAAATATGTAGTCTGGCTGGTGCCGCAGCTCACTAGGCTAATCCTCCGCCTAGTGGCGCCAGCACACTGGGTTCTAGTCCCAGTTGGGGCGCCGGATTCTGTCCCCGTTGCCCCTCTTCTAGGCCAGCTCTCTGCTGTGGCCCAGGAGTGCAGTGGAGGATGGCCCAAGTACTTGGGCCCTGCACCCCATAGGAGACCAGGATAAGCACCTGGCTCCTGCCTTCGGATCAGTGCAGTGAGCCAGCCGCAGCGCGCCAGCCGTGGCGGCCATTGGAGGGTGAACCAACGGCAAAGGAAAACCTTTCTCTCTGTCTCTCTCTCTCACTGTCCACTCTGCCTGTAAAAAAAAAAAAAAAAAAAAAAAAAGAAAGAAAGAAAGAAAGAAAAGAAATATGTACTCTAATTGTAACCAGACACACCAGACACACTCCAGAAGGAATAAAAAGTACACAACTTCCGAATGATAAGTGCTTGGGATTTCTCAGTGTTATAGGTCTATGTTGCATTCCTTTTTGAGATAATTTCATAATTTATTAAACCATTATATTATTGACAGAGCATTTTCCAATCTGCTATAATCAACACTGCTCCCAAGGTCATCAAGTACATGTCTTTTCAAAAAGCTATATACACATTTCTATTGGCTATGTACCTAGCCATGATGTTGCTTGGTAGATATGACCAAGCTATTTTCCAGTGTGGTTGCACCAGTTTAGAAAAGAATTCCATCAGCAGTGCCCCGCAGACAGCTATTCGTATTGTTTCACATTTTTACCAACCCTCAGTATTCTCTGTGTTTTCCGTTTTGGCCATTCTAGTGGATGTGCAGTATTTTTGGTATATTTGGAACATTTGGCTCCTTTACAATTCACACAGACTTTCAAATCCCAAAGCTATAAATTAACGGTACTGAGGGTGGGAACTTAATCCAATTATGATTTTGGGAGGTGGGCCAGTAGAAGGTCCTAGCACATAGAACCACATCTCCTTAGGAGGTAGTTCTCCTGAATGTGTTGGCTACATAATCTGACTTTGGCCTAGCCACAAACTCTGCTTCGTGGTTCATCATGTGACCCTTCCTCTGCAATGTGTTCTGCCATACACTGCCCTCATAAGATGCCTGACCATTGATGCCACCCAATCTTATACTGTGGACCTCTAATCAGGACCTAAAATAAGTCTCCTTCCTTGTAGCTTGGCCTAGGTATTTAGTTGTAGTAAAAGAGAACTGACAAATATAATTGTCATCTGATGGTTTTCCAGTTGTAGCTCTCTAACAAAAAAAAAGAATGAATACTTCTCATTGGTTTGTCAGCTATTTGAACATCTTCTTTTGTAAACTGTCTGTTGACTTCTTGCTATTCTTTTATTAACTTATCTGCTTTTTTTCTATTGATTTGTAGAAATTCTTTATCATTTCTGAATTCATGTACTATGAGGTTCTTAAATCAGTTCTGATTTTGATATAAACTGAAATAACATTCACTTTGCTCCATAAAGATTTCTTTTTGGGTTCTGTTTTAGAATCTTGGCATACTCTAAAACCATAATCACTTAACTTTTGTGCTGAAAGCTTTATTATTTTTTTCTCTTTACACATAGGTCTATAATCAATCTGAATTTGACTATTTTCTATTGAGTGTGAGGCAGCGATCAACACATTGTTTTTCACCCTTTTGAATACTCAAAAAACTCATTATCATTTGTTGAAAAAGACTATTATTTCTTCACTGTACTGTCAAAATAAACCGCTTTACTTCATAAGTATCTGTCCTAGGTCTTTAGTTGCAGTAATTAAGAGCTGGATGAATGTAGTTTGAGGTTCTCAAAACAGTTCTTAATTTTGCATAAACAAAAATTTTTTTTCATATTTTTTCATAAATCAGATGACTAAATATGGGAGTCTAGTCACTCTCTACTGTGTCCCAGTGGCCAGTTTACCCATATTTCTACCAATTCCATACTCTCTTGTATACTATAAATTTATAATAAATTTCGATACCTGGTAAGAAAAGTTCTGCAGTTGCATTCCTCTCCATGAATGTGTTGGCTAGCCTTGACATATTCACTTGGAACTTTCATTTAAGAAAAATGCATGCTGGTATTTGAAATTAGAATTACACTAATGTTACAGGCTAACTTGATCAGAATTATTATCTTAGCAACATTGAATCTCCCATCATAGTTTTGTAAGATTCATTTACTAATTTTGAAAGTCAGGGTTACAGAAAGAGAGGAAGAGATAGAGTGAGATCTTCCATCCGCTCCTTCACAACCCAGTTAGTTGCAACAGCCAGTGCTGGGCCAGGCCAAATCCAGGAACTTCATCCATGTCTCCCATGTGAGTCACAGGGGCCTAAACACTTGGACAATCTGCTGCTGCTTTTCCCAAGCCATTAACAGGGAGCTGGATTGGAAGCAGGCAGTCATCGCACAAAACCAGAGCCCAGATGGGATGCTGGTGTCACGGTAGCAGCTTTACCCACTACACCACAGAGCCAGGCCTGAGTCTCCTATCTTTGAATGTGAAATTTATTTTCATTTCTTTAGATCTTCTATAATTTCTCTCAATAATGTTTTGTAATTTGATTGTGGATATATTTGCACATTTTTCATTGCATTAGTTTAAACATTCACTTTTGATGCTATTGTTAAATTATGTTTTCAATTTCATTTTCTGGTGCCAGCATTGCTGTGCAGCAGCTTAAGCCACTACCTGTGACACCAGCGTCCTGTATGAATGCTGGTTCAAGTCCCAGCTGCTCCACTTCCAATCCGGCTCCCTGATAGCATGCTTGGGAAAGCACAGAAGGTGGCCTGAGTGTTTGGGCCCCTCCCACCCATGTGGGAGAACTGGATGGACTTCCAGGCTCCTGACTTTGGCCTGCTCCCCACCCCCAAAGCCATTGCAGCCATTTGGGAAGTGGACCAGCAGATGAAAGATTTATCGCTCTGTCTCTCCCTCTCTATATGTAACTGCCTTGCAAATAAAATAAATAAGTCTCTCAATTTTTCTCATTTTTCACTTGCTTCAAAAATATAGAAATGCTTCCAAAACTATGCACATTAACCTTGAATTCAGTGATGCTGCTTACTATGGTTTGAAAATGGTTGTAGTGTGTCCCACTAGAGTTTCATGTGCTGAAAGCTTGGTTCCCAGGGTGGCAGTGTGGAGGTAGTAAAACCACTAAGAGGTGGGTTGGTCAGACATGGCCTTTCTGGTTTTTGGTTATATATATTTTATACCTAATTTGGTGCAAGGGGAAGTGTTTATCATACAGGAATGTTGAATTTTTGCAAATGCTTTTTCTGCATTAGTTGAAATGATCATATGATTTTTTTGTCTTTTATATTAACATGATGTAGAACATATATTGATTTGCACATGTTGAAACACCATTTCATCCTTGATATGAATCAATTAGATCATAGTAAATGATCTTTTTAATATGTCACCAAATTCAATTTTTACTGTTTTGTAGCGAATTTTTGCATCTATGTGCATCAGGGAAATTGGCCTGTTGTTTTATCTTGTTGTTGTTGTATACTTATCTAGTATTGGCATAAGGAAATAGTCCCTCCCCTTCAATTTTTTGCATAATTAGAAAAGAACTGATATTAGTTCTATAACATTTGGTAAAAATTAGCAGGTATGCCATCAGGTGCTAATTTGTTCTTGGGTAGAATGTATTTTACTATAGATTCAATTACATAACGCCATTATTCATTTGTTTGAATTTTCTATTTATTCATTAGTAAATCTTGGTATGAGTCTAGGAAGTCATCCATTTCTTTTAAATTATTAATTTGTTTTTTATAATTTTTCATAATCCCTTAAAGTGCTTTGAATTTCTATGGTATCAGTTGTAATGTGTGATTTTTAATATCTGATTTTATTTATTTATTTGAGTCCTGTTTCTTTTTTCTTAGTCTAGTTAAAGCTGGTTGATTTTATTTTATTTTTTTAAAAAAAGTCTTACATTATTGATCTTTTGTATTGTTTGTCTCTTCTGTTTATATTTGCTCTGATCTTTTTAAATTTCCATTCTTCTATTTTTGAGCTTAGATTGTTATTGTTTTTCTACTTAAGGTGCATGTTTTTTTTCCCTTTTATGTTGTAGGTATATGTTGCTATAAACCTCCCTCAAAGTACTGCCTTTGATGTATCCCACTTGTGGTAGTATTTGTCTTTAAAAATTTTGAAATTGCAATTTTAAAATTCTCATTTTAATTTTTGTTGACCCATTGGTTGCTTTGGAACATGTTGTTAAATTTTTGTACAAGGGCTCTTCAAAAAGTTCATGGAAGAATATAAATTATGAAAAAAAAACTATTCATACATTTCAAATTTTTGAACTAAAGTAAACTTGTATTTAAATTCTATTTTCCATGAACTTTTTAAGGTAACATCATTTTTATAAGTTTTCCAAATTTCATCCTTGAGTTGATTTCTAGTTCCATTCCCTTGTGGTCAGTAAAGATACTTGAAATGATTTCCTTCTTCTAAATCTGGTAAGGCTTGTTTTGTGGTCTAACATATGATCTATCCTGTAACATGTTCCATGTGCCGCTAAGAAGAATGTGTATTCTACAGCTGTTGAAAGACATGCTCTGTAAATGCCTGTAAAGTCTGTTTGGTCTACAGTGTGGTTCATTCCCAATGTTTCTTTGTTTACTTTCTGTCTGGATGATATGTCCTTTGCTAACAGTGAGTATTTGAGCCCACTAATATTATTGTATATTTTGCTATCTAACTCTTCCTTTAAATATCATGATAATTTATACACTTGACAACTCTTTAGGTTCCATGATATTTATAAGCATCTTTTTAAAATTAAATACTTTATCATTATATAAGGATCCTTTTGTGTTTTTTAAGATTTTTCACTTAAGGTCTATTCAATCTGATATAAGTATAGCCACTCCTGCTCTCTTTGGTTCCCATTAACATGGAATAATTTTCCCTCCATTCATTTTCAGTCTATGTGTGTCCTTACAAGTAAAATGAATTTCTTATAGGCAGCATATGGTTGATAAATCTATCTTTTAATTGAAGAAGTTAACCCATTTACATTCAAAGTTTCCAGTGAAAGGACTTACTCCTCTGATCTCCTGACTTGTTTTGTAAATCCTTTGTTCTTCTCTTCTGCTCTTATTGTTTATCTTTGTGGTTTAATGGTTTTCTGAGGTGAAAAGCTTTGCTTTCTTCTTTGTCATTTGAGCATCTGATGTATTTTTTTCTTCATGATTACTCTGGGATTTATATTAAAAAGTCTTATGAGACAATATACTATTTTTAGCTGATAACAATTTAACTTTGGTCATAAATACTCTAGAATTATCCCCTCCCACCCACAATTTACAATTTTGTTGACTTAAGTTAGATTACTGTATTGTGTATTCCTTAACACTTACTTGGGAGTATATTTATTATTGACTATTGTAAGTTTTTACCTTTGTAGTAAAGATTTGAAAGATTTTACACCACCATTACAACAATATAGGATTCTGAGCCTGTTTATAAATTTACCTCTACCAGTCAGGTTCATATTTATATATGTTATTATGTTAGACTTTATCATTCATTTGCTTCCAGTTGAAGCACTTCCATAAAGATTCCTTGTAAGGCCACTTGCAGAGTGAATTCCTTCAGTTTTTCTTATCTAAGATGTTTTATTCATTTTTCATTTCTGGAAGACAGCTTTACTGAAGATACTATTCTTGACTGACCATTTTTTTTTCTTTTACCATTTTTAATATATCATCCCATTCTCTCCTAGCCTGCAAAATTTCTGCTAGGAAATCTGTTGATAGTACTATGGAGAGTCCTGTATATGTGACTTGACACTTTCTTCTTCCTGCTTTTAGGAATTTTGCTTTTGCTTTTTTTTATTTATTTTTATTTTATTTTAATGACAGAAAGACAGAGAGAGAGAGTCTTCCATCTGCTGATACTCCCCGAAAATGCCCACAATAGTCAGGCCTGGGCCAGTTTGGCTATGAATCTAGAACTCAATCTGGGCTTCCACATGGATACAGGGACCAAGGTACTCGAGCCAGGGTGGGCATTAGCAGTAAGCTCTACCAGAAGCAGAGTGGAATTCATCCAATAAAGTATGGAGACAACAAGCAGCATCTTAACTACTATACCAAAGGCACACCCCTGATTTGTCTTTTGACAGTTTAACTATACCATGCCTTGGAGAGGACCTCTTTGGGTAGAATTTATATAGGCTCCTTTTAGCTTCATAAACCTGGATTCCTTTTTTTTTAAAAAAAATTTATTTATTTATTTGGAAGGCAGAGCTACAAAGATGAAGAAACAGAGAGAGAGAAAGAAAGAGGTCTTCCATCCGTTGGTTCACTCCCCAGATGGCTGCAACAGCTGGAGCTGAGCCAATCTGGAGCCAGGAGCCAGGAGCTTCTTCTGGGTCTCCCATGAGGGTGCAGGGGCCCAAGGACTTGGGCCACCTTCTACTGCTTTCCCAGGCAATAGCAGAGAGCTAGATTGGAAGTGGAGCAACCAGGACTAGAACCAGCACCCAAATGGCATGCTGGCACTGCAAGGTGGTGGCTTTACCCGCTACACCACAGCACTGGCCCTGAACCTGGATTCTATACATCTTCCAAGCCTTCGGAAGTTTTCAGTTATTATTTTGTTGGATAAGCTTTCTGTGGCTTTTTCCATCTCTTCTCCCTCTTTAGATCTCAGAATGTGACTGTTTATTCACTTAATGGTGTCCTAAAAGTTCTGCACACTTTGTTCCTTCTCATTTTCTTTCATTGATTGCATTGTTTCAAAAGACCAGTCTTTCAATTTCAGAAATTCTTCTGCTTGAGTTAGTGTACTATTGATGTTCTCAATTTGATTTTTAATTTCATTCACTAAACTGGAGTTCCAAAATTTGTTTGGTATTGTTAAAATAGTATCTATCTTTTTTATTGAATTTGGCATTTGGATTAAAATTGTTTTTGTGTTTTTATTTTATTACCTATAGGCTCTTGTATCTCACCAAGTTTTTAAATAATCATCATTTTCAATTCCTTTTCAGGAAATCCATACATTTCCACTTCTTTAGGGTCATATTCTGGAAAATTATTGTCCTTTTTTATTTTGTTATGTTTCTTTTATTCTTCATGTTTCTTGTGTCCTAACATTGATATCTATACATGCTGACTTGGAACAGAGCTTCCCTATGAGTGATGCAGTGTGCCTGATTGACAAGCATGCAGACTCTGCGTTAAGCCAGCCTTGGCTTAGCTTCCCCACTGAGCAGAACCAACTGTTCCTTTGCAGGTAGGACACCACATGAATTATGGTGCCAGGACACTGGATCTAGGCTCCAATACGCCAGGGTTCGGCACTGTAGTCACTGGCATGCAGAAGGTGGAGTGCTTCCTCGGAAGTCTGAGCCTGAGGGATAGACAGCTATAGAGGCTTGTTTGGGGAATAGTATAAAACCACGTGTGTAGCCTCCAGGATGGAGAGATGCAGTGCCTAGAGGCTTACAGAACAGGATGCATTCCAGCAGAGGCTTTTGCTTTTCTGTGACATGGTATAGTTGCAGCTTGGATATTACAAAGTGTGGGTACCAACACGTGCTCCTTCTTTGAGATAATATAACTACATAGTCTTCAGAAACTTCTCTAAATTGGGACCAAAGCCTGCGGGGACATCAGGAATCTCTAGCAACAAAGACTGCAGGTGTCAATCATATTAATGGGGGCTGCTTGTGGCTTCCTATTTACTTTTGGCCAGAAATGTGAAGTGTCTCTGTTCTGAGCTGATCCTGACTGGGAAGACAATGTAGGTGAGCCAGGCTATTTTTTTATCCTCTCTGCATTGTCATCCTTAGTTTCTTTGCTCCACATGTTCATTGTTGCTCTCCTGCAGGACTCCAGCATTTTCCATTAAAGACTCTGGTTCAAATATAGTTGTCTATTTACTGCTTTGGGCCTTTCCTGTGGGAAAGCATGGGCATCAGGCACTCTAGTTAGCCCTCTTGCTCTACCTCTCTTGTCAATTTCATAATACGTATTACGTTGACTCTTAAAAAGAGTCCAGAAATATTTTCTGTTTTTCTGTTCTTTGTACAATATTGCTATTATGTCATTCTTATATATTTGAAAGAATTCACCAATAAAACTATCTTGGCCTAAGAATTTCATTGTGATAAAGTTTTCATTAAGAATCCATATATATATATATATATATGTATATATATGTACATATATATGTGTATATATATATGTATATATATACCTATAGATATATATGTTTATATTTTGTATTTCTTCTTATGGCAAATTCAATTAGTAGTGATTTTTGAGTCAATTCTCTTTCATCTAAATTATCAAATTTATTGGAGAGGTTGTTCATAATATAACCTCATTTGATGCATTATCATCTGCACATTTTCATCTCTGAAAAATTATTATTTCTTTTTATCTTGATCAATCTTGTTAGAAATTAACAATTTTATAAACTTTTCAAAATATCAACCTTTCACTTTGATGATTTTCTATTTTTATTTCCATTCTTTTAATCTTTTTTCCTTATGTTTTCTTCAGTTTTGATGTGCTTTCTGTTTCCTTTCCTCTTGTGTATAAATTTTCTCAATATTTATTTACTTATCAAAAAAAATAAAGAGTGATGGAGAAGGGGGAAGAGACAAAGAGATAGCTTCCATCCTCTGGTTCACCCTTCAGATGCTCTCAGGATTCAGGGCTAGGCCAGGCCAAAGTCAGCAGTCATGAACTCCATTCTGGTCTCCCCTATAGGTGACAGAGGCCCAAATACTCGAGCCATCATTTATTCCCTTCTTAGACATATTAGCAGGAAACTGTATCTGAAACAGAATAACCTTAACTCAAACGTGTATTCTGATATGAGATGTGAGCATTTCAAGCAATGGTTTAACCCAGTGTGCGACAATGTCAACCACTTCTTTTATAAATTTAGACAATTTTCAGCCTTTCTATTTTGCTAGTACATGGGACATATTATCCTATCACAATGGAATTAATAAAGAAATTAGAAAAAATTGTAAACTGCATTAAATAGGAAATAGCACATGAAAATTGTAGTGCTGCAATTTCTAAGCACCTCATTAATTCCAACAATATAATCTTTGAAATTTCCATGCTAACATATTTTATACATGTACTATTTATCCTATGTAAATATACATGATTTTAAATTTTTTATTTTATATATACAGTGAACAGTCAATTTTATTTACCCATGCATGTATTCCCCAGGAGTTTAAAATTTCTTCCTATCATTCCATGTCCCATATAGCATTATTTTTTACCTCAAATAAGTCCATTTATTTTATTTTATTTTTTCTGTTAAAGATTTATTTATTTATTTGAAAGGTAGAGGCAGAGACAGAGAGAGAGAGAGTTCTTCCATCCTCTGGTTCACTCCCCAATTGGCCGCAACAGCCAGAGCTGCGCTGATCCGAAGCCAGGAGCCAGGAGCTTCTTCCAGGACCCCCATGCAGATGCAGGAGCTCAAGGACTTGGCCCACCTTCTGCTGCTTTCCCAGGCCATAGCAGGGAGATGGATCAGAAGTGGAGCAGCTGGGACTCGAACCAGTGCCCATATGGGATTCTGGCACTGCAGGCTGCGACTTTACCTACTATGCCACAACACTGGCCCCAAAATCCAATATGCTACAGCACAGGGCCCAATAATGTCCACTCAATTTTAGAAAGATGCTGACATGGTAAACTCTCTTATTTTTTTCCTTGATTAAAATTATGTTGGCCGGCGCTGCGGCTCACTAGGCTAATCCTCTGCCTAGCGGTGCCGGCACACCAGGTTCTAGTCCCGGTCGGGGCCCCGGATTCTGTCCCGGTTGCCCCTCTTCCAGGCCAGCTCTCTGCTGTGGCCAGGGAGTGCAGTGGAGGATGGCCCTAGTTCTCGGGCCCTGCACCCCATAGGAGACCAGGATAAGTACCTGGCTCCTGCCTTCAGATCAGCGCAGTGCGCTGGCCGCAGCGTGCCAGCAGCGGCGGCCATTGGAGGGTGAACCAACGGCAAAAGGAAGACCTTTCTCTCTGTCTCTCTCTCTCACTGTCCGCTCTGCCTGTGAAAAAAAAAAATTATGTTGATCTTCATTTTTTGATGGATTAGGTAATTTGTGTGTGAATTTATCAGCTGGCAATTTTTTTTAATGTGCTCTTTCTGTCTGGTTTATTTTTCTTTTCATCACATATTACCTGAATCAGGCATTAGTTTCTTCCACAAATGTCTCCATCAGAATTTTTATATCTATCTTGTTTAAATAGAAGTGACATATTAAGGAAACAGATTTAAAAGCAAACTTTTGCAACCTTTTTAAGCATTGTTCTTTACCCTTTAATTTATTGAGAGGAGATGTTGCTATGGTTATTGATTTTGCAGCAACTGTTCTTTTGTTTACATAGAGTTTCCATCATATTTATTGTTTTACTTTGTATTAGAAATTTAAATAAATTTTTCCACACTTTCAGTCAGGGGTTGTGGTACAATTTCTTTATGACAGCAGTAATATGTATATTGTCCTTCTGGAATCTGTCTCTCTAGGGGGAAATCAGCTTTTGGTTGTTTCCAACATCAGTGATTACTTTAAGGATGTGCTTAAGAGCCAATGGAGACTAAAGAAGGATGTACATGCAAAGCAAATACATAGGCCAGGGGGCTTCTTACTCAGGTTCACAGAAGTAATCCTCCACCACTGAACTCCATTCTTTGAGGGGGCTCAAGAAAGGCTAACCAATCTGGTGAGTGCATAGGCAGCAATCCCATAGGCCAGCACCTGTAAACAGCCAACACCAAACCCATCAGGTTCCCAATAATAGACCAAACTCTGAAGAAATTTCTGGCTTGAACGTTCTAGCATCTTGAAAGTAGCTGAAATACTCATAAGTGCCTGAATGGGTGGCCAGGCCATCATACACACCATCATTGTGGGGAAGATGGAGATAGTATTGCTTGCCATGTACATAATGAAGAGGTTCTTGGGAATCTGTTTCAGGGGACCCAAGGCAATATCCCAGCAGCGATTCTCCACCAGGATCCGGCCTGTCTCTTGCACGCTTGTATCAGGCACTTGTTCAAATAACCAACTGGGTACAATGAGTCTCCCTGGCCACTACTCCAGTCACTTCAGCCCCTGCTGCCTCCTCCAGGCCTGCTCAGCTCACTGGCCCACTTGAAGCACCGGCCTCGGTTCGCGACCAGGCTCCCTTGGGTTGTCATGACAATGACCAATCACTAAAGCCGGGAAGCTTCTCACCCAGAGTCCTATGCCTGCTGCAGGCCCACTGGCGTCCTTAAATTCCGGCGGTTTTTTTAACATTTTTATATTATCTTCTAGTTTGCATTATTTCTGTTGAGAAACTAGATTTATTGCTAGTAGCTAGTATCTTTTCTCTTCTTAAGGTATTGATTTTAAGTTTTCCTCATTGTATTTGGCTTCTGGAAGATTCTGCGGTATATTTTGATATTGTTTATCTTCAACTTTGGATTCATAGAAATTCATGAATCTCTCAGTTAAAATTTTTTATCATGTTTAGAAAACAAAGTGATTCCACAAATTTTCTCTCCTTTTTCCTTCTGTTTTTCTTGTTATATTTATGTTAGGCTTTTGAATCATCTTACACATTTTCATTCACTTTACCCTCTAATTTATCTTATAATGACTTGTCTTTTAGTTCACTTGTCCTGTAAACTTGGCTTTCCAATATACTCTTAAATTCATCTAATAAGTTCTTAATTTTAGATACTATATTTTTTCAGTTCTAGATTACCCATTTCCTTCTTTTAACAAAGTATAAATCCTTGAAAATATTCTCTCCAAAAATTTTCTCCGAAATTGCCTCTCACTAACACTCATTCCATCCCTGAACTTGCCTTAGGTACCCTTTTGAGTCTTAGCTTCCTTGCTGGTAACTCAGGGATAAATGTGTCACTTCTAGGACGGATGTTTAGCTTGGTAGTAAAGATGCCTGCATCTCATCCTGGAGTGCCTGGGTTCAGTTCCCAGCTCTGGCTCCCAGTTCCAACTTCCTGCCACTGCAGACTCTGGGAAGCAGCAGGTGATGATGGCTCAAGTGTTTGAATCCCTGCTGGCCACTTAGGAGACTTGGACTGAGTTTGTGTCTACTGGCTTCAGCCAGGACCAGTTCTGGCTATTGTGAGCATCTGGGAGTGAATCATTAGATGGAAACTCTGTCTATCTGTCTGTCTCTGTCTTTCTCTGTGTAACTGCTTTTCAAATAAATAAAATTAATAAGATTTAAAATATGTAAGTTCTTAGAGATTTATTTTGAAACACAGGAAACGGCATCTTCAAAAGCACATTGTAATCTGCATTACTCCTCACAAGTTATTACTTTTCTTTATTTTTAAATTTTTACTCATAGTTATTAAAGTACAATTGACAAAATTTTATATATTTGCAATTTACAATGGGATGTCTTGCTATATGCATACATTGTACAATGATTAAATCAAATAATTAACACACCCATCACCTCATCTACTTATTGTTGTCAGAACATCCAACATCTCAGCAGTTTTCTTTTTTTAACTTTTATTTAATAAATATAAATATAATTTATATAATATAAATATAAATATAAATTTATATAAATATAAATTTTGAAAGTACAACTTTTGGATTATAATGGCTTCCCCCCCTCCTTCACACCCGCAACCATACCATCTCCCACTCCCTCTCCCATCCCATTCTTCATTAAGATTCATTTTCCATTATCTTTATATACGGAAGATCAGCTTAGTAAATACTAAGTAAAGATTTCAACAGTTTGCACCCACACAGATACACAAAGTATAAAGTACTGTTTGAGTAGTAGTTTTACCGTTAATTTGCATAGTCCAACACATTAAGGACAGAGATCCTACATGGGGAGCAGGTGCACAGTGACTCCCATTACTGATTTAACAATTGACACTGGCTTTATTTATGTTGTTTAAGATTGCTTTAGTGTTTGGGAAGTCTTTTGTTTCCATATGAATTTTAACATCAATTTTTCTAGATCTGAGAAGAATGTCATCAGTATTTTAATTGCATTCGCATTCAATCTGCAAATTGCTTTCAGTACTACGGACATTTTGATATTAATTCTTCAGTCCATGAACATGGATGATTTGTCCATTTTTCTATGTGTTCTGTTTCTTCCTTTAATGTTTTGTCATTTTCATCTTAGAGATCTTTCACATCCTTGTTTAAATTTATTCTTGTTTAATTTCTTAAATTTTAAATTTTTTGTAGCTATTGTGAATGGGACTGATCTTAAAAGTTCTTTCTCAGCCATAGTATTGTCTGGTACATGAAGGCTATTGATTTTTGTGTGTTAATTTTTTATCCTGCAACTTTACCAAACTCTTAAGAGTTCCAACAGTCTCAGTGGATGTCAAATCAATGATGTCAAATAATGAGTGTTAGGTGTTATAGTGTGAAACAATACTGTAAAATATTATAAAATATCATTTCATTACTATTACATTATATAAATTTAAGCTAGAGCTTCTGAAATATACAAATATTATGAGTTAGGACCATGCCAAACACCAATTCTATTTTCTGAGAAGAATTGTGAATTCATTAAATCCTGGGCACAGCTCAGTGATATTCAGGGCTCAGAGTAAAATATACTTCATTTCTATGATAGTTATATAGTGCTTATGAGTCAACAAGACTCATCAATTAAAGTTGTGTGTGAATTCTTTATCATTCATGTGGAGAAAATAAAGCCTGGAGAAGGTTTTTATTAGACATATAATTAGCCAGTAAATTTTAAAGTTAGATATTAAAACATGTCTTCTGAGTTTAAATCCTATCTTCTCTCATTTCTATACCAGAGCAACTACTTGGCTTGTTAATTCCTTGTCCGCTTCCATTGTGTTCCCCCAAAGAGTGAAATTCTGAGTGGCTGGCTATTCACCTACTCCTTTTAAACTTTACTGCTACATCTTAGATCATTTTGAGGTTTATGAGGAAGTCAATTTAGCTGGTGTACAGATATAAGTCTAGATGTGTCTGGGAGACACAAAGAATTGATAGTTGAACTAATAAAACACTCTTCAGCAATTAGTTGATTACAGTTCAGTGGTTTTATGTTGCTCACCAAATATTTTTAGTTCAAAGAAATTGATATGGTTATACTTCAAAGGACAAGGAAGAAGTGGACATATAAATATCTTTGACCAATGAAAGGTGAGCAGAAGTGATGCATGTCAGTTTCAAGCAGCAACTTTTACAAGTCAGTGTATGGTCAGCCTTGTGCTGTGCGTACTTGATGTTCTGGCATTGTGGACATGAAATCTCTACTATCCTAGCTCTGGACAGAAGGTACTCCTTTCACATCCACCCACCAACCCCATGCTGCTACACACAACAGAATTGGATCTCAAGCAGATGTTTTAAACTTCTGAAATTTTAGAATTCATTAGAACCAAGAATAATTGAGCTTATCTTAACTAGCACAATTAACTTTAATGTATTGTTCCAATAGATTAGGTTGGTAAGATCTTTCTTGAATATATGAAATTTTAGTATGAACAGATATTAAGATTTTCCTGAATATAACCCTAGCATACAACCCAGACATTCCACTCCTTGGAATTTACCCAAAGGAAATTAAATAAAATAAAATAAAGATATAAAAATACAAAAATAAAAGAGTTGTCTGCACCTCAATGTCCATTGCAGCTCACTTCACAATAGCTAAGACATGGAAGCAACCTAAATGCCCATCAACAGTAGACTGGAAAAAGAAATTATGGGATATGTAACTATAGAATACTATACAGCAGTTAAAAAAATGAAACCTGGTCACTTGCAACAAAATGGAGGAATCTGGAACACATCATGCTGAGTGAAATAAGTCAGTCCCAAAGGGACAAATACCATATGTTCCCCCTGGTCGGTGACAACTAAGTAAGCACCTAGAAGGAAACCTGTTGAAGTGAAATGGACACTATGAGAAACAATGACTTGATAAGCCCTTGTCCTGAGGGAGGAGATATACAGTTCGGCACATGCTCAATCGGACTTACCCTTAAGGGTAGAGTTAGAAACGTGCCAGGGGATTCCAATTCAATCCCATCAAGGTAACATGTTCCAATGCCATCTCACTAGTCCAAGTGATCAGCTTCAGTTCATAATTGATCAGTCAAAGGGATCATATAAACAAGACTAGTGCCTGCTAATACTAACTGATAGAATTAAAAAGGAGATAACAATCCAACATGGGAAGCAGGATACACAGCAGACTCATAGAATGGTAGATGTCCTAAACAGCACTCTGGCCTCAGAATCAGCCCTTAAGGCATTTGGATCTGGCTGAAAAGCCCATGAGAGTATTTCAGGCATGGAAAGCCAAGACACTGTGGCATTAAAAAAAAAAAAAAAGACCTAAATGAAAGATCTCTGTGAGTAAGATCCCAGCAGAAAGAACGGGCCATCAAAGAAAGAAGGAGGTACCTTTCTCTGAAGGGAGGAGAGAACTTCCACTTTGACTACAACCTTGTCTAAATAAGATCGGAGTTTGTGAACTCAAAAGGCTTCCATAACTTTGGCAACTCATGACAAGAGCTTCAGGTGATTACTGATGCCATAAATAAGAGTGTCAATTGTTAAATCAACAACAGGAGTCACTGTGCACTTACTCCCCATGTAGGATCTCTGTCCTTAATGTGTTGTACTATGTGAATTAACGGTATAACCAGTATTCAAACAGTACTTTATATTTTGTGTGTTTGTGTGGGTGCAAACTGTTGAAATCTTTACTTAGCATATACTGTTGATCTTCTGTATATAAAGATAATGGAAAATGAATCTTAAGAATGGGATGGGAGAGGGAGTGGGAGATGGGATGGTTGCAGTTGTGAGGTAGGTTATGGGGGGAAAAAGTCGCTATAATCCAAAAGTTGTACTTCGGAAATTTATATTTATTAAATAAAAGTTAAAAATGTAAAAAAAAAAAAAAAAAAAAAAAAAACAGAATTTTCCTTAAGAGTATGTTTGAGGTTTAAAATATGCTAGCCCAAAATATGGCACTTTGATATTTGAGGAAACATCAGAAGTAGGATTGCCACTCTGACATTTTCCTGCCTTTGTCCCCTGAACCAGACCATCGGAGAGCTCCCTGATCTTCTCAAACAGTTCATGAGACTCCCATAGGAAAGTTGCCTACCCTATACCTGGAGGAACAGAACTTCCTTATCTTTGAAGACAAAAGGGTACAATGACAAATTTGAACGAACTGGCCTTTCTAAATTCCCCCTCAGTTTATTATCATATACCCTCTGTACCATATATCATATACCCTCTGTCCAGTAATTATTTCCCCCAACTGTTCACTCTTCATTAAATCTAAACATAAAGATAACAAAGATTTCCTATTTCTTTAGGTCTTCTTTTCTGAAAGTTCCAATGTCACATAAAACTAGAATTAATTTTTATGCTTTTCTCTTATAAATCTGTATTTTATCACAGGTGCCTCAGCCATGAACCTTGTGATGGATACCAAAAAGATATTACTTTCTCTCCCCTACATTATTACTTAAACACTCAAATTTCATTGTCAGCTTATTGATAATAAGCCTTAAAAACAAATATTGCAGTCTATGACTGTAAAAAGTAAACAAGTAGAAGCAACAATATCATGGATAACCATGTGCTTAAAGGAATCTTAGAGGAGGAAGAGGAATGCCTGCATCTATGAGAACCTTCTGATTTTATTCTCTCTCAGCCAAAGTTGTATTCAGAGGTTACCAGTTCTTTGAGGAAGGCTAGCTAAAACTTTCTTTAAAGTTTGCAGCCAAGTGCTAATCTAAGTAAACTATAAGAGCACACTGTGTTTCAGATTTACTCTATTATTGCACCATGATTCACATTTACCTTAAAGAGTTGAGTGATCCATTGCACATATTTCAGAATCCTTTTTAGCCTTTTTTTTAGCCTCAACTAAGAGTTCTGGCCAAAGATGCCTTCTGTGGATAATTTGAAAATTCAAAATTCATGTTCTGTACATGACAACCAATCCAATCCAATCACCTTAGGTCAAATTCTGTACAAATGTGTCTCCAAGTTTTGCCATCAAAGCACATGTGCCCTTTGAGCACAGCTTAGAATGGAGTATAGCCAAAATCCATCTTTTAACAATATCTGTGCCACAATTTTCATTTGGAACTGACCCTGAATATTCACAATTAAATTTCCAAAGATGAGATTTGAGTAAACAAAAAGACTGGATATAGAGATATGTATTTATGTTTCCCAACTCAGTGTAAACCAGGATCCATACAAACCCTATCACAGTTGATGTGTCCATCACTGCAAGCAATTTGGCCTTATCACATCTAATTAAAAACCTAAGTAATTAAACCCAGTTTGAGTTAGAACATTCTTTGGCCTTCAACTTTAAGTTAGATTTCCCGTCTACCTCAGACCAGAAATGTGAAAATAAGATTATGTACTGAAATCAAGAAATGTAATTTAGTTAGTAGGAAGGAACAAAATATTTTGAAATAAGTTCAAATGAAACCTGAAAAAAAGGTTTCCACCTCTGGTATTAATAAGAATACAAAATTCAATAGATTTTATTAATTTTTTGTCTTACAGTTTGTATAATTTTACTGTTACATTTTACAATTATTTTTTAAAGCATGACAATACATTTTTAGGTAAATGTTATGAAAAATTACATTAATCTGTGATTATACCCAATTAAATGACAACCAGAATGATTTGCATGTCAACATTGTGATATAAAGCCTCAGGGATGGAGTATATTAAGAAAAACATAGAGGGCCAGTGCTGTGGCAGAGGGAGTAAAGCTGCCACCTGCAGTGCTGGCATCCCATATGGGTACTGGTTTGAGTCCCAGCTGCTCCACTTCCAATCCAGCTCTCTCCTACGGCCATTTGGGGAGTGAATCAGCGGATGGAAGACTGCTCTCTCTCTCTGCCTCTGCCTTTCTGTAACTCTGACTTTCAAGTAAAATAAATAGATCTTTAAGAAAAAAAAAAAGAAAAACATGGAATGAAGACACGACGGGATGGTTAACAAACCACAGAAATAATGTAAAGTATCTTTCAGGAATACTTCCTTTCTAAGTCACTTGAGATATATTATTTTCATACCCTGGGAGGGGTGGGAAGAAGACAACCAAACCACATTAAATATGCCTTGCCAAGAAATAAGTCTGCAGATTCTGTGGTGAATGGAAGGTAAAAATGAGGCCTACTACTTTACAAAGAGGAACCTGGACCTCCTGAAGTGTCACAATTCCTCCTGGCTTGGTGAGGGGAGAGGGTACCCACTGATGGAGCCTGCTAATACCACTTGCTTTCCTTTCACTCTTCTGTATTAGAATAAGGGTAGAGTACGGTATGGCCAGAATGGAGGAAGTGCCTGAAAACAGGTACCTGGTGTCTGTGGAGACCATTATTGTGTAAACCATTAGGTGATGAAAGTAATTCTGAAGAGAAAAGGAGCAGCCACTTCTTCATATCAATCCAACAGTTGCAACCTTCCATGCATCTTGTATCCTAGGTTTGAGATGGAGCAAAAACAAAACAGAAGTGGGCAAACTTTGCAATGGTGTGCCTTCTTAGAAACAGCAAAATGTAAAGAAAGTTACCAAAAGAAGAGTAAAAGTAATATCCATACTCCCTGTACTGTTCAACATAAGCTGGAATAAGTTGCTATTCTACCCCCATTCAACCCCACAGAGGATTGTGCTTCTTTTTTCTTTCAATTTAAGAGCAGCCTCAATTTATTATCTGACCAGATTACAGAGACAGCACGGTAGGCCCTTGATTCTTCTTCGTAATAAGCCTGTTAATCTGTTCTATGCTGTTGCCAGCATGTTCATCCTCTACACAATTGGTCATTTCTTCATCTCACCTCATGGAGAAGATAAGTTGAAGGGCCTTAGGAAGTTATTTGCTTCCTCATATCCTTTCCCCAAAGTCTGTATCTCACGAATCAGATCTTCCATTCAGATGATGCCCAACTGACCAAGAGATCGGGCAATCAGTGTTCTCTGTTAAGCCAGTTTACTTCGGACTGAGTTTGCCATGATCCCACTTTTAAGTTAGCTCATTTACTGACTTCAGATTCAGGTACCCCCATGTAATAGAGGATTTCACAATCTTCAGCATGTCAGCTTAAGCTTTGCTGAGCTTAACAGAGGTGCCAGTGAGGATCTGGTGAAGCTGAAGTGAACACTTCACTCTGGGGCTCACAATATTGTTACCTCTGTTTCCAATCACAAATGCCAATGTGGGCTGTGTGGATACATAGAAATCACCAGCTTTTCTTGCCTTCCCTGCCATTCAAAGCCCAGTCCTATGCATCCGCCTATCTTGTGATAGTGCTTAGCTTTTTCATAGATAAGCTATTTGCCTGCCTTTTAAAAAGTCCTTCAGGCAAACATGTTTCTCGGGCACTTCTGTGAAATTCTTCTGCTTCTTCTGAATGGTTTTCGGCACAACAGAAACCTTTTTCTTCTCATCAGCACTCTCTCAAGTTCTAGATGGGGGAGAGCACAAAGGTTTACGTCTAATCCACAGAAAGTTCTCTGCAGTCCATGATAGTGTCCAGGACAACTTGCCCTCCCGTGGTGGTTGCAATCAAGGTTTGAAGATGCTCTGTTGTATCCTGTCTTACCATCCCTATCCCAAATAGCCCCATTGTTTGGCGATCCCACACCAGTGATCTAGACTAGAAGTGCCATGTGTCATTCCTACTCACATTTCATTGACCATGTCTAGTCATTATTAGGCAATGCCTGACCTCAAGGAACAGAAGCTTACAGTCCTTGTGTCTCTGGATTTGGAGAGGACCCAGATACTGATGAATATTATTGTCCGAATCCTCTGAATCTCCCAAAGTAAGTTCTAGTACTTTGAACCTGCCCACTCTGTGATATCCAGTTGTCTTTATTCTCATCTTTCAATTCAGTTCCTTTTTCAAAGGAAAGATGGAGTAGAAGAAAATAGTTTGTCTTTTCCTGTGTATTTTATAATAAAGCAGAACGTTATTTTCCTAAATGCCTATGAAAGCAAAGATAATCAAGGTTGCATTACACACTGAGAGTTGGCACCAGCTCTGTCTGTGCCCACCCAACTTCTAGTAGATGATAATGCATAGGAAGAGGTATTGACTTCTACCTCTCTGGGTTTTGCTTTTTTGTTTCTTGTTTTGCAGCTTTTTTTTTTTTTTTTTTTTTTTTTTTTTTTTTTTGGTTTTAGTTCCAAAGCTGTAGAGATTCTAGAGCTTTAGTAAATGGAGTGGTGTGGGCAAGATAGCAATATGGAACTGTCTAGTGGCTCTCTCCTCATAGAAATAGCACTTTGTAGAACTATCCAGATGCAAAAATAACTTCTCAAGAGCTAAGGAAACTTGATGAGAAGTTACAGCATCTGGATGTGGCACAGAAATAAGAAAAAATGTGTTGACAAAAATAAGAAGCACAGTTTTATATTACCCATGTCACCATTGCCCCAACCCCAATTTGCACAATACTGGGAGAGATGTTCTTCATGTGGGGGAAAGAGAGTGAAGTGGGCTTAGAACTTGGCCTTAGATACCAGTTCTGGGCCTGCCCCAGTAAAACAACACCAGTCAGGTCCCCGAAGTTCCAAACTTCAGGCCAGTATCAGTTTCAATGCCAGGCCAGCCCCCGTGGCCCTTGTCTGCCGGTAGGCCCCATACACTGTTTCCAGGCCCACCTCAGTGCCAGTCTAGCTTCCCTAGACATTCTCCAGGCCAGACCTGGTAGCCCTTACCTCCAGATCAGCCCCAGGGCCAGATTTTCTCTAGGTCCTAGGAAACTAGGCAGATTCAAACACCATACAGCCCCTAGCAATGAAATAGCCTCTGTGGTCTTAGGTCCCATGTGGCCCCGGCATCAGGTCTCTGTAGCCTCAGCCTCCAGGCTGGCTCCTTCATCCCTGTGCTCCTTCAGATCCAAGGTCCAGCCTCTCCCAGCACTAGGCCAGCCAAAATAGACTCAGGCTCCAAGACCACTCCTGTGGACCCAGGTTACAGGACAGAGTCCTGCTTCCCTGGGTTCAGATTCAGGCTCCAAACTTACCCCCATCACTAGGTCATCCCTCTAGGGCTCCAGATCAGCTCCCATGGACCCAGGAACCAGGCCAATCTCATTGCCAGAATAGCCTCTGCAGATTCAGTACTATCTCAGCACCAGGTTTGCCTCTGCTAATACAGAGCCCAGGCTCACTCTCATGGACACAGGACCTATGATCACCCTTAGAAACCTGCTTAATAGGTCTCCTCCCATGAACTCTAGCTTCATATTGGCCCCAGGATCCAGGCTTGTTCCTGCAGTCTCCAACTCCAGGCTCAGTCTTCTTTACTCAGGCTCTAGGGCCAGTACCATAGACCCAGCCAACAGGCGCAATCTAGTAAACTGTGGGCTCAGGCTAGCCCTTGAGGACCAGGGTTGAGTGTCAAGCTCAAGGATGGGACTGGATCCAATCACCTACTGAAGCAGGCACCAAGCCAGCATGGCTGAGGACTCTTAACAGTAAATTGTCCTACAGACCCTACCAGACAGCCTGTCCAGAATCTCTGGATGGGCTGACTGATGAAGGGCTTTCCCAGATGATGTAACCTCAAAGGAATGGACTAAGTACCTGTTTCTTCAAATGCACAGAAACCAATGCATGGCCATAAGGATCACACATAATCAGGGAAACATGATATCATCAAAATTATTGTTTCAATAAGGCATTTCTCCAAAACTTCTATGTGCGGAAAATTTAGTCCCCAGTGTGGTGATGGTGAGAGCTGGTGGAACCTTTAAGAGGTGGAATGGAAAGTGATTACATCACTGGGGGAACTGACCTCAGAAGAGATTGATGTAGTTCTGGCATGGCTCCAGTTAGCTTTCACTAGAATGAGTTATTAGGGTCAGGAATGTGCTACTGCAGTTAGGTCACTACTTAGGATGCCTCCATCCCTTTTCAGAGCACCTAGTTTGAGTCCCTGACACTCTACTTATGATACAAATTCCTGTTAGTGCACACCTTGGGAGTCAGCAGATGATGACCCAAATACTTGGGTTTCTACCACCCACAAAGGAGACTCAGAGTTTCTGGTTATTACAGGCATAAGAGGAGGAACAAAAAGATAGAGGCTTTCTTTCCATCTCTCTTTCTCTCTATCTCTCTATCTCTCTCTCTCTCGGTCCTAGGAAACTAGGCAGATTCAAACACCATACAGCCCCTAGCAATGAAATAGCCTCTGTGGTCTTAGGTCCTATGTGGCCGCGGCATCAGGTCTCTGTAACCTCAGCCTCCAGGCTGGCTCCTTCATCCCTGTGCTCTTCAGATCTCTCTCTCTCTCTCTCTCTCTCTCTGCTTTTCAAATAAAATGAAATACATAAATAAAAATTGAAAAAAGAATTTCCACCAAAAACAAATGAGTAGTTATTAGGTGTGGCGGAATGAGAAGGCCATGTCAAGATGGCCACTGGCAAGCGAACATCAGTTACTCAGGAGTGGCTTCAGAAACCCCCTGGGAAACCACCTGGCAACGGAGCCTGCCTGGCAACAGGCTGTGAATGGATGGCTTCAGATACTGCCTAGCAATAGGCTGTGATTGGTTGGGCCATAAACCGCCCCTTGACTGGATTGGCTGCCTTGGCTATTTAAGCTGCTGTACCAACTGAAATAAATGAGTTTGCAGGCTGCTCACCTCTGGCCCACTTCAGCCAGATCCCCGGATCTGTGTGGTGACTCTGTGCCTCTTGCCCCCACCATGCCTCTCCTCTCAGAACGAATCCACTTCAATATCTAGCGCGCCAACATGACTGAGAAAGAGACAGCATGTCAGACTCAGCGAGGTCCCCCCTTGATTTCGGCAAGTAGGCCCCTCAGTGTTTTTTATGCTGTTCGGTTCTGTGAGAGTGAACACAGAACCCCCTCCTACGCCCCTTTCCTTGTCCTTGTCCTCAGTCTAAGTGACCCCAGGTTAGGCACACACCACCCTGAGGCGTACGCTGCTCCTTGGCTCCTCCTTTTACTTTCAGTTCACCTGGCAAATTCACATAAGGGACTGATCATCCAAGAATTCGGAACCAAGTCATCTTCCCTCACTCTAGAGAGGTGACGCTCTGGAGAACCGCATGGGCATACAGCCTTGACCTAACGAATCAAGGAAGTCCCCCACTAAGCACAGGACATACGTACAATCTGACACACCACTGTCTGTTCGTCTAATGTGGGGAACCCCCTGCATAATGCCATCAGCCACTGAGGTGCTAGAAATTTGTTTTGTTATGGCTGCAGTGCTGTGGGTGTCTTTCCTTTGGCTAGAGTTGGCATGGCGTGCTGCTCTTTAACACTCAAACATGGGAAAGATACCCTCTCTCAGAATCCCACACATATTACCAAACACAATGAATCTGTGAATGATAAGAGCCTGTAACTCCAGGCCTCTGCCTCACAGGCAATAGTTGATGACTTAGGGAGAGAGAGCTGCCACAGTGAAAATGACATGACACTAAACAATGTAGCAATGCCTAGTCAGCCACCTCCCAAAGACTCCTGGGATGAACTTAGACAACCTCGAGGCAATAACCCATGCGAGGTCATCCCATTTGCACCCAGTGAGGATCCCCACATTTGTGGCAGCCCTCGGGTACCCAGGCTCTCAGGGCAGCCACTAGACCCCATCCCACCCACATGTTTGCCGTTAATGTAGGAGTGGATGCAGAATTCAGGCCCTGGATTCCAATGCCTATAAATGACCTTACTATGCTAAAAAAGGCTTCTCAAGAGTCAGGTTTGACTCTCCCTACTTTGGACAAGTACTCACACAATGGGTAGCGAAACTTTAAACTCATTTTGACTGGGTTACACTGCTCAAAGCACGTTTGTCGAGACCACAGTTCTTACAGTAGAAAGCCTCCTATGAGTAAGAGGCTGAAACTGTGGCAAGGAATAATGCTGCCTATGGAATAGCAGTAACATTTGATATGCTTACAAGCCTTGGCACCTACATATATCCTCATGAACAGACCCACATTGGGGTAGTTGCGTATTTTGATCAGGTCAGAGATTTGGCACTTAGAGCCTTAAAAAATATAAATCCTCCTAATTATAGACAGCTCTTTAAAAATCTAGTTCAAGGCCCAGGCGAATGGTTCCCTGATTTCCTTGCCAGAGTCTTGGAGGCAGTAGAGAAGAGATTGCCACTTGGCCCTGATCAAGACAATTTGGTCAAACAATTAGCTTGGGAAGGTGCTACCAAAGAGGAAAAAGCTGCAATCGCCCCAGTCTGTAATGAAGACATTTCTAAATGGATAGTAGCTGCAAAGGAGGTAAACCCTGCTGATACACCCATACAGGCCCTAACTGCAGCCATTAACAAACTGAACACAAGGAAGTCTAATGATCCTCCAGTTTGTTGGGGATGTCAGGAAACGGGACACCTGCAGCGAAACTGCCCAAATG
The DNA here is from genome assembly GCF_964237555.1 of Oryctolagus cuniculus. Lineage (NCBI taxonomy): Eukaryota > Metazoa > Chordata > Mammalia > Lagomorpha > Leporidae > Oryctolagus > Oryctolagus cuniculus. The sequence goes on from NC_091435.1 coordinate 53,932,951, forward strand.
TTGACAAATGGGGCAAGCCCAAAACACTGTGTCTCAGATAAAAAAAAAGGGGGGGGGGCTTTCATTGGGCAAAAGATTGCAAGACCAAGCCCTTAAACCTCCAGCAGAGCAGCCCTCAGCCCAGCAAGTAAGAGGGAGTCCCACCACCATTAACTGGTCAATGCCTATCTTCAATCTGAGGCCAAAATCGACCCTATATTTAGATGACGTTGCCTTTGTGGGTTTAATTGGTATGGGGGCAGATGCCACTGTCTTAAAAACTAGGGACACAAGAAAAATGCAACATTGGAAGACAGTTCCCTGGGCCCGAGGATTAAAATTGGCTGATCAGGTCATCATGCCTGTAACATGGCAAGATGACAATGGAGATACGGGAACTATCTTTGCACTAATTGCTGAGGTTTCCATGACCTTATGGGGGAGAGACGTGCTCTCACAAATGCAAGTGGTCCTTTCTACGGATCACAAATCTCCACAAGCCAACAGCTTTAATAGAGAGCCTACAAGTAAGATTCACCCCCAATTCTAGGGGCCACTGCTCACCTCATACAAAATCCAGGCCCAATCCCCATTGAATGGAAAAAAACAGGGAACATCTGGGTAGAACAGTGGCCAATATTACAACCCAAACTTGGCATCCTTAGAGAATTGGTACAGAAACAATTGGAAAAGGGACACATAGAGTCCTCCACTAGCCCTCACAGCATGCCCATTTTTGTGATACTAAAGAAACAGGGAAAATACAGGCTACTACAGGATTTGACAGCCATTAACAAAATCATTAAAAAAGATGGGAACATTCCAGGCTGGCATTCTCCATCCAGGGGCCATTCCTAATGGATACCACATAGTTACCATTGATATCAAAGATTACTTCTTTTCCATTCCCATCATGGAGGAGGATAAGGCCTACTTCGCCTTTACAGTATAGAAGCCCAATTTTCAGCTCCCTGCAAAAAGATTTCAGTGGACAGTACTCCGACAAGGCAAGAAAAATAGCCCTGCCATTTGCCAAAGATACGTTTTTCATGCATCCAGCACACTTAAAGATCAGTGCTTGGTCATACATTATGTGGATGATATCTTACTTGCTCACGAGAATGCGGCAACTCTGAAGGCCTGAGTGAAATGGTAAGAAATTTACAATTCCTGGGTTTGTCTATTGCCACAGAAAATGTACAATATTTTCCTCTCTTTCAATTTTTGGGCTATCAAATCTCCTCCCATATATCTCCAATGTGCCCAAACCTAAAAGTGAAGCATAAATGCTCACTTAAAGAACTTCAGCAACTATGTGGCCAAATCAATTGGCTGAAGCCCTTCCTTCCCCTAACACCTGCAGAGCTTAGACCGCTATTGGATTTACTAAGGGGAACAGCCCTTCTTCAAAAATCACATTGACACCAGCAGCCAAATCCACTATAAAAAAGATCAACACCCAGTTGTCAAATTTAAAAACCTTTAGATATGACCCTCAGGTGCCTCTATTTGCCATAACCATATATACCCTCAAGGCCCCCTTAGGAGTTATTTGGCAACAACATGGACCACTTTTTTGGGTGCACATAGCCTGGAGTGAGTGTCATAAAATAGTTAACAAAGTAGATGCCATCCTTATGATGGGACTTAAAATAAGATATTATGCCAATAAGATATTTAACACAGAGCCAGATATAGTGGTCCTACCCTATCACAATTAGAACTGTCCACATCGATGCAGAATAGCATGCTCTTTCAAACTTTAATGACAAATTTCCCAGGACAGGTTGACAATCACCTGACAATCACCAGTGGACAGGCTACTCCAGATGTTACCTTTTCCTGGAGCTAACAATGAGCCAATGCAAACATCTAGTGCACTGTTGCAAGAATTGTGCACCCCTCGCCCTGTTAGGCCCACTGCAACAAGCAGGAGTGAACCCATGAGGCCTTGCTTCTAATAAGCTCTAGCAAGTGGATGTCACCCACATTAACTCCTTTGGTAAACTTAAGTTTGTCCATGTGGTGGTAGATACTTATTCAAAGGCTGTATTTGCAATAGTCCAATCCAGAGAAAAGGCTAGTAATGTGATAAAGGTGGTTAAGTAAGCCATGCTGGTCCTTGTTGTCCCCTGGACCATAAAGACTGATAACAGGCCAGCATATACATCTCAGGAATTTAATTCCTTCCTGAAATCTTGGAACATACAGTCTGCCACAGGTATCCCATACAACCCACAGGGACAGGCAATCATTGAAAGAACTCATAGGACAATTAAAGATCTCTTACAAAGACAGAAAAACAATCATATGCCCCCAGACCCACATCTTGCTTTGACTGAGGTCCTTTTCACTATCAATTTTCTTACTTTTGATTCCCAAGGGATCAGCCCAGATTATAAACACTGGGGATCCTTTCCATCCCAGACCCCAGCCCCTACGGTTAGGTGTAAAGACCCCCTGACAGGAGAATGGAAGGGACCACACCTTCTGCTAACCAAGGGTTGAGGATATGCTTGTGTCTTTCCAGAGAATACAGGACAGCTCATATTGGTACCAGCCAGAAACATCAAGCCTGCAACTGACAGTCAACCAGAACCAGCTAAACAAGACTGAGAGCTCACCTTGTTAGTGGATGCACCTGCTACCAATTATCAAGCTGCTGCCCTATCATCCTACCCTGAGAAACTGCCCATAGCCACATCTATTACTGCTCTATACCCCACTAGCTCTGGTCAGCCACTCAAACGGCCCACAGCCTGCATGCGGTCATGCCATTCCTGATTACCATTGTTCCTCATTCCTACCCCTATCTGAGCAAGCACTCCCGTTTTGAGGGCTGGTTAGTCAATGACGGGTAAGATCCCCTGGGAGACAGCCTAAGACAGGCCCAGCCACATATGGAGACCACATGGAAATGGGGTCAACAATGGTATAGCCAAGAATCATGCCTCCCATTGCTCAAAAATAAATGAAAAGGGGGAAATGTGGTGGAATGAGGAGGCCATGCCAAGATGGCCACTGGCAAGCAAACATCAGTTACTCAGGAGTGGCTTCAGAAACCCCTGGGAAACCACCTGGCAACAGAGCCTGCCTGGCAACAGGCTGTGAATGGATGGCTTCGGATACTGCCTAGCAATAGGCTGTGATTGGTTAGAGCATAAACCGCTCCTTGACTAGATTGGCTGCCTTGGCTATTTAAGCTGCTGTACCAACTGAAATAAACGAGTCTGCAGGTTACTCACCTCTGGCCTGCTTTCACTCGACTCCTGGGGTCTGTGAGGTGACTCCACGCTTCTTGCCCCCACCATGCCTCTCCTCTCAGAATGAATCTACAGCAACAATTAGGGGGCCTGACAGCTCCTAGAACCCTTCACCCATATGTGCCACTTCACCATTCTGTATACCCTGCCACCATTGTGATTGCACCTGCCATGAGGTCCTCACCAAAGTCAGGTAGGTGCCAACACCATGTTCTTGAACCTCCAGAACTGTGAGTTAAACAAGTTTCACTTATTTATAAATTACTTACCCTCAGATATGTTGTTATAGCAGTCAAAAACTAACACAGAAACAAAATAAAGCACATATTGCCAACCCTAATGAAATTGATATTTATGAACATTCTGAAAAAAATTTCAAAATAATCATATTAAAGAAGTTGAGTGAGGGTCTTTTTGGTCTCAGCTGCAGAAGGGAAATGATAAAGGGAATGTCATCGTTGGGAAAGGATCTCAACAAGACATACACATTGTGCAGCTGCTGTGGCCACAAAGCATACCATGTTCAGAAGTCGATCTGTGAAAATATGGCTACCATGCCAAGTACATGAGAAAGTATAACTGGAGTGCCAAGGCTAAAAGACGAAATACCACCTAAAAATTGTATGCTGCAGATTTAGACATGGATTCCATGAAGGAAAAACATCTAAACCCAAGAAGGCAACTGTTGCACCATCCAGTTCATCCTGAGAAATCCAACAATTAGTCAAGCAATAAATGATCTATAAAAAAAAAAAAGTTGAGTGAGCTATAAGAGGACTCAGGTAACTAAATAAAATCAGGAGTAATGCATGAACAAAATGAGCAGCTTAGTAAAGACATGGAAACCATAAAATGAAACAAGCAGAAAATTTAGAGCTAAAGAATATATGCCTGAAATGAAAACTTCTAAATGGAGACTTAACAACAGACTCAATCAAGTGAACAATCAATGAAATCAAGACAGTTCATTTGAAGTTACCCAAAGTAACAAAAAGAATGAAAAATTTGAAGAACTGAACAGAAGAATAGAAATCCAATAATAGAAGGGAAGCTCAGACATTTTCCCCCACCTTCAAACAATAGGTGGATCATAGGCAGAAAATCAGCAAAGAAATAGTAGACTTGAACAATACTATAGTCCAAATGAACATAACAGACACATCCCACAAAAACCCATCTAATTCCAGGATACTCTTTATTTTCAAGCATACACAGAACATTATATAGCATACATCATGTTAGGCCATGAAGCAAGTTTTAATCAATTCAAAATAAAAAACTATATTTAGTATCATTGATAACGACAATGGTATGACACTAGAAATTAACAACAAGAGCAAAATTGGAAATCTAAACAAAAAAAAATCCTGAACATCCAATGGGAAATCAAAAATTATCTCAAGAAAAATAAAAGCAAAGCAAAACATCCTAAAACCTATGGATGCCGCAAAATCAGTTCCAAGAGGGAAGTTTATAATGACGAATGCTTACATTAAAAAAAGAGAAACATTTTCAGAAAGATGGCTTGCTAGAGGTACTGAATGCATTCCCCCAAACACACACTTAGAAAGATACAATGTAGTGGAGAAAAACACAAAGAATGAAGACCTGATATTTGGAGAGCAGTGGAGTGCAGTGTGGATGAAACAGAGGTTATGGAACACAAAGACTTCCAATGATCTAGTAGAGGAGAATCAAATACTTTCATCAACAGTCCCATCTCATCTACATAAGATCGGAGTTTGTGAACTCAAGAGGCCTCCACAGCCTTGGCAGCTCATGACAAGAACCTCAGGTGATTACGGCAGTCATAAATAAGAGTATAAATTGTTATACCAACAACAGGAGTCACTGTGCACTTACTCCCCATGTAGGATCTCTGTCCTTAATGTGTTATACTATGTGAATTAATGGTAAAAATAGTATTCAAACAGTACTCTATACTTTGTGTTTCTTTGTGGGTGCAAACTGTTGAAATATTTATTTAGTATATACTAACTTGATCTTCTGTATATAAAGATAATGGAAAATGAATCTTAATGAAGAATGGGATGGGAGAGGGAGTGGGAGATGGGATGGTTGCGGGTGTGAGGGAGGTTTTTGGTGGGGGAAAGGCACTATAATCCAAAAGTTGTACTTTCAAAATTTATATTTATTAAATAAAAGTTAAAAAAAGAAAACTGCTGAGATGTTAGATGTTCTAACAACAATAAGTAGATGAGGTGATGGGTGCGTTAATTATTTGATTTAATCATTGTACAATGTATGCATATAGCAAGACATCCCATTGTAAATTGCAAATATATAAAATTTTGTCAATTGTACTTTAATAACTATGAGTAAAAATTTAAAAATAAAGAAAAGTAATAACTTGTGAGGAGTAATGCAGATTACAATGTGCTTTTGAAGGTGCTGTTTCCTGTGTTTCAAAATAAATCTCTAAGAACTTACATATTTTAAATCTTATTAATTTTATTTATTTGAAAAGCAGTTACACAGAGAAAGACAGAGACAGACAGATAGACAGAGTTTCCATCTAATGATTCACTCCCAGATGCTCACAATAGCCAGAACTGGTCCTGGCTGAAGCCAGTAGACACAAACTCAGTCCAAGTCTCCTAAGTGGCCAGCAGGGATTCAAACACTTGAGCCATCATCACCTGCTGCTTCCCAGAGTCTGCAGTGGCAGGAAGTTGGAACTGGGAGCCAGAGCTGGGAACTGAACCCAGGCACTCCAGGATGAGATGCAGGCATCTTTACTACCAAGCTAAACATCCGTCCTAGAAGTGACACATTTATCCCTGAGTTACCAGCAAGGAAGCTAAGACTCAAAAGGGTACCTAAGGCAAGTTCAGGGCTGGAATGAGTGTTACTGAGAGGCAATTTCTACTTATTTCTTGGCCTTCAAAAACTCAAAAACAAAACCACATTTTAACATGTACCTGGTGTCTTCTGAAGGCAGATGTCCCTTGTCATTTAGCCCAATGTTTTATTTTAGTTATTGCCAGAATCCCTAAGAATCTGCTGACAATTCCTGATCTCTTTACAAGCCTCAAATCCACCAAAAGTAAACCTAGAGGCCCAGACTGTTCTTGACCTTATTTTGGATAACCAACACAGAGGGTCAAGGGTCCCCCCAAAGTTTCTCTTCCGGCCCTCACAACCTATGGAAACTCACTTGGCTTGCCTCGCATCTCCAGCCCATCCTGCAGTCTTTTGTTCTGCACCCTGAGCCATACCTCAGTGATCCCAGGGAGGCATTTGAGAAGGGGAAGGATGCATGAGTGCAAAACTGAATGCTCCCTTCAGCCTAGCAAGTAGCAGGCAGGCTTCAGAATGGAGAGGCAAAGGCTCCGAGTTGCCAAGCTACTTAGAAGAATGTAAATGCCAGCAGCAGTGCAGGGGGCCAGCAGGACTGCAGAAAGGTAGTGGGACTTGCAGAGTGAGCCTGCAGCCTCAGGATCCAGGAGAAAAGGCCAAAGCAGGCCAGAAACTGCAAGAGGGAGGGGAGGAGCAGGAGCGTGTCTCCCTACAGCCCGTTTCAGAACAAGCAGTTCTTTTCCCCAATGCCACGTGTGAGACTCTCCAATTGAGCCTGAAAAAGAAAAGGTCAAGACAGAGGGAGAGAGAAAAGTGAATTACTAGAAAAAGCAGGTATCTCTTTGAGAGTCTGCGAGGGCAGCAAAAAAAAAAAAAAAAAAAAAAAAAAAAAAAAACTGTCTACCAGTCTGTTAGTCTTGGCAGCTGCATATCTGTGAATCTGGCCATCGTTAGGGTTTCCAAGGCCACGCTTCTGGAAAATGCAACAAGGGTTTAACCTGAAACGTGGACTGTGGATGGCTCTGGACTGTTCCGAGCCAGAGGGAACCATGAGTTCCTGAGGCAGGTCCCTCACCACACGGGGTCACTCAGGTGCCAGCATGACTAATTGTGTTCATGACTGTACCAACACGTCTCCAAGTGGACTGGAATCTCCCGGGAGGTGGGTTCATCTACTGTTATTGCTCTCTGTTGCAACCTGTGCAGTGTTCTGAACTGTAGGTGATGAATGAGAAACTCATCACTAACAAATGAGAGGCTCTTTGCCCAGCACTCTTCCCATCCACCAAGGGACAGATTTGTTGGTAGAAGAGACCGGGCTTCCTCTGGGCTGCCTAATATTGTACAAGAAATCTGATCTCTCTTCTTTCTGCATAGCTTCTATAGAGAAGCTGCGTTGTTTAGGAATATCTTTGGTTGCAAGTAGCAGAAAACATGCCTTACAGCAGCCCAAACACAGTTGTATTTTTCTCATGGAACAAGATTTCAAGGGTTCACTAGCTCGGTAGCCTTAGGTCTAGCTTCTCTGGAATTCTCTCCCCTTTTCCTTCACACCTGTCTCTCCATGGACACAAGATGGCTACTGCATCATTGGGCATTATGTTCACATTCAAGGTAGGGAAAACGGAGAAGGCCAATATCCCCTGTGATAATCCCTGTTTATCGGATGGCAACTCTATGGGGATCCCCAGCAGGTCTTTGCAGGTGCCCTACTAGTTGGATCTCCATCACACAACCACACCTGGGAGGAAAGTCCCTGAGGAAGTGAGAATTTATCTGGATACTCTGCCAGCTAAATCGGAATTCTGTCAATTACACACAAAAAAAGAAGGAACTGTTACTGGAAAGGCAACTAACAGTGTCTGCCACACCCTGTGCATAGCAGTGATCAAATTGCATTGAAATGTTATGTTTTTGTCTCCGTCTCCTGTCCCACCAGAATTTAGAGCACTTGGCAGACAGAGGCACCCAGTCATCCTTGTATTCCCCACACATGGCACACTGTCTGGCACAAAATACACTTAATAAACAAAACTGAGGTTCAAAAAAGTATTGGCTGAGCTAAATTCCACATAATAGGGAGGCAAAAGAGTTGCATTTAGCTTCATTTTTGCATTCGCTTCCCTAAGGATAAAAAGAGACATTGATGAAAAAGAAATACCAGTTTTCCAAAAAACAGGCACTCAAAATAGTGAGTATACCATGCCCCTCTGATGCATAAAATCTCTTAACATATAAGGAAACTTCAAAAAGTTCATGGAAAATGGGATTTTAAAAAATTTATTTGAGTACAAAATTTTTTGAAATCCGTGCATAGCTTTTCCATAAAAGGCATTCTCCATGGACATTCTGGAAGCCCTCATATCTACTCCCTTTGCTAATATCTTTACAAGGTGAGTATTATTTGCCTCATTTTAGAAATGCTGGGAAAGTGAGCACAGGTCTAAGAGGTGCTAATGGTGGAAACAGACTGTGAACCTAGCTGGATGTATCGCCTCTGTCCATCCTGCCTGAACACCCTCATTTCACTCAAGGCAAATTCCTGTGCTGGGAGGTCATCAAAGGGCTCCAAGTAGATATTACGTTTCCTGACTTCAGGGACTCTCTTCCATCTGTTACTCTTCACCTCCAACAACACCTCACTAAGCAGAGCATGCAAAGGACTGTGCCACTAAAAATGCAGTGGTGTTGCTGAGTGTGAGGGAAGGCTTGTTGGTAGCTGACTTTGCTTCCTGAATCCATGACAAAGCAATATTTAAGGAGAGGGAGACCAAATGGTGCAATCCCCACCCTTCCCTGAAACCCACCCTATGCAACAGATGTCCCAAGTCAGCCCAACATGTAAAGGCAGAACATTTATTGACTCCTCTTTCACAGCTTTCCGACATGATTAGGCTGAACATGAAAAATTGTGGAGGTAAGTGTGTATAACTTTGGACCATTCCACAAAGCATATTATGCATTTCCCATAACATATGTGAAAAACACTCCAAACAAGGATGAAATGGCAACATTTAGGCTCATGGTGTTGGGTTGACCACAATAATCCACAAGTAATTGCAGTCCACTGGCCACCACCTCTCTCTGTCTCTCTCCTTTCTCTGTTCCTCTCATTCTTTCTAATTGATTAATCAAGGTTTGTGCCAAGAGACTGAATCAGATATGTTTTGGAGAAGAAATGTGATATCTTAATCGTGGCTTACCTAAAGGCCAAGATCACACAGCCTAGAGTATGAGGATGTGTCTGAAGGATATCAGTTGCATTACTTTTGGAAAATACAGTACAAATGAGGTTCTTAATCAAGAAATCAGAACCTAATTCCACAGACGCTGCCCATGTAATTAAAAAACAGTGTTTTCAAGGGATTCCTCGATACCCAGAGTCTGAGAAACAAGCACATTCAAATAGTAGTCATGGCATGTGCAGTCTACTAAAACATTCCCTTCTGAGAATATGTACAAAATAAAGGTGGGGCTGGATGTAGTGAAAAACCTCAGATAAGTCTCAGCAATCCAGAATTGGTTTTTAAGGATCTTGAACTCAGCAGCAACATATACGGTGAGGTCTTATAATCCTTTGGGTGGAACAAGGGAATTTTCTTTATACCGAAAAGAAACTATTCAGAGTTATTCAGGCACAAAGACTGCAAATTTTGGCAGGGAAAACCGACATGGAATTCAACACTAGAATTATGTGCTAAAAATGAGAGAAAAGATGAACCAAGGTTATCAGAAATAAAATAATTTTATTCTTCATATTTTCAACAAAATAATAATTATACATTTTAATGGTGGACTTTTTATTGTTACCAAATGGAGTATTCAGAACTTCCCATTTTGGTTTACTGAAAACAAATATTAACAAGTTTTTAAACTAGAATACTGAATTTACAGTTCAGCAAAAACTGAGAAGGAAACAAAGAAAAATCTGTTGCACTGAGCTGGGAGTTTCTCCTGTGCTAAGTATGGACGTCGCATGCAGGCCCAGGACTGTGAGCACCACATACATCCATCCTGGAACTCCTGGGGCTACGCCTGGGACCTGCCCTCTTGGAGCTGTGCCTGGGACCTGTGTGGCAATGGTGTCTGGTTGCAGTTCTCTAGCTTTACAGCTGATTTCCATAATTCTCCAAACTAACACCAAGCCAGGGGAAAACCCTGAATTGGACTACTCAGTGAATGAAGTGGTTACCCCAAAATCACCAGTCGAAGGGCAGTCATTTTTGTTGATTAGTTAAGACACTTGTTAGGATGCCCACATCTCACATTGAAAAGCCCAGGCTTGATTCTGGGCTCTGGCTTCTGACTCCAGTTCCCTGCTTTTGTGGACCCTCAGAGGCAGGAATGATGGTTCAAGTAGTTGGCATCCTGCCTCCCATGTGGAAAACTCGGGTTGAATTCCTAGCTCCTGGCTTCAGCCCTGGCCCAGTCATGGCTGTCCCAGGCCTGTGCAGAAGTGGATTCTGAAATCCAACCTGGTCACTGTATTTGTATGTGATAGTCATTCTAAAAGGTAATGGGAAACAGATTTTTCTCTCTGGTAAAATTCTCTGGTAGTGTGTGAGAGCTGCCATAGCTGTACTGGTGTCAAGATGGTGCCTTCTCTCCAACAGTTGCCAGGTGCCTTGTGGAGGGATCAGGGAAAAGAAATGTGCTTTTCATTTCCTGGATTAGGTGTGCTCCAGGCTGGACTCCAAGTCAGTGTGGTCTGCAAAGATCTCCCTCAGGCAATACCACCAGTGGCATGGGCTGCCATAGTCTGCCCTCACCTTGCTCTCAGAAGCTGGCATCTCCTCCAGTCTCTGCAGGAGTCATGTGTGGTGTTCTCGCTGGGTGCTATGTGTCTACTCTTTCCATGCTGCTCAATGGTATCCCTCTTCTTTCTTAGAAGTTCCACTGCAAACTTCTCTCCAAATCTACCCTGGGAATATTCTTCCTCCATTTTCCTCCTGCTATCTTCCCCTTATCAAAATCAGAATGTCTTTTCCCTATTTAGTCATGTCGGAATCCCCTCCAACAGCACACCAGAAAGATCATTCACCTAGAACAAGTGGAATTTATCCCTGGTATGCAGGGATGGTCCAATATTTGCAAATCAAAAATGTGATACATCACATTAACAAATTGAAGAATAAAAATCATATGATTATCTCAGAAGATAGAGAGAAAACATCTGATATAATGCAACATCCTTTCATGATAAAAACCTTAAGCAAATTGGATATAGAAGGAACATTCCTCAACACAATCAAGGCAATATATCACAAACCCACAATCAGCATCATATTGAATGGGGAAAAGTTAAAAGCATTTCCACTAAAATCTGGAGCCAGACAGAAATGCCCACTTTTACCACTGCAATCAATATCGTGTTGGAAGTTTTAGCCAGAGCCATTATGAAAGAAAAAAATAATCAAAGGGATACAAAGGGAAAGGAGGAAGTTCTAGGAAATTATCCCTACATGCAAATGACATGATTCTATATATAGGGGAACCAAAAGGCTCCACTCAGAGACTATTGGAACTCATAAGAGAGTTTGATGAAGTTGGGAAATATAAAATCAACACACAAAAATCAATAGCTTTTGTATATACAATGCCATGGTTGAGAAAAAAACATATAAGTTCGGTTCCATTCATAATACTACACAAAAAAAACACTTAAATATCTTGGAATAAATTTATCCAAGGATGTCAAAAATATCTATGAAGAAAATTACAAGACATTAAAGAAAGCAATCGAAGAAGACATAGAAAATGGAAAAATTTTCCATGTTCATGGATTGGATGAATTAATATCATCAAAATATCCATTCTACTGAAAGCAATTTACAAATTCAACACAATCCAAATTAAAATACCAATGGCATTCTCAGATCTAGAAAAAATGATGTTAAATTCATATAGAAACATGAAACTCCAAATAGTTCAAGCAATCTTAAACAACAAAAACAAAACGAGGCACCACAATACCAGATTTTGAGACATACTACAGGGGGGCGTGCCTGTGGTGTAACAGGTAAAGTAGCCACCATCTGCAGAGCCAGCATCCCATATGGGTACCAGTTTAAGACCTGGCTGCTCCACTTCTGTTTCAGCTCTCTGCTGTGGCCTGGGAAAGCAGTGGAAAATGGCCCAAGTCCTTGGGCCCCTGCACCCATGTGGGAGACCCAGAAGAAGCTCCTGGCTCCTGGCTTTAGATCAGCATAGCTCCAGCCATTGCAGCCATCTGGGGAGTAAACCAGAGGATGGAAGACCTCTCTCTCTCTCACTCTCTCTCTCTCTCTCTCTCTCTGCCTCTGCCTCTGCCTCTCTGTAACAGTCTTTCAAATAAATAACCGAATCTTAAAAAAAAAGACATAATACAGGGAAGTTATAATCAAAACAGTCTGGTACTGGCACAAAATAGACATGTAAACCAATGGAACATAATAGAGTCCCCAGAAATCAATCCACACATTTACAATCAATCAGTCTTTGACAAAGGAACTAAAATCAATCCCTGGAGTAAGAACAGTATCCTCAACAAATGATGCTGTGACAGTTGGATCTCTGCAGGCAGAAATATGAAACAAAAGGACAAGGGCTGTGGCCTAATAGGTTAAGGCAGGAGTGCCAGCATCTATATGGGTGCCAGTTTGTGTACCAGCTGCTCCTCTTCTGATCCAGCTCTCTGCTTATGTCCTGGGAAAGCAGAGATGGCCCAAGTGCTTGGGCCCCTGAACCTGTGCCAATGTCTTGCAGAATTTCCCAATGTTCTTCTCTAGTAATTTGATGGTATTAGGTCATAGATGTAATTCCTTGATCCATTTTGAGTTGAATTTTTTTCATAAGGTGTAACATAGGCGTCTTGTTTCATCATTCTTTTTTTATAAAGATTTATTTATGTATTTGAGAGTCAGAGTTACAGACAGAGAGACAAGTTTTCCATCCACTGGTTCACTCCCCAAATGGCTGCAATGGCCAGAGCCAGGCCCAGCTGAAGCTCCTGGCTCCTGCCTTCAGATCTGCCCACATCCAGCCATTTGGGGAGGGAACAAGTAGATGGAAAACCTCTCTCTCTGTCTCTCCCTCTCTCTGTCTGTAATTCTGACTCTCAAATAAATAAATAAATCTTTTTAAAAAAAAAGCTATGAAACAAAACCCCTATCTTCACCTTATGCAAAAAGTCAACTCAAAACGCATCAGTGATCTAAATCTATGACCTGATACCACCAAATTACAAGAGGAGAACATTGGAAAACTCTGCAAGGCATTGGCATAGGCAAAGATTTCTTGAAAAAAACCCCAGAAGCACAATCAAAGCCAAAATAGACAATTTGTATTATATCCTTAAGAAGCTTTTGTACTATAAAGAAAACACTTAACAAAGTGAAGATGCAACCAACAGAATGTGAGAAAATATTTGCGAACTATGCAACTGATAAAAGATTAATATCCAGAATCTATAAAGAGCTCAAGAAACTCAACAACAATATAAAAAAATCCAGTTAACAAGTAGGCAAAGGACTTGAACAAGCATTTTTCTCAAGAGGAAATTCGAATGGCCAATAGACACATTAAAAAAAATGCTCAGGATCACTAAGCTGAAAGTATGTCACTGTAAAAACTGAAAGCAAGCATGAGCAAGGGGGAGGGAGTGTGGGAGCGTGGGTGGGAGGAAGGTGGGGTGGGAAGTATCACTATGCTCCTAAATTTGTATAGATGAAATACATGAAATTTGTTCACCATATACATTTTAAAAATGTTAAAAGAATAAAATATTTTACCCAAATAAATTCATATCTTAATTCCATTTTTCCACAGATCTTTTGAAATATCCTCATATAACCTACTACCTACATGTGACACACTCTATATATCTAATCTTTGGTGTACTAAACATCCCAATCCTGAATTCTTATTCTGAGAATTCTATTCCTGGAGCTGGTATAATCAATGGCCATGTGTCACAAGATGATATATGGCATCAGAAATAAAATTAAAGACCTCTCGTGCAGCTGAAAACTGAGAAAAGGAACTATAATATCTACTTTATAGGCCAGATTTCCATTCCCTAACTCAAAATTATAGTGAAGGCAATGAAATTTGAGCAGTCATAACTCAGGATTCTATAGCTCCTATACCATAAAAAGAGCCTTTACATATATGATCTCATTGGAATACATTTGTGATCTCATTGAAATAGCAAGACATCCCATCCTCTGAATGATTTCTAGTATGAGAAAATGCATATATAAAACAGAAGCTGGTTTGCTCTAAAATAAGTCTCTCCTTTATAGATTGTAGGTCAACGAAAATGCACCTGGGTGTCTTAGGCTTGGGGTTCCAGAAGTAGACTCTGAGACAATAATTCATTTCCAAGCAAGAAAGTAAGACATGGGAGGAGAAGCAACCAAGCAAATATGGGATTTCAGTGACAGTCCCAGATTCAGCTCCATCCCCCAAGGGAACTCCGAAATATAAACTGCACTTCAGAGTTTATCACAACCAGAGACACAGGGATAGGATTTGCATATCTTCTGCATACAGGGGAACTTCAGAAAGTTCAAGGAAAATGAAGTTAAAGATAATTTAGTGCAAAAAAATTCAGAAATCTTATATATGAGGCATCTTCAAAAAGTTCAAGAAAATGGTTGTTATGAAAAGACTATGCATTGTTTCAAAAGCATTTTGCATCAAAATAAACTTGCCATCTAATTCCATTTTTCCATGAACTTTGAAGCACTCTAATACACTGCCAGGCCACGGCTGGGAGGAATGGGGGGAGGGGTATGAAATGCCAGACGCTTCTGGCTGTAGGCACACATGAGACTCCAGAAGAGCCACAAGTGAGGATTGTTAGAAAAAAATCCAACAAATTGAAGAGGAAAACTCAGAGATGTAAACAGCATCAGAAATTTGGGGTGATCTAGGCTGAGTAAAAATGAAGTGTATCATGAGTTAAGCTCCACAGACAACAGACTTTGAAAAACAGATGTTAGAACTAACAGTTCAAAGTCCAGTATCAAAACTATTAAAAAAACACATGCATGTCTCATCATAGGACTGAAAAGTAGTTGAAGGAGAAGAACCAAATGGCCCCTTACTCTGTGAATGTTTGAAGGTGGATTAAAATATAAAGTTCTATTGAGCAAATATAAGCTCTTGTAAGGCTAACATTAAATTAATTCTGACTGGTACCAACTAGTCATAAGAGCTTACACAGTCTTCACATTGCTGAGTTTCAAATTATTTCTAATGGAGGTATAGAAGGTTCTGATAATGATTAACATTTATTTGTACATAGATCGTATGCCGGAGGCTCAGAGGTTAGCCTTAATGCTCTCATTACATGTAAGGTGATGCTATCTTTCCAATTTCATCCATCAAAGAGCTGGTAGAGCCTTTTTCCAACCCAAATAAGTTACTTGCTAGTTCACTCCCCAAATGACTCAACATCAGGGCTGAGCCAGGCTGAAGTCAGAATGCCATCCTAGTCTCCCACAAGGGTGGCAGGAGCCTAAGTACTACACCCATAATCTGTTATCTTCCAGGCTCAGTAGCAGAGAGCTGGATCAAAAGCAGATCAACTGGGACTCAGACTGCACCTCTGATACAGATGCAAGCATCACAACTGACACCTTAACCATTGTCCCACAGCACTGGCCACTGGATCTGTTTTATGTTAATATCATGCTGTTTTAATTTCTATAGCTTTGTATTATATTCCATTTCAATTTTTGAGGATATTCTTGACCAGTATGTTGGGAACTTAGGTTAACTTGAAAGAACATCATTGAGATGCTAGGGCCTACAGATCTCGTTAAGTGATGTCACTTTGTGATAAACAAGCAAAAAATCTTTCCTTTTCCTATTATATGTTACTCAAAAGTTTTTACTATGCAAATAAGTCTTACTATCTCTAGTCTAAAGTTTTCCCTTCATTAGTGCTTTACTTCTCTCCAATAATTAAAGACTTTACATCAAACTCAATACAAATATCACCTTAAAATCGTGTGCACTTTATGAAGGGAAGGGCAGGGAAAGGGACAAGAACATGTAGGGAGGGAATTCATTTCACTAATGACATCATCCAGACATTTCTGCATATTAAGTACCACCTATGATTTTGGCCTAGACTTAGTGCTTGAAGGACAGTATAAAATATGAGTTCCATTGAAATCTATCGGATGGAATTGACATTGTCAAAGAAGCTCAAAATTCCTTGACAGGAATTGCTGGCATATATCTCCATCATAGCAATAATCGAGTCACCATTATCTGTTTCAATGAATTTATGACTAGCCCTTCGGAGGTAACAATTTCTTTTTTTATTTTTATTTTATTTTATTTATTTTTTTATTTAGTAAACATAAATTTTCAAAGTACAGTTAATGGATTACAATGGCTTCCCCCCCCCCATAATTTCCCTCCCACTCACATCCCTCCCATCTCCCACTCCCTTTCCCATTCCATTCACATCAAGATTCATTTTCAATTATCTTTATATACAGAAGATCAACTCAGTATATATTAAGTAAAGATTTCATCAGTTTGCACCCACACAGAAACACAAAGTGTAAAATACTGTTTCAGTACTAGTTATAGCATTACTTCACATTGGACAACACATTAAGGACAGATCCCACATGACGGAGGTAACATTTTCAAAGGTGCAATCCATAGCATAGTCTCTTTCTCCCTGAATCTGGTATGTGACAGCTACTAATTGCCAAGGAAATAATGGGCATTTGGGACTGAACAGCACTGAGCACGCTCTCCCATCTCTTTGTGCACCAGAAGAAGGGATCATGTGTGAAGAACCAAGTCACTCTGTTCCCTCGGGACTCACCAAGGTGACCGCATCCTGTGAAAAGAGTTGCCTTATCAGAAATCTTAAAATAAACTGTCAAGGAATGTGTATTTTATTGAGTTGGACTAGACATGTATATTTTTGGAACCCAAGCTATACTTACTCAAATATGAAATGTAGATGTATCCATCTGATATGGTTCCCGTATTCTATAAACCTTCCTCTAATTTCTTCCCAACTCACTTGCACTCTCAGAGTTTTATTTCTTTGGCACAGGGTTTTGGGTAAAATGTAAATCCCTGAGCGATAGCAGACACTTTAATTATAATAATAAATCATTTCTACTCTAGATTAAATACAAACTCCAAGAGCAGAATTTTTATTTAAAAGCACTATGGATATGAAGTGGTAGCTCTACCCATATCAGAACTTCAAAATCAAAATGAAAAAGAGCGCATGGCTTTTCTGAAGGCACATTGCACTTCTTCCCTGACTCAGCTTGGGTTGCACTTACTACCTCAGGGATCATACACCTGTGGGCAGCAGGACCAACCCTCCTCTCATATGCAGGAGCCAAAACACACTGCAATATTCCTGTGAACACAACACATCAGCTGCTTTTGCCTCCTATGCAGTCTGAGCAATCACTCGAAGATTGTTAGAATCAGGAGACTGACTGGGAAAGCCAAATCCTAGACAGCAGAGATGCACGACCTGGTCACTACTACACAAGTGCCCAGTGAGTCATGGAGAGAGTTCTTCACAAACCTTAGCATGTTACATAATGATTCAGAGCCTGAGAATGGTAGCTCAGGGACTTCCACTGTAACTTTAAGGCTATTACTGCTTTTAGAAAAAACATTGAGGTAATGTATAATCAAGTAAAAGTGGAAACTATTGCATGAAAACAATACTTTTATCAATTTTTACTCCTCAAGGGACATAATATGTGGGGATATACCACTAATATTAGCATATGACATACTAACATATGACACACTGACCATTCGCATTATTAGGAGAAATAGTGTCCCATGTTTCCCAAATTTATTCAAATTTGGAACCTTATTCAAATATCAGTATCCAATAGACCTAGTATACTGCTGAGCATGATTGGAGAAACATGACTCCCAAAGTCCTTTCTAGCAGTAATAATCTAAAATTTTATTCTGCAATTCTTTTCTTTCCACTGCAAATCATAGTAGGAGCTCCACTCAAAATTCTGCACATCTAAACTCTTTGCAAACTTCAAAATACCAGTTGTTAGCTATTGTAACATGGAGGCAGGACCAGGGAGGTAAAGGCATCCTTCTGCCATCACCAGTCTCCGCTAGCAAATCCCCAATCTTCAAACTGGATTTTAAAATAAGAAAGAAAGAAAAAAGAAAAAAAAATAGCTTAGAAAATAAATTTCAAGGGTACAGCACAATTTTTGCTTAAGAAGATAGCAAAATCCTTTGCTTTGCATAAGTGGTGTCGGAACTAATTAAGTGAGAAGTTAGCCGCCAGGTTACATGAAAAGACAAGACCTGACCCCAGGACATCTTTGCATTCACGAGAAGCAGCAAGCTGATGGTCTGCTGCCTGTGTGGTGTTCAGTTCAGCCTCTGCTGACTGGGACTCATTAGCCAAGGCTTACAAAAATGTAACCAATGCTTTTTCCAGATATTCCACCACAAACCAAGCACCACGGTGTCCATCCCCTGCATCATAGGCCTGGGTCTGAGCCACTCACGATGTTCTTCTCACTCAGATCTACACCATGGGATTTTCATTAGATGAAGTGCCTTGCAGCCAAGCAAATCATATTGGAGTACAAATAAATGAACAGGGAGGCAAGCATGCTAATAGACAGCTACTCTTTAACTGTTTAATAATTTTAATGTTTAATAAACAACTTCTTGTTCTACTTTTGTTTTTCCAATGGATCACTCAACATCTCTTCCAAGTTGTTGTGCAAGTTGAATCAATATTGAGAATGCTTATTCCCTTAAAGGGAGTTTATCCAGTTTTGTGACTTAGGAGGCATATTCATAAGCAGTGTAAACTAGTAGGGCTTCTGAACTGCTGATGCTATGTGAAGCCCAGGATATTGGGATGAGGAGTGTAGGCATTAGAGGCTTGAGTGGACATGGAAAGCCACGAGCAGCCCCAAGGCAGCTCTAGATTTCACTGCTCCACAACAAGACTACAGGCAGGTCCCAGACCAGGCTGGCCAAGGGAGGTTCCAGCCAAAGGGGAAGCCCGCCCAGCTCACTCTGACTTTGCCCCCTGGAGATACTATGTTAGGTAAGAGAGCAATTGCACATTTTCCATTTCTAGACAATCACTGTTAAAATCTGCAAGAGCTCCTTACCTCATATTTACTTATCAGATTAAACTGCCCTTTGGGAGAACTGAGAAAATGAAGCCACATCTAAGAACATATTTATAGTCTCCCAGCAAGCCTGCACAGCCTCTTACATGTGATCGAATAAGAGTTTTTCTAGTCCAAACAAGAAGGATATCCTCACTCTCAAGATAAGAAACAGGAAGGAAGGAAAGAAGGAAGAGAGGGAGGGAAGAGGAGAGGAAGGAAAGGAAAAAATACTGAACTTATCCAGGGGTGGATGTTTAGCACAGTTTAAGATGCTGTTTGGAACACCCACATCTCCTATTGGAGTGCCTGGGGTCAGGTTCTGGCTCCAGTGCCAATTAAAGTTTCCTGCTAATGCACACTCTTGGAGGCAGAAGGTAAAAGCTCAAGTAGTTGATTCTCTGCCACCCATGTGGGAGACCTGGATTGGGTTCCAGTTTCCTGGCAAGATCTCTCTCTTCTCTCTCTCTCTTCTGCCTCCTTCCCATTCTTTATACCTCCCTCCCTGTCTCTCTCACTCTCTGCTCTCCTTCTCTCTCATGTGCCCTCTCTCTGACTTTCAAATAAGTAAAATATATAATTATTTTTTTAAAAAATAGCTCTTCCATGTACCCTGGAGACAAGAGAGGCAAGAATTTAGAATAAGTGAGACAAAACATACATATTTTTCCATATCCAAAGACCCATACACCTGAACATCCACCAATTCAGTTTAAGGAGAAATTCATACCCCTAAGGATTGTGATTTTACTTGTCCCCAAAAGAAGGAGGAAAGCAGTGTAAGAAGGCTGAGTCCTACTTCTGACTCCGCTAAGAGGGAGGTGAAAGTTAAAAGTGACAATTTCATGCTTGGGAAGCATCATTGCAAGGAGATTAAAATAAATAAACTGAGGTCCCAGAAGCTCCTCCTGGTAAACTCAGTGAGAGGAAGAGAAATAAACAACTGAGCTGGTAGCCTTGTTTTCCTACAGCTGAGATCCTCTTCTCGAATATCACCCACCCATCTTAAGTAGCAAAAGCTCCAAACCATGGCGGTTCTGTAGTTTTGCCACAACTTTATTCTTGAGAAGCCAAGAGCAGCAGAAAAATTAACATCACGTTTTCTCTTTTGTGATAGCCTTGAACATCCTCCACAGAAATTTTCTAAGGGCAAATAAGGTAAAGCAGGCTTGAAGGTAGGCATTTTAAAAAAAAAGATTACCCAACATCCAGAATAGTCAGCTTAAACTGTAGTTAAATTTCAACAAGTGAATACGTAAAACAAAATAGATCATCCCAAATCCTTAGAGCTCACTGCCAGAAATCTTGAAGGAACCCAAATGCCACAAGAACATAGGGGAAAACCTATGTTTGACCGTGCTGAAATAAGCCTCATTTTACTGAACCACATCATAGCTGCTGGCTGATGCACCCTCAGAACTACATAGTGGCCGGCACCGTGGCTCAGTAGACTAATCCTCCACCTAGCGGCGCTGGCACACTGGGTTCTAGTTTCGGTCGGGGCACCGGATTCTGTCCTGGTTGCTCCTCCTCCAGGCCAGCTCTCTGCTGTGGCCAGGGAGTGCAGTGGAGGATGGCCCAAGTGCTTGGGCCCTGCACCCCATGGGAGACCAGGAGAGGCGTCTGGCTCCTGCCATTGGATCAGCGCGGTGCGCCAGCTGCAGCGCGCCTGCCGCAGTGGCCATTGGAGGGTGAACCAACGGCAAAAGGAAGACCTTTCTCTCTGTCTCTCTCTCTCTCACTATCCACTCTGCCTGTCAAAAAAAAAAAAAAAGAACTACATAGTTATACTTCTGTCTGCTACTAGAATAGGTGGCTGGGCTTTTGTTTTGTTTTTGCTTTATCCAAGTGGAATGCACTTCTCTAGGAGCACAGTGTATCTTAGACCTGGGTCTGGATAGAGCCCAAGGAATGCAAGATCAGAGAGTGCCTGAATTTACCAGATAGGGGCCAACAGGCAATGAAGCTTTTGATTCTGTAAAATAAAGAAATGGACTAAATGAACCCTATGAGTCTTCCAGCCTGAACATTCTGTGAGTCTGTGATTCCACCCCAAATTCCATAGTCATTGACAAACAAGGAAAATCTGATCTAGACTGGTGGTTTTTAAAACCTCATGAATCCATAAAGCACCAGGAAAATGTGATCATACCAGACATATTCAATTTGTGTGTATTTCATCATTGCTGAGCTTTTCCCAAATGCTAAACCAGGGCAAAGGTTCAAGGGCATATGAAAAAAAAATCACAGAAATGTTTTGTCCATTGGGTTTGTGTTGCTATATTAACATATGAAAAAAACAGTAAAGTTCTGGAGACATTCTTAGATGACTGGAATCCTGAAGGTTACAGTCATATCTATACTGCAAAACTCTAGAAGAAGTGAAAGTCCTTGAAGGAGGAGCTTGTACAGAGATCAGAATGGGCAGGCTGCTCAATGGGCTGAATGTTTGTGTCTCTCCAGGACTCCTATGTTGACATTCTAACCACCAACTGTGTAGGTTGTAGGGCCTTTGGTAAGTGATTAGTTCATGAAGACAGAGACCTCATGAATGGGATTAGTCCTTATGAAAGAGACCCCAGAGGGATCCTTCTATCATGTCAATGAGATGTGATGGAAGACGGCTTTCTATGAGGAAGCAGGCCCTCATTGGACACCAAATCTGTCAGTGCTTCTATCTTGGAAATCCCAGCCTTCAGAACTATGAGTATATAAATTTTTTTGTTTATAAGATATTCTGTGACTATCTTATAGCAACTTGAACAGACTAAGACAGTCTGGAAGTTTTGTCTTGTTCATATTGGAGAACTTTTTGTCCGAGACTCACCATGTGTTAGGAAAATTAAATGACAGTTTTTCAAAAACAAAATCTATTTGGATAATAAGAACCAGGAAGCTACACCATCATTTTTATTTTTTTAAACTTAAATTTTAACTCACATCCAGTAAAATTCACCCTTCTTAGTGCACATTACTGTGAATTGGCAAACATGTATGACCATATGTAATTTTCACCATAATCAAAATATTGAATGTTCTATCATCCAAAAAAATTCTCCCCATGCCCTTTTGTAGTTGATCCCCACCCCCAGACCCAACCTCTGCAGCCACTTGTCTGTTCTCTGTCCCTGTGGTTTTCCTTTGAAAGAATGTCATATACATGGGAATTAAATAGTATCCAGCCGTTTAAGCCAGATTTCTTTCACTAACATAACACATCTGAGATTCATCCATATGTTTACAGACATCAATGGTTTCTCCTTTTTTTAAAAGTTGTGTAGTATTCTGTCACGTGGCTACACTATAGTTGAGAGACATTTGGGCATTTCTAATTGTTTTCAATCACAAATAAATCCACTACAAACATCCCTATACAGGTTTTATGAGAATGTAAGCTTTCATTTTTCTAGGGTAAATAAATATTTAGAGAGTAGGATAACTTGGTTTACATGTGAAGTTTCTGTTTAACTTTATAAGAAACTGCCAAGCTATTTTCAAAAGTGGCTGAACCATTGGCATTCCCATCAGCAATGTATGATCATTGGAATTTCTCTACATTCTCACCACACTTCATATGATCAGTTTTTCTTTAAGCATTTATATCTCATAGAATTTTAATTTGCCTTTCTTTAATGACCAACAGTGGTGATCCTCACTTCATAATCTTATTTGCCATACATATGTCTGTTTGGGGGTGTCTGTTCAGATCTTTTGCCTTCTTTTTAAACAGATTGTTGATTTTTAAAAATTATTTATTTAAAGGTGAAGGTGGGAACAGATTTTCCATTGCCGGTTCCGTTGCCAGTTCACTGTCCAAATGACTACAATAGCCAGGGATAGGTCAGGCAAAAGCCAGGAGCCAAGAAATCCATAAAGATCTCTCAAGTGAGTAGCAGGAACCTAAGTACTTGGGCTATCATCTCTCACCTTCCAGGCATACCAGCAGGAAGCTGAATGGGAGGTGGAGACATAACTAAATCCAGGGCACTGCAAAATGGAATGTGGGCAATTGTGACTTAGGCTGCTGCACCACAGTGCCCATCCACATTGCTTATTTTATCATGGATTTTTCAGTGATCTTTTCTGTTTTAGATATAAGTCATTTATCTAATATATGATTTTCAAAGATTTTCTCCCAGGTAGTCCTTTCCTTCTTCCAATAGTGAATGACAGAGCTTTCGGCACACTTTTGAAGTCCACAAATGAAGGTTGATAGAAAATGGAGTGCTGGAGAAGCAATGAGAGCATGTGCCCAGAATGAATATTGTACTGCAAATGCTAGCAGGGGGACTGGAGGGCTGAATTTGTTAACTGTATTAAAATCTTAGTAAGTATAAAGAGTATATCTATGTTCTCTAAACAAAGTCCAAAATTCTGTCAGAGAGAATCACAACTCATGTGGGTGAGAGAAAAGCAAATGGGAGAAAACTAGAGTCAGAGTTTTGTAGTCCCTTCCAGTGTGTCTAGATCTGAATCAGAGAAGATGGAACTCGTACACACCACATCATGGTGAACTCACCAATATTAATGAGACTCCAGAAGAAGGAAACCTTGTGAGGACACAGTCAATGATTTCTGCAAGTTGATAGCACAAGTTGACTAATAAGTCATGCCAGATTAAATCTATCTTCTTACTTTTGCAGGCCAAGAAAATGTAGTAAATGCAGAAGAGTGACAATTGCATCCTGAGAAGTCTCTCCAAATATGGAGAAATGGGGTTAGAAGACCATTCAACTGGTTGCATTGTTAATTTTAGAAAATTTGAGGAGTCTTCAAAAAGTTCAAGGAAAATGCCTTTATGAAAACAACTGTGCATAGATTTCAAAAATTTTTGCCCCAAGATAAACTTACCTTTTAATCCCACTTTTCCATGGTCTTTTTAAAGTACCCTTATATATGATATGCCGGTGGGGGAGGCATTCATCTGTGGATTAGTGGCAATCTAGAGAGAGAGGTTGCCTTAATATTCTTATACCAACTAACTAGCAGTAATTATTATATTATAAGAATATGGGAGACAGGTATGCCAAATTTATAATGACAGTAAGCTGGAAATAATTATGAATGATTTAGGACCCAAGAAAGGCAAAAAACATCTTTCTAAGCCAAGCTGAATACAATATGAGATTCAGAGGAGATAGTTTAAAGTACTGCACTGCAGTCTAAAAACAGTTTGAATTCTGGGTACCAAAGGACATAGGGCATTAAGAGGTGAAAACATGACTTATAGTTTAAATCAACAGAGAACTTGATATAAGTCAACAATGAAACTTGATGTCCAAAATTCCTAATACACAATCCTGGGATATGTTGACGAAAGTTTATTGTTTTATA
Organism: Oryctolagus cuniculus; assembly: GCF_964237555.1. Classification (NCBI taxonomy): domain Eukaryota; kingdom Metazoa; phylum Chordata; class Mammalia; order Lagomorpha; family Leporidae; genus Oryctolagus; species Oryctolagus cuniculus. Next base: position 53,957,498 of record NC_091435.1, read on the forward strand.
ATGAAAAAGGATAATAGTTTTATTTGGCCACACCTGGAGATTTTTGTCCCCTTTGGGATACTAGATTCTAGGAAAGCTATAAACCAAGCATGTTCCAATAGCAGTAGCCAATCATATAAGCAATGACTAAGGAAATAGGAAACAACAGACCAGTAAGGGAACACGTTGGGGTTCTATAGTGTTGACACAAAATAGTGAAAGTTTTGGATTTGACTGCGTTACTAAACTTATTCAAAATAACTCCAAGGGAGTTATAACTGCAAGATAACTCCAGAACAAAGAACAACAAGAGCAAAGTCCTGAAAGGAGAAAATTTCTAAAATATTTTTTCAAATATGGAAGTTTTGAAAGTCAGTAACTTTTGGAATGGGTGTTTGTCACAATGAGTAACACATCACTTGAGACACCTACATTCCAAATAGGGGTACTTGAGTTCAATTCCCATTCCAGCTTCCTATTCTAGGTTTCTGTGAACCTTTTGAGGTAGTGGCAATGGTTCAAGTAGTTGGGTCCCTGACACCCATTTGGAAGACTCAGATTGAGTTTCTGGATATTAGATTTGTCCTGGCCTACCCCTAGCTATTGTGGGCATTTGAAAGTGAACCAGCAGACAGAAGTATCTCTCTCTCCCTCCCTTCCTCCCTCCCTCCCTCTTCCTCTTATTCCTCTCCCTCTCCCTCTTCTCCTTCTCCCTCTCCTTCCCTCTCCTTCCCAAACAAATAAAAATAAATATTTTAATGTAAATGAAAGTTAGTAACTCTGCTCTTTTATGAAGAATTCAAGAATAAACTAGTTTATCTTTTGTAGAGGATACATATAAAGGAGATTCTAAAACACGATGAGCAGATGGATAAAATAACCAGGAAAGTCTTATCCAACCTAATGGGTATGTGATTCTGTGATCATATGGTACTTGTTTGAATTTTCATTTTTCTGAAACTTGAATTAGAAAATATGTGGAAGGAAATGGGACCCATAACTACAAAAGAATATTTGGAATCAATTTGAAAATGCTTCCAAGAAGCTGTATTTGGACAGTTTGGGTTGTTTTTGAATTTTGTGTCAAACTGAAAATTAGATTTTATTAGTTTTATGAGTTGCAGAGATATTAAAGTTTTTACATGGTTTCTTCCACTTGACATTTGTAAGAAATCATAAGCAACTGAAATAAAAGTAATAAACAAACTCAATGTTAAATAAAGCAATAGTTTTTTATTAGATATAGTGGAATTTGCCTAGAACTTTGGTGAAATATAAAAGAAAAAGTAAATTAACATGTGGAAAGAAAAGAAAAAGAAATTCACTAAATAGCTGGGCTCACGGTTGATCAAAACTGTAATAAATCTCCAGAATAATCAGTGGATAATTAAATGGTCAAGAATTCTTAAATAGTGTCATGGGTTGCATTTAATAAAAGATAATAAACTGAAATAACAAAGGAAAATTTACAGGACTAGGACCAAACAACAAAATCATATATGGAATTACATACTAGATAAAACCATCAACATCTGTCAATAACAATTAATTGCATTCATTCTGTAAAAGAATCAGCACTAAGTACTGCCAGAAAATCATCCCAGAATCAGTTTGCTTTGGGCTCATAGAGCTCAACTGATTAAACTAAAAATAAACAATCAATTCAGAAGCTGAGAAGTTCACATTCCCTGGGGTTAGAAGATGACCGTGCCAGACACAAAGAGAGGATAAGGATGAATTGAATTAAAATTTTCCAGACCTTCTCTGTGACTCTTGGCAACTTAATCAACACCATTAAGCACAATAACATTCTGTGTAATAAAACACCCACGTGTACATACATACACATTTATGCATGTTGGTGTCTATAATCAAATACACACACTTTTCTTCTACTCTCACCACTCAATGGAAACTTGTACATAAATAAGTCAGACTCAATTAATGGAATTCACTTGTGAGTTTTCTAAGTATAAACAACACCTGGACTATGATGGGATTTTTTTGTCATTTGGACTCTGCTTTTACAGATCAACTAAATCTCCTAAAAATCCTTTGGGGAAATATTTGGAGTGGGGCCTATAATCAGACTTAGTCATCCAGGCAAAGGATTTGGTTACCACAATGGCATTTTTTTTGAGTGGATTGAAAGGGTACTTGATATCTATCTATCTATCTATCTATCTATCTATCTATCTATCTCTACTAACTGTCATTTATATCAGGAATTTTATTGTCCTTTTTGGTTAAAGGTTGTCTTCTTCATGTAAATTTCATTAAAAACCAAATTTCCCAGAGATGCTGTAAACCATTCAGTTTTAAAAGCTAAATGTCAATGAGATTACCAATTTCTATCTTATGGGACCAGCACTATGGGGTAGCCAGCAAAGCTGCCACCTGCAGTGCCGGCATCCCATATGGGCGCCAGTTTGAGTCCCAGCTGCTCCACTTCTGATCCATCTCTCTGCTATGGCCTGGGAAAGCAGTAGAAGATGGCCCAAGTCCTTGGGCCCTGTACCCATGTGGGAGAATCAGAACAGCTCCTGGCTCCTGGCTTTGGATCAGCACAGCTCTGGCCATTTCAGCCAATTGGGGAGTGAACCAGAGGATGGAAGACCTCTCTCTCTTTCTCTGCCTCTCTTTCTCTGTGTAACTCTGACTTTCAAATAAAAAAAAAATCAAATAAATAAATAAATCTTTAAAAAATCTATTTTACGCAGCAAGGAGATAGAAAAAGAATGAATGGACTCCAGATATGCATCACAATGGTCCAGGGAAAGAGGATAAGGGGCCAAAAAGGGGGAGAAGTTAGAAAATAGCTTAATAAACTCCATTTTCCTTCAGACCTAGCTCTCATAATCATCATTCCTTAAGTCATAAAACATGCAACATATAAAGCTGCTCTGACCTCAGCAATGATCGAAATAAATCAAATAAGCCATTAAAAATCGCTTGATCACTTCATATCAGGATGCCCTCCTGTGGAGGAGCATATCATAGGATCTTCCTCTTGTTAGTGGACTCATTTTTTTTTTTAAGAACAATCCCAAACTAGCCATTCATCAAGGTGCCTAATGTGTTATAAAGGTGTTTCCACATGGCTTTGTATAAGAAACTGTCAAAATACCTCTTCCTCCATGAAGCCTTCTCTTGACTCCCCAGTCCATCCTTCATGTTCTTTTATGGCTGAGTTATTTCCTCTCTTAATACTTCTTCTGCAGCATTGAATCATAAAGATTTACCACCCCAATTTGATAGCAATTTCTTATATATTCTCAGCACGTACCCAGTATCTGATACAAGAATCATGTTGAACACCACTGTAATACACAAATAAACAAATACTGAAATACATGTTACATTTTAAATGCACATTCCTTTACTGTCTCCTTAGACTATTAAGGTTTTTGGCATATGCACTGAATTATAGAACAAGTCTGTCCAGCATTGTTGCTTCTTCCAAAGTATCTCCTTTGGGTCACATGGAATTACTTTTCCCTCATAACCTGTAAAATGCAAGATCTATCACCTAACCATTAATAAATAATAGGTGGTTATCCAGTACCATGAGGAAGATAGATTAGATGACTTAAATGGGATTTTCCTTCTTCATGGAACCATTTCAGAAGCATTTATGAGTAAATATTACACCAACAGGCGATTCAGGCAGCAGTTATAATGTCTTCTTTGTCATCAGAGCTTTATTTCATGCCTGTGAAAATATCAATGCGTTTGGGGAGGTCTCGGGGAAATGAACCAAACCTATTTAGTCAGAACAACTCAAGCCTCTTTTCTTTTGAGTCCACATCCTCCGTCTGCAGACCAATGTAGAAACCATTCCCCCCTGCAAAGAAACTTGCCTTTGCCAAGCCAAACAGCAGGCACAAAAACAAATGCAGCCATGCCCTAGCTCTACCCACAGGCTGTCCCTTTGGTTTGCAATAGACATTTTGTACCCCCTTCCTGAGTCTTCCACAGGATGCTCCCTGACCTCCAGGTGATGTCCCAAGTTCTTTGACAAGTGCTCATGGAAGCCAGTCCAGTTTCTCTTGAAGGGATTAAATTTCTCCACTCTTCTCCTGGTACGAGAACTTCATCTGGTCATGGAGAAATCCAAACATGATGAAAATTCTGAAATCAATGGATTCTTTTTCATACAAAAGTCTACAAAAAATCTTGCTATGCAAACTCTGACCAAAATAGCATGTACTTTAAGTGCCAATAAATGTCAGTGTTAACTTTAGGATAGGCCTAGATATTTTAAATACTTGTAGTAAGTCTGAAATGTATGCACAATAACCCAGATACATCATATACCTCTTACTATTGTCTCAAAGATAACTTCCTCTAGAACCCCTATTAAAGCAGACGGGTGGATAATTTCTTTCCCAAATTAAAATTATTTCCTTTGGCTTAATTCAGTCAACCATAAGTTTCTCATTTCCTCCCCCTTCTCCATCTTCCAAAACTGGCATCAAGGTACTGGGGAGGCTTACATATCCTATTCCATTGCCATTTCCCTCACTCTCTACCACCCAGGAGTTGATTTCTTGCCTTTGGGAATCCTTTTACAATACCAGTTAGTTGAAACTTGTCCCTGACATGGGATCATTTTAGCTACTTTGACTGTTTCCTTGTCCAAATGTAGTGCCTAGATGTCTCCTTCCCAAACCATATAAAAATATTTGGATCCTTTAAAGGTCACACTCAGCCTGCAAATTACCAGAACACCCAACAGGTGTAGTGATGACATAAGCCTGTTTCAGAGTATTCATCTGATTGGCTCAATGCTGCTCCAACACATGTGGAAAAAAATAAATTCTGTAAGGAGCAGGCATTAAGATTTCCTGTAGCAGAAATGAGAAGCAAGACCCTCAGCACTGGGAGTTTTCCCAAAACCACCTGGGTGTTTTTGCCTCTGACTCCAACTGGTTGAATTTTTGACCGAGAGAAAAACTAGGGCAATAATATCTGACTTCTAGGTTTTTTGCCTCTAACCTTTGTCTCCTGTGGACTCAAAAAGTCGTTCTTGTAACTCATTCCCAAAGCAAAAACATTCATGGCTTACTTTTAAAGGTAGGAAGATGCAGGAAAAGATGATTTAATGGAGAATAAAAAATACAACTGTTAAGTATTTTTCAAAATGCATACAAAACACTAGGGGTAGTAAAGAATAAGATAGAATTATCTTGGAGCCCTGACTTTATGAAGCAAACCTATAAATCTAAACTGCTTAAGTCTAGACTGTTCATTGACTGAGGAAATAAGCTCTAATTTTATTAAGCCATCATTGGTATCTGGTAGATCAGTAGAATCTTTATTTTAATTATGTGTATGATAATATATAATAATATAATGGTGTTTGGGGACCATTGATAGGTTTCTCCATAACCTATTGGATGAAATCCATCTGGCATTCAGGCATGGATTTCACCATCTGGCCAAGTGAACCATCCCCCTGTGACTCCGGTGACTCCTTTTCACACTGTCAGACTGATGGGTTCATTGTTTCTTGAACATTTCTTCATTATCCATCTTCCCCAAAGACTGTGTAATGAACTCTAATTTCTAAAACCCGTATTTCATTCTTTGAACCAAAAGGCCCACCTGTGAACCCACAATATCCTATGCCCAATAAATGCTTCATAAAGATTCTTTTGTTGCAAAAGCGAAGGCAGAGGAGGAGAGTAGAAGCAGGAAGGAAAAGAGGAGGGGGAAAGGAGGATATAAGAAAAAAGAGTAAGAGAGGAGAAAACAAGTGGTAATAGGTGACTACTGTGTTTTGTTGATGTGGATGATGGCAGAGCAGTACATGTGAGGGATTCAAGAAAGAAACATAAAGCTAGGAAAGCATGGGAGGAAGCCCACAAGCATGTTTTGTATCTTGAACTTTCTATTTGGTTGTTTATATCCATTCCTTGGGAAAGCAATTAGGCAAATGAGAAACATTAAGAAGTTGGTTTCCACTCATTTACTGAGCTATTTTCTACTCATGTACAGTAATTTGAATAAACCACAAATTAATTTTCTATGGATGGTGCCAAAATGTCTTTGAGCATTTTAGAATAGTCAGTGTGGCTATTTGAAACTGTATTTACGTTTTTAGGGTAATCTTATTGAAAGTTAAAATCCCAACATATTGGTATATTTGAAAGGAACTCCATTCTGTTTTCATTTAGAGCTTTCTATGTTGTTTTTCCCAACATAAAACAACAGCTGTGTCTAGGCAACACATTAAATTACTCCCCTTTCTAAGGAAAGCTTATTTGAAATATTGGAAAAATTAAGGTAGGGGGAATTAGCAAAACAGTCCTATGTAGAAATCTAAAGAAAATCAAAGGAAAATTTCATGAAGTGGTGGCTGACAGTGTTATTAACATCAACCTCTGAAATTCAGACTAAGTCATTTGTAATTTTCTTCTAACTTGAAGTCCCCATGTCTTTATCCCCAAATTTATATTCCCAAGTATTTCCAATAGTTGGTAGGAGTCTACCCTTATAATTTAAAAGTTCCCTCCAGTCTCCTCCAGCAGCAAAGGTATCCTATGGTAGCTTAGAGAAGGAAGTCCCATCTCTCTATATAAAAACAAAGGAGTTTCCCTTGTCAGGCACTGGACCCAAAGCAACTGAATGCTCATGTTCTTGGTACCAGATTTAGCTTGAGGTTGAAGATAATGTGAGCCAATTTGGGGGAAAGTGAGGGAGATCCTTTTTCTCTCTGTGGCTAAGAAAAGAGTAAGACTCAGAGAGCAAGACTCAACCTATTTTATTGCGTGGATTATATGGCCTGCTATAATTCCTTTAAGCTGAATGTTTGCATTTCACTTACATGTCGTGTCATCAAAAGCAGACTCAAGTCTACTTTAAATTTTTTATTTTCAGACCCTATGCACTGTATCATGATTTACTGAGATATAAATCAAAGACACAAATACCTTGCACTCCCTTCTTTTCAAGATTAAATTATGATTCAAGATTTAATGCCAACAATTCTTGTTATGCTATTCTAGGTACTTTTAGAATGATAATATCTTACTTTTGTATTACATTTTGTAATTTCAAATTTATTATTTCTTACTCAGTGTGGTTTCTGTGTATCTTATTAAATTTTTGGAAAAGGTGGCATCTAAATTGCCAATGTTTCTATTTAATACATATTAATTCAACAATCATTAATTCTACACTTACCTCCTTCCAAGCTCACACCACACTATAAACATATTTACCAAAGTCACTAATTTTTTTCCATTACAACCTTAGACAACTGAATCTTTTATATCATAAGCATCATATCTATCACACTAATAAAGTGTACTTCTCTACATGATATTTACCATAAAATACAGGAGGTTAAAAATGTGTCTAAATCAATTAAAATTTGGAAAACTATGAAAGATTTTCCATGAATGCATTTCCATAAGGTGGAGTAAGCTTACAAATTTAATCAGCTTACTGTTCTCAATCCCCAAATATATAATGGAAAATTTCTGATGCATATTCGAAGTAGATTAACAAAAGCAATAGATAACATTGCTCTCTTTTACACGAGGGAATATAAGCCCCTGATACTTTGGTTCTTTATTAATCTGCTGATGATTCCCACAGCCAGAAGCTATCCTTATATGCCCTCAGCTTTTGTAACTACTTGCTACCCACTCTTCTTGTTTCGTGGGCACGCCTTAAGGTCATTCAGCCAACATTTACTTTTTGTCTCCCAGTTGACTCTTTCTCTGGAATACACCCTCGTCTCATCCTTTTTCTCCCAGACAATCTGCTCTTCTCCAAAGACAGTATATCCAAACAACTCCAATTTGTATTCCATGACCTCTCCAACAACCCACACACCCTCTTAAATGGATGCTTTACTCATACAATCACGACGCTTTTCTGGTTTCCCTAGGATTCTCTATATTTGAGAGCTTAGAGAAGAGTGCCTCAGCTTTTTAATCATAGGCCTAAAAGTCAAGATTTATTGGATGCTTGCAATGGGCTGGGCTCTGATAGGAATCTCATTTAAATTCCATTACAATATTTGGAGATCAGTATTGTCCCTTCTAGAGTTGTGAGGAAACAGCTTTGGACAGTTCAAATGCTTTGCCCAAGTGCTTTGCTCATGACAAGTCAAACATAGCCTTTCACTTACATCCATCAGATTCACTGTCACTCATGGTGCACCTAGGAACACAATGCTTTTACCTGGTAATTCAACAGATAGGAATCAAATGGACAACTGAGGAGTGATGGGGCCTGCACTGTGGCATAGAAGAGTAAGCCTCTGCCTTCAGTGCTGGCATCCTATACGGCTGCTGGTTCGAGACCTGGCTTCTCCACTTCCAATCCAGCTCCCTGCTAATGCACCTGGGAAAGAAGTAGAGGATGGGCCAAGTACTTGGGCCCTTGCACCCACATGGGAGACCCAGAAGAAGCTGCTGGCTCCTGGCTTCATCCTGGCCCAGCCCTAGCTGTTGTGGCCATTTAGAAAGTGAACCAGCAACCAGCAGATGGAAGATTCTCTCTCTCTCTCTCTCTCTCCACATATATATACATATATATGTGTGTGTATATATATATATATATATATATATATATATATGCTTTTCAAGTAAATAAGTAAATATTTTTTTCCAAAAAAAAAAAAAGGAGAAATGATGTCATGGGAGCTTAGGAGCAAAAGACAAGGTAGAAGCTGGGACACAGTAGGCTGAGGCAGTGGGAGTTGGGACCATGGAGAAACAAGCTGTCTAACACAATCTGGAGATGCACAAGACACAATCACTACTAAAAATGTCCCTGAAACAAACAAGTGGAGGTAAATATTCTGGTTTCTTCCTTCCCCTTACCTTCCTATTTCCTGCCAGTACTCCCCTGTGTTAACTCTAGGGAGAAGGTGATTATCAAGAAGGCCTTGGAAAGAGTTCACAAGGAAAGCATCTGTGTAATACAAGGAGAGGTAAGGGAAGGATGAGGAATGAATTTGCAAAGACACCGGCAATGCTTGACTCCAAAGCCCATGCTAACTTCACCAGGCCATGACTCCTGCTCTCTATCATACACATCCACCATGTTAACACAAGCAGCCAGTGGCTGCAACCCAGACCAGCTTTCCATGTGTCAGTTGAATCATGCCTAGTCTTCCTCCTAAGCTTTGCCAAGCTCCTCACCTAGCAATAAGAACATCGTGACCACCCACTGAATATCCATCAGCTTTTTTCCCCTCGCAAATGTGAGCTAAGCCAATCAAATGACCTATAGCTATGGTGTTAGCACAAGACCTAAATTTCAACTAACTGCCAAGGAAAGGGGTGATTCTTTCCCAGGGTAAAAGGAACACACAAGAGCATCATAATATTGAAAGTTTTGTCCTTTATGTAACATTGTTTTCTGATTTCATTGCTAAATCAGTTCCAAGACCCAGATGACCAGGAGTTCACCACAGAAGCCAAATAGCTGTCCAGGTGGCCTGACAGGCTTTCCCACAGCTGATTGTTGCTTCCCACTGAAACCCACTGTCCCTCCACCGGATGAGAAAAAAATGTCCACACCACTTCAATGCTGTCAAAAAGTCACTTGCTTGGCCTCCTCGTTACAACAATTGATATTATTGTTGGAATTCCTGACTTCTCAAGTGTCCTCTATTTAATCTATTTCACATTCATAAGGAGTATGAAATCCAAAACCAGCGCAGACTCAATTATTGTCATTACTTGATCTGAAATGCAATTCTCTAACATATGGAAGAGGGAACATTTTTAGAAAATGTCAATGGGTCTGAAGCTGCGGAGTGACAAAGTTCCCAGTGTTGGATACTCACCCAAACATACCTAATCCTCTTCATTATAAAAATTACATGAGAAATTTCATAAGAGCCATCCTGCTAGCAGAATTCTAGGTATTTCCTGTTCCCAAGGGCAGAGAAATACTGCAACATCAACATTTTTTAATGACATTTCAGTACTGTCTCTCTTGGCCAAAAACAGAAAAAGCAAGATACACACATAAAAATGAAAAAAGAAAAATGTTAATTAAGCATTTTGAGCCCTTAACTAGTTTATTTTTCTGTTAAACCTTTAAACCAATTTATGTTTTAGCCAAACAAGTTTGTCCATCTCTGGTGACAACATCATGAATAAATTAAGACAAACAGATCTGCTTCCTCTAAGTTTAATTCTCCCAGGATTACTATACTGAGAAATGAGTATTACCCTTTCAGTATAAAGAGTTAACACAACTTGATTCAATTGTTTGGCTACTTCTACATTTTAGAATAAAATTCTATCTGCTACTACTCACTTGGAACTGAAACTTAGATAAGCTCATCTGAACTAGTGGCAGATTCTAATGTTTATTAAAGTCTGTGAAATGAATTCACATTGAATATGATCCCTTGGTCTGAAAGTTGAGCATCGAGCCAGCGTTCACTTCAACTCTCCTGGCAGGAAAGTTAAGAATTTCTCACAATTTCAGGCCCCTATTCTCCTAACCACCACCATGCGACACATCACACAGAAACTCACACAGACACACAGAGACACACATATCATGCACACGCATACACTTTTCATCTATCATATTACTGAGAAGGCACACACTCAAGAGTGAGCTGCAACTTGGTCTCATGTTTCCCAGATCTATTTATCCTCCTCCCTGGTCTGCTCTGCAACAAGGAGGTGCTGACCCCTGCAGGCTGCAATCCCCAAGTTCTCAGCGGTCTTTTGGCTTTAGCTGAGAACAATGTGTGGAGAGATTGGAGGGCAGCAGAAACCCAACTCTTGGCTATTTTGCCCTCCTGTCTTGCTTTAGGCCTTCTCTCCAGCCTGGCTTCGTGACAGTAAGGCGAGATGTAGCTCCAAATCTCAACGAAGACAACAACCCTGGGATTCCATCAAAAAGTTACTCCCTCTGTCTTTCTTGCTATGTTTTCCTTTTAGCCGGTCTATGGGTTTTCCCTCTATCTTTTATTTGGCTTCTCAGATCTTTTATCATGCATATAACCCAGATCTTCTATTAAATCTCCAGGAGATTACATACTTTGAGTGGCTGGGTACTAATGCAAGAGTTTTAGTCAAAGCTGAAAGACTGTAACCCACTGTTTTTGTCAATTTTCTCCCACTCTATTCGTCACGTTAGCTTCGTAGAAACCAAAACCATGTGGCTCCAGAGGGTTCAGTGCTGTTCTCTGTCCAGATCACCACCTGAATCTTCTTGTTTCATCATCATTTACTTCAAAATAGAAGCAGGTCTGGCTAAAGTGGGATGTAACATCGTTCATATCCACTGTGGATTCTCCTTGCTCTTCCTCTAATCAGAAAAACCCAGCCCCCAACATAGTCCCCACCAGAAGGTCACCTCTCACAGCAAAGACAGGAATAGTCCATTGCTGGCTGAACCACCTGAAGTTCTGCATCAGAGGGTCTCTGTCCTCCTTCTCATGCAGAATCAAGAGCCTCAGCTGGCCAGAAATTTCCAGGGAACTGCAAGGTTCTTAAAGCTGTAGCATTAGCTCCCGGAGAGTACAAGCTCAGGCCCAAGAGTCTGTGCTCCTAGCACTGCAGGCCCAGGGAACTCCAGAACAGCAGCCAAGAGAGCCTGCAAAGGCTGCTATACCCTCCAGACACAGAACACAAGCACACCCCTCCCCAGCTCCATCCACACTCGCTTTCCACCTGGGCTCAGCCAGGAAGGATCGCCAGTTCTTTGGAACTCACTTCTCTAACATTAAGACCTGAAGGCAAAGTCCTGAACCAAATGGGAAGAAACCATCCTCATCTCCGCTGCTTCCCCTTTTCCTTGCTCAGCCCCAGCTCATCTTTTGCTGTACTCCAAAATAAAACAAAAATGACAACGGATATGACCAGATGTAAAACGTTACTTCGCAGTGACAGATAATGAAGAGCCATGGCCTACACAGATTCCTGCATGCTATGAGAGATGATGAGCATGTAAACACAAGTAGCATATGCTAATTCAGCTTAATGGCATGGAAGAGAGAGGCCAGGCCAGCTGGGGAGGCAGTGAGGAAAGGTCTCTGTCCATGCCCCTACCTCAACAGAGAGCTCATGAACACAGGGTTCAGAGAATACCAACACATCTGATTTTCCCTTTAAAAATCACATTTGATTTAGCCACAGTATCTAAGCCAATTTGGGATGCTGTGATAATTCCACAGACTGGTTAACATATAAACAACAGAAATGTATCTCACAGTTCTGGAAGTTGAAAGTTAGACATCAGAGTGTTGGCATGACAAGTTTGAGTGAGGGCCCTCTGCCAGCTTGCACTGGGCTGACTTCTCACTCTGTCTTCACATAGCAGAAAGAAAGGCAAGACAGCCCCCTGGGGAATGGACATTTGACTCAGCACATCCCTGCATGTCTTATCCAGCTTCCTGCTAGTGTGTACCCTTGGAGGCAGCGGGTGATTACTTAAGTATCTGGGTTCCTGCCATCCACGTGAGAGACAGACTTCTGGACTCCTGGTTTTGCCCTGGCTGTTACAGGAATTTCAAGGGTAAATCAGCCGAGGAAAGATCTCAATTTCTCTGTCTCTCTCTATCTCTTAGACATTCAAATAAAATGAAAATAAACAAATACAAATTTAACAAGACAGAGAGGATTCCCTAGGATATCTTTTATAAAGGCACTAATCATCCATGCCCCACTAACCGCCTGATGACCTCCCAAAGGCCCCACCTCCTAATCCAATCACATTGGAGATTAACATTTGAACAAATGGATTGTGAGAAAACACACTCAGACCATTGAACATAGGGATTAAAAGAATTCTATTACTCTTACTTTCCGGTTGTTATTATTTCTGTGCAGTTTTCATAGAATTCTGAGCTCTGTGGGAAAATTCTAACCATATTTGCTGTGAAAAAAATATACTCACTGCCAAAATCTTTTGCTTTAAGAAGTACTACAAAGTAGAAGAAAATGTGGGAGGAAAGAAGAATTTAATTCAGAATTAATTGGCCTAATGATTTTTTTGTATTTATATTTTGAAGAGTTTTCTATTAGTTTTCCTGGTGAGTTTCCCCACAACTTTTTAAATGAATATCAATATTTATAACCAGCTCCTGGCTGTGCTGATTGAACACAGTAGCACAGAAATGCAGGCTTTGTGGTGCCAGTTGGTCCTAGTTTTGACTAGTCAGTTAATCTTGAAACAGAACTCATAGACTAATACCTGCACTTTGATTCATGAATTCTTTTTTTCTCTCTCATCGATGTTATAAAATTCCCAGTCTTTGACAAATACATAGCTAAAATGCTTTATTCGTTAGCAGCGTGTACATTTAGCTTATGAGAAAGAATGATACTCATAGTAATGTGAAGAACTTCCGGAGGGGTCTCTATGAGCGGAGATTTCCATATTAGTCCTTTTTTTGGGGGGGGAAAACAAGTCTAGGTTGCATATTTGAAATGTTTTCAATCGGCAGCTTCACATGCCAAGCTAAATCTGCTTTCTCCTTCCCTGGTCAAATCTCTGAGATTTGGAAGGATAGTGGACTTTTTCAAATGGCCAGCCCCTTTGAGGAATCAAACGTTCCTATCCTAAGTTCTAAGTAAGTTCACTTGTACAAAATTAGCCACCCACATTGTGGGCAGCTTTTCTGCTGGGTCCATCTGGGTTCAACCTCTATCATTTGGCTTGGATTGGAGAGTTTGAAAATCATGCCAGAACCACTTTGGAACTCTGAGCCCATTTTTCAATTTTGGCCCTAGATATCAGTAAGTCATTCTAGAACCCCATTCCTCTGCCATCGAACATAGTATTGTATTAGAAATGCAAAGGAGAGCAATTTCTGCTTCCATTTTTCCCATGTAATATATAAGAAAGAAAAGCATTATCATACAGAGGTATAAGGGAGAGATTGGATTTGGGGGTCAGTAAAACCCAATTTTCAATCCTAATACCACCACTTACCAAGAAGAATAGCTTGTCTCTAAATCTCAATTTCTTCTCTGTGAAATAGAGATATTAACTACTGAAAGTATTATAGAAATTGTAGATAAGTAATGACAAATACATGTTTCTTTTTTATATTTATATTAATATTATTGTCCTTTAATGAGAAAAATAAACCAAATTCTATTAGATGAAGACACAAAGGAGAAAAGAAAATATACAAGTGAGAATAGAAGCAGACAAACCTCCCTGCCAGGGAATCTACTCAGGGACCAGAGAGAAATTCTTTAGTCATGTACTAGGAAGTACTAGCCCTCTCTGGCAATGCAAAGGACACTCTGTTGAAATGACACACCCGGAAGGCTGTACAGTTGAGAGAGTGTTGACTATCCTGCAAATATACACCTTTAACTTTACTTTAATTGCGCACCACAGCAATCTCTCACTAAATGAGAGAGAAAGCAGTCTTTCCCACGTGCATTATGGAGAATGAGATAGACGACCTGGCCAGAGTGCGAAGTAGGTCCATGGCATGCAGAAGCAGCATTCACACTCCAGGTTACATCCAAAACCACAAGAGTCAGCCCACAAAAACAACAATATGCTGAAAATCCTCACAGTTGTCTCCTTGCTATTTAACCAACACTTTTTAAAATTTGGTTTTGGCCTATTGTTAAAATGATCTTTCTACTTCATCCCTAATTCTCTTTTTTCTTGATCTTAATGAGTACTTTCATAAAGCATTAACAATTATCTACATAACTGTGGGGTGGGTCTATTACATAAAGATTGCAAAGAGAGAAGTGCGCAAGACTTGAAAACGCCATAGCAATCTTGCTTTTTTTTTTTTTTGACAACTGTGCATATTTTCAAATAGTTTTCCCAAGCACATAGCTCTGAATACAGTTTAAAATCAATAAACACTCTGGAATACCTGCCAAAAGAAAGGACCCATTCTGTCCTCCTCTGAATCACTGCATTACATTTTTTTGAAAAGGGATTAGGGTACTTTCCAGTCATCAAAACTTCCCGTTATTATATATTGGTATTTCATGGGTGGATTAACAAATGCCAAAATTATCCATCATCTCTCAGCATGGCTGTAGATTTGAACTCTGTGTGTACAGTGGCTTTTACTTTCTGGGTAGCAGAAATTATACCACTGAAAAAAGTGACTGTGGGCCACAAACAAAGGATTAAATTATTTCCATTTCCCCAGATTTAGCTTCTGAATTTTTAAATTTTCAATTAAATCATTCACCCAATTACAACTGTAGAGATTTCAAAGTTAAGGCATAGTCAAAAATTTATCTCTGTCAAATCGCTAGTCATCTCCAGATGAACCTAAATCCTGGAGTTTCAAGTGTGTTTTGGTTTTCTTCCACCTGAAACATGGAATTTACTAAAATAATCTTTGTCTGTTGTTGGTATAAGGAGAGAAATTGGGAAAGAAATGATAAAGACACCGAATAATCAAGTCTGAAAATGTACCGGCCTCAATAAAAGACATTCAAGTAGAATATTTTTTGCTACAAGGAATAGTTCAATATGTAGAGATCTCAGTATTTCAGGTTTAAAAACTTTGGGTAGAAATTCAAGGAAAAGAAATGTGAGTTTACATACACATAAGACCATTTTCCAATTACCTTTAGAAAACTTGAGGCTACAGAGTTAGTTTAATCTTGAGCAAAATTGGCTATTTGAGGAAAAAAGTGAACAGAACTGTTCCCACTGAGTCAACAGCCACAAATGTTTTCACGGAATTTTTTTTTTTTAAGATTTATTTATTTGGAAGTAAGAGTTAGAGAGAGGGAGATGAGAGACAGAGAAAAAGAGAGTTAAGAGACAGAGACACACAGAGAGAGACAGAGACAGAGAGACAGACAGTCAGATCTTCCATCCACTGGTTCATTCCCCATGTGACCACATGGCCAGAGCAGAGCCAGGCTGAAGTCAGGAGCCAGGAACTCCATCTGGGTTCCCAAGTGTTTGGGTCATCGTCTGTTGCTCTGCCCAGGCTATTAGCAGACAGCTGGATCGGAAGTGATCAGAAGTGGAGTAGCCACATAAACCGGTGCCTTTTACATGAAAAATCAAGAAAAATTCCCACTGACATTCATGACTTGAAACCCAAATCTGTCTCCTACTACATAAGCCCAGAGATGACTCTACTATCAAATAAAGAGGTGACAGCTGATGTTCTCCATCTAAGGTCCATAGCCCAGCAGCACCAGCATCATCTGAGATCCCATAGAAATGCAAATTCTAGGGTCCTATTCCAGATCTACTGAGTCAGAAACTCTTGGGAGTGAGCCCGCCGATCTGTATTATGGATTTGACCACCACTGCCCTGGAGCCTTACACTTAGAGACTGCAAGGTAGAGTTGTTTCCACGTTTATTCTGTTCTGTGATACTTGCTGAAAGGAATAAGAGGGAAACAAACAAATAAACAAAAAAGAAATCCATCTTACATGACATTAACTGCTACAACACTAAACTAAACGCTATGAGGAATACAGTGGTATTTGGATTCAATTGAGCATAATAGATGCATACCTTAACAGACCTCAGGCAGAGCATGGAATTCAACAAAGGAAGGAGACACAGCCCTAAGGCGCCCGACCAGTGATTTCTTATTTGAAACGGTTCATTGTCAAAAGTGACAGTCAAAGTGGAGTCAAATGAGAAAACAGCCAGACACATCACTGTTAAAATTAATAGGCTGACAATCTGGCAAGGAGAGATGGGGGATGACGATCAGTTGCTGCTTTACAGTTACTGTTCAAAATTAATAAACATGAATTAATTACCCATGCATTCCCAACACATTGCTCTAGTGTAAGATAAGCAAACTGAAAGGGCACACCCATGAAGGAAGTGAACAATTCTCTATTCCCAGCACAAATTTTATAAAAACAATTGAAACAAGATAACCACAATAAAGCTGTCTGCTGTCCCAACTTTCTTCCCCAGTCCTTTCTCAGACTCTTGTTCAACAAATAACTAGTCCTGAAAAAATAACTGCTTTTAAAGGTGAGAAAAATATGAGTAAATATCTGGCACACAACCAACGTGTATAGATATGACAAGAGGCATACAAAAAATCACATATAATAATTATGACTTCCTCAAATTTTTTCAGGGATGTTGAAAAGAAATTAAAGAAAATAAAGCCCTTTGGAAAGAAGTATGTAGAACAAGAGAAAGGGCTCAGAGAAGGAAAGACAAGCCAACAGAAAGGTACCAAAATTAAACAGGCCAGTGCCGCGGCTCACTAGGCTAATCCTCCGCCTGCGGCGCCGGGAACCCAGGGGTTCTAGTCCCGGTTGGGGCACAGGATTCTGTCCCGGTTGCTCCTCTTCCAGTCCAGCTCTCTGCTGTGGCACAGGAAGGCAGTGGAGGATGGCCCAAGTGCTTGGGCCCTGCACCCTTATGGGAGACCAGGAAGAAGCACCTGGCTCCTGGCTTCCCATCGGTACGGTATGCCGGCTGCAGTGCGCCAACCATAGCGGCCATTTACGGGGTGAACCAACGGAAGGAAGACCTTTCTCTCTGTCTCTCTCTCTCTAACTGTCTAACTCTGCCTGTCAAAAAAAAAAAAAAAAAAAAAAAAAAAAAAAAAAAAAAAAAGGAAACAGGCAGAAATCAGCAAGGAAATGGCAGAAATAAATATGAGTCATACAGAAACAAAATCCACTTTAGAAGTAGGAAAATTTTAATAGACATCACTGAAAATTTCAGGTTAGATTTGTGAACATCATATAAAATGAGGACAAACTAAAGAATTGTAAATCATTAGACAGAATACTTAATGAGAAGGTAAAATGTATGTGGAAAACAAATAAAAAGACAAACAACATGCATATCCATGAACAGAAGAAAATGAGTTAGAAAAAATTCAAAGTTATATTAGAGGGAAATATTCCCAGGTCATGTTAATAAAGAATAAGTCCAAATTCAAGGCAAAAATTAGTAAATTAGTCAAAAAATGCTAATAATGGATGACATATACAGTCTATAATAAATATCTAACTATCTTGAATCTCTAAGCATCAAATACTATATAATCAAAATAAATAAAGCAAAAACACTAGAAAATGCAAGAAAAAAGTTAAACAAATGAATAATAATGGAAAATATATACACAGTCCTTGAGAAATGATACATCTTAAAAATATTTCAATACAAAACAAAACCAAGTAACATGGATTAATATGTGTATATAAAATTAAATGAAGCAACTTTTATAGGCAGCATAGACAACGTTTTGTAGCCACCATGCCATGACACTATAAATTTACAATAAAAACTAAAGTCAACATTGCAAGAATTAAAGCATTCCCAAATAATACTTAAACCAAAAATCACAATTAAAATAGAAAAATCAGGGTACTAACGTATTGAAGATTCTTGATCAGCCAAAGTCACTATTTAAACTTTTAGAAATAGGTTTAAAGAAACTTTAAACCATTCACATGTTGTCGGGATGCTCCTGTATCAGAGCACCAGGCTTCAAGTTTTAACTCTGCTCCTAATCCCAGCTTCCTGCTAGTGCTCACCCTGGGTGGCTTCAATGATGGCTCATGATGTTGAGTCCCTGCCACCCACATGGGAAACCTGGATTGAGTTTCCTGCTCCCAGCCTCTCCCTCTCCCTCTCCCTCTCTCTCTCCCTCTCCCTCTCCCTCTCCTTCTCCCTCTCCCTCCGTCTCTCCACCAGCAGCCATTTTGGACATTTGGAAAGTGAACCATTAGTTGGCAGATCTCCCTTTTTCTGTCTGTTTATCTCTCTCTCTTTCAATTTATATTCCTCTCTCTCTCTCTCCTTGTCTCTCTGACTCTCAGATAACTAAACTTTGTTTTAAAGAAACTAAGTTAATAAATTCATGAATGATAAAATTCAGATATAAAATTAATTGCTCCTGTATACAAATAATAACTTATGCTGAGAGATAGAAGATGTAAAGTTTCCATTTTCTATAGTGGCTACCTCAGTCAGGGCCAACCTAGAAAACAGAGTCCTGACATAGAGTTGTTGATATAGGATCCAGTTATGAACCTATTAGAAAAGTTGAAAGAGCTAAGGGGGGGAAGTGTTACCTAGAAATCACAATAGCAGAAACCTGCTAATATCCTTCCGTTGGAAGGACAAAAGGAGGGCATGATATATATTCACAGAGTCCAGGAGTCCAGGAGTTCAGCCCACCAAGAATGCTGGAAGGCACCAGAGATTGAGTATTGAAAGCTAGAACTGGCCGGCGTCGCAGCTCACTAGGCTAATCCTCCACCTAGCGGCGCCAGCACACCGGGTTCTAGTCCCGGTTCGGGCACCAGATTCTGTCCCGGTTGCCCCTCTTCCAGGCCAGCTCTCTGCTGTGGCCCGGGAGTGCAGTGAAGGATGGCCCAAGTGCTTGGGCCCTGCACCCCATGGGAGACCAGGAGAAGTACCTGGCTCCTGCCTTCGGATCAGCGCGGTGTGCCGGCTGCAGCGGCCATTGGAGGGTGAACCAACGGCAAAGGAAGACCTTTCTCTCTGTCTCTCTCTCTCACTCTCCACTCTGCCTGTAAAAAAGAAAAAGAAAAAAAAAAAGCTAGAACTTTGGAGAGAGCTGGAATCACAGAGCAGACTCAACCAGAGCTGCCATCAGGAGCACAGGAGAGAAGTACCCTACAAGTTCCAGTGCTTCCCAGTGACCAAACTTAAATGTAAGCCAACAGTCAAGAGAACATGGAAATGTAGTTTACTTGGTGCCCTGCCATGTGACTACAGGGGAAGAGAGAGAAAAGGATCTGAAAGCAAACAGATTATTAGCACAATAATCAAAAGAGAAATAAAGAAATTTAGAGAGAGATAATTAGCTTAATCTCTCATGTTTCACTTGGCATTTAATAGAAATTGTTTTATTGGTAATACATGTATTTATTTAATTATTTTTAAACCAGGGGAAGGGGAGGACAGGCATGTTATACCAGTATGCAAATGATATATAATAAAAGGTGAGTTTCTCTTTCACTCCATAGTCCCAATACTTTTCCACAGAGGTAGCCACTGTTAATTATTTTGTGTGTATCTAGGCATTTTCCATCCATATACATGGATATTTTAAAATCATAATATACATACTATTCTATCTCTGATTTCTTTTTCACTTTTGGAAACCCACGGTAGAGCTTGTCATAACCTATTTTTTAAAGTCTCCATTTGGTGAGTAAATAGGCTATTTCCAGGTTTTTGTAATTAGAGACACTATATTACAGAGGGAGTGCTCACAAAACAGCTTGGTTACTGTCTTTACATATCTGGTATCTGAAACAATTCATCCAACATGTGTTGTGCCAGGGGCAATACAGCTAAAAGTAGAACCAAAGTGGGATATGGGATTTAAAATTAAGTCACTGAAACATGGAGCACATTTCATATGTATTTTACAGTATTCCTTGTGATTCATGCCCACATACATGGGAATGTTTGGGAGAACATGCAGATGTAACCAATATGTGCATCTTCACCCCCAAGGCAACTGCACATACCAAAGTTCTTATGCTCCCAAGACTAAATAAAACCTGATCCCCTTTGTTTTAGTGAGGCCAAATTCACTTGCCTCTGAATATTGGCAGGCTTTGAGGTAGCTTAGTTGTATGATCTTGGACAACACCCTAACCACTGAGCCCTCAGTTTCCTCGGTAAAATAAACTTATCATTGTAATCTGTTCTACTCCGAAAAATGCAATGATCCTGCTTTTCTCAGCTTTTACAGTTTTGTTTTCAAGAGCAGAAAGGACAAAGGCAACCTCTGCTCCCCCTTCTTATTTGATAAATTCCAGAGTTAAGAGGAAGTCCTTGAAAATCCACTGCCCTCTCTCTATCACCCCTGGGTTCCACCTCTGTTCTTGTGAAGCATTAAAAGTTCCTCAAGTTTCTACACAGGAATAAAATTTTTAAAATAAAATGCCGGAGAGAGAATGAAACTGTTGAACATTAAATTTGGACAGCTGTGGCTCTTACTGTCTTTTAAAAAATAAATTATTACACAACTTTAAAATAAAAGTTCTATAAGCAGTAAAAAGCTGTCACATGACAAACTATGCAATTAAGGCCATAGAAGTTGCCAAATTTTGGAAAAATCATAGAAGTTTCAAAGTTAAAGGAATGTATTGAGAATACATAGGTACTGACAGACTGTCAGTCAAATTATGAACTTATTGCCATTTAAAATTTTCAGATAATTTCTGAAGGAAGTTTTTAATTTCTAGTGACAAGTAACTTATTAAGGAAAAAAATCAGATATGAAATGCATAAGTTCTAGTATTCTTCAACTTTTTTTTAAATTTATTTGACAGATAGCGTTAGACAGTGAGAGAGAGACAGAGAGAAAGGTCCTCCTTCCATTGGTTCACCCCCCAAATGGCCGCCACGGCCGGAGCTACGCCAATCTCCCAAGTGGGTGCAGGGCCCAAGCACTTGGGCCATCCTCCACTGCCTTCCCAGGCCACAGCAGAGAGCTGGACTGGAAGAGGAGCAACCGGGACTAGAACCCCGTGCCCATATGGGATGCTGGCACTGCAGGCAGAGGATTAACCAAGTGAGCCATGTCACCGGCCCCTTCAGCATTTTCAAAATTACTCTTTCTCAGTTCTGAAGGTGGAACTGCCCAAATTCTCCCAGCATGCATTATTTAAATATTTATTTACTTATTTATTTATTTGAAAGGCAGAGTTACAGAGAGGCAGAGGCAGAGAGAGAAAGAGAGATCTTTCATCCTCTGGTTTACTCCCCAAATGGCCACAATAGCCAGAGCTGGGCCAATCTGAAGCCATGAGCCAGGAGATTCTTTTGGAACTCCTATGCAGGTAGAGGGGACCAGGAACTTGGGCCATCTGCTTTCCCAGGCCATAGCAGAGAGCTGGATCAGAAGTGGAACAGGCCAGCACCGCGGCTCACTAGGCTAATCTTCCGCCTGTGGCGCAGGCATCTCGGGTTCTAGTCCGGTTGGGGTGCCGGATTCTGTCCCAGTTGCTCCTCTTCCAGTCCAGCTCTCTGCTGTGACCCAGGAGTGCTGTGGAGGATGGCCCAGGTCCTTGGGCTCTGCACCCGCATGGGAGACCAGGAGGAAACATCTGGCTCCTGGCTTCGGATCGGTGCAGCGCGCAGGCCGTAGCAGCTATTTGGGGAGTGAACCAACAGAAAAGGAAGACCTTTCTCTCTGTCTGTCTGTCTGTCTGTCTCTCTCTCTCTCTCTCACTGTCTAACTCTGCTTGTCAGAAAAGAAAAGAAAAGAAAAGAAAAGAAAAGAAAAGAAAAGAAAAGAAAAGAAAAGAAAAGAAAAGAAAAGAAGTGGAGTAGCCAGGACTTGAACCAGTACCTACAGGGGATGCCAGAACAGCAGGCAGAAGTTTTACCTGCTAAGCCACAGTGCCAGCCCCCTCCCAGCACGCACTATTAAAAAATAATAAGCTCTATGTCCTAAAACACCACCACCCAAAGCCAAAGTTAATCTTGAGAAACTTTTAGACTAGCCACATAAAAAGTGCACAGACTAAACTGGGATGTTGAATAAAAGTGGTAAGTATATGTTCTTCTAGCAATAAGCTACTTGGTTTAAAAACTATGCATTAAAAGATGACATTAAATAAATATTTGCACCAAGGAAAGATTACAATTAGCTGTGCTATGTTCCGGTGGCATATGACTGAGCTAGAAAGACTAAAAAAAAAAATATTATAGAACATAACACTGGCAATCCCAAAGGAGCCATTCATTAATCCAGCTGGGGAAGAGTCAAGAAAGTTACTACCTCAGAAGCCAAATTTGTAAGTAGATTGTAAAGGATGAGCTATAGATTCCTGGTCATAGGAGAAAGGAAGGTTTCGCAGGAAAACAGAATGGAAAATACAAAGACACTGAGCATGTTTGGAGAGAGCAGTGAGCAATTTCATATGATTTCTGGAGCATAGTGAATGTTACATAGCAGCGGCAGATGAGGCAGGAATGTTGAATGGGGTCAGAATGTGCTATGGCGTTTGAGGTATGCTCAAACACTGGCTGCTTCAATAACAAGAAACCATGGTAAACTATGGAGCCACATGTTTTATCACAGCACATTAAAGACCACATGTTAACAGAGAGGAACTGGAAAATAACCATCGGCTATGGCAATGCCTCAAACATTCCCTTTCTATTTCAGTCTTCAGAGAGCCAGCATGCAAGATGACACTCGACAGTATATGTTCTTTACATCATATTAAAATAAGCAGAAGCTCAGTTATCCCAGCATTTAAGAGACACTAGATCTTGGGTTAAAGTTAAAAGAAATAAAAGTGCTGGAGCTAAATCTTTTTCTTGGAGAGTTCATCATCTCCACAATGGTTCGTAGAAATGCATCCAGGAAATATGTAGGTAACACAGTACTTAGAGAAAACCAGAGTTCCCAAGCATCCAGCATTTCTGGGATTTTGAATCCAAAAAAGATGATTGACTGCTTTTAGAACCTGTATAGAAAGTGTCTTTTCCACAGCCTCTTGGCAAGTGCATTCCTATATTTACGTATCCTGGGCTCAAGCAGCTTCAGTGATCTTGCCATTCTCAACACCCTCTTGATCCAATATGCTTGTTCAAGGTCTACCTATCTCATCTTCTACCAGTTCAAGCCCTACGAAGTGTCCCCAAGATACAAGAACCCTGTTTGATAATATGTGGTGGTGGTAAAGTAAAGCGAATGGAGCAAACACATACTGAAACCTAGAACACACCAATCACTGGGCTTAGTCTTAGGTAATTGATTTTACACAATCCTGTGTCCAGAACTGGCAGCACCCTAGGGTCTAGATCCAAATGCTGCCACTTTCCACTGACTGCAGTCTTATGTAACCCTGTCCCCTTCTACCCCTCATTTTTTTCTACTTAACTTTCACTGAGTTTATTAAAATCTTATGTTTCCTTATTTCCTTTATAACAACCCTGTCTTCAAACACCCTTTATTCTTCATTAAAACCATACTTTCCTCTAGTCATCTCAAAGCCCTATGTGTTTAAGATGAAGGAATTGAAAAATAATTGCTCCCTTTATAAAAAAAAAAAAAACTCTTCTAAGTCTTTACACCTATGAAAAGGATACATTTCATGTCTCACTTCCTTCTAAGTATTGACATAACAATAATTCCTCCAAAACTCAGTTATTGATACATTACAGTACTGATTTCTTAGTAGTGACAGTTCAATCACTTAATGGATCAAGAAGTGAATTAGGTACGCAAATAGTGAGGACACACACTCTTATCATGATACTATATTCTAGGCTAAGACAATCATGATCTCAATCAAGTCTTCCACTCTCCAAGTCTGGATAACCTAACAAGACAAAGGAAACTACCCAAATGATGAAAGTCACCCAAATACATGGAAACTAACATCAACGATCAGCTGGTTAAGGTACATTGAACACAAATTTTTACCTTTTAGAGGCAGAATTGGATCACTTTGAACTTCAAAAATGTGGTGAGTTAGATCTTTAAAATACCAGACAGATTGAGTTTCCAGGACTTGATTACATCATGCCAGAAAACGGAATCTAGTCCCTACAGAACTAATAAATTCTCTTTATTCTAGTCACATTAAAGCAAATTTCAGTGGAAAAAAATTAACATTGGTAAAATCACCTAGCAAATGTCTCTCTGGAGATTGGTGTGAACCCTGTGAGTCTGCAGTCTCTGGGCCATTTCAGCTGCTTGAGATGACTTGCCTGCTTCGATTATTGTCTTAATGCTCCCTCCACTTTCTGTCTTCTCTGCGACTGAAGGAGATGAGAAATCGTCCCTGCCAAACCTCAGGAAAGTGCAATTTGAATTTTATCTCAAGGTTGGAGGCTCTCAGGCAGCACCAAAGGTAAGGCTGATAAGAGTGAATTTTGGAATGAAAGCAAAAACAAAAAGCAAAGCATAGCCACAATCTTCAGAAAGAAAAGCAGCTGAAATGAAAATGACTCTCCTTGCATACCCTTTAGAGACAAAGAAGCAGGAAATTGTGAGATTCTTCCCAGAGCCCCACTTGCGAGGAAACCCATTTAGCAAATGGTATGAGTTGTGGGATCTGTCGTTATTGGTTTTCTTCTCTGGGAACACAGCACACTGGGGATTCCGCTTTACCACAAAACAGTCTTCTAAACCCTCAGACATGTCAAGGGCGGACTGAGAATGGTTCCTTCTGGGTTTACAGAGACATAACTCTCCTTCTTGGCCCACTCTTTCTTGGCACTCTGTAATTGCTAGTTTTTGAACCCATCTGTCAAGTTGTTTGGCATTATGGGTCACCATTTGCTCAGTCTCATAACATTTGTGTTTTGTTGAGTAGGAAACCTGAAACCCACAGGACAAAAGTAACAGGCCAGGTATTTTTTTTTTTTTTTTGACAGGCAGAGTGGACAGTGAGAGAGAGACAGAGAAAGGTCTTCCTTTTCCATTGGTTCACCCCCCAATGGTCACTGTGGCCGGTGTACCGCGCTGATCTGATGGCAGGAGCCAGGTGCTTCTCCTGGTCTCCCATGCGGGTGCAGGGCCCAAGCACTTGGGCCATCCTCCACTGCACTCCCAGGCCACAGCAGAGAGCTGGACTGGAAGAGGAGCAACTAGTACAGAATCCGGCACCCCAACTGGGACTAGAACCCAGGGTGCCAGCGCCGCAGGCGGAGGATTAGCCTGTTGAGCCGCGGCACCAGCCACAGGCTAGGTATTGAGCCATGGATAGTCACTTTTTTGTTTGTTTGTTTGTTTATCTGAAAGATAGAGAGAAAGAGAGAAACAGGAGCTAGGAACTCAAGCCAGGTCACCTGCCTGGGTTGGCAGAAATAAAACACATGAACCATGACTGCTGTTTCCCAGAGTCTCCAGTGTCAGGAAGTTGGAATCAGGAGCTAAAGCCAGGTGTTGAGCTTTAGTGCCCTAGAATGGAACTCAGACGTCTTCACTGCTAGGCAAATGCCCTCCCCAATGGACGGCCTTTGGGAACAGCAGCTTCCATATGAATGTTTCCCAAAAATGCATCACATTTTTCATCCTTAAAAAAGGTTCCACTCAACATCAAAAGGAAAAAAAGACTCCAAAATAATGTACTAAAACAGAAAAATAAAGAGAATAATTCTCTTGGGGACAGTGCTGTGGTGCAGCAGGTTAAAGACCCAGTCTGAGGTGCCAGTGTCCCATATGGGTGCCGGTTTGAGTCCCAGCTGCTCCACTTCCCATCCAGCTCCCTGCTAATGTGCCTGGGAAAGCAGCAGAGGATGGCCCAAGTCCTTAGGCCTCTGCATCCACATGGGAGACCCAGAGGAAGCTCCAGCGGTTGCAGCCATTTGGGGAGTGAACCAGCACATGGAAGACCTCTCTCTCTCTGTCTCAACCTCTCTCTGTAACTCTTTCAAATAAATAAAGTAAATCTTTAAAAGAGAGAGAGAGAGAGAGAGAGAGAGAGAGAGAGAGAGAAAGAGAGGGAGAATAATTCTCAAAAGTGTATCTGGGGCAGAGGAGAGGGATTTTTCATTATTCGTATCTAATATGTACTGAGTATCAGCTGTGTGCTAAGCACTAAACTCTATGTTTTGCACATGATTACATGCATGTAATCCCCATGCTAAATCAGCTTTACAGGTGATGGAAATGAGTTATGTCATATTTCTAAGATCCCAGAACCAGAATGCACTGACTTGAACCCATATACACCAGTTCCAGCATTCTTACTAGATACCCTGGTTCAGATTCTCAGCAGTTGGGTCACACAGTTTTTATGTTTTCCAAAGCATTGAAAGTTCAACAGACAAACAAAATTCAAATTTGAAGGTTGAGAAATCTCTTGAATTTTAAACACTTAAACTCCCACAGGAATTTGTAAATACTTATTTTGTCTCCCTAGGCTTCATGTGTGAGTACACAGGCTTTTGTAAACATTCAGGAGACATCTTTGATCTTTCTCTGTCAGCAATGCTTTCTGTGCTTCCTACACCAGTGGGAGTGAGAGGGAGAAGCTAACACACAGGAGGCCCACCTTTCTCTAGGTAAGGATAAGCTCCGTTAGTTGGGACTTGCGTGTCTCTAGCTCACTGCTACATCACCCATCTCAAATGAAGTGCCCAAATACTGTAGCTATTCAGTCACTATTCAGCCAGAGTGTGGATGCATCACACATAAATCGTGTGTGATTACTGTTACTACTGTATCATGCATGTGTGCCTTTATTTTATTATGGATAGGGTTTTTAGTGATTGTCAGTTTAACAAAAATAAACTTAGCGAAGGACCCAAATGAGAGCAGACAAGGCTGTGAACACTGTATTTTTAAAGGAAGAAGGAATTTCTGTTGAAAATTGACGGCAATTTACCTGACATAAACTATAGATTTAATGTTTCTTTAAAGAATTTTAAATTAGAGGCTTTCATTATAATCTACATCTGCCAACTATTTATTAGAAAGATTTGCTTTGGTGGATATAGTTTTATGATACCATTTTTACTGCCAACACAGTTTTTTAAAAAAATAACCTATTGAGTAGGATAATAATTCCTATTGAAGACTACATCAAAATAGTAAAAAAAAAAATCAGTTGTATTTCATCCACAATGAAAAGAAATTAAATTTACCTCATCCCTAAATATGAGATTTGGCCCAAATTGCATTTTTACAGCAGGGTGGGGTTTGAGATCAAAAACACCAGAAAACTATGTATTTAATGAAAGCCAATCTTCTGGCAGCTAAACTCAGTGCTGCTTTGTCCTATTTCTGTGGAATTTTGGTCATATCCAAGATATCAAAGGATATTCTTTATTCCTACGTAGCTATACACTGAAGAAAGATGGATACCAGATCTGCAATAGTGCTGAATTTAAATAACAATTGTTTCTTTATTAGCTGAGATGAAAGTAAGCATTCCTACTATCATACCTTTAAACCTTTCCCTTTAAAAATGAACAACACAATTCATTCCTACAAAATTAACAATAAAGATGACAATGATTTCCTGTCAAACCATTAACATTTTAGAGATAAAAGAGGAACTTGGAAGTAATCTGCTCCCATCTACTGATTTCACAAGCAAAGAAACTGGGATAGCAAATGTGATGATAATCTCACTGCTACTAAAGGACAAAGCTGAGACTAAACCCAGGTCTTCCGTGTGGAGTCCAGATATTTTCCACTGTTCCATGCCATCTGGCTGCAATGCTGCATTGTCTCAACCTCTCATGATAGTCCCGGAACTGGCTTTAACATGAAAATGCAGCCGTTTGGGAATCTGGCATGGAGTGCCTAGGTCAATTTATGTTTGTTATTGGCACGGGTACCTGAACTTGGACGGATAATGGGAATTTTGCCTCCTTACAATTGTGTCATTCACTTATGACAACTTGAATAGACATTTGTCACAACCATATTTATTTTGTGATTTTTTTATAATAGAAAAGCCTCTCTAAGAAAGTAACTATAGAGTCACTCTTCAATTAAAACCATTTAAATTATTTGAAGGAAATAAATTAGGGTGCCAACCTGGTTTCTTGTGTGATTTCACTCAGCAAGTCCCTCAACAATCTCACACAGTTGATAGACATCAAGGGAGCACAATGTCATCTTCTTCTTCAAAGTCTCATGCACATTGTGAAGATCAACGGTGAAAAGTTCTCTGCAGCATGAGGCTGTCAAGATAGAGTCTCAGTTATTCTTATTTCATTTTAATAGAAATTCCAGTTTCATAAAATGAAATTGTTTGTAAAAGAGATGGTGTAACATTTACAAGCCTTTTATGTAATGTTTTATAGCTTTGCATATTATAATTTAGTAATCAAAGAGAAAGAATATACATGCATATTTTCTGTCATAATAATTGATCTTTTAAAATTAAGATTCTTAGGAGAAATGATCAATTTCCATTTTATGTAATGATTTTAGTCACAGCCCATTCTATAAAAGTATTATTTAATTATAATATCATTTTTCATTTTAATAATAATCCATTCTGCTATTATAGTTATTGATAATAATTAGAAATGGATCTAATATTCTATCAGAAAAATGTGCAGTGTCATTCTCTTTCATATACTGAGATCTTCATTCACTTCAGTCATTGCTCTCATAACTACAGCCCATAATAATTATTACAATTCTAGTTGATTCTGTACTTTGCCTCAACCATGATCCTATACAATGATTCCAGACCTTTAAACTTGATGTAATATTTTCAAGTTTCTATGCTATATATAAGCAGTTATCCGCAGGTGACATGCAAACAGATGAGTTATAAAAATGTTTCAGCAGGAATTACAGTTAAACTTAGCCCAAGCTCAGATTAGGAAGTATGGAGTATGTTGTGAGTCCCATTCTCAGTCTGAAGTTGAAGAGAAGGAATCACACTGAAATGCAAGAGTGGGGTTGCTCTTTATTGTTAACAATCTGGAATTGCTCTTATAAAAGACACAAGTGTAAAGTGCAAAATTCTATGCTAAGTCTTTTACATGGAATTTTCTCATTTAATTTTCAGAATCATTATATGGAATATGGGTTCTGATGTTATCCCCACTTTACTGATGATGTGCTTAGGATTTTCAGAAGTAGTTCACACAATACGTAGAGCCAAGAGTTGAACTTATGTGCTCTGAATACCATGTCTCAGAGTAGGTAAGCACACAGGTAAAGTTAAAAAAAAAAAAAAGCATATTCTAACCTTTGATAAAACTGAGTAACCAAGATCTGACTGATACACAAGAAACTAAATGGTCTATTTTAGGTACACAATTTCAAATGAAATACAAGTGACGCTGAACAAGACAAGACATTGAATCTCACTACTAATCAGGAAAATGTCAATGGAGAACATAATGCATTATCTGTTCACTATCCATCACATTTTAAAGCAAGAGTAAAAGCATTAATAATATGCTATTTGGGTAAAGATACCAATAAATGGGTTCTTCTTCCTTAAACTACTACTTGTGAATGATATCCAGTAAGACTTTGAGTAGAGAGGAGGAATCTCTAGGGAGTTTCCATAGGGACCAGCATTGTGGTGCAGCAAGTTAATGCCACCACCTTCTATGCTGGCATCCCCCTATCAAAGCACCACTTCAACTCCTGGCTACTCCATTTCCAATCTGGCTTCCTGCTAATGTGCCTGGGAAGGCAGCAGATGATGAACCAAGTACTTGCGTCCCTGATATCCATATGGGAGACTTGGATGGACTCTCTCTCTCTCTCTCTCTCTCTCTCTCTGATGCTCTGTGTTTTGAATAAATAAAGATTTTTTAAAAAGAAAATTCAACTTTCTCATAAGAAGGGCATTTGACCTTTTTGATAGAAATAAAAAAATTTTAAGGAGTATGAAAGGTAATATTTTTAAAAACCTATTTTCTATTTAGTTTCTTTGGTATTTTTACTTTATGCATTTTTGTGTTGTTTTAGTCTTTTACAATAATAAAAAGCTATGTTATATTATTTAAAATATTTTTTTGACAGGCAGAGTGGACAGTGAGGAGAGAGACAGAGAGAAAGGTCTTCCTTTTGCCTTTGGTTCACCCTCCAATGGCCGCCGTGGCCAGCACGCTGCGGCCGGCGCACCGCGCTGATCCAAAGGCAGGAGCCAGGTGCTTCTCCTGGTCTCCCATGGGGTGCAGGGCCCAAGCACTTGGGCCATCCTCCACTGCCTTCCCGGGCCACAGCAGAGAGCTGGCCTGGAAGAGGGGCAACCGGACAGAATCTGGTGCCCCGACCGGGACTAGAACCCGGTGTGCCGGCGCCGCAAGGCAGAGGATTAGCCTAGTGAGCCGCAGCGCCAGCCTATTTAAAATATTTAGAGTACAAAGATCACGAAGCTCCAGTCAGCTAAAATTGTACCTGCTTCTCATTTACTCTATCATCTATTTCTAATGACTTTTTTATTTCAGATTTTAGAAGGGAGTCTCTTTCCCCTTGTATTGGCACTCTTGGAAACTATTATCCCTTGCTCTACTAACAGACAGAATCCCATGGTTTTCCTCTAAAACATGTGTATTCTAAATTGAAGGAAGATACTGAACTCACTGTGTCAAGGCAAGGATGGGATTTCAGGCTTGTGACTTATATGTTGTTCATTCATGTCCTAGGATCACCAACATGCACCAAGGAAGAGCTCTGCTTCCATTTTGGTATGTTCCTGTGCTACCACCTGCCTCTAATGTTGCCTCTTTTTCGCCTTCTGTACTCTGGATTTTGCAAGGTTAATTCCTTGCTACCTAATCTCACTTGACTTAACCCATTTCAAGTATAGCACCTGCATGTTCTTGCACTTGATGCCCTTATCTGCCTTATCAACAGTGTGTCTCCAGGATTATTCTTCTGCTCAGGCTTTCTTGGCTACCCCTTCCACCAAGGTCCTATACACCTTGGGTTTCCCAAATTTGTGAGTTCCATGACCACTAAATTAAAAAAATGGGGAGAATTGTCAGAAGGCTAACAAGTGCAATTTTGCCAAGTAGGCCATAAGAAATTAAGAATGTCATCTATTGTCACCATTATTTTATGGAATAAATGCATTTTATCACTAAAAATATGGAAATCTCATAATCTTAGAAAAAATGAAAGTATTTATCAAAGAATAACCATTAGGCAAACTGAGATCTTCTATGAGGAAGGACCCCTGTCTAGGAGGGGTTGCCATATTAGAAAATAATTGAGCCTGTCTGTCTAGCTCAAGGATCCTCCAGGATATCAGAGAAAACCAATTTTTTTGCAGCCTGTCCCCTTGTCCTCCCACCTCAAGATCATTTGAGTGCCTTCCATCATAACCTGCTCTTCGCTCCACAAAAACCCTATCCATCTAAGGGCCATGCTGGACATGTTAGAAACACCTGCAAAATGAAGCTCACTCATGCCCAGAGTCTGTTGCCCCATCCACAGTCACATCACAGACCGACCCCTCTGCATGTTCTCTTGCCTCAAATTCTTTGCCCCTCCTCCCACTGCCTGAAAGACTGTGGAGTTCTTGGAGGGTAGAGAGACTGAATCTCCCAGCAGGAGTGCTTGGGTGCAATTAGATGGCAGTCTCCAAACAAGTGTTCATTGCATCCTAGACAAGTAAGTATTCATGAGGAGGTTTTTCACTGCAAACACTGACACGTGCTCCAGAGTAAGTTTCTAAAATGCAAAATGCACTTATGATGTACTTTTTTAAGTGAACGTAGTTCTTGAAATGCAGTCCTTTTATCATATTTAGTAAAGTTCATTTTGTTATTTACCTTGATCATTCATCATAAATTCATTCCAAAGTCAAAGGGCTAAATGAGTAATTTTTATTCTTAACTGAAGGCCTCGGTTCTGACCTAGATATGCTAGTAGTAGAAATATCCTAACCCTCTAGCTCATGGCATCAAATTGCAAACTTCTTATCAGGAAGCAGTGAAAGGAAAGGGAAGCAACAGGGCCAGGCCCATAGGCAAAGGGAAGTGACAAATGAAAGGAAATTGGTCAATTTTGGTCCACACAAGGGCATCCAGGAAGGGCAGACTGCTCAGAAGCCACATTCCCCCATGTTCTGTGGACATATTAATAGTTGGTTTTCACAGTGGTAAGGTTTATTTGCTCCACAAACATTTGGTTGCACAGGCATTGTCTTGCCCCAAGCTTGCTGCTAAATAATACAAGAAGCTAGAAGGAAATGTAAGAAAGTTGAGAATGTAAAACATGTGGTGAGGTCAGGACACACACACCCACATGCCCCCACAACACATGACTCTGTGGTTTATTCTATCACTGTGAACATGATTGCCATTTCTATCACCATTATTAATTAAAATGAAAATTCTTGAAACTTGCTGCACCATTCATCTGTAGAACTAAGTAGGATTATTCTGGGCTTTCAGCCCAAGTTTTCTAAAAGCTCAGCTGATTAAAAGGCATTAACAGTTGTGTTTTGCCAACACTTATTATACTGATTGATTGCAAGTGTTTATATGATAACCAAGATCTAACAGTAAATGCAAAAAAGCATAGTAAACCTAATATTACTCTTTAACTGGTTCCACCATAACTGAAGTATCTGTTTCTTCCTTGGAAAGAAGTTTATGAATGGTCTCCAAGGAGCCTTCCAGAGCTAACATTTTATGACTGACTAACAGACAGCTTTTGTGAAGGCAGGTACTGAATAATGTGAGGTTGAAAATCCCTCAAAGGCTAATTATGAATTCTAAGTACTGCATATTCTGTTTTTACCTTTTTCCCCTTCTCTTACCATGTACTTATTTCTCATTTATGCCACTAATCCAAGAGGAAAGTAGGAAAAGTTCTAAATCAGGTTTGGTGAAACAGAAAGTTGAAGTTCTGAGATTATCCACATAATTATTCCACACACTTAATTTCTTTGAAATATCTCTTTCTTCCATGGCATTGAACACAAAGAGGTAGCTTTTGTTAGAACCTATGCAAGCCTAAATGTTTATTGCAAAATCTCATCTGAAGGAAAATATCATCAGAGAATGTAATGAGCTGCTCCTATTAGGGACCCCATGCAGCTGAGAATTTGAAGATCTTGGTGTTTCTGATAAGAATTAAGCAACTGTAAGTCTTTTGTGTTTTGAAAACAAAACTAAACCAGAATCAGTGAATTGCTAGACTGTAGTAAGCTTATCTCCTTCAGTTCAGGAGCATTTATTTGCTTTTCACAAATGTAAACTTTAATCAGTTTTCCTGGCATTCATGGCAATAGAGGTAAAAGAGTATGAGAAATATAGAATGAACTTTCTGAGTTTTGAAATTGGTACTCCAAGTCTAGAAAAATAAACCATTTAATGAATGTTTTGCTGGTTCATTTACACCCCTTTCTCAATCATAACCCTTGATTCCTCAAACAAGGAAATGGAAAAAGAAAGAGTAGTTGTTGCTCCCCCTCTTCGTGGAGGAACGACACAGGACCCTGCGCTGTTCTTTTGTCTGCTCGGCCCTCCCCGGGTTTGCTGCTGGTTCTTCCTGGGTTGGCTACCGTCCCTTCCACCTCCATGGAAGGGCGGTTCCCCCTAGCCACTTTCCCCACTTCCGCGGGGGAGCGGCACACCGCCGGCCGGCTCTCTCGGTGGCTGCACAGGTGTTCCTTCAGATAGATGTTCCTGGTGCATGTTGTCTCTCTCCTCCTTTATAGTCCTCTTCACCAATCCCAACTCTGCTACCCACACGCCGAGTACGCTGCTCTCCTCCAATCAGGATCAGCTCCTGCTGCTTATTGGTTGAACTGGAGGCAGCTGTGTAGAAGCTGTTTCCTCCTCTCCCAGCGCCATATTGTGGGAGAGCAGATGCATAGAATAAATCTTAATTCCAGTAACAGTCTAGTCCGAGTTGCTCCCAGTTGCTCCCCACAGTAGTGTCTACAGAAAAGAACTGAGTGTAACTTAAATTAGGAATTAAATTCCTAATAGAATTCTTACACTTGCCACCACTATCATTGCTATTATTAATGTCATACATTAGAAATAAGTAGTTTGCAAAGCACTTTCAGATATTTTATCTCATTTTTCCATAAATCTCCCAATCCCCTGATGCATATACAAACAGCATCTATTTGGATATATTGAGCATTGTAGTATCCATCACTGTTATCCTCTTCTTCATCATTATAATTATCACCACTTAATGATAACTCACTATTTGTCAAATCCTACATTAAATATTTCATATGCATCAGCTCATTCAATACTCAACAATCCTATTCAACAGGCATTACCATTATCTCTATTTCACA
Organism: Oryctolagus cuniculus; assembly: GCF_964237555.1. Classification (NCBI taxonomy): domain Eukaryota; kingdom Metazoa; phylum Chordata; class Mammalia; order Lagomorpha; family Leporidae; genus Oryctolagus; species Oryctolagus cuniculus. Next base: position 53,992,115 of record NC_091435.1, read on the forward strand.
GATGTGAGACATGATTGATTCAATACTGGAATCAGGAGCATATGAGTCCAAACCCAGTGTTCTTTCCGCACTGTTTTAATAATAGAGTTAAAAAAGAACAAAGAGAATGCAAAAGTTTCCAGTTCATTTCATATCAATTTTCTTTAGACAGAAATAAGGCAAGAAAAGAACCATGAAAAGAAAGTTAAATTTTCAGTCTCTTCCCAAAATAAACACTTACAAAAATGCAATATGCAAAAATAGTTGCCAAATATTTAGGAGTTTTATAAATTGCACTGAGATTCCAACATACATGCAACTAAACACAAACTTCTGCTTTCAAACCTGCTATTGGCCAAATAAAAGAAAGTCATTTAAAAGAAAACAACAAAAAATTCTTCATTAAAAAGTGACAGTTTGGGATGATTATGATGCTTGATAAAGCTTTTAGGTTTCCAAGCCACCCTGACTTCAGCTTGATTGGTCTTTGGCTATTTCAGATTTATTTCCATTCATCGAGTTTTTAATGACTTTGTGAAACCTGAATATTTGGTGTTGGGGAATATGAAAGTGAACAGGACACAGTGTTCCTGCACTTCAGTGCATTGTGATTGAAAGGCCAAGACAGATATGAGATTAATTATAGTGCAATAAGTTTTACAATAGAGTATTCACCCTGGTTTGGGAATTAGAGGAGGCTTTTCTGTACAAAAAAAAAAAAAAAAAAAAAAAAGCATTTGGATGAATCCTTTTATTTAGTTTGATAAAGAAGTTGTCATGAGAACCTAGGGGACATATACATTGCCCACAAGGTGAGAGAGGTTTCCATAAACTCCTACAGTATACAGATTTTGGAGGACAAGTTATTATATAGGAAGTCCATCTTTGAAATATTTCCTTTACTAAACTAAGAATTCCCACGTTCATAAGAAATTGGCATATACCTCCCTACTCTGAAAGGAAGGTGAAGGGAACACACTGTTAATATCCCAGTGGGTTCATCAGCATGGGGGGAGGGGACAAGTTCCTCATTTAAAAGGACAAGAAGCAGGAAAGCAGGGATCAAAAAAGAGAGATGATTGAGGAGGAACATAAATATAGAAAAAAGAAGGAATAGTCTAAGTCAAATAGAACCACAGAAACGAAAATATAAATTTTACTATTATGAGCTCTCAGTCACCAGTACATTGCCTGAAGAAATCACAGTACATTATACCAGATTCATTTATATTGCACATAGGGCCATAAGGGAAGGCCATATGGTTCAGCAGATTTACTTTTCTACATTCTGCTTAGGCTTCTTAAGCCTGTGGATAAGAACTCACACTAGAATTCTTGATTCTTTTGATTTTCATTGAATGTCAGTTCTTAATTCACTTTAACAATTTCATAAGAATTAGTTTTGGATTCTTAAAAACACCAACTTGTAGGATAGGAAAGTAGTCCAAAAGATATTAGAAAAGGAGGAAATTTCTAGTTTTCTAGAAATATCCCAAGTGCTGAATATTCTCTATGTTTCCACCCAAATGTCCACATCCATCCTTTACATATTGCCGTGTGCTCCACAGGTTGACTTTGATTAAGGAACTCCTTCCACTTTTGATTGGCTGTAGACAATGGGAAGTACCAGTAAGAGATCAGGAGGTGAGAAACCCATGAGATTGATGTGCTTCACCATGCCTTGTTGTCTCCCATCAACCCTGCCCACACCTAGAAAATAGTCTTTCATTCATTGCTCCTTAATGGCATAAGTTGAATCTGTCCTCTCAAAATGGAAAAAGAAAGTCTAATCAAACAGAAGTGCAATGCAATGTTATGGCAAGTATGATATATCAAGAAAAAATGTATTTATGAGATAATATGTTAGAATCAGGAACCCATCTGAAAATGTATTTGAAATAAATCCCTTCATTGAAAAAAATAACATCACATTGGGAGGGGGTGAGAAAAGACAGCCATTTTGGACAGCAATTCAGGAAAACATTAAGGGGTGGGGCATCTGGAGGAAGTTCATGATAAGAATAGTGGACATTATTAGAGCCTTAAAAACAATACAGTCTTCTAAATACTTCTCCATGCAGCTCTCCAGTGCTCTGTTCCCCCTTCAACCAGGCTTAAGTAAATACAGCAAGGATGACTTCAGTGACTTCATTCTAGCCCTTCTTTCCAAAGTTATGGACCTTAGTCTGTTATCGGTATAGTAACAGAGTACTTGTTACCTCTTTTGTGTCACTTTGGTAAAATTCTATAATTCCTTCTCAGTTATATGCACTAAAAGAATACAAATTTAATTTGATGCTAAGTACTAACCAAATGGATCTTTTCTGATAAGTTTAAATTGATCATCAAATGTTATTGACTATCTTGCTTCTTAGATGAGCAAATATATATTATACTACATGAGGTAAAATTGCTGATTTTAATTTCTGCCTTTCTATGTTGCTCCTTAAATACTAAATGACAGCGAAATTATTTTTTTTCTCAGCCCAAGAATAATGTGTTGGCCTTCCTTTTTAGTGACAACAACCTGTTTGTTGCCAAATGCTTCACGTCTTAAATAATGACTTGAATCTTGGCTGCAATTACAAGATAAGCTTTTTCTCATAACTTTTCACAATGGATTTTCATTAGCTCCTTTATAAAGGAAATTAAAATTTGCATTTAACTTCAAGCCATGTGTCTGAAGTTGGATACACCATGGGCAATTTAGAAATGGTATTTAGAAAAGAAATAGAATTTGGTTTAGAAGTGTCTCTTAAAATATTTTATCTCTGAAAGAAAAAGGTAGAAAAATTTAATTGAAATTGATGAAGAATAAACAGAAGTTTAATGGTAGTGGTAGAGACAATAAACACGTTTCTTTACGTTTAATGAGTTAACTTCTAAATATACCCCAAAGAAAATCTGTTTATCTTCCAATATTCTTTGATAACATTTCAGTTCCAGACAGTATAGCTGTAAGTGAGTTTGGCATAAAATAAAATACAAATTGCCAGCCAATAAAGGCTTTGGTAAGTATGGGTTCTATACAGTGGATGGCATCTTTATTGCTCACTATAGACCACATGGCAATAGCTACAGTTAACAAAAGCAACATGTCTGCAGCAAATAGCACGAAACTCCTTTTAGGCAAAGCTGTCAGTTCATTTTTTCCAGAACCCAAGCTGAGACTTTGTATAACCTGAGAGTAAACATCCCTGATGCCAGGACTTGAGAAATACCAAACTTCAAACTTATGGAGTAGTGTCTATCCCTGATCCTGGAGTCCAGCTCCCTGGCTTGCCCCAAATGTCTCTTTCATTCAGTACTGAATTAGTACTGCCAGCTTTGATGGTAGATGAGATTTGCCCATACTACAGTTTCAAATAGAGAAAACATTCAAAACTAAATGAGACAATGGCTAATTCAAAGGCAACATCTGTGGGAAATATGATTGCAAACTAAGAAAGCAAGTTGTCTATCAGGAGACAAGTGATTCATAAATGTTTCTGGCAGGGGCTCACACGGATGGAGTTGTGCCCACATGCTATTTTTTCCCTCTAGGATTTTTGCCTAATGCAACATAAGTGATTACAGACTCTGAATGAGTATGCATTAAGATCTGAAGCAAATGTAATGAACTTTCTGATCAAAGCACCATTGAATCTCTTCCTCTGGGGCATTTCCCCTTCTGGCTTCTTCTCTTTAGTAGGCAACTTGGGGAGGTACTTGACTGAAATGTTTGTGCAGATGCAAATGCTATGACTTCCCTTCTGGCCATGATTTCAACTCTAACAGGATATGGGAGAGGGGGAGAGAATCTCATGTCTACTTCCCAGCAGCTCTAGAGAAAAATGTCATCAGTTCTGTTTCAGTCAAACAGGGCATAAGAGAGTTGGTCCCTCATATGAACATGTACAGAATTTGAGAAAGAATTGAAATCTTAGGGCTCACAGTCTCAACTTCTCATTATGCAAAAATGCAGATCAAAATGACTTGTAATATGATTCATAATTGGTCAATGATGGAACCAGAAATAAAACCCAGTTCTCTTGATTCCAAGTTGAGTGGGCTTCTCTCCCATTATGACATTTAAACTTTTTACTCTTAACTCATTTATACATCAAATATTAATCCAATGTCCAAAATTTTGGCGAGCAATGTTGCATGCTAGCAAAAGAATAGGGAACATAACAAACAAAATTTCTTATTTCAATGACCTTACATTCCAGTAAAGCACCAACAAAATTCAGATAAACAAAAATACCATATCAAGTGATGGTTAATGAAGTCTTCATAAATTTCCTGGAAAATGCATATTGTGAAAAATTACACATCATTTCAAAATCTTTTACATTAAAATAAACTTTCATCCCATTTTTTGTGAAATTTTTGAAGTACCTTCATACTGTGGTCCCTCCTTTTCCACTGTTTTACTGTCAGTCATTTCAGTTACCCATAGTCAACAACAGTCCAAAAATACTAAATGGAAAATTCCAGAAGTAAATCCATAAGTTTTAACTTTTATTTCATTTTTATGGTTGTTCTGTTATTGTTGTTGCTAATCTCTCATTGTGCTTAAGTTATAAACTAAACTGTATCATAAGTATGTACAGGAAAAGACATAGTACATATAAAGTTTGTACTACCTGCAGTCTTAGGCACCTACTGAGGGTTCTGGAATTTATCCCCGACAGATAAAGGGGGAAGCACTATAAGTGAAAGTCAGGAGATAGAAAGCGAAGACGGACAGCTATTTAAGAGAGGTTGAGCAGAGAAACTCTGAGGTGACAGCTAAGCACAGCCTCAATAAAATAAGGGATGTAGGTGACACAAAAAGCTATAGGAGGACAGTTCTGAGCAACGGGAATAGTCTGCACAAATTCCAAGAAGGTAGAATGAGAATAGCATGTTTGTGCATGAATGGCAGAGAATAAATGAAGAATCATTAGGACAAAGTCAGCAAGCCCATTATTGGGCTTACAGCATAGAAACAACTTGATCTTAGGTTTTTTGAAACTGTTGTAATTGTTATGTGGGTAAAGGACTAGAAAGAGTAATAAATCAGGGAGACCAATAACAAAGCTTCCCTCTAAAGCAGAATTGAAGTTCCTGAGGGCAAAGATTTTTGTGTGGCTTGTTTGTTGCTGAAAAATCACCACAAGAAGAGTGCCTGAGATATTGGAAGTGACTTGTAGGTATTTGCTTAAATGAATGGATGCCTGAGAGGTGAAGCTAAAGAGAAAGTTGATGTAGCTTGGACTAAGATAATAGTAGTAGAGAGAGAGTGAGAAATATTTGGATCTGGGGGATGTTTTGAAAGTATAAGCAATGACAGGTTCAAAACTGGGTGTGAATATTTAGAAAGAGAGAACTTAAAAATGACTCTCCACTTCTTAATGTTGCAGAATCATTTTATTTATTTAAATTTTAATTTTAATTAGTTTTTAACAGACTCAATAGTTTGTAGACACAATTCTAAGAATATAATGCTATTCCCTCCTTCTCCCCCCCCACCCACTCTCCTTTCTTCCTTTTTTTAGTTTTTGTGACCCACAACTTTTTACCCAAGGTAAACACTAATTACTTTTCAGAGAGATACAGATTTGGAATGAAAAAGCAAAGAATTCTGTCTTGATCATATTACAGTTTGAGCTGTATATTCATCGGTCAAATGGAAATATTGGGTAAGCAGTTGAATAGAACTGTCTGTAGCTCAGGGGAGAAGTTAAGGTAGAGATATGGTGGATAGTGTTTAAAACCATTGAACATAACAAGAGTACCAAAAGAATAAATAGAGGTGGGAAATTGATGAGGTCCATAGCGCCCTGGGACATTCCAACATTTGTAGGTCAGTAGTGGAATAAGAAGCAAAAAGGCTTTTTGCCTAACACAAAGCAATACAAGCAAAGAATCTTGAGAAGAAAAACACAAGAAATCATAACATCTAATAGTCAAGTGATACAAGTGTATTTCTAAAGGAAAGAGTGATGAACAATTTCAACTGCTCCTGAAATATCCAGATGAGGAGAGACTACTGGCCACAAGATTCAGCCATACCAAGGTCATTGGTGACACTAAAAAAAGTTTCAGTGGTGTGATAAAAACAAAATTCTCCCTAGAGTGAGTTCAAGAGGAAATGAGAGAGGCAGTCAGACCACAAGAATAAGGAAATCCAGGAAATTTGCTTTGTAAAAAGGGAATAAAGAAGTGAGGAAAGCTACATCAGACTAAGGGGCCAGAAAGGGTGTCTGTGTGTTAGGTTAGAAACATTACCATATGTCTATATGCTGACAGAAATATCTGGTAGAAACAGAGAAACTCATGATGGAGACAACTATGGCAAATGAAAGAGAAAAGTCTGAGTCAGATGAAAGAAAGTGGGGCTCAATGCACAAGTGGAGGACTTAGCTCTAGAAAACAGCAGGCACAGTTAATCTGGAAGGGAGGAAAGTTAGAAAATACTGGTGCAGATATGATGTGGTGGTGGAAAAGAGGAAATTCTATCCTTATTATGTCATTTTTCCAATGAAATAACAAGAAAGGTGAACAACGGAGAACAATGAGAAGGAAGCCATGTCTGAGATGGAATGAAAGAGGAGAAGGTGAGGAAACAGATGTAGGAGATTGATTCTGAACAAGAGGCTCTTTGTAGCAGCAGTGTCGAGTGGGACAGTGCAGGAGAAGGTCAGACACAATCGAGTGGCCAGAAAGTGAGGGCATTCTTCAGAGCCAAGTAAGCAGTAAGGGGGAAGAGGTGACTACAGAGAGGACAGGTGTAGTAAAGAGAGGTGAGGCAGCTGGTTCCAAGACAGTGCTCATCTACCCCCAAAATTTGAAAGAGCGCATCTAGATGAAATAGATCAACGTTCCTCTTCACGGTGGAACAAATACCAAAAAGTAATAAAATATTTTTTGAGTACACAAAGAAAGCAATTGTCACTTAAAAGTGGTTATTTCATTTAAAAAACTCAAAATGGAAAAAATAGACTTTGAACCAGAAATCATGAAATATCAGATCCATGAACATTATTACATTTAAGGATGGAGTAATACATCCTATCCAGAATAGAAGATTAATAATTTGTTAACTTGAAGCAATTACCTAGTAATAGTACTGACAGAATTATATGTTCTTTCAGAGTGCTTGAGAGTGTAGGAATCAGAAAGACTGATTTAAACTGAAAAATTCTATTATTTATTCTCTATGTAGTTTTTATTTTTAGCTGCCTGCTTCTTTTTTATGGAACATTTTAATTAATTCTTTTTACTGTTTTATAAATCTTTCCCTTAACTACAGTTTAAGAAAACAGTTAGATTGAAATCTTTGAGAAGCTTGAGGATTTCCTTTTCCTTTAACACTTACAAAGCACATAAGTTCCAGTGTGAGAGATCCAAAAAAAGCCATATAAAGAAATAACTTAGCAGGTTTGGAACTTTCTTTAGTTAAAAGAACCATAACAATGTATTTCAAGCTAGTTTCTCATATCACTTTGTGGGGAAACGATACATATAGAACACACACACACACACACACACACATACACAATTGGCAGTCTTTTTACAAACTCAGATAGCTTTGTGGCAAGTCTTTGCCTGGCCTTTATATTTCATTGCGAGGAAGTTCCTGCAAAATTAATTTTCTTTCACTTTTCTTCTGAATTAAAAATGATCTTACTATTTGGAACATCTTATATTTTGATAATTCAGGTCATAATAGAATGTTTTAAAGTTGACTCAATAAAGTCTATTAGGTTGAAACTCTTTTTGATTTTAAAAAGGAAACACTTCCTTCTTTTTCCCTCTAAACTTCTCTAACTTTTTTGCTGAATCATACACATACAGAATTTCTGGAGGGACATCCCTGTGAGCATAAAATGGTACCTGTAAGCACCCGTTCTGATTTCTCTGAGTGATGTAGAATTTTCTTGCCCTACACAGTCAAGGACACAATTAAGTGTCTACTTATATGAATGAGCTGTACTCAACAGAAAAGAAAGACACAAGGATTATTGTTAACTCCTGCTGTGATCAATGCCCTTTATTAATGATGCTATATTCAAGTAAATTGCATAAGAGGAGGGATGATCAGAAATCTAAGAGAACCGGGGCTATGTGACATAAAGAATTGGAAGCCCACAAAGTTGCCAACATGGCTCTGGGTTGAATCAAACTTGCTGAGGTCATAAACAGAATGTAAAAAGCTAATGTTGGGAGCAGACCCATATTCAAGTATAACCACACAATTTACTGCATGTTTGATCTTTAAAAAATGACTTCATTTCTCTAAACTGAACTACAAAATAGGGATAATAGTATACCCCAAAGAGCTGATGTATGTAAGGTGCTATGATTTAAATGTTGGTCCCCTTCAAAACTCATGTTGAAATTCAATTGCCAGCCGGTGCCACGGCTCACTTGGCTAATCCTCCGCCTGCGGCACCAGCACCCCGGTTCTAGTCCCAGTTGGGCGCTGGATTCTGTCCCAGTTGCTCCTCTTCCAGTCCAGCTCTTTGCTGTGGCCCTGGAAGGCAGTGGAGGATGGCCCAAGTGCTTGGACCCTGCACCTGCATATGGGAGACCAGGAGGAAGCACCTGGCTCCTGGCTTTGGATCGGCGCAGCGTGCCGGCCGTACCAGCCTTTTGGAGGGTGAACCAACGGAAAAAGGAAGATCTTTCTCTCTGTCTCTCACTTTCTCTCACTGTCTAACTCTGCCTGTCAGAAAGAAAGAAAGAAAGAAAGAAAGAAAGAAAGAAAGAAAGAAAGAAAGAAAGAAAGAAAGAAAGAAAGAAAGAAATTGCCATTAAAACAGTCTTAAACCGGAGCCAGTGCTGTGAGTAAAGCCACCACCTGCAGTGCTAGCATACCATGTGGGTGCTTCCAATCCAGCTGTCTGCTGTGGCCTGGGAGAGCAGTGGAGGATGGCCCAAGTCCTTGGGCCCCTGCACCCATATTGGGGACCCAGAGGAGGCTCTTGGCTCCCGGCTTCAGATCAGTACAGCTCTGGCCATTGCGGCCATCTGGGGAGTAGTTCAGTGAATGGAAGACCGACCTCTCTCTCTCTCTGCCTCTGCCTCTCTGAAACTCTGCTTTCAAATAAATAAATAAATCTTGAAACAAAAAACAGTATTAATAGAAGACATTTAAAAGATAATGAGGCAATGAGGGCTTTCTCTTCACAAGTGGGATTGGTGCCATCAGAGTAAGAAATTATCATGCACTCCCTGTGACCCTAGATTCTGATATCAATAAATTCCTAAATAAAAAATGAAAAAGAGAAGGGGGAATTCAGTCCCCTCTTTTTCTCTCTTGTCCTTCTTCCTTCCACCACGTAGCCAGATGATGTAGCCAGAATATCTTCACCTATTGCTAGATTCTCAATCCTGGGCTCACCAGAACTATGATAAAATAAATTGCTGTTCATTATAAATTACCCAGCCTATGGAATTTTTATAGTAGCACATAAAGGACTAATACATAGACAACCAGTATATAAGGCATGCATTATGTTTTCATTGGCCCAGTTTATAGATGACAGATGAAATCTCAATTAATATTCAAAAAAGTCCTATGAGATAGATAATATTACAATTACCTCTGTTTTATAGACAAAGAAATTAAATCATGAAGTTTTAATAACTTGCTCAAAGACACAGCTAGTCAGGGCTAGAGACAAAATCTGAACCCAGGCAGTTTGGATCTGGAATCTGTCTTCTTAACCACTACACCACACTGTCCTTCATAGTTATCTGTTCTGAAAGATCATTGACATGGAAGTTAAAGATGTAACTGAAATTACTCAGTGGATATAAAAGTGGAAGACAGTAGCAAATGAACATTAGTACCCAAATAGGCAATATTTGCTCTTAGGTTTGATTTGTCAATACCAAGTTAGATAGCAGACAGTAGATGTTATGATTTGAATGTGTTCTCCAAAGATCACATGATGAAAACAATCCTCAGTGTAAGAGTGTTGAGAAGTGGGACTTTTTAATTGGGTCTTGAGAGTTCTGTTATCATTGATGATGAGATTCTCTTTCTCCCCCCACCCCCCATATTCTTCTAGTCTTCCACATTCTGCCATAGGAAGCCACAGCAAGACTTTCACCATATATGGGCAACCTAGCCTCGAGAACTATAAGAAATAAATATATGTTCTTTATAAATTACCCAGCCTCTCAAGTGTTCTGCTATACCAACACAAAATGGACTAAGACAATTGATCAAGAGCTGGGAAATACTAGAAGAATTTAGGGGCAATCAGCCTCCATCTGCTGTCCAGGGCTCATAGAATGAGGCTTTAAAACAGGGCATAGAGATGCTTCAGCTAAAGATATTGGGCACCAGGGCTGCCCTTTATTACCTTGAACCCTAAGTCTGATTGGTTAGGAAAATTACTTGGTATACAGCCATAGACTTTAAAGAAAAAGAAATCAAAGCAAGAACTACTACCATCAATTCCAATGCACCATCCACAGGATGGCAGGATTTGTTAAGACCTCCCTTATTGTTGGCAAGAGATTCTATGTTTTCTTTCCATTAATGAGCACTTGATGATGGTTACAGATTTTGGATATTAGCCTAGATATGCTTGGCTGATTTTGCTTAACAGAAGCATGACTCATGACTCCAGATGGGACACAAAATATTATTCTGGTCTGAGGTTTCTTTTTACTTAGCTTATGAGGATCTGCACACTTTGCACAATATCCACTCTCTCTTCTTAAACTGGACAGTAACTTGAGGTTATAGAGTTGTAATTAAACTTACTTTTGCCATAATTCTGACCACTTAAAAGATCATTTCCTTAATGGACTATTGGATACATGGCCAAAAGAAACATTCTAGGATCTGGTTCTATCTGACTTTCCACATATTATCAAATAATAATATCTGCTAGAAAAACTGTACATCTGTACCAAGAATATATTTGTACCTATTCTACTCTGCTTTCCACTTTTCTACCCTCTCTCCCCTTCATCTATTCTCTCCTTTCAACACATATCTCTGGATAGAACTCAACAATACTGCCAGCCTATTTACACACACATTTTCCTGTTCCCCAAAGGCAATCAAGTTGTGGGCAGTCAGCACTAAAACTAAGGACAGCTCCTTTCCCTGGGGTTTCCCAGACCAGTTCCAGTTGTGGTTTTATTGCAAGGCTGACATGGGTATCTAGGAAGTTCTCCAATCTCCACCCTCACTGTGGCTTTTAATACCAGCATCTGGCTAAGCTATTAAGTTTATTTGCTCCTATATTTTCAGAACTCTCAAGGTCTAGTGATAGATTACTGGAGATAGTAGAGACTCACAGGAAGCAAATTTGATTTTAGCCCATTCTTAAGTCAAAACTCATAAATCAAAACTCTTCACCATCAGTTGTTAATCTTCTAAGTCTCAAATGATGCTTGGGTTCACTTGGAATCATCTAAGGAGTAGGTAAGAAATAATAACCTCTACATTAGTATTACAGGATCCATTCTGGTCTGAGTTGATCTGGCTTGGCTGGGCCCTGAGAATATCTCACTGCAAATTTTGAGACTTCAACAGTTTCGAGAGGACAGAAATACTGTTCCAATATTGTTCAGACAGACTTTACAAGTTTGATCTGGCAATTCTGGTGATATTTGAGCACGTGTCACAACATAGTCCATATTCTCTGGGATATTTTAGATAGCTTCCGTGTTCCCATCTTGGGTTCATATGCCTTCTCTAGGCACCCATCAGGGAATGGACTGGAATGTGGTTCAAAAGAAACAAGGACTCTCCTACGTTTTGGGGATTCATCATGCTGTAGGACAACTTAGAGAATCAAGTAAGTTTCTTTAGGGCAGCTCCAAAATGTACTCTGCTTTGGGAACACTAATTTCATCAAATCTAACACAAAGTCTTGGGTTATTATAGATCAGTCACTAACTTTTTTACTTCATAGAGAAGCTCATGACCTATCTTGATGGGATTTCAAGCATGCGATTTTTTTCTCTGCTTTATGACAGAAGTTAAACACTTTTTGGATTCTTTTCAGATTTCTCATTGTGGGATCTAGCCTCTTGTCATCTATATTTTTAGAGGAAAGTAAGAGCACAATAGCTATGGGCTTCCTAGACTAAAGAAACTTCCTAAAACAAGTAGATTTCTCAAATTCAGTATGTTCAGTTTAGACTATACCAGAAAGTGCTAAGTAGACAAATTGATGCTTGCCTTCAGGTAATGGAGGATTCCGTTAACTAAGCATATCTGAAGGAATTCAGAAAATAGAAAGCTGGGTCTATCAAGTAGAGAGCTAAGTTAATTTGTTTTCACAGGCTTGGGGTTGGCAGCGATATGAGTCTAGCTATAACAGTAGGCCTTGTTTGGTCATCTTTAATATGAGAGAGGAGATATATTTTATCAACTTCTGAAACTCCAACTCTGGACCTGGATTCTCTCTACAAGAATAGATGAAAATTTGGAAGCAGTTTACTGCTACTGTTGGATCAAGGTATTGTGCAGGGAACTGTAACTCCTTGAAGGAAGGACCTTCTCAGTTGTTCACCATTGAATCAATGGATCCTAGAACATGACTCACACATAACAAATGCTTTGCAATGCTCATTGAGTGGATGATGTGCCAATCCATGACTAAATGGCTCTGTGAGTTGGACAGATGTGGGCAAAGGGGGATGAATGCTTTAAAAGAGCCAGAGATGGCCTGTTTCCCAGGGCATTTCATAAACATCAAGCTCATTCAGGAATCTAATGAAAATGAATATTCTGGAAACCCTGGCAAATGATTTTGTTCCAATATATCTAGTACTGAGATTTAGAAATTCTTTTACCAATAACCTATGCGGTGAGTGTGAAGTGGCTTTTAGTTTGAGGATTAATGAACCAGTCCCTGCAGAGATGTGCTCAATATGTTCTCTACTCCTAGAATGAGCTAAGGGTTTCATTGACTTATTCTCTATGGGAAGTGAATAGCTGTCTTTGAGATATCTGTGGAGTAGCCTTTCCCATGAGAACTTATTCCCAGAAGCCTGTCTAAAGTCAAATAAATTCCTTAGATATCCACTGTATGAAGGGAATGAGCAGACAATATGAATTCCTCTGAATATTTCAGTGCCAAAGAAGTCATCTGGATGGTAGGTGCAATAGTGTCTTAATCTGTCCTGAGCCAGAGACGAATTTCTCTAGAATTTTCAGGCATCCATAACAGTAAAATTATACAAGCTTCATATCTATACATCCTCTTTATAATGACATGTTGGTCTGGGCTCCGTTATATCAAGACCTATTAACAGAGACAAATGTTTCACAAGTATTAAAGAAGAGTTACCATGATTGGATGAATCATAGAATACATCCAATCCCACTATTAAACATGCCTACCTCTTTGTGATGGGAGAGAAGAGATGAAAACTGATCTAGAGGCCGGCGCCATGGCTCACTTGGCTAATCCTCCACCTGTGGTGCCTGCACCTTGGGTTCTAGTCCTGGTTGGGGCGCCAGGTTCCATTCCGGTTGTTCCTCTTCCAGTCCAGCTCTCTGCTGTGGCCTGGGAAGGCAGTGAAGGATGGCCCAAGTGCTTGGGCCCTGCACCGGCATATGGGAGACCAAGAGGAAGCACCAGGCTCCTGGCTTCAGATTGGCACAGCGCGCTGGGCCTGCAGCGCACCAGCCGTAGCAGCCATCTGGGGAATGAACCAACGGAAGGAAGACCTTTCTCTCTCTCTCTCTCTCTCTCTCTCTCACTAACTCTGTCTGTCAAAAAAAAGAAGAAAGAAAGAAAGAAAACTGATCTAGAAAGTGTCATGAGCAACCTGTCAGAGATCCCAGTAGACTGAAGAAAATTTCTCTTTCTGGGCACTTTTACTAAAGAAAATCTGTGCTTAGATAAGATAGGCCACATTCACATATGAGTTTCTTTTGTGAGAAGCCATTAACTCTTTAACAAGGTAGAGATTTACAACACTACGATTGTGACTTCAGATTTTCACTCAGGAAACCCCCCAGTTTCAAGGCAAACATACCTAAGAAATTTCTCCTTCAGGAATTATACAAATCAATTTAACATTTTCCATATGCCCAATGAAAACTACTACACATCAAAATTACTTGAGGTACTAATGTATTTAAATGCTTTTATAGTTATACTGGGTTCCAACATGAATCTTCCTATAACATCAGGCATGATGAGAAAGGAAAAGAACTAGTGAAGGTAGCATCTCTGGAAGCCAACTAACTGCAGATAAGGAGGAGCTGAACATATAAATTCAGTCTGTAGAGATCAAGTGATGCTGCCAGATTTGACCCATGTTTAACATTTCTGCAAACTCCAGAAAGAGTAAATGCATGGATTTAGAGTTCAAGAATAAATCCAGAGCTTTGATATGATTTCTTATATAATCCACCAGACAAATATCAGATCCTAAAAACTGACTAGGACAAGAAATACCCTAAAAAATCACAAATGGATTCAGAGGCCTTGTCAGTCAACTATGGCTATAACAATGATGCACCATAAACATTCACAAAAGATCAGCAGCATACAGAAATAAGTAATTAACTAACTCAAGCAGTGCAAGTCCACTGGAGGTTAGCTACTCCAGGCAGGATTTCGCTGGATGATTCTCATCTGCATGCCTTTAAACTTCTCCAGAGACCAGCAGGCCAGCCTGGGAAAATTATTCTAATTAATCTCTAGGATTTAGATTCAGAACTAGTACACTAGACTTGAGCCTGATTATATTGGCCAGAATAAGCCTCAAGACCAATATGAAAGTAAAGCATTGTGGAGATAAATTTTTTCCCTTTAACATTAGAAACAGATGAATACCATGAAAGGTATTGTGATCTTCTACAGAGAAGGCTCACAAGCAAGTGAAAAGTAGACCTGAGTGTGACTAGCAGACCTGACATCCTAGGTCAAGGCTGCCTCTGCAAAGTGTTTCCTTCATTTGATACATGGCCTTTGTTACAACTGACTCCAGTATAAGAGTCAATGTTGAATATAATATTTTCATTTTTTAAAGATTTTATTTTATTTTATTTTATTTGAGAGGTAGAGTTACAGAGAAAGAGAGAGTGAGAGAGTGAGAGAAATGTTTTCCTTCCATTGGTTCACTCTCCAAATGGCCGCAACGGCCAGAGCTACACTGATCCAAAGCCAGGAGCCAGGAGCCTCCCCTGGGTCTCCCATGTCGGTGCAGGGGCCCAAGGACTTGGGCTATCTTCCACTGCTCTCTCAGGCCACAGCAGAGAGCTGGATTGGAAGAGGAGCAGCCGGGACTATTTCTTGATTCATACCTGCAGAAAATAGCCCTACCAAAATGAAAACTTGGGTGGGTGGGCACAGGTTAAGCTGTTGCTTGGAACACCTATATCCCATACTGGAGTGCTGGTTCCAGTCTCACATATTCCTCTTCCAATATAGCTTCCTGCTAATGCATCCTAAGAGGCAGCAAATAAGGCTGAAGTTCGTGGCCCCTGCCACTGACATGAGAGACTTCCATGGAATTTTTGGCTCCTGCCTTTGATCTGGCTCAGCTCCAGTTCTTGCAGACACGTAGCAAGTTCAATCGGCAGATGGGAGATCTCTTGCCCTCTAATGTGCTTTCTCTCTTTCTCTCTCTCTCTCTCTCTCCTTCCCTTCCTCCTTCCCTCCTCTCTCTCCCTTTCTTTCTCTCTCTCCTCTCTCTCCCACCTCTCTCCCCTCTTTCTCTGTTTCTCTCCCCCTCTCTCTCCCACCTCTCTCCCATCTTCCTCTGCTTCTCTCCCTCGGTCACTCTTTCATATAAATATTTTTTTTTTAAAAATGAAACCAGTGTTCATCCTTCCCCTCTAAATATTTTACCAATCCTTTATTATTTGGACACAGAGTGGTGCTCACTAGTTGTCATACAGCAATTACATGGGGAAGGAATAACAACCTCTCTCTTTCTTTGCCAAGCTTTAATGATCTGACTGTCTGGGTGTGGAAAGCGTGCACTCTGAAATTTCACTTCAGAGGTTTCCAAGTGCATTAACTTCTCAGTAGACTTGGCAGTGGTTGTAGAAATGATTGTGTTATGACTACCAAGTGAGAAAGCTAGGTCTATCAGTTAACTACTTAAGAATTACAAGTAACTCACTAGGATCCTGGCAACTATGCCCTTGAAATTTGAACACAGTATGAACATATTCAAAGTGACTTTCCCTAGCAATAGTGAGAATATTTCTTAGAATCAGAGGGTTTAAGACAACAATTGCTCCTTCCCTGATTTTTGGATCAAACTTTCAAGATTGTCATGTGTTCTCATAAAGTTTCTCACTTGTTTTTTCTCTTTCAAGTGTATTGCCAGAGTATTTTATCTAAGAATATTTAACCAAGTGTGACTCAGCAGCTGTTCTGAGTTACCATCCTCAGGTTAAATCAGTACACACCCTGCAAACTAAAACCTGCTCTGGGTGTTTGTTTTTAAACTTAGCAAGTGCATGCACAGCTTTGAGACTTGTATTTCCTCATCTACCCTTCCAGCATTCTCCAAATCAGAATGTTTCAAGGAGATAGTCATTGCACTTGAAAAAGCAGGCATGGTTTTCAAAACATAGGCTCCATTAAGAAAAACTAAGATACATATTATATTGGATGCCTAGAAAAATGTACCTGTTTATACAAGCATAGAAATAAACACACACATTCAGATACTGTTAAAAATATCCATTCATTAAATGAACCCTCCCCTTTTTTCCTCAATGAGATATGTCATCTAGATTCCAGGGACAGAAGTACTACTTCACAAGACTCTTCCTCCAACATGGTAGCTAGACAAAGATAATCTGCTCCTATTATAGAAAAATCATATGAGGGCTCATCAAATATTTTAGTACTTAGTATAGAGTTAGGCTTCCAAAATTTTCACAGATAATGACACTGTGACTGTCCAACTGAAAGTCACAGTTATAACACGAATTCATCACTCTGTGTAGCCACTACCCAGACCAGTGGCCTTCAGATTTTTTTGAGCATGACACACAGCAAAATACGCATTTAAAATCACAACTCATATACACCCTCAAACACACATACAAACACACACACAATGTGAAATAATGTCTCAGGGCATGTGCTTATCCTCATTATACTCATATAAGATACACTCGGTTATTTGACTTCTCTTCTATTCCGTTGTTTTCAAATGCTAATGGAAGTGCATTGAAAATGACTGCATAGACTACTAACATGTTTGAATTTTGGAGAAGTTGCACCCTAGTAAATGTCAAAATCCAGTTTCTCTGGAAATCAGACCCCAAGGCAAAGCCTTAGTGCTTCTGGAGTTCTAGCTCAGGAAAGTAAATGTGAAAGGAAAAGGAAGGACTCGGGATAAAAGGAAGAACACACCCAAGAAGGTGCATCACGGAGCTGGCCACAGCTACTCAAGAAAGCACAACTGGATGCTCAGTCACAGGGAGGGAGAACGCAGGAGTGGTCTCACAGAATCATTACATCTCATACAAGTCCTTTATGGAGGCTGGAAGAGCAAGGCAAGCTATAGATTGCTAACTCCTTCCCATTTGCAGCGTCTCATTGGTCAAAATTCACCCCATTTCAACTGCTCTAACATTTCTGGATTACATCATCTAGTTGCTCTGAGCAGAGTGTCCTCCAGTAAGGTCAGACCTATGCTGAGACTGTCGGGACATCCACCCATGGAAGATATGCCAACGCCCAGATCTCATCCCAGAAAAATGCTGATATGAGGGGATGGTCATGCAGCTTGGGCTTGAGACCCTAGAAATGACACAACTCATCACCATTCTCAAGCCAGAAAGTGGGATGAACAGCCAAGATCTAGGAGTCAAGTAGGGCTGGTCACATCTGGAGAGGCCTCACAATCAGGACCACTATAATGGGAAAACCACAGATCTTGGAGTTGAACAGATCTAAGTTCAAATCCTAATATCACCAATTCCCAATTACGTCATATCTGTTGTTTACCTCTTTGATTGGTATTAATATCCTTGTAAAGCTTTTTAAAATCTACAGATAAACATAATTCCCAATGGTCTTTCACTTCTTCTACTAGACATATTCCTACAGTTTATAATATTTTATATTTTGATGTTACTATACACAGTATTTGATTTACTCTTTTATTAATTACTGCAATTAAATAAGGTCCCTTGTCTTATTCCTTGAATTGAAGGGGGAGTTTTCACTATTTGACTGCTAAATTTGATATCTGCTATAGGATTTATTCATTTTTTAGAAAATCAGGTACTTGGCCCATCATCTGCTGCTTCACAGGTGCATTAGCAGGAAGCTGGATTGGAAGTGGGGTAGCCAGGTTTGAAACAGGGCTCTGATATGGGATGCAGGCATGCCAAGTAACAACTTTACTGGCTATGCCACAACATTGGCCCCATACCATACTACATAAATTTTGATTTTCCTTACTGATTTCTTATCTATTTTATCAATCAGCTTCCAAGAGGCCTATCAAAACTTCCCTCTATAATTGTGGATTCATTAATGTCTGTAATTTTATTAATTTTGAGATATGTTGCTAGCATGTATTTATTCTATCTTTTCCTATTTCCCTTTTCCTCTGATTTCTTGCTTTTTTTTTCCTTTTTTAAACAGTTCTATTTATTTATTTGAATGGCAAAATGATGGATAGAGGGACAGTCAGAGAGAGATTCTCCATCTGCTGACTCACTGCCTAAATACCTGCAACAGGCAGGGCTAGGCCATGCTGAAGTCAGGAGCTAGAAACTCCATCCAGGTCTCCCATATTGGTGGGCAGAAAGCCAAACACTTTGGCCACAGTCCACTGTTGGCACAGTTGCTAGAAGCTGGATAAGAAGCAGAGGCGCTCCTGATTCCTCTCTCTCTTACTCCCTCACCCTCTCCCCACTGCCCATAGGGCTTCCCCCACCCAACAATAAACCTTTCCCTTAACTCCGGTATTCGGTGTGCTTTGTAGTGGCCTTACATTGGTGTCCTGACTTGGATCCAGTCTCTCCCATCAACTTTGCTCTCCCCTCAGAGATCTGAGTTGCTTTGGAATCCTGGACACCCACCAACCACAAAACACACCCCTGGCCCTCCTTCCACACCACCAAATGCTCCGTGATCTCCAACCACACACTGGTCTTTCAAATTCCTGAGGTAAGACAGGATGGGCAGAGGATCTTCTCAGTGCAACTCTCTGGGTTGTGGTTCTACTCGACTTTGCCCAGAAGTCCTGGTACCAGGCACCACAACCCCTATGGCCTTGTGACTCTACAGATTCTATGTCTGGGCAACAGCAGATTTGGTTGACGACTCAAAACTCTATTTCCCTTCTATGAACTATTCCCTGGGCTCCAAAGGGTGCATAGGTGATGACCCCACCCTCTGTTCCCATATCCTCCTGTTATACGGCCGTGATCTCCATGATGCCCAATATCCGCCACTCTGACTCTACAGGTCACCATGGGAGCTTCTTCCTTCAGCATCCAGTCTGATCCTCTTGATTGGCTCCTACTGCTTAACAGCACGTTTTACCCCAACACCACTGGGATCTCTACCACTTCTGTGAGCGTTCAGAAAAGTGGAAGGAGATTTCCTATATCTAAGCCTTCTATCTCCACTTGTGCTCTCCAACTCAAACTCTTAACTTTCAAATTTCTCACTAAAAAGCCAAAATCCCTTTCTTCTATGTTCATTGCTCCAGCTCTCACTGTACCTCCTCCTCCTGCCTGGGAATTCCAACCTTATCTCAGAACCAGCCCTTGTCCAAAGTCTACTCTCCCAGCCTTATCTATGATCCTCTCTAATACCCTCCTCCCAGAGAAGCAAAGGAGAATTTGGAAACAGGCCTTGTCCCCATGCCTTCACCCTCCAGCCCTCATCCTACAACTAGTCTTTGCCCCTCCCCTTCCTGTTCCAATTTTACCATAAGAATAGCGGAAAGTGGGGATTCCATCCTTCTGAGCTCCCAGTTTACTGCAAAACAAATTAGGTATCCCACTCTTTTGATGGCTCTTTCGTTTTATCATGAGCAAGCCAGACGGGATTATCAGGTCTTGATGGATTTTGTCCCCGCCTGAACTGAAGGTCGAGCTGACCTTGCCAGGTCTCCTCAATTCCTACAAACTTGATTTCCTGGTCCCATTAGTGAGCATTTCCTGGACTGGCCCTTCAAACCAGCTGGCTCACTGGATTAATTATTATTTCCAGACATATCTCCCTTTCCCTAATTGCCCCTTACTCTGGTCACCTATCAGATTATCCTCCTTAGGAATCTCTGAAGAGGTGCCCATCTGCTCTGGTGGATGCCCTCTCCCATCAAACCTAACATAATGGTGAGCAATCTCCAGTGGACTTCTTGTCCCTGGCACATTGACCCCCTAGCCCACACTCATGTTTGGGACCTGTCTGGCCGTTGTCTGAATATTTTGTTTCATAGGCAGTCCCAAGTAGCTGACTGTTGACCAGGGCATCATTGGCCTAAGGTGTTCTTTGGGTAAGAAGAAAAGTAGTCTCAAATTCAATTCAAAATCTAAAAAGATGTCTTTGGTAAATAACAATCTCATGCATGAAAATTTGGCTCAGCTGTAGCTAGATATTGGTTTTAAAGGAATTTCTCTCTTTGAATCTAGGAAGATCACTGCCTTTAAAAATATTGCTTGGTAACATGCCATACTTACCTTGCAATTTGTTTTAACAGGTTTAATAATGATGTAGCAATGGATAATCAGTACTTGATGAAACAGCAACAAGTAATCCATTCTCATTATAGCCCCTAAGGTAGATTTTGCAGTCTCTGGTTTAATGTCACTGATTTATAGCTGGAGTTTAATAAAAGGAATAGAATTCCATATGAATGTAATTTTGACCATAATTCAGATAGAGGTATGGTATATATCAGCATCTTCAGAAATCCAGGTGTTATTGCTAAATGTAAACTAGGTAAAGCAAATGAGATAAATGTGTCTAAATGTAAACTTTGGTATTCTTAGCACCTTATATTCTATGAAAAAACTACTTGAGTTTGCTAACATTTTTTCATAAATTGTCCATATGAAAATAATTCAACACTGCTTGAAAGCAACTAAGGTTAAAATTCAATGTGTTATCTTATTTAGAAAATGTTGTCTTAATTTGGAGAATTCTGAAGAATGATTTCAAAATATAAAATCAAGGAAATCAGCAGATGGAAAGCAAAAACTATTAGTCTATTTGACATAGAACTAGAATCTGATCCTCTGTTAAAGCAATGAGGTTTTTGCAATGCATATATGTTGGTAAATATTCTATTAAAAAACAGCAGCATCTTCTTTTAATCATTGTGTTTAATTGACGACTCTGTCAGTTTTCTAGCCAGCTCTAGTAAACTATTTTCTCTTCTGTACTTCTAACTCTGTTAAAATTGTGCAAATTTATGGGATATGACTTCATTCACTAGCTCTTAAATTTCAGGTGTAATTTCCAATTTTTGGAATAACCAAATAGACTACTATTAAAATAATTATTGTGTTCTCTATTGTTAAGGAACAACTGAGTTTTAAATGAGTTATGATTTGTTTGAATATATACTCATTCTAAAGCATTTGAGTAATCACTTTGTAACACTGATCAAATCTGGTCTATATTTTGTCATGATGTTAAGGGACCCTATTTCTACCAGATATTTTAAACCTTCATGGCATCCATGACAGGCATTCAAAAAAAAATCAAAGTTCCAATTTCTCTGGATTTTGATATTTCCAGTCGGGTCCCTGGAAATATCAAAGTATATATACATCTTGTAGAGATTCCAATTAATCAAGCTATTTGGATTATATTATAGGAACTGTCATGATGTGAAGTGGTGCTAAATTTTAAGTTATGATAATGTAAAAAGTTACTGACACAAATGCCCAAAAGTTAAAAAGTTTAATGATCTTGTGTTACAAGATTTGATGGTTACCTTAATGAGAAAAACCCAGAGGCCTAAAAGGGTTAAATGTTTTATAAAATCCTACAGGTACCTTCGAAAATATTGCATGGAGTAAGCAACTGCCTCTTCTTGTGGGCTAATGAGCAAATAATTTTAAAATAGCTTTTTAAAGTCTTTTGTCATCCACAGTTTGTGTTCTCCTCCAAACACTAAAAACTAGATTTGCTGCTCATAAAACTAAAACATTGTTGGTTCTATGTTTAGTTGTGCCCTCCTATAGGTTCTTATAAACTTTTTCCAGTGACTTCTATGGTATTCAGTACTTTGGGGTGGCTCTGTAAGCAAACAAAGCCAATAATGCACCACAAGTTCCAACTGAGAAAAGTATGGTTAATTGAGGTTACTAAGAGAAGAAAGTAATTCAAATCAATTGGTAATTTTAAAAACAGTCAAAAATTTTGGCCGGCACCGCGGCTCAATAGGCTAATCCTCCGCCTAGTGGCACTGGCACACCGGGTTCTAGTCCCGGTCGGTCGGGGCACCGGATTCTGTCCCAGTTGCCCCTCTTCCAGGCCAGCTCTCTGCTGTGGCCCAGGAGTGCAGTGGAGGATGGCCCAAGTGCTTGGGCCCTGCACCCCATGGGAGACCAGGAGAAGCACCTGGCTCCTGCCTTCGGATCAGCGCGGTGTGCCGGCCGCAGCGCGCCAGCCGTGGCAGCCATTGGAGGGTGAACCAATGGCAAAAGGAAGACCTTTCTCTCTCTCTCTCTCTCTCACTCACTGTCCACTCTGCCTGTAAAAAAAAAAAAAAAAAAAAAAAAGTCAAAAATTTTAAGAAGCTACTACTGAAACTGCTTTACCAGTTTGTTCTATCTTGTATGTTATGTTATACATGTATACATATTGTATGTCTACATGGGAAAATTTAAGAACTTTGTTTTAATTGGTTTATAGATGAAAGATTGCTCATAAATTTAAAGATATATTTTGGTTCACATGACCTAGATGAATCTCTGTATCATATGTTTCAAATTTATTGGTAGAAAGAAACAAAATGTTTTTACATGTTTGTGCTTGAGTTTGCTGGTCAAATGTTACACCATGTTAGATATTTAACAGATATTTCCAAATACGTGTATTCTTGTCTTAAAATTTATAGAAGGTATTGGATCTTCTGGTAAATGTTTTCATAAATTATTATTTAATGGTTAAAATTTCTTGCTATGTTTTCATTTAATATGGTTATTGTTTTTGTCAATAAGCGACCTGGGAAGCCTGACTTATTCCCTCATTTCTCTATTCTCTTCAAGGTGAGAAACTTACACTTAAAGACTCTCCAAGATATACATTTTGATCTTTAGATCTTATAAAAGAGATGGCTAAAATTTTTCTGTAATAAAGTATAGCAAAATGAGAGTTCAGATTATTATTTCATGGCTAGGCTTCCTTTGCAATGGGCACAGTAAACAGACAAAACCTCCCTTTCAGACCAAAAAAGGGAGACAAAGTTTTAAAGTGAGGGCATGGCTTTCCTCATTGGCATTGTCTACCTCACAGAAAAACCATCATCAGAACATGCCTGTTACTATAGCCTTCTAGGTTAGACCACCAAAGACTAGAGATGGGAGTTGAACACCTCCTTGATTTGCACCCTTTAAGAGGTTTCTTCTGGTCTGTTTTAACAGAAACCAGGAGGAAAAGAGAGCTAGGCATCAGAAGCAATGTAAAGATAGGTGGCAGGCCAATTAATCACCACTATGCACAGTGATCTGCCCTCAAGGAGACTCAACAGGTCAGTCCACTGAAGTGGCTTTTGATGTGGAAAGCCAGGGCTTCAGCAAAAGTCAGCTTATGAAGAGCCCTGACAGCTCTGCCAGCCAAGAGTTGGATCACTGGAAACAGAACTGCCCTGGAGTTGAAGGACTTCAGCCACATATCTTGTTAGCTGTGTAACCTGAAAAGCCCTTCACTCAGCCCAGCTTCCAAAGTAACCACGATTGCTGAGGGGATAGTCAAGTAGGGTCAGCAATATTGCAGTCAGAACTATAAATTTCCTGTTAGAGATGCCACCTGTCTTTACCTGGCCAGCTCCCCTCCCGGGCCAGCTAGGTAGTGGAAGTCAACAGGGTGCCTTTCCAAGGAGTTTTACATCTCTCTTAGGATATACCCCATGTGAAGAAATATACAGGTCTGGGCCTCATAGCTGGCAAGGCCTTAAAGCCCACCTAATTATTATCAAGCCCCTTCTGTCAATTTCTATTTACCTCTCAATCAGAAAACTTATCCGTGGTTTAGACAGCATCTTTCTTAGGTCCTCCAATAATGACTCTGTCTTTTGTTCTAGACCTTGTCTAGCCCTCTTGGGGCCTCATTCCTTTGTAATCATAGCCTCTATTCTGACATCAATGTCTCTACTCCTGACCTGTGTATTGATGGTCCTCTTCACCACTTAATGTTGTATGATTGTTCAGAATTTCTCTACAGACAAACCCCTCTACCAAAAGATGAGAGACCTTTCTCTCAGTCTTGGCTGGGATCAGCTTCGCAGCCTCTCTCTCCTCAGTAGTGATCTCAGGAGCAGCTTTGGGCCACAATGTTATCTGGACCAACTGACTTCAAAACAACTCCAAATTACAAGAAGAGGTCACTAGGTCCACTGAGTCCTCAGCTGATGCCATCTGTGCTCCTTGTATTTTGAAAACCAGGAAAAGTAAACCAGTATTAGCTACTGTTGCTATCCTAGTCTGTGTCTCTGTTACCTCCTTACCCTCATAAAATCATCATGCATGAAGAAAGGGGAGGAGGATGAGAAGTTTTGAAATTGGTAAGGTAACAATTCTTCATCTTTTTCCTATTAATAGAATTCCAAGGCTAAGTCTGAATTGCAGTTATTTGACCAGAAAAGTAAAAAGCATGGCCATACATGTGCTCCAAGCCTCTCTAATAATGAAACAAAAAAGGAGAAACAACTCCTTTATTTTATACTTGAAAACAATAACTTTGATCATGCACAACACAATAAAGAGTTGGAAAAACAAAACACACACACATACATTCATACACAGAGAGATCCATATAGCAAACTGCCAGAAAATGTAAATGCAAAAGCTATTTTCCCACATAAATCATAAATATCAGTTGGTTCATATAAAATAAGACACTTTAGTGGCTGCAAGGCTGTCTGATCAAACTCCAGGGTTTGATGAGTACTTTTGCTTCTGCCTACAGCAACAGGAAAGAGGTACAAAGTGTAATTTCAAAACTTTCAAACCAGACAGGGTCACTGGGAGGATACTGTCCAAGAAAGTCATCATAATCCTAAATTATAAAAGTAAATATGAACATGCCTGAATGCCAATACCTGCTTACTATTATCTCTTGCCAAGTTTGTTCTGACAAAACTAATTAAAGGAAAAGTGACATTTTCCATATTCATCTCATTGATAAAAATATCAACCACATGCCTAGCTTGAGAGCAGACAGGAGAATGGCAGCACTGAACACATCATGAGAAGATGTCAGGTAGAGACCCAAACTGTTACTTAATATTGTTGCCCCTTTTCAGATGTGAAGATATGAATCCAAGAGCAGCAGGATTTCGAGAACAGCCCATCTGTACAACAGTCAATCAAGATAGAATAGTCCTTTGATTTATTTGCTTGATTTTGACAAGATATTTTACATGGATCAAAGTTATTGAAATCCTAAACTCTCACAAGCTTAAAATTGCCAAATAGTTGTTAGCTCTCCTAGGGAAGGATACCAAAATTGAAAAGGACTTGGAAATTTCCTGTCAACTACAGGAATCACAAGAAGCATGAATGTGGGGTTACATAAGGTGCATCCCCTTTGCACAAACAAGATAGACAGTACAAGAAGGGAAGTCAGCCGGCCAGTCAGGAGGAAGTCTGGAATTCATGGATCGCGTATATTAGCAGTTGTTTGCATGTCCCCCGGAACACGCTCCAGGGGGGGACAAATGTCAAAAGTTTGGACACTGACACGAATCACCAAGGAAAAATCATGAATTAAGCATAATCATAGCAAGATTTTGAGCAGATATAAGATAATTGCTGAATTTGCTGATTTATCTGCTCCAGGCATTAAACCTTAAGTGTGCCAACAGTTAGAACATTCAAATCATGAACCATAAAATTTCACAATTAATTTTAGCAACAAATCAAAATTTTAATACTTGAAGAGAATAAGAAGGAATATATTTTAAGGGAGGGGAAGAGCAAAAAGAACAAACATTTAAAGACTTTTTTCCCTTCATCACATATAACATAAATTGAAGACCATACCAGAAAGCTTTCCCTGAAGTACAGCTACCAAACCACACTGCAGTTTCGGTTCTTTACTTTCTAGCACTGTGTTCTTTGATACAACTGTATTATAAAGCCATTTATAATAGTGGAACAGTAGTTCAATAGTTGAGTCCTTCTTGTGTTCCAAGAAGATGTCAAGAGACAGAGCAATAAATGAGACATTGTCCTTGCCACTCTACCAAATACTCTTTGTAAAGAGGCCATACAGTGTCTGAGAGGAGTCTCCAGTAATTATTTTCAGTATTTATTTGGTGTCTGTGTCCATGTGCCTCCAGAATACATTGGACACAAAGCACCATCAGTCTTCTTGGCTCATGTATTTGTTTTCTACTGCTGCCATAACAAATAAACACAAATTCAGTGACTTAAAACACCCACCCAGAAGTCCTGAGAGTCAGAAGTCTGGGCACAGTTTCCCTTAGCTGGGCTCTCAATTTGGCAATCACAGGGCAGAAATCAGGATGTTGTCTGCAATGGGCTCTTATCTGGAGGTTCTGGGGAACATTCCAATTTCAAGTGGAATTGCATGCCTGCAATTGTAGGCCTAAGATCTCCATTTCCTTGACATAGCCCCTTCACCTTCAAGCCAATAGCAGTGCCTTAAATCTCTGACTTCCCCTCTTGTTACCAGCCAAGAAAGATCTTTGCTTTCCAGGGTTTTTGGGATTATGTGAGGCATTCTCAGACAACCCAGGATAATATCTCTATTTTGAAATTAGCTGGTTATTGACCAAAATTACACCTGCAAGCCTCTTACATATTCACAGGAGTAAGATCAGAGGCCTTAATTTCTGCCCCCACACCTCATGTGATTACCAGTGATATAAAACTACTCCAAAGTAGTTTAAGCCAAAAGGGAATGAAAAGGGAACTTGTTGGCTCAGTGAGACATGGAGGAATCAGGGAGCCTTCGTCATAGGTGGAGTCATGCCTGAAGACATCATCAGATCTTATAGTTTGCACATGAAAGCTAATCAAAATGAAATCCTTCTTGTCAGACTCAGACAAGATTTTTCTGGGAAATTATAAAGGAGGAGAGTCCATACCTGT
Organism: Oryctolagus cuniculus; assembly: GCF_964237555.1. NCBI lineage: Eukaryota > Metazoa > Chordata > Mammalia > Lagomorpha > Leporidae > Oryctolagus > Oryctolagus cuniculus. The sequence goes on from NC_091435.1 coordinate 54,019,335, forward strand.
TTGTCTGAAATAAAGACTTTCTCTAGGAGTTTCCAAAAGCCCAAAAAGGTTTCTTCTCATCTACACATACTCCGTGCTTTGCACACTTTGCCTTATGCACAAGTTCCCTAACCAAGTTTATTTTTAACATTCATATTTTTCTTCTCTATTTATATAAAGGGAACAAATTTCGTGTGCCTTGTATATACAGTTTTAAGAGTAATGATACATCGCACCCTAACTACCCTCCCCCACTTCCATCCTCCATCCTTTCTCCTTTCTTATTTTTCTCTAAAGTTTTACAAAAACTTACTTTTGATTTGCTTTATAACAAGCTTAACCCTGCACTAAATAAAGAATTCAACAAGCAGTAAGTAGAAAAACCACTGTTCCTCAAGAGTATGGACAAGGGCTATAAACAATAATCAAATTTCAAAATGTCAATTTCACTCATATACATTACCTTTTTTGTACTCTAAAGATTAGCTACCATAAGTCAGGGAAAACATGTGATATTTATCTTTCAGAGACAGGCTTATTTCACTAAACATAATGGTTTCCAATTGCTTCTATTTTGTTGTGAAAGACAATATTTCATTCTTGCTTATGGCTGACTAATATTCCATCATGTTTACATGCCACAACTTCTTTTTCCAGTCATCAGTTGATTGACATCTGGGTTGATTCCATATCTTAGCTATTGTGAATTGAGCCACTATAAACACGGGGGTATAGATAACTCTTTCATATGCTGATTTCCTTTCCTTTGGGTAAAGATGGCACTGATTTAGATGAGATAATGTCAATAGAATATCTGCCCAACAAGGGCGCCTCCACCAATGAACTGATGCCAACTCCTGCCTCTGGTCTCCAAGACAAAGGAATGATATATCCAAGCAGCTTAGATACATTTCTCATTCTGGCCTTTGAAAACTTCCCCTTGCCTGGACCTCCTTAAATATATTCATAGGTTTCCACAGCAAATGTATTCCCCCTGCAGTTATTTATTCACAAATAAATATTATTCTTTGCAAAGTCTCTCTTTGTGATTGTTATTGAAATTCACCTATCTCTCTCTTCAGCTTCTCAGCTCTGCTCCCTTCTCTGTGTGGTTTCATTCTTTCCTACTACAGACTGATTTCCTTCTATTCCAATTTGGGATATCCTCAGATTAACAACCCACAAAGAAAAGAAGCCTCTGTATTTCAACGTCCAATCAGAGCCCCGACCTTCATCCCCAGCCAGAACTTTGAATTTGAGTAGAGTGTTCTGGTAATGGGAAGATACCTGGTGATCATTCTTTCCAACATCCTGTAACTAATTCCTGATAATGAGACCCACTATAACCCCCCCATAACATCTGGGTTTTGATCTTTTCTGAGCCTCCTCTTCTTGCCCTCATTTAGCAGATACTGTGCTGCCTCTCCCATATTCCTTTTAATATCTAGTGCACAGATCACCCAGATGCTGAGTGTGCTGTACCTATCAGCTTATAGTTGCAACTTTCCCCAGAATGTTCCCCTGGTTGACCTTGGGTACCTTACCAAATGATGTCTAAGATGTTTCACTATCTCTTAACCCATGACAATCAATGATTAACTGATAGGGAGCTACAAGAGCCTTTATCTTAAGACACATACCTCCAAGCCAAAGGTAGTTTACCTGAAATCATAGCTCAGCTAGTTCCCCCTTATACTGCTTCTCTTGCTTCCTTACAAGCTTTCCTGAAGATAAAACTCACAATAAACCATGAACCTCAAACCCTACCTCTGGCTCTGCTTCCAAGAACCGACCTAAGATACTTCCTGAAAACTCTGTTCACTAATGTCCCACCCAAAGTCCCATTTTTGTTCAACTCAGTCAGAGTCCATTTCTGCTGCCTATAACCAAAGAACTCCCAACCAATACCCTAAAAAAAAAAAAAAAAAAAAAAAAAAAAGGGAGGTTGTCCCATGGTTACAATCCCATTAGGGCAACAAAGAGTAGAGAAGGTTGTGTTGGGAAATGTGTAGGGAAAAACATATAGCCATGGCTATCTGCTGTGTTTGAGAGTGAACTCTTTGACTTGTTTGTATTACTCAAGTGAGCCAAAGGCGCATGCTAGTTGCACTTATTTCTTACAAAGCATGTAGAACAAGGCCTGGTACAAAGCAGATGCTCAAAAAATATGAATGGATTGATTGCAGAGAGGTAAAGTGCCCAAAGTGATTGGCATCTATCAAAAAACACCACAGACAAATTAAAAAGGATTAAAGTGTTTTTCTTACATGGATCATGTTAATCATAACTCACTTTTATATAGTAAATTATAGTTTACAAAGCACATCCACATTTATCACTTCATTCACTTGCAGCAATCAAGCCAGATGAGTTCTAACAGCCCCATTTTACTGATGAGTTTCATAGAAGTAAATCCTGTCCACAGATAGCACACTTACTAAGTGTTGAATAAAAACATGTGATCTACATCCTTTTTTCCTTCTACTAAAAAATATGATCTCCCTGGCAGAGGGCATTACTCTCCACCTACCCCACCCCTACCTTGGCATTAAGTTTATCCAGAAACCACTTTGTGCTCAGAGTTCTTGGCATCTGAGATTAAAGAGAGAGAGAATAGACTTTGGTGATCAGAAAATGTATGCTCTGTAGCCTTCCAGTTCTTTCAAAAAGGAGATTAATAATTTATGGAGTATAGCTACAGGAGGTGCTTAAATGACCCATGAAAGACAGCAGGGCATGGAGCAGGCCAGGGGTACATAAAGAAGAAAGTCCCATTCCTAGCCCTGAGAGTTAAGCTTTCTTGTTAATCTCTTCTAATTCCTGACATATATTGTTTCAGCTGCTGAGCACCTTGAGTTTCTTTCCCCAGAACAAAGTAATGCCAATTCAATCTCTCTTCAATTATGGAGTTTCACTCACATACTTCAAATACAATTAATCAGGGCAATATGTGGCCACTTCCGAACCAGGTGCCAAAACTTCTCTTTTAACCATTAGAAAAACATCTCCCACCCAAGGAGAGAGGCTTTCTTGCTACTTCCCAATGCCAAAAAGCTGCGAGTGAGAACAGGTCATCTGTCTTGAGTATAGGTATCATCTGAGCCCATGTCTGGTCTTTAAGGTCTAAGAAAATGCGGAATCTCATCTGAGTAGCTCTTAAAAAATCTCCTGCAAATGTGTCTGAAATTTTCTGCTGGCTAGAGCTTTCATATTCACACTGATAGTGTCTGATTTTCCGTTCTTTCCTTTAACAATGTTTTTCTACCTGAGGCCATCAATTTCAACTGTTTTGCTCTGGAGGTAGTAGACCAGATGGGAAAACAGGAAAATTTTATGTGGAAATCACATTTTCCCTGCCTGCCAATCACTTCCCAGGGCTCAACTAAAGTCATCGTGATTTTAAGTGGCAATGTCCTCAGTTTTAGACGGAAGATTCTTCCAGGTAGAAGACAACAATCGCCAAAGACAAAAACATTTGCCCTGATATATTTGTCTTTTGCCCAAGAATTTTAAAGCACCTTTCCAAGAATAACAACAACAAAAACATGAAATCTCCCTCCAAAAACAATGTTTGTTGGCCAGAATTATTAAAGCCAAAATCTCCTCAGTCACACATTTGTCTATGTTCTGATTCAAGGGTGAAAGAAGACACTGAACTAGAGGTTCACTAGTCTAGAGTACGGTTTCTTTTCTACACTCCCTCCTACCCCATAGATATTAGCATGGCTATTTTCAAATAATGTTTCTTTTAAAGAGCTTGTAAGTTTCATTAATCAAACCAAATCAGGACCACATCACTTCCCTTTTTTCTTTCATGTTCCCTATTTAAAAAGCCATATTTCTAGGGGCTTGCACAGTGATGTGGAAAGTTAAGCCTTCACCTGCAGTGCCAGCATCCCATATGGGCACCAGTTCAAGTCCCAGCTGCTCTACTTCCAATCCAGTCCCCTGCTAATGTGCTTGGGAAAGCAGCAGAAGATGGCCCAAGTACTTGGACCCGTGCACCCATGTGGGAGACCCAGAAGAAGCTCCTGGCTCCTGCCTGGCCCAGCCCTGTTTGGTATAGCCATTTGGGGTGTGAAACAGCAGATGGAACACCTCTGTGTGTGTGTGTGTGTCTGTTTCTTTCTCTCTCTCTCTGCCCTTCAAATAAATAAATAAATCTTTCTTAAAAAGTCATATTTTTAACATCCAATCTCAGCTAACAGAGTGCAAGATTAAGAAAAGGGCATCCCAATAGGAAAGTGAAGGCATATTCAAAGTGAGATAATTCAGAGAAAATGTATATTTCTGAGAGATGATTCACAAATGGCTGGATTTAGGAAAACTACAAAAGCTAGTGCCATAACCTAGAGACAGTGACAGCTGAAGTTTTGCCACCACTGGGCCCTGGAAGAGACAGAGGAGGAAGCAACAAACAGAATCTAGAACAAGAGAGTGTTAGAAGGAGCCTGTTATCTTGTGCAGAATTGTGACTTGTGATAGAGAGATACAGCCAGTTCTCACAGAGAAGAGTAAAGAAGCTGCTTCACTGACATCACTGTCTTTCTCTCCCACAGATTCCTGCAAGGCTTGCCCACTGGCCAAGTCCAAAAGGAAGCTTGAGAATTTAGAAAGCTCTGTTGATACAGTCTGTACAGGTCAGCCTTCAGGAACAATAACTTTGGTGGGCTCTTGGAAACCTTGGAAATGCTAATAACAAAACCATGTATGGCATTCCTGGTATGTACCAAGCACTAGTCCTTTATTTCTTTAATACCTCTACCACTCTCTGGCAAATGCTTTCTCTCTCTTATAGACATGGAAGCTGAAGCTCAAAGACTTTCAATAATTGGCTCAACATGATCACAGCAGATTATAAGTGCTACATTCTGTTTTAAAACTCCATTGTGTCTTCCACCAAAGCTAGTGTGTTCACAATATACATAGAAAGTGTCTATGGTTGTACCTAGTACATAATTAGATTCAGTAACTGATACCTGGGCAGGTGATATCATTAATGAAGATAAGAAATGAGCTGCCTCTTACTAGCCAATCACTCTGTGCTAAACCATTTATCTACATTACCACAGTTAAGTTTCACAGCCACCAATAGATATTTCCAAGAAGGAAAACTTATCTTGTTTTTGGACAGATGCACAAACACTGACCAAGGAATATGCGGTAGCCATGAGAGCAGAGCTCTTGAATCTCCCTCTTCAGGGAATATAATTGACCAACAGTCCCAGGACCTGCAGTGTAAGACCGTATCGATGCCTTTGCTCAGCCGTCACACTTTCCACCAGCTACTCCCAGCCAGTGACCAAGTGCAAGATGTACAGAAAGTCAGGCCTTTTCCTGGGAGATGTGGGATTCCTTTGACAGACCACTTTAATCCAACAACTCCCCAGTGGCTGGCCAAATTATTCTTAGAACTGCCCGTCAGTACAAGATGTCTCCACCCAAGCTTCCTTCCTTCCTTATCTCCTCATGGACTGCCAGACCTGCATTACAGTCAGATTTCTTTTTCAGACTTTCCCAAGTCCTTCCTCATTTTCTCTCACAGGCATCTCCCCTAACAATTTCCTGAAAGTTAAATCTGTCTAGTGTTCTCTTCATGGCACACCTGCTTCTTGGTAGACCCCACTAACACAGACCACAGAAGTGTCACTGCATAAATTGTAATCTTAAGTGTAGTATTACTAACAATTATTGAGTATCTGGTATTTACTGAGTTCCTATAAAAGCATCTTTTTAAAAAAGATTTCAATCAAGCATGTATCCTCAAGTGACTTACAATCTAGCAACACATTTTCTATGTACAAAAACATTAGCTGGTTACCTGATATGTCAGAAGGATAAGCCGCATGGAAGGTCAGACTCTCCTTTTGTGTTTTAGGCGATCACCAGTGGGAATTCCATGCATGTTCCTTGGCAATGTGTTTCTTTGAAAATTTAGTCCTAAATCCAATATCAAACTGTGGTTTTTTTGAATCCTAAGTGGAAATGTCTTGGCAGGAAGAAAAAAATTAACCAGCTGTCTTTGTCCAACTGTTTAAAATACGTATTTTCCAAGCATCCCATACTTTCCACTGTTGTGGTTTTTTGTTTTGTTTTGTTTTGTTTTGTTTTGAGCAAAGACCCTACTCCTTCCCACAAAATATCCTGGCACTCAGGAAGTTTCCCCTGCTTTGAGGCAGATGAAGGTGGCAAAAACTCACTGATCTGAAACATCCTTTTTATTTATAGTATAGACTACCAAGTACACACCCCCAAAGAAAAAACTTGTTGATATTTTCTTTTAAAAAAAAATCTAAAGATTTATTTATTTATTTGAAATGCAGTGGCAGAGAGAGAAATCTTCCATTTGCTGGTTCACTCCCCAATGGCTGCAAGAGCCAGGGCTGGTCCAAGCTGAAGCCAAGAGTCAGGAACTCCATCCAGATCTTCCATGTGGGTGGCAGGGGTCTAAGACCTCAGGTCATCCTCCACTCCCTTTATAGGTGCATGAGCAGGAAGCCGGATTGTAAGCAAAGTAGCTGGAATTCAAACCAGCACTCCTAGGTAGAATACTGGTGTCTCGAGCTGTGGCTTAACCCACTATGCCACAATGCTGGCCCCTATTTCAAAAATTTTACTTGGTTATTTTCACTTACTTGAAAGTCAGACGGAGACAGATAGATGGAGAGAGATCTCCCATCTTCTGGGTTGCTATCCAAATGACTGCAAGTACTGGGGCTGGGTCAGGCCAAAACCAGGAGCCTAGAACTCAGTTCAGGCTTCCCACATTGGAAGCAGTGCACATTAGCAGAAAGCTACAATTGGAAGCAAAGGCAGGACTGTGGACATCCCAAGTGGTATGTCAACTGCCGCACCAAACACATACTCCTCTGGAAGTTTCTCATTCAAACATCAGGCAAGCTCTCTTTTCTTTCCTCATAATGAATTTTGGAGTGCTTTTAACATACTCAAAGATATGTTTTCAGTACTGAAACATATCTTGTGGACAAGTTAAAGAATTAAGAAAAGAAAGACAACTCCAATTCTGTATCATTTTCTTGCTTGAGGGCAGTTTTGGGTGTTCTGTTTAAAAAAAACCCATACACCTTTTTAATATGCCTGCAATTTAGATCAACTAACTAATCACTCTGGAGATACAATAGAAGTATAGTGATAGATCACTTTAGCAATGTCTACTTATGCTAAGTCACTTAACTGAACGGATCAGTGGTTGCTCACCTTTAGTGTGTCACTGGAAAAAAGAGGAAAACTTGTCAAATCATTACCTGAAGGCAAGAGGCAACCTGAAGAACTTTAACATGTCTTTCCAACTGGCAGGGTGTCCCTGCTTGCACTGAAGACAGTCTGAAAATTTTTTTTTTTTTTGGTAAAGTGTAATTTTATTTGGAGCAGGAGAATTTTCCTTACATAGAGTTAACATTTTTAAACACCTTAAGACAAACTATTCAAAAAGCATTGATTTCTGAAGTCTTAAGTGGTTTTCTGTTCTATCTTCTCATTATTATGAATATTTGCTCTATAAATGAAAATATTCTGTTACTCCATTGTACTCAAATCTGGTGACTCAACTGCTATCTGTTCTGAGATATCTGAGATCAGAAGAGTTTTTCAGGTCATTTTCAATTCACATTAGCATAATGTCTATAAGAAACCAATAATACCGATAATACCTCCAGTTTGTCTTTTTAAATGGTTCCCATGAGAAAATCTTTACAATAAATACATAAAAGTACAGTACATTTGGTTGCAAATTGTAAAAATAACTCTAAAAATTAACCACATATATTAAACAAACAGGTTGCTACAATATGCTTAAAATGATATAAAATTAGTATGTAAAACATTTTCTTAAAAACATATTGCTTTTGGTCATATGTTCAGCTGAGATGACAGCCTGCATTCTTTTTTGTTCCTGTCCTAAATGGCACACACAAAAAAATGGCTTAATGGTAGGGAGAAGCTACTTCATGAGAAAAACCTGATGCCCATGAACTCAAAGTACCTGTAGTTATGTCAAAAAAAGACAGTCTGAAAAATTTAAGCAAGACAAGAATCAAAAAAGTCTCTGTGGTCCGGCGCTGTGGCTCACTTGGTTAATCGTCCTCCTGCAGTGCCAGCATCCTATATGGGCACCGGGTTCTAGTCCCAGTTGCTCCTCTTCCAGTCCAGCTCTCTGCTGTGGCCCGGGGAGGACAGTGGAGAAAGGCCCAAGTGCTTGGGCCCTGCACCTGCAAGGGAGACCAGGAGGAAGCACCTGGTTCCTGACTTCAGATCAGTGTAGCACTGGCCATGGCGGCCATTTTGGGGATGAACCAACGGAAGCAAGACCTTTCTTTCTGTCTCTCTCTTACTATCTATCTGTCAAATAAATTAAAAAAAAAAAAAGTCTCTGCTTTTAGAGGGGTCCTGAAATCATGTAGCCAGATGTTTTCCGTGATTATACTTGTAGCATCTAGCTGATTCCCACCACAACATGAATTCTCACAAGAATTCCATGAAGTATCAGTTCCAAACTGTATCTCCTCTCTATCACCACAAGTGATATCGTGTAACACTTGACCCATCAGAAGCCTCCATCAGCTGCCTGGACACAATTCTCACTGGACATCATTCAGCACACGGGGTCAGCTGAGAGGCAGCATCCTCTTTACCTTACATTCCAGACACCCCAGATAATTAACCTTACTTGAAAATAATACTCGACAAAGTAGAAGGGAAGTAAAAAGGTGTCAAATTCACGGATCAAATGAGCCCGTGGTCTGTATCTTTGTAAAGTTGCCACAGTCTTGGTGTGGGATTCAGTTCCACTTGTGTCCAATGTGCTATCCTTGGCTTGTTTGAGGGTTAAAATCAGCAAGTGCCCCCTTCGTCCCTAATGCGCCCCATGCACCAAAGTGCACAGCAGTTTGCACTTCGTAGATGTTCAGGATGTAATTAATGAAAACTGGATGCCCCACAAAAATAAACCAGTTGCTTTTACCTTCATGTGTATTTTAACTTTCTAGACAATGGATTGATGACCAAATTGTTAGAGGAAGATTGCAAAAATTCATAAAGATCTTTTCTATAAACTGAATGTGCATGTGTGTGTGTGAACTGAACAATATTTGTCTCTAAATTTCTGAGACCAAGGAGCAGGCATTTGGTACAGCAGTCAGGACTCCAAGTGGAACACAACACACACATCCCATTTCAGAGTGCCTGGGTTTGCATCCCAACTCTTCCTCCAGTTTCAGCTTCATGTTGATGTGCACCCTGGGAGGCAGCAAATGATGGCTCATGTGGTTGGGTTCCTGCCACACATGGGGGAGACACAGATTGAGTTCTAAACACCTGGCATTAACTTGACTCAGACCTGGTTTTGGTGGAAATTAAATAAATAGTTTAAAAAAAATACTTTTGGAACCAAAGGTATTTCTGCAACCACAGAACAGTTAACTGGTCACTTTTGCTCTGAGACCATGTAGAGTCCTTGTTTCTTTTTTAAAATTTTATTTATTTTCAATTTACTTGAGATTTTGGGATGGAGAGCTAGATGGAGATCTTCTACCTGCTGGTTCAATCTCCAAATACACACAAGTACTTGCACCATCACCTGGTGCCTCCTAGGCTGCGCATTAGCAGGAATCTAGATGAGAAGCAGAGCAGCCAGGATTCAAACCAGGCACCCAAAATGCAATGTGGGTGCCCAAAACAGTGAATTCAACCACTGAGCCAGATGCCTGCCCACCCCCTCCTTTTTATATTTTGTTCTTTGTCATGGCTCACTTTCCTTCATTAAGCCCTTCTAGGAAATCGCCCTCTAAGATTAGGCCTGAAACCTATGAATGCCCCTGTTTTTTGTTAGACAGACAACTGGAAGAAAAATGCTAATATACCAGGAGGGGTAGGTAGAGATGAGATTCCTCTGAGGAATAATGGATCTTCAAAAGGCATCTTGGCCGGCGCCGCGGCTCAATAGGCTAATCCTCCGCCTAGCGGCGCCGGCACACCGGGTTCTAGTCCCGGTCGGGGCGCCGGATTCTGTCCCGGTTGCCCCTCTTCCAGGCCAGCCCTCTGCTGTGGCCAGGGAGTGCAGTGGAGGATGGCCCAGGTGCTTGGGCCCTGCACCCCATGGGAGACCAGGAAAAGCACCTGGCTCCTGGCTCCTGCCATCGGATCAGCGCGGTGCGCCGGCCGCAGCGCGCCGGCCGCGGCGGCCATTGGAGGGTGAACCAACGGCAAAGGAAGACCTTTCTCTCTGTCTCTCTCTCTCACTGTCCACTCTGCCTGTCAAAAAAAAAAAAAAAAAAGGCATCCTCCAAGATTATGTGGGAGGCATTCCTAAAGATTTGTTTATTTGTTATTTATTTATTTGGAAAGCAGAGCAAAAGAGAGAGGGGGGAAAAACAAAGAGAGAATGAGAAAGACCTTCCATTTACTACCTGATTACACAAATGGCCACAGTGGCCAGGTTTAGGCCAAGCCACAGCCAGGAATCAGAATCACCTTGTCTTCCACATGGCTGGCAGGAGCCTAAGAACTTGGACCATCTTCTGCTTCCCAGGTACATTAGCAAGGAGCTAGATGGGAAGTAGAGCAGGCAGGACTTGAATTGGCACTCCAATATGGAACAACAGTGTCACTTAACCCACTGTACTACAACACTGACCTTTTATTTGAAGATTTATTTTTTTGTTGTTTATTCAAAGTTCAGAGTGACTGAGAGAGACGGAAGTGGAAGGCATTTCAAGGTGTGAAATTCAGAATTGCCATAGGAAGAAGTCAAGAGGATATTAGGAAGGCTAAAGAATTGGATAATTAATGCAGCATTGATAAAGATTTAAGAAGCTACCTGGGAAGCAATTCTTACTCCACATGTAGCATATACCAGTTCACCTGTTTGCTTACATGCCCAGAATATTTAGAGAGGAGTTTAAAATGAGAGGCAGGGCAAGAAAATGGAAGGCAAAGAAAATTTGTCATAGCCAATTGCTCTTCTCTTCTTGTGTATTCCCTTGACTAAGCAAAGCCCTAGGAGGGAGGGAGAGAGGGAGAGGGAGAAAGGGAATATCATTATGCTCTTAGAATTGTACCTATGAACTATATTGAATCTGTTAAAGACTAATTAACACTTTTTTAACATCCTAAAAAATAAGTACAACAGTGGCCATTTTCACCTAAGAATAATTGCGCATTTGTTCTTTCTCTGCTACATTTGCTGTTACTGATGACCTGGAGTATTGAAAGATTTTCCGATCCCTCAGACAAAACATAAGTGACCACATAAGTAATTAGCAGTAAGAAAAATTTTTGTATGGAAATATTTCTGCAGTTGAGATAGTCCGGAGCACTTCAATCTGCTTATTAAGCACAACCCAAGAAAGAAGTGGCTTCCATAATGTGGAGATTTACTCCCTGCCTCACCTTGCTGATAACTTCTGGAGTCAGCACTAGGTTCAACATCTCAAAAACTGTAATCAAACCCCAGTTACCACTTACTACTTTGTAACTTTGGGCAAATTTTTTGGTTTCCTTAGGCCTATATTCTCCCACCTATGAAACTCGAATATTTTTACCTCGCTTACTTAGACAAAAGGGTTTTTGTGAAGCACAAAAATGGAAATAGACATGAAAACATTTTATATAAAACAACATGCAAAACATTATGTTGAATGGATGAGCCTTCGGAGGGGGTTTTTCGATGATTTGTCCCTAAGTTCCACCAACCACACAACAGTTGGCTGATCCTGACCTGTCCATCATTCAGTTCCTTTGTCTAAATCCAGCAGTAGGTGGAGCATGAATGGATTTAAATCAAAACAAATCCATGTTCACCTGGTTCCTTACAGATCTCCTGGTAATCAGCATTCGAGAGTTCATTTTAAGCTAAAAATGGAGAAATTAAAATTGCATTGTTTTAGGTTCCTAACTATAGAAAATCTCTGTTTCATGTATACTATTAAATTATATTTGGAGAGCCCACATTAAATGATATAATAAAGGTTTATGTATTTCACGAGAATGTACATAAATATTAATGTTCTTTACCCAAGTTCTTTAAAAAGCTGTTGTGAAAAGTATTCCTTTGCTCCTTGAATTTCAGTAAAGATGTTTTATTCTTCCTACTAAATCATTTCAAATTATATTCTGTGCCAGTGGTGTACATTTTATACCCTGTCAATCAATAGTTACACTTCAATGGCATGCACCCAGATTCTCATTTTTACATAAATGGTTTTAAAACACATTCTCTATATTACAACCTAATCTCACCCTGGCCCAGCAAAATATACATGATTCAGTATAAAGCAAATAATGTTATGATGAGAAAAAGTTACCAAGAATCAAAATGGTGTTATAAAGACTTACTATAAAATCCATATGCTCACTCTGAACACTGTCCAAATAAGCACTAGAAACTGACAGTTTAATGTAGTACTGAAAGGGTCAGATCAAGAAGCAGGAAGACTCATGAAACAGAAGCATATGCAAAAGAAATAGCCAAAAGAATATCATGACTCCTGCAAAGAATTCTATATACCATGAGGCCCAAGTTTCTAGCCATAAATTTAATATACTCCTGTTCATATCAGAGGCAAAGTATCCTTATTAGAAACACCAGAAGAATGTGGTAATATAGGTATTGTGTGTTGCACCATGCCAATTTAATGGAAATTTTAGCCACAAAATACCTTCTTCAGAATTAATAAATGTGAATACTCAGATTTTAAATATGCTCACATACCAAGATGTTACATGTCCATCTGCCACTTAATTCAGTTAGTCTAAGGAGACTTCTGTAAGTGCATGATATGTTTTCTATAGTCTGCTGCTGGCTTTTTTAAAAATAATGCTTCAGGCATGAATATTGATTTGTGCTCATATATTCCCTTGGTATGTTTTCTGGGGGAACTTCTTAAATAATTTTTTGCTAAATTAAGTGTAACTTTAAATGTACATTCTTTTCAAAGGGGCCTTGAAGGATTTGCCAAGGAAGGCCTTAAAATAATTTAAAGTCATGGCTTATAACAACACCATCCCTATATTGTACCACATTCTTATATTCCTGATGGAGAAATTGAGGCAGAATGGGAGAACTTGGATTCAGGATACCCTGTGATTGAATCCAAAAACAAGGCTCATATTTCCAAATTCATTTTCCTATAATAGTTTTCTGGAGCTGCCTTGGAAGACCTTGCTCTAGGCATGATCAAAATTCTGACAAACAACTAATACATTTTAAAAACAAGAATTTGACACTGGAACTCCCTGTAATTGGCTTCAGTAAAATGAAAAACCAACAGGACCAAATAACTGGCTGGGGCTACATGACAATTCTAACAGTAAAACTCTGAAATGCAAACATTCAACTGCTCAGCAGGAAGAAACACTCACACACACACACACACACACACACTTCAACATGTCTCTCAACTCAATACAAATCCAAAAAACATGCAATAACAAAGTCACAAGATGCTTCCAAACTGGCCTGGACAAAGCAAATTACTATGCTGCAGCATAAAATAGTTGAAGAGACCCTTTTCTCTCAACTGGGCAAAGAACCCCAGGTAACACATACTTCTCTTCTAGTTTTCCCACCAGGAGTGGAGCTACCTGACTCCATCAGAAACAGAGCTGCTGTTCATACATGGAATCCAGTGGCTAGCTGCAGCCAATCTCCAAGCTCTCTCTAAATGAGAATGAGGGGCGAGCATTTGGCATAATAGTTAAGACCCCTCTTGGGATGCCCAAATCCTTCACCACAGTGCCTGGATTCAAGTCCAGGCCCCACTCATGTTGATCCCAACTTCTTGTTAGTGTGCAGCCTGGGAGGCAGCAAGTGATGGCTCCAATAACTGCATCCCTTCTACCAACATGGGAAGCTTAGATTGAGTTCCCCACTGGGCTTCAGCCTGGCCCAGTCCTGGCTGTTGTGGGCGTTTGAGGAATGTACTAGAGGATAGGCGATCTCTGTCTGTGTCTGTCTGTCTCTTTCATCTCTCTCTCTCTCGCTCTCTCTCCCACTTTCCCTGCCTCCCTCCCTGTGTGTGTGTGTGTGTGTGTCTTCCTGCTTTTCAAATCAGTAAAATAATACATTTAAAGTTTTAAGAAAATAAACCACAAGAATAAAAGTGAGTGATTAATTTAATCAGACATTTTCTGTGCTGAGAAAAATCACAAGAAAACAAAAAGAACAAGAAAAACCATAGGCAGAACGTAGGATATTCCAACATTCCTCTAGTTTAGAATGAGAAGATATAAAAAAAGAATAATCCAGTTTTGAGACTTCTTTGATTTGCAGATATTTGTACAGATTCGACATCTGAGTCAAAAGTTATTTATTAATTCTTATAGCAACATCAGTAGCAAAGTGTATTCATAGTTGACTTTCTTTCAAAAATGAGAAAAAGTTTCTGTCTCAAAAATCCTATAAAGCAAGAATTGAAAAATGCAGATAATGATGTCAGAGCAATCACCTGTAAGTCAGTGAAAATAATGGAAATAAAAACCCTAACTTACTCAGAGACTACTCCCTTCCAAAATGTTTGTCACAATATGGGGACAATGTTTGTCTACTTCATAATATATTTCATGACAAGCTCTTCATCTGATGAATCATTTTGAAATATTCTGAATAGCAAAGTATATTTTGAATCATAGGGGAAGTCATATCAACTTAAATTATGGAAAAGCAACTGACAGCTATTCAAAGAAATTGTCTGTTCACGTTTATACTAGTACTGGATCTGTTAAAAATATATGACTTCCTTAATTTTTTTTAATTTAAAAAGGTAGAGAGGGAAAGATACAGAGACCTCCCATCTGCTGGTTCACATCCCAAATGCGTGTAACTGCCATAGCTGGGTCAGGACAAAGGCTAGAACAGGGAACTCAATCTGGGTCTCCCACAAAGCTGGCAAAGAACCTGTAATCAGAACCTTAGGCCGGCGCCATGGCTCAATAGGTTAATCCTCCGCCTGCAGCACTGGCACCCCAGGTTCTAGTCCCGGTTGGGGTGCTTGATTCTGTCCCAGTTGCTCCTCTTCCAGTCTAGCTCTCTGCTGTGGCCCAGGAGTGCAGTGGAGGATGGCCCAAGTGCTTGGACCCTGCACCTGCATGGGAAATCAGGAGAAGCACCTGGCTCCTGGCTTCGGATCAGCGCGGTGCAACAGTCATTGGGGCGTGAACCAACGGAAAAGGAAGACATTTCTCTCTGTCTCTCTCTCTCTCATTGTCCATTCTGCCTGTCCAAAAAAAAAAGAAGCAGAACTTGGACTTGAACCCAATCTGACAGGAGCTATGTGCATGCCAGGTGTCATCTTAATTAAAAAGCCAAATGCTCACGCCGAGTTCATGATTTTTTTAAAGAAACTGCCCATTAAGATCACAAAATCACAAAGCTGAGGGGCCGGCGGCATGGCTCACTTGGTTAATCCTCCTCCTTGCGGTGCCGGCATCCCATATGGGTGCCAGGTTCTAGTCCCAACTGCTCCTCTTCCAGTCCAGCTCTCTGCTGTGGCCCAGGAGGGCAGTGGAGGATGGCCCGAGTGTTTGGGCCCCTGCACCCGCATGGGAGACCAGGAAGAAGCACCTGGCTCCTGGCTTCGGATCGGCACAGCACCAGCCATGGTGGCCATTTGGGGAGTGAACCAATGGAGGAAAGACCTTTCTCTCTGTCTCTCTCTCTCTCTCACTCTCTGTAACTCTACTTGTCAAATAAATAAATAATAAAAAAAATCACAAAGTTGATATGCCTTGGAGACCACATATTCTTCAAGTCCTTCAATACAAAATGAGACAAGGTCAATAAGCCAAATACTAACCTTCAATGTGACACTTTCTAGTAGAAAATAAATCATCTAGCATTTTGCTAAGTACTTTAAAAAAATACATTGCAAGATATCGCTCTTTCATTAAATTTATGTCCCAATGTGTTCTCCTTAGTTCCAAAAGGAAAAAAAAAATCTGATTTGAAATCCTGTAGCATGCTACCTAAATATCAGAAGGCGTGTGTACCCACAGCAAATTTTTCGTTTTTGTTGTTGTTGTTGTTGTTGTTTGGCCTTAAAATCATAATTTATTTTTTTAACTTTTATTTAATGAATATAAATTTCCAAAGTACAGCTTATGGATTACAATGGCTTCCCCCCCCCCATAACTTCCCTCCCACCCGCAACCCTCCCCTTTCAAACTCCCTCTCCCCTTCCATTCACATCAAGATTCATTTTCGATTCTCTTTATATACAGAAGATCAGTTTAGCATATATTAAGTAAAGGTTTCAACAGTTTGCACCCACATAGAAACACAGAGTGAAAAATACTGTTTGAGTACTAGTTATAGCATGTGCACAGCACACTAAGGACAGAGATCCTACATGAGGAGTAAGTGCACAGTGACTCCTGTTGTTGACTTAACAAATTGACACTCTTGTTTATGGCATCAGTAATCACCCTAGGCTCTAGTCATGAGTTGTCTAGGCTATGGAAGCCTTTTGAGTTCACCGACTTTGATCATATTTAGACAAGGTCGTAGTCAAAGTGGAAGTTCTCTCCTCCCTTCAGAGAAAGGTACCTCCTTCTTTGATGACCTGTTCTTTCCACTGGGATCTCACTCGCGGAGATCTTTCATTTAGGTGTGTTTTTTTTTGCCAGAGTGTCTTCGCTTTCCATGCCTGAAATACTCTCACAGGCTTTTCAGCCGGATCCACATGCCATGCCTTAAGGGCTGATTCTGAGGCCAGAGTGCTGTTTAGGACATCCGCCATTCTATGAGTCTGCTGAGCAAGGTTTTTATAATTATTATTTCCATACTTTTCCTATTTTCTTGTCCATTGGAATATATTTTTAAAGGTATGTGTGTGTGAGAGAGAGAGGGAGGGAGAGAAAGAGAAAAAGAGTGTGAGAGAGAGAGAGAGAGAAGTACTATCAGGAACACAGGGAAGAACCTACTTGCATTCCACCTCTAGGGACTCATACACTCAAGAGCAAAATCTCTTGTACACCTTGAAGCCACCCTATAGGACTGGAGCAGGTTTCTCTTCACATCCCCTAGTCCTAGGACTAGAGCTATTGGTATTATAGGCCACAGCACCAACTGGACTTTCCTAGCTGGAGCTAGGAAGGATCCACCCACATCACACAGTCCTAGAGCCAAAGCAGTTGGTGCCAGCATCACTCAGGCTTGCCAGCAGGTCAAGTGGGCAGCCAGTCTTGTCTCCCTCAGCACCAAGAACAAGGCACTGGCTATCACAATCACCAGGAATAATGACACCAAACTTTCTGTGTAACAAAGATACAAACCCTAGGAGATGTATATTCATCTCAAATCCACATTTCTATCCCTCTGAAAGATAGACTAGATGACTCGGTCAGTTACAGACATAACTGACTTTGATTAAGAAAAAAGAAATCATTGAGAGACTACACTCCTGGCTCACCTAGAACCAAAGCCAAAGCAACAGCCAAGTGATAACCTGCATTCCAGCTAAACCATAAACTCTTTTACGATAAAGCTTACAACATAAAGAAGAAGGGACAATTATACCAGAAGTACAGACATTAACATAGGTACACAGGAGACATGAAGAAGCAAGGTAGCATGATGCCTCCAAAATAAAAAATTTGTAAGAATTTGTAAGATCAGAATTAGAGACTGAACTGAAGAAAGTCTGTGAAATGACAGATACAGATGATTGTAAAGAGACTCAATAAGATACATGAAAATCAAAAACTTACTTGAAATGATTGAAACTGAAAACACAAAATATCAAAACCTGTGATACAGAGTAAAAGTAGTATTAAGAGAGAACTTTGATCATTGTCTATATCTGAAGAAAGAGATATGTCTCAAAGATCTAATGATATACCTTGAATACAGAAAAACAAAAATGAACCAATTCCAAAATAAGCAGATGAGAAATGAGGATCAGAGCAGAAGTAAATGAAATTTAAGCTAAAAAAATTGAAAAGATCAAGAAAACAAAAACTGGTTTTTCTAAGAAGAAAAATAAAACAGATAAACCACTAGGCAGGTTAACAAAAATAAATAAATAAATAAGGCCGGCGCCGTGGCTCAATAGGCTAATCCTCTGCCTGTGGCACCAACACACTGAGTTCTAGTCCCAGTTGGGGCACCGGATTCTGTCCCGGTTGCTCCCTTCCAGTCCAGCTCTCTGCTGTGGCCCGGGAAGGCAGTGGAGGATGGCCCAAGTCCTTGGGCCCTGCACCCGCATGGGAGACCAGGAGGAAGCACCTGGCTCCTGGCTTCGGATCGGCATGGTGCGCCAGCTGCAGTGCACCAGTTGTGGCGGCCATTTGGGGGGGTGAACCAATGGAGAAAAGGAAGCCCTTTCTCTCTGTCTCTCTCTCTCACTGTCCACTCTGCCTGTCAAAAGAAAAGAAAAATAAATAAATAAAATTAGAGATTAAAAAGGAGAAATTACAACTGATACCACTGAAATATAAAGGATCATAAGAAACTACTATGAAGAACTATATGTTAATGAACTGGGAAACCTGAAAGAATTGGATAAATTTGTGGCCCAACACTGTGGAATAGCAGGTAAAGCCTCCACCTGCAGTGCCAGCATCCCATATGTGCACTGTTTCGAGCTCCAGCTGTTCCACTTCTTATCTAGCTCTCTGCTGTGGCCTAGGAGAGCAGTAGAGGATAGCCCAAGTCCTTGAGCCTCTGTACCCATGTGGGAGAACTGGAAGAAGCTCCTGGCTCCTGGCTTTGGATCTACGCAGCATGCGGCCATCTGGGGAGTGAACCAGCAGATGGAAGACATGTATCTCTCTCTCTCTCTCTCTCCCTCTCTCTGCCTCTCTGTAACCCTGCCTTTCAAATAAATACATAAATCTTAAAAAATAAATAAATAAATGGATAAATTTCTGAATACCTATAACCTACCAAGATTAAATCAAGAAGATATAGACAATCTAAAACAGACCTATAACAAGCAATGAGATTGAAGCAGTAATCAAAAGTCTTCCATGGGGCCAGTGCTGTGGGTTAGCAGGTAAAGCCATGTCTGCAGTGCCAGCATCCATATGGATGCCGGTTTGAGACCCAGCTTCTCCACTTCCCATCCAGCTCTCTGCTATGGCCTGGGAAAGCAGTGGAAGATGGCCCAAGTTCTTGGCCCCTGTACCCAAGTGTGAGAGCTGAAGGAAGCTCCTGGCTCCTGGCTTCAGATTGGAACTCTGCCAAACTATTTTATGAGGCCAGCTTCTCTTTGACACGGAAACCCAAGACACATCTCAACACAAAAACTAATGACCTATATCCTTAATTAACATAGAAGCAGATTCTCAACAAAATATTAGCAAATCAAATTCAAAACCACATTTAAGAGATCATTCATCACAAAGAAATGCAAGGGTTGTTAAACATTCACAAATCAATAAATGTCATAAATCACATTAGTAGAATGAAGAACAAAAACCATATGGTCATCTCAATAAATAAAGCCTTAAGATTCAATACCCCTTCATGATAAAAATCCTTAAGATATTAGCTATAGAAGGAACATTCCTCAAAATTATAAAGGCTATATATGACAAGCCAACTGTCAATAGCACACTGACTGGGGAAAAGCTGAAAGCATTTCTGATCAGATGTGGAACAGAACAAGGCAGTCTACTTTTGCCACTCTCATTCAATATAGTACTGGAAGTCTTAGCAAGAGCAATTAGGGAGGTGACAGAAATAAAGAGCACCAAAGTTAGAAAAGGAGAAGAAAAGCTGTCATGTTTGCAGATGACATGATATTGTACATGGAAAAACCTAAACACTCCATTAAAAAGTTTTTAGAATTGCTAAGCTACTTAAGTAAAATTACAGTTTCCAAAATAAACATACAGAAAAGTAGTTTTTTATATGCTAATGAAAGTGAAATCAAGAAAGAAATTCCATTCACATTAGGCACAAAACAAATTAAATATTTAGGAAGAAATTTAATCAAAGAAGTGAATGACCTATAAAATGAAAAATTATCAAACATTGATTAAAGAAATCATCAAGATACAAAAATATGTAAAAATATTCCTTGCTCACATTGGAAAAATCAGTATCACTAAAACATCTATACTACTTAAACCAATCTACAGACTCAATATAATCCCTAACAAACTACCAATGAGATTCTTTACAGAATTAGAAAAAACAACTCCAAAATTCATATAGAATCACAAAAGACCCAGGATAGCCAAAGCTATCCTGATCGAGAAAAATCAAGCTGGAGGCAGCACAACACCTGACTTCAAAGCATACTACAAAGCTATAGTAATTAAAACAGCATGGGGCCAGCACTGTGGCACAGCAGGTTAAAGCCCTGGTCTGCAGTACCAGCATCCCAAATGGGCACCGGTTTAAGTTTCCACTGCTCCACTTCTGATCCAGCTCACTGCTGTGGCCTGGAAAAGCAGTAGAAGATGGTCCAAATTCTTGGGCCCCTGCACTCATGTGCAAGATCTGGAAGAAGCTATGCGCTCCCAGCTTCAGATCAGCCCAGCTCTAGCCATTGCAGCCATTTTGGGAATGAACAAGGGGATGGAAGACCTCTCTCCCTCTCTCTCTCTCTCTCTCTCTCTCTCTCTCTCTCTCTCTCTCTCTGCATCTGCCTCTGCCTCTCCATAACTCTGCCTTTCAAATAAATAAGTAAATCTTAAAAAAAAAAAAAAGCATGGTACTGACATAAAAACCAACACATAGATCAATGGAACAGCATAGAGAGCCCAGTAATTGATTCACATACAAACAACTAACTGATTTTTTACAAAAGTGCTCAGATCATACAGTGGAGTTAGGATAACCTCTTCAACAAATGGTTTTGTAGAAGAATGAAATTAGATCCATATCTCTCATCATATACAAAAATCAACTCAAGATGGATCAAAGACCTAAACGTAAGACCTGAGACTATGAAGCTGCTGGGTGAAAATGCAGGGGAAACACACCAAGACATTACGTAAGGGATGATTTCTTGGACAAGACCACCAAAGCACAGACGACAAAACAAAACTAAAGAAATGGGACTATGTCAAACTCAGAAGCTTTTGGAATATAGCAAAGGAAATGATCAACATACTGAAGAGACGACCAGTGCTGCGGCTCACTAGGCTAATCATCCACCTGCAGCACCAGCACCCCGGGTTCTAGTCTCAGTTGGGCGCCGGATTCTGTCCCAGTTGCTCCTCTTCCAGTCCAGCTCTCTGAATACTGATGTACAATGTAATACTTTATCCCCTTTAGTATTTTTTTTCTAGTACTATTGGTTGAACTCTGTAATTAACACACATTTATTCTTAGGTGTTTGAAATTTAGCTGAAGGGTGATCCCCGATGAATGTGGGGGTGGGAATGAGAGAGAGGAGATGTGCAATTTGGGATGTGCTCAATCGGACTTGCCCCAAATGGTGGAGTTGGAGACGTGCCGGGGGATTCCAATACAGTCCCAAAAGGGTGGAATGTACCAATGCCATCTCGCTGGTCCAAGTGATCAATTTCAGTTCACAATTGATCACATTGATAGGTCTAAGAGTCAAAGGGATCACACAAACAAGACTAGTGTCTGCTAATACTAACTGATAGAATAAAAAAGGGAGAGAATGATCCAACATGGGAAATGGGATACACAGCAGACTCATAGAATGGCAGATGTCTTAAATAGCACTCTGGCCTCAGAATCAGCCCTTAAGGCATTCAGATATGGCTGAAGAGCCCAAGAGAGTATTTTAGTCATGGAAAGCCAAGACACTCTGGAAAAAAAAAAAAAGAAGACCTAAATGAAAGATCTTTGTGAGTGAGATCCCAGTGGAAAGAATGGGGCCATCAAAGAAGGAGGTACCTTTCCCTGAAGGGAGGAGAGAACTTCCACTTTGACTATGACCCTGTCGGAATAAGATCAAAGTCGGCGAACTCAAAAGGCTTCCATAGCCTTGGCAACTCATGACTAGAGCCTAGGGAGATTACTAACGCCATAAACAAGAGTGTCAATTGTTAAATCAACAAGAGGAGTCTCATATTTTCATATGAATTTTAGCATCTTTTTTTCTAGATGTGAGAAGATTGTCCTTGGCATTTTCATTGGTATGGCTTTAAATCTGTAACTTGCTTTTGGTAGTATCAACATTTTGATATTAATTCTTTCAATACATGAACATGGGAGATTTCTCCATTTTTTATGATTGTGTCTTTTACTTCTTTCCTTATTTTTTTTAATTTTTTTCTTACTGTTTTTAATTATAGAGATCTTTCACATCCTTGGTTAACTTATTCCAAGGTACTTAAATTTTTAGTGGCTGTTGTGAATAGTACTGATCTTACAAATTCTTTCTTTGCTTTTTTTTTTTTTTTTTTGACAGGCAGAGTGGACAGTGAGAGAGACAGAGAGAAAGGTCTTCCTTTTTGCAGTTGGTTCACCCTCCAATGGCCACCGCAGCTGGTGCGCTGCAGCCGGCGCACCGCGCTGATCCAAAGGCAGGAGCCAGGTGCTTTTCCTGGTCTCCCATGCAGGTGCAGGGCCCAAGCACTTGGGCCATCCTCCACTGCACTCCCTGGCCACAACAGAGAGCTGGCCTGGAAGAAGGGCCACCGGCACAGAATCCGGTGCCCCGACCGGGACTAGAACCTGGTGTGCCAGCGCCGCAAGGCAGAGGATTAGCCTAGTGAGCCGCGGCGTGGGCCCACAAATTCTTTCTTTGTATATACATGTTTATTTGTATGTACAAAGGCTACTGGTTTTTTGTTTGCTGATTTTATAACCTGCAATTTTACCAAACTCTTACAAGTTCCAGTAGTTTCTCCTCTGTATATAGGATCATGTCATCTGTGAACAGGAATAATTTGACTTCCTCCTTCCCAAATTGCATCCCTTGGATTTCTTTTTCTTGCCTAATGGCTCTGGCTAAAATTTCCAGAACTATATTGAATAGCCATAGAAAAAGCAGGCATCCTTTTCTGGTCCAGATCTTTCTAGTAGAAATTTCTAGTAGAAATACTTTCAGCTTTTCTCCATACGATATGATGCTGGCTGGTGGTGTGTGTGTCATCTATCACCTTGATTGTATTGAGATATGTTCCCTCTATACCCAATTTACTTAAGGTTTTTATCACGAAAGGATACTGTATTTTATCAGATGCTTTATCTACAGGTATTGAGATAATCATATCTTTTTTATTTGTCAACTTGTTAATACATTGTATATTATTTATGGACTTTAGTATGTTGAACCATCCTGCACACCAAGGATAAATCCCACTTGGTCCGGGTGGGTGATCTTTTTTATATGCTGTTGGATTCAGTTATCTAGTAACTTGTTGAGGATTTTTGCATCTTTTTTCATTAGGAATATTGGTCTATAGTTCTCTTTATCTCTTGTATCTTTTTCTGGTTTTGGCCTCATGGAACAAGGTTGGGAGGATTCCACCTCTTCCAATTGAATAGTTTAAGAACAGTGCAATTATTTGTTCTTTAAAATTTGGTAGAGTTCAACGGTGAAGCCATTGGTCCTGGGCTTTTCTTTGTTGGGAGGGTATTTATTACTGATTCAACCTCCATTTTGGTCATTCATTTTTTTAGTTTTTCTATGCTTTCATGTCTCAATTTTGATAAGTTCTGTCCAGAAATTTATCCAATTATTCTAGACTTTCCAATTTCTTGGTATATAGTTGTTTATAATAATTCTTAATGATTTTTAATTCAGTGGCATCAGTTGTAACAATTCTTTTCATCTCAAATTTTATTCATTTGGGTCTTCTTTCTTTTTTGGTTAATTAGGCCAATGGTTTATTATTTCTATTTATTTTTTCAAAAAACCAACTCTTCACTTCACTGACCTTTTGCAGTTTCTATTTCAATTTTATTTCTTCTCTAATTTTAATTATTTCCTTCCTTCCACTAATTATGGGTTTGGTTTGTTGTTGTTTTGCTAGGTCTTGAGATGTGTTGTTAGATCATTTATTTGAAATATTTCCAATTTCTTGATGTAGGTGCTAATTGATATAAATTTCCTCCAACACTGATTTTGCTGTATCCTGTCATTTTTGATGGCAAGGATGTAGAGAAAAAGGTATCCTAATGCAATGTGGGTGGGAATGTAAACTAGTACAACAGTATGGAAGACAGATGGAGATTCCTCAGAAATCTGAAAATAGATCTAAATATCACCCAGCCATCCCACTCCTAGGTATTTACCAAAATGAAATTAAATCAGTATATGAAAGAGTTATTTATTCCCCCATGTTTATTGCAGCTCAATTCACAATAGGGAAGATATGGAATCAACCCCAATGTCCATCAACTAATGACTGAATAAAGAAAATGTGTTGTATCTGTACACAATGGAAAAGGAAGACTACTCAACCATAAAAAAGAATGAAATCCTGTCTTTTGCAACATAATGGATGGAACTAGAGACCATGATGTGTAATGAGATAATGCAGTCCCAAAAAGAAAAATATCAAATGTTTGCTCTGATACATGGTAGTTAACACAGAATACCAAAAAAAAAAAAAAAAAGAGAGAGAGAGAGAGAGAGAGAAAGAATGAAATTGACATCTTACGATTTGATTTTTTTTTAGCCTTTGTCTATACTTCTACTTTTTACTTGTTAAACATTATGGTTAGTGGTGCATTAAGCCTATGATTATAAAGTAAATTAAAATCATGTGATTACAAAAAAAAAGAAAAGAGGTAAATGAGGGGGTTGGGGAGGAAGTATGGTTATCTTTTTAGAATTTTGTCTATGAAGTACATGAAATCTTTTCTCTTTATATTAACAAGTTTATTCAAAAGGATATTGATTCTTCCAATCTATTAATATGAGATATATTTCCATTTCTTTGTTTACTCTTCAATTTCTTTCATCTATGATTTATGGTTTCATTGTAGAGATCTTTCCTTGTTTTGATTAAATTTATTCCCAAGTATTTTTTGTAGCTATTGGAAATAGAATTGATTTCTTGATTTTTTATTCTGAGGATTCACTATTTTTTATTCTTTCAAATATTTATTTATTTCTTTGAAAGAGTTACACAGAGAGAGGAGAAAGAGAGAGAGAGAGAGGTCATCCATCCAATGGTTCACTCCCCAATTGGCCACAATGGCTGGAGCTTTGCAGATCCGAAGCCAGGAGCCAAGAGCTTCTTCCAGGTCTCCCACATGGGTGCAGGGTCCCAAGGACTTGGGCAATCATTTACTGCTTTCCCAGGCCATAGCAGAGAGCTGTATCAGAAGTGGAGCAGCCTGGTCTCAAATCAGCGCCCATATGAGTTGCTGGCGCTTCAGGCCAGGGCATTAACCCCCTGTGCCACACTGCCAGCCCCCACTATGTTTTTAACGATTTGCTTATTTATTTTAAAGTCAGAGTTGCACAGAGAGAGAAAGAAAGGCAGAGAGGGAGGTGAGAGAGAGAGGTCTTCCATCCACTGGTTCACTCCCCAATTGGCTGCAACAACCGGAAATGTGCTGATCCGAAGCCAGGAGCCAGGAGCTTCCTTTGGGTCTTCCCACATGGTTACAGGGGCCTAATGACTTGGACCATCTTCTACTGCTTTCCCAGGCCATAGCAGAGAGCTGGATCAGAAGTGGAACATCAGGGACTTGAGCCAATGATGGGATGTTGGCACTGAAGGTAGTGACTTTACCTGCTATGTCACAGCACCAGAACCATGATGAATCACTATTGGTATATAAAAATACTAATGATTTTTGCGTGTTGACCTTGTATCCTGCAACTTTGCTGAGTTTGTTTATTAGTCCTCATAGCTTTTTGTTGGAGTCTTTGAGGTATTTTATAAGATTATGCCATTTGCAACTAGTAATTTGGCTTCCTCCTTTCCAATTTGGATCCCCTTTATTTCTTTCTCTTGCCTAATTGCTCTAGCTAGAACTTCCAGTATTATGTCATATAAAGTAGTGCAAGTTGGCATCTTTATCTCATTTCAGAGCTTAGAAGAAAGCCTTCAACTTTTCCCTATTGAATATTATGTTAGCTATTGGCTTGTTATTTATCACTTTTTTATGTTGAGGTACATTCCTTTATACCTAATTTGGTCAAAGTTTTTACCATGAAGCTATGGTGAATGTTATCAAATGTCTTTTTGTAATATACTGAGATGGTCATAAAATTTTCTTTTTAATTCTGTTGATGTGATGTTTCTTATTTACAGATTTGCCTGTGTTGAATAATTCTTGCAACCCTGGCCATTGCCTGCTCATGGTGACTGATCTTTTAATGTCCTGTTGGATCTGATTCGCTAGCATTTTGTTGAGGATTTTTGCAACTATTTTCATCAAGGATATTGGTCTGTAGCTTTGTTTCTTTTTTAAAAATTCCCACTACTCTCAATTATATTTATATCCCCAAACATAATTTTAGGGGATTACACACTGAAAGAGCTTAATATCATGTGTGGCATTTAGTAGGTAATTAAAAAATATATCACCATACATTATGGAAATCTCTTTAAGAAGCTATAATTATAACACTATGCCATTCTTTCAAAAGTCTGTGCTCTATTCTGTGCCTATTAAAGGCAATTACTTTGTGTCTGGTTTTTGGCCATTATACACAAAAATGAAATAAGTAATCATACTCACTCAGTTCTGCTATAACATAATCTATGCATCTCTAAAAATCACCATGCTGTGAAAAAATTCACAATAATAAAATTGTACCCTGCTATGAAAAATTGCAGCTTTTTCCATGCAATAGGAAGCAGATCATGGGTTTGTCATAAGTTGCCTCAATTGTGTTGAGGAATGTTCCTTCCATACTCAATTTACTTAAGGTTTTCATCATGAAAGGATATTGTGTTTTATCAAATGCTCTCTCTGCATCTATTTTGATAACTACATGGTTTCTGTTGCTCTCTTTCTTTTTTAAGAAAAAGTTTATTTATTTATGTGAAAGATTAAGGTACAGAGAAGCAGAGGCAGAGACAGAGAGATAGGTCTTCAACTCATTGGTTCACTCCCCCAAATGGCTGCAATGGCTGGAGCTCTGCTAATCCAAAGCCAGGAGACAGGAGTTTCCTCTGGGTCTCCTACACAGGTGCAGGGTCCCAAGGTCTTGGGCTATCTTATGCTGCTTTTCCAAGCCATAGCAGAGAACTAAATCAAAAGTGGATCAGCTGGGACTCAAACCAGCACCCATAGGGATTCCAGCACTGCAGGCAGCAGCTTTACCCCCTACACCACACCACTGGCTCCTCAGTTTCTTTTTTTTTAGATTTATTTGTTTATTTGAAAGAGTTATACCGAGAGAGGAGAGGCAGAGAGAGGAGAGAGAGGAGAGAGAGGAGAGAGAGAGAGAGAGAGAGAGAGAGGTGAGGAGAGAGAGAGAGAGAGAGAGAGAGAGAGAGAGAGAGGTCTTCCATCTGATGGTTCACTCCCCAGTTGGCTGCAACAGCCAGAGCTGAGTCAATCCAAAGCCAGGAGTCAGGAGCTTCATCCTGGTCTCCCACATGGGTGCAGGGGTCCAAAGACTTGGGCCATCTTCTACTGCTTTACCAGGTTGTAGCAGAGAGCTGGATTGGAAGTGGAGCAGCCAGGTCTCGAACCGGTGCCCATATGGGATGCCAGTGCTTCAGGCAAGGACGTTAACCTGCTGTGGCAACCCCAGCCCCCTCTCAATTTCTTAATGTGATGTTTCACATTGATTTTTTTTTTTTTGACAGGAAGAGTGGACAGTGAGAGAGAGAGACAGAGAGAAAGGTCTTCCTTTTGCTGCTGGCTCACCCTCCAATGGCCACTGTGGCCGGCGCGTTGCACTGATCCAAAGCCAGGAGCCAGGTGCCTCTCCTGGTCTCCCATGCGGGTGCAGGGCCCAAGGACTTGGGCCATCCTCCACTGCACTCCCGGGCCACAGCAGAGAGCTGGCCCAGAAGAGGGGCAACCGGGACAGAATCCGGCGCCCCGACCAGGACTAGAACCCGGTGTGCCAGCACCGCAAGGTGGAGGATTAGCCTATTGAGCCATGGCGCTGGCCCGTTTCACATTGATTGATTTGTGAATGTTGAACCATCCCTGCATACCAGGGATAAATCCCATGTGGTCTGTGTGAATGATCTTTCTGATGGGTTGTTGGATTCAATTGGCTAGAAATTTTGTTGAGGATTTTTGTATCTGTATTTATCAGGTAAATCGGTCTATAGTTCTCTTTCTCTGTTGTATCTTTTTTCTGGCTTAGGAATTAAGGTAATGCAGGCTTCATAGGAGTTAGGGAGGATTCCAGCCCTTTCAATTGTTTTTGAATAGCTTGAGAAGAATTGGAATTAGTTCTTTAAATGTCAGGTAGAATTCAGCAGTGAAGGGGGCGGAGCCAAGATGGCGGAATAGTGAGGGCGCGCACCGATAGTCCGGGAAAATTTAGTTTAATAAAAGGGGAGTTACGGTAGCCTCAGAAAAAAAGAACCAGGAAAATATTGCAGACAAAACTCTTCTGGATCCAGTGGGCGTGAATCGGAGGACCTACTGGGAGAACAAGGTCGCCCACCGCGCACGAAAGCCGAGCCGCAGGACCGAGCCGCGGGACTGAGCCGCGGAAACCGAGCCGCGGGACTGAGCTGCGCAAGCTGCAGGGTCTGCGCGCAAGTGCTCGAAGGGGAGTGCAACAGCGGGGAGACTTGGGACGTCCAGGGCTCCGAGTCCACACATCGGCGCTGGAAGGGGAGCAGACCTGCGTGGAGAGCGTGGGAGCCCACAGTTCGGGACACCAGCGGCAGACTCAACACACCAGCGCTGGAACGCGAGGTGAGCCGAACCTCAATAACCCGAGACACCGGCAGGCAAGCGGAGAGAGGAGACTAGAGGGAACGACCCCCGGGGCGGGGGGGACTTCACCAAGCTAACTGGAAGAGAGAGAGAGGGAAAAAAAAAAAGGTGACTGGTACGGACACGGGTTTCTCTCTCTCCGCTCACCTCTCAAGGGCGAGCAAGACAAAGAGCAGGCGCCATCTTGGACATACGTCATAAGCAGAGCGACCTCAGGTCTGCACCGGCCCTGAGCCTAGCAGTAAAACCTGACTCTGGGTGGGGCGAATTAACAGGAGATTAGGACCTAGTAAATTTATGGTGCTACTGAACTGAGACTGTGAAAAAAGAGACGGTGGGGGAGAGAACTCACGGAATTCACGTGAGCACTCTCCAGAGACGCTACAATTCCGTAACTTTGCAACCCAGTGGGAGACTGAAGGAGAATTTGAGCCCACTCTAAGGGCCGAACAGATTCCCTGTGTGGTCCTTGGGAAAGAGCTTCTGATCTCTGGCTCCTGTGGGTATATCATTTGCCTGCTAACTACCTCCAACTTCGTTCAACTGTGCAGAATAACTTCCCTTTTGAATCAAAAAAAAGAGAGAGAGAGAGAGAGAGAGAGAGAGAGAGGTTTACCACGCCTAACCTGGGAGTGTCACCTTTGGCACACCAAACAGAGCTCTCAGGCCACACCCATCTCAAGCCCTAAGGCTCCATCAAAAACAGATAGTCCACTTAATCTAGAGTCATAGTATAACAAGAAAAAGCACCACAGTGAAGAAATCAAATATCTCCAATATGACAAATAACAAACGCAAAAACCAAGGTAATAAAAACAAGGAAGTCACCATGAAGCCCTCAAATGAAAAAGACACCCCAATTCAAGATTATGAGGATGATGACATAGAAGAAATGCAAGAAGCAGATCTCAAAAAATTGATAAGAACATTAAGAAGTTCTCAAAAACAAATTCTTGAACTACAGAAATCCTTAATGGACAAGATAGAAAATCTCTCTCGTGAAAATGAAATATTAAGGAGGAATCAAAATGAAACGAAACAACTAGTACAACAGGAAACTGGGATAGTGACTGAAGTGAAGAATTCAATAGATCAAATGAAAAACACAATAGAGAGCCTTACAAACAGAATGGGAGAAGCAGAAGAGAGAATATCGGACTTAGAAGACAGAGAACAGGAAAGGATACAGTCAGACCAAAGAAAAGACGAGGAAATTAGAAATCTAAAACATATTGTCGGGAATCTTCAGGATACTATTAAAAAACCCAACATTCGGGTTCTAGGAGTTCCTGAAGGCATGGAGAGGGAGAAAGGATTAGAAGGCCTTTTTAGTGAGATATTAGCAGAAAATTTCCCAGGTTTGGAGAAGGACAGAGAAATCCTAGTACAGGAAGCTCACAGAACCCCTAATAAACACGACCAAAAGAGACCCTCACCACGACACGTTGTAATTAAACTCTCCACAGTGAAACATAAAGAAAAGATCCTAAAATGTGCAAGAGGGAAACGTCAGATTACTCTCAGAGGATCTCCAATCAGACTCACAGCTGACTTCTCATCAGAAACTCTAAAAGCTAGGAGGGAATGGCGAGATATAGCCCAGGTACTAAGAGAGAACAACTGCCAGCCCAGAATATTATATCCTGCAAAGCTATCATTTGTGAATGAAGGTGAAATAAAGACTTTTCATAACAAACAGAAATTGAAAGAATTTGTTGCCACTCGTCCAGCCCTGCAAAAGATGCTTAAAGATGTGTTACACACAGAAACAAAGAAACACGGTCATCAATATGAAAGAAGGTAAAGGAAGGAAAGCTCACAGCAAAAGATCACAGGGAATTCAAAGCATATATTAGAACTTATCTTTGGCAAATGGCAGGGCAAAGTTACCACTTATCATTAGTCACATTGAACATTAATGGCCTGAACTGTCCAGTTAAAAGACACCGTTTGGCTGATTGGGTTAAAAAACAAAACCCATCTATTTGCTGCTTACAAGAAACACATCTTTCCAACAAAGATCCATACAGACTGAAAGTGAAAGGCTGGAAAAAGATATACCATGCCAACAGAAATGAAAAAAGAGCAGGCGTAGCCATCTTAATATCAGACACCATAAACTTTACCACAAAAACCGTTAAGAGAGACAAAGAGGGACACTACATAATGATTAAGGGATCAATTCAACAGGAAGATATAACAATTATCAGTGTATATGCACCTAACTACAGGGCACCGGTTTATCTAAAAGTTTTGTTAACGGACTTAAAGGGAGACTTAGACCCCAATACAATAGTACTGGGGGACTTCAATACTCCACTCTCAGAAATAGACAGATCAATAGGACAGAAGATCAACAAGGATACAGTAGATTTAAACGACACTATAGCCCAAATGGATCTAACAGATATATACAGAACTTTCAATCCTACAGCTAAAGATTATACATTCTTCTCAGCAGTACATGGAACCTTCTCTAGGATTGACCACATACTAGGCCATAAAGCAAGTCTCAGCAAATTCAAAAGAATTAGAATCATACCATGCAGCTTCTCAGACCATAAAGGAATGAAGTTGGAAATGAACAACTCAGGAATCCCTAGAGCATACGCAAACACATGGAGATTGAACAACATGCTCCTGAATGAACAATGGGTCATAGAAGAAATCAAAAGAGAAATCAAAAACTTTCTGGAAGTAAATGAGGATAACAGCACAGCATACCAAAACTTATGGGACGCAGCAAAAGCAGTGTTAAGAGGAAAGTTTATATCAATAGGTGCCTACATCAAGAAATTGGAAAGGCACCAAATAGATGAGCTTTCTATTCACCTCAAGGATCTATAAAACCTACAGCAAACCAGACCCAAATCTAGTAGGAGGAGAGAAATAATTAAAATCAGAGAAGAAATCAACAGGATTGAATCAAGAAAAACATTACAAAAAATCAGCCAAACGAGGAGCTGGTTTTTTGAAAAAATAAACAAAATTGACACCCCATTGGCCCAACTAACTAAAAAAAGAAGAGAAAAGACCCAAATCAATAAAATCAGAGATGAAAAAGGAAATGTAACAACAGACACCACAGAAATAAAAAGAATCATCAGAAATTACTACAAGGACTTGTATGCCAGCAAACAGGGAAACCTATCAGAAATGGATAGATTCCTGGACACATGCAACCTACCTAAATTGAACCAGGAAGACATAGAAAACCTAAACAGACCCATAACTGAGACAGAAATTGAAACAGTAATAAAGGCCCTCCCAACAAAGAAAAGCCCAGGACCAGATGGATTCACTGCTGAATTCTACCAGACATTTAAAGAAGAACTAACTCCAATTCTTCTCAAACTATTCAGAACAATTGAAGAAGAGGGAATCCTCCCAAATTCTTTCTATGAAGCCAGCATCACCTTAATTCCTAAGCCGGGAAAAGATGCAGCACTGAAAGAGAATTACAGACCAATATCCCTGATGAACATAGATGCAAAAATCCTCAATAAAATTCTCGCCAATAGAATGCAACAACACATCAGAAAGATCATCCACCCAGACCAAGTGGGATTTATCCCTGGTATGCAGGGATGGTTTAATGTGCGCAAGACAATCAATGTGATACACCACATTAACAGACTGCAGAAGAAAAACCATATGATTCTCTCAATAGATGCCGAGAAAGCATTTGATAAAATACAACACCCGTTCATGATGAAAACTCTAAGCAAACTGGGTTTGGAAGGAACATTCCTCAATACAATCAAAGCAATCTATGAAAAACCCACAGCCAACATCCTATTGAATGGGGAAAAGTTGGAAGCATTTCCACTGAGATCTGGGACCAGACAGGGATGTCCACTCTCACCACTGCTATTCAATATAGTTCTGGAGGTTCTAGCCAGAGCTATTAGGCAAGAAAAAGAAATTAAAGGGATACAAATTGGGAAGGAAGAACTCAAACTATCCCTCTTTGCAGATGACATGATTCTTTATTTAGGGGACCCAAAGAACTCTACCAAGAGACTACTGGAACTCATAGAAGAGTTTGGCAAAGTAGCAGGGTATAAAATCAATGCACAAAAATCAACAGCCTTTGTATACACAGACAATGCCATGGCTGAGGAAGAACTTCTAAGATCAATCCCATTCACAATAGCTACAAAAACAATCAAATACCTTGGAATAAACTTAACCAAGGACGTTAAAGATCTCTACGATGAAAATTACAAAACCTTAAAGAAAGAAATAGAAGAGGATACCAAGAAATGGAAAAATCTTCCATGCTCATGGATTGGAAGAATCAATATCATCAAAATGTCCATTCTCCCAAAAGCAATTTATAGATTCAATGCAATACCAATCAAGATACCGAAGACCTTCTTCTCAGATCTGGAAAAATTGGTGCTGAAATTTATATGGAGGCACAAGAGACCTCGAATAGCTAAAGCAATCTTGTACAACAAAAACAAAGCCGGAGGCATCACAATACCAGATTTCAGGACATACTACAGGGCAGTTGTAATCAAAACAGCATAGTACTGGTACAGAAACAGATGGATAGACCAATGGAACAGAATTGAAATACCAGAAATCAACCCAAACATCTACAGCCAACTTATATTTGATCAAGGATCTAAAACTAATTCCTTGAGCAAGGACAGTCTATTCAATAAATGGTGCTGGGAAAATTGGATTTCCACGTGCAGAATCATGAAGCAAGACCCCTACCTTACACCTTACACAAAAATCCACTCAACATGGATTAAAGACCTAAATCTACGACCTGACACCATCAAGTTACTAGAGAACATTGGAGAAACCCTTCAAGATATTGGCACAGGCAAAGAGTTTCTGGAAAAGACCCGGGAGGCACAGGCAGTCAAAGCCAAAATTAACTATTGGGATTGCATCAAATTGAGAAGTTTCTGTACTGCAAAAGAAACAGTCAGGAGAGTGAAGAGACAACCGTCAGAATGGGAAAAAATATTTGCAAACTATGCAACAGATAAAGGGTTAATAACCAGAATCTACAAAGAGATCAAGAAACTCCACAAAAACAAAACCAACAACCCAATTAAGAGATGGGCCAAGGACCTCAATAGACATTTTTCAAAAGAGGAAATCCAAATGGCCAACAGGCACATGAAAAAATGTTCAAGGTCATTAGCAATCAGAGAAATGCAAATCAAAACCACAATGAGGTTCCACCTCACCCCGGTTAGAATGGCTCACATTCAGAAATCTACCAACAACAGATGCTGGCGAGGATGTGGGGAAAAAGGGACACTAACCCACTGTTGGTGGGAATGCAAACTGGTCAAGCCACTATGGAAGTCAGTCTGGAGATTCCTCAGAAACCTGAAGATAACCCTACCGTTCGACCCAGCCATCCCACTCCTTGGAATTTACCCAAAGGAATTTAAATTGGCAAACAAAAAAGCGGTCTGCAGCCTAATGTTTATTGCAGCTCAATTCACAATAGCTAAGACCTGGAACCAACCTAAATGCCCATCAACGGTAGACTGGATAAAGAAATTATGGGATATGTACTCTTTAGAATACTATACCGCAGTAAGAAACAACGAAATCCAGTCATTTGCAACAAAATGGAGGAATCTGGAACACATCATGCTGAGTGAAATAAGCCAGTCCCAAAGGGACAAATACCATATGTTCTCCCTGATCGGTGACAACTGACTGAACACCAAAAAGGAAACCTGTTGAAGTGGAATGGACACTATGGGAAACGGTGACTTGATCAGCATAGCCCTGACTGTTAATGAACAACTTAATACATTATCCCTCTTAGTAGTTTTTTTGTCTGTTCTACTTAATATGACTGGTTTAGATCTGTAATTGATGCACAGTTATTCTTAAGTGTTGAAATTTAACTGAAATGTGATCCCTGTTAAACATAAGAGTAGGAATAAGAGAGGGAAGAGATATATAATTTGGGACATGCTCAAGCTGACTTGCCCCAAATGGTAGAGTTAGAAACATACCAGGGGACTCCAATTTAATCCCATCAAGGTGGCATGTACCAATGCCATCTCACTAGTCCAAGTGATCAATTTCAGTTCGCAATTGATCATAATGAAAGGACTAAGAGTCAAAGGGAGCACATAAGCAAGTCTAGTACCTGCTAACACTAACCGATAGAATAAATAAAGGGGAGAGTGATCCAACATGGGAAGTGAGATACTCAGCAGACTCATAGAATGGCAGATGCCCTAAATAGCACTCTGGCCTCAGAATCAGCCCTAAAGGCATTCGGAGCTGGCTGAAGAGCTCATGAGAGTATTTCAGGCATGGAAAGCCAAGACACTCTGGCAAAAGATCTCTGTGAGTGAGATCTCAGTGGAAAGAACAGGTCATCAAAGAAGGAGGTACCTTTCTCTGAAGGGAGGAGAGAACCTCCAATTTGACTATGACCTTGTCTAAACAAGATAAGAGTCGGAGAACTCAAGGGGCTTCCATAGCCTTGGAAACTCATGACTGGAGCATAGGGAGATTACTGATGCCATAGACAGGAGTGTCAATTGGTAAAGTCAACAACAGGAGTCACTGTGCACTTACTCCTCATGTAGGATCTCTGTCCTTAATGTGCTGTGCATTGAGATTTAATGCTATAACGAGTACTCAAATAATATATTTCACTCTGTGTTTCTATGGGGGTGCAAACTGTTGAAATCTTTACTTAATGCATACTTAACTGATCCTCTGTAAAAAAAAAAAAAAAAAGAAAAGAAAAGAAAAGAAAAGAAAAGAAAAGAAACTATCAACTCCCAACTTGACTCTCACTGGGATTAAACATGACAATAGGTCTGATCTGATTTCATCATCATTAAAAAAAATCATCTATTATTTTTCACTTTATGTTTCTGTGTGGGAGCAAACTGTTGAAATCCTTACTTAATGTATACTAAGCTGATCTTCTGTATATTAAGATAATCGAAAATGAATCTTGATGTGAATGGAAGGGGAGAGGGAGTGGGAAAGGGGAGGGTTGTGGGTGGGAGGGACGGTATGGGGGGGAAGCCATAGTAATCCATTATTCGTACTTTGGAAACGTATATTCATTAAATAAAAGTTAAAAAAAAAAAAAGAATTCAGCAGTGAAGCCATCTGGTCCTGGGCTTTTCTTTTTTGTGAGTATCTTCATTATTGATTCAATCTCTATCTTGGTTATTGGTCTGGTTAGGTTTTTTATGTCTTCATGGCTCAATTTTGGTAGATTGCATGTGTCTAGGAATCTATACATTTCTTTTAGTAAACCTATCATTTAATTCTATCTTTTCAAAAACTTTATGAATCACCTTGTAAAATTATTAAATACATAGCACATATGGAATATGTATTAAGAAATACAGAAATGCTATACTATAATCAATATGGCACACAGCCTTGAAAAAAGGCCTGACATTTTCTTGAAGAAGTGGCCATCAGAATTGTGGCTTGAGAGTAATTGTGAAGTGTTGGAAGGGGGTTTTCTGAAATCAGCTAGAAAGTTCTAACACCACATGTGAATGAGTGTGGCTCTCCACACATAGTGAATTGAGGTAATTGGAGATATTTGAGGTGCCTGTGTTTTGTGTTTTGCCAGGCAGCTTGATTCAGTGGGATGCAGTTTCCTGCCATTCCCTAGTATTTCTTTCAGAGTAAATTATGCATAAGCAAAAGCAAAAATTCATATTATGCTCAAAGTGTTTCTCAATATATCAATTTCATTGGAACAAACTCACATTTTCAAAGTCAAGTATTACAGCAGCATTGACTGTATATGTATATTTACATGCCAGTGCTTTCATTCCTATGGGTTAGATTTCCAGGACAGAGATGGATGTCTTGAAAAATGTGTGCCTTTTTTTTCTTTTACAAAGATACTGCCAGATTGCATCCGAAACAGCTTTAACAATTTTAAGGTATTTTTATTTTCACAATCTCGGAAAAAGAAATTTAGTCCCACAACCTGCATTCCATTTTTTACCATGTCTGAGACAGCAAATGTGAGACTGGATGAGATTTCCAAAAATGGACCTTGGACCTTGCTTTGTGCTAGACACAGTAGCCTCGTGGTTAATTTAAAGGATCTCGCATTTCCTGGCACAAGCAGGGAAGGAAGGTACCCTTACTTACCTGCCCTTTCCCTCTGCCTCTATGCAGCTCAAGATCAAATATATAATACTGCTCAAATCGTACATACTTTTTAAAGTAAAATGTTTTCTAGATTACAAAAATGAAAGACTCTCTTTTTGGAAGTGTAGCATTATATAAAAAACAAGAACAGGGATGGACATTGGTGCAGTGGTTAAAAATACTGCTTGGAGGCTGGCGCCATGGCTCACTTGCCTAATCCTCCACCTGCGGCGCCAGCACCCTGGGTTCTAGTCCCGGTTGGGGCGCCGGGTTCTGTCCCGGTTGCTCCTCTTCCAGTCCAGCTCTCTGCTGTGGCCCGGGAAGGCAGTGGAGGATGGCCCAAGTACTTGGGCCCTGCACCTGCATGGGAGACCAGGAGGAAGCACCTGGCTCCTGGCTTCAGATTGGTGCAGCGCAACAGCTGTAGCGGCCATTTGGGGGTTGAACCAAGGGAAGGAAGACTTTTCTCTCTGTCTCTCTCTGTCTAACTCTGCCTGTCAAAAAAAAAAAAATACTGCTTAGAATGCCCACATCAAATAATAGAGTGCTTAGGTTTGAGCCTGAGCTCTACTTTCAGAACCAGCATCCTGTTGATGCCAATCGTGGGAAGCAGCTGGTGATGGCTCAAGCGCCTAGTTCCCTGCCACCCACGTGGTGGACCTAGGTAAAGATCCAGGCTCCTGGCATCAGCCTGGCCCAGCCCTAGCTGTTGCATTTGAAAGTGAGCTAACAGATGGAATATCTCTTCTCTTTCTCCCTCACTCATACTCTCCCTCTGTGTTTCACTGCCTTTCAAATAAAATGAAAATAAAGGTCATTGCTGTGGTGTAGTAGGCTAAGCCTCCACATGGGGCACCAGCATCCCATATGGGCACTGGTTCCTTTCTCTGCTGTTCCTCTTCTGATACGACTCTGTGCTAATGGCCTGGGTAAGCAGTAGAAGATGTCCCAAATGCTTGGGTCCCTGCACCCACGTGGGAGACCCAGGAGAAGCTCCTGGATCCTGGCTTCAGATGAGCCCAGCTCCGGCCATTACAGCCATTTGGGGAGTAAACCAGCAGATGGAAGATCTCTCTCTGTCTTTCTCTCTGTGTGTCTGTAACACTACTTCTAAAATAAATAAATCTTAAAAAAAAGACAAATAAAATGAAAATAAATGAAATTCTTTTAAATATAAATCAGGGGAAATATTACTTATGAATGATTCCAGCAGGTGAAAATAATCACTTTTAATTTATTGGAAAATTTCATGTCTCTGGGTTTTGACATCATATGACATTTTGCTTTACTTTGACTATTTTCATGTAATAACTATCACTGTGATACCTCATGTTAACACTATGCCTACATAATATTCTATTTTACAATGCACCATAACTTACCTAGACATTTTTATACTTAGGTTGTTTTCAAATGTAATCCATTACGAATCTTTCTTCCATTGGCATTGGCACACAAACATGAGGGGAGTCTTAAAAATTTGTGGAAAATGCAAATTATGAAAAAACTATGCATGAATACCCAAAATATTTTCACCAAAATAAATTTATCTTTTAACTAATGTTCATATTATTTTTCATATACATGAAAAGTGGAGTGACAGAGAGGAAAGAGAATCTCCCACCTGCTGGTTCTCTCTCCAAATGCTCACAACAGCCAGGGGTAGGCCAAGCCAGAACAGGAACTCCATCCAGGTCTCTCACATGAGTGGCAGAGGCCTAGACACTTAAGCCATTATCTACTTCCTCTCAATATGCATTGACATGAAGCTTGATTGAAAGCAGAGGAGCCAGTGCTTGAACCGGCATCCTGATACACGATGTGAGTATCCTAAGAGACAGCTCAACCCACTGTACCACAATACCCATCCCAAGACTCTTTGAATTCCATTTGTCCATGAACATTTCTTTTTTTAACTTTTATTTAATGAATATAAATTTCCAAAGTACAGCTTACGGATTACAATGGCTCCCCCCCCCCATAACGTCCCTCCCACCCGCACCCCTCCCCTTTCAAACTCCCTCTCCCCTTCCATTCACATCAAGATTCATTTTCGATTCTCTTTATATACAGAAGATCAGTTTAGCATACATTAAGTAAAGATTTCAACAGTTTGCTCCCACACAGAAACATAAAGTGAAAAATACTGTTTGAGTACTAGTTATAGCATTAAATCACAATGTACAGCACATTAAGGACAGAGATCCTACATGAGGAGTAAGTGCACAGTGACTCCTGTTGTTGACTTAACTAATTGACACTCTTGTTTATGGCCTCAGTAATCACCCTAGGCTCTTGTCATGAGCTGCCAAGGTTATGGAAGCCCCCTGAGTTCACCGACTCTGATCATATTTAGACAAGGCCATGGTCAAAGTGGAAGTTCTCTCCTCCCTTCAGAGAAAGGTACCTCCTTCTTTGATGACCCATTCTTTCCACTGGGATCTCACTCACGGAGATCTTTCATTTAGGTTTTTTTTTTCCCCAGAATGTCTTAGCTTTCCATGCCTGTAATACTCTCATGGGCTTTTCAGCCAGATCCGCATGCCTTAAGGGCTGATTCTGAGGCCAGAGTGCTGTTTAGGACATCTGCCATTCTATGGGTCTGCTGTGTATCTCACTTCCCATGTTGGATCATTCTCTCCCTTTTTTATTCTATCAGCTAGTATTTGCAGACACACTATTCTTGTTTATGTGATCCCTTTGGTTCTTAGTCCTATCATTATGATCATTTCAAAGATCCTATGTGTCTATGTGTGTGTATGTGTGTGTGTGTGTTTAGTTATTTCTTCTGAGTAGTTTCCAACAAGCAGACTTTCTGGATCAATATAAGAGTATGTTTAAGGTTACTGATACATATCCTGAAATATGTTTTCAGAAAAGTCACACTAACTTACAGCTCCACAAATCTGGCCCTAACCAGATTTTAATACTACCTTTTATAAACATCTACTAATTTGATGTTTGAAAAATTACAGTCCAATACTACCCTGGCTAAGAGAACTTATCTCTTTGCTAAAGAGTTTGTTTGGTCCATGCAGGATTTTATTTAATAGCAGCTATGTGATAATGCTTGGCTATATTGTAAATGAGCTCAAATATCTAGCAGTGGAGGTAAGGATGGTTTCTGGAGTGAGTGTGATATCTTTCAAAGCCTGTGAGTCATCCTCCAACAGCAGAAGGGACTGGTATTTAAAGTGGAGAGTGAGCCATTTCTGTGAATGTTTCTTTTTTTAACATTTTATTTCTGAAATTTTAAACTTACAAAACACACATTGTGAGGTAGTAATACAAAGAGTTCCCATATCCCCACACTTCATTTCCCCTTGCTATCTCTCATATTGATATATTTGTCACAATTGAATTTTTAATTTTGAGGATATTAACCCAGAAGTCCCTATTCTAAGTCTTTGGGTCCTCCATGTTTCTACCTATGACCCTAATGTTGGTATAGTATATTTGCTGAGGTTGAAAATTCAACCTTCTCTATAGTTCACAACTCCTATAATTAAGTCCTGGATTGACCCTAAGCTTCTGGGTTGACCCTTTTGTTATAGGTGAGAAAACTTCTCAGTATACTGCCAAGAAAGTCGTCTTGCTTTCATACTGCTCCTTGAAGCAGTGATTAACCATTTGTAATCTTATTTTTCTCCAGTGCATTGCTAACATCTAGTACAAGCAATCTGGTCCCATTGGACAGATAGCAACTACTTCCCTAGAGCTCAAATACCTAAGATACTGCTCCTGCTGATGTATTCCCATCCACCGGTGTCCTGTCACAATTCACTACATGTGAAAGTTCTAACAACTTTAGTGCTATAGCATACCAGGCACTGTTCATACCCCACCTCCCAGCAATGATGAGGTTCTCATTGCCCTGCAGCTGGCCAGAGAACCAGCTCCAAATTTTCATTTTAGAGTCTGATTCCTCAGAAATTTTGTAACGGGTATTGAAGTTGGGTTCTCTGGGAAACAGAGGCTAAGATGGAGTGAAGGAGCAGTGAATGAAGACTGGACAGAGAGAAAAGTTGAACCACAGAGTGCTATCGTAACGGGAGTTTCAACCACTCCTTCAAGAGGCCCTAGAGCTAAAATGGCCCTTCAAAATTTTCCAGAATTGAGGCAAGAGGGCCATAATTTTTCTGCATCCACATGGACCAATTATTGGATGCAAGCTGACTCTAGGGCGAGGTTATAACCTTGAGCAAAGAAACTCACTTTATGCTGGGGAAATCTCCAGAGAGATACTCAGCTGTGAGGGGTCTGCAGCTAATACTCAAGACAGGCATGGGAATGGGTGTCTCAGCCTGAGGCGTCTACTATACACTACAGCATCAATAAAAATTAACAAAAATGTTATTTAGCAGAATAGTTGTAAAATGTTCACAAAACTCAGTATGATGACTGAGTAGGAAAATAAATGATTTAATAAATGGGGAAATCAATATGCTTAATCAAAATGTAGTTTACTATTAA
The DNA here is from genome assembly GCF_964237555.1 of Oryctolagus cuniculus. NCBI lineage: Eukaryota > Metazoa > Chordata > Mammalia > Lagomorpha > Leporidae > Oryctolagus > Oryctolagus cuniculus. The sequence continues at coordinate 54,060,688 of NC_091435.1, forward strand.
AGTTATAAGAAAAATATTCATAAAAGTATCATAATGAACAGATAAGACAATAAATTATGTATAAGTGAATAAAGAATTATCACATAGCCACTATTAAGTAAAATCCTGCATGGACCAAACAACTCTTTAGCAAAGAGAGAAGTTCTCTTATAACACACGATGGGGTCAGTAAGCAGCACCCTTGAATTCATCTCCACCTATAAGTCATTATGTTATCTGTAAAATGTGTTTGTACATTTGCCAGTCAGCCTTACTTCCACATTATCACTCATTATGCTTAGTTAATAGGCAGGGTATCATTTTGTGCAATTCTACTGATGACTATTTGATAAGCTCTGTGCTCTAACTAGGAAAAGATAGTAAAGAGAAGAAGTTGAAATTTCTTGAAACTTCTTCCCCACTCCTCCAATCTGAGAGTTATTAATTACACATTATTCCAAAATTCTAGAATTCTAGAATTCCAAAATTCTGTGATAAAGGCAATTCTGACCAGCTATTCATATTAGTCCTCCTCACTCAATTTGAGGTATAGATGACTAGTCAGAGACCCTTGAGACCCACCAGCCCTACCAACCCTGTTAGCCATGCCAAAGAAAATTCTAAACCCTATTAATAGAAGGAACAGCACTATTTCAAATAAGGAGCCAAGTGTGCTGGTTTCTGACTTTATTAAAGTTATAGATAAACTATTCTGCTGTAAATGTATATGAATTACTATATTAAAATATAGATATTCTACTAACCCATCTAGGACCAACTGCCCACTGAAATGAGAACTGGCAATACGGCCTACGATGGTTTCAGTAAAAATTTCAGTAAACTCAAATTCAAGTGCTGCCTTTTCTATGTAGCAGCTTAGTTTTCATGGGCAAATTATTTAACTTCTCTAAGTTCTAGTTACCTCTTACATACAGTATATATATGAATACTGCCTATTTCATAGAGTTGGAATAAGGATTGTTTTTCTATAACTTGAGTAAATAGCATAGTACCTGATGCTGATAATGTCAACTAAATAATATCTATATTAATTATTTTTATTTTTGCATCTTAATAGTTACTATTTATACTAATGTTCATTGCTGTGTAAGTGATCTCTTTTCTCAGCATTCCTGGGCTAACAGAAGCAAGTGCTGGTTTCTTGTGTTTTAAATTGTGGCCCGCCAGAGGACCAGCAACCCAACTGTGCTTGTTTAATGTGGTTTGTTCCGCACCATATGTGTGTGGGCTTTTAATAAATGCTATTTGATGACGATGATGAGTTCCTGGAGACAGAACTGTGCTCAATAGAGTCACTGCATTATGCTTGGCCTAGCTTTCTGCTCCTCAACTCCAGGAATGCTCTTGTGACCAGCATAGAAACTTCTGAAATTTCCATTTGAGGTGAAGTAGCTCTGCCAGCAAGCCTCATGCAGGGAGTCGTTAACCCTCACCCCTTTCCTCGTGGCTCCTTCCCAGCTGTATCTCAGAAGGACTTTCTCAGCAGGCTGCCCTGGAGTGCTCTGCAGCATTCCACTGCAACAGTGATAGGCCCTGCCCCGCGTCCTGGAGAAAGCTAGAGAAAAGAGGTGCTGAGCTCAGTGGGCCTGCTCCCAAAGTGCCAGCTACAGAGAACACTTTATTACAACTCCACCAAGAGGAAAAACAGAAGCAAGCACTCATACTCTACCATCCCTAATTGATAGAAAATGAGCTGACAACTCCAGGGACTGCAATAGGGTTTAAATTTTTTGGAAATATTTGCATTAAAAACAATGTTAAATTCACATACCAAGCCTGAAAACTAAGATCAAAAGAAAAGACTTTTTCTCCCCATAACTCACATGACAGTGACGAGGTAATATGAAGGGTCTTGTATCCACCGGGAAACAGGCTTTTCAAAAGACTGCAAGCTCTTTCCCTTGGGTAGTTAACTTTCCCATCCAAGGTGAGCTGTTGAGCTACATTTTGACTTCATACATTCTCTTCAATACCATGAAACTATAGCTACCACCTGTCTGGGTTAAAAGTCTCTTTTGCTTCAGATATGTCCCCCTCCCATTTTTAGAAGATCAAATATTTCATTTCAAGTAAAACATTAACTTTCTTACTCAAAAAATTCCACCACCATCCTGTCCAAGAGTTGTAATTGGAATGTGTCTGGAGACCCCTTGGTATGACCTTTCCAAGTACAATGCTTTGGAGAAAGTGCTATAAATGAACAATGCTTCGTTTCAGACTACCCGAGTTCTCTAAACACAGAGAGCTATGTTCCAGGTCAAGACAGAGTCCCATATTTAACAGTGATGACCTGGATTTTCAGTAACATTGTAAGCTTTTCATATGTCTTTCCATTGGCTTACAACTGATTTACAAGACATACTTAACCTATTCCTGAAATAGAAGGGAAGAGTGAATAGATTGAAAAGAGTAGACAGACTTCAGACATCAAAATCACATGTAGAGGCACAAGGGGACACAGGGCGAGGCCTGAGACAATTGTGCCTCTCTTGTAAAGCAAGAAGACTATGATGGTAATATTGCAATAGTCACAGAAATAAGACATCTTGCCTCACTGGCCCTAAGTTTTGCATTTACTCTTGAGCTCTAAGTCACTCTTTGTTCATTGATCCACTTAATCAAATTTTACAGCCAATTGATCAATCATTTCATCAAGTTTTAAACTCATCCACAGAGACTGTGCAACAATATTCCAGACTTTTTTTTTTTCTTTTGCATTGTGGACAAGTCTGTTGTTACTGGCAACGTGTGTAGGAACCAGTCCTGGTGACCTCTCTGTGAACCCACCAAAAAGTCAAAATTTGCAATTTCTCGTTCAGTGTAAAACGGAGCTCTGACCTTGAAGACTTTGTTGTGGTGGCTTTCCCTAGGAAATCAAAGAGACTGGTCGTTTCCCAAGTCCCCAGAAGCAGTTGTTTTGTGAGAATCTCTCAGGGGCCTCTGAGTAAGAATTTTTCAAGTTAATGGTTCATGTACGGGTTTTCTTTGGTGTAGAGAGACTGTAATCTACACTGCAAGCTTTTCAAGAAGTGACAGACAAATGAAAAGAAGAGAAAAAAGGAAACATTTTGAGAAAAGACAGGTAAGACAATAAAACGTACTAGGATTGACTCTGTAGGAGCTGTGTGAGCACACCCACCGTTCCCTCCTTGCGGAATGTCTCCTTCTTCTGCTGAGTCCCTTCCATTGTTCTTGCTGGCTCTTCTCACATAGAGAGCAAAATACTTTCTCTGCCAATTCCAACTGAATCCCTTACACCTCAGCTGTAGGTTGGACTTCATACCGATTTACTTGGATGTCCTTCTTACTGGCCTTCTTTTCCTGGTGTCTCAATTATAAACCTTCCCTAAGAAGTGAGATACTGCTACTCTGCACCTCACTCTGTGAGATTCTGACATAACGTTTATCACCACAAGTTCTGCTTTGAGCTATCAAATGACTGGAGCCCAGCAGATTCTCTTCGTGAGACACTACAGTGAGACACCCAGTTTGTAGCTTTACTCACCCAAATCCTTCTTTGCTTGCTTGCCACACCCATGGGACCACTCCTTGTGGCTTTTTTAGGATTGGATCTATCTGTAAGCATTTACTGAATGAGCATTTGTTTATGCCAAAACTACATGTAAAATATATATATATATATATATATATATATATATATATATATCATGAACAGGGCTAAAAGGGTCTCTACAGCTTTAGTCTGAAAATTGCACATCTCATACAATAAAATTGAGATCCTGAAAGATAAAATATTGGTTTTTTATGTCATTCCACTGTATTGTAGAAGGATTTAGAATAAGAAAACAGTTCGTATCACAACTGGTGGGCTTTCTGTGTTTATGGGGTTTCTTCAATTGTGATGGTAGCTTCTAGTTTATGACATACTAACACAAAAGCACTTGTGTACAGTGCTATGGCGTAGCAGGTAAAGCCGCCGCCTGCAGTGCCGGCATCCCATATAGGCGCCAGTTCAAGTCCCGGCTGCTCCACTTCTGATCCGGCTCTCTGCTATGGTCTGGGAAAGCAGTAGAAGATGGCCCAAGTCCTTGGGTCCCTGCATCCACAAGGGAAGACCCAGAGGAAGCTCCTGGCTCCTGCTTCAGATTGGCACAGCTCCAGTGATGCAGCCAACTGGGGAGTGAACCATTGGATAGAAGACCTCTCTCTCTCTGCTTCTCCTTCTCTCTGTGTAACTCTGACTTTTAAATAAATAAAAATAAATCTTTAAAAAAAAGAAATTTTCATCTAGTTTGAAAATACTATTGATGACTTATCTTCATTTTTAATTTAATTTTTATTGACTCATAATTGCATGAATTTGTGGGAAACAGTGTGTTTTTATACATGTACATTGTATGATGATCAAATTAGAGTGATTAGTATACCTGTTACCTTAAATATTTAATTTTTCATTGTAGTGGAAATGACCCCTCAGCTTCTTAAAATTTTCCATCAAAAAAAAAAAAGTAAACAGAAAGTTAATGAATTCTTCTTTTCTTTTCATTGTTCAAATTCCTGCTGACTTCATAGGTCATGGAAAATCTTCTCTGTCAACAGTACTGCAAGAGCTGTAAAGTAACTCTCAAGTCACAGTGGCCTCAGTGAATGCAAAACTGCGTAGTCAGGAAGTCTGCGAGGAGGAAGCCTCAGAACCACACCTAGGAGCTGAAATGTGATGACTCAGTCTGACCAGTAACAATGTTGGGAAATTATGGAAGAATGCAGTTTGGTCCAGATTTTTTATCCAAGCTAGTCAATTAGCTACGAACTATATGGATCTCAAGTGTGGCTCAGAGTTTCTCCAAGGGGAGAATCTGTATGTGTTGTGTGCGTGTGTGTGTGTGTGTGTGTGTGTGATATCGTAATTGCTAGTAACTTTTTGACTTTTCAGTCAGATCTCCCAATGTTTGAGAAACAGATTCAACTAAGCAAGCAGAAGACATGAGCACAGAGTCCTAAAGACCATCAGAGGATACCAAAGAATAAAATCCTCTGGGACACCACCATTACCAAAAACAATTATCTGGATTTAAAGCAGCTGTTAAACTAGCAGAACCTACTTAACTCTGCCTTTCGGATAGCCCAAACTTTTTAAAACATGTTTAACTCTTTGTCAAAAAATTAGAAATCAATAAAACGAACTTACATAAAGAATTTGATAGGAGCCACCATAGTAGCATAACAGGTTAAGCCGCCACCTGCAACGCCAATATCCCATATGGGTGCTGATTCAAGTTTTGGCAGCTCCACTTCCAATCCAACTCCCTGCTAATGAGCCTGAGAAAGCACTAGAAGATGGCCCAATTCCTTGGGACCCTATACCTATGTGAGAGACCCAGATGAACCTCCTGGCTCCAGGCTTTGGCCTGGCCCAGCCCTGGCCATTGCAGCCATTTGGGGAGTGAACCAGTGGATGCAAGATCTCTCTCTCTCTCTCTCTCTCTCTCTCTCCCTCTCTCTCTCTGTAACTCTGTGTTTGAAATAAATCTTTTTTAAAAGGTAATTTTATCAAAAATATTATCCTCTGTGTATATCTCAGCATACATTTAGATGGGTCTCTTGCATTTTATGATTTCAATTCCAGAATCTCATACTAATGGACCAACAATAGACTTTCATACATTAGTTAAAAATTAAAATAGTCCCACAGGGATAGGCATTTTGTACAATGGTTCAGTTGCCACTTGGGATGCCCACATCCCATATCATAGTGCCTGGTTTGATTCATAGCTAATTCTCTTCCAATCCAACTTCCTGCTAATATACAACTTGGGAGGCGGCAGGTGACAGGTCAAGCACTGGGGTCCTTGTCATCCATGTGTGAGACCCAAATGAAGTTCCAGGCTATGTGGGCACTTGGGGAGTCAACCAGTAGATGAGATCTCTCTCTCTCTCTCTCTCTTTATCTCTCTAATAAAAATTAAAAATAAATAAATAATATTTTTAAAAGGCCTCATAGTCACTTTTGTCACTATTTTAGACAGCATTCATTATTATAAAAGAGACATGGAAATTATTTACATGAAAGATTTCAGTACTTCAGTGGAATGGGCAGCTGCATGTGATGCCATTTCAAAAGAGATTTCAGTCAACATGTTTTCCAAGAATGTCACCATCTCTCGACAGAAAATAACCCTTGTTGTGCAGAACTACTTTGGTGCCTCCATATTCAGGAATAACTTTATCTCCAACTTTCACACTTACTGGTGAATCTCCCCACCCTTTCCTTTAGAACCTGATCCAGCAGCCACTACTGTTGCTTACAATATTTTTCCTTGAGATTTTTCTGGGAGCATAATGCCTTCTTCACACACAGTTTCTGTGACACTCCTTTCAACCAATACCCAGTTGAAAAGCATAAGAAACTTCCTAACTGTCCTGCCATTGCCCCAGAGCCAGGCTCTGGCTCTGCTTGTTTGGCACTGCTGCCAGGAGAAACCCACTGTTCAGCCCTCAGGACACATGACTAGCCCATAGCTACTTTTCAAGTAGGAGCAAATATTGATGCATGTTTGAATAATTTTCAATATTAAAACTTTGATATTTTAATTTTTCTCTTCTTTTTTATGTTTTATTAATGTCAAGAGAACAGGTTTCAAATGGTTCATAGATACAATTCTACAAATATACTTCCCTCCCTCGCCCTTCCTTTCTTTTTTTAAAATTTTTGTGATAAAACTTTTTTTTTTTTTTTGACAGGCAGAGTGGACAGTGAGAGAGAGAGACAGAGAGAAAGGTCTTCCTTTGCCATTGGTTCACCCTCCAATGGCCGCCGCGGCCGGCGCACTGTGGCCAGCGCACCGCGCTGATCCGATGGCAGGAGCCAGGAGCCAGGTGCTTTTCCTGGTCTCCCATGGGGTGCAGGGCCCAAGCACCTGGGCCATCCTCCACTGCACTCCCTGGCCACAGCAGAGAGCTGGCCTGGAAGAGGGGCAACTGGGACAGAATCTGGCGCCCCAACCGGGACTAGAACCCGGTGTGCCAGCGCCGTTAGGTGGAGGATTAGCCTAGTGAGCCGCGGCGCCGGCCCTGATAAAACTTTTAATTTTCCCAATAATCACAGCATTAATGCTCCACTAAATAAGGAGTCAACAAGAAAAATGTAGAAAGATCACTTTTTTACAGGAACATAGACAAGGACTATAAATAATAATCAAATCCAAGAAGTCAATTTCACTCTTACACATTCAAATTTTTGTACTCTATATATTAGCTAAAATTAACCATATAATACTAACTTCTAATATTCCAGTTAGCTGAAATTTTAATGTATTGAGTGAAATAGAAATCCGTAACAACTTGATTTGTTAAATTACATTTGTAAGCCTAAGAACTAAGCATGTTTCTGAAAATATTCCTGCACTGAGATGCTATCACTAATCCTACAGCCACCAGCACCCATACTTAACCAAATCATTTACAGCCTTTAAGCTTTTCTTATGTGTAAAACAGGGGCCATGGTTATTCAACTAAGTGACTTTTAAGGTTCCTTCCAACTGTTAAAAGTTATTTAATTATGTGAATAACATAACACTATTTGTATATTACTGAGATAATAATCCTGTCCTCTGGCTATTGAAAAAAAAATAAGCACAAAATAAAATCTTATACAATGTCTCCAGTATGCTAAAAAGTCTGTAATTCTCATTGACTCTAAAAGGAGTTCTACAGATGTGGGACAAAGAACATAAATAGTGTGCACCTCAGCAAAGTGAAATTGAATGACTGTGAACCAATCAGCTGCAGCAAACTAGGGTACTACAAAATGTTCACTTGATCTGTGAGTTGGTAGCTGGTACTCAAACCAGCTGTGCCACAATACCTGATCTAATTTTATTTGCAACAAAAAATATTTTAGAGGCCCGAGGGAGAACATAGATTTACTTGCAGGGAAGTAACGACAAAGGTGAGAGAACCTAACGTGCAAGTCATTGAAGGTGCTGGGAAATCTCTCAAAACAGAAATATTTGTTGAATATTCTTTTTGTTTGTTTTATACCAACACCCAGTTGAGCGTCTGTAATAGAATCTGTAAACATGGAAGAATATTTGAGTATAAGGTATAGCTTTTGACTATAACTCTGCAGAGATAAGACGAAACACAAATAGATCAGTGCAATGCAGTATGGATTACCCCAGAAATAACTAATACAACATTCTCTAAGAACCCCAAGTAGGATTTTGTCTAGTTACCATCAAGTCATTGTGACATATAATATGAGTTATATATATATTTATATATACACATACATACATACATACACACACACACTCACTTTATTGTGAGCCAAGAAATATGACCATGGCAATTAAATAAGAGAATAAATTTGTTGAAAATTTACTGTGATATGTAATAATTCTAGTGAACTTGTTTTATCCCATTAATAAAAGTATTGGAAATCGGTGTTTAGGAGAAACAAAGTAGAGATTTCACACATGTCACTCCATAAAGTAAACTGATTCTTTGAAACACTAAAAGCAAGATGGACAGCCTTGTGTCAACACACTGTTCTTGTAATTTCTGATAACCTTGTTTAATACTTTCTGACTTTCATTGCCTTTACTTTTAAATAGTTTTTAATGGAATGCTTACTACCTTTAGTGTAAACAGCATCTTTAATACGAAACACAAAAGTAACCCACATTTCCATATCAGACAGTGCAAGTCTGCTTACTTGACCACATGAATATAACTATTCCCTCTCCAAAAATGTGCTAATATCAGTAGAGGAATTAAAGGATATATGTCCAGGAAAAACAAAAATAGTGAGAAAGGAAGCATCAGAGTATGAGAAATGTCAACACTTTTGCGAGAACTGATCGAACAGTTTATGGACAAGTACAATCTCAAGTGCCTGAAAAGGAGTGTCTTAGGGCAGGTTCCTTAGAAGCAGAGCCTGCGAGATTGCTGCATAAATAATAAGGCATGCTCTTAAGAGAAACTTGTAGGAAAATGAGGGAAACAAGCTAGAACAGAAGAAAAGGCTAAGGAAATGTGATTTCAGAGAAAGTCTAGCCTCAGCCTGATGCCACAGAGAGTTCTGGAGGATAAATTGCACCAAAGGACTATGTCTTTCAGACAGAAGGAGGCTAGACTGTTAGACCCCTTGTTACATGGCTGCCCAAGGCAGACGGAGCAAAGTGCAGCATACCATGTACTTGTGGACCAATAAGCTCCCTCTTAGCCTAGGGTGATCTTTCAATGAGGCAGGCAGGTATAACACATTAGCAGCCAGCACATCCAACCACTAGGCGCTGAGTGTGCTTCATCAGTAAAGAGGATCCGGGGGAGCCAGCATTGTGACACACCACTTGCCAGTGCCCCATGTCAGAGTTCCAGTTCAAGTCCCATCTGCTCCATTTCCAATCCAGCTCCCTGCTTAAGGGCTGGGGAAAGCAGTACAAGATGGCCCAATCTCTTGAACCTCTGCCACCCACAAGCAAGACCCAGAATTTTGGGTGCCAGGTCCAGCCCTGGCTGTTGCAGCTATCTGGAGAGTGAACCAGCTAAAAGAAGATCTCTTTCTCTGTGTCTTCTTGTTTCTCTGTCACTCCACCTTTAAAAAAAAATCTTAAAATGGTAGAGAGGGAATTGGGGCAGGGTACCAAAAGCAATTTTTCTAGTCAATCTTTTGCACAGTTGGAATACTTCCTTCTTACACTATATGTATTCCATTTGGTCACTGTTTGTGCACTTTTTGGTTGCAATTTCCAGTAAAATTTACAGGAGAGTTAAAGAGATGAGCTGCTACCATTGCTGAAGTTAGTTCCAAGACCTTAATTGACATACATGTCCCTCTTCTCCTATTCTTTCTAGATTCCCCTCCTCTCTTGCTAATACATGTCATGATGTGGGTGACTTATCAAGAGAAGTCACCCAGGCCTTCATCCTTGAGTAATCAGATCTCCTGGTTAGTACACCTTACTTGCCTTTCTTGCCAACTGGAATTTAAAATTGGGCATCAAAGTACCCATGGGAGAGACATCCCAGTAGATCTGAGTGCCAGATACAATCTTCCCTTCCCTTATAATAGAGCTGCAGCTTTGCCACCTCGATGATGAACAGGATCACAAATACTCCTACCGATACGGTAATGCCTTTTTGGCCTGATGATGTGCTAGAATGGGGAATCCAGAATGCCAAACAGCACTTGTAGCTTTAAATAAAGCTGAACTCTTATTGAGTTTCCAGGTAAAAGAATTTGAACCAAGATCTCTAGACTCACAGAGCCTCAAGTTGCATAGTGCTGGTAAATTGGAGCACCCTTACTTATACTCCCTTAGTTCTCAGGTCTATGTAGTCTAACTACCAGAAACAATGTAACACACAAACATAACGGTCACTGGTTTGGGGCAAATACTAGGGTACTACAAAATGTTCCCTGAAAAGGAATTAAAAGGTAAATTCATTTTAGTGTCCAACAATTTGAAATTCATACATACAAAGAGTATCAAAAAGCTCAAAGAAATGTATATTATGAAAGAAACTATGCATGGGTTTCAAAATTGCTTTGCACCAAAATAAATGTTTAATTCCATTTTCCACAAAATTTTCGGGAAGTATTCTCATACTGTATCCTGAAGAATAGTACCCAACATTTGCAGGTACCAATAAGTTCTTCAACTGCGCCATCAAAAGGTAATTCCCATGCTCTGTGAGACAAACAGTACCCAGAGAAGGCTGCAGGTATAAGCGGTGAGCAAGCAACATTCCCTGAAGCCACAGAATGAGTGCACAAACCTGGTGAAGGGAATCTGGCAGAGCATCAACATAATCTGTTACAGGAATATCAATGAGAATTTAAAATTGAGCTGATTCATACTTTAGAACCCCAAAAGGCTAGACTCTAAAGAACAGGAGTAAAACAAGCAACAAAAATAATCGTTAAAAAGTTTAAATTTCTTAAAAGGTAAGAAATAAAGTCCATTAAACTGGAAAGAGTTCTTTTTTCTTTTTGTTTTTTTTTGTTTTTTTTTTTTTAACTTTTATTTAATGAATATAAATTTCCAAAGTACAGAATATGGATTACAATGGCTTCCCCCCCATAACGTCCCTCCAACCCGCAACCCTCCCCTTATCCACTCCCTCTCCCCTTCCATTCACATCGTAAAAGAAACAATCTAAAAATAATAAAGCACTCTTGGAAAGTACAAATGTGATAGACAAAACTAAAAATTAGGAAGATTAAAAGATAAATCAAGGATATCTCTCAAAAATAGAATAAAATTATATTTTAAAATGAAAGACAGAAGAGATCAGATGATAAGTTCAGATATTTCAACATTGTAAAGTAGTTGCAGAAACACAGAAGAAATGGATACCTCAAAGGATTGAATCAATGAAATGATCATACAAGGAGAAGACAAATGTGCACACAAACACTCCACATAAAAAGTTCATAAGCATCTAGAGAAGGAAGGTCACAAATGAGAGAACTAGAGTTGAATTAGAATTCACAAGAGCAACATCAGATGCCAAAAGACAGTGGGAAAAGTACAGAAGGAAGATTTTTTTTTATTCCAGAATTCAATGTCTACTTAAATTGTCTAAGATAAGGAAAAGTAAACTTTGTCTTTCTTGCATTCAATGAGTATAGACTGCCTCTGAGAATTTAAAATGACACAACCATTTTTATGTGGTAATTTCTTAAAAACTTAAAAACACATCACACTAAAACATCAAACAACATGATCAAGCTGTTGTACTCCCAGACATTTACCCAAGGGGAAAGTAATAAAAGCATGTGTGCACATGCACCTGAATGTTCACAGCAGTTTTATTTTTAATAGCCAAGAGCTAGAGACAACACAAGTCATCAGTTACCAGGAATTACCATTGTAGTGTATTTGTACAATGCAGTACTACTCAACAATAATAACTAAATGAATTTTTTTAACTTTTATTTAATGAATATAAATTTCCAAAGTACAGTTTATGGATTACAATGGCTTTCCCCCCATACCGTCTCTCCCACCCGCATCCCTTCCCTTTCCCACTCCCTCTCCCCTTCCATTCACATCAAGATTCATTTTCGATTCTCTTTATATACAGAAGATCAGTTTAGCATACATTAAGTAAAGATTTCAACAGTTTGCTCCCACACAGAAACATAAAGTGAAAAATAATAGATGATTTTTTAAATGATGATGAAATCAGATCAGACCTATTGTCATGTTTAATCCCAGTGAGAGTCAAGTTGGGAATTGATAATTTCTTCTTTTTTTTTTTTTTACAGAAGATCAGTTTAGTATACATTAAGTAAAGATTTCAACAGTTTAAATCCCCATAGAAATATAAAGCGAAATATACTGTTTGAGTACTCATTATAGCATTAAGTCTCAATGTACAGCACATTAAGGACAGAGATCCTACATGAGGAGTAAGTGCACAGTGACTCCTGTTGTTGACTTCACAAATTGACACTCCTGTTTATGGCATCAGTAATCTCCCTATGCACCAGTCATGAGTTTCCAAGGCTATGGAAGCCCCTTGAGTTCTCCAACTCTTATCTTGTTTAGACAAGGTCATATTCACAGTGGAGGTTCTCTCCTCCCTTCAGAGAAAGGTACCTCCTTCTTTGAAGACCTGTTCTTTCCACTGGGATCTCACTCACAGAGATCTTTCATTTAGGGTGGTTGTTTTTTTGTTTTGTTTTGTTTTTGTTTTTTTGTTTTTGTTTTTGTTTTGTTGTTGTTTTTTTGCCAGAGTGTCTTGGCTTTCCATGCCTGAAATACTCTCATGGGCTTTTCAGCCAGATCCGAATGCCTTTAGGGCTGATTCTGAGGCCAGAGTGCTGTTTAGGACATCCGCCATTCTATGAGTCTGCTGAGTATCTCACTTCCTATATTGGATCACTCTCCCCTTTATTTATTCTATCAGTTAGTATTAGCAGGTACTAGACTTGTTTATGTGCTTCCTTTGACTCTTAGTCCTATAATTATGATCAATTGTGAATAGAAATTGATCACTTGGACTGGTGAGATGGCATTGGTACATGCCACCTTGATGGGATTAAATTGGAGTCCCCTGGTATGTTTCTAACTCTACCATTTGGGGCAGGTCAGCTTGAGCATGTCCCAAATTGTACATCTCTTCCCTCTCTTATTCCTACTCTTATGTTTAACAGGGATCACATTTCAGTTAAATTTCAACACTTAAGAATAACTGTATTAATTACAGAATTAAACCAGTCATATTAAGTAGAACAGACAAAAAAACTACTAAGAGGGATAATGTATTAAGTTGTTCATTAACAGTCAGGGCTATGCTGATCAAGTCACCGTTTCTCATAGTATCCATTTCACTTCAACAGGTTTCCCCTTTGGTGCTCAGTCAGTTGTCACCGATCAGGGAGAACATATGGTATTTGTCCCTTTGGGACTGGCTTATTTCACTCAGCATGATGTGTTCCAGATTCCTCCATTTTGTTGCAAATGACTGGATTTCATTGTTTCTTACTGCGGTATAGTATTCTAAAGAGTACATATCCCATAATTTCTTTATCCAGTCTATCGTTGATGGGCATTTAGGTTGGTTCCAGGTCTTAGCTATTGTGAATTGAGCTGCAATAAACATTAGGCTGCAGACCGCTTTTTTGTTTGCCAATTTAAATTCCTTTGGGTAAATTCCAAGGAGTGGGATGGCTGGGTCGAACGGTAGGGTTATCTTCAGGTGTCTGAGGAAACTCCAGACTGACTTCCATAGTGGCTTGACCAGTTTGCATTCCCACCAACAGTGGGTTAGTGTCCCTTTTTCCCCACATCCTCGCCAGCATCTGTTGTTGGTAGATTTCTGCATGTGAGCCATTCTAACCGGGGTGAGATGAAACCTCATTGTGGTTTTGATTTGCATTTCCCTGATTGCTAATGACCTTGAACATTTTTTCATGTGCCTGTTGGCCATTTGGATTTCCTCTTTTGAAAAATGTCTATTGAGGTCCTTGGCCCATCTCTTAAGTGGATTGTTTGTTTTGTTTTTGTGGAGTTTCTTGATCTCTTTGTAGATTCTGGTTATTAACCCTTTATCTGTTGCATAGTTTGCAAATATTTTTTCCCATTCTGTCGGTTGTCTCTTCACTCTCCTGACTGTTTCTTTTGCAGTACAGAAACTTCTCATATATAATCATTAATTTTTCAGCCAATAGTTATTTTATGGCTCCTATATGCTGGACAATGTGCTTGATGCTAGAAGCAGAAATATCTCCACAATATGACACTCCTTCCCAAGAACTTAATAGATTTGTAAAAATAACACACACATCTATCTTTTGGGGAGATAGGTTACTATTATTTTTCATAGATGGTAGTTAAAATTCTTGATAACTCAGGTACTTGAGTCCCTGCTACCCATGTGAGAAACAGATGAAGTTCCTTGTTCCTGGTTTTTGCCTAGCCCAGCACTGGCTGTTGCAGATATCTGGGGAATGAGTCAATTGCTGGGGTGGGGGAGGGAATAATCAATCTTTCTCATCTCTCATCTTTCTCCTACTGCAACTGCTGTTTCTACTCTGTCTTTCAAATAAATGAAAAATGAATATTTATATTCTTCTTTATCAAAATATTGAATAAATATAGTAATGTTGTTAGCAACTCCTGTTCATATAAAACCCCTTTTCTTTTTCTTTTTTATTATTTTACAGGTAGAGTTATAGACAGCGAGGGAGAGAGACAGAGAGAAAGGTCTTCCTTCCATTGGTTCACTCCCCAAATGGCCAATACAGCTGGCGCTGCGCTGATCTGAAGCCAGGAGCCAGGTGCTTCTTCCTGGTCTCCCGTGCGGGTGCAGGCACCCAAGCACTTAGGCCATCCTCACTGCCCTCCCGGGCCACAGCAGAGAGCTGGACTGGAAGAGGAGCAACCTGGACTAGAACCTAGCGCCCATATGGGATGCTGGAGCCGCAGGCGGAGGATCAACCAAGTGAGCCATGGCGCCAGCCCCAAAATCCCTTTTCATACATAGCACTTCCTCTGTTATTTTCTCTGTATTAACAATATGCCTTCTGGATGCCAGTAATATCTTCCCTTCCCTTTTCAATGCTAGTATATTATTATTACTCAAAAAATTGATCATCACTAATAATACAGCCAGCTCTCAATTTTCATAGTTGGATTTTCCGGAGATCTGGCTTTCATCCTTGCACCCTTGGACCACTTGCACTGGGGTATTTAATTACTTGTTAGCACCTTACAATAGGTGTTCACTCGAAAGAAGGAGGCAGAGCTCAAACCCACTCAATATTGTGCTGAGAATCATAAGATATTAAAATTGGAAGTAATTCCCAAGGTCATTTATTCCAACTCAATTAGTGCTGGAATCTATTCTGTCCTATTCTCAACAGATAATCCCCCAAGCCAGACTCCACTAACACCAAATAATAGCAGATCTGAGGCTGAGCTACTCCAATTATAAATTTTATAGTCTTTCTCATGTTAGCAATTCAAGTAGAAGTTCTAAGGGGATATTAGAAACATTTAAACGTGGGTTAGAGAAGTAATATGCATTATGCACTTATTATTTTTCTATTTTTTAAGATGTATTTTATTTATTTGAAAGGCTGAGTTATAGACAGAGAGAGGGAGATACAGAGAAAAGAGGTCTTCCATCCACTGGTTCATTCCCAAAATGGCCCCAATGGCCCAGGATAGGCCAGACTGAAGTCAAGAGCCAAGAGCTCCCTCTGAGTGGGTGCAGGGGCCCAAGCACATGGGCTATTCTCTGCTGCTTTGCCAGACTATTACCAGGGAGCTGAACTGGAAGTGGAGCAGCTGGTACTCCAACCGGTGCCCATAAAGTATGTAGGCACTACAGGTGGTGGCTTAACCCACTACACCACAGCACCGGACCCTCTTCTGTTATTATACACACAATATTTCTCAGGTTAAAAAAGTAAATAAGTTCTGCTAAAATATTAGGCTATTTTATGCTATGTCCATAGGGAATACTCACCTATAGTATTCCCTATGAGTCAGGCAGGAAGGACAGGAGCTGAGAATGTTAAACAAAAGAATGAATCTACTAGTGCACTTCTTGCCCCTTTGTGGGCTCCTACCACCACTAGATGTGGACACAGCAAAAAGGCAGTTATCTATAGGCCAGGAAGAGGGCTCTTACAAGAACCCAACCATGCTCGCACCCCAATCTTGGACTTCCAATCTCCAGAAGTAAATTTCTGTTATTTGAAACACTTGTTCTTTGTTGCTTTGCTATGGTAAATCAGGCTGACTGTACTATTAGTCTTAGGAAGATATTTTGGAAGTCTATCAAGAAATTGATCAGATCTCAAAATTATTTCTTACCTCCACTTAATGTACACAACTAAAGTGATGTTACAGATTCATTTTTATTCACACCACATATTTAGCCTCATATTATTAAGTTTTTAAAATAAAAAATAGGATATGGAAGAGAAAGAAAACCTGTGACAAGACAAACTAAATGCAGGGATCTCACACTTGGACTTCCACAATCACTTGACATAATTTATGCTCAATTCCACTTCTATAAAATGAATGGTTGGGATTTTAAGTAATCCCAAATATCCCTTCAATCCATAAAATTCTTTAAACTTTGCTTCTGTACAGACCATTTAATATTGGAGTAAAAAGAACATATTTTTAATTATTGGGCTAAATCTATAAAGAACTTTGGTGCCAGGTAAAAGGAAATTAAAGCTGTCTCCTAACCAAGAGCATTATAGAACCCTACATAATGATTAAAGTATCCTAGAGCTAAATATTCTCACTGGGACTCAAGAATGAAAGGAAAAACTTTAATTAAGGTCTCCAAAAAGTAGTCTATAATTTCACCTTCTGTATAGAACAATTCAATCATCCAATATATATTAGAGGCTAGGATGCAAACACTGGTCCAACCCCTCAGAATCAAGAGCCAGGAATTACCTTTTATACTGTGTAGACTTTTTCTAATGAGCTCAGTAAACATAAATAATAGTAGGGTTTCCTATCTTGATGAGTAATATAATCTCTCCACTTAATACAACAAAATGTACATGCAGAGAATGCAAGGTGTCACAGATTTGGGGGATTTTAATGGGAGAAGTTACTTCAGAGACTGTTCTTAAGTCCCTTCAGATGGCTTCAGAGACATCAAGCTATTCTTTTTATAAGTATTTTTATGTTTTTATTTTTATTTCATTTGACAGGCAAAGACAAATAGATCATCCATATGCTGGTTCACTCCCTAAAAGCCTGAAATGGCCATAGCTAAGTCATGCTGAAGCCAGGAACTCAGAATTCAATCAGTGTCTCCCATATGGGTGGCAGGAACTCAAGCACTTGAACTACCATCTGCTGCCTCATAGAGTGCCCATTAGTAGGAAGCTGGATTGGAAGTGGCAGAACTAGAACTCTAGCCAGGCACTCTTATATAAGATGCAGGTACCCCAAATGCTGAAATACCCACTATTCCAAAAGCCTTCCCCAAGCTACTTTCTCATTGGAGCTTCTGCAGTGTTTAACTCTCTTCCCTATAGCTTGTCATATTGCGATAGTCATTTAAATATGTCTGGACATGGAGGGTCATTGGACAGAGGAACCAAGCCTCATTTATCTATGTTTCCTAGGACCTTGTAGTATATCTGACCAATAGCTAGTGCTCAAGACTATGTTTTGTAAAGTACGAAGGATAATCTTACTTAAACAGAATGGACTAGCTGAGGAGGCTGGGGTTTGAAGTTACTTGCCAAAGGTCTAACAGGCTGATGGGTGTGGCAGAGCCAGACACCAATTCTCAGGTTCCCAATTCAGTGTTCTTACCTTCAAGAGTTGGTTTATCACTCAAATCACAATTGTATTTCACCTTGGGAGTAATGAGAAAAGTCTAGCAGTATAAAGAAAAAAGCAAAATTTAAAATGAGGAGACAGTGTGAAAACAAAAGGAAACTAATTAAGCATTTATTCAAATCAAAGAAAATAAGCAAAAGGCCAATAAGCACAAGAAAAGATCTTCAATATAAGTCATCATGGAAATGCAACTCAGTCACAAAGAGATACCACTTCACACTCACTAGGATGGCATCAATCACAAAGACAAGAATATAGACAATAATAATAACCAGTGGTGACAGGAGACTTTGGGGCCCTCATACACCAATACTGGGAATTTAAAATGACTTAGCCACTTTGGAAAACAATCTGTCAGTTCCTCAATTAACATAGAGTTACCATATAACCCAAAAATTCCATTCCTAAGAAATACCTAAGAAATAAAAAGATGTCATCACACAAAACTTACAAGTGAATACTTGAAAAGCCATTGTTAAAAATAGACAAAAAGTGAAAAACAACTCAAATATTTACACGTGATGAGTAGAAAAACAAAATTATTCTATATATATGTATATATATATGCAACAGAATATTATTCAGCAATCAAAATGTATGAAGTATTGGTACATGTAACATAAATGAACCTTGAAAATATTATGTGACATGAAAAAACTAGACACAGAAAGCTATGTGTTGTATGATTTCATTTGTATGAAATGTTCAGAGCAGGTGAATCTATAAAGACAGAAAGTACCTTACTGATTTCCAGAAACTGGGAGAAAGAGGGAATGGGAAGTGCCTGTTAATGGGAATAAGATTTCTTTTGGGAGTGATGAAATGTTATGGAATTTGGTTGAACAACTTTGTGTACACACTAAAAATAACTGAATTTTTAAATGAATGAATCTTATAGTATATTAATTTTATATCAGTAAATACATAAAAGAAACTATACAGAACAACCAAGCTTGTATAAAATAATGTCTTTATAGAATCATTTTTAATAGAGCTATGTAGAAGCTGATACAAATGGATATGAAATATCAATAGCCATCGTATCCCATGGAGGAGTTTGAATGGATCTTGTGCTTATTTAGATCCTAGAGTCAGCTGCCAAGATAAGTATATTTTCTATATTTCCTCATTAATCTTTTGAAGAATCTACTATCCATTTTATAGGTGAGAAATCAGATTTGAGAGAAATTGAGAAATGTTCCTCAAATCACACAGTATTGTAGGACAGATCTGAGAACCCAGTTCAAATGTGCCTAATTCCAAAGCATGTATTCCTCCCACTCTAGCACAATATTTCCTTTGATAGCTTTTAAATTCCATGAGATTTTGTTTCTTACGTGTAAAGTAAGAAACAAAAAAGCCTATGAAAATGTGGGACAAAAGTGCTAAGCCCACACTCTCTTACTCACTCCGTCTGCCTTCATGACCACTTTCCTCATGACTGCCAAAGTTGAGGACAGCATTTTAATCAAAAGTCCTTGCTTACACCTAGTGGACACCATAACCCTGCAGGATGTCTGGTTCATCATCATGGTCCCCAAAATATTTGACTCTATGTTATATTCAGGAGAATTTCAATATTTGATTGTGGTGATTGAGTGAACAAACTGCTCTTCCTCAAAATACTCATCATCACTGGAAAGCAAAGGTGAAGACAATAAAAAGAATTCCCTCACCATTTCATGACCAGGTAAGTCCAATAAACTTCTTTTGCAAGAGAGTATATCACTGCATGGACTTGGTAAATGCAAAGCTTTCCCTAATGGTTCTTGAAGAGGTTTATAGACTGATGGAAATGGCCATCTTCCACACAGTCATCTTGGTGGGAGAAAGATGTGACTAGTTATGAATGATGGATTGTGAACCAAAGGGGCAGATCTTGCTTCTGGGCCAAGCATAATTGTTAATCTCATATATCTCCCTTTTTCCCCAGCATGGTGACCAATGACTACTGAGGTGGTAGTTGTTTCATGAGACACATAGAGAACTGTGACACCAAGACTTCAATGGACCCACATGAATCTTTCATAAGCCATCAAAATTTTGAGGTTGTTTCTACAGCACAGTTCAGTCTTCCCTGACTGATTTAAGTCTCTAAAGTATAATCCACATGTAAAAATAGAGAAAAGTACAATTTAACTGAATATGGTTGACCATGAAGAGTTGAAAGAGAAAGAATCAGATGGATAGTTTGAGCTCAGATAATACAAATTCTTGAGATGTAGACTAGTCTAGAAGATATATTGAAGGAATTACAAGTTCCAGGAAAAAAATCACATTGTTAAGTCCAGAGAAACTATGGCAGAAAACAAACTAAATGCCAGGAAATGCTAAGTTAGTATCAGATTTCAAGGCATAGTTGATGTCTTCATTTTCAAATCCAAGAGATAAATGAGATTAAAATAGAGAAGCCACCAGGTAGGAGGTTCCAAAAGCCCATGGCTGACAGGGAAGCTGTGTGCCTTTTCTCTTGCTGTGATATCAAATTACCACAAATTTAGTTGCTTAAAACCACATAAATTTATTAGTGTGCAGAACTAAGCAGTCAGACATGCATTTTATCAACTAAAATAAAAGTACCAGTAGGGCTATATTTCTTTCTGGAGGCTCTGGGAGTAATCCATTCCCTAACCTTTTCAAGCTTCTAGAGACTGCCAACATTACCCAGCCCTTCCTCCATTTTCATATTCAGTGAGCCATGTCTCTCAGACCCTTCTTCATTCCTCACCTCTTTCTTTGACCACATTAGTGAAAAATTGTCCACCTTTAAAGACACATGATGATTAGGTTGTGCCTGTCTAATCCAGGACTATGTACACATTGTAAATTCCATAAATCAATCACATCTGTTATGTCTATTTTTTTATTATATTTTTTTATTTTTTTTAACTTTTATTTAATGAATACAAATTTCCAAAGTACAGCTTATAGATTACAATGGCTTCCCCCCACATAACTTCCCTCCCACCCACAACCCTCCCCTTCCCCGCTCCCTCTCCCCTTCCATTCACATCAAGATTCATTTTCAATTCTCTTTATATACAGAAGATCAGTTTAGCATACATTAAGTAAAGATTTCAACAGTTTGCTCCCACACAGAAACATAAAGTGAAAAATACTGTTTGAGTACTAGTTATAGCATTAAATCACAATGTACAGCACATTAAGGACAGAGATCCTACATGAGGAGTAAGTGCACAGTGACTCCTGTTGTTGACTTAACTAATTGACACTCTTGTTTATGGCCTCAGTAATCACCCTACGCTCTTGTCATGAGTTGCCAAGGCTATGGAAGCCTTTTGAGTTCACCGACTCTGATCATATTTAGACAAGGCTGTAGTCAAAGTAGAAGTTCTAGAAGTTCTCTCCTCCCTTCAGAGAAAGGTACCTCCTTCTTTGATGACCTGTTGTTTCCACTGGGATCTCACTCACAGAGATCTTTCATTTAGGGTTTTTTGTTTGTTTGTTTGTTTGTTTTTGCCAGAGTGTCTTGGCTTTCCATGCCTGTAATACTCTCATGGGCTTTTCAGCCAGATCCGCATGCCTTAAGGGCTGATTCTGAGGCCAGAGTGCTGTTTAGGACATCTGCCATTTTATGGGTCTGCTGTGTATCTCGCTTCCCATGTTGGATCGTTCTCTCTCTTTTTTATTCTATCAGCTAGTATTTGCGACACTAGTCTTGTTTATGTGCTCCCTTTGGCTCTTAGTCCTATAATTATGATCAATTGTGAATAGAAATTGATCACCGGGACAAGTGAGATGGCATTGGTACATGCCACCTTGATGGGATTGAATTGGAATCCCCTGGTATGTTTCTAACTCTACCGTTTGAGGTAAGTCAGCTTGAGCATGTCCCGAATTGCACATCTCTTCCCTCTCTAATTCCCACTCTTATATTTAACAGCGATCACTTTTCAGTTCAGTTTCAACACTTAAGAATAACTGTGTATTGATGACAGAATTCAACCAAAAGTATTAAGTAGAACAAACAAAAAAAATACTAAGAGGGATAACGTTTTAAGTTGTTCATCAACAGTCAGGGCAAGGGCTGATCAATTCACCGTTTCTCATACAGTTCATTTCACTTTAACAGGTTTCCCTTTTGGTGCTCAGTTAGTTGTCACTGATCAGGGAGAACATATGGTATTTGTCCCTTTGGGACTGGCTTATTTCACTCAGCATAATGCTTTCCAGATTCCTAACAGGGATCAATTTTCAGTTAAAATTTAAACACCTAAGAATAATTGTGTGTTAATTACAGAGTTCAACCAATGTTACTAGAACAAAGAAAAAATACTACAATGGATAAAGTATTACATTGTACATCAACAGTCGGGACAAGAGCTGATCAAGTCACTGTTTCTCATAGTGTCCATTTCACTTCAACAGGTTTCCCCTTTGGTGCTCAGTTAGTTGTCACCGATCAGGGAGAACATATGATATTTGTCCCTTTGGGACTGGCTTAGATCACTCAGCATGATGTTTTCCAGATTCCTCCATCTTGTTGCAAATTACCGGGTTTCATTGTTTTTGACTGCTGTGTAGTATTCTATAGAGTACATGTCCCATAATTTCTTTATCCAATCTACTGTTGATGGGCATTTGGGTTGGTTCCAGGTCTTAGCTATTGTGAATTGAGCTGCAATAAACATTAATGTGCAGACAGCTTTTTTGTTTGCCAGTTTAATTACCTTCAGGTAAATACAAAGGAGTGGGATGGTTGGGTTGTATGGTAGGATTATATTCAGGTTTCTGAGGAATCTCCAGACTGACTTCCATAGTGGCTTGACCAGTTTGCTTCCCACCAACAGTGTGTTAGTGTCCCTTTTTCCCCACATCCTCTCCAGCAGCTATTGTTGGAAGATTTCTGCATGTGAGCCATTCTAACTGGGGTGAGATGAAACCTCATTGTGGTTTTGATTTGCATTTCCCTGATTACTAGTGATCTTGAACATTTTTTCATGTGCCTGTTGGCCATTTGGATTTCCTCTTTTGAAAAATGTCTATTGAGGTCCTTGGCCCATCTCTTAAGTGGGTTGTTTGTTTTGATGTTGTGGAGTTTCTTGATTTCTTTGTAGATTCTGGTTATCAACCCTTTATCTGTTGCATAGTTTGCAAATATTTTTTCCCATTCTGTTGGTTGCCTCTTCACTTTCCTGACTGTTTCTTTTGAAGTACAGAAACTTCTCAATTTGATACAATCCCAAATGTTAATTTTGGCTTTGACTGCCTGTGCTTCTGGGGTGTTTTCTAAGAAGTCTTTGCCGGTACCTATATCTTGCAGGGTTTCGCCAATGCTCTCTAATAATTTGATGGTGTCAGGTCATAGATTTCAGTCTTTAATCCATGTTGAGTGAATTTTTGTGT
The DNA here is from genome assembly GCF_964237555.1 of Oryctolagus cuniculus. Taxonomy (NCBI): domain Eukaryota; kingdom Metazoa; phylum Chordata; class Mammalia; order Lagomorpha; family Leporidae; genus Oryctolagus; species Oryctolagus cuniculus. The sequence goes on from NC_091435.1 coordinate 54,083,859, forward strand.
AAGGTGAAACGTAGAGATCTTGCTTCATGATTCTGCACGTGGAAATCCAGTTTTCCCAGCACCATTTATTGAATAGACTGTCCTTACTCCAGGGATTGTTTTTGGATCCTTGATCAAATATAAGTTGGCTGTAGATGATTGGATTGATTTCTGGTGTTTCAATTCTGTTCCATTGGTCTATCCATCTGTTTTTGTACTAGTACCATGCTGTTTTGATTACAACTGCCCTGTAGTATGTCCTGAAATCTGGTATTGTGATGCCTCTGGCTTCGTTTTTGTGGTACAAGATTGCTTTAGCTATTCTAGGTCTCCTGTGTCTCCATATGAATTTCAGCATCATTTTTTCCAGATCTGAGAAGAATGTCTTCAGTATCTTGTTTGGTATTGCATTGAATCTATAAATTGCTTTTGGGGGAATGGACATTTTAATGATGTTGATTCTTCCAATCCATGAGCATGGCAGATTTTTCCATTTCTTGGTATCCTCTTCTATTTCTTTCTTTAAGGTTTTGTAATTTTCATCGTAGAGATCTTTAACGTCCTTGGTTAAGTTGATTCTAAGGTATTTGATTGTTTTTGTAGCTAGTGTGAATGGGATTGATCTTAGAAGTTCTTCCTCAGCCGTGGCATTGCCTGTGTATACAAAGGCTGTTTATTTTTGTGCATTGATTTTATATCCTGCTCCTTTGCCAAAATCTTCTGTGAGTTCCAAAAATCTCTTAGTAGAGTTCTTTGGGTCCCCTAAATAAAGAATCATATCATCTGCAAAGAGGGATAGTTTGAGTTCTTCCTTCCCAATTTGTACCCCTTTAATTTCTTTTTCTTGCCTAATAGCTCTGGCTAGAACCTCCAGAACTATATTGAATAGCAGTGGTGAGAGTGGGCAACCCCGTCTGGTACCAGATCTCAGTGGAAATGCTTCCAACTTTTCCCCATTCACTAGGATGTTGGCTGTGGGTTTTTCATAGATTGCTTTGATTGTATTGAGGAATGTTCCTTCCACACCCAGTTTGCTTAGAGTTTTCATCATGAAAGGGTGTTGTATTTTATCAAATGCTTTCTTGGCGTCTATTGAGATAATCATATGGTTTTTCTTCTGCAGTCTGTTAATGTGGTGTATCACATTGATTGTTTTGCGCACATTAAACCATCCCTGCATACCAGGGATAAATCCCACTTGGTCTGGGTGATGATCTTTCTGATGTGTTGTTGCATTCTATTGGCGAGAATTTTATTGAGGATTTTTGCATCTATGTTCATCAGGGATATTGGTCTGTAATTCTCTTTCAATGCTGCATCTTTTTCTGGCTTAGGAATTAAGGTGATGCTGGCTTCATAGAAAGAATTTGGAAGGACTCCCTCTTTTTCGATTGTTCTGAATAGTTTGAGAAGAATTGGAGTCAGTTCTTCTTTAAATGTCTGGTTGCATTCAGCAGTGAATCCATCTGGTCCTGGGCTTTTCTTTTTTGGGAGGGCCTTTATTACTGTTTGAGTTTCTGTCTCAGTTATGGATCTGTTTAGGTTTTCTGTGTCTTCCTGGTTCAATTTAGGTAGGTTGCATGTGTACAGGAATCTATCCATTTCTGATAGGTTTCCCTGTTTGCTAGCATACAAGTCCTGGTAGTAATTTCTGATGATTCTTTTTATTTCTGTAGTGTCTGTTGTTACATTTCCTTTTTCATCTCTGATTTTATTGATTTGGGTCTTTTCTCTTCTTTTTTTAGTTAGTTGGGCCAATGGGGTGTCAATTTTGTTTATTTTTTCAAAAAACCAGCTCCTCATTTGGCTGATTTTTTATAATTTTTTTTTTTTTTGGATTCAATCCTGTTGATTTCTTCTCTGATTTTAATGATTTCTCTTCTCCTGCTAGATTTGGGTCTGGTTTGCTATAGGTTTTCTAGATCCTTGAGGTGAATAGAAAGCTCATCTGTTTGGTGCCTTTCCAATTTCTTGATATAGGCACCTATTGATATAAACTTTCCTCTTAACACTGCTTTTGCTGCGTCCCATAAGTTTTAGTATGTTGTGCTGTTATCCTCATTTACTTCCAGAAAATTTTTGATTTCTCTTTTCATTTCTTCTATGACCCATTGTTCATTCAGGAGCATGTTGTTCAATCTCCATGTGTTTGCGTATGCTCTAGGGATTCCTGAGTTGCTAATTTCCAACTTCATTCCTTTATGGTCTGAGAAGCTGCATGATATGATTCTAATTCTTTTGAATTTTCTGAGACTTGCTTTATGGCCTAGTATGTGGTCAATCCTAGAGAAGGTTCCATGTACTGCTGAGAAGATTGTAAAATCTTTAGCTGTAGGATTGAAAGTTCTGTAGATATCTGTTAGATCCATTTGAGCTATAGTGTCGTTTAAATCTAATGTATCCTTGTTGATCTTCTGTCCTGTTGATCTGTCTATTTCTGAGAGTGGAGTATTGAAGTCCCCCAGTACTATTGTATTGGGGTCTAAGTCTCCCTTTAAGTCCCTTAACAAATCTTTTAAATAAACCGGTGCCCTGTAATTAGGTGCATATACATTGATAATTGCTACATCTTCCTGTTGAATTGATCCCTTAATCATTATATAGTGTCCCTCTTTATCTCTCTTAACAGTTTTTGTGGTAAAGTTTATGTTGTCCGATATTAAGATGGCTACGCCCGCTCTTTTTTCATTTCTGTTGGCATGGAATATCTTTTTCCAGCCTTTCATTTTCAGTCTGTATGGATCTTTGTTGGAAAGATGTGTTTCTTGTAAGCAGCAAATAGATGGGTTTTGTTCCTTAAGCCAATCAGCTAATCGGTGTCTTTTAACTGGACAGTTAAGGCCATTAATGTTCAATGTGACTAATGATAAGTGGTAACTTTGCCCTGCCATTTGCCAAAGATAAGTTCTAATATATGCTTTGAATTCCCTGTGATCTTTTCCTCCTTCTTTTACCTTCTTTCATATTGAAGACCGTGTTTCTGTGTTTCTGTGTGTAACACATCTTTAAGCATCTTTTGCAGGGCTTGACGAGTGGTGACAAATTCTTTCAATTTCTGTTTGCTATGAAAAGTCTTTATTTCACCTTCATTCACAAATGAGAGCTTGGCAGGATATAATATTCTGGGCTGACAGTTTTTCTCTCTTAGTACCTGGGCTATATCTCGCCATTCCCTCCTAGCTTGTAGGGTTTCTGATGAGAAGTCAGCTGTGAGTCTGATTGGAGTTCCTCTGAGAGTAATCTGACATTTCTCTCTTGCACATTTTAGGATCTTTATGTTTCACTGTGGAGAGTTTAATTACAACGTGTCGTGGTGAGGATCTCTTTGGTCATGTTTATTAGGGGTTCTATGAGCTTCCTGTACTAGGATGTCTCTGTCCTTCTCCAAACCTGGGAAATTTTCTGCTAGTATCTCACTAAAAAGGCTTTCTAATCCCTTCTCCCTCTCCATGCCTTCAGGAACTCCTAGAACCTGAATGTTGGGTTTTTTAATAGTATCCTGAAGATTCCCGACAATATTTTTTAGATTTCTAATTTTCTCTTCTTTTCTTTGGTTTGTATATTTTCCTGTTCTCTGTCTTCTAAGTCCGATATTCTCTTCTGCTTCACCCATTCTGTTTTTAAGGCTCTCTAATGTGTCTGTCATTTGATCTATCGAATTCTTCATTTCATCATGATTTCTCATCACTATCACAGTTTCATGTTCTGCTAGTTGTGTCATTTCATTTTGATTCCTCCTTAATATTTCATTTTCACGAGAGAGATTTTCTATCTTGTCCATTAAGGATTTCTGTAGTTCAAGAATTTGTTTTTGAGAACTTCTTAATGTTCTTATCAATTTTTGAGATCTGCTTCTTGCATTTCTTCTATCTCATCATCTTCATAATCTTGAATTGGGGTGTCTTTTTCATTTAGGGGCATCGTAGTGTCTTTCTTGTTCTTGTTACCTCAGTTTCTGCGCTTGTTTGTTTGTCATTGTGGAGATATTCTTTGGTTTATTCACTGTGGTGCTTTTTCTCATTATACTATGACTCTAGATTAAGTGGACTGTCTGCTTTTGATGGATCTTTAGAGGCTGTGATGGGTATGGCCAGAGAGCTCTGTTTGGTTCTTCAGGGTTAAGGGTGTGCCAAACGTGACTCACCCAGATTGTTCTCTTGCTCGCTCTCTCTCTCTCTCTTTTTTTTTTTTTGACTCAGTTGGGAAGTAATTCCACACAGCTAGTGGGATTGAGGGTAGTTGATGTATGAAATCTGGTCCCTTTGGGTATTAGTCTGCTCTACCCCTGGGACCACACAAAGAGTTTATGCAGCCCTCAGTGTGGTCTCAAATTTCTCCACAGTCTCTCACCGGGTTGCCAAGGTTACCGAGTTTGTGTACTTGGTGAGTTCTCTCAGCCCCCCCCCCTCAGATTTTCACAGTCTCAGTTCGTTAGCTCCACACTTTCACTAGGTCTTAACCTCCTGTTATTTCTCCCCACCAGAGTCAGGTTTTTCCTCTTGGCTAATGGTGGGCACCGCTTTGCATACATAAAATGGCACCTGCTCTTTGTCTTGCTCAGCTTTGTAAGGTGAGTAGAGAGAGAGGCTAATGTCTGTGCCGGTTCCCCTTATTTATTTGTTTTTTTCTCTCCTCCAGTCAGCCTGGTGAACATTCCCTGGGGGGCTTCAGGCCTCATTCCCTGTAGGCTCTTTCTGCCTTTCCCCGCCAATGTCTCGGGTTACCGAGGTTTTTGTCTCACCTCCCCTTCCAGCGCTTTCACGCAGATTCTGCGGCTTGGCTCCCGCGGCTCGGCTTCCACATGGTGGGTGACCTTGCTCTCCTCGTAGGTCCTCCATGTCACATCCACTAGATCCAGAAGAGTTTCCTCTGCAATTTTTTCCTGAGCTTTGTCCTGAGGCTACAGTAACTCCACTTTTATTAAACTATCTTTTCCCAGACTATCAGTGTGCGCCCTCATGTGTTATGTCTCTTTAGCCACAAAAGGTAACGAACACACAAGATCTGAGAGCTAGGACATAGCCATTATTGGGAGGTCTTAGTTTTGCTGCTACCATAGCCTAGATTTAAGAATAAAGTAGACAGAGAGTATCAGTAAACTAAATTGCAATACTGGACAGGAGAGTGACAAAATTCTAATGTATGCTTAACTATGACAAAGCAGCTTTATCAATAGTGGTTTTTGTCCTGTGGCTCCTAAAGGGCAAGATCAACGGTCCAAAGGATAAATGATTAGGACTGAACTTTTCCAAAATGCCCTGAGATCATTCCTTTGCCTTAGTAAATGCAGGTTGAATGAATAGATCTGTGAATGAGAAGTCAACAAAATAAATAAGTCATGACAACAGTCTGGGTACAGAAGGAAAAAGAGAGAGAACAAAAAAAAATTTCAACAATGAAGTAGCTAGGAGAGCTATAGGCTGACATTGAGAAAAAAAATGGAAGAAGTTGGGGTAGAATTTCCTCCCTACTGTGCTCCAAAAATGCTATTGTCTTTCAGAATTTAATTTATTTTTACAAAGATGAAGGAGAGAGTATATTGGCAAACTAGAGACATACAAGAAATTACATTAATCATATGTTTAGAAAAGGATTATTATCCATATGTTATTCAGGAGACCAAAAACTGAACATGGTTTTTACAGGAAAGGATTTGGGGAATTTTTAATTAGGAAAGTAGGATCATTTTTAATGACTTTTTTTTTTAATCTATAAGGAAACCTAAACAGATAGGACTGTGTTTTCATTATGAAACAATCTTTTTGAAACTGTGAGCCTCAGATCTCTGCAGTGTAAGTTTGATGCATCTGGATCCATTGATTCAGTAAGATGTAGTGAAAACTGGAAACTATAATAAATCACAACCCCTATGAGCAACACCCGATTAAATTTATTTCTGGCTTTTGCACAATGGTGGCAATGGCTATAGTCCAGAACATAAACATAAACTCATATGGAAGCAACAAGCATACTGTTTAAAAAAAAACTTATATTATTCCCCAGTCCAAAGAACTTTTTGTCTAAGCCTTTTTCTGCGGCTTATTTATATTACTAACTCCACCCAGTGTGAATGAAGCATAGATGAGGATAGAAAGGCAGCATTTAACATAGTCTAATGATTCCCATATATGAACGATAGACATGCATGCCAAGAAATTTGACAATTCCTTTTTGGAAATTGACTTAACAAGATGGTGACAAGTGAAGTGTGCACATGGTCAGTCCCATGATAACCCACACATTTATATTCTCATCTTAGGAAAATCAATCCATGCATTCTCCATCACCAATATGTTTTACACCAACATGTAAACAATGGGCTAAATGCCACAAGTTGAATTTGCTAAAAACAGTCCCATGGCATAAATAGAAACCAGAGCTTTAACCACTACTAATGCAATGTGAGAGCTGATGAGAATGACAGAAGTCGTAAATCTCTTGCTTCTTGAAGCTTACTCCAGAGATTTGACAAACAATGATAAACAAGGGCCAGAAAAATCAGTTCGGCCTGCCAAATCTTCCAGATCACTGCATTAATTATCCTACTAATGTAGATTGTCTTTGGTTAAACTTAAAACTTTCCTGACTTTCCCTGCCACTCTACACATCATTGTTTCTTGTGTATCTGTTCGTGCTGCTTACCTAGTCTATCCAGATGGAAAATGAAACCACATTTGAAATTCCCATTGGAGATACTTTTTACTAATATCTAAATGGGTTTACATAAATGGAGATGTTATAAAGACTAGTCAAGGCCGGTGCTGCGGCTCACTTGGCTAATCCTCTGCCTGTGGCGCCGGCACACCGGGTTCTAGTGTGGGTTGGCATGCCGGATTCTGTCCCAGTTGCTCCTCTTCCAGTCCAGCTCTCTGCTGTGGCCCGGGAGTGCAGTGGAGGATGGCCCAAGTGCTTGGGCCCTGCACCCCATGGGAGACCAGGAGAAGCACCTGGCTCCTGGCTTCAGATCGGTGCAGCGCAACAGCCTTAGCGGCCATTTGGGGGGTGAACCAACGGAAAAAGGAAGACCTTTCTCTCTCTCTCTCTCTCTCTCTCTCTCTCTCTCTTTCACTGTCTAATTCTGCCTGTCAGAAAAAAAAAGACTAGTCAAGAAAAATCAAATTCATACTTTTAGAAAAAATAAAAATATGCCAGTTTACAATATGTATAACAAGTAGCCATGAGAGCTACGTCAGTAGTTGGCCATCAGTATGTCTACCCTTTAACAAGGACAGCTTGAGACAGCCTACACACTCTTGGTTTTCTTCTGGTTTTGTTTCCAACAACCGTTTCATTTTTAATCCAGCTACAACCTGGCACTTTGAGGTTCCACCTTTTTATCTCTCATGCCCTCTTTGACTGTTAGCACCACTCCTTGATATCCACTCTGCCTGCCTCCTTCAGACTTGGTGGTCATGTCATCTTTATTAACCAAATCACATTTTCCCATAGGTATTTATCTAATACAATTCTGTGCTCCAGGCACCATGGTAGGCACTGGAAATACACAGGAGATAAAAACATAGATGTTTGGCTCTCAATTTTTTTCTAACAAATCAAACTTCAATCATTCCTTCTGCTATGCCCCAGATTTGCATAAGTCAATTCCCCAAGAGGATTCCTTGAAGAGTTTTTTGGTGCTTGTCATTGTGAGAACCCCACCTAGTATCCCCAGAAGGTGGATAGGAGAGATCTGTATAATATCAGAGAGACCTGGTTTGGTACTACAACATCTCCACAGTCTTCCCACCACAGTCTTCCTGATGCCAGGGCAGATGCTGCAATGCATTTATAGCCACTGTGCTACAATTGTTAAAAGGTCAATGACTAAAATACAATTGAAGAATTCTATTTCTCTTACTTATTTTTTTCACTTTGGTTACTTTTATTTCTGCTCTTAATAACTCTATAAATATGTGCCATTCAGGGATATTAGAAACGAATCCCTTTGTCAGCGAGTGAGATCCCAGTGGAAAGAATGGGGCCATCAAAGAAGGAGGTACCTTTCTCTGAAGGGAGGAGAGAACTTCCACTTTGACTATGACCCTGTTGTAATAAGGTCGAAGTAGGCGAACTCAAAAGGCTTCCATAGCCTTGGCAACTCATGACTAGAGCCTAGGGAGATTACTGACGCCATAAACAAGAGTGTCAAATTGTTAAGTCAACAACAGGAGTCACTGTGTACTTACTTCTCATGTGGGATCTGTCCTTAGTGTGTTGTCCAATGTGAATTAATGCTATAACTAGTACTGAAACAGTATTGTACACTTTGTGTTTCTGTGTGGGTGCAAACTGATGAAATCTTTACTTAATATATACTAAATTGATCTTCTGTATATAATGATAATTGAAAATGAATCTTGATGTGAATGGAATGGGAGAGGGAGTGGGGGATGGGAGGGGTGTGAGTGGGAGGGAAATTGTGGCGGGGGGAGCCATTGTAATCCATTAACTGCACTTTGAAAATTTATATTTACTAAATAAAAAATAAATTTAAAAAAAAGAAATGAATCCCTTTGGTACCACTCAATTATTTTCCATATAAAATTAAGGAAAGACAGAAATTTCTAAACCATCCCTAATAAATTATCTGTATCAGAAATTCTTTAAAAATCAGATAAAATTCTGTGCTGTGACATGCTTTTGTTTATATTTCAATAAGGATTCCCTTTTCCCAGATTCCACCATGACCAAGCATTGAGCTGATCCATTTTACACAAGCAAGTGCATCTGGCACATTGACACAAAGCTAGAGCATTTGAGGTGTCTCTCCTTCCTGAACATGGACTAATATCTGAAATCATGCATATGTCATCACACACTTAGAACTTTTCTCTGGGCAGAATGTTGAGGGGCAGAAATATGCAAAATTTAAAGAGAGACTAAAACTCTACTCTTTATAATTACAAGGATTTTTTTTTTTGTTTGGACAGGCAGAGTGGACAGTGAGAGAGAGAGACAGAGAGAAAGGTCTTCCTTTGCCATTGGTTCACCCTCCAATGGCCGCCACGGCCGGCGTGCTGCAGCCGGTGCAACACGCTGATCTGAAGGCAGGAGCCAGGTACTTATCCTGGTCTCCCATGGGGTGCAGGGCCCAAGCACTTGGGCCATCCTCCACTGCACTCCCTGGCCACAGCAGAGAGCTGGCCTGGAAGAAGAAGGGCAACCAGGACAGAATCCAGCGCCCCGACCGGGACTAGAACCTGGTGTGCCGGCGCCGCTAGGCGGAGGATTAGCCTAGTTAGCTGCGGCGCCGGCCAATTACAAGGATTTTTCAGCCTAAATCTGTGTTCATCCCTACAGAACTCAATAGTTCTCTGATACACTAAAGTAGCAATTATTGGGATGGTGTGCATTATGATTTGGATAAAAATTTGGGTGTCCCCCAAAGGCCCAGATGTTAAAAGCTGGATCCCCAAAGTCTTATGCTAATGGATTAAGGATGGAATTTACTCCAATGATAGTTTCTGTATGTGGGTCTTAACGTGAAGAGATTGGGTTAGTTATTGCGGGGAGGGAGGGGAGGGTGTTCCTTGATTGAATCATGGTAACATGAGGAGAGAACACTAGATGGTAGATGACTAGTATGAGCCCTGCTTTACCATGTGATCCCTTCTCTGCACTTGTTCCACCATCCACTACCCTCATCAGATGCCGGACCAATGGGGCTACCTTGTCTTGGACTGTGAACCTCCAAAACCATGTGCCACAATAAGACTTCTTCCTTCCTAAGTACCTTCTTATGTATTTTAGTTGCTGTCTTTCCATTTCTCTACTTAGGATCTAAAGCCCATTTAATATGTGCAATGGCTGTAATGTTTTTAAGACTGTCTGGCAAACAGACTTATGCCTTATGCCTAGAATGAAATATCAAGAGTGTGAATTTCTTTCTAGGAAATAAAGAAATCTGGTATGGACATATCAAGTATGCTTGCAAAACCATAGAGTGTGTCTAAGCAGAAATGACAATACCAACCACATATGTCCACATATTTGATCAAGGATCCAAAACCAATGCCTGGAGTAAGGACAGTCTATTCAATAAATGGTGCTGGGAAAATTGGATTTCCACGTGCAGAATCATGAAGCAAGACCCCTACCTTACACCTTACACAAAAATCCACTCAACATGGATTAAAGACCTAAATCTATGACCTGACACCATCAAGTTATTAGAGAACATTGGAGAAACCCTTCAAGATATTGGCACAGGCAAAGAATTTCTGGAAAAGACCCGGGAGGCACAGGCAGTCAAAGCCAAAATCAACTATTGGGATTGCATCAAATTGAGAAGTTTCTGTACTGCAAAAGAAACAGTCAGGAGAGTGAAGAGACAACCGACAGAATGGGAAAAAATATTTGCAAACTATGCAACAGATAAAGGGTTAATAACCAGAATCTACAAAGAGATCAAGAAACTCCACAAAAACAAAACCAACAACCCACTTAAGAGATGGGCCAAGGACCTCAATAGACATTTTTCAAAAGAGGAAATCCAAATGGCCAACAGGCACATGAAAAAATGTTCAAGGTCATTAGCAATCAGGGAAATGCAAATCAAAACCACAATGAGGTTTCATCTCACCCCAGTTAGAATGGCTCACATGCAGAAATCTACCAACAACAGATGCTGGCGAGGATGTGGGGAAAAAGGGACACTAACCCACTGTTGGTGGGAATGCAAACTGGTCAAGCCACTATGGAAGTCAGTCTGGAGATTCCTCAGAAACCTGAAGATAACCCTACCGTTCGACCCAGCCATCCCACTCCTTGGAATTTACCCAAAGGAATTTAAATTGGCAAATAAAAAAGAGGTCTGCACCCTAATGTTTATTGCAGCTCAATTCACAATAGCTAAGACCTGGAACCAACCTAAATGCCCATCAACGATAGACTGGATAAAGAAATTATGGGATATGTACTCTTTAGAATACTATACCGCAGTAAGAAACAACGAAATCCAGTCATTTGCAACAAAATGGAGGAATCTGGAACACATCATGCTGAGTGAAATAAGCCAGTCCCAAAGGGACAAATACCATATGTTCTCCCTGATCGGTGACGACTGACTGAACACCAAGAGGGAAACCTGTTGGAGTGAGGTGGACACTATGGGAAACGGTGGCTTGATCAGCATAGCACTGACTGTTAATGAACAACTTAATACATTATCCCTCTTAGTAGTTTTTTTGTCTGTTCTACTTAATATGACTGGTTTAGATCTGTAATTGATGCACAGTTATTCTTAAGTGTTGAAAATTAACTGAAATGTGATCCCTGTTGAACATGGTGGTGGGAATGGGAGAGGGAAGAGATGTATAATTTGGGACATGCTCAGGCTGACTTGCCCCAAGTGGTGGAGTTGGAAGCATACCAGGGGATTCCAATTCAATCCCATCGAGGTGGCATGTACCAATGCCATCTCACTGTTCCAGGTGATCAGTTTCAGTTCACAGTTGGTCATGGTGAAGGGACTGGGAGTCAAAGGGAGCACATAGACAAGTCTAGTACCTGCTAACGCTAACTGATGGAGTAAATAAAGGGGAGAGTGATCCAACATGGGAAGTGAGATACTCAGCAGACTCATAGAATGGAAGATGTCCTAAATAGCACTCTGGCCTCAGAATCAGCCCTAAAGGCATTCGGAGCTGGCTGAAGAGCTCATGAGAGTATTTCAGGCATGGAAAGCCAAGACACTCTGGCAAAAGATCTCTGCGAGTGAGATCCCAGTGGAAAGAACAGGTCATCAAAGAAGGAGGTACCTTTCTCTGAAGGGAGGAGAGAACCTCCACTTTGACTATGACCTTGTCTAAACAAGATAAGAGTCGGAGAACTCAGAGGGCTTCCATAGCCTTGGAAACTCATGACTGGAGCATAGGGAGATTACTGATGCCATAGACAGGAGTGTCAATTGGTAAAGTCAACAACAGGAGTCACTGTGCACTTACTCCTCATGTAGGATCTCTATCCTTAATGTGCTGTGCATTGAGATTTAATGCTATAACGAGTACTCAAACAATATATTTCACTTTGTGTTTCTATGGGGGTGCAAACTGTTGAAATCCTTACTTAATGCATACTAAACTGATCCTCTGTAAAAAAAAAAAAAGAAATTATCAATTCCCAACTTGACTCTCACTGGGATTAAACATGACAATAGGTCTGCTCTGATTTCATCATCATTTAAAAAAAATCATCTATTATTTTTCACTTTATGTTTCTGTGTGGGAGCAAACTGTTGAAATCCATACTTAATGTATACTAAGCTGATCTTCTGTATATTAAGATAATCGAAAATGAATCTTGATGTGAATGGAAGGGGAGAGGGAGTGGGAAAGGGGAGGGTTGTGGGTGGGAGGGACGGTATGGGGGGGAAGCCATTGTAATCCATAAGTCGTACTTTGGAAAATTATATGCATTAAATAAAAGTTTAAAAAAAAAAAAAGAAACGAATACATGAATGATATTGAAGTCAAGATATGTAGGGCCCTAAGTTACTGCCCTTGATATAAAGGAGGATCTCTAAGGCTAACTGAGAAGATGTTTTGCTCTAAAGAAAATAGAAACTAGACACCATGAGATGATATACAGACATCACAGAGGGTTCAAAACTAAGTGTCTCCAGTTCTTGAATGCATTCAGCACTGGGTATAGCTCACTGTTCAGTTAGTCAGTCAAAACTCGCAGCATGCAGTAGTGTATACAGGAGAGTGTATTCTGGCGCTTCAGTTTCAAAGCAGTGTTGCAACACATCTGCTCCAAAAGGCCTCCCCCTTGGACTGACTCACCTGGCAGGAAGAGTCCGTTTGCAGGCCAACATGCTCACTGACCCTCAAGATCCTCGACTAGAACTATCACTGTCTTTTTACCCCCACAAGCACAGAGAACAAAGCTCTTCTTTCATGGATGTTTCCTCACAACATCCTCTGACTTAAACCAGGCATCCTGAGGCATCATCTCAAAGCTCCTGCTAAGGAACAAGTCCTGATAGACCTTCTGTACAGCCTTGGACTTACCTTGCTAAGGAACAAGTCCCGATAGACCTTCTGTACAGCCTTGGACTTACCTCACCCATCAGATACCTCACTGTGGATTATCTATTGCCTCACAGGTACTTGCTAACCACACTAGTCTTTGGAATCCTAATTTCTTTAATCCTGCCAGAAACATATGAGGAAGCTCTAAATGTTAAGTCTCTGCTTTATTTTGTTTTGTTTTTTGGTCAAATGGGATAAAAGGGGTTGGGAATAGAGAAAAGTGGGACGGTATTTTTCGGTTTTTGTTTTTTCAAAAACTCTAAAATCAACAAATATGTATTGATCACCTACTGTAAGCTAGGCCTATCAGGAAAGAGGTAGGGTCTTCAAGGGAAGAACAGTGAAGCTGAGGAGAAAAGAAATGTATATGCATAAGACAAGATAAACAACAACAAAAAAAAGTGCCTATTTTCCTGGGAGTTTCAGAAAAATTACCAGAAAACATTTGCTGGGGGAGGTTATATTGAGATCACAAAGGGTTTAAGCATGTGTACATGGATGTACATAATTGCAGGGACTCTATCAGCCACCACCCAGAAAATGAAGTTGAAGGAACAGACAATGTGAAAGACAGAGGGTTTCCCCTGTCTTTCCCCTTTTATACAGGTATACCTGTATAACAGATATAAATGGGACTGCAAAGAAAGACTGGAGCTGAACTTTGGGAAAGGCCTTTGAATGCCAGAATACAAATTTCAACTTCTGTAACGAGCGTGGCACCATTGAAGGTATCTTTAAAAAGAGCATGACATAATCATTGCTGGATTTAGGGGGACTGCAGGTGATTGCTCTGGAAACATCACACCAGCTGATTTGGGATGAGAATATGCCACTCCAAGGCCAAGACACTTGTTAGATCTCCTATCCCTGATAAACATTTTTGCCTTTCAAATCAGAGTCTTCAGTAAAATCTTGGTTGTATATTTCTCACCAGGAAGTATCAGACTTACCAGAACTGAATGTAACATGAATATTAATAAGGACATATAGACTAAATCGTGAGTAAAAAGAAGGGAGGATAGACGATAAAGCAAAAATTAAGAATTATCATCATGAGGCTAGTATTGTAGTGCAACAGGTTAAGCCAGCATCCCAAAACAGTGCCAGTTCATGTCCTGGATGCTCCACTTCTAATCCAGCTTCCTGCTAATGGTCCTTGAATGACAGTGGAATATTGCTAAAGTGTTTGGACCCCTGTCACACATATAGGAGACCAGTATGGAGCTTCTGGCTCCGGGTTTTGACCCAGTCAAGCCCTCCTTGTTGTGGCAATTTGGGAAATAAACCAGAAGGTGGAAAGATACTCTCTCTCTTTCTTTCTCTCTCTGTCTCTTTCTGTCATAATGTTGCTAAGATCTAAGATAACACACTTAGGGGTGAGCTATATTTCTCTACCACCCTGAAAATGACTTATTTTTCCATTCCTGAGTGAGAAAAATGTCCATGTTGCATGGCCGTCTTGCTACTGTACTATCCCCTGAGTGAATTCATACAATGAAATTTCTTAAAGAATAGAAAAAAGGTTGGCATGACTTTAGGTGACATTGGTTAGAGGGAAGATAAGAGCTGAGAAATGGTCCAAAGATCTTAATAAAGGCCTAATAGTTTGGGAAACCAGAAAGAATCATAACAAAATAATCCATAGCAAAAAGTAGAAATTAATTTTTTCCTAATTAAGTAAATAAAGGAGTGCAGCACCATGGAGAAAGGGTAGTCTGCAGTGGGAATAAAGTCAAGAGTTTCTCAAATAATCAAATCAAGGACTGGCATTGTGGTTTAGTTGGTAAAGTCACCACCAAAGATGCCAGCATCCCATATGGGAGCCAGTTCATGGCCCAGCTGTTCCACTTCTGATCCAGCTCCTGGCTAATCAGCTGCTCCATTTCTGATCCAGCTCCTAGCTAATGGCCTGAGAAAAACACCGGAGGATGGCTGAAGTGTATGAGCCCTTGCTACCCATGTTGGGGAGTCCCAGATGAAGCTCCTGGCTTCAGCCTGGCTCAGCCCTGCCCATTGTACACATTTGGGAGTGAATCAATGGATGGAAGATTTCTCTGTCTCTACTGTTCTCTAAGTAACCCCTACAAATAAATAAATAAAACCTTTTAAAAAAAAAGAAGAAAATAAAAATCAAACCAATGTATTTTAACATCAAATAAGTCTGGCACATGGAGAGAATTTATAGAAAAAAAGGCACCTGTGTGGTATGGTTACATTTGTATGAGTCAAAAGGAGAATTATCACTTGATCCAGAGGAAATGAGTTACAAGGCTAATGGTTCAGTCTTGGAGATTCCTGTCAAGTTCCAGAATGTATGAGAGACCATACTTAGAGTTAAAATCTAGTTAAATGCCAATGATACACCTCACCTTCTGGAATCTAAAAGAGAAGCAAGATGTAATGGTAGGGTGTTATGGCCTTATGTCAAAGTAAGATTAATGCAGTGTGAACTTTCACTCCTGTGCTTAAAATTGAGCCCATGTATCACACTGAATGCTGGAATGACTTCATGGGGATGGTAAGTGGAGCATCCACCAACTAGCACTAAGCAGGCCTCTGAAAAGTGGAAAGAACTTTGAAGCATATCTGGTTAAGCCTCCTTGTTGTGCAAGTATGGACACTGAGTCCAAAAGAACAGGACATCTGCTCTAAATTTTCATAGGTAGTTAGTGTCAGAGGTGGGACTAACCCCCGTACTTTCTGACTCTCCATCCAGTGCTCTTCACAAAGCCAGTGGGAGCAGTGAGACAATCATTTGTGCCATCACCCAAGTCAGCCAGCTCTTCTCTCTGGGCCAACAGGAAATTCACAGAATAAGTGGGCCTTCAGCAGGCACAAGAGGTATGTCTTCTGTGCTGTAGAGCATTTTCAATTTTTGTAACTAAATCCATTTTAAGTGCCCTAGAAAAATTGATGATGTTAAGCACCTTAAAGGCCAGGATCATCCATGGAGATTCTTAGCACAGGTGTATGCTGACTTATTGGTAGGTCATCTGATAGACGGTAAGCAAATTTCAGCATGCAGGCTTTCAAATCAACAGATTTGCTTCCAGTGAACACACCTGTCCATGATTCTTGCTAAGACCAAAGCCACACTCATTTACATTTTGAAGCAGTGACAGAAAGAATTAGAGCTTGAAATTCTCCAAGGAAAACATATACAAAGAATTGAAAATTCACTTTTTGAGGGGTTGGTGCAGCGGGTTAAAGCCCCTGCCTGCAGTGCCAGCATCCTTTATGGGTGCCAGTTCAAGTCCCGGCTGCTCCACTTCCAATCCAGCTCTCTGTTATGGCCTGAAAAAGCAGTAGAAGATGGCTAAAGTCCTTGAGCCCCTGCACATGTGTGGGAGACCCAGAAGAAGCTCCTGGGTCCTGGCTTCGGTTTGGCCCAACTCTGCCCATTGCGGCCATTTGGGGAGTAAATCAGAGACTGGAAGACCTCTCTCTCTCTCTCTCTGTCTCTCTCTCTCTCTCTCTGGCTCTACCTCTCTCTGTAACTCTGTCTTTCAAATAAACAAAATAAGTCTTAAAAAAAAAAGTTTACTGTTTTAGAACATAAATGTGGATGTACAGCTTTTAATGCCAATTCAGTTGTTTTCTAGTCCTAGAACACTCGCACACTAAAGGATCTCAACATCAGGAGTATCATCTGGGAATAACCTTCAAGTTACAGCAATGAAGAAGTTATACTTCTCTGAGGTAAACACTATCTCCTGTGTTAATCACACTTGCCATCCTGGTCACACCCTGGGAGAGTCCTGCCACCTTACCTCTTTCTTACAACCAGACAGGCATTGTAGAGAAACTGGGCTAGAACCACTGCTGTTTCTACCACCTTGCTCAGGCCTCCAAGCTTATAGGACACAGGCCCTTAGTCTCCTCTATTTCTAGGAATGCTAATGGCCCAGAACCTACAGGCAAGCATTTATCTGCAAAGCTATGACATTGTCCCTATATTTAAAAAAAAGAAATTCTGATAGTGTGCTGCTCCCATCATCCATTCTGCTCAAAAGTCTTCAATCACCCATCATTGCCTACAGAATGCATCTCAGACTACTGAGGTAAAATTTAAAACCTTCTCTGGGCTGACCTCACCTCTGCCTTCCTATTCTGTAGCCTCACTGTTCCATTTCATGGATCCTTCTCTTCAGTCCCACTGGCTGTGTCAACATCTTCTGAGTATTCCTGTGCATAATCCAGTCGTACACAACCCCTACCTGAACTGCACTACTGTTTATGACCTATCTATCCAAATGCTAATTTCCACAGCTCAGCTCATATGCCTCCTCCATATAGAAATGTCTGTACTCCTCAACTAAGAGGATCTCGTGCTTTTTTTTAACCCCCCATGAGAACAGATCTATAATATTGTTTTCCTCTACATTGAAAAGCCTTCACTCTGGTATTCATTCTTAATAAATATTTGCTGACTGATTAATTATAAAGAAATAAATATGTATACATTTGCAAAACTCTTAAAATGTAATTATTTGCCACTGGTATTATATCCACACAATGGGAACCTCAAAGCACCTAGTATGTTATCATTGGATTCCTTTCTTTCACCAAACTAAGTCATTTCAAACCTTCATTACCTTCAGAGAGATTCTAGGAAGGGTATTCTAAGAGGCGACAAAGAGATTACATTGCTAGATTCCTGACTTGTTGTCCAGATCTTGCTACTGCATCAGACTCAGGCAAGTTTGAACTGGAGAGATGAACTAAGCATTAGCACTGTCCAAACAAAATGAAAGGAACACTTGTGTTATATTGACTGATACTCAGGTCTAAAAGAAGGAAGTAAAGCAGCAAAAAGAAGACAAACACAGCCTACAGTCATCAATTCACTTCTCTTCAAATGCCTCGCTGCCTCTTCTGTTTCTACTTTTCACAACTGTGTGGTAGAACTGGAATGTCTGGGAGGCATTAAATTAGGATTGAACACCCGATGTGCTATAATCTGATAGAAATATTTACTACCATGCTTCACTGTCTGGACCCTCCTCTAGCTGGTTCCTGTTTTGTTTATCCAGAAGACATTCTCTTCTTTAAATTAAAAAACTCTAAAATTGATACTCCACCTGTAAAGCTATACATGATTTCAGAGTCCAATCATAAATCACATAATACAGTCCTGTTTCTAGATCCAGTAGACTTCATTTAATGGATCTGGCCATATCCTCAAAAGACATACTATTTGAAAAGAGAAAAGAAAACTGAGTTATATACGGCAACGGGAGAGTAAAATCAGTTCGTAGATGAGCAGAAAAGTTGGTAACAGAAGTTTAAACTTCTAACCATTCATTACTTCCTTTCTCCATTCATTAAACAAATATTGGCCATCCTCTGTGTCAGCGCTCAGTAATTTCATTTATTTAGCTAATCTAACTATACACATCTATTGAGCACTTATGTCCCGCTAGCAAGTAAACCATTAGTTGCAACTTTTTGCAACCAAAAAGTTGTTGATATGATTCAAATGAGAGATATAGAGGAAAAAATTGTAAATATTAAGACAAATAATCCATTGCAAAATATTGTTAAGTAAATGTGAATAACTATTCTAATATCAGATCTGTATTTCTAGTAAAAATCTTTTTTTTTTATTTCATATATCACTAATTTTCCTTACTATCCCAGACACGTAGGATTCTACTTTGTTAACTCCCAGGTACATCTAACCCAGGATGAGTTTAGTTACAAATGAAGCAATTAAGAACTTGGACAAAAAGATGGGAAAATGTATCTAAAAATAAAGTATAAAGAGCACACATGGTTTTTACTATAATTATTATCAAAAAGGCCGTATTGGATATTTTCTTAATGAATTTTAAAGTCATGTGTTTGTGTACAGAGAGAGAGAGCTTTTCTGGACCAATGGTTCTTAAGGAGAGGAAGAGATATTTTGCCCCTCAGGGACATGTGGCTAACTCTAAAGACATTTCTATTTTCACAGCTGGGGTGGGTGGGGGTGGGTAGTGCTACTGGCATCTGGTGGGTAGAAGAGAGTAAGCTGCTCAACATTCTGTGAGGCACAGGAAAGATCCCTACAACCAATCAGCCCCAATATGGTAGTGTCAGAGAAATGCACACAGTTTGCAAGTCCAGTAGCTGGGGCTCCCCCTTTTGTTAGCTTCAGAGAGTTGCTTAACCCCTTTGAGAGTTCTTTCTTCAAAAAAAAAATCTGGACAATGTGGATCATACCTACCTCTGAGATTGTGGTAAACACAGAATCAACTGTATGTGTGCATGTGTGTAAGTGTGTGCACGTCTAAAACTTCATGGAAGAGCATATTGTGAAAAAACTGTGCACAGATTTCAAAAATTCTTTTGCAGCAGAACAAATTGATCTTTTAATTTTTCCATGAACTTTTTGAAGCTCCCTAGTGTGTGTGTGTGTGTGTGTTCAATAGAGTTACTCCCTTATTCTTCCCAGCCTAGCCCCTGCCTGCCCCCATCGGCACCCCCCCACACACCCTAAGTCTCAAGTTCTCTCTTCTAAAACGCTTTGATTCCTTTGGTAGCAAACTTGGGTTGGGAAGTGAGTCACCACTCAGCAGCGAACCGAGCCGAGCTTGTTTTTCTTTCTCTGAACGCATTTCTTAACAATTCCAGCCAGATCCTTCAGCCGCTTGCTGGTTGGATCCTCTCTGAATGTTTAAAGACACACAGAGCAAGAGCTGTGGCACCAGGACGTTTTCCAATTGTTAGAGAAGGAGAGCTGTTTAAACTCCGAAAACAACCAGAGGGCAGAGAGCCCTGCAATCCTAGGTTACATAAGCAGTGTCCGAGGAGCGAGGCTGGCTCCGAGGTTCTTTTCTGCAAGTGTCCATCAGCGCAGATCCTCCCCAACCTTGGCTGGATTTACCTGAATGCCGCCGCCGCGGGGTCCCAAGAGGGACCCCGGGACAGCGCACACTACAGGCAGCCCCAGGAGGTGGTCCCGGTCCAGCGAGCGCCCGGCCCGCGTGTGCGGAGGACCGGCGGGCTGTTCCAGCGGGTGGCGGGGGCTGCAGCACCCAGTCGGTCCCCTTGGCTCCAGGTGCTGCGTCCCCAGCTCCCTCTCCTCGCCTGGCTTAGGGACATGCAGCTCTCCTGAACCGTTATTTAGCTTCTCAAACTCGCAGAAGACACCTGTAGTCATAAGAGGCACTCCACCAGATCCCCAAGGGTCATGCAAGGGAGAAAAAAAAGACAATAATGCAATTCCCCCTTCTTTGCTGGCATATTCGTCTCCACTCTGTCTCCTTTGCTCCCCCACCTTTCTCCAGCTGTGCTCTAGATCCCTGTCCCTATTTCTCATATTCTCTTTGCCGGCTCCCCGCCACGCTCCGGATTCCACTCCTTCCTGCGCTGTGACCCCCTCCTCCCTCCCGCGGGCTACCGGCTCTGCCCTCTCGCCCCTCCCCAGAGAAGAGTGTCCGGCTCCTCCCGGGGCTCCCTGCCCGCCACTCCTTCCCTGCCCACCTACTATGAGGAGCGACTCCTCCCACCTGCGCATAAAAGCCAAGTGCATGTTACCCGGCGCGGATCAGAGCCCTTCCCCGGTCCTCTCCGTGGGAGCCCGCGAGCCTCTCTGCCCGACCTTACGTGCCCAAGGTAAGACCACACATGTGCGGGCAGCTGCCGATGAGGGGCTGCTGCCGGGGAGGAAGTCCTGTCTGGTCACCGCGCTGCCAGTTTGCTTAGAGCAGCTGCTTAGGGATGCTGGATCAGCTGCTTCTTAAGTAGCAACTGGTTTGAAAACAAACTTCTGTTTGAACGGTAAAATAAAAGCTCCTTTGGGGCAAGAAACAGCAGGATAAATATCGCAAAAGCCTTTTTTCTTTTTTAAAAACCACTTTTTCCCCCGTGTTGCTGACGGTGGCTGAGGTTAAAATGTATGTGTTTGGGGTATTTTCCTGACGTTTTCATTGTGTTTCACGTATCATTGCGGGCAAGGAGAACCCTGTCCCATTGTCAAAGACGAACTTTAAAAGAACACAATTAGCTTCCTAAAAATAGCACAGCCCAAAGGTCTGCTAATAATTTTGCGATGTTTCCCAAACCCCCAAGACAGCGTCTGTGAGTCCTTCAGAAAAATATCTTTCCAGGTTTGAGCACTTGGAAAAAATTATGTGAACGGGTGCCCTTTACACAGCGACGGGAATCAGGTGGCTGGTAGATAGAAAAGAACGAATCTAAATTCACAGGCTGGGGCCGAGTGTGCTGTCCCCAAAGCCATCTTTTCCCTGAGACCTAAAATGGGAACTGTGCTGGAACTAAAAAACTGTGTAAAAGGACTTCGTGAATTTCTGTACACACACCTTAACATAAAGCGTTTCAATATGTTCACAGCATGAGAAAAATACAGGCCAGACTGTACCATAATTCTGTGCACAATCACCGGTGGTACAGAGAGATCAGCTAGCAAGGCTTTAGAAGTTTTAATCCTACCAGCCACCCGGCTTAATTCATCTAGTAAGTTAAAACCTACCTGATTGGCATCACATTCGCATAGACATATCCTGTGTCTATGCTACTCTTTTAAAAAATGGATCTCTTATGATTCTTGGGACAGAATGAGTGTTGTGCACCTGTGAAGGAGAAACATACTCAACAGCTACTCTGTAAAAGCAGACACTTGGTGAATGAAGTTCGCCATCAAAATCTTTGGGTTGTGTGCGATGAGACTCTCTCATGTAGGAGAAAAATCCTCTTCAAATGTTTCCTCTGGGGAAATGCACAAGCTGGCTTAGCAAAGACAAACCCAAACTCCCAAAACCACTATTTTAGCCCTTAAGGTTGTTAAAGAGGTGAAATGTTTGATAACTACTCCTTCTCCTTCTCTTCTTTCTCCTCCTCCTCCTTCTTCTTCGTTTGTTTATATAGTTGCATGTAGAACATGAAAGGAAAAACTCACCCAAGCTGTAAAAGAAATTCCTTTAATAAAAAAAAAAAAACTTGAATCATTAGAAACTTAAGTGAGGGTCTTCTAAACCATTTCTCCTTATCTTTTGAACATCAGAAGAAATAACAAAGATATTTTACACTTCTATTTGGGGTGTATGGATTTCCATACTATTATTCAAATGAAAGAATGATACCTAAAGCTTTCTGTCATGTTATATTTTTCCCATTGGAAAAAATATTGCAAGGATTGTGGTTTCCTTTAAGAAAATGATATGAAATTACTATTGGCCAGCCTAGTATGTGACCTGAGCATATTAAAATATCTTTTATCTTGCGCCACAGGACAGATTGCTTGCATCATTTCTGAGATAAGTGGTTAATCAACCATGACAAGAGCACAGGTATGAGACAAGGCCCCAAGTTTGTGGTATGTCCAAGCTAATTCTTCCTTTGTGCTATGCCTGACTCAAGCCTATTATTACAAGGATGCAAATATACTGTTTTGATCATCAGATCATCTTAAGGAAAGTTATCTTTTCTGGAAGAGAGGGGAGAAATATTCCCAGTGTAAAAGATCTCCCTGTTATTCCTAAATTTGAGGATGAAAAATAGTCTCCAAGAGATAATCCACTCAACCAGCCATTTCACAGGAAATGCCTTCCCCATGTGCCATCAGGTTCAATCCCTTAAATAACTAGGTGAGATCCTCTTAGTTTGCTCATGGTCTAACTCTCCCAGGGGCCATTACTAGACAAAGAAATACTTTCTCTATAGGGTGCATATAGAGCAAAACGGTGCATATAGAGCACTTCCCTTCACAGGGTATTAGAAAAATCAGTGATGAGGTTCCCTATCATTACCCGAATACTGCCCTTCTGCGCAGGTGTGGAGACCTACCACAAGTCTCCTCTTCTTGCCATTATATGGCTTATGGCTGCCCCGAATCAAATTCATGGCCATACACATCCAACACCTTTGCTGCTGGCTTGAACGCTTCTTTAATGTCTCTCAAAAAGAAGCAGTGGCTGCCCTTGTTGCAGAAACACACGGAGCATGTTCTGTTGACACTGAGGGCCTTCTTTACCAATTTTAGATTCTCCACTATTGTCAAAATTACAAAATCATGCCCTTTCCATGATCAGAAGGCATATGTCAACTGAATTCCACTTGCAAAACAAAGTAACAGGAACAGGATGATGGGGATGAACAAAAAAATTGAGAAGGAAGCTCAGGGATCACTGAGGTGCCCAAAGAGAAGGGAGAGAGCAGGATTCCTATCACAAAACATAGGTTCTTGCTGCTTGCCTTGCTGCAGAGTGTGAGGGGCTAGGGTAGGGCAAAAATCACGTCTGCCCTTGGCCTTTTGCTCACTTTCTTGCTTGCTTACTTGCTTTCGTGAGTTTTTTCTTTTCTTTTCTTTTCTTTTCTTTTCTTTTCTTTTCTTTTCTTTTATTTAAAGCCTACAACACCCTGTATTCCTTGGCAGTCTCCTATCCAAGTATTAACTTCTGGGTCAGGGAGAGGAATTCCAGTGTATTAAGATCCATCTCCGCATGCCCTTATGCTCTGTCCTCCTCCTCTAGTGGAATAGCTTAATCCTAAAGACCAAAGTGATTTCAGGTCTGCCCCACATTAAAACCCACAGGAATTTGTCAGTTATACTTTGAAAAAGCTTGATTATGGGTATAATAACCCTGAAACATCTTTTTAATGAGTTGGTATGTCACAACAACAAAGTCAACCCTAATTCTCCGGAAGGGTACAGTGTTGGGCCATTCTTAGCAAGTTAAGTGTTGAAAGTTGACATATATTCCATCATATCCATGGTCACCCTCCTTGGTATGACAACTTCATAGCCATATTTCCCAAAATTTGGTCCTCCAGGTAACCTTCTGAGAATCAGGTCTTTCTCCCTTCCTCCACTGCCACTTCCTTCTCTTACCAATCCCCCATAAATGCACATATAAGGAAGGTACAGAACTTGAGACTGGGGTAATCTTGTGAGAGGTCATTGTTCTAACAATTGAGTGAAAAAAAGAGAGGAGAGGAAGAGGTTAAAGGGACAGTGGAGACCCTATGGGATTTAGATCTTTGTCTTTAGCACTGTGTGGAAAGGGTCTCTCACTACCTAAAGCATCTAGGAATTTTTTAAAAAGTTGCAAAATGCTAAGAATGCAATGCAATAGATCTTCCAGTGACCTGGTAGTCATTAACAGCAGTTTACACCCTACAGTACTAAATTACAGCTCTGCTGAACTTGCCTTTTCTAGAGAGACAGAGGAGTGAAGAGTGGGAGAGTTAACCACATTTCAGCACCAAGGGAGAGAAGCCACTGGGCAGAGATTCCACTATTGCTTTAGTAACTGTGTGTGCCGGTTGAAGTAAAAGATTCTTTACAGTCTGTCCTCAAGCGAATAGATTTGCAGGAAAGGGTTAAAAGGAGTCACAGAAGATAGGAACGTCTACAATCTGAGGGCACTGGGTACTCAAATCCACAGAGTCGCTGGAATTGCATAGCATCAAACTGAAGGGAACAAAACAGAAGTGTTCCCAAAAACTAATCACAGTCACCTAAAATAATAGTGAATTCTAATTTGTCAGTGTAGCAGAAGCGCAAAAGCAACAGCTGTAGGTGATTAGGTCAGCATACCTAATGATTCACCACCAGTGTCCTCTATTTATTTTGGGCTCACTTCTCTTGTCCTTCCTGGAAAACACAAATTGGCCCTTCTCTCCTTCAGCCCATTTTGGGAATGGCAGATGCAGTCACAGTCCTTCAGTGCCACCCTCTCTGTTCTTTCAGTGGAATAAATTTCAGTTTTTATAGAGCACTGTTTTAGAGGCCCATGACTCACACTTGCGGCTTTTCTCATCATGAAAAGTCTCTTCAAGCTTCCCTGAAATAAAATACAGCAAATAAAAAAAGGTTCCCATTTTTCTCAACCTTCATTCATATGTCTAAAAGAAACATTATTTGCCATTGCTACTTGCCTCCAATAAACACTCTGAGATGAGATGTCGAAGCACTTTAATTGATCCAGCACCTATGCTATCTCAGAGAGTCACATGATACAAATACTGAAGGGAAACTTGGAGCTAAATGTAACAAAAAATTAATCTTCCAGGTGAGAAAAGGTCAGAAAGATTAATGTCTTTCCCAAGGTCACCTAGATGGGGGTAGATGGAGGTAGCACCACCAAACGTGGAAGTCATGAAGCCAAATGATCCATTCAGTGCTCTTTCTTGAATGACTACATGTCCCCTCAAAGAGTGTGACTCTAAGGGGTCTCTGACTTCACAGCATTCTGTAGGAACTTAACAAATAGTGTCTTCAGAAACCATAACTTGGCAGAGTTGTGAATTGCAGCGGTACCACTACTATAGAATGTCTACGAAACAATGCTGCAAACCCTGATGTAGTGAAGATACTGACCATCCCCATCCCAGGGACTTTATATGTTTTTCTCCTTTCTTGGAAATGGTATATAGGAACTGTTTGGTCAATCTGTATGGAGTAGGAGACTAAATGAGAAAAAATATATAGTACAAAAAAAGAATAAAAGCTAAGTGTAAAATACCCATTTTTCTTTACTCTTTCCATAAAAAGTCCCTATATGGAGTATAAAGGAACCTATAAGGATTCAAATCTAAATTTATCAAATTTAATATTCCCCTTTGCTTTAGGTAACATTTAGCCTTATCAATGACTAAACCATTGCCCTGTCTGTGGTACTTTTGCTATTTCTTCTTATATTTACCAGAACTTTTGAAATTATCTTTCTAAATCAAGCTTAAGACCTAGTTCTGATATTTATGTGACAGAACAAATGTACTAATGTGTAATAATTTATAACATGATCTTCTATTTTTCCCACCCCAAAACTTGTTGCCAATGTAACCATCTCATACTCCCAGATCTTTAATGAAAGGGCAACTTATGCACAATGGACAATCAGAGAAAACATGAGGGACACAATGATTGGCAGGTGTGGGCATGAGATGTGTTGTAATGGGAGGAGGAAGAGTAACCAAGGAGTCAGTCATAATAGAGATAGTATGGTGCAGCTACCAGAATCCATGCTTTTAGGGAAAATGGTTAGGTGGACCAACATTCAAAAACTTTCCCTAAAAAGTAGAATTATTAAAAAAAGAAAGGAACATTACAAATAGTAGCACAGTTTCATACATGATAAATATGTACAAGGGGTCTTCAAAAAGTTCATGGAAAGTGCATATTGTGAAAAAGCTTTACATAGGTTCCAAAATTTTAGCACTAACATAAACCTATCACTTAATTGTATCTTTCCACAAACTTTCTGAATCACCCTTGTAAAATTATGAAACACATAACACATGCTTCTAAAACCACAGAAGGAG
Source organism: Oryctolagus cuniculus (assembly GCF_964237555.1). Lineage (NCBI taxonomy): Eukaryota > Metazoa > Chordata > Mammalia > Lagomorpha > Leporidae > Oryctolagus > Oryctolagus cuniculus. Next base: position 54,110,141 of record NC_091435.1, read on the forward strand.
AAGCTCTCATGAGATTTGAGGTGCTGGAGAAAAGATTTTGTTATGATTGTCTGAATCCAGACCTTCTCAAATGTTTGGGAGATGAAATCCTGTTTGCATCAGGTATCTAGGTACAATGCGACCTGAGAACTGGATGCCACAAATGAAAACTTTATAAGGATTACATCCATTAAAACTCTTCTTAATACTTCACTGAATTTCCACAAGGACCAAGTCCTCACTGGAACTCGCTTTATATTTAATACTTCTTTTTAAACTCCTCAATTTAAAAAAATAACACACATAGCAACTGTACATATTTATGTGATGATTCAGACCATGTATACATTGTGTAATTGGACCTCATTTTAGACTTGACTCTGACCCAGGATAATAACTCCATGGATGTCAAGTTGTCAAAATGATCTCTGCTAAGGTAATGACAGAGTTATTGGTAACACATAAAGTTACTTTTGTACAGAAAGTAAGGAAGGTAAAAAATAATATTCTTGTATTGTTTCTGGAAACAATTTACTCTGAATAAGTGAACAGATGTTAGCCCAGATGCTTCTTCACTTTCCTCTAAAGTATGCCTGACAATTGTTTGCATATCTTTGCAACAGTAATTATGCTTCTGAAATTGATTTATTGTATGGTAAAATTTACATAGTCTATGACTAAGCATCATAGTGAAAACACTCTTTTAAGTCAGCATTTCTTGGGTACTGCCTCTCTTAAGCTCTCCATTGATGTGTTTACATCAAGGGATAGTTAGGCGTTGGAGCATTTAATGTGCTGAAACTGAAGACAATTAATCACTTCATATGCTACTTTTCCAACTCAGACTCCATAGGCCTGGGTGTTTGAGTCAGCTGTTGGCTTCCCCAGGAAACACCACATATCCAGGCTATTGGGGCACTTCTGCAGGCCTCACTGTTAGCTAGAGAAAACAGCTGTTTTCCTGGAAGTTCAGGACACTGGCCTCCATAGTTGAGGCTTCGCATAGTAGCACAACTACTACTGGCTTCCACAGAACTTTCACTACCCAGCAGTAGAGAGGTTAAGTCTTAACTGCCTTCAGTTTACCAAGAGGACTGGGAATCTTAAGTGTTGGCTAAAGAATGTGGTGATGCTGGAGCCTGTTTGCCAGCCATCATTCCTTTTAATGAGGGTACATCAAAAATTCCATGGAAAATGGAATGAAAAGGTACTCATTTGGGTGCCAAAATTATTTGAAATTGATGCATAGTTCTGCATGTGATGCATTTTCCATGAATTTTTTGAAGTCCTCTTGTATGTTTCTCCAAGTATCATGCCACACATGCTCTAACAGTGAGCCCAAACTTGGTGCATAAATTCAAATGACTGTACATTATCTAATTGCTTTAAAGCTCTATACTTAGCATTTGCCCAGAATTAAAGTCCAGGAGTCATGTCAGTCATCAGTTCTTTCTATCTAAACAAGCCGCCTTTTGGTAAAAGGCACGACAGAAGACACTGCCGAGAAGTTCATAAAGGGAGACACTAGATGGAGCTAAGAATTTGTGACTTTAGGTAGCCAAGATTGTTGAGGTTGGAGGAATGAGGGAAGGAAAGGGATCCGCAGCAAAAAATATGCTACTGGATCCACAATTCCTGGTTTAACAAAATGACTAGTGCCCCCTCCAGCTCCTGCTCTGTTCCAATGCCTTGCTGCCCAAATGAATGGGGAGGGAGGTCGTTTACCAGTAGAGGGAGCCAGGGGATTGAGTGTCTCCAAATAGGAAACAGACCTTACCCAGAGGGGGCCTTGAGTTTCGAATTTTTCTAAGAAAGGGCAGAGTAAGCTATCTTTTGTAACCAGTGGCTAAAATGTACCTCACATTGTTAGTTTCCTTTTAGAAAAAAAATCCTAACTTAAGCCTCTAAGAATAAATCACCCACGTTTCAGCAATGCCAGAAATGTCCGGGCTTGCAGAAGTTTATTTGAAAGAAAACCAAAGCAATCTTAGAAAATGTTCTTTCCAAGGCCACCACCAGCCAAGATTGAATCTAAATGCTCCATTCAGGAACAAAGAATACTGGCAGCTGGGGGTCAACACAATACAAGCACAGAATGGGTAGAGGGTCTGCCATGACTGGATCCTCCCTGTCAACAGGACCCGGGAAAGGAGATGGGAGAGAAAAGGCAGAAATGGGCCAGACAGGGTTCCCTAACCACCATGGCCCAGAACTTGCTCCCCTGGATCTGGGTCTCTCCAGGGAGCAGCCAGGGTCTTGCCTAGACCAAAGTGAATACCTTTCTGTTGAACATTTCCATTGCACAGCTGTGTGGGGATGGCTTGTTAAGACTTGAGACACTTGCATAATTCAGAACCCTTTGGGGGAATAGAGATCAATTAGGACCATAAAAAAATCCTTGGCACACCAAAGAAGGGCTGCTTGCTTTAGAAAAATTATGACATTCACAGCAAAACAAAATAATCCTCTCTGAAGGCTATTTCTGATGTCAAAGAGGTAAAGCTATGGAGTTAGTATGCATATGGCTTAGGATCTGCCATTCCAGAAAATCTTCAGTGCTTTAATCTCAAAAACACCTTGACTCTTGCTGGGGCTTGGAGCAAGTCATTGATCATCTGTGCATCTTAATTTATTTATCTTAAAAAGAACAGTTCCCAAATAACCACTCCCTTTACAAGTGAGAGACACATGAGGTTTTACCAAGTATTATACAGAACAATGATACTTAAGCATGCACTGTTACAGGTTTTCATTTAGTGTGGTAAATGGATTTCTACAACACCTGGAAAGGGCTGATGGTTTTATACAGAACCAGTCAAAATGGGATAAAATTTCAAATAGGCACATAACCTTCAAGAGCATTCTTGTCTCTTAGAATACAGAGGATAGTCCTACATGTCTCAAGAGGCCAGACAAGGTCAAGGGTAAGTACAAAGGGAAAAAGACACAATAATTAAACTATGCTTTAAAGTGTCTCAAAAGGCCTAGGTGCTTTCCAATCCATATTTTGACACGAAAGAGGAATTTCTCAACCACAAAAAGGGTTTGTGATTTAAAAATTGCATTGTAACTGAATAAAGATGACTTTTTCATGATTATTAGATTGTAATCAATACACAGTTATTCTCAAGTGTTGAAACTTAACTGAAAAGTGATCACTGTTAAATATAAGAGTGGGAATAAGAGAGGGAAGAGATGTGCAATTCGGGACATGCTCAAGCTGACTTACCTCAAACAGTAGAGTTAGAAACATACCAGGGGATTCCAATTCAATCCCATCAAGGTGGCATGTACCAATGCCATCTCACTTGTCCCGGTGATCAATTTCTGTTCACAATTGATCATAATTATAGGACTAAGAGCCAAAGGGAGCACATAAACAAGACTAGTGTCGGCAAATACTAGCTGATAGAATAAAAAAGGGAGAGAACGATCCAACATGGGAAGCGAGATACACAGCAGACCCATAGAATGGCAGATGTCTTAAACAGCACTCTGGCCTCAGAATCAGCCCTTAAGGCATGCGGATCTGGCTGAAAAGCCCATGAGAGTATTACAGGCATGGAAAGTCAAAACACTCTGGCAAAAAAAAAAAAAAAAAAAATGACCTAAATGGAAGATCTCCGCAAGTGAGATCCCAGTGGAAAGAACAGGTCATCAAAGAAGGAGGTACCTTTCTCTGAAGGGAGGAGAGAACTTCCACTCTGACTACGACCTTGTCTAAATATGATCAGAGTCGGTGAACTCAAAAGGCTTCCATAGCCTTGGCAACTCATGACAAGAGCCTGGGGTGATTACTGATGCCATAAACAAGAGTGTCAATTAGTTAAGTCAACAACAGGAGTCACTGTGCACTTACTCCTCACGTAGGATCTCTGTCCTTAATGTGCTGTACATTGAGATTTAATGCTATAACTAATACTCAAACAGTATATTTCACTTTGTGTTTCTATGTGGGTGCAAACTGTTGAAATCTTTACCTAATATATGCTAAACTGATCTTCTATATATAAAGATAATTGAAAATGAATCTTGATGTGAATGGAAGGGGGGAAGAAGAGGGAAAGGGGAGGATTGCAGGTGGGAGGGAAGTTATGGGTGGGGGGGGAAGCCATTGTAATCCATAAGCTGTACTTTGGAAATTTATATTCATTAAATAAAAGTTAAAAAAATTAAAAAAAATAGATTGTATATATCTAATATATTGTATAATATAATAATATCTGTATTCTCCTTCATAAACACTTTCCAAAATGCATTTCAACCATTGCTACAGGGGATATTAATATATATTTATACTGAAAAAGAATCAGTGTTCAAACAAGTTTTAAAAACATTCAGTGAAACAATAGTAAGCAATTTTCTCCACTGCAAGATTTCACAGAGACCTTAATATGCCATGTGTATTTTCATTCTTCAAAGGTGCTGTAGCAAAATTTTTCCAAACTTATTTGATGACAGATATCCCCTACCTGAGAACATCACTTGGGCTTGGTATTCCCTGGATCAGCTTCAGAAAAGTTTGGGTATCACTTCCTCCTCCACTATTTCAAAATCTCCTTGGATGTGGTATTGTCAGTGTTGCTAGTCTTATGTAATACAAACTGAACATCAGTATAAGATAGGTGCTGTGTCAAACCATAAAATAAGAAATAATCCCAGGGTAGTAAATTTCTAAACCTGGGGTTGGGGAGAAGAAGCCAATGAACATGCATTGATTCTATGGCTCAACTCCTTATTTAAAAAAAAAAATCATAAATGCCAGAGTATTTTCTCCCTCTCTCTCTCTCTCTTTCTCACTCATCTTCAGACTATATTTGTACCAAGAAAAATCTTTAGGATACTCTACAGCTTGAAATTATCTTTTCCTTATTTTTTCTCTCTGTGTGTATGCTGTTTTAGATGACCAGCGATGAACAAGAAGTTCTATACATAAACAAGGAGCCTACATCATTCTGTGAACTAATTGATCAATCTCTGAGCAAACAATTTACTATTTCATCTTCACTTCCATCAGTTAACTGAGATCATTAGCCAAATACAGTCCTGGAGTATTTGCTTTCTCACCATCAAATGAAAGCTAATTTCTATAATAGGAGCATACATTCCGAGATTCTGGTAAAATTTACTGCATCAGGGATTGTTTCATTTATCTATGACACTCATACCTCCCACCCTATAAAGTACACTATCTCTGGGAATTCTGTTTCCTTTTACAAAAGTAATGCCTAAAGGCCAGGACCCCAAAGGGACAAAATTGAACGAACATTTTCTCCTTAAAAAAAAGAAACGAGTAGCTCACAGTCAATCAAGGAAGAAGAGACAAACTCAAAAAGTCTAGTAGTAGTTTATATACTATGTATTAAGTGAGCAACAGGACCAGGCATTGCCCTGGTCCCACTATCTCTATCCCATATAACGGCCTTACAAGGAAGGCATTATCATTCCTCAATTAAAAATGAAAAACCCTGTTTCACTAGGGTCACATAGCTGGGAAGCCATAGACCCAGTATTTCCATTGAGGTCATGCTCAGAAGTCCATCCTCTGCCTGCTTCTCCACGCTACAACTCATGGGATCTCATCCTATCATACAAGGGAAAAAAGAAATAAGATTCCTAGGAGAATGCCTCTGACTCAAAGAGAAAATTAGAGAACTCCAGTGACTCTGTTCCTAGACACTGCTGCCCAGCCCTGCTTCTTGTTTAATACTGGACTGGGATTTTCTTGTTCTTTTTTGTTTTTTTTCCTAAAAGCATGCTGTCATTTCATAGCCAACAAAGTAAGGGCTTGTGTAATTGGAAAAAAAATTTTAAAAGCTATCATTTCTCCCTGGGGTGATTTTTAAGGGCTCAGGTTTCTTCATAAACTCTCCCCAAGTAATCACAAGATGCTTGGCACCAATCTGGCACAGAGAATGGCAGTGTAGCATGTCATTCTTAAGGCAGCAGAAATTCCCATGATTGCATGAGAAGCAGATTAGAACAAAAGCACTTGAGCACATTAAACTAACTTGATTTGGACTCCCCATATCACTCTTCTTGGTGTTACTTTTATTGTAATCCACAGCCAGATGGTAAGAGTCAAGACAATTTAGACTCTCTTAGAATTAGATTCTCCCAAGCCATATGTGAGTCACATACGCAAATATCTACATTTTCTCCACCTGCTACTTAGCCTGCTATGAGGGTGTATATAAAAAGATGTATACCCCAAGCCTGCCCTTTGTGCTGTCCCAGAAACATGCTAGGACACAAAGTCTGACTCTTTCCCTAGATTCACAGTCTGCTCTACCAAAAGGAATATTCATCCCTGTGGGTCACATTTCTACACATACTCTACAGGGTGAATTTGTAAGTCTCCCTCCACCAAGGTCCACATCATGTATCTTCTCCTCTGTGAAGACATGTCTGCAACCAGACTACCCAGGCTGCCCTATGTGCCTCTTCCACACTTCCTAATACTATGTGCATAGCCCTGTTGTGGTTATTTCCACTCAGTAATGGCATTGGCTTCATTTACATATTCATCTGCACTATGAGCTCTTGGTAGAAGGATTTGTGTATTGTTTCACTCAGTATTTCACCTAATAGGATTTTTTTTTTTGACAGGCAGAGTGGACAGTGAGAGAGAGAGACAGAGAGAAAGGTCTTCCTTTGCACTTGGTTCACCCTCCAATGGCCACCGCGGCCAGCGCGCTGAGGCCGGCGCACCGCGCTGATCCGAAGGCAGGAGCCAGGTGCTTCTCCTGGTCTCCCATGGGGTGCAGGGCCCAAGCACTTGGGCATCCTCCACTGCACTCCCTGGCCACAGCAGAGAGCTGGCCTGGAAGAGGGGCAACCGGGACAGAATCCGGCGCCTCGACCGGGACTAGAACCCGGTGTGCCGGCACCGCTAGGCGAAGGATTAGCCTGTTGAGCCACGGCACCGGCTTTTTTTTTTTTTACCTAATAGGATCTTAATAGATGTAGAAAGGAGGAAAGAAAAAATAGGTATGGTGAATAACATGGGGTGATGGTGAATAAGAAAGCTCTAAATATGCTTTTCTCTGTCCCTATAGACTGTTATCTAAGAAGACACAATTTGACCTAAGTCCAATCCTAAAGCCTTAATATAATCAGGTGTTTCAAGACACGGTGAAAATGCCTTCCCATTCGTACAAAGAACACTTGACCAGAAAGAACACTCTAGAAAGAATCAAAGTTCTGAATAAAATGTTCACTACCCTGATTCTCCAGAGCTCCATGAAATGACCAAAAACTGTTCCCTAGTTTCCCTAAATTTCTATGGAGGGTCAAGAACTGAGTTCCCATATCTACCCTTCTTCTGTATCCCGTAACATAAATATCCATATGCACTGTACTCCTACCCCCAACACACACACACACACACACACATACACACACACACACACATTGCTAATAGGCATTGACTTAACTCTAGAGATAAACATGGGGCACAAATTAAAATCCCATTTGTATGCTAATATTAAATATTGGCAATCTATATACAAAAATCACACAAAGAAAAATTATTTGCTAGGTGATACAATTTTCCTGGGACTGTCAGGATCCTACTCAAAATATTCCATGTCATTATGAAATTTAAAACACCCCACCCCAACAATCAAGTCCCTCGACCACTCTCATGTCAATCCATCATTCCATTTTCTTTCTCCACAAGTCAATTAGAAGAACCTGACCCAAGCCAGATATGTTGTTATACCCTCAAACATTTCTTTTTTCTACTGAATGTGTACCACACTCTTTTCCACCTATTAAAATAACCATAAGTCCATAGTCCTCTCAAAGCCTTCAGTATTGCAGCCTGAATTGATTCTTCCCTGTTCTCAACTGAGAAGCAGTTACTACAAATGTCAGTAACATGTTGCCTATAAATCAGATTAAAGAAGTCAGGCTGACTAACAAAACCTTCTACAATGATAGAAATCTGCTATAACTGAGCTGTCCAGTGGGGAGTCACAAGCAATATATAGCTTCTAAGCATTGAGATGTGGCTAGTGCCACTGAGGTACTGAATTATTTTATTTCATTTTGACCTTTTTCAATTTAAAATTAAATGGCCATGTGTGACTAGCAGCTACCGTATTGGATAATGCAGAACATTTAACTTTCCCTGTGCTCTTTTATCTCTTAGTGAGAAATAAACTACTAAAGAAAATATAGAGGAGATGATTTTTTGTAACCCTGACAAATGTTATGCCTGCAAGTGGTATTTATTAAATGTTGTGTTCAATGCATTACTTGACTACTGAGCCTGTCTTAACTTATATTATCTTAAAGAAGACCTCTTAATATAATAACATCTGTTATTTTAATCATTTTGTGCAAATGGTATTTGTCTTTTTTATTTTAATGCCTTAAATTTCCCCAGAATGACACCCTATCAAATCACTACCTGGACCTTTTCTCATTATATAAACAAAATGAGATGCAGAATTATTTGCATTGAATTTCTGAAAGAGAAATGTCCATTATTCATTGCCATCTCTTCTCATCTCTCTTTGGAGTAAAAGCATGGTTTAAACACCTGCTGAAACATAGAATTGCTTCAGTCTTCAATCTGACCAGTTTTACAGAGAAAGACTGTTCCTGAGTAGCTGAAACAGGCTCACCTAACAGATTTTGCTTTTTCTGTCCTGGAGAAACCTCACCACTTTCTGAAGGAAAAGTCTCTTATGTGAGATTTTTCCCAGAGCATTTTGTCTCTATGTTCTCCAGTGAGAAACCTGAAGCACTGTGGAAGGCCAAGCCTTCTGCCAGCAGGTCAGGGGAGGTAGCATGTCTCTGGAATTTGACAATGATGTGCCCCTGGCACTTGCTGGCTTACCGTCGGCCTTTCAGGAAGCATCAGGCCAACAGGCTAACCATGCAATAAAATCCTGCGCCTGGCCAAGCCAAGAGCAAAGTGATCAAACTGTCTGGCAGTAGATTCGATTCTGACTTATTAATATGCCTTCAGAAAACAAACCCGAGTGAGTCTCTAATAGCAACAGTTTACGGAGATGTTTAATGATTTCAGAGGTCAGCCACACTGCATGCCTTCCTTCTGACTCAGCGAAGAGCAGGACAAGGGTGAAAGAGCCACTCAAGAAGCCAGGGCAATCAGCTGTATCTTTTCCATTCACAGCTAAGTTTATTTAGAGTGACTGGAAAAACCTTCAATGAAAACTTTTTTTTCTGAAATAATAAAATAAAAGAATTTGTTCAGCTAGCGTGAGCCAGAAAACATAGAGAAATAACTATGGGTGTGCATTTTCCCCTGCCTTGTAAAATGTTTACAGATTTTAGCATAAGCAAGCTCTAGAGTCAATGGTAAAGATAGCAATGACATTGAACTTGTAAATTTTTTATATTTAGCCATAAAAGAATCACCATGTGTTTAAATCACATCTGAATACATATAAATAAAAATCTCATCTGTGGACATGAGCCAAAGCTAAAGAAAGAATCCGTGACTCCTTTTCAACAAAGCAAATTCACTGGAGGTGTTTGATGTCTTCTATTTATTAAATACAAACCCTTATTGCTACAATGGAGAAAAAGTGTTAGTAAGGATCTTAATTTGAAACTTTTAAACATGGAGATATTCTGTAAGTAGTGAGGATAATAATAATTAACCTTATAGAAATACATACAGTTTATGGAATGTATTGTATGTGAATTAGGTAGAGAAGGGTTTCGATCTACATTTCACACATGGGACTCTAGGGGCTTAGCAATTAAGCTAACTGCTCCATGTCTTTGAAGTAATAAGGGTTGGAGCTGGAGTGTGAACCTAGATAATTCCATCGCTAGAGTCGTCCTCTTCCCATGACTTCAGTCTGACTGGTTCAGAGCATCCTGGTGGCATAAATGAGAAACTTCATCAAAAGAAAGCAGAGTGACCTGCAAGAGTTATTTAGGGAATGAAAGTCGGTGATTGAGAAGGCGCTTTTCAAGAAAATGGAACTCAATCTCCCCTCAATATACAGTAGTTAACATACATTGAAGGTTTAATTGGTAGGAACAGTTTTATGTGTTGTTTTCTGTATAGTTTATGATATTAAATGATACCAAATCCTTTTTAACCCTACCTGTAAGTTTTTAATGATCGTTTCAAATACCTTTTTTATTTAATGTCAAAATTTGTGCAACTTATAGAAATATAACAAATCTCTATATTATATATATAGTATATAATATATAGTAGTGTATATGATATATGGAAAGTCACTATAGTGTTAGGAATAAAAGGCTCTATATTTAGTAAAAGAAATCTTAGGATCAAGTCCCACTTCTTCCACTTAACCATGAGCAAGCCTCTCTGGACAAGGCAGAAAGACTTGTCAAGTCTGTTTCCTCACACAATAGTCATGGGAGAAAATGGTTATCAGAAGGGGCTCAGTACAAGTTATTTAATAGTGGAGATGATCAGTTACTGAATGCTTATTAAGTGTCAGCACAGTGAGCATTTATGTGAGAAGAAACTTCAAGCTCTGCTTTCTCTCTGATCTATCTATAATGGGGCTTGTTTAATGAATTCTGGACTTCACTTGTAGGTCCTGCCTTAAGCTGGTCATAGTGGTTGTATGACCTCCTTACAGGTTGACTTGTTTTTCTGATCTTTTGGATGTATTGCTTTGGGTTTGGTTTGAGGGGTGATGTCTTTCAAATGTTGTTTTCGTTATTCTTGCTGTTCTTTGAATGCGGTAAAGCACACTACTTCAGTCTCTCCGTCGGTTTCCCAAAGGAGGAAAATTCCAAGGTTTCACAATGACTTCCCAGTTCAAGGGTGCCGCCCCTTCCTTCACCATGTCAATGCATATTACATACAAATATAAACTATATACAAATTATGTCTCATTGTATATATTGTGTGTATGTGTGTGTCTAAAGCATCATCAGGAAAAGCATGGCTGTCCTAGTATCTCAGCTAAGATCTTAGTTCATCTCACTATGTGGAGTTTCATGCTACTGTGTGCTATAGAACTGCCATTGAGGTTGTCAGCATCCCAAATACACCCCTACTCCTACATTTTGCTGCAGAAATATGACTTCTTAAGCCATATACACACTCCCAGCAACATTCAATGTTAACACATCAAAATCCTGTTTACCATGAATTCCACTTTTCTGTTAAAGAGGGCCTAACCTTTTTATATGCCTGTGCTTTCATTACCAAGAAATCTTTCAGTCTAAGCTCCCTCAAGAGAATGAGCATAAGAAGCCCACTGAAAGAATAAGAAAAATTGCCAGCCACAGTGGAAAGCATTTTAGTTCATAAAGACAAAGGAAGAAGGATAATATGAGTGTTAAAAGACTTTGCCCCTCAAGTTCAATTACTCCAGTTTTGTTTGGCTAGGACTCCAATGTCAACTTCATTAGTCATTTATTCAACAAATAGCTATGAAGGACCTACCATGTGCGGAGTCCTGTGCTAGACATCATCAAATATTATTCAACTTGCACGCATGGTTTGCAGCTGAAAGGCATAGAAGCCAGCAAAAAACCACTTAGAGCATAATCACACAAAGAATGTGAAAACCCATTTTCTCCTTTTCCTTCAAAGGAGAGGTCACTTTTTATGTGCTTGTCATACTGATCAGGATATTCTGAGCCTTCTGTAGGACTAGTGTCCTCTCACAACACATCCATCTCATCCAACAGAAGGCTCCATGAATGACTGTAAAAGGCAAACATTTGAGCCCCAGCCCACTCCCTAAAAGCCAAAAAGATAACAAGTCAGAAAATTAACAGGTGTCTTTCCCACATTCAACATGCATAATATAAAAATGTTAAAATGGTAAAATATCTTCAATATTCTTTCAAACTTAATTCTCATGAGATCTTTTTAAATTTGGGGACAGCAAGGTATAATGAATACTGATGATCCAGGGATAACCCTGAGACAGTGAGAGTTCGGAGGCTTTGGGAAAAGGCCAGGCACTTATTCCATAACCGTCTGTTGGATGAATACTAAATCACTCAAGAAAAATGAGCAGACTGATTTTAGAAGCAATATGTATCTAAGGTAACATATCACATATCTAGAATTATAGCTCCCAAAATTTTCCACTTTACAGGACACAAATGAAAACAAAAAGCAAGTTAAAAGTGCCTAGGGACTAGAAGACAGGGTCTTGTATTCATAAACAATCACCAGAAGTCTTCACTTGAGGATTGTTTGTTTTTGCTTTACAAATAATTCTAACAAACAGGGTTTTCTGGGTCCTAAGAACACAGAAGACTTGCAGCACCTAACTAAAAAAAGGAAAGAAATGCAACAGATGCACTGACAGCAGGAAGAAACAAGTGTGGAGGCCTAGCAATAAAGGAAGAGGAAAAGAAGCTTGTAAAAGATAAGAATTTTTAAATACACAATGGCATACTTGGTGGAGACAATTACACTGCCTTTAGGAAGTTCCAAAAGGAATTTTTAAGTCACAGCTGATAAAAATTGATCAGCATGTTTAATAGCATCTCAAGAATGAAGGAAATTATGTATTTTAAATATATCTAAAAGTGTATTTTATATTTTTTAATATTCTGCCACTCAGAAAATTTAACTTTCCAAAATGCCTAATTCTCTAAAGATTCTGGAAAGTTGAGGTAATTCTAATGTGTGTGTGTGTGTATGCATATAAATTATATGAAATGGAATTCCTGCTAAGCTGGAAAACCTCATCTCCCTAACATGCAATATAACAGATTATTAACTTCTTAGTTCTCAGCTTCCAATAAAAGCATGATCAAAGTGGTTACCTGGAATCCAAAACCTGAAGTTCATGCTTTCTTTTCATCTAATGCAGCAGAGACCAAGGAAATTACCTCATTGCTCAGTGACTCAATTTATCTATTTGTATAATGAGAAAAACAAAAGCTTGCTCCATAAGGGTATGGTAGACTTTGTTCCTATTTCAAAATTTGGAAATGCCTAATGTAAATAGCCTGCTTTGGGGTTACTATTTTTTAAGCAAACACTCCTCCAGGAAAAGATGCAAAGGAAGTTGGTCTTTCATTTTCTGCTTTTTTTCCCCTTACAATCTTTCTTTTCCAAAGAACACAACAAAGAAACAAAGAGCCAAACACACTGACTCACGTCTTTTTCTAATAGTGTTGTGTTCAATTTGCTCCTGCATAAAAAAGTAGTAGTGAAGCTTTGAACTCTGGGTTTTTGGAAACCCAAGAGTGGAAAAACGTCGTTAACCAAAAGAACGGCACATTCCAAATCTATCCAAATCTGTCCAGTGTTACACATTTGTGAGAAAAAGCCCACTTGGGCAGGCAGTCCCCATTGAAGCCCTTTTTTGTTCTCAAAACTTTCTGAAAAAGAAATGGCTGAACTTTGCCTTTCAATGAAATGTTGAGTTGGTTTTCTTGTAGTTTTTGTGGTTCTTTTTTTTCTTTTTTTTCAAGCCTTAAGATGGTTTCTCAACTTGAACTTGCTCTTAAAACAAATAGGGGAAATTGTATAGCCTAGAAATACTGTCTCCATCCTTTTTGGGGGAAAAAAGTTCTAAAAGCTTCAGAAAGCTGAAGATGCACTGAGAGTCTTCACTAAGAGATTTTTAATACTCAAAAGTGGCTGTTACATCCAACATGAGATGCCATGCTTCTTGTTTTCTTATATGTTGCTTTTGTATACTGTGTCACCATCTGTCATAGTTAAGGGACATTGTTAAGCAGGGCATTTATGTATGCTTACTCATTTGTTAGACCTCATACACCCCTGACTTCTAAATGTATTATAATTGTTTCTTGGTTTTGGTTTAAAGACCTCAACATATGAACAATAATAGACTTGGTGCCCTACTACATGGCTAGCATCATTCTTTGGCTGATAAAACTGAGCACCCTACATATAACTCATTTTTTAAAAAAATGCAGTTCTAAAATCTCAATGTCTAAAATATTCTAAGGGACATCTCAGAGGCTTCCTCACGCTTTTCTCCCTGAGAAGAAAAAACACCTCAACTTAGTGTTTCTAAACACACAACCTACCCTCCGGCCATTCTATTCTTTCCTCCTTCTCTTCTGACTCATTGGAAGAGATGATTCTCGGGCTCAGTCTCTTCCCTCATCTATTCCTCGAAGGCTTCTCCTGCCACCATTTCCATTTATTTGCACCATCCTCTACATGGAACATTCTTTCTCAGTGCATAAAGATTGGGACTTAGCCCTGATTCAAACATTTCAGAGATCTTTCTTAGCCCTCCATTACAGTCTAACCTCCATCACAAGACTGACAAGGTCTTTCATCACCTTGACCTGCCCACATTTCCAGCCCCATTCCTTGCCATACCACCTGCTGCCACCATCTTCACTACATGGCAGCCACAATTCTCTTTGAAAGTGCCGTGTCTTTTATCTTTTAGGACTTTCATTCATTCTCATTGTTCTGTTCTCTTTGCCTGGAACACTGTGCCTTCTCATCGCCTCCCAGCTCCCTAAACATTCCCAGCAGCCTTCTTTGATCCTGTGGACTGGATTAAGTGGCCCTCTGTGTGCTCTCACAGCATCCTTCTTTGGCCCCTAACACTCTCAGTGTTTCTGTTTAATTTACTGAATGTTTCCCCTGCTGGCCAATAAACCTCATTATGGCCTGAATTGAGTCTGCTTTGCCAAGCAGTGTGTCCTCAGCACAGAGCTAGAAACCAAGTTTAGGTACTCAGACCCATGAATCGATGCACAAATGATAATCAGAGAAGCATGGATATCAGAGGCAAAGTAGTTGATTCAGAGGTCACTCAGGAGTCTGGAAAGAGAGTGGTCAAAAATTGGTCAAAGAAATCAAGAAGTATCAACATCAACAGTGTGATACAGGAATAAAAAGCCTAAGGCAGGGCTTTAGCAATCAAGGACAAACAAATATGGTGATGATCCTCATGATCTTGGGTAAAGCTTCCCAGAGTGTTTTAAGGCGTGCCCCAGGGGTGGGCATTGTGGCACAGTGGATTAAGCTACCCCTTGGGATGCCTGCATCCCATATTGGAGCACCAGTTGGAGTCTCAGCTATTCCACTTCCAATCCAGCTCCCTATTAATGTACCTGGGAAGCAGCAAATAATGGGCCAAGTACTTAAATCCCTGTCACCTATGTGGGAGATCCAAATGGAGTTCCTGGCTCCTACCTTCTGTTTGCTACAGTCCTGGATATTGCGGCTATTTAGGGAGTGAAACAGGGGATGGAAGCTTGTGCTCTCTCTCCTTCTCCTTCTCCCTCTCCCTCTACCTTTCCAATAAATAAATAAATCCTTAAAATAAAGAGTGGTCCAAGGACTAATTGCATCATGATTCTATATCTCCACGTAGCCCTACTGAATCAGAATGTCATGGACTGGGATCAGAAGTCTGTACTTGTCATCAGCATTCTAGGTGATTTCTTAAGGTCCTAAGGCTTGAAGCAGAAACAATTACAATAGGTGGTTGAGTAAGGAAAGCAAAGGCAGGAAACAAGTACCTTTCCCTGGTGGTGGTGAGCTCAGTCCTGTGGGCCCCCAGTCGTTCCACATGTAGTGTATGACTCATGGGTAAGGCCATCTTGCCCTGCTTCATTTATGAGCTAATGCACAGCTGACTCATGGTTGGCCCTTAGAAGTTCCAACATGGGTCTTGCATTTGCAGGGGTGGGGGAGTGTTTTCATGGCACCTTAATCACCCCCCTCCCAAATTCACTTCACTTCTCACTGCTGCCTCCCTTTTCCTGTTTGGGGCATGGCCCAATTTAATCCATCTGTGCATTCTGTCTGGACAGATGAATATTTAACCAGTATCAAATAAAACAATAATCCCTTGTCCAGGACCTGGATAAAGTGATAATCATAATAACTATTAATTCATTGTAAGTGGTTGCTCCTCTGAGGGAAACAAAAATGTCCTCTTTAGCCCCACTGAGACTGTGGTTTTAAAGCCCTTTCCAATCTCACATTATTATCAAAGAAAAATAATTAGATATGGCTGACTGACAAAAGCATCTAGAAAGTTCTATGTGAGGAAAAGGGGTTCACCTCAAACTAACATTTCCTGTTTTGATCTTGTGTTTCAAGCAGCCTCATTTTTTCCTTTGGGTTTTACATATATTTTTGTCATTTATGGTCATACCCATAATCTGTCATACTCACAATGAGTCCAGAATAAACTCTCAATTTCTGTTTTTTTTATTATTTATTTCATAAGATTATCCTTCACATTCCACCCAAAACTCTGTCCTATCACTGGCCATTTGACGTCAGTGCACTGCACCTTAAGTTCCCGATAAGCCAGAACGTATGTGATGCGGGCAGGAAAAACAATACATCTTGACTTTCCCAAAGTAGTTTGAGTCAAATGTTTTAAGTGTAATTGAAAACATATTTTTACAAGCAAAAAGAGCCAATAAACCAGAAAAGCCATATGGAAGCACCAGGCCCAACTTCTCTGGTTTTTAATAAACTGCAATCAAGGACCTCAGGAACAGCAAGGCATTTGTTCCAACCCGGAATCAATGCAGGACAAGTAAGTGTGGTGCTCTTTACAGAAAGTTCCAGAAGGGAAATAGGAGGCAACACCTAAGGGCACCCTGACCATGAATGACCTCTATAGTATCAGTATGAAGCCCTTATAGGTTACCGTATGATTGAAGGGATAAACATCAATCTTTTTTTCCCTCTTCTGGTCTCAAGATCTGAAAGTACCGTTCTCTTCCTAAAAAGTAATAATTATTATTAAATATAACCACAAAGCTACTATCCTTCTGGGCCAGGTCCTTTTTTCCATAGCAGTAACTTTAACTTCCACCAGATCTTTGGGACATGATCTCCCTGCATCTCTGTGTCATCCATTCCATCAGCTTGGCCTCTCCAGCCCCTGTAACTGGAAGCGTATGGTGGCACAGTGGGGTTGGCAATAGGAAGAAGAATTCTGGGCTGTGATATTGAATCCTTGGCATACACTGAATTGTTCTGGCATACTGGCTGCTCCTATAATTTCTTAGCTATGAGCTGAAGCAGATTTATTTGCCCAATTTATAAAATGGCACCATTCATTAAAGTAAATCACTTGAGGTAAAAGAACTAATTATAGAGCTTTTAGTAAAAACAAAGTAAAAGTTTTTTACCCTAGGGCTGGGGGCAGAACTTCTGAGTTACAGGTTTTTATCAAATGTTCATATTAAGTTCCAGGAAACATGATTTGACTCAAATTTATTTAATAGCTAACCATGATGTAACAGGCTTTCACTGTGTAAAACAGAGGGGCTATGTATAAAAATATCCTTTTCAGTGTCTGTGTCAATTTCTAAACTACATTTCTTATGCAAGCTGGCAGTGAAATAGAGATGAGGGAAATGATCATACGCTATGGTAAGAGGCTAAACTGGTACAAATTTTGGAGGTGAAATAATAATCCCATCCCATGAATCTATCCTCTGCATCAGTAAAAGACTAACATGGATGTCTTTGGATATCAGAATAATGGTGCTCATAAAGGCCATAAAAATTAGAGAAAATATTTATGAATCACACATTTGGTATATAAAGAATAAATAAAGAACTCCTACAATTCAATAGCAACCACTCAAAAATGGACAAGGGCCTTGAATAAGACATTTCCCTAAAGAAGACAAATTGTCAACTTGTACAGGAAAAGATGTTCAACATCACTAAAAATTAGAGAAATGTAAATCAAACCCACAATGAAATACCACCTCACACCCAATATTATGGCTAGTATTAAAAAAAAGAAAAAAGAAAAAATAGAGTATTAGCAAAGATGCAGAGAAAATTGTATACCTGTCCACTGTTGGTGGAAGTGCAAAATGGTACAGCTGTTGTGGAAAATAATGTGGCAGTTCCTAGAAAACTTAAAGTTAGAAATTTAAAGATAGCAATTCCACTTCTGGTTATAAACCTATAAGAAATAAAAGCAAGGTTCCAAAGATGTTTGCATACCCACATTCATTGCAGCATATTTAAATTACCAAAAGGTGGAAACAACACAAGTGTCCTTCAATGGATGAATGTATAAACTAAATGTGATATATGCATACAAATAGGTACTATTTGGCCTTTAAAAAGAAGGAATTTTTTTCTGGTTTTACTTATTATTTATTTATATAAACGGAATAAATATCATTTATTTCATTTATACAGTTTCAAGAGCATAATGATACTTACCATTCTTTTCTCCTTCCCTCCCTTGCTCCATCCCTCTCTCCTCCTTCTTTTATTTTTCTTTTAATTTTTACAATGACATGCTTTCAATTTTCTTTATAATCACAATGTCAATCCTCCACTAAATAAAAAATTCAACAAGTAGTAAGAAAAAAAACCACTGTTCCTCAGGAGTACAGACAAGGGCTATAAACAATAATCAAATCTCAAAATGTCAATTGCATTCATAGACATTACTTTTTTGTACTCTGTATATTGGTTACCACAAATCAGTGAAAACATGATATCTGTCTTTTTGAGAACAGTTTATTTCACTAAGCATGGTGGTCTCCAGTTGCATCCATTTTGTTGCAAAAGACAGAATTTCATTTTTTGTTTTGTTTGGTTTTTTTATGGCTGAGTAGTATTCCATAGTGTATATCTACCATAATTTCTTTGTCCCGTCATCAGTTTATTGACATCTGGGTAGAGTCCATATATTAGCTATTGTGAATTGAGCTGCTATAAACATAGGGGTACAGATCTGCAAAGTGTTCCAAAAGAAGGAATTCTGACACATGCTACAACATGGATGAACTTTGAGGACATTATGCTAGTAAAATAAATCAGTCACCAAAAGATAAATCCTGCATGATTGCATTTATATGAGGTAGCTAGAGCAGTCAAATTCATATAAACAGAAAATGGAATGGTGGTTGGTGTGAGCTGCAAGGAGTTTCAGTTTTATAAGATAAAAGAGTTCTGAAGGTAGTCAATGTATTTTTTTTTTTTTTGGACAGGCAAAGTGGACAGTGAGAGAGAGAGAGACAGAGAGAAAGGTCTTCCTTTGCCGTTGGTTCACCCTCTAATGGCCGCCGCGGCCAGCGCGCTGCGGCCAGCGCACCGCGCTGATCCGATGGCAGGAGCCAGGTACTTCTCCTGGTCTCCCATGGGGTGCAGGGCCCAAGTACTTGGGCCATCCTCCACTGCACTCCTGGGCCACAGCAGAGAGCTGGCCTGGAAGAGGGGCAACTGGGACAGAATCCGGCACCCCGACTGGGACTAGAACCCGGTGTGCCAGCGCCACAAGGCGGAGAATTAGCCTAGTGAACCACAGCACCAGCTGAAGGTAGTCAATGTATTTCTTACTATTGAACTGTACACCTCAAAATGAGTAAGATGTTAAGTTTTTGTCTTTGTTTCTTCAAGCGGTATAGACTTTTATTAACTTTTGCATTTAATGAACCTAATTTTTAGAATGGTCTTAAATTCACAGCAAAATTAAGAGGGAGGTACAGATACCTCCTGTACATGCCCTGCCCCAACACAAGCATGGCCTGCTGTATTATCAACATCTCCCCCTGGAATACAATTAATAAGCCTACATTCACATGTCATTATTATCCACCGTTTACATTAGATTCCTTCCTTTTAAGTTGTGTGTGTGAGAGAGAGAGAGAAAGAGAGACATACAGACAGAGAGAGACAGAGAGAGAGAGACTATGTTTTTTTTTAAGAAGAAAAATGTTGCTACTTACAGTAATAGTGAAAAGATAGAAAAGTCCTTCACATGGAACATAGCTATGTATAGAATAGCCATGCAAGGCCGGCGCCGCGGCTCACTAGGCTAATCCTCCGCCTAGCGGCGCCGGCACACCGGGTTCTAGTCCCGGTCGGGGCGCCGGATTCTGTCCCGGTTGCCCCTCTTCCAGGCCAGCCCTCTGCTGTGGCCAGGGAGTGCAGTGGAGGATGGCCCAGGTGCTTGGGCCCTGCACCCCATGGGAGACCAGGAAAAGCACCTGGCTCCTGGCTCCTGCCATCGGATCAGCGCGGTGCGCCGGCCGCAGCGCGCCGGCCGCAGCGGCCATTGGAGGGTGAACCAACGGCAAAGGAAGACCTTTCTCTCTGTCTCTCTCTCTCACTGTCCACTCTGCCTGTCAAAAAAAAAAAAAAAAAAAAAAAGAATAGCCATGCAAACATTGAAAAGACATGGTATATATTCAAGTACTGGATGTATGGTTTGGGTTGAAAAGCAATTAGGACAATGTGTTTATGACTCTGTTCCTTCATATCAAGGTATGACAAACTGAGTAGCTTAGAAAAAATCTGGAGGCTAGCAGTCCCAGACTAAAGCATTGGAAGGATTAGTTTCTTTGGAGGGCTATAAGGATGTATCTCATCATCCCTTTCTAAAAGCTTCTGATAGTTTTCTGGCAATCTTCAGCATTCTTTGGCTTCTAGGTGATGAATCACCCCATCTCTGCTGCATCTTCACTTTGGTGTTCTCCCTGTGTGCGTGTGTGGCTCTGTCTCCAACTTTTGCCTTTTTATAAGGATACCAGTCATGTTGGATTAGGGGCCCACCCTACTTCAGTATGACCTCATCTTAACAAATTACATCTTTTTTCCAAATAGGTTCACACACTACATTACTGGGGGTTAGGATTTCAAAATACAAATTTTGGAGGACATAATTCAACCCATAACAATTACTTCATTTTTTATTATTTGAAAAGCTATATACATGTACATATACTTATGGGTATGTAAGTGGTTTCATATAAGCATGAATATATGAAGGACTGAATGGTACACTCCAAAATGCTACTGGGGATTATCCCTGGGAAGCGGTGAGGCACAAGGAGAATAGATGAGCAGTACTTACACTTGTGATCTTCTTACTTTTGAATTGATTGAAAAATGCTCAAAAAGCATGTTGAAAATGTAAAGCAAGCAATTTAAAAGCTTTTAATGTACCTCATAGACATCTGCCAAGTTCAAATAGGACTGCCATGGAGACAAGTGAGGGCTATAATAAGGTGATCCAAAAAAATTGTTGGAACACTTTTCATATATCAAGATACTAAGCAGTACTATATGTTCCCCAAAAAAATGTCTTCTGAAAGGGTAGCAGAGTAGAAATAGCACTGAACTTGGAGTTGAGAAAGCCATATGGAATTCCATTTCTGGCACTAACTGGCCATGAAACCCAAAATTCTTAACCTTATTTGCATTTTTATATTTAAATACTTCTGTAAATTTCAGGTATGCAATCCCTGATCCATATTTATTCATGTCTGACTCATACATATATGTCATGCATCACATCAAGATTACACCTAAAAATAGCCATAATCACTTGTAAACAAAGATCTAAACACAGCAGCCCTTGTTCTGAGCTGGATGCCTGAAAGCCAGCATATCAGCATCATGTCATCAAACAACCCAGTTCTTACACTCTGCCTCTGCAAGGTGCCTGTAGCACCCTCCACAGTTGCTGTAGGAACAACAACTCTCCACTGCAGACTCCTACCCAAAACCAGAGTCTAATTCCAAAAACGTGCATAACTACTGAAAAGCTTCTTCTCCATCTTGCATTCAACAAGGAAGTAATTGAACAAGAAGTCTCCCTTGCAAAGACCTTGGAGTACGCATTCATTAGCTTCTTCTGGCATAGCAGAAGCCAAGGTAACAACTTGCCTTTGCTGTTTTCTCTTAGCTCCCTCAGAATTTTTGTTTCCTACCTGACACTTCTTAGTGTTGGGCTGAAGAGCTTAAGTAAATACAGTTGTCCTCACTATGTGCAGGAAAGTAGTTCTAGGACCCACTTGCACAAACCAAAATTGGCAGGTGCTATAGTCAAGGCCCTTCTGGAAAATTATGTGGTATTTGCATATAACCCATGCACATCTTCTTAAATTTGTTAAATTATCCCAATTACTTATAATACCCAACACAATAAAAATGCTATATAAATAGTTGCTATGCTATGTCACTTAGGGAATGAAGACAAGAAAAAAGTCTATATATGGACAGTACTGACACACTTTTTTCTGATATTTTTGAGCAGCAGTTCATTGAAACCATGGATGCAGAAATGAAGACTATGGACAGTGAACTGTTTACAGTTATGCTTTTGTTTTTGTGTATGGAATTCTGAACAAAGTGGCAATGGTAGTGTATTATCTTTCACTGCAAAAGGTTCTGTATATTTACCAAATCCCAATGCAAGCTGATATCTGACTCATGGATCGTTACATCTCACTTTCAAACAAAGCTATCACTTTTTTACCTTTAGTTAACTTTGGAGACTATGAAAGATATACACTACAGGAAACAAGCTTGGTAAGAAAGTGATGAAAAATTGGCCGGCGCCGCGGCTCACTAGGCTAATCCTCTGCCTTGCGGCGCTGGCACACCGGGTTCTAGTCCCGGTCGGGGCACCGGATTCTGTCCTGGTTGTCCCTCTTCCAGGTCAGCTCTCTGCTGTGGCCCGGGAGTGCAGTGGAGGATGGCCCAAGTCCTTGGGCCCTGCACCCCATGGGAGACCAGGAGAAGTACCTGGCTCCTGCCATCGGATCAGCGCGGTGCTCCGGCTGCAGCACGCTGGCCGCAGCGGCCATTGGAGGGTGAACCAATGGCAAAAGGAAGACCTTTCTCTGTCTCTCTCTCTCACTGTCCACTCTGCCTGTCAAAATAAATAAATAAATAAATAATAAAAAAAGAAAGTGATGAAAAACGTGAATTTTTTTCCCCCACAGAGAGAATAGATCTGTATCTTTCATTGAAGACAAAATTTGTCCTTTGGGTTTGTTTGGATTTTTGAATTTTTTAAATCTGTTTTTTAAATTTCTCCATGAATCTAAGAAAAGCAATTTGATTAAGTTGTTGCCTAATCTGTGCTGTCCTTGGGTAACTAAATCATGCATTCTATCAATTTATGTTGTTTTGTGTCTGTCCATGGGACCTTCACAGAACTATATTTCATTGTATAAGTTTTATGTGTAAGTCCATTCCCCCACCATTGAAAGGATATGGTTATATAGAATTCTATGTGTGACAACAACAAACACTGCTGTTTGTTATTGGTCTTTCTGCCACTTAAATGTAAGCTCTCAATAGCTGGGATTTTGTTTTTGTTCCCTGCTTGCACAAAATTTTGTTTTGTTCCCTGCTTGCTGTATCCCCAAGACCTGGAGCAATGCCAAGCAGTGTAACCCCTCAACTTCTATTTGTTAAGTGGGTGTAACAAAGAATTGTTCAGTCATTGCTTTCATACTGACTGTACAGAATCACATTTGCTGTCCTTTCATAACATCATGTTGATGGAATCTATAACTTTCTGATCATTTTCAGCAATTAAAGACTCAACCCAGTTTAAAACTTCAACCTCAAATCCAATACAAGTCTTTCTCCTCTCCCTCCAGGGCTAGAGTTTTATTCTGTTCTTTTACTTCTCCTCCCATCTCAGAACCCTACATGGGTACTGGACATTTCCAGACTCTGGTTCAGACAGCCCTCTCTCACTCTCCCTTGTGGAGATGTAGCTCCTCAAGTGTGTGGGGCTAAGAGGAGGGAGAATAAATGGACTGGCTTTTTAGAACTTTGTTTACTTTACCTGCTGTAGTTAAGGTTTTTTTCCCCTTGAATGATGCATCTTCCTTGGGTAACACAACTGGATATCAATTTCCATGTATGGCCATGTAGTCGCAATGCTTCCTCGCTCGTGGGACATATGTGTAACTTCTTTGGAAGATGCTAGGAGAAATGAAGACAGTAAGAGTATGCCGCTCCACTGCATACTTCTTTGAAGCCGAAACCAGGGTCTACCTGTAGCCTCTTGATCCTCTTGGGATTTCCAGCCTAACACCCTTCTGGGAGGTACACTTGGCTCCCAACAAGCTCACATACCCTCGACACATCCTAAAGTAGGAATGCAAGCTGCTCCAGAATCCTTCATGCCCCCTCAATATTGGAATTTCTTTTATCAGAAGGTCAGGGAGCAGTTGCCAGGATCTCTTTCTTTAGACAGCCTCAACTTCTGCAAGAATTTCCTAGAAGCCACCCCTTCTCTGCCCCCAGCCTCTCACTTGCCTTTGGGAAGTGAAAAGCACTCACCATATCCCTCCTTGCACAGGAAAAATTTGTCATCCTCATCACTACTTCTCCACAGGCAAATGTTCTCAGTTTCCAATTCTCCCCCACCTTCTTGCCCTTCCTCAGATGGATATGAAGGGAGGCAAAGCATGAGGTCTGGCTGCTACAGGGCTGGTGATTTAGTAACATCTTAATAATTCTAGGTTGTGGTGAGGAATTTTTTCAGACTCACCATCTTTCTATTTTCAACTGAGACCCTATGCACCAATTTCAGGAAAAGTTCCATCAATATTCTGTTATTATGTTACATAAAGTATTGTCTGATATTCACATGTCTCTCTGGGGCTGACATAGAGTCTTATTCTGCAAGTAATTATGGAGACACTCAATAAATACTTATTGAATTAAATTCTTGATTCAGAATTAGATACTTGAGATGTTAATCAGAAATTCCAGACTTCAAACTGAAACCTGTTGGAAAAAAAAATTTGTGTGTATCATGACCTGAATCCTGATGAGATCACAGAGACCGTAGACATCTGTGGAGTTTCTGAACCTTCACAAGGTTCAGGGATGAACAGTTCTCCAGATGCTCCAATCATCAGAAAATCTTCCATGTGAGGAAACAACAGGGACAATATCTTAAAATTAAACCCATACTTAGGCAGAAATTAAAAACAGAAACATTTGATAATAAAACCATCTTCCATCTCTGCTTGCTGTAAGCTCCTTGGGCTTCAAAATGTCTCATTAGCTCCTGGAATCTAATGTCATCAGAGTCCCCAAACAGAGACATTTTGCCATAATTCACAGATGTTTGATAATCTTTCTCCTTGGAATTTGATTCATACTGTAGGCCTTGTCGCTGAGTTGTCTTTCTGCCACATTCAGATAAAGAGAGGCTGTCTGTGTTGTTTTCCTTTCACATTCATATTTCATCAACTTTTTTAGATCCTCATGGAACATATTAGATACAACTCTCTGGAAGACATATTCAGTGAGCAAAATTCAGATTAGTGTGCAAAGCTATTGGAGTGGGGAGGGTGGATTAATCTAATTTTGTTGGTTTCAACTTTCTTTTGAAATTTGTCTTACATTCTTTTATTAATGAATTTCCCTCGCTGCTTTGTCCTTGCTTCCTCAATAATAAGGGAGAGCATCTAGTTTTCTCAAACAAATGCTATGACAATTAAGTAAAAGAATATTTGTGTAACCAAATTTTGAGTTTATGGAAGAAATTCCCTTTGTTTCATCACAACTTTGTTAATCAAATACATATCCCTTGCCAACCTTTAACCACTAGACTTTATTTTCCTTATCCATCAAATTAAAAAATCACCTAATTTATAATCCACTTATTATTTATTCTGTAACAGGTTCTGTGAAGACATGCATCATTTATTATTATTTTGTTTTATATAATTATATATTTATGTAAGAAAGAAATCATAATCTGCATTTTTTCAATGAAGAAATAGATTCAAGAAGGTTAAATAATTCCCTAGAGCATGGCCTGGTTAATCCAAAATAGAACCTGAATTCAAACCTTCATTTATTTCATTCCAAAGCCTAGTTCTTAACTGTTGCAATTTGCAATCACCCTAAAGCAACTCTGAAATTCCTAAACTATTCCTCTGGATTCCATATTCTGAGCATGGAAGTACTTTATTTCATTGTAAGGGGCATCACTGGGAAAATATTACTGCCGGTTTTTTTCCATAATTAAAAATAGTATACCTTAATTTTTATAGCCACTTTTGTATTATAAAAAACAAAGAGCAAAAGGAATATCAGGAATATTTATCTTATTTTATCTTTTCTTTTAAAACTACTCTAGTTAAACAAATGGTTCTCTTATTTTTCAAATTTCCCCAAAAGAAATTACACAGTCTTACTCAGAACACCATCTACTGCTCACTAGTAGGAGAAGGTTTTTCTTCTCTGATGTGGAATCCAATTTAGTTTCAGTCCTTTAGAGTAAATTTGATCATTATTTCCCGTCCCTTTCTTCTGAAGGGAGAACAGGATGTATTTAAGGGGAAATAGAAAAAATTGCATTGAGGGACCAAGTGATGTTAATTCCTTCTTGCAGTTAGTATTCCAGGAGCTGTTTCCATAGGTTAAAAATAGAAGGAACGAAAGATCCATAGATGGACAGATGAGTAGCTCATGTCTTATGTAAAAGAATAAAAATGTGCTTCATCTACTCTTAAGTAACAAAAATCTAGCATCATCTGTGCCTAGATTTTTTTTTCCCCTTGGGGAAATAATGCACAAGGAAGAGGGTGGAGAGGAGGAAGGAAAGGTAACTTCAACCAACAGATGCCCTGATTTCATCAAGAATTCTCCACTATACTTAACAAGAATTATCTCCACCACATGTGCTGGCCCAGAAAGTGAAAAACGTCTTGCCTTTCAGTCTTTGAGGTAGTAAATCATTATTTTCCTGTAAGCTAAACACTCAGTGAAGGGAAAGAAACATTTGAAAATATAACACAGCAAATTTAAAAAAAGAAAGAAAGAAAGAAATGAATGAGAATTTGTAGACCCTTTTTTTATTTTGGCAAAGCTATTATAAATAGCATTTTTTAAAATCATCTGGCTAAAACAAAACAAATGTTTCCTGTCAGCATGGAAAAAGAAATTCCTGTCTAAAATTGTATTATCTGGTTTTTAGTCCACTTAATTAAGAAAGCTGTTAAATGTCATGCTACATGTCATCAAATGCCCTTTTTAAAACTGATTTCAATTTTTCATAAGTTCATTCCAACTTTTATGTTCTCACTATTTAATCCTTTAGGGGTTTCTTTTAAGTAGAGTCATCATTTCTAAAAGTCAAAGATACACTGTTCTTGCCAGAACTACTTTTTGCACATCAGGCTTAAAAAGATAACAGAATATAGAAATATATTAAAGACCAAGTCATCTACTAAAACATAATACAGACTCACGCATATTAGTAACTACTTTAAAGGAGAAAAATGGAGAAACTTCTTGAGCTAAGTGGAATTGGATTATGTCTAAAGCTCGGATTTTTCACACACCAAAAAAAAAAAACAGACTCAGAACTTCAGTGAAATTAAGGTCATAAAGTAAGCAGTGGCTGGTTTCCTTTCTACAAAGCCAATCCACTTGGTTTACTATCACACTCTTCAAAAAACTAATCAAGCAGCTACTATATGCCAAGTGTAGTATTAGCTTCTGGCCGGCCACACAAAGATGAGTAAGACAGGGTGTCATTTTTGAAGAAGTCATAATCCAAGAGGAGTAAAATAAACAAATTTATGATAAGTAAATTTCTGCATAATGAGTGACTTATAAACCTCACATACATTTGTTATCTCCTCAGTGGGTCGGGAATCGCTTAGCTGGGTCCTCAGCTTCTGGGTCTCTTACAGGCTGCAGTTAAGGTGCCAGGCAGGGCTGATGTCTTATCTGAAGGTTCAGCTGGAGAAGGATCACTTAGAAGTAGTTTCTTGCCGGCTATTATCTGACGGCCACCCTCAATTCTTTGCCACATGGGCCTCCTCAGCATGAGTGCTTTCTTTATCAAAGTATGGAAGTCAAAAGGGCAACAGAGACAGTCTGCCAGCAAGAGGGAGGCAGGGATAACTGGGAGTCATGTTAGAGTTTATCTTCCACAGAATTCTATGACAAAACATGCTAAATGCTGTGGAAGAGAATGACACAGGACAGGAAAGCACAGGGGAAAGGCCCCACGCCAGCCTCCTTAGCCTGGTCATTAAGTTGAAGTTTAAAGGATGAAGACTCATTCCAGACAGGAGCAGGGTCTGTAATTGCATCTGAGCATTAAAAAGAATGAAGTGATTAATGTATTTCTAGCTTAGTTGAAATAGCAGTGTCAGATAATTAAGATGGATGTTATTTGTTTAGGATCAGCAATTTTTTCTAAGAGGGAGAAAGAGGAAGAGAGAGAGAAAGAGGAAGAGAGAGACAGAGAGAGACAGAGAGAACCCTTCAACTAATTAACTCTCCAAATACCCATAATGGTTCACATTGTATCCAGCCAAAGCCAGGAACCTGCCAGGAACTCAGTTCAGGTCTCCACCTGGGTAGCAGGAACCAAATCATACAAACAAGCACCTGCTGCCTTCCAGGATTTGCACCACCAGGAAGCTGGAGTCAGTATCAGGAAGCTGGTATCAGTAGCCAAAGTCAAGCATTGAATCCAGCCACTCTAATATGAGATGTGGGTGTTTTAACCTGCATCTTAACCGCTAAGCCAAAGGCCCGCTCTCAGAACAGAAAATTTTTTAGTGGAAGACTCCAGATGAAGAAACCAAGACTCAGATATAGAAAGCCTATCACATGATAGTTATTCAACAGATCAATTAAAAAGTAGATGGTCTTTGTATCACTGGAAAGTAAATTCTACTCCCATATCCTGTATACTAACCATAAAAGCCTGTATCTATTTAAGAAGGGTAGGAGAGATAAAATTACCAGTGTTGAAAAGTGGGCAAAGGGAAGACATGTTTTAAAACTGCTAGAACCTGGGGCCGGCGCCTTGGCACAGAGGGTTAATCCTCCACCTGCAGTGCCAGCATCCCATATGGGTGCCGATTCTAGTCTCAGCTGCCCCTCTTCCAATCCAGCTTTCTGCTGTGGCCTGGGAAAGCAGTAGAAAATGGTCCAAGTGCTTGGGCCCCTGCACTCGCATGCTAGACCAGGAAGAAGCACCTGGCTCCTGACTTTGGATAGGTGCAGCTCCAGTCGTTGGGGCCAATTGGGGAGTGAACTAGCGGATGAAAGAACTTTCTCTCTGTCTCTCCTTCTCACTGTCTGTAACTCTACCTCTCAAATAAATAAATAAAATATTAAAAAAAACTGTTAGAACCTGATGAAAAAGAAACAGGAAGTTTAGATTTTGATATTAATATCTAACTGCTATGTTGTCAGTTCTGATCTTTGAAGAGGAAAATGCTTCACAGACACACAAAGTAATTATGATATTTACAACTAGTTCTCTCATTTCACTCCATAAAGGGGGAAAAATGTTTCCCAGAAACTTCTTGAACTCACAAAAATCCTGAAAAATTTCTGACAAAAACATATGCAGCATATCACCTCTAGGAGTCAAACAAGACATGGTTTATATTTCACATATTTATATCAGGCTTATCATTTTTGCCTTGGTATAAAACATATGCATATGTTTAGTTTCAGCTGAAGAACTTATTTTTTCAAATATGGTAATAATAAGGGACTATCACTCTAATATCAGTAGTAATAGCTCAAATGAGAAATATTTTTAAGCGAAAACCTTTATTTGAATCAAAAATTAATTTCAGTCGTCATGCCCATATCTTTCTGTGCATGTTGGCTGTTATTGCATGAACTATATTGAATGGGGCGACCCACTGGCAATTCTTCCATCTCTATTAAATCAGACCTGATTTTAGTCAAATTTAGTCTTCTTGTTTTCCTATGTTGATGGGCAAACTCACTTGGAACCAGATTTTGTAGAGAAAGCAAAGGACTGTTAGTCTGCAAAAATATGTTCTTGTCTTTGTTATTATGAATATTATTTTTATCAATACACCTAATTGCATACATTTATGGGGTACAACCGAGACACAATGATTATATACAATGTAAAATGACTGGGTCAAACTAATTAATATATCATCATCTCACTTACTGATGATTTTTTACAGTGAAACATTTGAAACTTACCTTCTTAGTGATTTTGAAATATACATTGCTATTGACTTTAGTCACTCACTGTGCAATAGACCTCAGACCTATTCTATCTGTATATAATATAAATATTATAAAATATAAATTATAATTTATATAAAATATAAAATAAAATCAAAACCATGCCTGGGATATTTTGTACTCTTTGATAAACAATTCCCCATTCCTTCCTTCCCCACCCTCCACCACCAGGCCCTGGTAACCACCATTTTACTCTCCACTTCCATGCATTCAGTTTTTTAGATGCAACATACATGTTGGATCGTATGTTATTTGTCTTTCTCCCTGCCTTAAAATACCCCCTTTTTCTTACTTACTGGTGTGCTAGATTGTTTGCCTTCTTTCCTTCCCTCATTGTGACACCACAGTAACTTCTGGGAAATTTGTGTTAGGAGATAATACTGTTTTAAAGTCTAATTCCTTTCTTCCATTTCTCTACATGTCTGCAACAGAACCAATATTCTTGAGTAACACTTATGGTTACATAGAACATGAACCAGTAGGAAGGAAGACAAAATCAAAGGAATACAAATAAAATTATCAAAAGAAATATGAAAAACTAAATGAATAAGACACATGTGATTCCAAAACATTCACAGTATTGTAGAGAAGACAACGCATCAGATGTGATAAGGCTCAAAGAAAAATTTAAACATCATACATAAGAGGATGTTCTAAAGTAGAAAGCTTAAAGCCTTTATTATGTACTTCAGATTTTTAAATGAACAAGTGAAAATTACATGTGTTTATGTTGTACAACATGATGTTTTTATATGAGCATACATCATGGAGTGATTAAGTCAAGATATACAACATATGCATTTACCATTTAAGTGAGAACACTTGAGATCTGTCTGCAATTTTCAAGTGTGTGATATATTATTATTACCTGCAGTCACAATAATATACAATTGACCCTTGAACCTATTCCTCCTGCCTAATTGAAATTCTGTGTCCTTTGACAATCATCTTGCCAATCCTCTCACCCTCTATCTAGCCTCTGATAACCATCATTTTATTCTGGTTTTGTGAGTTCGATTTTATACTACACTATAAGTGCTGCAAGGTGGAGAAAAGAGAACCTTTGTGCAATGTTGATGGGAATGTGAATTGGTACAGCCATAATGGAAGACAGCATAGAGGTTCATCTAAAACAATTAAAAATAAAACTACCGGCAGTTCCTTTTCTGGGTATACATCCAAAGGAAATTAAATCACTATGTCAAAGAGACACTTACACTCTCATGATCATTGTAGCAAAGTACAATAGCCCAAATATGCATGCTAAATATTCAGAGAAGCATTCAATAGCCTAGACTATATGCAACGTGCTACAAGAGGGGAAAACAGGACTTTGGTAAATTTCAGTACTCAATTTGACCTTCTTTAGAACCCAATCATTGAATTATGCTGAATTCACCACTTTATAAAGTGCCTAAGAGCTTCTAACAGAGAACAGACACAGTAATCTAGAACTGGTGACCCTTGAAATTCTCCATAGATTCAAACACAAAACTAATCCATGGGGAGTCTGCACAGCTCAGAGCAGTAAAAAGTAATAATTTCCTCATTTTCAGAAAAGCTATGGAAAAGAAAGGTAAAAAAATCTATTCTCTATCTCAGTATCTAAATTTTATATGTAGATTATATCTTTATTCTTTTATGGAAAAAAGTAACTATTACTTTGATTCAAAAGGAGGATTTTGATATCCCCATTAGTTATATATTGGAACTGCTCATTTTTATATTCCATACTTTCTTAACTTTTCTTAATTTGTTACCTCTTTATCTCTTTGGATTATATTCTGTGTGTTTTTTTATGCATTGAGATTATCTAGTCCTCTGTTTAACCTGTCTCTTGAGTTTTATATTGCAATAATGCATTTTATTTTAATGAATGTATTCATTTTTAAGATTTATTTTATTTATTTGAATGACAGAGTTAGAGAGAGAGACAGAGAGAATCTTTCATCCACTTTTTCACTCCCTAAATGACCCCAGTGGTTGTGCTGAGCCAGGCTGAAGCCATGAGCTGGGAGATTCATCTGGGTCTCCCACATGAGTGCAGGGGCCTAAGCACTTAGGCCATCCTCCATTGCTTTCCCAGGCACATTAGTAGAGAGTTAGATAAGTGGAGCAGCCCAAACTTAAACCAGCACACATATGGGATGCAGGCATCAAAAGCAGTACTTAACCCACTGCACCACAGTGTCAGCCCCTTTCCTTTTTTCTTAGGCATTTTATTCATTCTGTTACCATTGAGCATTTTTTAATACACTTATTTTTAAGTCTCTTTTAATAATTATGCTGTTTGTTGATAATTCATATTATAAATAGCTTTCTTCAGTTAGTGCATTCACTGTCTCTGGGGCAGTGTGTTTCTGTTTGGGCTTTGTAATTTTGATCTGTGAGCTCATCTTCACGAAGAGTTCCCTCCCACCTAGGTGATGATAATTTCCCAAAGTGTGCAACTTCCTTTTGGGTTGGTTTTCCTTCTGTGTTTGCTGGAGCTCTACAAGTTCCGCCAAGTCTAGACCAGTTTTACCTTAGACTTCTTTTGTGCACTGCTTAGATTATGCAAATCCAGGTCCCAGCAGCAGTCCAGACGGCACTTCCCCCATAGAGGGAAGATGATTTGCTTCCATGGCACATCCTGTGCTGCATCTCAGAACTGTCTCTAGACAAGGCTTTTATAGCTCCCTTTGTGGATTGCACAGACTCTTCCAGATCCATTTCCCCATTGTACAAAGAGCTTTAGACATTAGATCTAAAGCATAGACGTACACTAATCCCCTTGGCCTGTTTGTCATCAGTCACCACTCTCTACAATCACTTAACTTCCCTCTATTTCCTGCTACTTAGTGATTTCCCTTTCTAGCTTTTGAACTCAGCTTAGTAGCTTTTTGAAAATTTATATTGTGGCTGGGATTGCGATGTATTTTGAGTTGGAAGGTATGCTTACCACATCTGCTTAGTCAGCCGACCTTCCCAGAAATCAATTTGGGAGGTGAAAAAAAAATAAATGTCAGGACTTTCATAGCTAGATACCTTACTGAAAGCACTAGCTGTACAAGAAAGAAATAGCTTCACTTATTTGAATTCTCAACCTTTCGTTTCTGTTGACTTTACATTTTTTGTGGACTTTAACATTTAAGAAACCCTTTGTGGTGAGAAAATGATGCAAGGCCATGAATCCATCAGAATTATTACATGTGGTTAGTGAATAGGCCACACAGCTCAGGGTCACTTGCTTTGACACCAAAATATGAAGGGGAGTAGCTTGATGGCCCTCCTTTTTTAAGTGTAAGAGTCCTGGAGTTTTCTAGCCTAAAGGGCTCTGAGAGACTTTTTTGATAGATATTCAGAACATCCTGCTTCCTCTCAAATTTTGTTACGAGGCTACCAGCCATGAATTTATCTAAATACTTTTACCCACTCTTCATTAAAACAGTTCTTGCTTTGGAATAAAAAACATGAGTTTATTATTCACTGCATTAAACAGTGTTAGTTCTCAACATTTCTCTGAAAGTAAATTTTTAAGAAAAATATTCTGGAGAGGAAATTCTTTTTCTTGTTTTTTATTATTATTTTACTTTCCTGCCTTTCTTTCACTCTGGTTCTGAGACAATAGTAGGTTTGGAGTGATTTCTTTTAAATTACCATTCCATGTGCCATTTTTAAAGAAGTAGTAGAGTACAGATATTAAAATTTCCAGTTCTGAAGTCAGCCTGCCTGCATTTAAATTCAGCCTTCCTGACTACTGATCATTTGATCATGACCAGGATCTTAGACTCTGTGTACCTCATGTTTCACATTTGAACACTAGGGATGATAATGTCAATAATACTGCCTCCCACATAGGGTTGTTGCAAGGGTTAAATGAATTAATACAAAGAAAGAAGTTAAAACAGCCTACAATATTTGTCAGTTATTATTATATTTCAAATCCCCATGAGGCATTTGCCTAGACATCTCTATAACCTAACCTAATGATTTCATGAGTTCATGGAAAAATCTCAAGGCACAATACCTCAAGGCATACAGAAAGAAACAATCCTATTATATAACCTTTCACAATATCCTGCTTTTCTCATGAATGTACAAGTATGCCTTGAAAATAATAAATCCAAATAACTTTTCTCAATCAAAATTTTGAGACTGTTTATAGGAGATCTCTTGGGGATAGAGGGACTTGAGGCAAAATAAGAACCTTTCAGCTTTGTGGCCGGAGGGGCCCCTTATATCCCTGCTGCTGGTGTTTGGGCCAAGATAAACATGCCTCGTAAGGAATGCCTTGCTCACTCCACCCTGTCAACCAGAAGGTGAGGGTTTTGGACCGTGGTATTGCTACTCCACCCAACTTATGTTCCATTTTTAATATACCTTTGTGATAAAGGGCATTGTGTCCATTTTTAAAAAAGTCTTGAAGGTGTGGCTGACAAGAAGAAAAGCAATATCCTGCCATGGCCTCAGACATGAAAGGTCCTCCAGCCCTGGCTCATGAGCCACCCTCTCTATTCTGGTTATACAGCTTGGGCTACACATTTTGTTCAGTGAAAACAACAACATTCACATATCCCACCACCTTGGAAACTGCCAGAAATTGCCCCTGGCAAACACTCAGGCATGTGATTGAGCATATAATAGCCAGTCACAGAAAGATATCAGCACACCTTGCTTTCTCCAACAAATGTGCTGCCAAAACCCTACATGAAAATCAAATGTCTGCAAGTTGAATCATTTCTTATATGCATTAGGAATTTGCTGCTTAGTAAACATTGCAGGAGTTATTTATTGAATAATAAAACTCCTTTTTAAAGTAATAATGATCCCTTGGCTTGGCTTATCTGGGTTGTTTTTTTTTTTTTTTAAGATTGATTCATTTATTTAAAAGTCAGAGTTACACAGAGAGAAGGAGAGGCAGAGAGAGAGAGAGAGAGAGAGAGAGAGAGAGAGAGAGGTCTTCCATCTCCTGGTTCACTCTCCAGATGGCTGCAACAGCCAAAACTGTGCTGATCCAAAGCCAGGAGCCAAGAGCTTCCTCTGGATCTTCTCATGTGACTGCAGAGGTCCAAGTCTTTGGGCCATCCTCTATTGCTTTCCCAGGCTATAGCAGAGAGTTGGATCAGAAATGGAGCAGCCAGGCACCCGCATGGAATGCCGACACTACAGGCAGCGGCTTTACTCACTATGCCACAGCACCAGGCCAAACTTATCTGTTTTTCGCTCCTAGAATTTTGGAACTTGGTTTTCCTTAACAAGAAAGACACCTGTACCTTAAGATTCTCCACTATATATGATACCTAATCTTCAAATGCTCAGTTTTCCTTTGAGTAATCGGACTCCATGACCTCTGCAGTCTCTTCCAGCTCAGAATTCACTGTGTCTCACTAAGCAGGCTAGGGATAAAGGTCCCTAGATTGGTTATTTCCAATGTTCTCTTGCCATACACAGTGTAGTGGAGTGTGTGTTTCAACTGTCAGTTTCTTGCATAGTACAATCTGATGTTGCACAATGGGGCTGGCCTGCCTGCCTTGGTAAACATGACATAGAGAGTTAGAGTCACAGTAAACCGGTATTTTGAAGGTCCCTTAGGGATCTCTCTACAGCTTCCTTTCCTGCTTTATTTTTATCGATCATGAAAGACTAGCAGGGCTTCTAACAACCTCACAAGTTGGGACCTTTTTATGAATGTTCTCTGGGACACAGTGCACTCTATACAATATTTTGTTATTTGCTATGAGTGGCAGTTTTGCAGTAAATGTAAAACTACATCATGTCCACTTCATACACTGGAAAAGAGTACTACTAGTTAGGATTGTTTGCCAAAGTCACCAGCAGACTATTAATGAAGCCAAACATGGTCAATTTTGTGACAGAATTACTAGGCTATACTATTCAAAGCTGAGATGTCTGACACTAGATACGTTTTAAATGAAAATTTTCCTCTCCACCACGCATCACACACTTTATTCAGGGAGTTCCTATACTTATCAACCCACCTTTAGAATAATCTCAAGAACAAAAGGTAGCTGGAAGGCAGTGTTTCAATATTACTGAGATATTGATGAGATGCCTATGTTCACTCAAGCCCCAAGACCCCAAACACAAATGTAAATAGTATTTTGAGACCCTCTGGCTGAATAAATACTTTCACATTAGTGTAAGCATTTGAAGTCATGAAAATTAAATAAAAGGGTTTGTTATTCACCTCAATGTTCTTAGGTTTCTTCATTGGGATAAATGACATAATCAATTTGAAATGTCATAACAAACTTCTAAGATTTGATTTTGGCATTATAAGTGTAGAAGTAGTAGCATCATAAACTATCAACTGACATTAAAAGGAATATGTTACAAATATGTTATGAAACACTTTATGCCAGGAAACATAGCAATCAATGAAATTATTATTAAATTTATATAGAAAGAAATAGAAAAATCTGCATAGTCCTATAATATTGAAGAAATCGAATCTACTTTTGTAAACTTTCCTGCAAAGAAAACTCCCTATCTAGATGGTTTCACCTGTGCTTTATCCAAGAATTTAAAGAATAAATTACATCAGTTTTTCATAAACATTTCTAGAAAATAGTAAGAAAAGATGTGACACTTTCCTATTATTTATTATTCCTACATAATCTTGATGCCAAAACCTGACAGTGACATTACAAGAATAGAAAATAACATATAGATCCAAAAAGCATAAGTAACATTAGAAAACTGAGTGGACTTTTTTCCAGAAATGCACAATGGTTCAAAAATAAAGCCATTTAATTCACAACATTAATAGAGGAAAAAAGAGAAAGAATATCACACAGTAACTTCAATACCTTGAGAAATAATTGATAAAATACAATATGCATTTGTGACAGACATGTCTAGCAAACCAAGGAGACTTCCTTGATCTGATAGAGTAGGTAGAGAAATTCTGCAACAAACATACTTACATGGGACTTCTACAACAAGGATGCCCACTACCACCCCTTCCATTTAAATTATGCAAAATGTCCTAGTCAGTGAAATTAGGAAAGAAGCAGAAATAAAAGACCAAAGATAAGAGTCGGAGAACTCAAGGGGCTTCCATAGCCTTGGAAACTCATGACTGGTGCATAGGGAGATTACTGATGCCATAAACAGGAGTGTCAATTTGTAAAGTCAACAACAGGAGTCACTGTGCACTTACTCCTCATGTAGGATCTCTGTCCTTAATGTGCTGTACATTGAGGCTTAATGCTATAACGAGTACTCAAACAGTATATTTCACTTTGTGTTTCTATGGGGGTGCAAACGATTGAAATCTTTACTTAATGTACACTAAACTGATCTTCTGTAAAAAAAAAAAAAAAAAAAAAAAAAAAAAGAAAAAGAAATTATCAATTCCCAACTTGACTCTCACTGGGATTAAACATGACAATAGGTCTGATCTGATTTCATCCATCATTTAAAAAAAAATCATCTATTATGTTTCACTTTATGTTTCTGTGTGGGAGCAAACTATTGAAATCCTTACTTAAGGTATACTAAGCTGATCTTCTGTATATTAAGATAATCGAAAATGAATCTTGATGTGAATGGAAGGGGAGAGGGAGTGGGAAAGGGGAGGGTTGTGGGTGGGAGGGACGGTATGGGGGGGGAAGCCATTGTAACCCATGAGTCATACTTTGGAAATTCATATTCATTAAATAAAAGATTAAAAAAAAAGACCAAAGAATTAAAAAGTAAAAATAATTTCACTATTTTTTATTAGAATTAGTAAATGTGTTTATCAAGCTTGTTGAAACAAGAGTAAATTGAATGTCATTGCAGAAATTAAGAGAAAAATAAGAAAGGAAGGAGGAGGGTGTGAAGGAGGGAGGGGGGAGGCAGAAAGGGAAGAAGTGTAGGGTGGGAAGTATCATTATATTCTGAAAACTGTATTCATGAAATACATTAAATGCATTCTCTTTATACAAATAAAAATGAAAAAGTCCATATTCAAACAATGATTAACTTTTATATTATCAATAAACAAATTGAGAATGAAACTTCTTAAAAGATCTCTGCGAGTGAGATCCCAGTGGAAAGAATGGGGCCATCAAAGAAGGAGGTACCTTTCTTTGAAGGGAGGAGAACTTCCACTTTGACTATGACCTTGTCTGAATAAGATCGAAGTCGGTGAACTCAAAAGGCTTCCATAGCCTTGGCAACTCATGACTAGAGCCTAGGGAGATTACGCCATAAACAAGAGTGTCAAATTGTTAAGTCAACAACAGGAGTCACTGTGTACTTACTCCTCATGTAGGATCTATGTCCTTAATGTGTTGTCCAATGTGAATTAATGCTATAACTAGTACTGAAACAGTATTGTACACTTTATGTTCTGTGTGGGTGCAAACTGATGAAATCTTTACTTAATATATACTAAATTGATCTTCTGTATATAAAGATAATTGAAAATGAATCTTGATGTGAATGGAATGGGAGAGGGAGTGGGAGATAGGAGAAGTGTGAGTGGGAGGGAAATTATGGGGGGGAGCCATTGTAATCCATAAACTGTACTTTGGAAATTTATATTTACTAAATAAAAGTTTAAAAAAAGAATAAAAAAAAGGAATCATTTACAGCCTCATTACAAACATCAGTTTTAGTGGATATATCTAAAGATATTTGGAGAATGAACATCAAGAAATAGCTTTCAATTAAGCGTTATAACAATCTGATTGCACCAGTGCTTAAAAATAGATACAACTCTAAATAAATATAATACATTTTAAATAATCATTTTCTTTTTTTTTTTTTTTTTTTTTTTTTGACAGGCAGAGTGGACAGTGAGAGAGAGAGACAGAGAGAAAGGTCTTCCTTTGCCGTTGGTTCACCCTCCAATGGCCGCCGCGGCCGGCGCACCGCGCTGATCCGATGGCAGGAGCCAGGAGCCAGGTGCTTTTTCCTGGTCTCCCATGGGGTGCAGGGCCCAAGCACCTGGGCCATCCTCCACTGCACTCCCTGGCCACAGCAGAGGGCTGGCCTGAAAGAGGGGCAACCGGGACAGAATCCGGCGCCCCGACCGGGACTAGAACCCGGTGTGCCGGCGCCGCTAGGCGGAGGATTAGCCTAGTGAGCCGCGGCGCCGGCTAAATAATCATTTTCTAAAACTAACATCCAAATCTTTCTTCTTCCCCCTCTTATATGTGAGTTCCTACATTTCCCAAAAGCAAGCCATCACAGCCACTTGAAAATTCATCATTCCTTAATAGCATCAGGTAATAGGAATAACCTTGAGGAAACGTTCCATGGAGGCCTTTGGTTTACAATCGGTTTTATGTTTTAGAGGAAGAGTATAAAATGAGAATAAATTAATGCATGACAGTCAAAAGTCTCTGAAATCAGATAGCTTCTTCATGCAGGACATCTTATATTATGTCACATGAAAATACGCAGGTCTTCAGAAAAATAATTTTGGACTCCTAGAGAATGTCCACATGCTACCTCAAGCAAGGCTTAGAGTACTCAAATATTATGGGACTAGATGATGAATTTGCTAGACCCCAAGGCCAACTTCAAATCCTCATTTCACTCCTCCAGACTTTTCCATAGAGCTCCTCACTCCAAACAGTTCCAGCTGTCTATGGGAAGGCTCCACAAGACAGAGAGCTAGGAGTTGGCCATTGGCACACAGACCACAAATGGATTACCCAGAGTGTGCTGGCAGAGGGACTTGAACATCAGGACATGGGAACATCTGTACAGGTTGCCAATGATTTGTGAAATATGTGGGAAAAGAAAAAGGAAGTGTAGAAAAAAAATCTTACTAGCATAATTCACGTTGGACAACATGAGCACATTCCAGTCAACTGCTTCATAGACATGATCTCACTAGTCTCCCCAACATCCCTACAATGAAATGAGGGGGACAAGTAGGATTCCACCCTTTAAGCCAAAAGCCCCATCTTTCACTCCCACTTGTGGCTAGGAGTGGGCGGAACACATTTA
This sequence comes from Oryctolagus cuniculus, assembly GCF_964237555.1. NCBI lineage: Eukaryota > Metazoa > Chordata > Mammalia > Lagomorpha > Leporidae > Oryctolagus > Oryctolagus cuniculus. Next base: position 54,149,817 of record NC_091435.1, read on the forward strand.
AACAGGGGAACAAATTACCATCTTCCTTGCTTTCTGATCCCTCAACGTGAGATGAGCAAGTTTGCCCCTCCCAGCTTCAGGCCACATGATTCCCAAAACAACTTGTCTGAAATGTTGGTGACTGAGTCACTGGCCAGCGATAATTCTCAAACAATTGTTTCTCAACCACTGCCTGGCCATGACCACTTGGACACAATACAGCATGTAATGAAAGTGCCTGGGATGATATGTTCCTCACTGGCCTAGAAGAGACATTTAGAAAGGAAGGATAACGATGACTGTGGATAGAGAGGTGCATTACTCTCTATATAAACCTTCACACTAGAAGGGTATGTTACCAGTACCACACTAAGCTAAAGCAAGATTTGAGACCAGGATAACTGAGCACATTGGGTATCCAGAGGTTCTCCCCAGCAGTAAAATAGACTTCCATTTTTCCACTTTTTCTGCCAATACAGTGCCTTTCGATATTTCTTCTACTCTGCCTTTGTGTATACAATGAAAAAAAAATCTGTGGCAAAATTATTCAAACGCCCCAACAAAACAGTTACTAGTAATTAGAATGTTGAGAAGACATCATTGGAGAAGATAAAAGTATAGTAATTACATTTTATTGGATAGTTTTTTCATTTTAGGAAATAAATAATTTATTCAAAATCAAACTTCTTAAGACCCATTTGATCATTCTTCTTGCTCTTTCTTTTTTATATATCACAAAGAGCAAGAGCAAGAGAGTAAGAGCGAGAGCAAGAGAGAGAGAGAAAGAGAGAGGAAAGAGTTCCCATCCATGCCCTCAATGTCCAGGGCTGGACCAGGGCTGGACCAAGCCTGGAGTCAAAAGCTGAGAACTCAATCCAGGTCTTCTACATGGGAGACAGGAAGCCAATTACTTGAGCCATTGGTGTTGCCCCTCAGGGTATGCAATGGCAGGAAACTGAAATCAGAATTGGAACAAGGAGTCAAACCCAGGCACTCTGATGTGGGAGTTGGGTGTCTTAATCTAGACTAAACTCCCACTCATCATAGATTATTCTATAGCTTATATTTTTTCCTTTTCTTACTAGAAATAAAAATGTCCCAAATCTTAAGGGATGAAAATCAGATTATTCTCTATATACATATTCTACCCACATAGGTATCTCTTATAAAGAATTAGGCAGCCTCTAGAAGACATCTGAGATGAGCACATAATAATTCATTAGTTCACTAAAACTTCTAGAGCTTGAGAAAAATAACCTGAAGAATAAGTGTGTTCCCCTCTGAGCCAAGACTGCAACCTTCTAAGTCAGAATGTACTTGAAAAAAGGCACTAGGTAAAATAGTCAAAGCCCAGAAAGGTCAGTGTAAGAATATGAAACAACATTACTACTGACTGCTCTTTTCTGTGTTCAATCCACAGGGAAGCTGGATGACAGGAAGTCATGCACAATAGCCAAAAAAAAGAATAGGGCAGCAACAACTTCCTCACCAATGTATATCCATTTTCTAGGATCTTATTACTATTTGCTCTCTTCAATGCTCAGAATATGGAAAAATTATGCCTGCCTATAAGTTGTGGAAAATTTCCCTCTATCTTTCTGTGATATAGTTTCCAGTCATTGCTAGGCAATGACATTTCATGCATTGATAGTCACTCATCAATTTCATATTGTGGATTAACATGAAAGGCAATTCTTTCTATCAAATAAGGAGCCTTGAAGTGGAAGTGAGAATGCTTCACTCTTTCACTAAGTTGGTGTATGACTTTGAGCAAGTCACTTGACCTCTGTAAGCCTTGTTTGCCTCAATTGTCAAATGAGAAAGATGAGATAATCGCCGGCGCCATGGCTCAATAGGCTAATCCTCCAACTGCGGCACCAGCACATGGGGTTCTAGTCCCAGTCGGGCCCCGGATTCTGTCCCGGTTGCCCCTCTTCTAGGCCAGCTCTCTGCTGTGGCCCTGGAGTGCAGTGGGGGATGGCCCAAGTGCTTGGGCCCTGCACCCACATGGGAGACCAGGATAAGTACCTGGCTCCTGCCATCGGATCAGCGTGGTGCGCCGGCCGCAGTGTGCCGGCCGCAGCGGCCATTGGAGGGTGAACCAATGGTAAAGGAAGACCTTTCTCTCTGTCTCTCTCTTTCACTGTCCACTCTGCCTGTCAAAAAAGAAAGGAAGGAAGGAAGGAAGGAAGGAAGGAAGGAAGGAAGGAAGGAAGGAAGGAAGGAAGGAAGGAAGAAAGAAAGAAAGAAAGAAAGAAAGAAAGAAAGAAAGAAAGAAAGAAAGAAAGAAAGAAAGAAAGATGAGATAATCATCTCCAAAGTTCTTTTCAGAACCATTCCACTTTTTTTTTGCAAATTGGTTTATGTTTATAGGAAAGGTTCAATCTGTTTCTGGCATAGGAATGGCCAAGTTAGACTTTCTATTTGGGATAGTAAGAAAAACAGGCCAATACACTTACAAGATTAATTACCGTAGCTAACAGATATATAAATATGGATTGGTGTGTATTTTTAATATCCACAGAATTTCCATTCCTGAATTACTTCATTAGCAACTGTTACTTCACCCATCCATGGATGAGATTTTCCAGTAACTCTAGGTCAGCAGTTGTAGATCCTATTTATTTTCTAAAAAAAAAATCTCTTGTGCTTTCCATCTGCAAAATTTTTACACTAGTGGCCTTGTTCCTTAGTGTAACAAATAAGACTAGAAGATTCAAAGGAGAAAAAAAAATAAGAAGATTCATAAAGAAAGTTGAAAGAAATGGTTTCTGACTTGAGGGTGTATTTAGTCTAGACACACTAACTCTGACGTGTGGCTTGATAAAAGTCATCAAGAATATGAGAGACCAGCTGCTCTCCATTTCCTCAAAGAGGAGAACTCAAGGAAACCGCCTTTGATTACAGCAGCAGGTGGTGCCTTGGATTAGACCCAAGGAGGAATTTCTTGGTCCCTGAAAAAAAGTCACTAAGGAACATTTTCGCCACCTCTCAAGCATATCTTAAGACTTGGGACTGATATGAGGCTAATATTAGCTCATATTTATGAAGGGCTTCCATATTCAGGTAGGTGCTAAGGACATTACATTTGCTTTCTCATTTCATCTTAACCACAGTCCTGTGAGAGAGGTGTTATCCATATGTTCATGTAGAGATGAGAAGCTTAAGATTCATTGCCTAGCTATCAAGGAAAGGAGTGATACGAACCCAGAAAATTGGCTCTCTACAGCAGACTGCGTCTCAAATAGTTCGCTGCAGTTTCACTTGGAATAACAAAAGGAAACTACTGGATTTGACCTTAAATTTAGGAATAACTTTTATAAACAGAAATATAACTTTAAGTTCTCCATCTCCACAAATGCTGAAATAATTGGAAATGGCTTAAGTGGTTTGGAGTTGTCTAAGAATACAGAACGTATAAGAACTTATGAGATTTGGGACCTCAGAAAGCTCATTTACTAACCCTGATATTCTATTTTTTCTTTTTCATAGCCAACCCTATTTGTTGAGTACCTGCTTACATCACAAATTCAGTCAAAAATAAAATCTGAAAAATGAAGTAAAATAACTCCTGCACAGCATTGCTGTGTGTAGTGCTCAGTGAACATGACTTGCCTTACCACTTTCCCAAATGCACAAGGGAGTTAGCATGTAGAAAGAACTCTCCAGGATTAAGTGTTGTAAAATATGCTCCTAAGTGTAGAATGGTAAATAGAGAATTGTGATCTTCTGGACAAAAGATGTCTTTTGAAATTCAGAGAGAAGTGTAACCAGAATTTTCATTAATTATTTTGTACCTTGTTTTATCCTTTGTCCTTTCTTAGCATATTTTCATACCTCTATTTCAATGTTTATCAAATTGTAATTATTCTTTTACATGGCTTTCTCACTACCATGAGACCCTGGATCCTCGAAGACAAAGTCTACTGTTTGCTCCTTTCTGAATTTGCCAAAACCACTCCAAAGTAGGGACTGGCACAGAGTAGCCAGTCATAAAATTTTTCCTGAATGAATAAATAAAAAATAAATTAATGAAAGCACTCAGTTGGAGAAAAGAGAAGAAAATCTCAGGACATAAAACATAAATTAGAACTTGTTTCACACGCTAAGACTGATAGACTATTCATTGAAGGTGGAAATGATGTTTTGATTTATTTAGAGATGGAAAGAGCTATAATTATACACAATATGTGTCTTCCATGATTATTTAAAACTTCCAGAACTCTCTTCTTGCCAGTTCTTGAGGGACAAGATAAATTCTACTTGTTGAAAGGGAGTGGGTGGTCTTTCTGGGAAGCAGGTGGATAGGACCACATGATTTCTTCCAGCCTGAGCCTGAGTGACTCAGTGATTCCAAAAGAACTGTTGGGAATCATCCCAAACAAAAGATTCTTTCCAGTTACTCTGATTGTGTCATGAACAGAGTCACATAAAATAGATAAGTCCAAACATTTACTCCAATACTATTATACTGGAAGCATTCTGATCTTACCTAAGCACATGCTGTCATCCAAGCATATGTGCTTTGAATGTGGGCTTGTATAGACTGGGGCTTTGTCTCTATACAACCAAAACAACAGGCTGAAAAGCTGAATATTTTTTGAAACTATGTTTGGAAGCAATTTATTTTAAGCAAACCATTTAGTGCAATCGAACCGGTCCAGGTTCTTGAACGATGCTTCAGTGTCAGATCTGAAATCACATGGTGTCCTGCACTCATTCAAGCCTTGTAGCAGGTGACATAAGATCAACAAGCCACTGAGACTGCATTAGAGCATGAATTTCTAAGAAGGGTTCTCAAGATTAATCACTGTAGTTGACCACCTCCTACGTGCCTGGGACTGTAATATATGTGTGTGTGTGTCTGTGTCCGTGTGTGTATAAAACACACAGTAGAATATATATAGAAAGAATATAATATGTGCATTCTGGCACTGCAATACACACACAGTAGAATATATAGAGTACATACATATATTTGATAAATTTATAATTTGATAAATATATAAATATATATTCTCTATAATCCTAAAAACAATTCTGGGGGTTAGAGATCATTACTTTCAAAATAAACAATAAATAAATTTAAAAAAATAAATACATAGAAGTGGGAGAGATTGCCCAAGGCTGTCTAGCTATCAAGTTAAAGTCAGGACAAACGCAAATGTATCCATCTTCTTGTCATCCTAAAGGAGGAGTTTGGGGTTCTATTGGATCATTTACAAGCATTTGAGCCTGAAAATCATGAAAATACAATCAGTAAACATAAAACATTGAATGAGAAGTTGATAATCTTTAATAAGAGTTTATCACTAGTTCAATCCAGTTTGACACCTTTTTCTACTGAAATGGAGGGTTTTCTTATCTCAATAACCCATTTCCCATCCCTATTTGTGAATTATCCATATTTATTTTAATGATAGAATCATTTCTTATGGTACAGTTGTACGTTTTCTTTATAATGTCTGAATTTGGCACCTTGTAGAGTAATTTTCTGAACAGGATTTGTGCTTCCATTACCTAATTGCAAAAAGTTGCCAAAATTCAAAAAGGCACTGGGAAGGGGAAGGCAGTACAAGAATTCAAATGGACCTCAAGGCCTTGCTTTTAAAAGAAATGGAAATATTTTTGGACTGGACAAGCAGGACTAGACTGTCATCCTTCTTGTTGGTGTAATTACAGCTGGAAAGGGGAGAATGAAGAACAGGGTACAGCATTTCTCCCTGCTTTCTCCATTGGTACCTAAAGCTAAATTACATTACTCATAAAGAAAATCTTCATATTTTACAGACTTTGCCCTCTTACAAAAAGTTATTGTACCATTGTAGTGCCTCAGTATGAGAAATGAATCCATTTTTAGTGCAAGAAAGACTTAGAGAAAAAAATGACATCAACCAACAAAAATGAGATCTCAGAGACAAAGAAAACAAATGCACATGATGGAAAATGCAGCTTTAAAAGCTGATGGAAGCACTAGCTTACCATCACCACAAGTGTTGAGAAGAAGAAATGAGAATTTGTGCACCCTCAGGATCTGCATGTGTGTGCATGTACTCTTATTGAGGACTCAAAGATTCAAAAACATGTACGTTTCACAGAGAAGGGGCAATGAGCAAGTTGCACTCTGTGATCAGGTTAGGAGCATGGAGCTGTGCCTGGACAGAGGACTGCAGATGTGCCCACAGGAGCTGGCAGTTAAGAGATTCTCAGTGCTACCCAATTGCTAACAGACATGCCTGATAAGAACCAGGGATAAACCTGATACTGACTTTTTTTTTAGTGTTCAAACTGAAAAGCAGCATTTAAGTGAGGCTTTGATGAAAAACATAATAATCATAACCTTATAATAACAATTAACAATATGGCTGAAAACAAAATTAATGGAATGACTAAAGTCAAATGCAACAAATGTTTGGAATTTTAGTGATTTCTCAAACAATTGTACAATCACTGTAACAGTGGTTCTTTGTATTCTGCATATTTCAATTCACTTGAGGATTTATTTTACTCATGAATTGCTTGTAAAAAGAGGCATCCAGGGGCCGGTGCTATGGCGCAGTGGGCTAATGCCCTGGCCTGAAGCACCGGCATCCCATATGAGCACCAGTTCTAGTCCCGGCTGCTCCTCTTCCAATCCAGTTCTCTGCTGTGGTCTGGGATAGCACTAGAAAATGGCCCAATTCCTTGGGCCCCTGCACCCATGTGAGAGACCTAGAAGAAGCTCCTGGCTCCTAGCTTTGGATCAGTGCAGCTCTGGCCATTGCAGCCAATTGGGGAGTGAACCATCAGATGGAAGACCTCTCTCTGCCTCTCCTCTCTCTGTGTATAATCTGACTTTCAAATAAATAAATAAATCTTAAAAAAAAGAGGCATCCAAGAGAGTTGGCTTATGCAAAATTCAATCAACTAGCTATTAGGCCCACCAGCACTCAACCAGTCCAAACATCAATATTTGCACAAAACCCAGAAGTGCCTACAAAACACTTACAGGAAAAGAAATGTTCTGAATAACTGAAGATTTAACTGTGTTTTTGTGATCTAATATGCTGAAAATATAAAATCCAGCTGTGCTATATATCGAAATACATAGTCACTCTCAAACCATACCAAATGATAATGCATTAGTTTCTTCCTGCTGTTATAACAAACTACTACAAATGTAATGGTGTAAAACAACACTAAATTAGTATCTTACAGCTTTTGATGTCAAGTCTCAAATGGTGTTACAGGCATCAGTAAAACCACCTTCCCGCTGTAGGCTCCTGAGGACATTCCATTTCCTTGCCTTTTCCAGCTTCTAGAGACTGCCTGCATTCATTGGTTCATGACCAATTCCTTCATCTTGGAAGTACATCACTTCCAAACTCTGCTTTCATCATCACATGGACTGGTCTGACCCTTTGACCTCTCTCTGATAAGCACTCTTGTGACTACGTTGAACCTACCCAAACAACCCAGGCTAGTCTTCCATTCTCAAAGTCCTTCACTTAATCACATCTGCAAAGCCCCCTTAGCCATGTAAAAGAACATATTCATAGATTTTGGGGAATAGGACATGAACGTCTTGGGAAGTCCATTTATTTAGCATATTGTAGGTAGTTTACTATGAGAACATTACTTCTTTCTCTAAAGGAAAACAATGCCTTGGAAACATAAAAAATTTAAGTGTGACCAATAATGTCATGTGATTGAGCCCTGTGCCCATTATGTCTAGTTCTTCCTACCTCTACCAGTCTAACTCAGCATTTCTTAGCCTCAGCACTATGGACATTTTAGGGCAGATAATTATTTGCAATAGAGCTCTGATCTGTGTATTGTACAAGTTTTAGAAACATCCCTAGCCTTTTGCTAAATGCCAGTAAAACTGCACCCCCTTCTGGGTGTGACAATCAAAAATGTGTCCTCTCCTCACAGAATCAAATGCTCCCTGGATAGAAAGAAATCACCCCCAGCAGAGAACCACTGTTATAAACAGAAAGCAGTCAAATTATTGCTATCACCTCCTTAAAGGCAGGAACTCTTAGAAGGAGAATAATCCAGTGGCATTAATCAATTACTAATCTCAAAGGGACAAATGTGAGTCACTTACCTCAACATTAATGGCCATATTTGTAGTGATTTCATTTGCCCAAACAACAGGAAAGTCAGAGTTGGGTCTTACTTATTGACACTAACTCATGTATATGACATATTCAAGTGTATGTGGGGTTCCTTTTGAGGCCTTGGATTTTTTGGGTATGGGGCTAAGAGTGGTGCCTTAACATACAACATTTCTGTAAGCAGTTTCAGTGGCAAGGGCCATGTCTAACTGCCTGTGTTTCCACAGACCTTAATCTCCTCACTCTAAACCTAGCATCCTTCCCATTTTACCACAATAGTTCCCCAATACAAGGTGATAGTGTTTCTGGAAGGGAACAGGCCAGATCCAGGCCAGATCCTAGAATTCACTTCTTAGACAGTACTGCGAGGGATTGATTCCCAAGCTTTAATCAGTTGTACACCTATTTCAGAGTAGATTTTACCCTTATTTACTTGGTATTCATCTTTAAATCAGCTTTATTTTTTAAAATAAAAATACCAGATTTGCAATAATGAATCTGAAATTGTGTGTTTTATAATGGCATCGTAATTTTTCTCAAATACATTAAATCAAATATGTAACTATAGTATTTTTTTACCTCTATCTGTGTGCCATTTAAAAATGTTTTGCCATTAGATGTGCATACAAACCTTTGAATATCATTGCTTTGAAGTCTACCAATATCATCAAAAGCCTGTCTTTTGCACTTTTAATTCTAGAAATTTCTTTCCCATCTACTCAACTTCCTCACACATGAAGAAACAGGCCTCTCCAGTTAACCAAACTGCTCACAGGGATATATTGCAAGTTTTCTCAACCAGAAAGAAAACCTCAGGCCAATGCTCATTCACTTCTCTAAAGATCTCCCCTTTCATTTTTCGTTAAAATACATAATACTTAAAATACTTGCCTTTTGCCGGCGCCACGGCTCACTAGGCTAATCCTCCGCATTGCGGCGTCAGCACACCGGGTTCTAGTCCTGGTCGGGGCGCTGGATTCTGTCCCGGTTGCCCCTCTTCCAGGCCAGCTCTCTGCTGTGGCCAGGGAGTGCAGTGGAGGATGGCCCAAGTGCTTGGGCCCTGCACCCCATGGGAGACCAGGATAAGTACCTGGCTCCTGGCTTTGGATCAGCATGGTGTGCCGGCCGCAGCACCGGCCACGGCGGCCATTGGAGGGTGAACCAACGGCAAAGGAAGACCTTTCTCTCTGTCTCTCTCTCTCACTGTCCACTCTGCCTGTTAAAAAAAAAAAAATACTTGCCTTTTAAAAACACTGTCATATAGTCTGTCATATTTAACATATAACATATTAGCAGGATAACCAGAGACAAAACAAATTTTTAAAATAGGAAAAATAATATAGACCCACAATTCCCAAAGTAAGTAAGGGGTCTTCAAAAAGTTTATGGAACATGCCTACTGCGAAAAAACACAGTATCTATTTCAACTATTTTGCATCAAAGTCAAATTACCTGTAGTTTTCCATTAACGTTTTGGAGGGACCCTTGTAGTCCATGGAAAATTAGTTCTACAAGATCTTAGTGGACATTACAGATTAAGGAGTACAAACTGTAGAGTAAAGGTTATTGTTAAATGCACACTAACCTATTTTTCAGAAGAGGTGTAGTCTGTCTTTTCTGGGTTAGCTTTGTTAATCACTGCCTTGCAACCCCAGGGACTCAAACAATATTGTTGGATATGGATGATAAATGAATATAAAAGACAATGTGGAAATTCTCTTACTGGCTGTAGCATGGTTTGTACTGGCTACCTCTTTGCTTTGAGAAGTAGTTAACTTCTTTTTATCTTAACTCAAAATGTTCTACAGAATGTGGACCCTCTAATCTAAAAACAATCTTTATCAAAGCAGATATCACCTGAAGAGCACAAAGGGACAGCTGTTAAAATTCAGGGAGTCACAAAACAGGATATTTTCCCTGGAGGACTCTTACTTCCTCTCCATGCCCAGCACATAACCTGCAAGAGGAATTCTAAGTGGGGATCAAGGCTATGGGTCGAAAATTAATTTGTCAAATTTAATCTTTTCTACCAACTTCTGCATATGATTTGAAATGATGTTGTGAAAGTAAATGATAGAATAGCTGAACACTGAGCCCAGGATGCCTCCAAAGACAGCTGAAGCCACAAAATGTTATCAGGCAGGGTTTTAGTGTGCAGAGGAGAGGAATGAGAGAGGTAGCAAGTGACATTGTCATCAAATTGAGAGTCTTTTTTCCAGGAATTCTTACATTTGCTTAGGCAAATTCCCTTTGCCAGTGTCATTTATTGAATAAGAAGATTGGGTTAAAACAAATCAATTGAGGCCTAGGTACTCAGCCTGTGGTTCACGGACCAGCAGCATTGGATTACCTGTGGTCCTGATAGAAGTGGAAAGACTCAGGCCTTGACTGGCCCTACTGAGTTAGAATCCACTTTTTGACAAGTTCCTCAGAAGAACGAGGACACGCGCTTTCCAACCTTGTGTTAGCCTCTCAGATCACTGTCCATCTACCATCTTTGCCATACAGCCCCTTTCACAGTGCCTCTGTTATAACGACAGAATTAACAGAATTGCTTGTTAAACTCTGGTAATCCAAACCCTCCTTTTTGACAGATAAGAAAACTGAGACCCAGAGACGTAAAGTAGATGTCTTGAAAATAGGCAGCTAATTAGGAACAGAACCCGGATTTCATTATGAGTTTTCCAGGGCAGTTGATTGTACTGCTTGGAGAGCATGCTACCGAAGTAGTGGGGTCCTGTTGTCAGTGTTACTGTTACAATAAATGAATAGCAATGCTTTGCTTCTCATGGAAAAGGCCTTTTTTTTACTTTTAAGCCTCAAAATGACTGCTTTTTAATGAAACTGTGTTATTTCAAGTTATTGTGTTATTTCAAGAATCAAGTTACAGGGTGTCTCGTTCCTCTTCCAGCCTCTATTTCCCAGGAAAGACATTTGCCCTCCTCCTGCCTACCTCTCTCACTACCAGCCCTCCTACCCCTACACACAGCACCACCATGAGTCACAGCAGAAAGCACACAGCCCATGCTCCAGGATGCTCACAAGCCCAGTTTCAGTCAATAACCCCTTCCACAACCCGCATCTACCTTGCCTAAAGCAATTGAAACCTTCTGCAGCTTGCAAACCAGCCCAATGTATCTCCAACAGTCACCAAGAAACAAGTGGATGATGGGTTGAAATAATAACGCTATGGCCACATTTCAACACATTTCATCAATGTTCACAATATTGAATATAATGTCCATTTGTAAGTTCCCTGGGGGAGGGCAGAGGGGTAGGTATCTCTTTCACCTGGGGGAGGGCAGAGGGGTAGGTATCTCTTTCACCTTGAGACAATCTTTTCCATATTCCTCACATAATTCCACAATTTCTCCATACAAGTGGAGTTGTTCAAGTCCTCTTTTCAATATTGACTTTGATGGTGATTATGAAACAAGGGAAGTCAGTACTACTAAAGTCAGGAAGAGAGACCAAGACATTTGACTGAATAAATAAGCAGTACTCTATTTGCTCTTAGAAAGTCAGGCGCATTCATCAGCTAGTCTTGGTTTCCTGGGAAAAACAAATTCCAGGCACTACATTTAAAACAAAGGGAAAAGTACTCGCAAGGTGCCATGTTTACTTTTTGGAAATTATTTTCTCTTTTTCTTCCCCTCATAGCATTTGACATGAAATCATGTCAAGTGATATGTTCCTATGCTACATGTTAAATGATCTAATATAAATATTGGCTAAGACAATAATGTATATTTTCAAACCAGAAGTTAATTTCAGCACTTCCTTTTGTATGATAAATCACATGATTTTCACTCTTCAAGTCTTTGCCACCTATAAATGTTTGTAATTTGGGGAGAGTTTTTGTCTTAATCTCTTTATTTTATACTTAGTTTCAGGGTATTTTTTTTTGATAGATAGCATTCTTCAGTGTGATGAGATTAGATGATTTACAAAGCTTATCCAGATAATAAAAACATCCAGCATGTGGATAGGAAGCTAAGAACTAAGCAAAATGCATACTCCAGCTTCTAAGAAATTTTTTACTATTAGGAGAAGTAAAAAACATAGTAAATCCTTGAAGTAGATAGGCGGTAGGGGATATAATTAGCATCCTTTCCAACCAAATTGCATTATTTCTATTTTTCTAGTAAAGTTGTTAAGGATGCTCTTCTTAAACTACAATCTACATAATAAATACATTTTTGTACTGAGATTCTATTGCAGAGCCATCCAACAGAAATATGAGAGTCACATATATAATTAGACATTTTCTGAGAGCTAAATTATAAAAACAAAATGACTCAGGTAAATTAATTTCAATAATATATTTTACTTAACCTAATATGGCTGAAAAATCATTTCAGCATATAAAAAATTACTAATGACATATTTTACATTATAGTAATTTCCATAAAACATGTCAATCAGAATATTAGGAGAAAATAGATAAAATTGAGAGAACAGGATCAATTATTTTAAAATAATTTAAAAAGCCATTTTCAGTGACAAACCAGCAGAAACCATAAGATAATTGAATAGGCATACAAATGATACATTTTTGTATCAACAAATCCCAAGAGAAGACTGAATATTTTTCTCATCTCTAAGTACTTATTCTATGAGTGAGATTTGCAGATAGTAGTCAGGTTTCTCTGCGGTAACTAAACAATTAAAAATAAAAATACTTGAACTCAGAAGATTAGCTAGATATATCTTCTCTTCCTACACCCTCAACCCATTTCTCTCCTCCTCCTCTTCTCTCTCTCCTACTTATATTTACTTCTGTCACTACGCTACCACTACTTGTAATCATTCATTTGCTAGATTTTATGTGTATCCCACAGAGTGTGTGCTCCATGAGAGAGGAACAAAAGAGTCTTGTGCACCATTATATCCAGAGCACCTGCCCCATGCCTGGAATGTGAGAATCACTGCATATCTGTTGAAAGACTCAAAAACAAAGCAAGGAGTATCAGCTAGACCAGTATAAAGGTAAAGGGTTTTCTCACTAATAAAGTACTCTAGAATTTTAAACTTTGTTTATCCTAACCTCTGATAGACTAAACAAAGAAAGCAAACGTATCAAAGGTTTCAATTTCTGTAGTACTTTCCATTCCTTTTAAGAATAACGTCTTCTAAATATTCTCAAGATGAACAAGACTTAGAGCTTGTCCAGGTCCCTCCCTTGGGGCCAGGAAGCATCTAGGGGCAGTGACCAGGAGAAGCCTGGACAAAAGTAAAGTCTGAGTCAGAATATTGTCATCTGGGCCAGCCAGAGCAGCTAAGTCAGAAGGAAAGCTTCAAACAACCCAAGGAGGAAACCAATGAGGAAGCTCAGGGCTGAATCAATAGCCCCTGAGGGGACAGGCAGAGGGCACAGCACCAGAGGACTTGGGAGCCTGTTTGCATGGGGACAGCAACTGGCAGGAGACGAGCCCTGCTTGGCTTCCTGCTGACACGGTGCCATCTTCCAGCAGTGCTCCAGGCTGCAAATCAATGCACAACCATAACAGAAATGAAGTCAGCTGTGCTCACACTTGCTCTGTCTAGTAGACCTTAAGGTCACAACCAAGGTCTCAGAAATGGGGGGATTATTTTGGCACTTGTATGACTTTTGATTCAGATATGTTTTGTCATACTTTCCCATCCCCCTGCCAAACCCACTTTTCTCTTGAGTGTTTACACTTTCTTAAAAAGTGTAATATGTAGTAATTGAGTCAGTAGGCTATAAATATACAGGCATGTTCACTAACTTGAAAAACATTTGAGTGTCTCTTTGAGCTATGCAATGTTTCCTGCTCACCACATGAGACATTAAAGGGAGAGCTACTATAAAGAAACCTTTGGGATGATTAGATCTGCTAATAAACTTTATAAGTTTATGACTCAAAATTAAATTAGTCAGATTAGGAATTTAGAAGGAAAACAACCAAATTGTTGAAAATGCTGGCATTCCCCAAAGAGGCCAGGGAAACTGAGATAAAAGCATGTTTGAGGGAGTTAGCTAAAAATGCTTTGGCACTAGAGAAGTGGTTTGAGAATCTTTCATCACTTAGGAGCAACACTAGCTTGAATAATACACAATTCTAACAATAAGGGCTCTAGTTTCTACCGATAAAAACTGATTAAAAGACTTGAGATATTTAAAATGCAAGGTTAACTGCTTACATCCACAAGGTCAGTGTATTTGGGAGAGAATCTGTGGATGCACATCTGAGCATTTCTTCTTTACTTCCTAATTTATATCCCTCTTCATACCAAACTGTATCTCCCCTCCTTATTATTAGCAGAGTGCCACCTGGCCAGTTCAGAATACAATTATTTGTGTAAGGAAAGTACCCGGATTGATGCCAAAGAAAGATCTAGAGTAAGTACTCAAGTCACTTACTGATTCAAAAAAAAATTTAATAAGGGGGCCAACCTTGTGGCTTAGTGAGTTGGGCCACTTCCTGTGACACCAGCGTCCCAAGTAGGCACTGGTTCATGTCCTAGCTGCTCCACTTATGATTCAGCATTCCTGCCGGTGACCTGGGAAAAGCAGTAGAAGGTGGTCCGAGTGTTTGGACCCCTGCCACCCACGTGGAAGACCTAAATGAAGCTCCTGCTCTTGGCTTTGGCCTGGCCCAGACCTGGCCATTATAGCAGTCTAGAGAGTGGACCAACAGATAGAAGATCTCTGTCTCTTTTTTCTCTGTGTGTGTTTTTCTCTATCTTTCTCTGTAACCTTTCAAAGTGAGTAAATCTTTTCTAAAAATGTTAAAAATTAAAAAAATTAATAAGGTCTTACTCTCACAGTAGGCCAGTCTTTGAATGCCAAAGGAAAATAGGGCTGAATCCCTTGGGGAAATTATAACCCAGTTGGAAGAAGAAAACACATACAATTAGAAGTTAAACTGTTCCATAATAAAACAATACTGTAGTAACCCCTAGTCTCCATTACATCACTCTGTTTTATTTTCTTTACAGCACTTGTCACCATCGGAAATTGCTTTGCATGTTCACTTATTGCATGCATATGTGTTGTTTTTGATGTTTCTCCTATTAGAATGCATGATCCATGTGAGAAGGAATTCAGTGTGTGATTCCCAAGGCTTAGAATAGAGCATTAGTTGAATAATTAAGGTTAGTATTCATAGTGAGTAAAGCAGATCACCTACAATTATATATTGTTGAGTACTCAATGCACGATGCAGATAATATGAGCTCCAAGTGTTAGGTGGAAGAGTGGAGTGAGATCCCCTGGTCAAGGAGGCTCTATAGAAGATGAAAAGCCATTGAAGCTAAGTCCAATTTGAACAATTGGAGAAGGACTATTGCCAAAGTGAGGTAGGGTAGAATGGAAAAAAGCAGAAACAAATAGGTCCTGGATTTCCTCATGTGATAAACGCTCAAAACAGAAAATTCCCCTCACCAGCCCCTCTCTTCTTGAAAAATGCCACTCTCTTCATCATGTGTGTTCCACTTTATAGTCACCAAAGAATCCTCTATCCTCGTCACTGCTATGTCTCAGCCATTTCTTTCACAACTCTTTTCTCTCCTATATTCACACATAACATGATGACTGGGCTCCTCAATAACATTTACTTCAACTGTTGCCAACAGTCTCTGAACCGATCATCAGTGCTCCCAATCTTCCTTCTAAAACATAATTTTTAGTTCCAATTCTGCCTCTGGATTATCTGTGAGACACAATACAATGAAATCCCAACCTCTCCCTGCTTTGGGCTCCTCATCTACAATGAGGAACTAGCTTGGGCTAAATCATCCCTACAGTCCCTTCCTGCTCTCACATCATAGAATGCTATGACATGTCTGTGTTCTGCAGAACCTAGCACTGTGCTTTTCACAGCAGGGTGATTAAAGATTATCCTACTCAAATATAATTGAGTTACTTTCCAGATAATTTTATTGAAAATTTATCTGTGAGCTTCAGTTTAAATATCTTGCAGAGATATTTATTTCTTAGGTTTTACTTTATTTTTTCTAATGCATTTATACTTTGAAGCATAGGATATTCTCCATTCTAACCACAATTATAGTTAATTTTCCAGTCTAAGAAAACATTTGGTTGAAACAATTTTAAATAAAATTTTAAAAAGTTAAGTTAGTTCTCCATTGTAAGCAAATATCCCTCTCCTCTCTTTGATCCTTTGTCTGTCTGTCTGTCTCTCTCTCACACACACACACACACACACACACATTCATTTTTACATCATTTAAGGGTAAATTAAACAATCTACTCATAATAATACAGAACATGCCTCTAATGTGTATGGAAATTATTACTGATGAAATAATGAATAATTATGAAAAATTAGGGTAGTGTTTCCCAAGTGTTAATGTGTGTATAAATCTTCTGGGAGTATCTGAAAAATGCAGATTATGATTGAGTCTGGAGTGAGGCCTGAGATGGTCCATTTCTAACAAACTCCCCAGTGGCACAAAAGTTGCTGCTCTGAGAACCAAGATACTAGCAACAAGGTGCCAAGAACACAAAGAAACTGTAGAGATCACTGTGCCAAACTCTTTCATTTTTATAGGTGAAGAAAGTTAAGGCCCAGACATGAGAAATGACATGCTCTAGGTCCCACCACTCATACTTAAGGAAACGCAGAGCTCCTAGCAAAGATATGCAGACCTCTTAGCTGACAGCTGTGGCTGTTCCAGGCCACGCTACCTTTGTACATGCACCTTCTCTCTTTTGGCCCCACCTGACTTGATAAGTCACACTTTTGGAAGAGCAGGAATTTTCTCACCACCTTCTTCTATGGGAGGAGGTAAGACCTCAAACCTCCAACCCACCAGAGAGAATTGGGAGGAATATTCCTAATTCTGCCAAAACTGTTTGGCTGCCTTTTTTTCCATTTGTACTACAGCTTTACCAAAACCTTGAGAGAAAACATGACTGTTTTCTCATTTTTTAAACCAGTAAGTTATGAAATCTGAGAGGCCCAGACTTGGACACACTGTCACTACCAAAATATGGCTGAGGCATTCTTTGAGTCACCTTGTGTTTGCTCAGTCTGATACACACACACACACACATACACACACAACATATACATCCCTGGCAGTGTGTATGCTGGGCACTGGGACTGCATTTTGTTTACTTTGTAGAAGGTTCAAATCTGCATAACATGCAGGCTGTCTGACTTACTCTTGGAAAGGTCTAGTAACTTCCCATGTGCCAACCACCCCACTCTTCTATGTCATGATTTTTTGTCAGGCTCCTGTGGTCAGGCAGACTTGTTTATAAGAAAGGCAAGTCAAGAGGAATATTCAGATGATGGTATGAGTTTCTTTTCCTCTGCTGAGGACCAGAGGTCACTCTCAACTCACCAAGAGAGCATCTAAAATCATAGCAAAGCCCCAGCCACAGAATGAAGACGCATAACCCTCGATTACAGTTTAGTCTATTAAGAAAAATATCATCCTTGAATTCATTTGGTTTCAATTTACTTTTCACAAAACACATATATAGAGAAAGATCTTGGGTTTGTGTCTTCCTTTCTGCTTGCAAATTTTACCCCATTTAAAACATGAAAGGAGAAAAATAGTGGCACTAACTAGAGCCAAAAATAATATGGGTGGACACAGTACAAACTTTCCCTTAGAAAGTTCTACCCCTAGACATAATGGGTGAAATTTTTGCTTAATAGAAAAAGACAGGCATGTCTGTTGGCAATAAGATATTTTGCTATCAATAGAATACAACACTGGCCCAAGAGGGTCTGCTTCTCCTTCACCTTTTAGAACCCTAGACTCTGTAGCACCAAAAAGAAAATTAGAGGAAGCAGAGATTCCACTGAGTGAGGAATGTCATCCTAAGTTTGTCTTCTTAAAAGAAGAAGTTTAATGATTATTCAGTTGTTCAATTGCAAGGTTCTTTCTCAGTCTGATTCTGAATCCCATGGAGCTATAACCCATGGTATTTTGAAAACATACCCACTCTCTCCTCTCCTGCAAAAAAAAAAAAAAAAACCTCTCAGCTATAAACTTCCACTTAAATATGAAGTGCTGGAAATGCTGGAAATCATTACATTAGTATCCAGAAGTTCACCCCTGCACTTTGACATTATGTGGAGCCACTATTGTCCTCTGCCCTCTCATACTCTTAGTGTTCAGAAGGAATCCATCTTGGAGAATGAAGTCATCTAGCTCACTAACTGCACAGTCCAAAGCAGGCATCAATGTTAGTGCAAAGACATGCAAAGGCCTCCTTTGCCCACAGCTGACTACTTATCAACAGCATTCACTATCAGAGATTCTGAACTCCAGGTTATTACGCACGCTCTACTGTCCTGTCATGAGATTAAGACATTTCCAAGAGAAATGATACTTTGTCACTAACAGCTAACTTTGAATTTGTATATAAGACAACTTCTCCCCCAGTGGGAGAAATGGGGCAATGAAAGAATGAGGTTAAAAAAAAATCTCTTGCCTGCATGAAGCTTACATTCTAGTTGGGAGCCAGACATAGTGAGCAAACAAGTAAGTGTATAACATGTCAGATGCAGAAAAGAAAAGCAGGGTAAAGAAAACAGGTGTTCTCACATAGAATTGCTTTTTCATAAATTGACCAAGGAAGACCTTGTTTGCTTTTTATAGATACAGACAAGAAAGTCCTCATTGTAGAGATCACATTCAAACAAAGAGATGAAAAGGAAATGAAGGCATGAGCACTGAGGTTTCCAGCAGAGGGAGGAGCTCATACAAATATCCTCAGCAGAGAGCATGCTTGGCGTGTCTGAAGCACAGTGATAAAGCCAGGGGGACCAGAGCTTTGTGAGCAAGAATGAAAATGCTAGAAGCTGACAATAGAAAAATATCAGGTGTTTTCACTGTCCAGGACCTTTCACACAAATGGAGGTGTGGATATGACATGACACATGTTTTTAAAAGAATCATTCTGGAGTGGGTATTGTGCACAGTGGCTAAGCTGCCACGTGTGATGCCTGCCACTTGGGATGTCTGGAGTACCTAGGTTTGAACCTCCTTCCCCACTTCCAATCCAATTTGTTGCTAATATGCACCCTGTGATGGCTCAAGTACTTGGGTCCTTGAGACCCCTGTTGGGGACCTGGACAGAGTTCTAAGTTCCTGGTGCCAGCCTAGCCCAGCCTTGACTCTTGCAGGCATTTTGGGAGTGAACCAGAAAAAAATGAACCAACAGACAGATCTCTCTCTCTCTCTCTCTCTCTCTCACATTGTCACTCTGCCTTTAGGCCTTGTTTATACTCCTGTGGAACTGTGGTCTTTCTACTTTTTATTTGTTGAATATCATGGCTTGAAGTGCATTAAGTTTGTGATTATAGAGTAGATTGAAATTATGTTTTTGCAAAACTTGAAAAAAAGAAAGGAAGGAGAGAGATTAAGGAAAGAGAGACAGAAATATGATTATCTTCTTAGACTTCTACCTATGGGATATATAAAATAAGTTTTCTTTATATTAATAACAATTTAAAACATAAAAATAAATGTCAATAATAAAATAATCATTCTGGCTGCTTTGTTTAGATTAGACTTTAAGGAATCATGAAAACATGCTCTCTTAATTCATTTAAGATTCCCAAGTGCCTGCTTTTACTCTTTTCCATTTTACAGATGACAAAACTGGTAGAAAATTCACAAGCTAATAAATATCAGGATAATAACACAAGCAGTGGCCTCCAGAGGTCATGTTTTTAGCCTCCACACTCTACTCCTTCTTAGGAAAGATGTCAAATGCTGAGGCAAAGATAATACATGAAAATATTATTGGATGAAGACCACTAGGGGGTTGTCCTAATTGGAAGAAACTTCATTTTCCTTCATTCTGCTTCCATTATTTTACAGACCATATTGCACTTTGGAAGCAATGAGTCAGAAATACCTGGTTTGTCACATTGTTAAAAAAAATAGCCTATTACAAGCCAGGAGTATAGAAGTTATTAATAACCTAATAATAACTTAATTTCAGTTATCAAGGGCATAGTGGAAGGGAGCCTTGCATATTTCATGCTGCCAGGCGTGCCTAGAACAGCATTCAGAGGAACATGGAAAAAGACTGGGCTCTCCTTCAGCAGTTATTCTGTCAAGAATAGTGCTCATTAGGGATCCTCAACCCTCCGTCGCAGACAACACAGGTTTCTCCAGTTATTTAAAACTGGCAATGAAATTCGTCATGATATATGTGTGTGTTTTTTTTTAATTTATTTGACAGATAGAGTTAGACAGTGAGAGAGAGCGATAGGGAGAAATGTCTTCCTTCCTTTGGTTCATCCCCCAAATGGCCACTGCAGCCAGTGCTGCGCTGATCCAAAGCCAGGAGCCAGGTGCCTCCTCCTGGTCTCCCATGTGGGTGCAGGGGCCCAAGCACTTGGGCCATCCTCCACTGCGCTCCCAGGCCACAGCAGAGAGCTGAACTGGAAGAGGAACAACTGGGACTAGAACCCGGCTCCCATATAGGATGCCAGCGCCACAGGCAGATGATTAACCTAGTGAGCCATGGCACTAGCCCCAATACATGTGTTTTTCACTCACCTTCATCCTCCTCTGCAATTGTGTCTTTTTTAGAATTATTTATTTGAGAGGCAGAGTTATAGACAGAGAGAGGGAGAGACAAAGAGAGAGTTCTTCCATCCACTGGTTCACTCCCCAGGTGGCCACAACAGCTAGAGCTGAGCTGATCCAAAGCCAGGAACCAGGAGCTTCTTCCAGGTCTCCCATGTGGGTGCAGGGACCCAAGAACTTGGGCCATCTTACATTGCTTTCTTAGGCCATAAGTAGAAATATGGATCTGAAAAGGAGCAGCCAGGACATGAACCAGTGCCCATATGGGATGCTGGTACCACAAACAGAGGCTTACTCTACTATACCACAGTGCTGACCCCCTCTGCAATTCTTTTAAAAATTAAAAGCCTAGCTGCCAAAAGTCTTAAAAGAAAGTTATCATAAAGTCTTTTTAACACCATCTTTGAACAAAAAGAAACCATACTAAATTACCTTCTTTTATGATGTGCTACAATTTTAGAACTCTCAAAATTAGAATATGTAATAGTAGTTTAAAAATTACCTTTTATACATGAATAATAATGTAAAATATTTATATCCATAACTTGGTGGAATGTAACTACATAGACATAAATAATTATGACATAAAAGTTATACTTCAAGCACAATAGGGTTTTCTTTCCTTCATTTTTTTAGAGATTGGCTAAAAACTGAATAAACTGAATGGGTTCCGTCAGGTAACCAAGAACCCAATTAAACTCAAAGAGAATCTGTTAGAGCTTTAACACTATAAACAGAAAGCTAAAGTACTAGGCATACTTAAACTTCCAATTCAGTGAAGTATTAAGCCTTTTTAGTGTAATCTAAATTAAAAATATGTGATCTCAAAAACTAAAAAAAAAAAGTAGAAGGAAGAAGTGTGAGAAGGTGGGAGGGAGGGAGGAGGGGAATATCATTATGTTCTTAGACTTGTATCTAGAAATCTTATTGAATCTGTTAAAATTAATTAAATTTTAAATTTTTAAAATATATTTTCTTGTACTCAAGGAATTTACAAACTTGTCAGGAGGACAAGGCTTATATGTCTCACATCAAAAAGAAAAAAGATATTGGTCAATAATGCTGCTGAGTTATGTAGAGTGGCAGCCCTTGCAGTCCCAGGATTGGCTTCCTGACAGCACTATCCTGCCTTAGCACTCGCTTCCTGCTACTGTTAGATTTCTTCCATTCTCGGAGACTTCTAGACTCTGAACAGCCAAGGTTGTATTACTTTCTGTTACTGCACTTCCAACTACCAATTTGAGACATGGGAAGTTCATACATGTGCCTCTGGGAGTGTTAAGTGTTCTTCTTTCTGTCACTCAGCTGGAGAGCCCCTAAATGGATACAGCAAGAGTTTTGATCGATTTGACAGAACTGAGCCAGACTGTTTGGAACACGGAACTTATGAATAGGGGAACAGTACAAGGACAGGTCCTCTGTAGACAGCTTGGGACAGCAGGAAGGTAATAGACATCTGGGAGTTTGGGAAATAATATGTCAAAAGGTGGGAAAGAGCCCAGAAAGGAAGGTAGATGTGTGCCACGGTTCAGATCAGACAAGGCAGATTCAATGCCTCAGAAATAGGTAACGATTTTCTCTATGCCTTTCTCTTTGGGCCTCCATGTTACTCTGCATCTGGCCCCACAAAACAAGGCAATGATAGAGTTATTTGATTCAAAATACAGGTTTTTATTAGAATCCCCTGGTGGTTCTGATATACAGCCAGGTTTGGAAATCATTACGCAGGTTTAGATATTCATTTAACAAACTTATGGGACCCATATTATGAAATAAAGAGGCCTCTGAAGGTCAGCCTAGAGCCCAACTTCCATTGTTTCTATGGGCAATTAGTGTTCTGAGCTCTGAACTACTGATTTTTATACCACTAGGAACACTTCCCACTGGTATATAGAGGGTCCTTTGTGTTCTTTTTCTACGAAGATGTGCATGCACCTTCTCCTCAGTTTAAAGAGAGTAATTGAGTCCAGAAGAAAGGACTTCGGACTGCTTTATTTCATTTATTACTCCCCTTTTTTTTGTGCTTGAATGAGTTACATATTGAGGAAAGCTCATGCTATGGTATTTTTGCAAAGATCCCAAGAGAGACATCTATCACAATACTGATTGAGAAAACTGTAAGACAAGACAGATCACTTGATTTACATAACAGTCTACGCAAAAAGAACATCATTCATGTTCTTAAATTGAGAAGATGTCAAAAGCTTGCTTATTTATAAGAAGCAGGGAGACTTTTCTTCTATTTTAAGCATGAATAAGCTCCCAAGTATGATCCTTTGGGAGGCAAAATGTGCATAGTGAAAGATGAATCATTATTTTATTTATTTGGTTTACCCAATCTTAACATTTTCCCAGTATCGAATAAATATGACATTAAATAATTAATAGCATCTGTTTTTGAAATGTCAATGTATTTTGTTGCAGCACATACTATATTTTTGTATCTCCTTCTGCTCTACACATTCATAAATATCTTAGACATTCTAGAAAAAGATTCAAATGGTATGATCTTTAATCATAACTACAGTGAACCAAGTGGTAAATAAATTACAGTTAGGTCAGAAAAAATATGTAGCCTGTATATACACTTTGGAAAAGAAAAGAATAACACACTCTTGTCCTCCCCACAACCCCACCCTACCTCCCCAGAAGAAACCACACAGGTTTGTGTTTGTACTTGCCCTCCTCAGTACTGGAAAAATAATGACAGTGTGAACTTTTGACATTCGGAAAAGATGTTAAAGTGCAGTTCAGGTCTTTTATTTCTTAACATAATCTTATTTGAAAAAGCTGGAGAAAATTTCTTAATGAACATCAGCTTTGTTTTCCAGGTGGTTTGTTTTTGTTTGTATGTTTGTTTGTTGTTACCTTGCTAGTAGTCAGCTAAGGAGATTTGGAAGTTCAGACTAATTTTGAGTCACTCTCTGAACAAGAGAGAACGCTGCCATACCTCATATAGTCACTCTCCCTAGGAAAAATAGAGGAAAATTGCTGAACACTGAATAGAATTCCACCTGCATTAGAATTCCAAAACTTTAAACACACTTTCAGACTGATGGCCTTGTATTCTTACCAAATGACCTTTATGTTTGCTCATGATAAATAGTTCTGAATTCTCAGTTAGTTAGGACTGGTAAATCTTTTCTAGAAACATAAATTACATCAATTAATTCACCATTTTTTCTTCTTTTTTAAAAAAATTATTATTTTATGTATTTGAAAAAGAGAGGTAAAACCAGAGAGAGAAAGGTCTTCCATTCCTCTGGTTCACTCCCCAAATGACCACAATGGCCACAGTTGAGCTGATCCGAAGCCAGGAGCCAGGCATTTCTTCCAGGTCTCCTACATGGGTGCAGGAGCCCAAGGACTTGGGCCATCTTCTACTGTTTTCCCAGGCCATAGCAGAGAGCTGGATTGGAAGAGGAGCAGCTGGGACTCAAACTGGTGCCCATATAGGATGCTGGCGCTGCAGGCTGGGGCTTTAACCCATTGCACCACAGCACCAGCCCCACCAGTTTTTTTTTTTTTTCATGTCATTTCTATATAATTAACTTAGATCTGACCTTTATACCACATCAAGTGTAGATTTAATCACTATTTAAGAAAGGTATATAATTTTATATTTCATGATTAATATTGGACTTTCTTGAAATTATTGCCAAAGGAACCATTTCATATAAAGCATCTATCAAGGAAGAGAACTTAAACTCAAATGAGGTAGCTGATAGAATCTACACCAATCTGGCTTAATGAACAATGCCTTGAAATGATTTATATATGTATTTTTTTTACTTTATTTAATCAGACATTTTTATTGATTTGAAAGAGGTGGGGGAGAGCTTCCATCTACTAGTTCACTCTTCAAATGCCCACAACAGCCAGGGCTGGGCCAGGTCAAATCCAGAAGCCTGGAACTCAATCCAGGCTTCCCACACAGATGACAGGAACCCAACTACTTGCGCCACCCCATGCTGCCTCCCAGAATGCACATGAGCAGGAAGCTGGAATCAGGAGCAGAGTGGCAATTCCAACCAGGAACTCTGATTTGGATGCACAGCTCCCAAAGGGTATTTTAGCCACCATGCCATACACCGACTCCTATAGATGTGTATTGAATGCTTACATTTCCTTGTACCAAAAGGATTTGGACAGAGCTGGCATTTTAGTGTGCTGAGTGAAGCCGCCACCTCCAGCATCCCATATGGACACCAGTTCATATCCCAGCTGCTCCACTTCAACCCAGCACCTTGCTAATAACCTATGAAATCAATAGAAAATGGCCCAATTGTTTGGGCCCCTCCACCCACGTGGGAGACCCAGATGAAGATTCTGGCTCCTGGTGTTGGCCTGGATGAGTGCAGGCTATCTGGAGAGTGAACCAATGGATGGAAGATGTCTTTCTCTCCTTCTCTCTGTAACTCTGACTTTCAAAATAAATTAATTAAAACAAAAAAAGATTTGGTCAGCTTACAAGGATGCAGACAACATAGATTAAACCAGATGACAAATAACTGAAAATGGGAGGGCATTATGGTGCAGAGGTTTAAGCCCACACCCCATATGACAGTGTCTGAGATCAAATTCCACCTCCACTGCCAACCCAGCTTCCTGCTAATGTGCCTGGAAGGTAGCAGGTAATGGCTTGAATACTTGAGTCCCTGCCACTCATGAGGGAGACCCAGTGGAGTTTCTGGCTCCTCAGCTGTTGCAGGCATTTGGGAAGTGAACCAGCACATGGAAGATTGATATCTCTCTCTCTCTCTCTCTCTCTCTCTCCTCTCTCACTCACTGTCGCTCTGCCACCCCAAAATAAATAAACCTTTTTAAAAAATGAAAAATGATAAAACTTCACATAAACAAATAACTGAAGAAAATGAGGTAAGGAGTAAGTCAGGGTAAGAAAGTGAAATGGAAAATGAGGAAAGGGGAAATTCCCAACATGCAACATTCCTGTGCTGCAGTTACAAGAGGCAGGCCACCACAGCTAAGGCCCTGACATTCCCAGCTGCCCAGGTGAAAAGGGAAATGTGATGAGTTGTAAAAGCTCACACACATACACACATGTAAATATGTTCATTAACATAATTAATTCATGTTAACTGAGCACTTATATGTACCGATACCACTCCACGAGCTTGACATTTCATTCATTTAGTCTTCCCTAGGACTCAATGAGACAGATACTGTAACTTGAGTAGCAGATACAGAAACTGAGGCACAGAGAAGTTAGGTGACTCCCTCATCACATAGGGAGAAATTGGCATAGTCAGGATTTGAACTGTAAGAGTCTCACTCCAGAGCTTCTCTCTTAGCTATCCAGCTCCAAGCACTTCCTCACTTCACCCTTTGCCTTTTTTTTATTATTATTATTTATTTGAGCGGCAGAGTTACAGAGGCAGAGAGGTGGATAGAGAGTTGTTTTCCATTTGCTGGTTCACTTCTCAAAAGGTCGCATCAGCCGGAGCTGAGCTGATCTGAAGCCAGGAACTAGGAGCTTCTTCTGGGTCTCCCATGCAGGTGTAGGGGCCCAACTACTTGGGCCATCTTCCACTGCTTTCCCAGGCCATAGCAGAGAGCTGGATCAGAAAAGGAGCAGCCAGGACACCCATATGGAATGCTGGTTCCACAGGCAGAGGCTTAACCTACTATGCCACAGTGCCAGTCTACCCTTTACCCTTTGACACACATTCCTAAGACTGCTTCCAACTATTTTCTTTGATTTGGCCTTACTTCCCCTCCATTAAAATCTCTTTTTTTAAAGATTATTTATTTGAAAAGCAGAGTTACAGAGGGCAGAGGCAGAGAGAGAGAGAGAGAGAGGTCTTCCATCTGCCAGTTTACTCCCCAGATGTCCTCAAGGGCAGGAGCTAAGCCTATCTGAAGCCAGGAGCCAGGAGCTTCTTTCGGGTCTCCCACGTGGGTGCAGGGGCCCAAGGACTTGGGCCATCTTCTACTGCTTTCCCAGGCCATAGAAGAGAGCTGGATCAGAAGTGGAGCATCTGGGACTCAAACCGGCGCTCATATGAGATGCCAGCACTGCAGGCGGCAGCTTTACCTGCTATGCCACAGCCCAGGCCCCTCCATTAAAATATTTAAGAAGATCTTAGAGTGTTACCTGCACTGTCCCTGTGCTGTTCTCAACCCTGTCCCCAGAGACACCACTGCCTATGCAGTTAGCAGGAATCTGAGGATGCACAGAACTGGAAACTAAAGAAGATGCCAGATGCCTCGAGAAAGGCTGTGGTCAGAGACATAACTCAGAAGGAGTGTCTGCCCCTAATTCCTCATTTTTCCTTCATTACTGGGTCTCTGTTCCTCAGTGCCCACATCAAAAGCTAGGATCCTCACTTCCCTAACTGGGCCCATTGGCTTGCCTCGCCAGAAAATCACCAGCTTGAATTATTCTGATGATAAAACCTTCCGCCCAAGGCTAGAGCCCACTTCCTCTGCCCTCCTTTGATCTGTGCAGAATTTTTCTTCTTTAGCAAAACCATACTGGCAAACACAGCAAACTCCTTCCACATACTTAAGATTTTACAGTGGCTTTTTTGGAACTCTGTTGTATTTTACATGTCAGTCGATCTCTGCTGGATGGGGTTCTGCAAAGACCCGTTGACACCTCACGGCAGAACTTCACAAAATGTTCTAGGAAGAGATAATTTTCTAATTATAACACCAAATACTGCTTATGAAGGCATTTTCCAACCATTCCGTTTCCAGTGGTGGGAATAGTCTAAGGATGAAATTAGACCTGGGGTGCATACTTTCTTTTTCTTTCTCCCTAAGTTTTTTTTTTTTTTTTTTAAGATTTATTTATTTATTTGAAAGGCAGAGGCAGAGAGTGAGGTCTTTTATCCGCTGGTTCACTCCCCAGCTTGCAGCAACAGCCGGAGCTGCACCGATCCGAAGCCAGGAGCCAGGAGCTTCTTCCAGGTCTCCCATGCGGGTGCAGGAGCTTAAGGACTTGGGCCAACTTCCACTGCTTTCCCAGGCCATAGCAGAGAGCTGGTTGGGAAGTGGAGAAGCCGGGTCTCGAACTGGCATCCATATGGGATACTGGCACTGCAGGCAGTGGCTTTACCTGCTACACCACAGCACTGGCCCCTTTCTCTAAGTTAAAAAAAAAAAAAGATTTTGGGGCCAGCGCTATGGCATAATAGGTTAGGCCTCCACCTGCGGTGCTAGTATCCCACATAGATGCCGGTTTGTGTCCCAGATGCTCCACTCCCAATCATCTCCCTGCTAATAGCCTGGGAAAGCAGTGGAAGACAACCCAGGTCCTTGGGCCCCTGTGCCCATGTGGAAGACCTGGAAGAAGCTCCTGGCTCCTGGCTTCAGATCGGCACAGCTCCAGCCATTGCAGCCATTATGGGAGTGAACCAACAGTTGGAAGATCTCTCTATCTCTCCCTCTCTCTGTCTGTAACTCTGCCTCTCAAGTAAATAAATAAATCTTTAAAAAAAAAAAGATTTTTTTCTTTTATTTGAGAAACAGTTCTCATCCACTGGTTCACTCCCCCAGTGCCTACAACAGTTAAGGGCTGAAGCTGGGAGCCGGGAATTCCGTCTAGGTTTCCCACTTGGGCCATTATCACTGCCTCCCCGGGTCTGCATTAGCAAGAAGCTGGAGTCAGGAGCTAGAGCCAGGGATTGAACCCAGGTTTTCCCATGTGGGAATTGGGTATCCTAACCAGCTCCTTCACGGCTGAATCAGTGTGATGACCCCTTTTCCTTTTTGCTACTAGGAGGTATTGTCTGAAAGGCTAGGCCTCGCTTTCCAAATACTATCCTGCGAATGGAACAAGAAAGGAATGTCATTTTCCTCAGACTGACACCTGAAGGCTATGCCACTAGAATTCTTCTCCTGGATCATTCAAATGTAGGGCCCCTGGAAGGCAGTGGCTCCTCTGTCTCAGGGCCTCCCTCACTCTCTTTGCTCTTTCTGTTAGCCGGGAGGGACAGCTCTCTTCCTCCAGCTACTGCTCAGAAAGGCAGCTCCCTCCCTGTTCCCTTTAGATCCTGGTTGAACTTCACTTTCAAGGCAGGCTTTTCTGACCCACTCTACCAATGTTCCCCAAGGGTGGGCTGGGGCCCGCCTGCATCAGGATGCTCTGGGACCCTGAGGCCTGAATTTTAACCAACCCCCAGGAAAGTCACACATGCAGTAAAATGTGAGACACTCTGCTCTCTACTGAGTTCAGTTCCATGCCTGACCCTCCCACAGCCCCTGCTCACTCTCTCCTCCTATGGATAATTGAGCTTTAACATCAGGGATTAAAGACCCAGGTATAAGACCTGAAACTTTGAAACTGGAAGAAAACACAGTGAAAAAACTGCAGGACTACACGAGCATCTTCTGGATCGGACCCCCAGTGCCAGGAAACAAAAGCAAATATAGACAAATGAGATTTCATCAAACTGCAGAGCTTCCGCACAACAAAGGAAGCAATCACAGAATACAGAGACAACCTATCACATGGGAGAAACATGACTGCATGCTGTACATCTGACAGGAGTTAATATCTGGAATACACAAGGAAATCAAACAATGGTAAAAAATGATTACATCTACATCACTAAAGTAGTTGAGTTTTATAGTAGGTGCTCAATAAATATTGCTAAAAGTAGAAGCAAATTTATTTTCCAAAGTTTATTTTTTCTTAAGGAATCTTCAATGTGGGAATTAATCTACTTCTACTTTTAAAAGAAAGCCATAAAGCCATTCAAAGAAATGTTGGTGAGGAGTGTGGTCCAAAATTCATCCTGACAGGATGCTCATGTGTGTTTCTGTGTGGGATCTGACTTCATGTCCATGCCATTTGACCTGTGCAAGCCCTGTCAGTGTTCTAAACAATGAAAGAGCCATTATTGGTTTTTACAAACTAACTTGCGCCTACCACATGAGCCTTCTGATGCAAGGTTTTTAGAAGATTCTCAAGCACAAAGAAAGTTCCAATCAAAATTCAGTTAAAGAGAAACAAAGACACCTAAGGAAACCCCCTTAATCACGCATCCTACTCCTTTCTCACATGCAAGGAAGGCCTGGCAGTCACACATTTGGCGGAGGGAATAGGGTGAATCTCAGGACTATCTGGACTACTTAATTAGCCAATACAGAGTTTTTAGAACCACTTACTCCTTAAAATGCCATTTAACTCTGATTTTTATCTAAAGTACACTTGTGTGTGTCTATGTGCAAGCACATTAAACTCACTAAAAAAGGTTATGTCACAGAAACAAAATTCTGGGTTGTGTGTTTAACTACAAAAAGACAACCTAGGAATCCCGGAGCAAGGCAGCATCGCTGTCATCAGTAGACTGGGAGCTTTCCCAGACTTCAGACTGGGCTGCTCACCAACTATTCTCTCTCCTAACCTCGCAAGAGCAGTGGCATCCATGGCGAGGAGCACGAGTGACAGAGTGAACGCCACGATGCATAGAAAATCAACCCGCTGCATTAGCTCCAGTCCCTGCAAGCACCAACAGGAGGCTTTCACACAGAGAAACAATAAAATTATGTTTATTTTAAGGAATGCCAGTGAGGTACAACAAAAGGATCATTGTTCAGCTAATTTCCAGTGCCCCATAAACAAAATTCCAAATAACACTGAATGAACCAGATCTGAGGAAATTTCAAGCACAAAGGGAGAGGTTTTCACTGACTTTCCATGAGCTTCATTCACTCAGTCAGCTACTGTGGGGAGGAATGGCCAGTCTGGTGACTTCTCTTTTTTAAAAAAAAAAAAAAATTGTTTTATTTATCTGAAAGACAGAGTTAGAGAGCGAGAGAAAGAGAGAGAGAGAGAAATCTTCCACCCACTGGTTCACTCCCCAAACGGCTGCAACAACCAGAGCTGAGCCAACCCGAAGCCAGGAGCCAAGAGCTTCTTTCAGGTCTCCCACGTGGGTGCAGGGGCCCAAGTCCTGAACCATCCTCTACTGTTTTCCCAGGCACATTTGCAAGTAGCTGGATCAGAAGTGGAGCAGCTGGGACTCAAACTGGTGTCCATATGGGATGCTGATGCTAACCCACTTCAGCACAGTCCTGGCCCCTAGTCTGGTGACTTCTAGCAATGATGAATGCTAACATTTGTACTAGGCATAGGTATTACAAGTATCTCTATTACACTTATCACAATTATGATTACTTCTGTCTAATAGGTGAGATGATAAGGTTACAATCATTAAACAACTAGCCCACATTCAAACAAATTCTAAGTGGTAAAGGTGATATCCCAAACTAGGCTCTAAGAGTCCAGGGCCCATGCTCTTGCACTATTAAGAATCTGGAAACTTCTGCTGCTAAGTCATAATTTCTTGATGAGCTAGGCAAATGTGAAGTAGTGGGGGAGAGGGAGATACTACTTTAGGGTACAGACTTTTAGCCTAATAGTTAAGATGCTCTCTTCCCACATTAGAGTGCCTAGGTTTGATACTTAACTCTGCCTCTGGACTCCAGCTTCCTGCTAATGTGGAACTTGGAAGGTGGCAGTGATGGCTCAAGTTATTGGGTTTCTGCTCCCTACATGGGAGACCTAGACTGAATCCCCAGCTCTCAGCTTTGGCCTCAACTAGAGGTCATTGTGGGCATTTGGGGTGTAAACCAGTGAATGGGTGCTCTGTTGCGCTAGCTTGCTTGCTCTCTCTCTGTCTCTGTCTGTCTCTCTCTCTCTGCCTCTGAAATAAATTGAAATAAATTCTACTTCATTTCCTTGGTATAATTGCTGGCCCCACCCTAGGGCTTTACCTACAAGAGGTGATATTCACCACTTTGCAAACTCTCCCTGAATTCCAAAAGTCAAATCTGTTCCCAAATTATACATGGTAGAGGGGAGGATCCTAAGAAAGTCTAATCACCTGGAGCTGACATTGTGATACACGTTAAGCGGCTGCCTGTGACAGCCAGCATCCCATGTGGTCACCAGTTGGTGTCTGATCCAGCTCTCTGATAACACACCTGGGAAAGCAATAGAAGATGGCCCAAGGGTGTAGGCCCCTGCACCTACATGGGAGACTGGAATGGAGTTCCAGACTCCTGGCTTCAGCCTGACCCAGCCCCAGCTCTCTGTGACTCTGCCTTTCAAATAAATAAATCATCTTAAGGAAGAAAGAAGAAAAGAAAGTCTGATCACCCCCAGCAATTTATGGAGACAATTCCAACATTCTTTCCTAACGTTTTTCTTTCTAATGTCCAGTATTTGCAGTAGTCAAGCCCTGCTTTTTCCTCTTCTTTATCTCACATATGAAATCACTTCCTTTTCTGATTTAGAAGGAGATCATTTGAAAGCTTTCTGCCTTGGAGAAACAACAACAAGAGAAAGCAAAGAAAAAAGTGATATGACAATTATTCAGTAGTTATATAAAAAGCAAATTGAACTATAGTCTGAAAATGCAGGGAAAGTGAGTCACTGTAATAGAAACAAGTGTAATCGTCACCATGTGATTAATTGTTTTGTTTTCAGCCTTCTGAAAACCCTTGCTTTTCGCCCCTCAAAGCCCTCCCCCCCACACACACCAGCCTTACTTGTTTTTCAAAACTCCTGGGATTCTTCTGCACATCTGCAAAACCAATGTCAGTTCCAGGTTCTTATTCTGGTAGTGAACCAATCTGGCTTCCAGCCCGGAAAAGGAAGCCAGTTCTCACCAGACAAACAAATGGAGGTGACCTAATACCTGGGGGACCCTGACTGATAAATGGCAAAGGATTGCAATCCTGTCTGGTCCTCAGACCCCTGACAAACGGAACCACGTCAGAACTTAGCAGCAAATTGATGGGGTCACGGAAAAACATGAATTTTACTTTCAGCATGGAGGAAGGGAATAAGGCTGTGATAGAGACAATTATAGTTTCACACTTTGTAGTATGACTGTTTTACAGCAGACTGTTTTTGAGGAAAATAGCAGAAAGATAATATTTTCTACCTCTCTATCTCCCTAATGAGAATTTATGTCTCCTAACTAAGGCTGGTAGGAAAAAAAAATCATTTTGATGCTATCGAAAAACAGAAGTAATGCTCTTGGTTTGTAACTTTCTTTCCACTAATAAAAATACTTGAATCTTTCACAGTTTTGTTGACCTCTATTAAATTCAGGTAAACTTGGAAGTGAACAAAACAGAAAATCTGTACTCTGTGGAAAGAAATCAAGTCATGCTTCAGAATGAGAGGTTTTAAAAGGTTAGGAGAAAATGTATTTAGGGCCACTTGGGGCAGAAACCAAAATCAGATTTTATTATCCTTACCAAAGAACCATGAAGGAAAAGTGAGTTACTTGTGACTGTTCAACTGGTACTTTGTTTGAGGAAAAGGGTTCTAAACAATTCCTGGAAACCCTACCTCTCTAAGAAGATGGCATTTTTATGAATTGAGGATAAAGGCATCAGCAACATATGGAGTACATTTCTCCATATAACACTGATTTGTTTAAAATTGAGGGGAAAACCACTTGGCAAGGTGCACCAGCCAAGCCAATGGCAAAAGCCATTTCAGTTTATCCTGACTCCTTTCCGTGGTCCACCTCCCAGCCGGCCGGACATCCGGACCCATGATTTATAGGCCCTGAATTGAAAACCAAGCAGCTGAGGCTGCCTAAAGAATGCCCCATTCTGGCAAATAAAACCAGCACTGCTTTTTTTTTTTTTTTTTTTTTCTCTCATCGCTGCAGCAATGATATAAGCGGAAAGAGCTAAAACTCTTCCAGAAACAAAGTGAGTTTCAAAACCCCTCAGCAGCGGCTGGTTTGGGGAGGATTCTCAAAGTCTATGAAAGAACTCACAGAGCAGGGAAATCAGGCATGGCAGCTTTGCAAGGCAGAGTGACTCGGGTGTGTCCCGGCTTGCCCTGGTCCCCCTGGCTTTTGTAGCAGAAGGACCTGCATCCCTGGAAACTGCTCACAGACAGTCACACTGGGACAGCAGCTCCTTCCAATAGAAGACTGCATATGCCTCTGTGGTGACGCACGTGGAGCAAACAGAAACGTCCTAGCAACACTGAAGACAACTTGTGCAACCAGAACAAGGCAGAAAATAGTAATACACACACTGGCGACAGTAACTAACGGTCACTATGAGCCTGGGCTTTACAAACCTCTCACTTAATCCTGATGACAGCCTGAGAGTTACTTCTTACTATCATCCCATTTAACAGATAAGGAGACCAAGGAGCGGAAAGTCAAGTAGCTTGCCCAAATTCACACGATTGAGCCAGAATGTTATGAAATACATAAGACTAAACCCAGGGCAGCCCTTTCACTTCTGCCACTTAAAGTCTTCTCATGTCCCATGCACATGGAGTTAAATGCTTCACCTAGGAACTTGCTAGATGCCAGACGCTCCCTCAAGAAACAGACTAAGGAAGAGAGAAACCAATAAAGCTAAAGCTTGTTAAATGGCAATTGGTTTAGCACCTCCTAAAGCAGAAGCCAGGAGCTTCTAAGGAATCAAGCTATCCACCCATAGACAGCAGTTATTGAAACTTGCATGGGGACAGCCTTGGTGCCTTCTCCCTAAAGCATTCTTTCAGTTCTTGATCCTGGGCCCTGGGCAACCTCCAGCATGCTAAGCACCCTGCCAGACGGCTGCTGTGAGCTCTGTTTAATCCTCTCAAGGAGCAGAGGTATTGTTTGAATAAAGTTGCCACTGTAGTTGCTTGGCTTACCATTTAAGAGCATTACAGGCCCTGGGAGTGGATTTGCGAGGAAAACACAATTAAAAGTAATTGTAACAGTGTTCTATTGAGTTTGTCACTGTACCAGAGCAGACCACTTGCCCTAGACTGGTCACTGGGGAATTTATCTTAAATAGGAAAGCTGTTTACTTAATCTGGTTTCCTATATAAAAACATAATGCCAGGAGCCTGTGGCTCTGCTGAGAGGGAGGAGGAAGAGGCAGTCTGGATGTAGTTGCAGGTTAACACTTAAAATCTGGGTAAATGGAAAACACATCCAACTGGGAGCCTAACCATCAATATTTGGATGACAAATTCAGACATCCACACTTTCAGTGAGAGCGCCTGACACCTCTCTCCCTGGACATGAATAAAACACATACATTTATGATTATAGAGCTGGAGACCACCATCACACAATTGTGGCTGTAATGCAAGGAGCTCCATCTTTTTTGTATTGAGACCATCTGTTTCCAACTTAGTGCTCCACCGGACTTCCTAAAACTTGACCCACCTCAAGGTCATAACCAGGGTTTACATTCTATTTCCCCCATGGGCACCTTCTACTACAAAAGTAAAGCATAAGCATTTGGACCAGCTGTATAAAAGGAAGCAATTTCTAAAGCCAGTCCCATAAAGCTTCCAGATTCTCAAGGAAACAAACGACTCACAGACCTCTTGACTTAGGTATGTAGTGCTTCCCCAAATTTCAACAGAAGTATAATGAAATGGACTTTATCTGAGGAACTGACTTTTGTTCTGGAGCTAATACAACTTAAATATACTCCTCATCCTACTGGCCACCTGTAAGCAAGTCCTTTTATGTTCATTGGAGATCGTCCCAGGGATCTGTTTCCATCCAATTGTCCATCCGTCCTCTATTGATTCAACAAATATTTGAGCTATGACTTTAGGCTCTGGGAGTACAGCAAAGAATAAGGCAGACAAAATTTCTTCTCTAAAGGAGTTCATATTCTAGTGGAAGACAAAAAATGATCAAGAAAATAAATGAATAAAATATTGTCAGGTGACAAGTGGCTCAAGAATAAATAGAGGGAAGGGAATACTGGTAAGAATAGTGTGAGGGAGAGAATCCACTCTACATAGAGAAGAACTCTCCGAAACAAGCATAACCTAAAAATTGAAAGAATAGTAGCCCAGGCCAGAGAAATTATAAATACAAAGTCCTTGAGGACAAAAATAAGCTTGATATGTTTTAGGAACAGCAATTAAGTCACTGAAAATGAGCCTGATATAATTAAGTGTAAGGAGTTGGAGGTTCACATAGCACTTTCTAGGTAAGGGGAGCTTATGTTTTATTCTAAATGCCACTTATTGCTTCTTGGCCTTTTGGCTAAGATCAAGTGTAGTATTGTAAATGCCACTGAAAGATTTGAGGGGAGGGGCTACAAGGTTTGTTCCATAATGGTAATGAACCCATAGGGCTGTTGCATAGGGAATGAGAGGTCGCCTGGAATGGCAGATACAAGAGTGGTCACAGGAAGAACATGGAAGAGACTTTTCTAGTAAACAAATGAGAAATGATAGTGGCTTGCTGCTATTGGTGGAGACAGTGAGAGAGGAACATGTTAAGGATCTATTTTAAAGATAAAGCTGACAGGTCTTATGGATGGATTAGATACAAGAAATGAAGTAAAAAGGAGAAGCAAGAATGATTTGGAGTATTGAGCTAATGCCCAATTGGATAGGTGGTGTGCCATCTACTGAGACTGTCTCTCTGTGAAAAATTCTAATCATGGTGGTTAGAATGAGTTCACTGTTTGTCATTTTATTCCCTTTTCTCCTGAGCTCCAAGAAACTATGCAACTAGAACTTGCATCTCTAATGACACTCCCAGCCTCCCAATGCAACTCTCTTCTGCCTGTTTCTCAGAACAAGCAAAATTTTGGTGGCACCAAAGCCACACATAATGTC
Source organism: Oryctolagus cuniculus (assembly GCF_964237555.1). Classification (NCBI taxonomy): domain Eukaryota; kingdom Metazoa; phylum Chordata; class Mammalia; order Lagomorpha; family Leporidae; genus Oryctolagus; species Oryctolagus cuniculus. Next base: position 54,186,042 of record NC_091435.1, read on the forward strand.
AATGAATAAATAATTCTCTCTAGGATCAGAGAAAATGAAACAATAATCAAAGGCATGCTTTTAGGTTTTGCAGTGCACCCCTTGAAAAGAGCAATTTGCTTGAGTTACTAAGAAATGGGGTTGCTAAAAATGGACTTTGGGTGATGAACCTGAAATGTTGGCTTGCCAGACCAGTATGCAAAGTCTAGTGAACCCTGGAGAGTGCACTTCTTTTTTTAAAAAAAATATTTATTTGTTTTATTCGAAAGGCAGAGTTAAAGAGAGAGGGGGGAGACAGAGACTGAGAGGTCTTCCATCTGCTGGTTCACTCTCCAAATGGCTGCAATGGCCAGAGCTGGGTAGGTCCAAAGCTAGGAGCCAGGAGCTTCTTCCAGGTCTCCCATGTGGGTTCAGAGGCTCAAGCCCCTTGGGTCATCCTCCACTGCTTTCCCAGGCCATTGGCATGGAGCTGGATCAGAAGAGGAGCAGCTGGGACATGAGCTGGTACCCATATGGGATGCAGGTGCCACAGGCAGAGGCTTAACCTGCTACACCACAGTTCCTGCTCAAGAGTACATTTCTGAACCATCTATTGTTTTTCCATATTTCATGGAGTATTTAAGAAAGAATTAGAAGGTCATATACATTCACTCTGGGGTGCTTCTCAGATTGCCCTTATTAAAAGTTATTACACTCTACACTGGTTTAATTCTTTCCATTTAAATTTGGGCGAATTTGCAGTCAGCAAATTGTTTGCTGTGTGATACCCACTGAACTACACATGAAACCCTGGTGGGTCACATCTTAGTTTATCATATTTCATCATACATGGGTTACTAAGGATAGCATCAGAAGCAACCTGGTATAGAATAGTAGTCCTTCTAGTTCTTTTATTAACAACAACAGATTGGTACATGAACATATACAAAATACTTCTCTGATATTATAATTCTCCACACCTCACAGTGGTGGGGAAGCACTCTATTTATCTGAATTCCTATACGTTGTGAAGGTTTATCGATCAGACCAGCCTCTTGAATAGGCATCAGGGAGTTGCATTAAAAAAAAAAACACTTCTAAGACAAATATTTTATCAGAATGATTAGAACCAAAATGCAAATTCATTGACTCCCTAAGGATAATGCATAGGGCTACATAATAACACAAACAGGAGAATTTCTTTATGTATACTCTAAAATGTACTATAAAAAATATTACATTCTCAGAATTTCAACCAGCACACTTTGTTCACAATTCTGGACAAAACAGAAAACTGGGCAGAAAATGTAGAAAGGTGACTTGCCTGTCATATAGGAGGACACATGACCATAAAAACCCGGTAATGGCACCAGTCACAGTTACAGTCAATTCTCAACATTTCTTTGCATGACATTTGAACTTGAGGGAGGGGGGGAGTGTGTTTTTCTAACCCTTTGGTGCTGAATGTTTGACCTTAAAGCTTGCTGTTTGCTCCTTTTTTGTCTCAGTCCTCATGACTACAAATGCTATTATTAGTCATAAGATTGCTCAGTCTCTTAAACTCCAGCCATGGTATTTGACTCTCTGGCTTAAACATAATATGGAATTCAAAATCCTTATTATTTACAAGGAGTCTAATTTTTCAACACTTACTTTGAGTTTTCCAAGTTCCATATGGACTCAAGACTTATGTCAAATGTTTTCAATACTATCCTCTGAACCCTTTATTGAAGAACACACCTTTTCCTAGTGAAAAATCTTTAGGTTTGCGTGTGGTTAGCTCTGGAAATCTCACTTTTGCCATGGGTCAGTGAAGCTCTTAGGAAAGTCGCCAAACCTCTGTTTTGTGCTATAAATAGAAGAAAATATTTATTATTTGAGATTTTATTATGTAAATGACGTGTTATCAGTAAGGTTCCTGCGTAAAACAAGCATTCAGTTAATAGCAAATATTATCATCATCATCATCAATATCACTTCATTTATATAAAAGAAGAAACTAAGCATAATTTTCCTTTTCAGCCTATGCCAGGCAAAATTTGTTTTAGCCTTAATATTTTTGATCTGATTGACTGTTCATGGCTCCATAAAGGCATAAAACATCCAATCTGCCACTTAGAACAATTCATTTAAAAGAAACCTACACCATTATGTGAGTTTAGTCTGAAAACCTGTTCTAGTTCATCAAGCCTGAATAAATTAAAAAATAAACAAGAAATCATTAAGTTAAAACTCAGTGCTCAGAATACCATTAGAAATCAAATTGTTGAACTCTATTATTTATAGATGTAAAAACTGAGGCTCAAATAGTTAAGTGATTTTCATAATTAGGCTCTAAATTAAACCATATTTTAATACAGTGGTAGTTCTGACACTTTTTAACTAATGGTGATTATTCAGTGAGTTACACTTGCCTAGTATTATAAACTGGACCTGGATAAAGTTGGGCTTGGTTCCCTGTTTCAGTGGAATTGCTCAATTCAGATATTCTCTAAGGGCACATTCAGCTCTAAATGTTTTACAATTGTTCTACTTGGTATCCAAGTGTACTACAGGGACATATATTGTTTATTAGTCTCCAAAACGTTTCTTCTCTTCTGATCAGACTAATGTCTTTACAATTCCACAGCTAAAAACGTGATGTTCTCTCCGTCCTTCCTTGTGTACGTCTTATTTTCCCAATCCGTGTGATGGCCCCTGGAATACAAGTTCCAGGGTTGATGCTTACCTAATTGCAGTGAAGCAGAACTCTGTGATGAATGAGCTCAGAGTAGATATCCAATTAATACTATTTGGTTGGGCAAGAGGGCAGAGAGGAGAACAAACATTTTCTTGTTTCTCCAACCATTCTTGGGTAAGTTCTGGGAATCTACAAATGCTAATACAAAAACTGAAAACTGGCAAGTTTGATTGGGCTTTGAACTAATTAGAACTAATTAGGGAGGGCAGGAAAGGACAGCAGATAGACTGCGTGTAATCCTATTTTACAATCCTTTCTTTGAAATGTAGAGAAAATCCACTTGAGACTGTGCAAGTAACTGACAGTTGTTTCTAAATGAGATTTCTACTTCCACAGCATTGATTTCTAGCAGTAAGTCTTCTGTCCTTAGGAGGGACCCTTTTATTCTGGTGTAACACTTTATTAAATCCATGTGATGAAAGATAAATAAGATGGAGTTTCATGAGCGAAAATTAGTAGAAAGAAATCAATTGCATAAAGTTGGACCAGAAGGCCATAGTAGCATTGTATAAAACATCTTAGGAAGATGCCTTATTCCAATTTATTTGTATTTTGTACATATTTATTGAGTGTCTTGTGATAGTAACAATAACAATAACAATCATGGTAATAGAATATTGAATATTAACTAAATACAATTAAAAAGTTGAAAGCCCAGGTTCAGGTGTCAAATGGTCTGGATTTGAACTCTGAGTCCACAGCATTGTAACTGTACGGGCAAGTTATTCACTATTCCTGTGCCTTATACTCCCCGCCTATTAGGTATAGTACTAACCCAGAGATTTGTTGTAAATATCCAAATGACGTAATACAAGTAATACATTTAAAGAATCCAGCACACAATAAGCACCCTGTAAATATTAGCTATTTATTACTGCTACCATCAGTTTTAAAGACTTATAAAGATTTATGATATGATGGGGCCGGCACCGTGGCACAGGTTAATCCTCCTCCTGCAGTACCAGCATACCTTTTGGCCGCTGTTTCTAGTCCCGGTTGCTCCTCTTCCAATCCAGCTCTCTGCTGTGGCCTGGGAAAACAGTAGAAGATAGCCCAAGTACTTGAGCCCCTGCACCCACATGGGAGACTGGGGAGAAGCATGTGGCTCCTGGCTTCGAATCGGCACAGCTCCGGCCATTGCAGCCATTTGGGGAGTGAACCAATGGAGAGACCTTTCTCTCTGTCTCTCTCTCTCACTGTCTGTAACTCTACCTCTCAAATAAATAAATAAAATCTTTTAAAAAAAGATTTATGATATGTCAACCTGTGTTGAGCTATTCATATATTAGAAGATGTAACTTTTTAAAAACTTGGTGTATGGAGTTCCTAGCCCAAAGTACGCACTCAGGAAACAATTTTGGAGTGAATGAACAACTCCAATTACTCCTCACAACTGCCTTACAGTGTGGCAGGCATGCAGTGAGCAAGACAGTATCCTGACATTGAGGTGCGGTGCAGAGGAAGAAATGACATGCAAAGAGGACAGACAACTTGATGGGAAGTTCCTAACCAGGGTGAATGCTCTGATGAGGCAGTATGAAGCATATAGGATCAGATATAAGGAACACCAAATTCAAACTCAAGGGAACAGGCAAGGCTTTCTGTAGGAAATGACATGGGGTGCAGGGGCCTGGAGTGAGTATGTGTTAGCCTGGCAGATTGGAGTTAACAGCCTATGGCAATTCCAGAAGGTAAGAGAGCATGGTGACTTTCTTCAGTTGTAGAGAGTCCAGTATGGACAGAGGGGTAAAAATGAGGAGATAGGAAGCTGTAGAAGGAAAAAAGATCATTAGTACAGTACCAAGATCTAGACACGATTCTAATGACAATGGTGCCATTTAAATCAGTAAATGAGGGTAAGTGACATGGGCTTTGGAATGATCACTGGGGTGACTTCTCCCATCTCACTGGGTTCCTGGAGTTGTAACATTTGCTTTGAACTACATTAACTTTGGTATTCATTTGCATATTTGTGCATTTGTGAATCCACATTTCTAGAATTAAAATATCTGATGGGTTTTAGTTCAGTTCTGTTTTTGTGACAGCAGACTCTAAGATCAAACTATCCTATGGGAAGTCAGCTATTATCAAGAGTGGATCCAATTAGGCCTGTTAACTTTATCATAGAATTTCTTAAAATTTATCACTTTGACTAGTTTCCCCATACTATACTACAACTGAATCCATAAATCTCTCTCCAAAGTTATAGCAAAGAGGCAAATAGCTTTTTTTTTTTTTTTTGGTACGTGGCTGGCTGATAGATAAGTACATTTTTTTTCTAATGTTGAATGATAGGTGGAGAATTTTCATGGATGATGTAGGAGGAAATATGTGGAAGAAAAAAGCTGCAGATTCTACTAGATCTTTCATGAAACATGTTTTTCATGTCAATTTTTAATGTACATGTGCACTATTACCATGGGTGTCTTCCTGTATGGGCTCCCTGTTAACCTAAATTTTATTTCTCAGAATTCAAGGTGACACCATTGTATAAAGATGGTAATAGAATATAGATCTTCAGCAGGGATTTCAAGAAAAGCAAACATTCACAAAAACGTATCATATAAACTGACACAAGTTCCTAGATAATCTAAATTAAAACAATATTTTCTGTAACTCGGAGCTGAGTGTGCAATCTTTCATCACAGTCAAATGAGCTCCTTACTGGTTAGTGTGTAGAGAAAATGAAAGAACACTCCTGTTCAAAAGCTGGGAACTACTACAGCCAATGGATGAAAAAGGGGGTGATCTTTATTTTTAGAATTATTAGGCAAAAATTATTTAAGCCAAGACCCTATAAAGGTGGTGTGGAGTTCTTGAGAACCAAAACAAATGGTAGGAAAGACTCATAAAGTAATTATTCCAATGCTGAGAGCATTGAAAGGAAGAGGAAAGGGAGACTGGGCAGAAGGGAACTGATAAACTGAAAAAAGAGATTAAAGATGAAAAGAGTGGCAGACAGCGTGCCCTAAGACATTTAGCATTGAGAGAGTCAGACCAAGGATCTGAAGTACAGCACACTGTGCCTGTCACTCACTGCCACCTCCAGCACTAACCTGGGTGATGGTCAGATGGCACACCTACTGACTGAAAACTACAGATACTACTCAAGGACATTAAATGAGAAGTTTGTGGTGGGATGTAAAATAAAAACATTAAAAGGAGTGTTTTAAAAGTCAACTGATTGCTCAGCAGACAACTCATCCAAAGAGTCCAAAACACATGGTATGTGCTCAGGTGGCAGGAAAGCCACCACCACAGCTGGATGGGCAGCAATGAGAAGAGAGGACAGTGGGGATGCCCACAGAAGAACTAAGGAAATGGCTCACAGCCCAGGCAGATTTGGTGTTTGAGGCAGAAAATAAATGGCTGGAAACCTTGTGATACAAGGAGAGTAGCTTAAATTTATAACAATTATTCATCCCATTTTAATACCTGGAGTATGATTAAATTCAGATTTCCCTTGTTTAATTAGTTATTAGGCTTAATGAAGTACATTTTCCAACTCAAGAAGAAAATTACTTTAAAGAAAGGTGTGTCTGCAAGAGAAAGGGCAAGGGCAGGTCAGGCCAATGCATGAAAAGGCAAAAGAACAAAAGAAAATACCCACCTTTATTATAAAACCCAGCAGCACTGGATTTTTTAATGAGGGAGGTGATATGGTTAACCATAATTTACCCTGTGATGCTTAGTTCGAAGTTCAGCAAAAGTTTAAAAGGAAATGAAGTGAAAATTGACATTTAATAGATAGGCACAGCACAAGAGAAAGATATCCACTCCGAAAATATTGCTGCCATGGGATTTTTTCCAATGTTCTACTTTTGAGGATACTTTCAATAATATGTAATATTTAATTCCATACTTTTTTTTTTGACAGGCAGAGTGGACAGTGAGAGAGAGAGACAGAGAGAAAGGTCTTCCTTTTGCCGTTGGTTCACCCTCCAATGGCCGCCACGGCCAGCGCGCTGGGGCTGGCACACCACGCTGATCCGAAGGCAGGAGCCAGGTGCTTCTCCTGGTCTCCCACGCAAGTGCAGGGCCCAAGCACTTGGGCCATCCTCCACTGCCTTCCTGGGCCACAGCAGAGAGCTGGCCTGGAAGAGGGGCAACCGGGACAGAATCTGGGGCCCCGACCAGGACTAGAACCCGGTGTGCCAGTGCTGCAAGGCAGAGGATTAGCCTATTGAGCCGCGGCGCCGGCCCCATACTATTTGGTTTTAAAAATGAATTTTCTTTAAAAGGAAATTCTATGTGCCATCATATTCTCAAAAGGGCCATTTTGTTAGCATGTACTTTTGAGGATCCTAGGACATGAAAGACAGGAAGTGCAGCTCTATAGATAGAGGGAGACAGAGTTGTAGCCTCCTTCCCGGTGGCATAAAGGTTATTTAATAAAACCACTCAGATATGATAGCAGGGCCTTGCAAAGACATTCAGGCAATTATAAACTGAAAAAATGATTTAACATACAGAACAATTCATTGGGGCTATAAACTTATACCCTTTGACATGAATATATCATAAACACAGGAAAGGGTGCCTGAACTTTTGTGTAACTTATACCTCAGGGGAAAAATTAAAAATGTAATTTAGAGGTTCTTACTTGAGAAATTAGTGAAAGAATGACACACATTGACAAACACAGGTAAAAATAATAGTAGTTAAGGGAAAACAGCTGTTCTTTTTAGCCAAAGGAATTCTTAGAACATATTCATACAACTGTTGAATAGTAAAGATAGATAAAACATTAGATTTTGTTCATCCCTTCATTTTATAGCTTCAAAATCAATGCAGTACTTACATTGTGATATCTGCAGGTAAATTCCTAGCCTGCGGAGTTAAGAGCTAGGAAATGACTGTCAATATCACGAGGCTATAACCAAGGAAGCATAAAGTTTAAATTTTCATGTTTTGCTGGATTGTTATGATCTAATAAATAAAGCCTGGCTGGAATCGAAGAAATCTGACATATGGACATGTCAATATTTGCAGAATGAACCTCATGAAATCCATGAAGGAAGCTCACAATTTTAAGGAATTGTTAACAAGTTATCTTGAGAAAAAAATCCAGAGGCCAAGTTTAAAAAAAAAAAAAATGACATCTGAAATAGAAGTCTTTTGTGTTTAAAAAAAAAAAAAAAAAAAAGCCTGAGGTGTGTGTTTAACAGCTGTGTTTGGAGAAATGGCTACTGGAGGGTGGTAGTCTCCTCTCTAATGAGGAAAGAAGAGGAAATGAATTTAAATGACAACCAAAGGAATTTAAGTTAGATGGAAAGATCTTATTGGCAGTGAAGGCTTTATAAACTCTGGAAAAGATTCCTGGGGAGTTTTTCAAATTCCCTCTCTGGATATATTTAAAGAGAGAGATACCTATCTGCCCAAGGAGGCTGAGGTAGAGACCTGCTGGAATTTGCTTTCAGCTGAATTCTGCAAGTCCCAATTAATTTCTGAGAATTTGCAGGATGTCCAAGACAGTAAATGCTAAATGATGGCAAGCAATGTTGCCCCTTAAATGAAGAAAATAAAACCCTCACCCAAAGTAATCATTTCCTTGGAAAATCAATTGGCATTTGCTAGTTGGTTATAAGTGGAATGTACAATTAAAATACATTCTGGTTTTTATTTTCTTTTTAGCCTGGTTTCCAGTGGAAAGAAGCCTTATGAAATCTCTCTGGCAGGCTTTGCCCTGTCTAATACATTTTTATTTTCTTTTTCTAGGCTGGTTACAACTAAATCTCTTAGGAAAAAAGCATTTCCTTGACCCAAGTAGCAATATGTGTGCCCTGAAAGTAGATATCTGTGAAGAAAATAGCTCTCCCCACTCCTGACCAGGACTTCTTTCCCTTCTCAATGAATGGAGCAGAATGATTCCAGCACCATCATCCCTCTCATTCCTTACTTTCACGCAGACACCAGCAAGTTCTCAGTAACCTTAGAGTTTCTCCTCATTCCCAGCACACAGACAGCACATGCACTAATAGTTTGAACCAAAATTCTCTAATTTGCTCCACTTCTATGTTTATACAGCTGTGCATCTGTTTGCCCCATTGTGTTCACATCTATTGTTTAGTTTGTATTGTGGGCCCCTGGAGGTGAGGAATTGGGTCTGCTTAAGTTGCTTTGTACAGCGCTGCGTGTACACATGCAGGTGGGCAGCGTGTGACTGTGCTTGACAGTAATGGTTTCTGTCAAGAATAGATGCTAAAAAAAATAATCCCATGGGTTAACCAAAGCTGGAGATAGAGGACTCAGTTTGCTGAGTTTATGTCATCCTAGTCCTCCTAAATGTGACATCAAAACTATAATTGCTGCTAGGGATTACCTGGACAGTGGGCAATATGGACCAGAGTCCAGTCAGCCTCTGGAAAAGGTAGTAAACCAGGGCCTGAAACGCACAGAAAATATTTATCTGGGAGAGTGCCTCCCACCCTGACCTTCCTTGGTCTTGTGGATAAGCCCAATCTTACTGGGGTTCTCAGTTCAGAGCTTCAGCAGTCAGCACCCATAGCCACAGGAGATTATTAAATCTCATGCATGCCACAGGAAACAACAAAGTTCACACTATCTTGGTTTTCCTATTTCCTTCCCAGAGAGAACAAAAGTCATTTTTACCAGAATTAATATTTCTTCCTTCCAACCAATCTGCCCAGCCCCATTCCAACCTTCCTTGATATCAGTCTTCCTCACTAACCCAAGGAAACAGAGATGAGATGTGTATTGCTGGGTTGCAAGTCCTGTGTCTGTCCATCCCTAGGGGTGTTCAAAGTTAAATTTTTAATGGACAAGATGAAAATGATTAAGGGAAACTCGTCTCTCAGAGAAATCATAGGAAATGACATTTCAACAAATGTTTTCTGGGCACCACTTGCAAGCCATTGACTGTACTGCAGAAAGCAAAGCACAGACTCTGACTTTAAACTGTGTGTGGTGAACTGATTCAAGACGTTATTAAATGATGGCAAATATAGGACAATTGCTCTACTGTAGGCTCATGGCAAAGACTAAATTATATTATCTACAGTCAGCCATCCAGATCCATGAGTTCCACATCCATGGACTCAACGAGTCACACATGGAAAATATTCAGGAAAACCATGCAGATATTTTTCCTTGCCACTATTCCCTAAACAATATAGCATCGAAACCATTTATATTGTATTGTGCATTATGACTAATCTAGAGATGATTCAAAGTATATGGAAGGATGGAGTCAACAGATTGTATGTAAAATATTCTGCCGTTTTATGTAAGGGACTTGACTATCAGCATATTGTGGTATCTGCAGATGTCCTGGAACCACTCCATGGTTGTGGATGGATGACTGTGTATAAAAGTATACTTTGGCTGGCGCCACAGCTCAATAGGTTAATCCTCCGCCTTGGGCCGCTGGCACACCAGGTTCTAGTCCCAGTCAGGGCACCGGATTCTGTCCCGGTTGCCCCTCTTCCAGGCCAGCTCTCTGCTATGGCCCGGGAAGGCAGTGGAGGATGGCCCAAGTGCTTGGGCCCTGCACCTGCATGGGAGACCAGGAGAAGCACCTGGCTCCTGCCTTCAGATAAGCACGGTGTGCCGGCCGCAGCGCGCTGGCCGCAGCGGCCATTGGGGGATGAACCAACGGTAAAGGAAGACCTTTCTCTCTGTCTCTCTCTCTCTCTCACTGTCCACTCTGCCTGTCCAAAAACAAAAAAAAAGTATACTTAGCTCAGAACCTGTTCCATAAGACATCCTCAGTAAATAGTAGCTCTTACTATTACTGCTGAGTTCTGGCTTCATGCCGAGCACTTTCTTTTGATGGGGAGGGCTCTCTAGAAATGAATTTTACCATGGGTTATGGGCACTATAGCTTGATTGCTATGGGGGAGAAATCATCTCGTTGAAAGTTGAAACACCTCGGTCAGTATCTTCCCATCAAAAATGGCCATGCTCTGAAGTCTACAGAGTCTGGTTCTCATTCTCTTCTTCCAACCAGAGTTATCAAGATTCAGAGCCTTTATCAAATCCCAAATACATGCAGCATATTTTGTCTCCTTCCTGCTATTTCCTGCCATGATTTGGATCATAGCTATTCTGCCAGACATGGGCTACCAAGATATACTTAAAGTTTTTCACATTTTTTGAAGGTATATAAAACAATTATTTCAGAGCTTCCCATTGATGAGTTAACTGTTCCTGAATCTGCATCAACTATTAGTCTTTAAAATGAATAAATATGGAATACTACTCAGTCATAAAAAAAGAATGAAATGCTGTCTTTGGCAACAAAATGGATGTAACTGGAGACCATTATGCTTTGTGAAATAAGCCAGTCCACAAAAGACAAATATCATAGGTTTTCTCTGATTTGTGGTAACTAATATATAAAATACAAAAAAGTAACATATATAAGTGGAAAATAAACTGTAACTAGACATTTTAGTCACCTGAAGAATTTTTTAATATACCGAAAACATATTTCACAGTCCATCTTAAGTGGGATATAATATTTAACTAATCAATTATTCAGTATAGATGAACATTTGAATGGATCATAATACAAATGACAAGAGGGTGGATGGCAAGCAAGTCATATTATAACCAACCAAACAAAGGAATATGCTTCACATTTTCTCACTTAATTTAAAATTTGCTCAATAAGGCCAAATATCTGAATAAGTGAGATTTCATGCTGCATTCTCTGTGAACATTTATCATGGCACAGACATTTTCTAAATCTTTTCCCTGTACTCAGTTACTCATAAGACTCTGACCATGTCATGAGGCTCCATTATATGCTCAATATTTCAGACTGTCTGAAGTTTCATCCAACTGATTTATTTGGAAAGGACTAGACTTTCACTTGTATTTCTTCAACAAGGTTGAGGGATTCTGGGAAATATTTGATATATTACTATATACTACAAAAATATCAGAAGGATACACCTTGAATGAAAATGTTGAAGATACTTTCTGTGACATATCACCGCTCAAACTGTCAGGAGGACTGAGTTTTAGATGCCCTCTGTGGGAGGCTTCTGTTCTGCAGATCTTCAAATTAAAGTCACTATTTCTCGGACTTATTCTCATATTTATTTGTCCATTAATTTTTCACTCCTACCTTCTGTTTCCCAAATTAATAGAATTCAAAAGAGATTCCATGTGTACTTTAAAAACTTAGATATTCTCATTCTTTTCCTTTATCAGTCATTTAAATTTGGCTTCTTTGACTTTATGACCCTGAAATGTGTTCATGAGACCATTACATGAGTTTCAGGAACAGAAGAAAATTAATCTCTTTAGCCATAATATACTTAGAAAGCCAGGATTGAACAATCCACATCCTCAAGGGTGGCTCAATATTACCTCAGGGAAGTATGTACTCTTTTCTAATCTATCAGGATTTACATCTCTCCAAAGTCAAAAAAAATAAATAAGCTCCTATGAAATAATAAAATTTTTAAAGAATAAAACAAATTTCTTTTATATTTATTTGTGTTTTATATCCAATTGGCTTTTGAGTATTTACATAAATAAGTTTATTCATCTCTATTTTTTCTTTATAGTTCTTTCATTGATTTGTAATTCACTTTTTATAATTATCTTACTGACATATTTGGAGAAATGACTTCATGATCTTCAGATACTTTATGTATTCAATATAGTTGTTTCATTCATTTAACTTAATTCTGTGTCCTTTTCATCCTTAAATTTCCATCGATAGCACATTTTAAAATTCATCTAATAAATGCTGATTGGACCATACATTTAATTATGCAGTTGCTATATGGAGAATTAAAACAATCTGACTAAATAATTCTTGCATAATGTTTTGCCGCCTTTCTGGCTTATTTTTCCAAAATGAACTGAAATACAATAATGTAGAGGCCTGTGTGGCTAACAGTGTCTTCAGGCCTTGCAATGCTGCCTAAATATTGACTAATTGATTCATTTCTTTTTTAAAAAATTTATTTATTTATTTGAAAGTTAGAGTTACACAAAGAGAGAAGGAGAGGCAGAGAGAGAGAGGTCTTCTATCCACTGGTTCACTCCCCAGTTGGCCGTAATGGCCAGAGCTGCGCTGATCCAAAGCCAGGAGCCAGGAGCTTTCTCTGGGTCTCCCACATAGGTGCAGGGGCCCAAGGGCTCAGGCCATCTTCTACTGCTTTTCCAGGCCATAGCAGAGAGCTGGGTTGGAAGTGGAGCAGCCAGGTCTAGAAACGGCGCCCATATGGGATGCCGGCACTGCAGGCATCGGCTTTACCTGCTACACCACAGCACCGTCCCTGATTCATTTCTTGAATGGCTACTGTAATCCTCTTTCTTATAATGTTTTGAATGACAGAGTAAAAAGAAAGTGTCAGCACACAATAGCAACAAAAGTCTTCTAATTAGTAATTATTTTGAAGGACATTCTGCTTATACAAAGAAAAGAACCCTTTTTTAAGCATATGTGGTAAACACTCACTAAATATTAATCAACAGTGCTCACCTCAGGGCCGGCACTGTGGTGCAGTGAGTGAACGCCCTGGCCTGAAGCGCCAACATCCCATATGGGTGCCAGTTTGAGTCTCTTCTGTTCCACTTCCAATCCAGCTATCCAGCTCTCTGCTATAGCCTGGGAAAGCAGTAGAAAATGGCCCAAGTGCTTGGGCACATGCACCCACGTGGGAGACCTGGAGGAAGCTCCTGGTTCCTGGCTTCTGATCGGCACAGCTCCAGCCAGTGTGGCCAACTGGGGAGTGAACCATCAGATGGAAGACTTCTCCTCTTTCTGTGTAACTCTGACTTTCAAATAAATAAATAAATCTTAAAAAAAAAAAAAGTGCTCATCTCATGGCCTAAAATCGGCAATTGAAGAATCGTGTGCAGAGAGAAGTAACTAAATAAGATGTATGACACACTCATAATAGTGATCTTCAGCTTTTTTATTTATGCTGTGTAATTTTGTCTCATTTTATTTTCACCAAATCCGGAAAGAAATATGAAAAAAACAGGGGGGAGAAGAAGATATTGGAAAAAATCTCCCCTAATGCAATTAGCCACCATGTGGGCAGGAGCTAGATCTTTTTTTTTTTTTTTTTTTTACTGTTTGCTTGAGAGGCAGAGAGGCAGAATTCCCATCCCTGGTTCACTCCTCAAATAATACAACAGTGGAAATTGGGCCAGGGCAAAGCCAGGAGCCAGGAATTCAATCCAGGTCTCCCAGGTGGCTGGCAGGGACCTAGTTACATGAGCTATAAGTGCTGCCCCCCATAGTGCACATTAACAAGAAGCTAGAATCAACCTGCAGCAGAGCTGGAACTTGAACCCCAGGTACTTCACTATGGGATGCAGGTGTCCCAAAAAGCATCTTAACTATTAGGCCAGATGTGTGCCCCTAGAGTTTCTTTTTCATGGTCGCAACTCCGTGAAATACATTCCTATCTGTGTATATCACCTGTCAGTCTTCTTTAACAAGTCATATCACAAGAGCAATGGACTGGAAAAGTCCAACTCGATTCAGGTACTTTGAGATTCCATAGCTTTCCAGAGACAAAACATTCTCAGATCACCAATGGGTAACCCAGACTTTGTTTATGTCTGAATATCCACAAATTGATCCAAAGTTCAGAATGCTGCTGTATCCACATTTCAGGCATGTAGACACAGTGTGCAGGCCCAGTAGGGAAGGTCTTGTGCTTTGGGGACTCCACTGTTTGATGGACATTCCACAGCTAGAAGACTTTCAAAGACTTCATTCTTATTGGGTACCAAATATAGAAAAACCTCAGAACAACATTCTCCAATATGATAACCACTCTCCAAAGGTAGTTTAATGACTCGAATTAATTAACATTACTCAAACTAAAAATTCAGTTCCTCATTCACACTAACCATACACCAAGAGCTCAATTGCTGGTACCTACTCTATTGAACAGGGCAAACATGGAACATTTCCATTATTACAGAAAGTTTTGTTGGAAAGTGCTACTCTGGAATTCACCATTTAGGTCACATTGCAAAAACTCTGTTAATTATCCAATTCTGCACTAATTACCAGATACTGGTTTTCAAGTCCTTTTATTTTTCTGAATGTCTAAAGTTGTTCCTGCTTAAATCTTTTTTGAACAGCAGATACAGATAATTCCTGAACAAGTATCTTGTAACACAACAAAACAAAATAGAACATCTATTACCCAAAACACAGCTAGATTTCTGAAACTCAGTTCTAAGTGGAGAAAAGCCCTCATATGATTTGTAAGATGTCTAAATTGTAAAAGATTCATAAAGTATGTTCAACTAGTTAAATTGTACCAAAACTCAAGTAAAAGCCTAAAAATGTTGTCAAATTAAAGCCTTATCATATATTATTTGATAAATAGGAACAATTTCTAATTCAAACACTGTTGTATGCTAACTAGATGGGAGATTTGACATTCAAAAAGTTCACTTTTCTTAAATGAACTTAACTTTATTCCTTAGAGTATTGCTTCCTCATGCATTTTCTTCCCCTGTAACCAATGCCCAAATCCTTTCTGTATTATCTCAAATTTCTATTAATGGGAATTGAATTAATGAGAGCTTAGCATATAATATATCAAGAAAAGCAGAAAAGATATACAATATGCACAAATATATTGTTTATTTGAATGAAATCTATATATGGAAGTAAACTGAAAGTGGATCATTGTAGAAATCAAGAGAGGGAATAAGAGAGGAAGGAGCAGGGGCAGGAGGGAGGGTAGGGTGAGAAGTATCACTACATTCCTAAATCTGTATATGCGAAATACATGAAATTTGTTGTCTTAAAAAATAAAAGAAAAATCTGTATATATTTTCATATGTGAAAATGAACAAATGCATGCTTCCCTACACAGAAACGAAAAAAAAAAATTCTCTCCTAATCAGCATACAAAGACTCCCTAATAGGTCCAAAATGTTCACTAAAATTTCACTAAACAATGACATGTATATATGTGTACATTCCTATTAATTATGTAAGTTCTCCAAAGATCAGAAAGCAATATACTTTGGTAATAATTCTGCTTCTGGTTGTCTTTCTCTCTGAGTGAAAGTACCCTCTCTTCTCTACTTCAGAAGCTGTTCTGGAAGTACAGCAACATTTGCTGAGGAGAGGGAGAAGAGCCCCAGGGCTGCCACAGGGGAACACAAGCAGGGACACTGGTCCTCCCTCTGGCAGGCCGGCCAAGTCTAAATGTAAGTGAGGCGCCATGGAGGGCGAGGGTGGCAGCGGGTGGTCCACCACGGTCCAGGAGCACATGGGTGGTTGGCAAACATTCAGAGGTCCTGCCTGCCTGCACGTCCTATCTCCCATCCCCATCTCCACCACTGCAAAAGCCTTGCGCCCATCGCTACTAACAGCAGGTTTTTTAAATCCCTGATAGTAAAACACATGTGCAGAGTGTGATCCTAGCTGATTTCTAAGTCCAGGCATGTTGAAATAGAGTCTTAAAATAATCATTTCCATAGGACCTGACTAGGTATCCAAGTGTTCGCCAGATGCTAACAGCTACATTGTGCAGAGGAAAATTGCTAACTTAAGCTTCTTTCATGATTCAGCAGAGGATTTTAAGTAATAAAAGATCTGGAGATTTGTAAAATAAATAATTCCAGTGCAAATGTGAAAATTAAAATAATCTTATCATCTCTCAGTCATGTCTATATGTGTTTTTCTACCATTATCACATTTCTCCTAATTGGGCCAATTTTTTTCCAGCTGATATTTTATAGTTTTAAGTTATGAGCTGTAATGAAGAAATGATTCCTTTCAGATGACTGAAGTGGTATGTACTAAACTTTCCTACAGAGAATCTAGGATGTATGAAACAGAGCCTGATATGACAAATAGGGGTTTGTTCCTATGTGATATTGAATATATCCACAGTGAAGAAGAATAGCATGCCTGAATTCCTTTTATTCCTTAATTGATGTCTCAGTAGAAGCAATAAAAATATATAGTACATCATTAACTTTTGAACTTTGATGGTAAAAAAAAAACATACCATCCATTTCTGACAAGTAGACATTATCTCATAGTATCCACAGCCATCCTATGCTTATTACTGTTGCCTGGTCTTAAGTGTGACTTTTGGACACACAGTTCAATATTCCCTAATATAATAGCACAATGGTTTTCTATAGTCTATTTTATTTTATAATTGGAAGAATAAGTAATTGCAACTCCTCAGTTTGTGTGTGTGTGTGTGTGTGTGAATTATTTATTTGAAAGGCAGAATTACAGAGAGGCAGAGATAGAGAGGCAGAAACAGAGAGAGGTCTTCCATCTGCTGATTCACTCCCCAAATGGCTGTAATGGCCAGAGCTGGGCCAATCCAAAGCCATGAACCAGGAGCTTCTTCCAGGTCTCCCACACAGGTGAAGGGCCCAAGCACTTGGGCCATCTTCTGCTGCTTTCCCAGGCACATTAGCAGGGAGCTGGATCAGAAGCAGAGCAACCAGGATTCAAACTGGCACCCATAAGGGATACCACACTGTAGGCGGCATCTTTACCTGCTACACCGCAGTGCTGACCCCAGTTACTGATTTTTGTGTTCTTGTTGGAGGTGCACCTGAGTGAAAAGAAAAGTGTAGCCTCTAGCTCTATAGTTAATGCCACATGGCCACATCCTAGCTAGATTGAATCCATTCATAGTTTCTGGAGAAACACAAATACATAAATGATTTTATGAAGGCATTACATGTGTAATATAGGTATCACTAATTATCTTGGCTGGATTCCATCAACATCAAATGTTCTCCAAATGAAATGTTTATCATGCAAAACCATTGAATAAAAAATGCACACTCATTTAAGCAAATTATAGGGCTCATACTGAAAATGGAGTTTGGAGAAGCTAATGAAAGAGGGATGACATAGGCTACATTCATAAAGTTAGGTAAAACTTTGAACTAAATCCAGGGAAACTTTATAATTGTTGCAACCAATGACAGGCTCAGTTTCCGGATTTCCTGTAACAAAATCTTGCTGCCAAGGGCATTGAGGGACTTACTCAATAAAAAATTACAATAATAATGTTAAACTGAGTCATAAACTGCAGAAGGTGCTTATTACAGGGCAGAGGAGAGAAATTGCTTGTAAAGTTACAGTAGATATACCCAAAATATATTTTACTAGATTTTTTTTTTAATTAAGCTCTTTGTTTTAAAATTAAGGTGCAAATGCAATAAAATGTAAAGGCTTCTCAATAAACTATTTCATACAATGGTCAACAGCAATGATTCAGCAGGTGAAAATTAAAAATTATGTCTATTCAACATGGTCATCAGTTCAGGCAGGCCTGAGGCTCATATCTCACAGTTTTCTAATGAAAATAAGTAGGTAAAAGGTTTTTTTTTAATTTTATTTATTTGGAAGGCAGCATTACAGAGGGGGGAGGGAGGACAGATAGCAGGAGAGAGAGATATCTTCTATCTGCTGGTTCATTCTCCAAATGGCCGCAACAGCTAGGGCTGGGCCAGGCAGAAGCCAGGAGCCAGGAGCTTCATCTGTGTCTCCCATGTGGGTTCAGAGGCCCAAGGATTTAGGCTGTCCTTCACTGCTTTCTTGGAAGCATTATCAGGGAGCTGGATCAGAAGTGGAGCAGCCAGGTCTTGAACCAGCACTCATATGGGATGCCAGCACCTCAGGTAGTGGCTCAACCAATTATGCCACTTTTGCCACCGAAATTTATTTTTTAAAGTTAATTTTGATTGATAAAAGAACTTTTTGAATGTATTTTTTAATGAGAATTAACTAATTCTTAATTTCATGTTATAAAACTATAAATTTTTATGTAGTTTTTAAGTTCTAAGCAAAAATTTATTTGATACAAATGTATAAAATGTCTCCAAAATTTTAAATATGAATGCTAGTATAGGTATACATTTAGGAAAATGGAAGTAGATCAGGATAACAAATCCTCTGTGCATCCTCCAAAAGAACAAATTTTTAAGGATTGATTAATTGATTGATTTTAAATGCAGAGCCACATAAAGGGGGTGGGAGAGAGAGAGAGTGAGTGAGTTCTTCCATCTGCTGACTCATTCCCCAAATGGCCACAACAGCCAGATCTAGGCCAGGCCAAAGCCAGGAACCAGGAACTTTTATCCTAACCTCCACATGGGTAGCAGGGGTTCAAGTACTTGGGCCTTCCATTGCTTTCCCAGGCACATTAGCAGGAAACAGATTAGAAGTGAAGCAGCTGGGATTCCACCTGGCACTAAAGCATGACAGCTAGAATTGCAAGCAGTGGTGTGACCCACTACACCATAACACTGTCACTTCCTGAATTAGTTTTCAATAATCAAGAATTTCCTATCTGATCATCTTGTAGCCTTCCAAAAACATAGATTTCTGAATCATATATCATAGACATCTTGGTAAACGGATTCCATATTTTCTCAAGTGAAATAATACCTATCTCTAAGTGAAAATGATCACAGTTTCTATGATAATTTTGACCAGTAAAATATACAATTTGCCTTACACAATAAGCACAAAATATAGGTTGAACTGAATTATTCCCACTTTCTGTTATGATTTTATGTGTCTCTTAGATTCACACTATAGAGGTAGTGTCTCACACATGAGAATTAATGAACTACATCTGTAAACAAAAATATTCATGGAAAACCTGTTGAGTTGATCTGTAACTGTTTTATTAATCAAGCCCACTATGGAAGGACTTTCTAATGAGTAGGGAAATCACAGTTCAATTAAGAAATTGTTTGAAACTTTGAAGGACATTGGGTTTTATATTATATGACAGCAATAAAGTCCAAACCTTGATGGTTGTAATTCTGAGTGTATAGGAATATAAATCCTCATATGTAGAACTTTATTGCAGAACATTACAACAGTTATCGAAAGAACCTGAATATGGAATTTGCTTCTTACTGTCACTCTCCTCCTTACTCAATTTTTTTTAATGGAAGGCCTTTTTTAAAAAAGTAAAATAAAAATATTTTTAAAAAACTTGCTTGCTTTGAACAGATGGCTGAAGTCTGAAGTCTCAGATTCTATCCTTGATTCTCCTACCAACTTGGAATGTGGCCTTGGGCACCTTGGGCAAGTCCTAAGTGTAAATCTACAATAAAAGAGATAATAATGCCTTACATGTGCATAGTGCTTTATGATCTAGCAGAGTGCTGTCACACACAGTATCTTATTTAATTTGCCCTACCACATCCTACTGCAAGTACGGCAGTTATTAACCATTTCTATTGAAGAGAGCAGGAATCTGAGACCCAGAGAAACTAAATCAATTGGTTGTACTGAAGTCATTATCAAATGTCAGAGCTGGGAACGAAATATTCTAAGATACCAGGCTGCTCTTTGTCTTTCCCCCACATCATGTTGCCGCCCTCTGGTGCTTCCAGCTGTGACAGAGCTTGTCTATAACTGCACTGTCCAATATGGCAGTTACCAGTCACTTACGGTTAATGAGTATTGAAATATAGCTAGTCCCAGCTGAGATGTGCTGTGAGTGAATAAACACAGGCCAGCTTTCAGACTTTGACTGAAAACAAGAATATGAAATATTTCATTAATACTATTTATATTGATTGCATGTTAAAATGACACTTTAGGTCTTTTATTTATTTACTTTATTTGAGATCTCTCTAGATCTCCCATCTGCTGTTCCACTCTCCAAATGCCCAGGAGCCAAGAACTCAGTCTAAGTCTCCCACATGCGTGGCAGAGATCCAATCACTTGAACCATCATCTGCTTCTTCCCAAACTATGCATTAGCAGGAAGTTGGAACTGGAAACAGAGCCAGGACTTGAATGTAGGCATTCCATTGCAATAAATGTCTACACTAAATAATATTTTGAGAATCTGAGTTAAAAATAAATAAATGTACTAAAATATGGTTCAATATAATTAATTTCACCCATTTTCTTTTACTTTTTTAACATGGCTACTAGAAAATATAAAGTTATATCTGTAACTCAGCTTTTGTTTCCAGAGACAGCGCTGGACTAGAGGATTTCATTACTCAGAGCCCACAGAACTGTCTTCCTGGTGCTGACTTAGTTATACACCTGACCTGACATGGGTAACACACACTTCCTAGGATGCTCCCAACAATGCAGTGTAGATTAGTAGCAATGACCCAGCCTTTCTCGCATGTCTTCCAAATACAGGGGAAAACTCAAGCTTCATTAGTTGCACCTCAAAGTGTGCATGCATTAAAAGGCTTCATTTTATACTTGCTGAATGCTTAAAAGGCTTAGAAATAAAAGTGTCATGGAAAGAGCTATAAATTATATTGATGGCTGTTTCATACTGCTTATTTTAAAATGTGTTTCCATCAAATATTTTGAGAGAATAAGACATTGAATGTTTAGGCTAATATAGGCAATGGAAAATAATAACTGTACATATATTTGTTATACAGTAAATTTTATTCTGTTACCAAATCTTTAAAAGATTTTATTTAAAACCACTCAAGAATTAGTATATTCCTATTCAAAAATCTGTGTGAAAATTCTTAAAAGTAACAAGTTCTTAGGAGAAAAAATACATAGAAAAAATATTTTAAGTCACTAAAAAATTAACATTTACTGTGTGGGTACAAATGTTATGCTAAAAGTCATTATCTCATATAATCTTCATACAGCTTTGACAGCAACAGGGAACAGAACCAAAACTCTCAACCATCACTGCTTCTTCTTTCAATGCTATTTGAAATCACAACAATGACCTGCCATGACCATTTTATTAGAATATTTGGAATTGATTCCATTTTATTTGTTTCCACTCCATTGGTGTTTATCTAGCAATACAACAGACCAGGAACAATTCTAGACCCTTAGGGAATATTGTGCAATAAGACTGAAGCTCTTTCCTCAAAAAGTACACAAGTTATTAGGTTAGTGACCAGGGTTTTAAAAAATGCATACTCATAAAAGAACAATAAATAAAGTGAGAGTTACTATCCATGCTCTAATAGTCTTCTTTATGTTACAAAAGCAATCCTTGCAGTATTATCCCCCAGTGTGTTAAAACTTAACTACTGTTCATAAAGCAAAGGTGTCATATATTTAAAAAAATCTATATACTATGCATTCTAGAGATTTGCTTTCTACTCTCCATATATATAAATACCCACATGGAAGACAGTGTGCAGCATTGCCCTAAATCTTTTCAGCAATAGGTAGGAATGAAATAAAGCAAGCAAAGGGGGACTAAATCAAAATAGCGCTAAAAGTCACAAAACAGTAAAAACCAAAGCATTTTTATTCAATAATAATATGTTCTCCTTGAAGGTAGAAATTAAAATAATAGATATAAGCTAATTATATATAATTTAAAATATTTCAAAATATAATGTTGCCAACTCTAAGCGGCAGAATTTTAAATAGTTCTATGTCCTTATTTATACTTTCTGTGAAATTTTCAAAATAAATAGATATTGCTTGTGTAATAAGTAAATAGAAAATGATTATTACCAATTCATAATTAATTGCAGATGAGAAAGGCAATAATTGTGGGGGAGTAAAATATAAATTTTGTTTTCAGCAACAAAATTTTTTAAACAATTTATTTATTTATATTTGAAAGGCAGAGTTACATAAAGAGAGAGAGAGAGAGAGAGAGAGAGAGAGAAGTCTTCCATCTGCTGTTTTACTCCCCAAATGGCTACAATGGCCACACCTGAGCAGCTCCAAAGCCAGGAGCCAGGAGCTTCTTCTGGGTCTCCCATGAGGGTGCAGGGACCCAAGGACTTGGGCCATCCTCCACTGCTTTCCCAGACTGTAGCAGAGAGCTGGATGGGAAGTGGAACAGCCAGGACTTGAACCTGCACACATATGGGATGCCAGTACTGCAGATGGCACCTTAACCCACTACACCAGAGCACCAGCCCCTTTAGTAACAAAAATTTTAAAAAATAATGTGTTTATAGGTTCTTATTCTCATGTATTTTTGTCCTTCCTTTGATTCTGGATAAAGAAACCTGTTGACTATTCAACTTCTCTAGATAAGGAAGGGATGATTGGTTGGGTTCTCTAGATGTTCTTGAGAAAGCAGTTCATCCTCAGCTTTGAACACAAGTGTCAAGATCAAGGTTGCACAACAGGAGTCACTGTGCACTTACTCCTCATGTAGGATCTTTGTCCTTAGTGTGCTGTACATTGAGATTTAATGCTATAACTAGTACTCAAACAGTATTTTTCACTTTATGTTTCTGTGTGGGAGCAAACTGTTGAAATCTTTACTTAATGTATGCTAAACTGATCTTCTGTATATAAAGAGAATCGAAAATGAATCTTGATGTGAATGGAAGGGGAGAGGGAGTGGATAAGGGGAGGGTTGCGGGTTGGAGGGACGTTATGGGGGGGAAGCCATTGTAATCCATATTCTGTACTTTGGAAATTTATAATCATTAAATAAAAGTTAAAAAAAAAAAAAAGATCAAGGTTGCAGTATAATCTCATCAAGCTGGAAGTTGTTAACTGCAGTAATCAGAAAAGCAGAGCATCAAGTAAAGTGCACCCTTCCACCTTAAAACAAACTGACCATCAACTCTGACCTTAGAATTAGCCCCTGAGATGTGTACAACATCAGCTGGGAATATATCATAAAAATATATCTTTGAGCCGAATAGGATCTTAGTGACCCAAAAAAGGGACATATAGAGCTATTTTATGGATCTCATTTAAAAATCCACAGAGACAATGCACATTGTGGCACTGGATGTTAAGCTACTGCTTGGGATACCTGCATCCTATATTAAACAAGTCCTAGCTACTCTGCTTCAGATCCAGCTCCCTGGACCTTGGGAGACAGCAGATGATGGCTCAAGTGCTTGGGGCCCTTCCACCCACACAGAAGACCTGAATGCAAGACCAGTCCTGACTATTATAGGCATTTGGGGAGTGAACCAACAGTTAGCTACCTTTCAAGTAGATGAAAATAAATAAATAAGCATTTAATAATTCATGGAAAATATTTGGTCTGATAATTTCTTTTATGAAAACAACACTAAAATTTTACTGCAAAGAAAACTCAGAAATGAGGTCTCTGTGCCATTTAATCATTAAATCATAAATCTACAGGCCATTAGAGCTGAAAGGGGCCTTTTAGATGATCTCATCCAATAGCAATATTTTGCAATTGAGAAAAATTATTTTCTCAGGGAAAAGTAAAGTCACTCAAAAATATCCCAAAGAATCCAGCAAATTTTGGAAGCTTACCCATGATGAACCATGAACTAGGTATAATACATTGAATCGTATCAGAACCTTAATTATAACTTGAATTTTTAGTTCACAGGGGGCACTCTAATGCAATAAAGAAAAGATACTAATACTGATTGTGAAAAGCACATTCACAGTGAACTTTTATGAAGTTAAAGCAAAAATCAACAAAGACAATGATTTCAGGCTGGGTCATTCAGTCATTACTCAGCTTCCTTTCTTCTGTGAGTCAAGTAATTGAAATGAGCTTTCCTTGCCACTTTGCAGACACAATTCATCTATTATCATGAGAAAGTAGCTACTTCCAAAGTTGCTGATAGGTGGAAGAAAACAGAACATTTATTTCTTGAGTTTAAAAAACAAAGGTTGCCAAAATTCTCCTGATTTGATGCATTTATGAAAAAAATATGTTTATAACAGAATTATATGTATCAAGAATATATTCCTCATCCACCACAAACATCTACTTACTTTGCATTATGAAGATTGTTCTGGCTGAAATAACGCTAAAACTCTTGCACTAGTTAAACATCTGTCTAAGAAATGAAAATCATGGCCTGTGCCGCGGCTCAATAGGCTAATCCTCCGCCTGCTGCGCCAGCACCTCGGATTCTGTCCCGGTTGCTCCTCTCCCTGTCCAGCTCTCTGCTGTGGCCCGGGAGTGCAGTGGAGGATGGCCCAAAAGATTGAAGTGCTTGGGCCATGCACCCGCTTTGGAGACCAGGAGAAGCACCTGTCTCCTGGCTTCGGATCAGCGTGGTGCCTCCGGCCTCAGCGCACCGCCTCCGGCTTCAGCGCACCAGCCACAGCGGCTACTGGGGGGTGAACCAACGGAAAAAAGGAAGACCTTTCTCTCTGTCTCTCTTTCTCACTGTCCACTCTGCCTGTCAAAAATAAATAAATTAAAAAAAGAAATGAAAATCATAACACATGATTTTAAAGAAAACAGCACAATTCATGCAAACTCCTTGTCATCTATAAAATACAGTGTTAAGAATAGATTGTCACAATGTTGCTGAAGAGTTAAATCACCCAATAATAGAAGAAAATTCTTAGGACAGTGCTTGGCATAGAACTAATATTCAGTAAGTGCCCCCTGTGATTAGTGGTGGTAACATTATTATTCCTTCCTCTCCAATGACACCCTTGTGATTTCCCATACTGTTTTGTGATTCTGTGCCTTGTATGTGCTGATCTCTTTTCCCTGCCCTGTTTCTTTACCTGATGAACCCCAACAGCACCAAAAGTTCAGCTCTGATGTTTCCTCCCCTTATCTTCCCTATAGAAATGACTGTTGAAAAGTATAATATATTTCTCTATGAACACATGATTTTTTAACAATCACCTAGTGCCTTCGGTTTAGAGGCAAGGGAGGAGAAGGGCACAGTGGGAAAACTTGGGACATGCAGGTTAGCAGTCCTGGAGTCTGGCTCTGCAGGCTC
This sequence comes from Oryctolagus cuniculus, assembly GCF_964237555.1. Taxonomy (NCBI): domain Eukaryota; kingdom Metazoa; phylum Chordata; class Mammalia; order Lagomorpha; family Leporidae; genus Oryctolagus; species Oryctolagus cuniculus. The sequence continues at coordinate 54,211,363 of NC_091435.1, forward strand.
ATTCTATGACTTTCAGTGGGTCATTTAACTGGACTTCAGTTTCTCACTCAGCTAAACAAAAGAGCTGTGCAGAAGGCTGATGACCCTTCCAGAGCCAACATTTATGTGATGCTCACCATTGGTTTATCTCATTGGTTCTGAAACTTTAGCAGCATCAGAAGCTTACTCCTGGTTAGCAGATCTGCTGTAGACAAAAAAAAAAAAAAAAAAAAATGCATTTTTTAAATGAGTTGCCAGATGATACCAAGGCTGCTGGTAGTGGGACCCCAAGTTGAGATCCACTGCTTAGTCCGGTCCCGCTGCTCACTTGGCTAATCCTCCACCTATGGCACTGGCACTCCAGGTTCTAGTCCCGGTTGGCGCTGGATTCTGTCCCGGTTGCTCCTCTTCCAGTCCAGCTCTCTGTTGTGGCTCAGGAAGGCAGTGGAGGATGGCCCAAGTGCTTGGGCCCTGCACCCACATGGGAGACCAGGAAGAAGCACCTGGCTCCTGGCTTCGGATCAGCGCAGTGTGCAGGCCATAGCAGCCGTCTGGGGAGTGAACCAATGGAAGGAAGACTTTTCTCTCTATCTCTATCTCTCACTGTCTAACTCTGCCAAAAAAAAAAAAAAAAAAAAAAAAAAAAAAAAAAAAAAAAAAAAAAAAACACTGCTTAACACAGGATCCAGGATCTTGACACTGTCTGATTGTCACAAGGCTGAAAACACCCCTAGTCTGCAAATTTCCAATAGGATGTAGGCAGGTGAGCCAGGCTTCCAAAAGACTGCCATTAGAAGGACTGGGGCCTAAAGGTGAGCCCCAAAAGCAATCAAAGAAGGCATACTTTGCTGACTATGGTTTTGTTAGAGGCTCACCTTGCATAGAAGGCACAGTCAGAGTTTACATGCTGCAGCACACAGAAAACACTGATGCCAGGGCTGGACAACCGCTATGGTGAAAACCTGCAGCTGAAGTTTTATGGATCACAATTGCCATCTAGTGATGACTTTGAATTACTGCATCGAGAGAACAGAATGAAATGCTTTCCTTTGGAAACTGCCTTTTCTTTTTTTTTTTTTTTTTTTCCAAATTACGTTCAAGATGAGAATTTCTAAGAATGAACTCATGAACTCGAATGTACTCTAACATTATCTAAATCTTCACCTCAATTCTGTAAAAGTAGACATAGAGAATTTAATGACACGCGAGGCACTATTCTGAGCTTTATATCTATTAAATTATTCACAGCAACCCAATGAGACAGATTTTAAAAAAAAAAAGGTATTCAAGAAGTAGGTACAAAATGCAATTGAACCTAGACAGCTTCTGAGCGGACACTATGCCAGTCAGCCTCTCGATGTCAGCAGTTTAAAAGAAGTTGCTAAAACACTTGGTACCTATACAAAGCTATCTGCTCCCTGATATGGGTCTACAAGACTTCTTAATACACACTGAAGCAATGAATTTCTTCTGATTCTTTCAGATGAAATCAACTCATTGCAATTAATTATTAAAGAAATATTTCTCTCTACCTGAAGCCACTGTGACACAAGAAAACAGCAGCCACTCGGCATTCATTTCCAGCCAGCTATGCACACTTGGATAAGTCACTTAAACTCTCTGAGCTCCACTCATTTCATCAATAAAATAGATTACATAATTTCTATAACTCCAAAATATTTAGTTCAGAAGTTCAGTAAAGATAGATTACATTTCAAAGTACCTGCTCAAATTAGCCAGTGACCATGAGCACAAGAGCAAATGGGGCGAGCATGAGCAATAATCATATTCATTTTTCTCCAACTGCTCCACAGTTGCGAAAGCAGCCAAGAGAGCAGATTTTATATCTACTGTGCAAAAGCCCCACCCATACATAATAATGTTTATGGAATCTGAAGAAGTGCAAAACTCAATCAGAAAGATCCATGTTCCATTTCTCTTCTTGGATGCTGTATTTGGCCTGTGTGCCTGAACTCCCCACTCTTGTCTGGGCCCTGCCTCCCAAGAATTCTCACCAAAGGACCCCTGCAGAAAAGTCACATATTTGCCAGTGGGTTGAGGTCCAAGCTTCATCACCTCAAACTTCTTGTATCAGAAAACTCCTTGGATTTAAAAACCAGGTCCATGATAATACTTTTAGATTCTAACCTAAGACATCTCAGTAACTAAACCATTTCTTACCTCAACAGACCAAATACTCCAGGATGGTTATCAAAGCAAAGTATTAGTGGTTTCTTTGCACCTGTTAAGTCATGCCAACTCTAGCTGTCTGGCATAAGGAGTTGTGATAATGAAGGAAAATAAACACATAGAATTAGAAGTTAATAATTAAAATATACTCAAGTAAAATAGCAGTATCTCTCTTTAATAGTTTTCTTTGCATCATTCCAATATTTGCAAACATTCAATCCCTAGAGCAACCCCAAGTTAAGCTAGATAAATGTTACTATCAACCCCATTTGAAAAATGAGAGAAATGGATGTGAAAAAAATAGCAACACAGAAATGTTAAATCACTTTAAAAATTAAACAAGTTTCAGGGTCCACATATCTTAATTATTAGGCCTAAGCTTGTTCCACAATTGTAGTCTAACAATCAAATCATGATGTAAGACAACTGCTCATTGATACTTGTATTTAAAAACAAAAAAAGCTTAATGGAATGGGCATTTGGCACAGTAGTTAACGTGCCAGTTAAACCTCATCCCTTATTGGAATGCCTGGACTCAAGTCCTGGCTCCACTTCTGATTCCAGCTTCCTGCTAACATGTACCCTGAGAGATGGCTCACATAGTTGTGCCCCCACTACCTATACAGTAGACCTGGACTGAATTCCAAACTCCAGGCTTCAGCCCAACCAGTCCCTGTCATTGTGGACATTTGGGAAGTAAACCAGCAAATCAAAGTGCACACTTACTAGCTCTCTCTGCCTTAAAAAAATAAAGTCATTTAAACAAATGTGGTAGAAGACTAATTATCCTTTAAAGTTAGTTAAAACTCTTTATTAATTCACCCAACAAACACTTGTTGGGAATCTGCTCTGTTTCTGGCATTGCTTTCAATTTCATTACTTTTAGCAATGCATGAGGCCAAAAATGGCATCCACCCTCAGAGCTTATCTATTGAATCTGGAGAAAAGATGATTAATAAGAGAATTAATAAGAAGCCAAACCAATACTAACTAAAGGGACAGAGAATGATGGGGTGGGGTGGGGAGCACTGCTTTCAATTCAATAGTCAGGGCAACCTCTCTGAGGAAGGATCGTTTGACTGGGGATCTGAAGGAAGCAAAGCCATGCAAAGATCTGGAAGGCACTTTGGGCAGAGGAAACAGCAGTGGGAAGTCCCAGGGTTGGGAATCCAGCTTGGCTTATTCCAGGAAAGCAAGGAGGCCAGTGGCCAATCTTAGTGACTAAGGACATACTGTCAAAGAAGAGGGCAGGACCAGCTCATAGAGGCCCCACAGGCAGGGGAGGGAGCTCAGAAGTAATAGGAACTAGAGGAGGGAGTCATGGAAGGCTTTTGAAGAGAGGAATGGTGGGACCCCATCTTCTACCTCCAAGTCATCACTCTGGTTTCTCAGGAGGAGATTAGACTGGGGCAAGAGTATAGGCAGGAAGTTAAAGAAGTGAAGCAAGAAAAACACAACTGGTGCCCTAGGGATAGTGATGCGGTACATTCTTAGGGGAGAGGTCATAAAACTTGCTGGCAGATTGGATGTGTGAAAAGGAAAGGGCACCAAGAATGCTTCCAGGACTTTGAACCTGAACAACAACTAGATAAGGAGTAATACCACTGACCAAAACAGGGGAGCCTGGGGTAAATTTTTTTTAACCTTCTAATTGTACCAGTTAACCTGACTTCATAATCAATTTGGAAAGTGAAACTTTGCATTCAAGAGTCTTGAGGAAATGTCACCACCTTTTTAAGGAGAAGCCATGTCTAGCAACGGTGATAGTCTACCTCCATATGGTATCGCAGTCTGAAATAGAATCCTGAACCAAACTGTGAGCCTGATGGGATGGAGTATTTCTAAAAAGTCTCTTGAAAAATAGTTTCAAAGCCTCATAATGAGAGAATTATAAAATCATGCCTTCTTTTTAGGACATATTTAGAAATATGAATAATAGAAGCTTAGTTCTCCGCCTCTTTCAAGAAGTACAAAGTTAAAGTCCATGGTTCAGTTAAAAGGAATGTTAAATACTGGCCTGATATTTATCATATTTTTGAGAAAGAAATATGACAGTAGAAATGGGGAAGTTCTTGGTCTGTGAGCCAGTGGTTCCTTTGTGGGAACCAGGGTCTTGAACTTCCAGGCAGTTATACTATGCTGAGCTTGGCCTCAAAGACTTGGGGACCATGCCATCACATCACCCATGCGTGACTGATAAGAACAGAAAACACTGGTGGGATACAGAGACTTAGCCACATTCACCAGTAAATCAGGGATAGGGCCAAAACTATGTAAACAGTAGTTTAAAGATGGGCACAGAAATTATTTGACTCATGCCGAGAAAACTGAAAGCCAACAAATTCCAAGTGATTGTGGTTCCTTTGTCAGTCTCCACTGCTATGGAGAATAGCTCCTTTATCACACTTTAGCTTCTCTGATAGCTACCAAATAGCTAGATCATTTCCATGGATGATGAACAAGTGAAATTCTAATGGCATATAAACTCCTACAGGGATCTTTCTGTCTTTATGGTTGTGTCCCCAGCAATTAGAACTGTACCTGGCACACACTTAGCAAATGTGTACTGAATGAATTAATTTAGCAAAGCTTGAATAAATTAATAATTGAAGGGAAGAAAATGAAGTAGAGGCGGGCGCCACAGCTCACTTGGCTAATCCTCCGCCTGTAGCACTGGCACCCCAGGTTCTAGTCCCGGTTGGGGCACCAGATTCTGTCCCAGTTGCTCCTCTTCCAGTCCAGCTCTCTGCTGTGGCCCAAGTGCTTGGGCCCTGCACCCGCATGGGAGACCAGGAGGTAGCACCTGGCTCCTGGCTTCGGATCAGTGCAGTGCACAGGCTTTAGTAGCCATTTGGGGGGTGAACCAACAGCAAAGGAAGACATTTCTCTCTGTCTCTGTCTCTCTCTCTCTCTCACTGTCTAAATCTGCCTGTCAAAAAAAAAAAAAAAAAGAAAGAAAAAGAAAAAGAAAGAAAATGAAACAGAAAGGAATTTTACACTCTTTTTCTCTGGTGTCAGCATTCTCATTGCCAGCTATTTTCATATCATTCTTTGAGATTGACTGATCACTGACAGATTTTTATTTTAAGCCCCACCAGTTTCACATGTGGTCCATGTTTCTCACCCATCCTTCATACTATTAGTTGGGGAACAATGCCAACTTGAAGAGATGTGAAAAACTTGAATAACTGACAGGCTAGCAACCCCGGAAGCTGATTTATTTTGACTGTCTTCTCAATTCCACCTAAGCATCTAAGTGGCTAAGCTACATGTAAAAGATTCTAGCTTGCCTTAAAGTATGTCAGTTCATTCACCCTTATCAGATATGATCTCCTACTCAGGGCTGGCCATTTTCCCATCATCATTATGATATTTGGCCATAGCTAATAAATAGCAGTAGATGGAAACAAAAAGAGAAAAATGAGAAATGAGAAAAACAACTGGACAGGATACATCTGTTCCCAGACCAAGCCCCTTTTAGTTAAATATTTAACAGGAAAACATCAGCCTCACATTTCTACAGCATAGAATCTAGTCTGGAATTCAGAGGCTGCCAGCAGCATTCAACCTCAAGTAGATCTGCAACAATCTGTCCTTGCAGTGTATATTTTTTGAGAACCTTGACTCTAAACCTTTTTAAAATGTATATGTCATTCTCAAGAGAGAAAATTGATATGATATATTCTAGCAGAAAGCCAAAGAGAGATAATAGATCTTTTCCATCTTTCCCTGTTGGTGATGTCACACATTAAAAATAGGTGTGCGTGGGGTTGGTGCTGTGGTGCACTGGGTTAAGCCACTGCTTGTGATTCTGGCACCCCAGAGTGCTGGTTCAAGTCCTGGCTGCTCTGCTTCTGATCTGCTTTCCTGATAAAGTGCCTGGGAAAGCAGAGATGGTGATCGAATGCTTGGGCCCCTGTACCCAGGTGAAAGACCTCAGTTCTTGGCTCCTGGCTTTAGCCTGGCCCAGGTCCAGATATTGTGACCATCTGGGGAGTAAACCAGCAGATGGAAGAGTGCTCTCTCACGCGCGCTCTCTCTCTCTCTCTCTCCACCACTCTGCCTTTTAAATAAATAATAAATAGGGGCCAGCGCCATGACTCACTTGGGTAATCCTCTGCCTGCGGCACCAGCATCCCATATGGGCACCGGGTTCTAGTCCTGGTTGCTCCTCTTCCAGTCCAGCTCTCTGCTGTGGCCCAGGAAGGCAGTGGAGGATGGCCCAAATGCTTGGGCCCCTGCACCTGCATGGGAGACCAGGAGAAACACCTGGCTCCTGGCTTCAGGTTGGCACAGCGCCAGCCGTAGCAGCCATTTGAGGAGTGAACCAACATAAGGAAGACCTTTCTGTCTGTCTGTCTCTCTCTCTCTCTCACTGTCTATAACTCTACCTGTCAAATAATAATAATAATAATAAATAAATCTTTTCAGAAAAATAGGTGTGAGGAGGGGCTCAATGGGGGGAAATTTCTATTAATCCAATTAGAAGAGGAATATCTCCCAGGATACAAGAGCCTTTGGCAAACATTGGTTAGCACATTCTTCCTAAAAGGAAAAGTCTTTCCCCACCCCCTTTTGCAGTTTTAAATAAGAGGAAGTCAGGCCTGTAGTTTTAGGATGTTCATTATAAAACACAATTCCAAAAGCTCACGTCTCCATACACTGGACAAGGCTCCTCTTGAGTAATATGAAGTACACCTTGCAATGGGGGCAATTGTTTTACACTTGATGCTCTAGCAGGTACCATTTAGGAAAGAACCACAGTTTAGTCCCAGCCTATCCATTAGGACTGTGGCTCTCAATCTTTAATATTCATAAGAATCAAACAGATCAAACTTGTAGAAAATACAGATGTCTGGTTCCTTCCCCAAACCTTTCTAATCAGACTCCACGGGGAGGAGACTGGAAACAAGGAAGGCCAGTGAATAAGATTCAACTGGTCTGTAAACCACACACTGAGAAACACTCCCTGGAATCTGGCATGAGTTCCCTGAAGTCAGGACTCTCTCCATGTAACTCTTAGTTCTCTGCATCTCACACTGAAACATTCACAGATACTCAATAAATTCTAGTGAATGAAAAGCAGTTAGCCTTTATGGATGCCAGGCTCTGTTCTTAGCACTCTATACATGTTAATTCATTTAATATTCTCAATAAAAGACTGTTAGTAACCTCGACACTTGCTGGGTGCTTTGCCTGCACCGTGACCCAAGAATGTCACATGGCTACCTCTTTTCAGCTGCCCTCTCCTCAAGAAGACCCTTCTTGATGCTTCACTAAAGTTGGCATCAGTCCCACTCCCATCCCATCATATCCTGCTTCTTTCCTTGATGGCATTTACCTCTACCTAAAACTACCTTGTCTGGTTTGTTGCTTTGTTCCTTCTACTAAAACACAAGTTCTATGAGAAGAGCAATCTTGCAAGTCTTTTTTGTCATTGTGTGGAGGTAAAGTGCCTGACCACAGTGGACATCAGGAAAACATTTTTAACAAGTGTATAACAAATGCAAAGAAAAGAAGCTATATTTGCTTTATGGTTTCTAAAAGCCTCCAAAATGTATTGTGATAAGTATAAACAATGAAAGACTTCTAACCCAAAAATGTTCTCAAGATTGTCTAATCCACCATGTTCCAAGTCATCATATGGACATGAGAAAAGTGAGAACTAAAGAAGAGTTAAAATGGAAAGTCTGGATAGATTTCTCATTTTGTCGCTTCAAAATTTTGTTTGAAATGAACTTTCAGGACATCATTTACACCCATGTTCAAACATAAGTAAAAAACACATTCTAAGATCAAATGTACATGACTTTTCAATGAACTAGTGCTTCTTTTTTAGCTACACGATGTCTCTGCTTTACTAGTTCAAAGCTATCTCTACATGACACTAAAAGATCTATGAATGTTATATCAATGAAACTCAAGCCAATTGTTTCAAAACAGTACAAAAAATAATTTTTTAAAATAAACCAGTTCATTCCAAATGGTAAATATGTCAGAATCATTGATTGTGTTGCCTTGTGCCAACAAAATCATAATCAAGAATGAAGTGGCTGTAGATTCAAGAGAGAAAATTTTTAGTGGATTTCTCATAGTATGACTCAAAACCATAGTTCCTTTGAAAAGGTCACTTTCCACTTAAGGTCATGTCAATGCTAACCAAACTCCTGCATTATTCCTACCATGAATGATCACATGACCCTTCTTCTTCTCTTTATTTATGATTGTTAGTCTCAGGCTGAAGACTGTAGGGACTAGGATCTGCTACTGAATGAAACTTTATTTGGTCCAAGCAGTTTTTACCAGTTCTACTAAAATGTCAGACAGTGAATCTTGCTGGTGATGTTGTTAGATAGAAATACTCCAGATCAACTAGAAACATGTTTTTAAAAATTTTTTTCCTTATTTAATTTTCAGAATGTCTTATGCTGTGGCCATGCACGGAGCTGGATAGGCCCAGTTTGGCTTCACTAGTCTTCTCAGAGCATGTGTATGGATCATAGAAAAATCTTTCCATTTTGGAGGAATTGCTGGTCTCCAATCAGATTCATTTTAGTCATTGAGACTTAGGTTGGATGCACCAGCATAGATGAGGGGAGAGGCAGAGTGAAGCGTGCAAGCAGTATCGAGGTCGCTCTTACAGGAAGGCAAAAATCCTTTTTTTGCAAAGACCTTCACCTATGATGAATGTTGCTGTTCTCTTCCCATTGAGAAATATTTAATCAGACCATATAAAAAGATAGAGAGGAATTTATTTTCATTCTAAACATTTCCAAGTACAATCTAGTCAAGAACAAAGATTTCTCCATTCACTACCTCGAAACCATCTGGGCTAACTCAGAGCCTGGTTTTGCATGTTGTGTTTTCCATTTTCTGAACAAAACATGATTTGGATTACAATTTCTATCAGGCTCATGTTTTAGGCTGAAAAACTCTGTCATTTCCTTATCAGAAGCAACAGGAAAAATTCCAAATATGAAGAATCACAGAGATTTATTGCCTCCATTCTCAGCCTGACACTTGGCTTAGCACAGAGGATTGGCAGCCAGAAAGAAGTCCTCGTCTAAGGTATGAAGAGAACTGGCTGCTTGCAAAATCCAAACTTGGGAGTGACACAAACAGAGGCTTGGGCCTTTACACAGCCAGCAAAACCCAGTCTGTTTGAAGTCAGATCAATGGATTTCTTGAACATTTCAAATAAGCAGAATTTTGCAGAAAATGGGAGCCAGATGCATTTTTAACTCCAGAGTTCTTTGGAAGAGAGGTAGAAAATAGTCAAACAATATCCTCTAGTTTCATTTTGGCTCTCCTGATAGACTTACTCTCCAGGACTATAGCCACATGATATATATAGAGATGATGATTGAATAAACTTAAGGAGGGGTAGAAATTTTCTCAAATAATTTCAAAAAAGAAATGTTTCTAGTATAATTCTACCACTTTTAAAATACTACATTGACTTGGAAGGGACTCTAAGACACCTAGGAAGAAGCACCTACTTTGGCCCAGGCAACATTTACAAATTGTCCAACATGAGTTCTTATCCCTCCAAATTATACATTTACAGAAACTGAGGCCTACTAAGATTAAGTGATTGGCCAGAAGTCATAATGATTGGACATGTAGATACTGAGATTGACTCATCAAAGAAGTTCCCAGTTGAACCCCATGGTTGAAATGGAAATGGAAAAATCTGATTTATAAGACTAAGTTTCTTCTACCCTTTATCTTGCTAGTTTGCACCTCCTCACATATGATACAAGAATAAATTGGCGGCCAGTGTTGAAGCTATAACTACTAGGTTAGGAGTGCTTAGCAGTTCTCTGTATGCCAGATCCATCACCTCACCTAGTCTACTCACAACATATACTCAACCTCCCCCCAGGAACTGTAAGGGGAGAAAGGAGGTGTTCCCTCTCTCCAATATTTTCTGGCTTCAGACATTTAGAGAAGATATAAAGAATACACACACACACACACACACACACACACAAGAAAACTGACATCCTATCAAACCTAGCTGCCACCTTGTTAACAGCATATTCTTTGTACTTGTGACTTTCTCAGAAGATGAAATATTTCTTGTTGATTGACCTATTAATTTCACATATGCTACCCAGAAGCCCCCAGCTTTCCTGGAAGTTTTAGTAGGAATTCCAGATATCCCAGCAATAATTTTCAGATACCACAGCTTTGGCTGACAGAGAGTAGAAATATATCATGTTTGCAATAACAGACCTGCTTTTGCCTACTTTTACTTCCAGTGAAACTGTCCCAGTGCAGGTTTTGGTTTATTAATATGATCATATTTCCCTTCCTAGAAATTGCATTTGCAAGATAAGGAAGTAATAAAAATGATAACAACAAATATTCATTCTTTGTATTGTTAGCTCTCCTCTACTCTTGCCTTTGAACTGACTGCTATTTTGTGGGCACTTCTATATCAGCAAAGCAAAGCAAAGCAAAGCAAATCATGGACATTTTGTGTGTGTGCATGCACGTGTGTGTGTGTGTGTGTGTGTGTGTGTATCTATGTTAATCAGGATTTCTACTAACAATTGTGATGCTCTGGGCAAAAGTTCAAATGGGAGCCCTCATATCACGCTTTTAAATATTTGAAAATTATGAATCAAGCTAACAACCTATTAAATAACTAACATTCTTTTAAAAAAGATTTGTTTGTTTGTTTGTTTGTTTGAAAGGCAGTTACTGGGTAGAGGGAGAGAAAGAGATCTTCCATCTGGTGGTTCATTTCCCAAAAGGCCACAATGGCTGGGGCTAGGCCAGGCAGAAGCCAGGAACCTAGAAACTCATACAGGTCTCCCACGTGGGTGGCAGTGTCTCAGGTGCTTGTAGTATTCTTTGTTATTTCTGAGGTATATTTCCAGGGAGCTGGATCAGAAGCTGAGCAGCCAGAATTGTTGGCATTGCGGGCACCAGCTTAACCCACTGTGCTGCAATGTGTGCCCTATTCATACTTTATGTTCTGTCTCTCTGCCTTGGCAAATGTATGTTCATAGCAGCCTAAAAGTTCAAATTCAAATTTAGAATTCTTGGATTCCTTAGAGTTCTGCAACAAAATGAGAATTACAGAGAGATCACTCTGCCCCCAATTCTTCTGTTTCCACACACAACTCTGCCTTGGACCACAACAGGTTTCCAAGCTATGTCTAAGAACATCTTGGTTGTGCTTGCAAACTCCAACCAGAATCCCTGGTAAATAGCTGGTACTATGCTGGTCCATACCCAGTGATACAGTCCATTTCAGGAGGCTGGACTCAGAAAAGGCCTATGCAAGCACTTGAAAGGACTCACAATAACAAGAACAGAGAATTCTAGCATCCTGTGTATCCAGAGAATGTTTTAGCAATTTGTAGGCCCTGGATAGCACAATCCCTTGGCTTCTTATCCCATGTAGTTGGGGGAGACATGGCAGAAGGAAAGTCAGGCATAGCCTCCTCTTGGCCAGATCTTGATGGTTCTTGGAATTAATGTCTCCTTTGTTGTTCTAGCTAATGGGAAATGAACTTCACTTACTGCACACGCTTTATCCATAGCCTCTCAGTAGCAGAGCAAGGTGTCTCAGCAGAAGATTTAGGACTGGATGTTCAAGATCCTTAGTTTCACACGAAGCAAGAAGTCTGTACCTCAATAGCACTGAAGATTATGCAATTTGCTCTTTGAATTGCAAACACAGTCATTTGACTTCCTGCCCCCATTCCCAATGATCTAATGCCAATAAAGAATCAGAAGATATTATATATTCCAAAGGAGACATCACTAACCATGAATTATTATCTGACATGAAAATAACTTTAATTAAGAGGAAGGAGTGCAAGCACATATTTCATTGTCATAAATTTCTTTAGAAGATGAAACAAATAAGAGGCAACAAAATGTACTCTGGGCAATGAGAGGGGTGGATGGGATTAGATTTGTTCCAAGTGAGACAGGCTGTGTGTCTGCTGCCTGTCTAAGATCCTGGATCCAATCCTGCCTCTATCAATAATGATAGCAATAGTTTGAGCAACTAATGCAGACATTATGCTGAGTCTATGCCAAATATTGTTTTGGCAAACATTTACTTATTACTTATTTAATCTACCCAAAAGTCCTATGAGGTAGGTATTCTTATTATTCTAATTTTATAGGAAAATAATGCAAGGCAGAAAAAGATTTTGGAAGAATCAAAACTCTTGCCTAAAATCATACTAGGTACTGAGATTCAGAGCTGGGATTTGAACCCAGGCAGTGTGGTTCTAGGGTCTGTGCACCTAGCAGCATGTTTTCCTGCTTGTTGAGGTGCTCTACCACCCCAAGACTAGCCAGTTAACTGGTTGGTCACTCTCCATTCTTCCCTGCTTTCCCAAGAAACTTTGCATTCAGTTCCGGTTGCTAGAGGTTTGACCTAGAAGAGCTGTCTCCATGACCAGCCTAGAATCTTCCTCTTCTTTGGGACAAGAACAGCTTCTTCCTTCTCAGGCCCACTGGTTGCTCCCTATCAGAGACCAAGGACACCACAGAAGCCCAAAATTCTTTCAGTGCCTAACTGGACTTTGAGAGTAGCTTTGTGCATGAGAGTTTTCTAATTCCCTTGTCTTTTTAAGGTTCACAAAACTTTGGGAATTTTTTTCTTATTTTTCATTTTAAATTCTTAGTAGAGTGCTTTGCAAACAAGAGTAATTCAGATATTTTTAAATAATTGAAGTTCTGCTGTGTTTTTCAATAACTGAGTTTTTTTTAAAAAAGACTTATTTATTTATTTGAAAGGCAGAGTCACAGAGAGGCAGAGGCAGAGGCAGAGAGAGGTCTTCCATCTGCTGGTTTACTCCCCAAATGGCTGCAAAGGCTGGAGCTGCACCCACCCAAAGCCAGGAGCCAGGAAATTCTTCCAGATCTCCCATGCAGGTGCAGGGGCCCAAGCACTTGGCCCATCATCTACTACTTTCCCAGGCGATAGCAGAGAGCTGGATTGGAAGTGGAGCAGCCATATGGGATGCCAGCTTTGCAGGTGGCAGCTTTACCCGCTTTGCCACAGTGCCGGCCCCTCAATAACAGAGTTTTAATCTGGCAGCCCAATGACTATAAATGGAATAACACTTATATAAAAATTCAAAATTTATTTAAGTGGGCATGAATGGGACAAGTATATACACAAAGGTATTTCAAAAGTTAGTAGAAATGGAAATAAAAGAAATTTATTTTAGTGCAAAAAAGATTTTGAAACCTGTGTATGGTTGTTTTAATGATACACATTTTCTGTGACCTTCTTCTTAAAGATTTATTTATTTTTTGAAAGGCAGAGGTACTGGGGTTGGGGGAAGAGACAGAAGGAAAGAGATCTTCCATTTGCTGGTTCACTCCCCAAATGGCCACCAAGAGCCAGGACTGAGCCACACTGAAACCAGTAGCCAGGAACTCCATCCACATCACCCACATGGGTGGCAGGGGTCCAAGCACTTGGGCCATTTTCCACTGCTTTCGTAGGTGCATCAGCAGGGAGCTGGATTGAAAGTGAAGCAGCTGAGACTCAAACTGGCACTCATATGGGATACTAGCATTGCAGGCAGAAGCTTAATTAACTGTGCCACAATGTTGGCCCTTCTGTGAACTTTTTGAAGACCGTTATGCATGGCTTTCAAAAAAAATTGCAACAAAATGAACTTCTTTCAATTCTATTTTCCATAACCATTTTCAAGTACCCTCATAAATGAATGCCATTCAAACAGGTGATACATTGTAGTAGTTAAATGCCTAGAAACTGGAATCAGACTCTGTGTTCAAATTTTGATCCTTTTACTTCCTGGTTGGTGGGAATTCTAGCATGTTGTTTAAACTCTCAGTGCCTCAGTTTACTTACAGATCAGCACAAATATTATGATAATAGCTCCCATCTCAGTGGCTTTTTCTTTTTTTAACTTTTATTTAATGAATATAAATTTCCAAAGTACAGCTTATGGATTACAATGGCTTTTTCAACCCCATAACTTCCCTCCCACCTGCAACCCTCCCCTCTCCCACTCCCTCTCCCCTTCCATTCACATCAAGATTCATTTTCAATTCTCTTTATATACAGAAGATCAGTTTAGCATATATTAAGTAAAGCTTTCAACAGTTTGCACCCACACAGAAACACAAAGTGAAAAATACTGTTTGAGTACTAGGTATAGCATTAAATCACACTGTACAGCACATTAAGGACAGAGATCCTACATGAGGAGTAAGTGCACAGTGACTCCTGTTGTTGACTTAACAAATTGACACTCTTATTTATGGCATCAGTAATCACCTTAGGCTCTTGTCATGAGCTGCCAAGGCTATGGAAGCCTTTTGAGTTCACTGACTCTGATCATATTTAGACAAGGTCGTAGTCAAAGTGGAAGTTCTCTCCTCCCTTCAGAGAAAGGTACCTCCTTCTTTGATGACCTGTTCTTTCCACTGGGATCTCACTCACAGAGATCTTTCATTTAGGTCATTTCTTTTTTTTTTTTTCTCAGTGGCTTTTTCTGAGAATTAAATTTGTCACTCAATAAAGAGTGAAATAATCAATATGAAGTGCTTTACACAGCATCTGGCAACCAGTAAGTCCCCTGGGAATACTAGCTGTCATGCCAAATCATCTCATAAATCAAACATAAATATGGTATCTATCAACACTCACAAAAAGTTGCATTTCTTAAGGAATTAATAATGAAGTTAATTGTATTTTCTCTTTATGTGAAGAGAAAAAAAGGTAACAGGACAGAATCAGGAATAACAATCTAACACACACTGCATTAGACACCAACTGCAGGCAGTGTAACACTCCATCATGAAAATGTGGCTACAGACACATGGCCTTGGCCCTCACAGTATCAGCTGATTCACGTTCCTCTTTTCTCCCCTGAGAGCTTCAGCCTTCTGATAATAACAGAGAACAGACTGATCAATCTTAGCTGCAGTCTTACAATTGCTGGCCCTCACACCAACCAACAGCAAGAGAACAAACTCCAGAATTCCAAGCAGCATCCCATTCCCTCTGCAAAGGGTATCTAGTAGGACAGGTAATTCAGTTAGAAGACACAGCAGGTATTTTTATTTTTTGACAGGCAGAGTTAGATAGCGAGAGAAAGAGAGAGAAAGGTCTTCCTTCTGTTGGTTCACCCTTCAAATGGCCACTACGGCATGCGCACTGCACCATTCCGAAGCCAGGAGCCAGGTGCTTTCTCCTGGCCTCCCATGCGGGTGCAGGGCCCAAGCACTTGGGCCATCCTCCACTGCCTTCCCGGGCCACAGCAGAGAGCTGGACTGGAAGAGGAGCAACTGGGACAGAACCTGGCACCCCAACCGGGACTAGAACCTGGGGTGCCAGCGCCGCAGACAGAGGATTAGACAAGTGGACCGTGGTGCCAGCCACAATAGGTATTTTTTGTCTACACTCTTCACAATAAAGCCAGTGGGAATCGCAGCAGGACTGCAGAATGCAAAGGGTGTCAAGAACATAGATAAGCTTAAATTTTTGGGGGCCCAAATTCCTTCCATAACAATCCTAACCTTTGCTCTATGTGTCCTTTAAGTTCCTTCCCAGGCCATTCTTCAAGAAGTGTAGAGCACTTACTGTACTGTATCTATTGCTGCTGATTTTACAAACCAACTTGTGATATTATTCATTATCAGAAGCATAAAGCAAAGGTACTTGTAGGCAAGGTAACCAGAGTGCTGCTCAGTTGGAAATTCCGTTTAGTCCTATCTAGGTTCTTGGCCTCTAGCCTAACGTTGTCAATAGTTCACTGTTATCTATTTCTACTGTATATTTTCCCATATAGTCTCATTGGTCTGACACAGTGCTTTCCAAATTTATTAGCATTTCATTTTATTTTTATTATATATTTTAATACCTTTCTCTTCTCCAACACAACACATTTCTCTTCTGGTACCTACTCAGAAACATTAAAATTACATTTTTATTTCAAGAGTGTTCTAAACTCTATTCTCTTATGCTATTCACTATTTTATTGCTATATTGGAAATGAAAATAAGCTGTGAGAAGCTGAAAATGCATGCAACTTCCTGAAGGTTATGAAGCATCTGAGGCATACACTGTAGAAGGTTAAAACTGGATTACCTTATAAAGGGTGAAAAGACTACACATACAGAGGTGATTGGTGGTGATATTTTTAACAGCTTGTGTCATCTGGAATTTACGCATCATCAGGAAGTGCAAAAATGAACTTCAGAGGACACTGGCTACCTCTAACTTGTTAGCCAGGAAGAATACGTGAGAAAGCATCGTAAGGTGCCTACAGTCTCTACAAACACATAGGTTAACAAAAAACAGCCCTAAAACCAAGACTCTCCGGCAATGTCAACATTTGCTCTTGAGCGGAGATCCCCATTTTATGATGTTTGAACACTTTCTTCCTCCTGCTAGTTTCCTTTGAGGGAAGAGTATTGTTTTTAAATATTAGTTTTCTTCAATTTTGACTTGTCAAATTTCTGCACATGGTTCTCAGACACTTCAGCACACTTGGGAGGGAAAAGCTGAAACTCAGTTTATCGAAGCCATGCACTGATGGCTGAGAGGCAAATTATCATGACAATTAACTGAGAAAACTAAACTTTTATATTCTGGGTTAATTGTATAATCGTTTAATAATACTTTGTTTCTCTCAGTGCTTTCCCTCAAGAAAAAAAAAATCTATTAAACCTCAAGGAAAAATGCACTAGTCTTAGTATTCATCATCATAATGGGACTTGGTTTTCAGAAGCCAGTGCTACTGAGAGTTAAAAGGGAGGGGATCTCACGTACATTGTGGTATCACACATTTGTGTGAGGCATTAACTCCTCTTGGCTTCTTCAAATATGTTTTCAGTTCTACCTCAACAAGAAAATGTATCGTAATACCTTCAATGACATGGTGCCTCAGCCAAGCCTGAAATATGCCATGGTCCATCTTTTCTCTGTGGGTTTTACCCCATAGCCTAGAAAGTAACTGTTTACAATGCAACCCCACTCCCTTTAGAGATTTCTTCCTCTGATAATTTGGGATCTTACCTGTTTTACCACCATTTATTAGTCCTAGAGTTCCCCAGACACAAGGTTTTCATTTAATATTTAACATTGGCATAGAAACATTTTTATGTTTCTCAAGTCCAAAGCTTGGAACAGAGCTAAGGAAATGTAGCCAGGAGAACTCTACAACAATATTTTTTAAAGCTTCATATGTTCATATTTTTAAAAACATGCATTTATCTTTTCTTCAGGAACAGCAGTAACCCTAATATGACAACATTTTGTTAATGTTTTTAGTAACAGTTGGTGGACCCAACATGTGTGGGGGTGGGAAGAATAAATCTCAGATATGGCCAATTGCCTGTTATGACCTAGCTCAGTCCTGGAGAGGATTTGGAGCATTTATTTCAGAAAGTCACCTTTTATTAGGATGACTCTCTTGCTCAAACCCAAATTTATTGCAGCCCCATCATCACTGTTTCAGTCAATTATCAAAAATGCAGATCAACATATAACGAATACTCCACTGAATCTCTGCACAACATACAGGCACAATATGGAGGCTATGATAGTATAAAAAAAAAAAAAAACAAAGCAGGTGCTCCACAATTCAGCATTGAGAAGTAAAAATAATACAGATGATAATGATGAATCATTTGTCAGAATGAGTTACCATGAGAAACCAATATTGTAAGAATGATTTCTAATTCCTAGACCTGGAGAAGGATGTTATCCCATTCTTTTGATTATGATATAAAGAATATTGTCATAAATTGTAAAATACAATGGAAACTCATCTGTACCTAACTAAATTTGATTGGGAGATAATTCCACTCCAAATTCAAAATAAAACCATAATTGATGACATCAATGTATATTAACAGTAGACATAAGGGCAAAATAAACATTCCTTTTCTCCAAAAACATCCTATAGGATTTCTCATTCTATGGGAGTCCCCTAAACCCAATTCTTGAAAGCTAAGAAGTACCTAAAGATATTCCTTTGTTGTTTTGCACAAATTATTCCCATAATGAAACATTAAACCATGTGTTCTGATCTTACAGATACTAGAATGAGCACGTGAAACTCACAGCTGATAATCGCTGATGACTGAATTAGAGCTTCAGGTGGTATGAGCAATAGTGCACTGAGGGCTAACATTTATGAATCACTAGCTACCAGGTACTGTTCAGAGTACTGCATATGGAAGAATCACATTTACTTTTCACACTTCCCAAGTGCAATATGTATTACTAGCTATTGCCGCTTTATAAGTGAAGAGTGTAAGGTACACAGAAGTAAGTAACTTGCCCAAGATCACACAGATCAAGATGGGCAGAGGCAGCATTTTAAATGCTAAGAGCCAGAGTAGGCATTTGCCTCAATAGTTCAGACATTTATATGCACATCCGAGTACCTGGGTTCAACTTCCAGCTCTGACTCCTGGCTCTAACTTCCCACTAATGCAGATGCTGGAAAACGGCAGGTCATAGCTCAAGTAACTGGGTTCCTACCATCCACTTGGGAGCCATAGATTGCATTCCAGGCTTTGGCCTGGCCCAGCCCCAGACATTGCAGGCATTTGGGAAGTGAACCAGCAAATGGAAGTGCTTGTACACTCTCCTTCTGTCCCTCTCTCATTCTTTCCTCCCCTCCCCTCCCCTTCCTTCTCAAATAAATAAAAATTATAACATAAATAAATAGACATAAGGGTCTGGTTTAGATCCCAAACACACCCTGTTGTGCTGTTTCACACTTATTATCATACTAGTCAATATTCCCAGCCACTGACCTTCTAAGTACCTGATACAAAGTGTTAGTATAGAGCCAGCTAGGTTCATTCAGTCTCTTGCTCTACCCCAAGTCTTCCTCTTTGAGGGGCAACACTCAGAACCTCTCCATCTTCCCAGCCCTTATTCTAATTTGTGACTCATCACTGGGAGAATGATCTTCACTAGAAAGTAAGTAGGAATTAATCTTAGCAAAGACATTAATGTATGTGTCTGGATGATTCAGTAGGATTCATCAATTAGAGAGTGCTTGCATTTCAGAAGAGGGTTTGGTTAATTCAAATGAATCATCTAGGAAAATATTTTGTTGTTATTTGTTATTTGGTTGCTTTTCGGGTACCTTTAGAATACAGAGCACAGAATTTGGAGTCAGAAAGAAGTTGAAACCCCAGCTCTTTGTAAAAGCATGCAAGTAACTCACTATCCTGAAGTCTCCAGCCCCTCATCTGTTTTAAAAAATGTGAGAACTCTTCCCTGGAATATTGTCACAATTGAAGCACATCACATATGTCTAGCACCTTTCATACATCATACCACCTGCTAATGGTGGGAATTCAATAGACATCAGTCACTATCCTGTTTTCCCAGTATTTTCCAGAACACTAGAACCATAGGGCTAATCTCTGACATAGACTGCCATCATTTAACCAAGGAAACTGGGTACACAAGGGTTTTGGTTGTTAATAAGGGCAGACATTCTGCTGTCTGCCTCCTTAGCAGCCTAATGTCTCTTTATGAACTCCTCAGAGAAGGAAAACAAGTGAGCGGAGACACTGAAGACCAGGTAAGGTCAGAGGCAGGCTGTGTAATGTCACCAGGGACCAAGGTTCATGCTGTTGTATTATGCTATGATATATGCCAGGGAAAAGGCCATATTATTATCCTGACTGAGACCCATACAACAAGACAGATTAATAAATGAAAAGCATGCAAATTTATTTAATGAAAATAATATAAGACTTGGTATCCTTCAGAAATGAAGACTCAGGGAACATTGTATTTTTATGGACAATAATACAAAAGAGTGACCAAAATGGTGTGACCTAATGGCAACAGATGGGAGGGAGTGATACATGGCAGGACACCACTGGAATGAGGGTCTTCTAATCCACTCTCAGGAAAGGTAGGCCAGAGAATCCTTGTATGGCCTGCAAGAGGAAGGCAAGAGGAAGTCAGGGAGTGATCTTCCTGCTTCTGAGGTTTCTTCAACTTCCTTCAGTTTCAGTTTCAGTTTCAGTATGACAACGTGTCATATATGGGAGTAGTATGTCCTATATACGCCATCAAAGCCAAAATGGCATAGACTGTTTTTTAACATCAGTTTTGCTTAGCAACTTATCTATCCACTCATCTGTATGTATTCTCCAAGTGCTGTGTGCCAAATATTGTGACATGCCCTGGAGAATTCAGAAATAAGGTTAACCAATGAATTTGTAGTAGAGGCGACAACTAAAAAGAAAGCAGAAAAGAGGTACTTCCCTCACAGGTGCACACACATATACTCACAGGACACCAAATTGTACTCAAGGAGCAATGATCGTCATTCGTGATTGCCATTTATTCAGTTGTTCATGGTACATATTTTTGTTGAGTATTTACTATGTGCCAATCACTGAAGAAATGGCACAGTGAATAAGAGAGGCCAAGTTTCTTCTTTCAGAGTTTACAGATATAGCAGGGAAGACAGAAAATGAGTAAATTAAGTAAGCATGATAATATCTGTTTCTGATATTCTGAGAAATGAAATGAGTGAGGCAATGTAATAGAGAATCACTGGATGTGGGCCCTGCCCTGGCCAGAGCAGTCAGGAAAGTCTTCTCTGAGGGGATAGAATTCAGCTGAGACCTTTATGACGGCCTTTCATGTGCAGCCCTGGGCAAAGACCATTTGGGCATAAAGAACAGCATGCCCAAAGGCCCTGTAAAACCAAATTACAAGTAAATTCAAAGAAAGAGAGAAGGTCAGGGAGGCTGGTGCTCAGTAAGCAGGTAGAATGCAACAAAGGACAGGCAGGACCAGAACAGACAAGGATCTCTAAGCCATGGAATGCAGTTTGGGTATCACTCAAAGAATAGGAAGGCATTGGAGGGCTTCAGTGAAAGAACACTGATTTACATTTTTAAGTGATAAAAAATATTTATGTAATTATACTCCAACAAAGTTAAATGCATCCATGAAGAATAAATTTTTATCACATCCATGAAGAGTAACTATTTTATCATACATTCACTGTTGATTAATTGTCAACTCATTATAAAGTATACTCATAACTAAGTATTGTATTAGCATCACTGGTTAAAAGTAACGACTCAGAAATCATATGGGTATATTTCAGTGACTCAGGTCCCCTAAAGACCATCATTACTCAGGTGAAGCAAAAAAATACCCTCTGGTAAATTCTAATCAAGATCATGCCAAGCAAATCAAGCTCTATTTGAAGATTCTATTTATTTATTTGAGAGATAGAGTTACTGGGGCTGGCGCTGTGGTGCAGCAGGTTAACGTCCTGGCCTGAAGCACCGGCATCCTGTATGGATGGTGATTCAAGTCCCGGCTGCTCCACTTCCAATCCAGCTCTCTGCTATAGCCCGGGAAAGCAATAGAAGATGGCCTAAGTTCTTGGGCCGCTGCACCCGCATGGGAAACCCGAAAGATGCTCCTGGCTCCTGGCTTTGGATCAGCGCAGCTCCAGCCGTTGCAGCCAATTGGGGAGTGAACCAGCGGATGGAAGACCTCTCTCTCTCTCTCTGCCTCTCCTCTCTCTGTGTAACTCTGACTTTCAAATAAATAAATAAAAATCTTAAAGGGAGAGAGAGAGAGAGAGAGAGAGAGTTACAGAGAGTGAGAGGGAGGGATAGAGATAAAGGTCTTCCATCTGCTGCCTCACTCCCCAAATGGCTGCAACAACCGGAGCTGTGCCAATCCGAAGCCAGAAGCCAAGAGCTTATTCTGGGTCTCCCACGCAGGTGCAGGGGCCCAGATGTTTGGCCATCTTCCACTGCTTTCCTAAGCCATAGCAGAGAGCTAGATCAGAAGAGGAGCAGCCGGAACTAGAACTGCTACCCATATGGATGCTGGCACCCTAGGCAGAGGATTAACCTACTGTGCCAAACCACCGGCCCCTCAAGCTCTATTTGAAAATTGAGACTTCTCAAGTCTTACGTGATTTCAACAAAACAGGCATCTGAATGAGAATCTTTCTAGTTCATCAAGATGGGCTTGCTACTTGCATTCATTCTGCATTGCTGAGAATAAGCCAGGGCCTCTTCCTGTGGTTTCCATTTGTGAAAATCCACATGTGAAGACTGTAAAGATGCTAATGGGCCAAAACTGTGATACTAGGCAGATGCTCATGGAATTGTACCTCACCCTCGTCTGTAAGGATACAGGGTCTATATGGTGTGATCTGGGGGCATCAAGTGACTCCTTCTCTCAAAGGTCCTGTGAGTGATCCTCACATGCCCAGTCTTCCCACCACAAAAACAACTTTATTTTTTTTTACATTTTTTTAAACTTTTATTTAATGAATATATTTTCCAAAGTACAGCTTATGGATTACAATGGCTTCCCCCCCATAACGTCCATCCCACCCGCAACCCTCCCCTTTCCCACTCCCTCTCCCCTTCCATTCACATCGAGATTCATTTTCGATTCTCTTTATATACAGAAGATCAGTTTAGCATACATTAAGTAAAGATTTCAACAGTTTGCTCCCACACAGAAACAGAAAGTGAAAAATACTGTTTGAGTACTAGTTATAGCATTAAATCCCAATGTACAGCACACTAAGGACAAAGATCCTACATGAGGAGTAAGTGCACAGTGACTCCTGTTGTTGACTTAACAAATTGACACTCTTGTTTATGGCATCAGTAGTCACCCTAGGCTCTTGTCATGAGCTGCCAAGGCTATGGAAGCCCCCTGATTTCACCGACTCTGGTCATATTTAGACAAGGCCATGGTCAAAGTGGAAGTTCTCTCCTCCCTTCAGAGAAAGGTACCTCCTTCTTTGATGATCCGTTCTTTCCACTGGGATCTCACTCATGGAGATCTTTCATTTAGGGTTTGTTTGTTTTTTTTTTTTTTTTGCCAGAGTGTCTTGCCTTTCCATGCCTGAAATACTCTCATGGGCTTTTCAGCCAGATACACATGCCTTAAGGGCTGATTCTGAGGCCAGAGTGCTGTTTAGGACATCTGCCATTCTATGGGTCTGCTGTGTATCTCACTTCCCATGTTGGATCATTCTCTCCTTTTTTTATTCTATCAGCTAGTATTTGCAGACACTATTCTTGTTTCTGTGATCCCTTTGGTTCTTAGTCCTATCATTATGATCAATTGTGAACAGAAATTGATCACTGGGACTAGTGAGATGGCATTGGTACATGCCACCTTGATGGGATTGAATTGGAATCCCCTGGTATGTTTCTAACTCTACCGTTTGAGGTAAGTCAGCTTGAGCATGTCCCAAATTGTACATCTCCTCCCTCTCTTATTCCCACTCTTATATTTAACAGTGATCACTTTTCAGTTAAGTTTCAGCACTTAAGAAGAATTGTATATTGATTACAGTATTCAACCAAAAGTATTAAGTAGAACAAACAAAAAAATACTAAGAGGGATAATATTTCAAGTTGCTCATCAACAGTCAGGGTGAGGGCTGATCAAGTCACCATTTCTTATAGTGTTCATTTCACTTTAACAGGTTTCCTTTTTGGTGCTCAGTTAGTTTTCACCTATCAAGGAGAACAAGTGGTATTTGTTCCTTTGGGATTGGCTTATTTCACTCAGCAAAATGTTTTCCAAATTCCTAACAGGGATCACTTTTCAGTTAAAATATAAACACCTAAGAATAATTGTGTGTTAATTACAGAGTTCAACCAATGGTGCTAGAACAAAAAAATACTAAAATGGATAAAGTATTACATTGTACATCAACCATCAGGACAAGAGCTGATCAAGTCCCTTTTCTCATAGTGTCCATTTCATTTCAACAAGTTTCCCCTTTGGTGCTCAGTTAGTTGTTGCCGATCAGGGAGAACATATGATATTTGTCCCTTTGGGACTGGCTTAATTCACTCAGCATGATGTTTTCCAAATTCCTCCATCTTGTTGCAAAAACAACTTTATTAAAATGCAATTATGAGCCGGCGCCATGGCTCACTAGGCTAATCCTCCGCTTTGCGGCACCAGCACATCGGATTCTAGTCCCATTCGGGGCGCCGGATTCTGTCCCAGTTGCCCCTCTTCCAGGCCAGCTCTCTGCTGTGGCCAGGGAGTGCAGTGGAGAATGGCCCAAGTACTTGGGCCCTGTACCCCATGGGAGACCAGGAGAAGTACCTGGCTCCTGCCATCGGATCAGCACGCCGGCCGCGGCGGCCATTGGAGGGTGAACCAAGGGCAAAGGAAGACCTTTCTCTCTATCTCTCTCTCTCACTGTCCACTCTGCCTGTCAAAAAAAAAAAAATACAATTATGACTTTAAGGTAGATTATTTGTAACAGAATTTTGTCCCTTTATAAATGCTTTCTTAACAGTTCAAGCTGAGTGCTAAAATGTTCTGTCTATGTAATTTCTTATAGTATGATACATAGTATGAATTTTATGAAATTATGTATAATGATATATTCATTAAAATAATCAGGAGTGGGTATTTGGCTCAGTGGTTAAGATACTGGAGTGCCAGCTTCCCATATCAGAGTGTCTAGATTTGAGTCTTGGCTCCTCTGTCAAATCCAACTTCCTACTAATGCACACCCTGGGAAGCAACAGATGATAACTCAAGCACTTGGGTCCCTGCCAACCACATAGGAAATGCAGGTTGATTTATGTCCCAGTCTTGACTGTTGTGGGCATATGGAGGGGTGAGGGAGGGGACAGGCAGAAACTAGCCATTGGAGGAGGATTCTCTCCCCTCTCTCCTTCCCTTTCAAATAAAAGTAAAATGAACAAAACATTTAAAAATCAAATAATTTTTTAAAAGACAAACATTTTCTTCTGTAGGAATAACCCCATGAAAACATTGTCAGTTATGAATATCTTCCTCTATTGGCTCCATAAACTACCTGGTTACTACCTAGCAGAGCTCATATTCATCCTTCCTGAAGTCAGGGGAGAAGTTTGGCAAGTCTACAATGCAGCTTTAGGAAGACCGTGTCCATAAATAATGTCTAGTACATCCAGACAACAGAATATTATTCAATGGTGAAAGGAAATGAGCCACCAAGCCATGAAAAAATTATGGAGGAAACTTAAATGCATATTACATTGTAAAGACTCTAAGGCTACATACTATATGAATCCAAATACATGACATCCAGGAAAGATAAATATATGGAGACAGTGAAAAGATCAGTGGTTGCCAGGAACTAGGGGCTGGGAGGGATGAACAGGTAGAGCACAAGGATCCTTAGTGCAATGAAGCTACTGTGTATGATCCTGTGGTGGTGGGTTTATGTCTCTATCCATCTGTGTAAGTCCATATAACATACAGCATTGAGAGTAACCCCTAATAGAAACCGTGGACCTTGGGTTATAATGATGTGTCCATGCTGGTTCATCATCTGTAACAAGAGCAACACTCTGGTGCAAGATCTTGGTAATGGGAACAGCTGTGCATGTGCAGGAGTAGGGGAGATATATAGGAACATTCTGGGCTTTCTTCTCAATTTTTCCATAAACCTAAAACTGCTCTGAAAATAAATAATATTTCTAAAAGTTAAATCGCAAGAGGTAGAATAAAATGAAATTAGATCATATGAAAAAGGGACCTATTGATATAGAGGGTCTCACTGAGAAATCCTGGGCCACGTGATGGGGATACCAAGAGGATCTAGAAGGCAGTGGAGAGGAGAAGAGATCACTGGACATGCTTCCTTGACTCCTCCTGGTCAGAGCATTCTGTTGTGGGCAGGGCTTGGGGAGGTAGTGAGAAGCCTTGTCTGCCTCCCCAACAGTATTTGTACTAATGGGAATGAACAAGCCATATTCGAAACTGAATCCTTGAGGCATAGATGCCATGGATTCTTCCAATAGCTTTAATCCTGAGGAGTCCTGGAGAGGGATGAGGCCCCTGGAGATAGCTTGGCAGATTCAGATCCTACCATGCTGCCTCCTTGCTTTGTGATGACTTGGGGTATGTGACATACCCTCTTTGACTCTCATTTCTTTGCCGTATGAATATACTCAGAATAGCAGTACTTGCCTCCCAGGGTTGTTGAGATTATATTAAATGAGGTCATTTGCATAAAGCAATCAGCACAGTGTTTGGTACTTGGGAAATTATGATTCACAGTTTATGACTCTTAAAGTTGTCACTACAACTAGAGTCTAGCAGTGCTTAAAGCATTCTGAGCCCTCATGAACTATGTGTTGGGTGACTTATTAATAAGAGGACTTCAAGTAATCCCTGTAAGTGCCAGTGTTAACGCCTGGCTCCCAAGGCATGGTTGGCAGACTTTTCCAGATGTTTAAAGGTAATGGTAGCTAGAAGTGAGCCAACCTCTCTGTTAACAAGGTATCATGGCACTCTAGTACTGTGTTTCTCCCCTGATTGTTACATATGTTCCATGAATCAGGTAAGACAAAATATAAATTAAAATTCAGGCAGCTATGGTTTCTGTTTACATAAAACCTCTGAGGATTTTTCCTTAAAGAGTAACTTGTAGCAACTTGAGTTTTTTGAAGGAAACACCTCATACAAATTATACACATATAAAATACATTTAATCCTAAAAGATCCTTTCACAAATGCTGGACTATCCATTTCTGTACCCAGTCAGAACTCAGACCAAGAAAATAGCTAAGCTTTGTGTCTTTCTGCCAACAGTTTGTTTCTTTGACAACTACAGGTAGAGGAGGAGAGAAAAGATAAATTGGAAAATGCCTTAGTAAGTAGATGATAGAAAGATATGTACTTTTTAAAAAAATTAACTCTTTTGACAAGTTCTGCTGCCATTTGATTTTGTTAGAAGCTAGGATAAGGATAAATAGAGTTCAACAATAAGAATCTAATATGCATTCTCTTAAAAAAATCTAGACTATCATTATATGCCAAATAATATATAGGCTTATTCATACTTGCCTGCCTCAGAGTTGCTGTGAATAATTCTCTTTTTTCAATATGTTTCTGTATAAGACCAGATACTAAGAGAAATCTCTCCAGAGTTATTTACATTTGCTGTGCAATGTCTTCTGTTTTCATTCTTTGCAAGTCTTGCTCAGACTGATATTAAAATACGTTTGTTTTGTGTGGACACACATCAAGGACCAGAGTGCAGAAGAAGCTGAATCACATGCTGGGACATGGAGGGAAGCCAGTGTGAGATTGTAAAACTGCTGGCAATGACCGTCCAAGGGAGTGGATCTGCCCAGCACACGTGATCATGAGTTGAAGGCCTCCCTATTACTGATTTCACAGAAATGGAAACTGACACAGGGAAGGCATTCCGCTGCTCAGCCAGCTAATCCCTCCATACTGTGAGTCATTCCAGGACAGGGACCTCTTTCTCCACTAGCTATTGTGTTCTCTGCACGTGGCACCTGCTAAGAACTGAATAATATTGAATTAATTAATGGTGATTAATTAATTAATTAATGGGTGAAAGTACTTCTCTGCATTCTTCTTATCTTACAGCCCTGGGGTTGGATCTGGAAGTTATTATGCAAATAAAGGCAAATGGCCAAGCAGTGTTTATTAGAGAAAATTTATAGAAGAGAAGTAGTAGTGGTGCAAGGGTCCCCTGTTATTGTTGGCACATTCTAGGCTGCAGTGTGTGCACAAAGATCCAGCAGCCTTGGGAGTCAGACTCCAGAAGGCCCCTGCCCCTTGGACTGTGAAGCATTTAAACTGTATGATTAGAGAAGCATCAGATCTCCCCCAGGGTGATCAGAGGCAAAGATAAAAATAGCAGTATGACGTGGCAGAACCTTGGCTCCAGACAGCTCCTAGCCACTCATCAGTTGTGACTGAGGGCAAACCAGGTTCTCTCCTGTCTGGGAGATGAGGCCCAGCCTTGTCACTCTGCCTATATAATGCAGTAAGCTGGTAAGAGGATTCACCACATATCTGTGGAAGTTTGAGAAGCAACACCCCTTCTTCTGGCATGAAGTGGGAAGAGAGGTCTGAGGTCCAAGCCTTATAAATGGTGAGGATTGTTTGTCTTCAGGACAAACTTGGGGCTGGGCTGTAATCAGTGACCATGGAGCTTTGTTGGAGGTGTTCCTTTCCTGGGAGGTCAGCCTGCAGGGGATCCCTCTTGAACATGCTAACTCTTGCCTTTAGTGGTGATGCAGTAGACAAATCAATTCTACATCTTGACCAGTTGTTCTCCCCAGGAGTGGCTAAGAGGCTTTGCCACAAGGCTGGATTTCATGCCTCTTCCAATTGCCCTAAAGAACCTATTCCCTTCCACCTCCATGTTACTGTCCACCCATTTCCAGCCAGGGCAACCCAGATGTCCTAGACGGCTCCATGCCCAGTACTCCTAAATGCCCTAAGGTCCAATTTCTTGGAGCCTATTCTCCATTCCAGGTCAACCATCCATCATACAAATCTTTGGAGTCTATTAGCTTTCCAAGATTCTGGAATTTTAACAGAAATTTAAGCACATGGGAGACCTATTGGAGAAGGTATTTTGATTCTAAGTAGTGATGAGTACTTTTTTTTATTTTTTTATATTTATTTATTTATTTATTTTGACAGGCAGAGTGGACAGTGAGAGAGAGAGACAGAGAGAAAGGTCTTCCTTTGCACTTGGTTCACCCTCCAATGGCCGCCGCGGCCGGCGTGCTGCAGCCAGCGCACCGCGCTGATCTGATGGCAGGAGCCAGGTACTTCTCCTGGTCTCCCATGGGGTGCAGGGCCCAAGCACTTGGGCCATCCTCCACTGCACTCCCTGGCCACAGCAGAGAGCTGGCCTGGAAGAGGGGCAACCGGGACAGAATCCGGCACCCCGACCGGGACTAGAACCCGGTGTGCCAGCGCTGCAAGGCGGAGGATTAGCCTAGTGAGCTGCAGTGCCAGCCTGTGATGAGTACTTTTTAATGCCACAGCAACCAAGCCACATTGACATTTCCTCTTGATTTCCAAGAAGTCTGCCCTTGAACCCAGTAGGGAAGGAAGATGATTGTAACTCATGTGTCCCATGGTGCCCTTTGGAGGAGATTAGTCTTTGTTCTGGTTCAGGATCAAAAATGGGCTGATGAAATTTTTAAACATTAGGTAAAAATCAGAAACTTGCGGAAGAGCAATGGAATCGGGGATAGAGATGGGAAGGGACAAGTGGAAGAAGAGAAATTGGGTAGAAGGGAAAAGGGCCAAGGACCAGAAAGGCTAATGAGGAAAGGAGGTAGGACTGGTTTCTCTGTGCTCTTTCCCTGTGTCTGACTTTGCCGCAGGTCACCACTGAGACAGAAGCAACATTGCAGGCATAAATCTTCCATCATCCCTGGTATGGTGCTTCCAAAATATGTTTGTTGATTGTCAATTAAAAATAAAAACATATTCTTCAAAATTTTGTTAAATAGGACAAACAAGAAAACAGAAGTGGTATGTGATAATGAGCTCAGTCGGGTGGGTCCTGGATACACCCCAGTTCTCAGTGAACAGCACCTGGTAGCTTCCGTTGGTAAGGAAACAAAATAATGAATAAATGAAAACAAGTTCATTCTAGTGGCAGTTTCCCTCTCTTACAGCAGAAAAGCCTGAAGCAGTTGATTATAACTTGGTCCTGGCCACAGAGGCCAGTGGCAAGCCTGGGAAGACACTTGTGTTTTCCAACTCTCAGAGTTAGGACTGTGAGAAGAGGAAACTAAATCTCAGACGATGTTCTGTCCAAAGGAGACACAGATTAAATACAAGATCCAGATGAATTAATAAAATATAAGCTATAGGGAAAGTAAAACTAAATCACAGACTATACAAAGTCGAAATGGGATCATGGCAGGAAATCCTTTATCTGTTTGCTATTAGGGTGGAGAACAGAATCAGCTTCTGCTCTTCTGGAATTCAGACACGCTTTCTGGTATTTAAAGGAATACAAGGAAAGCTCACACAGGCTGAACTGGGACTCCTGGTAATGCAAATACCTTTCCAATGGGAAAAATATTACTAAAAGATGGTGAGTTTGTCTTCTGACAATATTTCCCAGACACTTTTTCAATGTTAACAAAGCTCCCTTAGAGTGTAACTAAGTGTTTCTGAAGAGTGGTAACTTTAAAGCAAAGGGAAGGAAAATTTCAATAAGAACCAAGCTGCCCCAACTCTCCCTTTATTTTTAAACAGAACCATCAAAGGGCAGCTAACGGAAATATACTTAAGTGGCATTAATTCATCCCTAAGAGCACTCTCCAAGACTTTTATTGCTACATAAGGGAAAGCCATAAACCAGCAGGAGGAGAAAGCAAAGAAAATAGGTCTGGGGAGTCGTCTTGTATAAGAAAGTGAGCAGGTGGTCAGTAATGTATCCTTGGCTGGTTTCCACAGCAAGGAGACAGAAATCCGTGGCAAAGATGTGGCCCACAAAACAGGCAATCATGGGGAAAAGAATCATGGCACTGTGCAATGTGCTGTGAAAGAATCTGCATGAATATGAAATAATAAAATGCCCGTATCTCCTCCTCCTCCTTAACACCCATTTCCAAGGTACTACTCAACTTCACAACCTATTGTCTGACTCCCCTGGTATGATTTGAACAGAATGAAAAAGACTGGAAGGAGTAAGGCCAAGGACAGTGAGTTTTTTGGCCTGGAAGGAACATTAGGAATCACTGAGTACAATACTCTTAATTTTACAAACAAGGAAATGGCAAATCATGGATTATTTTTATAAGAGGATGGAACTCCAGAGATTGACATCTCAGATCTAAAGCCCTAAATTAGATGTTAGGACTAGACATTTAGAAAAAATGTCTATGTGATCTACTCATGCAACTCCAGCCATGTCTGAGACTTTTATCATAGCTATACAGAGAATCCTTCAAGTATCCTGCAAACGATTGAAAAATGATTACTAATCTCAAGATTATTTTATCATCAGTCAAAATTTCTCTCCTTTACGAAGTTTTTAAAACCAAAAATAGCACTCTTTATTAATTTCTAAGGAAGAATGGCTATTAAATAGGATTTTCCATTCTTGTGAGCTGGCAGCAGACACCAGGATACATAATCAGCAGACAGAATGAAAACAGTAGGCAGATGGAAGAATAACACTGATTCAGTGGCCAGCAGCCACCATGTTCTCCTAGCCGTCACACGATCTGAGATCTTATTTTTAACATTCAGAAAAGACAAAAGGACAGGATGAAAGTGATACTGCCCTCTGTGAGTGAGATCCCAGCGGAAAGTATGGGCCATCAAAGAAGGAGCTAGCTTTCTCTGAAGGGAGAAGAGAACTTCCACTTTGACAATGGCCTTGTCTAAATAAGATCGGAGTTGGTGAAATCCATAGCCTTGGCAGCTCATGACAAGAGCCTCAGGTGATTACTGACATCATAAATAAGAGTGTCAATTGTTAAATCAACAACAGGAGTCACTGTGCAATTATTCACCATGTAGGATCTCTGTTCTTAATGTGTTGTACTAAGTGAATTAATGGTAAAACTACTACTCAAACAGTACTCTATACTTTGTGTGTCCGTGTGGATGCAGTCTGTTGAAATCTTTACTTAGTATATAGTAAGTTGATCTTCTGTATATAAAGATAACTGAAAATGAATCTTGATGAAGAATGGGATGGGAGAGGGAGTGGGAGATGGAATGGTTGCAGGTGGGAGGGAGGTTATGGGGGGGAAAGCTGCTATAATTCAGAAGTTGTACTTTGGAAATTTATATTTATTAAATAAAAGTTGAAAAAAAGAGAGAAAGTGATACTGTCATATACGATGTTGATGACCATTTATCAAACCTACTTTGTGCATATTTCTGAACTAGAGGCAAAGAGAATTCCCAGAGACAAAGGTCTAAACCTACTCTTCCAGACACTTAAGTGTGCTCCTGTATGCAGGGTCCTCTCTCTTTAACCAGCTCCTAAAATTTATGACTAAGAACTCGCTTTTTAAAATAAAATCTGCAAAACATTATATACTTGCTTCAGTTTGGGAGAAATTAAACTTTTGTACTAAAAAACCCACTATTGGTTAGAATATTTTGGGGTTTACTTGGTATTTTAGATTTGATGTTTCTACTTTGCACTACCTACAAAATAAGTATATAATAAATTGATTCTGTGTTTCATCAGACACAAACTCAGTGTAGGTTTGATATATGCAAAGGTTAATGGATGGGGAGAGAATCTTTCAGATTCAACTCCTGAAATATGGTAAACACTAAATAAGTGTTCATTATAGCATTATTATTATTCAAGCCCTCAAAAATATCATGGAAAGATAAAGCTTTCAAAACAAGTGACTGTAAATTGATTACTTTCCTAACCTACTATAGCTATTATTGCTTGTGAATTTTACTTCCTCGAGCAGTAAATTCTACTCTAAATTCTACAGTCACTCCCAAAAGGCCAACACGTTGCTATCCTTGCAGAACTGTCTTCAGCCCTCTAAGTTTCAAAACCAAAACCCTTTGCAGTCAATAAAAAGTCAATATTTGCGGGGGTCTAATTTGCATAGTAAGTCTAGAGCAGAGTAAAAACAAAACTCATTATCTTCCAGTTTCTTTAAAATAAGAATGCAGTAAAGCAAAAGGTCATAGAATGTCTCTCTTTTCTCTTCTTTATCCTCCTCCTTCTTTATAACTACCTCTCATTTGTTCTTCCTTATTCAAATAATAGCAAATATTTCTAGAGTGCTTACTAGACTTCCACACTGATCTAAGCACTTTATGTCCATCAGTTCTCTTAATCTGCTCAACAACCTCATGGGACAGGTACTATTATCATCATCCTCAATTTATCATAAGGAAACTAAGGCACATGTAAGTTCAGTAATTCACCCAAGATCACACAGCCAGTAATTTATGGCATTAGGACTTAATTCAGGAAATTCATCTCAGAGTTGCTGCACTTAACCATTATCCCATATAACTACTCTTACTATTTAAGCTGTTCAATGTCTGCTGTTATGTTTTTTCATGTAAAGCAACAAATACCCTCCTCTTTCCACTGCGGGACAATTCCCAATTACTCTTCATCTCTTAGTTCTGATCTTCTCCCTCAGGGACCTGATATCTGATCTAGTTTGTCTTTATCAAAGCATTTACACTAAATTGAGGTCGCAATTTCCACAGCTGACTGTGAACTTGAGCAGGCCTTTGTTTCACTTTCACTGATTTTGATGTATCCCCAGTCACTCAGAGAGTGGGTAAAAATTCAATGTAAGATTGCTGAATTTAGTAATTAAACTGACTAACAGAGAGTGGAGAGAAACAATGCCAGGAATTAGAAATTTTTAAAAAGATTTATGTATGTATTTTTGTATTTCTATTATTTGAAAGGCAAAATGACAGAGGGAGGGGGGAAGAAAGAAAGATCTTCCATCCACTGGTTCACTTCCCAGAAGTCCACAACTGCCAACCTGGAACTCCAGGCGGGTCTCACCATTGGTTGTCAGGGACCCAAGCACTCATGCCATCTTCCACTGCTTTCTCAGGTGCATTAGCAGGAAGCTGGATTGAAAGCAGAGCAGTCAGAACTCAAGCCAGCATTGCGATGTCAGTGTCCCAAGCAGTGGCTTAACCTGCTGTGTCACAACACCAGCCCCAGGTCTTAGAAATGTAAGCAAATCAAGGCATAGGGAATCCCCAAACAGAATGATAGAATTAGAGATATTAGAAACCTGGCACAGAAGTATCCAGCTAACTAAAGGCTGACTCCTGTCCATAGAGGGTTTTTTTTTTTTTTCTTTTCTGCCAAACAATGTTTTGAGAGAGACAGAGAGGCACCAAACTTTCAACTGAAGAGGTTTCACAGTACATCTTTATTTCTGGATTCTCTTGAAAAATTGGAAGGACTGCCCCAAATTAAGTGCATATCCCCATGACTGGCAGGCAGTGAGTTCTGCAACTGCACTCTCTGGATGGGACAGATGTTCCCCATTCACCACGAACTCTAGCCGTGCTAGCTCTCTCACTCACATACTGCAGTGCTAACTCTTCAACTTGACCTTCCATCCCCCATTGAATTCATTCCCTTCATTTTATAGTTGACTAGAATGAGATCCTGAAAGACCTCATGACAAAAAAGATATATGCCAGCTCTCCTTGCCAAATCAGGGTCCAATTCACAATGCAAGTTCTAAGAAATAACAAACCATATTTATCAATGAAATTCCATATGTTTTTGTGAATTCTTGTGCCTTCTAATGAGTTTTCCTCACAATAAGAAAAGTCCTTTACCCATCCCCAATCCTCTCAACTGATGTGTCCTCAAGACTGGCTTCTGTTACATAATTCTTTGTCTTTTCTTCATTTCCATTTTCTCTGAAAAATATTTCTGGATTAACTGTGAAAACCTTATGATTTTTCCTCCCAGACAGCATATCCATCTCTCTCTCCCTCAAAATAAATTCCATCCCTTAAATAAATGGACCTTCCAATACCAAGATAGCTGTGGTTTGGTTGCACTCTGGGCTTTGCCTGTGTTCAAAGGGCAGGATGTTACCACACAGGCTAATTATCTAGATGGAGCTGTGGTTGAAAAGTGGTAGATTTTAGAGACTGCCCTCTCTGTGGCTGGCAGTTTATCACAATTTGGTGTTTTAGGCTTAGCCCCAGCTTGAGAACTAAAAATTTGTTTTCTTTAAAATCATTGTTGGGAACACTCTTGTGGAATGATTTCTGCTATTCTTGAACCATGCAAGAGAAAGAAAAAGAAAAATGCACATTTTCACTCACCAAGAAACTGTTGAATTTTGACTTCTTTTATAACTCAGAAATTTCCAGGGCTAAATCTTGTAACTTTAGTAGCATTGCTATTATGACAAGAGATTAGCTATGTGGAGGAGGGGAGGGTGAGTCGGGAATAGAGGGAACCAGTTTTAGAAGAAATTAATTCATTATTTTTATTTTCCAAGTGCTGTTGAATTGACTTGATGTTTTGCCCATGCACAATAGAATCTCCAGGGCTTGACATTTAATGTTAAATCATTCAGAGCTTTGATGTCTCAAAACAATCTTGGCTAAATACAATGTCAACAATTGGAACCCCCCAAAAAACCAAGTCAAAAGTAAAAAATGAAAAAACACTTGTGGTCTCCCATTCTTTACATCTGGCTTCTAAACCCACCAAGACACATATGCATCCCTACAACAATTTAATTAATTTATTTTTTCATATTATGAAGAGATGGGTTAGCCTAGGATTTATTCCTTGGTTCAGAGAATTTTGCTTGTTTCACAGTTTCCTATAAAAATAGTGAAATGAACAATATATGGCTATAATAGTCTGCTCATAAAAAGAGAATGTGAGCAATGGCATCTTCTGAATACTGACAGAGTGAATGCAAGATTCCAAACAGAATGGAGCAGAGAAAAGGACTCTCCTGTGCCCTTGAGTCAATGTCCTAAGAAATCACTGGGAGAAACATCTGTGCTGCCAAATGGTTTTCCCTCCTGCTTCCAGAAAGTGCCCTTGCTGCCTGGGAACTGAGGTCACTGTACTTTGTATGCATTTCCACTTTTTTCAAGTTTTTAAAACTCTCACTGAAAGTTCTAAGTTCTAATAATATTTGGAAACACCATTAACGGATTTGAGTTTCAACTGATCCGTCCCCCTACTTGAATGAGGTGCTATACAACAGTGAAACATGCAGAAGGCAACTAGAATTACAGAAAGAGAAAGAAAAGTTGGAGTCTGCAGGTAAACCATCTGCTCCTCCCTGGCCTCCCTCACATACCTCCAGGCTGCCCCGGAACTCAAGCTCCTTCCGGCTCAGGATCCAGATGGAGGTTATTTAGGAAGCAGGTTATCTGCTTTTGTTTTTTTGCCTAATGCAATTAAACTTTCGAGTTTCTATGACCTTAAATACTTTGAACATGAGCCTAATTTTATGATTTTACCATATTCGATTCATCCATGTTATTTAAAAGAAACACTGCAACCACAACCACCAAGTTTAATTATGCACATGACAAGGACACTGTTGAGTTCTGGTTTGTTGAAGTTCATTTGCAATTCATTGGTCTGAAAAAGATTAGGATGAGATAAAGTGCTTGCGGTGAAGAAATGTTCTATGAAATTTTTATTTTACATGACACAATAGAGCTATTCGCTCCAAATAAATATTTTTATAATGTTCAGTTTAATGGATTACCTTAGATGATGTTTGCCCACACATCTCTCCCTTGCAAACTCCTGAAAATAATTTTCTTTTAAACTG
Source organism: Oryctolagus cuniculus (assembly GCF_964237555.1). Taxonomy (NCBI): domain Eukaryota; kingdom Metazoa; phylum Chordata; class Mammalia; order Lagomorpha; family Leporidae; genus Oryctolagus; species Oryctolagus cuniculus. Next base: position 54,247,639 of record NC_091435.1, read on the forward strand.
TGTTACACAAACTATACTAGTGCAGAGAGGAAAGATGCTCATGTTGTCAACAGAGTGCTCGGTTGTCCTCGGGCTACACCAGGGAAGAATTCACCTTACAGTGCATCACGAAGCCCATGTAGTGGTGAGGACCTTATTCTTGGGAAGCTCTCACCATCACCTGTGAGGATAATTCAAAAAATTGATGGAAAAGTAAAATTAAAAGATAAGTTTATTTTGGTGAAAAAAACTGAAATCCGTGCATAATTTTTTGTTTTGTTTTGAAGACTATTCATTTTTGTGAATGGCAGAACAAGGAGACGGGGTGGGGGGGGGGATCCATCTTCCATCCACTGGTTCACTCCCCAAATGGCTGTAACAATCAGGTCTGGACCAGGCCAACCAGGAGTTAGGAACTCCATCCATGCCTCCAACATAGGTAACAGGGGCCCAAATACTTGGGTCATCTTCCAATACCTTACCTGGGCCATGCTGGCCCTGCACAGGTTTTTTTTTTTTTAATGCATATTTTTCATTAACTTTATAAAGACCTATCATATGCATAGATTTCAAAATATTTTTGTACCAAAACAAACTTTTTTTAATTCCACTTTCTACAAATGTTTTGAAGTGCCACCAGAATTTACTGTAGAGTTGTCTCTAGATTGTAGATCTTCAGTTTTTCTCACAAAATCAAAATTGTTATAGTTCCTAACAAATGAGTACATAACACCTCTTCACTACCCACTTCCATTTCCCAAGACACATATGTCACATTCGGCAGTCATTTTTATTACAGAAGGCATTTGTCAACATTTTCCCAATGACTGAGAGCATTTTTGAGTCCATAGATTGTAGAAGGTGTTGATCATTTATAGCCACCTTTTGAAGATGTCTCAGTAAGCTTCACAGTTGTATTCAACAAAATGTACATCACTTAATTTTCTCCCCAAACTTTATTTCTTATTTAGTTTCTTGCTTTGGTTTCTCCTTAGGCACAGCATATTTTACCAAGGAATATTTACAGGAGAAAGAAGAAGGGTATACAAACTTGCTTTGTTTTATCTTCAGTTGTAATAAGGGACAGTGAAATATTGAAAAGTAATGAGACATATGAAATTGAACTAATTTTCTGACATTCAAAGGCTTGAGTATTATAACAGCCTTTTGTTACTACTTAGGAAGGAAGGAGATATATCGTACCTCACTGTCCAAGTGAGTTTTAGAAGTTCACTGGAAGTTTTGGAAGTTTACTGTCCAAGATCAGGCAGGTCTCATTGGTTCAGCCAACCGGGGAGGATAGAGGGTGACAGTGGAAGAGACTGCATGGGAGAATGATCACAAGGTGAGCTAGGATGCAGAGAGACAGTAGCAAGGCCCAGTTCATACTCTTATAACCAATTTTTCTTGGAAGGAAGAACTACCTTCCAAGGGTGTGCCCCCTCAATGACTAGGCCCACCTCCTAGATGCTACGGTTGCATTAAGTTTCCATACTCCCAGTACCACCAACACAAGACTCACAAGACTCTGGGGTTTAAACTTCAAATGAAAGAAATAAAAACAGGGCAAGCATTTGGCTAGTGGGTACATTGTCAGGTGAGATGCCTGCATCCCATATCTGAGTTCCTGGTTCAAGTTCTAGCTCCTCCACTTCTGATCCAGCTTCCTGCTACTGCGTACCCTGGGAGGCAGCATGTGATGGTTCCAGTACTTGCGTCCCTTGCCACCATCAGGGGAGACCTAGATTGATTTCCAGTTCCTGGTTTCAACCTAGCCCAGCCCTGGCTGTTACAGGTTTGGTGACTGAACCAACAAGTGGAAGATCAGTTTTTGTCTCTCTGACTCTCTGCCTTTCAAATAAAATGAAAATAAATTTTAAAAATAATATTAAGCTTTAAACATTTGCATCAGCTCAGGAACTATATCTTACTCAAAAGATAGCAAGCATCTATATTTGTGAAATCATTTATCTATAAAGTATGTATGTGTTCTCATATTCACAGTGATCAGAAAACATTAGAACTTATGAGACCTTAAATGTATGAGACCTTAAATGTCCTAGCCAATGTCCTCATTTTGCAAATGAGAGAACAGTGCACAGTGAGAATGGGTGACTAACTCAGATCAGAACAAGAACTTAGGTACTCTATATTCACAGAACAATAATGCTTTCACATTACGGGAAGAAAAAAAAGTCCCACTTTACAAATTTCTCTTTTAGAGGTTCTCTTAAGTATTGTATAAACTATTTAGCAACTGACACTATTCCAGCTAGAGAAACAAAGGGAGTTAATTACATACTTCAAATATGTGAGCTATTATTTTAAGAAAAATATTCTCCAGATGTTTCCCACCTCATCTGAGAATGGAAAAAAGAGGAAATGAGCTTAAAGTTCAGCAGAAAAGATCCAGATTAGATATTAGGAAATTCAATGTGAAATCCCACAGTTGGTTTGTGGGGAATGTTGTGAAATCTCTTCCTCTGGAGAACTCTTGGAATGTGGTGGTTGGCCATTCATTTCAGGGGGGTTATGTGTGTGGCCCATTTCTAGAGCTGGGGCTGCAACCTAATTGACTTCTCAGGTTCTGAAAGTCCCATGAAGTCATGTTCTGCCTATAGCTCCGAGGTCCAGAGGCTGATTGCTCTTAATTACACCAAAATTCAGAGTTCATCAGTGATGCATATAATTCAGGTTTGGTTTTATATGTGTAGAAGTTATTTTTTTAAAGAGTTATTGACTGATTGATTTAAAAGTCAAAGCAATACAGACCAGGGCCGGGGAGGGGGAAGAGACAAGACAGATTTTCCATCCACTTGGCTCTTTCCCCAAATGCCCACAAGTGGGTCAGGCCAAAGCCAGAAAGTAGCCAGAACTCCATCTGGGTCTTTTAAGTGAGTGGCAGGAACCCAGGTACATGGGTCAACATCTGGTGCTTTTAGGAAGCTGGATCAGAAACACAGGAGCCAGGACTTGAACCAGCATTCCAATATGGGGTACAAGCATCCCAAGCGGTGATTTAACCCACTGTGCCTCAGCCCTGTATCAGTTCTGATTTGTGTAAATGGGGAGATTAACCAAAACCAGGGAATGTTTTTTGGATGATCTTGACCACTGTCTCCATTAGATTGATCATCATTTGATTATCAGCTTATTGATTTGGCCTCCATCTCAGGATATTCACCTTGTTGGAGGTTTTTTGACTTCATGAATACATTCTTTGTATCTCTAGCCTAAAAAAAAGGTTAAAGCAGTATTGTATAATACACAAATTTTTTATTTCAACCAACAAAAAGACCTTGATATTTGGAGAATGAGATGGCTAAAAGTCAAAGTTCAGCTGGATCTGTACTTAATAGGAAACTTGTTAGCTCATATATTGGATAGTGGCTCCCAAAAGCAATAAAATAAATTTTAAATTTCTAAGTTGAATATAATGGACATAAGCATGCAGTCTTGAATTTCAGTAAAATACCAATAATATAAATACAAGATGAGTAGATAGCAATTAAAATAATTTAATGTCAAGTGAAAAGACCCAGCAAATGGATGTGTGGTCAATGATATCACTATTTAAAGTATATTCATGGTACTGGCACAGAAAGGTAAAGCTATTTGTAACTGAGATGTTCACAGTGTCTTCTCCGCCCAGTCAGCCATCCTCTGGTTCCAGTGTTCTCATATATAGTCACTGATCTGTCAGAGCATTGAACAATTCTTCTGGCTATCCAGAAACAATCCATCCCCACAGAGGATTAGATTTTCTGAAGATTTCAATTTAGAGAGAAAGGAGGGAATTGGTGACGCATTTCCTAGGGTAAACGAGCTTCCTGTCCTCATTGCCCCTTCCCTGGGAATCTCCTCTCCCCTGAGTCTCCTCATGCAGCAATCAATGCTGCCCACACTCAACCTCCTCCAGATTCCACTAGAAGACTGCAACTCCTCTACTCTGTCACTTACAGTAGTTTAAAACCACCTAGGCTTTAAAGGGCACAGGAGGCTGGGTTTCTATGATAAAATGGGTTTCAAAAAACATCATTTCGATGAATGATAAACACCAACCCCACACATCTCACTTTTTTTCTCCACATCACCCAACATACAACATATTTGTTTTTATTTTCTGTGCCCCATCAAAGCAAACTCCTCAAAAAAACCCACAACTTTCATATATAAGTGAATATGGGACAGAGTTTTATTTAACACAATGATAAAATTGATTCAAAATAAAATATTCAAAAAACATTTTTTTGGTAACCAGCCATTGAAAAGAATGCTAAGATCATGCAAAGTTAGATACTACACTGGCTAATATCCTAAAGAGCAATTAAACTATAATCTGAGAGTAGTTAATCAACATAGTTTACAGTTATTAATACTAATCAATTATGCAAGAAAGTTACATATTTCTTTTTAGTTTACCCTAAGGTGAGTTTATCTGAAAATGCTCTTAGGGGCCAGCACTGTGGTGCAGCAGGTTAAGTCCCTGCCTGCAGTACCACTATTGTGTAGGGGAGCCTTTTGAGTCCCAGCTGTTTCACTTCCAATCCAGCTACTTGCTAATGAGCCTTGGAAAGCAGTGGAAGATAGCTCAAATGCTTGGGCCCCTGAACCCATGTTAAAGACACAGACTAAGCTCCTGACTTCAATCTGGCCCATCCCTGGCCATTGTGGCCATTTAGGGAGTGAACCAGCAGATGGAAGATTTCTCTGTTTCTCCGTCTCTCTCTGTAACTCTGCCTATGGATGGATGGAAGGAAGGAAGGAGGGAAGGAAGGAAGGAAGGGAGGGAGGGAGGGAGGGAGGGAGGGAGGGAGAGAGGAAGGAAGGAAATGGCTCTTAACATCTTCAGAAGCAGCAGGTGATAGCTCAAATGGTTTGATCCCTGCTACTCACTTCAGAGACCTGGATGGAGTTTCTGGCTCCCAAATTCAGCTTGACCTAGCCCTGGCTGTTTCAGGCACTTATGGAGTGCACCAGTGGATGGGAACTCTTTCTGTGTGTGCCTTTCTCTTTCTCTCTCAAATAAATTTAAAAATTAATTTCTTAAAAAAAGTAAAAAATGCTCTTACCATGACAGTAAGAGGTGGGGTGACCATCTTTTATCTTAGAGCCAATTGTGGGACACATTAACACTAGCTTCCCCTCCAACAATCTACATGTGCTCCCCCTAGAATAGTTTCCCCCTAGAATAGTCTTAGGATAATAAAAAGAACAAAAAATTTAGAAATTCACAAATGCTCAAAATATGTCTCCAATTTGAAGTGGGTTTATATCCTGGGTCTCCTAATTTCTCTGGTTGACTCAGCACAGTAGTCAGTAATAGTGCCCTTTTACTCTCTAAGTGCTAGATTCTACAATCATTGATAACAAGATTCTATTGTATTACTGAATTTTCATTACTAAATTTTATCAAAACTGCCACAGGCTTTATTGGCAAAAATAATTATTAAGAGTCCACTGTTTTATAAAAGCAACAAAGTTGTATGAAAAGATAATGGCTTGCTTTGTAAATACTTCCATCTTTAATGATATCCGTGCAGAAAATATGTGGACTTTCTGTTAACAATTATTGTTGGCAAGATCCTAAATGGGGGGGGGTGGGGTGTGAAGCTTAATTAAGCATTTTCAAAAGCCCTGATCAACACTAAATGTTTTTTGATTATGAAGATCTGTCGATAATACTGAGAAAGTCAAAATAATATCATGCATGCTGACAATCATGTTGTGCCTGGTGGCGAAAAAAAAAAAGGAAGAAATGTAAGCTTGGTTACAACTACATTCAACTTCGTGTTAAACTTTGACTATGACCAGGAGAATAATGATTCAGAAGATGCCAGTCTTGGCCGGCGCTGCGGCTCACTAGGCTAATCCTCCGCCTTGCGGCGCCGGCACACCGGGTTCTAGTCCCGGTCGGGGCACCGGGTTCTGTCCCGGTTGCCCCTCTTCCAGGCCAGCTCTCTGCTGTGGCCAGGGAGTGCAGTGGAGGATGGCCCAAGTGCTTGGGTCCTGCACCCCATGGGAGACCAGGATAAGTACCTGGCTCCTGCCATCAGATCAGCGCGGTGCGCCAGCAGCAGCGTGCTGGCCGTGGCAGCCATTGGAGGGTGAACCAACGGCAAAAGGAAGACCTTTCTCTCTCTGTCTCTCTCACTGTCCACTCTGCCTGTCAAAAAAAAAAAAAAAAAAAAAAAGATGGCAGTCTTCCCAGAAGAGCTAGGAACCGAGTTGATCTAGAGGAAGGTAGGTGTTATGGGCTGAACTGTGCTGCTCTCCCTCCCAAATTCATATTTTGAAGTCCTAATTCCCAGTTACCTTAGAATGTTACTGTATTTGGAGACAGGGTCTTTAAAGAGGAAATTAAATTAAAATGAGGTCACTAGGGCAACCCATGTGCCTGTATTTCAGAAGAGGAGACACAAAGAGGAAAGAGCATCTGAAGACACAGACAGCAGGCAGCCATCTCCAAGACAAGGGGGGAGGCCTCAGAAGAATCCAGTGCTGCCAACACCTTGATTTGTTCCAGCCACCAGAATAGTGATAAATAGATTTCTGTTTTTTAAATGACTAAGTCGTAAGTACTTCATAATGGCAGCTCTGGCAAACTCACACAATGAGATTGACATCTGAAAAGGGATAAAAATTAATAATCACCCAGTAAAAGGATACAGCAAATAAAGAGGGCAAAATGAAGAGGAAAGACATAGATGGGGAAGGGACTTTTGAAATTGGGATTGGTATTAAAGAAATATCTATTATTTCTTTTTCCATACGATGTCTCGAGAGATGAAATGGACCTATTAACTTTCACATCTGTATCCCAAAGTTACTTCCTCACAGATGGTCTTCCCCAACATCCTTAGGAAAACAAGATTATCCAAGTCATTATGAGGCCATTTTTTAAAAATTTACTTATTTATTTGAAAGGCACAGTTAGAGAGAAGGAGAGAAGGAGAGAGAGAAAGAGAGAGAAACTTCCACCTGCTGGTTCACTCCCCAAATGGCTGCAAAGAGCAAAGCTGTGCCAATCCAAAGCCAGGAGCCAGGAGCTTCTTCTGGGTCTCCCATGTAGGTGCAGGGGCCCAAGCACATGGGCCATCTTATGAAGCCCTTTAGCCAGCTGTTAGACACTGACTGTTTATGTCCCCAACAATTCATATGTTGAAATCCTAACTCCCAGTGGGATGTTATTAAGAGGTGAAGGCCTATCGGAGATGAGGTTAGAGCCCTCCAGGCTGGGATTACTGCATTTTTAAAAAATATCTTTTTTATTTATTTTTGTATTTTATTTGAAAGACACAGAGAGAGAGCGCATGCACGCTTCCATCTGCTGGTTCAGTCCCCAAATGGCTGCAATGATCAGGGCTGGGACAGATTGAAGCCAGGAGCCAGAAGCTTCTTTCCAGTCTCCCACATGAGTGCAGGGGCCAAACACTTGGGCCATCTTTTGATGCTTTCCCAGGCCATTAGCAGGGAGCTGGATTGAACTGCAGCAACTGAGATGTGAAACAGCACCCGTAGGGGATGGCTTAATCTGCAACACCACAGAGCCAGCCCTGGGATTAATGCATTCTTTTTTTTTTAAGATTTATTTATTTATTTGAAAGGCAGAGTTACAGAGAGAGAGAGAGAGAGAGAGGTCTTATATCCGCCAGTTCACTCCCCAGATGGCTGCAGTGGCTGGAACTGCCTCAATCCAAAACCAGGAGCTTCTCCCAGGTCTCCCACATGGGTGCAGGGGCCCATGGACCTGGTCCATTTTCTACCACCTTCCCAGGCCATAACAGAGAGCTAGATGGGAAGAGGAGCAGCTGGGACCCAAACCGATGCCCATATGGTATGCCAGCTGACACTGCAGGCAGCAGCTTTGTCGACTACTCCACAGTGCTGGCACCAGATTAGCGCATATCTAAAACAGCTTTTAGAGAACTCCCTTGACCCTTTTCCTCCATCTGAGAACACAATGAGAAGAGAGCCTTCTATGAACTAGAAAGTGTCCCTCATCAGACACCCAATCTGTTGGCATCTTGACCTTGGACCTCCCAGCCTGCAGAACTATGAGAAGTAATTTTCTCCTGTTTAGCCACCCAGAGCTACTTTGTTATGGCCGCCCTAGCAACTAATGTCCAGTCTGTGCTGTTTCCTATAGAAGACTTGAAGGACTAAGAAATCTGCCTTGTTTCTTCACATCATTCTGGGTCTGAAATTATTAAATTTCTTTTTAACTTATCACCCATCCCCTCATTTTAGAATGTGAGCCCAAGACCCATTTCTTTAATTCACTATGATATCTCTGGTACTTAGAACAGTTCCTAACGATTTCCAGGTGTTCAATAATTATCTACCTCTAATTAATGAACTGCTGTAAGAAATGCAAAGCATGGGAGAACCATGAAGGTAATTCTGGAGATCATTGGAGGAGGAGCTGCCTGACTTTCCTTTGCTCTGGGGGTGGTAAATCTGAGACTCTTGAGAAACTGCAAACCTGGGCACGGAACAGGTAGCAGGCACACAGGATAAGACCAGTAGCAAAGGAAAGAGGCCTGGCCATACAACACAACACAGACACTCATGCACCGATATGCATAAACAGAGGCATGCAAAAGAGAAAGCTTGATTTAGGGATGGACTGAGGCTTAAATATTTAAACATTCTTTTTGGAAAGCAGGCAAACATCTCATGAGGATAATCATATAAACAGAATGCTGAGGAGCATCTGTAATAATATATATCCTATTATTCTGTTGTATACATTACAGATCACATGAGGGAACTGAAACTCTCTGCAGCCTGCCTGAGTATAGGGGACCCTTGGGGCTGTTCAAAACGATCTGACACCAGACTGAATGACTGCCTTGATTCAACTGTTCCTTTTTTGCCCTTTTTAACAAGTACATTTTAATGACCAGTATTGTTTTATTCGTGGTAGGTTGATCATTATTGCAGTTAACCTCACATTTACTTTGGCTAGTATTCTTCTTTGAAAGTCTTTGACATTTCAGTTGGTTTTGATTTGTCTCTTTGGTCATACTCCATTAATAATAACTTAAATTGAAATGGTACTTTTCAACTTACAAAGAATGCCTGTTATCATTGCACCTTGAAACAGCTCCAAGGGATAGGCACAGATTACGATTTCTGTTTTATAAGTGTAGAAACTGAGGCTTAGTGGACACAAGGGACTTACACAAGGGACCTTCAGTTTTAGCTCTGGGGAATGGCAGAGCTGAAAACTCAAATACAGGTCTTTGACTTCTTCTACAGTGCTCTTCCTATATGACATGCCAGCCATCATTAAGCCAACTTAGCTAAAAAAGATCCATTGAACACACGCAATAGATATGCTCACGTTTATGCACACACACACACACACACACATACACAGAGAGTTATCAAACAAAAATAAATAAAAGAAAACATCAAGTAGAACTTGCAGTATCATTGTGTTCTGCATCCTCAGGAAAAAAAGGGGTAAGGAAACCTACTACACCACTTCTTCCCAGCAGGAATTCCAAGGCTTCTTCCTCCCTGCTGGTGTGTCTCATGTTACACAAATCTGATGTCCTTTTGAGTAATTTAGGAGAACCACCACACTGCTTTGACCACCAGAAATACCCCTCAGGTACAGGAGGGAAATTAGTAGGGATAAGTCAAGTGGTAAATTCTAATTGGGTGCCCCTACATAAATATTCAAGTTGAAACGGAATAGTGTGTTTAAATAAAAAGCCAGAGGAATGGCAGATGGCAGACCTAAAGAGATGGTTTTGGGGAGAGAAAGGCCAAGGCTAGGAGAGGAAATAATGGCAGTAAGGCAAGGCTCCCACTGAGTCTGTGGCATTTCACCTGCTCTTCTTCCAGCAGGCTTTCACCTCCTTCCAGCTTTCCAGCATTTCAGTAGACTGTCCCAGTGAAAGATTATTAACTATTGGCCAGTGCCACGGCTCAATAGGCTAATCCTCCACCTAGCGGCGCAGGCACACTGGGTTCTAGTCCCGGTCGGGGCGCCAGATTCTGTCCCAGTTGCCCCTCTTCCAGGCCAGCTCTCTGCTGTGGCCCGGGAGTGCAGTGGAGGATGGCCCAAGTGCTTGGGCCCTGCACCCCATGGGAGACCAGGATAAGCACCTGGCTCCTGCCTTCGGATCAGCGCGGTGCGCCGGTCGCAGCGCGCCAGCCGTGGCGGCCATTGGAGGGTGAACCAACGGCAAAGGAAGACCTTTCTCTCTGTCTCTCTCTCTCACTACCCACTCTGCCTGTCCAAAAAAAAAAAAAAAAAAAAGATTATTAACTATCATCCAGCACATCCACTGGACTGATGTAAGTGTGGCAGGCCAAGCATGCTAGCTTCTTATTGAAGACATTACCACAACTTTATGGTTCATAATTATATCCATCCATCCATCCCCAAAGGTAGAATTAAATCTTGGTTTATTCATTACCAGGTATTTCCACATATTTCCAACGTGGACTAATACTTTCAGCTCTCCAGTACTACCTTAGAGGCATTGAACGTTACAACTAGACAGAAATAAAGAGAACTAAATCTTATTTTTAACAAATAGGAACTTGAAGGGATTTGTTTGGCTATACAAAACTAGATAAGAAATAAGGTCATGAAGTACTGATCTTTGAGTGAACAACAAAAAACAAGAAACAAAGTGTGCAGTGTTCTAATTCACATTATAGAGGGGTGTGTATTACCTTGCAATTCATAGACTACCTCTTAAAAAATGAGAAAAATATGTTGCTTCAAAGAGAAAGGATTTTATTATAGAATAGAAATAGAGGGAAACTTATTTTTTCTGAATACCCTTTTTTACCACAGATGTTCTCTTTCTACCTAAAATAAAACTGGCTTTTTTCTTAAAGATTGATTTATTTACTTGAAAATCTGAGTTACACACACACACACACACACACACACACAGGAAAGAGAGAGAGAGAAAGAGAAAGAGAGAAAGGGGAGGGGGTTTTCCATCCACTGGTTCACTCCCCAGATGGCCAACAGTCAGAGCTGGGCCTTTCCAAAGCCAGGAGCCAGGAATTTCTTCCAGGTCTCCCTGGGGGTACAGATGCCCAAGGACTTGGGCCATCTTCCATTGCTTACCCAAGCCCTAGCAGAGAGCTGGATCTGAAGCAGAGCAGCTGGGACTTGAACCGGCACCTATATGGGATGCCGGCACTGCAGGCAACAGCTTTACCTGCTATGCCACAGGGCCAGCCTCAAAATTGACTATTAATAGGTATAAATCAATATTAATTTTGTGGTAGAAAATGACAGCTTCTTATCTTCAGACGAATATTAAGAGTACCCTTGAAACACTTTCTTGAGACTATTCTGATTTATGAAATGGAGAAAATGTTAGAATTTTGCTAACAAATGTTCCTTCATGTTTTTCTCCAAATAAGGAAAATGATTAGTTAGTATATTTGAAAAATTGTAAAGCAGTGACTTTTGTGGTAGGGATTCATATTAAATATTTTCTTAGGTGCTTTTTATTAACCAACCCTTCTGTAGCCTGTTCACACTGTTGGCATTGCCCTTGAATAGGATGTTGCAAAGTCAATGCACATTTGCTAAGAAATGGAAAACTAAAAATCCAGAAATAAGCAGGAGCAAAAAAAAAAAAATAAACTTCCATGAAAATGGAAGTTATTTATAGACAGAACTTTTTTCAAAGTTTTCCTGAAGACTCTTGCACTAAAGATTATTAGAAAGTTACCATTCCTCTCTTTTTCTCTCCCTCCCTGCCCTTGCTTCTCTCTCTACTCTATGATGGCACTCCTCTTGAGAGTCTAATTTTCATAGAATCAACGAAGTGTGATAGTGTAGTCAATACTTGCCCCTGAAGGTTCCACAGAGGTGGGAGGCCGGGATGAGGGACTGGAGCATACTTCTGTGTGTACCACACTGCCCTCTAGTGTGCATTTATCTCTGCACATGGCTTTTTCAGCCTAAATTGTTGGCAGAGATCTTCTCAAGGGGGGTTTTACAAATAGATAAATCCCATTCATATTTATTCTGTTAACTGTTCATTTGTGGAGAGTGCTATTAAAAGGGCTTAGAAAGTTTATTCTTATGAATAATGAAACATCTCCATCTTATTTATAAAGCTAATTTGCTTTGTAAATTCCTTTCTTTCATAAAAGTATCAAGATAAACTCAAATGGATTCCAAGTCCAATTAGACAAGTTCTAAACTATTGGCTTCATGGCATTTAAATTTAAGAAGTTAATGTGCATAAATACGACAGTGATTTTTAAAATTACATCTTGGGACTATCATGTGAGACATCATCTCTCCAATTCAGAATTTTTTGCATTGTTTGCCTTTTTCATTCATTTTACACTTACATTTATTTGTGACTACATAATAGCACCTAAGAGGTATCCAAAAGACAAAAAAATTTCTGCCTGTGGCATAGATCCTCTAAATTATTAACTATCTCCATGTAGAACACTAGGAAACTTCAAAAAGTTGTGGAAAGTGCACATTATCTTTTTCTTTCTTCTCTTTTTTCTTTCCCTGAGACAGAGATAGAGAGATGTCTCTCCCACGTGCTGATTTACCCCCCCCCAAATGCCTGCAACAGTCAGGGGACAGAAGGCAGGAGCTGGGAAGTCAATTCAGGTCTCCCATGTCGGGGGCAGGAACCCAAACACTTGAGTCATCACTGTTGCCACCCAGGGTCCATGCCACCAGGAAGCTGGAGTCAGGAGCTAGAACTGGGAGTTGAACCAGGCACTCTGTGGTGTGACACTGTTATCCTCACCCACATCTTAAATATTAGGCCATTATTTTTTTTTTATATTTTTATTTTTGACAGGCAGAGTGGATAGTGAGAGAGAGAGACAGAGAGAAAGGTCTTCCTTTTGCCATTCTATTTTTCCATGAACTTTTTGAGCCCCCTCATAGAATTTTGGCATTTATTAACAAAGCCTTCCTTGCTACCAGGTTTGCCTCCTTTTTTGCAAAATTTATTCTATCTATTAGGATTAGTTTTTGGCAAATGTGGGATGCCCAAAAGAAAAGTGGCATAAAGATAAAACTTTATTTTTCTCTTGAGTGTACAAATTCTAAATGTAAGGATTGGTATGGTGCCTCCATGTTCAAATAGGATTGAGGTTTCCTCTAGCCTGATCCGCTACCATGTTCAATGTACAGTTTTCACCTCATGATCCAAGGAGCCTGGTCCACCCAGCTAACATATCAGCATTCCACCCAGAAGAAAACAGGACAAGGAAGAGCATACCCACTCCTTGCCAGGACTCTTCCTGGAAGTTGTACCCATTACAATGACATCAAATTAGCCTTCATTGTCTGGCCACACCTCACTGAAATATCTTGATTAGGGGCTATTCTATTCCCTGCTGAAAAGCAGGAATCTAATACTGTAGAAAATGGGCATAACTGATATTTGGGGACAACTAGTCATAGACTAGACTGTATTTCCATCAACTGCAATCCTACCCTTCTGAATTTTGCCTGTGTGATTTTTGTTTTTATTTCTTTTAAAAGATAATGCCTCCTCATTCATTTGCCTCCCACCCATGAAGTCCTAATGAGAAAGACTATGCTTCCATTTTTTATTTTTTTTCTTTCTGTCTCAAACACCATTCACTGGTCTCCAAGTTCTCACTACACTATGCATTCTTTCCTTCCACAGGTGATGGCCGTGCCACCTGGCCCTCCGCAGCTGCTGCAAGTGCTGCTCACCATTTCTCTGGGCTCCATCAGGCTCATTCAGGCTGGCGCCTACTATGGGATCAAGCCACTGCCACCTCAGATTCCTCCTCAGATGCCCCCACAAATTCCACAATACCAGCCCCTGGGTCAGCAAGTACCTCACATGCCTTTGGCCAAAGATGGCCTCACCATGGGCAAGGAGATGCCCCATGCACAGTATGGCAAAGAGTACCCACACCTCCCTCAGTACATGAAGGAAGTTCAACCGGTGCCAAGAATGGGCAAGGAAGCAGTCCCCAAGAAAGGCAAAGGTACACCATCCTCCTATGCTCTCATAAATCAGCAGCTTTCTCAACTCCTAAATTACAGGGTTAGGGGGAAAAGCCACATTTAAAACCTTTTAATTCCATAATTCATTATGTACCTTTATTAAATGCTAAGTGGCTCTGTGCCCTATTCTTGAAAAGCTCAATTCCGTATCAGTCCATCTTCTTTTACTTTATTGAAATACCTGAAATTCAGTGCTTTATAAAGAAAAGAGGTTGATTTAACTCACGGTTCTGCAGGCTGAAAGTCCAAGATAGGGTGGTTCCATTGATTCTGCCTCAGGTGATAGCTCCTGTGGCTGTGTTCCAAGGTAGAAGGTGTCACGGCAAGAGTGCGTGCAAGAGGGAAAGATTACAGGGTGAGACAGGAAGCCAGAGATGGACGAGCAGCCAGGCTTGTTCTTTTATATCAACCTTTGAGAAGTACGAACTGAACTCAGAGCCCCATGAGAACTTCCTTAATCCCATCTGAGGGTGTGCCCCCAGTGACCTTAATTGGGCCCCTCCTCTTCAAGATCCATCTCTCACATCACCACTCTGGGCACTAAGCTTCTACAACAGGAAACTTGGGGATGGGGGAAAACCACATCCAAACTATAGCAAAATCTAAAAGAAAGATACAGATAGTGGTACTATTTTATGTTTTGCTTTATTGCTTTAATTAGCATCTTATGAAACAAAACGTATTTAATCACAAATAGTCTATCCTTTATCATTGAGTTATTCACACTTTCAAACATTCAGCAGCCATCTAGTGAGCACTTACCTGTGTCAGGCTTTGGGCCAGATGTTGGGGGAATAAAGCAGTAAAAGAAAGGCAGCAAGTTAGTCTTCTGAACTAGAACGAAGCTGTAAGGACTTGCTGGATTTAAAAAAAAAAAAAAAAAAAAGGATGTGAAAGCATTTTACAAGCCAGGCCTGGGATCACTGTCTTTACTATTACTCTAATTAAGCTACGCATGTCAATCAATAAATAGAAGGACACTAGGGATTACTGTCTGCATCTGGAAATGATATCTAAATTTCTTACCCATCCCTTTCCAGTCATATGTATTAGCTATTCAATACCTACAGAATATCTGTCACTGAGACACTTTATTATAAATTCAGTAGGTTCACCTGGAGTCCTCAGAAACCTAGAATTTGTAGGAAAAAACACTGCCTCAAAGGGGTGGTTACTTTTGGAGCATCCTGACCAGTCCCCAGTGTGGCAAGAAGCTCTTCCTCTGGAGAACTACTGGACTTGGCGATAAGAGACCTAGACGCCTGGATACCAGAAATGAGGGATACCCTAGTCATCTGGTCTCTCTCAGACTATTTTTCTCCATCTGTAAAATAAAATCGTTGAGAGAATCAGATACATGTGATAAATGTCAAGGAAATGCTGAAGTTTGAGTTGCTACACCTGATCATTCAACAGATTCCCAACAAGAACTGAGTGTGTCCTGGGCACTGAGCTGCATACCAGGGATTCAAAACATGTAACCCTTCCCCAGACACTCCCTTGATACAGCAACTGCCTAGAAACAGGATGTCTTAATGGCACTATCATAATACAAGGACTATTTCCAATTTTCTGCTCTTCAGGAAGTAGTTTGCCACTTAGAAGGCTATCTCAGACCATTGTCTTCTCTCCTTCCTTGAATGGCCTGCCTGGCTTTTGGTATTCCCTGTACTTATTCCTATCTGAAAAGAGGTTCTGTTTTCCTCCAACTGCAGCTCAGTGAAAAACACAATGGCCAGTATTAAGATGTTACTATCGGTTAGACTAAGATGCAGACATCATATATTTTATTTCTTCATGCTATCCATTATTTCTAGTAGTACAGGATACCCACAGCTGTGTTTATGTGAAAGATACAGCAAAATCATTATAGCAAAATGTACTTTGTAGTTCAACAGCAATTCAAGAAAGCATTACACTTTTCATATCTATCCTCTAATCTTATAGTGTGGCTACATTATTTTTATTGCTCAGAGAGGCAAGCAGAGATTCTGATGGCTAAAGTGACCCAGTCAAGATCTCATGCCAAAGCCAGAGGATAAGCTGAACTTCCTGCTCCTAAACCACCTCTCCTGTGGAAAAGCCAGATTTGTGAATGAGAAATAATCAGAAATCCTACTGCACATTAAAGAAATTAAGCAAACCTATTGGCTCCAAGGAACATAGATGAAAAGATGTTATTGAGCCAATAAAATGCCTTAATTCTTACCTGAATCCACATGATAATGCTTTCATCATAAATATCAGACTATATTTCAGATATGAGGGAATATTATGTAGCCTTAAATTACTAAATAAAAAAATCAACTAGGCACAGAAAGACAACTGCATGTTCTCACTTATACAAGGGAACTTCAAAGAGTTAATGGGAAAATAAAATTTTCAAAATTTATTTTGGTGCAAACATTTTTGAAATCCATTCTTAATTGTTCATAAAATGCATCTCCTATGAACTTCTTGAGGACTCTTCATCTGTGGGCTCTGAAACAATTAACCTGTACAACCAAGAAGTAGAATGGTGGTTAGCAGAGGCTGGGAGGGTAAGGGGGTGATAAGGGTCAAAGGGTAGAAGGTCTTGGATAGGAATAAGCTTGGCTGGGCTTTATTTATTTAATTTTTTTGAGATCTATTACACAGCACAGTGAAAACAGTTAATAATAGTATATTGTACATTTTAGAGCGACTAAAAGAATAAATTCCAAATGTTCTCACCATAAAAAATAAGTATTCAAAGTGATAGGCATGCCAATAACTTGATTTAATTATTCTACATTGGTATTCATATATCATAACATTGCTTTGTACCTCATAAATAATCTGTCAATTTGCAATTAAAATTTTTCCAAAAATAAAGTTTACAAAACTGTATTATTGACCTTATAAATAACTAGAAAAGAAGTCAAAGATTTCTGACACAAAGAAAGTAGAAATATTTAAGAGATGGAAATGCTAATTACTCCCAATTTGATCACTATATATTGTAAAAGTGTATGGAATTATCACACTGTATTTCAGAAATACAGTGAAATTTAGAGAAAAAAAGTCACTGAAAAATACAATATGAATTAAAGTAGAAAAAAATGATAGAGAAAATAGAGAACTATCCCAACATGGCTTAAAATACATACAGGGTTACGTATAGGAGTTAAAATGCCCACATCTCATGTAGGAATGCCTGGCTTTAATTCCCAGCTCCAGCTTCTGACTCCAGCATCCTGCTAATGCAGACCCAAGGAGGCAGCAGTGATGGCGCAAGAGATTGCATCCCTGCTACCCATGTGGGAGACCTGGATTGCGTTCCTGGCTTCTGGCTTTTGCCCCAACCTAGGGTCCATTGTGGGCATTTGGAGAGTGAACCAGCAGATAGCAACTCTCTCTCTCTGCCTCACAAATAAGCAAAAATCTTAAAAATAACAGTAGTAAAATGAAATACATACACATACACATACACAGACAGACACACACACACACACGCACACAAAGGTACTTCAAAACATTCATGGAAAATGGAATTAAAAGATAAGCTTATTTGGGTGCAAAAACATTGAAGTCAGTGCATAGTTTTCTCATAATACACATTTCTCATGAACTTTTTGAAGACTATTCACATGCAAGTATACCTAGAATAAATAAGATGAAAATACATATAAACATCAAGTGGTTATCTCTGAGTAGTGAGCCTAAAAAGCAATTTTGATATTTCTTAGTATATCTTTGAATTTTCCAAATTTTCCATAATGAACATACCATAATATCTCCAAGTTCTGTACTTCAAAAATGTTTCTTAATTACCTTTTAGCCTTTTCACTTAACCAATCCTTATACAAGCAGCTACACGGACCAGTTCTCAAAACAATACCTCAAATGTATCAAAGAAATCATCAGCTTTATTTTCCCTAAAGTGGTGAAATTATGCAGTCCTGAGAATGCACACATTATTCCTCATGAAAGTAACAGGCAAATGTGTAACACCTACATAATGATTCTCATTACTTCTTCCAAATAAGGGATAATCAGTATTAATCTCCTCTCTCTCTTTCTCTCTCTCCCTCCCTCCCTCTCAGAAATACCATTAGCCAGTTTACGAGGGGAACAAGGTCCCCGTGGAGAACCTGGCCCAAGAGGACCACCTGGGCCTCCCGGTTTGCCAGGTCAAGGGATACCTGGAATCAAAGGAAAACCAGGGCCACAGGGATATCCAGGAGTTGGAAAGCCAGGTATGCCCGGAATGCCAGGGAAGCCTGGAGCCATGGGAATGCCTGGGGCCAAAGGCGAAATTGGACCCAAAGGGGAAATCGGGCCCATGGGAATCCCAGGCCCACAAGGACCTCCAGGGCCTCATGGACTTCCTGGCATTGGGAAGCCAGGTGGGCCAGGGTTGCCAGGGCAACCAGGAGCAAAGGGTGATCGAGGACCCAAAGGCCCACCGGGACCTCCAGGCCTTCAAGGACCTAAAGGAGAGAAGGGCTTTGGGATGCCAGGTCTGCCAGGCCTCAAGGGTCCTCCAGGGATGCACGGCCCCCCTGGCCCCGTCGGACTCCCGGGAGTGGGCAAACCAGGAGTGACAGGTTTCCCTGGGCCCCAAGGACCCCTGGGGAAGCCAGGGCCACCAGGAGAGCCTGGCCCACAGGGCCCAATTGGGGTACCAGGGGTTCAAGGACCTCCTGGATTGCCTGGAGTCGGAAAGCCAGGCCAAGACGGGATCCCTGGCCAGCCAGGATTTCCTGGTGGCAAAGGGGAGCAAGGACTGCCAGGGCTTCCAGGACCCCCTGGCCTTCCAGGAGTCGGGAAACCAGGCTTCCCAGGACCCAAAGGTGACCGAGGGATGGGGGGTGTTCCTGGGGCTCTTGGACCGAGGGGGGAGAAAGGACCAGTCGGGGCCCCAGGAATGGGGGGTCCCCCAGGAGAGCCAGGCCTGCCTGGAATTCCAGGTCCTATGGGCCCCCCAGGTGCTATTGGTTTCCCTGGGCCCAAAGGAGAAGGTGGAATTGTGGGGCCACAGGGGCCACCAGGTCCCAAGGGTGAGCCAGGGCTTCAGGGTTTCCCAGGAAAGCCAGGTTTCCTTGGTGAAGTAGGGCCTCCTGGCATAAGGGGTTTGCCAGGTCCCATAGGGCCCAAGGGAGAAGCAGGGCATAAAGGTTTGCCTGGGCTCCCTGGGGTTCCAGGGTTGCTTGGACCAAAAGGAGAGCCAGGCATCCCAGGGGATCAAGGTCTGCAAGGTCCCCCAGGGATCCCAGGGATTGCAGGCCCAAGTGGCCCCATTGGACCACCTGGGATCCCAGGCCCCAAAGGGGAGCCAGGCCTCCCAGGGCCCCCTGGGTTTCCTGGGGTCGGGAAGCCAGGAGTAGCAGGACTTCATGGGCCACCTGGGAAGCCTGGTGCCCTTGGTCCTCAAGGCCAGCCTGGCCTCCCAGGCCCCCCAGGCCCTCCAGGGCCTCCAGGGCCCCCAGCTGTGATGCCCCCGACACCAGCACCCCAGGGAGAGTATCTGCCAGATATGGGGCTGGGGATTGATGGTGTAAAAACTCCTCACGCCTATGCGGCCAAGAAAGGCAAGAACGGCGGGCCAGCCTATGAGATGCCTGCCTTTACCGCCGAGCTGACGGCACCCTTCCCCCCGGTGGGGGCCCCGATAAAGTTCGACAGACTGCTCTACAATGGCAGACAGAACTACAACCCGCAGACGGGCATCTTCACCTGCGAGGTTCCCGGGGTCTACTACTTTGCGTACCACGTTCACTGCAAGGGGGGCAACGTGTGGGTTGCTCTGTTCAAGAACAACGAGCCCGTGATGTACACGTACGACGAGTACAAAAAGGGCTTCCTGGACCAGGCGTCTGGGAGTGCGGTGCTGCTGCTGAGGCCCGGGGACCGCGTCTTCCTCCAGATGCCGTCGGAACAGGCTGCGGGACTGTACGCTGGGCAGTACGTCCATTCCTCCTTTTCAGGATATTTATTGTATCCCATGTAGAAAGAAAAAAAAAGAGAGAGAGAGATTTAATAGAAGAAAATGATGCACCAAAAAAAATCCAAATGAAACATGTTCATTGCTTCAAAACATTTATATAGTTGGAAAGTTATATTTAAGTGAAAATTTGGACCGTCGTGTACAAAAACTAAGATGCATGTGTTTAATCCTCTGCACAGCAGCTTGTAACTGAAAATGATGGGATAGATTTTTGTATCAAGTACTGACACTCGTGTTGTACCCACTGGAATCATATTAGCTGTTGTATGTTATGTGCTTCCACGATAACCTGCTTATTCAGATCAGTCAGAATCTCAGTATGAAAGATCATAGCTAATGAGAGTCACTCACATTGTTTAAAGTATTTATAAATATGCCTTAAAGAAATGTCAATGTTAACAACCATCTGCCGTATTTACTTGTATTTGTGCAGACACTTTGCTGGGGGAAGGTTGAGAGAGATTCTGCTCTGTTACTGCCCCAGTGGGAGGGGGCCGTGGGACCGTGGGAGTATTTTAGTCCAAGGGATGTGTCTTTTTGTGTCCGAGGCTGTGTCTTTTAGCAACAAGGGTCCTTGTTGGAGATGTGTGTCGGCTGTCTCTAAAAGAACAAGTGAACCAATCAACCCTTGTGTGCAGTTATTCAGCGCCCTGTCTGTGCCCAGCACTGGGTGAGACACTTTGGTGAGGCAGTAGACAGGGTGCCGCCAGGAGCTAACACACCAGCTGGGAGACATGCGCAGTAATCAACTCATGTATGACCGAAGGGCTTCTTTTGCTTTGTTTTTCCCATGCCTGATTTTATTTTTTTTCCTTCTCACCATTTAATTTCCACTTCGGCCCAACTATAAACACCTGGAAGTTATAAGAAAGAAAAAAATAACATTTCCTGCAATAACTTTCAGTTTTGTAGGATCTTTATGATTAATAATAGTTATCAATTAAGTTTACATGCATGCACAGTCCCCCTCATTTGTCTCCACACAAAAACACAGTGGATTTTGGCCATGGCGATACCAGTATTTTTTAGTACCTGTGTTATGGGGTATGCAAGTCAATGTCAATGTCTCATCTGAGGTGCCAAAGTCAGTTTCCAAAATCCAAGCCATTCTTTATCTGGGAACAAGACTTTTCAGAATTATTTAAGAAAACAAATGTTTATTTGAGGATACAGTTCTTAAGCTTGAAATTGAGAAGAAAATGTGCTGTGAAATTACAGGTGATGGAACAACATTTGGTGCCCCGCATGAGGAGGCACAAATCTTCCCCCTTTTTCTTATAATAGGAAAAGAATGTCTTGAAGCAACCTGTGGACAAACTACCCATGGTGTTGATGTTGCCCCATACTCAGCGCAAGTCAGGGACCAATACAAGTTTGAAAAGAAGAAATTGGTGTTCTTCCAGGTTTTCACCGAGGCACACAGCAATTGCTCTGGGTATTCTAATCTGATCTCAAAGGCCAAACCATTTCATGTCTGCTATCAGCCTGCTGCTGACACTATTAGCCCCTTGGGGAAAAACGATGGGATGCTGGTGTAGGAATCTTGTACCTTTTTCTGAAAATGGAAAGAGTGAGGAATTGAGGGGATAGATATAGATGGGAAAATTCACAAATAAATACGGTATAAGAAACACATGGAAATGTGTCTAGGTCAAATCTGAATCATTTCTACCATCACAAAAATACTTCTCTTGGCCTAATATTCATCTTTTTCCTTGTATAGTATACAAGCACTATTTCCTCACAGTTTCTAAGAAAAATGAGTTTGTACCACAGGTTTCTTATTCATTGCTAATTGTATAGCACACTTCAAAAATATGTCGTACCCAACCTTCATGTTCAAAGCAGACAGCACTTATGTGGGAAATATACTTTGGGGTGGTCCTATGGCTGCTGTTTTGGGGCGGAGGATGACAGAGGGGACATGGATCCACTGGGCCCCTTCTGTTTAAACAGCTTGGAGGCAGGTCAGATCCACTGCTTTATGAAACTGTATTTATCTGTACATGTATGGGCTGTTCGTTTTCACCAGGCAAGAGAGAAATTATCTCTTTAGTTAAAACCAAATTTCACTTTCAAAATACCTTCCAACTTATTTATTGGTTGTTACTCAATTGCCTGTGTGTGTGTGTGTGTGTGTATTAGGCATATGCTTCAAACTTTCAGATGGGGAAGAAGCAAAACCAATGCCAGATACTATGTATTCTTCAATGGTGCTAATCTCAGAGCTAAATGATACTCCATTAATTTAAGAAAGAGTTTTAAATAATGACCTATGTGCCTGTGTTTGCCCTTTGATTTTTGCACATCATGTTAACACATTAGTGAAAAAGCAGGTGAAACAACCGCGTGTTCTAAAGTCTAGAATTAGTGCTGAGATCCCTATTTAATTCAAGATGAACTAGAACTTTTCCATGTGAAATGGACCAAACTGGCATTATTGTTATTTAAATACAGAGTTTTAATGCAGTATGACACCCCATAGGGGAAAAGAATGTCTGTAGTGGGTGACTGTTCTCAAATAGTTTACAGAATACAACAGATGGTGAACAGACTGGTAACTTGTTTGAGTTTCCATGATAGATTTGAGACTTAATAGCAAATCATTTTTGTATTTAAATTTTTGTACTGATTTGAAAAAAAGTCATTAAATATCTTTTAAAGTATTTTTCTCATCTTGTTCATATCATTCAGCTGCTGCTGTATGAACTGCATAAGTTTTTTTTTTAATCCCCTACTGTAATACATAGCTAGCTGCTGAAGCAGAGGCCTAAAATAAACATAGCTCAGCCAGGACAATACATTCCTCTTGGTCCTAACAGCTTAGGGCATAAGCAGCCTAGAGCTCAGATGTTGGTTCCAATCAGGGCCCCAGGTTTCTTTTTGCTCTCCTATCCAGAGGGTATGCCCTCCCCTCAATCCCCAGGGTCCAGGAGAGCTAACAGTCATAGTCAGTGGAGGAGTGGGGTGTGGAGTGGGAAGGACAGGAAGGGGAGGGCACCCCTTTGTCTTAAAGGACTCAACCCAGCACTGCTCCCATATCCCAGTGCCCTGGGCTCAGCCACACTGCCACAAGGAGCAGCAAGGGAGTAGGGAAATGTGACTATTTGTTCTGGGTAACCACATGTCCAGCCAAAAATCAGGGGTTTTATTAATTTGGGAGAAAGAAGAACAGACATATTAGAAAGTGATTAGCTGCCACATCTGTCACTTCCATCATCAAAGACAAGAATCCCACCCACCTCTCTTCTTCACCAGAAACCAATCTTCACAAACTCCACTCTATTTCACTTTGCCACACTATAGCCAAATATTTGGAGGAGGGTACAGGGGTTAGTAGCACTCCAGGGTAGAAGCTGACCTGTTTCAAAAACCAAGGGTCTTCATAAGCGTAACTGATAGCGAAGGAATTATTTGTGGTGACTTACCAAGCCCAGAATGATCAAAATTTATCATGACTAGAATATCATTCAACAAGCAAGTGTGTACCACCAGACAAAAGCTGGTTAACTTTCTTGTTTAAACCACCAAGCTGGAAGATTAAGATCAGAATTTCCATTGCCATATAGCCCTAGTAGTCCTGTTTGATTCCACAGTCAAAAATATAGTGATCAGAGTCATCTTGTTGATAACAAAAGTAAATGAAAGGTTGGATACAGGAGACAGAGGCAGGAAGAAATAAATGGTTTGAATTCAGAATGCTGGACAAGAGGGCAACCCATCATCTCTGTAATGGAATGAAGCAATTCAAAATACACATGCAACTCTTCAATATGAGACACTTCAGCAATTTCATGTAAATTAGAATTAAAGATAAGTATTTTGGTATAAAAACATTTTGCAAGGCAAGCATCGTAGCACAGATTAGACTGCCACTTGGGACAACCACATCCCATATCACAGCACATGTTCAAGTCCCAGCTGCTCGGCTTCTGATCCAGCTTCCTGCTAATGCATCCTGGGAGGCAGCAGGTAATGACTAAAGTGCTTGAGCCACTGTTACCCATGGAAACATCAGGTCACGTAGGAGACCTGGATGGAGTTCCTGGTTCCTGGCTTCAATCTGGACCAGCCCTGGCTGTTGTGACCATTTGGGATTTGGGGAGTGAACCAGCAGATAGCAGATCTCCTCCCAACCCCATACTTCCTATTTTCAAGTAGATGAAACTAAACATTTTTAAAATTCATGGAAAAATGAAATTAAAAGATGTTTATTTAAAACGTTTTGAAAATGATGTTTTTTCATAATATGCATTTTTCATGAACTGAAGACCCCTCGTATGCACAGATTTCAA
Source organism: Oryctolagus cuniculus (assembly GCF_964237555.1). NCBI lineage: Eukaryota > Metazoa > Chordata > Mammalia > Lagomorpha > Leporidae > Oryctolagus > Oryctolagus cuniculus. The sequence continues at coordinate 54,271,895 of NC_091435.1, forward strand.
GTTTTTTGCACCAAAATAAACATCATTTAATTTCATTTTCCACAAACTGCTTAAAGTACCCCTCATTATATAGTCCCTTTATATGAAAACCAAACAAGCCCCCACCATGTACTGCTAGACATAATCCTTCTTGTCTAAAAAAAAAAAAAAAAAAAAAAAGAAGAAGAAGAAGAAGAAGAAGGAGAAGAAATTGGCTTCTGCTAGGAGGATCTCAAGATATTGGTTAAAGAAAAAATTGATTTCCGAGGGTGGATAGTGTGATGCCGAATGGACACACACGTGCTAGACAGATTTAGAAAGAGAAAGCCCAGCCCACACAGCTCCTTCCCTAGAAAACCCTCTCTGACTTGACTGATTGGCAAACTGCTCAGTATCCAACACTCAGAGCAGCATGATGCCCCCAATAAACCTGCCCTGCTGTTTAGATTTAGTCCCCTGCCACCTCCCATCACCACCCTGCCTTGCACATTCTTCTGTGCCTTTACTCTTCCTGCTTTGTAACTGCTGTCTGTCTTCCCTACTGGAATATTAGCTTTCTGAGTTCTTTCACCTTAGCACCCAAAGCCTGCATTGAGTTACTGATCCAATACCAGGGCTGAAGGCAGAATGGATCACTCAGGGATGCTGCGGGACAGAAACCTAAACCTGTCGTGAGGTCTGCTGCATGGCAGGAAATTCCCTTCCCAGCCAGGGCTTCCCAAGATTATATGGAAGTTAACTGTGAGCTGAAACTTTATCTCAGATCACTTTTTGGAGAAGATGATTTTGACTGAAATGTAGGATTTGGATAGAGGGAGCATGAAGGTGTCAAGAGGAATAGCTCCTTTTCTAATGGAAAGGAACAAACTTGGGGAGGGGGCTGTCCTGGAGAGGAGGTTAGGGAAGGGAAGGAAGCTGAGATCCAGGAAATGGCCTAACTGGATTGCAGCACCTATCCTAGGACAAATAAAGGAGACTGATTCAATAACTAGAGGAGGGCCCAGGGACTCACTGTTTTACACACAGGAAAGAAGCACTTCTGTGTTGTCTAATATGCATAAGAAGCTATTGTAGGGCTGGCGCCATGGCCCACTTGGCTAATCCTCCACCTGCGGCACCGGCACCCCGGGTTCTAGTCCCGGTTGGGGCACAGGATTCTGTCCCGGTTGCTCCTCTTCCAGTCCAGCTCTCTGCTGTGGCCCGGGAAGGCAGTGGAGGATGGTCCAAGTGCTTGGGCCCTGCACCTGCATGGGAGACCAGGAGGAAGCACCTGGCTCCTGGCTTTGGATCAGCGCAGCGCGACAGCTGTAGTGACCATTTGAGGGGGTGAACCAACGGAAAGAAAGACCTTTCTCTCTCTCACTGTCTAACTCTGCCTGTCAAAAAAAAAAAAAAAAAAAAAAAAAAAAAGCTATTGTAGGTCTTAAGTAGGGAAGTTGTATAAAAATAAACATTTTAGAAAAATTGGCTAAGATTCTATGACAACAACACAGGAGAAGGGAAGGTACAGGTAGTAGAACCAATTAGGAGACCAGAAGAGCTGCTGTCATTGAGAAATGAAACAACAAGTGATGGAAGAGGGTCCTGAGGAAGCCTCCCATGAACAGAGGGCCAGGAAGGCTCAGGTATCAGCATCCAAGGACTGAATGACCAGGAGCTCAATGGTGGAAAGGAGAAGAATGGAACAACTGAAGACAGTGGCAAGGCTGAACTGAACAGATGCCCTTATATGGGAGAAAGAAGCTTGGCCCCAAAGCAGTTTCCTCTTCAAAGACAGGGATGGTGATTCCACTTGAAGAGCCATTCCCAGGCAGGGGGAAAGAGAAGATAGCGAGTTTATGTATAGACTTGTGGAAGTGGACTTGATGATGGGGGCAATAGTTTACTAAGTTTACCATAATAACATAACCACAGACTGGGTGGCCTTAACTAACAGAAATTTATTTTTGTACAGTCCTGGAGCCTACAAGTCAAAGATCAAAGCGTCAGCAGAATTGGTTTCTTTCTAAGGCTTTTCTCCTTGGCTTGTAGATGGCAATCCTCTTCCATGTGTCTTCACATGGACTTCCCTCTGCCTAGGTCTTCACTGACCTCTTTTTATAAGGGCACCAGGCATACTGGATCAGAGCTCATCTTTGTGACCTCATTCTGACTTCATGATCTCTTGAAAGCTCTGTTTCTAAAAGCAGTCACATTGTGAGGTACTAGGAAAGTTTCAACCTATGCGTCGTGGAGGACACAGTTCAGCCTGTGACAGGTGGACATGGGGGTACTCAGGGTATGCATTTGGTAGTAAGATGAGGGGTAGAGCCATGTGACTGGAAAAAGGCCTAGTGACTTCTTCCAATAAAAAGGAGAAAAAAGTAGCACTGTTTGCAGACAAAAATAATCGAATTGCTCTACAATTTCCTTTCTTTTTTTTTTTTAACTGTAGGAAGTTAGTTAAACAAATCCTTTCACAAAGATAGGGCTGAGGTAAACATCATCCCAATGTATATGGACATACAATGAATTCCAAATAAACAGAACCAACATAGAGGGAACACAACCACATTCTACTACATTTTGCAGGGTTTTCTGCTTAATGTTCCTTGTGACTCCTAAGGTGCAAATGTTCATGCTCATTCCTTATGGATAACAACAGCAGTTATGAAGTGGCCTTGGGTTTTCTGTCAGACAATCACACAGAATTTCTGATGTTTTCTTTCATTTTCCTAGACAATACTGTATCAGGATAAATTTCATTCTCAAACAACTTATTCTTTATGATGTCAAAATGGTTGTTGATGAGGTACCATTATTTTGAACATATATATTCTCTAATTCTTGGGGAAAAGTGTAATGGAATTTAAATCCAAAGCAGGAAGCATCATCCCACTTTGACAAGTGATTCAGAAGCTTCTCGTGTGTGTTACTGAAACCCAGGACCATCTAATCAAATTTTCCTGTAAGGCATCCAGAACCTTTAGAAAGATTTTTCTTCATTGTTATCTTACCGTCACTAAAAATAGATTTCCATTAGACTCAGTAGCACTTGTAAGCTAAAGTTTATAAACCCAGTGGAAACCCACAGTTCACATGCCTTGTTAAAACCATCAAAACCTGAAAATTAATTTTAGCAATGAGCACAGCCAAGCCAGTTCTCATTTGACAATTTCTACATCTGCTCTTCATTCGTAAATAAAAGACACAATGGGAAAAGCTGATGGAACATTTACATTTCTCCACTTGCCTATTGCTAACAACAGTTGTCTTTTCTCACCAAAGACTATGCTCTTCTTGTAGTTGACTCTGCTGAGCAAAACACAGAATTTTAGGAGGATGACTTTGGGGTCAGATTGCCAGGGAACAAATCACAGTGCCCCTATTTACTAGCTGTGATACCTTGATAATTAACCTCTAAACTTCGGTATTTTCTTTAAAGATTTTCTATTTGAAAGCACAGCAACAAAGAGAGAGAGGGAGGAAGGGAGGGAAGGAGGAAGGGAGGGAGGGAGAGAGAGAGAGAGAGGGAGAGAGAGAAATATATTTCATCTGCTGGTTCATTCCCTAAATGGCCACAATGGCCAAGTCTGAGCCAGGCCAAAGTGAAGAGCTGGGAACTCCATCTGGGTCTCTGTCATGGGTGGCAGGTGCCCAAGCACTCTGGTCCCCTTTGCTACCTCCCAGGCACATTAGTAAGAAGCTGGTTTGGAAGTAGGAAGAAACAAAGCCTAGAACCAAGGTACAGCAATATGGGATGCTGCTGTCAGAGGCAGCAGCATAACCCACTGCACTGCAATGTAGGCCCTAAACTTCATTTTTGCCCTCTATAAAACAGTATGTGATAACAATTATTATCTACAGAAGTTGAAGGGTATATGAAGAAGTAGGCTGTGGTATGGGAGGATTGCTACCATGTGCTGAGCAACAACCATGTGCCAGAACCTGCTATAGGTGTTTTGTTCTTACATATTAACTTAGTTGCTCCTCATAATTATATTAGTTTCATTTTACAGCTGAAAAAAACTGAGTAGTAGTAACTTGTCTAAGATCTAATAAATGACAATGCTAAGAATTTAACCCAGATATCTAGCTACTCCACACACTTAGCTGTTACAGCACATACTTCAAGGCAGCAGATAAAAGTTCTCAGCTATCTAAGAAGCAAATAATTGTCAGCGAGGCTGTGAGAGATGACAGAGCTTTCCGTGGTTTCCTGGTTATTGTCCTTACTGGAGAAGCAGAAACAGCCAACCACAAGCAAATTATATTGACAGATTTCATTCTGCTCCACTTCTGATTCAGCTTCCAGCTAATGCACCTGAGAAACAGCAGAAGATGAACCAAGGGCTTGGGTCTTTGCCACCTACATGGGAGATCTGGGTAGAGTTCCTGCTTCCAGTCTGGCCCAGCCTTGGTTGTTTGTGGCCAACTGGAGAACGAACCAGCAAATCGAAGCTATTTCTCTCTCTGTGTGTCTCTCCCTGTCTCTGTCTCTCTCTTTCTCTGTGTCCCTTTTTGCTGTTCTCCCTCAAATAAATATATAAATATTTCAAATAAATATATAAATATTCTTAAAAAGTCAAAGTAACTGCAGAGTGTCACCATCAAAGCAAACAGCATGGAGCTGGCACTGCGGCATAGTGGATAAGGCTGCTGCTTGCAGTGCCAGCATCCCATATGGGCACCGGTTTGAGTCCTGCCTGCTCCACTTCCCATCCAGCTCTCTGTTATGGCCTGGGAAAACAGCAGAGGTTGGCCCAGGTCCTTGGGCCCCTACACCTCGTGGAAGACTCAGAAGAAGCTCCTGGTTCCTGGCTTCAGATCGGCGCAGCTTTGGCCATTGCAGCCAATTGGGGAGTGAGCCAGGGATGGAAGACTTCTCTCTCTACCTCTTCATCTCTCTCTGTGTACCTATGACCTTCAAATAAATAAGTAAATGTTTAAAAACAACAACAAAAAAAAAGAAACTGAATCAGTAAACAGAACTCTTAAAAAATTAAATAAAAGCAAACAACATGGAAAATAAATGTTGGCCACAGTGTGGAAAGATTAGAACCCTTAGGCACTGCTGGTGGGAATATAAAATGAGATCACTATGAAAAATAGTATTGTAGATCACCGCAAAATAAGAGTAAAATTACCATATGATCCAGCAATTCCTCTTCTCGTATATATACCCAAAGAGTTAAAAGCAGGAACTGAGACAATTTACTTATGTTCATAGCAGCATTATCACAATGGCCATAAGGTGGAAGCAACCCAAATATTCATCTATGGATGAATCAGTAAGCAAAATGTGGAATGGACCTACAATGGGATATTAATAATCTTTTAAAGGAAAGAAAAGTTTGACAAATGCTACAATCTAAAAGAAATTTAGGATGTTATGCTGAGTGAAATAACTTAGTCACCCAAAAAGACAAATACTGTATGATGAGATTTATATGAGGTGACTAAAGTAGTCAAACTCATAGAAACAGAAGACAAAATGGTGATTGCCAGAGACTGGAGGGAGGGGAGAATAGGGCATTCTCTCATAATAGGGGAGAGTTTCTGTTTGGCAGGGGGAAGAGTTCTGGAGATGAATGGTGATGATGGTCCCTTCAACAGTGGGGATGGATTTAATGCCACTGAGTTAAGCAGGTAAAAATGATTAACATGGTTAATTTTATATTATGTATCTTGTCATAATTAAAAAATAATTTTATAAATTAAAAACAAGAACAATTCAAGGGAAAACTACTTCCCCATAGGACTAAACCCATAGGTTTAGTGACATAGGAGGTCACTGGAAACGATTTGAATAGCCCCTTTGCCCAGGCCTTCTCTGTAGCACTCACCACATGGATGAGGTGCCCTCTCAGCACCCTGGCAGTAGTCCTGAATCCCAGGACCAGCCTCCCTCAGGAGACCCTCCACATACACACGGGAACAGCCACCATGTCAGCGCACACCACCTTTCAGGGACCTTCACACCTGTCTCCTGGAGGCAGAGCCAAAGTGCAAGCTAAACACAATGGGCTGCTCTTTTCTTCAAGCCCAGACATGTAATCTCATGCCAGTTTATGCTGCCCAAAGTGATGTGAAAGACAAGGCTTTTCTTCCTGTAAATGAAGAGATTTTTAAAGAGCCTAAACATATTCAAGACAGGAGGTAAATAAAAGTTTTAATTCAGCCACTTGATCTCACTAGGCCAGGTGGAAAGGAGGGAAAGTTCACTGCCACCCTAGGCAGGGACCAATGAAGAGCAGTAACCACGGTTTCAGTAACTTATAGGTCACCAAGGAACAAGGTCTCCCTCTTGTGGTCACAAAAAAAACCAGCAGCTCAAGAAGCAAATTAGAAAAGGTTAGTTTGGTTTAGTTTTGCTTTTCCTTACATAAATTCTGTGGGTTAGGAATTCAGAAGTCCCTGTGCAGATACTTGCCTCTGCTCCAGGATGTATGGGACCACAGCTTGGAATCATTTAGAAACATCGTTATTGAACTAATAAGAACAGATACTAAGATTTGATCTTAGTCAAAAGGCTAAGAAGCAATGGAGGGGGGGCAGCCCTGTGGCACAGCAGGTGAAGCTGCCGCCTGCAGTGCTTGGCATCCCATATGGGCACTGGTTCAAGACCCGGCTGCCCCATTTCTGATCCAGCTCTCTGCTATGGCCCGGGAAAGCAGTAGAAGATGGCCCAAGTCCTTGAGCCCCTGCACCCACGTGGGAGACCTGGAGGAGGATCCTGGCTCCTGGCTTCAGATTGGCAAAGCTCTGGCCATTGCAGCCATCTGGGGAGTGAACCAGACAGAGAGGAAGACCTCTCTGTCTCTCTGTCTCTCTCTGTATCTCCTTCTCTCTCTGTGTAGCTCTGACTTTCAAATAAATAAAATAAATATTTTTTTAAAAAAAGAAGAAGCAATGGAGGCATCTTTATTACAGCTGTGGATGCTAGTTGCCACCAGGTCCTTCTGCTGAGTTCGGGACCAGAATACCTACATGTTCTTTCCATGTGGTTTTTCTATTTGGGCTACTTTGGGCCTTCTCACAATAAATGCTGCCAAATGAGCATCCCAAGGATGCAAGGTGGAAATACCTAGAATTTTAAAAGTATAGAACTTTTTAAAAATTATTTATTTAATTTATTTGAAAGGCAGTTACAGAGAGAAAGAGGAACAGAGAGAGAGAGAGAGAGAGAGAGAGAGAGAGAGACTGATCTTTCATTTGCTGATTCACTCCCCAGATGGCCACAACAGCCAGGATTGGGCCATATGGAAGTCAGGAGCCAGAAGTCTCTTTCAATTCTCCCACGTGGGTGCAGGGTCCAAGCACTTGGGCCATCTTCTGTGCTTCTGTGCTTTTCCCAGGCACATTAGCAGGACCAGAAGTAGATCAGTTGGAACTCAAACCGATACCCATGTGACCTGCCTACATTAGAGGCCACGATTTTACCCTCCAAGCCCCAACAGTACTTCTTTTTAACTCTGTCCTCTTGGTTCAGGTTGTGAAGGTTCATCCAACGCTTTAGGAAGGGAAACACAGACTCCATCACTCCATAGGAAGAGTATCAAGCTCACATTACAGAAACAGTATGTGGAAGGGGAGATAGTGATGGCTAACACTGGAAAATACAATCTGCCTCACTGTCCACCTGGGTGTTTGGTGCCATGTCTGTGGCAGTGGATACCTTGGTGGAGCTTCACAGGCATCTCTCCCAGATCTCTTTGTTACTGAAATTCAAACAGTCTACATTCCAGGCCCTGACTCAATCAACAATTCCATTCGTCATTGCTCAAGATCCTGAGACTACTTTGCCTTGCATTCAAGAGATGACTGTGTATCTTGCAGCTCTGCTTGCTAGGAGAATTCTCATCACTGTCCTTGAAGACCCTCTTTGAGTGGGTCTGTAGTGCAGTAGTAACCAATTGCTAGTTCTACCAACAAACCAAGTTGGAGCTACTCTCGGGTGTTTTTCTCCAACACGGAAAGATGGTCATAGGTAATACTCCATGAAGACATGGGTATATTCTGAAGAATATGGTAAACAAACAGATCAGGGTCACGTGTTCATTTTACTTACTGGTGACTTCTGGGATTTGTTTAAATGTGCTCTCATGTATTTCATTTCTATTCAGTGTATTGTTGTAAGGTTGTGAATACCCAACCTTACAAAACACAGATGATAAAGGGCATCTGTGGCCATACAATCATTTCATGTTCCACTGTCAAATGTCCAAAAGTAGAAGGTAAATAGAATAAATATACAAAAATAAATAAGACAGATTCAGAAAAAAAAAAACTCAAAGAGGTGCATTAAATACTGTTTCTCTTTCTTTGTGGAACACGAAAGATATAAAATTTTTTGCTTTACCTTGAAGGAGATACCCAGGCATGTTTCATGTCATCCTAAAATCAATGCAAGTCCCTCAACATTTGAAATTTCTTTCTCACCATATGGCATGCATGTATATTACTAGGATTTCCAGAGGACTTGCCATTTCCTACTCTCCAGATCTAGTTAACACTATGTGATCAACACAATGGATCAATATGATGCTTTGCATAAAAGTCAGATATTGGGCCGGTGCCGCGGCTCACTAGGCTAATCCTCTGCCTTGCGGTGCTGGCACACCGGGTTCTAGTCCCGGTTGGGGCGCCGGATTCTGTCCCGGTTGCCCCTCTTCCAGGCCAGCTCTCTGCTGTGGCCAGGGAGTGCAGTGGAGGATGGCCCAGGTGCTTGGGCCCTGCACCCCATGGGAGACCAGGAAAAGCACCTGGCTCCTGGCTCCTGCCATCGGATCAGCGCGGTGCGCCGGCCGCAGCGCGCCGGCCGCGGCGGCCATTGGAGGGTGAACCAACGGCAAAAGGAAGACCTTTCTCTCTGTCTCTCTCTCTCACTGTCCACTCTGCCTGTCAAAAAAAAATTTAAAAAAAAGTCAGATATTAACATCCTTTTGAGTGACACTATGACAGAAAGCAGGAGAATTAAGTTTGCCCTGAGAATGTTCATGAAAACATGTTCACAGCCTTTAGTTAATGTTAACTCAATCTTCCTAAGTGAATGCACACAGCTTTTGATCTTTATTACTCATAAGAAATTGAATATAAAACATTTGGGAGGGGCTGGCGCTGTGGTGCAGTGGGTTAATGCCCTGGCCTGAAGTGCCGGCATCCCATGTGTGCCGGTTTGAGTCCCCACTGCTCCACTTCCAATCCAGCTCTCTGCTATGGCCTGGGAAAGCAGTGGAGGATGGCCCAAGTCCTTGGGTCCCTGCACCCATGTGGGAGACCTGGAAGAAGCTCCTGGCTCCTGGCTTCGGATCAGTACAGCTCCGGATGTTTTGGCCAATTGGGGAGTGAACCATCGGATGGAAGAACTCTCTCTCTCTCTCTCTCTCTCTCTCTCTCTCTCTCCCCCTGCCTCTCCTCTCTCTCCCTGCCTCTCCTCTCTCTGTGTAACTCTTTCAAGTAAATAAATAAATCTTATTAAAAAAAAATTGGGGGATCTGGAGTCCTGATACAACAGATTAAGCCACAGCCTGGGATGCGGGCATCCCATATGGGCACCAGTTTGAGTCCTGGTTGCTTAGCCTTCCATCCATCTCCCTGCTAATGCACCTGGAAAAGCAGAGGAAAATGGCCCAAATCTTGGGTTGCTGCCATCCAAATGGAAGAACTGGATTGAGTTCTGAGCTCCTGGTTTTGGCCTGGCCTACTCCCAGCCACTGTGGCCTTTTGGGGAATGAATCAGTGAATGGAATACCTCTCTCTCTCTCTCTCCCTTTCAAATAAATAAATATCTCTTTTTAAAAAAAGAATATAAAACATTTGCCAAATGTTTTATCAAATTCACATACCAGTGCTGGGATTGTATTGATGCTTCAAGCAAAGATACAGCATCTGGTATTGCTTCTATGGTTGGGGGTACCATTTGATTAAGTTTCCTGTAGTCCACCAGCATTTGTTAATATGGCACCTCAGCTTTGAAGGGACTATACTTATAAACTAAACTCCCTGGAAGCCACTGTCCTTTATTTTAGCATTAATCTCTGAAATTCCAATGGAATAATATATTGCTTCTGATTTGTGTGTTTGCCAAAGAATGCATTTGAAGGACATATTTTCTGGGGTTCTTCTTCTTCTTCTTCTTCTTTCTTCTTTTTCTTCTTTCTTCTTCTTCTTCTTTCTTCTTTCTTCTTTCTTCTCTCTTCTTCTTTCTTCTTCTCCTTCTCCTCCTCCTCCTCCTTCTTCTTCTTCTTCTCCTTCTTCTTCTTTTTTTATTTTTTTTATTTGACAGATGGAGTTACTGAGAGAGAAGGACAGAGAGAAAGGTCTTCCTTCTGTTGGTTCACCTCCCAAATGGCCGCCACTGCTGAAGCTACACCCACCAAAGCCAGGAGCCAGGTGCCTCTTCATGGTCTCCCATGCGGATGCAGGGGCCCAAGCACTTGGGCCATCCCCCACTGCCTTCCCGGGCCACAGCGGAGAGCCGGACTGGAAGAGGAGCAACCAGGACTAGAACCGGTGCCCATATGGGATGCCAGTGCCACAGGCGGAGGATTAACCAAGTGAGCCACGGTGCTGGCCCCTGGGGCTCCTTTTCTACCCCAGTGATTTATCTTTATTTCAGAGGTCCAATGCTATGGTTCTACCAGATAATAATTACATCTGTCTCAATTAATGCACACAGAAACTTGGGAATGACCATGAGTTCCTGGACCTATCAGAGCTACTGTCAAGCAGGTAAGAGCAAGGATTACATCACCTGGCCCCTGTATGTCCCAGTCTAAGATGTGTTTATGGTGGCAGTCCAGGTGCCCTGGTGCCCCCTCTTGTTCACCCCGTACCTAATGGCACTAGAAAGAGCTCAGTTATGACCCATTTCCCCAGTGTGTGGTTACTCCAAAAAGTAGCTATAGGTTCTTTTGGAAAAAGTATGGATAAAAACTGTATAAACTGTGGTTTTGCAGGGGACATTTTAGGGAAACAGGTCCAGAGATCATGCTTTTCCACTTTGGCAGTTGACATCTGTCTCCTACTCATTACTTTTTAGTTTGTTGTAGTTGGTGTTATCACATAAGTCAACAAATATCCTCATTAGCTTTCTGTGTTGTCCCTAGGAACACCATACTCTGGGGAAAATCACAGATCCCTTGCATGTCAAGGATCCCTGCCTAGCAATTGCACCCACTTTGCTTCTGCCAATTTTATATGTTTTTCTGGGATTCTAGGGCACCCATGGACAGTAGGGCATCTCCTACTGTCACCCCTAGCCTGCACAGGATGGTCACCATCGAACTCCTTAACTCAGTTAACTACTTTAAAATCTATTCCTCTAGTGAAAGGCTTGTCTTCCAGCTCTCCCCTAGGAAACACAGTCTTCTGGTAGTTCTTTGGTCTTGCAAAATATACCCCCTCCATGAGTCTACTGCGCTGAGCCTCCTGATCCTTTCCTTAATAATTTACCAAGGCAGATCTGACATTCCATCTCATTTACTATAAATCACTGTGCCCCAACTTCAAGTTACCATTTATATACTGTGTTAGGACTTGCTGGGACAGTAAGTCATTAGCCAATGGAAAATGTTCTCATATCAGTAACCACACCTATCCAGCTTAGCACACTGCTATTCCAATAATCTCAAGATCCATTACTGGGGCCCATGTCACTGGGGCACAGTGGGTTAAGCTGCACACCGACATCCCACATAGACACTGGTTCAAGTCCCAGCTGCTATACTTCTAATCCGGTTTCCTGCTAATGTGCCTGGGAAATCAGTAGAAGATATCCTAAGTGCTTGTGCCCCTGTCACCTATGTTGGAGACAGACGGAGTTTCAGGCTTTGGGCTTCAGCCTAGCCAGCCCCAGCCATTGCAGCCATTTGGGAAGCAAAACAATGGATAGAAGATCTCCCCCGACCCAACCCTCTCTGTAACTCTACCTTTCAGAGAAATAAATCTTTAAAAACATCCATTACCTTATGCAATTTTTGTTTCCTGTTGACATAATTAACCTGTAGCTTTTCAACAAGTTAGTAAGAATCTGTAAGTCTACAGGCTGTAAGTCATTTCCTCCTGTAGTAGGTACTATACTTTCCACTCTGTCTTCGCTGATTTAACTGTAGTTATTGATGAAGAAGAAAGGAGTGAAAGCGGATCTTAAGAAGACAGAAACAACATCTTTGTGGGGTGCTCAGGGAAGGAAGCAATCAGCAGGATGGAAATGGTCTAACTTGGTTATAATGAAGCTAGACATGGGTCAAGGGAAAAATGGAGCACAGTATCAGTGATATAGCTCCCAAGTCACAATGAAAAAACAGGGCAGAGTGAAAAAAAAAAGGAGAATTTAAAAACAATCAAGTTCTTCGCTTAAAAAAAAAAACACTTTATTTGAAATGCAGAGTCACAGAGAGAGAGAGTCCATCTGCTGGTTCACACCCCAAATGGCCTCAATGGCTGAGGTTGGCCAGGACAAAGCCAGGGGTCAAGAGCTTCATTTGGGTCTCCTACATGCATGTAGGGGCCCAAGCACTTGGGCCATCCTCCACTGCTTTCCCAGGCACATTAGTAGGGAGAGGATCAGAACTGGAACAGTTGGGACCAGAACCAGCACCCGTATGAGACACCAACACTACAGGCAGTCTCTTAAACACTAAACCACAAAGTCAACCTCATAATCAAGTTCTTTAAACACAGTTGACTCAGCCAATTGTGGATCAAATATATTTATGAAAAAATGTATCTTTACATACTTTTTTCTTGTCCTCTCCCCCTAAATGATATACCATAACAATGATTTACATAGTATTTGCATTATATTAGGTATTACAAGTAAATCTGGAGATGATTTAAGGTATACCAGAAGATGTAAACAGTACTACACCATTTATAGAGGAGACTTGAGCCTCCATAGATTGTGGTATCTGCAAGGGGTCTTGTCACCAATCCCCCAGGGATAACAATGTTTGACTATACACAACACACACATGCAATCCCACACACATATATAGATACACACTTACTGGATTTAGCATTGTAATAGTCATAATTACAGAGACAATTAATAACCTGGAAATTACCTTTGAGGAAATCACCCTGAAAATAAAGAGAGAGATAAAGAGACGAAAAATATGAGAAACAAATTAAGAGGCTGTGATACGGAAATAGCAATGGATCACAACTGACAGAAAGGAAGGTCCTAAAATTGCTTCACATTCATAAGGATACTTGCTTTTGACAAAGCTGTCACAGCAGATCACTGGAGAACTGAAGAGCCATTTAATTCAGTGTTGCTGGCTGCTGTGGGCACTGGGAAGTAAACCAGGGGATGGAAGACCTCTCCAGGTCTGTCTGACTTTGTCTTTCTCAATCCCTCCAGTTTTCAAATAAAAAATGAAAATAATTTTAAAAGTTAAAATTTGGTGTCCTAGGCCACTATTTGCCTTACTCTATCCCCAGCATTGAAATGATGACAATGGTAGGATGCCATTTTACTCTCATCCTTTGATATCTTACTGATGTCTCCAATTTGTTTAACTCAATTCTAAAGCCAGGTTGAGAACATTTTATGTCAGCCTTCTAGGGCTTAGAAGGGTAGAGAGGGATAGGTGGATGTCTCCAATCCAGCACAGAACTTCACAGAGTTCTGACAATGAGATAAGTTAAAATAGAAAGTGCTTAGAAAGGTATCTGTAACATGCAAAATTAAATATATTATCAAGGACTCCCTGAAGTACATTTATAGACTGGTTCATGGACTATAAATAAAAGCCCAATTCATTGTATGGGGAGCCTTGAAACCTTCTCTCTTTCCCACTAATCCAGTTCTTGCCAAATTTTATATCATAGCTTTCATAGAAACTGGCATGAGGAAATGAGGCTACTCTCAACCTGAAGCAATTGGTCCAGGGGATCTGCTTGCCTCAAAGAGTAAGGAACTCAGTATCTTGACTTATTCTTGCCTGGTGGGAAGCTCTGCTCAAATCTATTCTCTCTCTTACACAGTAACCCAATTCAGCTTTCCTAAAGAAATACTTCCATTAGGTCCTTATCTCTAATAAAAAATAATATCCAGAATTCTTGGTCTGATACTTAAGATTATGGCATACAGTTCAAAGAGGCCACAGGAGTCATCTAATTTCTTCCTTTTACAGCAAAGTGAAGTCCAGTAAGGTTAAGTGACTTATACAGAACAAGATATCAATTATTATGCCAAGGAACTATTAGCCTTAGGCATTTCTGCTTGTTGATATCCATTGACAAGTTCAAGTTCAAGTGCCATCTCTTTTATGAAGGCTTCCCAGGTTAACCCACTGGGAAATGAATGCTTCCTCCTCTAACAACCTCTTAAAACATTTACTCAGATAGACAGAACAGATCCAGACCCACAAGCAGCTTGAGCCTGAGCTTCCTTATGTTAGAGGAGGTGATCAGATGATGAGGTATAGTATTTTACAGGAGACTGATTTAGAAACCAGGACACAATTCACTGATAATAGAACAGTTAAATGGATGCTATAATTTAGGTTGGCCACTCAATATAATCCTGGGTCAGTGAGCTCTTTTTTTCTGTACAGGGTCAGATAATAAAGATATGAGGGTAATATACAGTCTCGGTTACATATTGTTTATTTTAGTAGGTTTACTCTGTTTCTTACAACTTTTTTTTTTTTTTTTTTTTTTGGCAGGCAGAGTGGACAGTGAGAGAGAGAGAGAGAGAGAGAAAAGTCTTCCTTTGCCGTTGGTTCACCCTCCAAAGGCCGCCGTGGCCGGCGCGCTACGGCCGGTGCACCGCGCTGATCCAATGGCAGGAGCCAGGTATTTATCCTGGTCTCCCATGGGGTGCAGGGTGCAAGGACTTGGGCCATCCTCCACTGCACTCCCGGGCCATAGCAGAGAGTTGGCCTGGAAGAGGGGCAACCGGGACAGAATCTGGCGCCCTAACCCGGACTAGAACCCGGTGTGCCTGCGCCACAAGGCAGAGGATTAGCCTAGTGAGCCGCGGCGCCGGCCTTCTTACAACACTTTTAAAATGCAAAACCATTCATAGTTCTTGGCGAAAAAACAGGTCATGGGCTGTATTTGACTTATGGCCTTAGTTTGCTGACCTCTGATATGTGTCAGAATGAAAGGTGACTTGAGAAACAAACAACTATCACAAGGATGCTTGGTGAATAAAGGAATCAAAGAGAGTTTGAATTCAGTCAAGCTGGTAACATATTTTGAGTGTTTACTCTGTGCCAGCTACTGTCACTGGTCCTGGTGCCACAGTTGTGAATGAGATACAATCCTAATCTCCAAGGACATGATGGGGGAAGCGGGTGTATGGTGAGAGATTTTAAACACAGGAGTGACCTAATGATTCTGAATGTGTGTGGAAGCAAGGCCAAGGTAAAACAACAAGCAGGCAGAGTGATTACAAAGTTAATTATCTAGTGGGTCAGGAGACAAGATGTGTCTCAGACCAAGGATGTAGTAGTGGAAGTGATGAAAATGGTTAAATTGTTGGATGTGGGATATATTTTGGAAGTAGATTAGGGCAGTCTTACCAGTGAATCAGATGAGAATGTAACTAGGTGGGTGGTGCTACTTTTTTCTTTTTAACTCTTTAAGATTTTATTTATTTATTTGAGAGGTAGAGTTACAGAGAGAGGGAGAGACAGAGAGAAAGGTCTTCCTTCCACTGGTTCACTCCCCAAATGGCTGCAAAAGCTTGAGCTGGGCCAGTCTGAAGCCAGGAGCCAAGAGCTTCTTCTGGGTCTCCCACGTGGGTACAGGGGCCCAAACACTTGGGCCATCTTCCACTGCTATCCCAGGCCATAGCAGAGAGCTGGATTGGAAGTGAAGCAGCCTAGATTCAAACCAGTGCCCATATGGATGCCAGCATCTCAGGTGGAGGCTTATCCTATTACGCCACAGCTCTAGCCCTCCCAATCCTGTCACTTTTTGACACTGAAGTGGAGGAAGCTAGAAAATTAAAGGGGTAGGTACTCAGGGCATAAGAGGAAGATTAATCTTATGGTAAGGTCAGGGACAATAAGAAATTGAATTTACATGGGAAAGGTAGCAGGACTGTCTAGTGGCTTTGAGTATCCATAAATATGCAGGGACTTCATGCCCCAGTGGAACCAAAGCTGAGTTAGGTCTATTTTAGGGGCCGGCACTGTGGTGCAGCGGGTTAAAGCCCTGGCCTGAAGCGCTGGCATCTCATGTGGGCACTGGTTCAAGACCCGGCTGCTCCTCTTCTGATCCAGCTCGCTGCTATGTCCTGGGAAAGCAGCAGAAGATGCCCCAAGTCCTTGGGCCCCTGTATCCATGTGGGAGATCAAAGAAAGCTCCTGGCTTCGGACTGGCACTGCTCTGGCCATTGCAGCCAAATGGGAACAAATCATCGGATAGAAGACCTCCCTCTCTCTGCCTCTTCTCTCTCTGTGTAACTCTGACTTTCAAATAAATAAATAAATCTTTAAAAAAAAGAATTGGAATTCTTAGTGGACACTTAATTCAACTTTCTTTCCTGATTTTATTGTTTTGGATAGTTGGATATACCTTTCTCTTTATCTTTAAATATATGTAAGTAAATATTATTTGATATCACAAAAATATATGCACATGTTCCAGCAGATTCATTTACTACAGGGGGCCGGTGCTTTGGAGTAGAAGGTTAAGCCTCCACCTGCAAGACTAGTATTCCACATAGGTGCCAATCTGAGCCCTGGATGCTCAACTGCCAACCCAGCTCTCTGCTAATGCCCTGGAAAAGCAGTGGAGGATGGCGCAAGTGCTTGGGGCCCAGTACCCATGTGGGAGACCTGGAACAGGCTCCTGTCTCCTGGCTTCAGATCAGCCCAGTTCTGGCTATTGTGGCCATTTGGGGAGTGAACCAGTAGATGGAAGACATCTCTCTGTAACTCTCAAATAAATAAATAAATCTTTAAAAAAATAATTTATTGTATGCCTGGGACCTCTCCATCACACCTTAGAACTGGATTTTTGCCAATAATTTACTTTAACCTTTATTCTCTTCCTTAATCCATTTTTCTGACCACCCTTCTCCCCCAATTCAAATCATAAATCCATTTCTTATTATTCTCCTATCTTAAAATCCCAAGATATGTATTTTTTGCCTAAATAATTTTACCTGTCCTTTAAATTCAAGCTTTACAAAACTGGCATTGGAAACTTCTTTTTTTTTTTAAGATTTATTTATTTATTTGAAAGTCAGAGTTACACAGAGAGAGGAGAGGCAGAGAGAGAGAGGTCCTCCATCCACTGGTTCACTCCCCAATTAGCCACAACAACCAGGACTGCGCCGACCAGAAGACAGGAGCCAGGAGCTTCTTCCAGGTCTCCCACTTGGGTGCAGGGGCCCAAGGACTTGGGCCATCCTCCACTGCTTTCCCAGGCCATAGCAGAGAGTTGGATTGGAAGTGGAGCAGCCAGGTCTCAAACCAGTGTTCACATGGGATGCCAGCGCTTCAGGCCAGGGCGTTAACCCACTGTGCCACAGTGCTGGCCCTGGGAACTTCATTTTTTTTAAAGTCAGCATTATATTTGTAAGACCTATCTATGTTCTTATGTATATTCATTCATTTGTGCTGTTTAATTATCTGACTATACTATCATTTAATTACCTATTTTTCTATAGACACACTTTTGGGTTTTTCCAGTTTTTGTAATGAATAACAGTACTGCTGTGAATGCTTTTAGTTTCCTGGCACACATATACAAGAGTTCCCAAGGGTATATGTAAGCATATAGGAATGGAGTTGCTGAATCCTATGCTATGTGAATGTTCACCTTTACTAGTTTGTGGCAAATTGCTTTTCTAAGAAGTTAAACCAATTTACAGTCATATCAGTAATATGTAAGAATTCCCACTGATGCACATGTCTATAATTTGGCATAGCCAGACTTGTCACTGCTTGGAAATCATATGTCACTGTGGCAACTTTTTATATTTCTCAAATTCACAAAGACTGAGCATCTTTTTATAGGTTCATTTGCCATAACACTTTCTCTTCCATATTGGTATTCCTTCTCTTACTCTCCTCTTCCATATTCTATCAATCACTAGAGTCTTCTATTATCTATTTCTTCACAAAAGAAAAAATGGGGGCCTGCGCCGTGGCTCACTTGGTTAATCCTCTGCCTGTGGCACCAACATCCCATAGGGGTGCCAGGTTCTAGTCCCGGCTGCTCCTGTTCCAGTCCAGCTCTCTGCTGTGGCCCAGGAAGGCAGTGGAGGATGGCCCAAGTGCTTGGGCCCTGCACCCGCATGGGAGACCAGTAGAAGCACCTGGCTCCTGGCTTCGGATTGGTGTAGTTCCAGCTGTAGCGGCCATTTGGGGGGTGAACCAATGGAAGGAAGATCTTTCTCTCTGTCTCTCTGTCTAACTCTGTCAATAAAATAAAAAATCTTTTAAAAAATGCCTTCAGCGGTTACAATTATTTTACATCTGCCACGTGTATACCTGATCTCTTTCCTTTTAGGGTGTACTAATAAACTCTGATTATTAACGTATTTATAAACTACCTATTAGTTGGGTGACTTTTGGCAATTTCCCACACATGCCTAATCCTATTCTCATAAGATTAAGGTTTCCTGCCTTGTCATTTTTGATGCAGTTTTCTGTTACAAATCTAGACTTTCATTCTTCTAAGTCCTAGTTCCCCTGCTCTGGCGGGATTTTGTCCCCCTCACCTTTTTTTTTGACAGGCAGAGTGGACAGTGAGAGAGAGAGACAGAGAGAAAAGTCTTCCTTTGCCGTTGGTTCACCCTCCAATGGCCGCTGCGGCCGGCGCACCACGCTGATCTGATGGCAGGAGCCAGGTGCTTCTCCTGGTCTCCCATGGGGTGCAGGGCCCAAGGACTTGGGCCATCCTCCACTGCACCCCCGGGCCATAGCAGAGAGCTGGCCTGGAAGAGGGGCAACCGGGACAGAATCCGGCGCCCTGACCCAGACTAGAACCCGGTGTGCCAGCGCCACAAGGCGGAGGATTAGCCAAGTGAGCCGCGGCGCCGGCTGTCCCCCTCACCTTTAAACCACCACTCTTTGCATAATGTCAGGCACACTGTGTGTATTTCACACATTTTGTATAACTTTCAACTTTGGGTACAAAGACCATCCTGGACAACACTGTCCACACTCATTCACCAGCTGGTCCCAGCACTTGGCGCCCAGTGGGTTTTCCTTGTCATTCCTTTTCTTTTCTTTTTTTTTTTTTTTTTTTTTTTTTTTTTTGACAGGCAGAGTTAGACAGTAAGAGAGACAGAGAAAGGTCTTCCTTCCGTTGGTTCACCCCCAAGATGGCTGCCACGGCCAGGAGCCAGGTGCTTCCTCCTGGTCTCCCATGGGGTGCAGGGCCCAAGCACTTGGGCCATCCTCCACTGCACTCCCAGGCCACAGCAGAGAGCTGGACTGGAAGAGGAGCAACTGGGACAGAACCAGCGCGCCAGCTGGGACTATAACCGGGGGTGATGGCGCCGCCAGCACAGGATTTAGCCTAGTGAGCGCAGCGCCAGCCTTGTCATTTCTGCCACTTCATACTGGGAATGAGGCAAGCAGTACTTGTCTCATTCTCTTATCCACTCATAGTTAGAGGATGAGAGTCTCTCTTCATTCAGTTTTACAAAACCAAGGGAGACGAAACTGCCAGGCAATGGGAGAGGAGATTCTCAAGTTTCCGGGACACTCAAGTCCATTCACGGTCTTCCGGACCAAGCACATTTTCTTTACTCTCAGCAGATAAAAAGGGCGCTAGCCACAATTACACCCAAGTCCCGACATTCACGGCCACCAACTTTTGTGTACCCAGACCCAAACGCCCAACTACTGACACATAGGCGAAAACACACCCACGTGCTCACGTCTTCTCCCGCGGCGCCGGTTGTTTGAAACTGAACAGACGAAAATTATTTCAGTGTCGTGTCTCACACTTTCGACACAATCTTTTTTGGCGATAACAAAATCTCAAAGAAAGAAAATCATGAAACAAGTTATTTTAGAAATGATAATATTTTGGAGCCTATGTGTCTTCTTCTCTTTACGCTTTAGGGAGTTTGTTTACTATTTCCAGATTGAGCCAGCCCACTGGCGCCTGTGTGGAAACTGCGTCGAGTCTGGGCGCGGGCGCCTGAGAGGCGGGGCGTATCTGTGACGTCATCGCTGCGGGGCGGAGGCGCCGGTGTGAGGAGGCTTAGCGAGCAGCGTGGTTGCCAGCCGCCGGCCGCTTGATCTTGGTAGTCTGCTCGCGTCGGATCCCGGAGAGAGATGGCAGATGATCTTGGAGACGAGTGGTGGGAGAACCAGCCGGCGGAAGCGGGCCGCAGTCCAGGTACCGAGTCTGTTCGCGCTCCTGCGGAGCCTCCTCCCGGGAGCCCTCCCAGGCACCTCAGCCCCTGGCCCGCTTCTGGTTGTCACCGTGTTCCGCCCCGCAGTGGGACGCACAGCTGTGGAGCGCGTGAGCGTCGCGCGCGAAGGGAACGTTTTTAACTCGTGAAACAGACAAGTGTGGCATTAACTCAGCTTTTCCTGCCTGCTTGCCAGGCAGGAAGCACCCTTTTCCAAGCTCTCTTTTCCTCTTGTTTCTTGAGAAGAATAAAACAGTCTTCATGAAGAGAGAGAGTTTTCCGTTGGGGTTAAGGATAAGCACTGAACTAGGGTGGCTGCTTCATTTCGAATCGCGACCCAGTACTCATACTGTGTTGTCTCCTTGCCTCACCTGTGACGTAAGGGTGATAATGCCTACTTCATAAAGTTGGTGTGAAGATTAGCTGACTCTAGAGCAAGTGATGCAATTGAGCACAGTGCTTTGTGCGTAAGATATGCGCAGTAAACATAAGCTGTTACTTTCCCTGTTGTCGTCCTTATCATGTTATTTGGAATATTCGTGCTAGAAAGGGGGCTTACATTGAGCCCATTCCTTTGAACTCACTTTTACAGATGAAAAACATTAACTTGAAGATGTTAAGCAATTGGGCAAGGTCCCTACCTAATTTGCATCAGAAACAAGCTTAGAATTAACACAATTTGAACAATTTTTACTTTGCTGTACTGTGTGTACTCATTACTAATGTTGAGAATTTGATCTCTAAGTAGAGTAGCATTAAGGTATCTCCTCACCCCAGGCCGCCCTTGAAGTATTCAAGTCTCATAAGTCGTAACGTTCAATTATGACCTTTTAAAATCATCACTCTTAAGGGTCTGCCTTTCTTTACCAGATTCTGTGATTTTTTGAGGACAGGGCCTAAGTGGGATTCGTGTTTGTATTGTCCACAGGGCCATGCTCATGACAGACACTTGATTCATACATTCTACAGACAACATTGAAATAATGGTTGTGAAATACCTATTAAAAATAAGTAACTCCTGGGGCTGGCGATTCGTGTATCTTTTGGCATAGCAGTTAAGACACCTGTGTCTCACATTCAAGTTCCTTGGTTTGGTTTCCAGCTCCAGCTCCTGATTCCAGCTTCCTGCCAATGCAGTCTCTGGGAGACAGCAGTTGATAACTCAAGTATTTGGGTCCCTGACACCCATGTGGGAGACCTGGACTGAGTTTCTGGCTCCCGACTTCAGCCCAGGCCCAGTCCCTGTTGTTGCTGGAATTTGGGGAGTGAACCAGTGGGTGGGAGGTTTCTCTTTCTGCTGCTTCTCTCTCTACCTCTCAAGTAAAAAAAAAAAAAAAAAAAAAAAAAAAAAAAAAAAAAAAACCAAAAAAACCATAGCCAGCTTCAGTTGTTGCACTGTTTTCAGAAGGGATCTTCCGCATATTAAGCAAGTGTCATTTTTTGAAAGTAGCCAGTCTAATACTTTCATGATAAACTTCCTCACTCACTTTGCAGCCTTGTTTCTCTAAAAAGTATCTTTATGCCTGAAGGCACGAATATCTTTCTTTGCAGCCCTGTGGTGTTCCATATTTACTTCACCCACCAACTGAGGTGTTGAAAGCTAAAAGCTGTATTTTATGATGTGACTCAAGGATAGAGGCTATTTAAGAAATAGTTGAAGCCCTTTTGAATGGGGAAGATAGTCCATTTCTTGACTCTGGTCCTGCATGTGCCCCTTATTGCTATGTGACTCAAGTTAGTCATCCTTTGGAAGAACAGAGGTCAGCATGTGCTGAATATCTGTTATGTGCCAGATGTTTTCAAAATATGAATTCATTTAATTTTTGTAACACCCCAAATAGGTAAGGATTGATTTTGTTTTAATAGATGAAGAAACAGAGAAGTAATGTTATTAGGAACACACATTAAGGAAGAGGCCTGGGAAGAGTTAAGTGTGAGTGATTGTCAAAGTCACAGTTTTCCCTTCATTTTTTGTGGTTTTCTGGGCCTCAGTATTGTGATATATAAAATGAAGAGTCTTTAGAGATCACCATTTTTAGGATTTTACTAACCAAGTTCTAAACATTAACTGTAGTAGAACTTTAAGACACTACAACCTCTTTCATCTAAGTTGCCAGGATTCCCAGCAAGAAAAGATGGAGTCCCTAGTATCACCCTACTTTTCAAATTTTTTTCTGGGCTTACGGCTAAACTTTGAAAATTGAAGACATTAAATTTACCAATAACTTGCTTTCTAACTGATTTCAAGTAAGCATATAAGTTTCTTTGAAAGTTGCTTGATTATTAGTAACTTGACTATCTTAATTTGGAGAAATTACAGCTGAACCAATTCAAGCATGCTGATTTCTTCCTGTGTAAATGGAGAAATATTAAAATATAGCTTAAAATACATCTGAGGGGGCTGGCACCGTGGCTCACTTGGTTAATCCTCCATCTGCGGCGCCGGCATCCCGTATGGGCGCCGGGTTCTAGTCCCAGTTGCTCCTCTTCCAGTCCAGCTCTCTGCTGTGGTCCAGGAGGGCAGTGGAGGATGGCCCAAGTGCTTGGGTCCTGCACCCGCATGGGAGACCAGGAAAAGCACCTGGCTCCTGGCTTCGGATCGGTGCAGCGCCGGCTGTGGCGGCCATTTGGGGAGTGAACCAATGGAAAGACCTTTCTCTCTCTCACTGTCTATAACTCTACCTGCCAAATAAATAAATAAAATATATCTGAATTATATATATCTTAAAATATATCTGAATTATGTTGTACTTCGATGGTCAAAGGAGAAATAGAGCTTTAAGTTAGAGAAAGGAAAAATAGTTGTAACAATGCTTTTATTACTGTTGTAGATTATGCTACTTGCGTATAAAAGTAAACATCTTACCCTATCACTTGTTTTCAGATCATATTCCTAGTGGCCAGGTGATGGAGGATGTTAGTCATTTAGTCAACAAGTATTTGTTGATTTACATGATTTATAACAACAGTCTAATATATGTAGCTATCTACTTCTTGTCTAAGGAACTATGCAATATTTTGACAGTTCTTCTGCCTTCTTCCATGTAGCATGTAGCTTAGAGATGTAATGGCTCTTTAAAACCTGCCATTTTTGTATTCGATACTGCATTAGACTGGAGCCCAACATGACACCTGGCACCTAGTTGGTGTTTGGTAGACATTAGTGGAGTGAGTGAATGCATACATGCATTCTAGCTGCTACGGAATTTATGGTGATCAGACTTATATGTATAGGAATATGCTTGTATAAGGCCATGCTATTAAAATTTTGCTGGGACTATCCTGGTTCACTTGCGATGTCTGGTGACGTCATTGGCGACAACTGGAGTCTTGCCCAGGAATCAGGTAACTGAGAGTTGCCAATTCCAAGGAATGTGTATTCCAGTCTGCCTCAGGTACCAGAGCCTAAGAATTGTCTAAAGGCTAATATTTCATTTAGCTTATATCCTTATTCCCTGCCCTGCTTCAGGAATAATTTGAAGTGACTTATAGTAAGCAATACATGCAGTAGGATTATGATTGACAAGTATTAATGCTAAAGGGAGCAGGTACAGTGTTGGAGATTTTAATGTAATTGACCAGTCTAGTTACTTTCTCAGTATGGAGCTGAAAAGAGAATGTCAATCACAGCATGGATTTTTGTAATTTAAGGAACAGAGCCAAGAGATTCCGAAATTGGAGGTAATCACTTAGTTATTCCCTCACTTGAGAGAAGACTGCTTTCTCTTTGTATTCTATTGGTATGCCTATTATATTTTTAAGTCAAAGGGCTTGGATTAGGCATAGTAGTTAGGGTGCTTGTATCCCAAATCAGAGGGCCTGTGTTGATACCCATCTCAGGCTCCTGATTCCAGCTTCCTCATCTGTGCAGACCTAGGTAGGCAGAGGTGAAGGATCAGCCACTACATGAGAGATTTGGGTTCAGTTTCTGGCTCCTGGCTTAGGCCTGGGCTAGTCTTAGCTTTTGGGAATATTTGGATTGTGAATCAGCAGATGGGAGCTCACTCTTTCTGTCTTCTCCTGCCCTCCAACATCCAATTTCTCTCATTTCTGCCTCTTAATAATTCTTTAAAAAATTAAATTACTAAATATGTCCAGGGATTTTGGAATAACTGGCATACAAAGAGTGAGATCTTCCATCTGATGGTTCATTCCAAATGGCTGCAACCACTGGAGCTTAGCTGATCCGAAGCCAGGAGCTTCTTCCAGGTCTCCCACGTAGATGCAGGGGCCCAAGCATTTGGGCCATCCTTCA
Source organism: Oryctolagus cuniculus (assembly GCF_964237555.1). Lineage (NCBI taxonomy): Eukaryota > Metazoa > Chordata > Mammalia > Lagomorpha > Leporidae > Oryctolagus > Oryctolagus cuniculus. The sequence goes on from NC_091435.1 coordinate 54,296,452, forward strand.
CTGCTTTCCCAGGCCATAGCAGAGAGCTGAATCAGAAGAAGAGCAGCCAGGACTTGAACCAGCGGCCATATGTGATGCTGGCACTGCAGGCAGCGACTTTACCCACTACGCCACAGTGTCGGCCCCACAGATAGCTTAGTTTTAAAAGAGGATGTTTTTAGCAAACTGCAACTCTTAGCCCGCATGTCTTTTGAGAGAAATTTTTCACAGGCTTTCCTAGCTCATTCTGATTCTTTGACGCCATCTGTTACCAAGCATCTGACTAGAAAATTGAAGTGTTAAGACTGCAGGTGGGGCCGGTGCTGTGGCATGGCAGATGACGCTGCTGCCTGCAGTGCCGGCATCCCATACGGACTCTGGTTTGAGTCCTGGCTACTCCACTTCCAATCCAGCTCTCTGCTGTGACCTGGGAGAGTGGTGGAAGATGGCCCAAGTGCTTGGCCCTTCATGCATGTGGGAGACCCGGAAGAGGCTCCTGGCTCCTGGCTTTGCATTGGCACACAGCTCCGGCTGTTGCAGCCAATTGGGGACTAAACCAGCAGATGGAAGACCTCTCTGTCTCTCTCTCTGTCTCTCTCTGCCTCTCCTTCTCGCTCTGTGTAATTCTTTCAAATAAAAATAAATATTTTTAAAAAAAGACTGCTGGTAATAACAGCAGTTTGCATTTGTTGAGTGCTTACTATTTGCCAGATACTACTTTGATTGCTTTGCATGTAGTAGTTACTTTAAGCTTCACAAATAGTTACTGTTAGCTCATTTTATACATGAGGAAATTGAGGCACTAAGAGGTTATGTTGCTCAGTAAGTTGATGTGATGTGGTTCACTAGCAGGCAAACTAAAACCAGAGTCTACTTTCTCATAATAGTTATTATAATTTTCTTTTTTAAAAAAGATTTATTTACTGGGGCCGGCGCTGTGGTGCAGCGAGTTAAAGCCCTGGTCTGAAGCACCGGCATCCCATATGGGTACCGGTTCTAGTCCCAGCTGCTCCTCTTCTGATCCAGCTCTCTGCTATGGCCTGGGAAAGCAGTACAAGATGGCCCAAGTCCTTGGGTCCCTGCATCCAAGTGAGAGACCCAGAAGAAGCTCCTGGCTTCGGATCGGCACAGCTCCAGCCATTGTGGCCATCTGGGGAGTGAATAGTGGATGGAAGACCTCTCTTTCTGCCTCTGCCTCTCTCTGTAAGTGTGTCTTTCAAATAAATAAAATAAATCTTAAAAAAAATTTATTTTATTTGAAAGGCAGAATTACAAGAGAAAGAGGGAGAAACAGAGTTCTTCTGTCCGTTGGTTCACTCCCTGAATGGCCACCACTCCTGGGACTGAGTCAGGCCAAAGCCAGGGGCCAGGAGCTTCATCTGGTTCTCCCAAGTGAGTAGCAGAGGCCCAAATACTTGGGCCTTCTTCCCTCTGCCTTCCCAGCATGTTAGAAGGAAGCTAGATCAAAAATGGAGCAGCTGAGACTTGAACTGGTGCTCATATGGGATATCAGCATTGCAGGGAGCAGCATCACTCACCATGCCTATAATTACTATCATTTTCTTTTTTCTTTTCTTTTCTTTTTTTTTTGACAGGCAGAGTGGACAGTGAGAGAGAGACAGAGAGAAAGGTCTTCCTTTGCCGTTGGTTCACCCTCCAATCTTATCTCTAAAAGAAAAATCTTTTATTGACTTGAAGAGACTTGTGGTTTATAAATGCTTTGTTTACATACATCATTATAATCCACATGTATCTATGAAATCTTACTCTTCCAAAGTTTATTCTTCTAAAAGAACAATACATGCTCAGAGCTACAAACAGCCTTGCTAATGGGCTTTGAGAACCTTCTGTTTGCAGTAATTCAGACCTGATTCTGGAGCTCAGGTCTCACATTTCTAGTACCTTCTTGAAATCATTTCTTAGTTATTTAATAAGAATGTCACGTGTAAACAAGTCTTAACTATCGAATTATGTGCCAAACTTGCCTTTCCTCCAGACTTACCTATCTTAGTAAATTAAATGATCAGCTACCCAATTTCACAGTGTTAATAGTACAGTATCTGTTTATTTTCTTTCCCTCTTACATCTCATCTATCAAGTCCTAGAAAATAGATCCCACATCTTTCTTTCATTTTTCTCTTATGTCCTCTCTATTGGAGTGCACACAATCCTTATTTGCTTTAACTAGTGCAGTGAGTTCCTAATAGGGCTCCCAGTTTCTATCTTTGTCCTTCAGTTAGCAACTAAATTGATGCTTTTACTTTTTACTCATTTCTTTTTAAAAATATTTATTTGAAAGGCAGATAGAGAGGGAGAAGCAGAGGCAGACAGAGATCATCTACTGGCTGGTTCGCTTACCAAATGCCTGCAACAGTCAGGGAAGGGCCAAGCCAAAGCCAAAGCCCAGAACTCAATCCAGTTCTTTCATGTAGGTGGCATGGACCCAAGTACTTGAACCTGCTGCCTCCCAGAGTGCATATTAGTGGGCAGCTGGAACTGGAAGCGGAGCAGTGATTTGAACTCAGTCACTCCAGTGTGGAATATGGGTGTTCCAAGAGGTATTTTAAAACCTCTCCATGGACGGATGCTTGGTTAAATTTTTTTTAAATGTGTGATTAATAAGGTGTGGCTATTTCCCCAAAATCTTTTAATGGGAGCATATAGTATTGGTTGGCATCTTTTGTATTAATATAAGTCACTTAGGTGATAATGCAAATATGTGTACTCAGGTACATGTTAGCAGAATTTTACCTAAGCAAAATGCTGGTAATCATTTTAACCTATTCTTAAAGTGAAAATATAAAATAAGCAGTTCTTTGTATATATATTTTATATGTGAATTGGTTAGCTTTTTGGCATGTCTAGTCTATTTGAATAAAAGTCAATGTTTATTTGAATAATGTCAGTAGAGATAGAACATGTGCTTTTAAAATAAACATTATTTGAAAATTTGTATAGAGAAAATAAACCTACTTTGACTAAAAAAAATTAGGTCCAAGTGATCAAATACATGAGTGTTAATTTCTACCTGCTCATAAATTTTTAGGTATTTTATGTTCAGTTATAAAAAAGTTGCAATTTTATTTCATCACATAAATAAAGTATCATATTGCATTTAAAAAAAGCCTCTCCACCAAATACCCACTCCAGTCCTTTTATATTTTTTAAGACTTATTTGAAAGGCAGAAGGGAGAGAGGTAGAGACAGATAATTTCCATTCACTGATTCACTCCCCAAATGCCCTCAACAGTCAGGGTTGGTCCAAGGTAAAGCCGGGAACCAGAAACTCCATCCAGGTCTCCCACATGAGTGGCAGAGACCCAAGATCTTGGGTCATCATCTGCTGCTTCTCAGGCATAGTATCAGGAAGGTGGATTGGAATTAGTGGAAGAACTCAATTCCAGGCACTCTGATAGGAGATACTGCCATCCCAAGAGGCCAGTTCCACACTGCATCACAATGACCACCACCCCCTAATCCTTTTAAAAGAGAAGTGAGATGATATTCCTGCTTAAACCCTCCAATGTCTCATCCCCAGGCTGCAGAATAAAACTGATTAGTTACCATGGCAGTTATCTGCCAGGTCTTGTTTTTCTTAACTCTCCTCTATTTTACACTGTTTCTGCCACACTAACCTTCATTCTGTACCTCAGCAGTCCCAAGTTCATTCTGTCTGAGCAGTTCCTAACACCTGTTCTATTCCCTTCTATGCTGGCCTTCTGATTTTCAAACTAGCTCTTGACATTAGGAACTAGTTCAAATATCACCTATCTGGAGAAACTCTTCCTGGTCAGCCAGTCTAGGGTAGCTGTACAACTGCTTTATTATGTTATTGTTTTATTGTAATTCTCAGCAGGGCATTAAGTGTGTTCTTCTCCTTGTTAAATTACTACCCTCTTCCAGCACTGGAATGTAAGCTTCATGTGAGCAGGGATTTTGTTTATCTTGTACTTAGAGCCTAGAATAGTATTTGGGTACATAGAAAGTAATTATTAAATATTTCTTGTTAAACCGATTAATTATTAATATTTCACAGCCCCTCTTGGAGACCTGAACCTAGCAGTTCTATGTCTAGGGAATCTTAATCTGCTGAAAAAGTTGTCAAAATCCTGTCTAGGCATATGAAAGACTTGATAGATACTGCTTTTCTTATATAAAATTTCATTAGCAGGGCTGGCATTTTGGCACAGTGGGGTAAACCATTACTTGGAATGCCAGCATCCCATATCAATGCTAATATACCATATTGGGGTGCCTGTTTGAGTCTTGGCTGCCTGACTCAAGATGGCCCAAGTACCTGGACCCCTGCCACCCATGTGAGAGATCAGGATGGAGTTTCTGGCTACTGGCTTCAGCCTAGCCCAACCCTGTTTTGAGGTCATTTGGGCAGTGAACCAGTGGGTGGAAGATTGATCTCTCACTCTCTCTCTCTCTCTCTCTCCCTCTCCCTCTCCCTCTCCCTCTCCCTCTCTCCCTCCCTCTCTCCCCTCCCCCCCATGCTCTGCCTTTCAAATCAATAAATATTTTTAAAAAATTATAATAGCAGTCCTGTTGTACAGCAGTGTCTTAGTAACATTTTTATTCTAATTATAATTATATTTGGATTTACCACTATAAGTTATGCTTTGAAAAGGGACAACAGACTCTGACTTTGTAAATGAGCGCATAATTCCTAACAGCTTTTGTCATCTAGAATTAATGTGATTATTCTTCTGGTTTAGGTTGCCTCAGTAAGCATTATAATTTTGTGGTTGGTAATATCTTACGGTATCTCATTCAAATCACATTACTTTGTCTATGCTTTTTTTTTTTTTTTTTGATAGGCAGAGTTAGATATATATAGAGAGAGACAGAGAGAAAGGTCTTCCTTCCATTGGTTCACCCCCCAAATGACCACTAAGGCTGGCACTGTGCCAAAGCGAAGCCAGGAGCCAGGTGCTTCCTCCTGGTCTCCCATGTGGGTGCAGGGCCCAAGCACTTGGGCCATCCTCCACTGCCTTCCTGGGCCACAGCAGAGAGCTGGACTGGAAGAGGAGCAACCGGGACAGAACCAGCACCCCAACCGGGACTAGAACCCGGGGTACTGGCGCCGCAAGCGGAGGATTAGCCAAGTGAGCCGTGGCGCCAGCCTATGCTTTTTTTTTTTTTTTTTTTTAAGATTCATTTTTATTTATTTGAAAGAGTTACTGAGAGGCAGAGGCAAAGAGAGAGGTTTTCCATGCACTGGTTCACTCTCTGAATGGCTAAGATGGCTGGAGCTGAGCTGATATGATCTGAAGCCAGGAGCTTCTTCCAAGTGTTCCATGTGGGTGCAAGGGCCCAAGGATTTGAGTCATATTCCACTGCTTTCCCAGGCACATTAGCAGGGAGCTGGATTGGAAGTGGAGCAGCTGGGACTTGAACCCTTGACCATATGAGGTGCTGACACTGCAGGCTGCAGCTTTACCCACTATGCCATAACATCAGCTCTTGACGCTGTTTTCTTTCTGCAAATGATGAAGTAGGGGACCATTTTGAATCTTTCATTTAAACCAGAATATCCAAGTTTGTTTTATTTTTGACTTTTATTTTTTATACCCAAGTTAGTTCTTTATAGTATTAATTTTGAGGGCAAACAGCCATGACTTGTTGGTGTTATAAGGCATTACCTATGCATATAAAATTCAGAGTTGGGATATTTACAGTAAATGTTGATAACACAAGACAGGATCAACTTTAGGACTTGTCATCTTTGTAATCATTTATTAACCTTTTTTGCCTAACCCAGTTTTAGACACTAATGGAATTAGAGGGAAAAAACATGGTTTACATTATATAATTTATACATTTATGAGGTTTGGTAAAAATGCTAACAGTATTAAGACATGTTCCTGGGGCCGGTGCCGCGGCTCACTAGGCTAATCCTTTGCCTTGCGGCACCGGCACACCGGGTTCTAGTCCCTGTTGGGGCGCTGGATTCTGTCCCAGTTGCTCCTCTTCCAGGCCAGCTCTCTGCTGTGGCCCGGGAGTGCAGTGGAGGATGGCCCAAGTGCTTGGGCCCTGCACCCCATGGGAGACCAGGATAAGTACCTGGCTCCTGCCATTGGATCAGCGCGGTGCGCCAGCCGCAGCGCGCTGGCCGCGGCGGCCATTGGAGGGTGAACCAACGGCAAAGGAAGACCTTTCTCTCTATCTCTCTCTCTCACTGTCCACTCTGCCTGTCAAAAAAAAAAAAAAAAAAAAAAAAAAAAAGACATGTTCCTGGAAAAATGGGTAAGATGGATTTAGAAAATTAATGGGGGGCTTGCGCCGCGGCTCACTCGGCTAATCCTCTGCCTGTGGCACTGGCACTCCGGGTTCTAGCTCTAGTCCCTGTTGGGGCACCCGGTTCTAATCTCGGTTGCTCTTCTTCCAGTCCAGCTCTCTGCTGTGGCCCCGGAAGGCAGTGGAGGATGGCCCAAGTGCTTGGGCCCCTGCACCCACATGGGAGACCAGGAAAAGCACCTGGCTCCTGGCTTTGGATTGGCGCAGTGCTAGCCTTAGTGGCCATTTTGGGGGTGAACCAACAGAAGGAAGACCTTTTTCTCTGTCTCTCTCTCTAACTCTGCCTGTCAAAAAAAAAAAAAAAAAAGGAAGGAAGGAAGGAAATTAATGGGAAGAAAAGAGAAAGCAGGATAAATTATTAGTCATTGTTCTGTACCTGAAGACTGTAAACAGATTCAAATAATCTCCATGGGCTAGTTTACTTTACAGTAAAACTAAGTTTCTTAAAACTTTTTTACAGTAAAATTTATAGTAAAACTTTAATTTTCATAATTCTTCTAAATTATTAAATGAGTGGTTCTTGACAGCCACTATGAAAATTTAAAGGTGCAAGTTCACATATATGGTGGTTTCTGCTAAATTTTGCTAAATGCCCATCAGTTTCTTGCAAAACATGTGGAAGGCCTATAAATATTTCTGCTTTCCCCCACTCAAATCAGAAATAATATACTACATTATTTTGTGGTATAAATTCTATAATCTATTCTTAATCTTATATTCTTTACTTCAACACGTTAGATGTATACATTGAATTATAAAAAAAACTTTGCAAACAACTTGAAATATAGTTTATTTTAATCAACTTTCACAGAACTCTTAATTGCATTCTTAAATTGCTAGTATTTCTTTTTAAAAATTATTTAAGTTCTTAAACTCTCCTGAGTTGCTTGTAGGTCTAGTTCATACTAGATCAGGGGTCTGCAAACATATTTAGAAGTCTGTACAGTAAATATTTTAGGCTTTGCAGATCCAATAGTAACTACCCAACTAGTAACTACTCAGCTACTAACTATTCAACTCTGTTACTGCAGTATAAATGCAGTCATAGATAATAAATGTGTAAGCAAACGAGTATGGCTGTGTACCAGTAGAACGTTATGGACAATGAAGTTTGAATTTTACATGATTTTCATGACTTGAAACTGAGCCCGAACACTGTGCCTTGAATGCAGATGCCATACCACCAGGACCCAGTTTCCTAGCTCCCTCCCATGGCTTACCTCATTAAACTGAGGGAGTGGGACACATAGCCCTATAATTTTCTAATCACTTGACTCATGAGGTCATTTGCTTCTCCATTAGATAACCTGTTGGTGCTCAGTATTGTATCAAGAGTGTCATTTAAAGAAATACCAGGTTTAGGTCAGCAAGTAAGTACCACCTACAAAGAGCTCTCAGACTTACTAAAGCACACTTGGCCATCATACCAACCAGAACAAAACAACCTGGTCAGGCAGGGTCTAATCTTACCACCTGTGGACTTCATGGACCACCATGACAAAACAGAGAAAGAATGTATTGCCATCCATCCATCTAGTGACAAGCCTTTGTACCTAACACCAAAGGCTTGCAACTCTGCAGTTTCACAAGACCAGCTCCCCCTTCATTGTAGCCTCTTTAAAAATCTCATTCAGGAGGGCTATAGTTCTTGAGACTTGGAGCTCTGCTACCCCCTCATCTGTCTAAAAATTAAATTTCTCTTTACCTCAAACCTCGTCTTCCTTATTTTGATTTTGCACCAAGAACAGGGACCCTACTTTCAATAGAAGTCTTTTGATGTTTTTCAACATCTAAAAATTTAATAAGTATTCTTAGTTTGCAAGCCATGTGAAACAGACAGTGGACAGAATTTGGTCTATGGGCCAGAATTTGCAGACTTTGCCCCAGACCAAGACTTAGACTATGAGTTGTGTGTCATGTGTCTCCAGAAGAGGGTGAATTTGAAACATACCCCAGAGAGACTTGATTTGCATTAGTTTTTTTTTATTACTCAGTCCCTAATTATTAGTTATATATTATTACAGTCACTTTCCTGTTAAAGTCAGATAACTGATTAAAAAATTATAGGGGAACTAGTTCAGAAATCATTGAAGCTAAGTAAATGAAGGACTGGGAAAATTCTAGAGTTACTAGAATAGTTCTTTTGTTTGCATTGTTTTTCAGAGACTGTATATCTGCAGAAACAGCCTTACACTCTGGCAGGATTCTTTATACTTCAGTTCTATGTATGTTACATATGTGTAAATCAAATACCATTTTGTTGAACTCCAAATAGTATTCCCTGTACTTAGTTGTATTTGTGTTTTTACTTTATTATACATTGCTTAAAATAAGCACATTTTTTCATTGGTAGTCCTTTTGATTAAACAGAACTTTATTTTAAAGGCTTTTGTCTTAATGAAATTAGTTAGAACTGTATTACCAATGGGTTTCTGCAGCTTGCCAAAGAAATGTCAATGTTTTCTTTAGCTGTTTTAAATACTTTGTACAATATCTTGTCCTTCTTTTCTTCCTTGCTCTTGAACTTGTGCCAGCTTGATTCATAATGTACTTCCTCTTGAAATGAGAGAAAAAACAATTTAGAAATTCCCTACACAGAACCTATTTTGTGGTCCTCTTCAAGGGAAAACCTGCTCAGGGTATTTTGTTTTTGTAGGACTATTGTTCATGCATGTTGCTTTTTTCCATTTTGTGCCACCTTTTTTCCATCTAATCTGTTCCGTTTTCACTCTAGGAATTTAGCATAATTCCCGATGTTTAACGTCACTAGCACATAACTCTTTCCTAACCTTGTCCTATAGCATTGCCGTCTCTTAGCATACTTTCTCCCTTATGCCTTGACTGAATGGCCCTTATCTCCCTCATTCTTTCATCCTCTGTTCATTGAAGGTTTAGCAAATGAGTGCTTCATGTCAGGTACAGTGCTAAGCACCCCACACATCCATGTATTTTTTTTTGGTGTAAGTTCTTTATCATCTTTTTTAAGTGGATTCCCTCTCACTATTCTCTGTCTGCTTTCCTTTATAAACTTAGACTTTTGCCTTTTATACTTTTAGTTCACTTGGTCTCTCCACCCTCTCCTTTTGCCACTGCTGGAACTGCTGCACCTTCTCCCTCTCAGTGCTGCATGGCTCAGTGCTGCCAGGCTTCCAGCTCCTTCTCCTCATTAAAACCGATGGGCCCTGGGGTGTTTATATAGAGGCCACAGTGCATTGATGCAGGTTTTGTTAGATAAGTATTGGGAATGGCATTCCCATTCCTCCTCCTGCTGGCACATCCCAGGACAGCCAGCTGAAGTAATCTTTATCCACAAGGATTTCTTCCTGGTTTATGCCTCCAGTTTTTGCTAAAAGGTCACAGAAAACCTTGGATTGTACTCTTCATTTGTTTTTTCCCACTGACTGAAGCTTTATGAAATATAACTGTCTTCTGTGTCGAAAATGTCTTATTTGTCTTAAAATGTCATTGTGTTATAAGTCCATACTGAATTATAGGCACACTTTTTCTTGATTCAGTGAGAGAGTTTTCAGTGTGAAACAGCTTACTGCCAGAGGACTGTGTGAAGTCTTACAGATTGCTGTTTGAACTCAACATTCTGTAGTTGAGCATCTTCCTATCAGAAATAGAAAGGACTTGAGGAATTACTCCATTTTCCTGAGACACTGAGATTTAGACTGATGAATGCTGGGTTCAGTGTCCCATGGGTGAAAATGTAGGATTGGAATTTGAGTCTTCTAATACCAAACATTTGTTGTAATGACAGATTTTTCTATAATGCTGATTCATTTATAGAATGGGCCGGTGCCATGGCTCACTTGGTTAATCCTCCGCCTGTGGTGCTGGCATCCCATTTGGGTGCCAGGTTCTAGTCCCAGTTGCTCCTCTTCCAGTCCAGCGCTCTGCTGTGGCCCAGGAAGGCAGTGGAGGATGGCCCAGGTGGTTGGGCCCCTGCACCCGCAATGGGAGACCATGAAGAAGCACCTGGCTCCTGGCTTTGGATCGGTGCAGTGCCGGCCGTAGCAGCCATTTGGTGGGTGAACCAACAGAAGGAAGACCTTTCTCTCTCTCTCTCTCACTGTCTAACTCTATGTGTCAAAAAAAAAAAAAAAACAAAAAAAAAAACCACATTTATGGGGCGCCAGTGCTGTGGCGTAGCAGGTAAAGCCGCTGCCTTCAGTGCTGGCATCCCATATGGACACCAGTTTGAGTCCCGACTGCTCCACTTCCAAACCAGCTCTCTGCTATGACCTGGGAAAGCAGTAGAAGATGACCTAAGTCCTTGGGCCCCTCAACTGCATGGGAGACCTGGAAGAAGCTCCTGGCTCCAGGCTCCAGATGGGCTCAGCTCCAGCTGTTGCGGCCAATTGGGGAGTGAACCAGTGGATGGAAGACCTCTCTCTGTCTCTGTCTCTCCTCTCTCTGTAACTCTGACCTTCAAATAAATAAGTAAATCTTTAAAACAAAAAAAACCCACATTTATAACAGTGCTTTATAGCTTCCTAAAAAAGTCAGTATTATTGATCTTTGATCTCAAATACTTGATTGCTATAGAAATCACAATATCAGTCTAAAATGGTTTGTCTTACAAGCTTGGCTATATAATTCCATGGCCTGGTATTACAGGAATGGAGACCTTTTAGAAAAATGGGACAGAAGACCAAGGGCCAGCAAAAAAGCACATAATGATACACCAGAGATTGTTGGGTGGACCCCACAAGGGATATATTCAGCTATTACTCATTTTTGTTGTTTTTTTTTTTTCCTTCTTGTAACTAAAAGTTAACCACTTTTCTTTCTTCTTGGTCTTACAGACATCATAGTTGTGGGCCTTGAAATATGTTTTCTAATTGTGCTGCCATATTGATGGAAATCTGTCTCTTGAAGCAGATTAAGAATTCTTGCTAGCATATTTCCTTAGCAAAATGTGGTTATTCTATAAAGTTCTGTGGACTAAAAGACAGCTTTTGTGTTCACCAGGAAAGTCTTGAATTCAATCCTATTCCAGGCTGATGATAGATAGTCCAGCTTTGGGTTGGATTACAAGTAGGAAGAGGAATTAGGTGAATTTGCAGTATGAGTCTAGACCTCCAATTGTATGTTTATGCAAATATTCTTAGAGAGGTAAAATAGTTCTAGAAATGTTGTTCTGCTCTGTCAGGATGATCTTCACCAGGGCCACCTATCCATGAATGACCCTTGTGTCAGTTTGCTGCTTCACCATTTCTCGAAGACATGGTCCTTCCTCTTAGGCCTTCTTCAGCGGTAATTCTCTTTCCAGATACCTCTGTAGATGAATGTGTCCAGGTAGTACATTGGTGTGACTTACCTCCTCCCTCCCATGTGGAGGAAAGTGTTGGAGGTAACAGTCCTTACGATATGTAGCTTCCCACAACCATTTTGGTGATACGGCTTGTCCATAAGTCCCTGGGGGCCTTTACTGGAAATCTTATTGACACCTGTAGATTTTGGTTTAGGGATCCGTGTTGGGATTCTCTGCTTGCACACCTCTTTGATCTTTAAGTATTAAAAAAAAAAAAAAAAAGATAGTTAATGGTACAGTTGGTAGGGGAATTAGACATTCAGAACATAGAGTCAGGCTCCAGGATTTGGTTTTGAAAACACTATGTTCTGGGAACACATCAGATTAAAGATTATGAAGTTAATAAATGCAGAAAAGCAATTCTGCCAACATATCTTGAATATATGCCTGAAAGAAGGCCTTTACTAATGGTAAGTACAATGATAGATTATTTTTCTTTGGTGGTGGTATAGTGGGAGATAGCAGTGTCCCAAATTAATCTCAACCAAGAGCCAAGAGATTGTCAGAAAAAGGTTAATTTCAACTGGCTGGTCTTGGGGAATTTCATGAGGAAAGTGTGTTTGATTTTTCCTTTAAAGCCTTTTAGGATTTTTGACGGCAAGGATGAGGGAAGGCATTCCAGGGTAAGAGAATGCTTTTGGTAACAGGATGAGTGAATATTTTGGCAATAGCCCTGAGGTAGGAAAGTTTCAAACTGAGTTGAGAAGTGGAGTAACTTCAAGTTAGGTTGCATTTGAGAGGAAGGATGGGAATGTAAACTGTAGCCAGATAGGGGAAATTGCACCTCTAGGAAAGTGGGTTCAGAAGATACATTGTGGAGGTGAAATTGTATTGGTGTTGTATTATATTAATTTACTGACTAACTTACGCAGAATGAAAGAGCAGTGACAGGTCAAATGGTCTGGATTGTGAAAGTGGGTTAATGTAGTACGAACGAGTGAAGGATTGATTGAGTTCAGATTTGCTCAGAAATATATTCTTTATTTTCATGTTTATGAAAAAATGCTTTTAGATGAGAATGCTTACTGGTAAAGCGATGGGGAAAGGTGTTAGTTAACTGTAGATGTCCCCTTACAACCCAGAGTCAATTATTATTTTTCTCTTTGATTGCCTCATTCTTTCCATACTATATATTCATAAATAACAATTACTTTTAAAGAAATCTTAAAATACATTAGTTTTCATCATAGATTTCTTATACTGTTGTTATGAGAGTATATCTTATGTTGCTTTTTGTTCTATGGGAATTTATCTCTGCCTTTTCGTTGTATTGACAAAGTACAGCAAAGTCCCTTTATCTCCGTATATATCCATTCACATGTATATGAGTTGTGCATATATAGGGTTTTAATTTTATTGTAATATCTCAAAAATACAACCTGATGTTATGAGCTTCAACATTTATTTAACTTGAATATGTAATTTTAACTCTTAACCATTGAGTATTTGGTTAAAATGTGTTAGCTGTATCTCTATTCATGAATGTTAAAATGAGATAGAATAGACTAGAATGAGAACATCAAAATGCATTGCTTGTACTAAAATATATGAATATTGTTGCAATTTATGTATGTGTATATGTGCATGTACATACTGGCTTAAGTTTCAACATGCTTTTTTTTTTTTTAATGGGGGCATGGATCATAGTAAAGAGTTTGAAATCCACTTAGCTAAAAGGAAAGAAAGTACTTGATGGGAAGCAAGAGGTTAGGCATTACCTGTTGGGATTGCTAACAAAACATAAGGGAAAGTCTTGGACATATTCTTTGATAAGACACTACGAATATATATAATCTTCTTAGTGAAGATTTAATGAAAGATGCAATAGCGATTAGGATTTAATAGTCGCATTCACTTATTTGTACAATCCCCAAACATTTTAATAATCTGAATCTATACAGAGCTAAAACTTTGTGCCCCATGGGGCGGGCACTGTGGCATAGTGGGAAAAGCTGCCACCTGCCGTGCAGGCATCCCATATGGGTGCTGGTTCTAGTACTGGCTGCTTCTCCTCCTATCCAGCTCTCTGCTTTGGCCTGGAGACCCAAAAGAAGCTACTGGCTCCTGGCTTCAGGGATCTGCCAAGCTCCGGCTGTTACAGCCATCAGGGCAGTGAACCAGTGAATAGAGGACTTTTCTCACTTTTCTCTGCCTCTGCCTCCCTGTAACTCTGCCTTTCAAATAAATAAATACATCTTAAAAAAAAAAAAGATTTGTGTCCTTCAATTATGGATACACTAAATGGGGAATATGTTTTGTTTTGGAACATTTAGTCAATATTCTCTGTGCCTGGATACTACAAGGGTGTTTTGGTTTTAGTTGTCTTATTTTTGGTACTCAGTCTTACACATAGCAAATGAGATGTTGATACTCTGATGTTATCTAATGGTATTCCTATAGTTCAATTTGATTTCATGGTATACTTATCTTCAGTGCTGAAGTGCTGCTTTAACATTTTTATCTCTCAAATAGCCAAAGCTTTTATGTTTTGTTTTTGTTTTTGTTTTTGTTTTAGAAAAATAGAACTCCACACACCAGTAAGGGTTTCATGAGATGAGCAGCTTCAACCATGATTATAGAAGTGATTAAGTTCTGTAGAACTCACACTCTCTGACTTAGGCATTTTGTTGTTCAAATCTTTTCTAGGAAATAATCAGAGAGGCAGACAATGATGTTTATTTTAGGAATATAATGAAAATGGACACAGTTTAAAACTGCTAGTGAATTACAGTATCATCACAGTGAAATAGATTATCTTTAAACAATAATGCTTTGAAGATGTAGGAAAATATTTATTTAGAAGTATCAAAAAGCAAGATAAAAAACTGTATACATGTTTTAAATACCTATGCCTGAAGAGAAAATGCTAGAAGAAAACGTACTCATGCTGTTAGCATTTAACTCTGGCAAGTGGGGTTATAGATCCTTTTTATTTTTCTTACATTATCTGCATTCTCTACACTTTCTATAATAAGTATTACAAGTATAAAAAGCAGTACTAACGTATTAAGAGATTAGAAAAGGAGTGATATATCTCAGAGATTAGGACATTTCTGTGAACATCAGCCATGTTATTTGTAGTTGAAATAAGTGATGGACTGATCAAGTGTGCTGATAATATGACCATAGAATTAGTAATAGCCTGTCCAAGATAGGTTTCCGTGATAAACTTTGTCAAGATTTACATTGGTTAGCCAATTTAGTGTAAAAAAATCTTTGTTGGAATCTTAAATTGTAGATTTACTTTCTTAATTGTATATTCCTGGGCCTCTCCCTTAGATATTGTAATTCATTTGTCTGTGGATATGCCCTGAGATCCACATTTTTAACATATACTCAAGGTAATTTATTCTAATGTAGGTGGTTAGCCCCACACTTTGAGGAACTAATTGCGTAGCTGAACCTTTTTTAGACATGAGCTTTAAGATTTCTTTTATGTGGGACTCTGGCCCAGTAGATAGTCCAGCACTGTGATAGGCCAGGGCATTAGGGGCCAGTGGTGACCTTGAAGAATGCTCATCAGAATCATCTGTGGGGCTTTTAAAATCTGGGCAAAGGCCCAGATGCTGAACTTGGATTTAAGATTGTCTAGGAGTGGAATTATGGGCATATGAATTTTTAGTGAGCACCACAGTTTATTAAATCTGTTCAGCAAACCAATTCACAAAGAATACAGTATAGGTGAGCTTATTTCTTTTAAGCAACAGTGATATGTGTTGGAAAAGAAAATGTGACTTGGGATGGTGGACATTTATAGGAGCTGACTGCCCAATAGTTAGTGAGTTTCTGTTTTTGTACTGTTCATGCTGTAAGCTTTGTGCTTTTCTTGGTAATTCTGATTTAGCTACATAGCTTTAACCTCTAGATGGCAGCAAAGGCTGGTTACTTTATTAGGACAACTCTAAATGTTATTTCCAAAAAATAAAAAAGATGCTGTTTTTTTTTATCGTATGAATTTTATACTTGGACATTTTTCAATAAATGAGGTATGCAGCTTTAAAATGTGTCATGTCTTGGATCATTTTTATAGAGCATCATGTCAAAGAGCTCCAAGTAAGTTTGTTTTATCCAAATTTGGAGTATATATTGCAGGAGGAATCCATGCATATGGCTCTTTTAAGACCACACAGCAAATGCTCTACTCCAAGTAGGAATCTCTGGGTTTCATCAGAAAGCAGATGTTTTGAAGGAGATTAAATAAATTGGAAAGCTCATTCATAAAAGAAAAAGACTTTTTTAAAAAAATGCTCAATTCAACTTAACAAGGAAGTTGAGATTTGGAATGGATTACAAGTATGAGGGATGCTGAGGCAGAGGCAATGGTTCTATCAAGGGAGCAGTAGGAGGAAAAGAAATCTATCTGTGGAATGTATTCATTAAATTCTAAGTGTTGGCTTATTTTGTCCCTAAGTTCTAAAAAGAAACCTAGCAATCTGCAAGATTCCCTGGTTGCTGTGAGTCACTGGATGACAGGGAGCCTTAGTGGCCAAAAGAAGTTTAGATGACATGTTTTCTTTTTTTCATTCATTCATTCATTCATTCTTTTTTTTTTTTTTTAGAAAACTTTTATTTAATAAATATAAATTTCGGAAGTACAACTTTTGGATTATAGTGGTTTTTTCTCCCCATAACCACCCTCCCACCCGCAAACCATCCCATCTCCTACTCCCTCTCCCATCCCATTCTTCATTAAGATTCATTTTTCATTATCTTTATATATAGAAGATCAGCTTAGTATATGCTAAGTAAAGATTTCAACAGATTGCACCCAAGGTGACGTGTTTTCAGTTGTAGTCAAAGTCGCAGTTCTCTCAACCAGTTTCTACATGACCCTTGTGTTCTTTCACATTATCATGGAAGGCTGAAGTTTGGAAATATACCAGAGCAAAACCAGCATTTATGAAAAAGCTATCAAATCCTAATTTGACAGCTGGAGTCAGGATGTTTCCTTTCTCAAAATGAATTTTGTGAGTACTTTGAACTTTCTGAAGCTGTGTTGTCAACATACTGTGTCCCTTCAGGAATGATCCTGACCCCTGGGACTGCAGGGCCCCTCATCACACCTTGACCTCTAAGGATTGAAAGGTTCAAGACTCCCAAGGACCTGGGTTATTTTGATTTGTGGTAATTGAGGACAAGTCGGGGAAAGACTAGATTCAGGGCTTCTGGACTTCCAAAGGGTCCCAGCTGTGGAATGCTTGGTCAAGGCCATGTTATCAGAATGACAGTGTTTTTGTATTTTTGTTTTTATCTCAGTGTTCAGTGGGAAAGTACATAAGTAATGATGATGGATATGGTGGTGAAAAGGAGGAAATGCTAAACTGGAGAAAAATTGCTTCAAAAAATTACTGCTTTATCTTCTTTTGTCTTTTATATTTTTTGGCAAATCACAGCTAATTTGTGTTGGGGAGGGGGAATGGAAATAAC
Organism: Oryctolagus cuniculus; assembly: GCF_964237555.1. Classification (NCBI taxonomy): domain Eukaryota; kingdom Metazoa; phylum Chordata; class Mammalia; order Lagomorpha; family Leporidae; genus Oryctolagus; species Oryctolagus cuniculus. The sequence goes on from NC_091435.1 coordinate 54,313,481, forward strand.
AGATAATGAATATGGCAAATAGCCCAAAGTTTCTTATGCTGCTTTGGCTTTTTTCCCTTGATTTTCTCAGGATTTCTTCATTATGTAATAAAACCTTATCACTAAAAGCTTTAGTTTTACACTGCAAGGGATACTATAATTTGATTAGCTACCTTTAGTTTTAAATAGTGTTTCACTGCTATGTTTTATATCACAGAGTTGTCCAGTTTCTGAGGTGAAAGTTCTATAACGTATTGTGGTTTGTGGTCACACCTAGTCACCTCTCCATCTGCCTTTCTGTGGTAACTACATAATGGACAGTGGGGGCAAGCCAAGAATAAACACTGAATTATAGTTTTTAGAATCCTTCCTAACTCCGTGGTTTTCATTTGTGCCAGACATAGAGCATCACATGTAGAAATACTTTGTTAACTTAAAATATATGAACCTGATTGTTGTCTAACTTGTTTATCTTCTTTCTTTCATTCGTCTGTGAGGGTTTTCTTTCATCTCAGCTTTTTTTTTTTTCTTTTCTTTCCTGTACTGATACCCTTTCTCCCCCGCTCTCCCTTCTTTTTCTTTCATTTGGACCCATTCAATTTTTTCACTTCTTCTCAGTCTTACATCTTAGAACAACTGTACATTTCTTCCCAGTACTTGAACAATGTGCAGTGATTTTACCATTATTGCAGCAGGAATTGGACTGCTAGGGGAAAGGAAATCCTGCCCCTCTCCTTCAGTGACCTGGCTGACCCCTTAGCCATTGTGTCTGGACTGAGCAGACAGATTACATAAACCTTGTACTCTGTGGAAGAATTTGCCACTTTCTGGCACAGGGGAATTGCAGTAAGGGCAGGATGGCCCCCCTTTCCCACCAAGTGAATTTCCTTCCTCATTGGCAATCTGAGAAAAACCTGGAATAGGGCCGTAGTTGATAGGTTTGTCTCTGAAAAAGTATTAATAATTGTCCATTGTTCTTCATAGTCTTCTCATTACCCTTCTTAGGAGCCAAAAGCAGCAGCCTCAAAAGCACTTACATTTTCCAAGGTTGCTGTAATAAATTTGTATTATTATAACCAGAAAAAAAAGTTTTATGTAGAATAAATGGGCTGCTTACACATGTTACTATAAGAGATGTTGTACATTGCAGTGTGATCCCTACCACTGACTCCCTGCTTATTGCCCTGAAGGAATGGTTTACCTCTTAGGCTAAAGACTCTTTGAAGTTCTGCAGTTTTTAATTAGCTCCTCTTTCTAAAATTTTCTGTGGTTTAAAAAGTGACTGATACAGGTGTATTCAGGCAGGAACAACAGAACAGATAAGAAATAACTTTCATTTATTTTTTTAAAAAGAAGAAATAAACCTAGCTGATTTGTTAATACCGAAGGATATTACTGTATTCTTGAAGAATTTGTGTTGTTTAAAAAGTAACTGTGGGGCCCGTGCTGTGGCATAGTAAGTTAAGTCTCTGCCTGTGGTGCCAGTTTGTGTCCAGGCTGCTCTTTGAATCCATAGCGGCCTGGGAAGGCAGCAGCAGATCGCCCAAATACTTGGGCCGCTGCACCCATGTAGGAGACCTGGAGGAAGCTCCTGGCTCCTGTCATTGGGTCAGCCCAGCTCTGGCCGTTGCAGCCATTTGGGGAGTAAACCAACGGATGGAAGATCTCTCTCTCTCTCTCTCTCTCTCTCTCTCCCTCTGTCTGTAACTCTGCCTCTCAAATAAATAAATAATTTTTTAAAAATAACTGTATTGAAGAAGGTTGTTATGTTTTATGGTAGTTCATTTTTTTTTTTTTTTCTTACTTGAGAGATGGAGAGACCAAGAGCTCCCATCTACTGGTTCACTCTGCAAATGGCTGCAACAGCTGGATCTTGGGCTGGAGCTGGGAGGTACTTACTCAATTCAGTTCTTTCAAACACTTGAGCCATCACTGCTGCCTCCTAGAGTGTGTGCATTAACAGGAAGGTAGAGTTGGGAGCCAGAGCTGAGACTCAAACCCAAGTATTCCAGTATGAGACACAGGAATCTTAACTGTCAGGCCAAACACCTGCTAGAAATGGGTTTTGTGTTTCTTTAATTATTAAGAGGAGAGACATGGGACCAAATTGGAGACATTTTTTTGTAATGACAGTTTTTATGTGGGATGTTCCTGGGTTTGCAGTTATTGTAGTCCTGAATTGGAAGTAGAATTTAGAGAAAGATTGACAAAGGTGAGGCCTAACACTTCTCCTGTGAGCTGGGAAAAAACACAACAATTATTTAAAAGAAAAATGATCTTGGGAACATCAGTCTTTCCTTACTAGTAATAGTGATACTTGAGAAATAGAAATCTTAAATTAGGATCCTCCATCTAGCAATTTTTTTTAGGTTTCTGCAATGGCAGAAGTAACACCAAATATGGGTCTAAATGTGTGGTACTTTCTGAAAGGTGACTAGACCTGGATCTCTTGGTTGTCTTTTCTGGAAGGTCTTTGATCATTATCAGGACTAACAAGGTAGCCACCTCCTTACTTACTAAGCTTTGATGTGAATGATTGTGATGCTACTTTCCTAGATCATTTTCATTCACTTCTGATATTTTTCTCTTCAGTCTCCCCTGAGGCTGGTCAGGTACTTGTGCCCCTTGCTTATAGAATCCTGCCTGAAGATGGAGTTGGGCACTGACCACAGCCACTGTATTTTCTGAGTACAGTCTGTTGATTATAAGAACATGAGCTTTGTGGTCTTGCATCTAACATCTCCTTTCCTCAGCACCATCACCTTGTCAGTATTCTCCAATCCTGCCCATTTTTGTAGGAATTGGCCCCCAACATCCCTTTTCTCTTGTTATTCTAACTATGGCTTCAGGGTGGCAGGAGCAGTTGGAAGAGAGGCAGATCACCATTGGCTGTGGTGATCCTGGATGATTTCAGAATAGGTAAGCCATAAGCCAGATCTTTGCCTCTGGGTCTTATTTCATTTGATGAAACAGGAATTCTACCCATGTAGAGCAGTAGGGAAGACGAAAGAAAAGACCTGGATATGTTCAGGGGCATTTGAGTGTTCCAACTAAAGAGGCTGATTTGTGAGATGAAGCATAAGTAGACATTAGGCAACTGCTTATCACCATCGGTAGTGGAAAGAATCAAATGCAATTTTTAATGTTTCTCCTTGCATGGAGGTAGCTTCTTAGTTGCCGTGAAAGGAAAATGAGACAATGAAGCTAGACTTGCATTCACTATTCATTTTTGTCACATACTAATGGCCCTGAAGCCACTTTCCCTATATCTCAGCATTTTAATGTATTTAACTGTGAAATTGTGATAATACTCACTTTTTGGGATTGTTGTAAAATGAAACAAAGAACTACTTAAAGACTGTATAAAGATTAGTTTTTTCCCTTATGTTACTTTAGTTCACTACCCAGAAGCCTTTTAAAGGAGGACACAGAGCATTCCCTTGCACTTTGTTCAAAGCCCTTCATAATCAGAGCAAAGCATGCCCTTCTAGCTCTTGACCCAACCCACTCAGCTTCAGCCACACTGCACTGCACATTGTTCCTTGAATGTTGATTGTCCGCTGTCCTACCTGCCATTACACCTCCGCCTTGTGAGCTCCTGTTTGGAACACTCTTGTCCTCCATTCCAGTTTTCCTAATCCTCAGCCCCTGCCCAGATCTCATCTGTTTGAAACGTAAGCCCTGAGCTCCACCACAGAGTAATCTTCAAACTCTTTAAGTAGTTACTGGCTATACAATTCTCTCTATACTGGTATCTACATTTTAGCTCTGGCCTTAGATTCCAAATGTCAACACCTACACAACTGCCTACAACAGCAAAAAATAATAGTGGATATTTCATAAGTATTTGTCAGTTCATTCTTGTAGGTGATTTGTTGAGGAATGAATAAAGTTTGTATCCTAATAGAAGACATCATGCCTGTGGTGATTGTAAACTAATACAGACAAAATTGAAAATCCTCAGAGAGCACTCTTTTTAGAAAGGTCTAAAAGGTAGAGGAAGTTATGTCTAAAGTTCTTGAGGATCCTGCTGAAATCCATTTTCCCCACTAAGGTTAATTTAGATTCTATTTCTTCTGAAAGCACTGGAGAAATGAAAAGCACTAGTTAATCTGAAAGCTCCAATTTATAATATGGTATCTTTGAAAGAGACAAAAGTACAAGGTATTATTATAAATATAAATGTTCAAGTATGAACATCCTGTGGGCCAATGTGACAGTGAGTAGAAAGAAACATACCAGATGTGATGAAACTTCAGTGCAGATTTTAAAATTTGCTTTGAGGCTTATATTTAGTTGTGTTGAAGATTCTCATCTCTACATACCAGACTATGTTTTCAAATAAGGTGTTGATTTTTTTCCCAAAGCAAATTATATAAAAGTGGAATTGGCTTATAAAGTCAGTTGGTCCATTTCTCTAATATAGTGATTCTTGGGGGTTTATTTTGACCCTCACCTCTGGGAACAAAACATTTTTGTCATGACTGAGAGGATGCTGTGTGACAGGTAGTGAGTAGCAGTCCAATTGTAATACCTGATGTCCTAATGGAATGCTATTATTGATTGCTGTTCTAGGCAGTTGTTTAGGTGTTGAGATAGTTATTAGCACAGTACAGAATTGCATAGCTAGTAACTACCCTAGGAGTTTGAAGATTACTCTGAAGTGGAGCACAGGGGTTAGGTTTCATAAACAGATGAGATTTATGAAGTGCTGCCATTTGAGCAATGTTAATTCATTATCAAATTATAAACTAGTTGGAGGTGTTGGCCAGTTAGCTTGCTTAGACTCCAAGGATTCCATCCCTACCATATTGCCTTTAGGGGATACCTTTTGTGATGTATTTGACTACAAAAGCTTTACCCTTCTTGAAGTAAATGGTAGAAAAAGTGCATCAGTTGGAAAGGAAAAGGCTTAGAGTTTAATCTACATGAAAATGAATTTAAAGGAGGTTTAAGTGTTGGGGACTTTAGTAAACCACTTTCCTTTCTTGCATTTGTCCTTGAGGTGAATAGATGCTTTGTTTTAGTTCAACCAACTGCTCTCCTTAATGTGTTCTGGAGCATGCTACAAAGTTAAGTTGAGGGCCTGGGATATAGAGGAGAAACACAGCTTGTAGATGTCAGACAGCTCAGCAAAAGATTCAAGCGTCTCTGCTTTGCTATAGTCATTGAAAATAGAACTCTCCCAATAAATTGGTAGGTTTTTTGTTGTTGTTGTTGTTGTTGTTGTTGTTGTTGTTTTGAGCTTTCCTTTACAAGAAGAAAACCTGAGAATGTCTTCTGTTTGTCATGCCAGCCACTAGAGGGCAGAATTGTCACAATTTCTGGACAGGTGTAATTTATTCTGAGTGGGACTACAGGAAAAACATATTTGCCAGTGTTTATCGATACAGGGATTTATAAAATAGTGGCATTCCAACTTTATAGTACAGATTAGTCAGCAGAGAGGTGTGTTACAGTTCTCTAGGGGAACCCGTGAGATTCTGATTTGATAGCTCTAGGATTTTCATACAGGTGTCTTAGATTTTGAAAAACACTGATTTAGAGACTGGGCATGCATTTTTGCATGATTGTCTTTTCTCTTGGGATTGCAAAGCAAAATGATTATTTTGGAGCAAATACTCAAGGATAGCAGAAACCAAGGATTAAGGTAAACTATAGAGTATTGGTTAAAGAAAGGTGTTTGCCTCCTTTTATCTAACATGTTTGAAAAGGAGACCCACTTTGTAAACATTCAAAAGCAAAGAAGCTACTAAAATTATGCTTTCATTTGACATTATATTTCTTTTTTTTAAGATTTATTTATTTGAAAGGCACAGTTACAGAAGTGGGAGGGAGGGAGATCATGCATGCTCTGATTATGAAGGGCTTTGAACAAAGTGCAAGGGAATGCTCTGTGTCCTCCTTTAAAAGGCTTCTGGGTAGTGAACTAAAATAACATATTGGAAAAACTAATCTTTATACAGTCTTTAAGTAGTTCTTTGTTTCATTTTACAACAACCCCAAAAAGTGAGTATTATCACAATTTCACAGTTAAATACATTAAAATGCTGAGATATAGGGAAAGTGGCTCCAGGGCCATCTTTTATTTGTTGGTTCATTCCCCAAATAGCCATAACAGCCGGGCCAAAGCCAGAAGCCCAGAGCTGCTTCCCTGTCTCTCACATGGATGCAGGAGCCCAAGCATCTGGGCTGTCTTCTGTTGCTTTCCCAGGTGCATTAGCAGGGAGCTGGATGGGAAGTGGAGCAGCCATGACTGACTCTATAACAGGTGCCAATGTGGGATGCCAGCTTTGCAGGCAGCAGTCTAACCTGATATGCCACGGTGTCAGCCCCTTCAATCATTGAAGATCATAGATGCCTTAGACTACAAGTTTCTAACTTTTTTTTAATGAAATGTATTTCCTATGACAATCTCAAAGTACCTCTAATTTTGTCCTTTGGATGTTATGAGGACTCCATGCCTAATTGACATTGTAAGATATAGTGGTGGAGACCTCCTGAATAGTGTTTGTGTAATACTGAAATGATCGATCAGTCTGTTTCTCTCACTCATTCACACATACACACACACAAAGGATGTAAGAAAATGTTTCTGCAACTAAAGGGCACACTTTAGTGTACTGGTTAAGTTGCCTGTTAAGCAGCCTGCTTTCCACATCTGAGTACCTGGGTTCTAGACTTGCCTCTAGTTCCTGACTACAGCTTGTTGCCAGTGTAGGCCCTGGGAACCAGGGGTGATGATTCAAGTAATTGGGCTCCTGCTTGCCACACGCAGACCTGGGTGTTCATTGCTTCTGGCTTAGGCCTTTGTGGAGATTTGAGAAGTGAATCAGCAGATGGGAGTGCTCTCTCTCCCCTCTCTCTTTTTCTCGGTTTCTCTGACTCTGAAATAAAATTTTAAAAATTTAAAAGCTAAAAATCTAGAGTATGTCATTTTATGTGAGTTTTATAGAGAAGATGGTTTTACGGATAGTATGTTATTTACCATGAACTTAATTAGGGACACTTTAATAATCTACATCAAAATTATTAATTCAGCAGCCTCTTAACGTTTATTTTAATATGGACATGAATTATTATACTTGAAGCAATCCTCCCAGGATAGAGACCTCTAAAAAGGGGTAATGTTCGAAGGTTCAGTAAATTTCCTGTTATGTTAAATTAACCACTTAGGAAACCTATTTATAGTTAAAATCTGGTGCATACAATGAAATGAGAATTTATGTATTATAATTATGGAGTACAGGACTATGATTCCTTCCTTATGGAGTATTGCTGTGGTCACATAAGAAATTGAATACTTACAAAGTGGATGGCTGAGGACTAATCCAGAGTTCCCAAACTCTATTAGTTATAAGTGTGCAAAGAATGGATTTTCCTCCAACCCCCAGAATTGGGGCAACCAGGAACAACTAGGTAATAGAAATCCCTTGGCTGGTTATCACTGCCCCTTTATTGGTTTCCTGCCATGCATACATGTTTTCTGTTAGTGCCATTATGTGACAAAGTTGGGAATTCTTTCTAGATTCTGTTCATAGTTTTACTATCTGTTGATCAGTGTCTTCCAAAACATATCACATATGCTCTCTTGATTATTAACTAGAAATGATCTCATGCAGCAGCATTTATAGTATCTACTTTGAAAGGGCTTAAAAAGAAGTATGCAATTCCTTTTCTTCTTGCCCAAGGTGACTTAAAAATAGATTGAAAGACATCCAGACCATCATGTATTTTGTAATACAGTTGGGTCACTGCCGATTCCCAAGATAAATGTGTTTAAACAGAAGCTATCTCATTCATCAACAACCTCAGCTTTCACCCAGATTTATTTAATGATGATGCAAGCCCACAGCACTGGTGTTGTAGTTCATCACCATGGAAGTGTTTCTGTCAACAAATCCTTGCTGTGCTATCATGAATTGATTTAGCAGAGAATAATTGTGAAAGATTTCTTTTACTCTTGAAGATTTTTCAGTTTGCTGGGATAGCTAAATGAATTGTGTTTATAATCAATAATTGGCAGTAAAATTGACTGCTTGAATTAATGGTTAAGAGGTTGGTAAAAGGAAAATATCATGTCTGGAATCATTTGAACTTGATTTGAGGACCAGATTTGTCATTTAAAATGTTTCTCTGAAAGCTGCTGTTCTCTGCTCACTGGTATGGACGATGCTCAAGGTGACCTGTGAGCCAGGTGTCAGAATTTGCAGAACACTTGAGCTGAGTTTTTCTCACCTACCTTATAAATGACCTAACAATAATCACAGAAGAAATTCACAATATATCTCTTCCTTTAACTAACATACTATATGATTTTTTTAATGTACCTTTCCCATAACTTGTATTTATAATTATCTTTTGCTTTTATTCCTTGTTGAGAGGTTAAAAAAAAAGCTTCTGAATACATTCTACTCAAAAGCAGGATAATAGTGGCTACATTAAGTAACTAGAACTGTTTAGGAAAAAGGAACAAAAATGAAGTTTTTGCTTTGAAGCAGAGTGTTCAAGAGTTTATGTCATAGTGGTTGTTTCCAGATTTTGATGTAGACATACAAGTGTATGATTTATGGGAGTTTTGGTTTGTGGTAGAAATACAGTCAACTCTTGATGTCCAGGTAAATTGTATTTTCAAATGTGCTTTCCCTGGTCCTCTATCACATTTCAAAGCTTTTTACTTTCACTGACAGTTTATATGCACTCACAACAAGCAAATGATGCTGTTATCAGTAAACATTAAATTTCTTATAAATGCTATGCACTGTGGTGGGCAGCAGTGATACTGAAATACAGGCCAACCATGAAATTAAGCTTTTTCCTGGGAGATCTGATAGTTCACTTTAAAATCAAAGAAATGTAAATTTTTATTTGTTTCAATCACTTTCTCTTCCTCTAATATGTGATCAGAAGTTGACTGTACGAGGTAAGTAAGTCCTATTTGTTTTTAACGAAGAACTGATAGATGTTATCAACAGTAAATAAAATTCCATTGTACATGCAAAAATATAACAAAATGAGCAAAAGAAAATTCAGCAAGCAATGGTAAAAATAACAAATTATTTACTGATTTATAATGTTAAAGTATTTCACCAAGACAAGTTGCAGTCAAATTAAAATGAGTTATGGAAAATAAAATACATAAAGATGTATTTATACAAGTGCAGACTAAATATTTTCCATATAGTTATGTAAATGAAAAGATATACAGTAAGTGCACACTTGATATGACTATGCAGGCAACAGTTAGTTTTTGATACTCTTGTATAGTTCATGCACAGGCCTTTCCAAGGTACAAATTCAGTCAGTCTTTTGGGGATTTAGAGGGATGATTAAAAAAATACTTGAGTTCCTTGCAAGACTATCAGTATGGACTGGATGAGGGTGAGGATGGTCAGTTATATATATTACTTACTGTAATTTGTGATTGTCGAGGAAGAGGTGTGGTTGTTGGTGTGATAGTAATACTGCTGGTGACTTTATTGGTTGTTTTGTTTAGTGCCCCATTAGTTAAGTTTTGAGTTCGGTTATCCTGCGGTGGTGTTGAAGGACTGGCAGGTCTCACAGGGCTGGCCACCGCTTGCACGTAAGGACTTCCTAAGTGAATGTGGATTTTATTATCCTCAGTAGTTATCACACTTGAGCTATTACTATTTGAACGTTGAAATTGCCATGATGACTGCCGGTCTGGGGAGACTCTGAAAATTGCGTGCTTGGCACTGATTTCTATTGGGTCTGGGGAGCGTCCCTGCTCAGGAGAGCTAGCTGAACCAGTCACAGCCAAAACCTGAATAGGTGACATTGTCCTTTCTGGAGTTATAGAACCACATGACTCAGGGGTCTGCGCTCTGGCAAAGGTTGCCATGGCAACAGGGGACATGCCTTGCTCTAAATTCATGAGGCATTCAGTAGAGGTCTTAGACTTCACTGGTGTTATGGATGCATTCTGGAGGATGGTTATCCTTTGTTTTGGGGTGCCACAGTTTGGTATTACCGCAGTGCTTGTATAAGAGTGAGGACTCTCTGTGTTTGGACTTGTGATTTCAAGAGTGGCTGTGTTTTGGACATGGTCTGGAGTTACCTTTATATGAAGCGGCTGCCCAGGTGTGTGGCTGAGAACTAGATCTCCAGGTTGCACAAAGTTGCCATTGGGTTTAGTTTGTATTTTTCCATTCTGAGGATGGCCCTCCTTGGATTTCATCCAAGGAATCCATAGCTTCCTGTTAACAGGACAGGGAGCAGATGGGTTGCATTTGAAGGACAGCACAGATTCTTCCTCATTAGGGTCCTCATCCCTGTCCTCACTTTCCTCATATAACTGACCATTGATGACTGCTCGTTCCAAAGGAATGAGGCTCTTGTAATCAGGCGGTTCGTTATCTCCTGCTTCTGTTTGAACTTCTTTAGAAAATACTTGAGGGTCAGAGATTCTTCTTCCATTGAGACTAGGTCGAAGGCTCTTACTGAAGTGCCGGTACCTCTCTAACTCTTTAGTGAGATTTTCAATCTCTCTTCCCAAATCCCTGTTTCTGTTTTCTTGCTGATTCAGTTTCTTCTGCAGAACTGAATGATCTCCCTGGAGGTGACATATTAGGTCCTCAGTTGCCATGTATTCATGAATTTTCTCTTTTAATGCATCCACTTCTCTGGAGAGGTGCCCTGACTTCGCTTCTTCTTCTTGAAGCCTTTTGAAAAGCCATTGTTCATGACTGGACTCTGTCTTTTCTGCTAACTTGTACTTGGCAAGTTCCATTTTAACATGTTCCAGCTCCTCAGATAAAAATTGAGCTCTGTCTCGTTCATTAGTGTACCTTCGTTCTAGAGTCTCATATTCATCTTCTGTTTTCATGAGGTCATCCTCAATGGCTTTCATATCCTTTAGCTTCAGTTTCAGTCTTTCTACTTCTTGAGAGAGCTCTTTAATCTTATTGTTTTCCTGGTGTAATGCTGCTGCGGATTTACCAGAGTCTTGATTTAATTTGTTTTTTAGGAAATCTTTCTCAGTTGCTTCTAGTGATTGAAGCCTATTTTTCAGCATATTAACTTTTGACAGGAGATCATTTCCTTTCTCTTCTTCTGCTTTCAGTTTGTTTTTTAGGTCATCTCTCTCCTTGGTTACACTGTACATCTTTTCTTCCACATCAGTTTTGGACTTGAGGGCCCTTTTAGTTTCCTCAATTAATTTCTCAGTTACTGTTGTTACTTTATTTTGCTCCACTTGAAGCTGAGAGGAAGCAGCTTGTAACTTATCTTCAGTTTGCTTTAATTTTTCACTCATTGTTTTCCGTTCATCTACGAGCATCACTGTTAATGTTTTCAGTTTAGTTAAATCCTCTTTTAGGGTAAATTCTGTCTTTTCCAGTCGACTTTCAGTGGCTTCTAGCTCTTTGATCCTCATTTTCAGACTCTCAAGTTCTTGAGACAACTGCTTTGTGGTCATTCTTTCTTTTTCTAAATTGCATTTCAGAGAGTAGCATTCTTGTTTGCTTTTGTTGAAAGCATCTTCTAATTTTTCCAGAGCCATAATCCTTTTATTGAGTTTTTCGACCTCTAGCTTAAAATCTTTACTCTGTGCTGTTTCCTTCTCGAGCCTCTTGTTGAGATCTCGGCATTGCTCCTCCATTTTTATGAGCTCTTCATCTTTCCCTTCCATATCTAGCACGCGTTTCCTGAGCTCTTCCACCTCAGCCATGATCCCAGCATTTCCGCATTCTCCCTTGTTGATTTTTTCTTTTATGTCTTGTAGTTCCTCTTCTGCTTTTCGTAAAGACCTGTTTGTCTCTTCTAACTCATCAATTTGCCGGCTGAGTGCTGCCAGCTTTTGTCGGAGCTGGCGATTTTGACTGTCCTCATTGGTGAGCTTTGCCATAATTGTCTCTTGGTTCTGGTGGAACTTTGTGGTCTGTGTTTGCAATTCTTCTTCTAGTCTGGTTGCCTTCTTCTCTTCTTCCTGAACTCTGGCTTCAGCAAGGACTAGTTTAGCATGTGTTTCCTTTGCACTTGTGGTCAACTCTTGGATTTTCTGTCTTTGAAGGGTGAGCTGCGCTGTTAGCCTTTGTTGTTCATCCACCACCATTAAAGCAAAAGATTTCAGCTTGGTCAGCTCTTCTTTCAGGGCAGTGATCCGCTTCTCCTTTTCTTGCTCTTTCTTCTCCTGGGACTCAGTTTCTTGATCAATCAGCTTCTTTAACCTGAAACATACAAGAGCACATTCTGTCTTGTGATTGGTGCTTTAGTTAACTCATTTGCTGCTGTGATTAAACATTTAGACAGATTTTATCAGTTCATGCAAAATACGCTAAGGAGTTCCTGTTTGATGAGGGAGGGAATCTTGATAAACAGGCATCTTGTTTATTTATTTGGCTACTAACAATTAGTAACAGGTGCAGTTCACAAGAAGAGTAAGAGCAAGAATTATTTGGCTTACAAATTGCGGGCATAACATGTAATCATTAGGCAGTCTAGCCTGAAGGCTGTGAAAGTAGGGATAAGCTTGAGATTCAGTTAGATCTGGCTTCAAGACTTAACCTACTCTTAACAGCTAATTAACCTGGGCAGTTACTTATTAAACATCTCTAAACTCAAATTTTCTCATGGAAACTAGGGACAGTGATTAATTATATTAACCTCAGGGGCTTTTTATGAAAATTAAATGAGATAATTCATCTGTGATTCTCACAGTCCTGGCTCATGGCAAACTTGATGAGTGTTCATTGTTGCTGCTGTTTTTTATTATTATCATGGTTATGTTTATCAAATGGTTTTCTTGAACCTGTTAAAATATGTGTTGCATTAATCTTTGTGTGTTCAACTCCTTGATTCTTAGTTAAGGTAAAATTGTATTCACATTGCTTGGAAGTAATTTACTTCACAGATAGACCGCTGTGTCAGTTAGATTTATATTAGCATGATGCTAGACTGTACATATGCTTATCCTCATGGTATATAGCAGTTAAATAAAGGGAACAGAGAAGCATCTGAGTGAATTTGGAGTTTTTATAACATCTGGAAATAGCCTGGGGTTTGGTAGGACAGAGTTTATCGATGAGAGTCTAATCCAGGAAACCCTGAAGCAGAAACTTTTACCAAGAACGTAATGATTCCTTCCTAAATGATGACTATTATAACATGCTATTTTTTCTTTTATGTTTTAAATTTGTCAGCAAAACGAGGGCATTTTACATGACGAGTATAAACTATCTCTTCCCTTGGTAGTGAGGTCGTAGTTTTAAATTTGTGGCACTCTTAATTACACTGGGAATGATCCGATTATAGAGGGCGTGATTACAGCTCTACAGTATTGTTACACAGAAGTGAAAATATAAAAGATAAGCTTTTATAAATATTTGCTTTCTGATCAGTCATTAAAGGTTTATAATGCTATCCATATATCTTTACTATTAGGGATGAATTAATTATCCAATGAATGTATTCTTGTGACTTAACTTTCTTTTAGAAATTTGTTTAAGGGGGCCGGCACCGTGGCTCACTTGGTTAATCCTCCTCCTGTGGCGCCCACATCCCATGTGGGCGCCGGGTTCTGGTCCCGGTTGCTCCTTTTACAGTTCAGCTCTCTGCTGTGGCCCGGAAGGGCCGTGGAGGATGGCCCAGGTGCTTGGGCCCCTGCACCTGCATGGGAGACCAGGAGGAGGCACCTGGCTCCTGGCTTTGGATCGGTGCAGTGTACCAGCCATAACGGCCATTTTGGGGGTGAACCAACAGAAGGAAGACCTTTCTCTCTGTCTCTCTCTCTCACTGTCTGTGACTCTACCTGTCAAAATAAAAATTGTTTAAGGATTTGAGGAGTCATTTTCAAAGGAAACTAATTTGGGGCAGTCTTGGAAACAGTCTTTTCTTCTTTTTTTAGATGCTAAAGACTGTATTATACTACACCAGAGGAACATGTCTAAAACAATTATATAATGTAAGAATTCCCAAATGTTTTTGTGGGGAGGATCCACTTTTAGTTTTTCCTGTTTTGAAACCTGACAGGAGGCTGGCCCCAGGGCTGTGGCCTGTGAAATTCAGAAAAGCTAGGCAGGATGCTGGGGTGGAGTTGATGATGATCTCATCCATAGTACTGGCAAGAGGCTTATCCATGGCTCCTGGCTGGGTCTCACTCCTTATTGAGACACCTGGGAGCCTGAGTGGAGAACCATGGCAGCAGCTTCCTGAATGGTCGGGGGACATGACAACCCGGTGTCAGGGTCCATGGGGAAACCACTTCCATGGAGAAAGAGTTAAAGAAGCTTAGGCAAAATGTTTCTTCTTCCCACCTAAGCATTAGAATCGGACTTAATGTTTTTTGTTTGTTTGTTTGTTTGTTTTTAAGATTTATTTATTTATATGAAAGGCAGAGTTACAGAGAGGCAGAGAGAGAGAGGTCTTTCATCCTCTGGTTCACTCTGGCTGCAACTGCCAGAGCTGCACGGATCCAAAGCCAGGAGCCAGAAGCCTTCTCCAGGTCTCCCATGTGGGTGCAGGGGCCCAAGGACTTGGGCCATTTTCTACTGCTTTCCCAAGCCATAGCAGAGACAGCAGAGAGCTGGATTGGAAGTGGAGCAGCTGAGACTCGAACCAGCGCCCATATGGGATGCCGGCACTGCAGTCATCCCACTAGGCCAAAGCGCTGGCCCCAGGACTTAATGGTTTAGACAAAGCACTGAGCATTACTGCAGTGAAACAATTTTCCCCTCTTTACATCACAGTTCTTACAGTTTTATTACAGTTTCACAGAAGCTTTTTATGATTTCTTTGAATCTTATTAAGTAATAGCTTATACTATTTCATTTTTATGAGAAGGGGCATGTTTTGTTGGGACATAAGGGAGGGAAGATTGTTTTTCAGTATAATGAAAAGAGCATTAAAATAGAATTGTGATTAATAAATTTTGGCAGTGCAATAACAGACAAAAAAGGTTTAATTTTAGTTGCCTCCATTGTGTTCAGTGTTTTCAGCCACAGCATCTTTTTCATTGTTTCTGTAAATTGGCTGGCATCCCCCTCTTCTATGCAAGTTCCGTCTTACAGGGTAGACACTGGGAACATAAAATTGACTACTCAAATATGGCATTTTAAGTTTTTCTGTACAACCTTTTCCCCAATAACTTGGTGTTTCCTCAGGCCACTCCCATGAGTGCACCATAGGATAGTAAGAGCTAGTGTGGTAAAGCCTGTCAGGAACAGAAATGGGCATGTTTACACAGAAAAAAAACTACACCTTTAGCCATCAACCCAGGACGAGGAACACTTGAGAACTAAGGGCAGGAGGGCCTGCTGGAGCTTTTTCAGAGCCAGTTCCATGCTTGCAATGCTGTTCTGCATTGTGTGGTTGTGTACATTTGTGTGAGAGAGCTCAAGAGAGAGACTGATTATACAACTGAATTTAGAAGAATTAGCACTTCTTCTGATAGTGGTAAATGGGCTTACCCTAAATCACTGTCTCTTGCCTTGTATTCAGGAGTATTTGAAGGTTGAAGTTTGAGGTTAGTTGTTTATGGTCATATGGTGTTGAGGCTCCTTAGCCCAGCTTCCTTCTTTGAGTAGGAGTTGTTTTAGACAAAATAATAATTTAATTTTCAGCTCCCAGATGACACCAAATCTGTTGGTCCTTGGATGAATTCTGAATATCAAGGATTTACTATTTGTATGTCAGATGATTCCCTGGAAATGAGATTCTAGCTGAATATTAACTTAGCTAGTTTTTTTTTTCATTACTAATTATATAGCAGTCTATGGATATAATCTATATTGCTGACTTACATAGCCATCCATTTTTTTTCTTTTAGAGAATTTCAGGTAGGAGGGCATGACTAAATTAGCTAAAATCCATTCACATTACTGAAAAAGAAAATCTTTCAAAATGTGTTCCATAGATGGTGGGTCAAAAACTTTATTTTCACATAAAAAAGCAGTAAATGAATGGAGTTCCAATATGTGATTTTCCTCACACAACCCAAAGATGAAAATATAGGTGACTATATATTTGATACCCTGCATACAGTGGTACCTCAGCATGGAAGGGGCTGGTGCTGTGGTGCAGTGAGTTAAAGTCATGACCTGCAGCACCGACATCCCATATGGGCACCAGTTTGAGTCCCGGTTGCTCTAATTTCTACCCAGCTCTCTGCTAATGCACCAGGGAAAGCAGTGGAGGATGGCCTAAGTGCTTAATCCCCTGCACCCACATGGGAGACCTGGAGGAAGCTCCTGGCTCCTGGCTTCAGCCTGGCCCAGTGATGATCGTTGCAGCCATGTGGGGAGTGAACCAGTGGATGGAGGTTCTCTCTCTCTGTCTCTCCTGTATCTCTGTAACTAGGCCTTATAAATATATATAGTCTTTTTTTTTAATAAACAATAAAAATTTAAAAATTAAGTTTATGGAAATGGAATTAAAAGATAATTTTGTTTTGGTGTATAAAGGAAAGCTTTCTCACTTGATGGTAAAGATGGAATGTAATTCTTTGAGAATCACTGAGTGCCTTCTGCTGGGGTCATGTAGGCCAACACCCTGCAGGTATTAATGCCAGTGCTGTGCTGCCAAGCACTAAGCTATGTCTGTATACCTATAAGTTTACAGGGTTTAGGATTACCTTCAGTTTAGGGCTATGAAAATTGAGGCTTAACAGGTTGGGAATGAACAAAGCTTGTGCCATTTTCCCACATCACATTGCCTTTCCAACAAAGAACCCAAATTATTTTAACTTCTGCCATAGAATCTAAAAGTCCTCATTAACAAATGAGACAGCCAAATCTGTCATTCTTTCAGGAAAAGACTGACTTCATTTGTCAACTTAACTAAATGTGTAAATACCCACCCCTCTGGCAAGAGATGAGGCATAGGGACTTGCCCTGAATTGTCCCCAGATGAAGAAACAAAGCAGTGCTCTCTCCATTTGGGTCTGAAGCTGCTGCTGCTCTTCTGCTCTCATGGGACTCGCAGGGTTAAGGCTGCCTGTAGTTGTCCATTTGGTGCCTTGAAGACGTTTCCAACCCAGGAAGATGTACTTGGTAAAAGTTTGTTAAGTGAGAAAAAAGCTATGTGAAAGGATCATTGGGAAAGGAGAACTCACAGAACACAAACACTTTTTCTGGCAGATCAGTTTTAGAAAGAGTGTATGTATGTATATGTGCAGATTTGATTCCCTTAAAGCTCTCCATGTCTTTGCAGATCCTCCAGAGTATATGTACCCCAGTTTTAAGACTACTGTTTTAGAATATTTATATTCATGTTCAAATACTGACACCACAGGATTATAGGAACATTCACTGAATCCTGTCCAATAAAAACAGATTGTGGAAGCTGGCTTTATGGACATAAATGTGACATAATTAAATCCAAACTGGCTGAAAGCAATGTCTTATTACAGCTTTTCTTTAGAGTTTCTATTATGGCATAGAATTGTTATAACTTACTGTGGTTTATCACTATTATTATGTACAGCACCAGTTCCTTGGTTTTTTTTTTTTTTTTCTTCAAAAACATCACATCTGTCATCTTGAATGTTCTTTGGTACTAACCATAATACTGGTTCTTCATTACAAATTACATATTCAGAGGGTCTTTTCAGTTTTTATTTATATACAATATGTCATACACAAATGTGTGTCTATTTTATCTCCTCTATGTGAGATATTGTTGGTAATATGCATCATATAACACATATGAAACAGATGGCATGTATAAATGCTATAATGCCAGTCACATATAAGAATTTATCTTACAGTTCTCACTACTTTAGATTTTTGTTTATTTATGTACATCATAATCAGCCCTATTAAAATATAAACTTATTGAGAACAAGGCAAGTGTCTAAGTGTCTGATTCATTTATATCTTCTACAGTGTCTGCAACAGAACCTTTACACATGGAGGGAAACAAATCAGTGTTTTTGAATTAATAAAAAAATGAACAAAAACAGACCATTCTGTGAAGAAATACTGTAAAATTGTTCTAAGTAGTTTTATTTGTTTTTGAAGAGGATACTCTGGTGTTAATCATGTACATGGTTTTAGGCATTTCTGAAAATGAAGTATAAGTAAGTTCCCCATCAATGTTCTCTTATGTACATTATTAAGTCTACCTTGTTTTCTGTTTTGTTGTTGTTTTTAGATTTATTTGAAAGGCAGAGTTACAGAGAGATGGACAGGCAAAGAAAAAGAGATCTTCCATCTGCTGGCTCATTCCCCAAATGGCTGCAGTGGCTGAGGCTGGGCCATGCAGAAGCCAGGAACCTGGAATTCCATTCGGTCTTCCATGTTGAGGGTTGGGAGTGGGGGGAAAAGCCCAAGTACTTGGGCCATCTTCCATTGCTTTCCCAGGCTTATTAGGTGGGAGCTGGATCAGAAGCAAAGCAGCCAGGACTTGAACCAGTGTGAGCCTTAGAATAGCTCCTTCTCTCTCCCCTTTAAGTCCCTGCATTAGAACTCTTGTCTGCCTGCATGTTTGAGGAGACCCGGGATGGCAGGTAAATGTCCACATTCTAGCCCATCACTTTCCTTTGGTTATTTCAACTCTTCAAATAAAGATGAGGTTCTTCAATTTCCTCAGAGTCTACAGCTGTACTGGACAGTAGGTTTGTTTATTACACAAACAACAGGCTATTGACAAGTGAACTTGCAAAAGAAATATTCATCAGTGAAGGTACTTCAAAATGTTCATGGAAAACAGAATTTTAAGTTTATTTTGATGCTAAAAATGAAATAATACATTTTTTCATAGTATGCATTACCCATGAACTTTTTAACGTACTCTTGTATAATCTGATGACCCTAACACATCAGTTATGTTTCTACTTTAACAATTTTTTTTTTGACAATTGACCCATATAAACAAGCTTAGGGTGATTATCAGGCAGTAAAATCAATTCCACAAGCTATTAATGACACTGTACTCTTTCCATTAGCTGCAGAAATCAATTTGTAAATATTAGACAACTTCAAAGTTCTTAGCTTCTTATCTGTCATTTTAAGGAGACAAATCACTGAATTCATGAGATGGGTCTTGAATTTAAAGTGTCTGATGTTACGAATATGGCAAGACTTTTCTTCATTTAATTTATAGATGACAAAGGACTATGGTTAGTAATTGAGCTGTACTGAGATGAAGAGGAGAGGAAGGGTTTTGTTCTCGAAAAGTTTGCAGGCTGTTAGGAAATAGAAGATAGTTTCAGCATGATTTAAAATGGGCTATGAAGCAAAAGTTGTCAAGCTTTTAGGTTTTATGATCTTTTTATACTCTTAAAAATTACTGAGGATTCTAAATAGCTTTTGAATGTGTAGGTTTTATCAATCTGTATTTACTATATTAGAAAATCAGATTAAGCTTTTTAAAAACAGTTAGCAAAGAAACCCATTATAAGCATATTCTTATGAGAAAATTTTTTTAAAAGAACAAATTGAATGAGAAAAGTTGCATTGTGTCAGATTTCTGCAATTTCTAATGTCTGGCTTACTTGAAGACAGCTGTTTCCTCAGATATGTTTTTACACATGCCAATAGTTGCAGAACATTGATGTCATTACACATCATGTAGCCTCTGGAAAACTGCTTGTATACTTCTGAGAGAATGAGAATGCAGATTGTTTGATAATGAAGACTACTTTGACCTTGCACCTCTTAAATGGGGCCATGCTTTAGGAACTATTTCTCTGGAGGATAGACAATTGAAACATAAATGGTGGGGCCAGTGTTGTAGAGCAGTGGGTTAGGCTAGCATCCTATATCGGAGCACTATTTCAAGTCCTGGTTGCAATGCTTCTGATTCAACTCCCTACTAATGTGCCTTGGAAAGCAGCAGAAGATGTTCCAAATGTTTGGGCCTCTGCAACTCATGTGGGAGACCTAGATGGAGTTCCTGGCTCCAGGCTTTGTCCTGGCCCAGCCCTGGCCATTGCAACCACTTGGGTGAATCAAGTATTGAGTGGACCAGTGGATGGAAGGTGTATCTCTTTGTCTCTCTCTGTCTCTCTCATCCATTCTTGCTGTCACTCTCTCTCCTTGCCTCTCTGCCTTTCAAATAAATAAATCTTTTATAACAACAACACAACATAAATGGCAAGTATGTTCTCCAGAAAAGCTTTGGGTTTATGCTGTCACCCTGTGTTCTTCTGCTCTTACTAGTCAGTCCTTTGCTTCATCCTGATGAAGTCCTCAGATTCACTGGTTTAGTCACTGCTTTGATGTTTCCATCATTAAAAAAGCCAGTTGTTTGCTGCCCACTAATAGATAGAAGCTTCCCTGCCTTCAAATTTCCTCCTTCCTATTCCTTAGAAAAATCCTGAATGACAAAACCATCTCCACAAAACATTGTGTTTTGTTTGAAACCACAATTTGAAATGAAAGCATGGAAAGCACTGAATTGCCTGGTTTTTAAGATAGGTTCATCCAGGGTGATATGCAGTTCCACTGACATTTAGTTCATTTCAGATCCTTTTGAAACAAGTACAGTGAGCACAATGAATACAATGAGCCCCATATGTGAGATACTGCTTATTTGTTAGTTTACCTTTTTCTTTCAAAATCTACCTATATATTTACAAAGACCAAAACTGTTTCTAGCTTATAATTTCTCTATTTAAATAGCCAAATAGTTTGATGACACCAAAACCTGTTTGGTCTTAAGATGTTTGAAATACTGCTAACTTTCATCCTAGTTCTAAGTATGTACCTTTTACTTTGATGAGCTTCAATTCTTGTATTTGTTTTCATTGCTTCAGAGCTAGTTTAAAACATTATTTTTTCTTTCTTACTTACATGTTGATTACTACACAAAAAACTATTCATGACACTACTTTATTCATTTTCATATCTCCTCTCATGGCTAAATTTTGGTAGTTTGATTATGATTTTTCCCACTCTATCAGTTTTTGTCTAATGGTAATTTTAATAGTTGTATTGTGTTGATAGCACTAATGTTCCTAGTTAAATAATCATGGAGTTGTAGTAGTTTGTAGAATAATTGCATGGAATGTATTGGAAAGCTTCCTTAATTCGAGATAGATTCATGGTAATTAGACCTATAATTTACGTTCTTATTCTGCACCCTGCTTTTTTCAATGGGACTTTTCAGAAGCACTCATAAAAATAGCTATGACCAGTCTTTTTTATTCCTTGTATGCTGCTTCCTTTTATTTTTCTCACAAGTCAAAGGTTTTGTAAAAATTATAGCTACAGCATACCACAGCCCTAATGTAATGTTCAGTTCATTTGACTTGGTCAGCAAGATCTAGAACAGTAACACTTTTTTTGGCATCTGCTAGCTGAATATGACTGTACATCTGTGTCTGCTTTATGTCCTTGTTACTGAAGATCCTGTCAACATCATTGAGATCATTGAGAGACATCATTAATGGGTCTAGCTTCAACTAGCTGGGTTACTATTCTCCTTTACGATGAAACAAAAATAAGGCATGAAATGATGAAGGAAGCTTTAACTTGGTGTCAGAAGAATATGTGATAAAAATGGGGCACTGAGAATAAAGACTTTGTCATCTGAACAATCTTGTTTGTCTCCCCAGAGGTCAGGGGAACTAGAATAATAGATGTAAATAATCAGATGGTCTATTGATTATAAAGAGCTTGGGAGCTGTTGGCAGAGAAACTAGATTCTGAGAAGAGCTTATGGAATCTTCAAATTGAGCAGAGGGTCCAGGATTGGGACAAATCTTGCTCTTTTAAAAGCAAAGAACAAGTTAACTGAGACAAAGGGGCTCCTACAAAGAAAAACTGCTAAAAGATGAGATTCCAGAACTTGAAAATGCAATTCTGTGTGCCCACAGCACAGAGCTTGGTGTAATGAAGCTACAAGGAGACTAGCTGCATCTTAACACCAAAGGAGGTATTCCTGGGTCCTGGGCTGGGAAAGATAGCCTGCACAGCCTAATCTAAAAGCCAGGTAGAGACCTGAAAAGAGCTCAGGCTGGGTTTGGGAAAGGAAATGGAAATTAACAGGGCAGTGACAATAAGGACAGAATGTGTAAATCTGTACCAGAGTGAATACTTAGAGCCTGTATTATATTTATCCACTTTTATGCTGTTGGTAAGATAGGGAGCCTTCTTGCGAGGACCTTTAGATGGTGAAGGTTCATTTAATACCATTAATGTGCCACACCTCATCCCCAATTTTAATATGTAATATTAAAAAATCTATTGAAATATTTATTTTTGCCCTTTATGCAGAATTTTTGCCTTGTTTAAATATATTAGAGCATCAAGAAGGAGCTTTTTAAAAACAGTAACAGTGAATACACTACTATGCTAGAGATGCTAATCATTTTTAAAATTTTTCTCCCAACCAAAAGTATTAAGTAGAACAAATTAACAAAAAAATACTAAGAGGGATAGCGTATTAAGTTGTTCATCAACAGTCAGGGCAAGGGCTGATCAAGTCACCATTTCTCATAGTGTTCATTTCACTTTAACAGGTTTCCTTTGGTTGAATACTGTAATCAATACACAGTTATTCTCAAGTGTTGAAACTTAACTAAAAAGTGACCACTGTTAAATATAAGAGTGGGAATAAGAGGGAAGAGATGTGCAATTCGGGACATGCTCAAGATGACTTACCTCAAACGGTAGAGTTAGAAACATACCAGGGGATTCCAATTCAATCCCATCAAGGTGGCATGTACCAATGCCATCTCACTAGTCCCAGTGATCAATTTCTGTTCACATTTGATCATAATGATAGGACTAAGAGCCAAAGGGATCACATAAACAAGACTAGTGTCTGCAAATACTAGCTGATAGAATAAAAAAGGGAGAGAATGATCCAACATGGGAAGTGAGATACACAGCAGACCCATAGAATGGCAGATGTCCTAAACAGCACTCTGGCCTCAGAATCAGCCCTTAAGGCACGCGGATCTGGCTGAAAAGCCCATGAGAGTATTACAGGCATGGAAAGCCAAAACACTCTGGCAAAAAAAAAAAAAAAAAAAAAAAAAAACCTACATGAAAGATCTCCGCGAGTGAGATCCCAGTGAAAAGAATAGGTCATCAAAGAAGGAGGTACCTTTCTCTGAAGGGAGGAGAGAACTTCCACTTTGACTACGACCTTGTCTAAATATGATCAGAGTTGGTGAACTCAAAAGGCTTCCATAGCCTTGGCAACTCATGACAAGAGCCTAGGGTGATTACTGATGCCATAAACAAGAGTGTCAATTTGTTAAGTCAACAACAGGAGTCACTGTGCACTTACTCCTCATGTAGGATCTCTGTCCTTAATGTGCTGTACATTGTGATTTAATGCTATACCTAGTACTCAAACAGTATTTTTCACTTTGTGTTTCTATGTGAGTGCAAACTGTTGAAACCTTTACTTAACATATGCTAAACTGATCTGTATATAAAGAGAATTGAAAATGAATCTTGATGTGAATGGAAGGGGGGAGGGAGAGGGAAAGGGGAGGGTTGCGGGTGGGAGGGAAGTTATGGGGGGGGGGGACCATTGCAATCCATAAGCTGTACTTTGGAAATTTATATTCATTAAATAAAAGTTAAAAAAAAAAGAAAAGAAAAAGTGAAGGAAAAAAATTTTTTTCTCCCACCCATTCCTCAATTGAGGTTCTTAATTATATAGAAAATATTCCTCAGATAACAGTTCTTTATTTTTTGCTGATTTTATATTTTGACTGCTGCTATGCCAAAAACAAAATAACAACAACACTATCCTAATTTGAACAAAGTGAGATTTTAGGTCATTGCCATCATTGTCAGACTAAAAGCTTCAGGTGGATGTCTCCCTGATTCTTAAGGGCCTATCTAGGCCTACCCCATCTAGCAATGATGCCTTCCCTTGCCTGCCCTGTCCTCTAAGGAGCAACCTTCAAAAGGTACTCAGCATGTAATGTCTTGGGTTACCCGATGTGTGTTCCTGTATTTCGGATAATGTCTCCTGCTGCCTGTCAAGCAGAGCCACCTTTGAGTGGGAGACAGTGATGGTGTTTTCCAGTTTGTCCTCAGGTTCCTAATGCTTTCATTGTTTATCAATCTCTCCATTCCTCCTTCCCCTTTCTATAGTTGATTCTCTAGTCTTTTATCTGTATTCTTCTGTATCTTGTCCATTTGCCTCATGGTAGCCTTCTTTAGAATGTGGTTGTCCCTACTTCCCTCATAGGAGATAGTAGTAAACAGTGAAGGCAGCTGAGTGACAGGAGAACAGGTGCATGACTGACAGGGAGCATGTTCTCTCATCAGCACCTGAGGACCAATGGGGAAAAGGCACTGGAATAATATGAGAGAGGAGGGTGGTGCAGGGTAAGAGACCAGACTCAAAGAATTCAGTCTTTAGAGGTGAATTCTGGCTTGCTCACTTTGATCTTGTGTGACTTGAACAAGCAGTTTAACCTATAAATCTCATTTTCTTCTGTAAACTGTAGATAACACCAGAGCCTCCCTCACAGTAGTGTTGTTCTGAAGATTAAATAAAAACTAATCTATAAAAAACTCTTAACATACTGCCTGGCCTGGTACATGTCAGTAATCATTAAAGGTAGGGATGGTGAGTGACAGAAGAGTAGATTATTTAGTTCTTAGCGCCAGAAAATGCTATGTGAGATAATGAATATGTTAATTGGCTTGATTGAACAATTCCCCAGTGTACAGAAATATCTACATGTCATGTTGGGGCCAGGCAATTAACCTAGAGATTAAGACACCTGTGCTGCATATCAGCGTAATTGAGTACATGGGCTTGATTCCCATCTCTGGCTCCTGACTCCAGCTTCCTGCTTATGCAGAACCTGGGAGGCAGCAGTGATGGCTCAGTTGATTGGGTTCATGTGGGACAGACCTGACTGAGTTCTGGCTTCAGCACTGTTATCAAACACTGCCTGCCCCACCACCTCCCTTGCCATCCTGTAGGCCTTTGGCAATTGAACCTTTGGGTGGAAGTGCTCTCTGTTTGGACCTCTCTGACTTTCTAATAAGGAAAATTAGAAAGAAAAAGGCAAAATAATGAGAAATACATACTAATTTATTTTTAAGACATTATAGGCCAGAAATATACAGTTTTTCTTTTCAATTAAATATAGAAATAAAAACAATAATAAATAAAAGTACTACTTGCAGCCGGCACTGCAGCTCACTTGGCTAATGTGGCACTGGCACCCCGAGTTCTAGTCCCGGTTATAGCGCCGGATTCTGTCCCGGTTGCTCCTCTTCCAGTCCAGCTCTCTGCTGTGGCCCGGGAGGGCAGTGGAGGATGGCCCAAGTGCTTGGGCCCTGCGCCCGCATGGGAGACCAGGAGGAAGCAGGAAGCACCTGGCTCCTGGCTTTGGATCAGTGCAGCGCACTGGCCGTAGTGGCCATTTCGGGGGTGAACCAATGGAAAAGGAAGACTCTTCTCTCTGTCTCTCTTTCTCTCACTGTCTAACTTTGCCTGTCAAAAAACAAAACAAAACAAAGTGCTACTTGCTTGCCATATTAAAAAAAAAAGAAAAAGAAAAATGTAGGATGGTGAGGCAACATAGAAGAGTACTTTAGCTCCAATGGCTATCCTGAAGTAGGGATCATCCCAGGGAAGAATGCTCAGAATTCATACTAGAAGGAAAGACATTATCACATGATCTGATTACTGTGGTCTCCCTTCAGGCTGTCCATGGGTCTTTCCAACTGTGCTCATGATTAGCCATAGTGATTGTCATTTCAGGTTTCTCATCTTGGATTGAATAATTCTCCTGGTAGGGCTGTCCTGTTCATTCATTGTAGGATTTTTAGCAGCATCCTTGGCCATTACTGAATGCCAGAAGTAGCCCAATATCCCCATTCCAGTTTTGACAATCAAAACACAGCTACTGATAGGGATGATGTTCCCTGGGAGATAAAATCAAATCTAGTTGAGGATCACTATTTTAGGGTCCGTTTAATTTGGGGAAGACTTTTGTTAGATCTCCTTGTGTTGTCTCTGGCATTCACATCTCTTCATTATATGCTGCTCAAATGTATTTAAGATCAGCCACTATTTCCCATTTCTCTTTTGTTCACAGATCTACTCCACTGCTCTCCTTCCTTCCTGGAAGAGAATGATGCTTTGAATGTCCAATATCCAGTGAAGTGCCAGCATATCAGAAGGGGTGCTGACAGCTGACTTTCTCAGAGCCTTTCTTATATTCTGCTCACCTTTTACCCCTGATTTGCATTCTTAAGTGTGAACATACACTTTGTCTGCTGGGTTCAGATACTCTTAGTCTTTTACTGCTGGGTTTAGTTAATATTGCTGGGTTCAGTTTCCTTAATCAAAGCCATCAATAGTCTTTGAGGATATTTTATAATGTTTTTTGAGCTCTAAAGAAGAAAATACAAAAGCAACAAGTTGAAGGATATCTAAATTGCCTAAGAAACTGCTGTATAATTAAACTTTGCATTTTATTTGGGTTCTTTTAACTCCTTAAGAAATCTGAAGTCCAGTGCTGGATTTTAGGTTTGTATTCCTAAATATGTAATTTATATTTTAAAATTTCTATATTAATGAAGAGTCTTCCTCCCACCTCATCCTTCATCTCCCCACTGTAAACACTGTTTCTTACATGTTCTCTAGAGTTGCTTTATGAGCAAACAAGCAAGTACAAATAAAGATTCTTACTCTTTCTCTTACATAAAACAGCTTATTATAAACATTGCTCAACACCTTATTTTTTGCAGTTAAACAGTTCTTGGAGACCTTTCCACTAGATCAATGCTCTTAAACTAGAGAAGAGGGAAACAGAGGGCACTGTGTTACGGTGGATAAAGCCACTGCCGGTGGCACCAGCATCCCATGTGGTGTCGATTTAAGTCCTGGCTGCTCTACTTCCAGTCCAGCTCCCTGCTAATGCACTTGGGAAAATAGCACCCATGTGGAAGACCTGCATAAGGCTCCTGACTTCTGGCTTCAGCCTGGCCCAGTCTGGCCATTGTGGCCATTTGGGGAGTGGACCAGCCGATGGAAGATATTTCTCTTTCTCTCTCTTTAACTCTGCCTTTCAAATCAATCAATCAGTTTTTTTAAAAAAGGGAAATAAAAATCAACATGATAACTAAATAAATCTTTACAACTTCATGGCTAAAAAATTTTTGATTTGTAGATTTTTAAAACTTTATTTATTTGAGAAGCATAGAGACTGGTTCATTTCCTAATGACTGGGACTGAGCTGGACCAAAGCATTCCATTCAAGTCTCCTGCATAAGTGGCAAGAACCCAATTACTTGAGCCATCATTACTGCCACCCACAGTCTACATTAGCAGGAAGCTGGAGTCAAAAGCCAAAGAGTTGGGTACTGAACCCAGGGACTCTGATGTAGAGTACAGATATCTTAACCCTTAGGCTAAACACCTTCCTGTAAATTTATAGGATTTTTAAAGTGAAATTACTTGTACGGGAATCATATACTTTTGCAATCTTGGAATTTTTTATTACCAAGATAAATTATAACAGTAAGATTATCTGATTACTGGAAGCACCTTGGTGGTTATATATCTGTTTTTATAATGTCTGTGTATAGCACCTGCATTATCTTCTTAGTTGAGAAACTGAGGCCCAGACAGAATAAATCCTACGTGAGATTATCATTGTGGTAGCCCTAGGACTGGCAAGAATACTCAAATTCACAGTGTGCGTTGGTTTACAGAGAGAAAAAAACCCAGCATATTGAAGGTCTACTCTGTGCACTTGATCTCACTTATCTTTATAACAACCTTATTGGGTAAATATTACATTCCCATTTTACAGATAGAGAATCAAAAAGCTATAATTTAGAGAAATTACATAATTTACCAAAGAGTACAAATAGCCAGATCAAAATAAAAATTCACTGACTGCAAAACCTTTGTCTTTACAGAGTTAGAAAACCCAGACATTGTGTTAGCCTCAAAAGAATTTCCTCTTTCTCACATCCCTTGTTTCTGGTGTTCACTTGTTTTTCCCTGCACTCTGTGTGCCCTCCTTTTTGGCTCTGTGACCCCTCTGCAACTCTCCCTGTGCTCCCTCTTCTCCAGCCACACCAGCTTCCTTGCTGTCCCTCAAACACAATGACCTGTGTGTGTTTGTACTGGCTGTCTCCCCAGGGAGCCACCAGACTCTCCCTCATCTCTTCTAACACTATCTGGTACGCTACATTTTATTTGCTTTTGATTACTGGCTGTGTCTTCATGCAGGTAGAGACATGTGTGTATATGTGTGTGTATATGTGTACATGTACATTTTAATCAATGATTGGTCAATCACTGGTCTGTTTTATTCAGTGCATTATTTCCAGCTTGAGAACAGTCCCTGGTATTTAATTGATATTCAATAAATACTTGCTAAATATTTGAACAAATACTTGCTCTGCTTTTGAACTAGGTACAGTGTTAGGAAATAAGTGTATAACTATAAATGAGACACATGTAGTAGTCCCTCCCTTCTATAGTTTGGGAATAACAGCATTGGTTGAGCAACTATTATATGTCATATGCTATGTTAGTCCAGGGAATTCTCATAGGAAGCAGGTATTACTGATTTCATTTTGTAACTTAGGTTCCTAGAAGTTAAATAATTTGCCAAAGATCCTACTTAAAACTGGCAAAGCCAAAATGCCAATATGATTTTTACTCAGTTCTATTTCTCATTATCAACAAATACATACACTCATCTTGTGTTTTACAAGGAAGTTTTGGAAAATGTAGTTAAAAAGGCAGGTTTCTTTTGGGGCAAAAATTCTGAAATCCATGCATGTGAGGGATCTTCAAAAAGCTCATGGAAAATGCATATAATGAAAAAACTATGCATGGATTTTAAGATTTTTTTGTTACCAAAATAAACTTCGAATTCTATTTCCTTGCCCTTTTTGAAGGGCCCACATGCACCATTCTCTTTAGGGATTTGTAAATTGTAATATGCTGCTTGTCAAAGACAGAAAATCACTAACACTAGCAAGCTGCTGTTTTGTCACAGCTACTTTTAGCCTTGGTCACGAGACATTAGCAAATATTCTCTTAATCACTGTAATAATGTAGCAAGTTTAGTCATTTGGCATAAATTTCATAATTATTTTTGGATGGCTTAAAAAATGGTGACTTTGCCAGTAATAACATTTCACATTCCCCAGGGGGGTGGGTTTGTCATAAATACCATTTCCGTAGAACATTTCAAGGAACTTAAAGTTCTCGGAAAATATTTTTAACAGTCAGCCTTTTCTCAGTCAGACTTAAAGGGCATAACATTATACACTCTTAGAAATGTGTTTGTATGTATTTTATTAGGAATACTTATATGTATTTCTTTTACTGCTCAAAATCCATGTATATTTAGGTATTCTTTTTGTATCTTAGTGGATTAAAGAAGCAGAGATGGAATTTTTTGCAAAAGCATATTGCTGCAGCTGTTTAAGTTTTTTGTTTTTAATCTCCATAGGTCCCTTTTTTCTCAGATCATGAACTTTGAGTCAGATATTGCAAATAGATATTTTTGAGGATTAGTATAATTCCATTTTGTTCACATTTATTTGGTGGGTTTCTTGTTTTAAATATTTATTTGCTTATTTTCACATACTTGAAAGGCATAGAGAGAAAATGTCTTCCATCCATGGGTTCACTCTGCTGCCACAGCCAGGACTGGGCCAGGCCAAAGCTAGGAGCCTCAAACTGCGCAAGTCTCTCCTTTGTGTGGTAGAACCTAAGTATTAGAGCCATTACTACTGCTTTCTAGGATGCATTAATGAGAAGCTGGACTGGAAGCCAAGTAGCTTGGGTCTCAAACTGGTACTCCACGTGGTATCTAAATAGGCCTTAACCCACCCATATTCTCTCCTTTTAAAACAACTGCAAAGAGTGTATCCTTTCCAGATCTTATTCGAGCCAAAAAGAATTTTTAAGCCCTGATTTCTGAAAGTATTTTTTTCAAAAGGCTTTCCTCTTTTATTTGGCTAACATTAATTAATTGATGTTTAATTCAGCAGATTTAACATCAAAGGCAAATCAGGAACCAGCCATGTGCCAGAGTGGATGAGTTCACTGGTTTTCACCTCCTTGTAGTCTGGCTGCCTGCACAGAGGCAGTGGCTAACATGGTATGCTTGGGAAACCAAACGTTTCCTAGATTGTTAGTGGGAAAATCAAACTTCAGAAACTTAGAAACCACTACAACAGAGACTTATGTTTTACTGTGACTACTGAAGTCATATGAACATAGAAACAGAGTGGATAGAGCCCAAAGAATATAAAAAGTGAAATATTTTGATCCTTACAGAGGACTTGGCATTTGTGTATATATATTGTGTCTAACATTTTAGCTGTAGTTAATCAGTAAACTAGGAATAAGGGAAAATAGGAAAATGGAATACATTTAACAGTATTTAGAGGCTTAGGGCAGTTGGAGGAATGAAGGTTGAGGTTTGGCCTAACTTCTGCTGAGCAAGCAATCAGACCATGAACCACAATGAAGATGATTAGTTTGTCTCTTCATGATCTTTGAAGAGCTCAGGTTTGGGTCATATGTAAAGCTTAATTATGGACAGGTGGAAGTTTTACTCTAGAGCCTTTTGGAACATATGAACATGTTTCTGTGGCCTGTGTTTTACATGTTGTTTTATGTGCACTGTAAAAATTAAAATTATTTTGGACATCGGAGCCTTATTTTCCTTTCCCTGATAGTCCAGAAAGCACTGGGACTGTCTTTTCCTTATAATTATGGACAGGTGGAAGTTTTACTCTAGAGTCTTCAGGAACATATGAACATATTTCTTGTGGCCTGTATTTTGCATGTTCTTTTGCGTGCATTGTAAAAATTAAAATTATTCTGGACATCGGAGCCTTGTTTAATTTTCCTTTCGCTGATAGTCCAGAAAGCACTGGGGCTATGTTTTCCTTTTCCGTCACTTGTGAGCACTCAGAAGACAGAATGCATAAACATAAAATTTTGACCCCACTTTCTCTTCTGTAAGTTGGATTCTTTTAAGATGAATATGTTCTACATAATATTAAGATTGAGAAGTGAGGAGGCAATTCCCTCAAGATACTGTAGTGGTCAGCAACAGATATGCTAGAGGACAGAGTAGAGACTTAATTTATATTCCACTTCACCTATTTAATTATATTTATCTCTGTGAGAAATGTGCTATTAATGGCACAGTTTTTTAAAAAGTTAGTGTGCCTCATATGTACTATTTGAGTATCAACTCATTTTATGCCCTAGCCATGTTTTACCTTGCGATGTCAATTTAAGAGCAAACTATTAAACATTTTAGTAGTTGAATAAAGTGTTTTTGATTAAAGCACTGACTTCCCTATCTTCACTTTTAAAATTTACTCATTCACAGCTAAACACAAAAAGCAAAACCGCAGTTCTTAAACAATTGAAAAACCACATTCAGGAAAGCCATGTGTCCAGTAGGTGGGAAATATTGGACCACAATCTGCTAATGACTTATTATCTGACCTTGCCTCAAATATCTGTCACCTCATCTGCTACATGGGGTTAGCAATACCATTTCATCCCCAAGGTTTACAAAACCTTCGATTATCCTCAAATCTCAGTACCTCAACTACTCCCCTGTTCCTCTCCCATGGACAACCTTTACAGTCCTTTCCTCCCTTCTTTCCTGTGTGACACTGTTCACGAATTCATATGTCAAGAGATTTTATGGCTTCTTAAATCACATTGGTTCGTGACTATATGGAAAACCTTGATTGGCATTCCATGAGATTCAGATTTATTTTTGGCTCTTTATATGGTAAACGTTCATCATCATTCAAGGATATAAGTACATGGTAAAAGTAAAAGAAGTATATCTTAGTGTCCCAACACTTAAAATGTTATGCTAAATTGAAAGTACAATTAAACTGAGAAATTAACACCTAGAGGAGATGTATTTAAATTTTTACCTTCTAAGAGGGGATTCTTATTTTTGTGTATGTCTAGAATCTGTTCTAGACTGTTTAGCCCAAGTTGTTAAGATTTATCTTTTAATGTGTGTGCCATTGAGGCATAGAACTTTCAAGGTAAAACATGGAGATTCCAAGTAGAGCTTTTAAGGATTTTGTATTCACCTGCTGTCTAGGTCCTTTACTCCATAACATGTCTCTTTTTCTTTTTCTCTTTCTCTTTTTCTTTTTTTCCCTTTCCTCCCTTCCTCCCTTCCTCCCTTCCGTCTTTCTGTCTTTCTTTCATGAAGATTTATTTGTTTTCATTATTTGAAAGGCAGAGTTGGAGACAGACTAGAAAGGGAGTGACCTTCCATTCACCAGTTTATTCCCAATGGCTACAATGGCCAGCACTGGGCCAGACCAGAGCCAGGATCCAGGAGCTTCTTCTGGGTCTCCTATATGGGTGCAGAGGCTATCTTCCACTGCTTTCTCAGGTGCATTAACAGGGAGCTAGATTAGAAGTGAAGCATCCGGGTCTCGAACCCATGCTGCTGCACCACAACCCAGCCCCTCCGTAACATGTTTCTTTAGGTGATGATGGCATCTTTAGGAATGGGTGTGTGAGTTTTGCAGAAGATGGATGACTTTCAAGCAGGGGAATCAGGATAAAGGATAACCTCTTTTTTCAGAGTGGCTGACAATAGTCACTAGAGACATGTCTTCTCTCTAACAAGCTTAGTCCTTTATTCTACTATGACAGGTGCTAAAGAACATGAGCTCTTCAGGGTTGCATCCTGCAAGCACTTTGTTGGCATTGGAGCAACCCCTGGTACACCTCAGCCTGGCACAATCCTACTGTAATACCAGATAAAGTGGCATCATTTTGGGGAGCCTGGCATAACTAGCAAGCAATGGGTACTCTTCATAGAGTAGCTGCTTGAGGCCTGGCACCCTGCAAACTGCTTTATTATCACATTTAACCTTTAAGAACTGAAATCAATTAGATGCCTTTCTTCCTTCCAAAGTCCAAGAAGTTCTGAAGGCCAAATAATGGATTTAACAGAGTGGGGGTGTTCTTGATCCTGGTTCAAGTCTATTTTCTCTTTTTACCTCAGACTCTTTTTTCATAGTAGGTTTCCAAGAAATAAATCTGCCATCCTTTTTAGAGTGCCCTGTTGAGTAGCTCCTGCAGCCCCCACTTATATTCCAATTCCCATCCTTTTCTTGAATGTTCTATAACTTGTCTAACCCTGACTGATTTTCCCTTTGCTGAGTTCCCAAGTCCTTACAGTTTTATGACACAGAGGTTCTATATTGTTTTGTGCTATTTTATAACTTGTTTTGGTGTATTTATCTTGCTCTTAAACCAACTAAGCTTTTTCAAGGAAAGATAGCCTTTTAATCCCCTACAAGGGTTTGAACTCCAGATAGAAATGATGACCAGACGAGAGGTAAGAAGAATCACTTCTTTGGAGACTGTCACCCTTTCTCAGAGCTGACTCACTCTTGTTATTACATCAGAAGAAGATCAGTAGAGTTTTAGTCTTGTCACTTCTGAGAAGGGAGAACTATGCAGTGAGTGAGACAAATTTACATGAAATCCAGATGGGGGAAATTAGCAAGAGAGCCTTAACTGCCTGTGATTGTTTACAGCTTTGCTTAGTCTAATGAATTTTACGGGACTTTAAGAAGAATCTTATGGGACATAGTTCTGGGGGAGATGAGTGGAACCCCAAATCATTTGACCCAAGTTGTTCTTTCCATTATTTGGCAGGTCTACATATAGTCAGTTATGAATGCCTCAAGGATAATGTGCAACATCAGACACAATGTATTTCTTTTAATAATGAGTGTTTATTTTGATAAAAAGTATATAATTTTTCCTTTAGCAGCATAGATTCATTTTCACCAAACTCTACAGAGTGATTTATCTCTTCTGCCATCCCCGGTTAACAAACAAGCTAAGACTAAGGCACTTCCACAGCCTCCCATGCACTCCTTTTCTTTAAAGTTAACAAAACCACTTAAGTCTTGTCAACCCAAAATGTGATAAATGTTTTACATTCCTCTTATGATCTCTGCTCAAATATTTGTTTTTATTTTGGTTCATTTAACAAAAAGAGAGAGAGAAAACTTTCACCTTTAAACTTTTGTGCCCAGGACTGGTAGGCCATGAGACACAATAAATTTGACAGATTTGCTTCTGTCAGAATGGCCTATCTTGGAGGGCTGACCTCACTTTGAAGCTGCTCTAATACAATGATTTAGAGTTCTCACAGGCTCAAGTACTGCAGTTATGTTAATCTTTCCTGGTCTTACATGTGGATTCTTTTCTTCATATTACCTCCATTTTCTTTAGCTGACTTGTCTCTGTAATAGTACAATCAGTAGCTTGTTTTTGTTAAAAAACATTTTTTAATAGTTTGCTCTGTATGATCAGAGTTCCCCTTAGGGGTTATTGCCTACTGTTAAATCCTTACCTAGTATGGAGAGTTACTTAGGAAAGGTGACACTGTTTCCCCCCACCACCACTTTTTTTTTTTTTTTTTTAAGATTTATGTATGTATTTGGAAGCCAGATAAACGGGGACAGAGAAATCTTCCATCTACTAGTGAATTCTCCACATGCCCTCAATAGACAAGAGCTGGGCTAGTCTGAAGCCAGGAGCCAGGAACTCCATCCAGGACTCCCACAAGGGTGGCAAGGGATACTGGTACTTGAGCCATCATCTGCTGTTTCCCCTCCTTCAGCAGGGAACTGGATCAGAAGCAGAGTAGCCAGGACTTGAACCATATATGATGTGGGCATCCCAAGCAGGAGCTTAACCCTCTGTACCACAAAGCCTGCCCCACTGTTCCCTTTTTTCAAGTTTGTGGAAACCTAGAGTGCAGGAGGCTCACATAATGAACGGATGGATGAGCCAAGAAGTGTAGAACTCAGATTTATTGACCCATATTTACTCTGTAGTCTGACCATTGAGACAACACTATTTATCCACATCAATTTAGTTCAATAGTAAGGGATTCTGGCAGTTGACTGTAGCATTTTAGCTTTTTAAAAACATTCCCACAGGGTTTATCTTCATCTTTAGGTGCAGCTGACCTCTTATCTGCTTTGCTTTATCATTCCATTAAAAAGAGCAGGGGTGATACTATGATTGAAACCATTTTGTAACAGCTGCTGGTGATCTTAGTCCTCCTTAGTGCAACGCTGCTGGTCATTGCTAGTAGATACAGCTGGGTTAGTGACATGGTGCCATGTGTGGTGGACTTAGTCACTGGACCTTTTGCCCTCTCTTGTGCCTAGCTCAGTGCCTGATAGACACCAGTAAATGTTTACTGCTGTTGAACACAATTACAAGCCCAAGGCTGGCTTCACAGGTTGGCACTGGAGCTCTCTAACCTTGAAATTACGAAAATTTCACTTTTCTGAAAAATCTGGCAAATGCATTGACTACCCACAGAAACTCTGAAGTTAAAGTGTACGCTTGAGAAAAGGCAATCTGCTGGTATTTATTAATTGCAAAGGGAAGCTCCTTGAACTTCAGGTACCTTCCAGGCCATCACGTAAGTCATAGAGATTAGAGAAATTTATAGGAATCTACCCTTCATTAAGGACGAAACACTGTACTCTTCCATATTTTGCTTGGAGTCCATTCCGTGCCCCAGAGCGATTCACCTGGTACTCTTTCACCACCTTCAATCTCATTATTTTGAAGAGGGAGTTAGAGTGAGTGGATGAAGCAGACAGCAGAGAAACATCTGACTTAGTTTGCCTACATGATACTTGCTGTACAGGACAAAGCAGATTTCACTGTCTGGCCTTAATCTGAGCCTAATTTTGTTTTGTGCTTGTAAATCAGTTCTATGTGGTTATTTCAGTAGTGGCCAAGATTTGAGTTCCTGACCCTGAACAAAGTGCAGAAGGAGGGACCTTCCCTAGCCCACTGTATCCAGAAACACTTTTCTTACCAAATAAGAAGCTTCTAGGTTATAACTGATTTTTTTTCCAGATTTATCCAACACCCTTATTGTCCCAGTGACACACCTACTAATTGGGTACTTTCCTAAGTGTTGGGGATAAAGCTGGTGCAAAATGGATCCTGAAAGAGTTTATAATCCAGGAGACAGACAAAAAGCAAGTAGTTAATGTGTAATTTAATGTCATGTCCTTGCAATCAGTGGTGTGAAGGAAAGCAAAACAAGGTATCACCAAGGGTTTACAATCTGACAGCAAGGTGACTTCTGCATTTTTTCAGGGAGGTTGTTTTGAAGGCATTGAGTCACTTTGAGTTTTGAAAGGAAGCCTAACAGTTGGGAAGGTCTAGGGAGTGCAGTTTTTCAAGTCAGTAATTCAGACCTAAACAGCTTTGGTCACAGAGCACAAACTTTTTCTAGGGCACCTCTTACCTTTCAAGGAGATAGTGGGCTTGCCATGCATCGGACTTTTAAGTACATTTATGTTTTTCTTGTCCTCCCATTAGTTCCTTTTTCATAGTTGCAGCCTGATTGAACTGTATTGATTTTCACCTGCCCCTTTCCTCTTCCCTCTCCCTGCTTAT
Organism: Oryctolagus cuniculus; assembly: GCF_964237555.1. Lineage (NCBI taxonomy): Eukaryota > Metazoa > Chordata > Mammalia > Lagomorpha > Leporidae > Oryctolagus > Oryctolagus cuniculus. Next base: position 54,349,838 of record NC_091435.1, read on the forward strand.
ACTAACAAGAACTTTGAACCTTTCTACTTTTTTTTTTTTTTAATGGGCTGCTTTGGGAGCTACAATTCCCCTTTCTTCCTATTATTAATTAAAGGGAAAACCAATAGAGTGATGCAGCCCAAGGATGCAGGGGTCCCGGACTCCCCTCTGAGTAGCTTTCAGTGTCTCTTGCCTTGTGTTTTCAGTGAAAGTTATAGCATAAACACTAATTAGTTCTTCTGTAAAGTGAGGCATTGGGATCAGATGACTTCCACAGCCTCTTTCAGCTTTGAAGTTCTGTGGAAATTCCATGTCGTGTGTGTGTGTGTGCATATGTGTGTATGTGTGTACACTTGAAAAAGTTCTTGAAAAAACTGGAGTTAACAGTCTTTGCAAACAAAAATTTTTAATCCATGCATTGTTTTTTCATAATACACATTTTCCATGAACTTTTGGAAGACTCATATATGCACTGATTTTGGAATTTTTCATATGAGAATAGACTTGTCTTTTAATTCCATATCCTTGTTTGTACACACGTACTCTCTGGGGCCCGGGACATTCCATTATAGTAAAACTTACCAAGGTATGTCTCAAACTCATATCTGTAAAGTCGAATATGTGCTATTCTGGTGTAATATGTGGTTTTTTTTTCTGATTATAATTGTCCTTTAGACTAAAATCAGTAGTTATCATAAACAGAAACAAGGTTTTATATGTCTATTTATACCCCAATCTATTCCAGTGATACACTTACCTGTCTGTTCTTTGCCAGCCCTTACTACTACCCTCAACAAACACACCATTCCTCAAATTTCTTGTTGAAAAATAATAATTGTATCTTTAAAAATTAATAGATTTGGGAGCCAGTAGAGAATAGGAGTGTAAGATTGGTCAGTTTGGAGAAAGTACCCTGCCAAGGTGAACTTCCCTGTTCTTCAGCTCAGAATTCAAACTGCTGCTGTCCTAGCTTAATCTGCTAGAGCATCTGAGAGAACAAGCTTGAAGAGGGAGTGTTTCTCTCATATCTGAAAAAGAACCAAGGGACTTTCCTTGGCCAACCTTCCCATCTTTGTTTGCCCAGCTTTCCCAGCCAGAGGCAATGTTAGGGCAGATAGAGGTCAAGAAGAGAGGATCTCATCTCTGTTTTTCTTAAATAATAATAATAAGAAGAAGAAGAAGGCTATGGATGGGCTTATAACAGTGTTGATGATCCACAAAGAATTAGGGATTCAAGACACGGATGTTCCATTTCACTTAAAAGTAGAAAATGACCAGAGGAGTTTCTAAAAGTCCTTGCAGCACACATGAAGCATAAGCAATTGAGTAGGAGGCTCAGGCTCAGGCTACAGGATTGGCAGCAGCAGTCATTGATATACTGTTTTGAAAGTTTAAGATGCTGGCTACATATGCAGTGTCTCTTCATGTTTAAATCCATAAATCCTTATATAAGCATAATTTACAGAAATAAAACAATCAGTTTAAATTGAAGCTAAATTTACAGTCAAGTACAAATTAAGTAAACTCTCAAAATAATTTAAAATTAATGATATGCCCCAAAAAAGAGGTAAGGATGTATTTGGGTGCTATGTGAATAACAGGGCATTTCAGTTTCTGAAGTAGGTTGAAACTCACTGCTTTCCATCCTCTGATTATTACTCCACAATATCCAGTCTTTTATAAAAGTTCTCTTCTTGCTGCCCCCTTTTCCTTTAAATAAGAGGATCTGTATTTTTTATTCACTTTGTAAAATATTCACTCTGCCCTGAAGCACATGATATGAACAGCACATAAACTTAAAAGTATTATTGGAATTTTTATTCTTCCTTTTCCATTTTTATTTTTAAAATTCACTTATTATCAGATGTACTTTTTAGGAAGGGAAGGAGCAACAGAGAATCCTAAAACAAAATTTACAGCTTTTGAAAAGGTAAATTAATGAGCTGCAAGAAGACTAGAGTCAAAGCTTGATCTGTGCTTTCACTGTAGACTTCATCACAGCATTAGGAAAATAACACTCAGATACACCCATGCTGAACAGTTAAGGCTAATCACCAAAAAGGAGCAAATGAACTTACTAAGCATAAAATTATCTGTGTGCTTTGTTTGGAAATGTAAAAATTAATGTTCTTTCTATGATAAGCATTTTTTTCCATCATACTGACTAAGAAATGCTCACTGAGAGAGCCCACTGTGAGATAATGTACTCAGGATAATCATGTTTAACTTTCAGTTTTAAAAGAGCTCTTACCATGTGGTCATTTTTTGGACCATGCTTTAAAGTTAATAATGGAAAAAAGTATAACTATTAAAGTGTGTTATATAAAAATTTTAAAAATTGATGTTTGCCTGCTTTAAAAAAATAAAAGACACACTCTTGCAGACATAGCTGTTAAGAGCTTTAATAGAGGTTATGATTTTCAACAGTTGAGTTATAGTTTATGGTGCAGATGGTACTTTGGGTATAGTTGAAACAATAATTGATGGTTTCTATTTCTCTCTTCCTCTGTTAGATTCAAAAGAGCAAAATACCTTTGTCCCAAAGAGGAATTTTTCAGTTCCAATTACAGCTTGTATCAAATAAACAGCTCTTCTATTGCATGTTCCATACTTGTCCACAGTGACCTGGGTGTTGGTCCCTCTCTTTTCATTATGGTAGGCTTCCCTAGGTTTGAAATAATTGTTTTGGGGAAATTCTGTTTCTCAGTACTAACCTGCAGTTTGGGTAGCCTATCCTCAGTCCAACTAATACATAATTTTTCTTTTGTAATATAAAAACCAAAGTCCTGTATTGTTCCAAATAAAATATGCAAAAACAAAACAAAAAAACTCCTATGAAACAAAGAGGTAGGCACCATTGTCAAATATTTTTGAAAACTCAGCTTTGGAATTACTTAAAATACATAGATACATTACAAATTTTGAGCACTTTTTTTTTAAATGCAGTGTTTCAAATGATAAATCTCATATCTGACTTTTTTAAACTCTCATTGAGAAATATAAATTAAATGAATTTGTAACATACACATGATTCAGATGGTTATAGTACTATTAAATTTTTCTACATATCCAAACTGTTATCTTACATGGTTTTTCCAGGGCCAGCAATATTAAGCACATTTCAATCTTTTAGAGCAAATCAGTATAAATGACAGTGTATGAATTAAGGGAAGTAATTCTGTCACAGCTCTTAAATTTTGTTTTAAAGTATATGTTCAGACCACATAAAGTTTGAATGAGAAATCGTTTTTTTCATCTCTGATTCCAGTGTTCTAAACTTGACACAGTAAGTTTTAGTTTAATTCCTATGTTGCTTTTTATTTTGAAAAGTAAAATATTATGTAGGTTTTCAATATCTGCCAAGTGTACAGATATACTGTAAGAGTTCATTAACAACAATAGCCTGTTAAGAGTTTAGATGTAACTAATTATGGTTCAAAATGCCACTGATAATTTTATTAAGGTATTTCTTAGGCTTCACTTCTAAATTACCATATTGTACATAAAGCATTATTATCCAAAACAGAGGACAGCTTTAAGTGTGACTTGTCATTTATCCCCTGCATGCAGTTAAAGTAGAAAGTTAGAACTCAAAATTATGAGTTACTCCCCTGTACAGATTGACATCTGCTTTTAAGAGAATAGCATTTTTTAAGATTTTTTTTGAAGCTTAAAAAGATTTGTTTGGTTAAACTTATCCTAAGTTCATAACTATTCAGAACAGTGTTTTCAGAATCTTTTATATTAAGATTTACGGGACGGAAAAACAAAAACCAACACTAAGAAATGACCTGTGCTGTGGCAGTGTTTCGCACTCTGCTCTTGTGAGAACTAAGCGAGCTAAAGTCCCGAAGAGAGGTAGGATCAGGAAGTAGAGCTGTTCCCCTGCTGGGTAATTTCCCCACCCTTTTTCCAAAGATTGCTTCCTACAGGCAGGACTCGGTGTGCAGCTCACTTGGAAAGCCCGTGTACTATACAGCCCTCACCTCCCAGAAATTAAATCCCAAAGCTGTCTTCCCCGCCAGAGAAAACTTTTACTTTCAAGTTTTGTGTGAGCTGGAAAAGGTCTTGAACTTAGACTCATTGGATGGGCTGTGCGAAACCTGTCTGCAATTCGTGATGCTGAGGCAACTTTAAAAACGACCTGCGGACACTCTCCCTGGCTGTGACAGCAAGGCCCCTTGGCGGAGCGCAGCGGCTCTCCCGGGCTTACCTGAGCTGCCTGCGCCGGGGCCGGGCGGGGCGGGCCGGGGCCGCTGTCGCTGCGCTGGGAGCGAGCTGTGTGCGCTCCAGGAGTCGCCCGAACAATGCGAGCGGGGCGCCGAGCGCGCCCGGCCTATGGACGTTACGTCACTGCGCTGCCTTATAAGGCGCTCCGCGTGTGCGGCGCGGGCGGCGGGGGCGCCGGTGACAGCCAGACCCTCGGCGGTGGCGGCAGTGCGCAGCTCAGCGCCCCGCTCCCATCCCTGCGATGTGAACCGACAATCTCTCCCCAGATCCCCAGGCAGGGAATGGGCAGTAGCCCTGGGACACCAGCGCCCTCCTGCAGGGTTAAGCAAGACTTTGGGGTCATGGTGGCACCGATAGTAACTTTTCTCTCTCTGGATCTCTAACGCTTCTGTTACTGCTTCGGGATGTTAAATAAATACGTATCCTGTTACTCTAACGTAAACTTCTGTAAATACATTTTTGTTACATTTGTATTTGGTTGCTTGGGGGGAGGCGGGAGAGGGAAATGAGAGATCGTTTTTTTTGGACATCTCCGGAGGGTGATTTTAGACTTCAAACCTTCTCTTTCTCTTTGTAAAGGGTTGGGGTCCTTAGAGGATAGTATTTTATTTCCTGATGATGTAACTACCAAACAATTCTTCAAGTGATGATGGGAAGGCCAGATGAAATCTTATTTTTTCAGTGTTTTTACTCAAAGAACCTCCTCACTCCCCATTTCTGCATGCCTGTGTTTTAATGAAAGCGGTTAAAACTAACCAGATTATTTGGCAGGGAAAGTATTTTTAAAGAAATTAAATGTTTTGTTCTGTACTTTCAAGGCAAAATATAAAAATAGAACTTCAGAACTAATTTTAATTTATTTACTCTCTTCTACCATCAAACAAAATACAAGACATGAGGAGAAAAAAAAGAAAGTCGCCAAGTATGATTGAATTAAGTCTGTTGTCCTCTGGTATGGGGCAGATTGACTTGGTCTGAATCCTAAGAATTAACCTCCTAATTATCTTGAACATCAGTAAGAAAAGTAACCTTTAAAGTCTTAGCCCAACTATATGAATCTGCTAGATAAATTAGGGACGTGGAAGTATTATTTGCCAGCTTCAGATGAGCACTTTTAGTAGCTTCAGTTTTTAACCCCCCCTTTTAAATTACATTAAAATAGGATTGCTTCCTATTATGATGTACATATGTCTGTAGCATTATTTTTTCCATATGTTTTGTCAAAAAAGAAATTAATGAAAATAGTCTGCTGCTTTTTCTTAGTGTGGGGTGGAGAAAGAAAGAGATGGTTGCAGTGTTGTATAGTTGTGCAAATGGTGTGGAATAAAGATGCAGAACACACAAAGAAATGTGTATCCCCTTTGTGAAACTGGGTGCTTAGTTATCAGTTCTTCTGGGCCACTCTGCTATGACCAGATCACTCGACAAATGAGAAGCCTGTATTAAACCCACTCCTGTTTTCCTCTATACTGTTTTAAAATAAGTAAATGACCATATCCATAAGTGTAACTTACATTGTAATACTGGCTTTATACTTTTATGTTAGCATTGTAGATGATATGTTACTTTCACTGAAATTTTATGAAGTGCATTGTAATCTTTTTTGTTTCACGTACTTGCGTGTACTTATTAAACATCCTATTGAGACTTGTAAAAATTAAAAATGAGATGAAATCACTGTTAGGAAGTTTGCATGAATCATGAACACCTGGATCTCAGCCCCAGCCTGATAACAAAATGTCCCTTTACTCCAAAGCTAGCATTTTTGTAGCTTGTTTTGACATTTTCCCTTTGATGGGCAAAGAAATGTCCTAACATTTAACAGTACCATTTAGTTTTTTCTCATGTTTTTGTACTCAGCGCTTTGCATTTATTTCCAATCTTTTAACTTCCCAGTTCCCCTTGAAATATGTTTGTTCCTCTTTTAAATATGTTAGTTTTATTTCCTCCTTTCTTTAGCTCTATTCTGAAAGTTAAAGAACTTGAGTAGAGCGAAAAATTGTCTAAGGAACTTGAAGCAAGATAAAAAAAAAAAAAAAAGGACTAAGACCCCCTGCTCCTTGGCTGCCTCTCTTAGTGCTGTTAATCCCTGAAGTAGCAGTGGCCTGCCACCTGGATATGACTCAGCCTTCCAACTGGGCCATGATATGTGACCAGTCTCTTCAGTAACCAATAATAATGTTCGTTTACTGAGCTTTCAGCTCATGCCAGTCACTGGGCTTAGTGCTCTACATGCATCATTTAATCTTCATATTTTGAGGTGGTATCATCCATATTTTTCAGATGAAAAATCCTATTTGGAAGAAGTAGCTTGGCCAGGGTTGCACAGCTAGTGAACTAATAATGCAAAGATTTAAACCAGTGTTGTATATGGCCTTTACCTTATCTTTTGTTGATTTGTTCAGATTCTCTCAGAGGTGGTGGTGTTAAGGGAGTATTCTGATTTAATTGAGAAATGTATGTCTTTATTTTCCAGTTCTCTTCATAGGCCACAAATTGGCAGAATCACCCTGATTTTGCACTGAATAATCACTAGGGGCTTTCATTCACATTAGAGACATTTTAGATCTATGTATGTACTAAGCCAGTTTTCTGGAAGGTAGCAGTGATATGTCTTGTTCTTATAAAATTAGAATATTTTGACAGTTTTCCAACAGATGGAAGTCAAGGGTTTGGAGCAAAATGAAGCCTTTATCTATCTGACAGACCCCTGAGCTGTGTATTAGAAGTTCCAGCCAGACATTGGCACTGTGGTCCACTGGCCATGTGAATTAATGAATCATGTTTCATTTCCCTCCCTTTTCCTACCAGAATTCTCTTTGCGATGTAATTTTTGTTCTCTTGGCTTCTGACATAGATTTACTATGACCAGAGTTATGATCACTGTGCCTCGAAATTGGCTGAGAAAATTTGACTTCCTGGCCTAGTTCTATCCAATTACTGTATGGCTCTCTTTTCATTTTACAATCAGGAATTTTATACAAATAAACTTACTTACAAATAAGGTCCTTTCTGCAGTTAGTAATCTGAATTTACGATCCAAATCAGCAGTGGCTTTAAACTGCTATTTAGAAATGCTACAAAGGAATTTTTCTTCAGGGCTAGCTAACTACTTTCTAATGTGGGAGATGAGTCTTTGGGTGACAGGATACCAGGAGAGATCAACTAGATTTAACTGGATGAAGTTAATTTTTATATAGCCAATAACTGCTGAATATCAATGATTTCCCATGGTTCAAGCTAATGTGAGGAGGTTATTATAACCACAGCAAAAAATGTTTTTAATAAAATCACTCACTACTGACCGTGATGACGTCATCATTATTTAGTGTTTAAAATTCAGTGTGCTGCTAAGCACATCAAACTAGTTCCTCTTTGTGAAATGACTGCTCTTATTATCTTTCATGTTCTCTCTCTATGCCTTTGTTTCTCCTTTCAGTCATCCAAATAAGTACCATGAAAGCTGTAACTAACTGAACCTTCCTTTAGCTGTCTACATTTTCATTGCTGTTTCTTCTGTTGGTGAAAGAATGGTGTGCTCTGCCCCCTACAAGCTCTGCTGCAAGCTCATTTGAATGGGGCACATTTGCTCCTTTGCCTTTATGAGATAGTATATGTGCAGACACTAATCACTGGTCCCCCCTCATCTGTGATTTCAGAGAATGTTAAATGGAGAATTCCAGAAATAAGCGGTTAGTAAGTTTTAAATAAATTTTGCTATAGTATTTTGTTATTAATTTATTATTAGTTATTGTTGAATTCTTACTATGACCAATTTAAAATTTAACTCTGTTATAGTTATGTATATATGGGGAAAAACACCGTACATTCAGGGTTTGGTACTATCCTTAGGTTCAGGCATCCACGAAAGGTCATGGAACATTTCCTCTATAGGTAAGCTGGGGGCACAGTAAACGGTGTAATATACAAGGAAAAGCAGCAAATCTTATCATGGCCTTAGTTCTGTGTGAGAAGCTTAACAGAGTGAGTCCAGACTCAGGCTTGCACTGGGAGAGACAGAGCTCCATGGGCTGCAGTTGTATTGGCTGAAACAAGAGTCTTTGGTTCTAATGTCTTCTGCCCCATGGTACCTTCTAAAATTTTACCAGCAGCTATCTTGTAAAGAATCTTGTCCTTATACATTGGGTAACTCTGCTATGGGTCTGGTGCTGGTCCCTCCTGCTCTGTTGCTCTACAACTTAGGTCACAAATTAAAGGACACCACATGTAGGCAACTACAACATGGAACCAAAGAAGTCTCAAGTGAAAGCACCTCCTCACGTGCTTGGGATGATAATTTTTCTAGCCAACCTCTTCCTTTCATTTTTCTTGCTATTCCCCAGGTGCCACCTGCCTGGCCGTGATAACGCAGATGCCCACACAAAATATGTCACATCTGTCACTTCCTTGGCCAGCATAGCACTTAGACTTAGAGCCTTTAACCAGCATTTAACAGTTTGAACCTGGATATACATACAGACTGCAGTGAACATGGATATATGTACAAATCTTCTCTCTCTCTCTCTTTTTTTAAGATTTATTTATTTATTTGAAAGGCAGAGCTACAGAGAGGCAGAAGCAGAGTTCAGAGAGAGGAGAGGAGAGGAGAGAGGTAGGTTTTCCATCTGCTGGTTTACTCCACAAGTGGCAAAAACAACTGGGGCTGGGCCTATCAGGAGCCAGTAGCTTCTTCCAGGTCTCCAGTGTAGGTGCAGAGGCCCAAGGACTTGGGCCATCTTCCACTGCTTTCCCAGGTGCATTAGCAGGGAGCTGGATCAGAGTGGAGCAGTTGGGACTCAAATTGGTGCCCATATGGGATGCTGACACTGCAGGCAGCAGCTTTACCTGCTCCACCACAGCGCTGGCTCTGACCCTCTCATCTGCAGCCTACATCTCCCGTCCCTGGGCTCTGTAATCCTTGAGTTTTCTAGAACCTTCCTACTATTTGTCATATTTCAGCTGACTTTGATTCTAAAACAGCATTCTATACCCTCAAGAGCTAACTTGGAATGACTGCAGCAACAGTGTCAGTGGTGATAATAGGGAATGGGATACTCTAACGATGCCATGGTTTTTGTTCTTCACCAAGTGAAGGAACCTTCTGTTGACCAGAAATCTCCTTGTCTTGATTTACATGGAAAGCTGTGAGTTGGCCATGAGACTCTCATGAGCAAGTTTGCCAATAGGTGAGCAGAATGACTTGGAGAGAGTACAGAGTTGATAATATGACGCCACCAATTAAGTGGGAAGCAGGAAAAGCCTGTTATTTAGGTCCAGTCCATTTGCTTATTTATTCCTGCAAACATTTTGTGTTGCCTTGGTAACTAATAATAGTTTTGAGAAATTGTTGAACTCACAAGTATTACTGCAGGAGTAAAAAACCCTCGAATCATAGAAATTAGAGACGGAAAAGATCTATTAGGTCATCTCCCCTGTCCCTTGCCAGTACAGATTGTTCTCAATGCTTTGTGCAGTCCTTTTTTAAAGGAACCCTGTTAAAAAATCAGTACCACTCTTAGGTTTTTTAAGTAGTGCGTTTTCTAAAGTAACTACTCTGACAAATTTTTCCATAAGGAACTTGATTTCAGAGTTAAATAGACCTACTAATTTAAAGTGTCAGTTGGAAGTAATTAGAATAGCTCAGGATGTCTTTGGAGTCGTTAACCAACTAGGGGTAAAATGGGTTAAATAATCAAATTTATATATTTTCTTTTGTCATTAGGCACTCAGATATACCAATTCACAAGACTACACTTTTAATCATATAAACTCATTGAGAGGAGCTGAAAGGCCTGAGAAAATAAAGCCTCCAGAAAGTAAGAGTAAAATGGTTCTTTCTGCGGCCAGCGCTGTACCATAGCGAATAAAGCTGCCGCCTGCAGTGCCAGCATCCCATATGGGTACCAATTTGAGGCCTGGCTGCTCTACTTCTGATCCAGCTCTCTGCTATGTCCTGGGAAGCAGTAGAAGATAACCCAAATCCTTGGGTCCCTGCACCTGTGTGGGAGACCTGGAAGAAGCTCCTGGCTCCTGGCTTTGGATCGGCACAGCTCTGGCCGTTGCGGCCATCTGGGGAGTGAACCAGTGGATGGAAGACCTCTCTCTCTCTCTCTCTCTCTCTCTCTTTCTCTCTTTCTCTCTTTCTCTTTCTTCCTCTGCTTCTCTGTAACTCTGCCTTTCAAATAAATAAATAAATCTTAAAAAAATGGTTCTTTCTAAGATGATTTTTTATGAGGGAGATACTTTATAATCTTCCTTTCTGTCCCTAACTCTGCTTTGCCCATTACTTATATAGACTATTTCTTGATATGAATGTGGTTTCTAATTGTAAAATGCATTCTTCCTTATTAACAACTTCCTCAAGACTCCAGAAAAACATAACAAAACTATCTCATAGAAGCTGTCAGTGGTAGGTGGTAAAACTAAGGTGCTACACTTCCCTATATCATGGCTGGAGATGCCTTCACCAGGAAAAAGAATGAACAAATTAAAAATGAAGAAATATACTAATAGATTACTATAAGGGATGATCCTTTCATAAAAATCATTTTAGAATGTAAAGGCCTTACAAAATATCTAGTTTATGTATTGCCACTTCCTGTTCCCTCTTGTTAAATAGATTACACAATTGAAGCTCATGTAGGTAAAGGGACTCAGTCACACAGTAAATTGATGACCCAGCCCCTATGCTTTCTGGATCTGCATGCTTCTTTGGGAAAAATGAAAAAATGGTGTAATGAAACAATATGATTACAGTTATCAAAAGGAGTCTGAAGTTCTAATTAATATTAGAGTCATTTAACCAGGTTATACTAAGTACATTACTTATTTGAAAGATTTAATGCCCCATTTATCCTTTCATGGATTATAAATGCAATCTTTTATTTCTTTTAACTTGGCAATCTGTTGATTGCTAGTTATCAACTCAAGCCATTAAAATTGGCCACATTTTCGCAATTCTAGCCAAAAACTTTATGGGGAGATCTGAATTTTAATATTAATTTCTGTATTATCATTTAACACCACTACCTTGCATGCTTGCCAATTGGTCAATCTGCACATGAGAAATTCTGTTATAATTCATGTTAATAGACATCCAGTCTGCAGCATAAAATATAGATTTGGAAATGAAGTCATTAGATTGAGTTCTGTCTCAAGTGAAAACTTTAGCATTTTGCCTGGGAATTGGCCATGCACAGTCAAGTAAGCATTAGTCAGTGCTGAAAAGCTTCAGTGATTTTTTTTTTATCACCCTCCTAAAATCCATTCTACTCCAAATTGAAAATGGGGCTTTTAACATCCACAGATTTTTTTAATTATTTTTAAATTTTTTTATTTGACAGAGTTAGACAGTGAGAGAGAGAGAGGCAGAGAAAGGTCTTCCTTGCGTTGGTTCATCCCCCAAATAGCCACTACGGCCAGAGCTATGCCGATCCGAAGCCAGGAGCCAAGTGCTTCCTCCTGGTCTCCCATGGGGGTGCAGGGGCCCAATCCTCCACTGCCCTCCCGGGCCACAGCAGAGAGTTGGACTGGAAGAGGAGCAGCTGGAACTAGAACCTGGTGCCCATATGGGATGCCAGTGCCGCAGGCCGAGGATTAGCCAAGTGAGCCAAGGCACCGGCCCCAACATCCACAGATTGTCCTTGTCTTTCCATGGATTCATGTTTTTTTTTTTTTTTTTTTTAAGATTATTTATTTATTTGAAAGGTACAGTTATAGACAGTGAGAGAGACAGAGAGAAAGGTCTTCCTTCCGTTGATTCACTCCCTAAATGGCTGCAATGGCCGGTGCGCTGCGCTGATCTGAAGCCAGGAGCCAGGTGCCCCTCCTCCTGGTCTCCCATGCCAGTGCAGGGGCCCAAGCACTTGGGCCATCCTCCACTGCCTTCCCAGTTCACAGCAGAGAGCTGGATTGGAAGAGGAGCAACCGGACTAGAACCTGGCACCCATATAGGATGCCGGCGCCACAGGCGGAGGATTGACCTAGTGTGCCATGGCACTGGACCCGATTAATGTTGCTTTAACATGGCATCCTTTTGAATATTTGAAAATAGTTCTTCCTGGATCTTGAGCTGCTTCTGTTTGATATAACTTGAATCCTTTCATATACCCTCTGTTCAAAATTTGATGCTAAGAATGAGTCAGTTATTTTGTGATTATAATTATTGTCCCCCTTTATAGGCACTGTGTATTTGTGTACTTGTATACTCATGAATCTATGTTTATTTGTGTAAACGTAGATTTTCCTACCATTTTAGAAACATCGTATTGTTGAGTAATTGAGCTTACTGAAAACCAGCCTTCAAATGAGCAAACCACACACCTGTGTATTCATCTTGTACATTTATGATAATCTCGGATAATCACCTCTATACTGCTTTCATTTATATTACATCTTTGTTATAATAGCAAAAGAAATTAATAAATGACACATTGAATGCTCAATGGATTTCAGGCATATTGTGCTTTATATATAGTATTAACTTTGGTGTACATAATGACTCTGGGGTATATAACTGAGAAACAGTGGGGTTAAGTAAGTTGTTCAGGATCACAGAGTGAGTAGATAGTGACCTGGAGTTGTTCTGTAAGCTGACTCCAGAAATTTCTGGTAGAAATCACACTCAGTGTCTTGTAGTAAGATTTAGACTGAGGCAACAAATGGTACTAGCATGGAGCCTTAGAGCTTTCTGCCTCTCTTATCTGCCAGCTAGTTTTCTTGTACTAGAGTATGATGGACTGAGAATAAATTTTGGAGATCATCTAGTCAACAACTCTCTTACATTTTTTTGCAAGTGAGATGCAGACTATGCAGTAACTTGTTAAGAGATATGCAAATGGAAAAGCTCTGGCCAGGAAGCGTGCTTTTTCGACTCTTTGTGCTTCATATGGTTTCTTCTCTTTGAGTGTTTCTCCCCTCTTTCTCTCAACTTCTCTCCTTCTTGTTATTTAGGGTATTATCAGAAATTATGTAGAAAGGGTCACTCAACCCTACCATATGTTTTCAACTATTTTCACTTATTGCCAACTTCTGAATCTGTAAGTAGTTTTTTTGTAACACACACCAAAAGGTTTTTTTTTTTTATAACACAGACTTACAGGTTTCACAAATATATTTTAAAAATTGCATTGATTTGAATTTCACAGCTCAAATCCATGTAATACTTCTTTAAAGAAGGTTTATGGTAAGAGAAAGGAATTGCAGTTATTTATTGAGGATTTACTATATGCCAGTGACTCTACCCCTCCCTCTACCTCTTATGTCTCAAATCTTCCTATTTGATAGGATTCTATATGAGGACCTACACAACACACTGCACAGAGTGGGCCTTTCTACAAACCTGATGACTGAGGAAATGAATGAAAAGAAGTACTTTGAGTCCAGCAAGAGAAGGAGATGAGCATATACAAACTATCATGCAACTGACTTTAGCTTTTGGTTCATTTCATGCCATTTATTTCACAGTCTTTGAGGCAAATGTGTGTGGAATGCTATTTATGGTGATAGGTTTTGGCTCTTGGACTTTTAAATCATCTAAATATTGATAAGACCTGAGCCCAAAACTATTCTTGCTTCCATGTATTCAAGTTTCTTTACTTCCCTTGACCCTAAATATTACTTACTAAGGAAATTTCATCTTTGGGTAGCTATTTAACCACACAAATGGGGGAAGTTATGTCATAATACTGCTCTGACAGCCTGCAGACTTAGGGAGTTAAAGCTGCAAGAGTGGAGTTTCTTCTCAGTGGTGAGCTCTGGGCTCATCGTGACTTCTTGGAAAAATGTAGTATAAAGTAGTGTTGATTCCTTTTTAAGCATAATCAATTCTAATGAAAACTGCTCATCTGAGTTTTGAGGCACACAGAAACATCTCAGTTACCATGAATGGCTTTTGTCCACTGCTGCCAGAAGAACCTGTCCATTTACACTAGAAGCCTGGTGAGCCATTTGGTTAAGGGTTTAATTTTTATTCCCAGTGATTTCTCACTAGGACTCTGATATTTATCTCCAAATACTGATGTACTCTGATAATATTGACAGAATACCAAGTTTATCTTGATTGCTAATTTGTCTGCTTACTAGACTATAGCAGTAAGTGTATGCTATTAATTAATTTTAGGTAAATCCTGTGATTATCTAGTGACTAACCCAGTTATGTTTCATCGTCTTGTCCTTTATTTGGCCAAAAGTAATAATTTTTGTTGAATGCAAAGATTTAATATTTAACATGTTCATAAATTAATTTGGCATTTCTTTATTCCCTTTTTTAATGTACAAGTAGATTCAAACTGTAAAAGCACTTTGCATCTCACTTAACTTATGAGTAGTGCTGACTGACTTTTGGTTGATAACATTTACCTGTCTATTTGCTATCTCTGACTATTATTTGCTGAAACCTTGTAGAAAGATGTATGACTTTCACCTTTTTCCTTTGCTCCTCTCTCCTTTCTTGTCCAAATTATAAGCGTGTGTGTGTGTACACACACACACACACACACTCACACTTCATATGTACACATGCATGCTGCATGTACACTCACCAAAAACTACAACAGGAAATGAAGAACAATAAAATTCAACTGCTTATATCAGGAACGAGGAATCTATTTCTAATGTGTTATCTTTTCATTCAGCCTTTGTGACCTTGTGCATGAGAATATTCCTGGAAAACAAAAATCCACTTTTGTTTATCATGTTTCTTCACTGGAAGGAATTGGATGGATTGAAAAATATTTTCCTGTCTCTTGAAGAAGGTGGAATATTTAAACAGAATATTGTGTGTGTATGTGTATGACAGTTTATAAGTATTCAATGGTAAAATCTCATGTGCATTTACTTTGTTAAGAGGCATTCAAGGGGCCGATACTGTGGCGTAGCGGGTAAAGGCATTGCCTGCAGTGCTGGCATCCCATGTGGGTGCTGGTTCAAGTCCCAGCTGCTCCACTTCTGATCCAGCTCTCTGATATGGCCTGGGAAAACATTAGAGAATGGCCCAAGTCCTTGGGCCCCTGCACCCCACATGGGAAGACCTGGAGGAAGCTCCTGGCTCCTGGCTTCAGATCGGTGCAGCTCCAGACATTGCAGCCAATTGGGGAGTGAACCAACAGATGGATGACCTCCCTCTCTCTCTCTGACTCTCCTCTCTGTGTGTAACTCTTTCAAATAAATAAATAATTTTTTTTTTTTTAAAAAAAAAGGGCATTCAGTAACTGTTGGTTGAGCGCCTTCTGTGTATTTATCACTATGTAGAATTCATGGCAATAGGATGAGGCAGTGGTAAGCATGTGCCTGCCCAGATTTGAGTGGGTAAGTAGAACAAATTGACTAATGCCAGAAAACAATATCAAATTGGAATACAGTGTACCAGTTAGGCTTAGAAATAGCTGATAGGTCTTCATAACAGAAGCTAAAAGTTCACATGGGCATTGGAGAGTGCGTTAGACATTCATGAAGGAGAATGGCAGAGCAGAAGGACTCTAGGTTGACTGGAGTCACTGACTGGCTATTGTAGAGCAGAGCTGGACCTCATCAGGCTGCTGTGTATGTGCTGGGCATTGCAGCTCTGGCTGCAGGTGGTCACATTAGGTGGGACCAGACTATGAATGTCTCTTAAAATTCAGGCAGTGAGGTTTGGGTTTTAGTATCATGATGTAAATAGAAGTATGTGACATAGGCACTCTTTTTCTATCTTCCTGGCAAAGAAATTCTTTGATTCTCTTTATTGGGTCAATTTTGATGTCAAAAATTTTATTGCAAAAAAGAAAGATAGCTCTGCTAAGACATTTAACTTGTTTCTTTTCATGATTTTACTGGGCTTTCATCTCTTCATTTGGTTCATTGCTCATTTAGAATTGTGCTTAATTTTTAAACACATATTTTGGAGTAGGAAGAGTATCCTTGGCCTCTGATTATGTCATAATTAGAGAATGACTGATATGTTATCTGTCCTTTAAAATTTGTTAAGCTTTGATTTGTATTCCCAATATGTGGTTGCTTTTTGTCCAAGTTTCCTGTCTGCTTGAAGAGAAAGTATATTTGCATAGGTGTTAAGAACAATTTTCTTTATATAGATATAGCTTGCCAACTGTGTTAAAATCTTCTGTAACCTTATTGATATCTGTCTGCTTGATTTATGTATCATTATGGAAGGTATGCTAGACTCTTCCACTGTCTTGGTGGATTACTCTGTCCTTGTGCTTCTTTCAATTCTTGCTCTATATATTTGAGATCAAATTTTTAGATACATGTGAATTTGAACTATTCCTAGGAAACAGGATCTCTTCACATTCTATAATGCCTTTTTATAGATGGCTTTTCCTTAAAATTCAGTTTGTCTCATATTGATATAGGTATATAGGCTTTATTCTAACTCGTAGTTATCTGATAGGTCTCTTTTCTAACCTTTTACTTTCAGCTTTACTATATATCCTTGTGTTCTAGTGAGTCTCATGTAAACACCATATAATTGATTTATTGTTAGAATTGTTTCAATCCAGTTTTGTAAGCTTTGCTTTTAACAGAATCATTTATCTCTATTTATGATAATTATCAATATATTTCAGTTTGCCATCTTATTTGCTGGGTCCACTTGTACACCTTTCTGTTGTTTTTATCTTAATTACTTTTATCTTTATCTTCATTTTTTCTCTGTGTACTTTGGAAGTTAAGCACTGTATTCTCATTCTGCTAGGGATTAATTACCCTATAAATTTTATCTCACAAGTTATATTCTGAAAGTCTAAAATTGATCAATATTTTAATCTTCTTTGAAAAAAATTAAGGACCTTTGAAAAACTTAACTTTGAACATACTCTCCAAATTCACAGATTTGTTGTCATATATTTTAATTCTTTTAATTTCACAACACATTATCATCTATTGTTGTAGTTTTAGTCAATATGGGGTTTAGATATACCAACATTTTTACCACTTTTTTTGTTTATCATTCTTTCTTTTATTTCAGATTTCCATTTGGGATCCCTTTCCTTTATATAAATGCATCTTTCTGAAATTCCTGAAGTCTGTTCCGTATATTCTTTTTAATTATTTGAATGTGTCTTGTTGTTAAAAGATTTTGTTACTGGGTAAGGGCTTCTTGCTTGACACTTGTTTTCTGTCCACACATTGAAGATTTTATTCCACTGATTTCTGGCATCCCATGTCACTTTTGAAGTCAGTCATCAATCTAATTGTCATTCCTTTTTTCTCTGACTGCTTTTATGATCTTCCATTTGTCTTTGATATTCTGCAATTTCACTTGGATGTATTTAAGCACAGATTGCTTTTATCCCTTCTGGGTTTCATTGAGATTCCTAAGTCTGTGTATTGATGTCTGTCTTCAGTTCCAGAAAATTCTCAGCCATTAACTTTTCAAACAGGGCTTCTGTGCAATTTTTTTTCTCTCTTTAATCTTTTAAAACTCAATTAGACAGTCTTCAAACTGCTAATGCCTTTTCAGTTGTGCATCTGGTTCTTCAGACTAAATTTTGTGTGATTTCTTCAGTGTTGTCTTCCAGTTCACCAATATTTATTGTTCTATCTGCAGTTATTACATATTTCATTTCCAAATATTTCTCTATTATTATTTTTTCTTGTTTGGTCATCCCTAATAGCTCCTTTTTAACAAGAACTATCAGTCCTTTTGTTTTTCTTTTAACATATTAACTTTGTTTTACATGTTGTCTGATAATTTCAACATCTGTACCTCTTTTGCTGTCATTTCTCTGGCTTTCAGTCATTGCATACTATTTTCTAGTGTTCCTTTGGACTTTTTTTAAAAAAGTCCTTTGGACTTTTTTTTAATATGAATTCATATATATTTTATATGTGGGAATTCTTTGAGCCTTCTTTGGAGATAGCTTCTTCCAGAGAGAATTTCCATTTGTTTGTACCAGGTGCCACTGGATATTTTCAGCCCAGAGATTTTCAGGTGTTGTTCTTATGGGGGGGAGGGGTGGGCAGACCACCTGGTTAGTATGAATCTTGGCTGCATATTCTCTTGTGGGCTAGTTTGTTATTATAAATTCTAAATGGAGTTTATTTCTCTGCTTACTTCCAATGCAGCTCTCCTTGCAGTGCCCTACAGATTTGTTTTGTTTCTAAATCACCCTTTGACAGCTTAGTTGTTTGCAATGCTAGCTTCATGTGGAACTGGAGCACTGGGGGCTTTGTCCTCTATCCATGTGCCTAGTGATGCCATTTGGTTTAGAAAACTAAAATTTAACTTTATAGAGTTAAAAAAAGAAGTTCTCTCAAAGCAAAAGTTGTGTTTGGTACTTTGCTTATCGTGCTGTCTTTTTTCCTTTTCACTTTTATTCAGTCTTTGAATTTGAATATTACTTTGTAACTTGCCATCTCATGTGGCCACTTTGAGAAAGACATCTTGAATTTGAGAGCTTCACACAGAACACTAGGCAAGCCTCTGATTTTGGAGAGAGTGCCATGTCATGTAAGGTGGCTTTGTATCTTTAAAGAGCTTCTAAGATTTGGCACCCTTAACTTGTTTGCCTCCACGGAAAACTATCCTAAAAATAGTGTCCCATGTTCTCTAAGTGGTCCAGAATATGAGTAACCAGAAGTAAATGGCATGTCAACTGGGTTGCTTCTAGCAGGAATGAGCAGAAAACTTGGACACCTGTTTGCTCAGATAATTAATGAAATATATCTCCTCACAACAGCAACAACAAAAATCTAAACTTGGATCAGGTAATAGACATGGCATGTTTTATTTTGATTCTCTGGTTCTTGTGGCATTGGTCTCTTCCCCTGGATGGCTTCATTGTCATGTTGGCAGCATGAAGACCTCCAAAACTGAGGCATCTCATCGGAACACAGAACACCCAGAGGTAGAAAAGCACTGTCTCTTCTAATGTCTCCTTAGGAGCCAGGTAATCTATCCTGCATGCTCACTCCCCACATTCCATCCCAATCCCCCAAAGACTGCCTTAGGTCTTATGATCTGTAACTTCCAGAAGGAAGGAGAGTGAAATGATTCACTTACAGATCCATTAGATGTTATCCCTGACCTGGACATAGGGTCACAGTTATATGAATCATGTGGACTCGATAGATTATTCTAAATTCCCTTTTCTATAAATTCTGCGTATACTATTGGCCTGTAATTTCCTTTAGGAGAGTGGTGATTCCTGTTGACACTGCTCCCCATGAAGGTAACTGAATTAGACATGAGAAGGACTGTATGGATGAGCAATGGCAATGCCTCTTAGGTGAAAACAGGATGTTCTGTATGTCTGTTCTCTCAAGGTGCGCCTGGGAGATCTGGGACTGTTTGGAGACAACCTTCTGCATTCAGATAACTGTATTTCCAGTAATAAAATTAGCACATAGGCATTTTTTATAAGTTAAAAATACTGCCATTTATAGAATTTCAAGTCTCTTATCCAATCTAAAACTAGATCTTAGATTTTATAGCCAAGGTTTGTGAATTTTTTTTTTTTAAAGATTTTATTTATTTATTTGAGAGAGTTACAGAGAGAATGAAAGACAGCTCTTCCATCTGCTGGTTCATTCCCCAGATGGCCACAACAGCCAGAGATGAGCTAATCCAAAGTCAAGAGCCAGGAGCTTCTTCTGGGTCTCCCACATGAGTGCAGGGATCCAAGCACTTGGGCCATCTTCCACTGCTTTTCCAGACCATAGCAAAGAGCCAGATTGGAAGAGGCGTAGCCGGAACTAAAACCAGTGCCCACATGGGATGCCAGCGCCTCAGGCGGAGGCTTAGCCCACTTGCCACAGCGCCAGCCCCGAGGTTTTAAGAATTATATCATTAACTTGGTGAAAGTTAACTAATTATTTTAGTATGATTTACCAGAGTTGGTTGTTTTCATAAAGGAACCTATAGTTGCTTTAATGTCCACAGTGACTTATGCTCTAAAGTTAACTGATTTTTCTATGTAGAAAATATATAGCAAGAAGTATCATTCTATGCTGAGAATGATTTTTGTTTACTAGCATCCCTCTATTAAATACATAGGTATTTAAGAATATGACTAGATTTTACTGCTCCCTCCCCATGGCATTTGAAGGTAAAAAAATCTAGCTCCATCTGTTCTGAATCCGCAAATATTTCTATTAATTGCTTTACACAGTGTCTTTTTGATTGAGGCTGGGTGAAGAGACATTGAGTATTCATTTGTTAATTATCTACTGTGTTAGACAAATTTGGGGGAAGAAAGACACTTAATTTTAACCAACTTATAATAGGTTCAGTAAACTTAGTTTCTTTATGTTATATTCAAAGTGTCTTTTTTTCTTTGTTTTGGTTTGGTTTTGTGTGTGTGGTTTTATTTTGCTTTGTTTTACTGTATGTTAAAATAAGACAAATCTCCTTCTTTAAGGAATTTAAAACCAGGAGTTGATTGGAAAGGCTTAGTATAGAAGAGACATAGTAGTTAAAACTGAAGTAGATTTACAAGGTATGTTAATAAAGTGCCCTTTCCATGCACAAAGAGAAGTCTGTACCTGAAAAAAAAAATGTGAGAAAGGGTGGTACTGGTTTGTTCATTTGCTATACATACATGAAAAGAGTTCTTCCAGTGCCATATCTGGCCAGAGGAGGATTTCCTGGTTGTTAAGTTTGTTCTGATATGCTGTTCCCTTCTTTCCATTTATAGTTACCTTTGTTTTTGTCTCTTGATGCTCCTAAAGTCTCTGTTGCTACTGGTTTCTTTTGCTTTGGAAGAAACCTAAGATAATGGTAAATTTTCTCATAATTTAGATCATAGGGTAATTTGTTTTCTTACAGCAAGAAGAAAGTCAATTCTTTAATCTTCAAAAGGTAGCAAGTTCTCAGTCTTGCAAAAATACTGTTTCAGGGGTTCATTTGTAAAATATTTCACCATAAAAACAATGTTATTATGCAGAGAGTTTATTCCTAGACTAGTACAAAGAGGCTTACTAAACCCATAATAAAGCTGAAAACCTATAGTTAGATAAGTGCCATACTGTGGTGATTTTGTAGCACAGTAATAGCACAAAGCACAAGGTTTATACATTGTGTGACTCTTACAGCATGTAGCAAAGGACAGTACTCTTGCAAATGTATAAAAATGAAGTTACAGTTCAGGTCAGCTAGCTTTTGTGGACTAATTGGGAGTCTATGAGTTGCATAAAACATGATATTTATTAGCAAATGTGTTCCAGGTTCCCTATTTGCATTCCAGGTGAATACCTCGCTGTCATTTCCATGGCGGCCCCAGGCCAACTAGCCTGAAGAAAATTAAGTGGCTCTGGAAGTACTCTTGTTCTCCAGGTGTCATCCTTGAGAGCAAAGCACAGGCTGCATTTTTATTGAGAGGGAGTGTTCCTAAGTCATGTGTTCATAACCCAGAGAATGTATATATTTTATCTGGCCAGAATAGTTAAACTTAACTACATTTTATTCTTAGTCGTCCCAAGTTAATGTATGACAGCATGTTCTTTAAGGCAACTTGCAATCACCCGTATTCTCTGCTGGAAAAGCTGAAAACATCCCCATTAAAAGATGAATCATAATTCAACCAACTTTGCAGTGGCTTTCAAATGTTTAGTAGGCTGTCATTCAGCAAGACTATATTTTATTTTTTACTATGTCCATAAAATAGGAATGGTAATGCTGGGGGCAGGGGGTGTTCTTCAAGGTACTGTATTACTTCTCTGCTCTTGTACAAGGACTTATTTTTTGGGCTATCACCTTTTTCAGAAGAGGTCTACTTCCTGGTAGTGTCTACAGGATATGGTTTAAGGAATTTAGTTCAATATTAACAAAACTGCTAACCCATGGCAGTGTTTCTTGACCTACAGATTGGCTTCAGTGAGCGAAAAGAGGATAATCAACGCAGACTGACATAAACATTCACTTCTTGTTAAAGTACATGTAACACCAGACTTCCACATTTTATCTCCTTAAATCCCCTTCATTTTGGTGGAAAATCCCTTCCTCTTCACTAATCTCCATCCTGTTTTCTCTTCTTGACTCAGGGCAGTCCCCTAGCAGCCTGAACTCACAGAACAGGTGCTGAGTTCAAAAGCTATCATTTAATAGTGAGTAAACTGTAGCAGTGGTGGCTAGAAAATGGTGTTGATGTTTGGTGAGGATTACACAAAAAGGTCCCTGTGTTCCACCAAGCTGTGGGCCCTAGAGATGGTCTTTTTGTTAAGAGGGCATGTGGCTCACTGGAGGAGGAAACCATTTGCTCCTGCAGGGAGTTGCTGCAGTTCCATATTCTAAAGCATGAGTCACGGATGTCTTTATGATTACACATCCCTCCTAGCATCTGAGGAATAAACTTTACAGAAAAGGAAGTTAAGAGAAAACAGAAGTGTGAATAACTGCTAATGGTGCTCTCTGGCTCCATTCCGTCTGCCATTTCATCATACATAAAGCGGGTAGGTCAGAGATTCCTTTCCTGGCAAATAAGTGGCAACATATGTTTGAAACAGTGAATGGAAACTATAGGGCGAAAATGACAGGCATATGGCAATAGGAAGGCAAGGGAAAATTTGTTGCCCTAATGTGAGCCACATAATTGGTACACTCTGCCATTGAAAAGCTGTTTTACTTTAAAATGTCTGCATTCCCCATTAGTACATTTCTGTATGTGGAATGTACATATTTTCTAGGTTTTTTTAAAAAATTATTTTCCTGAATAGCAGTTTCCCTAAAATGTGTGGGTGCATGTAGAATCTTTGAGAGAAATGTTCTCAAGGAAAAGAACCTGGCAAGGAAATAAAGACCTTTTATTAAGATTGTAAAAACAAAAAGTGAGGAAGTAGTTAAGAGCAAGACTTTGAAGGGCACTGGACAGAGTAGTAGGCTCCAAATTAATGTCTCCAGGGGTGCTCTTTTAAATGATAATTCTAGGGTGACAGTGGTTATGATTCCTTTGTTGCCATATCAACTAAATCTTTTCTCAGTGGGGTTTGAGAGTCTATAAAGTACCTATGGATGGGGTTTGATGTTTTGTTTTTGTCCTGCAATCTATTCACAATGCCTAAAATAATCATCACAGGGCCTTTACAGAAAATGTTTGCTGATCTCTTCTAACAGTTTTAACAAGGAATGCATGAAGTTTGTCAAAGTACAATTGGTACATGAGAGTAAATAATTGCATATAGTATGTAACAGTGCATATATATATAGTTCAAAACAAAACAACTGAAAGTTTGGCTTAACATATCTCAACTTAATTTATGTTCATTTGCCTGATACCAACTTTTGGATTCTCCATACTAGTTCTCTTTTTTCATTCTTTTTCTTTTTTAATTTTTTTAAAATTTAATTTAAAATATACAAGGTCATGTATTTCATATATGCATAGTTAGAAACGTACTAGTTCTTGGGGCCGGCGCCCTGGCTCATTTGGCTAATCCTCCGCCGCCTGCGTCTCTGGAATCCCATATGGGCCCCCGGTTCTAGTCCCGGTTGCTCCTCTTCCAGTCCAGCTCTCTGCAGTGGCCCAGGAAGGCAGTGGAGGATGGCCCAAGTGCTTGGGCGCCTGCACCCGCATGGGAGACCAAGAAGAAGCACCTGGCTCCTGGCTTTGGATTGTCGTAGCTCCGGCCCTAGCAGCCATTTGGGGGTTGAACCAATGGAAGGAAGACCTTTCTCTGTGTCTCTCTCTCTCACTGTAACTCTACCTGTCAAATAAATAAATAAATAATCTTAAAAAAAAAAAAAGAAACATGCTAGTTCTTTTTGGTTCCTGAGTAGTCTTATGTTCTGCAAGGATTAATATTATTGCCTAAGACAAAGGCATGCCTTTTGTTAGAGTACTAAGGTGATGTGTATTTGAGAGGGAAATCTAGGATAGTCAAAGTAAAAAGCCAAAGTTGTGTTTCTGAGGTTAATGGAAAGTTCTGAACTGGTTACTTTAGTTCCCCATATAATTTTTCTCTTATTTTACCTAGCCTAGAAGGGGAATGTCCAGGTTGGGTAATGAGGGTTTTAGGGGCTTTTGGAAGAGAACTTCATCTGCAGAGAACATATGCTGAATTACATGTAGCAAAGCAAACAACCATCAGACTTTCCAGTGCTCACAGTTAAATGAACTTTTCCTTTTTTCTAATCAGAATGAATAATTAAGTCCTGGCTGTATTAAGGAAACATATCCTTTCTGCAATTCTGACTCTTCAGACTAATGGAAAATGTAATATTCTAACATTTTTTTCTTTCTCAAGTTAGCTCACAAAATTTCTAAATAAACTTATTTAAGTTATTGTATTTTCAAAAAAGAGGGAAACAGGCAAAGGAAGGCTTGGTTTCATTGTAGCTTATTTGAGAATTTAGATGTGATGTATTCGTGTTGAGTTTGAGTGTTAAAATGTTTTTTAAGGAAGAAACTGCATTTCTATATTGTGGATAACATTATTTTTAGAAGTGTGTTGAGGGAATATGGGATGAAAAATTTCAAACTAATTGTACTGCACAGAATTACCAAATTTCTTAGGCCTGGATTTACCCTGGTTCTATAAGTCCAGCCTCATCGTTTCCATTGTCTTCCTTTATAAATGGAAACCTGAGAAAAACAGCTAAATTATTCTTTTGTAGTAAAACATTTTCACTTGGGCTTTTGACATGTATATACTCACTTTAAATGTGTTTGTGTTTTCTACATTATCCTTGCAGTTTTGTTTTAATGTCCCTTGGAAATGGACCATCATATAGGAATATCAGAAGAAAGTACCATTAAATGAGATATATTTCATGAACACTGAATCTGAAAGACTAACAAGTGTAGGTACACTTTACTCTCTTGTTAGATAATAGTATTAATACAAATCCAAACTCTGTTGCTATTTCATATCAAGAAGGCCTAAAAAGTAAAAGCACTTCTTTTTTTGTATGGCCTTAAAGATAGACACAGTGAATATATTTGTTACATTAGATGGAGATTTATATTTGTGCATTTATTTAGAGGCTAAAACTGAGAATTCATTCCATCTAAAAATATTTTTTGAAAGAAAAGTTTCTGATGTTTATTGATCTTTACTTTGCATTTATATAGAGTGTTCAATCTGTGGTCCTGGCCAAGTGGCTAAGGCTTTAGACTAGAGTGTTCAATTTTATTTTGAACAGAACATTTGGTTATAATTTTCATAAACATATTTCTGATTTTAAATACTAAGTTATTATAATTTGTGATTGTTTGGGTCATTTTTTTTAAAGATTTATTTTATTCATTTGAAAGGCAGAGTTGGAGAGAGAGAGAGAGGAAGAGTCAGAGGGGGAGAGAGAGAGAGAGAGGTCTTCCATCCACTGGATCACTCCCCAAATGGTGCAAATGCCAAGGCTAGGCCAGCCTGCAACCTGGAACCAGGAACTCCATCCATGTCCTACATGAGTGGCAGGGCCAAGTACTTGGACAATCTTCTACTCTGTCTCCAGGCACATCAGCAGGAAGTTGGATCAGAGGTAGAACAGCCAGAACTCAAACAAGCATTCAGATACAGGATGCTGTTGTCACAAGTGGAGGTTTAACCTGCTGTGGCACAACACTGGCCCCCCTAATGCACATTTCTACATTGTGCTGACCTAGACTCCTTGTGTTTGCCTCTTGAGCTCTTCTTTATACAATATGCCCATCATTCCCTCTTATCTATAAACCAGATGGTGAGAATACATCCATCATGGGGCTGTTATATTACATGAGTAATATCCTGTAAATGCTTAGATTAGCATGGGCATGCAATAATTATTCAACTAGTTAGCGATTCCTAGTACAGTCCTAAGGTGCTATCTGGTATTCTGGATATATTAGATCTTTAGGACCTGATGCTAGAACCAACTTCTTATATAGGCACATGAAAGCTTTTTGAAAGGTTAACATGCCTTTTTTTTTTTTTTTTTTTTTTTTTTGAAGGCAGAGTGGACAGTGAGAGAGAGAGAGACAGACAGAGAAAAAGGTCTTCCTTTTGCCGTTGGTTCACCCTCCAATGGCTGCCGCGGCTGCCGCGCTGCGGCCGGCGTACCGTGCTGATCCGATGGCAGGAGCCAGGTACTTATCCTGGTCTCCCATGGGGTGCAGGGCCCAAGTACTTGGGCCATCCTCCACTGCACTCCCTGGCCACAGCAGAGAGCTGGCCTGGAAGAGGGGCAACCGGGACAGAATCCGGCGCCCCGACCGGGACTAGAACCCAGTGTGCTGGCGCCGCAAGGCGGAGGATTAGCCTAGTGAGCCGCGGCGCCGGCCAACATGCTTTTTTTTTTTAAGATTTACTTATTTATTTGAAAAAGTTACAAAGAGAGTGGAGAGAGGCAGAGAGGTCTTCTGTATGGTAATTCACTCCCCAAATGGATGCAACGGCCAGGGCTGGGGCAGGCCAAAGCCAGGAGCCAAGACCTTCTTCTGGGTTTCCCACGTGGGTGCAAGAGCCCAAGGACTTGGGCTATCTTCTGCTACCTTCCCAGGCATATTAGCAGGGAGCTGGATTGGAAGTGGGGCAGCCGGAACTTGAACTGGCACCATTATAGGATGTGGGCACCATAATCAGTAGCTTAACCTGCTGTACCACAGCACCAACCCCAGTAACATGCATCTTGAACAGTGTTTCACATATAGTAGATGCTGAGTAACTATTTATAGAATGAATTAATTTAAAATATTTTACATATAAAATGGTGATAACATTCTTTAAAATTTGTTATATACTTTCATTTGGGAACACACACAGGAGGGGAGAAAGAAAGAGGAGGAAAGATGGAATGAGAAGGGAGGGGAGGGATAAGGAGGAGGAGAAAGAGAAGATCATCTTATATCCATTGGTTCAATCCCCAATTGCCCTTCCATAGCCAGTACTAGACAATGCCAAAATCAGGAAGCAGGAACTCAGTCCAAGTCTCCCACATGGGAGGCAGGGAGCCAACTACTTGAGCTGTCACTTGCTTTTTCCCAGGATGTACATCAGCAGGAAGCTGGAATTGAAGTAGAGCCCAGGCACCCTAATAAGAAATGTGGGCATCCCTAATGGCATCTTAGCTGCTGTGCCAAATACCTTCCCCCAGTGATGTCATTCTTAAAATTCTTAAAATTCATAACAAGTAAATTATCAGTAAATGATGTCTTTCTTAAAATTTTTAACAAGCAAATTCTGGAAATGAAAATTACGCAGTTTTCTTCAGTTGCAACAGAGCATCCAACTCACTGGTATTAATGAGGTAGGAATAACAAAGATGGTGATGATGATGATGTCAGTAACAGCTACATGCATTTCTAGTGTATATTGTATGTAAAACACTGTTCTCAACATTATGCATTGATACATATTAATTCATTAGTCTTTAAAATGACCTTATTATTATTATTATCTACATTGAATAGATATAGAAACTGAATCTCTGAAGAGTGATAAATAATTAGGATTCAAAACCCAGGAAATTTGGTCCCAAAATCTTTGTTTTAAATTTTGTTATAAATAAGCTATAATTTCATTACTTTGTCTAAACTTTACTTCCCCAAGTTGATGTTCTTCAGAACTTCTTTAAAAGTCTGAATGTGCCCATCGTTGCCTCACTCAGCCTGTCTCTATTCTCCCCTCTTCACCAGTCTAAAGTACTTATATTCAAGCTGGGCTTCACTTTGAAATTCTCTTGAGGACCCTTCGGTAACATTATGGCTAAACTCTCAGAGAATCTGACTTAATTGGTGTACTCTGGACAACAGGTCGCTGATGATTCTAATGTGTGACAAGAGTTTTAGAAACACTAGTCTAAAGGAAAATAACTTTGCCCTAAGCCTCAGAGCGTGCCTGAAGGGATAGGCATGGAAGTAGTACCTCTATGATACCAAACCTTGGAGCATCCAGGAACTGAAACTCAAACAAGCACTTTCTTCTTGTTGAAAATTATAAAGGCATGTATTAAATACTGGATAGAAATTCAGGGTGACATTGGGTTTGGAATTTACTGAAGGATTGTACTGTAAATACTATTTTTTTTTTTTTTTGACAGGCAGAGTGGACAGTGAGAGAGAGAGAGACAGAGAGAAAGGTCTTCCTTTGCCGTTGGTTCACCCTCCAATGGCTGCCGCTGCCGGCGCATCGCGCTGATCCAATGGCAGGAGCCAGGTGCTTCTCCTGGTCTCCCATGGGGTGCAGGGCCCAAGCACTCGGGCCATCCTGCACTGCACTCCCGGGCCACAGCAGAGAGCTGGCCTGGAAGAGGGGCAACCGGGACAGAATCTGGCGCCCCGACTGGGACTAGAACCCCGTGTGCCGGCACCGCAGGCGGAGGATTAGCCTAGTGAGCCACGGCGCCGGTCCAAATACTATTATTTTAACTTGTTCAAAAAAGAAATACAATATTTATTATTAGCATTAAAGCTTTAGCATTGCTTTAAGGATTGGACATTAGATGGCTGTTAGATGTTCAGGAAAGTGCTGTGGTTTAGAAGGTTAAACCGCTGCCTGCCGCATCGGCATCCCATATGGGCACTGGTTCAAGTTCCAGATGTTCTACTTCCTATTCAGCTCCCTGATAATGCACCTGGGAAAGCAGCAGAAGATGGCCCAAGTGCTTGGGCCCCTGTCACCCACGTGGGAGACCTGGAAGAAGCTCCTGGCTCCTGGGTTCAGCCTGGCTCAGCATCGGTTATTGCAGACATTTGGGGAGTGAACCAACAGATGGAAGCTGTTCTTTGTCTCTCCTTCTTTCTGTATCTCTGCCTTTCAAATAAATAAATAAATCTTAAAAAAAAAAAAAAAAGTTCAAGAAAGAGAGTGGGTGTTTAACTTAGTGGTTAAGATACCCACATTCCACATCAGAGTACCTGGGTATGATTTCCTCTTTGGCTCTTGATCCCAGCTTCCTGTCCGTGCAGATCTTGGAAGACAGTGGTGATTGCTCAAGTAATTGGATTTCTGCCACCCAAGTGGGATACTTGGATTGTTTGTGCCCAGCTCCATGTTTTGGCTCCAGCTCAGTACTGGCCATTGTAGGTAGGCATTTGGAGAGTGAATGAACAGATGGGAGCCCTGTGTCTCTTCATTCTCTCTGTCTCTGTTTCTCTCTGCCTCAGAAAACCTTTGAAAATAAACACGTTTAGAAGTGTTGTTTTGAAGAACAAAATGGCTAAAAGTTGGAATTGGATGGTACATTTCTTTAGGGATACCAATTTGTGCTCCAAGGAGAAGAGTAGTTTGATTTTACTAAACTGTTTAGGAAAATTGATAATTATTTCAAATGTTTATGGTTTACTGTCTAAGAAGATTAATGCCAAATCCTCAAAAATGTAGTGACGAGCGATGACTCATTTTAGCTCATGTCAAAACAATGCGCTTTTGTAATTTTCCTGTCCCTGGAGAAGCTATTAAACACTAAACAAAATGCCTCAGAAAGAAACCGATTGTTTTAAATTATGTACTTTTGTTTGGCTATTAGCCAGATGTTCATCAGGAAAGCTCACTGTACATCAAGGCCTATGATTTGTACTGACAATGACACTGCACAGTTTATACTGCTTAAATATCAGCAGTGTATTCAAAAGTTAAATAGTCAAAAACACAGCTCAACTTCTTTACATAAACAATTTGTGTAACTCTTCTCTCAGCCAAGTGGTTTTTCCTTTGTTAAACTCTGGACAGGATGTACGTATTGGATAAGGTATTTTTCTCTGCATTATCTTGTTGATAAATAGCACAGATTCCAGCAGGCATAGGAACAGTCTAACATACAAACATACACACTCACACACGTACACACACATGCACACTTGCTTTTTAAAGATTTATACACTTGATTCTGTGTAAGTAGAACAACTTGTCCACACCAGAGCATAGCATAATATTTTACATGTAGTAGATACACAAAATATATGTATGGCTAGTATAAATGATGACAATAAAGTAAACAAAACACAGTAAGTGTCTTTGTTACTAATTTCTTATGTTCTGTCTGCCAGTATTATATGAGGTCTCACAAGAATCATTGCTAAGCCAACTACATTTTATCTTTTAAGAAAAAAATGCTTAAGTGATTAGCTTGCTCTCACTGACCTCCTAAGAAAGTGGGCGTTTCTATGATGCTGGATTAGACATTGTTAAAAGATACTTCTGTCAGTATAATTGACTCTTGATATTATGCAAGTCATTCTTAGTACCATGTGGCATTTTTTTGTGTGTAGGAATTTGGGAACATGGTCTCCTTTCAGCCAAAAGTATGGGGTTACCCATGACACTTTATCACATCTAGTACCTAGGAAAGAGTATGTGCTCGTTAGATATTTGTTGAATTGAACAAATATTAATTTCCTCACTTCTGAAGATAATCAGTTTCTCGGAAGTAGTTCCGTGAGAGGATGTGGAAAACATAGTGAAAATGAAATACCTTCAGGTGATTCTATAGGTGTGGTGATAGGTTATCATTCCTAAGGAAGTTATCCTGATATATAAGGATATCTGGCTGTTACCTCATTCTAAGATAGGAAATTGTTTGTGTAGTAATTCAAACTGTATCTGAAGACTTTGGATTTCAGTCAGTTGTTACTAGTGTATACTGACCAGATAGAAGCATTACAAGTCAACAATGTGCTTGTCAGGAAACTATTTTATTTATTTATTTATTTATTTATTTATTTTATTTATTTATATTTATTTATATGTATTATATATATTTATATATTTATTTATTTATATATATACACATACACACACTGAATCAATAGCATCTTATTTTTTATTAAAATGGGGCATATCCACTTGTTGCATTTTCCACCATTCTAGTTACCTGTCCTGAAAAGGTTTGAATAGAGTTTGGAGGTTTCGCACAAGCATAAATGAATGGTAACAAGATTATTTCCATTTCTGAAGGTAGTTTAAGGTTTGTTTTGTAAAATAGAAAAATTGGAAAAGAGGTATGATTAAAGTCTCTAAAATCATAAGCAGTGTAGCAGGACAAACACACTTGTTTACTCAAACCTGGAGCTGTTAGAGGTTCAAATGAAATGCGATATCTCATGATTAAGCATATAAACCAATGGTCAAACTTCTGAGTACATTTTTCTCTTCCCTGTCCATCTCTGGCTTTGTGTCCTAATACACATTATTGATTTCCTTAGATCTCAGTTTCTTCATCTGTAAAAGACTGTTAATAATAGCACCTATTTCCTAGGGTTGTTATGAAGATTAAGGGTTAAGAGGACAGCACTTAAACAGTGACCAGCATATAGTAAGCACCATGTGTATACCTACTTTTATGTACCTGTACATACATATGCATCATATACAAAGTATTTGCCATATTAGGGGACTAAAAAAAATACATGTTTAGAGGATTTTTGATAGATTTATGGGTGAATCCAAAGTTGGCTAATAGGAGTCATTTATCTTTTAAGGTTGCATTATCACGGGCTTCTGGCACACAGCATTCTTTGCGTGTGAACATGACAAACAGGATCGTGCAATGACTGGGTCAGTGACCTAACTCAAAAATGTGTAATTCTTTTTTTTTTTTTTTTTTTAATTTTTTGACAGGCAGAGTGGATAGTGAGAGAGAGAGACAGAGAGAAAGGTCTTCGTTGCCTTTGGCTCACCCTCCGATGCCCACCACGGCCTGCACGCTGTGGCCGGCACCCCGCGCTGATCTGATGGCAGGAGCCAGGTACCTATCCTGGTCTCCCATGGGGTGCAGGGCCCAAAGTACTTGGGCCATCTTCCACTGCACTCCCTGGCCACAGCAGAGAGCTGGCCTGGAAGAGGGGCAACCGGGACAGAATCCGGCACCCCGACTGGGACTAGAACCTGGTGTGCTGGCGCCACAAGGCGGAGGATTAGCCTAGTGAGCCACGGCGCCAGCCGTAATTCTTGTACTGAGATGCTTCACACAGAAAACTATACAACACTATTCTTATTTCTCAGGCTTAAAAAAATGATAAAGCTGGAGTCTTCCACTGCTTCATGTACTTGTACTAATTTGTCCTAAATGAAAAACTCTTCATCTGGTAATAGAAAAGTATGGCTTCAAGTAATAGAAACAAGCCCAAGCTAATTGAGTTAAGCAAGATACTTTTGGCAAGAAAAAGCAACTATTGAGATAGCATCTTGTTTTTCCAAGCAAACTCCCACTTCAGAGTTTGATTGGACCTTAATCTGCTTACCTGGTTTGAGTTGCCCAGATTTTAGACAAGCACTCTACATTTCTGGCAACAGGGAGTGTGATGAATGTTTTTGTTATTGTTGCTCTTAATGATAAGTGTGTGATTTTTATTCTTACTGTAAACAAAGGTCTTTAAGGGCCATAGACCAGATTGTTTCATCATTAAAGTATGCTTATTTTGTTATTTTCATCATTTGCTAATATTTTTGTTCCTAATCTCAGAATAGATCTTTCAGTAGGGAGAGAAAAACATTGCTTTCCAATCAAACATTCATAACCAGTAGAACCTGCCTGCTAAAACCACTTTGTTTCTGTCAAACCGGTGTTTTGGGCACTGACGTTTTTGTATAATCAAATTAAAATAGGGCTGTTAATGTATTTGACATGCTTCTTTAAAATAGGATATTCCATTAAAATGAAATAAAAGCCATCCAAACATTATTTTTTCCATAGTTTTTGATATATTTCTATTCTAAACCTAGTCATCCTTGAGGCTTCCTTGCTTTTCTCTTGTATTATTTTTCTTTATGACTGATTATTGCTTCTCAGGCATCTGTAGATTCATGCTTGTTTCAGCTACCCATCATTGTCGATAGTGACTACCTCCTCCTTGCCTCCCACACCCACTGTCTTTTCTGGGACTTGGCTGTATTCATCATCTCTTATCCAAGCATCTTCAATCTCAATTGACTCTTTCCCCTCAATTTCACTGCTTCTGCAGTTGAACAGCCTCTCTCTTCCCTTCCAGTCCCTAGCAAAGATCTTGAAACAATATTACCACGTTCAGTGCTTCCACATCCTCTCCACCCTCTGTTGCTATTTGAAGATTGGTGTCAGTGTCAATCTGATGAAATTGTTCTCTCAGAGGTCACTGATGAAGTCCTCATTAGATTCAACAGGCTTCACTCTGTCTTGATCTGTGTCAGTAAACACAGTTCAATGTCTATCACTCCTTGAAATTCTCTCTTTGGCTTCCAAGACGCTGAGCTCTCAATTCTCTTTCTGAATCACAAATTGCTTCTTTTTTGGCATCCTTGACAGCTGTTTCTCCCTTCTTACCCTCCGAATGTAGGCATTTTCTAGGGCAATCCAGCCCTTTGCTTTTTTTTTTTTTTTTTTAACAGGCATAGTTAGACAGTGAGAGAGAGACAGAGAGAAAGGTCTTCCTTTTCCATTGGTTTGCCCCCCAAAATGGCCGCCATGGCCAGCACGCTGTGGCCTGTGTGCTGTGCCGATCCGCAGCCAGGAGTCAGGTGCTTCTCCTGGTCTCCCATGTGGGTGCAGCGCCCAAGCACTTGGGCCATCCTCTACTGCCTTCACGGGCCACAGCAGAGAGCTGGACTGGAAGAGGAGCAACCGAGACAGAATTCGGCGCCCCAACTGGGACTACAACCCCGGGTGCCGGCGCCGCAGGTGGAGGATTAGCCAAGTGAGCTGCAGCGCCGGCCACCCTTTGCTTTCTATACCAGTTCTGCTTGGTACTCTTTTCTACTACTGTTTTAATTCAATTTTCTTCTCTGCTGGAACTCACAAATCTTTGCCTTTAGCGACTGCTTCCTAGTCTTATGCAGTCCGATGTATGCACTTTATTCCTAGATGTATCACCTGTTCCTCAGGTACAACATTCTGAAACCAAACTTATCTGCCTCTCCTGGTCTTCTACTTGCTGTTATTAGGCCCAATCTTCATATCACAAACACTCGGAAAATTTGCCAAATCCAGTCAGGTCTGTCTTCCATCTTCAAAATATGTTACATAGTTATTTATAGCATAATCAATCCATTTTCTCTTATTTGATGTGTAGTTTACATTTAGTAATATGCATAAATATTAATTTTTCAGAATGTTGAATCTTTACATATGTATACTTATATACCTGCACACCCTCTATGCAAATCAAGATACAAAATATTTCCAGGTCTGTAGCAGGACTTCTAATGCTACCTTCCAGCTGATACCCCCTTTCTTCCTGGAAGTATCCCCCATTTTGACCTCTATTACAGTAGACTAATTTTGTCTATCTGGAGCTGCATAATAAATGAGCTGTCACATTGAAGGAAATGCTACTTCATATAAATAGAATTTACATTACCTCCAGAAATTGTATAAGTTCTACTTTCCCTTCAACACTTACTAATATATTTTTTTAATTTAACTTTTCTGTTAGGAATGTAATGGATTTCTTCATAGTATCAATTTGCATTTCCCTAATGATTAATAATGTTCAACTCTTACACATGCTTACTTGGAAGTACTCCTTTGTGAAGTACCTCTAAATCTTTAACTTTTTTTAAATTATGAGTCTGGGTTTTTTTGTTTTGTTTTGTTTCTTTTTTTTACTGCATATTAATTCTAGGTAGTCTAGATCTGAGTCTTTTATTGTTTTGTATTTCCAAATATCTTTTCCTGACCTGCAGAATACCTTTTTATCCCAGTATTATATTGTTTAAAAAAGTTCATTAATTTTATTTTTTTTTTAAATTCTTATTTATTTATTTGAAAGTCAGAGTTACACAGAGAGGACAGGCAAAGAGAGAGAAAGGTCTTACATCCAATGGTTCACTCCCCAACTGGCCGCAATAGCCAGAGCTGCGCCAATCCGAAGCCAAGAGCCAGGAGCTTCTTTCCAGTCTAACCACATGGGCGCAGGGGCCCAAGGACTTGGGACATCTTGTACTGGTATCCCAGGCCATAGCAGAGAGCTGGGAGCAGGGGACTTGAATCGGCATCCATATGGGATGCCGGCGCTACAGGCCAGGGCGTTAACCTACTGTGCCACAGCGCCAGCCCCAAAGTTCATTAATTTTAATAAGGTATAATTTTTCAGTCTTTTAGGATTGGTGATTTTTGTGTTGCCTTCAAGAAGTGGTCACAGAGATAAATTGGGACACAGAAAGGTTAAGTAGTTTGCATTAAGATTGCAGCAGGCTTAGACTCTAAAGGAGTTGTTGTTCTCTGCCTCCTAGGCACATGGCTGCCCAATCAGAGAGTTTTTGCTATTCTTATACTGAAAAGTGGCTGTGTGAGTTTGTAAGCAAAAGAGATTGTCATCTCCAACTTGAAAGCAAACTTTCTTATATTTTTCTCTTTCCCCATACCCTGTGTCCCAGCCTGCACTGTTGAGTGTCACCATTGAACTTGCCCATGAAGCGAACTCTGGTGTGATCTCATGGAGAACAGGCACTTTAAGTTTACTTAAATAATGTTTAACTTTATTCAAATAATGCTTAAAGCATTTAAAATATGTGTAAATAGTTATACTTTAGTTAAACCTTAAAAAAACCTGCATTTTGGGAACTCTCTCTTATAGTCCTTTAAACTTAACTCTAACAAATACACAGGCACAGAGTATATATTGGAACAAGCCCCTCAACTCAGATCTGATTTCTTGTGTTCTTATTACTTTGTCACATTATCATTGTGCTGCTGAAATGTGTCTTAACTACCTATTATCCCTTTAATCTGACACCCACTGCTCTTTGATCCCTAAACCTAACATTGCAACCATACTTTCCATTATTTTTCTACATCACCTGTAGTTAAGTCAAAACATACTCCTCATTCTTTATTGAATTTGATTGCACTCTTTGTCCTAGTTTTCCTTTATTCTATAATACTTTCTATTCCTTTCTCTTTTTTTCTCTCTGTATTATGTCTATCTCAAAATGCAGCTGAAATGCCACCATTTTCATGAAGCCATTCCTTATCTCCTAATCAGTGATCACCCCTATTTCCACCACCTGAATGCTTTTCTGCTTACTTCTAAAAGCAAGGGTCGTGGCTGGCACCGTGCCTCACTAGGCTAATCCTCTGCCTGCGAGCTGGCACCCCAGGTTCTAGTCCCAGTTGGGGCACCAGATTCTGTCCTGGTTGCTCCTCTTCCAGTCCAGCTCTCTGCTGTGGCCCAGGAAGGCGGTGGAGGATGGCCCAATTGCTTAGGCCCTGCACCCGCAAGGGAGACCATCCTGGCTCCTGGGTTCAGATCGGCACAGCACACTGGCCGTAGCAGCCATTTGGGGGATGAATCAACGGAAGGAAGACCTCTCTGTCTCTCTAACTCTGCCTGTCTAAATAAATAAATAAATGAAAGCAGGGGTCGATTGTGTGACAGAGTGCTTTGCTTTGATATAATGCCTTTGGAACGCACTCAAAAAGTATTTTGCAACGAATAAATAGATAATTAGATGATAAATGATTTTTTTCAGACGTTGAAACAGTTCATTGAATGTTTTTTTGTTTTGTTTTGTTTTGTTTTTTGACAGGCAGAGAGAGAGGTACAAAGAGAAAGGTCTACCTTTTCCATTGGTTCACCCCACAGATGGCCCCTACGGCCGGCCTGCTGTGCCAATCCGCAGCCAGGAGCCAGGTGCTTCTCCTGGTCTCCCATGCTGGTGCAGGGCCCAAGCACTTGGGCCATCCTCCACTGCACTCCCGGGCCATAGCAGAGAGCTGGACTGGAAGAGGAGCAACCAGGACAGAATCTGGTGCCCCAACTGGGACTAGAACCTGGGGTGCCAGCTCGCAGGCAGAGGATTAGCCAAGTGACCGGCGGCGCTGACCCAGTTTATTGAATATTAACAATTGTTGATCTGGTCTTGAAGTGAGTATAGCCGATATTTTAAGCTCTGTCCACATTGGGTCTGTGCCTTCTCTGGTGAGCTTCTGTCTGACTCAGCAGTTCTGAATTGGCAAGTTTGCTGTGCTATATCACTTTCTTCTTCCATAACAGCCCATGCAGCTGAATATGTTGTTACTAATTTCTGACATGATATGATCATGACCTAATTTGATCTTTCAGCAACTGACACGTTTGTGACTGCTATGTAGTAAGCAGAAGTTTATGTGGGAAAAAAAGATGCTATTTTCTACTAGAAGCAGTTGATTGGTCTTAGATAACTATGTGACAACTGGCTTCATTTGTGTTCTCTTGGCATCTTAGTATAACAGTTGGACCATATTTGAGACTCCATTGTGTTCCCACATCCAAATGTTACAGTTGGAGATTCTGATTCAGTATGTTTATGATTGGGCCCAGAATCTGCTCTTTTCAATTTCTCCCCTGATAACTATGATGATCACTACTTAGGCTTGGGAATCCCTAGTAGACAAATGTTAAGAGCTCATATTTGAGAGTCAGACCCAAGTCCTAATTTTCCTCTGCAGTTGCAAGCAGTGTAAACTTGGGAAAATTAATGTCCTTGAGCTTCAGCATGGTTATCTAAATATTATGTGAACAATAGTATCTTCTTTAAAAGATGTTGTGATGATTAAATGAGATAATCTAGCTCAGATGCTTGGCACAGTTGAACAGTAAACACTTAGTAAAACATAACTATTGTTACTGTTATTATCACTAAATATCAAATTCTCTTTTATATAAAACATGCTTGAAAGGCAGAGTTACAAAGAGAGAGAGACAGAGAGGAAGAGAGAGATTGATCTTACAACTACTGGTTCATTCCCCAAATGTCCACAACAGCCAGGCATGTGCCATCTTGAAGCTAGTAGTCCAGAACTCCATCCAGGTCTCCAGTGTGGATAGCACAAACTCAAGTATTTGAGTCATCATCTGCTAAGACTGGATCCCAGGCACTCTGATACGGAATGCAGGTGTTCCAAGTGATGGCAGCTTAACCTGCCATGTTACAATACCCGCCCCTGTCAAAATTTTTATAAGGGATCTTTTTCTGTATTATTTTTTAATGGAATTCACATAATAAAGTTACCGTTTCTAAAAACCAAGCATTCATGTCCTGTGGGTGTATGTTTATGTATTTTCTTAGTGGGGTTTTAATTAACCTAGAAGTTCTAATTGAAATTCTTTATTTTTTTAAAAGATTTATTTATTTTGAAAGAGTTATAGTGAGAGGGAGAGGCACACATAGAGAGATAATCTTCCATCTGCTGGTTTACTTCCCTGATGATTCCAATGGCCTTGGCTGGGCCAGGCCAAAGCCAGGAGCTAGGAACTTAACCTGGGTCTCCCACAGAGGTGGCAGGGATCCAAACACTTGGGTCATCTGCTGCTGCTTTTCCCAGTCCATTAGCAGGGAGCTGGAGTTGAAAGTGAAGGAACTGGTGCCATATGGGATGCTGGTTTCACAAGTGGCAGCTTTACCTAATGTGCCACAGTGTCAGCCCCGATTTAATTAAACTTCTATGTAGATTATTCTGACCCTAGTTCTTGTTCATAAGTAGTTGACCAATTAAGGACTTATTTACTTATTTGAAAGGCAGAGTTACAAAGAGATAGAGAAAGGGAGAGATCTTCCCTCTGCTGGTTCACTTCCCAAATGGCTGCAATGGCTGGGCCAATCTGAAGCTGGGAGCCAGGAGCTTCTTCTGGGTGTCCCACATGGGCAGGGGCTCAGGCACTTGGGCCATCTTTTACTGATTTTCCTAAGCCGTTAGCAGCGGGGTAGACCAGAAGTGGAGCAACCAGGACACCTGCTGCCCATTGGGATGCTGGTGTCACAGGTGGCAGCTTTACCTACTATTTTACAGTGCCAGCCCCCTCTATACATTTTTTAAAAAATTTTGGAGAACTGTTTGTGTGTGTGTGCATGTTTATGCGCATATGTATGTATGAATGAACTGTTACAAAGATACCTGGAAAATTTGAAGATAATATGTTCTAATGCAGCATTTTTCAATCAAGTAGGTAAAGTGTCATAATT
Source organism: Oryctolagus cuniculus (assembly GCF_964237555.1). Lineage (NCBI taxonomy): Eukaryota > Metazoa > Chordata > Mammalia > Lagomorpha > Leporidae > Oryctolagus > Oryctolagus cuniculus. The sequence continues at coordinate 54,388,811 of NC_091435.1, forward strand.
TAGTTATAGGAAGTTTAGGTGACCCACCTATTTCCAACTCTGATCTCTCCTAATAAAATTAATTCTCCATTTGACTGAATATGGAACAGAGAATACAGAAGTACTCTGAGCTTAGTTTTGATGGTACTACACTAAAATAAACTGAGTTTTGGTGTGTGTTTTTGGGGGGTGTTATGCATTCAGGCTTATGTGTATTTCAGATGTCCAAGGAATGTTCTAGAATCCTTGAAATAGGATGAAGGGACTAAGGATGGGGAAAGTCACAGTATCAAAAGGTTTTTTGTTCCTCTCTCATGTGCTACAGCTATTTGTTATAAATTTATATCCAAGATCAACAGTGAATGATGAAAATTCAAATTTTGGAGCATAAATACTTGTTCATGTCAGGGGCAAAAAGATTTGTTTTAATTGAAGCAGAAATTCTCTTGGAAAAGAGAATAAATAGACTCAGCTGAAGAGTCTTGTTTGAAAAAGTAATAATATGGCTAATATTATCATTGGAATTTATAATTTTTGGGTCATGCCTTAAGCTGTTCAGTTTAAGAACTCTATATAAGAATGGTGGATGTCCTAAACAGCACTTTGGCCTCAGAATCAGCCCTTAAGGCATTCGGATCCAGCTGAAAAGCCCATGAGAATATTTCAGGCATGGAAAGCCAAGACACTCTGGCCCAAAAAAAAAAAAAAAAAACCTAAATGAAAGATCTCCGCGAGTGAGATCCCAGTGGAAAGAACAGGTCATCAAAGAAGGAGGTACCTTTCTCTAAAGGGAGGAGAGAACTTCTACTTTGACTATGACCTTGACTAAATATGATCAGAGTGGGTGAACTCAAAAGGCTTCCATAGCCTTGGCAACTCATGACAAGAGCCTAGAGTGATTACTGATGCCATAAACAAGAGTGTCAATTTGTTAACTCAACAACAGGAGTCACTGTGCACTTACTCCTCATGTAGGATCTTTGGCCTTAGTGTGCTGTACATTGTGATTTGATGCTATACCTAGTACTCAAACAGTATATTTCACTTTGTGTTTCTATGTGGGTGCAAACTGTTGAAAGCTTTACTTAATATATACTAAACTGATCTTCTGTATATAAAGAGAATTGAGAATGAATCATGATATGAATGGAAGGGGAGAGGGAGTGGGAAAGGGGAGGGTTGCGGGTGGGAGGGAAGTTATGGGGGTGGGGAGGAAGCCATTGTAATCCATAAGCTGTACTTTGGAAATTTATATTCATTAAATAAAAGTTAAAAAAAGAACTCTATATAAGAGTTAACTCTAGTTAACTTAAATAACTTTGATGTATATTTTGCCACATTTTTATTCCATTTGTATTCATCTGCCTATTGAATTCTCAAATTGCCTGGAGAGTAGGTGATGAGAACCATCGTCTATAACCCCTTTCCTGTTCTTTCACTTGAGTGAACCCTTCACATCAAAGTCCATTTATCACTGTCAGCAAGGGCTGTCATCGTTGACCATAATGAATTAGAAATTTCAGATCTTTGGGCATGAGGAGAATTAAGAGATAAAATGTTAGTTAATTAAGAATCTGATTAGTTAATAGTTAAGGACTTCAGTTTTTAGTCAACTTAACCTCATTGCTTTTTTTTTTTTATTTTTAAAGATCTATTTATTTATTTGAAAACAAAGTTACAGAGAGGCAGAGGCAGAGAGAGAGAGAGAGAGAGAGAGAGAGAGAGTCTTCCACCCACTGGTTAACTTCCCAGATGGCAGTAACAGCCAGAGCTGGGCCAATCTGAAGCCAGAAGCCAGGAGCTTCTTCCAGGTCTCCCACGCTGGTGCACAGGCCCAACGCCTTGGGTCAGCCTTTACCATTTTTCCAGGCCGTAGCAAAGAGGTGGATTAGAAGTGTAATAGCCAGGGCTCTAACCAGCGCCCGTATGGGACGCCAGCACTGCAGGCCGCAGCTTTACCTGCTGCACCATACTGCCGGCCCCTTTGCTCTTTCAAGTATTAGATCTTCTTAGTTCTCCAGAACCCATGAAATTCTTAATAGTGTTGATTTCTATATAATTTCTACTCTTTGACTCACATGAGCTTAAATTTTGTCTGAATACCTGTGTGAATTTCAAAGGCTTAGGGAGGATTAAAAGACTATAAGAATTTAAACAACTTCATCCAGTGGGCAAGTTTACCTGAATGTGTCATCAAATGTCTCCGTTTTCTGGTTAGAAAACCGGTTTGGGAGAGACTGATTCACACTGTCAACTTATAGAATGCAAGCACGTTCAGAATGTCCTGGCAAGACTATTGCAACCAAAAAGAGTTCTATGTGCTTTTAGAGGTGAAGCATTTCTTTTCTGTACTAAATCTCCCTATCACTTAGAGATTTCAAAGGAGACAAACACATCTCTTTACAGTTTGGTGCTGGGTGAGTTGCTAGGTGTATTCTATATCCATGACAACTTGCTAGTTTTCAAGAAATAATTTTTAAGGAAATCAGGACATTGCTAAATAGACCTTGTATTGATAAAAGTAATACTCTAGTATTTTAAAAACTATCCTCATATGTAAATAAAAAGATTACTGGATTTATATTTCACTTTTGAACCATAGATATTAAATTCTCCACTCATAGATACCTATGTTCTTCTCAAATAGCTCTCATGCAAAGAAGAAGATGCAAAGAAATTTATGTCATTTTTCAGATGGGAGCATCAACACAGAACTTATGTTATTTTTTTTTCCTCAGTGTTGCCTATTGCATACCTAAAGGATAGCCAAAAACAGTGGTATTCTCAAAGTCAGGTTAGCTGAGTAGCTCTTTGCAAAGATGAAAAGATGGAGATTGGAATGTTTTCTTGGCAGAGCTCAGTGTACAGTTAAAATAAATAAATGCTCCTGTTCCTTTCTCTTTTCCAGTTGGTTATATCTCATTGCCATTTGTTCAAATGTTGATGTAATTAGCCAATTTCTAGACAGGCAATAGGGATTATGTAGCATAGTATACACCCACACCTCTCCTTCTGATATTTAGAATGAAATGAGATTTTTCCATTTGCTTCAGCTAAATGGAAGTATATTTTCTCCAATCCCATTTTTCTGTAAAGTAAGTTTTTATCAGGAAGCTGTATAGTATTGGATAATGTGAAGTTCATTTCTAAAGAGCCTTGCCCTCTTTGATGTTTTGCTTATAATGATTTTCTGGTTATTTTTGATGCCATTGTTGTTGTTACTATTATAAAATTCTTGCCAAATTTATCCTAGGTACATCTAACATAAAGCTTTATATACACTTGAGTTTCTCTGAGAAACTATGTTGACATATTTCTACATAACACAAGTCTCATGGGCATAGGATAAAGGGGAAATCCAAGGTTGTGGCACACAAGATCAGCATGCCCTGACCCTACTGCAGTCATCTTCAATAAAGACTTACTTCCATACACTTGTCTTTTTCATTCTTATACCTGTGCGTGCAGTTCTCTGCTTATTTAGATTTACTCTTCCTTCAAGCTAATTTCTGCCTGCTGGGAAGCCTTCACATTTTCTCAGTGCATAACTAATCCAGATCCTTGACCACTCTTGTACATGCCTACGTTACAGCTTACGATTAATTACCTCATACTATTATTATTATTATGCTTTCTGTCAAGGCCTCAAACATAGGACTCATGTTGTCTTCACTAATTTTTTTCCTAGTTCTTAGGCCTGTGCACAGTGTTAGGTCATATGAATGTCAATGGAACGAATAATTCTGTAATAAATATGCCCATTTTTATTTTCAGATAGAGTAAAAATGCCCTCTTTCCTCCACCTCCGCAGCAAATAATCATTTGCCTTTCATCATTTCTCTGAGTAAATGTCCTATTTACCTATTGCCATGTCCCTGTCCCTTCATTCATGTTAATATTAGAAGTCCTTCTTTTTTTTTTTTTTTTTTTTTTTTTTTTTTTTTTTTTTTTTTTTTGACAGGCAGAGTGGACAGTGAGAGAGAGAGACAGACAGAGAAAAAGGTCTTCCTTTTGCCGTTGGTTCACCCTCCAATGGCCGCCGCTGCAGCCGGCGCACCGCGCTGATCCTGGCAGGAGCCAGGAGCCAGGTGCTTTTCCTGGTCTCCCATGGGGTGCAGGGCCCAAGCACCTGGGCCATCCTCCACTGCACTCCCTGGCCATAGCAGAGAGCTGGCCTGGAAGAGGGGCAACCGGGACAGAATCCGGCGCCCCAACTGGGACTAGAACCCGGTGTGCCGGCGCCGCAAGGTGGAGGATTAGCCTATTGAGCCACGGCGCCGGCTCTAGAAGTCCTTCTTTCTAAAGTGTTAAACCAGCAGTCATTAGATACATCCATTATTATTAATAGTCTTATGTCTATTGTGTTGATCATGCAAATCAATGAAGTTTTATCTATATAGACCCTTTCAGTTTTATTCAGCCATGAAAAGGAATTGAAGTACAGTTACATGTTACAAAATGGATGAACTTTGAAAATATTTTGCTAAGTGAAAAAAGCCAAACATGAAAGACTACTAATGTGGTTATGTTTATGGTAGATGTCCAAAGTAGGCAAACTCATACAGCCAGAAAGATCTTGGGGAAGGAGTCTCTAATGCCTGAGGAGTGACTGCTTCATTGCACTGGGTGTTTTTCTACCTGATGAATAGTATTCCTTTACTACATTTACCAAAATTTTGGTTTGCATGCATCAGCTGATGAACAGATGGGTTATTTCCATTATTATGAATAATGCCACAGTTAATATACATACATAAGTTTTTGTGTGGATCTATGTTTTCAATTCTCATGGATCTGTAAATAGGAGTGGAATTTCAAAGTTATATAGTCTGCATAGAAACATAACCTCAAACTTAGTTTCTCCTACTATACAGTCACAGTACATCATTTCTGTGATCAAAAAGCTGTAGGGGGAGAACCACAAACCTCAGTAGCAGCGAACACCAGCTTGATGATGTCTCATCAAACTGTTCGGATACTACCTACCTGGAGTCTCCACTTTGGATACCAGTTGCAATCCCCAGGTTTTTTCCACCTGTGCTTTAGAACAACCAGCTACAAATTGAGGTTCCCTCAATTCCCTCCTTGGGTTTGATTATTTTGCTTTAGCAATTCACAGAATTCAGGGGACCACATTTACGGTTTATTGTCAAAGATAGTACAAAGGATACAAAAGAAGAGATGCATTGGGGGAGGCATGTGGGAAGGAGAATAGAGCTTTTATGCTCTCCTGGGTGCACCACATCCAGAAACCACCATGTGTTCAGCTATCTACAGCTCTCCAATCTCTGTCCTTTTTTTTTTTTTTCTAGAGACTTCATTGCATATCCTTGATGGAAGTATGAACAACCATAGGAAATGTGGTTGGACAAAAAAGATGTGATCTAATGTAGCAGACTGAGTAGGGAGACTGCGCAAGGCCTGTCCAGATTCATCATGGCCTTTCTGTGCAGCTTTCCTTCCTCTCAGGAATGGGCAGGATTCCTTCTGAAATGGAATTTTTATACTGTTCTTTCAGACAGTGAAGGTTGAGGAATTTCTTTATGTCCAGCTACAGTGCTTTATGGACAGACAGGAAATTAGAGTTTCAATGAGCTGCCTTAGGAAGAAAAATTTTGGTTTCTGTGGCCTGCCTCTGGGAGTCAGTTGTGATCCATGAATTGGACAAAAACTAAAAGATCATCTCATAATGTTATATCTGTGCCTCCCAAAATGGATATGTTGCAATGCTAACCAACACTGTGATGATATTAGGAAATAGGGCCATTGGGAGTATCTTGGTCATGAGATTCGAGCACGCATGCTATTAGTGCCTCTATAGGAGTTGTTTTACATTTTTCCCCCTTTGTTTATCAAATGAGGATACAAGAACACAACAATTTGCCAGCTAGAAGATGACCCCCATAGGTAACTGATGATCCTGGTCCTGTGAGCTCAGACTTCCAGCCTCCAGAACTGAGGAATAAGTTTCTGTTTACAAATGACCTAGTCTCTAGTACTTTGTTACAGCAGCCCTAACAAAGATAATAATTCAGTTCATAACTGATGAATTACCAGGATGTATTTCAAAACGTCTGTACTTTTTTATATTTCTATCCAGCAGCATATGACAGTTCTATTCTCCACATCTTTACCATAGCTTGCTATTACCTTTGAATGTACTTATCTTGGTGAGCGTGAAAAGATACCATTCTGTGGTTTTGATTTGAATTTTCCTAATGGCTCACATCTTTTTGTATATTTTTTGGCCATTTGTGTGTCATTTTTAGAAAACTATCTGTTCAGATCCTTTGCCAATTTTAGTATTTCGATCCCTTTCCTTTTTATTGTTGATTTGTAAGAGGCCTTTATGTTCTGGATACAAGCCCCCTATTAGATATATTATTTGCAAATATTTTCTTTCATTCTGTGCGTTGACTTTTCACTTTCTTGATAGTGTCCTTTTAAGTTCAAAAGTTTTAAATTTTAATGATACGCTTTTTTTTTTGCTTGTGCTTTTGGTGTCATAATTAAGAAAACTTTGTCTAATCAAGGTCATAAATATTTATTTCTAAATTTTCTTCAAAGTGCTTTATAAATTTAGTTTTTGACATTTTCTTTTTTTAATTTATTGATTGTTTCATTTGAAAGGCAGAATGACAGAGATAGGGAGGGGAGATAGATACAGAGGTCTTCCATCCACTGGTTCACTGGTTCACTCCACAAATGACTGCAAGAGCTGGGGTTAGATGAGACTGAACCCAGGAGTTAGGCATTCCATCTGGGTCTCCCATTTGGCTGGCAGGACCTCAAATACTTGAGTCATCATCCACCATTCTTCAAGTACATTACCCAGGGCTCAGTTCAGCACCATTTTGAGTTGATTTTTAAATACAGTGTGAGATAGGGATGTAAATTCGTTGTTTTACATGTGGATGTCTAGTTTTCCAGCACCATTTGTGAAAAAACTGTTGTCACCCTCTCATTGAATTGTCTTGGAATATGTTAAGTGACCATCAACATGAAAGTTTTTTCTGTAATCTTTAATTCTGTTACATTGATCTGTTTGTCCTTTTGCCAAGACCGAACTGTCTTGATTACTGTAGCTTTGTAGTAACTTTTGAAATTGGAAGCTATGAATCATTCAGTTTTGTTTTTCTTAAGACTGTTTTGGCTATTCATGAGTCTCTTGAATTTCTGTATAAACTAAAATCTGCATATCAATTTCTGCAAAGAATTCAGCTAGATTTAATAAAAGATTGTATTTCACCTATAAGTCACTGTTTAGAAAAACAAAGGTACCAAAACTAATCTCTTTCTGAAGGAAAGTTGAAATTAAGACGCATTTAAAAGTCATCAACCATCTGGGGTCCCGCTCTGTGATGCAGTAAGTTAATCCTCCGCCTGCGGAGCTGATTTGGTGCAGCTCCAGCCATTGCGGCCATCTGGGGAGGGAACCAATGGAAAGAAGACCTTGCTCTCTGTCTCTCCCTCTCACTGTCTGTAACTCTACCTTTCAAATAAATAAAATAAATCTTTTAAAAAAAAAAGTTATCAACCATCAATTCACTGAACAGTGTTTAATAGAAAAAATAAAAAGACGCAGTGTAAAGCTCATAGAGTGGCCTAACTGAACAAATTGGAAATATAAATGGAATAATACGAAGTAGGCAGAATGTAGTGTGATTATATGTACAAATTACTGATAGATACTTAGAATAATTTTTTAGAGAAATACACAAGAAGCCATTTTCTAATAGGCTACCTATGGGCAGTAGAAAATGAGAGAAAGTCTGTAATTTTCATTTTATACTTTTCTATTAATTTAAATTTTATAATGTAGGGATACTTCATGGATATTCTGAAAAATTATGCATGAATTTCAGAATATTTAGCACCAAAGTAAACATAATTTAATTCCATTTTTCTACACATTTTTAAGTACCCTCATAGTTTCATGTGTTTATATTTATTCATTATTTTTCTAATTATTTCAAACATTTATAAAAGTAGAGATAATAGTATAATGAAACCCTATGTGCCCCTCATGCAGTTGCGGTAATTTTCAACTCTTGTTCTGTCATCTATGTCCTCTACCATTCTTGTGCTCTTCTACTTCAGATTATTTTGAAGCAAATCCAGCACAGCATTTCATTTGAAAATAACGAATTTATCTCTAAGAGATAGGACCTTTTTTTTTTTTAGTACACAACCAAAATGCTATCAACATACAAAATATTAGGAATAATGTCTTCTTAATATCATCAGATATCCCAGATAGTGTTCAAATTCTCTGTTCATTCTTCTGCTGTATCACTCTCACACTTATTCTTCTTTTCTTTTTTTTTTTTTAAAAGATTGATTTATTTGAAAGAGTTACACAGAGAGAGAAGGAGAGGCAGAGAGAGAAAGAGGGTGGGAGGGAGGGAGGGAGGGAGAGAGAGAGAGAGAGAGAGGTCTTCCATCCACTGGTTCACTCCCCAAATGGCTGCAACCGCCAGAGCTGGACCAATCCAAAGCCAGGAGCCAGGAGCTTCTTCCAGGTCTCCCACATGGATGGAGGGGCCCAAGGACTTGGGCCATCTTCTGCTGCTTTCTTAGGCCATAACAGAGAGGTGGATCACAAGTGGAGCAGCCTGCACACCAACAGGCGCCCACATGAGATGCCGGCACTGCAGACAGCCGCTTCACCTGCTCTGCCACGGCGCCGGCCCCTCTTTTTATTTTCTAGCAGTATCCTCATATAAGGAGTCTAGTAAAACCATGCATTAAACCTTATGGAAATGACTGAATCTCTCTTTTTTTTTTTATTTTTTTTTAATTTATTTATTTATTTTTTTTGACAGGCAGAGTGGACAGTGAGAGAGAGAGAGACAGAGAGAAAGGTCTTCCTTTGCCGTTGGTTCACCCTCCAATGGCCGCCGCGGCCGGCGCGCTGCGGCCGGCGCACCGCGCTGATGCGATGGCAGGAGCCAGGAGCCAGGTGCTTTTCCTGGTCTCCCATGGGGTGCAGGGCCCAAGCACCTGGGCCATCCTCCACTGCACTCCCTGGCCACAGCAGAGGGCTGGCCTGGAAGAGGGGCAACCGGGACAGAATCCGGTGCCCCGACCGGGACTAGAACCCGGTGTGCCGGCGCCGCTAGGCGGAGGATTAGCCTAGTGAGCCGCGGCGCCGGCCTTGTCTGAATCTCTTTTAACATATGAATTTCCCCTCTGTTCTTTGTCCCTGTACACATTATTTATTAATGAAATTGTGTGGTTTTCATACAGAATTCTCACTATGTAGAGTTTGCTGGTTGCATTTCAGTGATGTAATTTTCTGTTTTATTTTTACTGTCTTCTCTAGGGTATATGGGACCATGAGTAATTTTTATATGTATATATACTTTAATTTAAAAGAGTCAGATGTTTCTATTTGCACTGAGCACTGTAGAAAAGATAGAAATTCATGACTATAGGTCAACAGACAAGAAGAATAACTTGTGTCTATTCTTGCCATGAAAAGCCAGGCACCTGCCTTTGTAGAGAGGTCTCTACCAAACCATTGAGTCATTGGAAGTCCCTGTAGCTGCTGCTAGACAGTTTGAATACTGTTAATGGCTATGGCCAGGGACTGAAACACATTTATTCATTAATTAAATATATATTGGCATTCTTTCCTAAATGCTAAAGATAAACAAAACAAGATACCTCTGATCTCATGGAATTTACATTTGAATGAGGAAGATAAGGCACACAAGAAGTGAAGATCACAAGATCCATTTTGCCTCTACTTCTAGTGCTGGTCTCTGATGTCTCATGTTGAGGGCCTGCCTTCCAGTGCTCATATATTTGTTCAGTACTCATTTTCCTTTACTAGTTTCCAAGAACAAATTTTTTTTTTCTCTTTTCTCATCATACTATTCTACTCTCAAAAACTAGATTCCTGAAGTCTAGTTTCATTTCTAATCATCTATATAATGTCATTCTTTTGTGCTTACTAGTAAAACTGAAGGAATCAATCAGAAAGCTGCCTGGATGGCCTTGAACTTTGCCATATGTCAAGGTCTCCACCATTCCCCTTTCATATACTGCCAACCTGTTACTATTTTTCACCGTACCTTTCTGAACCCTGAAACACTCCTCTCCAAATACGTTATAATTTGGAGATAATTTTAGAAAAAATACTTATTAAGGAATAGAGCTTATGTGAGAAAGTTTGAATCCAGTATCATCATTTAGTAAAAGAGGAATTTGACCTTATTTGTGAAACACTGTAAGTAAGCTTCACTGGAATTACCTGTGTTTGCACACTGCATACACATGTGTGTGTCATTCCTGACCACCCCAACCTGTTGGTCATTATGAGGGCTCATAAGAAAACTTCATTATGAAACCACAAATTTCCTTAACTTCTTGAGGTTTCTTTCTGAAACTGGAAGTGAGAAGTGACTGCTCTGCAACTTTTCTGAGCAAACAAAATAAATCCAGGCTAGGGGGGAAAAAATGAGCTTATTCAGAGGAGACAGGGAGGCATGTCTCAAGATTGAACTCTTCCAGCTAAAGAAAATGTAATTCCTGCCATTCAGAGGCTGTGCAGGATGCTTTGTTATTATGAAGGCATGGCTCACTCAGAATTCAACATAGATTAAATTAAGGAGTGATCCCCCCCCCCCAACATTTTGTTATGCTGTGCCTCTTACTCTGTTTATTGATAAAAATCTTAGCACTCAAAAGAGCAGTGAGAATAAACCACTGAATCCTTATACATGAAGATACCCCTGCTTCTCTCCATCTGTATCTACACAAATAAACACAGGAAAAGACCTTTCAGCTTGATATACATGCTCCCCTAATGGCTTAATGCTGTCATGTTTGAAATGATGACTCTAGTACAGCTGGAGTGCTCCTGTGTAGATTATTAGCTGGAGCTTTAATTAATCAACAAATCTGTTTAGTATAGGAAGCAATTTGACATTAAACAAATGACAGATGTGTATCCCACAGGGGAATGTGGGAAAATTGCCATGTATTTTGTCTCTACTATGGATACTAATGGTAAGTATTCAATTTTGAGATCTCTCTGATAGCTTTGTAGAAAATATTTTTTATTATGCAATGTTGTGATAATCACAGGTAGTTCACTTTTTTCCATACTTCTCCTTTACTTAAGTATATTCCAATGGTATAAAATACCTTGAGTATCATATTTGTTCAGAACAAAAAATGAAATATATAAAGTAGCAAAACTGAGTTAGAAATTGCCTATTTTAAAGAAAAGAACACAAAAAATAATGTTCTACCTCATAAGTCCTATTAATTTCTTCTGAAATATTTCATGCAATTATGTTACCTTTTTGTCAGGTGTCTCAAATTTCAGGCTGCTATTGAGAAAATAATAGAAATGAATGGGAAAGGGGCCAGCGCTGTGGCATGATGGGCTGGAACTCTGCCTGCCAGTCCGGCATCCCACATGGGTGCCTATTTGTGTCCCTACTGCTCTTGTTCTGATCCAACTCTCTGCTTATCGCCTGGTAAAGCAGTAGAGAGTGGCCCGAGTGCTTGGGCTTCTGCACCTAGTGGGAGTCTCAGAGGAAGCTCCTGGCTCCTGGCTTCTGATCAGCTTAGCTCCAGTTGTTGCAGCCATTTGGGGAGTAACCAGCAGATGGAAGACCTTTCTCTCTGTCTGTAACTTTATCTCTCAAATAAAAAAATAAAGCCTTAAAAAAAAAGAAATGAGTGGGAAAATGCCATTGGAAGTGTGTGTACTTACTAAATACAAAACAAAAATGAAGAAGAGATAATTGGTGAGTAGAAATTTAGTTAAACAGAAGAAATTATAGAATTATCACACACTACAAACCCACTAAACTATTAGAGTGGAAATTTAGCTGAGTAAGCCTTAGACCCTTTCATGTTAAACAAGTCAGACTTCGTAGGAGAACCTAGGGCCAACTCTAAGTGTTGTGGACTATTGCCAGATAGGTCATGTGTTGGGAAAGGTGAGTCAGCACCCTGGATTTGGACTTGAAGTCTTGGTGTAGGATGTAGGGAGGAGGCTTTCAAAGCAAGAGAGGTGGTATTTTAGAAGACCAGTTTCACTGGGCCATACATCCAGAATTTAATGGGGGAAAGGAAATATGCTGAAATTATATTGACAAGGTCAAAATATTCTTTTAAGAAAATATTATAATCGTTAAGTGTGTTTTTAATGATAGCTGTTTTTCCCCCCAGAAGTAACACATCTCTAAAATCCAAACTCAAGACAGTAGAAAAAAAAAGTCTGATTCATGTTATTAAAATTTACTTTATAAACTTTTAAATATCATGTTAACAGTAGGTTATATTCAAGATTAGTCTCAGGTAAAGTTATAAAATATGAAATGAATATTTGACTTCATTGTTAAGAGATGGTATAAATATCTATTTATAGTTGGCAGTTTACATGAAGGCTTCAGAATCCTTAAATAGATTCATAACTTTTCATGCAGCAATTTCACATCTAAGATTTATTATAAGGCAACAATTGGGGCCGGCGCTGTGGCTCACTTGGTTAATCCTCTGCCTGCGGCACCTGCATCCCGTGTAGGCACTGGGTTCTAGTCCTGATTGTTCCTCTTCCTGTCCAGCTCTCTGCTGTGGCCCAGGAGGGCAGTGGAGGATGGCCCAAGTACTTGGGCCCCTGCACCCGCATGGGAGACCAGGAGAAAGCACCTGGCTCCTGGCTTCGGATCGGCACAGCGTCGGCTGTAGCGGCCATTTGGGAGCGAACCAAAGATCTTTCTCTCTCTCTGTCTGTAACTCTACCTGCCAAATTAAAAAAAAAAAAAAAAAAAAGCAACAACCATGAAGGCATAAAAATGAATTCAGGAATAAGGCTATTCATCATAGTGCTATTTAAAACAGTGAACAATTGGGAGGAATCTAAATGCCCTCAAAGGGAATTTGTTAAATAAATTGTGATATATCTGTGTGATATAGGAGTATTCATCTTAAAAATTACACTTTAGTGATGGATGTTTGGTCTAGTGGTGAGATGCAAGGATTCCCATCTCAGCCTATTTGGACTGTTGTCCTGATGCCACTCTGGATCCTAGCTTCCCACTAATGTGCACCCCAGGAGGCTCCCTGGGTGATTGCTCAAGTAGTTGAGTCCCTGCCACTCTCAAGCTTATTCTGTTTTCTCCATCAAAATTGACTTGACTCAGAGCCCATTCTCCCACAACCATGCGAACTGAGGGCGATAACCCAGAAGTCAATTTATGTTACAGGATTAATTGAAAAATAAGGGTTTAAAGTATAGTCACTTTTTCTCTATTTCATTCACTCCTTAAATATATATATATACATATATATATATATATTTTTATAATTTCTCTATGTTCCTGGCCCACGGAAGGGGCTATGAATAAGAACATCAAAAATAAATCCACTTACCTTCCAGTGGGAATATTTTATTTTTTACCATAACATTAGGTAACAGGGTATGATTAGTGTGGGCAGTCTTGTGACAGTGGGAATTTAAAAGACCACTAGGATTTTGTTTATTTTATTTTGAAAGATGGAGAGACAGAAAGAGAGGTAGATAGAGATCTCCTATCTACTGGTTCACTCCCCAGTTGTCTTCAATAGCTAGGGCTGGGCCAGGCTGAGACTGGGAGCCAGCAACTCTATCTGGGTCTCTCACAGGGGTGGCAGGGACCCAACTACTAGAACCATTACATGTAGCCTCCTGGTAAGGTAGAAACTTAAGAGTCAAAACTGAGCATTCCAGTAGGGGATGCAGGTGTCTTAAGCGGCATCTTATCCACTGCGACAATGCCTTCTTCTATATTGTTTTAGTATACCTAAAAATCATTGTATGGGTTGATTTCATATGTATGGAACACTGTGATCTTCACAATACTATATTTACATTACATTTCTGCTTATCTAGGTAGCATGACTTCCAAAAAAAAAGAGAAAATAGATCTCAGGAGTTTAAAAAAATAAGCCCATTGAACACTATCCTGCCTGGCTCAGCCCTATTCAGTGCTAAATCGCTAGGATGGATGTTCACTAATATATGTAGAACACAGGAAATAAAATATGACGGTACATTGAGAATGATCTTTCATGTGTGCCTCCTCTGTATTCTCTTTTATCATTGACCTGCAACTCTACATTGTACTTAGTCTGCATTGTACAAAGAAGTCTCTCTCCCTTAACTGAACAGTGTGCCTCTTGAAGGCTGGTACTCATTGTCACATCTTTAGTACCCAGTACAGGGTCTTAGCAATCCAGAAAATACTCCACAGCATGGCACAGAATACATGAACAGGCTACTTTTAAGAAAGGTAGATTTGGAAAATGATGCCTGTGGTGGTGTTAGTTTTGTATGTCAACTTGACTGAGCCAAAGGATGACCAGATAGCTGTTTATATGTGATTTCTGGATGTGTCTGTGAGAATGTTTCTAAACGAGTTTAACATCTGTATTAGTAGACTAAGTAAAACATATGGCCGGCCAGCGCCGTGGCTCACAGGCTAATCCTCCGCCATGCAGCGCCGGCACACCGGGTTCTAGTCCCGGTCGGGGTGCCGGATTCTGTCCTGGTTGCCCCTGTTCCAGGCCAGCTCTCTGCTGTGGCCAGGGAGTGCAGTGGAGGATAGCCCAAGTACTTGGGCCCTGCACCCCATGGGAGACCAGGAGAAGTACCTGGCTCCTGCCATCAGATCAGCGCGGTGCGCCGGCCGCAGCTGTCCACTCTGCCTGTCAAAAAAAAAAAAACACCATATGGCCACTGCCACTATAGGTAGGTGTCATCAAATCCATTGGCAACTAGAATGGAGCAAAAAGGCAAAGGAAATTTGAATAAACTGTGCCTGATTGCTTGAGCTTCAGTCCTTGGCATTCCTGGTGCTCAAGACTTCAGACGCAAATTGGAATCTATACCACGAACTGTCCAGCTCTCAGGTCTTCAAACTACATCATTGGTTTTTCTTATTCCCCTGTTTACAAGTAACTGTGGGACTTCAACCTCCTTCATCATGTAAGCCAACCCCTTATAATAAATGTAAACCTGTATGTGGTGTGTGTTTGTGTATGTGTGTGTGTGTTCTGTTTACCTAGAAAGTTCTGCTTAATGTTAATGCTCAATTAGTGCTTTCTGTGTGCCAGCAACCATGTGTAGCACTTTCTATGCATTATACTTGTACACAAGAATCTATGAGATCCATATCACTTTTTTAACAATTGGTGTACATTGGTCTGATTTTTGTTATAATGAAATACCTGAGGCTGGGTACTTTGTAAAGAAATTTAGCTGACAATTTGGAGGTTCAATGGCATGGTGCCAGCATTGGCTTGTAACTGGTGAGGGGTCCTTAGCTGTGTCACATGGCAGATAGTTGCATGGTGGGAGTGCACATGAGAGGGAGTGATAACATGCTGTAGCAGGAAATGAGGGAGGCAAGCTTGATTTTTGTAAAAGTCCTCTCACATGTTCCCCATGAAACTTTGAATCAGTTCCTTCCAGGGGCAGCACCTTCAGTGATCTAATTTCTTCTCAGTAGACCCCCTCATCTCAAAGGTTCCATGCCACTTCTCACTGCAGCACTGAGGACAAGGCTCCTAACACATGAACTCTTGGGAGACAATGTCAGATCCTATCCACACCACGGAATGGTGAAACTGAGACTTAAAGAGATGAAGTGCTTTGCTTACGGTCAAATAGCAGTGTGGAAACATGAGAGAATGGGTTCATGCTTCAAACCCTTGTTGCTCTACTTGAGTTTGTCTTTTAACTCTGATATTCTGCTCTCTTTCATAAGATACTTTTGTGTAATGACATCTGCTCATCCTTTGTGCTAATCATCTCTATCCTCTTAGCTAGCCAAAGCTGTTTGGCTTCATCTTGTAGTGTAAGGGGTTAATACCCCTGCCAGGAAAGTTTACTACAAGTTGCAAATTAAGGATATAGTTTAAGTCTAATTTTTCACCTTGATTTCCATTTAGGAAGCAAAAATTTCCATTTTGATATGGTTTAATGACTCTTCTTCCTCTTAAATTTTATGGTCCAGATGGAACAGAAGTTTGAGGTTGCCTTTCCACATTCAGTGTTTGGCTTCCTGTTTTATAGGCCTATTAAACTACTAGCTATGAGCCAGTTAGATGTATTTATCCAGCACTTACTGTATGCCCTGCATTCCTCTGGGACTGTGCTAGCTATTGGATAATTGCAGTCATTAAACTCCTTTTTGCCTGACCTCCCACAGTGCAATGTAGATGTCTGTACCACAAAATGAACACCTGAGTTCTGCCTGAATTATCCATGTATTATTTTATAAAAGTCTTGTCTTTTCAACTTTATTATAGTTGTATCTTAAGTTTCTTCTGAATCTCACACCATCAAGCACAAGGCTTAAGTACTTAGTAATGATTCTAGGGAGAATAATGCCAAATATATTATCAAGAGAGTTGGCTTCTGGTCTGGCTTTGCAAATACTTAACTGCAAGTTTTTGGGGATTTCCTAGTTGAGGGAATTTCCTCGTGATGGCCCTTACTTTTCTCAATTCATACATCAGAGGGTTGGTCTAGATTGCTAGGTCTTTTCTAGCTTAAATCTTGTGATTTGAGATTTCTTTAATTTTTATAGATAGTCTGATAGATTGATTCATTGTAGTGGCATTGACAGGAATAGAAAGGTTGCAAGTGGACCTGGATATGCAAAGATGATATTAGGCTCAGTTTTTAATGTGTGAAATTTGAGGAGCAGTAGAATATACAGAAATTAAGAATGGAAATACAGATTTGGATTTGAAATCAGGGTAGAAGAACTGTTATTCCAACTGACTGACCTCTCAATATATGGTTAATGTCCTCAGCAAGACACATAGCCACAGATATTTAGATTTGACAGAGATGTACAAATCCATTCCGTGCTTTTGTTTTACTTACAAGGAAAGAGGGTTATATGGAATTGTCTAGAGTTACATACTAGTTGCAGATGCAGTCTGAAAACTTACTTGTAAAATTTAGCTCAGCTTTCTGGGAAGGAAAAGCAATCAAATAGCATCATCACTGTATCCAAGTTTTGACCTCTGTAATTAAATGGTGTTGTATGGAAATTGCTGAATTGTGCAGTTACGAGGATATGGTTTTGTGACAATTGCTGAAAGTTAAGTCATAGTGTATAGTCCCAGATGGTTTTTTGGTACCCACATGAGGTAATTACCCTTTCTGTATCCATGCCCAGATTTTGTGTTAGGACTGGGGTGTATGAACCCTAAGCCATCACACTGTAATTCTCTATAGAATTATAATACCAAAATATATGTTTGTGGGAGGTCTCCATTTTGTTCTGACAGAGAACTGGCTATCCCTGACAAAGGTCAAATGGAGATCTGGCATCCATTTCACTACTTGCAAGACATAGTCTCAAGAATATGTAATACAAGCAGCTCCTTGCCAGAAAATGGAAAGGAAATGATTGCACTTGAGTACAATGTATTCTACAACAATAGTTTAGTGTGCATGAAATTTAAAACTGCTGGCTTTCCAAATATTATTTCTAAAAGTATACCTGATTTATTTTCTAAAGTGTTATACCCACTATATTTTGCCCTGTGGAATACTCTTAAAAGCTGAGATGTAAGACCAAAGAAGCTGAAAAGCCTAATGGCAATAGCAGCAAGAAAGTACTCTAGTGTAGTGGGTTTACTGGTATCTCCTACATGTTCTGTGTTCATGAGCATTACATTTTGCTATGTTATTTTACCATAGGGGTCCTTTTTTTCCTACCCATCATGATCTCATAGTGCCTTAGAAACATCACTATCATGTCTTAAGTTTTTTGTGGTGTGCCTATTTTACACAGTGAACAAATTATTTGGGGTATATGTCAGTAAAGACCTTATCTAAGTTCTTCAGCCCATATCTAGCCCAGGAACTGGCTTGTAGCAGACATTTAATCAATTTTATACAATGAATGAATGAATCAATGGTAAGCAGCATCAGCTAACTAGTTAATTTAACCAAAGAGTTCAATAAATTAACACACTTATTCACTTTTGTGATTCAAGGAAATATGCAAAGCTTCTAGAAGGAAGTTTGGATGTTTTTGAGAGAAACCTTTGAAGGTAGTCCAATATATTCTGTTAACAATAGGATCAACTGTAACTCAACCAGTGTTTCAGTCACCTTGCTTGTTCCCAGTCTGGAAAATAGACTTTTCATGGTAGACGTGGGTCCATGATTGAAGTCTTTGTTTATAAAGTTGCTTCAGCCATACAGAGCTGGAAGTGCTTTGTTCTTCATGAAAACCTAACAAGAAAGGACTTGTACAGAGTGTGGCCAAGGCCATGACTCCTGAAGGTGGTAGAATCTTGGTGACTCACTCAAAGGTCCCTGTAGCCCCTGCCTTACTGATCTATCTAGTCAAACCCAGGAAGGACCAGAATAAAAAGTTAATTCTACTTCTGATTCTTCACCATTGCTTGACTTTGAGAAATGACCATTTGAACGCTTGTTTTATAAAATCGGAATATCAGTGCTAACCTACTTGGCCAAGATATTATGAAAAGTAATTTAAGGCTTTAAAAGAATCCATGATTGAAGCCACAGTTTTTATACTGAGTTGCCATAACAATATTTGTTTCCTGCCTTAGTGGTTATTCCAAGGCCAGAAATGCAGTAATATATATGGTTAGTACACAGAGTTTGCTTTCATATTTTGAAAGAATGCATAGTTTAAAAAAAAATCTTTGTTTTATTTTGTAGCCTTTTTCCCTACATTGAGACTGAAACAGAAAAAAATTTATGCAAGTTATTTTGGAAGACAAAATTGAAATTTCATTTATGGGAAAATTTTGCAAAATTACACTGAAAGTGATTTTTTGTTTTGGCTTTCCTATGAAGCCATCCAGAAAGGCAAAAAATCACTGGCATTGCCTTTGTGTAAAACCTTTCACATAGACTTCTCTTGTAATTCAGCCAAATACATAATTCAGGTCATTGGTGACACATATATCCACACATTGGAGCTGTTAGGAAAGCAGAAAGTTGTCATGAAATGTGGATATAATATTTTCATGTATACAGACCAAACCGCACAGATTACAACTAAGGAAACTTTACATTAACATGCTTGGGAACAGACTTTCCTGAGCTGATCCCTGCCCCCACCAGCGCTTGGTGGGAAAGCCAACTGGTGACTGATTACGACAGCGACATCACTTGGCAAACATTTTGGCCTGAACTCAATGTGTGACATCAGGCTCCTTTAGGGTTTTCCACATAAACTGAATTCTCCAAAGTAAATACAGAAATTGAGCCTTAATTTGAAATTCATCATTACATCCTCCAAGGTCTCATTAACAACCTCAATCATGTATTTCTTAATTTTCATTTTATTTCCAAGGAGATATTAACCAATGCTTAAAGAATGAGTGTGAAACCTTCAGTTTCAATCAGATAGACCTTTGTAGCTTTCCTCCTCCAACCCCCACTTTATGAGAGTTAAGGTACCTTTGTTTCACTGTGCCAAGGGTCACTAATTTGGGAGTGGCTTACATCACTTTGTTTGAGGAAGGAAGTAAACATTATTCTTTGACCCCTTAGGGTAAGTTAGTCTTGCTTTTTTGAGGGTGGCTGTGTGATAAAGAGGAAGTACTCCTGCATATGTTTGAGTGCTCAGTGATGGTGTGTGTTTTGCCTTGCCACCTGAAAATGAGACATATTACTGATATTTCACCTTCTTGTATGTCAGCACCTCCTTCGGCTGTGTACCTGAAATCATTAGAGTTTCCTCCATTTTGTCAGGTGGTGTTCATCTAATACTTTGATGTACATGGCTTTACAGCAGGTGAAAGTCAGTTATGCCTCATGAGACCTGCAGTCTACTGGGAAGGCAGAGGAGAAAAAAGGGAGGGCGAATACAAATGTACCATACAGGCAAAGCAGGGGATGAGTCACCTGTGCATCAGATGCACTGAGGGTAGGTTTAACGTTCTCTCACCCAGAGAGTTCATCTGGAAGCTACTCCCTGGCAAATGGAAATGGTACATGTTCTCATATCTTTTGGAGTGACTGATCAGGGAGTGAGAGACCCTGTTTAGCCTGCTGCTTGGTGGTGGTATGTTTAATGAAATTTTTCAAGGCAACTTTATGTACTATATAGGTTTAAAAAATACATAATCTCTGAAATTCTTCCTTTTAAACTCATTTGACACCTGTAGAAATACAATTTTTAGTATTCTGATTCCATTGTATACACTTTACATTTATCCTACTATTTTTCTTTCCCTACAGCCCATGACCTTTATTCCCTCTGATCTTTGTTCCCATTCTCAGTGTTGTTCCTCTTTGCTCTTTTAGTTTAAATCATTTTCACCATCTGCCTCCCAATGTTATATAGTGTCGCTTCTGGATCGTCTTCCTGAAGATAATAAGAGCTACAACAATGAGTGCTATCACTGTAGCCCAGCAGCCCATCCATCACCTTCCCCCTCTGAAATCTCTACCATTTTGCCTTCTCTATTGATGTTCTCAGCCCTTTGGGCAGGCATATCTCAGACAGAAAGTGTTCAGCAAGTTAGTGCCAAGTAATTATGTAGGCTAAATGAGGCCACTGGTGCCAAACCCCTGGAGTTTGAAATAATATTTAATATTACATTGTCTCATTGAATAACAGATCTTAAATTGTCATGTCTGCATCTAATCTTCTCTTGGTGCCAGATTTCTTGTGCTCCTTTAATCTGCCCCTGTAGGTATTTGAGTTCATGATGCAGTAAGTTAACAAGGACCCCTTACCTCTGCCACCATGTAGTGAGTGAAAAATCTAGAAAGATTAGACTGGGTCTGAAGGCTATGGAATATCTACCATGAAATTAACTGAAAAGTAAAAGTTTGCTATTAGCCTTGATATTGGTGTAATGTCAGTTACCTAGCTCAAATGATAAAGCAGTTGAGATTACCAGTGTTTTGAAAAAGGAAATCATAGCTTATTTTTTCTGTGTTAGAACACAGCATCATTAATTATCTAACTCATAAAAGTACACATAGAAATATCAAAAGTGAAGTAAGTCTCCAGTAAAAATTTGGCATTGCAAGTGATCATTATTTCCTATTTTATAGTATCGATAGAGAGGGTTAATTGTTGTATTCAGTTTAATATGGGTACTTGCACATTTTAAGATGGTTGAGCATAGGAGGCCAAAGTGGAACAAAATAATCTACCCCAAATATGGTTTGCCTACCAAACTTTCCTTATTTGCAGCCAAATGTCTCAAAATACTAGTTTAAATGTTAAACTTCTATAATCTCATTTATTCTTTACAGCATTGCCATTTGGCTTCTGCCCTTGTTGCTTTATTGAAATGGTTCATTAATTTCCCCAATGTATTCTTTGTCATCAAATCCTAGGACATTTCTCATCTTTTCTGTGTTCATTGGTGCTGTTTGTCTTTTCATGCTTCATTTCATTGCTTCTTTTCTGGTCCTTCTGCCATTATTTCTTAGGTTCCTTGACCTCTTTTCCTCAGGAAAACCACTGACCATTTTGATATATTGTAGGGTTCCTCTTTCAGCATTCTCTACCCTCACTGCACCGACAGTCAGAGAGCTTTTATTGTATCTAACTTCCTTCCCACCGAACATTGGAGTATACCAAGGTACCTGGTACTCAACATGTCTAAAACAAGATTTGTGTTGTACTCACCCCTTCTCCTAACACAATTCATCCTGCTCAATGAAAATCCTGCAACAACAAAAATCTATGCCATATTCATATTCCATATCTTGGTGAATAACCTGAGTGCTTTTCAGTAGCTCCCTTTCATTGCTCTGCTCTCCAATCTCTTAAGTGACTAACTCATAGGGACTGTACATTATGAATATTTCTTGTTCACACCCCTCCCTCCAATTCCATGTCCATTGGGACACATCCCGTTATCTTCTTCATCGGAATGTTTGCCTCCTATGCAGGCTTCCTGTTCCAGTCTAAACTTCCTCCAGTCTTTCCTCTATGTTATCTTAGTGATTTTTTAAAGAAGCCTATTTGTTCATTTCATTCCTCATCTTGTGATTTTTCATTTGCTGCTTTTTGCCTGCAGTATAAAGTCCAAGTGCTGATGGAGCTAGCCTTTCCCTTTCTCATCCTGCACTCAAACCTGTGCTATAGCCGTGTGAAAGCTTGAGTTCCCTTTGCAGTGATGTTGTTTTCCCATCTCCATGCTATAACACTTACTTCTCCCTTTACTATCAATATGGTTTCCATTCTTGTTTGCCTGGAGACTAGACTCCTGTGGCTTGCATTTAACATGACATTCGTTGCAGTTAGGTGCCCAGCACTTACCCTCTCATAGTCCTTGTCACATCCTGTTATTTTGGCATTGTTTTAGTAATGTTTTTTCTTCACCATAGACAATGACATCTTAAGAGCAGAAGTTGTACTATAATCATCCATAGATCCCTAATATGTGGTACACTGTGCAGCCTATAGTGAGAGGTTAGTAATAGTTGGCAGAATGGCTCATTGTTTGATTCAAAGCAGGCTTACCTTTCACATTCCTGTTCTAGTAAGCTTATAAATTCATCACTCTTCTCCATGTATTCTTTGTGTTTTCTCTTTTCTTCCTCCAACTCCAGGATAGTTTGCCTATGGGATTTTTCTGCCATTAAAAGCTGTCCCAAGATTCTTTTGTGAGATTCTTTATGTTTTTCCACAACTTTGTCCAACTATAAAAGAAAACATTTATTATCTGTTAATTGTAAATTGTTCATAATACTGTCTTCTCTCAATGTTTTAGAGTTGTTCTTGTTTTACTAATTAATTCAGCAATAAGATTTTTAACTCCTTGTTTCAGTTTATCATTATTCTTGTTAACTGATATTTCTTGGTGCATTTCAACACAAATGTAGACTTTACATTGCCATCAAAATTTCCCAGAGAGAATAATTTGTGCTTCCATACATATCAGAACAATTTCCTCATATTTCATTCCCAACACTCTCTTTTCTTTCCAGAATTCTATACTAAAGGAATATTGAGGGTGAGAATCCTTGCACAGTGTTTGATTTTGTAGCTACATTAGCTGATTTCTTATACCCCAGACCACCTTAAAGTACTCTCTATCTGTAAAACCCTCTTAGATCCCTTGATCTGTTTTTCTTTTTTAAGCATCAAGAAGATATTTCCAATACACAGGTCATTAATTCTATATTGATGAGTAGTATGAATGTGATCAAATGTAAGCACTATGTCCTTTCTGGATTTCACAGCACTGTACTTACATCTTTGTTTTAAAATAATTGCTCTATGCCTTATTTATATGTTTCTGTCCCCCTCTACACTATAAATGCCTTGAGGACAGGGCTTATCTACATCCTAAATTCTTAGCATCTAACAAGCTACTTTACATATCATAGGTACACAGTAAATTTTTACAGATTGAAGACAGGTAAGCTAGGAATCAAGAAAGAAAAGAGGGTGATGAGGAGCTCTATAAAAGTATAAATGGCTTAGGATCTTTTTCCAGTGATAAATTAAGATGGATTAAGAACATGGCTTTGAAACATGTGAGTTTTCAGATTAAATACTAAATGCTGTTGTTAGAACATCATGATAGTTGGTTTTTGCCTTTTCCCTTTATTGTAAAAGATTAAAATTTTATGACACTGTGTGAATATGAAGCCAATTTATACTAAAAAGCATATACTTGAGTAGGAATCCAAAGCACAAAATGGCCAGCTCATTTTAGAAAAACAGAACTAAGGTGTGTGTCCCAGCATATGGAACCCAACAAATTCTCTCTGACCTCTGAATGCTAGGCTGGATTTGATAATTTCTAAGATCAATTCTAGTGCCACAGTTTTCTCAAGGCAACAAGTATTTATTAATTGCCTATTCTACCATATGTACCTAATACTGTGATAGTTGCCATGGAGAATACAAGAGATGTTTGAAGTTGAAGTGCTTATACTCTCACTAGAAAGAAAAGAAAAATACACGTAAAACAGTTCAGAGCAATGTAAGTTAATGCATCCTCAAGTACTAAGGGATTATCAAAGAATGACTCCGTTTTTTAATCTGTCCCCACTTGCAGTTTAATTGAAACCTAGGATAGAAAACCGGAAGCCTCCTTAGTCATTTCAGGGGCCTCTAGGGGCAGAAAGATTGAAAAGATGGCTTCCTGGTGTTTCTTGTGTGGTGACAAGCTTTCAGCTTATCAATTTAGCTTCCCCAATAGCATGTCCTATTCTCTGCCCTTAGTAAAATCCAACTTTTTGCCTAGAGTGAAAGAAATATACTAAGTCCCAGTATGTGGATTTTTGCTTTCATCCTTTCATTGTTAGAAGGAATGAAGAATGAGAGGTTTTGTGTATATTCTTTTGGTTGCTGAATATTTGTTTAGAAAGAAACAATAATTTTTTTAAAGATTTATTTATCTGAAAGTCAGTTACACAGAGAGATAAGGAGAGGCAGAGAGAGAGAGAGAGAGAGAGAGAGAGGTAGGTCTTCCATTCGCTGGTTCACTCCCCAGTTGACCGCAATGGCCAGAGCTGTGCCGATCCAAAGCTAGGAACCAGGAGCTTCTTCTGGGTCTCGCATATGGGCGCAGGAGCCAAGGACTTGGGCCATCTTCTACTGCTTTCCTAGGCCATAGAAAAGAGCTGGATGGGAAGTGGAGCAGCCAGAACTCGAACCAGCGACCACATGGGATGCCGACACTACTGGCTTCACCTGCTACCCCACAGCACCAGCCCTCCCCGCCCCCCATTTGATTTTCTTTGTATGCTATAACTTTGTTTTTTCTCATTCTTTCCTACTGGTTTTTGTAAATTGTCCTTCTCTTAATATACTTTCTTTTGATTACTCTAAATAAACAGATAGGGCTAAAACTAATCCAGAAAGTGGCCAAAGTGACCTATTCGGTAGATCAATAGTGAACAAATATGCATACATGAATTACATCTTCTTCCTATCTGTACTGAAAACCTGATTTTCTTTGATGACACTGAAATCTTGAAAGAGTGACTTTTCTTATTGCCTTCATGTCTCACGCTCTAGAAATGGAACATGGCTCCACACTGCCACTGCCAGAGCCTTCCGAAATCTCTTTCAAATCTCATTCTCACTATGAGTGATGATAGTCTTCTCTCATTCTCATTTTGGTCTGGGTAACTTCAGGTCAATTCCTCAAAAATCTTTCTTTCCATTCTTGATAGCATTGTGAGTGATTTTTCAATTTAGCTGGACCTGTGTATGTGTGATTCTTGTCTTTATACTTGGTCAGCATCCAGTCTGTTTCCTCAAAACATCTGTTTGAATGAAGTCCATGTTACCCCTAGTACTAGACCTGAACACATCCGTACCTGCTTATTATTGTGTCTTATCTTACTTGATTGAGAAGGCTCAATCAAGTATAAATACTCAGTGTTTTCTTCCACTTCTGCTATTCATATAGCTTTCCTGTATCCTTTTACATTCTGAACTTCTTCAACTAGTCACATGTTATTGTTCATATATTCATATATAATATTCATACATTGTTCTATATTTTATAAAATTTTCAAAAGTAAGTTAATTATAATCAATTCAAACCTTTGTGTCTTTTCCATTCCATTGTTGATTAGAAAGAAGAAAGGTTCAAAGTGTATAAAGCCAGAAGCCAGTATACAGAACTTGCTCTTTTTGTTTCTGGCTCAGGATATCTCTTCTATGTAGGTCATCTATGCAGTTAATAGTGTTTTTTATATGTTACCTAACATTTTGATACTTTTTAAATTATGTGACTTTATGATATTCTGACATATTGCCAGAATGGGATTCTTTCATGTTCTACCTAAGCCCTACCCGTCATGAGGATTTCCTTTTTTGTTTTTACGCTTTTATTTGTTTATGTATGTATTTGAAGGGCAGAGTGAAAGAGAAAGGGGGCGAGACAGAGAAAGATCTTCCATCTGCTGGTTCACTCCCCAAATGCCTTTAAAGCCAGGGCTAGATCAGAAGTGGAGACAGTACTCGATCCCAGCACGTCATTATAGGATGGGGCATCCCAAGTAGTGTCTTAACCTGCTATGCCTCAATGCCTGCCCCACAGGTTCTGAACCTTGGCTTTCCTAATTGCAACATCTAAATTTTATTCCTTGATTATCCTTTTATAGCAGTCTGTGGTTGTTGATCATTTGTTTTTGGTCAATCCGTCAGAGATATTAAACAATCTGAAGGTGGAGCCAGCATTGTAGCATAGTAGGTAAAGCCACCTCTTGAGATACCAGCATCCTGTTTGGGTGCCAGTTCATGTCCCAGCTGCCCCACTTCTGATCCAGCTCCCTGATAATGGCCTGGGAAGACAGCAGAAGATGGCCCAAATGCTTGGGCCCCTGGTACCCCTATGGATGACCTGGAGGAAGCTCCTGGCTTCTGGCTTTGGCCTGTCCCTGGCCCAGCCCCAGCCATTGCGGCCATCTGGGGAGTGAACCAGCAAATGGAAGATCTTTCTTTCTCTGTCTCTTTCTCTCTCTGTAATTCTGACTTTCAAACAAATAAATCTTTTTGTTTTTGTTTTTGTTTTTTTTTGACAGGCAGAGTGGACAGTGAGAGAGAGAGACAGAGAGAAAGGTATTCCTTTTTCCATTGGTTCACCCCCCAATGGCTTCTGTGGCCAGCGTGCTGCGGCTGGTGCACCACACTGATCCGAAGCCAGGAGCCAGGTGTTTCTCCTGGTCTCCCTTGCAGGTGCAGGGCCCAAGCACTTGGGCCATCCTCCACTGCACTCCCGGGCCATAGCAGAGAGCTGGACTGGAAGAAGAGCAACCAGGACAGAATCTGGCGCCCCGACCGGGACTAGAACCCGGTGTGCTGGCGCCTCAAGGTGGAGGATTAGCCTATTGAGCCACGGCGCGGGCCACAAATAAATCTTTAAAAAGTAAACACCCTGAGGCATGAAGTACAACTATTTTTTTTATATCAGTTCTTCAAATATAATTAAGTAAAGGAATAAAAAGAAAATTTAAAGGCAGTTATATATTTGCTTAAAATAAGTACTATAAGTATTGCCCTAAATGTATGCTTATAAGACACTCAGATTCTTTTGTTATACTACGTTGATAAATCCCAAATGTTATATTTACTATGATCTATCTTTGAAAGCACTAAGAATGTGTTAAGCCATTAGCTCAAGTTTCTCTCTCTCTCTCTCTCTCTCTCTCTCTCTCTCTTTTAATGGTAACTTCCAATGTGAAATCCTAGATTAGAAAGGAATAGAAAGTTAAACTACTGGGGACTGAGTTCTTCCCTCTTCTCCATCTCCATCTTGATTACAGCTCTACATTCTATTCCTATTCCCACCCAGATCTTTTGTTCCACTTCATAGGCCTTAACTAGTTTTGCACCTTACTGTCAGTATTCCTGCCACACCAAGTAACCAAGAGCAATTTGTTCTGTTTTGCCTTAAGAACTACATAAATTCCCTCTAGTTTACCCTAGACATGAATAAGATTTTTTTTAAGTTTTTCAAAAAGAACAGTATCAGGAAAATAAAAACATGTGTGTTGGGGATGGGAGGAGGTATGTTATCACTCCGAGATGGGGGGAGGTGAAAGAATAACCTTTCAGCACTCAAATGAGTTTTCTCCTGTGATACCCAGGTTTAATGGACACACTGCCCCCTTAACCTTTCTTTTCTTCAACTCCATCTAGAGAATTCTAGTTAGAACTCTCCTTTACTATTCATTCTCTGGTTGTCCACTTCTCACCCATTGCTCCTTCAGTAGAGGGCTAGGGTACTGAGTTGTGTCAATACATTTTGTGACCTCCAAGGAACTGGATATACTGGTAGCTGAAGAAAGAAGGGCAAGTGGGGCAAGTAGAAGGAAAGAAGAAAACTGGCATATTATGGTTTTGGAAGTATGAGAGGTGTGGTGGTGTGGTGAGAGTATAGAGGTATCTGAGGAAGTGGTAATCAAAGGAGATTGGATTTGTAAAGCAGCATGGATGATAATTTCCAGGGGCACTTTGCAGAGTGAGGATTGCAAACATTTGCAGAAAGGGTATTTCCAGTTTTGCCTATGTATAGAATTATTTTATAACTCAGACTTGTCCTACTCATTTCAACATGAGTTTGGAATCATTCTGTTTCATTTCACACTGAAGTGTTGAGGGGTTATGCCTTTTGTGGAGTTTTGTTAGGGGCATATTCAGTGACCATTATTTTGCATTTGAGCCCAGAGAGGTGGGGGAATTTGTGCCTGATGCCCTTTCACAGGCAGTGCTTTGGGAACCAGGATAGGGTTTAAACACTGTTGACTTGTATGCAACTCCAACTCCTTTTGTTTAAAATTTGGATTAAAGCACAAGTCAACAGACCTTGGGTGGTCTCATCCTCACCCCTCAGAGAAGCAGAGCCACATGACCAGACTCCTTCACAATTTGGCAAGCTGGTAGTCTTTTCTCATGAGACACCCAAGACGAGAATAGCAAGGACATTAGAGATCAGTCCTGAGGTCGGTTGCCAGAGCTTATGTAGGGGGAATTTGTCCAAAGCTTGCTTTCATTCTCTCCAGTCCTTAACTCATGCTCCTCGTTGTTTCCTTTTTATAAAAATGAAAAATTATGAAATTTTCCACTGAAGTCTCAGAGGAAAATAGAAGAATAAAATAAGAATGCCAAGTGTTAGAAATGTCAGCAAGTAAAACAGCAAGGAGTACTGCCTCTTCTGCTCACCTTCACCATTGTAAATACTGGGCACACTTGGCGGGAAGAGCTTTTGCTGTCAATTACAATTTTGAAGGAAAAAGAGAGTAGGCACTCATCTAAAAATATATGCTTTTAAAAACTTTATTTCTTAGATAGTTTTTCAGATCATTTCCATTCATGCTCAAAATTTCTATGACATAATACCTTAGCGTTTTCAAAGAAATTAACCTCTATGGTTGAACTTTATCTGTTTTTCATTATGGCCTGGATAGCCTTCAAGTCCCCAAAAGAAGAACAGACCTGTGTTTTGGGGGGGGGGGTGCGGAGAAGGAGGAGGGAGTGAGAGAGGAAGGGAACGAGAGAGGAATTCCCTTGCATTTGGTACATTTCAGTCCTATGTTGAGAAACAAGCCTGGTTAAACTATCCTATCTATGATTCATTCTTTTCTTCTCTGAGGAACTTGTAGTATTTATCTGTTTTAGGTAGATCTTAAATATACAAAAAAGTAAACCTAAAAAAATGAAAAAGGAGTTACAGGTTTTGCTCACCTGCCAAGCCTAGTGCTTGTCTGGCTGGTGAGCTTCTTCCACCTCGCACATCTAGTACTTACCTCATTCATTGGTTTTTCATAGATGTCCTCCTGCCAAGGTACTGATTTTGCTTGAAATGCATCTCGCTGGAGAGCTTCTAACACCTTTTTTGGAGTGACAAACCCATACTGAGCTTCCAACAAAGCCAAGTCCATTTTTTCAGCCTTTAAAATACCTATGACTTCATCTCGAGCCTGTAGGAACAAAAGGTATTTCAGAAAACCTGCTTTTTCTACCAGTGTGATTTCAGCTATCAGCAAGTGTTTTTTTTTGCATTAACTGGCAGTGTTTCTTCTCTTTCAAACATAAATGAATCCTGTTTTGATATCGGACCTTTTGGAAAAGGTAACAAAACTTTGCCTTCACCTTTCTTCCAATCTCATTACACATTAATAATGTTTTTAAAAGTGATCATTATACATTGGAGGACTACATTTTAAAAAGTGTTTCACCAGCAGATAACGTGATATCCCATCAACGTACTGGCATTTTAGTTTTCATGAGTTAGGAAATAGGATTCTCCTATATTTGTAGCTGTTGTTCTTAGATTTTTATGTAGGTCAATAATGCCTTGGCAAGTCTAAGAGCCAGTTCACATAGGTTACTAAAGCATCTATTGTTATTTAAGGCAGTCCGGAAGTCATCCAGCATTATTGTTAGCCAAAGTGCCCATATACTGAAGCTGATGAGCAGTAGGGCAGAGGACATGACCTTCCACAACATGCATGCCAATTGTATGGCATAATGACAACCCTTTTAGATGTGATTAATTGCCCATTGAGTTGGCAGAAGACAATTCTGTGTATGTGTATTGGGGCCTTGATTTCAAGTACACACAAGTATGGAGCATAGGTATCTATTTCTGTGACAGCATGCACCTCAAATTGACAAGCAGTCTTCCCCTTTAAGTCTGACAGGGAAAAACCCCACCCAGCTGACCTGCAGTTCTCCTTCCAGAATGCTGAGGAGAAATAATAGGTCATCCCTTGAAAGGTCTTCTGCTTGGTGGCCATTACCACTGTGTGGCTTCTCTGACTGGGGCTGCGGAAGGAGGACATCCCATTCACTAGTGGAGTCTTTATCTTGCTGTCTGTGCTTCATATCCTCAGATATTTGAAAACTGTGGTCTTTTCTGTGTCTTGGAAATTGCTTGCGGGCTGAGCCCTTGGTATCATTGCTTCTGGAACGCATTCTTTCAGGCCTACAGGAAAGGAAGGCAATTTGTAACTCTTAATGGAAGTGGAATTTTAATAAGAGCACCTATTACTGCTTTAACAAGTCTGCATTCTTGTTATATTTACCACAGGCCAAAACTCAATCTCTCTGATGTTGAGAGCAGAGAAGGGTATTAGTAGATTCATAAATCACAGCCTTATTTACACTTCTGCTTTTAAAGTCAACATTTTAAAAAATGTGTTCTGCTTTGATGAAGGCCGCTTATATCCATGAGTAAACAGACTGTGTTTGAACTTCGTCCACTAAGCATTCCACTTCAAGGACCTAGGTCATACCTCCAACCATGGCTTAAGTGCTTGCTTAGATTAAGTCATACTTAACATAATTGTAAAATGATAAACTTGCTAATGGTTCTAACTTTCTTCAGATTCAAATTATATCATTCCCTCTGTAAGTCCTTTGCAGAGGGTGTGTTTTTGTTTTGTTAATTTTTTAGCCTCTGGTACATTATAAGAGAAATATCAGAATTACTGCTTCAAAATACTTTGGATTATTATGTTATGAAGGTAAAGTCTAATATTAAAGGAATGAAGGCTTGGTTTCTGGCTGTATTCCTGACATTCTACCAAAATTTTAGAATAGTACTTAGTTAAGTCAAAGACTTATATTTAAGCTCTTTAATTCCAAAGCAGAGATATTGCTGCCTATAGTAGTTGACTGTTAATATTTGAGAAACACAGTATCTTCATAAATGGTTATGTAATCACCCAGATTAATTAATAATAGCAAGAAAAATTATTCCATGTTTGAGGTTCAGAAGAGAAGATACCAGTTAAATTTATAGACAATTCTAATTATACACACGATTATTCATTTTACTCTTTGTCCTTAAAATCATGAAGCTTTCATCATCATTGATGCCTTTTGGTTTCTAATAATCTTTCCTTAAAAATCGGAAATGCTCAAGCAAACAAAAAAGTATATGAAATATAATGAACTGCTGCTACATTCTATCACACAAATTTGTAAAATTGTTAGCAATTTACTGTATATATTAAAAAAAAAATTAGGGGCCAGGTTGTGACACAGCAAATTAAGCCTCTGCCTGTGATGCCACCATCCTGTGTAGTCTCTGGTTTGAGTCCCAGCTGTTCCACTTTTGATCCAGCTACCTGCTAATGTGTCTGGGAAAGCAGCAGAAGATGGTCCAAGTACTTTAGGCCCCTGCACCCATGTAGGAGACCCGGATGAAGCTCCTGGTTTCTGACTTCAGCCCAGCCCAGGCCTGGTTGTTGCTGCCATTTGGGGAATGAACAAGTGGATGGATGATATCTCTCTTTCTCTCTCTCCCCCGCCCTGGTAACCTTGCCTTTCAAATGAATAAAAATAACTTGAAAAAATGGCCAAGAAAATAATTTTTAAAGCAATACATTGTAGGTAGAGTTGAAGCACCTGTTTGTTACTTCTGGAATCTGTTCTTTTCCCTTCCTACTCCAGAAGTAATGACCATCTTGAATTTGGTGTTTCTTATTGCCACACATGTTTTATACTTTAATATATATGTATATAGCTAAAAAATATATATATAGTATTGCTTTGCATGTTTTCAAACTTATGTAAATAGCAATTTGGCTGTATCTTTCTAAAACAATGTTTTCTCATCCTAGATCATATTTTTTATGTTCTTCCTTATTCCATTGTACTGTAATTTATATATTTTGGATTTGTTGTGTGATATTTCTTTATAAGAATGATTTACCATTTACTTAACCATTTCACTGTTGACAGATTTTTGAAGAGTTTATTCTTTTTTCAGTATTAAAAAAAATGCTGCTAAGGACATCCTTACACATTTTTTCTTCTTATGTACATGTATTTTTCCTGGGAACATTCTTTTTTTTTTTTTTGCACACGAGAATGCCTATATTTATTTTTTTTTTTTTAATCTTTTATTTAATGAATATAAATTTCCAAAGTACGACTCATGGGTTACAATGGCTTCCCCCCCCATACCGTCCCTCCCACCAACAACCCTCCCCTTTCCCACTCCCTCTCCCCTTCCATTCACATCAAGATTCATTTTCGATTATCTTAATATACAGAAGATCAGCTTAGTATACCTTAAGTAAGTATTTCAACAGTTTGCTCCCACACAGAAACATAAAGTGAAAAATAATAGATGATTTTTTTTTAAATGATGATGAAATCAGATCAGACCTATTGTCATGTTTAATCCCAGTGAGAGTCAAGTTGGGAATTGAAAATTTCTTTCTTTTTTTCTTTTTTTTTTTTTTTTTTTTACAGAAGATCCGTTTAGTGTACATTAAGTAAAGATTTCAGTCGTTTGCACCCCCATAGAAACACAAAGTGAAATATACTGTTTGAGTACTCGTTATAGCATTAAGCCTCAGTGTACAGCACGTTAAGGACCGAGATCCTACATGAGGAGTAAGTGCACAGTGACTCCTGTTGTTGACTTTACCAATTGACACTCCTGTTTATGGCATCAGTAATCTCCCTATGCACCAGTTATGAGTTTCCAAGGCTATGGAAGCCCCTTGAGTTCTCCGACTCTTATCTTGTTTAGACACGGTCATAGTCAAAGTGGAGGTTCTCTCCTCCCTTCAGAGAAAGGCACCTCCCTCTTTGAAGACCTGTTCTTTCCACTGGGATCTCACTCACAGAGATCTTTTTGCCAGAGTGTCTTGGCTTTCCATGCCTGTAATACTCTCATGGGCTTTTCAGCCAGATCCGAGTGCCTTTAGGGCTGATTCTGAGGCCAGAGTGCTATTTAGGACATCCGCCATTCTATGAGTCTGCTGAGTATCTCACTTCCCATGTTGGATCACTCTCCCCTTTATTTATTCTGTCGGTTGGTGTTAGCAGATACTAGACTTGTTTATGTGCTCCCTTTGACTCTTAGTCCTTTCATTATGATCAATTGTGAACTGAAATTGATCACTTGGAGTAGTGAGATGGCATTGGCACATGCCACCTTGATGGGATTGAATTGGAATCCCCTGGTATGTTTCCAACTCTACCAATTGGGGCAAGTCAGCCCGAGCATGTCTCCTGGGAACATTCTTTAAGGAAGAACATAGAGAGGATTTCTGGTCTGTAAATATGGGTGTTTTCAAAATTTTGTTTTCCTACATGGAATACCAGTTTATAGAAGAGTATGAGTGTTCTCATTGCTCCTGTATAACTTAATCAACAGTTGTTATTTTCATTTTATTTATTTTGTCTTTTATGGTATATTTAAAACTTATGAATGGTTTGTTCTTTTTGCTTATGGCCTATTGTCTCAAATGTTCATTTCTTTTTTGTTTGTTTCTTTTTTTTTTTTTTTTTGACAGGCAGAGTGGACAGTGAGAGAGAGAGACAGAGAGAAAGGTCTTCCTTTGCCATTGGTTCACCCTCCAATGGCCGCCGCGGCCGGCGCGCTGCGGCCGGCGCACCGCGCTGATGCAATGGCAGGAGCCAGGAGCCAGGTGCTTTTCCTGGTCTCCCATGGGGTGCAGGGCCCAAGCACTTGGGCCATCCTCCACTGCACTCCCTGGCCACAGCAGAGGGCTGGCCTGGAAGAGGGGCAACTGGGACAGAATCCGGTGCCCCGACCGGGACTAGAACCTGGTGTGCCGGTGCCGCTAGGCGGAGGATTAGCCTAGTGAGCCGCGGCGCCAGCCCATTTTGTTTTGTTTTTAAGATTTATGTTATTTATTTTAAAGGTAGAGTGACAGAGAGACAGAGAAGTCTTCCATCCACTGGTTCACTCCCTAAATGTCCGCAATGGCTAGGACTAGTCTGGACCAAAACCGGGAGCCAGGAGCTTCTTCTAAGTCTCCCACGTGGGTGCAGGGATCCAAGGACTTGAACCATTTTCCACTGCCTTCTCATGCATGTTAGCAGGGAGCTGGATCGGAAGTGGAGCAACCAGGACTCAAACCTGCACCCATATGGGATACTGGCATCACAGGTGGCAGCTTTGCCCACTACTCCACAACACCAGCCCTAGGTGTGCATTTCTGTTTAACAGACTATATCAAAACTTAATGGACACAGTGACTGAAAATTCAATAGCTCACTCCACAGCTTCAGTCATCTTGCAAGCTCTGCTGGACTGGATGGTTGAAGACAGGTTCTCTCACATGTTTACTAGTTGAGCTGGGGTTCAGAACCTCAGCTGTATCATCACTCTCTCTGTTCCACATAGATTGTCATCTTCCAGTAAGCCACACTGGACTTCTCCATATTATAGCCTCAGAACAACGTTCCAAGAATGTGAGAGTTGAAATTCCAAGGTCTTATTTTATTGGCGCCGTGGCTCAATAGGCTAATCCTCTGCTTGCGGTGCCAGCACACCGGGTTCTAGTCCTGATCGGGGCTCCGGATTCTGTCCCCCTCTTCCTGTCCAGCTCTCTGCAATGGCCCGGGAGTGCAGTGGAGGATGGGCCAAGTGCTTGGGCCCTGCACCCACAAGGAAGACCAGGAAAAACACCTGGCTCCTGGCTTCAGATCAGCGCAGTGCGCCGGCCACAGTGGGCTGGCCGCAGCGCGCCGTCCACAGCAGCCATTGGGGGGTGAACCAACGGAAAAAGGAAGACCTTTCTCTCTGTCTCTCTCACTGTACACTCTGCCTGTCAAACATTTTTTTAATTAAATTAAAAAAGAAAGAATATCACAAGGCCAGCCCAGATTCAAAAGTGGGAAAATAAACTCTACTTCTAGATGAGCTGTAAAATCACATTACAAAGGAACAGGAATAGTTAACTCCAGCCTCCATTGACAATATCTACTACCCTTACAGACACAGATTTTTATGAAAATGTAATAAAAATCTAGTTTAAAAGAGATATGCAATACAATTGGCTCTTCTTTTAGTTTCCTGGCAACATTTGTGGGTTTTTTGTATTTATAATGATGTATTTCTTTCCTTTCCTTTTACCCACATATTCCCATGTAGAATGGCAGCCTACTGGTAAGAATGAACTTATATTCTGCTGCTGATAAATAAGGATTCGTCTTCTCCCATCAGTTTTGTCCATGGTATGCTTCTCCTTAGCAAGGTAGTCTGTTAAGCATTGCTCATAAGTACTTAGAGCCCTGTGAGCTTAAGGCAGCCCTAAACCACAGAAGACTGAAGGGAACTTGGTGCATATCCTAGTTTCTGTCACCTCACTCTTAAAGTGGGATAGGTGAAATCCGTCAGGAGATCCTACATCTTTTCTCAGAAATGATATTCATAAATGGTAAGAGAAATAAAAAGACCTGAGACGTTTTTATACTGTTCTTTTTAAAGTGATCTAGAGGTTTTCTGAGATAGCCAGTTTTCTCTAGAGGTCGGGAGGTGGAAGCCACAGTCTTGCTGGTTAATAAAGTGGTAATTCACACTGGATTTGTGAATAGACCCATCATGTGCCGACTTCTGGTCTGCTGAGTGTGTGTCTCCACATGTTTACAGTGGTGGAGTTTCCTTACCCCTCTGCCAACAACCACAAAATGATCAGTAATGAGAAGTAATTAAGTATCGAGAGGAAGAAAACAAAGACATGAATTTCATGATACTGTCATGCTTTGTACTATCAGTGACTTCATTGTTTCTCTTGGCAAATTTGTAATGCATCTGTGCTTGGGCCAGGAGTACTTACTGACGTAAAGAAAAATTTTCTAATAGCAACAGTGGTTTGGGTTTTTCAGGTTACTAAATAAAAGAGAAAGGAATAGAGAGTTGCTTTTGTTTATACCACATAATGATGCCTTACTGTTTTCATAAAGTGCAGATAGTGTCATGATATCTGATAAGTCTGCAAGGAGAAAACTTGCTTAGTTGTTAATTTAACAGAACTGAAAGTGTTATCTGCGACTATCTTAGCCATAGAGTGGTGACTTTAAAAAGTGTAGAATGAGAATCAGGAAACCTGGCTTCTGAATCCAGATCTGCCTTAATTAATTATCAAGGCTCTGGATTGTCACTTATAAAATGAGAATGTGGGGGTATGTTGGCCCTACCAGGTCATTAATGATGGAACAAGCACCAGGAGTTCTTTCCCTTGATATCTGCTCTGTTCCTCACTCACTGATGGATCACCTGACAGCCGAACTGTGGCCTGAAACTAGATGATCTCTGAGATCCTGGTACTTCCCACTTCAGAATTTTGTGCTTCTGTGTTGTGTTATATCTGTGGATACAAATACAGTACAGTTGGTGGCAAGAAGTAGATTTTATTTTCCTGTGTAGTGTCCTTGGTCAGTTTTTCTTGGTTGTAAGATGGTTGAAATCATGGTGGATCTTGGTAAGGAAGTGTCCCAGGAAAGAAGAACTGGAATTATTTACTTGGTTACAGAAAGTGGCCAAATATAAAGATGCCTGTTTTACTTGCCACTTCTTTCCAAAATACACACACACACACACACACACATACTCACACTCACACACACACACACACACACATACACACACCCTAGCTAATTCTGTGCTGTAGAAGTTAATTTTTAAAAATCATTTTTTATCAATCTTATATATCTTAACTTCCTTGGTCTACATAATTGACTTTACATATTTATTTTCACATTTGAATTGTGGAAGGGATGTGACAAGATAATGTATTATTTTATTTAGTTGACAGGGAGAGTTAGAGAGAGAGGGAGAGAGAGTTATTCCAACTGCTGGTTCACTCCCCCAAATGGCTGCAATGGCTGGAGCTGGGTTCAGGCTGAAGCCAGGAGCCAGGAATTCCATCTGAGTGTCCCACATGGGTTCAGGGGCCCAAGGTCTTGGGCCATCTTCTGCTGCTTTACGAGATGCATTATCAGAGATCAGGATCAGAAGTAGAGCAGCCAGCACTGGAACTGGTGCCCCTATTGGGATGCTGACATTGCAGATGACACTTTAACCCATTATGCCACAAAACTGAACTCACAAGATAGTATTTTGTTTGTATAATACAAAATGAAAAAATTACAATATAGCAAATTATTTTGGGTCTTGATCTCTTAATATGATATTGAGGTAGCCAATCAAAACTACTCAGACTTGGAGAAAACAATAGTAATGTTGATAGGTCACATTTATTCATTCCTTATCATATCAGATGCTTTTCTTTGATTAAGATATTTAATCCTCACAAAAACTATTTTTCTCCCAATTATGAAGAGGATTAAGCTGAGGCTAGGAACTGTTAAGTAACTTACCAAAGGTAAGTGGACAATATACATAATAAATGAAGAAAATCCTGGTTTAATAGTAGTTATTTCAACAAACATTTGTTAAGTACCTACTGTGTTTGGTATTATGCTAATCAATTTTTTAATATTCATTTATTTATTTGGAAGGTAGAGGTACAGATTCAGAGAGAGAAAGAGAGAGAGATCCTCTATCTGCTGGTTCACTGTGAAACTGCCACAATGGCCAGGGCTTAGCCAGGGCTGGGCCAGGCCAAAGCCAGAGTCAGCAGCTTCTTCCGTGTCTCCCTTGTAGGCAGGAGGCCCAGGCACTTGTTCCATCTTTTACTACTTATCCCAGGCCATTAGCAGGGAGCTAGATTAGAAGTGGAGCACCCAGGACACCTGCCACCCATATGAGATTCCAATTCACAGGCGATGGCTTTACCCACTGTGCCACAGCACCGGCCCTGGCAATTTTGTTTTAACCATTTTAGTTTCATATCCAGCACCCAGAATGCATAAAAAATCTAAGTAAGATAAATTCACAAACACTTGGACTTTAAGTAGTTGGTCTGTTAAGCAAAGATGTGTTGTTTTGTTTTCATATATCACTCATGCAATATTTTAATTCATAGTTATTAAACATCTCAACTACTTTGCTGGCGTCATGGAGTGGCAGGAGGCATATATCCAAAAGAGAGAGATTGTGGAATCAGATAGGATTGAGCTTAAATCATAGCTCCAACAGGTTAGTTCTGTGGCCTTGAACATCTCTGAACCTTCAGATTAAAAAGCAGATAGTACTAACTGCTGATGGGCTTGTTGTCCATACTCTGTGAGCATAGGATCCCTGTTGTTCATGTCTGTTTCCCCATGTGCAATAGAGCTGGACCGCCACAGGAATTTATTGAGTGATTGAGTCATGTAATCCTACCTTGGCAGAAGAATTGCCCAGTGATAAACGTGATTCATCTGGGAAACACTGGCTAGAAATTTAGAAAAAGGGGACTGAGATTCTTCTGAAGTAGTTCTATTATAGATCTCTTATCACAAGTTCAGCACTGTCTTAAGTTCTTTCTGTTTATTATTTTATTGTTTGAAGAGTTTTAGCCTGAAATAAATGAAAAAAACCAGTAGGGGTAGAGCTTGGGAAAGGTAAATTAAGGGTGGAGGCTCATAAGCAATATCAAAAACAAAGAAATTATTGTCAATTCCAGGGTAGTGCTGATGCCAACAAAATTTTCAGGAGTTTGTGTACATGTGCACATGTGTGTGTGTGCATGCACTTTTGTTAGCTAGGTGGGGAACTGATGTTAGATCAACACTGAAATTTCCATTTAATTTCACTGAGTTTTGAAAGCTTTTGATTATATATATATATATATATATATCCTGCTCTTCTGCTATCCCTCACCCCTACTTCCTGAATCCACACACCCTTAAATGTACAGCATGAGCTCATTGTCCTCTCCACTCCTCAGATGCATAGAATGAGCTTAATGTCTACTACATTTGTCCTTGCTATTGGTCAGGATCTTTAGCCATCATTAGTACTGATTTAGGCATGATTAACGCTTTGCGATTTAAATTTGGTTTGCTGGGAAATTTTAGGCTTGAATTGCTTATTTTGATGGCAAGAAGGTTATGTAATATAAGGTGAGTCTTTGTTAACTGTAGGGTACTCATCACCAAAGACTAAGCTGGGAATGATCCAAGACCTTAAATTTGAGTGCATATAGCATCCTATCCTTTGCTGAGTTTAGGGAACAGGCTGTCTGCTATCTTTATATTTCCATTCTCTCTGAATTGAATATTAGGCTAAACTTAGTTTCCTCAAAGAGGAATGGAAAGAACTATAGTAAGATTCTGGGATTCTCAGCAGAGCAGGTTGGGCCCTTTTAATATTAACTGACTTATGGTAAATGTGATTCATCTATGAAAATACTGGCTATAAATAGATGTTGTTAATGCTTAGTTGCAGAATAGCCAGGTTGAGTTTACATGGCCAGATTAGGGGAAAAAATCCTGTTGGGTATTTTATTTGATCTCCTAAGTTTTTTTAAAAATTGTTTCCTTTCACTGCCCTAGTCACTCACATTTGAAGACACTAGATTAAGCCGACTGTAATAAAGCTATCTGATGGCTAAAAAAGACAAATTGAAAACCAGATAATCTATTTAGTAATTAACTTCCTTTATCTTTTTCTCTCATTTTCAGTAAGAATCATCAAAGCTTTCCTGTTTTTCCTTATAGAGCTTGAACAAGGCTTCAGAGGAGGGAATGGAAAGTGGAGATATGATTCAGATTTATATTCACCAAAATTCTTCATAAGAGGAAGTCAAGGTGACAGAAACAAAAGAATTAGATGTGAGCTTTAGAAGGCAGCACAATGATTGATCACTCTTCCATCTCTTTACAGTGTTTGCTTTATCATCACCTTTTCTGTAATTTTACATTCCTAAGTATCTAAACATTCTTCCTAATTGGGAGCTAAATTCCAGATCCCAAGAGTGGCAGCTCAATTATTCTGCTTCTGCTTCTATAGCTAAATCAAGCAAAGCTACTCCTCTTGCAATAAGATAGTCCTCGATCAGAACAGACTTTTTTCTTCTTTATTCCAAGTGAAACACTCAATTTTCTTTCTACCCATTCCCTAGACCAACTAGTTTCACTCTGCCACACCCAACACACAAACTCACATACATGTTTTGATCATATCCTTTGGAACCACTCTTCATTAGGCTGGAGTCTTTCTTAAAGAAGTGCATGAGTTAGGGATAATGTCCCCAAATATCAAACAACTAAAACAGTGGATTGCTGAGAGCATATACTTAGGGAAGATCTTAGCATTTCCAGTGTTGAATCTCAGTAGGAATTTTAAGTGTAGATCCATAAATTTGATAGTAGGTATTTAATGAAGATTTCTTTTAGTTTAGATTATCAGATGAGCAATCATATTAAATAATACCTTTCATGTGTACATCGCTTGATACATCAGTAGGTAGATGTATTTGGCAGATGCAGAATTTGAGATTCAGCAAGCTTAAATATACCTAATCAATATTGAACCAGAGAAGAGAACCCACTCTTTTCTTTTTCTAATGTGAGAGAGAGTGATGCAGAGACAGAGAGAGTAAACTGCCATTACTGGTTCAAATGCCTGTCCTGAAACTCAGTGATTCTAACTCTTCTTTCTCTCCATACTTGTGCTAGACTAATTGCCATTTACCCTTACTTTTTAGCTTGAAGGCATTCTTTGGCTTGTTGTCCACTAAGTGCTACAGTCCGAGAAGCTTCTGGGCTATAGATGCATAATAAACAGTCCGCCGATGAAGTCTAATAGAACAGACTTACATCATGGCTTTTCTTAGCTGTGTGTTCTGAATAAAGGAAAAAAAGAAATATAAAAATCTCAGAGTATAAATAGTTGATTTATCCAAATTTTCCATTACAAATCAGTGACTCTTTAAAGATTCTTTTCTCATTTAAGGTTGAAATAGTGCTGGGAATGTTTTCCAGATCTTTGTGGAAATAAGAAGAAAAAAGTTATTTTCACGTAGTCCAAGTTAGCTCTAAATGCAATTTTAAATGCCACACTCTTAGCCCTAGCTCAGACCTTTTAAAAATCATATGATTGTTTTAATAGTTTTCAAACTACATCACTTTCCATATTACTTCCATCCGTGCCCTCTGTTTTTTTTTTTTTTTTTT
Organism: Oryctolagus cuniculus; assembly: GCF_964237555.1. Lineage (NCBI taxonomy): Eukaryota > Metazoa > Chordata > Mammalia > Lagomorpha > Leporidae > Oryctolagus > Oryctolagus cuniculus. Next base: position 54,430,069 of record NC_091435.1, read on the forward strand.
TTACAAGTATAGTGATATAGAGCCAGTCACTTAACTTTTCTATTCCCTTAGAATTTTTGTTCATTTGGCCCTTGGAGCTGGTTTATCCAATCCGCTTTTACTGTAACCATGGTCCAGTGTATTTAACAGAGCATGATTAACTAATAATCATGTCTAGAGGTAGCACCAGGATGCATATCTCTGGTTCTGTGGTGTTTGCATTGCAACATTCCTTATTCCTGATCCAACCCTGTGTCTTCCAGCCCTAAAACGATGGGAATCTTGGAGCTGGAACTGTGGCTTAGTGGGCTAAGCCATCACCTGCTGCTCCACTTTTTTTTTTTTTTTTAAGATTTATTTATTTACTTGAAAGTCAGAGTTACACAGAGAGAGAAGGAGAGGCAGAGAGAGAGAGGTCTTCCATCGTTCACTCCCCAATTGGCCGCAACAACCAGAGCTGCGCCGATCTGAAGCCAGGAGCTAGGAGCTTCTTCCAGGTCTCCCTTGCAGGAGCAGGGGCCCAAGGACTTAGGTCATCTTTACTGCTTGTCCAAGCCACAACAGAGTGCTGGACTGGAAGTGGAGCAGCCGGGACTCGAACTGGTGCCCAGATGGGATGCCAGCACTTCAGGCCGGGGCTTTAACCCACTGTGCCACTGCACCGGCCCTAGTTACTCCACTTCTGATTCAGCTCCCTGCTAATGGCCTGGGAAGAGCAGCAGAAGATGCCCAAAGTATTTGGGCCCCTGCTATCCATGTGGGAGACCTGGAAGAAGGTCCTGGCTCCTGGCTTTGACCTGTCCCAGTCCTGGCCGTTGTAGCCATTTGAGGATTGAACCAGCAGATGGACAATTGATGCCACTCCCGTACCCCTTTTCTCTGTAACTCTAATAAATAAATTTTTTTGAAAAAAAAAGAAAGATGGGAATCTTAAAAATTAAAAAGTACCTTTCAGAGTACCTAGAGTGTCTCACAAAGTTTTATTATTTGTAATATTACTTATTATTTATTTTATTATCTGTCTCCTCCATTTTTTTAAACCTTTTGTAACAATAGATGATCCTGAGTATCTTTAGGCCTTCTCTTAGCTAGGCCAACCCTGCTTAATAAAGAGCTCAGAGGTGAACAGGTCCAGAGTTTTGAATGATAATTCCAACATGACATCTTTCCTTCTTTTCTAAATAAGAAACTGGGACTAGAACAGAGAAATTTTATGTTTTAAAGAAAATGTTGCGACCATAAAGCTCCTGTGCAACACTCAGCCTGTAAACCCTTTAACCTCTCCTTCCCAGAATCTCAGGTATACTCAGTTTATCTTCCGATAAATGGAGGAAAAGCTTAGTAACTCCTTTGCCCCCAACATATGAGTGTAGTCTCAGACATTTATACTTTCCTATTTTTTTGGAAAAGAAGGAAACTAACTTGTGATGTTTTCAATATTTGCCAGATTATATGGTGACATTTTATATTCCTTATGTCTTTTTTAAACTCAGACACAGGGAGTTGGTATTATTCTACTCATTTTATAGATGAAAAAACTGTGTTGTTGAAAAATTCATAGCTTAGTGTGACAGAAACATAGATGTCATGACTAAATATGAAATACTAAGTAGTGCTATAAATAATGAACATGTATGGAGTATTTTGGGAGCATTTAAGAGGGAGTAACTATGTGAAGGGATTTAGTGAGGACACTTGAGAGGTAAGCTGGCTCTTAGAGGACAAAGCAGAGCATATGGTCGTATGCTCATATGTATAAGTGCAAGATGGATGAAACACACATTATGTGGGGAATATTGAATTGTTCCTGTGGCAGAATCAAAGCAACTATTGAATAGTGATAAAATAGGAGTAGAAAGGTAAACTGTGGGCACAGAATAAGGTTGCTTGTCACAGGACTCTTAATAACAGGGAGAATAAAACCACCAGGTGTCCAATAAATTTCAGAGAATAATTAAATGGATCATAGAATGTTTGTGCTCATGTTCTGCAGGCAATTGGTGTCCAGTAAAAGTCAAGTTTTCAAAAAAAAACCTATATTGGTATTATTTTATCTATTATATTGTTTTCACATTTCTAAGGTCTTTTTCAGATGTAAAAAAGATGAATGAGATAAAATCCTGAAAGTCATCTAAAAGTCAATGACTAGTTGCCTTGATAACATGGGGTATGAGAAAAGAGGACCAAGGAGATTTGAATATGGACTATACATTAAATGGTATTAAGAATTTATTATTAGTTTTTTTATATGAGTTAATGATGTGTTTTAATGAAATAATGTCCTTTTTATTTTTCTAGGTGAATAATAAGGTATTTAATTGTGAAGTGACATTTGTTCTGGGGTTTACTTTTAAAAAACTCCAGGAAGAAAATAAAGGCAGGGAACACATATAAAATAAGTTTGGAAAAAATATTGAGGGTTGTTGAAGATGGGGACATGGGTTTTGTTATATCTTTCTTTCTACTTTTTGTAGATCTGGAAATGTTTATAATAAAAGGTTTATAAGAGTCCCAGTAACATAGTATTGGATACATCAACATTTTAAGACATGAGCCCTTAAAAGACAAAAAGGGGAATATGATGCAGAGGGGAGAAAAGGCAGTGATGTTTGGATGTCCAGCAGAGAGAGAGAGAGAGAGAAAATGCTGTCTCCCAGGAGCCAAGGAAAAATGATTTCAAGAAGCAGAGAGTGACTATGACTTCATTTTTAATAACATTGCCACTGTTCAGAAAAATTTTGGAAGTCTACTTTTAGAATTGCCTGCTTTGAACTATCCCCAGCCATGGCAAACCCTTCTCCTCTGAAGGTGAATTTGATTTCTGACAACAGGGAAAAGTTCCTTGGAACGAATTCTAGTAAATAACGCTTGGGTCAGCATTGTCTTCAGTCAAAAGAAGCAATTGTGTCCCTAAAATAATGAGATCACCTTTTGTGTGTGGCCTCTGATGGAGTTTTCAAGATATTTCCAAAATGTGTCAATGATGACACTTTTTCATAATCAGCTGCATAAGGTAAAACCTTTGACAAAATGACAGATTTAGACTTACAACTCGGGGCTTTTGTTTTGAATATTCTATCTACTTTGGTTACATATCAGGTCTTCGGTGTCTGTCTTCTAGACTCCAAATGCAAGGGAAGCAGTAAGAAACGAGACGGTATCCAGCAGGAGAAAGAGCTCAGGCTTTAGAGCCGGTCTGAGCTACAGTCCTGCCTCCTTCACTGTATGCTGTCCAGTTTGGAGCAAATTATTACACTCCTCCTCAGCAATTATGGTACAGCTTTGACTGCATCAGCAGAATTGGGGCTGACAATGCTGTTTTACCAAAGACCTGCATCATGACATGGTGAGAGAGAACCGAACATAAAGAGCACACTAGATGAGGGGCGGGGGGCACCATGGCACACTAGGTTAATCCTCCACCTGTGGTGCCGGCATCCCATATGGGCACTGGTTCTAGTCCCAGCTGCTCCTCTTCCAGTCCAGCTCTCTGCTGTGGCCCGGGAAGGCAGTGGAGGATGGCCCAAGTCCTTGGGCCCCTGCACCTGCCTGGGAGAGCAGGAAGAAGTACCTGGCTTTGGATCGACGTAGCTCCAGCCGTTGGCCATTTGGAGGGTGAACCAACGGAAGGAAGACCTTTCTCTGTCTCTCTCTCTCTCACTGTCTGTAACTCTACCTGTCAAATAAATAAATAAATAAACACACACTGGGAGCAACAACTTTGTGGAATCTGAGTTTAAGGCACAGTGTGAACTAATTCAAGTTCCTTCACTGCTTTCTTATTCAGCTCTTCTAGGCAGTAGGAGAGGGTGCTGTTATAAAGCCAGAGGTCTGCTTAAGTCAAAAAATCATCAAGGATCATTAATTAGGGTCACATACTGGTTTATTCAAACTGATGTAAGAGTTCTTCTCAGGTCCAGGGAAGGGATGAGGCTTTTTCCAAAGTCTCATTGATCTATACAAAGCAGTGTTCTGCCTGTGTTCTTTAAAGAGGAGAGGTGACTTCCCCAGACGCTTCCCAGCCCTGTTGAATAGATGTGTACCTCAGACACTCTGGAGTGCGTGAGACTGCAGAAGGCCTGAGTTTGGGAGTTCTACCCACTGTGTGTGGTTCCATATAGCCCTTTGTTAGAAAGCACCCAAGGCGGCCAAGAGTGCATGTCGACCAAGGAGAGTGGTTGCTGCTAGGAGCTGTAAGTAAATAAATGGATGTCAGAAGCTTACAATTAAGAGGGGAAACAAAGAATCATTACCCTTCCCTTGAGCATGTTGCTTTGGTTATTTTGGTAATGATTGTGGGGGGTTTACACACAGACTAAACTAAGCTCTTTGTGTTCTTTGCAAGGTAGACAGCTTGCCAAGTCAATTTCAGCGTGCAAAACTCAGACAATTATTCTTTTGGCATCCAAGGCCTGACCCCTGTTTTTCTGGGCTAGGGGTGGGCGGTCTGTTGACAGAGGAAGGCTTTATAAGGAAAGAGAAGGTAATCTTACCCCATATTTTTTAAAACCAGAAATACGCCTGTTAGAGTTCTCACATCCCTACCTCTTATGCTAAACATCTTGTCAGAGAGCCAACAGGAGAAGCCCTCTGGCTCCCAAGTGCCACACAAGCTTTGGTGCCCATAGCGTGTGACTCATTCATGCTATTTTCATATCCTCTGCTTAGCAGCTCACCATGAAATTGTTCATTTCTTCGTGAGTGTTTCTGTGTAGATGTCTGGTAGGTGTGTTTCCTGTGATACCCAATGAAAAGACAAAATTCTTGAGATTTGGTCTTGGCACTGTACATAATACATGTTTTATAACAGTGGTTCTTAACCTGGGAGCCCAGAACTCCCTGGAAGCTTTCGGAGTTGTCAAAGCAACCCTCTAATCCATCTGCCACAAGTGTGAGAAAGGGAGTATGTGTTGTGTGTCAGGAATAGCGATGAATACCATTGGGATTTATAGCATGCAGGCCATTTAAAGGTTTTCTGAATTTATTACAGGCTTTTGTGGTAATGCCTTCTCTGGATCAATGGATGGGAAAACCAACAGCTATCAATGGGGAATTAGGAAATTTTTTGTTATGGAAAAGGAGTTCTCATCCTGGAAAGTGTTGGTAAAGAGTGTCTGAAGGTTTTTTCAGTGTGGCAGCTAAACACAGGACTCCTGTCTTCATATAATGGAACCTTTTGGTGGCAGATTTCCTGATCCACATGCTTTCTTTCATATTTGGTTCAGAGCTGCCCTGTTAGTGCAGTTGTAGCTGAGCAATTAGCTGAAGGTGTTTGGCCTTACAGATCAGAAAAAATAACAGATACATTTTTAAAAAATTACTGTTACTTGAGACTTCCTGCATCTAAACCACTGCTTTCAGTACAAGTTTCAATATCCACCATAATTTCTTTCATGTATGAGAAATGATTATAGTTGAACTTGGTGGTGGCTACATGCTGAAGCCGTTGTCCAGAATATTCTGATTTTTAGCCTTTGAAAGGCACTGCTTCTTCCAGGATGTTGGCTACAATTTTTAAGTAGAGTTTCTCAAGTTCTATAATAAAAGCACCAAATTGGCAAGCATAGGCTCTTTGTTCATCAGAAGGGTTCCTGTATATGTTCCACAGGTGGTAACGCTTGTCTGCCTTCTTCTGTAAATGCTTTATTGTTGTTTATAGTTTTTTTTCTACTTCTCATTTTCCTGACAACATTTTCCATTACTAAATAACAAAAAAGTTTTCTGATTTAAAGCTTATATATGTACAACACTGAAAATGAGGAAGGAAACCGTAAGAATTAAAAAAAAAACTCCTATTGCAGCTGTGCCCAGATTTCCATCCTTGACCTTTTTGTAGAGTTTCTCCTAGACTTTCTTCTCTCTGCTGTCTATTGTACTGTGTAAATTGCTTTGGGAGCATCATCTGTTGTCATTATTCTCTCATTCCATGATATTTAATTACTGCATAGTATTTCATTCTGTGGTGGTGCCATTATTTATGCAACCATTCTCCTACTACTGTATATTAAGTTAACTATTAGCTTTGCAGTCATTCTTGCTACGCGCTTTCACCTTAGAGGCCTATTCCCTGTGGATCCCTAAGGGACCCAGAACTAATGAGGAATCTTAACCATGTGTTTTGACTTTCTGAAACTGGCAGGAATCCATAAGAACTATCCTCGGCCCAGAAAAATACCTACAATATACCAAAAGCTTCTGCATAGTTTTGAATATGCTGAGAATGGATCAAGACTGGTTTTAAAAAGACCCTTTCCTCATCATAAAACATCACAGGGTTAGAAGAGTCCAGAGATGTGTTTGCCTAGTTTCTTCCCTGCAGGTGCCAGAGCTGGGGCACCATCTTTGTAGAACCTGTCTGACAAGCATGCATCCACTCTCCGAGGACCATTTCTCAAAACTGTGTGGTCTTGAAAATGTGGCCAATTATTGCAAGATGTAGCCAGAATTCTTTAGCCATTGTATTTCCTAGACATTGCTATTAGTTGAATGCCATCTGACATAAATTTTGGTAAGTAAATTTCAAAAAAGTTGGGAGGAAAATTTCCTAAATGTCAGATCAGAAGAATAGTCCCAAAAAACTGTGAGCAGGTGGCCAGAATGATTTATCGTTATATCTTTAGGGGCCGGAGCTGTGGTGCAGAGGGTTAACGCCCTGGCCTGAAGCGCCAGCATCCCATGTGGGCGCCCGTTTGAGACCCTGCTGCCCCATTTCCAATCCAGCTTGCTGCTGTAGGAGGACCTCTCTCTCTGTATTACTCTGACTTTCAAATAAATAAATCTTTAAAAAAAAAAAAAAGATTGTATCTTTAAAAATTTGCCTCCTGGTTTTAACAATGCTGAGAGTAGGCTATTTCTACCAATTTTATTTTTTATCCATTTGTATGATTCAGCTTGTTTTTATATAAATTTGAAGGATATACTCTATAATTGGCAATTAGCATTTTGCTTAAATATGTAAATATATTTCAGATTTTTGTCCTTCAATTCTGTCTAAAATGTCAGCTGTTATAGCATGGTTCACTTCTTCACTTGGGGAAGCCAATGATTGTCTGGGCATTGACCCATAGTGCCACCTTAAATAGATTACTTCATCCTCGGTGCCTTTTATCAGTGGGATGGAGGAAAAACAAGTAACCTACAGCAACCTTGGGCTCCTTCTCAGAGCAGTAACATGGCTATGTTGCAGAGTACTTAATGTTTACCTAAGAGATACAAATAAGTGCATGGTGCCTGTGTTAAGATTTCGTAATCAAAAAGATGTGATATGGGGCCGATGCTGTGGTGTAGCAGGTCAAGCCACCGCCTGTGGTGCCAGCATCTCATATGGGTACCCATTCAAGTCCTGGCTGCTCCATTTCTGATCCAGCTCTCTGCTATGCCCTAGGAAAGCAGTAGAAGATGGCCCAAGTCCTTGGGCCCCTGCACCCAATTGGGAGACCTGAAGAAACTCCTGGCTCCTGGCTTCAAATTAGCCCAGCTCTGGCCATTGCAGCCATTTGAGAAGTAAACCAGTGGATGGAAGATCTCTCTCTCTCTCTCTCTGCTTCTGCCTCTGCCTCTGCCTCTCCCTTTCTGTAACTCTGCCTTTCAAGTAAATTTAAAAAATAAAAATTAAAAAAAAAAAAAGGTGTGACACACTTAAAAAGTATACAGTTCGCCGGCGCCATGGCTCAATAAGCTAATCCTCTGCCTTGTGGTGCCGGCACACCGGATTCTAGTCCCGGTCAGGGCGCCCGATTCTGTCCCAGTTGCCCCTCTTCCAGGCCAGCTCTCTGCTGTGGCCCGGGAGTGCAGTGGAGGATGGCCCAAGTCCTTGGGCCCTGCACCCCATGGGAGACCAGGAAAAGCACCTGGCTCCTGGCTTCGGATCAGCGCAGTGCGCCGGCCGCAGCGCACTGGCTGCGGCGGCCATTGGAGGGTGAACCAATGGCAAAAGGAAGACCTTTCTCTCTGTCTCTCTCTCTCACTGTCCACTCTGCCTATCAAAAAAAAAAAAAAAAAAAAGTATACAACAAAACATGTGTGATGATTCTTTTGGCCATTATATATAGCCAAAGTATAATTGTCACTTTTTAGTATTTCTAATTTGGAGATATTTCATATGTGGAAATAATTATTTCTTTTGGTATTCCTTATCTTTCCTTTAAAATCAGTCTCAAAGATTACCAAGGACATTCTTCATCAGCAGAGTGTGTCTGTGTCCACAGGTGCATGCTGCAGTGAAAGGTTCATCTCTAACTTTGACTTCATATATTGTGCTGCTGGCTTGGGTGGGTTAGGGATGGGGTCATTCTAAGATTATTCACTTTAGGGGCCAGAGGATGTGTTGCAGTAGCTTAATCCTCTGCCTGCACCGCCTGCATCCTTTATGGGCTCGGTTCTAATCCCAGATGCTCTTCTTCCACTCCAGCTCTCTGCTATGATCTGGGAAGGCAGTAGAGGTTGGCCCAAGTGCTTGGGCCCCTGCACCCATCTGGGAGACCCAGAGGATGCTCCTGGCTCCTTGCTTTGGATCAGCGTAGCTCTGGCAGTTGTGGCCATTTGGCTAGTGAACCAGCAAAAGGAAGACCTATCTCTCTGTCTCTCCCTCTCATTGTCTGTAACTCTGCCTCTCAAATAAATAAATAAAAGTTTTAAAAAAAAAAGATTAATCACTTTGTGTTGTTGATTAGAGAGCAAAAGTCACTCAAGTTTCTAAGCACAAGAAACAACCTATATATTGCAGATAAGAACTTTTCCACATTTACTTCATTACTTCCTTATCTGTATCTTCTCTTGGCACCTACCCTGGTTCGCCTGTACCCCATGATACACATGAAAAATTTATACTATATTATTGGAAAAGGAAGAAAATTATATCTGAATTACTACTATACAAGAGCAACCATTACAGTATCTCATTTAATCCTTATAATGACTCTGGAGTAGACACCTGGTTATTCTCATTTTTTTAAAGATTATTTATTTATTTAAGAGTTAGAGTTACATAGACAGGGAGAGACAGTGAGAAATGTCTTCTATCCACTGGTTCACTCTCCAAATGTCTGCAACAGCTTTAGCTGGGCCTATCTGAAGCCAGGAACTTCTGGGTCTTCTGCGTGAGTACAATGGCCCAAGCACTTGGGCCATCTTCTGCTGCTTTACCTGGGTAAAGCAGATAGCTGGATTGGAAGCTGGGGCTCGAACTGGCACCCATATGGGACGTCAGCACCACAAGCAGTGGCTCCAGTTATTCTCATTTTTAAGGTAGGAAAAGCAGAACTCAGAAAAGTAACTTGCCAAAGGTCACAAAGTTAGTAAGCATCTGTGCCATGATTTATATGTCCTATTCTTGAGATTTCTTTTGCCTCCCTTTATGACTTTCTATTTCAACTAGTCTCTCCTGATGACTTTCTTTGCATTTTAGCTACAAAATGTTATTCATCAAGTAGTATAATTGAGATTTTTTTTTTTTTGACAGGCAGAGTGGACAGTGAGAGAGAGACAGAGAGAAAGGTCTTCCTTTGCCGTTGGTTCACCCTCCAATGGCCGGCGCACCGCGCTGATCCGATGGCAGGAGCCAGGTGCTTTTCCTGGTCTCCCATGGGGTGCAGGGCCCAAGGACTCGGGCCATCCTCCACTGCACTCCCTGGTCACAGCAGAGAGCTGGCCTGGAAGAGGGGCAACCGGGACAGAATCGGGCGCCCTGACCGTGACTAGAACCTGGTGTGCCAGTGTCGGAAGGCAGAGGATTAGCCTATTGAGCCACGGCGCCGGCCAATAATTGAGATTTAAAAATGTGTTTTTCCTGGGGCCAGTGTCGTGGCTCCCTTGGTTTATCCTCCACCTGAGGCGCTGGCATCCCATATGGGCACCAGGTTCTAGTCCCAGTTGCCCCCCTTCCAATCCAGCTTTCTGCTGTAGTCCGGGAAGGCACTGGAGGATGGCCCAGGTGCTTGGGCGTCTGCACCTGTGTGGGTGACCAGGAAGAAGCACCTGGCTCCTGGCTTTGGATCCGCATAGCTCCGGTCGTGCCAGCCATCTCAGGGTGAACCAACGGAAGGAAGACCCTTCTCTCTCTCTCTCTCTCTCTCTCTCTCTCTCTCTCTCACTGTCTAACTCTGTCTGTCAAATAAAAAGAAAAAAAAGTGTTGTTCCCAGCAGGAAGTTGCCCATGGCTCTATGAATATTCTTCCTCACTAACCTGCCTCAATATTCATCTTGACAGACAAAAAAGGAAGCAGAGATAGCCGAACTAATTCTCTTTACACGTTTAATGCGTCACTAAAAGCTGCAGAGTAAATTCTTTGTTGTCATGTTTTCCTTTTTGTTATTTGCTCATTGAATATGGCAGTGGAGATGAGATGAATGTTCAAAACAGAGCTATGGATTTGGATTGGGATTAAAAAGGAAGAAAAACTGATCCTGGAGACAGTAGTGGCCCTAGGGAGAAAGACTGTCACCTAGGGATTACTGTGTTTAACTGCCCTTAGAATAACTCCAAACTTGTTAATAGGGATGCCAGGCTGTCTGCTTGGTTGGCCCACAGTTTCACCTCATTACCCCTCCCTTCTTCCCTCTTTCTCCTCCAAAAGTGCCAGCATCTGTTCAGTTACTTATTTTTATTATTTTCCCTGCTGCCACTAGGCATTTGCCTGTGCTGTGCTCTCTGCGTGGGCCTCTTCCCTCTGCTAATCAGTTGGTTAACCTCCCACTCAGCCCTCTTCTCTTTAAGGGACACTTTTTCAAGAAGCCCTCCGAGACTTCATAACCCTATTATACACTCTAAAGGTACTGCTTCCTCATTCTTAAACTGGTAATCACATAACAATTTTACTTACATCTGTGTAACCATCCTAAGAATCACTGTCCCTCCCCTGATCCCGAAATGTTTGCTCCATGAGTTCAGGATGTACTTTTTAGTGTTCGATCCCTGGTATCTTGCACACAGTATATACTCTGTCAAATGAATAACTGAATGAATCTGTCTTTGATTTTTATCAAATTTTGTTTTGGTGCAGTCTCCCTGATAAAATCACTTGGAATTAACCTAGGAGAGCACATATATTTTAAAAGCTATTGGATATTAGGTTGAGGAAGATGGGGAGTAGCAATGAAGCAGCTGTAAGTAATAGTGAAAGAACCTGTGAATAAGTCCTTTTGAAAGAATAATTGCCTCCATGCTTTTAGTCGAAATGTGGTCACGAAGTCATATGTATTCCAAGGGGACACCTGTCACTGTGCATACAACCTAGGCTTACTTCATGTTCAGTACAGTACAGAAGATAGATTTGGTCCATGCATCACCAATGGCTAGAAGAGCACAATTACAAATGCCACAGTCCCCTGTACATGTTGTTTCTTCCTTGATTTAGTAAAAGAAACAACAGTTCCTATTTGAAATATAATATTATCTTTGATCATAGAATGTGTGTCCTAATCAGACAAGAGCAGTTTCAGTATGGTTAATTTTGGCTTTAACTGGAAGACAAAACTATTTTCATAATGAACAAATTATAGAATAGCACTCTAGAATTCAAGTTTTCCCTTCATCTGTTCTTCCCTAGTCATTTTGTCTGTTCAAGTCCAGGAAGCAAAAGAAATTTCTGAATGATCTTACCCCCAGCCCAGAAATTTCCAGCTCTTAGAAGGAGTGTAAAGGATTCAGGATCTGTGTGGAGTTCATTGATAGTTGGCTTAGTCATTGTGGAATTGAAGACACATGGAATAGATCATTTACATTCATAGTTTCTTGAACATCTGGTGCTGGGAAAGCATGATGATGCAGTTCTTATAGACACAGATCCACAGCTTTTAAACACATATCCAGAGAAAGAAGAAGCTGTGAAGGGAGCATGAGTTTCCTATTCCCAACCCATATTTACTTATGATATCTGTGGTTTACCAGTCTTGAGCAAAGAAAGAAAAAAACAAAGAGAATTATTATCAAGTTGCTCATGAATATTCCTAAGAGGAAACAAGGAAACTTCTCATATGGATTTTATTTGAACAGGTTGAAGATAAGTTAATCCTTATAATTTGTACTATTTTTCTGTTACATAGTGAAAAATAGAATGCTATAGAAGTGTACTACAAAATCAGGCAATATATTGTAGATGATTTAGGAAAGAATCCAAATATTGATTTGATTTTGTCACTGAACTGGGTGATTTGTGGAGGTGAGTTTTCTGACTGCTGCTTTTCCCTTTCAAGTGCCAGAACCTTTTTGAAAAACCATTTTAACAGACATATTTTTGGAACAGATGTTTGGTCTAGCATTTAAGACACTGATTGGGACACCCATTTCCCATTTTGAGCCCCAGCTGTACTCGCAATTCCATCTTCCTACTAATGCAGCAGGTGATGGCCCAGACTGTTGAGTTCCTGCCACTCATATGGGAGACCTGGATTGAGTTCCTGGCTCCTAGCTTTGGCCTGACCCCGTCCGTTTTTACAGACATTTGGGAACTGAACCAGTGAATGGGAAATTTCTCTCTCTTTCTCCCTTTCTTTTTTTGTCTCTGTCTCTCCTCCTTCATGCTTCTAGACATACACATACTCTTGCTCGCTCGCTCTCCTTCTCTCTCTCTCCCTTTTCTCTCTGTGAATCTGTCTGTTCTTTCTCTGTCTCTCTGCCTTTCAAGTAATTTTTTAAAAATTCTTTCCAATTAATCTATACTTCCCTGCATACTTAAATATAAATGCTATTTATTTACATAAATAGCATTTGAAGTGCTATAATATAATATCTTTTTGTTTTCTGCATCTTCTGTGTCAAGACAAAACTAATTTTTTATTTGTCATTCTCACTTGCCTCTGAGACTTTCTACCTTATTTCTAATTTTTGCTTCTAATCTACCATGGGTAGATCAGGTAACCAGTAAGGTTCGAATGGTAAATATTACTTTAGTAAAGTAATATTTCAGGTGCAGAGGTTTTTAGGAGCAATTTGAGCTACAGATGCCTTTACATCCTTTTGTCTACATTGAAAATGTATGAAAAAGTTGATCTGTCTCCTTCATGACACAGCAGACCATTTTACCTTTGAGTGGGGCCCACATCTTTGCAGTTTTTTAAAAAAATGAAATCAAGGGGCTGGTGCAGTGGCATAACAGGTAAAGCCAGCTCTTGTAGTGCCAGCATCCCATATTCACATCCCAGCTGGCCCACTTCCAATCAAGCTCCCTGCTAGTGGCCTGGGAAAGCAGTACAGGATTGCCCAAGTGCTTAGGCCCCTGCACCCAGGTGGGAGACCCCAAAGAAGCTCCTGGCTATAGAATGGCTCATCTTTGGCCATTTGGGGAGTGATCTGCAGATGGAAGACTTCTCTCATCTCTACCTCTCTCTGTAATTCTTTCAAATGAATAAAATAAATCTTTTAAAATATCAAATTCAACCCATCTTTTCTAAGATGATTTTATTAATATCTTTGTAGGGGCTGCCCCCATTATACTGCTCAATGGAAAATGCTATAGATATCTTCTCCCTTATCATTTCTAATGGAGTGTGCTTTTTATAGACATGTAACCAAAAGATGGACTTTCCTCAGAACTCAGTTTATACTGATAGAGAACTCTGGGCAGTCCACTTAGGCAGTCAGTTAGCTTGTTTCATTGTACCTGTTTGTGAAGACTCCTCTCTTCTTTGATGTCCCAGCGGTCTGCTGCTGGAATCAGAGACACCATGGCACACTTCCTACACTGATCTGCACTCTGCTTCACCGGTGCCTCCTTTTTTCCAATACTAGGTCTCTTAAAACTCCCCTGCAATCTTCTTAAAAGTTGAATTACTTTTGTTGTTGTAGTAATACCCTTTTGAGAGTTATCCGGTTGTGTATGTGAGCCTCCAAGAGGAAGAGGAGACTACTTCTCAGTTCGTAACAGCTAAGGCTAAGCAATTGCTTCATGAGAGCTCATCTCACCCTGCCCTTGAGTAACTGAGGCAAATAGATAACTTCATAGTTTATGAAAAAACAGAAGCTGAGAAAGGTGATGCACCAGCCCAAGGTAACACACAGGTAACACCTGTCACAAGGTAACAAGCAGGGGTCAGTGCTGTGGCATAGCAGGTAATGCTGACGCCTACAGTGCCAGCATCCCATATGGGCACCGGTTCGAGTCCCGGCTGTTCCACTTCCCATCCAGCTCTCTGCTATGGCCTGGGAAAGCAGTAGATGGGCCAAGTGATTGGGCCTCTGCACCTGTGTGGGAGACCCGGAAGAAGCTCCTGGATCATGGATCATGGCACAGCCAGGTCTCAAACTGGCACACATATGGGATATCTGTGCTTCAGGCCAAGGTGTTAGCCTGCTGCGCCACAGTGCCAGCCCCATGAATAAATCTTAAAAAAAAAAAAAAAAACAAGGTAACAAGTAACAGAGCTGAGTTTAGTGCCCAAGGCATCTAATCCCACGGTCCAGGTTTTCTCTAGTATCCCAAACTTCCTCCAAGAAGAAAAACACAGATTCATGGTAGACACCCTTTGGGCCAATATCTCATGTAATAATCCAGCAACCTTGTGAGACAGGTACTGTGGTTATTCCCAGTTAAAACATAGGTGACATTATGGTAGTTACATATAAGTTAATAAAATCAGAACTGGAATTCAGCCTCTACTTGGCTCTCAACTTCTTTTAAGTCCCAATTTCCTCATCATAAAATAAGAATAATAATGACACTGGTGCCTTGGGATTATTGAAAGGACAAAATGAATCCTCGTGAAGTGCTTAGCACTGTGCTTGGCATATAAGAAAACCTCAATAAATGTTAGCTATGGTTAACACAGCACAGGAAAGGCACAATTGCATTGTATAGAAAAATCCTGCTGTTACCAACAATTTGATTCCTACAATACAAGATTCTTTTATATTAATGATAAATTAACATTATCTTCTCTCACTTAAAACAGTTCTGTCACTTAAAACAAGTGCTGGGTAATTTGTCCTTCATCGCCTAAGTGATTACACTGCTGGGTTTGAGGCCCCTTCCAATTTTCTGACTGTTTCATTCTAGTAATGGAGTGCTGTTTTTCCTGTTAAAAATTTTTTGGTCAGAACTCAAATTCTTTCTACAGTATTGAAATGGCATACTCACACACAGGATGGAACAAAGCCTGTTAGCCAAGCTTAGTGAAGACTTTGATTTTCAGCGTTCTAAATGGCAAGGAATATAAATAATGAGGCCTTTGGAGTATTTGTTTCTCAGGAAATGATAAGATATCTACTGATATTTCTTTAAAAATGGAAGCAAATTCCAGATAATTGATTTTTTAATGAAGGCATTTAAGAAAATATTTGTTTTATACTTGGCTTTCAGGGATAATAGAATATAATTATTAAACCAGAATTTAGGGACTTGGAAACCAGGAAGCAGTGCTTGAGGAGTCTAACATCTAAGATAAGCAGCCACAAGCCAAGGCTTTGTTGCCTGTGAAAGACTGAACATTTTTGTAAATCGTATTCTCTCCAGACTATATTAATCTTGCCTAACTCATCAGTGATCAAGAAATTACATCCTGATGCACTGATGATCAAGACTGCTCAATGCTAATGTTTGGAACTGCTTGATTTCCTGTAGGATATTCTGGAGGGCAGGTAATAAGAGGGACTTTCCGATGGCCCATTCTCCATTTTCTTAGCTTACAGATAGGCCTCAACAATTCGCCCTCCAGGAAATTACTTCCCATCCCACCCTGTTCTCCCATATTTCCTATGTAGACCTTTAACATGATGCATACCACGTGCTATGATTTGTTTACTTATCTGATTCCCTGATTGGACCCTGGGATCCTTCTTGGTTAGAGCTGTGAGGTACTTAGCAGCTTGGAGTTGCTCAGTAAATGTTTGTTTACTGACCATTTTAAAGAATACACACACACACACACACACACACACACACACACATATATATACATATAGTTAATGTTTATTTTCAGCTACCTGAAAGGCAGAGAGAAAGAGAGAAGAGAGAAAAAGATCGGGATTATCCATCTGCTAGTTTACTCCTGGAATGCCTGTAACAGCCATGGATGGGTCAGGTGGAAGCCAAGAGCCTGGAACTACATCCAGGTCTCCCACATTGGTGGCAGAACCCTAAGCATGTAGCCCATCATCCACTGTCCTTCAGGGTGTGCATTGTCGTGAAACTGGACAGAAAGTGGAACAACCAGGACTTGAAATGGCACCTTGATCTGGGGTGGTGGCAGATCACAACTGTGCCCACTCTGAGAATATTTTTAATCTTCCAACTTCACATGAGCCCTTATTGGGATTGGCATAGTGGTGTAGCAGGTTGAGCTGCCACCTATGAAACTGGTATCCCATATGAGTGTTGGATTGGTTTGCTCCACTTCTGACCCAGCTCTCCTGCTGTACTTGGGAAGGCAGTGGAGGATGGCCCAAATGCTTGGGCTCCTCTCACCCCCATGGGAGACCAGAATGGAGTTCCTGGCTCCTGGCTCCTGGCTTCTGCCTGACCCTGCCCCAGTTGTTGTGGCCATTTGGGGAGTAAATAGTGGATAAAAAATTTATTTCTCCCTCTCTTTCTGTAACTCTGCCTTTCAAGTAAATAAATAAATCAATCTTTTTTATATAAAAATTGGCCCTTTCCATCAGTAATAGTTTTATTTGTTCCTTCTTGTCTCTGTTTCATTCCTAAACCATGGTTCCAAACTTTTCACACTCTGCCTCCTACTCATTTTGTAAACACTCAAGCCTTTCACAAATAACCATTTGCTTTGTTCCTCTGCTTCTTGTGCTCCCAACATCTCTTCTTTATACAATTTCTCCTCCTCCTGTCTCAGATTAATATTTCCTTTGGTTTCCAACTCTGTCTCGTCTGAGTTTTGGATGATAGGTATCCCCTCTAGAACCCTGGCAACTCCAATCCCACCTTCCCATTTTTTGCTACAGTTTTCTTCTCACTGCTTATTTTTCCATAGCTTCATACCATACCCACTTGTCCTTTTGCTAATAAAATCTTCTCTTTCTCTGTTCTCCCCTCTCCCAATTTCTCTCCCATCTTCAGATTGCCTGAACTCGTTGTATTTATCCTCTGTCCTTACTACTCATACTCATAGTCCAGCTTTTGCCCTCACCAATAGCACTAACTTCCCCATCCAGAAACCTCTTCATAGTCTTCATATTTCTGTCTAGGTATCTAACTGGATTTAATAAAACTACCTTTCCCAACTATATAGACTAAAATCTTGTACTGTTTTCCATTTCCCTCTTTTAGTGTACTTCCCTCTGTAAGAATAAAACTACTTGTGTCTATATTTGTAATTTTATTATTTACTTAATACACAACAATATAAAGCAGAGATATGATTGAAAATATTCATCAGATCATTCTGATTTGGCAGGGAAGTATTGGTACAAGGAAAGGGCCAAGCCTGTGAAAAACTATGAAAAGAATAAAAGTAGTAAATGAACAAGAGGTATTGTGTGCATAGCAGTCTATTCTTAAGAGTTTTGCTTTCCATGTGTATATTCTAAGCACCAACAGAAGCTATCTGATTGAAGAAAGGCCAACCAAACTAATACGTGAAACTGGAATTTCTGGTTTTCCACAAATAGCTGTGTCAATTTTTCAGATGCTAGCACAAATTTTATATTTTTACATACACATATACATATATGCATATATATGCATATCTATTATTATGTTTCTGTATGGTAATATCAGAAGTCTTTTAAGGGCTAAAACAAATATTTTAATTACTTCTTTAATACCATATCCTCACATAATAGGAATTTTCATGCTTTTGTGTCTCTTGTGAACCTTTTAAAGAGTAGTTCTGTCTCGGACAGGAAGCTACATTACCTATTATTTTCTTGCCATTCCCTCTTCTTTCTATAATACTGATCCTGATCTCTTAGTACTGATACTCTTTTGAGTTTAGGTTTTTCTTTTTCTTTTTTTTTTTAAGAATAAAGATTGAGTACATTTAAGAGAATAATAACAGAAGGGAAAAATAACGTGCCTTCTGGTGTCTATTTATACTGCCCCCTTCTTGGGTAAAGCCAAAAAGATAAGAGAACTGGGGCTTGAATCATGAAAGGCTACAGTAGTAGGCAGTGTGCTACTGAAACCCAGCCAGAAAGTGCTGACATAGACTCAGTCTTACTTTTAACAGAACTTGCAGAGAAAGGAGCCATTTGTGAGCCAACAAGAACTGTAATTTGTTACATGTGCCACACAAGGGCAAGAAATATCCCAGGGTAAATGGTCACAGGGGTCTGCAGTTCAGTTCATAAATTAGATAACATTTAGAAAAAAATACTTCAACTGAAATTTGATTTTGAGACTTGGTGTTCATGTAGGGGAAGAAGAGATATGGGCCAGAGCAGAAATTCTACAGCATAGAGGCATGAGCTAGCATGTACTGCAGAGTACAAGGGGCTGGAGCTTGAGAGATTGTTCGCAGGTTTATGATATTGTGGAGGAGGCAGAGAAGGAAGTAGGGGAGACATCAGAATAAAAGTCATACTGCATATCAAAGCATCTGAAGGAATTTTGATGTTATACTTCGTCAACGGGAAGCTATTAGACATTTCTTTTTTTTTTTTTTTTTAATTTTTTTGACAGAGTGGACAGTGAGAGAGAGAGACAGAGAGAAAGGTCTTCCTTTGCCATTGGTTCACCCTCCAATGGCCGCCGCAGCCAGCGCGCTGCGGCTGGTGCACCGCGCTGATCTGATGGCAGGAGCCAGGTACTTATCCTGGTCTCCCATGGGGTGCAGGGCCCAAGGACTTGGGCCATCCTCCACTGCACTCCCTGGCCAGAGCAGAGAGCTGGCCTGGAACAGGGGCAACTGGGACAGAATCCGGCACCCTGACCGGGACTAGAACCCGGTGTGCTGGCACTGCAAGGCGGAGGATTAGCCTAGTGAGCTGCGGCGCCGGCCTAGACATTTCTAAATAAGTCTTCTTAGGTGTAAAATGTAATGAACTGTGTATCACTGAATTATTGCAAGTAAAACCATAAAAAATTGTCATGTACTGATAAATATTTGTTCATTTTTCTAGAATCTGATGAATTACTAAAAAGATTATAAATCTAACAATTAGCATGTTAAGATCTGATTATAGGCCAGTGCCGCGGCTCACTAGGCTAATCCTCCACCTTGCAGCGCCGGCACACCGGGTTCTAGTCCCGGTCGGGGCGCCGGATTCTGTCCCGGTTGCCCCTCTTTCAGGCCAGCTCTCTGCTGTGGCCAGGGAGTGCAGTGGAGGATGGCCCAAGTCCTTGGGCCCTGCACCCCATGGGAGACCAGGAGAAGTACCTGGCTCCTGCCATCGGATCAGCGCTGTGCGCCGGCCGCAGCGCACCAGCCGCGGCGGCCATTGTAGGGTGAACCAACGGCAAAGGAAGACCTTTCTCTCTGTCTCTCTCTCTCTCACTGTCCACTCTGTCTGTCAAAAAAATTTTAAAAAAAAAAAGGTCTGATTATAATTTTTTTGAAAATACTATTCTATACATGTTCAAATATGTTCATTTTCCATGAACTTTAAATTTTATCTTTTCTGTATAAATATTAAAAAGAAATATAATTAAATCTTAACAAACACAAAAATTATACCTATACTGTTTCACCTATGGTGTTTCAAACATACGTATGTTGTATAATGTTCAAGTTGGGATTAATATATCTATCTCCTCAAACATTTATCATTCCTTTATGATAGAAACACTCAAAATCCTTTCTCATTTGGGGTGTCTTGAATTTAACCTATTGGTTAGGATAGCTGCATCCCATATCAGAGTACCTGGGTTTGATTCCCAGTTCCAGCTCCTAACTCCAGCTTCCTTCCATTGGAGACCCTGGGAGGCAACCATCATGGCTCAAGTAAATGGGGTCCTGCCACCTATGTAGGAGACCTGGATTGACTTCCCCACTCCCCACTTTAGTCTTTACTGAGCTTTGGCTCTTGTGGGCATTTAGGGAGCAATCCAGTCTGTGTGTGTGTGTGTATGGGTGCATTTATGTATATCTTGTGTGTCTGTCTCCCTCTCAAATGTATGAATGAATAAATTCATATATCTATGTGTTTGTAGCATTGTTATTTATAGTCTTTCTACTTAGGCATCAGAATAGCAGGACTTCTTTCTCCTATCTAACTGTTGGTCAGTTATTCCTGATTTTGCTCTCTCCTTTATTCTCCAAGGCTCTGATCACTACCATTCTACTCTTAACTACTATAGGATCAACATTTTTTTAGATTGCATTTAAGAGAAATCATGCAGTTTGTTTTTCTGTCCTTGGCTCATTTCCTTTAACATAGTGACCTCCAGTTCCATCCCATGTTGTCCCAAATGACAGAACTTTATCTATTTTTGTGATTGAATAGTATTCCATTGTGTATGTATACCAAATTTTCTTTATCCATTCATCAGTTGATAGACACTCAGGATGTTTCCATTTCTTAGCTATTGTGAATAGTCCTACCACAAATGCAGGATGCGCCTAGGGTTCCCTTTTCTTCATATCCTTCCGTGCACTTGTTATCTTTTGTCTTTTCAGTAATAACCAATCTAACTAGAGCAAGGTGAAAAACTCATCATGGTTTTGATTTGGCCACTTCATCCTTGATGAATAGTGATGTTGAGATTATTTTCATATATCAGTTGACCATGTATATGTCTCCTTTTGAAAAATGTCTTCTTACATCTTTTGTTCATTTTTAATTGGATTATTTGAGTATTTTTGCTCTTGAGTTGTTGGAATTCCTTGCACATTCTGGTTACCAACCTATTGTCATATATATAGTTTGCGTATGTTTTCTCCCACCCTGCACATATTTGTCTCTTTGCTTTGTTTCCTGTTCTTTTGGGTTCTTGCCCATCCCTGTGTCCTCAAGTGTTTCTGCTATGCTTTCTCTTAGTATTTTCATAGCTTCTGGTCTTACATTGAACTCTTTTTGAGTTGACTTTTTTTAAAGATTTATTTTATTTATTTTAAAGACAGCAAGAAAGAGAGGGAGAGATAGAGAGGCCTCCCATTTGCAGATTCACTCCCCAAATGGCCACAGTGATCTGGGCTGGGCCAGTTCAGTCTATTCCATTTCAGATCCACCACCCTGATAATGTTCCTGAGAAGGCAGTGGAGGGTAGCTGAAGTACTTGGGTCCCTGCCAGCCACATGAGCAACTCCATGGAGTTTTGTGCCTCTGGTTTTAGCTTGGCCCAGCCTCAGCTCTTGCAGACATTACTTGGGCCTAATTACTTAAGCCTTCACTGCTGATTGGCAGGAAGTTGAAATCAGAAGCTGGAGCTAGGCATCAAATCAAGGTATTCCAGTATGGAATGGGGATGTCTTAACCACTAGACTAAATGCCTGCTCTCTTTTTGTTTGTAATTTGAGGTGTATTTTTTTAAATTTTATTGCTAATTTGTTTGAAAGCCAGAGCACATGCACACACAGTATGAGAGAGAACAGTTGAGGTCTTCCATCCGCTTGTTTACTCACCAAATGCCCACAATAGCCAGGGCTGGGCTAGGGCAAAGTGAGGCGTCAGGAACTCCATCTGGGTCTCCCACGTGAGTGGTGGACAGCCACATACTTGAGCTATAATCTGCTGTGTTGAAGCATAATCAGGAAACTGTATTGGAAGTGGAAGTGGAACTTGATTCCAGGCGCTTTGATACGGGATGCAGGTATCTCAATCCACTGTACCACAACATCCATCCCTCCCTTGATTTTTATATGTTGATTTTATATATAAATTCTAATGGGTTTTTGGTGGAGTCCTCGGCTTTCTATATATAAGGTCATGTCATCTACAAACAGTGACAATTTGACTTTTCTGTTTAAGATACCTTATTTCTTGCCTGATTGCTCTGGCTAGGACCTTGTGCACTATGTTGAATGAAAGTGATGAAAGGAGCATCTTTGCCTTGTTGTAGATCTTAGAAAGTTTTCAGCTTTTACCATATGGTATGATGTTAGCTATTGGCTTGCTATATTTAGTCTTTACTATGTTGAGATATATTTCTGCTAAACCTCATTTTCTCAGAGTTAAAATTGTGTTGAATTTTATCAAATGCCTGTTCTGCGTCTATTGAAATGATTATATGTTCTTATCCTTCATTTTGTTGATATAATGTGTCATGTTTATTGATCTGTGTTTGTTGAATCATCCTTGTATCATAAGCATGAATCTCACTTGATCATAGTGGGCAATGTTTATAATGAGTAAGTTTGGAGAATACACTCCTGTAATTTTTTTGGCATAATCTAAGAAAAGTGATAGTTTTTCTTTAACTGGTTTTAGAATTTGGCAGTGAAATCATCTGGTCCTGGGCTTTTTTTTTTTTTTTTAAATGGGAGAATTTTTATTACTACTCAATCTCATTACTTGATATTGCTGTGATTAGATATTATATTTCTTGATGATTCAATCTTAGTGAGGTATATTTTTCCAAGAACTGTGCCCATACAAAGCCAGGAGTCAGGAGCTTCTTCCTAGTCTCCCATGCCGGTGCAAGGGCCCAAGAACTTGGGCCATCTCCTACTGCTTTCCCAGGCCATAGCAGAGAGCTGGATCAGAAGTAGAGCGGCCGGGACTGTAACTGGCACACATGTAGGATGTCAGCACTGCAGGCAGTGGCTTTTACCCACTATGCCACAGCGCTGGCCCCTGCACATGTAGTTTTAAATCTGGTTCTTTCAACAACATGGGGTAGGTTTTAGGATCCCTGTAAAATGTGAGGAAACTAAGGCTGCAGTAATCAAGCGGCAGAACCTGGATTTCTGTCCAAAAACGAAATTTCCAGCCCTGTCCTCTTTCACAGCTGTCCTTCAGTTGGACAGCCCAAGGTTTTGTCCCTCCCTGAAGGGGAAAATATCAAGGACTTTGAATACTTGTGGGAATAGCATCCTAATCAGGAATAGGAAAGCCCATGGGGCTGTTCAGGTAAGAGTGTTAAGTGAAATTATCTTCTCCCTTCTCTCCATTTCCTGCAGATCCTGCCCAGATCTTTCTTTACCCTTTGTATCCTTCTCTCCTGCAGTCATTTTGCTGGCCTTCTCCTCATAGCTTGCCCTCTGGAGCTGGGGAGTCAGGGAACTAGGACTAGGGGGAAGAAGATCACTTACACTTTCATGGCTATTGTTCATGCTTCCTTTCTGATGATGTAGTAGTTTCTGTTATTCATTTATGTTTACTTACTGTCTGAATCCATGTGATTTTATGTGCTCTTGGCTAGGAACCACCGTTTATATATTTTCATGTTGTTAATATTTTTAATTGGTGTTTTTAAAGTAAATGTACTCTGTGCGTTTGGCAGACCAACAAAGTGAAATGAAGAGTCCATTTTTAAAAGTAACCATATAAGGTGAAAATTCCCTTTTTGTGTGGGTGCATGTGTATGTGTACAGACTGCAGGTTTTATCAGGCATGATAGTGGCTAATATTTATTGTAACAGTTTACAGTGTGGCCCCTTGAGTCCCACTGGATTATGTACAACCCGAATGATGTAACCTTGGAAAATGCAATAAATCTAAAGTTGAAACTACTTCTAATGGGAGGTTGCTTAAAAGTTGTAAAGTTAAATTGCCTTTTCCAGGATGAGGGAGGAGATTTGGAGAACACTCAAGGGATCAAGGCTTACCTCTTATGGTTATTGTCCCCTGTGATGAGTGCAAGTTGGATAATTTTATTTGTTTCAAAATTTTTGAGTATTCCTTTGTCTCTATACTTCATAGGGTGGCAGATATATTTATACACACAAACACACATTAAAACATAACCTTTGATCTCATTTATGTATCCAGATTGACTTTTATTCTACATATGAACAGCCAGGTGCCCAGAAGTAGAATTTAAAATTTAACTAGTTGCAGACTGTTAACTTTGGAGACTAAGCATCAGACAGTTGATTTTTTCTAGTTCCTTTGTGAAGCCATCCAGTGACATGCAGCTACATACCTGTCCAAGCATCTCATCTCTACATTTTAGGAAGTTCTTCATTATACTGTCTTGAGAAGATGCTCCTCAGTATTACACTCTTGCTTCTCTGGTGCCTGCCTCTGATGCAATATAGAATATATTTTTCTCCTTTGATATTTATAAATATGTGAAGACAATGACATTGAGCTTGCCCTTGTTGTCTTTCAAGACAGATCTATAGATTTGTCCATGTCTTGTGTCATAGTTCACTTGTTTACTTGTAAAATACAAACTATGTATGTGTTAGACATAGCTAGAAACTAGGGGAGAATTGAGGACAAAATAGGCTATTTTCCCTGCTTCCAGGGAACTTCTAGTTTCATTATAGTAGAGTGACAAGGACTGTTGTGAAGACACCTGATTCAGTCTTGATCATTGGGAGAGTGGAGGTGTCAATGAAGTTTTTCTGGATGATATAACGTATGAGCAAAGTCTTGAATACTGAGTTACCCAAGGCAGCGAGACAAATGAGGGAACGAGGATATTCCAGGAAGAAGGACCTCCTTTTTGGAAAGGATGAAGGTCAGAGAGAGCACTTGGTGAGATCAGGGATATGAGTCATGAAATGAAAGAAACATGTAGAAGCAGAGGGGCAGAAAGCAGTACTGACAGGTGGCAAAAGTCAGGGAGAATAAAGAATGATGTGTAGTCCCAATCAGGAAGGGTATTTATTATTCTCATTGTTATACAATAACTATAGGCAACATGAAGTATTCTGTATGTAGTCATTTAGGTTTGGAAATATTTTGAACATTGCTTTGTTAGAGAAAGAATATGTTCTATCATTGGAGTTAGACAGATGTGACTCTTCCAGTTGCATTAACATTTCTCCATCAACAGTATATTTTGAGGGGCCCACACTGTGACATCCAAGGGGTTAAACCACTACCTGCAACTGTAGCTGGTTAGAGTCCTGGAGCTGCTCTACTTCTGATCCTGTTTGCTGCTAATACACCCGGTGAGGTAGTTGGTGGTGGCCTCCTGAGAGCTTGGGTCCCTGCGGTCCCTGCGGGAGACCAGGATAGAGTTCCTGACTCCTGGCTTTGGTCTGGCTCAGCCCTGACTATTACAACCATTTGGGGAGTAAACCAGTGGCTGGAAGATCTCCCCTTCCTGCCCCCATCGCTCTCCATTTCAAATTAATAAATAAATTCTTTTTTGAAAAAAATTGATATATTTGGAGGAACATGAGGGAGAGATAATGCTTTAACATTCTTAAGTCTGTGAGAGAGTTTTGGGTGGTGCCTATACACAGGATAAAGATAATAATAGTAACAACACCAAAAGCACACATATAGCACTGTATTCCTGGCCCTGTTATACTAAAAAAATTAATAACCAGTTTGACTCTCTGAGGTAGGTAATGTCACCAGATATTCAGAGTTGAAGTCACACAAGTCAGAAAGCTAAATGGATGAACTAGGATTTGAATCCAGACCTTGAGAACAAATGGAAAAAGATTTAAGTCATAGATGAAGGAGGTACTTGGAGCCTACAAAATCAAAGACATCTTAAGACATAGCTGCCTGCCCGCTGTTTAGGTTCATAGGCATATACTCACTTACATAGTCATGACCAACATAAATAAATCAAGTATTCATGTATGTTTCACATGTTACCCACTACCCACTTGCACCATACCACATGAAGGAGATTAATGATGATTTTCATGGGTTAGTCTGGGCTACAAACTTATATAACAGTTGTGGATGCCTAGAGTATCAGTTGTTCTCCCTACTGTCTACACTGTCAAAGAGGGCTCAGCATGCCTAGAAAGGACAGAATAATTAAGTATTCATACACCAAAGAAACTGAAATACCCTCACTTCTTGGGGATACCTTTCTTTCTTTCTTTTTGTTTGTTTGTTTGTTTGTCTTTTAAGGAAATTCCAGGAACATAGTAGGTGCTCATAGAGTAGTTGTAGTTGTTTGGGATACTTTTCCGTGGCAGGCCAGTTTATGCTGACAACCACATATGTATAGTTGCCCTAGGAAAATATGGGTATTTTAGGACTAACTGATCCCATGTTGGATATGTGCACATAAGTCCTGCTTTAATAAGAATTGAAGTGATGATGGGATAGGAAAAGAAAGGAAAATGAGAGTGACCTAATAGATGGGATCTATCGGGGTAAAGGGGTGAGAGTCAAAAGAAGTGAAATAGGAGTAAATGTCTGAAAGCTTTGGAAGAAGAGAATGTTGAGTGAGCAGGATGTTTACATTTGTCTCAGAGGAGACTCTGTACATAGCCTTGGTTGATGTTGTCTGAACATGCCTCAGTTTGTTAA
Source organism: Oryctolagus cuniculus (assembly GCF_964237555.1). Classification (NCBI taxonomy): domain Eukaryota; kingdom Metazoa; phylum Chordata; class Mammalia; order Lagomorpha; family Leporidae; genus Oryctolagus; species Oryctolagus cuniculus. The sequence continues at coordinate 54,456,266 of NC_091435.1, forward strand.
TGACCTAATTAAAATGTGTCACCGTGAAAATATTCAACAGGCCAGGCCAGAACTCTTAGGTACAATAGGTGAAGCTGATTTATTACTTTCACATGGACTCTAAAATCTTCAAGCCCATGATTGGATATTTGAACATGATGACCATTCTATTTCACTGTTGAGTAAATAGTAGTTATAGACTACTTCTGTGAGCAGATTTATGGTATAGATTTATATGCTCAATAGGAAGTGCCATTGAGGTATTATCAGCAATGATAATTCTTAGTTTCCCATACTAATTGCAATTCAGTTAGTTTTATTTATTCTTATCAACATTTATCTTTTTTTTTTTTTTTTTTTGACAGGCAGAGTGGACAGTGAGAGAGAGAGACAGAGAGAAAAGTCTTCCTTTGCCATTGGTTCACCCTCCAATGGCCGCTGTAGCCGGTGCACTGTGGCCGGCGCACCGCGCTGATCCGATGGCAGGAGCCAGGTGCTTATCCTGGTCTCCCATGGGGTGCAGGGTCCAAATACTTGGGCCATCCTCCACTGCACTCCCTGGCCACAGCAGAGAGCTGGCCTGGAAGAGGGGCAACCGGGACAGAATCGGGCGCCCCGACCGGGACTAGAACCCGGTGTGCCGGTGCCGCAAGGTGGAGGATTAACCTAGTGAGCCGCGGCGCCGGCCAGCATTTATCTTTTTTAATGATATTAATTCTAGTTGATTTACAAGTTCCTGAAGAATAGGGACAGTTTCCAGAGTTTCCATCTCACCTGGCCCCTTCAAGCTAAAGGATTTTCAAGTCAAGTTAGGTGGGTTTTTAAAGAGAATGGAGGCCAATCCTACTTAGTAATGTTGAGGTAGGTAAGGTGACCTCAAGACTCTACGTAGTAAGGAAACCTGAGCCAGAACCCAAATCTTATTCTTCACTTTGCTCTTTGTACCATCACACCCAGCACAGCTCATGGCATCAAATTCTAATGGTATTCTTCTCCACACGTATCAGGTACCAAAAGTAAGTTTGTTCCCTAAAGCTAGTGCTTCCCAGCCTGGGTTTCTCATTCTGGCTTACAGAGAAAATTACATTTGTCTAGGGTAAGAGTGGACAGAGGATGCCTTTTGTAGGGCACCTGATGCAAGAGGTCTCCAGGGACACTGGACCAGGAACTGCCAGGCTTCCCAGGAAGGAATCACACATTTACACACCCCTCTCATTTACAGTGCTTCCAGCAATAGTTGGAAAACTTTCCTAAGTTAATAGTAGGTCACTTTGACACTGATCCCATAGGGCATGGACATAGTAACTTCCATGTGTAAGAGACCTTGCTGTAAGAGACCTCTTCTTCAAACAGAAAAGAAACATGACTTTGCAATGTGTTTATGGAAGTATGTACTTAATTGCATAGTTATAAAAATGACATGTGTAAATAAATTATAAATTTATAAAATACTTTTGTAACTATATGTGTTTTCTTGTATTACCTTAAGAGATTACATTTGTCCAAGAGAATGTGTTCTGAAGAAATTTTAATCCTGTTTTCCAACTATATCACTTAATAAAAAATGGGCGTTAGCTTGACTTCTGAAACACTAAACACATGAATCAGGTATTCTTATATATGTGGGAGTTTTATCATTTTCGACCAAGGATGGAGATGGAGGTTGGAATGCATTTTCTCACTGCAAGCTGTCACATTGATCTGTGTTGCTCAGTCAGGTGCTGTGGTTTATGCTACTTTCAGAGCAGAGTATTCTGTAGCATGTTCTGTCATGGTGGTGACTGCTTTTCTACACCTTTAGAATTGGGCTAAATGTTAATTTTAGCTCTGCATTTCTTCCAGATACTTTCTTACATTTGTTTATGTTTTAACAGGGAAGTTGATATTTATAAGAGTATCTTTCATAGCAGCTTGTAAAACAGGTACATAACAATGTTCACAGTCTGGAGGTGACTGTCCTGAGAGCAGTTGTTTCTTAACTGGCAAGTAGGGTGGGAAGGCACTTAAGCAGGCTCTGGGGGCTGGACTTGGGAGCTCGTAATGGTTGGGAGTTGGATTAGTCAACTCCAGGAATGTCTGCTAGGGTAAAGCAGCCTCTCCTCCCAGCGGGCCTGCTTTGTGCACTTCCCATCCACCTAACCTTAAAATCTGCTAGTACTCAAAAGAGTTTGAAGCCCAAAAATACTATTTAAGTGTGATGACATCTTGAGTCAAATTGCAGATATACAGAGAAGGGCACTGAGTACCGATTATAATAGTAGCACCAATTGTTGAATGCTTGGAAATAGGGATCAGCAATCCAGTCTGTCAGTCTTTAGGCTGCATGGTCTCCCTGGTAGAGGGGTGGCATGAGTTACTGATGATCATTGGAGGCAGAGCAGAGGGCAGCAAAATGAAGGGCACAACTAACCTGGAGTAGTTCTTTCTCATCTTAGTCTTGGGAACTTAGGGAGTGGACAGTAAGGAGTGATACCAAGAACAGCATTTGATTAACATGGTTCCCTGCCCCTTGGCCTGCTTAAGGTGTGATCCATGGAGATGTTGGAGTTTTGCTAGCTCATGATTTAAATTGTGGGGAACTTTGTCATTAAAATTCAATTATTTTAAATTATTTCCAATGTGTAATTAAATAAGTTACTTTTCAAAGGTAATAAATATTCAAAACATCACTTTCTATCTATCTTACCACACTTTGTGTATATCTCTCCAGCCTAAAATCAACCATGATGAAGATATTTGCACCGTGGAAGTTGGCAAACACTATACTTTAGGGTCTGTTTGTTTCCACAGAGCCAATTATTAACTGTTTACTAGCATACCACTGGATGTTAGAATTATATGCCAGTTAGTGGCAGGGTGGATTGTGGTGTTTGTGCCAGTCAAATGCAGTCAATCATCTCTGGGTTACAAATCTTCATTCTAGTCTTTGCTACTACCTGGATTGAATTTAACAAAAATAAAATGAAAGCCTAGTAATTTTTCAAGTTCTTTCCCTATCTTTTCATTGTATTTGTACTTACTAGCAATTATTATCTCAATGAGTTCTGTCTGTTTATATTTCTGTTCATGTTTCTATCCTCAGCACCTAGTCCACAATCAATTCTTAATCAGTCCTGGAATAAATGATGTGTTACATCCTTCCCACAGAATCTAAACATGCCAGCAATCAGGTGTATCCCCTAACAAACCTTTACACCTCTCCTTAAATGTATGAAACAGCTTACTGGGTTTTCTTTTTCCACAAAGAAAAGTTTTATTTCCTCCTTCTTTTCATTCTTTTCTTTATTCTCTTCCTACTTCCCCTTCCTGTTGTTTTTCTCAAACTAGCTTGAAAAATCCCTTGAGATAGTTGTGATTTGGGAAAAGAGGGAGCTATGTAAAAGTGTAAGGACTGGAACCATATATAGTTCAGTCTGTCAGATTTCTGCTTCTTCATAAATCATTGCTGTTGTGCAGGGCCTCATCAAAATAGTTGGGAGACTTAGTCAGAATCATTCTAATGAGTATAATGTGTCAGATTTGAGAAACTATTTGGAGAGCAGGATCTTTGTGAAATTATATGGGCCACCTGTACACGACGTAACTGAAAAGAATGAACTCAACGGGGCATGTCGTACTTGGACAACACAGCAATTTACTTGAACTGAATTAACTCATACTAGCAGAACTCGGAGCTAACTAGACTGAGAGACCTGGAAGGAGGCAGATGAAGCATGCCTGAGTGAACCTCTGTACTACCCAAGTGCTACACAGCTGGGGATTGGATGGCTGCTAGGTGACCACTGCATTCTCTTTTGGTTCCCTATTTAAAAGAAAATGATAAGAGAAGGGAAAAGGGATGGGGCAAGAAGAACTCCTAAAAGAAAGGATCAAGTTCTTAGACTCTCTTCACACTCCAGGAAGGTATGTTTGAAAAGTGTGGACTAGTCTGGCAGTGGGTAAAAGCACACGATTTTTGAAGTGTGTTCTTGGCTCTTACCACCACTTCTGACTTTGAGCAAATCAGCTGACTTCTCTGCCTGTAAAATAATATTCCCTCTGACATTAATACTTACCTCATGAGGTTATATGGAGGATAACGTTGGTCATAATGTCTTATGTTTACCTCATTGCTTTCACACAGAATTCAAAGCACTTTTATTACACAGAGAGTGAAGCTACTCCTGTGGATTGGATGTAAGGGTTCTCTTTTTGGAAATGAACTTCAAACATAAAAGCCTGAATTTAGTGCTTTGCATGACAAAATTAATATATAGTGATCTAGTGCATCAAACAAGTTTTTTTGTTCTATTGTGAGACCTATCCTTTTTCTTTGTTTTATGAATTGTGGAAATGTGGTGAGTCCGTACACCTGGATGGGAGGTCCCACATCTGCAATCAGAATGGTCTCCTGTGACACATGCAAAGCTTGAAGAACATAAGGACAGCTTTTGATAACACTCCTTTGGACCTTAGTGTAGTGACTGGAAGACACAGGAAGTATTAGCTCTGAACCACAGAAGCACACTAAAATATTCCAGGAATAAAAGGTATAGATGTTCTCTATTCATTTCAGCTCAGTTCAACCAATATTTCTCGAATATGTAGTATATACTTTTTTTTTTTTTTTTTTGAGAAGCTAGGAGACAGAGACAGACTTCTGTTTTAATTCAGTCCCCAAAAACCCAAAATGGCAGGGACTGGATCAGGGCGGAATGAGGAACTGGCATTACAGCCCAGTTCTCTCATGTAAGTGACAGGGACCCCAATCACTTGAGCCATCACCTGCTACCTCCCAAGGTTCTCATTGGCAAGAAGCTAGAATCAGGAACCAGAACCAGGTAATGAACCCAGGTACTCTGATCTGGGATGCAGGTATTTTAACTGGAGTCTTAGTAATCACTAAGTCAAATGCCTGTTCCTATGTACATGATTTTTAGGTACTACATGGAAAATGAGAGAAACACAGTATGCTCAACAAAGTTAACCTGGTATTAGCCAGGAGCCATAGACAAATGAAATACGACAGTGCTTAGGAGAGTCAGAAATGCACCACAGTATTTCGGATCTTTAAGAGGGGCAATAATACATCTCATTGGGCAATCCTAAACATATATTGCACATGTACCAAGCAATATGCTGTTCCTTGAAAAGATATGATCTCTGCCTTTGAGATCTGATCGGGATAATATGTGCAAATAGATAGTTTTATCACATCCTAGTAAATGCAATGACCAAGGGCATCTAACCTTGCAAGGGAATTTAGGGAATGCTACTTGGAGGATGAGACTTCTCCTGAAGTCTTAAAACTTGAAAAGAACTTGAGAAGTGAATTCCAGACTGGGAGAACGGCATATTCACAGGCCCCTGGTGTTTACGTTTTTTTTTTTTTTTTTTTAGTAGAAAATGTCAAGTAATAGAAAGTTTAGTGTTTCTGTAGCTTAAAGTATTACTGGGGAGAGTAGTGAAGAACAAAATTTAAGATAAAGGGCTTCTTGCTTTCTTGTTTACTGCTAAATACTAATATGAAGTGGGTCATTAAATATTTTGGGGGAAAAGAATGAATTAATGCTATATCAGGCTTAAGTCCTTGTGGACTAGCCAAGTAAATAAACATGTCAGGGAATGGGAGAGAATCTTGGCTAGAAATACAGATTTGGGAATCACCCTTTATTGATGGTGTTTAAAAATCAAGGTTCAGTGAAATTGCACAAAGACAATAAAATGAGAAGAATCCCAAGGATGAAACTTTGACAAATATAAACACTTAAGGGGAAATCAAAAGAAGAGGAACCCATGAGGGAGGAACTGATGGGGGGTTGGGAGGTGAGGGGAAAGTGAAACAAGAAAAAAATAGAAGACAGAATTGATACACGTCTATCAAGTAGGGCATTATGGGGTTTGTTGTTTCAGTGCAATGCTCAGGGCAAAAGTGTGAGTGTGGTTTGTATTAGAGTCAGTGAAAGGTGAGCAAGTAGAAATTTGAGTCAGACCTTTCTTTGAAGTCACTTAGCTTAGAAGAAAAGGAAAGGGATGGTTTCTAGGGTCAACCCAGGTTCAAGAAGCAAAAACAAATAATAAATTGATTAATTTGATGAAAGATTTTAATAGGTGTCCAGGCTTTGAGAAAGAGTAAATAGACATTGAGAAATTAAAGATTTAAGAAATAAAAGGGATAATTGATGAAGCAAATGAAAGCAGATTGGGTCCATGTGTGAAGGACAGCGTTTTGATCCAGAGGAAAGATTCCTCTTCCTCAGAACTGAAAGTATGCAAGGATAGGTCAGAGGTATAGCTGTAAAGAGTAGGAACAAGAATGTTGATATCCTCTGCTGCGAAGAATGTAGCTTAGTTTGAGGCATGATGACAGTTTGGAAATGTTGCTGAATAAAAGAGCAAGCTAAGCAAAGATGAGTAGGAGGTTGAGTAGAGTTGATGGCCTACTTGAGACTGAGGACATAATTTATAGTGGCACCAATCTCAAAGCAGAGTTTTCACAACTGTGCTCCACAGCTGTATCACAGGAATGTAGAAAGTGTATTTTGAATAGATCTTCTAAACAAGTTAACACAAAAGGAAAGAAGCCCATTGTTGAAGATATTGGTAGGAAGATGAATTAGAAAGCTGTTGCAGTCATCAGTGTGAAGGTTTAGGTCCTGGCATTGCTCCTAAATGTGATGGAAGACAGGAAGTACTCACAAAACATTTAACAGCAAGAAGTGGCAGTTTGGGTATCTTTAAAGAGTGTACAATGCTAAATGAGAAAGGAGTTTCGCCACACAAGAAAGAAGTTTGATTGGAAGGAGAGATGAGGAATCCTCTTCTGTGTATGTATGTTAAGTGAGATGTCTCTAGAATCCAGGTAGAAAAATGGGTCTAGGACGAGGAAAGAGGTCTCATAGGAGATGCAATATGTTGTCTTCCTTTAACCTCACCTAGAAGATTGCCAATTCCTCCATCTCTTTCTGTCATGCCATAAGCAGAACGTCTGTGCTGATCACAATTGGTGCCAGAGTGCAGGGAACAGAGATCAGGGTGGGCTGTGACTTTGGACCAGGTGCCGTTAGCAGCATCTCACAACGTGGAATCAGGAAAAGGGGCTTAAAACACCCACTGACCCTCGATATACTAACAACCGCCCCCTCCTTGCAACATCATTCCCCAGAAAGAGGAGTAGAATAGCTTCCTAGGATTATAAATGACATCCTTGGGGCCTCTGGATGCAAGTCATTCAAAAAAGCCATTTATAAACTCTTGGTGGACCTTGTACAGGTACAATTATGTAGACCTAGTTCCTAATGTAGAAATCAAAGTACTTCAGAAAGTTTGTGGAAAAATGGAATTAAAAGGTGTCTATTCTGTTGCAAATTTTTTTTGAAATCTATGTGTAATTTTTCATATATAATATACATTTCATATATAATAATACATTTTTCACAAACTGAAGGCTCTGTATTCATGGTTTGACAACTTTTTTTGCACCAACACTTATTTTTTATTCCACTTTTTGGTGAACTGTTTGAAATACCCATGTGTATGCAGTTTTGATAGACAATGTGGATTGTTCATATAATTAGGACAAGGATCATATTCAACAAGTGGGCAAAATGATTGAACACTGATAACGTCAACTAGCTAAGCACTAAGTAATCTGCACTGGTTCTATTGAGTCTGATTCTTACAGAAAGAGGAAAGTAATATTGCAGAGTCATAAAACATAGGCTAATACGCAATGTATACGGAAAGAGGTCATTTTAAACAGTCTCTTCAAGGGGATAATACATTTGATAAAGAGCTAGGAAGGCAACTTGTTTTTGTTTTTGTTTTTGTTTTTACTTTCTCTTTGGTTGAAAGTTACTTGACCCAATGGGATACTCTAGTTTTGTTCATTTGCTGAGTTGATTCAGATTCCAGGGAAAACTAATGCCATGGCAGGATTACTAGACTGTAAATTCATCAGGCACTCCGATGATTTCATAAACCATGAGAAGCCAAGGTCCTGCAGCAGCATCGAAAACCTCCCAGTTTGAGTAAGTGTTGGTAATCCATTTTATTCATCTCCATTAGTTATTACAATAATAACACATTGGTGACACAGCCCTGTTTTCTACCTCTCGTGCTGTCTGCTGCTGGGCACAGCTGCTCCCAGTCATTCTTTCCAGTGTAAATAATGGTTCGTGTTTCCATGGGCTGTCGCAAGATCTTTCTGTGCTTATGAAGTGAGCCCATGTCACCACCCTGTTGGGAAAGATTGAAGGTATGGGTGATGCCGAGGAGCTGCGTGAGAAAGCCTGAGCCTCGCTCCTGGCCTGAAATACATTTTTTGCTCTTTTGGACATTTAGATTGACTGGGTGTTAATGATGTGAACTTCCATGAGTGTGGGGCAAGAAACTTCTATCACTCACATCTGCTTGATGCAGGCCTTTTACTTTGGGACTTTTTCTTTCATGTGAGATGTAAATAATGAACTCCTTTGTTGTGAAGAGGGTATGTTACAAGGCAGTAAACACTTCAGCAAAGAGCATCTTTTGATCTTCATGCCTTTGGCAATAAAAGTTGAGAGCAGAAACAGGCCAGAGAATTTGGGGCAGAAACCACTAAAAGCTTCCCTTTTATCTCTTCACAAAATTAGGTGCAGAACTATAGGAGTAATGAAAAAAAAAATGGACAGAATGATGATTCTTAAGATGAAGGGCAAAGTGAGGCCCCCTGAACAATAAAAGGTGTTGCTGTCTCTCTCTTCCAGTTATCTATATAAGGAATTTTTAGGTGTTTTGGTATTTCTATTAGTGATTTGAGAATACATCTCTTAATAAGAAAAAATCAGGTAAACATGAATTGTGTGTGCAAAATTTTAAAATACTACCATTTTAATACTTTGATCCTATGATTCCCAGAAAGAGCCCATTTCCTACTAAGTAGCAAACCCTATAGTCATATAAAATAGAATCTAAAATGTGCAGTTACAAATACATATGAAAGTTTTTTTTTCTTCTTTGGAACATTTATATTGCCAATTATATTGTTAGATATCTAATATCTGCTTTCTTATTTGAAACTTATTTATCATATGAAACATATTAACAACCCTCTCCTTGAAATCTTAGAGTTTGGACTCAGTTTGGGGGCGGCAACATTTCAGTAAGAGGAATGTTGTACTTGATGAAAGGTGAATGGATCTGCACTTAAACTTCTGTTTAATGGACTTCTTTTCTCATTTCAGTTTGGATAGCAGTAATGAAGGCAGAGACCCGGGGTGCAGCATCATGTCAGATGTTAAGTACCTGTTTTTCTGAGCCTAATGTTTGTTAGGAGAATTGGAGAAACAGTCTAAATTTTAGTTGTTCTTCTGTAGATAGTATGTAACCTTTAACAGATTAAGCATAACTTTCTGTTGTGTTTTATGCCTCTGCTTCTTGTACTTTACTGATCCAAATACTTGGCTGAATTGCTCTGTAATAAAAGGAAATTTTTTTTTAGGATTTTTTTTTTTTTTTTGAAAGGCAGAGTTAGAGAGATCTTCCTTCTGCTGGTTCACTTCCCAATGGCTACAACAGCCAGGGCTGTTCTCCTGAAGCTTCTTCCAGGTCTCCCACTTGGGTGCAGGGGCCCAAGAACCTGGGCCGTCCTCTATTTCTTTCCCAAGCACATTAGCAGGGAGCTGGTTTAGAAACAGAGCTTCTGTGTTTCAAATCGGTGCCCATGTGGGATGTCAGCATTGCAGACGGAGGCTTAACCTGCTCTGCCACAACACCAACCCCAATAAAAGGAAATTTGAGAGTATATACCATGTTCTTTCCAAGTTTAAGACCAAGAAAATTCTCTCAGATATTTTTTTAGGAACAAATTGGGGAGCTATGCTCCATTTTTATGATATTAATGGTTTTAAATTATTTTTAAAAATCACTTAATGATTTTTTAAGTTGAAAGTTAAATTCAGTCCTTATAATTGCTTGTGGATATTGGATAATAGGAATATTTCCATTGGATAATATGAAGAAGAGAATTTATCATTGAAAGATCTGTCATTTTTATCTTAGCTGTATCAAGTGCCAATATATACAGTTTGTACTTTTAAGCACAGGTTGATTTATTATGGTTTGGACCTGAAGTTTTTAAAAGAGCTCTTAAAACAGGATATTTCTTTGTAACTTTAGTCAAGTCCATTTTTCACCTTGTAACTTTGAGGTTATTGCTGTAAGGTCAAAGAAGTTAGCAAGCAAGAATAAAACTTGGACTAGGAGGAGAAAGCCTATCATTTTTATGACATATAGTTTAGTATTCATTTCATTTTATTCAACTAAAGATAATAATTTAGCCCTCAAGAGACAAAATGAATTTCCATAATGAGTGGGTGATATGAGCTTCAAGGAGATAGAAACAAACATTTCAGGAAGTATTCTCTTTCCCAGCACTTTCATGGGTACTGGTGTCTGTCACACCTATATGGATTCAGCTCCACCAGTTCCTAACTCTGTGAACATGGACATGTTAGTTGACCTTTTAGAATTTTCAAAACCAGCAAATAATGCCATTCTAACAGGATTATTAAGAAAAGTTCAGAAATTAAGAATAACTATCACTAATTATATCAATAATATTGAGTGTCTACTGATGTTCCAGAACCTATTGAGCATCCTAGATAATTTGGGTAAGCCCAGTGAAGTACCTTTCTCATAGTAAGCATTCACCTTCCACTTGCTTTTCAACTTCCTCCCCTCAGTCTACCAGTTTCCTCAAGGAAAGGAGATTCTCATATTTGTTTTGTTTCTTCATCTGTTTATTCATGTATCTATTAAACAAATCTATAATGAACTCCTTCTAGTTCTAGGAACTATGCTAAGTGTACAAGATATTACCATAATATAATGACAAAGTCATGAATTTGATGCATTCTAGTGCAGAATACTGACAACAGACAGGCAGACAACATATAACATTATAGTTTATGTGGTAGTAAGTGCTATGGGAAAAAAAGACATTAGGGCACGGTGGGATAGATCTCTGTGACACCGGTATCCCATATGAGTTCTGTTTCAAGTCCTGGTTGCTCCAGTTCCAATCCAGTTCCCTGCTAATGTGCTTGGGAAAGCAGTAGAAGTGCTTGGGCCTCTGCCACACATGTGTGAGACCCTGATGGAGTTTCAGGCTCTTGGCTTCAACCTGGCCCAGCCCCTGCCATTGCAGCTATTTGGGGAGTGATCCAATGGATGGACATTCCTTCTCCCTCTTCTTCTTCCTCCCTCCTTCCTCTTTACTCCTTTCTCTCTCTTCTTCCTTCTCCCTCTCCCTCACCATTTTTTCTCTCTGTAACTCTTTCAAATAAAATAAATAAACCTTTTTATAAAAAAACACCAAATATTGAATGATATGGAGGAAGAAAGGGTATTGTTTTAGTTAAAGTGGTCTAGGAAAAGACATTTCAGCAGTCTTGAGGATATGCTTATGCCAAGGTCATTCCAAAAGTGACATACATCCTCATATATGAATTGTGCTGTAGAAACTTTAGAAAAATCAACAGCACCCATTTTTGCATATTTCCTTGGGGCTAGCAAGCAAACAGTAATACAGTGCCTCTTTTAATGTGTATAAAACACTATTTATAAAGTAGAATGTAATAAAGTTATATAAGTGTGTGCCATTATTCCTGTATTTTAGCAGAGTAAAAGGATACCATGACCTACATCCACTACTCCTTCCTGCTTATAACTAAACAACAATTACATGGAAATCGTAAATAAAGAATAGACCAGGATGGTGATGTCTGTTTTTATTAGATGTTATGGGTAAGTCATTAAACAGTGTCCAAAACAAATATGTAGACACTTAGAAACAGTCATCTCACAAGGGACTTGCAGGCAGACTATGAGACAGACCCATGCTGGACCTGAACTTTACCATAGTGATGTTAGTCTAGTGAGGTTCTTTGAGTACTATAAAGATGTTACTTCGTTGTCTCTGGCTTCCACAGTTTGCAGCAAGAAGTTTACTATCACTCTTATCTATATACCTCTGTGTGTAAAAAAAATTTCCTGGCTACCTTCCTCTTTAGTTTTCAGTAATTTGAATATGCTATGATTTTGATGTTGTTTACCCTACTTGGTGTGCTCCAGGTTTCTTGGACCTGTGGTTTGATGTCTGACTATTTTTTACAAAATATTTGACTGTTGTCTCTTAAATATTTCTCTGTCATGTTCTCTCTTCCTGCTCAGCGGTTTTCTCTGGCTTCCCATCCTGCTCTCAAATCTTTCTTGTGAGCACCTGATACAGATCAAAGGAGAAAAGTCTGTGAGTGGATTTAAACTCCCCTGTGATTGTAGCTCCAGGAGTCCTATACTCATAATAGCCTACAATCACCTTGAGCAAGTCCTTCAATGTATGACTACAGCAGAATCATTCTTAACTATTAGTAGCACCAGTTGTCTGTATTTCTGTGCTCTGCCCCAGTGACCTATATTGTAGACCTAGTCTACAAGTTGGAGTGACCTATATTTTCTCTGTGGATATCAGGCTGTTTTTTCTGATACCTCAGCTCTCTGAGCTAAAGAAAAGTATGATTTTTCTGTTGTCTTCATTTCTTTTTGTCTTTTTATGGTGAATATAACACTTTGTCCAGCATTCTCTGCTGGATGTAATCAGAATTCTAGTCCAGTGGTTTTAAATTGTTCTACAGATACACTTCAGGAACTCTGCAAGCATGTAGTTCAAATTTTATTTGATAAATATATAAACTATTTAAAGATGTAATAAAAATAATGCACTAAATTGTCATATACCAAAGACATCACATTGGAGGCCACCAACTAAAGTAATTGTGTTCACATAACTTGCCATTTTTCAAACTTTGTGCCACCATTTACTTTGAACTCCTTATATCCATGGTATTGATTAAAAACGGTGTGGCTCTGCATTTAGCCGTGCATATTTCACTTGTAAAATTGCAAAAGCAAGGACAACTTTTGCAAGTTACAGATACACAATAGTTGATTAAATGCCAGGCAGTGTCCGTGTCAACTGTCTTCACTGCAGACTGGTTGATTATGCAAGAACATGTGGGTGGCCAGCATGTTGCATCATAACATTATGATCTGAACACACCTTGTTGTTTTCCTGATTTATACTTAACATAGGAGTGTAAATAGTTTTAAAATATTTCTAATAATTTTACTTGGAGCAAAAAGTTGTTGGTATTCCTGTTTGAGGACTGCATCAATTCCCTGAAGGCTTAGAAAAAGCACTTTTGCAACATTTGTGTGAATCAAAATTTTCTTGATACTATGCAATGAAAATAAAATAAATAAGAAAGAGGTTAGGGATAATTGAGACTGTATTGTCTTCCAAATTATAAATTCTAATGTGATAACATTCTCCTTTTTAACATACTGATTGACTTAAAGCTACATGGTACATGTGAATGTATGCAGCAAAAAAATTTAAAGCCAAAACTGGCTTTTTCTGGAATTCTGCATATTGTTTGACTTTTAAAAATGAATTTCACTCTTCTAGTGAAAATAATAACCATAGCAAACAAATTGAATTTACAAGGGTTTCATATACATTTCTATGCATTTTACATTTTTATTAAACCTTAAATCAATCCTATGAAGTAGCTACTAATGCTATCCTTACTAATCAGGTAAGAGAAACAAGTATATGTTGTATGTGATACCACACAACTGAAAAATAGCAAACCCAGGAATCTAGACAGACTGGTTCCATGAACGGTGAACCATACTTGTAGATAGGATATTGAAATCTGAATTCACTGTGAAATTTGATTGCTTTTTCCTATATAATGTCTCCCCTCCCCATACACCACACACACACACACACACACACATACACACACATACACTCGCATACACACAGCGTCTGTTGATGTCTCTTTCTTTGTATAGCTGTACTTCCATTTAGTCTCTTGTAGATTTATTGAAAAATCTCTTTATTATCCTTGGGATATAATGAGATTGAGAAAGTTAAATACTTTTAATAGTATTTTAAGGGTCAGAAGGCCAAACAACTGCAGCATAGTTGTTGAAAGCAGCTAGGTTTTGGTCTATTCCTGTCGTCTACTCTGAGTAAAAACAGTGTCTTATTCATTCCACTGCCTCCACTCACTTCTGTGGACATTTTCATTTATTCTTCACTGAACAGATTCTCACTGAGCCTAAACTGTGTACCAGAAGCACTTGAGTAATGAGTGAGATTAAGTAGCTTAAGACATGGCCCCTTCTAAGCATTACTGCCCAGTTCACGGGTCTTAAAACCCACAGATGAGGTGTTTGTGCTTATTAGGTGGCAGTCAAAAATACTGGGATTAGAAGTCCCTACATTACAATATTTTAATTGTAATGGTTATAGTTTTTGTGGATGTGCTCTTTTAAAATGGAGAAATAGTTCTAGAATGAAAAAATTAAATGAATTATTTATTTTTTAAGTAAAGCAGCATTTCAGTAAAGTCAAGTCATTAAGCATTCCATTAAATCAAACCCAGGAAAACTAGAACTTGAAAAGACTTTAAAAGTATATGCTTTTATAGTGTGATTATTCTGTTTTCTATTGCTTAGCAGAATACTTAAGACTGGGTAATTTATAAAGAAAAGTAATTTATTTGGCTCCAAGTTCTGGAAGTTCAAATGAATGGAGCCAGCATCTGATTGGCTTGTAATAAGGACCCATGCTATGTCCTGTCTTGGTGGAGAAGTGGGAAGGGGAAGTGGGTGCCTGTGCAAGGAGCATGTGTGGTTTCAGGAGCTATGAGACGACTAAGGGGAGGTGCAGGGATCCCTGTATAAACGCACTCTTATGTTAATTAACCTGCTCTTGGGGGAACTATGTTAATTACTTATGAGAGTACATCTTTCATGATGGAAATGCCTCTTTAAGGCCTAACTCTTATTGTCAGTACATCATGAAATCAAATTTCCAATGATTTGGTGGGAACAAACCATATCCAAGCCATAGTAGATGCCTGTTGGTCTTGTTTTTGCTAAATTAAGTGGAATGGAAAGGTGGGAAAATCATACTACATTTAATCTAGTCATATAGTCCCTCTCTAGTTTGAGACATATTCATTCTGACAGTCAACAAGTAGTTTATCTTAAACATAAAACATCGGAGTAGTCAAAAATTGATACTTTCCCAGAAAGCTATATTTGCATAAGGCACATTTGAATTTTTTTCCATCTTACAGGACTGAAGTTCTTTAGGATTAGATAGTAATAGTAAAAATGAGTATATACTTAGAAAAATCATATTTCTTTCAAAGACTGGCTCTCATCTTATTTTTTTAATTTATTTATTTAAAAATCAAAGCTGCAGAGAGAGAAAGACAGGGAGACAGAGAGATCTTCCATCCACTGGTTCACTTCCTAGATGGCCACAACAGCCAAAGCTCCTGATCTGAAGCCAGGAGCCAGGAGCTTCTTTTGGGTCACCTTCATGGGTGGAAGGGAGCCAAGAACCTGGACCATCTGCTGCTGCTTTTCCAGGTACATCAGCAGAGAACTGGATTGGAAATGGAGCATCTGGGACTCAAACTACTGCACATATGGGACGTTGGTGTCATAGATGGCAGCCTTATCCATTACACCTCAGGGCCAGCCCCCTAGCCCTCTTCTCTCGCTGCATGTATTTGAGAAGTTTTTCTTTATTCAGTACTTGACAGTTTTCTTCCCCTGTATTCTCTTTTATCTGATAACATTTTCCTAATGTCTTTGCTGATGAAGCAGGGTCCAACAGAGAGCTGCTATAATGACTTCAGTCCGGGGAAGACAGAGACTGGGCCTCTAAATTGAGAGTGAATGTTTATCAGAGGTGTCATACTTTAGATAATTTTTTAAGAAGATTTTATTTATTTATTTGAGAGGTAGAGTTACAGATAGAGAGAGGGAGAGACAGGGAAAGGTCTTCCACCTGCTGGTTCACTCCCCAAGTAGCCACAATGGCCAGAGCTGGGTCGATCCGAAGGAGCCAAGAGCTTCTTATGGGTCTCCCATGTGGGTGCAGGTCCCTAAGCAATTGGGCCATCTTCCAGTGTTTCCCCAGACCATAACAGAGAGCCGGACTGGAAGAGGAGCAGGCGGGACACCAACCAGCCCCCATAAGGGATGCCAGCACTGCAGGTGGTGGTGGCTTAGTCTACAAAGTCACAGCACCGACACCAATAACTTAGGTAGTTAAATGTTGGAATTTGTTACTGATTCTTTTTTTTTTTTTTTTTTTTGACAGGCAGAGTGGACATTGAGAGAGAGAGAGACAGAGAGAAAGGTCTTCCTTTTTGCTGTTGGTTCACCCTCCAATGGCCACAGCAGCCGGCGCATCGTGCTGATCCAAAGGCAGGAGCCAGGTGCTTCTCCTGGTCTCCCATGAGGGTGCAGGGCCCAAGCACTTGGGCCATCCTCCACTGCACTCCCGGGCCACAGCAGAGAGCTGGCCTGGAAGAGGGGCAACCAGGACAGAACCCGGCACCCCGACCGGGACTAGAACCCGGTGTGCTGGCGCCACAAGGCAGAGGATTAGCCTAGTGAGCCACGGCGCCGGCCACTGATTCTTGCCTTCTGGATAGAACAGCCTAGCCACTACATGGAAGGATGGAGCAACCTGGTATGCACTGTAGAGTTCCATTGTAAAGAGCATGGAGCTGGAGGAACAGGCAGATAACGTAGCATGGAAAAGAGAATCTACAGGCCAGTACCGCAGCTCACTTGGCTAATCCTCCACCTGCGGCACCGACACCCCGGGTTCTCGTCCCAGTTGGGGTGCTGCATTCTGTCCCTGTTGCTCCTCTTCCAGTCCGACTCTCTGCTGTGGTCCGAGAAGGCAGTGGAGGATGGCCCAGGTGCTTAGGCCCTACACCCGCATGGGAGACCAGGAGGAAGCACCTGGCCCTTGGCTTGGGATCGGCACAGTGCGCCGGCTATGCCAGCCATTTGGGGGAGGCGAACCAAGGGAAGGAAGACCTTTCTCTCTATCTCTCTCTCATTGTCTAACTCTGCCTTTCAAAAAAAGAGAGAGAGAGAGAGAATCTACATCACAGTGGAGTTGACTCTTCATCCCACGCTTTATGGAAATCCAGTAAAGCAACTTAGACAAGAAAATAGCATTAATCATTTTACATCTTGGAAAGGTTGATCTACCAGCTTAATGGAGGACAAATTAGAAGCATAGTGATATCTGTGACGGGGAAGCAAATTAAGGGTATTGTACTTGTTCAGCAAAATATTAATGTAATGAGGACCTATATGCAGAAAGTTGATAGACTAGATATGAGAGATGTTAAGAAAGATAGTAAATATACTTACATTATTAGTTTTCGTGGAAATTTTTCCCTTTAAAAGGAATAAAAACTGTTCTTTATTATCTACAATGAAATAAATCCACAGTAGAAATTGATTTTGGCAGAGACTCTAAAATGTATAGTATAAGTAGTATAATACCTTCACCTAGCTTATTTAACTAGCAGATTTTTTATGAAACAATAAGAAATGGAATCTTCTGGAGGGAGCATGGCACTGCTGAGCTAATGCCTATTGGGTGAGTTCTTTTATGGACTAATTAATTGAGTTCATTTGATGACCTAATCCCAACTAGTCGCTTACAACTATGGATGGAATAGGGGAATCCTTTACCATTACCAAAAAGCCAATTCTAATCACGTAATATGCATATATACATCATTAACCTAAAAGAAAAAACTGGAAGAAAAATAGAAACAGGCCAGAATTTCCATGTGCAAATTATTATGCCAGCTGGTCCTCTTTAAGATTAATATTCTGTTTTGAAGTTCTCATAATTCCACCTAAAGTCATTCTTTACATAAAACAAGAAATGGACATTTCAAAAGAAAACATTGTTAAGCATACCTCTGGAAAATATTATAAATAAATTCTTTATGTTAAAGCATTTAGGATTTATAGACTAAGGAGAGTCTATAAAAATAAAATGTCATCTTTAGTAATTGTGTTATGGAAACAAAATCTTTTTAAAAATCTCAAATCCAATCATTTCCAAGAAACCATTTAATATTTTAAAAACTGAGACATACTCAGATAAATACCTAAAATATCCATTATATTCTCTCTCTGAGCAACACTTAAAAGATTATTAGCTCAGTTTCCATATATAGCTCAAAGCCAGAGGATGCTAACCAGAATGATCATAGTGAAAAAATACTAAAAATACATCATGTTCACTCTTCTAGTGAGGTAATTTGTGTGTAGGAACTAAACTTCAAGGGTGATGAACCAGTACTGGAACCTGGTTGGTTGTTAGTGGAAATGGTTTATTTTTCTTCCTCTTTTTTTTTCCATAATGCTCATTCACATGAAAAATAGGATAAAACCGCTTCCTTATGGAAATTCTGCTTCAAAATAAACAAGTTACAAACAAACAAAAAAAACAATTAAAAACATTATATCAATGCAAAAATCATTAATTAAAATACTGGTAGCCTTTTATTCTTGCAGCCAGTATTTATGGAACAATAGTGATATTCATAGCACTGCTCTAGTATTGTGGCAATATAAAAGGAATGGGACATGGTCCCTGTAATCCCTGAAAGAGAGCATCCTTGTTTGGGAGATAATTTTAGATCACGAATCTCTATAATAATCTGTTATAATACCAGGTTGAATTTATCTCATGCTCTAACAAAAAATACCTAGTACTGTGAAGGGTAAAGTAGAACTCATTTGTGGTTGAAGAAATTGGGAGCATTATTTTGGAGGAGGAAGCATTTAAGTTGAGAGTTAAAGAATAATTGGAAATTGCTGAAGCAGCACTGTGGGAAGGGAATTCTGAGCAAAGATTACAAGTTGGAAAGCAGAGGGTATGTCTTTAGAAGTGATGAAAAGCTTAATTCAATTGAAACATTAAATACAGTAAAAGTAATAATGATCGGCTCCCAGTACCTTACAGCTGTTTTTGGAGGTGTGTGAGGTTTGTTGGATACTCAGAGCAAGTTTAGCTAAATGGTTAAGAGTCTAGGAACTGATGCCAAATTCCTTGGATAATGAGACCTGGCCCTAATAAATCTTAGCTGTGTGACTTTGGACAAGCTCCTTAACTTCTCTGTGTCTTCATTTATACTCATCCTTGATCTCTGACACTTTGTATCACATGTTTTGGAATTCTGAATTTTTCAGTTTGATAAAAGATAATATTGTAGTTCATTAGATAGGTTAGATAACTTCCCCAAGAAAATCTCAAGCAGTACATCAATATTTTCATAGCAAACCATCTGGGAATTTACAAGTGGAATGAAAATGATACATACCCTCTTACAGGCATTCAATTTAGTTTAACCAAATTAATTCATTACAAATTTATGAAAAATGACTGGTTTTCTGTACTTTTTAGATTTTTGAATTGTGGATAAGGGATTGAGGACTATAGTAGTACCTACTGTTCTTGTGAGATTACTGTGATGATCAAATGGAACAATATACCCCTATCGCATGCATCCTACCTGGACCTGGGCAAGTACACATTATTACTCTTTGTGCATTGTTATTAGTTACAAGTGTGACCGGTCTAGGAAGAGCCAGAGAGAGGGTAACTTGTCCACTGTCTCTAGGTGTTCAACAGTGAAACAGGGGGTAATACCCAGGCCAGTATTTCTTCCCTTATGGCATGCTAAGGTGGAGTCAGGTAGTTAAAACCTGTGATACAGGCTTAAGTTCCGTGTTTGCTGGATAGCTGGGCCCCATACAATCAAATGAGGTGTAATGAAGATGTGAACTCTGGTGTAATAGTGAAAATAGATAGTGACCTTGCTCATGAGTTACAGGAGTGAGGGAAAAGGTAAAGATGATCTCAAGGTTTTGGGAACAGATGACCTCTCATATCTCTGTGAGGATTTCTACTGTGCACTGTCAGAGGATGGTCCCCGGCATTCTGTCACTGAGCTTCACAAGCACACTGTGTGGCGGTGTGGTGCTTGTAGCTTGTAATGTCTCATCCTAGTTCTTTGACCCCTCCATACCTTTAACTGCACTGCTTCTGCTGCCTCAACTCTAACCTTGTCCCTAGCCTCCTGGCCAACTTACTTGAGCCTCATGACTTCACTCCAGCATCAAGTCTTTGGTGACACCTTTCTGAAATGGTAAGGAAGATTTCCCTGAGTCTTCAGTGCACCTCTGACACAGCCTTCAGCAGCCTGCTGTGTTCCTCATGTGTGATTTTCCCTCCCTAGCCATTCATTCTCCTTAGCATTCTCAGCACCCACAATGAGTGCGAAGTTCCAGAGTCTTGATAACCTGTCCAGCATTGTGCAGTTTAATTGGAGCTGGGTTTTTAACCAGGTCTACCTGATTTCCAAATTGCATGTCATTTTCTTACCTTCATGCTGACAAGGAGGAAATGTGCATTAGCATGTAAGTACACATACACAGGTGTGAATACTGGTGAAGGTGTAGCAGAGGATGTTATAAGGCCAAACATAATGATTTTTGTATTTTTTTATTTTGACAAATACAACGCAGTCTTTTAGTTGTTTATAAATATACATGTTGTGAAGTTTGTGGTTTTGTGGTAGCTGCTAAATAGTCTTACTGTTTCTGTAAATCTAAAATAATCATCAGTGTAAAAACTAAAAAACAATAGAGAAATGGTATGTATTTTGAAATATAAGGGTATTTTTAGAAAATTATGGCAAAATGAAATGAAAAGATCAATTTGTTTTGGTGCAAAAAACTTTTGAAAGCCATGTATTGTTTTCATAACACACATTTTAGAAGCACTCTCATGTATTCTAGTATATGTTCTTTGCTAATATTGTACATAAGTGTACATTTTTCCATCTTTTTATATAATATCTTTTTTAAATGCCTGACATGCTGATATATTTTGCACCCACTAGTATAATCCTGGCCTAGGTATTCATGAGTTAAGTTCAAAATTTCATTCAGAAAAAATTTTTAAAAGATTTATTTATTTACTTGAAAGGCAGAGTTACAGAGAGAGAGAGCATGAGAGAGTGAGACGTCTTCATCTGCTGATTCACTCCCCAAATGACCACAATGGCCAGAGCTGAGCCAGGGCAGCACCAGGGAGCTTCATCCTGGTCTCCCACATGAGTGTCAGGAGCACAAGCACTTGGGCCATCTTCCACTGCTTTCCCAGTTACAATATCAGGGAGCTAGATCGGAAGTGGAGAAGCCAGGATTTGAATTGGTGCCCATATGGGATACAGGCAGCAGCTTTATCCCCTATGCCACACTACTGGCCTCCCATTCAGCTAATTTTTAACATTATTTTTGTATCATGGAAATGTTAAGTGATAGAAGTAACCAGACGACCATTTCATTTGCATGACTGTGTTAATGCCATATGTGGTGTTTTGTAGAATGATTCTTCCTCATTTTTCCAAAATGTGTTCATAAAATTTGATGACAATTGAGTACCCCAACCCTATGAAATGGTAATTTGTACATCAATAAAAATAAGTAAGTCCATGTAATAGAGCTTTGCAGCTGAGGACAGCTGTGTTAAGCATATTTTTTAATCTTTTACATCAAAGTGATACATAGAAGTGCTGCTGCGTGAGAATGGGTAGGGAGGCTGTCTTTGATGTAGTCACATATTATCTGTGCTTTGGTGTCCACTCTAGGACTATGAGAGAAGTCATTGTTCTGTATGCAGTGGGCATCATAAATACCATAATGGATATTCTAAAACACTTTTTGTTTTCAGATGGCCCAAAACTTTCCTGCAGCCCTTATCTCACTTGCCTGTAGCACCGTTTGAAAGGAATTTCTCAGGATCCTGTTCTTTGACTTTTCTGAATTATTGAAGTAGCCAGGAGAGATATCTCTAGCACTGATTTAGAGAAATTGAATATCACATCGTTTACTTCCAGGTGACTCTACTATGTTTCCCAAAGTAAAAACAGAGAAAAGACTAACGGAATAACTTCAGAAGGTAGAATCACCTACTAAGGAAGTAAGAGCACTGATTTGGTCATGTAGCAAACCAGAGGACAGCTAGGAGAGCAGGGAGTCCTATGTTACATGATACAAATCAGTTACCTAAGAGTTTTCTTTTGCTGGCCAATCTTTGAACTTCTGTGATACATTAATCATTGTTTTAAAAAGGATGTTTTATATGTATGTTTGTGTGCCTGTGTGTATGTTCAGGTACAAAGTACAGCCCAAAAAATACAGGATGCTTACGTATAAAATAATTGATCCACATTTCTGGGTATACCCAATAGACTGGTTTAGGCAGATTTTTTTTTCCAAGTAAAATTGGAATGAGACTATTTGGGAGCCAAAAATGCGTTCATGAAGTATAATTTTCCTAGTAGCAATTCATTTATTTATTATGTAGGGTGTTCTGTCAAACCAAATTAAAGGTTATATTTTGTCTTCTTTACATGTAGTCTGGAGCCAAGAATGAAAACCACATAATATATTTTTAGGATTAAACCATTTATTACTGATAGATAATGACAGAGCAGAAACTGGAGGCACCGGTTAGTCTGCATTAGCTCATGAGCCCTGGATAACTTTTTTGTGAACTCTATAAAGATCTGCAAAGTTCTATCACTTGCATTAACTTTCTGTTAAATTTCTAATATGGTCAGTTGTCCTATTCCTGCTCACTGTAAGTCATTCTGGACACTGCATTCTACCCTTAAAGGTCTTTGCCACGAATTTCCTCCTTCAGGTGTTTTTTAGAAAAAAACTAGCATCTTTGCCAAGTACACCAAGCCTCCTCTCTGGCCAGATACTCTAGCCTCTGGAGGACAGAATACTAGCATGCAGAAATGAAGGAGTGACATAGCGAGAATAAAAGAATCTCCTTTTTACTGAGCATTCTGTATCATTGAGGACGTAAAATAAGTATATGCCTTCCCAAGCGCATTAGTAGGGAGCTGGATTGGAAGCAGAGCAGCCAGGCCTGGAACCAGCACTCTTAATATAGGCTGCTGGTGCCCCTCTTAACCTGCTGAGCCACATGCCACCTAGGGTCATATTTAGCTTACATTTTTTTGAGCACACCTATGTTGCCAAACATCAGTCAAAAGGACAGTGCACAGTTGAGATAGTCCTGTAATTCTGTGCACGCAGGGAAGAATGCATTTAGATCCAGGAACCGCAGTTCAAGAAGGGTGTTGATGGGGCCGGTGCTGTGATGCAGCGGGTTAAAGCCCCGGCCTGAAGTACTGGCATCCTATATGGGTACCAGTTCTAGTCCCGGCTGCACCACTTCTGATCCAGCTCTCTGCTGTGGCCTGGGAAAGCAGTAGAAAATGGCTCAAGTCCTTGGGCTCCTGCGCCCATGTGGGAGACCCGGTAGAAGCTCTTGGCTCCTGGCTTGCGGATCAGCTCAGCTCTGGCCGTTGCAGCCATCTGGGGAGTGAACCAGCATGTGGAAGACCTCTCTCTTTCTCTCTCTGGTTCTACCTCTCTCTGTAACTCTGTTTTTCAAATAAATAAAATAAATCTTTAAAAAAAGGGCGGGGGGAGGTATTAACAAAAGTGACCACAGTGATAAGAAATTTGGACAACTGCAATTCCAGGGCTAAAAAAAAGGACAGTATTACTGTTAAAGGATTTAGTAAGAACAATATAACACTAGTTAAATATAAATATTTAAAATCTGCCATGAAGAAGATATAAGGGGGAAGGACACATGGCATGTGTAGCTCAAAAGTGAATATTCATTGTGTCTTTTTCTTCATAAAACACAGAATGTCAGGGTTAGGCCTTGGGTGCAGGAGTTAAATCACCACTTGGGATGTCCTCAACCTATATTATAGCCTGAACCATAGCCTGGTTCAAGTCCTAACTTCTCCATTTCAAATCCAGCTTCCTACTAATATTTCTGGGAGGCAGCAGATGGTGGCCAAAGTACCTAGATCACTACCATCCAGATGAGAGACCTAGATTGACTGCCAGGTTCCTGGTCTCAGCCTAGCCTACTCCTGGCTGTTTCAGGCATTTGGGGAGTTAACAAGTGCTTTTCTGTCTCTACCTCTCTCTCTGTCACCTTGCCTTTCATATAAGTAAATCTTTTAAAGAAAATAGATAAAAATAAATAAATAAAACCACAGACTAGTGTAAGTAAAGCTTATGAGTTAATTACAGTAGTATTAAGAACAAATGAAAAATCATCCTGGGCAGGGAGGATCATTGTTTATTTAAAAAAATGAAAAAAACTGAACTTAGTTATCCAATAAGATTATAAGTCTCAAGAAAATAGGCTAGCTAAACTATGCTGTTTTTTGATTAATATCTGAAAATTCTCTTCAACCTTCTGATTTTCTGTTTTAATCATTAAGAAAAAATTTGTTTTAAGGGCAATTTCTAAAGTTCTGTTTGATATATCCATAAGCACATTGGAAATTAAAGCCACTATGACCACAAAACAGGTTTGTTTCCTAATACTTTGATACTAATAGGACCTTATGAGACACAATTTATACATAGACCAAAGTGAACAGCAAGAAATGTATTCACAAATTAATTACTACACGATATTTAAATTTATTTCACGTGTGTTTTGAATTTTTGTAAGAGGACTAAAGATAGAAAATTAAATGATTTTTACTTTAATGAAAACCAGATATCAAATATATTGGAACTATAAGATAGAAAGATAACTTGCATCAACAGAATAGTTACTAGATTTTGTTTGTGCATCAAAATGTCAACTCAATGGGATTTCTCTCAGGAGCAGGTGCTTTTTTGTGAAGCTTTCTGCATTAAATAAATGGCCCTCCATTCCATAGCCATATAGTCATATCATTGTAAAATAAAGGAAATAATGATATATGTATGCTTGATGGGATTTTTTGTTTGTTTGATTCTTTTTGTAGATTTAAACTTAGCCACTGGCATAGATTATGTTTGAGACACACTGATAAATGTTAGTCTTTCTAAAACCTGTGAAAGAAAACCGTGAGGACAGTAGCTACTTGAGCTACAGGGCTTATGAGAGTTGTTTGTTAGGATATTTATGTATTTTAATGGGAAAAATTAAGATGTTAGTTTATCCAAGAGAATTACAGATTGCTGATGGAGACAGAAATTGACTAAGATTAAATGGAAGTGATGATGGGTATGTGCCCAGGAACTCAAATCGATAGAAAAGGATAGTTATCTCTCTTGTGCAGTGGTTCTCAGCAGAGGATTCTTTTCCTCCCCTAGAGGATGTTTGGCAGTGCCTGGGGATATTATTGGCCACTAAGGTTGGGAGATGTTATAGCATCTGGTAAGTAGAGTCCTATGAAGCTGCTCAATATCAATGCACAGAGCAATCCTCTACAACAAAGAAGTATCACTCCAAAACTTCAGTCCTACCACAGTAGAGAACCCCTGATCTAGTTAGGAGGAAAGAAAATATTGGCAGACTATCAAAGAAATATTTAGGTGTAAGAGATTTAAACAAAGGTAACTTTAACTCCATGGTCTTAATCTTATTTGGGAAATGAACCAGCAGTACAGTATCTCCCCCTCTGTCACTCGCCTTCAGTCAGTCAATCAATATTTTTTTCAGAAAGTCAAGTTTGTTTTAACACAGTCCTGAGACCTCAGTTATTTTCTTCCTGGATCCATGTTATAAAAGTATTTTGAAATTCCATTTTAAATTACATGCATATGTCTAGTGAGCAAGTCAGCAAAAATGCTTTTGTTAACTTCAGAATAACACTCTAGCAGTAAACATTTCATTAACTTGATCTGGCAATAATGACATCCATAGTTCTAAGATTCTAAGACATAGCTGCCAATGTCTCACCCTGTTGGATTCTTAAGAGATAGTGAGTGTGGTATTCCTCAGACCATTATTCTGCTTTTGAAGGAATGTTTTATTTCACTAATCAAATAAAAGTTAAAAGGAGGTGGCCTACCAGAATAGGAGGGTGAGCTATGATTTCATTCCTGTTACTACATGCTTATTTATGCCATAATAAATATATAAATGCTGAAAGAATTGTTGTGGGCTCTTTCTTTTTAATCTAAACCATACTCTGTTTTAGAAAATCTAAATTTCTCTATAATTTTGGGGGGTTTGCTGTTAGGGTTAGGGCCCGCACTGTTGTGAGTACACCCACCGCCTGCAATGGGAACATCCTATATGGTTACTGGTTGGAGTCCCGGCTGCTCTACTTTCCATCCAGCTCTCTGCTATGGCCTGGGAAAATAACAGAAGATGGCTCGAGTGCTTGGGCCCCTGTACCCACATGGAAGATCTGGAAGAACTCCAGGCTCCTGGCTTTGGCCTGGCACAGTCCTGGCCTTTGCTGCCATTTGGCTAGTAAACCAACAGATGGAAGACCTCTTTCTCTGTCTCTCCCTCTCTCTCTCTGTCTTTCAAATAAATACTGATTAATTCTCTATAAAAAAAAAAAAAACCTTTGTTTTCAATAACATTTCTAAAAGTCCTGTTCAGTATTTTAGTTCAATTCTGACCAGCAGCTAAATAATGTAGTCCTTTGTATTTGCTTCCTGTGAACATGGAAAAGTTGAGCTGTCTACTTTGGCTTTGTAAATTTTACAGAAATATGTATTATGATAACTCATTAACTTCTACCATGCCCCACTGTTCCTGGGATCAGTTCTTCCATTTTGTAATTTTTGTCCTAAATCTACCCTTATTGTCCTGGCTTCTACCTTGGATTTTTATTGAAACTTGTTTCAGAGTTCCAAGAAATTGGAAACTTTCTGTTTCCAAATTTCTGTACAGAATTATTAGAAATGTGGTTTATGTTTAGGCTTTTCAAGCAGGTACTTTTTTTCATGGACTGAAAAAGAAAAATTACAGGTGATTTTTTTCAAGATATTCTTCCACCTAGTAAGAGTCAACTAACTTCACATTTGTCTAGTGATTCACAATTTGTAGAGTACTTTCATGTACTGTATCTTTTTTAAGCCATAGCAATAACTGTATGAAGTAGGTATTGTTAATTATACAGTTCTTGCAGATAAATGAAATATAAACTTGAGTGAGGCTTTTGACTTCTAAGCTCACAAAGTGAACATAAAGAAATTAGTAGCCAAATGTTTCAATTCTTGCTTTCTATGCTCCAGCTCTCAGTTCTGCTGTACTTTGTCAGGAACTCTTAGCCACATGTATAAGACTCCAGGTAATAAACATAGTGGTAGTGGTGAGGTTAGAGGGGACAAAGAGGAAAGAAAAGCATCACTTCTCATTCTGCTATCTATCTAATCGTCCAATTTCCATGCCCCACATATTTGCTGGAGTCCCACCATAACAGCAACTGGTTTCCCCAGTTTACTCCAGTCCTTGTCTCCATTTTTCGGTCAGGGCTTGATATTTTAGTCTTCTATTTATAAATTGTACTATTTCTACACAGGATCTTTATAATGAAACATTTTTAAATGATGGAAGCATTTTAAAAACAATTGACAGTCTCCTCATTAATGTATTTTTCCTGTAGGAAAAATATCTAAGGTACTAAGAGGAAGGTAAATATACTGTAATAAGTTAATATGTCATTGACATGTTAATATTAAGAACTAAATATTAATGTAATAGGAAAAGGGAAATAAATTATTGCTTTTCAGACCAGTTGCACAAGAACTCATTACTACATGTAGCCATTGTTAGGATTTCAGATAGATAGCACTTAGTACTTTCCTCAATAGTGCTGGAGGGAATTATACTCACCAAGAGCAATAATGTTGATGTTTTGTTTCTCAATGTAATATTAAGAAGGCTGAATCTGATAAAATCCCACTAAAAGATTATTTTTGTGATTGTCTATTTGCATGTGTATGTCATGTGTATTTGCATGTGTATGTCTATGTGAGAAAGACAAATATATTGAACTTGTATTTATTGAGCAGCTAGTGTATCTAGATACTACTTAAGCTCTAGAAATGTAATGGTGAACAGAACAGAAAGTACTAATCCACATGGAATTTCCCTTAGATAGTAGAAAGGACATTCATGACAACAGAGACTTGAACCAACAACCACAGCTGAAACACCACAGCACCTTGTCATCACAGAATTAATATTCTTCCATTCACCCATTCACTCCCAGTCCCACTAGATTTACACTGAGGGTCTCAAACCAGCAGGTACTTGGTAAGTCCTAGGGATATAACAAGGTGAACCCTGAGTGTTCAGCTTCCTAACCTTATTATACCTCCTCTCAGCTTAAAATCAAATTTTAAAAATGTTTATTAAATGAAGATCTATTATATTTTCCAACTGTGATTTTCGGTCCTGGCTACAGCTAGAATTGCTGGATAGTCTTTATGAAATACCAGTACTTGTGCTTCACTTAAAAAACAATTAAATCAGAATCTTGGGGTGATAGTTTGGCATTAGCATTCTTCCAAATTTCAAATTTCCTTTGTATTCTTTTTTTTTTAATTGTGTTCCAGTAAAACTTTATTTGCAAATACAGACAGTTGCTGGAAATGCCCTACAAGCTGTAGTTTGTTTTCTTTGGATCTGGAGTCTTCTGATAATATTGTATTGTTGAATAAAACCTTTAAAGCTATCTTTCTGTGCAAAGTTTAATATAAAGATTGTAAATATATGGCATGCATTCCCATAATTTTTTTTTTTTTTTTTTTTTTTTTTGGACAGGCAGAGTGGACAGTGAGAGAGAGAGAGAGAGAGAGAGAAAGGTCTTCCTTTGCCGTTGGTTCACCCTCCAATGGCCGCCGCGGCCAGCGCGCTGCGGCTGGCGCACCGCGCTGATCCGATGGCAGGAGCCAGGAGCCAGGTGCTTTTCCTGGTCTCCCATGAGGTGCAGGGCCCAAGCACCTGGGCCATCCTCCACTGCACTCCCTGGCCACAGCAGAGAGCTGGCCTGGAAGAGGGGCAACCAGGACAGAATCCGGCGCCCCGACCGGGACTAGAACCCGGTGTGCCGGCGCCGCTAGGCGGAGGATTAGCCTAGTGAGCTTCGGCGCCGGCCAGCATTCCCATAATTTTCTCCTGTGAATCGACCAGTTCCATCTTGGAGCTCTTCCTCCAGTTTGGAAATGTCTTTTGAATTCTTAAGATCTGAGTAACTGAAATAGTCATTATCAATCTAAAATTGCTTATAAGCTGCATAAAATAATATGAAATATTTTAGCTTCAATTTAAAGATTTCCTTTTTATCAGCCTTCCTGGTGTGATTCTGATAGACTTGGAAACTCATTTCCCAAAAAGGGGCAGAAGGGAAGAAAACAAAAGGGGAAAAAAAATCCACAGATGTGTGTATAAACAAGACCCTTTCTGGAATTTCATGAAGAAATCTGAGGAAGCAAACAAATGTCTTTCATAATTTTATCTGACAAATAATTGTGTGTTGACTCCATCTAAGCTGAGAACAAATGGAAAACGTGTCAAGTATGCCCCTTCCCTCAAGGAGCTGAAACTTTGGTTAGAAACAAAAGGCAGAGTGTGTCTAGAATTAAGTAAAAACATATGAGTACTCCGGAAACATCCCCACATGACAAAGACACACGTAATCTGTCTGTGAGTTCCTGTGAGGACAAAGATCACTGAGGGTCAGGAGCTTTTCCGGATGCAAGAACAAAAAGAAAATTTCTTCCACCCACCTCCAGCTGAATAAAACAGTTAATATGCTCATTAGTTTTGCAGCAGGAAATTCCCCGTGATTTACAAATTAAGCAGCCTGTGTCATATTTCAAGAGAGAATGTTCTCATTAGAAATAAGGTGTTATTATTTAAAATGGCTGGTCTACCTATTTTTGAATTGTGAGACCTAATTCCAGGAGCACATACTTTTCCAAAAACCTTTAGAACAGTTAGTGATTGCCTTCCATATAAATTCTGACGAATAATATAGTAATTGTTTTAAGAAGTAATCTAATTGAAAAAACATGAAATAACCCCACATGCTGTCTTTTTAAAATTGTTACAAATGTGTTATTGTCATTTGTAAAATGTAAATCATCATGTAAATATGATCATGTCATTATGCGGCAAGTACAGGTTTTGAGGCTAAGTTTTCCAAATTCATTTTTATTCTAATACACCAATGGTTCTCAATTTTGTCAGCACACTAGAATACCTAAGGAACTGTTTTAGAATTATGGGGCTCCAGTTCATCAGTAGTCCTCACAGTAGATTTAGGGTGATTGAGGGAGACAACCTAAGTACTTCCAAGGGAGGAAAAATGATAAGAATATTTCAGTGATCTTTACCGTCACTTCCTCCGAACTGAATAATAGATTGGTTAATGCTTAATAACTTTGTACTTAGAGCAATGTAAATAGAGAACAGTTATGGAAACATAAAGTAAGAATAGCATTAGGTAATAAAGATTTGATTTCCCCCAAATACCAAATATCTGGCATCATGACTCATATTACACAAACCTTATTAAAATGCAAAATATTCTGAAGATAATTCATTTCTAAAATATCAGCTCAGGATTTCCAAATCAAGAGTCAAGATCAAAATGAATAAAATTATTCAGAAGAAACATTCCTGGCTCTTGCTAGACTAGAACTAAAACCAGTTAGTCTTGTATGGAAATTCAGAATCCCAGTGCACTACAGAAAGAGTTTTAATCTAAGCAGATCTGTTACCATCTGAAAAATTACACAGTTCTATAAAATAATACATATTTATAAATAACTCTGCCCTTTATGTCCCTTTTTTTTTAAATATGAAAGTGTTTTCTTTTTTTTAACTTTTATTTAATGAATATAAATTTCGAAAGTACAGAATATGGATAACCATGGCTTCCCCCCCAGTAATGTCCCTCCAACCCACAACCCTCCCCTTATCCACTCCCTCTCCCCTTCCATTCACATCAAGATTCATTTTGGATTCTCTTTATATACAGAAGATCAGTTTAGCATACATTAAGTAAAGATTTCAACAGTTTGCTCCCACACAGAAACATAAAGTGAAAAATACTGTTTGAGTACTAGTTATAGCATTAAATCTCAATGTACAGCACACTAAGGACAGAGATCCTACATGAGGAGTAAGTGCACAGTGACTCCTGTTGTTGACTTAACAAATTGACACTCTTGTTTATGGCATCAGTAATCACCCTAGGCTCTTGTCATGAGCTGCCAAGGCTATGGAAGCCCCCTGAGTTCACTGACTCTGATCATATTTAGACAAGGCCATGGTCAAAGTGGAAGTTCTTTCCTCCCTTCAGAGAAAGGTACCTCCTTCTTTGATGACCCATTCATGAAAGTGTTTTCTTATAATGTTTTCTAACTGCACAGTAACCCTTCAAAAATGCCTTTAAGGAGGGTATTTTAATCTATTTTGCCTTTAAGAGAGGAGCTATATTCATGTACATAGTCAAGGAATGTGCATTTTTGGAATTAGACATTTACCAAACAAAGTTACCAAGGCAAGTAGGATTTGCAGATTTTACCACTTTTCTAGGAGAAAATGTAGCCTATTCACAACTTTGTGCCGCTTAATTGTTGTGTAGCTTTTGTAGATCTTTGCTCATCTTATTCCCCTTCTTACCTCGTGGCTACCTTTTGAGCACATAACTTACTGAAATTTCTTTGAGCTCATTAAAGAAAATGAAACTTTTAGTGCCTTTTTTTTTTATTTTTTGACAGGCAGAGTGGACAGTGAGAGAGAGAGAGAGAGAGAGAGAGAGAGAGAGAGAAAGGTCTTCCTTTGCCGTTGGTTCACCCTCCAATGGCCGCCGCGGCCGGCGCACCGCGCTGATCCAATGGCAGGAGCCAGGTACTTATCCTGGTCTCCCATGGCGGGCAGGGCCCAAGCACTTGGGCCATCCTCCACTGCACTCCCTGGCCACAGCAGAGAGCTGGCCTGGAAGAGGGGCAACTGGGACAGAATCCGGCGCCCCGACCGGGACTAGAACCCGGTGTGCTGGCGCCGCAAGGCGGAGGATTAGCCTAGTGAGCCACGGTGCTGGCCTAAAACTTTTAGTGTTAATAACCAATGTAGGCCAGCACTGCAGTTCACTAGGCTAATCCTCTGCCTGCTGTGCCTGCACCCTGGGTTCTAGTTCCGGTCGGGGCACTGGATTCTGTCCCGGTTGCTCCTCTTCCAGTCCAGCTCTCTGCTGTGGCCTAGGAAGGCAGTGGAGGATGGCCCAAGTGCTTGGGTGCTAAACCCGCAGGGGAGACCAGGAGGAAGCACCTGGCTCCTGGCTTCGGATCGGCGCTGCATGCCAGCCACAGCAGCCATTTTGGGGGGTGAACCAACAGAAGCAAGACCTTTCTCTCTGTCTCTCTCTCTCACTGTCCACTCTGCCTGTCAAAAAAATAAAAAATAAAATAACCAATGTAGTGGGGGAGCAGGCACTGCTCGGAATACCTGCATCTCATATCTGAATATGAGGCTCTGCCCCTGATTTAAGCTTCCTGCTGATGTGCACCCTGGGAGGCAAGCAGGCAGTGGCTCAAATGATTGGGTTCCTGCTACCCATGTGGGAGAACAAGACTGAGTTCCTGGCTCCTGGCTCATCCTAGTGCAGACATTCCATCTCTCAAAATAAATAAAATGCATGAAAATTGGAACAAAAAAGATAACCATTTGGTATCCAATCTAAAAAGAGTTCCTCATACCTAGAGTGAATTCAATTCATCTGATTACTACTCTGGGTTCCATACATTCCTCCACTAGATCCTTGACTCCAGGTTCTACTAATAAGCACCTTGAAAGGCAGTGGTGATTGCTGAAGCAATTGGGTTTTTGCTACCCATGTGGGATACAGCTGGATGACATTCCCAGCTTTCGCCTCACTCTAGCCCTGTCCATCATGGGAACTTCAGGAGTGGACCAGTGGATGGGGCATCTCTTGCTCTCGCTCTCGCTCACTGTACCCCCGTCCCCACCATCCCTCAAATTTTTAAAAAAGAAAAATCATGCTCATACTTTTCCACCTTAACAGGGGTGGAGGTGAAAGGGAGGCTTCTCAGTCTCCTTCCAAACAGTTCCTCCTCTAGCCCCTCGCCTGTATCCCCCATTCCCTTCGTTCACTGGAATCTGTTCTCTATCCTCCTCGCAATCATTCCTTACACCTGCTGGGGCTCCTGTCACTCCACTACCATCACAGAGACCACCAGCAGCTTCCCCAGTCACACCATGGATAGTCTCTGCACTCATTCGTCTTCACTTTTCAACAGCCTGTAAAACCATAGGCTGTTTTACCCATCTTTATTTCTTCCTTGTGCTTCTTTGACCCCTTTTGCTCCTGTTTTCTCCTTATTCCATGATTCTTTTTTCTCAAGCTCACTTTGTTGGCTCATCTTCTGTCCTTCTCTTAAATGTCTATACTTCCCAGGGTTTGTTCCCAGTTTTGTTGCTCTTCATTTTGTCCCTAGATAATTTTGTTCATCCTTACTTTAGCCAGCAGTGTATTGGAGCCAGCTCTTGAGAAGCAGTTGTGCATATCTCTTCCCAGCTATTTGTTCCATGGCCATCATGTTGGTAGTTGATATTGACCAAGATGGGAGTATTTGCACCGTGAAGATCAGCAAAAGCTGTAGATCAGAGCTTAATTTTTGTGTTTTTTTCACTTTTTTTTTTCTAAGAGGCAGAGTGGACAGTGAGAGAGAGAGACAGACAGAGAAAAAGGTCTTCCTTTGCCATTAGTTCACCCTCCAATGGCCGCTGCGGCCGGCGCACCGCGCTGATCTGAAGCCGGGAGCCAGGTGCTTCTTCTGGTCTCCCATGGGGTGCAGGGCCCAAGCACTTGGGCCATCCTCCACTGCACTCCCGGGCCATAGCAGAGAGCTGGCCTGGAAGAGGGGCAACCAGGACAGAATCCGGTGCCCCAACCGGGACTAGAACCCAGTGTGCCAGTGCCGCAAGGCGGAGGATTAGCCTGTTGAGCCGCGGCGCTGGCCCCACTTTTTCTAGAATTAGTTTTAACAACACACCACTGGCTCAGCAGTGACATTTGTGTCCCCAATTCTGAAACCACTGTCTCACACTTTCGGAGCTCTGGAAATTATTTCCAGCTTATTTCCTTCCAGCTTCTCTTGAATATCTGCTGGATCCCATTATTTTTTCCCAAAGCTGCCTTGTTGCCCTAGTCCATGGTTTTGGTAATGGCCACACCAGTCTCCTGCTATCCTTGCAG
Organism: Oryctolagus cuniculus; assembly: GCF_964237555.1. NCBI lineage: Eukaryota > Metazoa > Chordata > Mammalia > Lagomorpha > Leporidae > Oryctolagus > Oryctolagus cuniculus. The sequence goes on from NC_091435.1 coordinate 54,490,258, forward strand.
AAAGCAAAACTTGTTGCTCTCTCACCCACTGTATTTAATTGACAAAGATGAATGTCCCTACAGAATACTTTCCCTTACAAGGGCAGTAAAATATGGGCTCTAAGCAAAGGAAAATAAGTACAAGAAGAGTTGATGAACTCAGAAGTCAAGTGGGTACACAAAGCTCATGCCATACAGTCTAGCCAGCACAGACTGCCAGTTAATTCTACTTCCTGAATTGCATTGAATCCATCTTTGCTGACAACCATAATATTCCAGTTTCCTTACCCTTAGAAGAATACTCCTTTCCACACTCAAATTTACTTTCCACCATGCTTCCAGAGAGTTTTTTCCTAAAATCAATCCTGATCTTGCGACACCACCATCCCCTTACCTTAGAAACTTTCTGTAGCTTTCCACTGCCTTTGGGACAAAATCTATTTTTTTTTTTCATTTGTTGACAGGCAGAGTTAGAGAGAGAGAGACAGAGAGAGTTATACAGTGAGAGAGAGAGACAGAGAGAAAGATCTTCCTTCCGTTGGTTCACCCCCAGATGGCCGCTATGGCCGGCACACCGCACCAATCCAAAGCCTGGAGCCAGGTGCTTCCTCCTGGTCTCCCATGCGGGTGCAGGGCCCAAGCACTTGGGCCATCCTCCACTGCCTTCCCGGGCCACAGCAGAGAGCTGGACTGGAAGAGGAGCAACCGGGACAGAATCCGGCGCCCCAACTAGGACTAGAACCCAGGGTGCCGGCGCTGCAGGCAGAGGGTTAGCCAAGTGAGCTGTGGCGCCAGCCATGTAGCTTTCCACTGCTTTTGGGACAAAGTCTAAACCCACACCCAGAAAAAAATCTCTTCCAGGAGATGGTTGGTTCATCCTTCAAGACTAAGCTTCAATATCACTATTCAACAAAGCTTCCCTGGCTCCCATAGGCACTGCTTCTGTTTTATACCTATATCATGTATCTATATCTTTATATCTACATATAGATATATATCCTAAAGGACCTCTAGTTGAGGAAACATTTAAGCAAATTATAGAAAGTATGATAGATGCCACACTATAAAAGAGAATACAAGTTCCAGGGAAAGGCCTTGCAGTTACTGTTTGGGACACCCACATCCTATGCCTGAACATCTGGGTTGGAGTCCCAGTTCTACTTCCACTTCCAGCTTCCAGTCTGTGTGCACCCTGAGAGACAGCACATGATGACTTAGGTACTTTGCTCCCTGCCATCCAAAGGGGAGATCTGCACTGGGTTTCTGGCCCCCAGACTCATCCTGATTCAGCTCTGGCTTTTGCAGGCATTTGGGAAGTGAACCAACAGCTGGGGACACTCTCTTCTGTCTGTCTCTGTCTCTCTTCCCACCCAGTAAATTTAATATTTTTTTAAAAAGAGTACAAGGTTCAAAAATAACTGGAAAGAACCAGAGGGACATAATCGTAGCTCATGTCACATTCTTTTGCTGTTATTAGATGCCTTTCTCTCCCCCAAGAATGGGAGGCGTTTATATCCTTCCAGCATAGCAAGAAGTAAAGAGTAGGTGTGCAATAGTAATTGTATTTTGGATCAGGGGGATGGATGCATGAAAAGGAATTGCAACCAACTACCTAAAACTATCAACAACATTTTCAACAAATTCCAGTGATCCTTGCTTTCTGTCTTCTATTACCAACTTTACTTAGAGTAGAGTTAGTGGGAGTATATGAATTTGCAACTGGTGTATCCTTACACTGAGTAAGCTAAACCCTTGCCTTGGGAACTCCTCCTTGTGGTTCAGTGAGTCTAGAAGCTGTTAGCCTTCAGAGAGGAGCTTAGGGCCTCGCCTTTTCAGTCAGCCTTTTGCTAAACACATCAAAGAAGTCTGTCACTTGATGGTTCATTTGCTTTACAACTTGCCAGAGTCTCAGGCAAGAGATCCAAATTAAAAGATCTGTGTTATTTCTCATAGTCTTTTGCTCAACGGTAAGGGGAAAATCCCCAGAGCTGCATCACATCACCAAACAATGCATTCAGTTAAGCTGGGAGATTGGGGGGAAAAAAAAACTAACAATGCTGTGCTCAGCCTTTATAGTTCAGTTTCATATAGCCCTGGTTCCTTCTATTCTCTAAGGACTTCTGTTCATGCATAAAGTTGTCTCTAAACTCTAGACAGGGATTCTCAGTCCTGGCTGAATAAGGAAAAGAGAAGAGAAGAGAAGGCAAGAGGAGGGGAGGGAAAGAAAAGAAATACCAGATTCTTAACTCTAGAGACTCAGAGTTAGACTTGCAGTAGGCCCAGGCATCAGGGGTTTTTGTTTTGTGTTTTGTGTTTTGTGTTTTGTTTTTGTTTTTGTTTTTGGGAAGTGCACCAGTTGATTCTAATGTGTAATCAGGATTGAAATTACGTACCTAGAATCAAGACCAGAAAACTTTATACTTAGCCTGGAATTTGCTTCATGTGAATGCTTCCTCCTTATTTTCAGGTCTCTGCATAATTATCACCTTCTCAGTTGATATTCTCCGGTAACCTTGCTTTAACTAGCAAGAGAGTCAGCCTCCTGCATCACCTTGTTAAATCAGAGCACTAACTGTAATCTGTAAATTACTTGTGAATTTATTTTTTTATTTATTGTCTGTCCCTCCTACTAGGTTGGGAATGTCATCTACCATTGCGTGAGTGTCAGCTGTGGGTCTAGGTATTTGTGGGGCTCATTCGAGGCTGAATCAAGAAGGGGAGAAGGAGCTGGAAGAGTAAATATAGGCGAAAGTTTGACAGGAAGGAAAGCCACACTTAGAAAAGAGTCAGGATATTTTCAGTGGTTGACTCAAGTCAAGAGTTTTAAATTGCAGTGCCAAAGATTGACTAGTCCTACTACTTCTTCTTTTTTTTTTTTTTTTTTTTTTGACAGGCAGAGTGGACAGTGAGAGAGAGAGACAGAGAGAAAGGTCTTCCTTTGCCGTTGGTTCACCCTCCAATGGCCGCCGCGGCCAGCGCGCTATGGCCAGCGCACCCCGCTGATCCGATGGCAGGAGCCAGGAGCCAGGTGCTTTTCCTGGTCTCCCATGGGGTGCAGGGCCCAAGCACCTGGGCCATCCTCCACTGCACTCCCTGGCCACAGCAGAGAGCTGGCCTGGAAGAGGGGCAACCGGGACAGAATCCGGCGCCCCAACTGGGACTAGAACCCGGTGTGCCGGCGCCGCTAGGCGGAGGATTAGCCTAGTGAGCCGCGGCGCCGGCCTCTACTACTTCTTTACAAAAGAAAATGAAAGTTCACAACGTAATACATGCTTATAAAACATTCAGGCAATATTGCTCAAAGTGAAACTACTAAACCCCACTTCCCAAGAGTTTTGTTTACAGTTTGGTGTTTATAATTGGAAGCATTTTATGATGTGCAAACAAATAATATACAGTTTGATTTTAAAAAACTGAATATTTTAAAAAATATGTTAGTCAAAAATATGTTGCATGTAAACATGTAGTCAAAGGATGGAGTTGCCCTATAGTAAGACAAATATAATGGTAACTCAAAAACTTAAGGTAAACTTTGTTTTCATAATATAATCTAGTTACTGAGTGATGGGTTTTCCAAGGTGTTCAGTTCCCTTTATATAACCCTGTATTTCTCTTATATTCATTCTCTTTCTGTCTTTACCCCTGAAAATTTAGTCTTATTACACCAACTATTAGTGAAGGTGTTATTAGTGAAGTTAGTTATTTTAAGATTAAATTCTCCTTCCAAAACTGGGGCTCACATTAAAATTGTGCTAAATGATGATAAATTTGGTAATACCAGCCATACCTTCTCACTTTGACACAGTTTAGCTCTTTCGGAACATGTATGCAAGGGTATGTTCATGGAAAGTAGAATTAAATTAGAGCAAAAAAAATTATATCAAATTTTTTTCATAATATACATTTTCTGTGAACCTTTTGAAGACCATCTCATATGCATGGATTTCAGGGTTTTTGTTAATCAAAATAAATTTATTTTAATTGCCCACAGACTTTGAAGTTCCTTTGCATGGTAGCCAGTAGGTTAAGCCTGACTCTTTCCCAATTTTTATAAATACAGGTTTGCTAGAATACAGCTGTGTTCATTCATCTACATATTCTCTATAGCTGCTTTTTTGCTGCAATAGCAGAAATGAGTAGTTGCAGTAGCAACTATCTAGCTTATAAAATCTAAAATAATTACTATTTAATGCTTTAAGAGAAAAAATGATTCCTATCTTTGTAGATCAAAACATGTAGTATCAGAATGGGCAGTTGGTCTTATGGTTAAGTCGCCACTTGGGATGCCCACATCCCATATTGGAGTGCCTGAATTGAAGTCCCTGCAGGTCCCACTTCCAATTCCAACTGCCTACTAATGCACACCCTGGGAGGCAGCAGATGATGGCACAAGTACTTGGATCCCTGCCACCCACATGGGAGACTTGGATTGAGTTCCAGGTCCCTGGCTTCAGCCTCACCTGTCCCTTGCTATTATAGGCTTTTTAGGAGTAAAACAATGGATGGAAGATCATTCTGTGTCCATCTCTGTCTCTCCCTCTGTGCCTCTCTGCCTTTCAAATAAGATGAAAATAAATAAACAAATTTTAAAGGCGGTTTCTTCTATAATCAGAGCAAACTAACTGAGCCCAGTGTACAAATATGAGAATACAGTCTGGGTTCTACATCTCTAGGACGTGCATGATGGCTTTTTATAGGAAGAAAGTCAGCCAAAGCATTGGCAAGTGGTAGGGTGGGGAGTGAACAGGGTGGCATGTTGCATCTAGTTGGATCTTGTCTTCCTGTCAGGCAGGTCACATCTTCTCCTTTTCTGTTCCATCCTGTCCCAAGAGGAACAGTCTTCATTGCAGATGTGGCCAAGGTCTTCCAAATACCTGTAGGTTAGATCCTTTGAATTTAAACCAGTCTGTCCTGTCTTTGCTGACAAGCTTCATAAATCATTTGACTGAACAATTAAAGGGCTGGGCGCCTTGTTGAATACAGCTCCAGGTGCAGTGGGATGACCCTCACCTCCCCCCAGCTGCTCAGCATACGAAGTAGGGGACCCCACACAATGTTGGCTGTGAAGCAAACACCATGAGGCATTTGGATTTCATCTCCTGGGTTTCTGTTTTCTTCCAATCCCAAGTAATGTTGGAAACGTCTCTCTGGAGATGGCTCACAAATCTTCCTGTGATAAATGTCTGAATGTTTACATTGGCCTGCTCTGGAAAGGTGCAGTGCCACTGCAGGTGGAAAACATTACGACAGGCTCACCAGGACTGATCACCTCCTGTGTACTCTGTACGTACGTAGGCTCATGTCTCTTATGAATGCTTCCTTCTATGGAGCTGATGGTGTCACAAGCTGTTGTCTTGTGAGTAAATCATATACAGGCTGACCCTGAATTTGATTTAGAGTTAGGGTTAGAGTATTCCTTTTAAGTTTTGGATTATTATGAATTCTTTATTTTAATTCTCTTGTAGCTCCATGTTCAAAACATTGCCCCCAACAGAAAACAGGTGTTAATATGTTGTATCTGAGGAGCATTTGCTTTTAAGCTTCTATGGTTCAGGCTAGAGGATCCCTGTAATCTCAAATGTATACTTTTACATTTTCTAGAATCACCAGTTCCAGCCTGCCACTTTTGACTTGCTTTTACATGACTGTACATAGCTGTACAGTCTTCTACTAATTCATAGGATACGAGTAGCATAAAATTTTAGATAGCTGAGAAAAAATAAGGCTGATTTTGTGCCTGATTTGTCCAACTGAATGCTTAACATTCGCATGTGTGGATGTGATAGGCTTGATTTTTTTAATTTACCACTTTAGCCATTTTTAAACTTTTCATTTATTTGGGAAGCACAGAGAAACCAGGGAAACTCCGTCTCTGGTTTACCCCCCAAATGCCTGCAATGGCTAGGGCTAGGTCAGGGTCAAAGACAGGCACCAAGAATACAATCCGGATGTCCCACATGGGTGGCAGGAATCCAATGACTTGAGCCATCACCACTGGCTTCAAGGGTGTGCATTGTCAGGAAGTTAGAATCAAGAGCCAGAGCTATAAATTGAACCCAAATACTAATTTGGGAATATGGGCATCTTAACTAGGCAAGATCCCTGTTCCCATTTTAATTTCTTTCTTTCTTTTTTATTTTCTTAAGATTTTATTTATTTGAAAGGCAGAGTTACAGAGACAGAGAGAGATCTTCCATCCGTTGGTTCACTCCCCAAATGGCCGCAACAACTGGAACTGGGCTAATCCGTAGCCAGGAGCCTGGTGCTCTTCCATGTGGGTGCAGGGGCCCAAGGACTTGGGCCATCTTCCACTGATTTCCCAGGCCACTGCAGAGGGCTGGATTGGAAGTGGAGCAGCCAGGACTTTGAACTGGTGCCCATATGGGATGCTGACACTGCAGGAGGCAGCTTTAACTGCTACGCCACAGCACCACCCTCCCATTTTAATTTTTAAAATTAATTGTTTACTTGTTGGGGGAGAGGGCCAAGAGACAGACACAGATGTATAAAGAGAAAGAGCTCTTGTCTGCTGGTTTACTTCTCAGATGCCCACAATGGCAAGGGTTGGGTCAGGCCAAAGCCAAGAACGGAGAACCTAGTCTAAGCCATCCAAAATCCCCACTCCTGTGGCCTGAATTTTTCATGATGAAATTGGAACTAGGGCCTGTAGACTAAAGTGAATTGTCCAAAATGGTGAAGCCTGTTCCTTTAGGTGTTCAGACCAGATAGCTTCCTCTGTACTTACACATCTTACTTGTAAGACTTGCCCTTTAAAGCATGATTTAAACAAAAGGAAATACCAGAGACTTCAGTTTGGGTTCATGTTGCTTTCTCTGACGAATATGTATGTGTTCTGAGGCTCTCTGCTGTCTGCAAATCAGACATTCTTGCTGGGTTGCATCAGAGCCCAGGCGACATGATTGATGAAGAAAGGCCAGAGGAGGAATGACGTAATGGCTCGTGCAGCATTTACCTGCGAATTATCTCTAGCTGTGTACCGCTCGGTGTCTGTGTGACTCATGTCCTGAGGTACTGCCGTCCCTGTTATTCACCACCATTGCCTCACGCTTACCTCACCCTATGTTTCCCTCCTTTTCTTGCCAAATCTGATTAGAAACACTTTTGTTTTAAGCCCATGTTTATGAAGCCATAAGTGGACTTTGTACCAATGACCATATGGAGAGAATAAAGAAGGTTAGAACAGGTAACCTTCTTTGACTCAGTCAAATCAACTTGATATCTTCCTCAGTTTAGTACATTAAACACTTCCAGAGCACCTACTATGTGCTATGAACTCAACTTTCAATGTTTTCTTCCTCTAAATGGCTCTTTTGCCTGTCAGCTTCAGTTTAACAAATTCACACACACACACACACACACAAAAAGTAAAGGCTGGTGGTACAGTGGATTAAAGTCCCAGCCTGCAGTGCCAGTATCCCATATAGCCACTGGTTCATGTCCCAGCTGCTCCTCTTCCAGTCCAGCTCCTTGCTAATGCACCTGGGAGGCTGGTGGAGTATGGCCCAAGTCCTTGGGCCCCTGGAACACACATGGGAGACCTGGAAGAAGCTCCTGGCTTCTCTTCTATTCTTCTCTTCTTCTCTTCCTGGCTTTGAGCTTCAAATTGGCTCAACTCTGGCCATTACTGGCATTTGGGGAATGAGCCAGCAGATGGAAGATCTCTTTCTCTCTGTGTGTCTCTACCTCTCTCTCTGTAACTCTGTTTCAAATAAATAAAATAATATTAAAAAAAAAAACTGTAGCAAGTGTATATGCTTTCACATGTAGGGTTTCCTTTAAACCTCAAAGCAACCCTGTGAAGCAGTTGTAACCTACACCCATTTTAGAGGTGATACCATTGATCCAGTTCAGTTAGCTAATGTGTCAGAATGGGATTGGAATGCTGATCTCTTAACACCAAGTACGTTTCCACTGCCCCACAAATGTCTTTGATTTATGTACTCAGAGTTTTTATAAGGAAAATGTCCATTTCTCTTAAGATAATTGGTATCCTCAACATGTTATCACATAATCTAATGTCTGAAGGCATTTACAGGACATAACCAGACAGCCAGTAAAGATTCAATCTCATGAATAGAAAACCCAACTCATACATAATACTAAATCTCATCTTATTCAAGGAAGTGGACTTCATAACCACCGCGCATCCCTTTCTTTCCTGTATTTGTGCGGCTATTAGTACCTTGAATTGTTGAAATTTTGTTGCTGAAAGTATTCTTTTTTCTCAGATTGCTTGCTATGTCTTTTTGGTTCAATAATCAGTGTGAATTACAGGTGACTGCTTAATTATTATTGCTAGGAAGCAGACTTTCTTAAAGAAGTTTTTTTGTTTGTTTGTTTAAGATTTATTTATTTATTTGAAAGAGTTACAGAGAGAGAGGGAGACACAGAGAGTGAGAAAGATCTTCCATCTGCTGGTTAGCACCCCAAATGACTGCAACAACTGGGGCTGGACCAGGCTGGAGCCAGGACCTCCATTTGGGTCTCCCTCTGGGTACAGAGGTCCAAGTGCTTGCGCCATCTTTCCATTTCCCAGGCACTTTAACAGGGAGTTGGATCGGAAGTGGGTCAGGCAGGGCTGGAACCAGTGCTCACATGGGGTGCCAGTGTTGCAGGGAGCAACTTAACCTGCTGTGCTACAACACTGGCCCCAAGAGAAGTTTAGGTGGGACGCTAGGGCCCTCAGTTTAGGTTGGGATCTCAAAGGGAAGCCCCTCTCTGGGTCCCAATGTCTGTGTGTAAGAATCCCCTTGGGTTCTTAGTAAAAATGTAGATTCCAGGGCTTTATCCTCTATCTACAATTATGGGATGTGGCTCAGGAATGTGATATTAATAGCATCCAACATTCCTGGGGATTCTTATGAAGCTTTTCCCACCACCCCCAAATTTAAGAACCACTCATTTAGGAAATGTATGGTGTAAAAAAACCAAAATTCTCAAAGAGTAACATTTTAACAAACTAATTCTCACTATTCTAAAGATATATTTTTTTCCTATAAATTTTATGGTATAAAATATGACCAGAAATATTTGTTTTAAGGAAAATTTATAAAACTTTGTCTTAGGAGAAAATTTTAATTATAAGATATATGCAAAATGTTAGGAGTCATAATAAACACATTTCAGTACAAGGAAAAGATGGTTCTTGTGAGTTCAGAAAGTGTGTTTTGTGAAATTTCTTTCATTATCCAGGAAGGGGAAAGACTAAAAGGAGTAGAGAATGCAGGAAAAGTCTTCTTTGTCTTTGAAGATCCCAATCCTTTGTTCTCCTTTTCTCCAGAATACAGCTGCTTCCTACATACAGCCCCTCTGCCACAGGCCAGCTGTGTCCCATTCATCCCCACCTCCACCACTGCTCTTTCAACCCATATATACAAGAAAAAGAATGGGGAATGGTAGAAAGGAGAAAAGCAATTTGGTAGGAAATAGAATTGAAGTTTTATTTAAAAAGAAAAAAAAAAAGGCAAGCAAGATGCTAAATTCCCTTCAGACATTAGGCCAGAAACCCCTTAGCCATAACTTCCTTGGTGAAATTTGTTGTAGTCATTGTGGGATGCAGGTATATTAGGGGGTATCTGGAAAAACTGGCCCCAGTTGTACTGTTCTTGCTAAGATAACCTTCGAATACTAATGTCCCACCCCCCATAAATGATATTTACTCTTTCTAAAATTTTGTTTTTGTTGTCTTTAAATTATTTCCTTTGTATATGTCATTTCCCTAAGTAACCTCCAAATTTCTATATGACTAGAATATTTTTGTAATTCTTATGAATATTTTTCCAGAATCTTTGTTTCTTCTTTCCCAATAATTATCATAACTACTTCACACAGTTGGACAAATTTGAGGCCTACCTTTCACCTCTTTCAATGAGGTGATCATCTATAATTTTGTACTGCAAAGACTTTTTTTTTTTTTTTTGAAAAAAAAAAGTATCTCCTCTCTTTAGTCATGAAGACTGTCATTCAAATTCCAGATTTTAGTTTTACTCTTTTATTTTGTGTTATTTAAACTCAGCTTTGGGATGATAAAAATCTATGTTGTTTAATATCTTTTCTTCCCATACAACTTGAGTTGCACGCAACCCTTAGAATGAGACTCCTAGAAATTGCTACTTAAGAAATTAAAGCTAAGAACAAATGTTCTGGACTCTGTTTTGAATCAGATAATCAAATTAGTGATTGCAGCCTGTCAGCCAAAGTAAACAGCATTCTTGATGGGTAAAACCATGCACTGTCTTGAGCTAAGTGATTACTTAATCACTATAAGCTTTTTAAATTGAACTATCATTTTTATTAAAAAAGAAAAAGATTCTGTTATTTATTTATTTATTTAGGCACAGCAACAGGGGTGGGGTTGGGGAGATCTTCCTTGTGCTGGTGCACTTCCCAAATGGCTGCAACAGCCAGACCCATAGCCATAAGCCAGGAACTCCATCTTGATCTTCCACAGGGTTGCAGAGGTCCAAGTACTTGGACCAGTTTCCACTTCCTTTCCAAGTAAATAAGCAGGGAGCTGGATCAGAAGTTAAGCAGCCAAAACCCAAACTGGCACTACAATATGTGATAGCAGTTTGGCAAGCAGTGGCTTAATGCACTGGGCCATCCCATCCCTAATTGACCTATCTTTAATATGTATGGAGAAGGATAAAAAATTATTTTAAAGTATTTTTGTTTGGTCTGGTTTTATGTATGTACTCTTTATCCAAAACGTGAACATGTACATCTTCATAACTCTTTCAGTGTATACTGGTTTTCTTAGTGCCTAAGCTGGTTATTTTCTACATGACATATATACCATCTCATGCCTATACTTTTCTCAGACTTGCTATGTTTCTTTGTCGTTGGCATTGATAAACCTATTGGCAGATGTTTAAAACTGTAAGAAAAGGAAAAATCACCTGTCATTTTCTGCTCCAATTCCCTTTGTTGCTTTTTGTATTTCTCTTCATGACCATGAGAATCATTGATTTGAGTATCTCATAATTGCCCTTTTTATCTTTGATTCACTGAGATGAAAATATCTCTCCTGAATTTTCATTTAACCAGAGAACCATGTAGATTATTTTAGTAACATGTCCACAAAACTGATTTGCCCTGTTTCGCTAATCCATTTTGTGTAAAATATCAAATTCTAGAAATCAATATTTGTACATATATCATGGGAAAAAGAAGATGATATAATGAGAAAAGGAAAATCATGAAGTATGCAAAATTCTAATAAGGAGAAATCAGCAAGAGATCCATATGCAATGAAAAAGAGAGGGGAAGAAACCTACCCACCGCCAGGTTCCTGTGGCGGAGAATTGGCCCAGAATTCACACAAATTTAACTCTAACTGCAATTCAATGCCAAATTCCAAAGTGTGTTAAATCAGACAAGTGCTTTGGTGATGTAAACTAGAGTGTTGTAAAGCTAAATCAAGCCTTGTGGCTTTGACTGCCACTGCTGTGAATCATGGTATAGAACAGACAGGTTATCTATCATTGAGAATGATATGTTAGCCTTTTGATGGCAACAGGGAGTTGGTAACAACTAGCCACAAAGGGAGTAGAGACAGCAATCTGTTGGTAACTGTGCACAAGCTTATTCTCTCAGTCTCTCAACATTGGTCATTGCATAGCATGTGACTGTTAGTTTTCTTAAGTAGTTATGTTCTAATTTTCTTGCAGTTTGGGAAACTGAGGACTCCATGGACATTAGGGGTTGGAGATGGTTTCCCCAACACAGCCTTCTCCATGAAATATACACATATTAGCTTCTACTAATTTCCACCTTCCTGATGTTTATACTAAGATAATTAGTGCCGCTGCTCTTGGAGATAATCTCTTCTCTCACATCTGGGTTTAAGTCTTTCAGTAAAGCTGCTTAAACAGTGGGGAGGAAGGAACCTTTCCCTAACATTAAGGTCATTCCTGATAAAGGGAACTAACTGCTCCACCCCTCCTTCTCAATTAGCTCCCCTGCCAGCAATAGCATAGACTTCAGCTAGTGCCAAATATTCTACCACCATAAGGACTTGCTTGATAAAGCCTATCCCTGGTAAAGAAAAAAGCAGCCAAATGTTCCCAAACTAAAATTTAACAAGGTTTCCATATGAGATGCAACCAGGGCACCTTTCATCTAAGTGTTAATATGTGTTTTTGTAGCCATTGGTATCCTGAAATTCTCATTCTTGTAAAGACTAGAAAACCCAGGAAATGCTGGTCATGTCAAGATGGAAATTTTCTCTAGCTGCAGAAAGTTTGGACTTTGATGAAAAGAATGACAATGTCAAAGACAGGGAACAACTGCGGGATTCATATGCTGATCCTTCCATATAATTAAACTCTGGGTGAAGAGGATTAATGTCTTGCTGTGGCTCTGGTGCTTTCCATGGAGAATTGGCATAGTGTCAGCAGTACTAGTTGCTGAGTAACTGACTAGTTGAAGCGAAGTGATTTCATAGATTCCTGGACTGAGAGGGATTAATCAATGATTTCAAAGTGCTCAGATCATTCTATAAATATAGAGGGGGGGGGGTGGCACTGTGGCGCAGTGGGTTAACGCCCTGGCCTGAAGCGCCGGCATCCCATATGGGCACTGGTTCTAGTCCCAGCTGCTCTTCTTCCGATCCAGCTGTCTGCTGTTGCCTGGGATAGCAGTAGAAGATGGCCTAAGTCCTTGGGCCCCTGCACTCATGTGGGAGACCTGGAAGAAGCTCCTGGCTCCTGGAGTCGGATCCACACAGCCTGGCCGTTACGGCCATCTGGGGAGTGAACTAGTGGATGGAAGACCTCTCTCTCTCTCTCTCTCTCCCTCTCCCTCTCTCTCTCTCTCTCTCTACCTCTTTCTGTAACTCTGCCTGTCAAATAAATAAAATACATCTTTAAAAAAAAAAAGAGAGAGGTATTTTTCTCTGACACTGATTTTTTGATTCATATGTAATAGTTTTAGCCTCAGCATCTACCAAGTCTTTACAACAGTTGCTAAGAAATCATAAAATTGGTCTTCATGGTAGCAGCAGGAAAAATAAAATATCTATGCCCTTTAAATATTAGAACATCCTTGAATGAGAATTCAAATTGAATGCAGGTGACTAAATTTAGTGAAGCCATTTCAACTTGACTGCTCAAAGCTTTGTCCCCTATTTGAAGAAATTAATAGATTTTAGCCAAACCTACAGTATTACCAATAATATAAAACCCATCTTTAATTTACTTTCCCATTGTCCTGAAACAAAATGGCAGCTGACATAAATTTCCACATATTTTACTGAAGGAGTTTGAGATTTCAATAGCAGTAATAGCAATGGTATCACTATAAGCAGGAACTGAATTGTCTGCCCCTGTTAGCAGCCTTAGCAGTCCACAACATTAATGGGCCATGAAAACTGGAGAGCTAGGGTGACTGTGGGTCAGAGCGAACATACATAGGCAAGCACAGTGTAGGGGAAACTTTCATCACCTCCACTACACTGAGCCTTTTCTCTTGATAGAGTAAGCTCTTAATTTCCTCAGGTTGTTAATCTGGCACCTTTCACGAACATCAGTGTTCACTTGGGAAAATAAAAAAGCAAACAGTCAAAACATCTAAGTGTTAAGGGGAAAGAAAATCAACAGAGGAAATTACAGTAGCACTTGATACACTGGCACCTTTTTCTTGAGTCATAGGAGATGAAGATATTTGGAAGTTTGCAGCTTTGGCAGTCTCTTTTTAAAACAGTAACCAGAGATCTGAGGAAAGAAGGTGGCACGCGTATACTGCCACAGTTTAGCTGCCGCCTCTCCAAGCCTATGTGTCCATATTTTCAAAAACTGAGCTTTTCAAGCATATTTGAGACCCAAATGATTTGAAAGTAAATACCACTTTTACAACATTGCTTTTGCTCCATGTTTACCATTTCCTTTCCTAAGGAATTACATGGTATATTTTCTTCTAGACACCAACATGTTAGGCATTGAATCTGTATATTACTTTTGGTAGTATGGACATTTTAATAACATTAATTCTTCCAATCATGAACATGGAATATTTTCTATTTATTTGTGAAATAATATGGTATAGTTTCTATTTGTCTTGTATAATCTATCAGTTGTTAAGATATCTACCATATGTTTTAAAATATAGTATATCAAGGGTTGCATTTAGTGCCAAGTTCTCACTTTTTTTCTGCCTCTCTTACTTTTAGGTAAGTCGTCTGATTGGAGTGACATTTCTTTCATGGAATTTTCCATTCGGTAAAGTATTACTATTTATATCAAATGATATAAACTATCATTGTTGTGATTTCTCAATCTGTTTTCCTACAATATTGACCTTAGTAGTGTACTCTATCTGGAAGGCAAGAAAATGAGAGGGAGAGAAGAGGAGATAAGAGAAAAGCATATAACTAAATATTTCAAAAGTTTCATAGAAAATGAAATCAAAAGATAAATTTATTTTGATGTAGAGTAATTAAAATTCATGCAATGACACATCCTCCAAAAGTTCATGGAAATGCATATTATGGAAAAAACTGGGCATGGACTTCAAATATCTTTTGTTCCAAAATAAGTTTATCTTTCAATTCATTTTTCCATGAACTTTTGAAGTACCCTCCTTTTTACGTTTCAAAAAACACAATTGAAAAAACCTGCCTCTTTATAACTGTTTTCACCAGTATTGCTTTATGTTTGGACTTCAGAAAGTAGAAGAGTTGTTATATTTAATTTTATTTTTAAAGAGTTGGACTTAATTCAGAGAATAGAACTAAGTTTAGAGCAGTAACTTCTGACTGTATTTGTTGTAATTCTGGTATTCCTAAAATTGTCGCTACGCATGCTGAGTGAAGTCTTCTATATCATCTAAGAGGTTTTCTTTTGAATCATAGTTTAAGTCATCAAAATATTTTTAAAGCGCAGTTAAATAATTAATAGAAGAAAGAAAAATATGCAATTTCATAAGTACAAACCCAGTATTCAATGGCCAAAGATGGTACTAGGGTTTGTGGTCCATAATAATAGAAGATTGAGGCCTCTAAAGTAAGCCTGACAGGGACAAAGGAGACCCATTCTAACAGCAAAGAGCTTCCACGGTGGCTCTGGGTTATTTTAAAGAAAGAATTATTTCTGTGTTTGCCACAAACTGCAAAAGTAAATAGATCATAAGTATTATTTTTTCCTTGGTGGAATTCTTTTTTCCTTGGTGGAATGATTCTTTTTCTATAGAACTAGACATTTGAGTAGCAAGCAACCAAAACCAAAAATCCCTCCTCCCAACATCATGCCTTTCCCAAAGTAGGAATTACATGGTATATTTTCTTCTAGACACCAACATGTTAGGCATTGAATCTGTATATTACTTTCGGTAGTATGGACATTTTAATAACATTAATTCTTCCAATCATGAACATGGAATATTTTCTATTTATTTGTGAAATAATATTTAAAACATTCTCACTCTCAAGTTCATTGCTTCT
Organism: Oryctolagus cuniculus; assembly: GCF_964237555.1. Lineage (NCBI taxonomy): Eukaryota > Metazoa > Chordata > Mammalia > Lagomorpha > Leporidae > Oryctolagus > Oryctolagus cuniculus. The sequence goes on from NC_091435.1 coordinate 54,505,694, forward strand.
ATGGTTCTGATAGTCCTTGAAACAGAACGCAAAGATTATTGAAGTAATCATTGCTTCAGCTGTTTATAATTTTGAAAATTATTTTTGAATGATATTTTTAAATTATTTTAAAATTATTTTTAAATAATTTTTCAAAAAATTTGATTTATGCTAACAAAACTTGCAGAAAAGGAGTGCCTTTAAAACAAAGCCATATTAATTTGCAGTAGATCACATCTTAGACCTAGTTTGAGAATTAAGAGTTGGCTTAATACCCCTTTGTCTTTCTCTGTCATTGATTAAATTTATGCAGGACAAACTATTATAACTTAGAAATCCTTTGCTGTTATATGACGTGTCTATGAATTCCCTTTCTTCATTCTAAGGTTATTATCTTAAAATGTTAATATATGACCCTTGCAAAATGCTTGATAACCTGATAGGTTTTATAATCCAGTTTGTTTCTGTTAATCTCTGAGAGCTCTCATGCTTCGTGCCAATCATTATCTGATTTTTTAAATGTGTTTTCCTCCAAACAAGACACGTTGGTCACTGTAATTAGATTTAGAAGTGCAGCCTGTACTCATCTTTGTAATATATCAACTATTCCAATCAGCTTCGAGTTTGAATTGTAACCTTTTTCTCTTCTTGTTCCCTATTTCGATCTTGAGGTCTACTTTGCACTTTCTATCAGCGTGTTGTTTTATAACAACCAGTACTGTGGGTGATCAGATTCACCAGCAAAAAAACTAATGTGACACTTTTTCAAATACTATCCATTTCTTTAATACAAATTAAATATCTAACATGTGGGCAACCTGGGTTGTGATTTAACAATGAATAAAATGAATCGTGCCCATTTCTGGATTGTAAAACATAAGTTAGCTTTTTATGTTCTAGAACTCAGTCCCCAATACAGGAAGGATGAGAGTGAGAAATGCAGCTTTTGAAAACCTGCCACCATGCCCATCAGGGTTACTCTGTGGAGTAACAGTCCTGTGGGATATGCTACCAACAGTTAACTAAATTTAAGAAAAATAGCTGTCAGTACTCTTGAAGGTTCACAGTGCAAATAAGATAAATCTGGTAAAACCAAAATGTCTTACACAGAGAAGCAGGTTTAACTTTGCTGAGATAATTTAATTGAGAACACACTGTGGCAAAAACTCCAAGCAGTAATGACACCTTTAGATGCTTATTGTTCACTCATTCTTTTACTTTTAATACTGTTTCGAATTTTCTGTATAGATTCTGTAATTAAGAATTTTTAATTCTTCCGTTGTCCTTCTGTATTCCCCCTTGCCAAAGGATGTCCTGAAAATGCCTATCATTAAAAATCAGTGCTTGTACTTATTGAATTATATAGCTCTATCTGATTATCAAGAAGCTAAAAATTAACTGAGTGCTTGGGACTCTGACCTAGTCTGTGTTACATACAAAACAGAAATAGGGCCGGCGCCGTGGCTCAATAGGCTAATCCTCCACCTTGCGGCGCCGGCACACCGGGTTCTAGTCCCGGTCGGGGCGCCGGATTCTGTCCCGGTTGCTCCTCTTCCAGGCCAGCTCTCTGCTATGGCCAGGGAGTGCAGTGGAGGATGGCCCAGGTGCTTGGGCCCTGCACCCCATGGGAGACCAGGAAAAGCACCTGGATCCTGGCTCCTGCCATCGGATCAGCGCGGTGCGCCGGCTGCAGCGGCGGCCATTGGAGGGTGATCCAACGGCAAAGGAAGACCTTTCTCTCTCTGTCTCTCTCTCTCACTGTCCACTCTGCCTGTCAAAAAAAAAAAAAAAAAAAAAAAAAAAAAAGAAATAACTAAAGTGTTAAATCAGTTGAGGTTTCTAGGATCTGATAAAGATAGGGGCAAAGAAACTGGATGAGATTTTTAGCACCTCTCAATGCACACCACTACTGCAGTTACCTGTCCCATTATTAGTGACTGTTAGTGGGCTCATCGCATCCCTTTTGCAGATTTTAACCTCCTTAATTTTCTGTCCTATTAATAGAGTTAAATATATATGGCACCCACCTTACCAAATAAGAACAAACAACAAGCTCCATAGCAACCAAAGAATGAAGTTCCTCTCTGTGTATTTTGTCCTGTCAACAACATGCATCCATTAATGAAGCAATTTTGGAATCCTTGGGTTATATGACATTTAAAGTTAACTTGTGGTATTTCAGTAAACATACGGATAGTGGCAGATATTGTTTTCTCTAAAATTATTTCTAGACCTCTTGAAATATGTCTTGACCATCCTTCCATTGTTTTTATGTTTCAAATTTTTAAACAGTATAAAGGTAAGCTGATGAATGTTCATCTAAGAGTGTGGTTCACATTCAACAGGACTGTCATCTGCCTTTCAAGCTGGTATGACACAATTAAGTGAGTGGATTGTCATCCAATTTCATGACTTCATTTTTTAACTTACTTTAATTTTCTCACTTGAAATTTGTGGAAGAGAATTCTAGAAAGCTATAGTGGCTGTTTCTCAGAGGAAATAACTACAGTGAGATTGAGGGCAGAGAAATGTGGCACAAAGAAACTGACTTTGGAACTCTACATATTATTTTCTGTATAATATCCCTGATTCAGTAATCACTCTGGATAATAGCCATACAAGTCTTCTTATTGCCTGGAAAGCCTTACTGTAATCGAGAAATGCACTGGCATATCATGTACCTTGTAATTTTGTCTTCTAAAATAATGTGACGTTTAATGTCTTCGTTTCCTCATATAACCTTTCGAAAAGCCTTGTGTCTTCATTTATTTTATTACTCCCACACCATCTTTCTATTTCACATACTCCTCTGTTATTCACTTCTGTATTCTTCAAATAAATCATTTGCAGATTTGCTAAAAGCTGAATTATCTCACTTACGGTTTGATGTTGTAGTTTCTAAGTAGAAGACAAGTTTACAGCCAGATGCTGCAAGTTCCTTAAGTTCAAAGTCTGTACAAGTTTATGCTAGAAAGCCAAAAAAAAACCCTCTGTAGTCACTGAGCTTCCAAAAGAAAATAGATGGCACTGACATAGAAACAAATTGATTGGTTAGCCTTTGGGCATCTTTAACACCTTTAATCCAAAAAATAAGCTTATAGTACACACAGTATTAGGCAAAAAGCTTCTAGAGAGAAGGAACCCATCCCAGAATTTTAGAATTGCCTTATTGGAGAGAAAATTCTTGCAGAATTTTGTTTTACTCAGAGAATTTCAGTGTTAGGAAGAACGAAGACATAGCCAGGAGACAGTATTTTGAACTCTTGAATTTAAAAGATCGATGTTGTGACCCCATTTTAGACTACTGGCCCTCCATAAAGTAGTATTGTGAACAATTCAGTGAGTTTAAATAAAATGTCTTGGTTGCTTGTATTTTTTAAATCTTGGAATAAAAGATCCAAGTTCAATATCCAGGGAAAACTTAGGTAACCTCATGTCCTCAGCCAACCCTTTCTGTGAATTCTAGGAGCTTCTGGGAGTTTTAGGGATTCCCTAAGTGATTGATGAGGATATTATAATTCAATAGCAACCATAATTTTCTGGCTCGAGAAAGGATATCTGATACTTATGACATTCTGTCCTTAATAGAGAAAAAAATGAGTAGCTTGGACAGTTATACTCATCTCCTTTTTTCCACAAAGCATTTGCAAGTAGCTTATAACCAAAATGCATAATAAAATTTACATAGGAATTTTTTTATTTTGAATAAAAACAAAAGGAAGATCATGAGTTTTAGGAATGTTACAAGTGTTCTGACTCAAGTCCAGTACCAGTAGCATTAAGAGAGGAGTCAATGTACAGTTCTGTCCTGAAGAGGAAGAGCAGAGCTTCATTGGTCCTCCTCTCCCTTGCCAGCCCAAGCTGAACTAGAGCCAAATCTACTCTCAGCCCTTTGGCTTCACCTGGCTTGTTCCTTTACTCTAGTTCCTCTAGCTCTCCCTGATGCTTGTCATGGCATGACTCTGTCAGTATTCATTCCATAGCCCTGAAGGCCTTCAGCAATTGCACATCCCATGACAGAACCAGCACTGAGTGTGATTTGGAGAAAATAGCACATGCATCTTATAGCATGCTTGAATATTCAAGAGGGCTTCAAAGAATACCCTCAGTATATTCTTCTCTGGACTTCACAAGGAAGGACATAGATGAGGGACACTAAGAAACTGGCCAAGCACAAGGGAAAGGAAAGTGAGGGAGATTCCATTCTGCCTGACTCAGCTGGGATAGGTAGGAAACCTAAGGATCTTTTTCTTAAGCAGTCATCATTTGTTTCCATCATTTGTTCCCATGGTTATTTTCCACTGCCCAGTTGTTATTTGCACTTATTTAAAACATTAGTGAATGAACAAAGAGAACTGAGGTGCTATACTAGAGGCTAAGAAAATTCGAAGTTTTGGATTGAGGTCCTACCTCTGAGCTCATTCTTTTTTATTACACTGTATTTGGCTGAAGATCTGACATCAGATGCACTGTAACCATTGCAAAGTCCATGCAATCTCTTGCTTTTTAGAGTTCCACTGTTTTTTGTTTTTTTTGTTTTGTTTTGTTTTGTTTTTGGCCTGTTGTTGGAGTAGCCACACTTTTCCAAGAGTTTCAGGTGTTTTAACAAATTAGGAAAGGGGACGGAGAGAAAATAAAAAGAATTGATGGTAAATAAATGGTGGCTGAGAGTGGAAAGTTCCCAAAGGAAAGTGGAGTGTGTGCTACTTTCTGGCCCAGGCCAGATGGTTGGGTGTGGATGTCACATGTGTCCCCAGTGTAGTCACCCTTGCAGTGGTAGTTCTCCCAGTTTAGCCACCATCGTGTATTGTTCTTTGTTTTTCTATAGTGCTTGTCAAAATGCTATGACAACTGGCTGGTTTTACGCAAACAGACCCTGGCTCTCCAGAGACAGAGCGTCTGAAAGTCAAACATGGATGGCAGCCATTGGCACGCAGAGGAGTCAGAAACCACAGATTGTTTTCTCGTTGGATGAACAGCTTAAAGCAACGTAAAGTTAATTGAAGAATTCCTTGAAAGTGAAGTCAGACTAAAAGAAATGCTCGAAGTCTATAATTTACTAAATGTGAAAGATCTGTAAGTGGTAGTGAGACTAAAAGAGTTTGGGGGGAGAAGAACATTTTTGTAAACAGATCTGGCTTGTATTATTGCCTAGGCTGTTTTAATTATTTGCTCTAATAGTGTAGATCTGCAAAGGAATCTCTAATTAGGTAAGGCTTGATTTATAGAGCTGGCCTCATATAAACCATGATGTCATGGTGCACTGCAGAAAATGACAGGCCTGATCTCGCTGAAAACTCTTGTTTCTACCTTGAATGGCCATGCTCTGCATGGCTTACTCTCAGGAAACCAAAGCAGTCTATGTTCTCCTTTAAAGTGCTTCTTACTCAGGTAAATTCAACATATATTATTACAAACCAAGTAATTTTATCAAACTCTAATAAAGCAATCACTTTTGGGGAACTTTGTAGAGATCAATCTGTGATTCTCTGCAGAAGTGGGTGGATTTATTCAACTGACAGACCAGCAAGGATTTGCCAGACTGTCAGAAGTGGTTGTCTATCTGACCCCCTCCCCCGACCAGCCACTTACTTAGAAAGCTCTTTCAGTGTCATTGTTGCCTATTTTAATTTTGGAATTACAGTTAAGTCCAACAAACATAAGCATGTTGGAGAACAAACACATGTCTAAGCAGTTGGAAGAAGTACATGGGACACATTAGAGATTAGCCTTCTAGCCTCAGGTGTTCAGTATGTTGAGGTCGGTGCTGGGTTAAGCACAGTGACAGAACTGGATTAGCAGAAGTCAGTTAGGGTAGCTTTTGAATCTGTGCTGTGCACAATGTCTTCATTTTACAGGTGGTAACCACTGTCATGGTTTGCCCAAGGTCAGAAACTAGTGACCAGGCTGACATGCTGCCTCTCATACCCATGTTCTTCCAGAACACCAGAGGAATGAGGTCCTGACCCTATCATCTGATTGCTAACTGAAGGTGAAAATACTGTTAATAAAAGCATGTACCTTGATTGATTACCACAAATATCTGTCTTCATTGTTACTTTACACATAGTTTCTACATTACAAATTAACAGAAGGTTTTCTTTAAATTCTTCCTGATACTAAAATGGTCCCTCTTTAATATATGGAGTTAATCAAAGTCATGAGCTTTACCACTTCTGTGTGTAAGTAGCAGTACTTAAGAGAGAAAGGGACTGCATGCAGGGACTTTTCCTATGCTTATCAAGTAGGACTGTACTCCTTGCCATCCACAGCCCAGTATGGTTCATGGCTCCTTTTTTCAATCTAAAGACCATTTTCTAAAACCACAAGCCTCTCAGACAAAGCTGCTTTGGGACTGAGCTGGGGCAGTAGGTTTAAACTTATTTACTCACTTTCACAAACCATATATATTAACTCTGCTAATGCCATGTTGCAAAGATTCTTTTTAATAGTGTTTTATTCTTTCCTGCTTTGAGCATGTAAACTGGGGGGTATTTTAAGGGATTTATCAATACATTATATTCTCAGGGTCACAGCAAATGCATGACAATTACTACAAGACAATTCTCATCAATTCTCATGTTAATGTGATATTTAATACAAAGAGAACAGATTCAGTGTAGTTCAGATACAATTTAAGAATATGATGATACTTCCCCTTTTCTCTTTTTTTCTTAATTTTTGAGATAAGTATTTTTAATTTATATTATCGTCACAGCTTTAATATTCCATTAAAGGAAGAGTTCAACATGTAAAAAGACGGTAGTGTAGTAGGAATATAAACATGGTCTATAAACAGTAATCAAATGAAAAGATATCCATTTCACTCATATACAGTAAATTGTAAAATAATCACAGATCATTAAAACTATGGTAGTATATGATTTATTTTTTTTTTTTATTTTTGACAGGCAGAGTGGACAGTGAGAGAGAGAGACAGAGAGAAAGGTCTTCCTTTTGCCGTTGGTTCACCCTCCAATGGCCGCTGCAGCCGGTGCATCACGCTGATCCGAAGCCAGGAGCCAGGTGCTTTTTCCTGGTCTCCCATGTGGGTGCAGGGCCCAAGCACTTGGGCCATCCTCCACTGCACTCCCGGGCCATGGCAGAGAGCTGGCCTGGAAGAGGGGCAACCGGGACAGAATCCGGCACCCCGACCGGGACTAGAACCCGGTGTGCCGGTGCCGCAAGGCAGAGAATTAGCCTATTGAGCCACGGCGCCAGCCCAGTATATCATTTTTAACCATTGGTTTGACAAAATGATATTTGCAGCAATATGAATATACACAGGCATTTCTTTCATTTTTTGATTTTTTTAATTTTAGTATCTACGTATAAAGCAGAACATGTGGTATTTGTCTTTATGTGTCCTCCAGTTGCATTAATTTTGATGCAAAGATAGAATTTCATTTTTTTATAGCTGAATAATTTTCCAGTGTATATGTGTATCACATTTTCTTTACCCATTCATCTGATGATGGACCCCTTGGTTGATTCCATATTTTGGCTTTTGTGAAGAGTGGTGCTGTAAACATGGTGGTGTAGGTATCTCTTTGATACAATGTGTTCATGTCTTTTGGGCATATACCCAGTAATGAAATTTTTTTAAATAATTTTTTCCTTCTCCCCTCCTTCGAGTCTCTCCAGTTTTCCCCCCTATATAAAGGTTTTGATGTCACCTAGACTCAAATGTACCTTCAACTCAGCAGTTAAAATCAAAACCTTTAGGATGAACATGAGAGATGGGGGAAAGATCATATATTTGAATCTCCAAAATATGATTAAGGTGACTTTACAATTATTGAGTAGATTTTGCTCTGAGCTTCCTGTTCGACTAAGCTAAACAAGTTATGTGGCCAGCGCCGCGGCTCACTAGGCTAATCCTCCACCTTGCAGCGCCAGCACACCGGGTTCTAGTCCCGGTCGGGGCGCCGGATTCTGTCCCAGTTGCCCCTCTTCCAGGCTAGCTCTCTGCCATGGCTCGGGAGTGCAGTGGAGGATGGCCCAAGTGCTTGGGCCCTGCACCCCATGGGAGACCAGGAGAAGTACCTGGCTCCTGCCATCAGATCAGCGCGGTGCACCGGCCACAGCGCGCCGGCCGCGGCGGCCATTGTAGGGTGAACCAACGGCAAAGGAAGACCTTTCTCTCTGTCTCTCTCTCTCACTGTCCACTCTGCCTGTCAAAAAAAAAAAAGTTATGTGCCTTCACATTATTTTCATTTGCCCAAGGGAAGCATAGCAAGTCTCTCACAGAGACACTGTTACCAGGTACTTTATTCTGAGTGATTGATTCTAATGGAATTGAGGCTGAATGGCCTTTTAGAGCAGGGGATTCATACACACATTAGAGTTCAAGAAACAGTGTCGTAGGTCACCTCTGCTTTTTGATGATTGAGAATAGGAACTCAAAAGAAGATAGAAAATTTAGGAGTCATTAGGCTTGGTGACAGCAGAAGTCTGGAACCACTTGGTACAACCTGGGCCTCAGAGCTGCCTGGTTTAGAAATGACATATGTCATGAGACATGGTACCAGACGTAGTGTGGCCCAGCTCCATACCCCACTTCTGGACACTAGGAAAACAGACTGTGAAGTGAGTCTAGGGATTTAGGCTTGATGAAGGCTGAGGATGTGGAAGAGGAGATTCTTCAAGGAGCTTCCCCTCTCACCAAGAGACTGAAACTGCAAAGGTCTCTTTCAAATTGCCGTGGAAAAGAAAGCTAGGATATGCTACAGAATAGTGCCCCTTTTTATACACTGTGACAAAAATGCCCTTTGTTCAGACAAAATTGTGGGAAAATTTCTGTTTTCACTAAATGTGTATAAGAACTTTGGGCAGGGATTCTAAACTTGAACTGCATGCAGGAGTCAAGCAACTACAAACAGCTGTTTACTACACAGAAGGCCTTGGGTAAGATAATAAGGAGTGGGGTTAGAAGTAAATCGAAAGCCCAGTGATCTGTCTCAATGCAGCAGCTGCTTCTCAGCTCCAGCTCATGTTTTCCTGTGAAAAGTGTAGCTCGGAGGTTGACCAGATCTTCCAGTATTTTGAGAGAGTTGGAAGTCTGGGTTATTAAGTTAAATCTCTTGGTTTTAAATGTTGGCAAATCCTTTCTTCCACTTGCTCAAGCCAGAAACCGTGGAGCTGTCCTTGACTCCTCGCGTGTCAAAAATTCATATACAATCCATCAGGAAATCCTGTTGACTCTACTTCTGAATCTTTCCAGAATCTGATCACTTCTTACAGAATTACAGATTATTACAGATAGTTACAGATTACTACTGCACTGCTGTAGTCCAGACCAGCACCACCTTTCTTCAGAATTATTGCAGTGGCCTCCTGACTGGCCTCCCTGCTCCAACACTTTCTCTCCTGCAGTCACAGGGTCTTATTAAAACCCAAGTCAGCTCATATTGCCCCTGCTGCTCAGAGTCTTGTGAAAGCCAAAATGCTCATGATGACCCGTGATGCTCTCTGACTTCATCCCCACAGCCACAGCAGCCTCCTATCTGTGCCTCAAATATACCAGCTCATTTCCTCCTCATGACCTTTGCCCTGCAGTTCCTCTTTCCTGAAGTATCTCTGTGGCCCATTCACCCCGGTCAGCTCTATTCAAATGTCGTCTTCTCAGCAAAGCATGCGTTTGGCACGCTGTCTAAATTTATAACCCCACACACGCACACCATTCCTCTCCACTTCTCTTCTTTATTTTTTTCTCTTTAGCACAGTGTACTACATAATTATCTTCTTTCTTAAGTGTTTTCCACATTAGTGTGTAGGTTCCACAGGGTAGGGACTGTGTGTGTTTTAGTATATTTGTTCTCTGTGGACAGAGATGCAAACAAGATTCCTAGGCCATGCCTGGAATCAGAAAGTCAAACAAGTCCTTCTCCAGTGACACCAAGTAGCTCACAGACTTTATGAATGTGACTGATGCCTGTTCGGCTGTCCATTTAACTCTTACCAGCGCTGTCCTTCTACTTCTTTTTGTTTGTTTGTTTTTAAGACCTATTTATTAATTTGAAAGAGTTCTAAAGAGGGAGAAAAAGAGTGAGAGAAATATCTTCCATCTGCTGGTTCACTCCCCAGATGGCCCCAAAGACCAGTGCTGGGTCAAACCAAAGCCAGGAGCCAGGAGCTTCATCCAGGTCTCCCACATAGGTGGCAGGGGCCCAAACACTTGTGCCATTTTCCCAGGCCATTAGCAGGGAGCTAGTTAGGGAGTGGAGCAGCCAAAACTTGAATATATGGAACACCAGCGCAACAAACGGTGGGCTTTACCCACTACACCACAATGCTGGCCCTGAATTCCTCTACTTCTACCCTACTGAACTTCAGTACATGCTTATGATCTTGCTTATGGTCTCATGTCTCGGCATTGCCTTTCCCAATGCATCGCTGTTCAGAATATGGAGAATGTTATTTCAGCCTTCCTAGTAAACTTCCAGTTTTCTAAATCAGAAGCATTTGATCAATTTGACTTGCTTTCTCTAAACCCAGAGTTTAGAGTTGGAAAAGCTATGAGTAAGAGCCGGCACCGCGGCTCACTAGGCTAATCCTCCACCTTGCAGCGCCAGCACACTGGGTTCTAGTCCCGGTCGGGGCGCCCAATTCTGTCCCGGTTGCCCCTCTTCCAGGCCAGCTCTCTGCTGTGGCCAGGGAGTGCAGTGCAGGATGGCCCAAGTGCTTGGGCCCTGCACCCCATGGGAGACCAGGATAAGTACCTGGCTCCTGCCATCGGATCAGCGTGGTGCGCCGGCCGTAGTGGCCGTTGGAGGGTGAACCAACGGCAAAGGAAGACCTTTCTCTCTGTCTCTCTCTCTCTCACTGTCCACTCTGCCTGTCAAAAAAAAATAATAAAATAAATAAATAAATAAAAAAGAAAAGGGGCATAACAGAGGAAAAGCATGTGTACAGACACTCAGCAGGAAGAAACTTTGAGGCTTTGGAAGAGAACTACTGAAGCTAGAATAGGGAATGCAGGGTAAAGTATCAGAAAGAGTAACAGGTAGAAAATGCCAAATCTTACAGGCTGTGGTAAGGAGTTTGGATGTTACTTCTTAAGTCCAGTGAAGCTGATCAAAAGTTCTTAAGTACAGGAATGATGGGGTTGAAGTTATATTGATTAAATTTTACTCTGGTTATTCTTGGAACTTAGGGTGCCAATAATAACAACAAAACAAAAGTAGATAACATTTTTTTGAGAACTAATGCCAGGCAACATGCTAAGTGCTTTGTATATATTCTTTTTAGTTAATTTTTCCATCACCGCATTGAGTTATATGATGTCCCTACTTTACAGATAATGAAATGGAGACCCTCTGAAGTCCAGTAATTTGCCTAGTCACATGGCTAAACTGTGTAATCCAAGCCATCATTTTTTAACCTTTGCTCTTAGCCATTAAACCTTACTTCTTCTGCTCCTTATCCAAGGATTGATTCAGTCATTCTGGCTAAGTCTTTATGAGGTTAGTGCTATATTTCAGGAAAGAGATGGTAGTTGCTTGGGTTGTCCGTGAGATGTTATTTCTGTTTTTCCTCATAAATGGAATGTGTATTCAATAAATAGAGTAGAATTTAATTCATGTTACAGAATTAGGCTTAGCAAAGACTGAAGCAATATAGTTTATTACTAATTATAAATTTATTGAATACTTCAGTATTTTTAAAATATTGTACATTTTTCAGGAGACAGTCAATGGTATCATAAAATATAAAATTATATGATACAGTGATAGAATAGAGTTTATTTCTAATGATGAAGTATTTGACATTGTATCTAGGTAGAAAGTAATCTCTAGATCCTTGTGAATGACAACAGCGTATCTTACAGAGTGAATTCCTATTTCCAAAAGAAGAATTGCCTGATAAGCTATCACTCCAACTATAATAGACTCAGAACTCATTACTGTGAGCTATTTACAGTAATGACTTATATAATATACCTTTTTGATGAAGTGCAGTGCACATGCGCATACACACAGGAAGAGGCTTCAAAAATTTGCAGAAAAATTGAATTAAAAGATATGTTTATTTTGGTGCAAGAAAAATTTGAAGGCCCATGGATAATTTTCATAATGCACATTTCCATGGATGATTTGAAGACCTCTGGTATCTTTGTGGGTGCTAGTGATGTTTAATATGCAAGGTAGTCCATTGTTCCATTTATTTTTAGCATAGTGACTTGCTTCTTCTCATTTATAAAATATTGAACTGGTGCCAGCACTGTGGCGTGTTAAGCTAAGCTTTCACCTGTAGTGCCTGAATCCTGTATGGTGCTAGTTCGTGTCCCGCTACTCCACTTCTGCTCCAGCTCTCTGCCTGTGGCCAGGGAAAGCAGTGTAAGATGACCCAAGTGCTTGGGCCCTTGCACCCATATGGAAGATTCCAAAGAATCTGCTGGCTCCTGGCTTTGGGTGGGTTCAGCTTTAGCAGTTGCAGCCATTTGGGGAGTGAACCAGCAGATGAAAGACCTCTCTCTGTCTCTCCCTTTCTCTGTCTTTAATTCTACCTCTCAAATAAATAAATAAAATCTTTTTGAAAAATTTAACTTATTTATCTGTGAAAAACATGTTTGTTTTGAGAGGGAAAGAGACAGACTGTATTGCTGTTATTATTTCATTATCTGCATATCTGAATAATTCAAAGAATGAGGGCCTCAATATTCTGATTAAATTAACTTTTAGGAAAAAAATTTGGGTGCTTAGTTGTTTATTTCAGAGGTAGAATAACACAGAGCAAGAGCGAGAAAGACAGAGAAAGGGGTCTTCCATCTATTGATCCACTCTCCCCAAATGCCCCAAAAGATGGAGCTTGTCCATGCAAAAGCTAGGAATTCCATTTGGGTTTCCCATATAGGTGGCAGGAATTCAAGTTCTTGGACCATCATCTGCTGTCTCCCAGATGATTAGAAGGAAGCTGAACTTGAAGCACATGCCGAATTTTATCCCAGGCACTTCAGCATCGGATGTGGGTGTTCCAAGCAGTGGGTGGTTTAACCTTGCTGTAACACAATGCCCTTCCCACATTTTAAAATTTTTTGTTTATTTTATTTATTTGAAAGGAAGAGAGACGGCAAGAGAGAGACACAGATAAATATCTCCCATTTCCTGATATAGTCCCCAAATTCCCACAACAGCTGGATGGAGCTAGTCCAGACTAAACCAGGAGCTAAGAACTCAGTTTGGGTCTCCTATATGGTACCAAGGACCCAACTACTTGAGCCTTCACTTGCTGCCTCCCAGGTACACACTGACAGAATGCTAAAATTGGAAGCTAGAGCCGGGATTCAAACCCAGATACTTCAATATGAGACACAGGTGTCTGAACTGGTGTCTTAACAGCTAAGTCAAATGCCAATCCACAGAAAATTAATTTTTATTTCATACTTATAATAAAAATATTAAAATCAGTTTGAAAATATTTTGAAATATATGTATTTATTTGTAGAGAAAATAGGTTTGTTGGAGTCACATAACACTATTGATTTCGTCTAAGATGATTATTTAGTAAATTAAGATCCCATTGGCACATACAGTTTTTAATTGTATTTGTTTATTTCAAACAAACTGTTAACTACTTCATTTCCAACCTTTACCAAGTTACTATCACATTAAAATTTATTATGTTTTTACTTATTATTTTGCTTATATATATTTTTGCTATATATAGTAGACTATACCAAATGTGCATTAATTGGAGTTTATAAAAGCTTTTCCTTGATCTCAAATTTTATTTCCACCTATATATTTCTAATCATGAGAAGAAAGGAAAGGAACTATTGAGCAGCTTACTGATATTCTATCAAAGATAGAACAAGACTTAGTGCGTGAGAACAGTAAAATAGTTCTCATGGTGCTTGCTTTTTTTTTTTTTTTTTTTTTTTTTTGGGGGGGACTGGCAGAGTTAAAACTCTGAGAGATAAACTGTCATTTAAAGGGCTTTTGTAGCCTAGCCTCTCACTAGGCTATCTCATGCCAAACAGATTCTGGGTTGTCTTAGCATTTGAGATAGCAAAAGTCAAAGCAAATTCAAGCTTTTGGTAATCTGGAAAGCTAAGGTAAAGACCAACTGTTAGGATGATATTTAGAAAATCTTGAACATTCTGAGGCATCTCAAATATGACATAAGTTGGAACTGTGAAAAGAAAAACTTAATGGGGCGAGCACTGTGGCATAGCAGGTAAACCCTCTGCCTACTGTGCCAGCATCCCATATGGGTGCCAGTTTGAGACCTGGCTGCTCCATTTCTGATCCAGCTCTCTACTGTGGCCTTGGAAAGCAGCAGAAGATGGCTCAAGTCCTTGGGCCCCTGCCATCTGTGTGGGAGACCCAAAAGAAGCTCCTGGCACTTGGCTTCTGACTGGCTCAACTCCAGCAGTTGTGGCCATTTGGGCAGTGAACCAGCAGATGGAATACTCACTCTCTCTCTCTCTCTCTTTCTCCTGCTTCTCTGTAGCTCTTTCAAATAAATAAATAAGTCTAAAAAAAAAAAAAGCTGAACAACTCTTTGTAACTTTCTCTCAATGGATTTTCATTTCTGTAGGATGGAATGGAAAGTGTAGAGCTAGAGAAGTTCAAAACTACAAAGGACCGTAGAGATCCTATTTTACAGATGAGAAAACTGAGGTCTAGAGAACACCAAAGACATCCTCAAAGTCACACAACTAGAGTTAAAGGTAGGACTAAAGTTGGAATTTGAAACTCCTGCTTTGTAGCTCAAGTTTCTTTTCTGTACTTTCCTTGGGCATTTTAACTGTATAGTCATCCAAGCTGTAACAAAATGAAAAGAACTGACTTGGGTGAAAAGGGGGTTTCCATTCAATCAGAAGTAACTAAATCAAAACTAGATGCTATGTTTTGAATTTTTCTTCCAAAGTTCGTGTGTTGGAAACTTACTCCCCAATGCAACAGTGTTAAGAAGTGGAAGCTTTAAGAGGTGATTAGGTCTGTCCTTCATGAGAGTAGATCTAATGTCATTATTGTAGAAGTGGGTTCCTGATAAAAGGATGAGTTTGGCACCTTCCTCCTCCCCCACCTCTCCTCCCTCCCTCCCTCCCTCTCTTTGTACGCATGCACACTCTGTCTTGCCATTCTACCATTCTTGATGGGAAGAGGCAGCAAAACGGCCCTCACAATATGCCAGGACTGTCATATTTTACTGCTTGGCCTCTAGAATCATGAGAAGTAATTTTGCATTACTTATAAATTATTCAATCTGTGGTATTATGTTAGAGCACCCAAAAATAAACTAAGATATTTTACAGTGGCTGCCTGAAATGCATGCTGAATTTCCATGAAAGAATTTAGACTCAATGTCCTCTAAAAGCTTCTCCAGCTCTAATTTTAATGAGTTTGAATAATTTTCATCATATTTATAACAGTAATTATTTGTCCTCTCTACAAACAAAAATCATTACTCATTCTCATTCCTACATGTCTCATCTACTGTAGTGTTTCCTAGAACCTGTTTTCCAGTTAAGAGTACCTGTTCCAAAGTGGCTTAGTAATACAGGATGACCAAAAAGCAGGCACAGACTCAGGCTCTGTTCACCACTTAGAATGATGAGTAATCATTATACTCATACTTAATTTAATATTTTGTGTTAACCCAGTGTGCAGTCACTGCTGCTTTTCATCTACCATACAAATGCAAGTTGCCTACTATTAGCAATGGGAAGATTGGTGACAATGAAGTGAGTCAGCTTTTCTTCTTAGCAGCAAGGACTTGATATACTAAACGTTTTGGTCAGTTCATAACCCAGTAAAGTATAAATGATTTTAAATGAGACTATTTTCTTCACTATGCAACTATATAGCTATTCTTGGTTTAGGATTGAAAAATGTATAGATTTGTATTACAATATAAAATCTGCTCATCTTGCATCTACCCTTTTGTTCAGGTTTTTGATACTGTTTATTTCCTACTATACTTTAGAAAGGCATCAATATTTTTAAAATATTTAAATGCCATACTTATAATGAGGAAAACAAATAATTCAGTTTCATACGGGCTAAGTATCCAGGATGCATTACTTAATGTTATAGTTACATAGTACTTTGGGGGCCCATCTCCATAGACTTAAAACTTATTTAGGACTTTCATCCAGGAGAGAGGTTTCAAAAATCCGTATTCCCGGCCAGCGCCACGGCTCAATAGGCTAATCCTCCGCCTGTGGCGCCGGCACACCGGGTTCTAGTCCCAGTTGGGGCACTGGATTCTGTCCCGGTTGCTCCTCTTCCAAGCCAGCTCTCTGTTATGGCCAGAGAGTGCAGTGGAGGATGGCCTAAGTGCTTAGGTCCTGCACCCACATGGGAGACCAGGAGGAAGCACCTGGCTCTTGGCTTCGGGTCAGTGCAGTGCTCCAGCCGCAGCGGCCATTGGGGGGTGAACCAACGGCAAAAGGAAGACCTTTCTCTCTCTCTCTCTCTCACTGTCCACTCTGCCTGTTAAAAAGAAAAAAAAAATCCATATTCCCTCATTTCCACTGATCTGGGATGACTTGGGAGGTGGGATGAGGGAGGACATGATAGTTGGGTTTCACTGGATTATCATGGTGATTCAGGATGTGAGTGCATGGACTCCTTTTCATAGAGGCTATTGAGAGGCCAACAAGGGAGAAACTGTTACAGGATTAAAGAAGTATATAATTGTCCAGAGTCAACATAAAAACTTATCATTGAAACAAGATCTGAAACCCACATCTTTTGGCTTCTGTGTCATTTCTTTTTTTACTATTCCCATCCCACTGCCAAGGAAAAGTCAACCTAAGCCATATTTTCTTTCTAAGATTGAGTGTCTAGGACTTGAGCACAAAGATTGGGAGGGCAGATGATGTATCTTATAAGTATTTGCCTTACTCTTCCCAGGAGAAAGACACTGGAGAGCAGTGTCAACAAACTATTTCTGTAAACAGTCAGATTGTAAATATTTTAGGCTTTGCCAACCATATGGTCTCTGAAGCAATATTCAGCTGTATCATTGTAGCACAAAAGCAACCATAGACAGTATGTAAATTTAACGAGCATAGATTTGTTTCAATAAAACTTTATTTATGGACACTGAAATTCGAGTATTTTTCACAAGTCATGGAAATTTATTCTGATTTTTTCCAAGCATTTAAAAATCTAAAAATCATTCCTGCAAGGCCCTGTAAAAATAGGCTACTGACCAGATTTGACACACTGGCCATAGTTTGCTAACCCCTGTCTTGCAGGAATAAATAATGAAAGATGACAAAGACTGTAGATGTTAAAATATGATACCTGAAAGACAGATGATTTCAATGCATAGAGGAAATTACCAATGGGTGTGCCTGTGCAGGGAGAGTTGATGGATACCTTGACCCTGGATTCTATCTTAGGTCATCTTAGTTGATGCTCCATCAAATTCCAGAGGTTATTTTGACTTACTCTTTCAAGATTTATGCAAGGCAGTTTTTCGCTGCCCTTAGAGAAGAAAAGCAGAAATAAGAAGACATGTGACTTAGAGCTTGCTGTAAGGTATGCAGAGCGAACAGAACATTTTATTGGGAATGGCAGCTGGTGGTTTTTATTATCAGTGAATCATTGTGAGGTTTCTCCAAGGCTGGGAGGAGCCAGCCAGCCATATTCCTCTGTAGTAAAAATTACTTCATGACACTGTAATGCTCTCACAGAAAATGCCTTCTGTTGTACTGAAAGAACCCATACACATTTTTTGACATAAAGGTTATATTACTAAACTAAATTAAAAAGAACCTATAAGCGTAAAACCACAAAGGAACATTTTTAAAATAGTATAAATGATTGACAGTTACTTAAATACAGCTTTTGTTGCTTTGTATGTAAACTCAGTTACAATGATTGCATAAATGGTGTTGCAATTACTTATAACAAAAGAGAATTGATAATGATGGTGCTGATGGCAATGATAATTAGCCACTTTTCGAGCAGCTACCATCCACTGCCACCTAACATACATTGGCTCAGTTCCTCCAGGATCCTGAAAAGTAGGCCTTACTCTCATGTTGAAGATGAAACTGAGTTTCAATCACACAGACATAAAATAGCAGAGCCAAATTGATATTTATACTCTCACAAAAGCTTACACTGTTTCCAGTGTATCATTACCATTGATGAAAAATAGTTACTAAAAAAAATCCCCACAAAATTTGGAAAAATTGGCTTCAACTATATTGCTGGATAGTATCACTTTATAAATGCTAATTTTACCGTGTGATTATTGTACAATAAGAGTGATTTAATCCCCTTCAAACTTTGAAAAAAAGTGAAGTCATTAATGCCTTTTACCACTTGTGTGTCCATTCACACTTGCAATTTCTAGGCAGGCTGCAGCCTTGAACTATTCACTGTCTGAACTTGCCCCCAAAGAATTCTTCCTCCTGCCTTACCTCCATCAAGTGTCAGCCAATGAAAAACCCACAAGTTCGGCAGCTGCAGCTCTGGAATGCTTCCATGGAAACCCTCATTCCCAAATCCCCTTTGAAAATCACAGTTCCTAGAGCATGCTCTTATCTTCTTGAAGGTCATGACTAATGGTTGTAACATTGTAAAATTTCCACAGCAAACACTGTCTGCAAGATCAGGATTCCTTAGCTTGGGCTCTGTGCTAACTTGCCTTGCACCAAGAAGTTTATGCCCCTCAGCTGCTCTATAGTAAATTCTTACCCAGTAACCTCGAGAGTGGTTATGAGGATGGAAACTTTTAAAGTCGTCCGTGGGAGAATAAGAAAGCTTAATGAATTTCAGCGAGTGCTTCTTCAACAGATCAGAATTGAAGTCTTTTTTTAAAAAGAAAACTGGTATATTGAGAATATGAGGTGACTCAGCCCTGTTCTTGTTCCTCTGAATTTTATTTTGTAAATTATTTAGGATTCAGAGGTCAATATCAAATATACCTGTCTCAGAGGAAACAACTTCATTTTTTATAAATATGGAAATGCAGTGTCAAAGTGACTTAGTGGTACCAAAATCCAGTTTTTAGCCAGCCTTTTTATATGTGAATCATGTCATTTAATCCAGATTTCCCTGGAACCGCAACCAGACACACAGCATGGATATTTGATTGAAGAAACATGGTTGCTATTATTCACTCTGCCATGCTGTATTTTGCTTACATTAATGACCCATTAATATACTTAAGAAAAAACTAAATTTGCATCATCCATTGAAATTGGCTAGACTAAATGCTGGTGATTAGACATAAGACTCCATCAAGAGATAATATCCTGGTCCATATGTATCACAATATTGTTTGTTCTAATCTGTCACCAAAATATATACAGGAATTCAGGAGGAGGGGAGGGGGAGAGCTGCAGCCAGGAGACAAATATATGTGCTAATGTACCACTTACTGTCTGGAGACAATGTACACTCATGGCACAGTGTTAGAAGTTATTTGGTCTGTATTTATTTACAATGTGCAGGCTGCAGAATGCTAGTATTCTGATTATGTCCAGATGTAATGGAAAGAACTCAGCAGCATTTTCACTGCCTTCAGGGAGGAATGTACCTTTTCAGTCAAGATTGGTTAAAAGGTAATCGTTTAGTTCTGATAATCTCAAAAGTTTCTTTCTGCTGCCTAAATCAGAGAGGAAATTATTTGGGACCTCAAATCTCTTCTGAATTGACTGCTTTTGGTCACTTAAGACTGTTTCCTTATCAGTGAAATTGAGCAGACATATTTTTTCGAATTTGACAGAAAATGTTTACTATTTAGGTAAGACAGTGAGATTTATGGTGGGGAAACTCATAATTCAAAATAGGCTATCTTGAAATAATGCTGAGAGAGAATGTCAGGGCAGGCGTTGTAGCACAGCTGATTTAATTGCTGTTTGGATATCCACATCCCATATCAGAGTACCCAGGTTTGAGTCCCCTCTCCTATGCTTCTAAATGTGGCTTCCTTCTAATTCATACCTTGCAAGGCTAGGAGAAGGTGGCTCAAGTATATGGATCCCTGCTAACCCTCATGGGAAACCCGGATGGAGTTCTGAGCTCCTGATTTAGGCCTAGCCCAGTCCCCAGCTATTGCAGATAGTTAAGGCGTGAACCAGTGGCTCTGCTAACAGGCCTAGAAATGATAATACCCTTTAGCAGTGAGCACACACAGCACTAAAATCTTGGCTTCTAAATTTCATTTGCCACTAAAAGGAGCCAGGGCTTCTTGTACAAATGACTGACTCCAGGGCTTAAGGAGCAGAAACAAGGTGAGCTTGGAACATCTTTTCATGCCAGGGTATTCGGAAGTATCAGGAAATGACAGGGACATGCCAGAAAGACACTGGAGCCAGATTGAAAAGATTCCTGCTGGTTAAATCTGGAACAACTTGAGCAGCAAAATAACTCAGAAGAGGAAGAACTGGAGGAGTGGCCTTGCTTTACAACAATATACTCACAGTAATTAATTCAACCTTGGAGGAGCACAAATTCATTCACTACAAGAATTAACCCTGTCCCAACAGAAAGGCATTTATTGCTCTTAATGACTTAATTTTCTCTTAAAAGTTCCACTACCTCTCAGTACTTCTGCCTTGGGGACTCATTTTTCCAGTGTATTAATTATAGGGGACATATTTAAACCATGATATTAAGTTATTGTCTTTCTTCTTAGGAAATATACATTTAAATATTTAGAGGAAAGGGGACAAAGATGCCTGCAATGGACACAGATAATTTAGAAAAACAAATAATATGTGTATATGTAGAAAAAGGATAAAATAACAAAAGTGGTAAAAGCTTACCAATGGTAAATGGGGGCAAAAGAGTTTTTATACTGTCTGTGCAACTGTTCACTGAAGTTTGAAGTCATTTCAAAATTTTGAAAGATTTAAAAGATTAAAGCAAATACATGTGTGCATTCACATATAGAGTTAACTTCACTTTAAATAAAGCAAATTCAACATGCAGAAATCCTGAAATCTTACCCTAAGATAAACTGAGGAATGCAAATTTTCTTTCTTCTTATAAAATTGCTACAGAAATCTTTTTAGCAATCTTCATGCTCAAATTGTAAAATCTGTAACTATGTTATTATCATAGACACAGTTTTCTAAACTCCCCTGTAAATTGAGGCACACCTGCATTTGTTTTTAATCTTTGTGCTGATAACAGTTTATTTTCATCTGGCTGGCTTTGGAAAGCTGGTCACACAAAGCTGTGTATAAGTATGCTTTTGAGGAAAATGATAGTGATGATTACTTGTCCCAAAGTACAGATTAAGACCTTTGAAGAACTGAAGCTCTATTCAGATTCCTTTCTCACAATTACCTGAGAAGCTTTTCAAACCACATGAAGCCAAGTTTTAGGATGTCTCCTTCCATTAAGTGGCTCTGAATCCATTGGGTTTTCTCTTTTATCACTTATCTCCTCTCATAAAATACAAGGATATTGTATTGGATAGGCTCAATATATAGATAGATAGATAGATAGATAGATAGATAGATAGATATAGATATATAGGCTCAATATATATATAGAGAGAGAGAGGGAGAGGGAGGGGGAGAGAGGGAGGGAGGGGCCAGCGCTGTGGTGCAGTGGGTTAAAGCCCCTGCCTGCAGTGCTGGCATCCCATGTGGGTACCAGTTCAAGTCCCGGCTGCTCCACTTCTGATCCAGCTCCCTGCTAATGCGCCTGGGAAAGCAGTGGAGAATGGCCCAAATTCTTGCACCTCTGCACCCTCGTGGGAGACCCGGAAGAAGCTTCTGACTCCCGGCTTCCAATTGGCTCAGCTCCAGCCATTGCAGCCATTTGGGGAGTGAACCAGCAGATGGAAGATTTCTCTCTCTCTCTCTCTCTCTCTCTCTCTCTCTCTGTGTGTGTGTGTGTGTGTGTGTGTGTGTGATTCTTTAAAATAAATAAATACTTAGAAAAGAGGATGTTGGTATCCTTACCAAATATATATATATATATATATATATATATATATATGGATTCAATATCGACAAAGAAGAATAAGACATTCATTCATCCAAAAGATGATTAGCTAAATTCGCACGTTATCTCTTCTTTTTACACCATTTTGGTGCTCATAGAGAATTGGAGTAGAAAGAAGGAACAGGCAAAACTAGTCAGTCAGATGCAGTTTCTAACTATTTGGTTTAGTTCAAAAATTAACAGACATTATTTGTAGTAGCAGAAGACTGAAATAACCTAAGTGTGATTTTGTAGACCTGGTTAAGTAAATAGAATATACCCTATTTATTGAATATTGTGTTTCTATCAACAAAGTTTAGAAAGCCTTTTATTAGTTGAAAGGTCACCCAAAGCTTTTGTTTAGCCCAAAAGAAGCATAGTATATAATATATTTTGTACATTGTGTGCTAACATTTGCATATAAAAAAACAGAAAGAATAAACATACATATATGTGCCTGAATATATATAAAGTATCTCAGGAAAGATAAATGTAAAACTATTTACCTAGGAAAATGAGAATTTGGTCTTAAGAGATAGATTCATTAATTTTAGGCTTAATAGATGTTGGAAAACTCCTAAACTTAATATTTATAGAAAACTATACTTTTCTTACTGCTGAAGAAAGGAATATCTACAGTGACAGTTCATCAAACATGGACACATTCCCAAGACTTTCAGTGTAATGATGAAAACCATTATGCATTTTATCTGTCGCAGTTTGGTTTGCTTGTTGATTTAACCTTCAAAAAACTGGTCAAGGGCAGGCATTTGATGCATAGGTTAAGGCCACTTGGAATATCCATAGCCCATAAATACCAAGTGCCTGGGTTCAGATATTAGCTCCACTTCCAATTCCAGTTTCCTACTAATGTGTACCCTGAGAGGCAGTAGGCAATGGCTTAAGTATTTGAGCCGCTGCCACCCATGTGGAGAGACCTGGATGAAGTTCCAAACTTCTAGTTTTCTTCTTCCCCAGCCCCAGCTGTTGCAGGCATTTGGGGGAGTGAACCAACAGATGAGGAAAATCCATCTCTCTCTCTCTCCCTCTCTCCCTCTCTCCCTCTCTCCCTCTCTCCCTCTTTCCCTCTCTCCTCTCTCCCTCTCTCCCCCCTCCCCCACAAACACTCCCCCTCCTCCCTTTTTCCCTCCTTCTCTTTTAAGGAAAAAAAATGGTCAATTACTTTTTCAGTGGTTTTAGTCACAGATGTATAACTTATAAATTATTATTAAATTCACCTGCTGCAGGAACATTAAAGAGCGACAAAACATAAAGCTCTTAGTGGACCTCTACCAAAATACCAACTTGGTTTGTACCCCTTGAAAGAAGAGTAAAACTTATCTCCAATTAGGCAGTGTAAGATTTCTTCTTGCTATAAAATGTAGGATGCCAGATGTATGTCAGGAAGGCCAGAAACCAAATAAGGCCTAGGAAATTTTTAGGAGTCCAACAGAATCTAGAAGAGCATCCTCCCTGAACTTGATATTTGAATGTATCACCAAATCTCTGCTCAGCCAGGATTTCAGTCCTTCCCCTAAGTAGGATATTAAATGGTATGTGGTAATTTTTTCTTCTGATGGCTTTATAATTAACAACTGTATCAACCCACCTGCATTTTATAGTTAGCTAAATAGACTCACTCCAAGCTATCTGAATACTCCTTTTTCTTCCTGCACCTACAAAAGTCAAGAGAAGTAGGAACCTAAGACAGGCTCTGGGACAGGTAACTATCTGTTACCACTTAAAGACAAATTCTTCTCATTTGGCTTATTTTCATATTTCATGCTTCTCCATTTAACGCCATCCTTTTAAAAACAGAAATTATTGATTATTCAAATAAAGACTAATTACCCAGGGCTGGCGCTGTGCCACAGCGGGTTAACACCCTGGCCTGAAGTGCCGACATCCCATATGGACACCGGTTTGAGACCTAGCTTCTCCACTTCTGATCCAGCTCTCTGCTATGGCCTAGGAAAGCAGTAGAAGGTGGCCCAAGTCCTTGGGCCCCTGCACCCACATGGGAGACCCAGAAGAAGCTCCTGGCTTCAGGTCAGTGCAGCTCCAGCTGTTGTGGCCAGTTGGGGAGTGAACCATTGGATGGAAGACCTCTCTCTCTCTGCCTCTCCTCTCTCTGTGTAACTCTGACTTTCAAATAAATAAGTAAATCTTAAAAAAAAAAAAAAGACTAATTACCTATCCCATAAACAGTATGTTAAAGCTCTCCTGAAAATTATGTTTTAGTCCCAATTAACAGCCCTCTGTTTTCAATATGGAAGAGCATACAGATGGGACAGTTTAGGTAGCATCAGCAAACATCTGCATGTTTTTCTAGCAGCCTAACTAATTAGTGATTTGTACAGACTTCTCTGAATCTGTTCTCTCCCTCCACCCTCTTCCTTTTTTCACACATTTAGATGAAATGGAACACTCCCTTGTGTAGGCATTCTGACAGCCACAGGTACTATCTGGGTTGATAATACATACGTAATGTTATTATCATGAAACTTTTCATTTGGGTGGTACAGGCTGCACAAGATGTCCTATACCAGGAGCTGTGACATTTTGAGAGGATGGTGATGGCGGTTGTGTGGGACTCAGCCTGCATTACAACCAAGTGGGTATTTTTTCCAGTTGTAGCATTAGGCTATAGATAGAGAAACTTTTAAATCAATAGCTGGGTACATGTCCCCTTGAGTCTGGATTATGCATTTGAAGAAATAATTCCTTTGATTTAGGGAAAGGAGTAAGGTTTTATTTTTAAAAGAGAAAATACAGTTTTCATAACCAATTCATTCATTCCTCTATGAATTTTGTTGAAAGACCTTCTAAAGCAGGTCTGTACTGCCAAACCCCAAGCTTCACAGTTAGCAAGTTGACTCTGTCTGACCTGTTACATTTTCCTTAGACAGTTGGATGTGATCACAGGAGGGTGATTGCCAAAGTTTTATTTCAACTCAGGTATAGCTAACTGCAAGAAATCACTTCCTGACACCTTTCTTCTGCTTACCCCACCCTAAGTCACCATTTTGAAACAACTTATGGGATCTACAAAATGGTCTGCCTGTGTTCCAAGTTAATTTTGAGAATGGCTTTTTATGGCTGGTTTACAGTCTCTTTAGAAAAGCGGAATTATGATGGAAACACTGTGACATCCTAAGCTGTAACAAATGAGCTGTTCTTGAAGATAAATGTAACTCCGTGTCTATGAAGCTAAATATTTACTTTCCAGATGATTTAGTGTATCTTTGTTCTTTCCACACTCAGCTTTTTCTTTCTGTGGATCCCTTCATCTCCACACTACTTTTTTGTAGCCTGTTATATCAGTGTTTTGTGATGTTACAAAAAAGCAAAGAGTGTGAGGTCAAATTTTCCATTACATACCTCAACAGGAATGCCAGGGAACCTAGCCAAAGTCAGGCTGCAGAAAAAATAAAAATTACAGGAAAGATGATTCATTAATCAACAATTGCCTTACCAAGAAAATAGAATTAGTTGTATGTATTTGGTTTTTGGAAGGGGGATGAGTGCAGACAGCCCAGCTATGGGTGGGAGGGAAATATTTATGTTTAAATACCATGGTTTTAGATCTACTGAGGATCTTTTTAACTGTAAAATTCAGGAGAAAGAGTAACTTGTTTCTACCTTGATAGCTCTCAACTTTTTCTTCTTTCAAGATGAAAGTACATCACTTGCTGACCCCAACTGCAATTTGCTTTGAAAAAAAAAAATAATAATGACAGCCGAAAGATAAATTAGAAAGGCACAGAGCAGTGAGAACAGGAGCCCTTGCCATCTCACTCCCTCTATCCTCTGTCATATGGTCTGTGTCACTTCCTCTTCCTGTCACCTGGGTCTACTTTTCTTGTTCTTTTGAGGTAAGGTCAGATTTTTGGTCTCCAACAGGCCCCTGAACATTGTCAGATTAATAGAAATGCTGAAATTTTGTCTTTAAACGTAGTTATTGTTACATATTAAAGGAGCTGAGAAGGACAGAAATTCTGACACTAAAGGAAAAAAATTAACAAGTGAAATTAGGAAAAGCCCACAAGCTCCTAATGTTTCTCTTAAAAGCAAACAGAATTATCTGATCACAGAACTTAGTACCATGAATGTCAAACTCAATGTGAATCTTTGTTTTTTTGTATTCTAGTAAGACCAGCCAGAAACAAATACAGTTGGCTCTGTGCCCAGCCAATAACAGATTCAACTCTGTTGTCTGATGTTTATTAGCCAGCCTATAAGCCCTACCATGCAATAAAATGTTCAGAATTGTGACACAGAGTGCTACAAGATTCTGTGCGCCTTCTGACTTACCAAAGGTAATATTAGGATTTTGTGTCATTTTAATACTAAGTGTATTTTATTTAAATTCTCTGGAAATTGGTGACACATATATGGTTCAGATACTATTAACCAGAGTACATAATTAACCAAAACAATTCTAAACATGTTGGATGATACGAAATTTACTGTAGAATTTTATTACCTTTTATGGAAAACACAAGGGAGTAGTGAACAGCCTTTTTTTTTCTTTTGCCAAGTATCTGATAACTCTGTTGCAATTAACATTTTATCCACACAATGGAACAGCAACAAGAAAAATAAACTTTTTAAAGTTCCTAATAATTGAGTGTTTCTTGTGAAAAGCTGGGACAGATCAAGGGAAAAAAAATGGATTGAAAAAGAGGAACACAGCTGAAGTTCCTGGACCTCTTGACAAATAGGGCAAATGTAACATTTGCTTTTCCACACTCATCATGGAAAAATGTGAAGTCCTACGCTTTTGTAGAAAAAAACCTGATGTACCAACAGAACATGGGAGATAAGGGCCTAATGCAACCTGGGCTGGTTAGACTCTTGTGTGCTCATCTCTGTTCACCTCCATTTGAGGGTCAATGACAGACCACCCAGCAGAGAATGATTTAAGAACTATAGTAATGGAGGTCTCAAAATAAAAAGAATTACTCCCCAGTCCTTGTAGCTCAAAGATGCTATTTCCAGTGGTCCACTTCTTACCCTATTCTGCCTTATCTGCTCCAATCCCCCCCCCCACCCACACACACAAGAAAGGAAAAGAGAGGAGATACCTGCAGAAAAACATATCCATTAAGTTTTCTACCCCTTTGAGAGATTATGTTCCAAAAGCTGTCTGTATCTGTTATTTTCAGCTACATTAAAGTTTCATTTTCTCTGTTATTAAATCTTATTTTGTTGAAGCTATAGCAGCTTGGCAGTCTTTAAGATCCCTCTCTCCCATCCATACCCCCTTTCTCTATTTGGACTGCTCCTGCAGGTCAGTGGATGATTGTTACACCACATCTGCTGTTGGAGATAGGTTCCTTCCGTCTCAGTACACCCTGGAATCCATTCCTTTCAACTATCTATCTATCCATCCATTTGAGTCAGTAAGGACTTTGAACCTTGGAAATTTTACATCCCTGAATCAAATTGCCAAATGTTGGGTTTATAAAAAGTCCTTTTCTGCATTACAAGATTTTCATAGAACAAGATTCATTGAGATTTGGATTCAAATCCTGTGACTGAAGCCAGTTACTTGTCTCATTTATTCATTTAAAAATATTTATTGAGCATTTTTTATGTGCCAAACATTGTGCAAGGCACAGCAGATACAGTTAGTAGAAGACAAAGAAGATCTTTGCCCTCATGGAGTTTTACTTCAGTTGGGGAAATGAAAGAAAAATAAACATTGAACTGAGTATTTTGATCTTGATAAGTATAAAGAAGTGTCACGGGGGAATCTTAATCAAAGAACAGGAAAGCATGTTTTGTGTAATAATAGTTAGGGTGAGGCTCAAAGAATGGATAAGAGTTTGATAACAAAGAGCATCACAGAATGAAGGAAAGCCTGTTCCTAGGGCCCAAATCAGGAAGGAACTTGGAATAAAAGAGGAAATGGGAGGAGACAAGCTAGACTGGAGCCCACTGAACAAGAGGGCTGGGCCAGGTTAGGGAGGGCCTTGTTAGCACTGGCAAGAAATTTGGACCTTTTTTAATAGCAGTGAGTAGCCATTGGGAGATTTTTTTATGGGTTAAAAATGACCATGCTTGTGTTTGAATCTCTTTGATGGTTGTATCTCATCACACAGTGGATTAGAGAAGAACAGTAAGGAAATCACTGAAAAGGTGAGAGGTGGAGGTGGCAGTCAATGGAGAAGTGGATGGACCCCAGGAGAGGTTTAGGAGGTAGAGTTGACAGGTCCTGGTGGCTGTCTGGATTGTTTGAATTGAGGAATAGGAGAGTGTCACTGATGACTTCCAGTTTTCTGACATGAAATGCTGTTTCCTGAGTGAAAGTTTCCAAGTTCAGTTTTGGATATGTTTGACCTGAGAGCCTTGTGATTCTTTCAAGTGGAGATAATTTTAAAAACAGATATGGAACTCAGAAGAGATGCTAAGCTGGAGATACAAAGTGGGTAACTGCTTGTAGATAACTTAAAACCACAAATATGAGTGCAATTGCCTAGTAAGAGAGCATAACTCTATTATAGGGCCCACGACCCTAAAGTAATGATGAAACTATGCAAAGTGGTTGAAAGGCATGCATACAGCACACACTCAGTAGCTAGCTCTTTTTCTTTTTTTTTTTTTTTCTTTTTGACAAGTAGAGTGGACAGTGAGAGAGAGAGACAGAGACAAAGGTCTTCCTTTGCCGTTGGTTCACCCCACAATGGCCGCTGCAACTGGCACACCGTGCTGATCTGAAGGCAGGAGCCAGGTGCTTCTCCTGGTCTCCCATGCGGGTGCAAGAGCCAAGGACCTGGGCCATCCTCCACTGCACTCCTGGGCCACAGCAGAGAGCTGGCCTGGAAGAGGAGCAACCGGGACAGAATCCGGCGACCCTACCGGGACTAGAACCCGGTGTGCCGGCACCACAAGGCGGAGGATTACCCTAGTGAGCTGCGGTGCCGGCCAGTAGCTAGCACTTAATACTTATTACTGCCGGCGCCACGGCTCACTAGGCTAATCGCCGGCACACCGGGTTCTAGTCCCGGTCGGGGCGCCGGATTCTGTCCCAGTTGCCCCTCTTCCACGCCAGCTCTCTGCTGTGGCCAGGGAGTGCAGTGCAGGATGGCCCAAGTCCTTGGGCCCTGCACCCCATGGGAGACCAGGAGAAGCACCTGGCTCCTGCCATCGGAACAGCGCGGTGCGCAGGCTGCAGCGCACTGGCCGTGGCGGCCATTGGAGGGTGAACCAACGGCAAAGGAAGACCTTTCTCTCTGTCTGTCTCTCTCTCTCACTGTCCACTCTGCCTGTCAAAAAAAAAATTTTTTTTTAAATACTTATTACTACGTCTGGTAAAATTTGACAGCCTCATTCTCTGGAATGAGCTTGTATTTACTGGAAGGAGAGTGGAAAAGAATGAAGGCGTGAAGCAATAGGCATGCATCTATGAGAATATGTCTGTAAAAATTAAAGTGTTCATTCTCATTGTCCCGGTGTGTTAGAATATCCTTTTTTCCATTTCTCAGGCAGCCCTCCTCTCGCAAGCAAGCTCCTATAATTCTCCCCCTGAAAACTCAGGGATCTTCACTTTTACGTGGGACGGTTGTACCAGATTGACTGCCTCTAGGCCGCTTCTCATCATGGCTGCTGCAGTGACTGACTCGTTAAGAAACATGTAAATGTTCCCTTGGTCACATTATTTTTAGGAAGGCATAGTCTTTACATTTTCAGACAGCAGTTTTGCTGTGAGTGTGGGGAGACCACAGAACTGAAACACATTGCACATGTCGGCAAGGCCGTCTGGGTTCTTGGCATCACTAATGATAATGATCCCGCTTGGTGCAGGCAGACCCTCCCTGCAGCTGGTGTCCTTTCGGTGCACGGATGAGGTCATTAGGGAAGGGGTAGGAGGTGGGGCCCAGAGGATGAGAGAAGAGAAGGGGAAGAAGCTGTCACGTCTGCATTCTTGGGGGAAAAATGGAAACATATTTGCCACATGCTTGCTTTATTAATTTTTTTTTAAGGAAACCAAATGAAGAGACAAAGGGATTGTGAGAAATTGTAACATGGCAGCCTGGTTTTCCCCTCAAGGCTGCTCAGCTGTTAACAAACAGGCTCATCAAAACTCCCAGAGTGCTGATAACCCTGTAAATCTCATCTCCAGAATTTTGAGACTGCTCAGAGCTAGATAGTCAGCTATTTTGAGCCTAGTAACTACTTAAGAGTTGTACATAATCCTAATTCCAAACAGTTCACTCTTTTTCTGACTCAGATGTGTCTAAAAGGGGGAAATTAAGAATTATTTTTTCCTTTGAAAATTTAAAGGTATCAGATCTCTATGTATTTCTCAAAGTTATTTCTAAAAACAAATTACAACCTTTTTTATTTAAATTTACCAGCAGTATACACTTGGGACACCATAGTTCTATTTCTAAACTTATATACACAAATCTAGAAGTACTGTATGCCTCTACTCTTTGGGGTGTTGCTACAGTTGGTTGTTGTGGAGGGAGAACCAGAGGGATTAGTAAAAATGGGGTTACTTGGCATTACAGGGAAATACCTGGCCTGGGCACAGTCAACCGTTTGGCCATCTCTGATTTAGGGAATAGAAACCAGTCAACACTGCTAGAATTGGGGAAAACACTAACAATGCTCTCAAGGTGGATTGGGTCCCTTAGAAGATACGGCTAGCCTTCGTGTCCTCGGTGCTTCAGCCAATGAGTGCTTAGTGAAGACTGAGTGTGCAGGAACCCAACTTCCCCATTCTCCATGGCTCAGAACAAATGACCATGAGTAATTAGGTGGGGGGAAAACATATGTCCTCCTAAACGCTGCAAAAAGAGGCTGTTGTTTAATAGGAGTTATCTCTCAACAGTTTTCCTGACTTGTTTTCAGGATACAGTGTAAAGAAAATGCCATCCTAGAGTTCTGAAGATCTAAAACCATTAAGTTTTTTAGCCACTAAAATGTTTTGATCTCAATTTTTTTATCATAAAATAGAGATAATAATTTATCTGCCTACCTCTTAGGTTATTCTCAGGATTAAACACTATTAAGAAAATAAAACTAGTAACTGTAGGAGGTAAGGCATTATTAAGATCTTTTGAGAGTACTGTGTTTTTAAACATTTTTGAAAGAAACCACCATAATTCCTTGAAGAAAGGGTGTTTAGGAAGTGTGTTGTTTAGTGCTGCTGTTATTAATCCCTCTTTAAGCTCCATTTGTTTACAAACAGACCACTGTCCTCTCCATTTCAGGAAAGATGTTATGACTTGAATCAAGATCTGATGTGCTTGGCCGGCGCCGCGGCTCACTAGGCTAATCCTCCGCCTTGCGGTGCCGGCACACCGGGTTCTAGTCCTGGTCGGGGCACCGGATTCTGTCCCGGTTGCCCCTCTTCCAGGCCAGCTCTCTGCTATGGCCAGGGAGTGCAGTGGAGGATGGCCCAAGTGCTTGGGCCCTGCACCCCATGGGAGACCAGGATAAGCACCTGGCCCCTGCCTTCGGATCAAGCGCGGTGCGCTGGCCGCAGCGGCCACTGGAGGGTGAACCAACGGCAAAGGAAGACCTTTCTCTCTGTCTCTCTCTCACTGTCCACTCTGCCTGCCAAAAAAAAAAAAAATATCTGATGTGCTTGTAAATCTGAAGGATCAGGTCCTCCTTAAAAAAAAAGTACCATTATTATTAATAACTTCTGAAACCAGCAAGGGTTGTAAAACTATTGCAAGTGATTAAGTGGCCCTAAATAAAACACTGGTGTCACCTCTTGTAAATTCTCCCCTGCAGTTTGTGCTTCTACAAGTAGTGATTCAACTGCAGGTGTCTGTCATGAGACAGTAGAGTTTTGTTCTTCTGGAAACAGCACTGTATGTGAACAATGCCTCAGTCACTTTCTAGCTATGGCCTTAATCAAATCGTGTCACCTCTCTTAGCCTCAGCTTCCTCATTTCTTAACTGAGAGAGCATTCAGTGGCTCTGCATCGGGGTCTTTCTGCTCTGCCCAGAAAGCATTGGAAAAGAGGGAAGGCTGTCAAAATGACAGGGTGGGTGTCGCTCCCTGCGCTGTTCTTTCGTCTGCTCGGCCCTCCCCGGGTTTGCTGCTGGTTCTTCCCGGGTTGGCTGCCGGCCCTTCCACCTCCGTGGAAGGGCGGTTCCCCCTGGCCACTTTCCCCACTTCCGCGGGGGGAGCAGCACACCGCCGGCCGGCTCTCTCGGGGGCTGCACAGGTGTTCCTCTTAGATGTTCCTGGTGCATGTTGTCTCTCTCCTCCTTATAGTCCTCCTCCGCCAATCCCAACTCGGCTGCCCACACGCCGAGTACGCTCCTCTCCTCCAATCAGGAGCAGGATCAGCTCCTGGAGGTCATCACTCAAGTTGGCAAGAGGCAGCTGTGTAGAAGCTGTTTTCTCCTCTCCCAGCGCCATATTGTGGGAGAGCAGATGCATAAAATAAGTCTTAATTCCAGTAACTTAGTCTAGTCCGAGTTGCTCCCCACAGGTGGGCAAAAAAATGATATGGTAGAGGTATGCTGCTGGCATTTAGTGGACAAGGATAGTCTTCTAAATTTTCTACAGTAAGCACAGCAGATCCATGAAAGGAAGAATTGTGCCCCTACAATGTAAATGCACCCTCCTAAGAACTAAGATACACTGGACCATAACTTAAGAATGAAGGGACTGTCTCAGACAAACTGGGACATAGGACTTAACTAGCCACAATTGAAACCCACTTGTGCTTACTTCGTTTTCCTACACCTTCATCCTAACAAATGACAATATCTTAAGCTCTGCTGAACAGCCTTTGTGAGAGGGGACAGGCAGGTTCTAACTACATACCTTCTGGTGTCTCCATTTTACCAGGAAAGCTAGCGGTAGAGTTAAATTTAGCTCATTGACTCATCCCTTAAGTTGGTCATGCTTTTGTCCCAGAGCACCTCCTGTTCCCACCATTTCTCTGGTTCCCTCACCTCCAGAGCCTTGGGCATTAGCAGCACTCAAGTGTGACAGCTCCCTGAAGGGTTTGCCTAAGGTGGGAGGGAGAGGAGGAAGAGAGAGGAGTGGAGCTAGCTCTTCCCTGCAGCTGAGGCTAGCCAAGGCAGGCTGCCCACATGGGTTACTCCAGTTCACTCTGGGGTCACCCTGAAACCATATCTGTGAGTGCAAAGTTATGACACATTCCACCATTGGTGTGATGGGAGAAACTGCTCATGGGATGGAGGTGCCATCATTTACCTCTTTGTGGGCTGCCTTTTAGAGAAGGTAAACAAAATCCATATCAGGAATCCTTTCCACTCTGTTGACATCTGAACTGAAGTCCAGGTGGGTTTTATGTCCCTCAGCTCTCGTAGTACATGGACAACTGGAATTGCAGAATTCCTGTGTAGCCACAGGTTCCTCTCCTAGTTAGATTGACTTTCAGGTTCTTATATTGTGTTTTACTCTTTAAGGAAAGTCTGCCATGCAGAATTGCGCAAAGCTCGACATGATGGGCTAGACTAATTACTTAAATATGGATGTGGACAGTTGGTGAAAAGCACTTTTGTTTGTGTTGTGGAATGAAAGTTACCGCATACACAATAGTTTATTTTTAAACCTAAATGGATTGCATCTTAAAGGGAATAAAAGAATATAGCAAGAAAAAACACTTTTTTATTCCAAAAATGAAGTTGATGTCTAAGTTCAGTGGGAAAGAACTGTAGAAATTTGCCTGTGCCAGTGACAGGCCGTTCTCGTTGCTCCTTTGCTTCTTTTACCCTCTCATCTTAGTATTTGAAGGTGTTCCTTTGGGAACACATGGTTTTTTCAACATGATCAAGAACTGGCAAGTATAAATCATGGTAGCAAATAGACTGTTCCCTCATGTCATTCAGCATTATCCCCTTTTTGAAATTCAAGCAGAGGATCAGAGACTTCAAGAACTGATCAGAGACTAGGCTGTTGCTTTTCTAACTTCCCCATGAATGCCTCAGGTGTTCCCAGAGCTCACTGAAGGGGAAGGGTTAATTTGGAGAGTGCTTTCTAAAGAAATCACTCAGTGTTGTAGGGAAGGCTTATAAGAGAGTAGACTGTCTTATTTTTAAGAAGGATTCTCTTTTTCTTTACTAATCTATTCATGCCTCACTTCTAAAATAAATGAAACACAGAAGAATAAAACAATTAGGTGGTGGAATAGACAGACAATGGGAAACAGACCTTTGAGTTTATACTGTCTGATTCACATGTTGTTAGAAGTATATCACAAATTTAGCTTTAGGCTTCCTAATGGCCTAAGAGGAAAGGAATATACTTTTTAAATCACCTAGACTCACCCTGTAGAATAGATTTATTAAGGGCAACAAGGAATAGTGTTCAGAGACAAAATGCTTTTTTATTTATTCATCTATTAACATTTCTTAGGCCGGCACCGTGGCTCAATAGGCTAATCCTCCACCTTGCGGCGCCGGCACACCGGGTTCTAGTCCCGGTCGGGGCGCCGGATTCTGTCCCGGTTGTCCCTCTTCCAGGCCAGCTCTCTGCTATGGCCAGGGAGTGCAGTGGAGGATGGCCCAGGTGCTTGGGCCCTGCACCCCATGGGAGACCAGGAAAAAGCACCTGGCTCCTGGCTCCTGCCATCGGATCAGCGCGGTGCGCCGGCTGCAGCGGCGGCCATTGGAGGGTGAACCAACGGCAAAAGGAAGACCTTTCTCTCTCTGTCTCTCTCTCACTGTCCACTCTGCCTGTCAAAAATAAAAAAAAAAAATAAAATAAAATTAAAAAAAAAAAAAAACATTTCTTGAGCATGTTTGGAAACTTACATCAACAAAGAGCTTGGGCAATATTGAAGAAAGGCATATCTTTTTTTTGTTTGTAAAATGTTTAATGAGAATATGTAAAATCTCTTAAAATTGATTTTAGACTTGTTTTCATGCTAAAGTAGAATGTTTATCTGAGTATGGTTCAGATTCAAATTGGATTGTAGGCATTTTCATGATTTTCTTTTTTCAGAGAAGTATCTATAAATTCCCCCAGCACTTGTTAAATTATTGCATTTGACTCTGGAAAATGCCTGTATGAGACACTCTTGGGAGAAATGGCAACTTGTGAATGATTTAGGGCCAGAATTTGGTCCAAAGACAGCTCTATAATGCCTTCTGCCAGACTTGTTTTCACCTGTTTTAAGCAGCAGGCTCCCTTCTTGTAAACAGTCTTTTGTCCATCCTCAATAGAGAAAACACATATCAACAGTTTTTAAAAGTTCATGGAAAAATGGGTTTAAATTAAAAGATAGGCTTATTTTGCTGTAAAAGTTTTTAAAATCTATGCAGTTTTTTTCATAAAATGCATTTTCTGTGAACTTTTTGAAGACCCTTTGTGTTAATTCCAAAACATATTTTATGCATTTACACATAATTATAATAAATATGTGATAAATACAAAATATACAGGAATAACACAAAACTTAACAATTTTTCCTTAAAGGATCTATAATATTACCCTAACATATATGTTATTTGTCACATGTTATTCAAGCTATCAGTGGGTACAATTTGTATCTGAGAGTTCTGTTTCCTTAAAGCTGACCAGAGGCTGGCGCCACAGCTCAATAGGCTAATCCTCCGCCTAGCGGCGCTGGCACACCAGGCTCTAGTCCCGGTCGGGGCGCCCGATTCTGTCCCGGTTGCCCCTCTTCCAGGCCAGCTCTCTGCTGTGGCCCGGGAGTGCAGTGGAGGATGGCCCAAGTCCTTGGGCCCTGCACCCCATGGGAGACCAGGAGAAGCACCTGGCCCTGCCATAGGATCAGCGTGGTGTGCCGGCCGCAGCGCGCCAGCCGCGACGGCCATTGGTGGGTGAACCAACGGTAAAGGAAGACCTTTTTCTCTGTCTGTCTCTCTCTCACTGTCCACTCTGCCTGTCCAAAAAAAAAAAAAAAGCTAACCAGAGCTGCATGGTACACACTTATCTTGAGCAGACATGTTCAAGCTTTTCTTGGCAAGTAATTCAGACTGGCATATATGTGCATATATGGCATATATGTGCTGAGTTTTATATAGATAGATAGATAGATATAGATATAGATATAGATATAGATATATATCCTATTGGAGTTTCACATGAGCAGACATGCACATCCAGAAATTATTCCTGTTGGAGTTTCACATGAGCAGACATGCACATCCAGAAATTAATTAAAGGCAGATGCACAGCAATCACCCTTCCTAATGAATGGCACTTATGAGAGGTTCATTTCTGTGTGCCACAATTGCAGGGGAGCTTTCGTTCCAAGGTATGAATGAGTGATGGTGGTAGTGCTGGTGGTATGTGTGTTTGAGTGTCCTGCAAGAACTAAACGTCCCCAGTTGGAAGATAGGTCTTATGGCTCCATGTATGTTATTCTTTTGGCTTTATTAACCAAACTTCTAAGTATTACTGTTGAAGCCGCTCCTCCCTTTTTTTGGTCTTAGACTTCTTGGCTGCTTTAGGAAGGAAGGTAAGTGAAAATTTAGTCTTGTTCTTCAGACACATAATGATCCTAAAATGCCTGTAGCTATTTTCTAGGGTTTGACATTTCACAAAAAGAAGACTTAGCTGGGTAAGGTTGGGATGACTAGAATTTTTTAAACCTACAATGTGTGATTTTCTCTAAATAAAATGAGAATTAGGTCCCACCTGTGATAAATACTATGTCTAACTCTACTGGGGAGGTTCTACTCTCCATCTTATTACCTGTCATTTTTCCTTGTCTTAGTCCATTGTGTGCTGCTGTAACAGAATACCTGAAACCAGATGAGTTTTAAAGAACCAAGATTTATTTCTCACAGTTCTAGAATCTGGGAAGTCTGAGATCCAGAGGCCAGCACCTAGTAAGAGCCTTCTTGCTTTATCATACCATGGCAAGAAGTAGAAGGATGGGAGAGCTCAATTTGGGGCTAAACTCGATTTTCTAACAACCCAGTCTCAGGATAACTAGCCCATTCCTGAAATAGCAACCTTAATCCCTTCATGGAGGCAAAACCCTCATGACCTAATCACCTTTTCTAGCCCCTACCTCCTAACACTATTTCACTGGGGATTAATTTTCCAGCACATGGACTTTGGAGAGCACATTCAAACCACATTATTCCTCAGTTCTGTTTTCTCCTGAAAAATAAGGATATTCATGCTCTATTGAGAGGATGCTTCCCATGCTTTTATCTTATACCCTAAGTATTGCTACAGTTGTGGCATAGTTGTAAGTCATTGTGTAATTCTCCATTAGAAACCTTATATCCATGAAATGGCTTGAAAAGACAGTTTCCTAGGGCTACCCTAACAAATTACCACAAAGTGGCTTATAGTGTTAGTAATTTATTCTCTCATAGTCCTGGAGGCTATAAGTCTGAAATCAAAGTATCAGTAGAGCTATACTTCCTCCTAAAACTAGGGAAGAATCCTTCTCTGACTTTTAGATCTTCTGGTGGTCACCAACCATCCTTGGCATTCCTTGGCTTGAAGCATCATAACTCCAAAATCCACCTCTGTCTTTATCCAATCATCTTCCCTCAGTTTATGTCTGTATCTAAATTTTCCTCTTTATCAAGATGCAAATCTTTGCATTGCCCTTCCCCCAGCTCCTCAATCCAGAATGGTCTCATGTTTACTTGATCACACCTGCAAATACTCTCTTTCCAAATAAAGTCATATTTACAAGTATCATTGTATAAATTGGAGTGGAAGTGGAGGATATTCAGCCTGTACAGGAAGTGATCTTGCTACCTTCTCTCACTTTGCTGAGTGTGTAGGGGTCTGCACCTGAGTATTCTATCTCAAACAATGCATCCTTGAGCTTTCCATCAGTTAAAGTATAGATATTTGTTTTCACTGTAATACCCTTCTTACCTGAAAATCTATCCAAAGTCACAGAAAAAATTCTTTGGTCACTGCCATAGCTCATGCTGAGTCTGTATCATTTTATGAAATTGCCCCTTCAAGCCAAGTTTTGTTCTCCAGATGCAACTCCTTACTAGAATCAAAGGAAATTTTATCCAAGTTTCTCCAAGGATTGACCCCTCCCACACTTAACTTACCAATTCTGTACATTGCTTTGTTCTTCGTACATCTGGACACTGGGCTTACTTAAATGTGTGTAATGTTCTCCCCAAGGCACTAGCTGTGAAGAGCTGTATTATCCCAGATTCTCTTCCAACTTAGGCCTCTGAAAGCTGGACAAAGGTCAAACATTTTGTGTGCTTTCAAAATAGTGTATAGTGATGTTTAAATCCCTTCCTTAACCAAAATTGCAATTGTGCTAAGAGGGTTCAGGGCATAAGTCACCAACTAGCCCTGGCACCACATTCCTTCCCAGATGTGTTTTCTTTTACTTGCATGATTATTTTTTAAAGAAAATGAATTACTTGCTAACAATAGCAAATTTCACAAGGAAATCCAGCTATCTGGCTTCTCTTGAAAACTCAGAAGATCTGGCAACCTTGGGACCACATTCCTGCAGCTGGCTAGAGCTGTAGAGCGTCTGTCCTGTCACACACAGTATGTGCTGTTTGCTGCCTGCACCGTGGGCCAGTCTAAACCACTTCCTTCATTTATGTTACCTGCCTGTTCCCTGTTGGCATGTCAGCCATTGGCCTAGGACTTAGAGATCCGGTTTGAATACCCTTTTTGGTGTGGCTCATAGAAACTGTAGTAAGCATCCCTGGTCAAAGGAAGGCAGATCACTAATTTCCTCTCCCTCTGGTATGCACCCTTTTGGCGATTTCCACCAGTACCTTGAAGCAGAGGGGTGAACTGTGCACCATCAGTCATGATGGGTCTGGATTCCAGCCCTGCCTTCTTTCTTTCACCATCTCTGGTGTTAACAGTTGAGTTCAAATGCAAGAACTAAATAGTTCAAAAGAGTGAGATAATTTCAAATTCAGTCTCATGTTACTCTATTAAACTTGGATTTGATTAATCATAGCACAAGCCCTTCCAGAAACTCTAGAATGCCTTTTCCTAGCCTGTGAGGCCTCTTTTGGTCCTTCCTCTTCCATGCTCCACCCTTTATCTGAGAGTCAGGGCATTTTAACTTCAAGTTAAAGCTGTCTTTCTGGAAGCCTCCAGCCCGAGACTCTTAAGCACTGTCTAGATTCAGCACCTCCTGGTCCTACCTGACCTGTTCTTGTCAGTGTCTTCTAGTACGCCTGTGGTTTCAGTAGACCTCGATCATCTCAAACACTGAACTGTGCCTCTCTGCTTTGCTCAGAATCCTCATCATGGTGGAAGCCCTCTCAGTTTTGCATTATCCCCACCACTCCGGCCACTTCAGGACTGTGCCTAGAGAACCCTGTTCACCATTTGCTCCATGTGGCACTTGCTCTTCTTGAGGGTTCACAGGATGTCTTTTCATGTCTTGACAACCACTTTCTGATGCTAGAGAAAAACTGACTTCTCTCTCCACACTGAATTGCAAATCCTAAGGGCACCACATTTACCTTTATTTTACAGTTTATTGGAGCTTATTTCTGATTAAAAGAGTAATATGTTCATTGTAGAAATGTAGAAACTACACAGATGCAAAGATAAAAATTAAAATTGCCCATATCTGTACCACTTTTAACTACAGGCAACATTTTGATATTTTTATCACATTTACATTTGAATCTCTTCCTTTCCCAATTCTTTAGGCCTCAAATACTCTTTTTAAAAAGGTGAGTTTTGTGATTATCCCAATAATTTAGAAAAGGGAGATTATCATTTAACTCCAGAAAAATCAAAGCTTAACACTTCAAATGTTAAAATTATTTTTTAAAATTTTAGTTTAACATGTAATTACTTGTGCATTTTAAGGGGTAAAAATACAATACATATACACAGTATATATATTGATCATACCAGATAATTAACCTTTCCATCTTTTTATCTTGTACACATTCTTTCTTGTTTTATGATTAAAAAAAAAAAAGATTCGTTCTTGCCCAGGGTAGCATCAAGGTGCCAGGTGAATTGTAGGTGGTGAGTATTGGGTATGATTTACAAGATCTTACACTGGGAATTGAAGGAAGAGAAAAACAGGTAGAGGCAGAAGCTATTCAGCTTCATTTTACAAAAGAAAAATGCTAGGGTACCAAGAATTATTGCTGGCTGAAGGTGCGGCAAGACTCAGGCTAGGAACCAAGTCACTCTCAGCTACAGGATTTCCCTACCACATTTCCAGCTGATGAACTGACAAATCTCCAGTGCTGCCTTCTATAAATATTGGTGAATATTCCAGACCTCATATCCACTTTTTACATTTTTATGGGAGGCTTTCTTAAAACTAACTAGAAATGTCATTAAAACTTCAGCATCTAGGTGAGAAGTTCATCTAGCGCTTGCTAGCATTATCTGTTTATGACTATCAAACATGTCATAATTAACACAACTAATGTCAAGTTTATAGGCAGCTGTAAACAAATGTCTCATTGCTCTGGACTGCCATATACCCAGGTTGCAGTCCCAGCACATTATAAAAAATGGGTATGT
Source organism: Oryctolagus cuniculus (assembly GCF_964237555.1). NCBI lineage: Eukaryota > Metazoa > Chordata > Mammalia > Lagomorpha > Leporidae > Oryctolagus > Oryctolagus cuniculus. Next base: position 54,546,023 of record NC_091435.1, read on the forward strand.
GGTTTGCCCCACAACTTCAGGGTAGCTCTGTAGGAGAAGTGATGACTGAGTGGCTCACAGCTACAGACTGTAACAGAAAGCTCTGGACCTGGAGTCAGAGAAGCTGTGGTCTGGCAGAGCCAACATTTAGCTCTGTACTTTTTGCATACCGAATGGCTTCTCTGTCCCTCCAGTGAACTAGGTCACTGGAAAGATGGTTCCAGACGTAATTCTCTGTCACTCAAATATGTTCTCCAAGTATCTAACACTTGTATGGTAAACCAAGAATGTAGTGAGATGTTACTTTAAGGAAAGATGACGTGATCTCTAGTGCAGAGCTCCTTGTCCAGCTGTAGGCATGTCGGTTTCAGATACTCATTACATCATCAAGGAAGAAGGCCAATAAAAGCCCAGATCTTTCAAGCTGTAGAATCTGCTTATAAATTGAAGTGGACAGAGTAGCTGTGGTTTCTCCAAAGCCTGAAACATTACATGTTCTTGGGTAATACTAAAATGCACTTTGTGTTCTGCATCTTGTTAAAGTTCTCATGATATGTCCCTGTGAAAGTCTGCTGGCCTGCAAGTGGGAAATGTGCCTTTGGTTATCTGTTACCAGTTAGCTCAGTTGGTTGAAATCCAAGACTATGGGATCAGGTCCCATATGGGACAGTTGGCCTTTCACAGAACAGCTTCTACTTGCTGGGCTATTTCATAAATGCATACAAATGATCATAGAGTGCATGGGTGTGAGCACGGCTGGCTCCTGCTACTGGAGAAACCATTTACCACACTGTCTTTTGACAGGGTCGCTGACCTCATCCTTTTTTAGAATTACCAACTCTGAGAACAATGCCAGGCCAGCTTTTATGCATTCCTCAAATATACTAATTACCTTTCACACACCTAACTGTATCTTTCTACACTGTGAGCAGTCACAGTAAAAATAGCTAGCTATTTCAGCTAAATCTTCTCAAGGTTCTATATGAACTGTTCTGTGTGCAATGTCTCATTCATGCCTCAAAGGAATCCCAGGCACTCTGTACAGTTTTTGTCCTCCTCTTACAGGTAAGGAAACTGGTGAGGGAAGTTACCTGACTTTCCTGGGGTTTCACATTCACTGACTGGCAGAACCAGGACTGCCAACCATGTCTATCTGAACCTAGAGCCCGTGCTGTAACCCACAGTACCCTACTGCCTATGGCCTGTCTCTTTGGGTGTTGCACAGGACAATGAACAGAGGTGAGGATTGAGCAACTGTATTAAGCCCCTGCTTATGGAGTAAAACTTTACACAACTCAGTATTTACAAGCAGGTAGAATTTTTTTCTTTTTTTTTTTAACTATTATTTAATGAATATAGATTTCCATAGTACAGCTTATAGATTACGTTGGCTTCCCCCCTCCCCAATGACTTCCCTCCCACCCGTAACCCTCCCCTTTCCGGCTCTCTCTCCCCTTCCATTCTTATCAAGATTCATTTTCAATTTTCTTTATATACAGAAGATCAGTTTAGCATACATTAAGTAAAGATTTCAACAGTTTGCACCCACATAGAAACACAAAGTGAAAAATACTGTTTGAGTACTAGTTATAGCATTAAAATCTCAATGTACAGCACATTAAGGACAGAGATCCTACATGAGGAGTAAGTGCACAGTGACTCCTGTTGTTGACTTTACAAATTGACACTCCTGTTTATGGCATCAGTAATCTCCCTATGCACCAGTCATGAGTTTCCAAGGCTATGGAAGCCTTTTGAGTTCACCGACTTTTATCTTATTTAGACAAGGTCATAGTCCAAGTGGAAGTTCTCTCCTCCCTTCAGAGAAAGGTACCTCCTTCTTTGAAGACCTGTTCTTTCCACTGGGATCTTACTCACAAAGATCTTTCATTTAGGGTTTTTCTTTGTTTTTTGTTTTTTTTTTTTTTTTTTTTTTTTGCCAGAGTGTCTTGGCTTTCCATGAAGCAGGCAGGATTTTAAGCTATAATTCTTAGAAATGAAAAGTGAGATCACTTTCTACTGGCAGATAGAGAAAACTTGACAAACAGTCAAGTGATATAGGTCAAATGAGTCTTGGATGCTTCTATAAGTTTCCCATTAGTGACCTCCCCTATCACAGCAGCTTGAGAGAGATCCTAAATCTAAAGTTTGGCTTCATTTTGGTTCCTTAGACTTCAAATTCAAACACAAATTTCCATAGTAGGTAAGTTGAAAACCCTCTCTTCCATTTCTGTTCTCCGAATTTCCAAGCACCTGGTCACCAACTCAGTTCATTTTATATCCTCACACCCAGAGACATCAACAGATCAACGAGACCCATTTTTCAGCAGTAAAGTTGTAGTGAAAGGAGGAAGCTATACAACCTGCTTCATTAGACCACTGAACTAAGTCCTGACTTCCCCTCTGGAGCCACAGTGGCATCTGTGAAATGTAACTTAGACTTCAGCATTGAGTGATGTATTTTATATTCTGTGTCCTTCCTAACCTTGGATTCACTCACGTTTAAGTGCAAAGGGATAGCTTGGACAACACAGAGAAGGTACTTGGTTCTAATTCAAGACTAGATCCTTGGGAACATTCATCACCTCCAGTGTTTTTCTTTTGAGATTTGTAGATAGACATGAAATGAGGGCTTCAGTTCATTTAGGATAATTTCTGTCTTACCTAGTCAGCACTACAAAGTGAGTATAAAGCACTGTGGTTTTCCTTTAAAGAAAGACTAGTCTGACCACTGTTGACATAGTGGAGTATACTTGAGTTGAAGAGCCTCATTAGATAATGTGAGTTGTTTATATCATCCAGCTTCTGGGAAGCTATCATTTTTAAAAGCAATACCTCTTTTAATTTTCTCTTTTTCTGTAAAGGATTTTATAAATCACTGGAATTTGAAGCTGTAACAGAACAAGGTATTTCCTTTCATATCCTTTTTAAGGCATTGAAAAATGCTTCACTCACAAGTCCTTGCCCCTGGCTGCACTTTTATCCCCATCTCCCTGATCCCTCACTTTTTTTCATCTGTGTCTTCACTTCTGGCCTCTCTTCCTTCCACAGAGAAAATATTTTTCAGCACCTGTTATGTAAATAATAGGGTGGGAGGCTCTGGGGTGGTGAAGACTAAGGCCCATCCTCCAAGGACTGAGGGTATAGTTCAGAGATCACAGGTTTAAACAGCTGCAAGAGCCAGGAAAGTCAGTGCACTTGCAGGAAGGGCTACGTGGAGGACAGACAAGAGATGGAGACTTTGCCGAAGTGGAAAGGACACATCCTATGTGAAAGGGTCAATGACTATGCAGCTCTAGCTGATTGGAACCAACCCAAAAGGCTGGACCAGAAGGGGCAGAGCTTCCAGTTTGTCATTAGAACTCAGAAACCCAGATTTCTTATTTTGTGCCATCACCTAATTTTTTTCTTTTTTAATGCTGGCAACCAGTTCTCATTCTTCAAAGACATGATGTGAGCCAAACAAAACATATATGTGGGCTGAATTCAACCCGTGAGCCTCCAATCTGGGGAGATCTGGCGTGGTTAGTGAGATAAGTCACACATGCATGAAATCATTAGCTAACAATGTGACCCATGTGACTAGGAGACTTAATGAGAGGCACAGACAGTTCCTGCTGAGGGAGTTATTGAAGAGGCTGGGGGTCTGGAAGGAAACTGGAGGTGTGTCTTATGTGGTAGCTTTCCTCCAGTGCCAGCCTTAAGACATTGGACTTCATTTTCCATGTCATCGAGAGCCAGTAAGGTATTTTGAGGCGCTCTTTTAGAAAGCAAGATCTGTTGGAAAGTAAAGAGGTAAAGTGCATAAAAGGAGAAACCATGAAGACACTTTTAGCATAGGACTTCCCCCTGCTTCCCACCCCATTTCCTCCTCCATGTCTTTATACTACTAATCTGAAAAACTTCCTTCTGGCCTCTGTGGTCCTGCAATGAGGATGAAAGTTGCAATACTACATTCTTACTAAGCATACAGGTGAATAGAAACAGTCCAGCAATAGCCACACTCAGAAACTGCACACTACATCCTAATATTTATTATCAGGGCTTTCTCTCTGAAATGGTCCATGGATATGCACTTGAAAAGTGACCTTTCCTTCCAAACAAAGCAGAAAGATGCAGTAGTAAGAAAAAGAAATGGGCTCCAAATTTTTTGCCATTAGAATATATAGTAATCTTCTCAATAAACCTGATGTAAAAAAACAGCTCACCCCTGTGTACACAGTGAGTGTGTTTATGTGATGATAGGCACTAGTTGTGCATCAGTAGACAATTAGGTGGGCTTCATCTCTGGTCAGTCAGTCAAAGTCAAGGCCAAGCATTTGAAAATCTACACAGATGATTGAAAACCCTTTGCAATTTTGCTTACAAATTATAAGTTCAATGCTTGGTGAATTAGGCAGTTCTTGGTTATGCAGACCTGACTATACAAGGTATTAATGTCCCTTGGCCCTTGTTTTACTTATCTTTCTTGGTACCCACATTTTGGCCACTTTATGTCTTATTAATGCTACCAGCACTAATGAAAAGAGAAAGGGAGAGAAGCTAGGAGTTAAAAAAATGGTTTTACCTCATAGTAGAGCAATACATTAATCATTATAACAGCAGTAATAATCACTAGCGATTTTGAATCTTGTATATTACCTGTCAGGCACTGCTTTAAATGCTCTGCTCACGTGAGTTCATCTCATCCTCACCACCTGAGGTACCATTGCCCTCCCCATTTGAAATCAGAAAACAAGCACAAAGAAGTTAACACAACACCCAAAGGCTCACAGCTAGGAAATATCAAAGGCAAGATTGGAACCCAAGAAGACTGACTCCAGAGACTTGACTTCTTTGTTAATTGACTGGTTATAGTAAAATACACATAGTATAAAATACAGCATTTTAACCATCTTTAGTTGTATAATTCAGGGGCATTAAGAACATTCACATTGTTGCAAAACCAACCCTACTACTTTTTATCCTCCTTAATAGAGAGCTTTCAATTTTAACTACTGTTCTATGTTACTTTCCCAGTAATACTGAGAGATCTGGGAGTGGCCACAATTTGTGGTCTTCTTTTAACACGGAAGGTTTAATACCCTGTAAGTATCCATGACTGCTTTGTTTGTCCTCCGTGTTGCTGCATGTGCTGCCACAGACCGCTCACACAGGGGTCAGCCACACTAGTCTTTCCAAGCTCCAGCATTTGACTGTCTCTTCCGGGGGATTGTCTGTTGGCATGTGCATGCACCATGACAGCTACATCACCTCTCTTTCTTTTGACATCAGTTCTAAGTTGTATGCTGTTTTTGCGGGACTCAACACTGTAAAAGAAATCTAAAAGCCATATACCTTAGATTTGAGGAAATCCAGTCTTCTCCCAGGCTGCGGTGTTGTCTCAAGTCCTCAGCATTCACCTTACCACCACTCTGGTCCAAGCCTCATGCTCTCCAGCCTGTCATAACTTAGCTTCCGAATCTCAGTTGCCTGTACAAACCTGACCTTGAGCAGCTCTTTTTATCTCTCCACGCCGATAGAACAGGAACATAGAGATACTTGTCAGTATTTCCTTTGACACTTTCGGACTTTGTTTCTAAGAGTTCTCAGGCACCCTCAAGAATTTGGATGTCATTACTGCCAAAGTCAAAAGAACATTGAGATACATTGAATGCTCCTTTGTCATTGTTTTGCCGCTTTTTTCTTTTTAATTTTATTTTTTTGAAAGAAGAGAGAAGGATCTCTTATCTGCTAGTTAAGTCCCCAAGTACCCGCAGCAGCCAGGGATGGACCAGGCCAAAGCCGGGAGACTGGAACTCAATCCAGTTCTCCCATGTGGATAATAAGGACTCAACTACTTGAGCCATCATCTGCTGTCCTGACGGGGGCACACAAGTAGGAAGCTGAAATCAGAAGCAGAGGAGCCAGGACTTGAGCCTAGGCACTTCAATATGGAATGCAAGTATCCCAGATGGTATTTTAACTTTCTATGCCAGACTTTTGTCCTCTTAAAAAAAAGAGAGAGATAGAAAGGAAAGGAACATTATAATAAACCAAAGTAAAATTTGTTATCTTCCCAAAACAATGAGCAACTAATATGAAGATCTAATACTTTCTTGTCCTGAGATTGACAGGCTTTTAGAAGTTATTTTAAGGGTTACTTTAATTTGGGGACTTGGTTTTACTTTGAAAAGATTTTAAACTGTTTAACTAGGTTTGGGGAGGGGAGAGTTTGGGTTTTTTTTTGTTTGTGTTTCCATAGTTTGCAGGGTCACGAGAAAAGAAGTTAACCTGCATATCACTTTATCAAAACTCTGGACTTGCAGGCTCAGAGGAAAACTAATTTTCCAAAGCATCACATTTCATCCCTCTATGAAGAGTGCTCCACTAAACAGATGAATTAATTTGTTGTGGTTTAGAAGTATGGAGGAAAACCTAATCAGATGTTAAAATTCTCTGTACTTATTTAACCCCAAGACTAGCAAGGTCCTGTCAACCAAAACCATTTCGGCAATACAGACTGTTCATGATTCCCATTGAAAAAGTTGCTTCTGGGCTCTGCTGTCAAAACCTGGAGGCTCCAGAAGCAGGTGGGCATGCCCTTGCTTTGCTTCCCCCGCCCCCCATCATCCCTGACTTGAGAGATTCAAGAAGAGTAGTGATCTTGAAAGTGAATGTGAGGTTCACTATATACTTTAAAGGACTCTCTTTCCTTCTGGGGATGTATTTGAGATATAGTGGGTTTGGAAGGAGGAGGATGTTTCAAAGTAAACATTTCATGAGCTTCTGCTTTGCAGTTTAACTTACTAAATAGACAAAACCTCTGAGTATTTCCTGTGTATCTTAAAGGACCAATTTGTCACAGGCTCCTAGTCCCACTGCCTATCTTTTTCTGACTACCATATATATATATTTTTTTTTTTCAAAACATGAAAGCCACTCATCAGGTGTGAGACTGGTTTGTGTTTGCCAGCATTGTGGCATAATTTATGGCACTACTGGTTTTCATTCTTTATGCTTTGATAAATGCTATATAATATCAGATGCAGAGAACATAAAGGCCCTTTGGCTCACTAGGGGATAGAAGGCCCTGGAGTGGAGGCAGGCAGACTCTGGCAAAGGGCTTGGAAAATGCTTCTGGTCCTCATGGAACTTGTGAGTTCCACTTGCTGGTTTTCTGTAACCTCAGCTTCATTGAGGGTATGTTAGCAAATCGTATTCATACATACGAATACTTTTAATAAGTTCCATGTTGGCATCTACCACATAAAACTCATTTTCCCGAACAGCTCTTTTTTGAAGAAACTTAGCAGTTGAATTTTCTTTTTTTTTTTTAGCAATTTCTATGTCATTTATTAAAATAAGCTGCTTTGTAATTCTATCATCTTTTTAAATATGATTCCTTACTTTCTCTACCTATCAAAAAGAAGAAAACAGGTCCTAACAGTGTCAAATAACTGGACTTCCACTGCAGTCCATAACATAGTACCAACAAATAAGACCACTTAAAATGTGCATCTGCTGAGAAATCTTTCCTGTGTTTATACAGCAATCATGTTTTAAACATAGCAAGTAATTAAGTTCACAAAGAGTGACAGCTCAAATAAAACCCTAAGTCGGATTTTAGACATAGTTAGTCACAAATAATCAACAGTATTTTTATACTACTTCAAGAACACTGAGAGGTTCAGTGGCATGCACTGTGGGACCCAACACAACTTACAAGAGTAAGAGTAGCATCCACCTGAGTTTAAGGCTCCCGTCAAACTACAACCTCATCCACCAACAAGGGCTTAGTGTTATTCATCTAAGCCTTTGGAAAACATGTCCAATAATGGAGACATCAAGGAATTGTGAGTTTCTCAGGGAGACAAATTTCATTTGCTCACCGAAGATCTGGTAGGAAGGCCAACAATTTTGAGATGAAGGGATCCCACCAGTAAGTTCTGTAGATTCCTCAGAACAGATTCAGGGTCATAAAGAAGAGTAACAGAACTTTCTTATAAATCTGTATAAAATAAGAACTATGGTTCTTAGGGGCTGAATTGTGCCCCCTAAAATGCCTGTGTTGAAGTCCTAACCCCTAGGACCTCAGAAGATATGAGAAGATAGGGTGTTTACAGGAGTATGTAAAGCAGTTGAATTTTCACACAGTAAATAGATTGGTAGAAGGCAGAGAGTTGAGCAACAAAAATCTAAATAAGCAAATATGTATTCCTGGTGCTGCCTGTGTAATATATTTATCTACCAACATCCATTACACACACAGATGTTTGCATAGCAATATATTATGCTAATCATTATGTATGATGTAAGGAGGAATAAGAGTTCTCACTTTAGGTTTGACGCAAGTAGGATTGAAAATCGTGAGTTGAAGTGACTACACCATAAGACACAGTACAGAAAGTTATATAATATACACATTGAGCAATCTACTTGCTGTGATGGTTGAGCAGTAATGAGATATAGACTCCTGCCTCACTGCTACTCAGTGTAATCTGAGAACTGGCTGCTTTGGCATCAGAAAGGCAGATTCTCAGGCTGCTTTAAAAATATACTGAATATGAATCTGTGGGTTCAACCCAGCAATCTGTGTTTTAATAAGCTCCTACATTTCAATATTAACATCCAAATAAATTTTATGGCTGCTGTAGTTTGAGAACAATTGCTCTAACCTGCAGTTCCAAGGCCACTTCAATACTCATGGTAGTCATTTTTATTGAAATCACAGGAGAAGAAGTGGAGCATCAGACACATTATAAATAATTTGCTGGAAGTCATACTGCTAGCCTTATGGCATACTAGATTCAGTCTCATTTCTGTCGGACCACGCATCATCTGTGCGCCTCTCTCTGCTTTCTGCTGTGTCATCCTAGAAATGGTTGCCAGCCATTCCCCTAAGACTTTTTTCTTGGCTTTCTATTTGTCATCTCTTTCTACTTGACTTAAAAAAAAATACTTTAACCATTTTCCCACTGACATAGTGCCCCACAATTGTCACTATTGTCATGCTGAGGTGTAAATGACACTTTTTTAAAAAAAGATTTTTTTATTTATTTGAAAAAGTGACAGAGACAGAGATCTTCCATTTGTTGATTCACTCCCCACATGGCTGCAACAGCCAGGGCTGGCCCCGTCCAAAATCAGAAAGGTGAAATTCCATTCGGATTTCCCATATAGGTAGCAGGGGTCCAAGCACTTGGGCCATCTTCTGGTGCCTCCCCAGGCACATTAGCAGGGAATTAAATTGAAACTGGAACAGCCAGAACTCGACCCAGCACTCAAAATGGGATGCTGGCCTTGCAGCTATGGCCTAACCCACTGCCACAAGGCTGTTTTATCATCATGAAATGATCAGTTGACATAAATCAGTCCATCAGCATATCAGTTCATATTTAGATTTGGGGTGGGGAAGGAAACACACCATTTTTTAATGTGAATTCAATTCAGTCAGTAAGTGTTTATTAGCCAGCTACCATTTGCCAGGTTCTGGGTCCTGTGCTGTCAGGTAGTGGGGCTCAAAATGAAGTTCCTGGACCAGTAATATCGGCTGGAGACTTGTTAAATATGCATATTGTAAGGTCCTACCCTGGAACTGAAACAAACTCTGGAGTTGGAGTCGAGCAATTTGTGTTTTTAAAAGTCCTAAAGATGTGGCTGGCATGTGGGGAATGAACTAAGAGATAGAAATCAATCTCTCTCTCTCTCTGTCTTTCTCATTCTGCCTTTCAAACAAATAAATCTTAATTTTTTACAAAAGAATAGATAAATAAGTAAAATATATACCCTGCATATGATTCTAATGCACACTAAAGCTTGAGAACTACTGCTATAAGGGATATGACAGTAAACAGTCTTTACTGTTTTATTCGGCCCACTTGTCACTGACTGAACTCAAACTGAGGTATCTGATAACTAAGAGATGACAGAAGTATCATGATTTTGCTTTACTGTGTCTGCAAGATTCAGAAATACCTCCTGCAGCTCTTTGTGGGTTTTTTTTTTCTCTTTTAATGAGTCAATTACTCATTTTTAAAACCACTTACAGAAAAGTCTGTATGTTTCAGATGGCAATTACACTTCTTTCTCTCTCCAGGGGTCCCAATTGCAAAGAATTCACATAGAGCTGAGTTGTTTTGTTCATGCAGGCAGTCATTTGCCATGTGGTGAGATTGAAAACAGACTAAATACAGGGTTTGAATGGTGATGTTGTGGACAATGGTGATTAAAGGAAGGGTAATGTGGAAGGCTGTACTTCTTAAACCACTCAGGGACCAGAAATTCTGGATCATAGTTGAAAGATATTGTGACTATATTTACAGTCAATCATTCATCCTTTTCTCCCCAGATACCCCGTTTCAAGAAAATGTATGTCATGTTCAGATGTCCCACAAAGATTTCTCTCTGCAGTGTGCTTTACATCTAGAAGATGAGAAGTGCACTGTGGTTAGTTCACCATCACAGGACCCCTGAGATGCACACACCCAGGGCACCAGGCACTTAGTGTCTCAGAAGCCTTGCCAATGCTTACGTTTCTAGATCTCATCTATGAAACAGAAAAAAAAAAAAAATTAAGATTTGTTTACTTACTTGAAATCCAGAATTAGAAAGAGACAGAGAGAGAAATCTTCCATCTACTAGTTCACTGTCCAAATGGCCACAATGACCAGGGCAGAGTCAAGCTGAAACCAGGAGACTGGAGCTTCTTCCAGGTCTCCCATGTGGGTACAGGGGCTCAGGCACTTGGGCCATCTTCCACTGCTTTTCTAGGCACAATAGTAGGAAGCTACGTTGAAAGTAGAGCAGCCAGGACCCAAACTCTTGCCCATATGAGATGCTGGGGCTTCAGGTGGAAGCTTAACCTGCTATCCCACAACACCAGCCCCAAAACAGAAATTTCTAGTACTTAAAATTGACATCTAGAGGATCCTTCTTCAGACTGAAATATTTTGACACTTTCCCTCTCTTCTTGCCCCTTCTCAGTTTTTTCACAAGTTTATTCTGGCTCCTGTGGGTCAGGTAGAGTTACAGAAACTCAGACCTCAGAAAGCAGTAACCACATCTGCCTGGTAAGGGTTGATGTGTTAGCATTTTGTCAAGTTCCTAGGCCTGACTGGTCCCATTTCTCCACTAGTGTACATAACTGAGAACTGTAATTTTTAAGTGAAGTCTGGCCTAAAGTCACTTCATTTAAAATGATATCAGGTCATCTGAACTTTGCATATATGATATTCAAATACTGGATTTCTTAATGGCTGTATTTTAGCCATTTGCAGGGGTGGGGAACATCCAGCCCATGGGCTATATAAGACCCATGAAATTATTTGGTCTGCCCCTGCTAAGGTGGAACTGAAAATTCAGTCATCTATAGCAGGTTAATTTTTAAGTGGGTAATTTTGTATGACCTACTAGTGATGTTATAAATATACAAATGACCCTTGGCAGAAAGGGGTCTCCTGCACTAAGGAGAGAAGGGGGGAAAGTAAAATTCACAGGATTATATAGGCTATCCAAGTTTCAGTAGTATCCTGGTTTTTGCTATTTAATGATCTATGGTGAACTAGTTTAAAAACTGTGCCCACTGCATAGGTGATGCGTATACCCTGCAGTAGTCTGAAGTAGTCATTGTGGACTCTAACCAAACCTAGAGCCACAGGAGGCTAACATTCAGAGGCTTTATTGGCCACCCAGGAGAACACTGGGTCCAGTACAATAGAGAAGCACAATCAAAGCTGGCCCCACCGGACTCCCCATGCTCTTGAGTCACTCCATATCCTGAAGACATGAGGTACCCCCAAGGAGTCTTTCAAGACTCTTTACAGCACAATACAAAACTCTCATGGGAGGGGAACAGGGAGGATTACTGAAAGGAATATAAGCCCTATAGTTAAACTGACCTGAATCTACCACCAATGAAGGAATTTAAGAATAACTGCTTCGTAAAATTGTAGATTACATGGAGCATATGTAAAAATATAAGACAATTAGAAATGCATATTTGATTGGAGAATTACCAGTTTGTGCCTACCAAATTGGCAAATATTTTTAATGATCATATCCGATATTAACAAAGGTGCAGGGAAATAGGTGCTCTTGTGCACTGGTGTTGGGAGTGTAAATTACCTGTAAGTCAACTTTGTAACTTTTCATAAACCCAAATTGATGATGGATGGGGAGACAGCATATAGGGGAATAAAAAGATGATTAATGGATGCATGATGCATGAATGTATTAGGTAGGAAGTCAGGTATGAGCTTATGTGTGTGTGACAAAGGCCTAAGGAGACATTTAAGTCCAGCATATGCATCTCAAAGTCATCCTGATAACGTTTCAGGGGCAGCCCTGTATTTGCATCCTGCCCTGCCCCTTCTACTGGATAACCTGCCAGGTGGGGCAGGACCCAAGCACTTGGGCCATCCTCCACTGCACTCCCAGGCCACAGCAGAGAGCTGGCCTGGAAGAGGGGCAACCGGGACAGAATCGGGCACCCCGACCAGGACTAGAACCCAGTGTGCTAGCGCCGCAAGGCGGAGGATTAGCCTATTGAGCCGCGGCGCCGACCCTCTTTCTTCTAAAGATTTATTTATTTATTTGAAAGTCAGAGTTACACAGAGAGAGAAGGAGAGGCAGAGAGAGAGAGAGAGAGATCTTTCATCCACTGGTTCACTCCCCACTTGGCTGCAATGGCCGGGGCTTCGCCAATCCGAAGCCAGGAGCCAGGATCTTCTTCTGGGTCTCCCACATGGGTGCAGGAGCCCAAGGACTTGGGCCATCTTCTGTTGCTTTCCCAGGTCATATCGGAGAGCTGGATAGGAGGTGGAGCAGCCATGACTCGAACCGGCACCCATATGGGATACCGGCACTGCAGACGGCAGCTTTACCCACTACGCCGCTGAACCAGCTCCTAGAGGTCTCTTTAAAGATTATGAGGAAACCATCCAGCTTTTAAAGGTCGTGATTTCTGTGACCTAACATCAGTTAACTTGCAACAAACATATATTATGTTCTTGGTTTTAATGCTTCTCTTTCCTGTTTGGACATTTCAAAGGACACAGTCATCACTGGAATGTGAGTGGATAGGGCAGCAGAAAAGATGAACAGAACTATACCCTGCCACCGTGAAAATGCCACCATAGAGAACACTGTTTCTCAGTATTCTCTGTACAGTGGAAAAAGTAAAGCCGTTTCTTTTTGTGAATTTTTAGATATCAGTTCAAGAAGTGACAGTTCAGCTCATTGTCACCCAGCAGGTGGCGCTGTGAAATAGAAGGATATGACAGTGCAGGGAGCTGCTTTTCTGCTCCACAAACCCAGTTATAACATTAGCAAATAGCCACATGATTTGGGCACTTAATAATATATCAGTTGACACCCTTGAAAGTTTCCTAAAGGTCCAGTGCCTCAACCAAGTTTTGTTCCATTTAGTTTCACATCTTCTGTGAAGCTCCTTCTTCCTTTAAGATCAGCTGTGCAAGTGTTCACAGGGTGCACATTGGCAGAATGCACTTCTAGCATTAGTGGAATCACTGAGCACCTTTTAAAAAGTGCACTTCTGCTTCTGCACCTGGATGTTAAAATGGATCCTTTCTTCCATTTGCTCGGAAGGCCATACCCTCCTCATCCAAGTGTAGACATTTTTACTGCCTTTTCTTGGGGAAGGATCCATTAACTACTTGAATGCATTACCTAATTTGTGCAGCAGCCTCAACTGATCCAGCCATTAGTTGCCCAGCTAATGCCCCACTCCTCTGCCCTGGGCAAGCATGTGTGGGAGAGAAAGGGAGGAAACAACCTGTTGTATGTTGCAGAAATTTCTTTGGGGAAAGACACTTTCCTCTTTTCTGGTAGTGGTGTTTTAGAGTTCTGACACAGCAGCACGTTGAATCTGTGTCACATTCTGAAGACTGGTGGGGGTTCCTTCAGGCAGCAGTCTCCTGGGGCACCAGAGAGTTTGTGCTCATAAGAACATTCACTGCTTTTTCAGACATTAATAGTTTCCTGGCATTGCCTATCAGGAAATGTCGTCATGGTCTGGAGGAACCAATAAAAATACAACTAACCTGTTTTGACAGATCTCTTTTCTGCCAGAAATTTTGGAATTTGGCATAGAAACGGGGGCAGAGTGGAGAGCCCATCCATTTGTGAAGACGTAAGCAGAAATAGTGGATTTGCCGTAAGAGAGGGAGTTGCTGTTTGCCCTGGACATGAGATACAAACTCGAAAGCTGTCCAGCTCATTTTGACAGACTTAAGTAAAAAATCTGGTGTGACAGGGCAGCTCAGGTCTATTGTACTTTGGGAGACTTTTTTCTCATTTTTTTCTTCTCATTTCACACATAATTCTTAACTCTTTTGATCCTCATAATTCATGACTCATTTGATCCTCAAAGAGAAAACTCACACATTAAAAATTAACAGCATTTGATTATGGATACACACATGGCAGTGCCATAATGTATACAGAAAAAAAGACCATGGGTTTGGATAATTATTACCAAATGGCTGACACTAAATGCTTTTGCTCTTGCGTATTATGACCAGAGCACAGATCTGAGTCCCATTAATGTGAGAAACAATGAATGTTGCTCTTAGAATGGTCATTGCAATTAGATTTGGTTATGGGAGGTGGTCTTCAATTGTTCTTCCTCACTAGTTTTTAGGGGGAGTTGATCACCTTAATACTGTAAGAATGTGATCAGAATGAACTGATAAGACACATCTGAAATAATTGTTTGGCCTCTCCTAACCAATGGAATAAAAATGTTTTTTCACATTAGTGTTGCTTTTGAGTACTCTGCTGTTTCTTAGGACTAGAGCTTTAAATAATGTTTCTTACTGGTCCAACCAGTTTAAGCTTTAGCCTAAGTACACTGAAACCTAAGTACATTTTTAAAGTTCACAGATTAATCTTATGCTCCTTTAAAAGAATGTATGAGGTTATAATAAGATGCTGCCGCAACCCATCAAAAATTGCCCATGAGTGAAGAATTAATATCACTAATAGTGTGGTTTTCACCATGTATGATTTTACTTATTATGCTCTCTTCTATATAATTCCTTTTTTTGTTCTGCTCTGTTACTCAGTTATATAGATTTTAAAAAATTGTACAAAAGAAAAGGATTTCTTTTGTTAGTTTTAAGAGCAGCTACTCATTTGGGGGAGGGGAGACAGGGTGTATTAGCATTTCCTAATTTCCCTTATATAGTGGGTCCCTATAGTTGTGCCATTTCAGACATATCACAATATACGCTGATGACAAGGAGAAAAATAATGGCTTTATCCTGATTTTCTTTCACCCACTCCATCTCTTAAGAGCCTGCATTTGCTGGGTATCGCAGAGAAACATAGAGATCAAGAGGAAAGGAAAAGAATTTCCCTGGGTAGAACTGCCTCATTAATACTTGGTTTCCTGCTCAAAATGTCACCTCACATCTTGCTGTAGCCTGGCAGTTGAGGCAGGGCAATCAGAGAGAGGACTTCCTCTCCTGAGCCTGCCTGAGCTTCAAAGCATTCACTGAAACTCCCGTGGAAGAGAGGATAGAGGAAGTTCTTAAAAACCTAAGGGCATAAGTCTTCCATGCGGCTGGCTCCAGTCATAGTCAAGGCTTGTGTTTTGATTTCCTGGGGCCAATGCTAGAAGCACTTACTGTTCCATGCCAGGCCTTTCTCTCACTCTGCTCCAAAACTGCCCTTTCCTGTCTAAGACTGATCCTTCCAAACGGATCCTTACCTCTTTTTCCTCCTAGCTTCAACTCTTTTCTCTGCACTGGTCTCTCTTCCTGTCATCTCCATCTGACCCTTGATTTCCTCCTTGAAGAGAATCACTGTGACAATTTTCAACCTGACTATATAATTAGAGGTCTCAAGATTTACACTCTTTGGACATCCAGCAATAATTATTCTCCAGGTGTGAACCAATGATCCATCAACAAAGTGTCCTCATGAAGACTTTGTGCTAATTCCATTTTTATTATTTGATGTCTCAACCCATATACTGACACTGAATTTAGAAGACTTCTACCTACAGAGATTCGTAGGATCATTTATCCCTGTGGTAAACTAATTAGCACATATTAGGCTAAACCTGTCGTCTTTGGATCATCCTCTTGAGTGTTATGTGCTGTGTATCTCAGGGCAAAGCCCTGGACAGTAAGCTCTAAAGGGCTACGGCTCTTGGCTCTCCCATATCTCATGTCCTAAGATTTTTCAACTCCATTTTCCCAACCTGTGGATTATTCAGCTGGAAAATGAATGGGCTATTTTCTCAACAGGGACCTGTTCCAGTTGCTTCTCTGCATTTCCAAGTCTAGACTCAAACTTTCATGGCTCTGAGAATTCTCCATGACTCGAGCTTGGAATTCAAGTCCTAACAGTTATCTCTGACTTATTTCCTGTCATTTCTCCTGCCTGTGGTCCTAATTAATTGTTCTCTGATTTTCTCCCATGACTGACTTCATCAACTCAGTGTTTTCAATGATCATGTACCTTAACCATGGCCAGTGCTATGGTGCAGCATGTTAAGCTGCTGTCTGCAGCATCAGCATCCCATATGGCTGCCAGTTTTTGTTGTAAAGTTGTGATACCTTCTCTGGTATTCAGTTCCAGTAGTTCAGCTGTCATCCAACCAACCATCCCTCTCCCACTGTACTTCCCAGCTGGTAATTGTAACAATTAAAAATTTTTTGCTGTGTTCCATAAATACAAGATAGAAGAAGTGTCTGACTCCACCTGGTAATGTGTCATCATTTATTTTGGACAGTTTGCCAAAAAATAAATTTTCTCAAACTCTAGGGATCCATGTTATATTTAATCAGAGAAATAATCCACTCCTTCTTCCATAAATGACCTACCCCACTTCCTCCAACTTCTCGCTGAAAACCACCAGAACAAGTGGACATTGAAGCTACTTTTTTCTGAGTCTGGTATTGTAGCGTGGCAGGTAAAGCTGCTGCTTGTGTTGCCAGCATCCCATACGGGCACCAGTTTAAGTCCCAGCTACTCCACTTCTGATCCAACTCCCTGCTAACGGCCTGAAAAAACAGCAGAAGATGGCATAAGTGTTGGGGCCCTTGCTACCTACCCATGTTGGAGACCTGGTTGAAGGGAGTAAACCAGTGGATGGAAGATCTCTCTCTGTCTCTCCCTCTCTCCATGTAACTCTTTCAAATAAATAAATAAATTTTGGGGGGAGAAAATGAAGCTACTTTTTTCTGAGTAGGGAAAATAATGATGGTTTCATGTTTGATTAGCACTTTTTAAATTATTTTTGATCAATTTAATTAACAGGTAATTTGAATCATATCAGAAGCAAAATAAAATTACTTGTATGCTCATAATAAGACGGAAACTATCTTTTTTAATATAATCTACTTGCCATTTTTTTTTTAAGATTTGCTCATTTATTTAAAAGATAGTTACAGAGAGAGGAGAGTGAGAGAGAGAGAGGTCTTCCATCCACTGGTTAACCCCATAGATGGCCATAATGACCAGCCAGGGCCACGCTGAAGCCAGGAGGCAGAAGTCTCTATCCAGGTCTCTCATGAGAGCCCAAGCACTTGGGCCATCCTCCACTGTTTTTCCTGGGCACATTAGCAGGGAACTGGATCGGAAGTCGAGCAGCGGACATGAACCAGCACCTACACGGGATGCCGGTGCTGCAGACAGCAGCTTAGCCTCCCTGCCACTTTTTAATAACTGTGTTTCCAAATAGTGGAAAGCTAATACCAAGCATCACAAATTTAGCATGTGGGCCAGTTCTCATCTACTCTCTTTTTTATGAATAAAATTGTATTGGAACTTCAGCACACATTTGTTTATGTATTGTTTGTGACTACTTTTCTGCCTAATAGTAAAATGGAGTTGTGATAGAGACTGCATGACCTACAGAATCTCTATCAAGCCACTTATAGAAAAAAAAAGAATTGCTGAACTGAGACAGCAAAATTAAGCAAATTTTCATATCGCTTAAGTGTACATTTAAATACTAATGCAGTAACTACAGCTTCCTGCAAAACATTGGGGTTGAAAAGATTGGGACGTAGGGAAATTTGTCAGCTTAGATCACAAAAAAAAAGAAATCTCTAGGTTTTTCCCTTCAGAGCTTTAGTTCAAAACCAAATAAGGAACTTGGACACGGGTACAAGAGTGGGAATTCTATGAATAAATATCTTCATTTGGTGCAGTGTGTTAGGGCTTCTCAAAGAAGGCCAGGAAATTTTCAGTGCCAGTGCTCAACCTCGAGGGAAACCAGGAAAGAGCTTTCTGGTCTCCCTGCTAACGTGACAGCCAATGTTCAGGTCAACAGCAGGGCACATGCTGGACAAGACCTCCCATTTGATACTTCTGTGCATCTTGGCACCTGGAAGACTTACCTTAAGAACTCTTGTTAAGCCCTGTGTCTTTCCTTTTAAGACCCTGGAGTTCAGCATTCATTACCTCTCTCCCCTTTGATTGCCCATGGGTTTTCTCACATCCAGAGGAAGTAATGGTTTTCCTGTTTCCTTTCTGGGGACATTTTGCACACTGCGGTTTGCCTTCCTTTTTTTCAGTCTTGCATGTAAGTAAAAGCAAGTCATCTTACACAGCTAACTGCGGTAAAAGGTTTGTGGGGGCCTTTTTCCCCCCTTGCCTCCTCCACAAGTGGAAAATGTGAGGCAGATCCTGTTTATGTATGCTGTAACCTCAAAAGGAGCTGATATGCTGTTGTCATTAAAGAAGAATCCAAGCTGTTTATCCTGCAGTTGAGTACCAGAGCTCTAAATTTGAAAGCCCCCCTGGGCCCTCCAGGCACTAACTGTGGAAAGCTCTTTGCAGCTTTCCCAAGGCTGCTCTGCAGTCAAGCAAAGATTTCTGCTACTGAATCTGCTCCCTGCACTCTGAGAACCAACAAGATATCAGTATTGTGACTTTATTAAAAAACAACAACAAAAAAAACAGGGGCCTTCTTCCTTTGTAGTAGCTTATTCTCTGAATTCTGTTTTACAGAGGCCTTTTCCGCTCCAAAATGTAATTTAAATACAAACTCTTCCTCTGTTCTTTTCTCTAGGTATCTCTTATCATGTTCCAAAAATCCTTTTGCAAATTTGTTCTATAGTCAGTATGTTTGGCAAATTGCAGTACTGAGTTTTTTCCTTTTCTGATAACCATAAAAACTGTGCTTTGGAAATACATCTTCCTTTTCAAGTTTGGTCTTCAGTGTCTTTCTTTTTATAATTTCATTTTCATAAAAAAATTTTATAAAGCTATATTTATATAAAGCTATTTCAACTTGTTTTATTTTTTCATGATTTCTTTAATTCATCCATGTTAGTTAGTTCTTTTTGTTTTGGTTTGCCTTGAGGGCAAACCTGGATTTCCTGTACAGGGTTTAAATTAGAAACTGATCAAACCCAGAAATGGCCAGGGAGTCTCAAGTACTCCCTGGCTAGCTTTTGCTAAAAGAGGCCATATCAGTGCAACCTGCTTATTTCTCAGATAACATATTCCTAATGAGATGGGCACAGCTATCTCAAACATGGCAATTACTGCCACAGGCAGGCCACAGTCTGGTTCTGGTCCCTGTGTCCTGCACCTACAGGAGAGAAAGGTTTACAATCATGAGGTAGAGATTTCACTTCTTTTTAGGAAGCTTATGAGGAAGGACCATAATTTGTTCTTTGAATTTATCTTCCTTTTAAAATTCTCTTTCCTTGGAAACTTTATTATATTTCTTAAAATAATTTCTTTCCTTGATAATCAAAAGTAAAAGACACAAGTTAGAAGCCTTTGTAAATCTGGGGATGTGAAAGGGGATGAAATTCTAATGTCACATAGTTATGAGGATTGCAAGATGAGAGATTGGGTTTAATTTTTTTTAGAACTTCGGTTTGTTGAAGCAATAAGGCTGTTGAAATTAAGAGTTGTAAGAAAGACTTTTAAATACAGAGCAGCACGAGGTTGTTTCTTTGCTTTACTTGGAACTTTGTATGTAGAAGTGATGTAGAATTTGGGGAGTGGCTCCTCGAACTCTGATCCTTGTGTGATGTCCTGCTAGACATTTCCTTTACCCACCTCATGCCCCTGCTGCCAGGATGTCAGGTTCAGAAGTGGTCCTAAGGGAGGCGCAGCCTTTCCTAAAACCACTGGGTTCCTCATTCAAGATGAACTTGGGGAAGGCCATGGGATTAAGCAAGGCCTTATTAACCTCAGGTTACTTTTAGGGCCAATTTCTCTCAGCCCTTTTTCTTCTAAGTGTATAGTTTTGGCAAGAGGCGTGGAAGGAAGACTGAAGGCTCTTCTGTTCAGACCGTGATTTAACTTCACACATATAGATATTATGTCATCCTAACCAGAGGCTAGTTCCTTATTTCTCTCTCCTTCTTGTCTGAGTTTTTCCTCTTTACTTAATATTCTCATCTTTGTTCACTATTTTTTTTTCATCTTCTGTCCTTATTATACTAGAATTAAATGAAGCAATATCTAGAATATGATATAAGTTCTCAGAAAAACTGCATAATACTTGCTTGGTAATAACTAATCTATGAAGACAGTTTATAAATTTGGGGAGAATGTCATACCATAATGGTAGTTAACAGCCTTGAACCAGAAACCTTCACCTGTTGATCCTTAACCTTGGGCAACTTATCTCTTTGGGTCTCTGACTCTCCTTATCATTAAAATAAGACCCTTAAACTCTGCAAGCTTCTCAGGCTAATCTTTCCTTCTCAGGCTAATAGCCCTTGCTTATCAAGATTCTGGAAGACTGAGTTTGATTCCCGAAATCTTCATTTTTACCAAGCCTGCATTTCAAAGTTCGGTGGCCCTCAGACCTCACTTTGAAGGATCCCAAACTATATCATTTCTAAGATCCCTCCCCCTCTAAAATTCTGTGTCCTGAACGCTCCTTAAACTGCATGGCTTTGAACAGGAATGATGCTTCCTGCGAATTCACTGTTCCGTCTGCCATATGTAAAACTGAGGAATGTATTTGTTAATTATCTTGTCTGGAGAACCCTGAAATGTAAATTTCAGTACTAGGAAATAGTGGCCACTTCTGATGGGATGAATGGCAGTGAACTTGTGACCATCTTTAAATACCATATAGTTGCTGAATAAATATTTGTTAACTGTTTATATGAATGTTGTATTTTGAAGTTCTTTACATCTTTTACATCTTTACATCCTTGGTTGCGTTGGAGTGATGTTTATATTTTCACTTTGTAGAGGAGTTTACTTTGTAGCTCATGAATAGTCAAAAGAGGGCTTTTTATAAAAGATAGATTGATTTGAAAAGCAGAGTTACAGAAAGAGAAAGGAAGAGACACAGAGAGATTATCTTCTATCCACTGGTTCACTCCCCAGGTGGTTGCAATGGCCAGGGCTGGGCCAGGCTAAAGCCAGGAGTCTGGAACTCCATCTAAGTCTGTAGGCCCCCAAACACTGCAGCCACCCTCCTCTGCGCTCCCAGGCACACTAACAGATGGCTGGATCAGAAGTGGAACAGCCAGGGGTTGGCATTGTAGCATAGTCATAAAGCTGACACCTGCAATGCCAGCATCCCATATGGGCCCTGGTTTGTGTTCTGGCTGCTCCACTTCCCATTAAGCTCCCTGCTAATGGCCTGGGAAAAGCAGTAGAAGATGGTTCAAGTTCTTGGTCCCCTGCTACCCATGTTGGGGACCTGGAAGTAGCTCTTGGTCCAACACTTGCCATTGCGACCATCTGGTGAGTAACCAGCAGATGGAAGATCTTGCTTTATCTCTGTTTCTGTCTCTCCCTCTCACTCTGTAAGTCTGTCAGATAAAGAAATAAAGCTTTTAAAAAAAAAAAAGAAGAAGAAGAAGGAGAAGGAAGAGGAGGAGGAGGAAGAAGAGGAAGAGGAACAGCCAGGACTTGAACTGGCACTCATATGGGATGTCAGCATCGCAGGCAGTGGCTTAATACCTTGCAGTATTTTATCATTCCAGTGAAAATGTACATTATTGATATTTTGACAGATGTAGCCAATATCATTTTTGGTTGTTAAAACTCTTTGTAATGGTATAGAGTCAGAATGGTCTTCCAAATCCTCTAATTTTCTCTTCATTGTAAGTTTCCATTGTTTTATCTGAGATCATTTGATTTCCCAAATTATTAGATATCTTTATTCACATTTTGGAACAAAAATTAGTACCATGACAAATCCCAGATTTAGGAGGTTATTACCATTTTATAATTTCTATGCCTCATTACTCTTATAGTAACCTTAAAATCAGTGTCACAATCTAATATCTTTATTATTTAAAAAGAAAAACTCATATGGAATGAAATAGATGCAGATATAGCTTTTTCTCCTGTTTTCTGTTAGTTAAAGTATAATGAATATAGGTGATGTGACTATCAGAAGTGCACATGAGGTTTTGAGAAACGGATGAAGACTGGTTTGGAGGAAATGGAAGGAGCAACTCCACCTTGCGAGAAAGTAAACATATCACAAAATTAATAGTCCTCTTTTAACAGTTACTCCTTCCCTCTACTGAAACAAGATAGCCATTATCCTGAAAGGTCTAGGTGAGAAATATATATAGGTTTCTCAAACCTTCATGAATTTGAAAAATCACTCAGGGAATGTTAAAATACAGATTCCTTTGGGCATTCCTGGAAAATTCCAGTTTTATAGTTTGAGGTACAGCTCATGATCTGAATGTATTCCTCTGCATGATAAATATATACAAGTGAATTGTGGAGCTCATTTTTGAGAAATCCAGCCTAAAACTCCTCCTGCCGGTCCCAGAAACTGGTAAGGTTTGAAGAGTTGATGTCCTAGTCTCCTATTGCAAGAGACAGTTTAGGTAGAAGGAAGACAGTTTTTGGTTTCATCAAATAATTAGAATTGATGTCATTTTTTGAGCAACATCAGCTAATTCTTTGTTTGCATTGGAGCTAAAAGCATTGTGCAAATAGATATGGAATGTTTCACCAGTCCTTTATTACCCTAATAGGGCATGAATGGACTTTCTAACTTGGCCCTATTTTGGGATAGATGTGTATACTTTATTGCCATGGTTACCAAAGCAATCCCTTTGAAATCAGCTAATACTGCTGTCCCAAAGAGTTAGTTTAGAAAACATTAACTAGTTTTAGATCTGTGTTTGCAGAAGATGAAGGAGTCACATATTTCCATTATTCCTCATTTATTTATTCAAGAAATGTCTATTGAGCATCATGTATGAGGAAGGCACTGTTAACAGTCAGTGTTATATCCATTAGTCTTGCTGCTCTTAACTTTTTCAAGTTTATCCCAGCAATAAAGATGGAAAATAGTGGATCACTTTTCTTATAAAGCATTTCTCACACACACACACACACACACACATACATACACATGTATATATATAATAACTTATTATGCAAAAGATATACTAATGGCCAGTTTATGTCCTTGGAAGCCTAAGGTATTCTTTGAAAACGCAATGTCATATTCATGGGCAGAAATTAATCTTGTTTCTGAAGAACAGCCACTTAGAAGAATCTGATTGTACATAGTACTCTTTATCATTCATCTATTTTATGTAGAAAGGCCTTCTCTTTGTGTGAACTTAGGGGATAATAGCTCATGAAGATTCTTTGGTTTGGAGCAGAGATCTTCTAGTGTGGCCTTTGCATCTTAGCTGTTGGCTCTTGAAGCCTGCACACCACAAAAAGCTCTCTAAGAAGTGAATTTTTTATATACTTTCATGCAAGTAAATTATTTTCTTAGTTGTTTTAAAGCAGAGCTTCTCAGCAGCAGCACTTTTGACATTTTTTGCTGGTAAGTCTTCATTGCAAGGACTATACTGTGTGCACTGAAGGATATTTAGCATATTCCAGTGTGACAAAAAAGTGCCTCCAAATATGGTTAACTGTCTCCCCCAAGAAAAAACTGTCTCCAGTTGAAAGTAACTGTTTTAGAGCTGTGTCCAAATCTTATGTTATTGCCTCCCCATCTCCCCAAAAGTGCTACATAAGCTTCTGAAAGTAACAGCATACTCCACAAAATTTCTCGAAAATAGAGTTAAAAGATACTTTTTTTTTTTTTTTTTTTTTTTGGACAGGCAGAGTGGACAGTGAGAGAGAGAGACAGAGAGAAAGGTCTTCCTTTGCCGTTGGTTCACCCTCCAATGGCCGCCGCGGCCGGCGCGCTGCGGCCGGCGCACCGCGCTGATCCGATGGCAGGAGCCAGGAGCCAGGTGCTTTTCCTGGTCTCCCATGGGGTGCAGGGCCCAAGCACCTGGGCCATCCTCCACTGCACTCCCTGGCCACAGCAGAGGGCTGGCCTGGAAGAGGGGCAACCGGGACAGAATCCGGCGCCCCGACCGGGACTAGATAGATACATTTATTTTAGTTCAAAATTTGTTTGAAATCCATGCATAGTTTGTTCATAATAGGCATTTTTCATGAACTTTTTGAAGATACCTCATATGCATGAATTTCCAAAAAAGTATGCACCTAAAATAATTAAATCTTTAAAAAATATATCGGATAAAGCTGCTGCCTGCAATGCTGGCATCCCATATGAGCGTCAGTTTGAGTCTCGGCTGCTCCACTTCTGATCTCGCTCTCTGCCATGGCCTGGGAAAGCAGCAGAGGATGGCCCAAGCCCTTGCACCCCTGCACCCACATGGGAGACACAGAAAAAGCTCTAGGCTCCTGGCTTTGGATTGGCCCAGCTTCAGCTATCATGGCCATTTGAAGAGTGAACCAGTGGATGGAAGACCTCTCTCTCTGTCTCTACCTCTCTCGGTAACTCTGTCATTCAAATAAATAAAAATAAATCTTTAAAAAAAAGTATGCACCAAGCATCTTTTAAATTCCATTTTTCTTGAACTTTTCTAAGTACCTCCATATTAACATGCTTCTAGGCATTTTTAATTCCACTGAATCTTTAGAAAGGAACTGTAAAATACAACCACCTCTTGATTCTCCATTATGTTATTTCTAACAAGCCAAGAATACAATTATTAAACTACCAAGTTATGTCACAGAGCAAAGTGTGCTGCATATGATTCATGGAATAGAACTATTATGTTTAATATACTAACCTAAGCTGCACATGTAAAAGGTAAATACCACCATCTACTCCTATAACTCGTAAGCAAGCATTTACAACTACAATATAGCAAAAACATAAAGGAATTCCTCTATACATTCGTTGGGGGAGGGTAGTAACAATTGTTATCATTACAGATGAGACAACTTACTCTCCTTCTACTTTATATTTTAACACTGGTAATTATTAAGTAGCTTTTGGTTTCTTCTGTCAGTGAGAAGTTACTCATTTCCAGCAACTTTTTTTTTGGACAGGCAGAGTGGACAGTGAGAGAGAGAGAGAGAAAGGTCTTCCTTTGCCATTGGTTCACCCTCCAATGGCTGCAGTGGCCAGCGCACTGCACTGATCTTAAGGCAGGGGCCAGGTGCTTCTCCTGGTCTCCCATGGGGTGCAGGGCCCAAGTACTTGGGCCATCCTCCACTGCACTCCTGGGCCACAGCAGAGAGCTGGCCTGGAAGAGGTGCAACCAAGACAGAATCCGGCACCCCGACCGGGACTAGAACCCGGTGTGCCGGCGCTGCAGGCGGAGGATTAGCCTATTGAGCTGCAGCGCTGGCCCCAGCAACATCTTGAAGATGGCTTACTAAAGGGAAATATGAGGCATGAGCCAGCTTTGAAGGCCTAAACACCAGCATGGCATTCAAAATTCTGGTCCCAAGAAAGCAGTTCTGGGATCAGGAAAGCCATTTTTTTGGCCTTAATAAAGCTCCAGATTTTCTTTAGGGAACCTTTATGGATACCGCATGAATACACTGATTTCTTGTGACCTGGCTTAAATTTATTGTACATATTTCCGTTTCTGTGAGGTCCATAAATATCTCAAAATCTGTCAACATGATAGTCAAAGAGTGCCCTTGTTGGCTTAAGACCCCACCTATTGTAGGAGATGTTAGTCACTCCTTGGGGTTCAGTAAGAATGACTTATGGTACATTCCATAATCTGTACAATTAGCTTGCCTGCGGTTTTGAAAGAATACCTTGAGAACTCTTGCCCTTGTGGTTTTATTTCATGGTTAGAAAAGTTCAAGTTTAGTCCAGTAATTTTGAATGTATACATTTGACTGGCTATATTTATGAAATTATAGTTTCTTTGCAGCAATTTCAAACTCTTAAAAAAATTCTATGTGGGTTTTATTATTTAGGGTCAGACATGTTGGCAGTCAAGACCTGACAAGGTCAAAGTAAGTGTTTTTACTTAATGCCTTGGGATATTTAACATAAGACTCTCCAGAATACTTAACATAAGAATTATTAAGTAACTTTTCCTTTGTCTCATGCATGCTTGATTCTGTAGCTACTTTATTTTTTAATCTAACCAACTAGTTAATTACCAGAGAATTATTTTAGATAATCAGTTCTCAAAGTACATTACCTGAAAAAACAGCATCAACATCACCTGGGAACTTTTTAAAAATGGAGGGGAAGGTAGTGATATTGTGGAGTAGTACATGAAGCCGCTGCTTGTGGTGCTGGCATCCATTTGGGTTCTGCTTTGAGTCCCAGCTTCTCCATTTTTGATCCAGTTCCCTGCTGATGCCCTGGAAAAAGCAGCAGAAGATAGCCCAGGTGTTTGGACCCCTCCCACTCTTATAGGAGACCTGGATGAGGTTCCTGGCTCCTGGTTGCCACCTGGCCCAGCACTTGCCATTGCAGCAATCTGGGGATTATCATCCTTTCTCTGTCTCTCCTTCTCTCTCTCTCTAACTCTGACTTTCAAAATCAATAAATAAATTTTTTAAAAAATAAAGAAATGATCAGGGTAAGCATTTGGTGCAGTGGTTAAGATGATGCTTGGAGACTCATAGAATGGCAGATGTCCTAAATAGCACTCTGGCCTCGGAATCAACCCTGAAGGCATTCGGATCTGGCTGAAGAGCCCATGAGAGTATTTTAGGCATGGAAAGCCAAGACACTCTGGAAAAAAAAAAAAAAACACTAAATGAAAGATCTCTGCGAGTGAGATCCCAGGATCCCAGTGGAAAGAACAGGCCATCAAAGAAGGAGGTACCTTTCTCTGAAGGGAGGAGAGAACTTCCACTTGGACTATGGCCTTGTCAAAATAAGATCAGAGTCGGCGAGCTCAGGAGGCTTCCATGGCCTTGGCAACTCACGTCTAGAGCCTGGGGAGATTGCTGACACCTTAAACAAGAGTGTCAATTTGTTAAGTCAACAACAAGAGTCACTATGCACCTACTCCTCATGTAGGATCTCTGTCCTTAATGTGTAGTTCAGTGTGAATTAATGATATGACTAGTGCTCAAACAGTATTTTGCACTTCGTGTTCTGTGTGGGGGCAAACTGATGAAATCTTTACTTAATATATACTAAATTGACCTTCTGTATATATAGAGGATTGAAAATGAATCTTGATGTGAATGGAAGGGGAGAGGGAGCAGGAGATGGGAGGGTTGCGGGTGGGAGAGAAGTTATGGGGGGGAGGCATTGTAATCCATAAACTGTACTTTGGAAATTTATATCTACTAAATAAAAGTTAAAAAAAATGAAAAGATGATGCTTGGGACACCCACATCCCATTATCATAGTGCCTAAGTCTGCATCCCACCTCTGCTTCCAATTCTAGCTTCTTGCTAATGCATTCCCTGGGAGGCAGCAAGTAATAGTTCAAGTGCTTGGATTGTTGCCACCCATGTGGGAGACCCAAATTGAGTTCTGGACTTCTGACTTAGTCTGTCCCAGGCCTAGCAGCTGTGGCATTTGGAGGAGTGAACCTGCAAAGGCAAAATCTCTCTCTTTCTCTCTCTCTCTCTCTCTCTCTCTGCCTTTCAAATAAAATAATAATTTCAACACAAATAAATAAAAATTTCTTGATGTGAAAATTTCCTGTTGAATCAGAAACTGTGAGTGGGAGTGAGACCCAGCAGTTTGTATTTTAGCAAGGTGTTTGGGATGCATGCCAAGATATGAGATTCACTGTTTTAGGCTATCATAATCACTGTGACACTTGTTTTCTCTAGTCTGTGATAGCATAAACAGCAAATATTTTTTGCTAAGAAAAAATATTTGATTACAAGCATTTTCTTTCTCCATTCTCTCCTTTGAAATGACTTCTATATTCACTGTTATATTTTTAATCTCCCAGGGTGTGCATTAGCCTGAAGCTACATCAGAAGTGAACAGTAGCTGGATCCCAGGCACTCTGACATGGGATACATGTGTTACAAGCAGAAACTTAAGATATTATACCACAAAAGGCATTCCTAAATGATTTTTCTTAAGAAATGGTCCTTTCTTGCTATTTCCTTATTAGGGAAAAATGGCTACATTTTACTGTAATAGAATCTTTTTATATGTGTGTTGCCCACCTAGGGGCTGTTTTTTCCCTAAGTATGTGAAATTTCTCAAAACTCTGTGTCAATTCAGTTTCCTCCTTCATCTCTAAAGCAAAGATGTTCCCATTGCTTTCTCCCTTATCACCAGGTCCCTCCCCTCTGCTCTTCTTTAATCCTTCAGCTGAGCATGACTCTGAGATGTCAATGGAGAACATCCCCAGCCAGAGTCTTTCTCTCCAGCAAAAATGTTTCTGATGCATTCTTCAGGCAATTTAGTGTTCTGTTATTTTTCTCTGTAACTTGGGAATCAGAGGTGTGCATATTGATGACCTTGTCCTCTATGGCTAAATAAAAGAATTACATATTCCATTTAGTCACTCAGTGTTTGACAGGAGACATTCACTCACAGGGAAGGAGATGCTTACATTTCCATGAATAGTAACACACCCCCAAGTTGGATTTGAGTGGGTAACTTAGCTCTAGGTTGAGTCTTTAACATAAATGTTACCACTTTTGATACAGAGGATCATGAGTCTAGTGGGTGATGAGTTTATCAAATAATTGCTGTAGTTCAAAAGTAGATCTGCATTTGTAAAAAAAAATATGATTCATGTTAGAGAGCTAAACTTTGACATTTGGTTTCCAACAGGTAACAAAAATAACTTTTAATGAAATAAATGTGCACCTTTCTGCAGCAAACCTGCTTAAAGGATGTAACACAGTTGATTGCCTTTCTGGTGGTAGGAATCTTTTGCCTGCCACAGCCTGCTTTGTTTTATTCAGTCTAAAGAAGTACTGAGTTGTTTAGAACTACTCAGTCACTGTTAGTACTATATATGGAAGGGACAGAAAAGCCATGAAGTTAATTGTACCTGTTTATATGTCAGTATCACTGATTACAGCATTCCAAGTGTCAAAACTGAGAAATACCTTTGACTCAGCTTCCCCATTGCTATCGCACCTTCTAGTTCTAATACCACATAAGAAAGGAACCAAGTCCAACTCATACCTATTTTTATCAAAATAATACCTGACCACTAATTGAGATACTCATATACTTTTGTGTGTGTGTGTGACAGGCAGAGTTAGACAGTGAGAGAGACAGAAAGAAAGGTCTTCCTTCCGTTGATTCACCCCCCAAATGACCACTTAGGCCAGCACGCTGCGCCAATCCGAAGCCAGGAGCCAGGTGCTTCCTCCTGGTCTCCCCTGCAGGATTAGGGCCTAAGCACTTGGGCCATCCTCCACTGCCCTCCCGGGCCACAGCAGAGAGCTGGACTGGAAGAGGAGCAACCAGGACAGAATCCGGCATCCCAACCGGGACTAGAACCCAGGGTACCAGCGCCTAAGACGGAGGATTAGCCTAGTGAGCCACGGCGCCGGCCAAGATACTCATATACTTTTTTTTTTTTTTTTTTGACAGAGTGGACAGTGAGAGAGAGACAGAGAAAGGTCTTCCTTTGCCATTGGTTCACCCTCCAATGGCCGCCGCGGCCGGTGCACTGCAGCTGGCGCACCGCACTGATCTGATGGCAGGAACCAGGTACTTATCTGGTCTCCCATGGGGTGCAGGGCCCAAGTACTTGGGCCATCCTGCACTGCACTCCCTGGCCACAGCAGAGAGCTGGCCTGGAAGAGGGGCAACCGGGACAGAATCCGGCGCCCCGACCGGGACTAGAACCCGGTGTGCTGGCGCTGCAAGGCGGAGGATTAGCTTAGTGAGCCGGGGCGCCGGCCTCATATACTTTTCAAATTTGTTTATTATTTCTTTTTATTTATTTGAAAGGCAAGGAGACATAGAGACAAACAGAAAGAAATCTCCCATCTGCTGGTTCACTCCCCAGATGCTAGCAGTGGCCAGAAGTGGGCCACCCAGAGCCGGGAACCCAGAATTCAGTCCCAGTCTCTAACATGGGTGACATAGACCCAAGTACCTGAGCCACCATTCATTGCCTCCTGCTGTGTGTTAGCAGGATGCTGGACCGGAAGCAAAGGAGCCAGGATTCAAATCAGGCACATTCCAATATGTGATGCAGGTGTCTCAAACAGCTAAATTATATGCCTAACTGCACCCCCCCCCCCAAACACACACAACTCTTTTTTTTTAGATTTATTTGTTTAGTTGAAAGAGTTCCGCAGAGAGAGGAGAGGCAGGGAAAGAGAAAAAGGTCTTCCATCTGCTGGTTCACTCCCCAATTAGCTGCAACAGCCAGAGCTGTGCCAATCCAAAGCCAGGAGCCAGGAGCTTCTTCTGGGTCTCCCATGTGGGTGCAGAGGCCCAAAGACATGGGCCATCCTCTACTGCTTTTTCAGGCCATAGCCGAGAGCTGGATCGGAAGAGGAGCAGCTGGGACTCGACCCTGACGTCCATATGGGATGCCGGCACTGCAAGCAGCAGCTTAACCCACTAGGCCACAGCACCAGCCCGTCTCACCCCATTTTTTAAAAAAAGTTTTATTTATTCATTTTTTTTTTTGACAGAGTGGACAGTGAGAGAGAGAGAGACAGAGAGAAAGGTCTTCCTTTGCCGTTGGTTCACCCTCCAATGGCCGCTGCAGCCGGCGCACCGCGCTGATCTGAAGGCAGGAGCCAGGTGCTTCTCCTGGTCTCCCATGGGGTGCAGGGCCCAAGTACTTGGGCCATCCTCCACTGCCTTCCCGGGCCACAGCAGAGAGCTGGCCTGGAAGAGGTGCAACCAGGACAGAATCTGGCGCCCCGACCGGGACTAGAACCCGGTGTGCCGGCGCCGCAAGGCAGAGGATTAGCCTATTGAGCCATGGCGCCAGCCTTACTTATTGTTTTTAAAGTCAGAGTTACAGAGAGAGAAAAGAGAGAAAGAAAGATCTTCC
Source organism: Oryctolagus cuniculus (assembly GCF_964237555.1). Taxonomy (NCBI): domain Eukaryota; kingdom Metazoa; phylum Chordata; class Mammalia; order Lagomorpha; family Leporidae; genus Oryctolagus; species Oryctolagus cuniculus. Next base: position 54,577,168 of record NC_091435.1, read on the forward strand.
ATCTGCTGGTTTACTCCCAAGATTGTCACAACGGCCAACACAGGGCCAGGCCAAAGCCAGGAGCCAGGAGCCAGGAGCCAGGAGATTCATCTGAATCTCCTACGTGTGTGGCAGGGGCCCAGACACTTGGGCCATCTTCCACTACTTTTCCCAGGCCATTAGCAGAGAGCTGGATGGGAAGTGGAGCATCTGGTGCCCATGTGGGATGACAGCATTACAAGTGGCAGCTTTACCCATTATGCCACAACACCAGCCCCATTGGCCCCACCCCAACACACTTTTTTTTTTCTTAAAGTAATATTACTCATCTGACCAAAACCCAAAATTTGACGTCTGTTCCTATGAATAGAACCATTTAGTGTAGAATCTCTTAAAATTTTCAATAAAACTCACTGGAGAATTGGGAGCAATGGCTAACCCATTTTCGCACTTTTAAAAAATTTACATACAGCAATATTTACTTTTTTGTGTATAGTTCTATGATTCAGATGGACACATACACCTGCATAACCACCAGTATAATCAAATACAGAACATTTCCATCCCTCCCAAAAAATTCCCTTATGCTGGCTTTTTAAAATCTCCATTCTCAACCCCTGGCAACCGGGGATCTATTTTCTGTTGCTTCAACTTCACTTTTTCCCGAATGTCAAAGAAAAGGAATCATCGCATTTTGAATTTGACTTCTTTCATTTAGCATAATGAATTTGAAATATGTTCAAATAGCTGCCTGTGTTCATAATTTGTTCCCTTTTGCTACTGTGTAATATTCCATCAGAAATATTCCACAACTTGCTTATTCACTCACTAGTTGAAGGGCATCTAAATTGGTTCCTGTTTTGGGCAATTCTCAATAAAGCACTATAAATATTATGCACAGGTTTCAAGTGAACAATTACTCTTGATTTCTTGTGGATAGTTCTCTAGGGATTGAATTGCTGGCCTTTACTGTAAATGAATGTTTAATATTTACAAGGATCTGCCTAACTGTTTTCTAAAGTGACTGTACTATCGTGCATTCCCACCAGCACTGTAATTCCTCCCAACAATGGATGAACATTACGGTTGCTCTGCAATTTCATCAACACTTGGTATTGTCATTAGTTTTGGGGTAGTGGTGGTAGCTAATTATCTTTACATATATGTATTGGCCATCCATGTATATTCTTTAGTAAAGCAATTATTCAAATCTTTTACGTCTTTCTGAAATTTTATTTATTTATTTGAAAGTCGGGCCGGCACTGTGGCTCAGTGGGTTAAGCCGGTGTCTGCAGTACTGGCATTCCATATGGGTACTTGTTTAAGTCTTGACTACTCCACTTCTGATCCAGCTTTCTGCTGATGTGTCTGGGAAATCAGTGGAGGGTGGCCCATGTGCTTAGAACCCCGTACCCATGGGAGAACTGGATAAAGCTCCTATCTCCTGGCTATGGCCTGGCCCAGTTTTGGCTGTTGCAGCCTTTTGGGGAGTGAACCAGCAGATGGATGATCTCTCCCTTTCTGTGTCTCTCTCTCTGTCTCTCTCTCTCTGTAACTCTGAGTTTCAAATACATAAATGAATCATATATAAATATATATATACACACACGCACACACACACATACATATATAGAGAGAGAGTGCTTGTCCACCTACTTGTTTACTCCCCCAGCTGCCTATATTAGCTAAGACTGTGCCAGGCTAAAACCAGGAGCCAGGAACTCCATCCTGGTGTCCCATGTGGGTGACAGAGACCCAAGTACTTGGGCTGTCACCTACTGCTTCCCAAGGTGTGCATTAGCAGGCAGCAGGATCAGAAGCAGAGCCAGGACTTGAACCAGGCATTCTTGATATGCAGCATCTTAACTGCTAGACCAAACATCCACCTCGGGAATTATTTTATTAATTGGGTTTTAGCTGCATAAGAATTCATTGTTCCTTGATCCAGAAGACACTGAGTGGTTTGGATAGGCTTTTTCTGGAGCATGCTGTAGAAACAACTGTGTTTTTTTTTTTTTTTTTTTTTTTTTTTTTTGACAGGCAGAGTGGACAGTGAGAGAGAGAGACAGAGAGAGAAAGGTCTTCCTTTGCCGCTGGTTCACCCTCCAATGGCCGCCGCTGCAGCCGGCGCACCGCGCTGATCCTGGCAGGAGCCAGGAGCCAGGTGCTTTTCCTGGTCTCCCCTGGGGTGCAGGGCCCAAGCACCTGGGCCATCCTCCACTGCACTCCCTGGCCATAGCAGAGAGCTGGCCTGGAAGAGGGGCAACCGGGACAGAATCCGGCGCCCCAACCGGGACTAGAACCCGGTGTGCCGGCGCCGCAAGGTGGAGGATTAGCCTATTGAGCCACGGCGCCGGCTCGAAACAACTGTGTTTTAGTCCCTACTATCGCTCCCCCTCTTCGTGGATGAACGACACTAAGCCCTACTAGGCTTCATATCCGAGTCACGGCACCATTATGTCACTCCCCCTCTTCGTGGAGGAACGACACTAAACCCTGCCTAGGCTTCATATCCGAGTCACGGCACCATTATGTCGCTCCCCCTCTTCGTGGAGGAACGACACTAAACCCTGCCTAGGCTTCATATCCGAGTCACGGCACCATTATGTCGCTCCCCCTCTTCATGGAGGAATGACACTAAACCCTGCCTAGGCTTCATATCCGAGTCACGGCACCATTATGTCGCTCCCCCTCTTCATGGAGGAACAACACAGGACCCTGCGCTGTTCTTTTGTCTGCTCGGCCCTCCCCGGGTTTGCTGCTGGTTCTTCCCGGGTTGGCTACCGACCCTTCCACCTCCGTGGAAGGGCGGTTCCCCCTGGCCACTTTCCCCACTTCCGCGGGGGAGCGGCACACCTCCGGCCGGCTCTCTCGGGGGCTGCTCAGATGTTCCTCAGGTGTTCCTGGTGCATGTTGTCTCTCTCCTCCTTTATAGTCCTCTTCCGCCAATCCCAGCTCTGCTACCCACACGCCGAGTACGCTGCTCTCCTCCAATCAGGAGCAAGTCCTACTGTTTATTGGTTGAACTGGAGGCAGCTGTGTAGAAGCTGTTTCCTCCTCTCCCAGCGCCATATTGTGGGAGAGCACATGCATAGAATAAGTCTTAATTCCAGTAACAGTCTAGTCCGAGTTACTCCCAGTTGCTCCCCACACCTACTTTGCCAGCTACTAGTTAGCTGACGAAGGCAAGTCATGCTGCCTTTCATTTTACGGTTTCTCAGCTATGAACTGCAGGCATATAATTAGATAATCTCTAAAGTCCCCTCCAGTTCTGAACACAGCTGAGGAGGTAGAAGTCATACACATTATCTTCCCTACTCTACCCCCACCCCCAAGGCAATCAGCTTTCTTGTAGGACCCTAGAAGTAGGGATGCATATGACCACAGATAACCATGTTGATTTTCTTGCATATTGTCCCACTGTTCTGCCTTTTTCGTTGCCCCATTTGAGCTCCTTCCTTGGAAGACTGGCTCCAGGGCAGTCACTTCATAGACTGAAACCCTCTGTGAATGCCACTTGTAGTAAAGCCCCAGGCATCGCTGCCTGTGTCCATTGTGCAGCTGTTTACTATTGTTTTCTTCAAGATTCAAATTTAATTGCCTTTAACATAGTCAAGGGAACATTAGCTCATTGGAATAATTGAAAACACCTTTTGAAAAAGAGCAGCTGGGAATGCAAGCATGGGATTCAGTCATGCTGATCGTGGTTTTTCAGGGAAGACATTATTCCTCTATCCTGTGACATTTTCTAATAAATTTATAGAAAACAGTTTCACCTCAGATTTTCTGAGTCATAGACTTTGAGAGCCAGACACAGATGGTAATCTGTGACTTACTCAGGGCCTTCTGGATGTTAGGCTGCAAAACTGTCTGGGAGCCCCTGCCTGGTTCTTTCTCTGTACCACCAGCCTCAGCTTTTCCAGAGCCATGCAGAACATTCTGGAGTTAGAATCTAACTAGCCTTTCCCATTGCTTTTGACCCTGCTTTACTCCAAGCATGATAGAAGTCAAAGGGAAGAAGGAGCTGTACATACTCAGCTCAAATACTAACAAAAACTTCTGCAGTAGAACTGAGTGAGTTGACTTACCACCACTGTCCCAAGACCTCAATGCTGACAGGCCCTTGTCCTAGTCCATATGTCTTCAATACTTCCTAAGCTTGCCTGCTCCCTTCTATCCCATGTAATATTGAGATAATTTGAACTGACTGCAGTGCTTCAACATTTGCAAAGCAACTTAGGCTCCAAGTAGTTTTAACCCAAGATTATCTGCAAAATGTCATTCTTGAAACCTTTAAGGGATATTTGGGTATGTGGCTGTATCCACCCTTTTCCTCCAAAATAAGATATTTTAATAAGTGAATAAATGATAGGAAAGCATCATGTTTCTAAGGGAAGAGGAAGTATGAGAAATGTTGTAACAAGAAAATGGCATGCAGGTTTAAATATAGTATTTAGATGCTTAGCAACACATAGTTTCTACCATATTCCCAGTTAGGAACCTCATAAGTTACCTGTCATTAGAAGGGTAGCTATGTTCCAATTCAAGTGCCGTTTTTCTTAAAAAACATACTAGCTCATCAATCTTCCCGATAATCCTTGTAGTTGAGCCAACTTAAGCATCCCAGATTCCTGATTTTGCCTTATCAGGAAAAGGATAAAAATAATACTGGAAAAGTAACCATTTTCTACCAGTATCATTAGGCTCAAGTAAAAATCCCCTTTTTAAGACATCGTCAACATCTTCCTTAATACTTAATTCTTTGCTCAATATCTCCTCTAACTCAGAGGTATATTGTTTTGATTCCACATCAGACATAAGTAAATACTAAATTTTAAAAGTAATGTAGCCATTATGGTTAAGAGCTCAGATTCCAAGGCCAGATTCCTTCTGTTAGAATATTAACCCTGACGTTTTATCAGCTGTGTGTTCTGGCACAAGTTGCTTTACCCCTCTGTACCGTATTTGTGCCACATCTATAAAATGGAGTCAAGATATTCATGTCTACCTCAGAGGGTTGTTGTGGGCAGTGGTCTTCAAGATATACTCGCAAAATAACCTAGAAATATCATACTTCCTCACACATTTTCAATTTGGATGTCAAACTTCTCATCATGGATTTTAAAATGTTTTTATTCATCAGAATTAAAAAATAGTAAATATACTGTAGGATTTAAATAAGATGAGAATTGATTATGAGTTAGTTTACATACTGCCTGAAGATTTTATAACATGTTTTGGATGCTGAGAAGTTTGTAGATCCCAAAGACAGTGGTGTATAAGACAGTGAATCGCATTAAGATTTGTGTTAGGTGATAGCCAGTATGAATGTAAGTGGATTTTCAAGCAGTTAAAAAAAAAACTACAAATGAAAGTTAGGTGTAAAGGCTGATTTCCTCAAAATACCCTTGTGTGTGCAACTCTTGCACAGTATTTGGATACCCAGTGCAAATACCTCAATTTTACATCTGCTAGTTATAAGGGTTAAATTAGTCAATGCTTAGTAGACTCTCAGAACAACACTTGGTTTGCAGTCAATAAGCAGTGATCAAAAGTATGTTGTTGTTATTACTATTTAAGTCCCCCTTTCAGAAAGAACTGTGCATCCTCAGAGTCCCCATCTTTGTCTTCATAACTGACTCGCCTGCACTCAGCATCCTTTAGAATTAAGTGGCTAGGGGCTGGCGCCATGGCTTAGCTGGTAAAACCACCACCTGCAGTGCCAGCATCCCATATATGCGCCAGTTCAAGTCCTGGCTGCTCCATATGCTGTCTGCCATGGCCTGGGAAAGCAGTAGAAAATGGCCCAAGTCCTTCGGCCCCTGTGCCCACATGGGAAACCTGGAAGAAGCTCCTGGCTCTTGGCTTCTGATTGGTATGGCTTTGGCTATTGCGGCCATTTTAGGGGTGAACCAGCAGATGGAAGACCTCTTTCTCTCTCTCTCTCCCTCTACCTCTCTGTAACTCTGCCTTTTAAATAAATAAATATATCTTTAAAACAATAATTAAGTGACTAAAAATCAGAAAAACCCTGCTACTCTGTGTTAGAATCACATTTCCTATCTTCTTCTGTCCATGTACTCTTTACCCAGTTTCCCCTAATGGTAATCACAACCAAGATGTTGACATTGGTGTGACCAAGATACAAAATATTTCTGTCACCACAGGGATCTTTTGTGTTAATCTGTTATAGCCACAACCACTTGCCTTTCATCACCATTACTCCATTTCATTGATTTTATTATATGTCATATAAATGGAGTCATACTGTAGATAAACTTTTGGGCTGACTTTTTCCTGTCAGGATAATTTTCTGAAGATTCATCTAGGCTATTGCTTTATCAATAGTGTATTCCTTTTATTTGCTGACTAATATTATGCATTATCCTTATCATTCACCATTAAAGGACATCTTGGTTGTTTCTAGGTTTTGGCTATGACAAATAAAACTGCCATAAATATTTTTTACCAGTTGTTATATGAACATAAATTTTCATTTCTCTAAGATATGTATAGTAATACAGTTGCTGGTTAATATGATAGTTGCATGTTTGGTTTTTTAATAAACTAACAAAGCTGTTCCAATTTACATTCTCACCAGTAATGTTTGTATTCATCATTTGGTGTTGTCATTTTTTATGTAGCCATTCTGATAGGTATTTAGTATTTAAAACCTCAATTTGGTTTTAATATCCCTAATGACTCAGAGTGCCTTTTCATGTGATCATTTGCCATCTGTATATCCACCTTGATGAAATATCTGTTCATGTCCTTTGCCCATTGTCCAAATGATATTTTATTTTTTACTGTTATGAAAGTTTTTTGTATATTGTAGATAATTGTCTTTTGTCATATGTGTACTTTGGAAATATTTTCTCCCAGTCTGAACTCTTTCTTTTCATTCCCTTATCAGGAAATGTAGGGTAAAAGTTTTTCATTTTGATGCATTGTAGTTTATCATTTTTTTTAAGAATCACGTTTTTAGTGTTAAGTATAGAACTCTTTGTTTAATCCAAAATCCCTAAGATTTTCTCTTATTTTTTCCATATGTGTTATAGTTTTGAGTTTTACATTTTAAGTCCATGACCCATTTTGAGTTCATCATTGAGTAAGATTGTAGACTTGGCTTGAGATTTATTTCCCCATGCCCCCATGGATATCCAATTGCTCTAACACCATTTGTTGAAATGGTTATCTTTTGTACCATTTTCTAAAACACTCTGATTTCCTACATCCACTTTTGGGTAGTGTGTTCCATTTCACTGACCTAGAAGTATGGTTGTATCCTTCCACTGGTGTACACCTGCTTGATTACGGTAGCTGTCCTCATATGTTATGAAATCATGTATACTGATTCCTATCACTTTTTTCTTTTTTCCTGCATGGTTTTAGCTATGCTAGTTCCTTTGCCTTTCCATATAAATTTTAGAATTATCTTTTCTATATCTACAGAATTGCTGGTTTTTTTTAACTTTTATTTAATGAATATAAATTTCCAAAGTACAGAATATTGATTACAATGGCTTCCCCCCCCCATAACTTCCCTCCCACCCGCAACCCTCCCCTTATCCACTCCCTCTCCCCTTCCATTCACATCAAGATTCACTTTCGATTCTCTTTATATACAGAAGATCAGTTTAGCATACATGAAGTAAAGATTTCAACAGTTTGCTCCCACACAGAAACATAAAGTGAAAAATACTGTTTGAGTACTAGTTATAGCATTAAATCTCAATGTACAGCACACTAAGGACAGAGCTCCTACATGAGGAGTAAGTGCACAGTGAGTCCTGTTGTTGACTTTAGAAATTGACACTCTTGTTTATGGCATCAGTAATCTTGCTGTTATTTAGATTGGAATTGTTTTAACCCTATAAATCAATTTGAGGTAAGTCAACATATTTGCTATGTTAAGTGTTCTAAACCATGAATGTAATATATCTCTCCATTTTTGAGTCTTTCCTGTCTGCCTTGAGCATTTAATCATTTATAGGTTCTCAGTCATATATATGTTTTGTTGGATACTCTTTCAAATTCAGTTTTTCAAAAATGTGTATATAATGAACAACTTTGAAATCATTATTTTCAAAATCATCTTTAAATGAGCTAGATAATTAATTCTACATTTGAATATTGAGTATTAAGCAAATATCTCAAAGAATTACTTGGTTTTGAAATTTTTCCTAAACCAAGATTGGGCCTCCATCCCAACAGAATATTCAACTAGGATACTTGCTACATACTAAGTTACAGTGACTTTATTGCATTTTTTTCTGAATAGCTTTGTGAAATATTTTTGCTCAGTAGAAACCATTTTCATTGAATTTGTTAATTTTTAAAAATTTTACCAACAATGGCATAGATGGCAAGGTAATAATTGCTTTTACTGTGTAGCCAGATAGATGATTGAATTAAAAATAGAAAAAAAAAAGTAGTGCTTATATAGGTTACCATATGCTTCAGTAGAGAGATAGAATGAAATGGAAAGGAATAAGTGCTGTGTGGTAGAGTTGGAAATCCTGTATTTGAAAAACAAAGAAAGAATGATCCTGTATTTGAATCTCAGTTTCACTGCTTAGCCTGCTCCTTGCCCTTAGGGAAGTTACTGAACCTCTCTCAAACTTAGCTTCCTTGTCTGAACTTGATGACTAATATACCAACCTCATTAGATTCTTAGAATTAAATAGGATATTGAAGTATTCAGCATAGGACTTGGCATATAGCAAGCACTTAGTAAATGTAATTATCAATGACTCTAATACTTTTATTATTCATAAATGAACTTCAGCTCTTGCTATCTACAGGTTCCTTTCCCTTTTTTTTAATATTTAATTTATTTATTTGAGAGGTACAGACAGTGAGAGGGAGAGACAGAGAGAAAAGTCTTCCTTTCGTTGGTTCACTCCCCAGATGGCCACAACAGCTGGAGCTGCGCCGATCCGAAGCCGGGAGCCAGGTGCTTCTTTCCAGTCTCCCATACAGGTGCAGGGGTCGAGACACTTGGGCCATCTTCTACTGCTTTCCCAGGCCACAGCAGAGAGCTGGATTGGAAGAGGGGCAGCCAGGACTAGAACCAGCGCCCATATGGGATGCCGGTGCTGCAGGCGGAGGATTACCCCCTACGCCACAGCACCGGCCCCGCCTACAGGTTTCAATACTTGTAAAGGAAGCTGCCGTATATTATAAGTATTTGTGTATATCTTTTTTCTGTATATCTTCTGTATTTAGGCATAAGCACCTAAAATCATGAAAATTTTGCAACACTCAATATCTAGTATAACAGTACTTTCCCCAAAATGTTGAATTTCACAAAAATTATTGCCATGTACAGGGATGGAAATTTACCATGAAAACAAACCATTAGGTATAAGCCCTTTTTAATGGCTTCCTTAAATTAGGAAAACATTTTAAGTATCACAAATGATAAGAAAGACTTTTCATTGGCTTTACTGAATCTTCTAAGTTTGGAATTGTAAATCCAATTCCAGTTAAAAGGGAACTGTAATCAGCATGTGTGGGATATAGAGTAAAGTGGTTCAGGAAGCAGGTTTATGTTTTGCCAGTTGCAGAACTCTTTATATATTAAAGGAATTTTCAAATTTCTGCCAGTGATCATCTTTCATTGGTAACCCAGAGAAATTTTGAGCTGTCATTCTGTGGACTTTATGAGAAAGCTTAAATGCAAGACTGAATTAACCAGAGAACACAAGATTGAGTTTCTGTATTTCCTAGTTTTGAAATCTAGTTATGTGGGTAATAAGCTGAATACCCATCATCTTAGTGCTAACATTAAATATATCATTATATATTTCTTTATAGAGTATACTGCACGTTTATTCTCCTGATGGCAGGAGGCCCTGGGGAGCAAGAGATACATAAGCCTCCAATCTATTAATGCATCTATAAAATGAATGCATTATCATCTTTCCAAGTTTTCATAAGAAAAATGTATGTTAACGTAGGAAGGTAGAGAAGGAAGCAGGCTCTTACAGCTGGGATGGTAGGAGAAGCTACCCCACTTGGCCCTTACTGATGTAGCACAAAGGTGTTCATTGTGCTCTACCTACATCGCCTTAAGTCACTTAAATTTTCTGGGCCTCATTTCTGTATTTACACAGAGAATTGTAATAATGTTTCTACCTGCCCAAAGTGATAATCAAATAAGATAAGAAATAGGGAAGTGTATTGTTAGCTTGAGAAAACTATACAAATGTACCATGTTATTTTTGCAATAAGTACTTATTAAACACCCACTGTTTACCAGACTCCATCCTAGGGATAAAGATAGAAAGTCAGATAACATATGATCTTTAGCAATGGGGACCTAACAGTTCACCAAGGAGAGACAGATGTGAGAATTACTTAGGTACAATAAAGTGTCATATGTGTATAGAAGGAGGACAAAACATTCCAGATGTAGCTATGGGATTGGTTACTGGGGTAGAGTAGGAAGAGGGGTTTGAAGTAGAGAAATTCTGAAGCCATAAGTTCAAACTGAGGCTACCCACATGGAAATGGAACTTAGAGGAAGAAAAGTGTGACCCAGTTGCCAAAGTCCTTATTAAATAAAGTACAGTTGTGAGGAGAGATCACTAGGTGGCAGAACAGGAGAGTGGACAGGTATAGTATGGGGTAGATGGCCTGAGCCTTGAAGGAAGAGAGATTTTGATATGAGAACAGCAAGGCAGGTTGGGAGAATGCTGCCACCCCAGGCTTGTGGATGTGGGCTCTGGGAGCATGGGTACCCTCCTCTTAGGGGACAGGTTATACATTCTGAGGAAAGGGTTGGATGGAATGAGAGAGAAGAGGGATGGAATGAGAGATAAGAGGAGGAGTCTAAGAAGGCTAAAGATATGAGGGTTCTAATAAAGCAATATCTGCCATTTAGAGATCACCTAGAACAGCTGGTTTTTTACATTTAATCTTGTTTTATACATTTAGTCCTCATAAGACCCTACAAAGCAATGGCCATTGCTTAAAATTAGCAGATTAGTTTAATAAGGCTCAGAGGGGCTATGCGCATTATTTAGGATCAAACTGAAAGTCCACATTAGAATCACTGAGTCCACATCTGCCTGGCTGCAAAGCTATGCTTTTGTACTGTTTCCCAGGTCTTCGGAGAGATTTAGGGAGCATTAAGGATTTGGAAGGAAGTCAGAAAGGAAGGCAAGAATCAGAGGATGGAATACAGAGTTACATGGGGATGAAAATACAGGATGTGAGAATATTGTTGACCCGAGATGTTTGTGCTTTTGCTGTGCAAGCCGAGTCTCCAACATCTGTGGTGGAATCTGAGGCACACGAATGTGGGGGCCTAGATAGCTGCTTTGAATGGGGTACATTGGAGAAAGTGTTCTGGGGTCTTTTGAAGAGAATCCGGGCAGTTTTTGAGGGGAACCAGCCTTTGCTGACTTTCCCATTTGTGGAAGAGTGGTCAACCATAGCTTAGCTTCAGCCCAGGCATGCAGATGGCACAAAAGGAAGCATGGGGTAAAGTTGGCATCTAATGTGCATATGCAGTTGGGCCTCATCAGATTTGGGGGTGCCCTGCCACTTTGGTCTGCAGGACCTATGCAGCTTGGTGGTTCACATTTTGGATTTGCTGTTGGACTACAATGAAGAGCAAACACATCAATCCACCTCTCCAGATTGGTGATTTCTAGCTACTGTCTGCAACACTGTCTTTCCTTCCTCACCAGCCAAGCCTTGCTATTGTTCTGCTTTCATTTTCTAAGGGAGCATTAATACTGTAGCTGCAGCAGCTCTCCACTGCTCAGGAGGAAAGGGAGGGCACAGGCCAGGAGCAAGGACTTTTCTGAGAAGAAGCTGTGCTCTTTGAAGGGAAGAGTAGTCCAGTTCTATAGTAAGGAAGAAGTAGCCTCAGGTAGAGTGATCAGGTTAGAAGAAGCACAGAAAAGACCCAGAGTGAGCAACTAAAGAAATGTTGGGATTCTCACAACTTTCTTTGCAGTGAAGTGCTTACTTTCTTTAGAACTCTTGATTGTGGTAGAAATCAATACGTCCTTCAAAGTTAACACACATGCTATCCAGTCCAGTCCCTCCAATGAGGGGCTAGGTGGTGAGAGGGCAAATAAGTGTCCACAGAGAGGAGAAAGAAGTGAAAGTAGCCTGAAAAGCTTTCGCTTGCATAGTTTGCAGAAGAAATCGGATCCTTGCCATAAATGTGATGTCTGCTTCTCCACAGATGTGAGATCTCTTTTCCCTTTGAGCTATGCCAGTACTTTATGTGTACCTCTCCTGTGACACTTACCTGTATCCCATTTTGTTTTATAGTCTTTGTGTCTTTCTCACTTCCTCTACTAAACTGATAATTCTTTGAAGGCAAGGAGAGTGGTCAGTTCCATTCTGTGTCCTCCACAACACTTTGTATTCAGTAACTACTCCATGACTGACCGAGTATATGAACTCAAGGACACTGTGATTCATCTGCGTTTGTTAGCTTTTTACTTGGCTGCTAAAGACAACCATTTACAAAGCCAGCCTTCTCCTTTCTCTGGGATCAGGAGCCCACTTAAAAATGCTCTGTAATGTTTTAAGTGTGTAAATGAGAGATTTTCTGTTTAGGGAATGTTGCTATGCCCTCTCATCAAAAATAGTCTTTCCATCTACTGCCAAGCTCTGCCAGGGTGGAGCAGATTGGCAAGAACAGTCAGAAGGAAAGAGCAATATAAGGCTACTCATGGCCCTGCAGGTGCCAGTGGAGGAGGAAAATTGTGTGTGGTTGGGGTTTGTGGTGCTAAGTGCTGTAAAAATGAAGCAGAGCAACTGATTGTGGCTGTACAGATGTAGAGTTTGTAAAATACCTTCCCTGACATATATTCCTGTGCCCTCTGTGATCCTAGGCCAGGAGTCTTTAAAAGGAAACTGGTGATTTGAAGTCTAACCACAGAAGCAGAATAAGTGGCCCTTTAAGAGGAGACCACTCAGACCATGGAGAAAGCAGTAGCTCAAAGAGTCAGCCAGAAACACACGTGGAACCCTGAGTCCAGAGCAGAGCAGAAGGCTGGACCAAGCCGCTCCACTCTGCATTTTCTTGTTGCTCCCTTGGGCACTACCTCAGGGGAAGCAAGCCAGTGACAAGATAACTATTTTCATTTTTGCAAAATCTATTCTAAGTGTGAAGCTATATGTGGGACTGTAGAGTTTTCAGGGGGTTATTCTCCAAATCCTGAAGATCTTGTCTAGGGAAATTAGAAGCACTGAGCAAGCAGGTAAGAGCACTAGTCCCTAGTTTTGAGCAAAAAAGAATGATGGGAAATAAATGACCAAAGTTAGGATGGTTTCCAGCATGGGCTGTATCAGAAACCACAGAATAGTCACTTCCAGTGCCAGTTATAAATTGCCTCCCTGGGAAATTCAACAGGAAAACATTTGGCTTTGGCCTAACTGGCCTTGCAGTAAACATGCTTGCTCAAATAACAAATTGTTGCAATAATATGGACCTGTCTGTGCTGTTCCTGAAGAAGGGTCTGTACCCTGTGTATTGACAGCATTACCAATGAGCAGCTGATCTTTAGGTGAAGATAAGTTCTTAATAATAAGAACCAGGAACATGGTTCTGCATAGCTTCCCTACAGTTTGTTTAACCAGCTATATTAATACAGTGGTTTTCACTTGGAAAAGCATCTACATACACCCATTAATTTGTAGGCCCAAAGGACACATCAGCTGTCTGTGTGTTTTGGCTGGAGAGAGCAGTCTGTAATGAGAGTGGCCCTCGCCCACCACCAGTCATGCCCAGTTGCAGGATGGGGGTTGTGAAGAAGTTGTTCATCAAGGCATCTGGACAAGCTCCAGGCGCCTTCACTGGCTGGCCCACCTTCACCTCTGCCCGAAGCAAGAAGCAAGACCAAGATGACATGGCTGTGGTCACATGAAGCCCATTAACTGCATCAGTTGTCTTTATTTGTGTATTCAAGAACGCTGAGCTTCTCTTTTTTAAACAAGAAATTTGAACCACATTTTGTTTGAGATACTCCAGAGAGACGTAGCAATGTGGTTACCATTTTATAAACTTTTAAAGGAAACTGTTAGCAGTTCACAACTTTGTTTAAAGAACAATGGCTTGGAGCACAGGCCTATGTTCTGAAGACCCAAAGGACAGTGACCAGGGCAGAGCCTGCTGGCCAATGCTTGCTTTGCCTGGCCAGAAATCAAGTTAGGGTTGAGGGCCTCTTCCCATTTTGCAGGAGTGTCAGTGAATTTGGGCTTTAGTGATTTGCACTTATACTCTTGGCTTATTAGCTCTCATCAGGTAGAAAAGAAACTTGGGAAGAGTGAGGATAAAATAGTCACCTCTGTTATTTTCTCTGAGCCCAGAGACTGGCTGAGAACTACCATTTACAGGTTAGCTTGCTCACTGTCCAGCCACTGCCATCCTGTTTCTTCACTTCTGTACTTCTGTATCTCTTTCTTCTCTCTGTAGCAACCAAAAAGTCACCTGTGCCCTCATTCTAATCTTTCTGTTAATCTGCCTTTATTTAACTTTCTCCTCATGATCATGTCTTGTGTTTACAGTATTCTTCCCTTACGAGTGATTTCTTTTACTATAGTTAGCTGTAGCTAGTAGTCTCCTAGTGTTGTCTTGGAAGACTGTTCACAATTATTGTTTGTCTCACAAACATTCCCCTAACAACATAAAAATATTTATGTCTATATCAATTTTTAAAATCCATTTACAAGGCTGATCAGTAGATAAGGTATTGTACTACCACAGATGAAAACTGAGGTAGCCTATAGTTGAAGCCATTCAATGTTGTTGATTATGGGATGCCAAAAGTTCCCAAGTACACAGATTTTTATAGGAATCTAGACTAGTGTTATCATTTCTGACATGTTTTTGAAAAGTCAGTTTATCTAATAGACATTTCTTTTGGATTGATTATAATTCATCTCCAGCAACCTCATAATTTACATAGCCTCATAGGCTATGATTAAAATGTTAACTAATTCTGGGGCAAAAGGGACTCTCAGAAAGGCTGGATAATCATTGAACAGTATAGTTAAAGGGCTGTAAGATTAACCATGTTTAAACTAAAACACAGCATTTCTCATGTACCTTCTAAGCAGTACTGACCAGGCATTTCCTGGAGATTAATGACAGTCTGAGTTAATGGGCTGAGGGAAGATCATTAATCCTTTCACAAAGGTAGTTTGGAAAGCAAAAATGAAAAACAACTGCCAGGTCAAGGCCATATGGTCCCAGGAGATGTCTCAGAAGATTAGTTTCCTTTTCAGAAGCCCATATTTAACTACTGTGCTCACTCTCCTTTCTCTACTTGACAGGCCTCAGACTCAGCTCGTCAGCCTCCTGGGATACCATTAGTTTTTTAAAAGTAGCTTATAATCTCCCTTTTCATCAAACAAAACCCTTTCATTAATGAGCTTCCATTTCTCACCTAGAAATCTCATCATCTTAGAAGTCATTTATTTCATCTCGCCATTGGATGGCATGGACAGAGAATTGTGCTTTGGAGTCTAGAAGCCAAAGAAGTCAGAATATACTGCCTAGGGGTTTGGATTTGATAAAATGCTCAAATGTTCTGTACATAGATAATAACACGAAATTACTCTCAATGGTAGGCTGGGAATATTGGAACAATTACAGATACCACAACAATAAATCAGAAAAAACTGACTCATCAAAAGAATAGAGAGACAAGTCAGTACAATCAGGGTAGCATTTTAAGCAGAAGCAAGCATCTACGTTGCAGAATACTCTCTAGGGATATACACTTGTGTGTGATAAAATGCCAGATACTGTAGAAGTTCAGTATTCTTCCAGGCCATCCTAGACTTGACCAGTTCTTCAGGTAGGCTAATCTGAATCTGTTTCATGGACCCGCCTCTCTTGCCAGATTTATTCATCTCATGATTACACAGAATATAACATACCCTCTGGGGCAAGAAGGGCTCCAGTGGAGGTTAGTGGTGGCAAGTGAGAGGGAGAGTGGTGGCAGAGGAAGATCCACCTTTTGGATGAGCACACCGAGGAACCCGACTTTGGCTCTTTCCCCAAAGAACAGCTGCAAGCTGGAGAACAAACTCATGGTTAGAAAAAAATTGCCTGCATGCATGGACTTCATCTTCTGTAACTGTGTGTCTCTGGTAAGGGGTGGGCTGCAGAATGTTGCTCTCCTGCTATGAGTGTGAGCCCCCTTTTGAATCCTTTGGATGAGAAAAACCCCATCTCACTGACTCAGGTGGTATCTAACTGGTTGTTAATTTCTTTTCCCTGTGTATATTTTTGTATATTTGGGAAATTTAAGACACCAGAGGTTACTGTACTACTTAACAAAAAGCGTGAAAATTAATAAAATAGAGGTAATGTGCCAAAGGAAATTCTGAGAAAAATGTTTTCTGGTCATTCTGGTGAAGGGTAGAAATGCAAATGCCTCATTAAAATGGTAACTGGCACTTTTCCATTAAAATATATCTTATTTAACCATGAAAGTGTTAAATCCTTGCAGGTCTTATGATACAGCCAAGAAATATAAATTTGTAGCTACTAGTTCAAATTGAACCACTTTAGTACTGCAAGTACAAGTGAAAACTTTTGTATTCTTCCATACTGTTTTTTTTTTTTTAATCTTGTTTTATATACAGATTAGTTCCACTAGATCTGGACTTTTCAAGTTTCCTTTCAACTGAAACTACTTCTACAAATGAATTATCCAGATGTAGATGGGATATAATAATAGAATTATGTGCTGAAATAACTAGATTATTTGGGTCATGATTGCAGTTTTATGATACCATCTGGGAAAATGACTAAGTGCTTGTGGATTTGAAGGAACCTGGAGTTTTTTCTCCCTTCAGTAGCATTATGGCCTCATCTGACACTTTGTTGGTAGTGAAATTTCCTGGTCACTTTGCTTACTTTGAGAGTGATGGATCCACAGCTGTGTCAGGATTTGGACTGGAGCTTTCCTTCCACACATTTGACAGGTATTTAATACATCAGTACGGTCTTTCTGAAATGGGCTATTTTAACCACTGAATGATAGAATAGTAAAACATGCTATCGTGTAAGTATAAATGCTGTCTTTCCAAACCAGGAAGGAACAAATAAAACTCTGTGGAAGTGCCTTGTTTTAAAAGGAGTAATTTGAAGCTCTACCATTAACACTCTCCCAAGGTAGTGTTACATAAATAATCACTGCTAGCAGGAAATGTCATTTTCCATTCTAGAATAATCTGAACATGTTTAGGAATTTCATTGTCTCCTCAGAATCCTCTGGACTGTGGGGCCATAAATTATCAGTTTTTTTTAATATATGTTTCATTAAGTGATTTTTTAAAAATTTATGGTAGAAGAAAGCCAGAGAATTGTAAAAATAGTTGCTTGCTTAGAACCAGAAAATTTCGGGGGAGAGAAAAGATTTTCTACCTTTCTAACATTGCTCAAGGAAATTTCTGTTTGACTTTCAATAATCAATTTTTTTGGTTTTTCTTTGTGTTTAATTCATGAAATATGGCATTTTAAACTCAGTAGGCTTGGGAGGGAGGGTGTGTGTGTACAGCACTCTTCTTAGGGTCCCAACGAAAACATATCACTTAAATGCCAGTTCCCTTGATTTCTACATGATATTTCTAGATCAGGACTTCTTTATTTGATCCAGGGGATCCAAAGTTTTGTGTTTGTATTTATTCTAGGTCTCAGAAGAGCCTGGTATACCATATTTTCAAGACTGAATTGTTAAGACCTAATCTATAGCATCATTGTGGGAGTTTCCTGTATTAATAACAATTATAATAATGGTTTCTGATAATTGAGCATTTATGTGCCACTGTCTTCAATGCTTTATAGTTCTCACTTATCTCTCCCAACCAAGGCTGATACAATTATTATATTTTATATTTGAAGAAACATAAGACTCTGAGAAGTTAAGTAACTTGTTGAAGGTCATACACAGTGGAATTAGAAGCTGATGATAATAATGCCATCCAGGAAGATCCATGCTCTTAGGCACAATGCTTTCAGTGATGAATACATCCATTTGTCATTTACTTCTGACTTTGATTTTGTTTGATATTTATGTATTCAGTTCAAGGAGCCTTCTTTCCGTTCTACTAATTGGGCATTGCTCCACATCTAAATGCTGCTATATATGAATTGTAATTTATAGATTTGTGTTGTAATTCCAAGATTGACATTGGGTTGTAGATTTCAGGATAGTGCCTGACATGTCATTTGTTTATTATGTAAATAAGTAAATAAAGGAACACATATTTGCCCTTCTAAATATGGCCCCCTGGGCCTTCTTCATTTGTAATACCCCCTGAGCACACCGTGTGTGGTGGGGGCAGGGGTAGTGGCAGCAACAGTGATGGGTGTTGTTTTTGACAGACAGTGGGTATGCAGTAATGTCCACCTGACTTCTAAAATCAGATCATATTCCCTTGTAACTGTATATTTGTCAGAAGCCAGCAGCCTTCAGCCAATTTCTCAGCATGACCTTTTGAAGGCAGCTACTTGGAGTTTTTGCATAGTTTTTTTGCTCCATGGCTTTCTCATTGGATTACACAATTTTGACAGCCAGTGTTGCCTAAGAATAGTTATAGAGCTGAAATTCCTGGGGTCCTGGGGTCCTGAAAGTTGACCATTTTTAACTATCTGTAAAATAACAGATATATTTCTCTGCCACTGACTTCCCCAGGCCTCAATTCTTCATCTGTAAACCAAGGTGTAAAAACTGTATCTGTGATTTTTCAAAGGTTCTTTTTTCCTGTGTTGTTTTAATATCCTAAAAATAGTTTTTTCAATAAAAATTTACACATCTCTAGTATATCAGCACTAGAGCAGAATATACTTGTTGAAGCTTGAGGTGGGAGGCTCTCCATATGGAGCCATACAGATGTGTAAGGTATGCTTTACATACAAGAAAAAAGTTACCCTTTATGTAATGCACACTTCTGCAAATTTTGTTAAACTCATTCACATAACTACCACAGTCAGGACACAGAGCAGTTCTATTAACCTAAAACAATCCCTGTTGCCTCTTTGTGGTCAATCCCTTTTTTTCAGCCCCCAACTGCTTGCAACCACTGATCTATTTCTATCCCTATAGCTTTTCATTTTCCATACTGTCATATAAATGGAGTCATTGAGGATGTAGCTTTTTGAGCTTAGATTCTTTCACTTACCATAACATAACTGAGGTTCATCCATAGTGTCTTGTGACTATTAGTAGTGCCAAGTGATTCACTATGTGAATGCAGTACAATTTGATTATCCATTCACCAGTTGAAAGACATTGGGTATTTCAAGTTGTTGGCAATTATGAACAAAGCTTCTATAAATATTGACAGTTAACATTTTAAAGTTAGTGATATGTCATGTAGTTGTTAGATAAGAAAGTATTGCATTCAAAGGCCAGTATTGTGGCATAGCAAGTATAGCCACCACCTGCAATACTGATATCCCAGGCACCAGTTCGAGACCCAGCGAAACCACTTCCAGCCCAGCTCCCTGCCAATGCCAAAACAGCAGAAAATGACCCACGTGCTTGAGCCCCTTCACCCACATGGAAGACTGGAAGAAGCTCTGGGCTCCTGGCCTCACATAGCCCCAACCATTGCAACCTCATACAACGGCATCACACAGCTCCTGCCATTATGGCCATTTAGGGAGTGAACCAGTGGAAGGAAGGAAGGAAGGAAGATAGATAGAAAGATAGATAGATAGATAGATAGATCTCTCTCCCCCCACTTTCTGTAACTCTTTCAAATAAATTAAAAAATAAATCTTTAAAAAAGAGTGAAAGCCAATTGATCGTAATGATAGGACTAAGAACCAAAGGGATCACATAAACAAGAATAGTGTCTGCAAATACTAGCTGATAGAATCAAAAAGGGAGAGAATGATCCAACATGGGAAGTGAGATACACAGCAGACCCATAGAATGGCAAATGTCCTAACAGCACTCTGGCCTCATAATTAGCCCTTAAGGCATGCGGATCCAGCTGAAATGCCCATGAGAGTATTTCAGGCATGGAAAGCCAAGACACTCTGGGAAAAAAAAAAAAAAACCTAAATGAAAGATCTCCACGAGTGAGATCCCACTGGAAAGAATGGGTCATCAAAGAAGGAGGTACCTTTCTCTGAAGGGAAGAGAGAACTTCCACTTTGACCATGGCCTTGTCTAAATATGATCAGAGTCAGTGAACTCAGGGGGCTTCCATAGCCTTGGCAGCTCATGACAAGAGCCTAGGGTGATTACTGATGCCATAAACAAGAGTGTCAATTTGTTAAGTCAACAACAGGAGTCACTGTGCACTTACTCCTCATGTAGGATCTCTGTCCTTAGTGTGCTGTACATTGAGATTTAATGCTATAACTAGTACTGAAACAGTATTTTTCACTTTATGTTTCTGTGTGGGAGCAAACTGTTGAAATGTTTACTTAATGTATGCTAAACTGATCTTCTGTATATAAAGAGAATCGAAAATGAATCTTGATGTGAATGGAAGGGGAGAGGGAGTGGGAAAGGGGAGGGTTCCAGGTGGGAGGGACGTTATGGGGGGGAAGCCATTGTAATCCATAAGCTGTACTTTGGAAATTTATATTCGTTAAATAAAAGTTAAAAACAAAAAATAAATAAATTAAAAAAAAAAAGAGTGAAAGTATCACATTTAAGAATCATTGAGGAAAAAGATAAGCACTGCAATCTGCATCCAGAAACGTGTTTCGTTTGCAGACCTCCACATCCTAGATAGAGTCCTTAGTAAATTCTCTACCCACACCCACCCATCAAAGTGTTGGTAGCCATTTTTGCTCTTATTTGGAGAAGAAAAACTTAGGAGATGTCATCTGAAGTGGGGTCAGCCCTAAGATAAGTCAGGTCATAAACAGATCCTTAGAAGCTTTGAGAACTAACAGACTGACACTAAAAACCTCTCATTCTCCATATTCCCATCTTTGTCCTGTTCTAGCAAAAATATAAAACAGACAAATCTTGCATGTAATTTATACCAAGAGTGTGTCCTTCCTCACTCTGACTATTCAGACACCATCTTTTGACCCTACTGCTCACCAGGATCAGTGCCTTTGATCAATTGTTAGTGGTATTTTGCCTGCTGAAAAAATCCTATTATGAGGAAGGACTTTCTATAAAGCATGGTTTTTCTTTGGGCTGCACACTGAAGTGTGACCCATTTTTACAGGGGCTGGCTCCATTGTATACACAGATCATCTTGAAAAGATAGATGTATCCAGATTGTTCATTGATCTCTTTAGGTATTTCCCAGCGGGTGTAAGGTTGCTAATATCACTTAGTGCAATTAATATCACTTAGGCTGCTAATGTGACTTAGTGCCATTAGTATCACTTGGGCTGCCAATATTACTTAATGCTACTCAGAGTGTGGTCTGAAGATCTTGGCTGGTCTGTAAACTGTTATTCCTCTGCTACAAGAAAACTTGGAAATTGAAGTAAGCATTTAGGAACTTTCATAGCAGTTCTACATTGCTACAGTGTTCCTGCACATAAACATTATCCTAGTGATCCATTTTTATTGCAGTCATCAGTGAATTAACCATAACAGAATTTTGTCCTATGCCACAGGTAGTTAGAAAGCTCAGCCATAATGTGCTGCTTCCCAAACTTTTCTTTTTTTTAATATTAATTGTCTGGCGGACTCTAATATGTTTTTTAAAAATATTTGTTTATTTGAAAGGCAGAATTACAGAGAGACAGAGGCAGAGAGAGAGAAATCTTCCTTCTGCTAGTTCATTCTCCAGGTGGTGACAACAGCCAGAGCTGGGCTGATCTGAAGTCAGGAGCCAGGAGCTTCTTCCAGGTTTCCCGCGTGGGCACAGAGGCCCAAGGACATGTGCCATCTACTACTGCTTTCCCAGGCCATCAGCAGGTAACTGGATCAGAAGTGGAGCAGCTGGGACTTGAAGTGGTACCTGTGCGTGATGTTGGCACTGCAGGCAGTGGCTTTAACTGCTATGCCACAGTGCCGGCCCCCCAAGCTCTTACTTTACATAGGATGTCATCTCAGAACATAGATTCTGATTTCAGGATGGAGCCTGAGATTCTGCATTTCTTACTCATTCTCAAGTGATGCCAATGCTCCTGACACACCAGCCATACTTGGAGAAGCAAGGACTCAGCAGATTCATATGTTTTACTGCACTGTTTTTCCTTTAATTGGTTGAAACACACACCTTGCCCTTATTAAAATTTTAAGCAAAAGATATAATAATAGAATACCTTTATAATCTTGGAATCCTGTCTTTGTTTTCAGTGGGAAGCTAGACCAATCCATGCTGCCACCCATGTTTATTTTAAACCCAAAGAATGGATAACTCTGAATCAGATGCATGAGTATGTGGCAGGCCATTAGAGACAAAGAGTTTCAACATATCTGAGAAGATTTATATATTTGAAGAATTGGCAGATGTGTGGCCTCAAATAGTTTCTAAAAAAAAGTATTTTTGTTTTGTTTTGTACTTTTTTTCTTTAACTTTTGTTTCAACTCTAAATGCCTCTAGGGAGTGGGGTGAGTCTTAGAGGATACCTTTCTCGAATTATCAAAGTTAAAATAATAAATCACAGTTTATTGGCAGACAATTCCAAATGTCCTTAATATACAGTATTGTCCTTAGTAGCCACACCCCAACCAAAGTGAAAAACACCTGGGTATAGACTAATGCGCATCAGCACACATACTTACATATTTTCCTAATTGGCCAAATGATTTCACTTACTCTTTGGTATCTTAGCCAAAATTTTACTTAACAAGATTTATGGTTGAAATTCCAATGATTTTTTTTTAATTCAAGTCTTAAATACTTTAAATTGTGTTTAAGTAACAAGTCTCCATCTTTGTCATGTGCTTTTCTCCTCTAATATAAAAGTTACTTTTGAATTGGTTGGAAGGAAATGCCATAATAAGTTTTAAAAATTTGAACTACTAATTGCACCTGCTGAAGATCTAAAACTGAAGTGGAAAACATAAGGCTTAACCCCACATGCTCCCTGGTCAAATGCAAAAGTTCTTAAAATAGCATGGTGTGGAGATGTCAGGAGCAGCTGAAACACAAAGCTGGTATCCCCAGTCTCAACCTAGCAGTGTAATACCGTGGCTCAGAGGCAACTGCTCCCATCTCTTTCTGTTTCAGAGTTAGAAGCAGTCTCTCTGAGAAGTACAGAAGCAGCTTTTGATTTACCCAGTTGGCTATACTGCCCTGAATTCTCATTTTCTGCCCACAGAGTGGTCCCTAAACCCATGCTGAAGCTCTCTGACATCCATCCAAGCTGCAACAGGAGAGAAAAGTAGCTAAAAGCTTCCAAATAATTCCTACAGACTTTAAACAGGTATATGAAAATTTCCAGGAAGAATGTAAAAAAGAAAAAAAATCTTGTGTATTTGCTTGATCACTGCTAATAATGAGTACTAGCTTTGGGTGGTGCCCTACATACTGTTGCCCTCGCTATCTTAGTTACCAGCAGATCAGTTTTCTCCCAAAATCCATCAGATAGACGTTCTTTGTCATTCAAGACTGTTCTTCCCAACTCCATATCACTCTCAGTTGTCATGCTTACCATTTTTCCATGAAGGGAATTTTTTTCCTGTGGTGGTCTCCCCCTTACCTGTGATAAACTGCTTCTCCACAAGGGCTTACATCAGAAGCAGTGAGACCGATCTCATTAATATTTTATATTGCTAGGCTGTGGTGCTAACCAATATGTTAAAATTCTATATGCATTCACATGTAGGTGGATATACTGGTACACTGTACTATTTTGAGCCTAAATAGTCACCAAAGTAGTATAAATTATGAGGGAAACGATGATGTTTTTTCATTCTTAGAACCCAGAACAATTCTTGTTTCATTATAGTGGTATTAGGAATAAGTTCAGAGTTAACCAGCCCAGTTCCATACATTCTATTCATCATATTACCCCCAAACAAGAAGAAAATGACAGTTGCTTATATCTATTTTAACAGCAAAACTGATTTTTTCAAGGGCCAGAGGGAAGAATTTTGCCGTGATGATCTAGAAGGGAAATGAAAGGAAGAAGATGATGGGGAAGACTTAAAACTTTCCCTTCTTAGCACAGCCTCTAGTTTGGCAATACCACCTTCAGACAGTAGATTGGAGCTTTGAGTATACAGGTATTGCAAACTCAGAACTTTTCTCATCCTTCATTTTAAAAATTAAATTACTCTTTGAGACTGTGCATTAGAGTAAAAATTAACTAATCCTTTAAACATGAAAAATCTAGTTTGTTCCTTTGCTGAACTGGAAATGGCAATACTTGCCTTTCCTTTCACAGATGATCAAATGAGTGACACTGAAGTTCTATGAACAATATAAAGCACATCATTGATGTAAAATGGTATTGTTATATTGAATGTGATTATAAAAAGTCCTGCCAGGATAAGAAGCACTGCTCTTTCAATGTGGGCCCCGCTCCAACCCTAAAGATCAACCATATGAGATTAGACAGTAACATCTTGAACTTCTATCAGACTTGAAACCCAGACTTCTAAAAAGCTATTGCTATATGAACCTTTTATAATGTCTTAGTTCGTGCCTTCCTGCCTGACCCAAGCTGAAGAAGCAGACAGTATCAATACATGAGTCTTTTCTCTAACATCTAAACTTGAGCCAAAGTGTCAACATCGCTCAGAGAAAGTTCAAGTATGTCCTCTAAAATGTATATTCCAACCCAATTATTTAGCGCTAAATTGATCTGTGGAATTGTGTCTATGGCTTACAGACACTAAATAACTCTTTGTAGATGATGATGATGATCCAGACTACAATCCTGCTGACCCAGGAAGTGACTCAACCGATTAATGGACTATCCCCTACTGCAGAGAGGCTTGACTGCCACAGCATCTGTGGCTTAGCTGAGAGGGTTTTGATTTTCCTTTCTTTTTTTCTAAGAAAAAATAATTTTCAGGAGAATATTCTTCTGATAGCTTTCATCATTGAACTTAATAAACTGACCTTAAAATTTCAAATGTAAAAAAAAAAATAACTCTTTGTAAAGTAAGGTAAAAAATGCATGATCCTTTTCTCTGAATCAGGAAAGAGGGGGAAAATATTTACCATGGTAAACAATATGCATAGCATGTATGTTCAGATCTCTGTAAGTGGCCTGTCTGTGCAGATTCCTGCATTTGAGCATATGGAGACTGTGGTGCCTTCTTTACTGTTATATCCCCAGTAACCTTCCCAGAGCTTCACACAGAGTAGGCACTGTAAAGTAGGGAGTGAACAAATGAGCAAACAAATTAAGTTCTTTACTGCAAAAATTTCCCCTTGATTATAATGAAACAAAAAATTATTCTATCCATGCTCACCATGAATGTGTATTAAGTACTGATATGCACTAGTTCTAGCCTAAGAATAATAAACAAAGCTAAGGTTTTTTTTAATGTTTCTAATGCAACATATTAGAGAAGTGACATGTCCTTGGTAACAAAAATTTTGCTTTAAGTTAAAACAAAGAATAATGTGGGCTGTGTTCTGAATAAAAGAATACAGAGTTCATTCCTTTGGTTTTCTCCATCCCTGGACCTGCCTAATTCTTGACAAGTTGTAATGTCAATGTCATATAGGAATGTACCATCATTGGAAGCCATGATAAAATATACCCATATCCAGTGACTGCCACTACTGAAGACCAAATGTGGACTAAAAATCTTTACTTCAGTAAAGTTTAAGCAAAAAATTAAAAAAGGAAAAAGAAAAAAAAACACAATTAACACAAATTTTAATAGAAGCTGAACTCTAAAAATAAATGTGCACCCCCTTTCTTAATACTCACTACTTTTCTTTGCTGTTGAGTTTTTACAGAGTGTTTTTGAATTGGCTGTTGTAAGAACCCAGTCTCCACACTGATTTGGGAAATTACTGGGAAAATTCT
This sequence comes from Oryctolagus cuniculus, assembly GCF_964237555.1. Lineage (NCBI taxonomy): Eukaryota > Metazoa > Chordata > Mammalia > Lagomorpha > Leporidae > Oryctolagus > Oryctolagus cuniculus. The sequence goes on from NC_091435.1 coordinate 54,603,059, forward strand.
TACCAGAGTACTCCTGTTTTGATTACTGTATGTATTTGCCTTAAGGAAGTGAAAATAGCCCATGAAAACTATTGCTGGCTTGAGGAATATTTAGCAACAACTTTTACACAGAGTTTATGCTGATTTTTAGTCAAACATAATGGGAGTTTTGTAATAGGTCAACTGATAACTGTAGAAAATTTTTCTTGGTCTATTTGTTTTTGAGGGACAGCAGATTAAGAAATTAGAAAGGGTCATCATAAGAAAATAATTTTTACCTGTAGCTAGTGAGACATTGCTATAATTTGAATGAGTTCTCTCTGGTAGTTCACAACATCTTGTCCTCCTTTACACAAGTATAATACATACATAGGCAATGGTGAATGTAGTTAGTGTTGTGTATAATATATCTCTTCAAGTCCTTCCTGAGGTTTGCACAGATATTGAAAAAAAAGACACGTGACCATCACTCGTTATTATATAGAGAAAAAAGAGTGATCGAATGTGTCACAGGCATTTTAACTGGACACGTTCTGTTGCATGGGTCTCCTGCATACAAAAACTATGCAGCCATTCTCAACCTTGAATAATATTCCTGTTGAGCAAGTACTGTGAACAGAGCTTTTTCTGGTGTCATTTGGTAGCAGTCTCTCATCATTTCCTGTTACATTGAGATGTGATGTGGTTGTGGATGTCTGGTATGTTCTTTGGGGTGAGTTATAGAACAGGTTCTTGATAGGTATTGCCCAAGACCTTCCAAATCCTTGTCTCTAAAACTTGCTTTTGTTCTAGCCCTCATTTGTTAAATCTGAACATCAAAGAAATGTGAACAAAGAAAAAAATAATATAATGTAGTTTCCATTTTAAGAGGCAAGTTTTTTCTGCCAACCTTCCCATGAGCAGAGAATTTCTCCTCTCCAACATAGCCTATCCAGTGTATTCCATTTTCAACAACTTGTGATGATTTTGAAGTTATCTACAGTATTGATCATTCACATCTTGCAAAACCAAGCAATTAACAAGGAATGTCATTTGCTCAAGCCCACTTGTTTTTATTTTTGTTTTACTCATAAGAGAATGATTTAAAATTTCATTTTTATTATTTTTTTCATGAGTGCCAGTTTAGCAAAACTTACCTACTGTCATGATAGTTCTTCTATTTTGTAAACAGCTCTTACACATTTTAGCCTAAAAATCACTACATGTCATAAGCTCTTAATCATTCCCAAGATTTACTGCATCTCCTTGTATAATATCCAGATGATCCTACTTCTGAGAACAGTGTTGGCAATTCCCAGCTGTTGGTAACACAGAAACACCCCAAAGGCTCTTGTCAATGAGGACAGGAATGCTTAGCTTACCTTGCAGATACCTTTAAAGAATCACGCTTGGAAGTTCTCTCATCTCATCCCTGCCAAAATCCAAGAACCAACAAGTTTTCTTTCTTCTTCTCTTTTTGGACACTCTCTCAGTTTTTGTTCTGTGGACTTCAAAGCCACAGAGAGTTTGCAACCAGGGGCCAGTGGCAGTTCGGCAAAGGAGAGACAGTGGGGAGCCCAACACTGATTGGGCCCAAACACTAAATATAACCCTTTTCCCTTGCGGGGCAGTGTCCTTCATACTCTGAAGACAGGCGACCTTGCCGAAATCCTCACCCCACCGCTTGCCAGTCTCCACCGAAGAAAGGGTCTAACTGAACTGGGCTGCAGGATGTGGCGACCCAAGAGCCAGGAGCCATCTGCCCTGAGCAGACAAGTAGAGGCAGGTATAGGCTCTGGGAGCATGTCTGTGTGTGTGTGTTTGTGTGTGTGTGTATCTGTGTGTCTGTGTGTTTGCATGCTTGTGCCCAGCAGCTGCTCTCCAGATTAGAAGATACCACTCTTTGGCAGGCAACTTTGAAACACCCTCTTAGGTTATTTCAAGTTCATGTGCACATCTTGGCTGAGAGTAGAAACCTCCCAGGCACAACTTGGGTCTCTTTCTCTGCTGCATTGCTACCCCAAATACACTGTGAACCACAAACAGCAGCGCCAGCATCTTAGAAACAGATGCCCAGAGAGACATTAAATTGCACTTCATTTTGTCCCCTGCAGCCATGAACTGATGCAAGCCTTGTTTGAGATTTAAGTAACAAGGGCAAGGCCCCTTCTTTGACAGCCATAACCCAAGGCACTGCAGACATTCACTGTTACTAACGCTGTGTTGAACTTTAATTTGAATGCCTGCCCATTCCATTTAGTGTCACAGGAAATATGAGGGTAGAGTACTAAGGAAACTCTAGAGCAACATCCAAATGTATGGTGTGGTACTTACTATTTTTAATTTTATTATCACTTTTCAAGGCTTTGTTTTGCATTATTCAGGTGGTAAGAGAAGCATCATACTTTATATTGCTAAGATTTGAAGAATCGAATTTTCTCATAGCGGTATCACTTGTTTAGTTGTTTGGATATAGGAGCTAGGCAAGAGGAAGGAGCTTGTTCATTTATTCAAGACATATATATATATATATATATGCCACTATATGTATTAGGTCTCCAGTCCTCTGTAAGACATGCCTACCACCTGCCAGGAACCAAATTTACTCATTATCTTATTTAGTCCTCACAATGTCCCTTTAATTTAGTTTTATTCCTGGTGATCTAAAGAGAAAACCAAAGATCAAAATCATTAAGTAACTTCCCATGGGTGATACATAGCAGATATGAGATTCAGAATTGGATCTAAGTTATTTCAAAGTCCATACTCTCTATTTTTAGTTCTTAACATTGAAATAATTTAAACTTGCAGTAAATATAAGAATGATAAAGAATTCCCTATTCATGTTCTCCAATTTTTAACACTTTATCACATATGTATTCTCTCCCCTTCCCTTTCCTTCCCTAACCCATTCTCACCCCATGTATTTATTTGTATGTATGTATATATTCTGAATAAATTTTTATACTTTAATGTGATTAACTGAAAGACAAATACACTTTAAAATATACAAACCTAAATTAATGAAATAGAAAGCCAAAGTATAACAGCCAAATTTAGTAAACTAATATTAATTATTTTCTAATCCATAGATCCTATTCAACTTTTTACCAAATGTCTCAAAAATACACTTTACAGGGGAAAAAAGCATTGTTTTTATTTCGGTCCACGATTATGTGCTGTATTTAATAGTCATGCCTCTTGTCTCCTTCAGTCTTGAGTAGTTCTTCAGTCTTTCCTTGTCTTGTGACCTTGACAGTTTTGAAGAGTACATTTTGTACTCCTCCATTTAGGTTTTTGTGATGTTTCCTCACTAAAAGTTTTATTTATTTGTTTACTTTTAAATTTTTCTTAAAGATTTATTTATTTATTTGAAAGGCAGAGTGACAGAGAGAGAGGGAGAGACAGAGAGAAGAGGACTTCCATCCACTGGTTCACTCTGCAAATGGCAACAGCTACCAGGGCTAGGTCAAGTCAAAGCCAGGAGTCTGGAACTCCATTCAAGTCTCCCCCGTGAGTGACAGGGGCCCAAGCACTTGGGCCATCTTCTGTTGCCTACCCAGGTGAATTAGGGAGTTGTATTGGAAGTGGAACAGCCAGGCCTCAAACTGACACTCATGATATGCCAGCATTGCAGATAGCATCTTAACCTGCTGTACCACAATGCAGGCCCCAAGTTCTTGTATTTTTTGCAAAAGTACCACACCCATGAGTCAGTATTATTAGTTAATCATGTCAGGAGACCCATAAATGGAGTTGAACCCCAGTTGGTGATATCTGCCAGATTTCTCTATGAAAAGTTAGTTTTCCCTGTACAATTTATAACTGTTTTGTGGGGAGGTACTTTGAGACTATGCAAAATACTGCATATAAACTTTCAACTATGAGGGAGAGCTAATCCTCCACACCTCACCCCATTATTTTTGCATTTATCTATAACAACATGAACTCAAAAATTCATATTTTATTCAAAAACGTATAATCCAGTAGCTATAGCTTTTAAGTTATAGCCCACTAATATAATTTCTTTAATGCTCAAATCATCTCAGAATTGGGCAGTGGAAGACTCTTCAAACTGGCTCTTGCTTTTCACAAGTTCTCATTGTTTTCTGAGTACTTTCTTACCTTCTGGTGCACACACACATAAATGTCCTGTGAACATCGCTGGCTGTTCTCATCTCTGGAATTAGCTGCATTTTCAAGAAAATATGCAGAGTCCGGCTCTGTGGCATAGTGGGTAAAGCTGCTGCCTGCAATGCCGGCATCCCATATGGGTGCCAGTTAGAGTCTTGGCTGCTCCACTTCCGATCCAGCTCTCTCCTATGGCCTGGGAAAGCAGTAGAAGATGGCCCAAGTCCTTGGGCCCCTGCACCCATGTGGGAGACCCGGAAGAAGCTCCTGGCTCCTGGCTTTGCATCAGCGCAGCTCTGGCCATTGCCACCATCTGAGGAGTATACCAGCAGATGGAAGACCTCTCTCTCTGTCTCTACCTCTCTCTCTAACTCTGTCTTTCAAATGAATAAAATAAATCTTAAGGAAAAAAAGGAGGTTATGGATCCATTATGGAAAATGGCATTTAGAGACCAACAGCTAGGCACTGGGTATGCTCATTGCTGCTTCTTTTTTTTTTTTTTTTAAAGATTTATTTTATTTATTTGAAAGACAGAGTTACAGAGAGAGGTAGAGACAGAGAGAGGTCTTCCATCCGATGGTTCACTCCCCAGATGGCGGCAACGGCCGGAGTTGTGCTGATCTGAAGCCAGGAGTCAGGAGCCAGGAGTCTCTTCCGGGTCTCCCAGATGGGTGCAGGGGCCCAAAGACTTGAATCATCTTCCACTGCTATCCCAGATGTTGCTTCTAGGCCCCCTGAGCCAGCAAGCTAGGAAGTACACATAACACACATAACCACACACACATACAGAGCTATATATATTGGTTCTATCTGTATTAAATAGCATGAGATCATATTGACAGCTCCAGTTCTAGTCTAACACCATAACGGCATTCTATCTTTAAAAATTTTATTTATTTATTTATTTGAAAGAGTTGCAGACTGAGAGGAAGAGGCAGAGGAAGAGATGGGACCGGTGCTGTGGTATAGCGGGTGAGGCCGCCATCTGCAATGCCAGCATCCCATGTGGGTGCCAGTTTGAGTCCTAGCTGCCCAGCTTCCGATCCAGTTCTCTTCTATGGCCTGGGAAAGCAGTAGAAGATGGCCCAAGTCCTTGGGCCCCTGCACCCATGTGGAAGACCCGGAGGACGCTCCTGGCTCCTGGTTTTGGATAGGCACAGCTCTGGCCATCGCGGCCAATTGTAGAGTGAACCATCGGATGGAAGATTCTCTCTCTCTCTCTCTCTCTCTCTCTCTCTCTCTCTCTGCCTCTCCTTCTCTCTGTGTGTAACTCTGACTTTCATATAAATAAATAAACCAAAAAAAAAAAAAGTGAGAGATCTTCCATTTGCTGGTTCACTCCCTATATGGCCACAATGGCTAATGCTAGACCAGGCTGAAGCCAGAAATCCAGAGCTTCCTCCTCCTGCACATGGATTCAGGGGCCCAACTACTTGGGCCATCTTCCTCTGTTTCCCCAGGTGCCTTAACAGGGAGCTGGATCGAAAGTAGAGCAGATGGGGCTCAAACTGGCACCCATATGGGATGCTGGTGCTGCAGGAGGCAGCTTACCCCACTGCACATAAGGGCATTTTTTTTATCCTTTGCATATTTGTAACTCCCTTCCTCAACAGTGATGATAACCTAGTTTCTGTTATCCTCAGACTCTTTACTTTTGTACTCATTGTCCTTGTGTTTAGCCAGTATTCTGACCCTGCTGGCTACTTCCTCAACTCTAACAGTCAATGGCAGTGACCGCTCAGAGAAAGAGAAAGAAGTCATCAGTATGTTCTAAATGAAATGGAAGGAAGGGAAAGGATGAGGACAAGAGTCCCATATTCTTTCTATAGCAGGTGGTATCTGTATCTTTATGATAATATCATTGATGCATAGATTAGCAAAATGTAGTATATGCATATGATGGACTATTACTCAGGAAAAGGTTTGAAATTGTGATATGAGCTGTAACATGAGTAAACCATAGAGACATTCTAAGTGAAATAAGCTAAGCAACAAAGGACAAATACCATTATGATCCCATTTACATGAGGTCCCTAGAATTATCACAATAGGATTATTAAAGGTGGGGCAGAGGAGAAAATGGGGGTTACTGTTTAAAGGGTTCAAAGTTTCCTTTTGGGGTGATGGAAATGAGATAGAAAATTTAGCATGGCATACAGGGGCTTGCATCGTGGCGTAGCAGGTGAAGCTACCACCTGCAATGCTGGTATATCCCATATGGGCACCAGTTCAAGTCCTGGCTGCTCTACTTCCAATCCAGCTCCCTGTTAATGCATCTAGGAGAGCAGCAGAAGATGGCACAAGTGCTTGGGCTCCTGTACCCACTTGGGAGACCTGGAAGAAACTCCTGGCTCCTGACTTTGACCCAGCCTTAGCCTTTGTGGACATTTGGGGATGATCCAGCAGATATAAGATTCTCTCTCTTTCTGTGTCTCCCTCTCTCTCTCTAGCTCTTCCTTTCAAATAAATAAAAATAAGTCTTTAAAAATTTTAAAAATTAATAACATACATGGCTTGTATGTTATCTATTAGCATAGCTATAGTGTTATTAATACAGAAAAATAAGTTATACATCAAACTCCTCTTCCCTTTTCATGTGGCATATTTAAGAGATTCTGATGAGTGGTCAGCTTTGAAAAAATTAAGAAAGGACTACTTTTCATTTAATATTATATTGGTGACATAGACTTCTGATATGTAACTGTATGAAGCAACAGCCATATATTATTCTAGCAGTTTATCATTTTCTATTTGCATAATATCCATTGGATCTCTGTTCAGGGATTAACATAATTGTGTCTGCTTGTGTATATCCTAAAATATAATTATCATAAAATTTCATCTTCTCAGTTTAACTTTCCTTGGCTCTTAGAATTGATAATAAACTTTAAAATTGAGCCCCAAAGACAGATCCTTTGTTTCATTTTTTCTTCTTCCTATCAGAATATCTACTGAAAATGGGATTTGCAGGGTGGCGAAATGGGGTGATGCAGTGGTTGACTCAAAGGTCTTTCTATGGATAGCTGTGTGCATGAGCAGTTGGCCTAATCTCACCTACTCATGTGTAACCAAGCAACCAGGTGAAGAAGGGAAACAGCAATAGAAAGTATTACTAATTTTTAGTGGTCATTTTTTGTCATTGTCTTTCTGACCTTCAGTTTCCTCCTGTAAAAGGTTTTGTACTAAAAAATACATCTTAGTTCCGCATTCTGTGAGTCTATGAATTGATGACTTAAAAATGATCCAAGAAAGCCTAACCCTGCACTTTTTGCCAAACTCTTACAAAGTTACAAATGCAGATGTCTGCAGGGTGTTAAGAGGGATATATAGTACTAGTTCTTAAAAATATGGTGAAGTTTAAACTAATTTGAGGGTTTTTTGTTTGTTTCTATGAATTATAAATAGAAAAGTGAGCTCTTAGGAGCAGAGCTGGGTCACAGAACATCCGAGTGAGTGTCCCCAGGCAGGCCTACTTTCTTGACTAAGATTCCAAATCCCATCTTTCCCACTGTGCCCTCACCACTCCAGGTGAATTACGTGTCCTCCTTGGAGCTCATAAGGCACCCAGAGCTTAACCACTCTTCACCCTCAATCCCACGATATTATAGTTGCCAGCACACTTGTTTCTCCCCACTAGATGAGGAGCTCCTGGGTGGAGGGGCACCTTCCCAATTGTAGCACAGTCAGAGCACAACACATACAGAGTGCACAGATGAGCAGCACAGAGCTCTCTGATCAAGTGAACAAAGGATGAGAGTAGCAACCCCAGAATAAAGCAAGCTGAGAGCTGCATCCCAGTGAGTTGGATGGCAAAGAATAAGAAAATTACACATGTTAAACTCATAAATCATTCTTGAATTCCAGGGTTTTAAACCTTTGTCCTAACAGACATTTTACCAAAAGAAAAATTGACAGATTTAAATTTTACATATTATTTCCTCCTAAACATTCCCTAATGGTGTAACTACTAGGCTTAAAAATATCTCCAAGTAAACAAGTCTGTTGAAGAACTGACGTACTGAGGGGAGCCTCTTGCTTCCTGTAGAACTCACCTGTGGTTAGTGAAATTTGTAAACTGCTATGCAGAGTTTACAGAGTCACATTTTTTCTAAAGTGAAAATGGTACTAACAGGGTAACTTTTTAAAGATTAAAGAAACATGTTCTTGACCTGTGAAAATTGTTGCAAATAATCTGTACTCTCCAGTTTCCAGGGGCTATTTCTTCATGTACTTCAAGAATGCCAAAATACCAGGTGACAGCTATTTAGCTCTAAGACATTTCTCCAGTGTCCTATTTTGATATTATTATGTAATGCTGTTCTCCTGGCATAGCCATCATCGCCCAATAGCCCTATTGATATATATCACTGCATAGCTAACCTCACTTTTGCATCTGTATTACTTTCCCAAATAAACACTGGTTCTCTGTAAACTAGAGGGAATAAAAGGGGAGAAGAAATAATTGCAGCAGCATCTCAAATTGAACCAGCATTTTCTCCTTCATTAGGAAGTTTTGTTAATAGCAAAATACTTGGGTTAGAAATATGTTTTCTCTCTCAGCCCATCGTTTTTAAAGTATTGTTTTACTGTTGTCTTGTTTTCCTTACTAATGGCACATCTTTTAAAAAGGTGTTGATCAGCTGAGAATTTATTTACATTGTCAAATCAAATCTTGCTTTAGTAACTGTTGTCTCTGAGGGCCTAAAGGACAAGTGTGCACATCCATAAGCATAAATTTCAGTTCATTTCAACAGGTATTTACTGAATGTCCACAGTATGCCATACACTATGTTAGGCCTCGGTGCTATGAAGACAAAATAAAATGTCCTGTCACTCTTCCTCAGGAACTCACAGTTTAGAAGGAGAGGCAGATGTGACAATGTTCATTTTAACAAGCATTCTAACACAGGGCTGAATGTAACACTGTTTTAGTCTTCCTGAGTTAGAGGTCAGGGACATGTCTGGGGTAGGGGGTGTGAATATTTGAACTGGACACCTTGGGGGAGGAGTAATAGATTCCTGCCAGGGCAAGAGTAAGAAGGAGGGCATTCTAGGCAGAGGACGCAGGGTGAGCCCGGGCACTCTGGCAGGAAAGTCCTGATGGCATCAGCGTGGTGAGCTGCTCCTGTGCCTCAACGACAGAGCCACGGTGTCATGCTGTGTGTACTGGGTAAAGTGGAATCTTTGCTTGGGCCCAGATTTTGAAGGGCCTTGAATGCTTAGATGCTAGAACTATTTTAACTGTGCTCTGTAGACAGTGGAGAGTCACCAGAGGCATTTTGCAGGGATTTATAGGCAAAGAGGTATAGTGGGAACCACAAGATTTGGAACCAGAATGCCCTTTCCTGGAAAGGAACTCAGAATTCATCTAATTCTAACTTCCTGTTTTAGCCATGAAAATTGTGTTGCCCAGATTTAGCTTTAATAGCACAAGGTGCCCAGTGACATAAAACCTTAGAGCATCCACTTATGTCACAGCTTCCCCAAAGTGATCTCTGGATTCAAGCACAACTATCCGTATGTTCTAAGGGGGCTCCTGGTGTCAGCTCTGTGACTTTTACTGATGGAAGATGCTGAGACCTCAGTACCCAACAGCAGGGAGGACATGAAGAATAAGTCCCCAGGAAGAGGACTGGTAGCAAATGTCACAAGTAGGGCACTTCAGCACCACAGAGAGAAGCTGGGGAGGTGGCTGTAGCACAATTCCAAGTGAGCTGCCCGGACGGGGGCCTAATTCCAAGCAGGAGCCAGGAAATGGGGGAAGAGAAAACTGAAAAGACAAGAACTCTGCAAAGAAGCAGAACTCTATTCAAAGAGACTAGGTGCTGAGCAGCGCTGTAGTCCTAACAGAGAATTAAATGCATTGAGGAAACCAAGGGAAGAGCCTGGAGCAGAGGGTGAGGACAGAGTCTGAAGACTCGTGGTCTTTCATTTTTGCCCCTGAGCAGGGTCGAGAGGTAGGGACTGGCACCCAGCATGCCTCTGAGTTTCCGAGCAACTTCAAGATTTAGCAGCCCAGGCCAGAGCCAAATTTGGGGTTGGGGGGGCGGGGGGAGTGACAAGGGTATTTCCCCTTGAGCCAGCCTCACAGTAATCTTCCCAGGAAGACATTGTGCTATCCATTCCTAGTGTTATGGTGGTTGACTATACAGTTCTTGGCAGTTTTTCTTAAATTAGGGAGCACCATGCCATATACATAGCATTTACTCTGCTTTCCACCACAAATATCTTCAAATGAGAAAGACTAAGCTACCTCCCAACACCCTTCAAAATGCATTGTTGCCAAATCTGGTGTTGTAAAGCAATCATTTTGAAACTAATTGCAACCATACTGAGGTCTCCATTCACTCAGCCTCTCAAGTTCAGTCAGGGTAGTCCTGGTTAAAACAAGTACATGGAAATACTCTAACACAAACCCAACTTTTACGGTAGCTGTAGTAGCATACATGACAGTAAAGACAAAATAAATGATGCCCCTCTTGTTTTAGTTTATTTATAATTATATTCACTTCATTCATCTATTCAGTAATTATTGGGTGAACATCTGCAATGTTTGGACACTTTCCTGAACACTAGGGATATAATATTTAAAAAGCAGATGTTATTGATCCCTATCATTTTGGAATTTAAAGTGTGCAGGAGGGATCCAACAAAGTAACAAATTCTAAAGACAATTACAGCTTGTTATAACAACAAAAAGAGAAAGTCCTGACTCAGAGGTGGTCAGAGGCTGTATTTCCCATGTCAGAGGAGACATCTTTGAAGAGGCAACATTTAAGCTGAGACTTGAGAAATGAGGAAGAGCAATCCAGGCATGGAAACAGCATGAAGACTCTGAGGCAAGAAAGGAATTGTGTTCTGGAAGCCACTGAATATCAGCATGGTGGGTGCCATGGGCCAAAGAGGGGAGCAGTGAGAGATGGAGGCGTTAAGTAGAGGCACAGTCATGGACAGCCTTGTGGTTCGCCCTAGGAAGTCTGGGTATTATCTTACATATGAAAGATCGTTTTGGCTGTCATGTGCAAAATGAAATGGGTCAAAGTGGTTGCTGGGTAACCAAGTTGCCTGAACAAGGTGCTGCCAGCCGTGCTCTGGGGTGACCCCAGGATGGTGACCTGGGAATTCATGTTCTACAGGAGGCCTGTCATTAATTTTCCTACACTTCTTTTCCTCTAAATATGCAAAGCATTGTTTTTAGCCTAATAATAATAAGAAAAGATGCCAGAAATGCCGTGGTACAGGTGAGACTTTCATGTGGGGTTCAGACTCACTTTGCAGGTTTGTTAAATTCATTCCAACTTTCCACTGTTCTTCAGCATTCCTGGTGCATAGAAGGTATTCAACAGACGTTTTTCCATTGATTGTACTTGAATTCCCAATGGTTGGGTAGAGAAGCTGATGGGATTCTCTCACCTTCCTATATGGAAATGGGATGTGCCAGTGGGTTACTAGGACTCTTGAAGCATTAGTAATTTTCAGTTTAAGGGTGAATAAAATGACTCCCCACTAGAACAAAAGGTGCAGGGGTGCTGTATACAAACAAAAACTTATTTTAAGGGCATCTTGTTAGAGTGTAATGTAGCTGAAAGCATCACTTTTTTCCATATTTCAGTTACTCAAATATGATTAAAAGTGTGTTTTGGAGATTTTCCAAAATAAAAACTGAGGTGAGAGAAATTTCAACCCCAACAATAACTTGAGAATTGAAGTTGGAGTAGTGACTGTTTTTACAACTGTCTTAACTCTGTCACTAACACTATGATGATTCGATTACATGTGACAAGTCTGGTTTCTGGCCATTAAACTGCACACTTCAGCTACAGGCATCAGTCTTCCCCTTGTTTTGTTTCACAATGAACAGATTTTGGGGCAGAAATGAGAAGAATAACAGAAAGCAAGAGGCTGGGGAGCCCAGGCCTTTCCAGTGGCCCCCAGGTCATAGTTGGTGACCTTGACCTTCTCAGCTGCCTCCTGTGACTCCAGCCTGCAGAGAACCAGCCATAGGGTGCACCCCTCCCCTTCTTGACAGCTCTCACCACCCAGCACTGATATGCAGGTGCCAGTTGCCCTGTTTGAACAAGAAGGGGAAATGGCAGAGGGCTCCTGCTCCTGGTCTTTTTATTATTATGGCAGTGCCTTATGAATTAATTGAGTGAGTCTCACATGGTGAGGTCTACCTATTCACTCTCTGTCCCCCACTCCCACCAACCCCTCCAGCACACTTCCTCAGGCACAGCTTGACACCATCCTTTAAGGACCACAATCCCAGTTTATTTCCTGCATTTAAGAGTTGCCCCTGTTCATGGCACTTACATTATTCCACCATCTCTATCTGGCAATTGCTATTCCTTCTTAGTGCCACTCTAAATCTCTTAATCAGGAGAAGTAAGTCTTCAGTAGTCAAAAAAATATATACCTACACTATTCAGCCTAGACCATTTATATCCTGACTGCTGCTTCTCCTTTTCCTTATGAAGGGTGAGTTTGTTACTATCTCTCTTAAGTGCTTTACAACATAACTCAATTTCTTTTTTTTTAACTTTTATTTAATAAATATAAATTTCTAAAGTACAGCTTTTGGATTACAGTGGCTTCTCCCCCCCCCCATAACTTCCCTCCCACCCGCAACCCTCCCATCTCCCGCTCCCTCTCCCATTCCATTCACATCACGATTCATTTTCAATTATCTTTATATATAGAAGATCAATTTAGCCAGATCCAAATGCCTCAAGGGCTGATTCTGAGGCCAGAGTGCTGCATAACTCAATTTCTCCAGTTGTCTTTTGCACTTCACTGAAGAGCTATGTAATCGCAGATGCCTTGTTTTGCTGAGAAGGGCGGAGCATGTCATAACTGATCCTTCACTTAGAGAAACGAGAAAAATAATCTCATTTAGGGGCATGGAAGGCATACCTATCTGTAAAAGAAGGAGGTTGCTGTTTCTCTGTGGGCTTCCTTCTGTCTTGCCCAGCCCACCATTGGAAGACATGGTGGAGTGTCTCTCAATGAAATAAATGCTCTACTGGGTCAAGTAATTAGCCAGGTAGAATTATGTTTGGGCTGTAACCTGACTCTAATTGCTGACCTCAGAGATCAATTTCACATGACATAGCACCTTAGCTAGGTGCTGGCTTAGAACTTTCCACTCGTCTCTGCCTTTCAGCCAGATTGCTTTTTCTATTTCTGGCCTTGCCATGTCGATAAGTCAGGTGGCTCCAGACTCTTCCTGTGGATGAAAGGGGCATCCTGACTAGAATGTATTTGCTGCAAATGTGAATTTTAAAAAGGAAGAACTCTTGTGTCTGTTCTTTGGGCTAAAAATAAGAGAAATCAGAAATTTGAGAGAGGAAAGTCTAAAACTCTCCAATATAAATAACCCTACCCCTAGGCCTGAATGTAGCAAAATGTACAACATAGAGAAATGGTGCGTGGGAATAGTGGTATTTTTATATTAAAAACAGTCATCATAAGGAACTAAGGATGTGAAAGGACATGTTAATATTTGCCAACAAGTCCTAATCACCAAGCTAACACAATTTATCTAATTCTTATTTTATCCATTTTTCTTTTGACATAGAAGTCTCTGAATTTTGACACGTATATTGGTTTGTATGACCACCGCCACAGTCAGTGTGTAGAGAGTTGCATCGTCTTAGACAGTTCCCCAGTGCTTACCTTCAGACTCCTACCCTCTCTCCACCCCAAGCTTCTCACCACCTTGTATCTGTTCTCCATCACGGGAGTATCACATTGCATTTTCTTTTCTTGTCTCTCTCTCATTTTTTTTTTTTTTTTTTTTTTTGACAGATGGAGTGGATAGTGAGAGAGAGAGAGAAAAAGGTCTTCCTTTTGCCGTTGGTTCACCCTCCTCCAATGGCTGTCGCGGCTGGCGCGCTGCGCTGATCCAAAGGCAGGAGCCAGGTGCTTCTCCTGGTCTCCCGTGCGGGTACAGGGCCCAAGCACTTGGGCCATCCTCCACTGCACTCCCTGGCCATAGCAGAGAGCTGGCCTGGAAGAGGGGCAACCGGGAAAGAATCCGGCGCCCTGACCGGGACTAGAAGCTGGTGTGCCAGCGCCGCTAGGTGGAGGATTAGCCTAGTGAGCCGCGGCGCCGGTTCTAGTCCCGGTCGGGGCGCCGGATTCTGTCCCGGTTGTTCCTCTTCCAGGCCAGCTCTCTGCTATGGCCAGGGAGTGCAGTGGAGGATGGCCCAAGTCCTTGGGCCCTGCACCCGCACGGGAAACCAGGAGAAGCACCTGGCTCCTGCCTTCGGATCACCGCAATGTGCAGGCCACAGCGTGCCGGCCGTAGCTGCCATTGGAAGGTGAACCAACAGCAAAGGAAGACCTTTCTCTCTGTCTCTCTCTCTCTCACTGTCTAACTCTGCCTGTCAAAAAAAAAAAAAAAAAATTGAAGAATGAATGAATTAATGTTCATATAGCCACAAAAGTAATCCTTTCATAATTCCTAGAAAGGAATGAGAAGTAGAAGGTTAAGGAAACCAACATCAACTTTGTTCTTTTTCAGCAAAATGTAGGTCTTTTTTTTTTTCACAGCAGTAATGATTTTAAGAAATTTTTAATAGTACTATCTGGCAATTGCCTCTTGAGAGAATATATTAAGTCACACAAAGTGAGTAATCTCTCCATAAAAAGGAGTTTGACAAATGTTTAATTATACTAAAAATAGTACCACTAGTCAAGTTTGAACATGAAAATTAAAAGGAAACATTTTAAGCATGCCTCTTTGTCTGTTGTCTATTACCTATTTCTAAATGTTTTCCAAAAGTCAAAAATTGTCCCCAGAGTGTTTCATATGTTTTCCAGGTATTTTCTTAGCTCTTTAAGGATCCGGTACACTGTATTTAGAGAAACTCAATATTCACATTGTTACTTTTGACTTAGGTTTTGGTTTCCAGATTTTTCCCTAAATCAGTGTCAACTTTATCTAAATTTTGTTTTACTGAAGTCATTATTACTGCAAGTGATACTTGGTTCTTATAACTAGTGTCTTCCCTAGAGCATATTCAGTTCTTTTCAGCTTCAGCTTTTCTTTTCTTTTTTCTCCCTTATGTGTTTATTCGTGTTTCCTTTTTCATTAATCACAATGCTGAAATGACTATATATATCCTCCTTATCCTCTTTATTTCACCCACCAGGACATTATCTCCTAAAAACCAAGTCCTCTGCCAGCTCCATGTCAGATTTCTTTAAGCAAATACATTTTCTGCATGTGCTTAAGCATATACCCTTGAGCCCTGTAGCCCATTTCCTCTTTTAAAACAGAAATGGGGAAACAGCTGTTTCTTGATGCCCATAAAGTGTGTCCTGTTTTATAGATCACGCTGGACGGTTCTGTTTTGATGTCTGCAATATTACTTGGTTCTTGAGGTTGTGAATTTCCTGGACCTGAATTTCCTTCTCACATTTGGAAAAGATGAAATCTACTAGATGTTTCAGTGCACTATATGGGCCAGCAGGGCTTCTCTGTAGTTTGTATAGGTAGCTACTGAGGGGTTCCCCTGGAAGAAATGCCTTCTTTATTCTAGCACAACTGTTAAGGCTCATTTTATGTTGTCATTTCATTCAGTGTTTCAGCAGATACTGGTTGAATATAACTGCCAGTGCTAAGCTACATGAAGAATATTCAAAGCTACAAAAGGACATCCTTTCCTCAGGTTGCACATAGTCCATTTTGGGAGGATAAATGCAATGTGATGAGTGCTCTGATCAAGCAATACCTGTGTCATAACAATTACCTAGAGGAGGAGTTGGTAAACTATGGCCTGTGGACTGCTGCCTATTTATATTCATAAATTTTCCGATAACACAGCTATACCCAGTCCTTCACACATTGTACAAGATGTACTTGTGATGGAGAACATATGGCCCACATGCATAAAGTGCTCTTATTTACCATCTGACCTTTGAATTAAAAATTTGCCATTTCCTGTCTTAGCTGATGGAACACCAAGAAGGTATATAGTCACCATAGAATAGGATAGTAAGGGACACCTTGGAGGATGTCAGCATTTCAAGGCATAGGTGAAATAAGAAAGCACATGAAGCAATCCACCATAACGTTCCAGTCACAGAACAAGGAGGATAGAGTGTCCAAAATTTGAGAGTTCACATCAGCACCACATGCCGCATGGAAGTGCAGTACGATGGAGATTCTGACGACTGTTTCATGAGAATTTACTTGTGTGCTATACCACAGGTTAAGCATAGATTAGTCAGAACTGCATGGTACAACCTTATGAAATAGGCACTGTTCACATCCTCATTTTATAAATGGGGAAACTAAAGCTCACAAACAGTAAATAACTTTTCCAAAATCACACAGCTTATAAATGGCAGAAGCAGAGTTCTAGTCCATGCAGACTGATTCTAGAGAGCTTGGAAACTTAATCCTTGTGCCATACTGATTTGACAGTTAGAGGATCATTGGTGTCCTTCGCAAGATTAATTTTAGTAGCCAGATAGAGTGGGGAAAGATAGGTTTAAATGGGTGATTATAGATGTTTTCCTTGGGTCATACCCTGTCCTAAGTGTTTTTACACAACTCATTTAAACCAGTTAACAATCTGAGTTTGTGTATTAAGAACTCAAGACACAAAAACATGAATAACCTGCCCAACGCCAAACAGCAGTTGAGTGGCAGAAGTATGATGCAAGCCAGAGTGCTCTGGAGGAAAACAACTTGGTGCCTGGTGTGGCCTGACCTTTTTTTCTATACTCCTGCTCCATCTGTCCTTTGCTTGTCCTAAGGTCTCTCATAGATTTCAACCTGAATTTGTCTATTGCCCCCTTGCTACTCCTACACCTCTTGCCATATCCTGCCATTTAGAAAAATCAAAGAGAAAAAAGCATAACATGTTTTAATAATATGAAAGTATGGTAGTACTAATGGAGAAGACTCATAGGCAGATCAGTGTAGCTATACCTGAACTCATATTTGATTCCTGGTTTGATTAAATGAAAATGCCATTGGAAGGCAATGAAGAAGGGAAAAGTCATTCAATAATATGTTAGTGTAGTTGATAAAAAGTAGCAAGGTTTTACTTCATACTTTACAACAAAATCTATTCCATATGGATTTAATTTTAAAATTTTAAAGATTTTTTTTAAAGATTTATTTATTTTACTTGAAAGTCGGAGTTACACAGAGAGGAGAGGCAGAGAGAAAGAGAGAGAGGTCTTCCATCCGATGGTTCACTCCCCAATTGGCCGCAATGGCCAAAGCTATGCCGATCCAAAGCCAGGAGCCAGGAGCCTCCTCCGGGTCTCCCACGCAGGTGCACGGGCCCAAGGACTTGGGGCATCTTCCACTGCTTTCCCAGGCCACAGCAGAGAGCTGGACAGAAAGTGGAGCAGCCGGATATCGAACCGGTGCCCAGATGGGATGCCAGCGCTTCAGGCCAGGGCATTAACCCGCTGTGCCATAGCACCAGCCCCTGGATTTATTTACGTAGTTAAAAGGTAGAGTGAGAGAGAGGGAATGCAAGAGATACCTTTCAGCTGCTGTTTCACTCCCCAGATGATTACAACAGCCCAAAGCAAGACCTAATTCAGGTCTCCCAAGTGGGTGGCAGGAACTCTTGTACTTTAACCATCACCCACTGCTGCCCAGGGAACTGGATAAGAAGCAGATTAGCCAGGACTTGAGCTTACATTCTGATATAGGATGTGAGCATCCCAAGAGTTGGCTTAACCTGCTATGCCAAAACACTTGCCCCTTAATCTAACTGAAAAAAAAAAAAAAAAGGTTAAGACTTTTTTAAAAGATATGTTTACTTAATTGAAAAGCAGAGTTAGAGAGAGACAGAAAGAGCCATTTTACAAAATAGATGTAAGAACCTACATTGGGATGAGGAAAACTTTTCTAAGCATAACTGCAATGAAAACATATAGGATATTTGATCTAATTGCAATTTAAAAACACCTGTAAATCAAAAAAATTTAAAAAAAATTTTTAATTAACCTTAGCATTAAAAGAATCATACAAATTATACAGAAAACATTAAAGCCCTCCTTGACAAATAAACAGAGGTAAAGAACATTTTACTCATTTAAGAAATACCCATGGCAAAGTGAGATACACAGCAGACCCATAGAATGGCAGATGTCCTAAACAGCACTCTAGCCTCAGAATTAGCCCTTAAGGCATGTGGATCCAGCTGAAATGCCCATGAGAGTATTTCAGGCATGGAAAGCCAAGACACTCTGGGGGAAAAAAAAAAAAAAAAAACTAAATGAAAGATCTCCGCGAGTGAGATCCCAGTGGAAAGAACGGGTCATCAAAGAAGGAGGTACCTTTCTCTGAAGGGAGGAGAGAACTTCCACTTTGACCATGGCCTTGTCTAAATATGATCAGAGTCAGTGAATTCAGGGGGCTTCCATAGCCTTGGCAGCTCATGACAAGAGCCTAGGGTGATTACTGATGCCATAAACAAGAGTGTCAATTTGTTAAGAGTCACTGTGCACTTACTCCTCATGTAGGATCTTTGGCCTTAGTGTGCTGTACATTGAAATGTAATGCTATAACTAGTACTCAAACAGTATTTTTCACTTTATGTTTCTGTGTGGGAGCAAACTGTTGAAATCTTTACTTAATGTATGCTAAACTGATCTTCTGTATATAAAGAGAATCGAAAATGAATCTTGATGCGAATGGAAGGGGAGAGGGAGTGGGAAAGGGGAGGGTTGCAGGTGGGAGGGAAGTTATGGGGGGGAAGCCATTGTAATCAATATTCTGTACTTTGGAAATTTATATTCATTAAATAAAAGTTTTTTTAAAAAAAAGAAATACCCATGGCAGTAAAGAATGAAATATTTAACCTCACTCATAAGTAAATTAAAGCAAAATAAAATGTCATAATATGTTTGCCTATTAAAGTTAAAAAGACACTATTCTCTCTGCTGGGATGTGGTAAGGCAGATATTTTTATACCAGTGTTGATGACCCCGTTACCAGTCAGAAACTTGAAGGATGAAGTAATAAGTTACTTTGTCCTCAGCTACATGAAAAGCCAGTCAACAAAAGACTATTTCCATTAAGACGCTGTATGAGAAAGTTAAGTATTCTGTAACAAGGCATGTGAACATTACATTCACCTTCAACAATTTACAAGGTGTACATTAAGGGCATAGGCATACGTAAGTAATCTAATAGGTAACTGAAGTGTCCATGAGGGCTGCAGGGCAGTCATGGCAGAAATGGTGCTTTTCCACTGTAACATTTCTCTGCCTTGGGATCATGCTTTATAACAAAGGTGAGTGAGTGGATCACAGCTCCAACTACAGCCTCGTAGGTTTCCTCCTTATGAAATTTCTCTTCAGGGGAAATTATGTAACTCACATACCCACATAATGGGTCATGTTCACCTATATTTTTTAAGATGTTACTGTATCCCTCTGTACTTCAGCATTCCACCTCACTCTGGAAATTCTGACACATCCAGGGTATATAGCATTCTAACGCAAGCTGGTCTGAACCAGAAGAGAATCATAAATTGCAGCAGTATGACTTCATCAATCCATAAATAAGAAAATGTTGGCATAAAGTAAGTGATTTGCCCAAGACCACAAAAGTTGGCACTAAAATCTAGGCCTTATAGGACCTCCTCCTTCACTGACACTTCCTAAAACACACAGGGCACTGCTGTGGGAGCTGTTAGAAGGTGTTGTGCAAAGAGCAGTGTCAAATAAGTCTGAGGACAGACTCATCTCCATTCTTTCACTTGCAGAGCAGTAATCCACATTAATAGATTAAAGCAGAAAGCATATCAGGATGATAAGTATAAACCAGGACTAGCCTAAGAAAAGCAAACTTCTTTTTCTCTCCAGCTAAAATATAGGATAGGAGCAGGGGGAGGGAGTAAAAGTTATGGGTGTTAGGTTTTTGGTGGAGGGGTGTTAACTGCTTCATGCAGCAGCTTCTGCACCAGGGAGATGCATGTTAGTCAAATGTAAGATACATTATTACATTATACCAGGCTCCACTCAAAAAGTCCTGTGGATTCAAATACTACCAGAGAACTGCTGCATTTGCTTTTGAAGTTAGAGGGGCCATATTGTATAGTGGTTACAAGCGCACCATGAATTGAGACTGCCTACATCCAATTCTGGCTCTCATTAATCTTGGGCAAGCACCTCAGTTTATGTCTGTAAAAGAAATGATCATCACAGTACCCATCACATGAGATCAATATGGGAGTTGCACGAATTGATGTAGGTAAAGCATTCAGAGTAGTGTCTTGCACAAAATTATCATTAGTTCTCATTTAGTTTCTATTCTAGGAATTGAGAATTTTTATAGCATTGCTTCTCAATGTACCAAGTATGCTCACACAGTAAACATAACAAATAGATTAAGACCCAAAATGCCTCTGCCAGCACCCATGGCTCTATTCACCTAATTGCAGAAGTTGGCCAGAAAGCGTTGAATGGAAATCACTCTTAGTTTGAAAACTGCCTCCAAATATTTAAATGTCCTAATGTTTAAAACAAACTAGAAAGGAGGAAGGGTGGAGATTTAACACTCAAGATGGACTTGAGATTAAGTCTTCTAAGTCAACTTTATTTTTTTCTTTAAGCTAAAAATAAAATAAAAATAAATAAAAATAAAATAAAAGGGTTTTGAATAGGGGAGTGGGAAGCCTTGTTGCAGGACACACAGGGAGCAGGTAGCTGTTCTGCCTGCAAAGCTATCCCCTGATGTTTTCCTGACCTTGCCTGTATTTTTCTTCAAATGTAGGGCAGATCCTGTGGCTCCCTGATTTTTGGTATTAAAAGCCCTTTGCACTGCTGCTGTGGTCAGTCCTAAGTGCACCAATTCACATGAGCAGTCAGGCTTCTGTGGAGCCGCTGCTTTGTCCCTGAAGTGGGTGGGTGAGTGATTTCTGAAGAGCCTTTCCTGTGTGTATTGTTGTAAATAAATAAACAGGGTGGGTGTTGTGGCACAGCCAGTGAAGCCACCATTGGGACATCTGCATCCCATTTCAGAGTGCCTGATTTGAGTCCCAGCTAATCTGCTTCCAATCCGGTTTCCTTCCTATGTCAGGCAGCAGATGATGGATCAAGTACTTGAGTCCCTGCCACCCATGTGTGAGACTCAGGGGGAGTTCCTTACTCCTGACTTCAGCCTAGCCTGGCCCTGGTTGTTGCAGGCTTTCGGGAATGAATCAGTAGATGAAAACCTCTCTGTGTGTTTCTGTCTTTACCTCTCTCTGTCACTCTACCTTTCAAATAAATAATTAAGAAAATAAAGAAAACCTTACTAACCTGGAACAAACTTTTAGAAAAGAATCTTCAAGATTCAGTTTTGCTGATTTGTGGCTGGCAACAGAAATTTAGTGGCATTTAAGCAACCCACAGAAAGAAAATGAAACGTTTTTTTAGTCATTTTTTTTTTTGAAGTGGTCTTGTTGATCTTAGTACTTCATCTCCTATCAGAGTGTCAGGAACCATAAAGTGACGCCAGTCTGGTGTTTTGCCATGCTGTTCCAAACTTTCTAACTTTAAAGTTTCCTGTGGGAACTGGCAACATATTTTATAACAAAACTCTAGATCTGTTGCTAAGGACATCCTCAGCTATGAAAATAGAAGCATTCTCGGCATGTGGATCAGATTGTAGCCGTTGCCACTAGAAATGGCAAAATAAAAGTGGGAAAGGGATCACCCCACCCCTTTCCAGTTCAGAGTGACAAGGAAACTAATGATGGAGAGGCCCCGTTCACAGGGACATCCAGAGCACTTGTTTCTGTCAAGTCCTTTGAAGAGATCACAAGGTCCTTGAGAGATAGAGAAGGTGAGCCTGCCAACTTCTTGCTGTGGAAAGAGGAAAAAGGGATTGCTAGGAAGAACTTACACTGCAGCGTCATGCACCACGGTGATGTAAAGCCTGATGAACCATCTCAAGTCTGCGAAAGACTTTTGAGTGGTCCTGGATCCTAGTACCTGGGCCTTGAGACAGAAAGGCCAGAAAAGACAGGGAGACTGGGGGCTGGGCTGGGCTGGGCCTTGTCAATTCCTCTGAGCAGCACCTCTCAGAGCAACCAAATGGCACACATCGGGCTGGCTTCCTCTCCTGCTGCCATCTTCCCTGAATTGTTCATTTTCACTCAGGCCCTGCCCTCCTCCTTTTCTTTCCATTTTCCTTTTTCAGTGGAAGTTCAACTGCTTGCTACATGATAATCCTAAGGTTGTCTTCTTTCTGCTTCTGTAAGGTCTTTATAGAGGAAGTGAAGACTGAGCTGAATTGTGGGGGGAAGGGATGAGATTTTTAATAGATTTTTAACAAGGATAAAGGATGGCCAAGCATTCTGAAGACTTAAATGAGAGGGTACTCTTATAGATAGCATGAGTCTTTCCTGATGTGGCCTAGTTGATTATACACTGTTCCTTTTTAGCCATACCCTATCTGTAGTAATTATTTTGCAAAGTGTGCAGGAGCACTAAAAAGTGGAGCTTCCTTCCCAGCACAACTTATGTTAGTGTAAGTGGAGTCCGGGTTGCGAGCCTGTTCCTTGGCTCGGCTCCTCCCTGCCTTTTCCTCTCCTCTTCTCCCCTATGACCTGTGTTGCTGGCATGGCCTTAAGGCCTTCACAGAGCGCAGTCTCATGGTGCTGTTCTTTGGATGTGGGAATTGTATTCTTTCTCAGTGATGCTGGTGGGAGTCTCTTAATGAGCTGGGAACATGGTTCTTGAAGAGTATTTCCCAGCCCTGGTTCTCCGAGCCAAACAAAACATTCTGGTTCCTAGGGATGAGTAATTTCAGCAAAATGCTTTTGACTATTTAAGTACAGCTGTGTGTCCAGTATTATTTTTCATTGTGTGTAGTATAGCTATCCCAGGAAATAGCTGACCACCTCTAGAAATATAGAAAAACTACTCCCCCCAAAATGAACTTCAGCTAAATTAAATAAGATGGATTTTTAAGGATGACTACATAATGATAAAAAGGAACAGTTCAACAAGCCATTGGGTCCAGTGCTGTGGCACAGCGGGTTAACACCCTGGCCTGAAGCGCCGGTGTCCCATATGGGTACCGGGTCTAGACCCGGCTGCTCCACTTCCAATCCAGCTCTCTGCTATGGCCTTGGAAGGCAGTAGAAGATGGCCCAAGTCCTTGGGCCCCTGCTCCCATGTGGGAGTCCCAGAGGAAGCTCCTGGCTCCTGGCTCCTGGCTTCTGATTGGCACAGCTCCGGCCGTTCCCGCCATCTGGGGAGTGAACCATCGGATGGGAGACCTCTATCTCTCTGCCTCTCCTCTCTCTCTGTGTAACTCTGACTTTCAAATAAATAAATAAATCTTTAAAAAAAAAAGCCATAACTTTTTTTTATATATATTTGAAAGACAGAGTTACAGAGACAGAGAGGGAGAGATAAAGAGCTTCCTTCCACTGGTTCATTCCCCAGATTGCTACAATGGCTAGTGCTGAACCAGGCTGCCCCAAGAACTTGGCCTGTCCTCTGCTGCTTTCCCAGCCATACCAGCAGGGACCTGGATCAGAAGTGTGGCAGCCACATGGGATACCCGTATTGCACATGGCAGCTCAAACTGTCATACCACAGCATTGGCCCCACGCATAGCTATTTTGTAAACTTACATGTTTCTATACCTCTAAAATATGTAAATGAAATTAGTAGAATTACTGGAAAATATGGACAAATTAAAAATGAGATAGGGAGATGTCAACATAAACTTCAATAACTGATAAAATAGAATATATATCCATAAAAATACAATAGATATGAAAAGCATAACAAGTGTATCTATGATCATATATGAAAATTTGTCCTAAGACTTAGAAAATATGTATTTTCTCAAAAAATTATGTAATAGTTTTAAAAATTGTTGATGTCCTAGGCCAGTAGTGGCAGGGTATAGTTTATGGGCCAAATCCACCCAAAATGATTTCAATAAATAAAGTGTATCAGAACACTGCCAATTCTGTTCATTTCTTCATTGCCTCAGGCTGCTTCGGCATTATAGCAGCAGAGCTGACTAATGGCGTACCAACAGTGGCCATATTGCTCTGCATATCTGACGCTTATGTACCCTGTGCTCTTCTGCCTAAAAAATTAGCCAATCCCTATGCTAGACAATAAAGTCTGAACACTTGAGAAAGAATTAGTGTATAGGTCACTTTTCTAACCACATGGGAAGGAATAGCTTTAAATAATATGTTTGGAAATCTAATAACTCAGAATTTTTTTAAAAAAAAGTTACAATGGGAACTGTGATAGACTGAATGTTTGCATTCACCCAATATCATATGCTGGAGCCCCAAGCCACAGTGTAGTAGTATTTGGAGGTGAACCTTTGGGAAGTAATAAAGGTGAAATGATACCATAAGAGTGGGGCCCTCATGGTGGGATTAACACCCTTATAAGAAAACACACCAGAGAGCTTGCTCACACCCTCTCTATCTGCCATGTGAGGACACATGGAAAAGGCAGTTGTCTGCAAGTGACCCTCTCTCCACCTCAGCTTTGCTGGCATCCTGATCTCAGATGTCTCCATTTAAGTCTTCCAGGATATGCTATTTTGGTATAACAGTTCAAGCTGACTACTGCAAAACCTTTAAAAACTATTTAGAGTTAAATGATAATGAAAATGCTGTAATACTAAAACATGTGGTATCAGCTTCAGTTATATTTAAAAGGAGGGTAAAACTTTAATATTCATGTAGAACATCATATAATCTTGATGAGTTATAAGGAAAACTTAGCAGGCTAAATGTCCAGCTGTTCTGAGACTAGGGGTTCCCAGCTAGGCTTTTGGCAGGTTCTTCTCTACACATGTGAAATAACTCAAAGGTGGAGGCATAAAGATATGCATGAGAGCAGGATTTATTTGGAGCAGAACAAAAGTGCAAGCTCAGAAATCAAGTCATGGGTGAGCAGAACAACCAAAAATGTAAAATGGCTCCAAACAAAGAAAAATCCTTCTCCAAGGAAAAACTTCCAACAGTAAAAGTCTGCCCATGAAGGAAAAGGCCTGAATAAAGGAAAAAGCTCCCAACCAAGAAAAAGCTCAGGGACATTGTGACATGATGGGTTAAGCCACAGCCTGCAGCACTGGGATGCCAATTAGAGTCCCAGCTGCTCCACTTCTGATCCAGCTCCCTGCTAATGTGCCTGGGAAAATAATGGAAGAGAGCCCAAGTCCTTGGGCCCTTGCATCCATGTGGGAAACCTGGAAGAAGCTCCTGGTTCCTGGCTTCAGCCTGGCCCAGTGCTGGCCAGTGCAGCTATTTGGGGAGTGAACCAGCAGATGGAAGAAAAGAAAGAAAGAGAAAGGGAGAGGGAGAGGGAAGTAGAGGGAGGGAGTGAGGGAGGGAGGGAAGGAGAGGGTTGAGCCCTACTGAATATTCAAAAAGGAGCAAGGTCATGGGCAGATCTAGTGCACCACCCCATTTCCTGCTTATTTTAGGAAAGAGAAGCATCATGGTATCAGGGGCATGATAGGACTGGGCATGGCCCTATGGTAATTTTATAATGGTCTAAAGGTGGGGGCAGGGTACATATCCTGCAGCCCTGTTGCATATTTCCAGCCAGAGCTGGTTGCAGGTTGCCAACATTGTGGAACTCACAGTTTTCAACGATTCAGAAAGGGGTGAGGGCTTGTTGATGTATGAGAGTTGGTCCTGCACCATGCATGGAAAGGAAGGCCTGGCCTGTGCACAGGAATGGAAGAGAGACTGTATGGTACACAGAGGAGAATCTGTCATGCAGGCTGGTCCAGGCTGTCATAGGGGCTGGCTACAGCTGTCCCCCTGTAGGCTGGAATGGCCATAGAAAACACGATCCTCATTAATTCTTCCAATCCGGTGAGTTTCCAAGATGGTGGAGTAGGGAGGTGCTCTAGTCTAGGAGAAGATAGTTTTTTATTTATTTTATTTATTTATTTATTTTTTTTGACAGGCAGAGTGGACAGTGAGAGAGAGAGACAAAGAGAAAGGTTTTTCTTTTGCCGTTGGTTCACCCTCCAATGGCCGCCGTGGCCGGCGCACCGCGCTGATCCGATGGCAGGAGCCAGGAGCCAGGTGCTTTTCCTGGTCTGCCATGGGGTGCAGGGCCCAAGCACCTGGGCCATCCTCCACTGCACTCCCTGGACACAGCAGAGGGCTGGCCTGGAAGAGGGGCAACCAGGACAGAATCCGGCGCCCCGACCAGGACTAGAACCTGGTGTGCCGGCGCCGCTAGGCGGAGGATTAGCCTAGTGAGCCGCGGCGCCGGCCAATAGTTTTTTAAAAAGTGGAGAGAGCGCAGTCTCAGGGAAGAGTTAGGGAGAAAACAGCAAAGGAAACTCTACACAAATTAGAGTAGAAATTTCAGTATACTGAAACCATCATCTTTTGATGCAAGGAAGTTATGAAGGTTAAGATCAGGGACTCTGAGAATATCCAGAATTTAAATCATACCTTTGCCAATCATTTTGTGATATGGGGCAATTGCCATCAAATAATGAAAGTTAGTTTCTATCATTATTTTTAAGTCAAGTTTATTGAGAAATAATTTACATATAAAACTCAATACAATACAGTTCTCTAATGAATTATGACTAATGCATGCAGTTGTGTAGCCACCTCCACAACCAAAACACAGAACATTTCCATCACTATGCAGAATTCCTCCTCTCTAGTCCCTGGTACTTGTTGATCTGTTTTCTGACTCTATAATCTTGCCTTTTCCAGAACAAATGAATCATACATTCTATTGTCTCTTCAGTCGGACTTCTTTTGCTTAGCATCATGGAAAATCATCTGTGTCCTTGTGTATTTCAGTAATTTTTGTTCTTTTATCCAGTTTGAGTTCAACAAGGTTGCTAGGGTAGATCTTGGTTTTTGAGAGGCCTGACACTTTCACAGTTTGGGGCATCCTCTCAGACAAGAAAAAATACAAAAATTACTAATACAAGTAGGTACCAGACGAGTACTCAAACAGTATATTTCACTTTGTGTTTCTATGGGGGTGCAAACTGTTGAAATCTTTACTTAATGTATACTAAACTGATCTTCTGTTAAAAAAAAAAAGAGAAGAAATTAGCAATTCCCAACTGGACTCTCACTGGGATTAAACATGACAATAGGTCTGATCTGATTTCATCATCATTTAAAAAATCATCTATTATTTTTCACTTTATGTTTCTGTGTGGGAGCAAACTGTTGAAATCTTTACTTAATGTATGCTAAACTGATCTTCTGTATATAAAGAGAATCAAAAATGAATCTTGATGTGAATGGAAGGGGAGAGGGAGTGGGAAAGGGGAGGGTTGCGGGTGGGAGGGACGTTATGGGGGGGAAGCCATTGTAATCAATATTCTGTACTTTGGAAATTTATATTCATTAAATAAAAGGAAAAAAAAATTAAAAAAAAGGGAGAAAAAAAAGAAAAAAGAAAAAGAACTTATTTTAAATAAGAAATAGCAAAATGTGCTGCTACAAACAGAAATTCTGAAGAATTATATTTTATTCATCTCCATCAAATAAGAAAAAAATATGATTCTTTACAATTATATACAATGCAACAGTTCCTGTATTCATTCAGGAGAGACATTGCATTTTGTTATTTGTTTTCATTTTCTTTGAAAAGCATAAAGAGAGCAAGAAACACAGAGAGAGACATTCTGTAGGCTGGTTCATTTTCCAAATGCCCACAACAGCTAAGGCTGGGCTTGGCTGAAGCCAGGAGGCCACAGTTACATCCAG
This sequence comes from Oryctolagus cuniculus, assembly GCF_964237555.1. NCBI lineage: Eukaryota > Metazoa > Chordata > Mammalia > Lagomorpha > Leporidae > Oryctolagus > Oryctolagus cuniculus. The sequence goes on from NC_091435.1 coordinate 54,630,866, forward strand.
GTATCCCACATGGGTGACAGGGACTCAAGTATTTGAGCTATCATCTGCTGCCTCTCAGAGTACGCATTAGCAGGAAGCCGGATTGGAAGTGAAGTATCAGGACTCCAATATGGGATGCAGGAATCCCAAGTAGGGACTTAAGCTGCTGTACCAAACACTTGCCCCTCTAATTTGAATATGCAAAAGTGAGAACCTAATTCTCTGCTTACGGTTTCATATTTTTAATTATTGGCACAATTTTCCACTGATGAGTTTCAGTCTTTCTACATTCCAAACTTGGTATCTCTTTTACACCCCACATAGTTCTAGGGACAGCAGCTACCAGAAAGTTCCTATCATGATCTATAACCTCTAGCCCTGCTTCTTTGTGTAAGAATGTCTGATGAGCTATCACAAGATAGGAATCTTCCTGGCCCCATTACTTCAGTAGAACAACTAGCAATAATTTCAGACAAATGATTGCCAACTACATAGATACCCAATTAAACTCAAAAGTAACTATGTGCTCAACCAGAGTTCTCTAACAGGACCCCTAAAATTGCCCAGACCACTCTCATCCCACTCACTGGGGTTGTATGAATGAGGAAAATTCTCAGTGGAAACAGACAGTGCTCTTTACATATTATGGTTGAAATATCTTGCTTTTGGGGCCAGTGCTGTGATGTAGTGGGTAAAGCTGCCGCCTGCAGTGCCCGCATACCATATGGGTATCAGTTTGAGTTCTGGCTGTTCCACTTCTGATTCAGCTCTTTGCTATGGCCTGGGAAAGCAGTATAAGATGACCCAGTTCCCTGAGCCCCTGCACCCATATGGGAGACCCAGAAGAAGCTCCTGGCTCCTGGCTTCAAATCAGCCCAGCTCCAGCTGTTGCAGCCATTTGGGGAATGAACCAGTGAATGGAAAACCTCTCTCTCTACCTCTGCCTCTGCCTCTGCCTCTGCCTCTTGCCTGTCTGTAACTCTGCCTTCCAAGTAAATAAATAAATCTTTAAAATAAATAAATAAAATATTTTGCTTTTCTTATTTTTAAAAAGAATAATTGTTTGTATGGCCCCATTGTCAGGGTCCTTCTAGGGTACTAGAAGGAGTTTATGGAAGCTTAAGGTAAATGCTGGGAAATTGAACTTTGGATACTTCTTATAAGAGGGTGAAGATATGGGTTAAAAGAAGGAAGATGTGAAACTTTCTATTTTCACTTACTATTGTTGCCATGAGTTGAAAAGTACTTGACTCCTCTTCTGGAAGATTTCAATCTATCCCATCTAGTGGTGTGTTTTTGTTTGTTTGTTGTTGTTGTTGTTGTTTTTAGAAGACTCTTCAGGGAGTTGGGGAAGAGTCAGCACTATCTTGGTGACTCCACTTAATGGGCTGAATCAACCATTGAAACTGAGTAGCAACAGGCCTGTCTGAACGTCATCAAATCATAGTAGTTTGGGGAACGTAATAATGGAAGCAGACTAGTTAGATTGAGTTCCATACTTTTCTTTTAACATACCTTTAGAGGAAATCACAAAATTGACATTCTCACTTCAGAAAATCAGTTTTCTCTTTTGGAATAAAAAAAATCATGGACTAAGGAAACAACTAATTAATTCAACTTACAATGATATGAGATGAGATGATGTTGTTTTATATGTTAAAAGGTTTCAGATGAAATAATTTTTTAGAAAAAGAAGCAGCTCAGATTTAGCACATTTGATTAATGAAGTATTTTAAGTATTTCTCATGGGTTTTTTTGGAAGGTTTTTAATAAGTTTCATCTGTACAGCTTTTAGGGATATAATGTTTCTTCCCCCCATTCCCATCCTCCAAGCCCCCACTCCCATCCCACCTCCTACTCCTTCTCCCATTCCATTTTCAAGTAAGATTCATTTTTAATTGACTTTATATATATAGAACACCAACTCTATCCTAAGTAGCGATTTCAACTATTTGCACCCACACAGACACACAAAGTATAAAGTACAGTTTGAAGACAAGTTTTACCATTAATTCTCATAGTACACTTCACTAAGGACAGAGGTCTAACATGGGGAGTAAGTGCACAGTGACTCCTGTTGTTGATTTAATAATTAACACTCTTATTTTGGATGTCAGTGACCACCCGAGGCTCTTGATTTGAGCTGCCAAGGCTATTGAAGCCTTTTGAGTCCACAAACTCTGTTGGTATTTAGGGCCAAACTCAAAGTGGAAGTTCTCTCCTCCCTTCAAAGAAAAGTATCTCCTTCTTTGATGGCCCCTTCTTTCCACTGGGGTCTCATAGAAATCTTTCATGCAGAACTATTTTTGCCCCTGTGTCTTGGCTTTCCATGCCTGAAATGCTCTCATGGGATTTTCAGTCAGATCTGAATGACTTAGGGGCTGATTCTGAGGTCAGAGTGCTGTTTAGGGCATTTGTCATTCTATGAGTCTGTTGTGTGGACTGCTTCCTCTCATGGGTTTTTGTCATGTAAGTCATATACCGGGCCGGTGCTGTGGCACAGTAGATTAATGCCCTGGCCTGAACCACCGGCATCCCTTATGGGTGCCGGTTTGAGACCCATCTGCTCTACTTCAATCCAGCTCTCTGCTATGGCCTGGGAAAGTAGTAGAAGATGGCCCAAGTCCTTGGGCCCCTGCACCCATGTGGGAGACCCAGAAGAAGCTCCTGGCTCCTGGCTTCAGATCAGCGCAGCTCCAGCAGTTGTGGCCAATTGGGAATGAACTGGTGGATGGAAGATCTCTCTCTCTCCGTGTGTGTGTGTGTGCGTGCCTCTCCTCTCTCTGAGTAACTCTGACTTTCAAATGAATAAATAAATCTTTTAAAAAAAAGTCACATACCTTTAAAACTACATTATATGGATTATCTAAATATAGATTATTATCTGCAGTTTGCAGATTCCATGATTCCATGGAATGGACAAATTCAGAGTTAATATGTATTTTTTAAGACCATTACTTGATGTTTGTACATTAATGGAACTTATACTGGCAATTTTTATTTTAGGCCAGTCTTTTTATCTTAAAGTGATTTTTAAAACTAAAGCATAGGGAAAAAATTATTTGAAAGAGGTATTTATTTATTTGAAAGGCAGAGAAAGAGGGAGAAACAAAGAGGGAGAAACAGAATCCGCTGATTGACTCCCCAAGTAGCCGCCAGGGCTAGGCTAGGCCAAAACCATGAGCCAGGAACTTCATCTTGATCTCCCACATGGGTGACAGGGACCCAAGCACTTGGGCTACCTTCCGCTGCTTTTCCCAGCCATCAGCAAGGAGCTGGATTGGAAGTGGAGCAACTGTGTCACAGATCATCCATATGGGATGCTGATGTTGCAGGGGGTGGCTTTATCTGCTATACCACAATGCCAGCTCCAAGAAATTTTATATGAGAGACTTAATGTTTTATACAGAGAATATGTATTTCTTTTAAAATTAAAAAGAAAATAAAGCAATAGGCATAGAAAATGCTTTTTGCCTTCAATCAACATTGGGCCAAGTTTAGGTTCTCACAGGTACACTGAAGAGTTTATGGTTTCAGAGGGGAAAAAATGGCATGTATGCAGCACTAGAACATACTTTGAAATAAAATTTAGTGCTAGCTTACAAAGTGCAAGCTAAGTACTGTGGACAGAGACTAGTCAACAAATGCTTCCTTGAAGGATCCAAATGAAGATGCGTTGGAGGATATTAAAAACGAAGGAAGCCATATTTAAAGAAATCAATATACAAATTTTTACAAGACTAAGATTTCTTGTTTTTTTTTTTATATAGACAATTGTGTCAACTGTAGAGGAGGCAGTTTGATTTCTAGTGTAGGTGCCTTTTATTTCCTTTAATTGCCCTGTTGCACTAGCTAAAAAGTTCTAGAAGTATGATGAATAAAAACAGTAAGAGCTGGCTGGCGCCGCAGCTCACTAGGCTAATCCTCCGCCTTACGGTGCCGGCACCCCGGGTTCTAGTCCCAGTCGGGGCGCCAGATTCTGTCCCGGTTGCTCCTCTTCCAGTCCAGCTCTCTGCTGTGGCCAGGGAGTGCAGTGGAGGATGGCCCAAGTTGTCGCTCCCCCTCTTCGTGGAGGAACGACACAGGACCCTGCGCTGTTCTTTCATCTGCTCGGCCCTCCCTGGGTTTGCTGCTGGTTCTTCCCGGGTTGGCTACTATCCCTTCCACCTCCGTGGAAGGGCGGTTCCCCCTGGCCACTTTCCCCACTTCCGCGGGGGAGTGGCACACCGCCGGCCGGTTCTCTCGGGGGCTGCACAGGTGTTCCTTCAGATAGATGTTCCCTTTAGATCTTCCTGGTGCATGTTGTCTCTCTCCTCCTTTATAGTCCTCTTCCACCAATCCCAACTCTGCTACCCACACGCCGAGTACGCTGCTCTCCTCCAATCAGGAGCAAGATCAGCTCCTGCAGCTCAGTCAATCAAATTGGCGAGAGGCAGCTGCGTAGAAGTTGTTACTCCCTTCTCAGCGCCATATTGTGGGACAGCAGATGCATAGAATAAGTCTTAATTCCCAGTAACTTAGTCTAGTCCGAGTTGCTCCCCACACAAGTGGTTCGGTCCTGCACCCCATGGGAGACCAGGAAAAGTACCTGGCTCCTGCCATCGGATCAGCGCGGTGCGCCGGCCGCAGCACGCTGGCCACGGCGGCCATTGAAGGGTGAACCAACGGCAAAAGGAAGACCTTTCTCCCTGTCTCTCTCTCTCTCACTGTCCACTCTGCCTGTCAAAAGATAAAAATAAATAAAAATAAATAAAAAAAGCTGACATCTTGCATTGTTCCTAATCAGGGAGAAAATATTCCCTCTTTGATTACTAAGTGTGATATTTGCTGTAAGTTTTTGTATATGCTGTTTATCAATGTCAATTCTTTTTAAATTTTATTTGTGTGTTTGTCTGAGAATGTGGCCTCTCTTGGGATATGTTCCATGACACTTGAAAAGAATGTGTGTTGGGCAGGTGTTTGGCATAGTAGTTAAGATTCCACTTGGGATACCAACATCCCATACTAAAGGACCTGGGTTCAGATCTTGGCTCCACTTCTGATTCCAGCTTCCTGCTAATGCCCAGCTTGGGAAGCAGCAGGTAATACCCAAGTAATTAGGTCCCTGCCACCCATGAGGGCAGCCTGGATTGAGATTTCTGCTCTTGCATGTGGCCCAGCCCTAGCCATGTGGGCATTTGGGGAGTGAAGCAGCAGATGGGAGTGTGTGTGTGTGTGTGTGTGTGGCTCTCAAAAGATTTTTTTTCTTAGATGTAGGGGAAGATGTTTGGTCTAGTGGTTAAGATGTAGGTTAAGACACTCACATCTCATTTTAAGTACTAGAGTTCGATATTCACCTCCAGGTCCTGGCAATGCAGACTCTGGAAGCAGTAGTGATGGATCAAGTGATTTAGTTCCTGTCATTCATGTAGGAGACACGGATTGAGTTCATGGCTCCTGGGTTAGGCTGCAGTTAGGGGCTATGGTGAGTGTTTGTGAAGTGAAACAGCAGATGGGAGCTCCTTTTCTCTTTCTCTCTGCCTCCCAATTAAATTAATTTTATAAGCTGTTTGCAACTTGAATTTGGTTTTATCAATTTCTCCTTTCATTTCTATCAAATTTGCCTCAACTATTTTAAGCTGTGTTGTGTGTCGCTTACATAGTGGAGATTTCTATGCTCTCAGAGAGATTGACCCTTTTATCATTATGTCTATCTCATAACAAAAATTTCCTTGCTCTCAGTCTACTTTATTTATATTTTTTATATTCAAATAGCTGCTCTTGCTTTCCTTTGACCAATAGTTTCATATTATTTTTCTATTCTTTGTTTTCAACCTGCTATATCATTCTTGCATACAGCATATAATTAGGTCATGTTTCTTAACCTATTCTATCAATTTCTGTTTTTATATTGGTATGTTTAGAGGATTTTTATTTAATGTAATGGTTGATTAGGACATAAATCTGTCATTTGATTTTTCTCTTTTTTGTTCAGTGTTTTTCCTTTCTCTGTCTCATTTTTCCTACATGTCTATGGATAACTTAATTTCTAGAAACCCACTTTGATTTATGTTAGTATTTTTCAGTGTATTTCTTTGTGTAGCCTTGTTAGTTGCTGCTAAAATCACTAGCATAAGTATGACTTTATTACCACTGCGTGTAATGAAAGTCCGACCTCTCTGCTAGTCTCCCTCTGACACCATCCCAGTGGGATCAGAAAGATGTACCTCACTACTGTCAGGAGGGTGTAGAAGTCTAGGTTCTCCATGTGGTATCCACTGATGGGACAGTGATGGTGGTGGTGGGTGGAGAGGACAGCAGTGCTTTATCAGCTGCTGGAGATTAGAGTCCCAGTTTCCTATCTGATCATCTCTGAAACCCCTCTTGTTGGGGGGGGGGGGGGGATTAGGGTATTTCAGTACATATTGCCTGGTAAAGAGGGAAGTCTAGGCTATCCACTCTGTCTCTGGTGATGGAGGTGAGGCCACAGTTTTTTCTGTGGTGTCTGACTACAGTCTAGTGGTTATTGTCTAAAAGTTTTATCTTCCTAGACTGCCATTTTTCTGGTTATTTTACCAAAGAGAGCAGACTTATTTGGCCTTATTTGGTCTGCTCCTATTGATGTTTTCAGGTAGCTGTCTTCTCCAGCTATAAGTCTCAGATTACCAAAGCAAAAGATAACTGAAGAAGCTCACTACTGTGTGTTTCAGAGTCCCCAGCTGATCTGCCATCTTCTCTGCATCTTTGGAATCAATCAATCTCTCTCTCTCTCTCCCTCTTTCTCTCTCTCGTTGAACTTCATAGAAGGAATAGGGAATAGTATAACTCCTATAGCTATCTTTTCTTCAAGGAAAATCCTGTACATACTTATAATTTAATTGCTCATTGTAAAGGCCTGTCATTTTTCACTACTTCATTCAGTAGTGTCCTTTTTGTATTGCTACACAATTGTAAGTGTGACTTTTAGTCAAGGTTCTCCAGAAAAGCAGAACCAAAGGATATATACAGAGGAAGAAGGATTATAAGGAATTGGTTCACATAATTATGGATAGTCTCAATATCTGCAGAGTGAGTCAGGAAGCTGGAAACCCAAGAGAGCTGATGACTGATAGGCCTGAAGAACCAGAAAGGACCAATGTTTCCATTCAATCCTAAAGTCAGAAATAGTTCCCTCTTGTTCAGGGAAGGGTCAGACTTTTTATTGAACTGATCAAATTAGTCTGCCCCGTGATTATGGGGGGCCTGATCTGCTTTATTCAGATTGACCATCTAAATGTTAATCTTTCTTAAAACATTCACAGCAACACCGAGAATAATGTTTGATCAAACATCTGGGCACTCTGTGGCCCAGTCAAGTTGAGAGGTAAAATTTACCATAATAGTATGCAGACTTTTAAATACTCTACTCTACCAAGCTGATTGATTTGGACCTAAAAGTGAATTCTGACCAAGTTTGTTCACAAATTTCCCTTTGGGGCTTACTTCAAAATATATAGGAAAGCTCAAAAAGAATGAGTAAAGGCTTTTGAAGATCAAGTTTGCTTAAAACAGGGGTGCAGAACCTTTTTCTGCCAAGGGTCGTTTGGACATTTATAGCATTATTCACGGGCCATACACAATTATCAACTTAAATATTAGCCTGCTATAGATTTCTTGAGTTTCTGAGTTCTACCTGTGGTTACCTTGGCAGAGCCCGACCAAATGATTTCAGGGACCTTATACAGCCCGCAGCCCAGACGTTCTCCACCCCTGGTTTAAAGGGAGCAACCCGCAAAGCATTATAATATTAGGGAAAACAGGAACCTTCTGGTTGTCATGTCTCTTTAGGACAGCTTTATAAACAGGAAACTCATAACTTTTTTAAAATTTTATTTAAGGTATACAAATTTCATGTTGACAGATTCAGGAACATGGTGATACTTCCCTCCCTACCCTCCTTCCCACCCATGCTCCCACCCTTCTACCTCCTCCCTATCCTATTCACATTCTTATTTTTTACAAAGATTTATTTTCAGTTAACTTTATACTCATTTTTTAAAGATTTATTCATTTATTTGAAAGTCAGAGATACACAAAGAGAGGAGAAAGAGAGAGAGAGGTCTTCCATCCGCTGGTTCACTCCCCAATTGGCCGCAATGGCCAGAGCTGTGCCAATCCAAAGCCAGGAGCTTCCCCCGGGTCTCCCATGCAGGTGCAGGGGCCCAAGGGCTTGGGCCATCCTCTTACTGCTTTCCCAGGCCATAGCAGAGAGCTGGATTAGAAGTGGAGCAGCCAGGTCTTGAACCGGTGCCCATATGGGATGCTGGCACTTTAGGCCAGGGCATTAACCTGCTGTGCCACAGCGCCAACCCCCCAACTTTATACTCATAAGATTAACTCTACACTAAGTAAAGAGTTCAACAAATAGTATGAAGAAATAAAAACACTGTTCCTCAAGGGTCAAGACAAGAGCTATTAAAGTCATTGCACCTCAAAGTGCCAATTTCACTCATACAGATTGCCTTTTAGGTACTCTATTAGTTACCAGAGATCAGGGAAAACAAGGTATTTGGGTTTTGGGGACTGCTTATTTCACTAAGTATAATGGTTTCCAGTTTCATTCATTTTGTTGCAAATGACAGGACTTTTAATTTTCCTGATTCTTATAATCAGAATGCATCTTTTTCATTGTGGAAAGATGAAAAGATTTTCACAATGAGAGTTTATCATAACCTGTAATCCCAGTTTGTTAAGATTTCCCAGAACACCTAAGGTATCCAGGGCTGGCTTATACTGAATGCAGGCATCACTTCCTGGGGAAGATTTTGGACTCAAGTAGCCCTCAGTTGCCAAGTGTGGGACCTGGGAATCATATCACCTCTCTAAACAGCAGTATTCCTGTCTGGAAATGAAGAATTTCATATCTGTAAGAATTAAATACAATAATGTGTTTGAAGCCTGGTGTTAAACAAACGCTAACTGCACAAGAGTGCTAGTTATTATTATCACTTATTATTACCAAAAGATGGCTAATTATTATGTTATTACTATATTATAATATAACATCATCATAAGATGGCTTTTGTCATTATAAGCACTTAATAAACATTTTATTTATTTTTTTAAATGAACCTAATTGCATATGATTTATTTATTAGAAGTCAGAGTTACAGAGAAAGAGAAGAAAAGACATAGGGAGAAAGCAAGATCTTCCATCTGCTGGTTCACCTCCCAAATGGCCACAATGGCCAAGGCTGGGCCAGGCAAAAGCCAGGAGCCAGGAGATTCTTGCAGTTTTCCCAGATGGGCTCAGGTGTCCAAGGACTTGTGCCAGCCTCTACTGCTTTCCCAGGTACAATAGCAGGGAGCTGGATCAGAAGTAGAGCAGCCAGGGCTCAAACTGACACCCATTTGGGATGCTGACATTGCAGGCTGCATTTTAACCTACTATACCACAGCACTGACCCCAATAAACATTTTTTATAGGCAGCTAAGAGTCCTTATTATATGAGTTCCATAATTAAATTTTCTTTAATGTTAGACATCTAGATAAATAAGACTGCCATCTTGGTGTTGAAATTTGTCTTTATTTGGGTCAGTTAATTAATGTCAGCTTCTTAGAATTACAAAGTCAAGAGGTAGAACCTTCTGGAGAGATGCACTTGCACTAGCAGTGGGAATAAGAAACACTTTCCTAATTTCCAAACTTTTTTCCTAGAAGCATCAGATGGTGAAGGGGGAGGAGACACAGAAGTGATGCAGCAGGAGACAGCTCCAGTTCCTGCCCTGTCAAAGAAAACCAAACAGGTAAAAGTCACCATGGGAGGGTCAACCTGTTAGAATCTGAAATCAGCCTCCTCCACCTCTCTCCAGCATTTCCTTTGCCATAATATCAGTTGGTAGTGGGATCTTAAGGAAGCTTTTACCTTCTCTGCCTTTGAAAAGGACAACTTTCCTTAATTATAAACCAGTAAGGTCTATTTTTCTTATTTTTCTATTTTTTTAACTATATAAATTTATTTTCTAACAATAGATTAGATTTTCATATAACATTTTTACTGAAGATCCAGCAATATTCTTTTGAGTACAGTTCTTAAGAGGAGACAAATAGCATAAAGATATGGAGGATGACCCAAACCCAAATGTGTGATTTTAGTACCATGCCATGCTACCAGCAGATCCCTAAGGTCTTACTCAGCACCATGGTCTATCATATGCATCCTTTTTTTTTCTTTTGTTGAAATGCAGAGTTATGGGGGTAGGGGAACACACACACGCACACGGGCACACATACACATACACACACACACACACACACACAGTCTTCTACCCGCTGGTTCACTCCCCAAATGGCTGTAATGACAGGGGCTGGGCCAGGCAAAAGCCAGGAGCCAAGAGCTTCTTCTGGGTCTCCCACATGGGTGCAGGAAACCAAACACTTGAGTCATCTTCTGCTGCTTTCCTAGGCACATTAGCAGAGAGCTGGATCTGAAGTGGACCACCTGGGACTAGAACCGGTGCTCATATGGAATGCCAGTGCCGTAGGCCACAGCTTAACCTACTACATCACAACACTGGCCCTGTCATATACTTTCTTACCAAGGAATTTGCTGTATTTTTACCACCAAAAGTAGCCACTTGGATAAACTTTGCTTACTGGACCTGTGACTTCATATCATCTTTTTAATCCTCCTACTGACCTTTGAAATGCCATTCATGTCCATTTGTAGCATTCTCACATTATGTGTCCCTCAGACTTGATTGGTAAGTTCCTGTGTGATTTTTAAAGAACCATGTACTGTCAATCCAAAGTCACCGTCTTCATAGTAATAATTAGTGTCCCTATAGTGTAAACGCTCTAAATTCATTCCACTAGAGAGTGACTCTACCCAGAATTTGTGACCAGGCTTGGGTTAACTGTCGAAAGCAACTTTACATAGTGATTTGTTAAAAGTTGTATGACCTTGGGCAAGTTAAATTTCTTTGTGCCTCTGTCTCCTTATTGATAAAATGGAGATAATAGTTATATCTTTCTAGCAGAGTTGCAAAGAGGATTAAATGAGTTAGTACCTGTTAAGCACTTCAAAGTGGTTAGCATAGAGTAAACCACTGGAGTGTTAATTATTCTAATGAAATATGCCTCATCTTTTTTATTTTACTCATTCTGTGTGTGTTGTGCTGAAGAAAATGTTAAAAAGTATATTCAATAAGTAGTCATCTTGACTTTCTCTCCCACCATTAAAAATTTTGTTCAAAGGCCCCATAGTAGCTTTTGTTTTAACCATTCTTTCAAAAACCGACAATTTAAATATACCTAGACTTTCAATTTATTTCTTTGAGGTGGAGTTTAATTTTACCCCTGGTGACCCACTGACCACACCTCAGCCATGCCTTCTTTGGCCCTTGCCCCTAATCACGGCCTACCTGCAGAACCTCTTTCCAGATGTTATTCTTCGTATTCCTTTTTCGTTCCTTTCTCCCTTGATTTTCTTCTTGCACACTCCTTACTTTTCTGTTCCCATTGTTAAAAGAATAAATCTGAATTATTAAACTCATCCACTCTGGCATTATTACTGTTTCTTCATTGGCGGGGCCATCAACATTGCTAAATTTCTGCCTTGTTTTATAGCTCCTTTCCCCTTGGCTTTTCTTTTCCCACAACCATCAAGTGCGATAAATGAAAGGTAACCACAGGAAGAAGAGGAAGAATGGAAGACGAGAAAACAAAGCCAGAGAATTCTCCTTTTTTTCTGAATTTACCCAAGTAAATTTACCCAAGTCTCTGTGTCCTCAGCCTCATGAGTGTTGTCCATCTAGGTCCCTGGTCTTCCTCACTAGGCTGTACCACCTCAGGGACAGAATTTTATCAGTGTATCGCCACAGCACCTGGCAAGAATCTTGCCAAAATTGATTATTTGTGAAATGAAGGGATGAATGACTTTATCAGTACCCCAGCTTTCCCCTACTCTTCAATCATTGTGCCCTAGTTTGTGAGCCACCAATTCCCTGACGTTGCTGCCCTCAGAATCTTTTTTTTTCTTTCTTTTCTCTTTTTTTTTTTTTTTTTTAAGATTTGTTTAGTTGAAAAGCAATGCAACAGAGAGATCTTCCATCTGCTGGTTTCCTCCCCAAATGCCCACAATAGCCAGAGCTTGGCCACACCCAAGCCAGGAGCCTGGAACTCCATTCAAGTCTCCCCTGTGGGTGGCAGGGACCCAAGCACTTGAGCCATCATGTGCTGCTGCCCAGGTGCATTAGCAAGAAACTGGATTGGAAGAGAAGTAGCTGGGACTTGAACCAGGTACTCTGACCGGGGATTTAGGGATCCCAAGGATGGCTTAACCCACTGCAGTACAGTGCCCACACCTGCAGAGTGTCTTGGAGCCTCATTGCTCAGTGACCTTCCTCTGCCCCATCCTTGATCTTCCTACTAAAGTTCCTTCCTTGGAAGGCTCCCTAACGCTGGCTTTCTTGGCTGGAGTCTCTCTCCCAAATGTCCACACAGCCCCTCTGGCTCCTCTGTGGGTTTCCAGCCTCTCCACCCCATCCTATCTCTTCTTTCCTGCTGCTCTTCTTCCCCTGTTTCTCATTCTACCACTAAAAGAACAACTTACTGTCAAGCAGACTGTCCTTTGTGGCTCTTTCTTCAATTGTTTACACATGTAGAACTTGAGTCTCCTCAGGGCCAGGGTTTCTTTTGTGTGCACCACTGGGCCTAACACAGGAATGGCCACTTATTTGGCAGATGTGACCAGATATGTGTTTTCCAAAAATAATCACACACACATACACACACACACACACACACACACACACACACACCTTTAAAAAACAAAGAAAAAATTCTTTTCTACTTAAATTGTTTTTCAAAATTTTGCTTAGTAGCTGTTTTTTAAGTTTATACTTATAAAGGAAATGCTTGACATTATGCTGTCAGCTATAATACACATTAAGATTTTAATAATGGGGCCAGAGTGTGGCACAAGTTGAGCCACTGCCTGCAATCCTGGCATTGCATATGAACGCTGGTTTGAGTCCTGGCTGCTGCACTTCCTATCCATCTCCCTGCTAATGCACCTGGGAAGGCAATGGAGAATGGCCTAAGTACTTGGACCCCTGCCACCCACACAGGAGGCTCGATTGGAGTTCCAGGTTCCTGGCTTTGGCCTCACCCAGTCCTGGCTGTTGCTGCCATTTAGGGAGTGAGTCAGCACATGGAAGATGAATTTCTCTTTGTCTCTATCTCTCTGTCTCTCTGTCTCTCCTCTCTCTCCTGCTCCTCTCCCCCATAATTGTGCCTTTCAAAAAATAAAATAAATCTTAAAAAAAAAAAAGACCCTTAGTAGTACCAGGAGAGTATCTGTTGAGGTGGTGTCCTCTCCATTTTCATTGCTAGGCCTTGCATTTATGTCACTGAGTCCACACCTCCAATCCATATAGTATTTCAAGCAGCAGATTTCTAACTTTATAGGAGGTTTTAAATCCATACCACTAAATCATTCCTAGCAGCTATTTCACATCTAAATAATCATCCTTGGCCTGCTTAATAACATGAGTATAAAGGTTTGCCAACAGTTCTTTTTTTTCCCCCAGATATTGTTTCCAAAATAAATGATGAATTCCCTTTCTCCTAGAGATTACATCACCCTCAACATCAGTCATTTCAGAGGAACCCTAGTGACTGTGTAATTTTGGTTCCAAAAATATAAACCCTTACAAGGAATTCTGTGACTTTTCATCAAGGACTCCATGACATCAGGAGCCTTTCTGTGGCTTCATGCCCCATCCTCTGCCTGTCAGAGACCACATTAGACCTCTTTTTTTCTTCAGCTAACCTTTTGTTTATCTCCTGGGATCATAAAGGAATCTTCATTAAGAGTGTTTTTCCTTTCCTCTCCTTATTCATCTTTCTCTACTATTACATGTTCTTACATTACATTGAACATTGATCATTTCATATTCCTTGTACATTTTATTTCCAAGATCATTCTTGGCTGTTGTTAAGAGAAAACAAAACTATGCCCTATCTACTCTTCCTTGTCTCTTCCTTATGATAGTTCCACTCTGTTCTTTGTATTAATCTGTTGTTGTATAAAAAATTACCCCAAAGGTAGTTAGCAGCTTAAAATAGGAAAAATGCATTATCTCAAAGTTCTTTTATCTTACAGGCATAGTTTAACTTGGTACCTCTGACCCTACATGTTTATCAGGTGCCAGTCAAGTTGAGACCTGGGGTTGAGAACCTGAATTGAGAACTTAACTGGGCAGAGTCCACCTTGAAGCTCACTTAGGTGATTGATGGAAGACCTCAGTCCCTTCCCATGTGAGCCTCTCTACAGGGTAACCTCACAGCATCATAGCCAGACTCCCCTAGACCAAGTGATCCAAAAGACAGCAAGCAAGAGGACTCAGGACAGAAAACACAGTCTTTTTAGTGTCTGGTCTCAAATTGATGTCTCATCACTTCTGTCATATTCTGTTAAAAGCGAGATGGTAAGTCCAGTCCCCATTCAATGGGAGGGGTTTACAGAGGGGCATGATTATGAGGAGACAGAGGTCATTGGCAACTCTCTTGGAATCTAGCTACCACAGTTTCTGCCCTCTGGCCCCCAGTGATTTACATCCTCCAGTATGCAGAATGGGTCCCTCCAGGGGCTTACCAAAATCTCATCCTATTATATCATGAACTCAGTGTTCAGAATCTCATCTTCTGTATTAGGTCCAAGTGCTGCTGAGGTTCCTCAGGTTCAGTACCTGAAGTATAGCTCTTCTCAACTTAATGAAACTAAAGAGACAAGTTATCTTTCTCACATATCCAGCACACAGTGGTGAGAGAGACATAAGATAACTTCTGTTAACACTCTTATTCAAAAAGGGGTTGGAAGAATAGGAAATATAAGGAGTCATTGGTCCACAGCCTTCTGAAATCTAACAGGACAAATGTTAGGAATTTATGTTTCAATATCCAGGAATAATTCTTCATGGTTCTTGACTCTGCCCTTTCGGTTCTTTGTTCTGCCACCTGAGTCATCCTTTTATTTTTTTTCCTTATTCGCAATGAAAAGTACCATATGTTTTGAAATCAAATTATCCATATCATTATGCACATTTTTTATTTTCCTTTTAATTAGAGATAATGGAATTGCTTAACTTTCTACTACATGATAAAAAGAATTCCCGTTTCTCCAATTTCCGCTAAGATTTTCCTCATTTTTTCAAACCCTTGCCCTCAATGGTCTTTAAAGTCAAAAATTTCACAATGTATTAAGGCACACTATCCATCAATCACTTTGCTTTTAAAAGATTCAAAAGTATGGCTTGCGCTGCAGCTCACTAGGTTAATCCTCCGCCTGCGGCGCCGGCACACCGGGTTCTAGTCCCAGTTGGGGCACCGGATTCTGTCCCAGTTGCTCCTCTTCCAGTCTATCTCTCTGCTGTGGCCCGAGAGTGCAGTGGAGGATGACCCAGGTCCTTTGGGCCCTGCACCCACAAGGGAGACCAGGAGGAAGCACCTGGCTCCTGGCTTTGGATCGGCGCAGCTCGCAGGCCTAAGCGGCCATTTGGGGGGTGAACCAACAGAAGGAATTCCTTTCTCTCTGTCTCTCTCTCTCTCTCACTGTCTAACTCTGCCTGTCAAAAAAAAAAAAAAAAAGATTCAAAAGTAATTTGTAAAATCAGTATACTTCCCTAAATATTTCAGCATGTATATCATTAACTAAAGCTTAAACTTTTAAAAAGGTTTTTAGATTTTCTTTGAAGGAAAGTTAATATATAATAAATGAACACACGTCAAATGTACTGTTCAGTGAGTTCTGAGAAATGCATACAACTCCATAACAGAAATCCCTACTGGGATAAAGAAAAATACCGACACCCCAGAATCCTTTTGAGCCAACTGTAATTCAGTCACCATTCCAAACTCCTTGCCCCAGAGGCAGCAACTGTTCTGTTTTTCTCCCCAAAATTAGTTGTGCCTGTTCTAAAATTTCATGTGCCTGAAAGTTATGTGCATTGTTTTAAAAGACAGACAGACAGATACACATACAAACACTGATCTTCCATCCAGTGATTCATTCCCCAAACACCCACAACAGCCAGGGCTGGGCATGGCAGGAGCCAGGAGTCTGAAACTCAGTCCTCAGCTCCAACATGGGTAAGGGGGACCCAAGTACTTGAGCCATCACCTGCTCCTCCCAGGATGCACATTATCAGGATGTTGGAATTGGAATTGGAAGCAAAGGTGGAATTCTAAACCAGTCACTCTGGTATAGGATCCTGGCATCCCAAATGGTATCTTAAAATGCCACACCAATGGGCTGGTGCTGTTTCACAGTGGGTAAAGCCTTACCATGCAGTACTGGCATCGCATATGGGTGTCAGTTTGAATCCTGGCTGTTCCACTTCTGATCCAGCTCCCTGCTAAGCACCTGGGAAAGCAACAGATGATGGTCCAAGTGCTTGAGTTCCTGTACCCACATGAGAGACCTGGAAGAAGCTTCTGGCTCCTAACTTCGGCCTGGCTCTGATATTGTGTTGTATGGGATACAAAAGATAGAAAGTAAATAGGAAGTAAATGGTAGAGAGCTTCCTCATATCCACCCATTTGGGGAGTGAACCAGTAGATGGAAAATCTCAATCTCTCTCTGTCTCTGTCTCTGTCTCTCTTTCTCTCTCTTTTACTCTGTCTTTCAAATAAATAATTTTTTAAGTGCCACACCAAATATACACTCTTGAACATTTATTTTTTTTCTCTTGAGTAAATACATGACTTTTGCTGAGGCATATTTAGCTTTAAAGCAACTGCTAAGCTTTTTTCCAAAAATATGGTACCATTTTGCATTTCCACCATCAGTGTATGAAAGGTTGGATTGCTTTATATCCTTGTCAACATTGGGAACCATCCATTTTGAGATTTTAGACATTTTGGTGAGTAAATTGTGACCAAGCGTAAGAGAAAATAAAAGCCAGCTCTAAGCAGTTTTCACTTTTGTAACAAACATGTTTGTTTTCTTATAAAGTGACTATTAAATTTTGTATTTTTACCTAATAATCTTACATGTGATTCTTAAAAATATACATATATATACTATCAAAGATTCTCAAAGAAAAAACAACAGTTATCTTCCTCATTCTTTTCCTACTTTTTTCTTCAGAGAAAAATCTCAACTTTTCTAGACTTCTTTCCTTATTTGCTGTTTTATAGTTTGTGTTGCTGTTTCTTGATTTATCAATTTCCAACATAATCTACTGGGTTCCTGACACAGGATATGAGGAAGCTCTCTACCATTTACTTCCTATTTACTTTCTATCTTTTGTATCCCATACAACACAATATCAGATTTTTATTAAAACAAATTATATTATTATGACCATGCAAATATTACTCAATGCTGGGAAAAAAGAAGCTATAATCATACCTCTTTTCTCATACAAGTCTTTATTTTCATGGCATTAATAATTGCCCCATTTCTTTATTTGCCTGTCTTGCTGTGTTCCTACTGTTAATTGTTTCCATATGTTCCAACATCTCTTCCACATGCCCATGAATAATATTTTCCATATGCTCTAATACATTAGTTATTTTTCTTCCCTGCAAACCTCCATTTTCCTGTTCCTCTCTGAATTGGTTATTCTCTAGGCCCATTGAGCAATCAAGACCTTTTTACTGTCATTCTGGGATGCCCTTTCAGTAACTCTTCGATTGGACTCCCTTTTGGTAAATCCTTTAACTTCCTTAATTTTGATTGAGCCCTTAATGCTGAAATACAGCCTTCAACACCTGCAGATAAGAAGTATGAATCCTTGAGTACCTGAAATATCTTTATTCTATTTGTGCACTTGATTAATATTTGGGCTGGGTATAAAAGTCTAATTTTCAAATAAACTTCATTTGTAATTTTGAAGGCATCATTCCATTGGGCTTATCTAATGCTCATTATTTCTGTTGAGAAGTCTTGACAAAATTATTTTTCCTGATCCTTTGTATTTTATATGTGATTGTTTTTGCTTCTGAAAGTTTTTAGGATCTTCCCTCTGTTCATGATTTTCTAAACATTCACATTGATACAAGATGGGTATTTTTCTGATTTATTTGTACTTTTATTTATTGTACTTTGGGTTTTTTAATTTGGAGTTTCTTATTCCAGAAAGTGTCCTTTAGTTCTGGAAAGTTTTTCTTAGATTAATTATTTAATCACTCCTTCCTTGTTATATGACTTCTTTCTCTGTAATACCTTGAATTGGAATGATGAATGATGAGTCTCTAAGGCTGATTTCTCTAATTTTCTTTTTGTTTTGTTTTTGTTTTTGTTTTTGTTTTTGTTTTTGTTTTTTTGACAGGCAGAGTTAGACAGTTAGAGAGAGAGACAGAGAGAAAGCTCTTCCTTTTTCCGTTGGTTCACCCCCCAGGTGGCCACTATGGCCAGCGTGTTGCGGCCGGCGCGCTGTGCTGATCTGAAGCCTGGAGCCCGGTGCTTCCTCCTGGTCACCCTTGTGGGTGCAGGGCCCAAGGACCTGGGTCATCCTCCACTGCACTCCCGGGCCACAGCAGAGAGCTAGACTGGAAAAGGAGCAACCGGGACAGAATCCAGTGCCCCAACCAGGAGTAGAACCTGGGGTGCCGGCCCCACAGGTGGAGGATTAGCCTACTGAGCTGCATCGCCGGCCAGATTTCTCTAATTTTCTTACCTTTTTTTTCTTACCTTTTTTTTTTTAACCTCTTTATGGTAGTTTGCCTGTATCTTCAAGCCTTCCTCTTATATTTTTTATTCCAAATTTCTTAACTGTTTCAATATTTAAATATTTTCTGATAGCATCTTATTTTTGCTTCATGGCAGCAAAATCTTCCTTTATCTCTCTGAGAGAATGTAATTGTTTTGAAGTACTGTCTCATTCTAATCTGGGTTCTTTTTGTTGTTTATTTGCTCACACTTTGTACTTTACTTAGATGTCTGAGCCTTAGTTGTCTATTATTGAAGAGATTTACTAAAAAGTTCATGGAGGGGCCAGCATTATGACATAGTGATTAAAGCTGCTACTTCCAATACCAGCATCCCATATGGGTGCTGGTTCAAGTCCTGGCTGCTTCACTTCCTATACAGCTCACTGCTAATGCACCTGGAAAAGCAGTGTAAGATGGCCCAAGTCCTTGGGCCCTTGTACTCACCTGACCAGAAGAAGCTCCTGGCTCCTGGATTCAGTTTGACCCAGCCCTGGCTGTTGCTGCCATTTGGGGAGTGAACCAGTAGATGGAAGATCAATCTCTCTCTTCTCTCTCTCCCTCTGTCCCTCTCTATATATGTAACTCTGCATTTCAGATAAATAAAATAAATCTAAGAAACTGTGAAACTTCTTGTGCATGTACATGGCTTATTGATTAGTGTTCCTTATGATACTGGAGAACAAGCTGGACCTCCAAATCTTCCTGTATTGTGGCATTTCTCTCAGCTCACTTCATTTTCCAAAGAAGATTTTAATAGTCTCCAGCCTGCAATATATAAGCATGGAACAGGGGCAGAAGGTGTAGGGAACGTCAATCTCTGCCTCCTTTCCTCTGCTAGATGTTTTGGTCCCTTGATTTCTCCAGGGAATAGACCTCAAGTCTGCTAACAGGAAGGGCCAGGTGAAAGGAGAGAGTTGCTTGGCTGCCAGGATAGGAGATACAGCCTAGTGTTAATAAATATAAATTTCCAAAGTACAACTTTTGAATTATAGTGGCTTTTCCCCCTATAACCTCCCTCCCACCCACAACCATCCCATCTCCCACTCCCTCTCCCATCCCATTCTTCATCAAGATTCATTTTCAATTATCTTTACATACAGAAGATCAACTTAGTATATACTAAGTAAAGATTTCAACAGACTGCACCCACACAGACACACAAAGTATAGAGTACTGTTTGGGTAGTAGTTTTACCATTAATTTGCATAGTACAACACATTAAGGACAGAGATCCTACATGGGGAGCAGGTTCACAGTGACTCCCATTGTTGATTAACAGTTGACACTCTTATTTATGACGTTGGTAATCACCTGAGGCTCTTGTGATGAGCTGCCAAGGCTATGGAAGCCTCTTGAGTTCACCAACTCCGATCTTATTTAGACAAGGCCATAGTCAAAGTGAAAGTTCTCTCCTCCCTTCAGAGAAAGGTACCTCCTTCTTTGATGGCCCATTCTTTCCACTGGGATTTCACGCACAGAGATCTTTCATTTAGGTCATTTTTTTTTTTTTTTTTTTTTTTTTTTTTTTTTTGCCAGAGTGTCTTGGCTTTCCATGCCTGCGAAACTCTCATGGGCTTTTTAGCCAGATCTGAATGCCTTAAGGGCTGATTCTGAGGCCAGATTGCTGTTTAGGGCATTTGCCATTCTATGAGTCTGCTGTGTATCCTGCTTCCCATGTAGGATCATTCTCTCCTTTTTAATTCTATCAATTATTATTTGCAGATACTGGTCTTCCAATTGTTTTTCTTAAAACCTATGTTTTTGGTAACATTTTGTCTATGTACAAGTGTATTCCAAAACTCGTGGAAAATGCATGTTATGAAAAAAACCTATGGATGAATTTCAAAAATTTTTATACCAAATTAACTTCTCTTTTGCTTCTATTTTTTGACAAATTTTTAGAAATCAGCTTACATAATTCTTTATACTAAATATTTAAGGTTACTACCTTATATATGAAGAAATATTACTTATCAACTCTCAAAGTCACATGCTGTTGGAATTGGTTTCCAGAAATAGGTAGTAACCAAACCTCTGTCTCCCACATCTTCCATGGTATCTGAGGATAGAGATCAATATTCATAAGACAGCTGACTAATTGTGGGAATTTTCAGTGCTGTGGATTTGGATTTCTGCATACTGCCATCTTACCTATATGGAAAAATTACCCATGGCCTGCAAAGGGGACTGGTCCCAGAAAAGAAATCTATGGCATTTCCTTTAGGATGGTCTAACAATTTGAAGCTAACTGTTAAACCTGATTCAGTATGTTGATGATGAAAGCCATTCTTCAAGCATGCTTCTTTTTTTCCTATACATGATTCAAAATTTCATTTTCATGTTTGCTTCATAACTGAATATCTGTATCCTTATAACTTTTCTCTAAATTTGAATTGTATTTGAATTCATTGGTTCTGTAAATGTAGCACGAATACAACTATGTTGAATATACTCCTAGAAAGCACCTCCATAGGCTAAATGAGAAAATGTGACAGGTTTCTAAATCTGCTTCACCAGAACTTTGATACTGGTGAAGAGACACTGCAGTGTAACTGAGGAGATCCACTGAGCACATTCAGTCCTTTGCCTGAGGAACACTGACTGATGATGGCCTGCTCTATAATTGACTCCTGACAATCTGGCATCTTCTGTAATATAGTTAGTGGCTGTGGCCCAGTTTCTAATTGGCATGTATCAACATCCCCAAGACAGCTTAGCTTTCTAAATAAAAGAGGTCATTCTTTTCTTTAGCCACGATACAATTGCCCTTTACAGGTTTTTTGTTTTAATTGAGAAGAAGCTAAAATTTCAAGATCCCTGTGTTGTTTTAATACCAAACCTTGAATCTGTCTCCACAAACTGAAACAGAATCCAGAAACTGCTGGTCCCTTGCTGGCCCAGTGTCTTGAAGAAATTATGTAGCATTCTATCTTTCTCTGTGACTTCAGGCCATAAGCATTCTTAATCTACAAGCTGTCTGCAAGTTTTCATAGAAAGATTCTTCTGTAATCATTTTAAACAGAGCCAGTAGAGGCAAGATTGCTCTAGTTAGCAATTTACCAACGTAAACTGAGCATTCTCTAGTTGGAATGGAAACTTAATCAAGAGAAAATTCAGAATAAGTTTTCACTTATATTTTATATCTTCCTTGGCAACCTGTCTAAAAATGCTACATAAAAGCACAGGAAACATTTTATATTCCTGCTCATGATTAATAAATATGGAATTTGAGGCATTTGATTTTATAAGCCAAGGTCTTAGTCTAAATTTCCTGTTTTTTTTCCTACATAAAAAAAAATAAAACAAGCTCAGGGTAAAAATAGCACTAAACTGTGTAGGATACTCGGGGGTCAGTGCAACTGGCAGAGCAGATTATTCTGGCTGCTGTGGTGCCGAGACTTGTTATCAGACTCTTATGAGACATTTAATCTGTAATCACTGTAGAAAAGGCATTTGGTACAGCTGGTTTTATAAAAACATAAATAAATGTATCCTACTTCAGATTTTCTATGATTATAGAAAAGAGGAAAGGAATGGATAGTACAAAATAATAAACTGGTAACTTTGAAATACAGGCTCAAAAACTGTCTTACCCCACCACATTTCAATTTTAATCACATACATTTCTACCTTTTTTTTTTTTTTTAACAATCCTGGCCTCTGTCTTTGAACATTAATACCCTGCACATACAAAGTACACATATACACTCACTCAATTTGATTTTTGTTTAAAGATTTTCCAGTATTTTTTATTTATTTATTTTTTGACAGGCAGAGTGGACAGTGAGAGAGAGAGACAGAGAGAAAGGTCTTCCTTTGCCATTGGTTCACCCTCCAATGGCCACCGCGGCTGGCGTGCTGCGGCCGGCACACCGCGCTGATCTGATGGCAGGAGCCAGGAGCCAGGTGCTTTTCCTGGTCTCCCATGGGGTGCAGGGCCCAAGCACCTGGGCCATCCTCCACTGCACTCCCTGGCCACAGCAGAGAGCTGGCCTGGAAGAGGGGCAACCAGGACAGAATCCGGTGCCCCAACCGGGACTAGAACCTGGTGTGCCGGCGCCGCTAGGCGGAGGATTAGCCTAGTGAGCCGCGGCGCTGGCCAGATTTTCCAGTATTAAGTCATCTGCATTGTTTTATTTCCTGAGATACTCTCAGCTTACCCCCTGCATAATAAACTACAGTGTGTCCTCTAACATCTTTTTCTGTAAAATGTTAGGGAGATGCTCTGAAGAAAACATGCATGGCAGAAAGTACTTTGGGATTCATACCATTAATCCATACTTCATCCTGCAGAGAAGAAAGTTTTGTCATTTGTGTTTCTTTGTAGCCTAAAGAATGTTTCTTGGTACAACCAAAGGAAACAAAAGAGGGTGGCACCAAGACCAAGAAGAGGAGAAAGGTAATACTTTCTTACAGTGGTATGGCCCCACATGCTTTCTATCACATTTTTATAAGTCACACTTTGATGAAGCAACTGTTGTAATCCTTGCTTTAGAGAGGTAGAAATTGTTAAGGATCAGGGAGGTTTGGTGACTTTCCTAAGGTCACTAGTAATAAGTGGAGCCAAAAATAAATTCATTTGACTCCTATTTCAGTCTTGTGGAGCACCGCACCTCTTAGTTACCCACCCTGTGTTTTCACTGTGGTTAGATGTCAGACATGGGTTTCTAATTCTAGAAGGAGCCCAGAACTCTCCTGCCCCTTAGCCCCTCTTGCTCTGTCCAAGAAAAGAAATTTACCAACCTTTTTTTTCTACTCGTTCCAGTTTTTAAGACTCAATACCTTAAAGTATTAATAAAAAAAATAATAAGCAGATGAAGATAGCATAAGGCTTTCTGACTCAAATTTGAAACCATAATTTAAGGCAAAAGCTCGCCTTTGTTCTAATGTATGCCTATAAGCATAAGGAAGACTGTGCAACCTTTTTTACAGCTCAGCCTTGGAGAAACTTTGGTTAGCCTTCACCTTTCACCACAGTTGTGAAAACAGCAGTGTAATTCTCTGCTTGCCTACGAGGGCCTACGGCTGATGTCAGAAGAGGAAATATGATTGAGATTAGAGGAAAGAAGACGGTCTCAAACCAGTTCCTTAACAGCAAGCTTTTAGAAAACTGAAGAGTGTGTGTGCCTATGTTTTCTTTTCTCACAAATGGCCAGATAGGAAAATTGGAGATGCCAAAACGGCTGTGGTTTGGCAAGACCTTAAAGAAGTGACGTTAACTTCTTTTTGATAGTTTGTATACTAATGGCCTGCAGGAGTGTTAAGTTCTGGTGGCTCAAGGTCAGAACTTGAGCTAGTTTACTCTTGGCTGAGGTCATGCTAAAATTACCCACTGAGAACATATTTTTGAAAGTTAATTCCTTCAACAGAACCTTGATCATTCTTGGCAATGGCATATAAATGAGATTGTAGAAAGGGGGAGAAGTGGAAAAGGGTGGGTCTTTGATGACACATTTGAAGGAAGTGAGAAGGGAAGTGTATGATGAAAATTAAATAGTTTTTTGTTCCAGCATTCAATAAATGCTACACAAATTAATTCACATAAAAATGGATGCTGGGAGGTATTGCCTGTAACTGTTCTTCTTTCCATAGGACCATTTGAAGACTGTCAGTCTCCCAAGTCTTGAGAGTGGGGAGCATAAAGTCTTCCTTTTCAGTAGGCTTCTATGCTTTGATTACTCCTGCAGGCTTCACTCAAATGCCCAAAATCCAAGCTGAGAACCAACGACTCAAAAAACAGATCGGGCAAGAAATTCTCAAACTACTCTTCCAGCAACAGAAATCATCTAAGACTTAATGAAAGTTTTCCATAGCAACATGATTTCTTAACTTTTAACCAAAAATAATACCCCATGGCAGAGACTTCTACAGAAATTTCAGTTCTCCCAAAAATCACAGACCAAGATTTTCAAAGAATCTTTCAGATCACCTGTCCATTTTTCAAAGCAATAGTGAATAAATGTTATCAAGAGTATCTGTTAGAGGTCACACTCACACTTGGTTATTTACAAAAGCTATGCCCAGTTTAAACTCCAGAGAAATTAATCTATCCTTAAGCAAATGCCATTTTAAAATGTATCTTACTATTTATCTTCCTTCTCATATTTAGAAGAAAATTACTGATATTCTTGCAAAATCAGAGCCCAAACCAGGGACACCTGAAGACCTACAGCAGCTGATGAAGGACTATTACAGCAGCAGACGCTCAGTGATTGAATTAGAAGAACTGAACCTGCCAGGTATAGCCTTCAGTTTTCCTGATGATGAAGAGCAAAACAGACTCATCTGTCCTCTACTTTATAAGGATACTTCCAAAAGTTGATGAAAAATGGAATCAAAACAAGTTTATTTTGGTGCAAAAAAATTTGAATTCATGCATTTGTGGGATCTTCAAAGAATTCATGAAAAAACTACGTGGATTTCCAGAAAATTTTGAACCAAAATAAACTTATCTTTTAATTTCATTTTCATGCACTTTCTGAATTCCCTCTATTGTTATGGGGTAGGTGTCCCAGCTAGCAAATAAATGTATTTTCCATGTCATGAAGTTCTTCTTAACCAAATACTTTTTGGGTTTTGATTTTGGTTTTGTTTTGTTTTGGGGGGAGTTTTTTTTCTTTGTATTTGAAAATCAGAGAGGGAGTGAGAGAGAGAGAGAGCGTGAGCTTCCATCTGCTGGCTCACTCCCCAGATGGCCACAATGATCGTGGCTGGGCCAGGCTGAAGCCAGGAGTTTCATCTGGGTCTCCATGTCCCATGTCCCAAGTCCCATCTTCTGCTTTTCCCAGACCATTACCAGGGAACTGGAGGAACCAGGACATAAACTGGCACACAGATAGGATGCTGTCATCAATGCCAACCTAACCAAATAGTTTTAACTGCTAATGATTTGTTCATTAAAATGCTAAACAGTATTTGTTAAATCTCGTAGTAAGATTTGTGATTATGTTTTCTTTCAAAATTGTTGGGTATGCTTCTCTTTTTTTTTTTTTTTTTTAAGCAGACTCTAATGGCTATGAATCCCTAATAAGAATAGAAGTTAAAATAAAACTTAGGAGCTGGTGCTGTGATGTAGCAAGTAAAGCTGCTGCCTGCAATACTGGCATCCCTTATGAGTGCCAATTCGAGTCCCGGCTGCTCCACTTCAGATCCAGCTCCCTGCTAATGTACCTAGGAAAGCAGTTGAAGATGGCCCAAGTCCTTGGGCCCCTGCATCCATGTAGGAGACCCAGAAGAAGCTTCTGGCTTCAGCCTGGCTCTGCCCTGGACTTTGCAGCCATTTGGGGAGTGAACCTCTCTCTCTCTCTCTCATTTCCCTCCTTTCTCTCTCTCTCTCTCTCTCTCTCATTTCCCTCCTTTCTCTCTCTCTCTCTCTCTCTCTCTCTGCCTCTGCCTCTCTATAACTGCTTTTCAAATAAATAAATCTTTAAAAATAAATAAAAACTTACAGCACACATTTTAGAAGTATACGAAGAGAATTTGGTTATCACTGAAGATGCCGCTTGTGACACCCACATTCCATACTGGAGTTCCCGGCTTCAAGCCCCAGCTCTGCTCTTGATTCTAGCTTCCTATTAATGCTAACTCTGGGAGGCAGCAGTGATGGGTCAAGTAGATGAGTCTCCTTACCCACATGGGTGACCTAGATTGTCTTCATGGTTATTGGCTTTGCCCTGGCCCAGCCCTAGCTGGCTCACCAGGAAATGGGAAATATCTATCTCTATTGCTCTCTCTCTCCCTTTCCCTCCCCTCCCTCATCCCCACCCCCTACCTCTCTAGTGAATAAATAAAACTTTAAAAGTATACTTACAGGGCCAATATTGTGGCATAGCAGGTAAAGTCAAGACCTGCAACACTGGCATCCCATATGGATGCCAGTTCATGTCCTGGCTGCTCCACTTCTGATCCAGCTCCCTGGTAATGGCCTGGGAAAAGCAGCAGAAAATGGCTCAAGTGTTTGGGCCCCTGCCACCCAAGTGAGAGACCTGAATAAAGCTGCTGGCTCCTGGCTCCGCCCTGACTCAGTCCTGGCAGTTGCAGCCATCAAAGATCTCTTTCTGTCTCTGTTTCTCTGTCACTCCCTCCCCCCTCTCTAATTCTTTCAAATAAATCATTAAAAAAAAAAAACAGTATACTTATGAAACTTTGATTTACTCAGCCTTTTTGAACAAGGACTTTAGCCTTATGAGTATCTTGGTTTTGTTGTCCTTATCATGGGTTGCTAGTTAAAGTTTTGTTTTTAAGAGAAGTATTTTGGATTGCAGCCCAGAGTTTTTCAAATTAACAAAAGGAACAAAACCAGCATTTTTAGCAAGGCTGACATCTCACCCAGGTAATTCTTTAGATTGCTAGAGTTTGAGATCTATTGCCTCTGAGTATTTGTAATTGAAAGATACTGCAAAATTATACCCACTGACTTTAATCAGTCTCAGAATTATAATACATCCTGTAACTCTTCAGCAAGATTGTAAGAAAATAGATGATGTCGTAAACTCAAACCATAACCAGTTTGGGTACTACTGCTTCAGATGATCTATTTATAGGCTATGGATGTCTAATACTCATTTTGGAAAAAATCAAGGGTAACTTGATTTCCTTTTTCCATTACAACTTTATACTTTCGAGAAGCTTGAGAAGCTGCAAAACAGTCTGTTCCCTGGATGTTTATAATTCTTTTGTGATATGCTTTTTTTAAAAAAAAAAAATGCACACTGGGTTTTAAGCCATGAATGCCTGTCTGTTTCTTTTCCAAGAAAATTGCCCTTTAGGGAATTGAAGGGGTGCATTTGCACATGAGCTAGATCTGGAGTTTGAGGCTCGCTGAGCCCAGATGGCTCCCACAGCAGTTGGAAACCAGTCTCCTCAGCATACCAGTGTGAGAGATGCCTCACTGTGCTGTCACAGGAAGCAAGTGCTATAGCTGACAGTTTTTCAAGTTTTAGCTGAAGTTCAGTGTGGGCTGTGACTCAGTGGTCAATTTTCCCTTCTAATGCTTTGTTAGGGCATACCTTGAATTTAGGAAGGAATTGTGAGTTGATTGGATCACTGCCATTCTGTAACCTCATAGAATATCATAAACCTAGATTCTCTCCAAAAGTAGAGATTCAAAGGTCACAGAAACCTTTAATGAGTCATTTGTATTCCATAATGAGTTTGTGTTATGTGGGGTTTTTTTTTTTTTTTGCTTTTTTTTGGGGGGGGTGGTTTAGGACTCAGTAGTACAGTTAAATGAAAATGTGTGGTCGTTAAGTTGGTCTAAGGAAGAAGGTAAGTATGGTGAAATACTGTTATAGCCAAAAAGAACAGGTTTTCATTTTCAGTTAAGATGTGAGGACATGCTGAAACATGAAAAACTAAGGCATCATAGGAAGGCTTAGAAGGCAAGGCCCTGGTCATACTCTGATGAGACCAAGGATAGGGAGAGATGCCATGAGTTAAGTGAACAGGCTCAAGAAAAGGGGTAGACATAGATATAGATACAGATACAGATAGAGAGAGTGGATATAGATCATAAAATATTGTTCCAGTTTAGTTGAGTGTGTAATTTCATTTTGATTTGAGGTTGTTTATGTCTGTAGTGCAGGAACAGTCTTTTCAATTACTATTGTGCACTGTATATTGTTAATATCATACACATGGGCACTTAATTAGAGTTTGAGGCCAGAGTCACCTGGAGCTGATTAGCCTCTGCTCTCTCCTGAGAGCTGCAGTGTGATTTAGAGCAGTGATTCCTGAAAATACCAGTAGGCTCAGCTGCAGCCAAATCACCCAGAAACTGTGTGTGTGTGTTTTTTTTTTTTTTATTTATTTGAAAGAGTTAAAGAGAGAGGTAGAGAGAGAGAGAGAGAGGTTTTCCATGCTCTGGTTCACTCCCCAGATGACTGCATCAGCCAGAGCAGAACTGAGCTGATCCGAAGCCAGGAGCCAGAAACTTTTTCTGGGTCTCCCATGCAGGTGCAGGGGCCCAAGGACGTGAGAAAAGAGCTGGATCAGAAATGAAGAAGCCGGGACTTGAACCGGCACCCACGTGTGATGCCGGCATGGTGGGCTGAGGCTTTAACCCACTGTGCCACATTGCTAAACCCCCTCCCCGCCCCTGCCCCCGCCCCCGCCCCTGCCCCTGGCCCCAGAACTTCTGTCAAAGCAGATCCACAAGCCTACTCCCAAGGGATTCCAACTCTATGCATAAGAGAGTTCACCCCAGGAATCTATATTGTTTATAAAGCTATCTAGGTGGGTCTGATCATATCCAAGTTTGGTAAATTGCAATTTGAAAGACCATCAAAGCTTTCACAAGAATCAAAGAGGCAATATTGTTGAAGTGAATTACCCATATAATGTGAATTATCTGATCACAATATGAATTTCATTTAATTTAGAAATAATTTACTACTTAACACTTTGTTATGTTTATGAGCAAACTTTTTACTTACAGAATAAATTATTGTGATACCCTTGATGTTGCTTTTTTATTATTTGTTTTAAATTTTCTTAAATTTTTATCATTACATTTTATTTATAAATATACAACAAATATATATTTATGTAAATATATTTATTTATGTAAATATATTTTATATATTTAGACATTTATATTTTATATAGTTAATTTAAATATATTTATTTAAATATTTTATATATTAAATATTTAAATACACTTATTATTAATATTTAATTTTCATTGTATTTGAAAGAGTAACAGACAGTGATTTTTTATCTGTTGGTTTACTCCCCAAATGTCCATGGCTAAAGCTGGGAGCCTGGAACTCAGTCCAGTCCTGCCACATGGGTGGCAGGAACTTTAATATTTGAACAATACTCTAAGAAGCTGGCATCAGGAGCATAGCTTGGAGTTGAGCCCAAGCACTCCAAAAATGGGATTATGGGCATCTCAAGTGGTGTCTCAACTGCTGCTCCAAATGTCCACCCCCGTGTTGCTTTTTTAATATATCCCAGCTACATAGTTAATACTACATAATCACTAAATCATGACCATATTCATTGGGCAGGACACCTCTTTTCTTTTCTAAATGTGTTATGTAGTCTTTTATCGTGCTATTGTGTTATATTTTAAAAAATTATTCCCATTGTCTCCCAATCCACACTCTATTTTCCTTTCCTGATAGGCGTTCTATTGACATATACTTTTAAATTTGTATGTATTCCTATAAAATATGTTGTATATGTATATGCATTTTAAAATTTTCCAAGTGATGTGCTGATCATTTTTTCTTCACCTGACACTTCTTCCTAGATATGTCTATATGGCTTTATGCACATGTTCATTACTTCTAAATGCTACATGGTAGCCCAGAGTTTTCATCTGCCTCATATTTTTTTTTAAACAGGTAGAGTTATAGACAGTGAGAGAGAGACAGAGACAGAGACAGAGAGAAAGGTCTTCCTTCCATTGGTTCATTCTCCAAATGGCTGTTACGGCCGGTGCTACGCCGATCCATAGAACCCGCATCTGCCTCACATTATTCATTTGTTCAGATATGGACACCTGCAGTGCTTCCCCCTGGTATGACAAATGATGCCAGGAAAATATCCTTGTTTATATACCTTTATAGATCACACAAGGATTTCTTTCCATTATTTACCCAGAAATTAAATCATGGAGTCTTAGGGTACATACATCTTAATATTATTACTTTGTAGAATAGCTATTACCAATTTACACTGCCACCTACCAGTTCACAAGAGTTCTTACCACCCTACATCCTCAAGAATAGTATTGTACATCTTTACCACTTACCATTGCAATAAGTATATAAGTATTATCTCATCATTGTATTACTTTGCACTTCTGTAATCACTAGTGGGTTTAAGTTTATCTCTATATATTTGTTAGCCACTTCACTTTGCCTATTGCCTATTCCATAGATTTGAAAAATAAAGATGTTTGGTTTGTCCACTGAATCATATAACAGGTTCTATATTTCACTACTCTAAAATGATGGGTAGCTCCACCACTGCTGATATTTTAAATATTAGACAATATTCTAAAATATATATTGAGTTTCCAGTTCACTACCCTATTCAAGGATACTTCATTCATATTTAATTTAGTTTGATTGTGTTTGCGTTTGCAAAAATGCCTACAAAATATATTTCCCATATTTCTAGATTCTTGTTTCCTCAAGGTCAATGATTTGACTCATAGTCTTTCATCATACCTAAAAGAAGGTAAGTAAACTCTGATTTTTTTAAAAGATTTATTAATTTTGAAGCAGTTACACAGAGAGAGGGAGAGGGAGAGAGAGAAAGAGGGAGGGAATCTTCTATCTGCTGGTTCACTCCCCCAGTGGCTGGCACAGGCCAGGCTGAAGCCAGGAGCCTGGAACTCCATCTGGGTCTCCCAAATGGGTGCAGGAGCCCAAAGCAGTTGGGCCATCTTCCACTGCTTTCCCAGACACATTAGCAGGGAGCTGCATCAGAAGTGGAGCAGCTGGGACTCAAACTGACACCCATATGGGATGCTGGCATCACAGGTGGTAGCTTTACCTGCTACTCTACAACACTGGCCCTGTAAACTGATTTTTAAAAAGTATTTCATCAATGTATTATTCCATTAAAAAACAAGGTCTATCTCTTTAATTTAAAAACTGTAAAAGTTTCATTTAAAATCAAAAGTTTCCATTTTAATTTTTTTTTTTTAACGGAAGAGTGTTTTTGGTCCATCTTAATATTGATTCATAATTTAATTAAATTTATTTTTTTTTCTGTGACTTTGAGGATTTGGATTTTGGTGTTGTTTTGTTATAACACATTAGAAATATTCATCTAGGAATCCAGAGAATAGTGCTGTACTCCCAAGACCCCTAATAATTTGCTGTTTGACATGGGACAAGTTACTAAGTACTCCCTGAACTTGATTTTGTTTCTGAATATTAAAGAAGTTGGAGTATGTGATCTGTGTTCCAACTATGAGATTCTGAAATTCACATGTTCAGAATTCACATTGTGGCTTTTGCAAAGTTAATCTAATTAGATTTTTCTAATATATATTGTATATAACCAAGACTAACTAGATTATTCATTTCAGGTGGTAATTTATTTGTGGCCAGCAGTGAAATATTCAAATGTAGAAATTAACACTTTTCTTCCAGACTGTAAACAATTCTGATGACATACAACTTGAGTTCATAAGCTTTTCTCAGCACCTAATTCTGCAACAGTAAATCTAGATAATAATAGAATCAATCTCAATGGATTATGAAACTAACAAGGAAAATGTAAAGTGCTTAGCACAATGTCACTGTTAAATACTTGTTTGCTATTATATGTATGTCAGTTCTACTTTATATTTTATGCTGAATACCCTTTTAAAATTTGACATTGTATAAAAATTATTTTCCTATTGAATTCAAGCATCAAGCAAATTAAAATATTGAAAATGTATTATTCCATATTTTCTTACTTAGATCTAAAACTAGTCACATATAGGTACTTGGCATAGTATACATTTCCTGTTTTAAGTTAATGATATTTCATTTTAATTTTAGTATCTAAAGTAGCCAGAAAATAGAATTATCACTAAATATAATGAACAGAGTTCACTATGTTTTATTTTGTTTAAATACTAACAAAGAAGTAATTGAAGAATACTCACCTTTGAGGGCCCTATTTTGCTATATTTAGAATAATTTTTTGATGGTCTTTTTTTCAGTCTGTCCTAAGTGGGTAAAACTTCGGAAAAACCACAATGAGAAGAAATCCGTCCTAATGCTAATCATCTGCAGCTCTGCCATCCGAGCCCTGGAGCTCATTAGGTTAGAAGCTTCAGTTTTTCGTGTAATGTTTCCTGCATAACTGACACATGTCAAGCTGGTATGTTCTATGTATCAGAGATATAGCAATGAACAAAACAGAACCCCTGGCATCATGGAATTTATGTCCAGTAGAAGAGAGAGGTAATAAACACATACAGAAGATCCTCAGCTTACAAAGGTTCAACTTGTAGGTTTGTTTTGTTTACTTTCTGATGAAGTAAAAGCAATATGCATTCAGTAGGAACTATATTTTGAATTTTGACCAGCCACATGAGATGTTAAATACTTTATTATAAAACCGGCTTTGTGTTAGATGATATTGCATAACTGTTGACTAATGTACAAAAGCATTTCAAAAAGTTTATGGTAAAATGAAATTAAAAGATGATGTGCATCTTCCATGAATTTTTGGAAGATCTCTGTAAGTGTTCTGGACACATTTAAGGTAGGCCATATTGGAAGTCAAGGAGCATCTGTAAATATACATTATAATGTCAGGTATAGTGATAAGATATATAAAGAAAAAAAGCATAGCGAAGGGACGGAAGTAGATGTGGACTTTTTTTTTTTTTCCTAAGATTTATCTATTTATTTGAGAGACAGAGTTACAGAGAGAAGGAGAAACAGAGAAAGTTCTCCTGTCCTCTGGTTCACTTCCCAAGTGGCCACAACAGCCATAGCTGGGCAGTCTGAAACCAGGAGCCAGGAGCTTCTTCTGGATCTGCCACGTGGGTGCAGGGGTCCAAGCATTTGGGCCATCTTCCACTGCCTTCCCAGGCCATTAGCCCAGAGTTGGATCAAAAATGGAGCAACCAGGACATGAATCAGTGCCCATGTGGAATGCTGATGCCACAGGCAGAAGTTAAACCTACTACACCACAGCTCCAGCCCCAGATGGGGACTGTTTTTAAAAAGGTGGTCATAAAAAAAAATCTGAAGAGTAGCCTCAACGAAGGGACAGGGAGAAGAGAATCCCAGCAGAGAGGACGGTAAGCACAGAAGGCTGAGATAAGATGCCCATTTAGAGCAGAGGAGTCACTGCATTTTAAAGGATCACTTTGCCTGCTGTGTGGGGACCATACATTATGGAGAGTGAGGGTAAAAGCAGGGAGACTGTTCTAGCAGCTGCCAGTTAGAAGGAAAAATGGAAGAAAAGATCTGACTTTCAGTAGTAACCCAAGAAGACCGAATACCAAGAAATAAAGTGACCAAACTCTATATAAAGAAAACATCATATAAGGGACACAGAAGATACTGAACCAACAGAAAGGTGTACATATTCTTGAATAGGAAGACTCTGTATGCTTTTTGAACTAGATAAACTAATTCTAAATTCATATGGGGGAGGGGGGAGCACTGTGGTGTAGTAAGCTAAACCTCTGGCTGCAGCACCGGCATCCTATATGGGCTCCGGGTCGTGTCCCAGCTGTTCCTCTTCGCATCTAGCTCTCTGCTTATGGCCTGGGAAAGTAATGGAAGATGGCCTAAGTGTGTGGGCCCTTGCACCTATGTTAGAGATCCAGAGGAAGCTCCTGGCCATTTGGTGAGTGAACCAGTGGATGGAAGACCTCTCTCTCTGTCCCTCTCTCTGTCATAACTCTTACCTCTCAAATTAATAAATAAAAATATTTTTAAAAATTCATACAGGAAGATACACAACTAAAACTAGGCAAGGAAATTCTGAAAAAGAATTGTAGGAAAGAATGGGCCATCAAAGAAGGAGGTACATTTCTCTGAAGGGAGGAGAGAACTTCCACTTTGATTGTGGCCTTGTCTAAATAAGATCGGAGTTGGTGAACTCAAGAGGCTTCCATAGCCTTGGCAGCTCATGACGAGAGCCTCAGGTGATTACTGACATCATAAATAAGAGTGTCAATTGTTAAATCAACAATGGGAGTCACTGTGCACTTACTCCCCATGTAGGACCTCTATCCTTAATGTGTTGTACTGTGTGAATTAACGGTAAAACTACTACCCAAACAGTACTCTATACTTTGTGTGTCTGTGTGGGTGCAGTCTGTTGAAATCTTTACTTAGTATACACTAAGTTTATCTTCTGTATATAAAGATAATTGAAAATCTTGATGAAGAATGGGATGTGAGAGGGAGTGGGAGATGGGATGGTTGTGGGTAGGAGGGAGGTTATGGGGGGAAAAGCCACTATAATTCAAAAGTCGTACTTTGGAAATTTATATTTATAAATAAAAGTTGAGACCGGCACCACAGCTCACTAGGCTAATCCTCCACCTGCGGTGCCGGCACCCCGGGTTCTAGTCCCGGTTGGGGTGCCGGATTCTGTCCCGATTGCTCCTTTTCCAGTCCAGCTCTCTGCTGTGGCCCGGGAAGGCAGTGGAGGATGGCCCAAATGTTTGGGCCCTGCACCCACACGGGAGACCAGGAGGAAACACCCGGCTCTTGGCTTTGGATCAGCGCAGCGCGCCAGCCGTGACGGCCATTTTGGGGTGTGAACCAACGGAAGGAAGACCTTTCTCTCTGTCTCTCTCTCTGTCTATAAGTCTCTGTCTGTCTCTCACTGTCTAACTCTGTCTGGCAAAAAAATAAATTAATAAAAAAAATAAAAATTGAAAAAATAAAAGAATTGTAGGAAAGGATACTATCCTCAGATTAAAAGCGTTTGTGTGTATATATATATATGTATATATATACACACTATATATATGTACTCTCTATATATGTATATATGTACACACACATATATATGTATACATACACACACACCAGTATGTAAATATATATAGGCAAGCTCCCTGAGGCAGTCCTCTCTCCTCACCCCCAAATGGGTTACCTGGCCCGATAACATGGAGCAATTAAACCTTCACAGCCTTCCTCCAAGGCAGACACCCTAGGAGAAGCTCCTCTGCCCAGTGCCAGGTGGGCTCTCCAGTCTGATAGCACTGAGTAGTGAAACCTGAAGAGGAACTTTCCCAGTGTACACTCTGCAAGCTCTTTGTACTGGAGGAGAAGGGGGAGGGGGCAGAGAGAAACAACAGAAGAATTAGACCTGCTCCCTTAAAAACCCCAGTTTGAACAAAGACTATGCACTCTGGCCGGCGCCACGGCTCACTAGGCTAATCCTCCACCTTGTGGTGCCGGCACACCGGGTTCTAGTCCCGGTCGGGGCGCCGGATTCTGTCCTGGTTGCCCCTCTTCCAGGCCAGCTCTCTGCTGTGGCCCGGGAGTGCAGTGCAGGATGGCCCAAGTGCTTGGGCCCTGCACCCCACGGGAGACCAGGAGAAGCACCTGGCTCCTGGCTTCGGATCAGCGCAATGCGCCGGCCGCGGCAGCCATTGGAGGGTGAACCAACATCAAAGGAAGACCTTTCTCTCTGTCTCTGTCTCTCTCTCTCACTGTCCACTCTGCCTGTCAAAAAAAAAAACAAAAACAAAAACAAAAACAAAAACAAAAAAAACTGCACTCTCAGCTCTCAGCTCTCAGCTCTCTGCTGAGCTGCCCATCCAGGTGGCCTGCCAGGTGTATTCTTTCCATTTAACCACATAACCTTGCTTTCCCCCAGTCTGAGTGACTGGACACTCTCTCAGATTCTGTCCCATCCATTCTAACAGATGCCTTATCCCCCAGTAAACCCTGCTACTTTGCTTACCACTGCAAAAAAAAAAAAAAAACCAAAAAACAAAACAGCATGCAGTTGGCTCATATATGACAGACCAGATCAGAACAGTGCAACAGAAGTGAAAGTTCATAAATAGACCCAAATACATATGAAAATGTAGCCTATTGTTAAGCTGACAAATCAGAAATAAGGAAAGATGGATTATTCAATAAATGGTATTGGAACAATGGAGTAGCCATCTGGGAAAAAAATGGACTCATAGTTCAATTCTTACACCAAGATAAAATCCAAATGAACAAAAATTATAAATATAAAAATTATGTTTTAAAGTTAATTTGTCAGTGCTTTGCTAAGTACTTTCACATCCCTTTTAATTTACTATATTTATATAGAATAAATAAAAAAGCTCACCCTGGGTTAATGGTAACATTCAGATTTCACAGAAGAGCCCTCAGAGTAGATGAGATTTACTGGAACCAGTTCTTTCTGGGAGCCAGGCTCTGGGTCAGACTTTGACAGGAGACAAAAATAGGCAAATCCAAGTCATTAAGAAAAAGAACTATGAAATAGACTAAGAAGTAAATGTGGACATTTAGCACCAGTTTTCCTAAGTGAACTAATCTAATCATGAATTTAGAGAAGCAGTTGTTAAACTCTAATAGTCCTTCAGACCCTCTTCCCTCACTTAAGCACACCCTTTAAATTGTCTCACATACCCTCCCAATAAAACAAATGTTTCTTTCAACTACTATTTCTGCTCCAGCATGACTGATCTCCCAGCCTCCAACTCCTGGACAGCTACACTTGCTGATCCTGAAGTCAGAGGGGTTCACGTTGACTTCTCACTGCCTTACAAATTACCACCACAGAACCCATTTCAGATTCAAACAGGAATGCCAAAGAGCCTGACCTGGAGGTGGCCTCTTAAAAATAAGTTGTCAAATTGATTTGAGCTTTTATTGTACATAAATTCCTTTCCGAGGGGCATGAAAGCACTGTGTTGTCACACTTCATTTACCAATTCTCAGTATTTTTCTGTGTTCCCAATAATAAGGTGATTTCTGAGCAGACACAAGGAGCCCTATTCATAAAAACTAATGTTTAAGAATTCTAACTTTTGGGAGGCTGGTGTTGTGGCATAGTGGGTAAGGCAGCTTCCTGCAACATCAGCTTCCCACAGGGCCTTGGTTTGTGTCGGGGCTGCTCCACTAAAGATCCAGCTCCCTGCTAATGGCCTGGGAAAGCAGCGGAAGATGGCTCAAGTCCTTGGGCCCCTGCACCCATGTGGGAGACCTGGAAGAAGCCTGTGGTTCCTGGCTTCAGCCTGGCCCAGCCCTTGCCTTTCTGGCCATTTGGGAATGAACGAGTAGATGGAGGATCTCTCTGTCTCTCCTCTTTGTGAACTCTTGACTTTTAAATAAATACTTAAAAAAAAAAGTTTAAAAAGATGTTTAAGGAGATCGAAATGTTGTCTAACCCAATATAATCATCACCCATGGAAAAAGAGTGATAAATAAAAAACAGGTGGTGAAAATAGAAGCAAATAAAAAAATAAAGATCAGAAAATCAGGTGAAGCATACCAACCAAAAGTTGGGTATTTTTTTAATGTTTAAGGATTTAGAAATGCTAATTAACCTGGTTTGGTCATCACCCATTAAATACATATACCAAATTATTACACTGTATCCTAGTGTGTACAACTAAAATAATGTTTACAAATTAATTTTTAGTAAAAAAAATAAAATCAGATGAAACCAGCTAGGAATTGTGCTCAAGATGACTTCCATAAAGCCCTGTTCAGATGCAGAATTAGCCCCAAATACTGTGGGCCTACTCTTCCCAGTAACAGGATAAGCTGAGAAACATTATCAACTACTAGATTCATGGCATTCTCTAAGTTAAAAAAAAAAATCCTCTGAGAAGTATAGCCTTTCACACTGTGACATAGTGGCATCACAGTCAGTGGCATCTATATAAGAAAAATGATGGACAAGGACTGGCATTGTAGTTCTGCTTGTTATACCGGCATCCCATATCAGAGCACCTGTTCAAGTTCCAGCTGTTCCACTTCTAATCCAGTTCCCTTCTAATGTGCCTGGGAGAAAGCAGAAGATGGCCCAAGTGCTTAGGCCCCTGCCACCCATGTGAGAGACCCAGACAGAATTCCTGGCTCCTTATCTTTGGCCTGGCCCAGCCCCAGTCATAACAGTCATTTGGGTAGTGAATGAGCGGATGGAAGATATCTTTTTCCTCCAACCCCACCTCATCACTCTGCCTTCCAGATAAATAAATAAAAACCTGTTTTTAAACAAGTAAAAAAAAATGGACAGATGATATAATACAAAGTGGAAGTATTAAAAGCAGTCCTGTAAGACACCAACCAGTGTGGTCTCAACCCACAGTGCTGATGCTGTGGATCAATGTAGATATAGCAAGATTATTGAATACCTAGAAAATAAATGGACTACTTGTCCTACATCAAAGGCCACCCAGAGGTTAAGTCTACCCTACAAATACTTTGTGCCTAAAGAATTGGAATGAAAATGAGTTGCCTATATTTGCAATTAGTTTACAAGGTGGGCATTTTGAACAGTAGGTAAGATGCTCCTTGGGACATCCACATCCTAAATTTGAATCCTATACTGGATTTGAATCCAGTATAGGGTTCAAAGCCTGGCTTCACTTCCAATTCTAGCTTCTTGCTAATGCATACCTTGATAAGCATCAAATTATGGCCCAAGTAAATAGATCCCTGTCACCCTCATGGGAGACCCCGATGAAGTTCCTGGTTCTTAGCTTCAGCCTGGCCCCAGCCCTAGCTATTAAAGGCACTTGAGGAGTAAACCAGCAGATGGAAAAAATTCCTTCCTTTCCTCCCTCTCCCTCCCTCTCTCTCTCTCTCTCTCTCTCTGCCTTTCAAATAAAATGAAGATAAATAAATAAAAATTAAAGTCAGGTGACACATAAAAATAATCTTGATTTCTTCCTTCTTTAAAAACCAGAACTGGGCTGAGCTGAGCACTTGTGGTTGACCTGAGCACACACTTCATAGCCCACACTATCTAGTTCCCCCTCAGTTCTCATGGCCACATCCCAGATCAGCTTACTCATTTATGGTACCCTCCTGCCCTAGTAGCTCCAAGTCGGCCAGTCCTTTCCATCAGTGGTTTCCCTTTTCTTTTCCTTCCTCCCTCCATTCAGGCCAAAGCATTTCCACATATAAAATTTTACAGTGACGCTCAGTCTACAAGGTAGGCTCACCCACCAGCTCCTCTTGGCCACCACACACAGACCTTTGTGGATGCCTTTGGGCCCCACAGAGTACAGGCCAACATAACTGTTCTAAGATAGCTCTTGCAACCACATTTTTGTGAGAACTACATAATGAAGTTGGAAGATAAATTCTCTGCCAGGGACCTGAAACAGTTTCTATATTATAAATAATAAAGAGTAGATCCAGGTGTTTCAATGATCAAGGAAGCCTAAGTAAAGTTAACTTTGTATATCTGAGCTAGAAGCCAACACAGATATGAGCCTGAATAAAAGGTAAGCCCACTTTTATATCATAGATGGACTAACCTAAATATCTCAGATATTCTGGGTATGTGCATATATACACATTCCTGGTATAAAGCAAGACATAATACGTAAGTAGTCAGTGTGGCTGGAATGAGTTTTCTTAAGTATCAATCTATTCCTTTTCATTAGGTCAATGACAGCATTCAAAGGAGACAGCAAAGTCATGAAATTATTTGCAAAACACATAAAGGTAAGCAAAGTCTGTGGTTCCTGGTAAGAGATACTGGATTCTTGAGTTTTCCAGTTTTCTATGGAGATGGTCATCTTTGTGCTGAAAGTTGACCCGGAACAAGGGTAGCCCGATTTACTTTCTTGCCCTCCTAACATTGTGATAAAGTGCTCTAAGTTGGCACTTTCTTAATGACTCCTTTTCTGCCTTCTATCTAGGTTCAGGAGCAGATAAAGCTGCTGGAGAAACGTGTAGTGCACTTAGGTGTTGGAACTCCAGGGAGAATTAAAGAACTCGTTAAACAAGGTATGAAAAGAGGGCAGGGACACTCTTTCCCAGAGCTGGGAGCTTCCTTACCCCAGTGTAAATCTGGGAAATTATATTTGGGATCTAGAGAACCCAAACTTTTGTGTTAATTCAGGAATTAGGAGCTCAGCCTTCTGACTCAAGCTGGCCAGCAAGTATACAATGTAATAGGGAATAATGACAACACTGGCCAACAGTGCATGTGCCCACCTAAACATTCAAATTCAAGTTGCTGAAAGCATGTTAGTTGGGTCCACACAGCATACCTTCTGGCCACCTGCAGTCTCTTGAATTTGTATAGCTAAATGTGTTGGCCATTTCTCATTCATTTAACTGAATCTTGGCTCCCTAAGACTCCCATTCTGGTTCAGGACTGGTATGTAAAGCATACTGAAATAAAAATATGGTATATATGGATAAAATACAAGAATTCCCTTTTCTTCACATCCTTGCCAACCAACACTTGTTATCTTTTGTCTTTCTCCTAATAGCCAATCTCATAAAACTGAGGTGAAATCTCATTGTGATTTTGATCTATATTTTCCTGATTAGTGATGCTGAGCATTTTTCATGTACCTGCTGGGCATTTTGTGTCTTCTTTTGAGAAATGTCTGTTCAGGTATATTCCCCATTTTTTAATTGGACTTTTCTGTTGAGTTGCTTGAGTTCTTTATATATTCTGGATATTAAGCGCCTTGTCAGATGTTTAGCTTATAAATATTTTCTCCCATTCTGTAGGTTGTCTCCTCAATATGTTGATTATTCATTCATTATATGAGAGCTCTTTAGTTTCATGAAATCTCATTTGTCTATTTTTACTTTCATTTGCTGTGATTTTGGGGCTCTGATTCAGAAAATCCTTGGCTATTCCAATATCCTAAAGTATTTTTCTCTATGTTTTTTTTTTTTCCTGGTAAACTAGTCTTTTTTTCTTTCTTTTTCTTAAAATTTATGTATTTATTTGAAAGACAGAGTTACAGAGGGGCAGAGGCAGAAAGAGAGGTCTTCCATCCACTGGTTCACTCCCCAGATGGATGCAACAGCTGGAGCTGTACTGATCAGAACCCAGGAGCCAGGAGCTTCTTCCAGGTCTCCCATGTGGGGCAGGAGCCCTAGGACTTGGGCCATCTTCTACTTTACCAGGCAATAGCAGAGAGCTGGATCAGAAGTGGAGCAACCAGGACTCAAACTGGTGCCCATATGGGATACTGGCAATGTAGGTGTCGACTTTTACCTGGTACACCACAGTGCCAGCCCCAACTATGTTTTCTTTTAATTCTCTTAAATTTTCAGATTCTCGCATTTAGGTCTTTAGTCCATTTTGAGCTGATTTTTTTGAGTGGTGAGAAATAGGTATCATTCTTCTGAATGTGGATAACCAATTCTCCAGCACCATGTATTAAAAAGACTATCCTTTTACAAATGCATGTTCTTAGCACCTTTGTCAAAGATCAGTTGGCTATGTGATTTTACTTCTAGGGTCCCTCTTTTGTTCCATTTGTCTATGGACCTGTTTTTATGCTAATACCATGCCAATGACTGTAGTAATATAATATATTTTAAACTGTGGTAATATAATGCATCCTGCTTTGTTCTTTTTGCTCAGGATCACTTTGGCTATTGGGGTCTTCTGTGGTTTCACACAAATTTTAGTAGCACAGTGAAGGAAACAATCAGTATAGTTCTATGAAAAATGTCATTGAGATTTTTGAAGAGATTGCATTGAATATATAAATCACTTTGTGTAATATGCACATTAATGATATTGATTCTTCTAATCCATGAACACAGGATGTCTTTCCATTTCTTTGTATCTTCTTAAATTTTTCATCAATGATTAAAAGTTTTCATTATAGAGATCTTTTACCTCTTTGGTTAAATTCATTCCCCTGTTGGTTTTGTTTTTTTGGTTAGTTTTTTTCCCTCTCAGAAATATTATGCTTTCTTAATTTCCTTTTCTTATGATTCACTATTGATAGAACAATGCTACTGAGTT
Organism: Oryctolagus cuniculus; assembly: GCF_964237555.1. Classification (NCBI taxonomy): domain Eukaryota; kingdom Metazoa; phylum Chordata; class Mammalia; order Lagomorpha; family Leporidae; genus Oryctolagus; species Oryctolagus cuniculus. The sequence continues at coordinate 54,672,942 of NC_091435.1, forward strand.
TTGTACATTGCCTTTTTTATACTGCAGCTTTGCTAAATTTGCTTACTATTTCTAATAGATTTATGGTGAAGTCTTTGGGGTTTTCTATATGTAAGATCATGTCATCTGCAAACAGTGACAGTTTGACTTCCTCCTTTCCAGTTGGGAGGCCCTTGAATTCTGTTATCTGATTGCTCTAAGCATTCCATCCTCTGTTGAATAACAGAAGTAAAAGTGAGAATCCTTGTCTTGTTCCAGATCTTGGAGAGTTAGCCTTCAGCTTTTCCCCATTCAATAAGATGTCAGCTATTCTCTTGTTGTGTTTGGTCATTATTATGCTGAGGTATGTTCCTTCTATACCTAATTTGATCAGAGCTTTTATCATGAAGGAATGTTTGAATGGTATTAAATGCCTTGTCCACATCTACTGAAGTGTTTATATGATTTTTATCCTTCATTCTGTTGATGCGGTATATCACATTTGTTGATTTGTGTATGTTGAACCATCCTTGCATCACTGGGGTGAATCCCACTTGATCATAGTAAATGATCTTAATGTGCTTAATGTTAGATTGAGTTTGTTAGTATTTTGTTGAGGATTTTCACATATGCTCATCAAATATATTGGCCTGTAGCTTTCTTTTTGTGTTGTGTCCTTATCTGGTTTTGGTATCAAGGTAATGTTGTCCTCATAGAAAGAACTTGGACGACTTCCCTCCTCTTCTATATTTTAAATAATTTAAGAAGGATTCACTTTAAGTTTTAAGAGATTTATTTGAAAGGCAGAGTTACAGAGGGGCAAAGGCAGAGAGAGAGGGAGGGAGGGAAGAAGGGAGGGAGGGATCTTCCATTCATCTACTGGTTCACTTCCCAAATGGCCTCAATGGCCAGAGCTGGGCCAATCCAAGGCCAGGAGTCTTGAGCTTCTTCTACATGGGTACAAGGACCCAAGGACTTGTGCCATCTTCTGCTGCTTTCCTAGGCCATAGCAGAGAGTTAGATCAGAAGTGGAGCAGGGACCAACGCTGTGGTGTAACTGGTAAAGCTGCTGCCTGCAAGGTGGAGTTACAGACAGAGGGAGTGACAGAGAGAAAGTTCTTCCATCTGCTGGTTCACTTCCCAAATGGCCACAACAGCTGGAGCCAGGCTGATCCAAAGCCAGGAGCCAGGAGCTTCTTCTGGGTCTCCCACATGGGTTCAGGGGCTCAAGCACTTGGGCCATCCTCCACTGTTTTCCCAGGCCATAACAGAGAGCTGGATCAGAAGAGGAGCAGCCAGGATTTGAACCACAGCCCATATGAGATGCTGGTACCTCAGCCAGAGGCTTAACCTACTATGCCACAGCACCAGCCCTAACTTCTTTCTAAGAACCAGCTCTTCATTTCATTTTTGATCTTGAGTGTATGTTTGTATCTGTGTCATTTATTTGTGATCTGAGTTTTATTATTTTTTTCCTTTACCAATTCTGGATTGATTTGTTCTTGTTTCTCTAATTCTTTGAGATGCAATGAGAAGTTGTTTATTTGAGATCTTTCTGATTTTTTGATGCAGGCAGGCATTGCTATAAACTTCCATCTTTGACCTGCTTTTGCTGTATCCTATAGTTTTGTTATGTTGTTTCCATTTTCATTCATTTCAAGTAATTTTTTTAATTTCCCCCTTGATTTCTTCTTTGACCTACTTGTTGTTCAAGAGTTAGTTGTTTAATTTCCATATATTAGTGTAGTTTACATTTTTCTTAATGTCAATTTCTAATTTTACTGCATTGTGATAGAGCTTTCCCAACACCATTTATTAAAAGACTATGCCTACGGCTAGCGCCATGATGTAGTGATTAGAACTGCCGCCTACAATGCTGGCATCCTATATGGGCAGTGGTTTGAGTCCTGGATACTCTGCTTCTGGTCCAGCTCCTACTAATGTCCCTAGGAAAGTAGTAGAGGATGGCCCAAATGCTTGGGCCCCCACATCCATGTGGGAGACATGAATGAATGGAGTTCCTGGCTTGTGGCTGTGACCTGGCCTAACCCTGTCCATTGCACCCATTTGAGGAGTAAACCAGCAGATGGGAGATTTCTCTATTTCTTTTTCTCTGCCTCTCTCTTTGTCTTTCTCTGCCTCTCTGTCTCTCTAGTCAAATAGATAAATGAATTATTTAAAAAAATCAAAACAACTATCCTCTTCCCAATGCCTGTTCTTAGGCTTCTTTGTCAAAGGTGTCATATTATTTCTAGACTTTTACTCTTGTAGAGACTTGTTTTGTAAACTACTATATAATATATCCCATGTGCTATTGAGAAGACTATGAATTTTATAACTGTTAGATGGAAAGTTCTATACATCTCTATTAGGTCCAGTTGATCTATAGTGCAGTTTAGCTCTCCTGTTTCTTTTTTGTTTCATAATTGTTTTTTTGTTTTTTTTTTAAGTTTATTAAAGTTATACAAGTTTCATGTATTTCATATATACAAATTTAGGAACATAGTGATGCGTAACTGCCCTGTAGTATGTAGAAATGTGGTATTGTAATGCCTCTGGCTTGTTATATAAGATTGCTTTAGCTAGTTAGGGGTCTCTGGTATTTCCATATGAATTTTTTGTTGACAGGCAGGGTGGACAGTGATAGAGAGAGAGAGATAGAGAGAAAGGTCTTCCTTTTTTCCATTGGTTCACCCCCCAATGGTTGCTGCGGCTGGCGCACCACGCTGATCCGAAGCCGGGAGCCAGGTGCTTCTCCTGGTCTCTCATGCAGGTGCAGGGCCCAAGGACTTGGACCATCTTCCACTGCACTCCCGGGCCACAGCAGAGAGCTAGACTGGAAGAGGAGCGACCGGGACAGAATCCAGCGCCCCGACCGGGACTAGAACCCAGGGTGCCGGCGCTGCAGGTGGAGGATTAGCCTATTGAGCTGCGGCACCAGCCCATATGAATTTTTTTTAAGATTTATTTATTTGAAAGTCATAGATACACAGAGAGAAGCAGAGGATGAGAGAGAAATATGTTCCATTCGCTGGTTCATTCCTCATTTGGCCACAATGGCTGAGCTGTACCAATCCAAAGCCAGGAGCCAGGAGCCTGCTCCAGGTCTCCCACGTGGGTGCAGGGGCCCAAGGACTTGGGCCATCTTCTACCGCTTGTCCAGACCATGGCAGAGAGCTGAATCAGAAATGGAGCAGCCGGGACTCGAACTGGTGCCCATATATGATGCCAGCACTGCAGACAGCAGCTTTACCTGCTATGCCACAGCGCCAGCCCCCTCCATATGAATTTTAACATCATTTTTTTTCTAGATGTGAGAAGAATGTCATTGACATTTTGATTGAGATTGCATTGAATCTGTAAATTGCTTTCAGTATTATGGACATTTTGATGATATTGATTCTTCTGATTCATGAACATGGAAGATTTTTCCATTTTTAATGTCTTCTTCTATTTCTTTCTTTAATGTTTTGTAAGTTTCATCATAGAGATCTTTGACATCCTTGGTTAAATTTGTTCCATGGTATTTAATTCTTTTTGTAGCTATCATCAATGGGATTGTCTGTTTATACAAAGGCTATTGATTTTTGTGTGTTAATTTTGTATCCTGTTACTTTGCCAAACTCTTTTATGAGTTCCAATAGTCTCTCAGTGTTGTCTTTGGGATCCTCTATATATAGAATCATGTCATCTGCAGATGGGATAGTTTGACTTTCTCCTATCCAATATGTATCCCTTTGATTTATTTTTCATTCCTAATGTTCAGTATCCATGTGTTTACATATGTTCTCGAGATTCTTGAGTTGTTTATTTTTAGCTTTGTTCCATTGTGGTCAGAGAATATGTATGGTATGATTTTGATTTTTTTTAATTTGCTGAGACTTGCTTTATGTTCTAGCATATGGTCTATCCAAGAGAAAATTTCATCTACTGCAACTGCGGGGTGAAAAGTTCTATAGATATCGGTTAGGTCCATTTGGTCCATAGTGTCAGTTAGCTCTATTGTTTCTTTGATTTTCTATCTAGTTGATATGTCCATTGATTAAAGTGGGGTGCTGGGTTGGTGGCATAACGGGTGAAGCCACTGCCTGCAGTGCCAGCATTCCATAGGGGCACCGGTTCCAGTCCCAGCTGCTCCACATCTGATCCCGCTCTCTACTATGGCCTGGGAAAGCAGTAGAAGATGACCCAAGCCCTTGGGCCCCCACACCTGGGTGGGAGACCTGGAAGAAGTTCCTGGCTCTTGGCTTCAGATTGGCTCAGCTCTGGCCATTGCAGCCATCTGGGGATGGAAGACCTCTCTCTTTTTCTCTCTCTGCCTCTGCCTCTCTGTAATCTGCCTTTCAAATAAACAAATAAATCTTTTTTAAAAAAAAATGGGGTGCTGAAGTCCCCAGTTACTACTGTATTGGAGTCTGTCTCCCTTTAGATCCATGAACATTTATTTTAAATAGCCAGATACCCTGTAATTGAATGCATACACATTTACTATAGTCACATTGTCCTGTTGAATTGATCCCTTTATCATTACATAGTGCCCTTCGTCATCTCTTTTAACAGTTTTTGTGTTAAAGACTATTTTGCCTGATGTTAGGATGGCTACACCTGCCCTTTTTTGCCTTCCATTAGCATGGAATATCTTTTTTCATCCTTTCACTTTGAATCTGTGTGTATCTTTATTGCTGAGATATGTGTCTTGTAGGCAGCAAATATTAGATGGGTTTTTTAAATCCAATCAGCAGTTTGTTTCTTTTAACTGGAGCGTTCAGGCCAATGACATTTAAGGTGACTGTTGATAAGTAACCTCTTGGCCCTGCTGTTTCTCCTTAAATATTCTTATTATTTACTTTGGATTTCTTTTGTACTTTTAATGGAAGATTTTCTGCCTTCACATTCTTTCGTAGTGATGGCTGTGTTTCTGTGTGTACCATATCCTTTAGCATCTTTTGTTAGGCTGGGCAAGTGGTGAGAAACTCTTTCAATTTCTGTTTGTTATGGAAAGTCTTTATTTCACCTTCATTCATAAATGAGAGCTTTGTAGGATACAGTATTCTTGGTAGACAGTCCTTTTTTCTCAAGACTTGGAATATATCTTGCTATTCACTCCTACCCTGTAGGGTTTCTGATGACAAATCCTCTGTGAATCCTATTGGAGATACTCTGAATGTAATCTGGCATTTCCCTTGTGCATATTTTAGAATCTTTTTTTTATATTTTACTGTTGAAAGTTAGACTGCAATGTGTCATGGTTCAGATTTCTTCTGGTCATATCTTTCAGGATTTCTATTTGCTTCCTGTACTTGCATATCCCTTTCTTTTTTCAAATCGGGGAAGTTTTTTTTTTTCTTTTTATTTTAAACATTTATTTATTTATTTGAGAGGTAAGGAGAGGCAGAGAGGGAAAGAAGTCTTCTATCTGCTGGTTCACTCCCCAGTTGGCCGCAATGGCTGGAGCTGTGCTGATCCAAAGCCAGGAGCCAGGAGCCTCTCTGGGTCTCCCACATGGGTGCAGGGGCCCAAGGACTTAGAGCATCCTCCACTGATTTCCCAGGCCACAACAGAGAGCTGTGTTGGAAGTGGAGCAGCCAGGTCTCAAACCTGCACCCATATTAGATCTGGCACTGCAGGTGATGGCTTTACACACTATGCCACAGCGCCAGCCCCTGGGAATTGTTTTATAATTATTTTGCTAAATAATTCTTCTAGCCCATTATCTCTTTCTACACCTTCAGAAACTCCTGAGACCCATATTTTGAGTCGTTTGATAGTATTCCATACATCTCCAACACTGTTTTTTAATTTTCTAATTTCTTCCTCTTTTTTTTTTTGGTCTGACTGACAAATTTTCAAAGATTTGTCTTCTAGTTCAGATATTCCTTCTTCTGCCCCTCCAAGTTTGTTGCTAAGGCTTTCAACTGCATTTTGCATTTAATCTATTGAATTCTTAATTTCTAGTATTTCATTTTCATTTTTTAAAATCTCTATTTCATGAGAAAAATTTCTACTTGTGTCATGTATGGATTTCTGTAATTTGTGGATTTGCTTCTGATTGCTTTTGACTAATTCTATGCTTAATCTTTTGAATTCCATTTCTGGCATCTCATCAACCTCTTCATCTTCACATTCTAATATTGAAATGTTGTTGTGTTACTTTGTGGGGAGCATGATGTCTCCCTTATTCTCATTTGTTGAATTTCTGCATTTATTTTTAGGCATTTGTGGAGATACTTGTTGGTTTTTTCCTCTGTTGGCTTTTATCTTTGAACTATGCTTCTGTGACTTAGTGGAATGTCTGCAGTTTCATTGAATACCAACAGGTGTGTGCTGGGTGTGGCCAGGGAGATCTGGTCAGTGCTTTAGGGTGGGGCTAGTATCCAGGGTAACACCAAAGTTGGGTGTGATAGATTTCTTGTTAACAGAAAGGAAGGAATGGTCACCTATATTAGCATAATCATACCCTCACCTCCTCTCCTGCAAGATAAAGCAGTGCCCTGGTGTTAGTCCTCAAACACTCATCCATGCCTCCATGTGAACCTCACAAATGATCTGCACAGTCCTCACTCCAGGCATGGATCCCACAGCAGTCACCAGCCCCAGGCAAGCTCCAAGCATGTAGAGCAGCACACAGTTGTTGCCCAGAGACCCAGCTACACCCTCCCCCGTCTCATGCTGCCACAGAGTCTCCACAGTCTGAGTACACAAGGCTCCCACAGTCACTGGGTGCAGCAGGTCCACTCTGCCCCACTAGCCTCTCCATTCCACAGAGAGGCAGACATTCCCCAATTTAGCTGTCCATGGGTACTCTGCCTGGGCGGCTTGACCTGTGGAGCCTGTGGTATGTTGGGAGGCTGGGGGCATCTCACAGTCCTGCATGAGTTTCTAGCTTCCTGTCAGTCCTCCCAGCCAGGCTCAAAGTCAGTGGAAACCATGGATTTATCCCTCCTCTAGAATCTGTGGATCCCAAGAATACAAAAGAGCCACTGGAAGAATGTTGCCCTGTCCCCGCTGCAGATGAGAAGATGGCACCCTGTCTCAGCCAGTTGCTGTGCACACACACAAGGGCTTCTGCAGCTGCCACCCAAGAGCAAATGGCACCCACCCTCTCTTAGCCAGGCACCATTGTGGAGAGGATGGGTGAGAGAAACATGCTCCTTCTACTTCCAGTGTCTCTGTGGGTACCCACTAGCTAATAAGGCTCCAGGCCACACTCATGCTTTTCTCTCCCTCCAGCTATATCACCACTGCAGTCTGGTCTCACCTCCAACTCCAAGCTGCCACCTACTGTGGCTGCTGGAATTGTGTGCTGTGTCCATGTTTGTGCTGCACATCCTCACCTTCCACACAGGTCCTCCGTGTTCCTCTTCCTTCCATAGAATTTCCACTGCTGTTTTCTGTCTAATTCTCCCCCTGAGAGTGTACTTCCTACATTTTTTTTTTTTTACAATTTATCGCTAGCCTAGCACAGTACATTGTTCTCTACTCTAACATCTTGGAATCTCTCTGCTGTTTCTTTGTTGATTTTTTGTGTAGATGATCTATCCATCTCTGAGAGTATGGTGTTAAAGTTCCCTACTGTTATTGTACTGGAGCCTACCTCTCCCTTAAGGTCTATTAATATTTTCTTTATGTGTTTGCGTACTCCAAAATTAGGTGTATATAAATTCACAAATGTTATTTCCTGTTGCTGGATTGAACCTTTTGTTATTACATAATGACATTCCTGGTCTCTTTTTACTATTTTTGATTTAAATCTATTTTTTCTGATGGAAGTATAGCTATTCCTGCTTTCTTTGGGGTTCCACTGGCATGAAATATCTTGTTCCATACCTTCCCTTTCAGTCTATGTGTATTCTTGAAGGTGAAATGAGTTTCTTGTAAGCAGCTAGGTCCTGTTTTAATCTATTCAGTCACTATATTTTTCAGTTGTAGAATTTAGACCATGGACATTTAAGGTAATTGTTAATAGATTAGGTATTAGTGCTATCATTTTGATACTTCCTTTGTATTTTTATTTTAATTTCTTTCCTTCTTTTTCCCTAAATTATAATCTTCATTTGCGGTTCAGTGATTTTCTCTAGTGACGTATATGACTCATTGCTTATTATTTTTGGTAAGTCTGTTTATATGTTTTGCTTTGTGATTATGTTGAGACTTATCAAAAATTTCTTTTGGATACAACAAGCTATCTTGAAATGACACCTGAACACTGATTATAGAAAGTAGGAAAAGAGGCAAACAAAAAACAAAAACATATTTTAATAAAGCACACTACATTTGTGCTCCATTCCTCCCCATATTTTAAATTTTTGATGTTACATTTTACTTCTTTCCATAATGCCTCTCTTAACATTTTAATAAAGTAATTATTTTTTTAGCCTTCACAGTAAAGAAATGAATGGTTTATATACCATGTTTACAATATTAAAGCATTCTGAATCTATTGATATATATATATTTTTTTTTTTTTTTGACAGGCAGAGTTAGACAGTGAGAGAGAGACAGAGAGAAAGGTCTACCTTTTGCTGTTGGTTCACCCCCCCAAAGGCCGCTGTGGCCGGAACGCTGCGCTGATCCAAAGCCAGGAGCCAGGTGCTTCCTCCTGGTATCCCATGCGGGTGCAGGGCCCAAGCACTTGGGCCATTCTCCACTGCCTTCCTGGGCCACAGCAGAGAGCTGGACTGGAAGAGGAGCAATCGGGACAGAATCCGGCACCCCAACCGGGACTAGAACCTGGGGTGCTGGCGCCGCAGGCAGAGGATTAGCCTAGTGAGCCACAGTGCCAGCCTATTGATATACTCTTACCAATGAGTTTTCTACCCTATAATAATTTCTTCTTACTTGTTAGAGTCTCTTTCTTTCAGTTGGAAGGACTCCATTTAACATATTTTAAAAATGTGTTTGTTTGTTTGTTTGTTTGTTTGTTTGAAAGGCAGAGTGATACAGAGATAGGGAGAGAGACAGAAAGAGAGATCTTGCATCTGCTGGTTCACTCCCTAAATGACCTCAACAGCCAGTCTAAGCCAAGCCATAACAGGAGCCCAGAATGCCATCCTGGTCTCCCACATGGCTGGCAGGGTCCCAAGTATTTGGGCCATCTTATGCTGCCTTACCAGGCACATTAACAGGAAGCTGGATGGGAAGCAAAGTAGCCAGGACTCAAAACAGCACTCTGGGGTGCCAACATTGCAATCGTGGCTTAATCTGCTGTACCTCAATGCCGGTCCCTCTTTAACCTTTCTTATACAATACATCTGGTGGTGATAAATTCTCTCAGCTTTTGTTGGGGAATCCCCCCGCCCCTCTCCATCAGAAGGATAGCTTTGTTGGATACAGTATTCTTCATTGGCAGTGTTTTACTTCAGTTCTGTTAAAGTCTTGTCCCACTTCCTCCTTGTCTGTAAGGTTTCTGTTGAGAAGCCTGCAGTTACAGTTGCAAATTAGGACCCCCATGTTTGTTCTTTGCTTCTTTTCTCTTATATATTTGTGAATCCTCTCTTTATCTTTAACCTTGCAGAGCTTCATTGTAATATGTCTTGGAATAGACTTGGTTGGGTTGAAGCTGACTGGTGACCCTTGATCTTCCTGTACTTGTATAGTTGTATCTTTCTCTAGGTGTGTGAGGTTTTCTGTCATTATCTTTTTTTTTTTTTTTTTTTTTTTTTTTGACAGGCAGAGTGGACAGTGAGAGAGAGAGAGAGAGAGACAGAGAGAAAGGTCTTCCTTTGCCGTTGGTTCACCCTCCAATGGCTGCTGCAGCCGGCGCAATGTGGCCGGCGCATTGCACTGATCCGAAGTCAGGAGCCAGGTGCTTCTCCTAGTCTCCCATGCGGGTGCAGGGCCCAAGCACTTGGGCCATCCTCCACTGCACTCCCGGGCCACAGCAGAGAGCTGGCCTGAAAGAGGGGCAACCAGGACAGAATCCGGCATCCCGACCGGGACTAGAAAACCCAGTGTGCCGGTGCCGCAAGGTGGAGGATTAGCCTGTTGAGCCGCAGCACTGGCCACTGTCATTATCTTTTAATATGCTGACTACCCCTCTGACATTCTCATGTCCCTCTTGAATCCCAGTAGCTCAAATATTTGCTTTTTTCATGCCATCCCATATTTTCTGTATGCTTGCTTCATTCCTCTTATTCTTTTTCTTTTATCTTCTCCAATTGTGTATTTTCAAATAGCCTCTCTTTGAGCTCACTGATTGTTCTGTTTGATCTAGTCTAGTAGTGCCTTCTATTGCATTTTTTAATTCACTTAGTGTATTTTTCAGTTAAAGTATTTATCTTGATTAATTACTTCCATCTCTTTATCAATTATATTAGCATATTGAATCATTTCCCTGCGTTCTCTTGAATTTTATTGAGTTTCCTTTTAAAAAACTATTTTAAAATCTTCATCCAAGAATTTAGAAGTTTTGATTTCTAGATGATTGGTTTCAGTATCTTATTTTGTTTTTAGGTGAGGTCATAGTTCCCTGAAGTTCCCGATGTTTCTTGGAATAGGATGTTGTTGTCTGCACATCGAAGGACTTGTTTAGGAATCTGGCTTCATTTGTGACTGTCCTAGAAATTCTAAGCAATCTGTTCTGCCACTGAGGGGGGCTATGATCTATCTGCTGCTGAAGTGGACTCATTGCCCTCTGCTGCACCTGTCAGCCACTGGTGATGCTGGCAGGGCATGAGACTGCTCACAAAGGACCATAGGATTCCATTAGAGCAGGTCCAGAGGCCCAGTCTTTGGGCACTGACCTGGGAACAGGAACGATGAGAATCTGCTCTGTGCTGGGTTTTATCAGCCTGGCACTAATTTCCAAAACAGTACCCTGATTCCTTGCTGTCAAAGGTTATAGAAGGGGCGAGAGAGACAGCTCTCAGCTACTCAGGGAGGCCCTAGGTGCATCACACCTGTTTCTCACAGATAACAGGCTTTGTACAATCATGAGGTTGTACAAGGCCCAGGAGAAGCTGGAGGTGCTACATGCCAAAACAAGTCTATCTCCCCAGGGCATAGGCCTCTGCCTGATACTATAGCAAGTCCGGCGACTTGTACTGGCCTCCAGACAGAAACCATTAGGATCTACCTAAAGCATTGGACTTTACCAGCCCAACACTGATTTCTAAAACACAGTCCCTTGGTCCCTTGTTGTCTGCTCAAGGTTGGGTGAAGGGTGATAAAGGCATCCCTCTGGCTCCCTAAATTGCCCTAGGCTGGTTGCACTTGGGTCCCCCAGTCCATGGGCCCCACAAAATCCTAGTGACACATGGCCAAAACGAGTTCAACTCCCCAGAGAGCAGGTGTCTGCCAGATGCCATACAAGTGGAGAGATTCAATTCATTGATATGGTAGGCCTGGCCTTGAGCTCCCAAGTGTGATCCTAATCTCCTTCTCCTGGTCTCTCCAGAGGGCTGGAGTTTGATTTTCTGCTCGCAGTTGGGGGATAGATGACACACCTGTCTGTGAAAGCTCCAAATGATCAATTCACAGGGGCTGGTGGGCCCAGCCCAACTGAATTTTTTCAGAGTTCGCCTGACATTGCAGTTCAGTTTATCCTCCCTCTCCCAAGTCGGAGGCTTCTCTCCATGCAGTGTTCCTTGGAGCTGGGGGAAGGATGACATGGGCAGCTCTTTCCTTCTTGCTCTCTTCAGTGTGACTTTTCTTATGATTATAAAAACATGGAGTACTGCAGTCTCTCACCTGGCTCCCATTGCTCTTGTGAACATGAGTGACTTGGTGTATGTATAGTCTTCACATTGATGTCTGTGTTGGGGGATGGTCACCAGAGCCTCTTACTCAGCTACCATCTTGGCTCCCAGCCTAATCAAACATTTCTTGAGTGCCTACTTGACTTAGCTAGACACCTCTCATGAGAGTAAGTGTTGTGTCTGGGAGATATTCTTTCCCAAGAAGGTGACTGTGCACCTGTGTCTTTCCACGATGTCAAATTCATTTATTAAACACATACAAAGAAATTGATTATAGCAAACACACAGGGTTACTTAGTAATGTGTATCACTCTCATCAAACAAAGAGATGAGGAAAAATAAAAGAGCAGAGTCCATAGACTGTGATGCTCCAGGCAGGCAGATGTCAAATTCATCCAAGTTATGGTAAATCTGGATAGACTTGGTTGCAGACTCTCCCAAGCACAGAGTTTCATGACAGCTGCCAGCTGACAAAGCTGAGCACCTGTGTACCACAAGGTCATAATGGGCCTGGTGCACTAAGTCAAGGTTCCTTCTTTTCTAGGTCATTTTGGGTGGAGCTATCTCCATATTGGGGCTCTTTGATATGCACTTTACGTCATTCTTGGCACTGCATCTTATATCAAGGTTTCTGGGCTCAAATCTCAGCTCTTCCCACAATTCCAACTAATGCATGCCTAGGGTGACAGCAGTGGTGGCTGAAGTAGTTTGGCTCTAAATGGGAGAATTGGATTTAGTTTCCAGCTCCTGCGTTAAGCCTGGCCCAGCCCTGGCTGGGGAGTGAACCAATGAATAGGAAATCTCTGTCTCTCTGACTCCTTCTCTCTTAAATAAAATTAAATAAGCAAATAAATGAAAAAAATTTAAAGACAACAAACAAAAGGATAGGCAGATACACATAGTATATCAAAAGGAGACAGTGAGGAGTGGGCATTTGACCTCATAGTTAAGATGTTGCTTGGGCCTCCCACATTCTGTATCCAAATGCCTGGGTTTGAGTCCTAGCTGTCGCCCCCCCTCTTGCGGAGGAACGTCACTGGACCCTGCGCTGTTCTCTTTGCCCGGCCCTTTCCCAGGTTTGCTGCCGTTCCCCCACTCGCAGAGGAATGACGCCATCCCGGGCTAGCTGCCGGCCCCTCCCCCACCTCCGCAGAGGGGCGGCACCACCCCCCCCTCCCCCCCGCCGCTTCCCCCGCTTCCGCGGAGGAGCGGCACACCGACAGTGGGCTCTCTCAGGGGCTGCTCAGATGTTCCTCAGATGTTTCCCGGTGCATGTTGTCTCTCTCCTCCTTTATAGTCCTCTTCCACCAATCCCAACTCTGCTGCCCACACACTGAGCACGCTGCTCTCCTCCAATCAGGAGCAGGATCAGCTCCTGCAGTTTATCAGTCAAACTGGTGAGGCAGCTGTGTAGAAGTTGTTTGCTGTTGCTCAGCGCCATATTGTGGGAGATCAAATGCATAGAATTAGTCTTAGTTCCAGTAATTTAGTCTAGTCTCAGTTGCTCCCCACACTAGCTCCACACCCAGTTCCAGCTTCCTACTAACGTGACCCTGACAGGCAACAAGAGATGGCCAAATGGTTGGGTCCCTGCCGCACACATGGGAGAACTGGATTGAGTTCCCCATCTGCAGCTTTGGCCTGGCCCAACCCTAGCTGTTCCTGGGCATTTGGGGAATGAGCCAGTGGGATGGGAGCTCTCTCTGTTTGTCTCTCTGCATGTATCTCTCTCCCCCTACTTCACCTTGTCTATCCCTCCCTCCCTCTCAAAGTAAATCAAAATGTTCCACTTTGACCATGGCCTTGTCTAAATATGATCAGAGTCGGTGAACTCAGGGGACTTCCATAGCCTTGGCAGCTCATGACAAGAGCCTAGGGTGATTACTGATGCCATAAACAAGAGTGTCAATTAGTTAAGTCAACAACAGGAGTCACTGTGCACTTACTCCTCATGTAGGATCTCTGTCCTTAGTGTGCTGTACATTGAGATTTAATTCTATAACTAGTACTGAAACAGTATTTTTCACTTTTATGTTTCTATGTGGGAGCAAACTGTTGAAATCTTTACTTAATGTATGCTAACCTGATCTTCTGTATATAAAGAGAAACGAAAATGAATCTTGATGTGAATGGAAGGGGAGAGGGAGTGGGAAAGGGGAGGGTTGCAGGTGGGAGGGACGTTATGGGGGGAAGCCATTGTAATCCATAAGCTGTACTTTGGAAATTTATATTCATTAAATAAAAGTTAAAAATAAAAAAAAACACATAAAAAATTTTAAGAGAGAGTAAGTAGGAATACTATGTAGAGGTTAAAAGCCCCTATTATGGCCTCAGACCTCTGGATTCTAATCCTAGATCCACAAATTTGCCAGCTTTGTAGAGTTGGCAAGTTAGTCAGCATTCCTATGCCTGTTTTCTTATCCAAACATCAGTGATATCAACAGTACCTCCACCTCAATAATTATTATGAACATAAAATGCCAGTATAAAGCTCAGTATAATGAGTGTCATAACTTAAGCAAGCAACAAATGCTAATTATTAGTTTTCTTTGTAAGACCAACTTCCCTTGTGGAGATATCCTAAGCATCATTCAGTTGGAAAGATTGTGGAAGGAAGACCTTGAAGATTAAGTAGAGGAGTTTGGATTTTTGTCTTGTAGACATAGGAAGGCATTGAAGGTGAGAAACACCCCATAGCCCTTCTGTGGGAGAGGCAAACACCAGGAAAGACTTTCAAGGTGGCCCCTGCCTCTCTCAGAAGATTTAGCTGAAGATCCTCCCCTTCCTGGAAGACAGGTTTCTGTGTGTGTCACCAGACACACATGTACTTGCACATGCACACACACACAATGGCGTACAACAGGGCCACTGTCTTCTGCATTTAAAAGCCAGGGTAGTGACAGAAAATTGGCCGTTCCAACTGTTGAAATTAGATTTCTACAGAATAATAAAAACTCCATGTGAATGCCTATTTCACGTAAAAACAGTAACATCGAGTTGTTGATTTTTTAAGTTAATGAAAGTAACTTTTCTATTTCTGATTGAATGAATGGCTTAATGATCACTGGCCACAGATGATAGGGCTATTACAAAATGTTTAAAGAAAAGAGTCCTAGCACTTTAAAATTGAAAATCTGAAGAAGTGAGATCATTGATGTATAACTCACTTTATGTAGCTGTTTATGACTGATCAAGATGTTTGTATGTTGATATATATGAAGAGTTTTCAGATGTTGAAAAATATCCAATAATATTGGAATCTGTATAGTTATAGACAGAATTGTGGTGTTTACATAATGAAGGGCATTATCTGACTATAACAGCTTTTGAAAAATGGAAAAATATACAGAGGAGAAAATAAGTCAATATGGAGATAATCTCCTGTGAATTAATAATGAATAACTCTCCTTTCAGTCTTTTATTTTTATTCATTTATATTTTTTATTTTTGTAAAACAGAGATTGTAGTCTATCTCACCACTTTATAACCTACTTTTTTTACTGAAAATATTTCTTATGGCCTTTCCTTATCAAGAAAATGTTTAATTTTTCATCCATAAATGCTCTATAATATTTTATTATAAAACAATTTTTATAGAACATTTGAGTTGTTTCTAATTCTTGCTGATGGAAATAACACTTCAGTAATCATCTTTGCAAGTGATGTTGTTTAGGTTCTGATGTTTCTGGAATATGTCAGAATGAAAATTATTTTTATCAGATAGTAAGCACTCTCAAATTCTTATTATATAATCCCCTGTTTCATTACAGATAGGCTGTACCTCTTTGCTCTCCCATAAATTACTTTTAAGAGAAGCTATAAATTATTTTTAAGAGAAGACTATCAACCCATTTTCCTTTTCAATTTACCATCTTAAATCTTTCCAAGAGAGTTGTAAGAGACATGTTAATTATAAAAAGCATGAATAAGAATTTGGAGCTGAAGGTACAGGAAGGTTTCAGGTCTGGCTTCCACAAGTGATGTGTATCGGCTTGCAGCAGGGGAAGAGCTGACTATACGCTAGACTCTGGAATACTGTGGGTTTGATAAGCTGTGGCCTGTGCTCTGGGCAGTGGTACCGCAGGGAGTTGAGCCTAGCACAGTCTGCATGACCCTGAGGAGGAGAGTGGGGAGAGGATGAGGGAGGGTTGTGTGGTTTGACTTAGGCAGTAAAGATGAATGTGCAGTATTCAAGCTACCTTTTGATGAGGCTGGTAAGCCATGGACTTATTCCCTTTCAGGTCCTGTGTATCTAGAAGATGCTTATGGGATGTGAAGGCTGGAGGGGACCTCAGGGACTATCTAACCCACAGTATTCCAGAGTCTACCATATAGTCAAATCCCTGCCAGGCATGAGACCCCACCTCTGGGGCTTCATGATACAGAGGTCTGGCCAGCAGGCGAGCACTTGACATTACCAAGAGCAGCTTCTCTGCTTCCTTCCAAACAGCGCTGAGCCTGTGAGGAGACGAAGTCTCTGAGCGCTGCATTTGTTTACTATCAAACCAAGGGCAGCACTTAACATGCACAGATTAGTAGCTGGCGGAGAAGACAGCATATGAAGCAAAATGTGACCAGAAGAATAAAAAGTCATTTTAATCAGCTTATGTCATAAGATCTTTATGATAGCAGCTCTTCTCCCTGTCTCTTTCAGGTGGCCTTAATTTGAACCCCTTAAAATTCCTTGTTTTTGATTGGAATTGGAGAGATCAGAAGCTGAGGAGAATGATGGACATTCCCGAGGTAATGTGTAACTAGCCATTGCCTTTAATCATCTTTTGTTCAATGTAAACCCAAGTTCAAACACAGTAATAAAGTCTTTGACATGAGGAGCCAGCACGTTCTGGCTTTGAAGATCTGTATCTTTTAAATCCAAGGTAACTACAGTTATGAAGGTCACCACTTTCCCTTAAACTTAGCTACAGCCTTTCTGTGTGTAGTACTGAAAGAATCTGAAGGACTTAGCACTTTTTCATCTTTGGCTGTTTTTCATCTTTGCCTTTCACCCTTATACCAATGTACTTCAAAAAGCTTGTGGAGAAGGTAAGTTTGAGATGAACATTTGAAACAGCAGTTAAGGTGCCACTTGGGATACCAGCATCTCATTTTGGAGTGCCTGGTTCAAGTTCCAACTTCACTTTTCATTCCCACTTCCTGCTAATGTGCACCCTGAGAGGCAGCAGATGATGGCTCTTGTAGTTGGATCTCTGCCACTATCTGGAGACCTAGATAGTTAAAAGCACCTGGCCTCAGTCTGGTGTACCCTGCGCTGGTATGCGCGCTGAGGATGAAAGAGCTTACTCTCTCTCTCTTTCTCTGTCTTTTATATAAATAAAAATATAAAAGATAAGTTTATTTTGATGCCCCACAATCTGAAATCTATGCATAGTTTTTACATAATATAAATGTTGTGGGCCG
Source organism: Oryctolagus cuniculus (assembly GCF_964237555.1). NCBI lineage: Eukaryota > Metazoa > Chordata > Mammalia > Lagomorpha > Leporidae > Oryctolagus > Oryctolagus cuniculus. Next base: position 54,690,014 of record NC_091435.1, read on the forward strand.
GCGCCACGGCTCACTAGGCTAATCCTCCACCTTGCGGCGCCGGCACACCGGGTTCTAGTCCCGGTCGGGGCGCCGATTTCTGTCCCGGTTGCCCCTCTTCCAGGCCAGCTCTCTGCTGTGGCCCGGGAGTGCAGTGGAGGATGGCCCAAGTGCTTGGGACCTGCACCCCATGGGAGACCAGGAGAAGTACCTGGCTCCTGCCATCGGATCAGCGCGGTGCGCCGGCTGCAGTGTGCGCTGGCCGCGGTGGCCACTGGAGGGTGAACTAACGGCAAAGGAAGACCTTTCTCTCTGTCTCTCTCTCACTGTCCACTCTGCCTGTCAAAAAATAAAAAAAATAAATAAAAAAATAAAAAAATGTTGCATAGCCGGCACCGCAGCTCACTAGGCTAATCCTCCGCCTGTGGCGCCGGCACACCAGGTTCCAGTCCCGGTCGGGGCGCCGGATTCTGTCCCGGTTGCCCCTCTTCCAGGCCAGCCCTCTGCTATGGCCCGGGTGTGCAGTGCAGGATGGCCCAAGTGGTTGGGCCCTGCACCCGCATGGGAGACTAGGAGAAGCACCTGGCTCCTGACTTCGGATCAGTGCAATGCGCCGGCCACATTGCGCCGGCTGCAGCAGCCGTTGGAGGGTGAACCAACGGCAAAGGAAGACCTTTCTCTCTGTCTCTCCCTCTCACTGTCCACTCTGCCTATCAAAAAATAATAATAATAAATAAATAAATGTTGCATAAACTTTTGGGAGACTCCTCGTGTATGTACTTTTGCCCAGGGTGGGGCACAATCTGCCTCATTATCAGCATCTTCAAAAAAAAAAAACTCATTTACTTGATTTACAAAGGTGTTTTGATTTTATGGGGTATGGAAATTTTTTGCTGTCTCAGTGGATTAGAAATGAATACCTTTGGCCGGCACCGTGGCTCACTAGGCTAATCCTCCACCTTGCGGCGCCGGCACACCGGGTTCTAGTCCCGGTCGGGGCGCCGATTTCTGTCCCGGTTGCCCCTCTTCCAGGCCAGCTCTCTGCTGTGGCCCGGGAGTGCAGTGGAGGATAGCTCAAGTGCTTGGGCCCTGCACCCCAAGGGAGACCAGGAGAAGCACCTGGCTTGCCATCGGAGCAGCACGGTGCGGCCATTGGAGGTTGAACCAACGGCAAAAGGAAACCTTTTTCTCTGTCTCTCTCTCTCACTGTCCACTCTGCCTGTCAGAAAGAAAGAAAGGAAGGAAGGAAGGAAGGAAGGAAGGAAGGAAGGAAGGAAGGAAGGAAGGAAGGAAGGAAGGAAGGAAGGAAGGGAAATGAATACCTTTTTGAATACAGCATTAGATTTTAATATATATATTTATAAAAAGCAATCCATTCCCATCATAATGTGAAAATTTGATTTTGCCACCTAGTATGTTATCATGGAGGTAATTTTTCAAACTACCCTGGTGCTTCAGAAAAACTCTTAGGAGGAAAATTGGTTTGCACAGAAATAAACATGGCTGTCAGGCATCAACCAAGAATAAATCATGACTGTAACCATTGAAGAGGCTTAGAATTAACTCCTCAATGCATGCTGAACTAATTTACCACATAAAACTACATCCTCAGAATGGCCAAGCCCAGTTATAATTGATCAGTGTATTATATCAAATACTAGTTAAGATTAAAAAACAATTTGCTCAGGTCCCTTCAGACACATACATGCATACATACATGAACACACACACATAAACACACACATAATCTCTGTCTCTTTCTCTCATACTTTTTTTTTGAAGATTTATTCATTTATTTGAAAGTCAGAGTTACACAGAGAGAGGAGAGGCAGAGAGAGAGAGAGAGAGAGAAAGGTCTTCCATCCGATGGTTCACTCCCCAGATGGCCCCAATGGCTGGAGCTCCACCGACCTGAAGCCAGGAGTCAGGAGCTTCCTCCAGGTCTCCCACATGGGTGCAGGGGACCAACGACTTGGGCAATCTTCCGGTGCTTTCCCAGGCTGTAGCAGAGAGCTGGATCGGAAAAGGAGCAGTCGGGTCTCAAACCGGCGCCCATATGGGATGCTGGTGCTTCAGGCCAGGGTATTAACCCACTGAACAACAGCACTGGCCCCTCTCATACATTCTTCCCCAATTCACTGGTTTTTAAAACTTACTTAACAAATTTTAAGGCTGTGTTTGATGATTTCAGTTATTCATGTCAAATCTGAAAATTGCATTCAAGATTTATAGACACTATCAAATGACCAAGCATACATGTCTTAGGATTTCCTGAGGGCATGGAAAGAGAGAATATATTAGAAGGTGTATTCAGTGAAATAAGAGCAGAAAACTTCCCCAGAAAGGGACATCCAAGTAGAGGAAGCACATAGAATTCTTAATAGACACAATCAGAAAAGTTCTTCACCATGACACATTATAGTCAAACTTTCAACAGTAAAATATAAAGAACAGATTCTTAAAAATGCACCAGAAGAATGCCAGAGAACCTAGAGGATCCCCCATCAGACTAACAGCTGATTTCTCATAAGAAACCATAACAGGCTAGGAGAGAATGGAGAGACATAGTCCAACTCCTAAAACAAAACAAAACAAAAACCTGTCAACCCAGAATAATGTAGCCAGAAAAGCTCTCATTTATAAATGAAGGTGAAATAAAGACCTTCCAAAAAAACCAGAAATTGTATTTGTTACTTGTCCAGCCTTACAAATGATTCTTAAGGATATGCTACACAGAGAAACAGAGAATGATAATCATCATTATGGAAGAATGTGAAGGCAAAAAAATCTCCTAGTAAAGTACAGAAGAAATCCAAAGCAAACAATATGAGACTTATGGAAAAATAGTAAGACCAAATCATTACTTATCAATAATAACTTTGTGTAAATGGCTTAAATTTCCCAATTAAAACATACAGACTGGCTGAATGCATCAAAAAGCAAGATCCATCTGTTTGTTGCCTACAAGAAACACACCTCAAATCTTGCTTTTCTCTCTGCAAAAAAAAGAAAGAAAGAAAAAACCCACACCTCACCAACAAAGACACATGCAGACTGAAAGTGAAAGGATGGAAAAAGATATTCCATGTTAACAGAAAGCAAAAATGAGTATGTGTGGCCATCCTAATATAGACAAAATAGACTCTAACACAAAAGTTGTTAAAAAGAGACAAAGAAGGGCAGTATGTAATAATTAAGAGATCAATTCAACAGGAAGATGTGACTATAATAAATGTATATGCACCCAATGCCAGGTGTCTTGCTGTTTAATACAAGTGCTAATGGTTCTAAAGGGAGACTTAGACTCCAATACAGTAGTAATGGGGGACTTCAACACCCCACTTTCATCAATGGACAAATCAACTTCATATAAAATCAACAACAAACAAACAAACAAACAAAAAACAGAGCTAATCTACACTGTGGACCAATTAGACCTAATTGATATCTACAGAACATTTCATTCCACAGTTGAAGATCACACATTCTTTTATTCAGTGGATGGAACATTCTCTAGGATAGACCATATGCTAGGCCATAAAACAACTCTCAGCAAATTCAAAAAAAGTTGAGATCATACCATATGTCTTTTCCGACCATGATGGAATGAAACTGGAAATTAACAATTTAAGACTCCCTAGAGAGTTTAGCCTTAGAAAAGATGCTTGTATTATAACTTTTCCACCAGGAAATATTCTCACAGCCATCTTAGTCTAAACAGTCATTCAAATTCAACCCTGGCCTAGTGTCCTCATTATCAATGGCTGACATACTTGTAGGCAAGTGTCAGGCAGTGTGAGGACAGCCCCAAGGTGCTGAAAGTTCACACCCAGATTCCTTCTCTGAAGAGGTACCTATAGTTGACTGAACATGGTGGCATACAAAATATTGACCAAGACACAAGTTTTGTAAATTCATACGTGGAATAATAAATGCATTTCTTAAAAAAAAAATATTGACCAAGAATTTCTGAGTCAGTGATGGGGACTGGATTTGTTGACAAAAAACTGTGGAAACTTAAACTTTGTTAGAAGAGCCAGGTGTAATCAATGTGGTCAGGAGAAAATAACTAAAGCCAAGATGATACAAATGGAGGCACTGAAATAGGAAAGACTTTCAGAAAAAAGCTGAGGCCTTTTTAGTGCCTATTACTGGCAGTGTAAGACTTGCAGTAATGTGAGCTGGTCCAAAAGATCAGAATGTAACATGTGTAATATTCCAAAGTATGCTAAACTAGAAGAAAGAACAGGATATGGTGGTGGTTTTAATGAAAGAGAAAATGTTTAATATATAGAAAGAGAAGAATCTGACAATGAATATAGTGAGTTTGGAGATAAGAAAAAAAGAGAGGAAAGGCAGTTGGTCCTCCATCTATAGAGAAGAAGTTGAAGACAAAGCATCAGAAGGAGAATAAGAGGATGAGGATGAAGATCTTCCTAAATATATATTAGATGAAGATGAGGATGAAGATGATGCTGATCTCTCAAAGTATAATCTTGATGCCAATGAAGAAGAAGACAGTAATAATAAAAAGAATTCTAGTAGATTAAGTCACTCAAAGCCTCAATCTTCACATTCACATTCTTCATCACACTCATCATCTCTCTTAAGTTCAAGGTCTAGGTCTAGGTTTCATTGAAGAATTTCTTCTGGTTCACAGTCAAGATCTTGTTCCAGTTACAGAGAATGTTTGAGATCTTGTGGGTCGAAATCAAGATCCAGCTCCAGGTCCCACAGAGGCCCATCCTCCCCATGAAGATCTTCAAGTTCATCATCTTCTCCTGAGAAGAACAGAAAGAGAAATCATTCTAGATCTTCTTCATCTAGTGATAACAGAAAAGACAAACAAGGCACCATCATCTTCTGGGTCATCCCATTCTGGTTCCCATTTAAGTTCAAAAAAGAAATAATTGTATTAAAATTTATATCTCTAAATAAAAGAATCTCTAGAAACTATGCAAACACATGGAGACTAAAGAACATACTTCTGAATGAATAGCAGGTCACAGAAGAAATCAAAGGAAAATCAAGAAAATTCTGGAAACATGAAGATGACAATGCAATATACCAAAACTTATGGGGAGGAGGGTGTGGTGCTATGGTGTAATAAGCTAAGCTTCTACCTACAGCACCAGCATCCCATACAGACACTGGTTTGTATCCTGGCTGCTCCTCTTCTGATCCAGCTCGCTGCTAATGTGCCTGGGAGAGCAGTAGAGGATGTCCTGAGTGCTTGGGCTCCTGCACCCATGTGGGAGTACCAGAGGAGAGGCTCCTGGCTCCTGGCTTTAGATCAGCCCATCTCCAGCCATTGCAGTCATTTGGGGTATAAACCAGTGGATAGGAGACCTCTCTCTCTCTCTCTCTCTCTCTTGCTCTCTCTCTCTCAATATAACTCTCAAATTAATGAATAAAATCTATTACAAAAACTTATGGGATACGTAAAAGCAGTGTTAAGCAGGAAGTTTATAGCAATAGGTGACTATGTCAAGAAATTGGAAAGGCATCAAATACATGGGTCATCAGTGCATCTCAAGGACCTAGTAAAACAACAAACCAAACCCCAAATTAGCAGGAAATAAAAATTAAAATTAGAGAAGAAATAAAATTGAAACAAAAAATAATACAAAAGATTGATAAAATGAAAAGCTGTTTTTTCAAAAAATAAGATCAATACACCATTGGCCTACCCCCCCCAAAAAAAAGACCTAAATCAATAAAACCAGAGGTGAAAAGGGAGATACAGCAAATGATACCACAGAAATAAAAACAATCATCAAGAATTACTAGACAGCCATTTGCCAACAAATTGGAAAATCTGGAAGAAATGGATAGATTCCTGGATATACAATCTACCAAAATGGAGACACGGTGACATTAAAAACCTAAATAGACCAATAACCAAGATGGAGATCGAATCAGTAACGAAGACCCTCCCAACAAAGAAAAGCCCAGGACCAGATGGCTTCACTACTGAATTCTATCAGACTTTTGAAAAGGATTTATTCCAGTTCTTCTCAAACTATTCAAAACAATTGAAAGGGAAGGAATCCTCCCAAACTCCTTCCAGTATCATCTTAATTCCAAAACCAGAAAAAGATACACCAAAGAGAGAAACAATAGACCAGTATCACTGATGAACATAGATGCAAAAATCCTAAACAAAATACTGGCCAATCAAATCCAACAGTATATCAAAAAGGTCATTCACCTGAACCAAGTGGGATTTATCCCTGGTATGCAGAAGTGGTTCTTCATATGCAAATCAATAAATGTGATATATCACATTAACAAATTGAAGAATAAAAACCATGTGATTATCTCAGTAGATGCAGAGAGAGTACTAGATAAAATACAATATTCTCTCATGATAAAAACCTTAGGCAAATTAGGTATAGAAAGAACATTTCTCAACCCAATCAAGGCAATATTCAACAAACCCACAGCCAGCGTCATATTGAATGGGGGAAAACTGAAAAGTGTTTCCACTAATATCTGGAACTGAACAAGAATGCCCACTTTCACCATTGCTATTCAATATAGTCCTGGAAGTTTTAGCCAGAGCCATTAGGCAAGAAAAATAGAGAGATACAAATTGGAAAGGAAAAACATAAATTATCACTGTTTGCAAATGAAATGATTCTATGTAGTGAGGAACCAAAAGACTCCACTAACAGACTATTGGAACTATTGGAACAAGAGAGTTTGGTAAAGTTGCCAGATATAAAATCAGCACACAAAAATCAATAGCCTTTGTACACAGAGACAATGCCATGGCTAAGAAAGAACTTGTAAGATCATTCACAATAGCTATAAAATATTTAAATATCTTGGGATAAATTTAACCAAGGCCGTCAGAGATCGCTACAACTGGATCTCTCATGCAGAAGTATGAAACTAGACCCCTATCTTAAATCTTACACAAAAATCCACTCAAAATGGATCAAATACCTAAATCTATGACCCAATGCCATCAAATTACTAGAGAACATTGGGGAAACTCTACACTGGCATAGGCAAAGACTTCTTGGAAGAGACCCCAGAAACACTGAGAATCAAAGTCAAAATTGACAAATGGTATTAACAAGCTGAGATACTTCCACACTGCAAAGGGTACACTCATCAAAGTGAAGAAGCAACTGACAAAATGGGAGAAAATGTTTTCAAACTGCACCTGATAAAGATTAATATCCAGACTCTATAAAGAGATGAAGAAACTCAACAATAAGAAAACAATCCAGTTTAAGAAATGGGCAAAGGACTTGAACAGCCATCTTTCAAGAGGGGTAATTCAAATGGCAACAGACAATTGAAAAAAAAAAAATGCTGAGGATCACTAGCCATCAGAGAAATCCAAATCAAAACCACATTGAGGTTTCACCTAACCTCTTAGAATGGCTCTCATACAGAAATCTAAAAACAATAAATGCTGACAAAAATGTGGGGGAAAAAGGCACCTTAATCCATCGTTGGTAGGAACACAGACTAGTCCAGCCATTGTGAAAGACAGTATGGAGATTCCTCAGAAATCTGAAAATAGATCTACCATATGACCCAGCCATCCCACTCCTGGGAATGTACCCAAATGAAATGATATCAGCCTATTAAAGAGTTATCTGTACCCCCACATTTATTGCAGCTCAATTATCAGTAGCTAAGATAAGGGATCAATCCAGATGCCCATCAACTGATGACTGGATAAAGAAAATGTGGTATATATACACTATGGATGGATCACTTCTCGGCCTTTTGGCTAAGATCAAGTGTAGTATATATACACTATGGAATACTACTCAATGATTAAAAAAAGAATGAAGTCCTGTATTTTGCAGCAAAATGAATGCAACTGGAAACCATACTTAGTGAAATAAGCCAGTCCCAAAAGAGATAAATCTCATGTTTCCCCTGATCTTTGGCAACTTAGAGTATAAAAATATAATGTGTATGAATAAAATTGACATTTTGAGATTTTAGCACTGTTGATTATTATTGTCTCTACTGTTGTGGGACAGTGTTTTTTTTTTTCTTTATACTATTTGTCGAATTGTTATTGGTCATTTAAGCTTATTCTAAAACTGAAAATATGTCATTTTAATAATTAAAAGAAAAAAATAAAGTAAGGAGGAGGATGGATGGGAGCATGGGCTAGAGGGAGGGTGGAGCGGAAAGTATCACTATGCGCCTAAATCTGTATGTATGTATAAAATATATGAAATTGTTCACCTTATTGAAATAAAAACATTAAAGTTTTTTAAGAAGTTTATATCACAAAAGATTTAATTTGAGGTCAGTCACATGAGGCATTGTTTGATGATTTCAGTTATTAATGTTAAATCTGAGGAATTCATTAGTTTTCTAATTATAATTAAGAGAAATAGCATCCAAAAAATCTTGTAACCCATGTTATCTTTACTATGTTGATGCCATTATGAACAATTTTCCTAAACAATAAAATCCTATGCTACATATCATCTGGGTTACATAAAGCACACTCTGAGGTCCTTGAAATACCTTGGCATAGTATTTTACTTTGAATGTCTGCAAACAAAAGCACACTCAGGTGAAACTCATGTTTTGTATAGTAATCCTCCCTTTGTTTATGTAACTGTTTCAGCTGCAAATCAAATGTGAATTAGGACTGTTGCTCTCTCTGATTCCAGCCATAACAGCTGTGTGAATACCAGGGAGTCCAGATGACTGAACTGATTCACCAAGACCATCTTTTCTTGATCTTAACGTTTTGTTTTTGTTTTTTTTTTTCTTGTTTCGTTTTCTTTCATTTAGATAAGAAAAGAGGTTTTTGAACTTCTGGAAATGGGAGTACTCAGTCTATGCAAGTCAGAATCTTTAAAGTTGGGCCTTTTCTAAGTCTGGATCCTAATGAAGATTACAGTTTTCAACATGGAACTGCAGCTTACTGAATGACTCCAGCCCATGGCAAGCATTCAGTAACCAGAAACATCACTGGGAATGTTTGGTGGGGATTCTTTGACAGAAACGAATCTGTCCTTTCGCCAACTCTCGTGTATAATAAAGAGTCACTGGCTTGTCTGTGATCTCTGTTGAACGAGCTGTTTTTCTCTTACCAGCTGGCCTGTGAGGTGACTATGCTAACAGTATAACTATGTATGTCTTATTTATTTACTACTTCTGTTGTTTTGAAAAAATTTCAGACTTACAGAAAAGTTGCAAAAAAATAGTATAAATTCCTATGTTCTCTTCCCCCAGTTTCCCCAATGTTAGCATCTTGTGTAGCCATAGTGCAATTATCAAAACAAAGAAATCAATATTGGTACAGTACAGTAAACTAAACTAAAGTTTTTCCATTGATGTTCCACATTGCTATTAGTTGTTCTGTCTCCTTGGTTTCCTCAGAATGGTGACATTTTCTTGGTCTTTGTCTTTCATGACCTTCATTCTTTTGATAAATATGCTCAAGAATTTTCTTCAACTTGCTCCATGTATTGTTTTCCCGCGATTTGATTGAAGGTACCCATTTTTGGCCCAAATACCACACAAATGACATGTCCTTCTCAATGCATTTTTGTCAGCAGACACATAAGGTTACTCGGTCTCCTTACCATTGATGCTGTCACCTGGTAAGTGTGTTGTCTGCCAACTTTCTTACAAGAGAGTTACTATTTTTCCTTTTATAACTCAGATTTATTTTGGAGATATTTTGAGGCTAAAAAAAATCTATTTTTCCTTAAACTTCTGCCTGCTATTATGAGCAACCACTGATAGTTTTTGCCTGCAACAGTTGTTAACTGTGGCAATTTATATTTCTGTCTCCATCAACATCTGTTAGTTGGAGTTCCTCTGTAAGATAAAGAGGTGTTCCTTTACCCTGTTTACTTATTTGCTCAGTTATTTATGTACATGAATAAGAATGTTTATTTTCTTCAATTGGTTATTATGCAACACTGTTGATTTTTGTTTTGTTGCTCAAATTCATACTTTTCCTATTCAGATAAGTCATGTTGGTTGATTGCCCTCTCTGTGCCAAGCACTGTTTACTGCTTTCCCTTACATGTAGTAATGTTTAGTCACTGAAGTAGTACTGGAGAAAAGTGGTATTATTCACCCCTTATCAACTATGAAACAATCTAAGAGATACACTAGTTTAAGCAGAAAAACTACAAATCAAACCCAAGTCTTATGTTCACTTCAGGATACCATATTGTTCACTGGAGACTCAGATGCCATTGCTGATATATAAAGCCCACCTTCTGATTTTGTGAAATTTTAACTTCATTGACTATAAAATCCAAATCCAGCAAATCACACATCCATGCATATCAGTGACTTGTCACTTATGCACTGCCACAAGTTGAAAGCCACAAACAGGTATTCACAGAAGAAAGAAGACTAGATTCCATTCTCTAGAATCCTGGCTGGAGCCCAAAAAGTTAAAGGAAAAATGCCATTTCAGAATAAAAATTCATTAAAGCTATAGCTAAATTTAACCCTATTATTTTCATTTCTTTAACCGTAATAAGTGAGATGATCTTGGCCAATGGAAAGAACATGATAGGAGCCAGTGCTGTGGTATAATGAGCTAAGCCTCCACCTATGGTACCAGCATCCCATATGGGCATCGGTTCATACCCCAGCTGCTCCTCTTCCAATTTAGCTCTCTGCTATGGCCTGGGAAAGCAGAATATGGCCCAAGTGCTTGGGTCCCTGCACCCACATGGGAGACCTGGAAGAAACTTCTGGATCCTGCCTCCTGGCTTCAGATCAGCCTAGCTCCAGCCATTGTAGCCATTTGGGAAGTGAACCAACAGATGGAAGACCTGTCTGTCTCTCCCTCAGTCTTGTAACTATCTCTCAAATAAATAATAAAAATATTTTTAAAAAATAAAAGGCATTTAGCTTCCTGTCAAGTGACATGTTTTAAATTAATCTGGAAAAGACTATCTAGCATAATTATGAGGACAGATTTGCAGTAATTCTGTGCTGTCTGAATTCAACCAGGGCCAATGTTGTGGCACAGTGGGTTAAGCTGCCACCTGCGACACTGGTATCCCATATCAGCACTGGTTTGAGTTCTGGCTGCTCTACTTATAATCCAGCTCCCTGCTAATATTCCTGGGAAAGCAGAAGAAGATGGACAAGTGCTTGGAGCCCTGTTGCCCACATGGGAGACACAGATGGACTTCCAGGCACCTAGATTCAACCTGGCACAGTACCAGCTGATGCCATCACATGGGGAGTAAAGCAGTAAATGGAAGATCTCTCTCATTCAGTCAGTCTCTCTTATCTCTCCCTCTTTCTCTGAAACTTATATTTTTCAAATAAATAAAGAAATCTTAAGCAAATTCAAACCAACCCCATCATGCTGCTATTGACTTGCCAAAACCAAGAAATGAGACTATCAAGACCAGTACATGTATATGTAAGTATGTGTGTGAATCATATATAACCACTGCTGGAGCATATACTATTTATGTTTCTTTTCTTTTTTATCTAAGGTATACAAACTTCATGCATTTCATATATACAAATTTAGGAACATAGTGATTCTTCCCACCCTACCCTCCCTACCACCCATACTCCCACCCTTCTCCTTCCTCCCTATCCTATTCATACTCTTATTTTTACAAAGATCTATTTTCAGCTAATTTTATATTCATAAGATTAGCCCTACACTAAGTAAAGAGTTCAACAAATAGTATGAAGAAAAAAATCACTGTTTTTCAACAGTTGAGACAAGAGTTGTTCAAAATCACATCTCAAAGTGTCAATTTTACTCCTATAGATTACCTTTTAATACTTTATTAGTTGCCACACATCAGAGAGAACATATGGTATTTGACTTTTTGGGATTGGCTTATTTCACTAAGTATAATGGATTCCAGTTGCACCCATTTTGTTGCAAAAGAAAGGATTTCATTTTTTTAACCACTGTATAGTATTCCATAGTGTAAATATACCACAATTTCTTTATCCAGTCTTCAGTTGGACATCTGGGTTGATTCCATATTCTAAGTATTGCAAATTGAGATGCAGTGAACATGGGGTTACAGATAACTCTTTCATATGCTGATTTCTTTTCCTTTGGGTAAATTTCCTGGAGCGGGATAGCTGGGTCATGTGGTAGGTCTATACTCAGATTTCTGAGGTATCTTCATACTTTCTTCCACAATGGCTGCACCAGTTTACATTCCCACCAACAGTGGATTAGGATACCTTTCTCCCCACATCCTTGCCAGTATTTATTGTTTATTGATTTCTGTTTGAGAGCCATTCTAACTGGGGTGAGGTGAAACCTCATTGTGGTTTTGATTTGCATTTACCTGGTGGCTAGTGATCCTGAGCATTTTTTCAAGTGTTTGTTGGCCATTTCAATTTCTTCTCCTGAAAAATGGCTTTTTAAGTCCTTTGCCCATTTTTTAAATATTCATTTATTTATTTGAAAGGCAGAGGTACAGAGGCAGAGAGAGAGAGAGGTCTTCCAGCTCACTGGTTCACTCCCCAAATAGCAGTAATGGCTGGTACTGCACCTGTACAAAGTCAGGAGCCAGGAGATTCTTCCATGTCTCCCACAGGGGTGCAGGGGCCCAAGCACTTGGGCCATCTTCTGCTCTCCCAGGTCATAGCAAAGAGCTGGATCAGAAGTGGAGCAGCCAGGACTCAAACCAGTACCCATGTGGGACGCCAGCACTGCATGAGGTGGCTTTACCCGCTACACCACATTGCCCACCCCACTTTCCCATTTCTTAACTGCATTGTTTATTTTGTTGTTGTTGAGTTTCTTGAGCTCTTTATAGAGTTTGGATATTAATCTTTATCAGTTGTGTAATTTGCAAATAATTTTTCCCATTCTGTCAGTTGTCTCTTCACTTTGCTCTGTGTTCCCTTTGCAGTGCAGAAGCATCTCAGCTTGTTAATACCATTTGTCAATTTTGGCTTTGATTCTCAGTGTTTTTTTTTTGTTTGTTTTTGTTTTTTTTTTTTTTTTGTCTCTTCCAAGAAGTCTTTGCCTATGCCAATGCAGAGTTTCCCCAATGTTCTCTAGTAATTTGATGGTATTGGGTCATAATTTAGGTATTTGATCCATTTTGAGTGGATTTTTGTATAAGGTTTAAGATAGAGGTTGAGTTTCATACTTCTGCATGAGAGATCCAGTTTTCCCAGCACCATTTGCTGAATAGACTGTCCTTGCTCCAGGGATTGATTTTAGCTCCTTTGTCAAAGATAAATTGGTTACAGATGTGTGGATTGATTTCTGGAGTTTCTATTCTGTGGTTCTACACATCTGTTTTTGTGCCAGTACCAGGCCTTTTTGATTATAACTGTCCTGTAGTATGTCTTGAAATCTGGTATTGTGATGCCTCCAGCTTTATTTTTGTTAAGATTTCTTTAGTTATTTGGGGTCCCTTGTGTTTCCATTTGGAGTTTTGCATTCTTTTTCTAGATCAGAGAAGAATGTCCTTGGTAGTTTAATTAGGATTGCATTGAATCTGTAAATTGCTTTGGTAGCATGGACATTTTGATGATATTGATTCTTCCAATCCATGAGCATTGAAGATTTCTCCATTTTTTGATTGTGTCTTCTATTTTTTTCTTTAATGTTTTGTAATTTTCATTGTAGAGATCTCTGACAGCGTTGTTTAAATTTATTCCAAGGTATTTAAATTTTTTTGTAGTAATTGTGAATGAGATTGATCTTAGAAGTTCTTTCTCAGCCATGCTGGACCTACACTGTTATATAGTGTGTTTATATCCAGTACTTAATAGGAAAAAGACATTGAAATACGAGACAATCCCAAATAAACAAAATGTGCCTAATAAAACTATCTATACAGTGGTTAACAAAAAATGAAGGCAAGAATTTTTAAAATTGCTCTTTAAAATTTCTAATGATACCACAGCACAGCAGCTGCCAACAAATTGTTTTGATTGCACTTGAAAAGTGGTTCTCCAATGGGTGATTTTGCCCCACAGGGAACACTTCCAATCGCTGGAAATAACGTTTGTCACAACTAAGGAGAGTTGTGTCGCAACTACTACTGGCATCAACTTGGTGGATTGTGACAGTATTAAGTGAGTATCAGCCAGGGAAGTGGTTAAAAATTCTACAATCTCTATATGCAAGTCACCACAACAAAGCAGTTTCTGCCCCAAAATGTTAATAGTGCCAAGGCTGAGAAATCCTGCTCTACAGATACTGAGAAACAAAGCACATGATGTAAATTTGTTAGAAAGGAGAAATAGGTGAATATAAAAGTGCCTATAAAATGTATACCTGGATATCTCAAGAATGTTACCCTAGAAATGTCTGCATTTACTATTTTAGATGGCTAATTTTAATGTGGCAACTTCACAGGCCACATTCTTGAGGATGTTTGTGGATGAAGTTAACATAAATGGGAGAACTTGAGTAAAATAGATCACCTTCCACAATTTGAGTGGTCCTCATGTTTTCGGTTGAAGGCCTGAATAGAATCAAAGGCTGCCCTTCCCCCGAGTGAGAGAATTCTCCTGCCTGGATAGGCTCCTAACTGACACATCAGTACATCCTGGTTCTGCACAGCCTCTTGGCCTTCAGACTTGCACTGGGACATCAGCTCTGCAGATTTGAGACTTGTCAGCCTCCATAACTCTGTGAGCCCATTCCTTATAATATTTCTATGTAAAAATTTACATACCTAAAAATCACGATTAGTTCTGTTTCTGTAGAGGACACATAAAGCTCCTTTTAGTTTGAAATTTGGGTTAGTTTGATTTTATTCTTTTTTAAAAGCCTAGGAAATACTGGTGTTACTGGTTTGTTATTGAAATGACCCTTTTGTATGGCAATATCGATGTAGTATAATCCCAACCAGTGTTAGAACAAGTTTTTCATGTTGTAGGCCAACCCTGTAAATACAATCTACTCCAATAGCCTGGTACTGCCTTTTAAAACCAAGTTCTCAACCATGTTTATTTAGTAAAACAAATGGTTTTCTCAGAAACTATGTTGCCATCTTCTCATAGAAGGCTGTCTGATAACAGTAGCTGCACTAGTCACTACCTCCATGTCAGGTTCTAAGGGCAGCCTGAGCATTCCCATTGGTATTTTTCTCCCCCGCCCCATGAAGCCTTTTATTTAATGAGTACAAATTTCATAAGTACAGCTTTAGGAATACAGTGATTCTTAGCACCATACCCGCCCTCCCATCCCCACTCCCACTCCTCTTCCTCCTCCCTCTACCATTCCCAGTCCCACTCTCCATTAAGATTCATTTTCAGTTAACTTTATACACAGAAGACCAACTCTATTTTTAAGTAAAGATTTCAACAATTTGCACACACACACACACACACATACACACAAAACTGTTTGAAAACATATTTTACAATTCTCATAATACAACTCATTGAGGACAGAAGTCCTGCATGGGAAGTAAGTGCACAGTGACTCCCATTGTTAATTTAACAAATTCCACTCATGTATGATGTCAGTGATCACCCGAGGCTCTTGATATGACCTGCCAAGGCTATGGAATCCTTCTGAATCCACAATCTCTGTCAGTATGTAGACAAGGCCATAAGATAATGTGGATGTTCTCTCCTCCCTTCAAAGAAAGGTACATCTTTCTTTGATGGCCACTTCTTTCCACTGGGATCTCTCATAGAGATCCTTCATGTAGGACATTTTTTGACACAGTGTCATGGCTTTTTATGCCTGAAATGCTCTCATGGGTTTTCAGCCAGACTAGAATGCCTTAAGGGCTGATTCTGAGTTTGTAGTGCTATTTAAAGTGAGTCATTCTATGAGTCTGCTGTATGGACTCCTTTCCATGTTGGAATATCCTCTCCTTTTTTAATTCTATCTATTATTATTACTAGACACTTGATCTTATTTATATGATCCCTTTAATACTTAATCCTACCTATATGATCACGTTAACATTTTAAAAAAGATTTATTTATTTATTTGAAAGAGTTACACAGAGAAGGAGAGTCAGAGAGAGAGAGAGAGGTTCTTCCATCCACTGGTTCACTCCTCAGCTGGCTGCAATGGCCAGAGCTGTGCTGATCTGAAGCCGGGAGCCAGGAGCTTCTTCTGGGTCTCCTATGTGGGTGCAGGGCCCCAAGGACTTGGGCCATATTCTACTGCTTCCCCGGGCCATAGCAGAGAGCTGGATTGGAAGTGGAGCAGCCGGGTCTCAAACCGGTGCCCATATGGGATGCCAGCCCTTCAGGCCATGGTGTTAACCCACTGCACCTCAGTGCTAGCCCCTGGATTTCATTTTTTTAATCACTGTAGTATTCCACAAAATACATATCCCATAATTTCTTTATCCAGTCTTCAGTTGATGGGCGTTTAGGTTGATTCCATGTCTTAGCTATTGTGAATTGAGCTGCAATAAACATGGGGGTGCAAATAACTCTTTTATTTGCTGATTTCTTGGGTAAATTCCCAGGAGTGGGATGGCTGTGTCATATGGTTGGTCTATATTCAGATTTCTGAGGTATCTCCAAACTGTCTTCCATAGTGGTTTTACCAGTTTACATTCCCACCAACAGTGGGTTAGTGTCCCTTTTTCCCCACATCCTCGCCAGCATCTGTTGTTGGTAGATTTCTGAATGTGAGCCATTCTAACCAGGGTGAGGTAAAACCTCATTGTGGTTTTGATTTGCATTTTCCTGATGGCTAATGATCCTGAACATTTTTTCATGTGTCTGTTGGCCATTTGGATTTCCTCTTTTGAAAAATGTCTATTGAGATCCTTGGCCCATCTCTTAAGTGGGTTGTTTGTTTTGTTTTTGTGGAGTTTCTTGATCTCTTTATATATGCTGGTTATTAATCCTTTATCAGTTGTATAGTTTGCAAATAATTTCTCCCATTCTGTCAGTTAGCTCTACACTTTCTTTTGCAGTACAGAAAATTCTCAATTTCATGAAATCCCATTTGTTAATTTTGGCTTTGATTGTCAGTGTTTCTTGGGTCTTTTCCAAGAATTTTTTGCCTGTGCCAATATCTTGCAGGGTTTCCCCAATGTTCTCTAGTGATTTGATGCTATCAGGTCATAGATTTAGGCTTTAATCCATTTTTAATGGATTTTTGTGTAAGGTGTGAGGTGGGGTCCTGCTTCATACTTCTGCATGTGGAGATCAAGTTTTCCCAGCACCATTTGTTAAAGAGACTGTCCTTGCTCCAGGAATTGGTTTTAGTTAGTTGGTCAAATATAAGTTGGTTATAGATGCTTAGGTTGACTTCTGAAATTTCTATTCTGTTCCATTGCTCGCTCTAGCTGTTTTTGTACCAGTACCAGGCTGCTTTGATTAAAACTGCCTTGTGCCGGCACCGCGGCTCAATAGGCTAATCCTCCACCTGCGGCGCTGGCACACCCGATTCTAGTCCCAGTCAGGGCGCCGGATTCTGTCCCGGTTGCCCCTCTTCCACGCCAGCTCTCTGCTGTGGCCCGGGAGTGCAGTGCAGGATGGTCCAAGTGCTTGGGCCCTGCACTGGCATGGGAGACCAGGAGAAGCACCTGGCTCCTGCCTTTGGATCAGCGCGGTGCGCCGGCCGCACCACGCCGGCTGCAGCGGCCATTGGAGGGTAAACCAACAGCAAAGGAAGACCTTTCTCTCTGTCTATCTCTCACTGTCCACTCTGCCTATCAAAATAATAAAAAAAAAATTTTTAAAAATTTAAAACTGCCTTGTAATCTGTCCTGAAATTTGGTCTTGTGATACCTCTGGCTTTGTTGTATAAGATTGCTTTAGCTATTTGGGGTCTCCAGTGTTTCCATATGAATTTCAGCAATATTTTTTTCTAGATCTGAGAAGAAGGTTTTTGGTATTTTGATTGGTATTGCTTTCAGAAGAATGGACAGTTTGGTGATATTGATTCTTCCAATCCAGGATCATGAAAGATTTTTCCATTTTTTTTTTTGTATCTTCTTCTATTTTTTCTTTAATGTTTTGTACTTCTCTTCATAGAGATCTTTGGCAATCTTGATTAAATGTATTCCAAGGTATTTGAAGTTTTTTTGTACCTATTGTGAATGGATTTGATCTTTGAAGTTCTTTTTTGTTCTTTTTTTTATTTAGTAAATATAAATTTCCAAAGTACAGTTTATGGGTTACATTGGCTCCCCCCCCCCATAATTTCCCGCCCACTCACACCCCTCCCATCTCCACTCCCTCTCCAATTCCATTCACATCAAGATTCATTTTCAATTCTCTTTATATACAGAAGGTCGATTTAGTATATATTAAGTAAAGATTTCATCAGTTTGCACCCACACAGAAACACAAAGTGTAAAAATACTGTTTGAGTACTAGTTATAGCATTACTTCACATTGGACAACACACTAAGGACAGATCCCACATGAGAAGTAAGTACACAGTGACTCCTGTTGTTGACTTAACAAATTGACACTCTTGTTTGTGGCGTCAGTAATCTCCCTAGGCTCTAATCATGAGTTGCCAAGACTATGGAAGCCTTTTGGTTCGCCGACTTCGATCTTATTCCGACAGGGTCATAGTCAAAGTGGAAGTTCTCTCCTCCCTTCAGAGAAAGGTACCTCCTTCTTTGATGGCCCCGTTCTTTCCACTGGGATCTCACTCGCAGAGACTTTTCATTTACGTCGTCATCTTTTTTTTTTTTTTTTTTTTTTTTTCCCAGAGTGTGTTGGCTTTCCATGCCTAAAATACTCTCATGGGCTCTTCAGCCATATCTGAAAGCCTTAAGGGCTGATTCTGAGGCCAGAATGCTATTTAGGACATCTGCCATTCTGTGAGTCTGCTATGTATCCCACTTCCCATGTTGGATCGTTCTCTCCCTTTTTGATTCTATCAGTCAGTATTAGCAGACACTAGTCTTTTTGTGTGATCCCTTTGACTCTTAGACCTATCAGTGTGATCAATTGTGAACTGAAGTTGATCACTTGGACTAGTGAGATGGCATTGGTACATGCCACCTTGATGGGAATGTATTGGAATCCCCTGGCACATTTAACTCCACCATTTGGGGCAAGTCCGATTGAGCATGTCCCAAATTGTACATCTCCTCCCTCTCTTATTCCCACTCTTATATTTAACAGGGATCACTTTTCAGTTAAAATTTAAACACCTAAGAATAATTGTGTGTTAATTACAGAGTTCAACCAATAGTACTAAAATGGATAAAGTATTACATTGTACATCAACAGTCAGGACAAGAGCTGATCAAGTCACTGTTTCTCATAGTGTCCATTTCACTTCAACAGGTTTCCCCTTTGGTGCTCAGTTAGTTGTCACCGATCAGGGAGAACATATGATATTTGTCCCTTTGGGACTGGCTTAGTTCACTCAGCATTATGTTTTCCAGATTCCTTCACCTTGTTGCAAATGACCGGATTTCATTGTTTTTGACTGCTGTATAGTATTCTATAGAGTACATGTCCCATAATTTCTTTATCCAATCTACTGTTGATGGGCATTTGTGTTGGTTCCAGGTCTTAGCTATTGTGAATTGAGCTGCAATAAACATTAATGTGCAGACAGCTTGTTTGTTTGCCAATTTCATTTCCTTTGGGTAAATTCCAAGGAGTGTGATGGCTGGGTTGTATGTTAGGGTTATACTCAGGTTTCTGAGCAATCTCCAGACTGCCTTCCATAGTGGCTTAACCAGTTTGCATTCCCACCAACAGTGGGTTAGTGTCCCTTTTTCCCCACATCCTCGCCAGCATCTGTTGTTGGTAGATTTCTGAATGTGAGCCATTCTAACCAGGGTTAGGTGAAACCTCATTGTGGTTTTGGTTTGCATTTCCCTGATTGCTAGTGATCTTGAACATTTTTTCATGTGTCTGTTAGTCCTTTGGATTTCCTCTTTTGAAAAATGTCTATTGAGATCCTTGGCCCATCTCTTAAGTGGGTTGTTTGTTTTGATGTTGTGGAGTTCTTGATCTTTTTGTAGATTCTGGTTATCAACCCTTTATCTGTTGCATAGTTTGCAAATATTTTTTTCCCATTCTGTCAGTTGTCTCTTCACTTTCCTGACTGTATCTTTTGAAGTAAAGAAACTTCTCAATTTGATGCTGGAGAACTGAGGCCATTTACATTCAACATGACTATTGATAAGTGACGACTTTACCCTGCCATTTTTCCAAAAATATTCCCATTTTTTACTTTCAATTTCCTTTGTACTTTTACTGGGAGATTTCCTTCCTTTACATTCTGTAGAGATGACCGTGTTTCTGTGTGTAGCACATCATTAAACATCATCCGTAGGGCTGGATGGGTGGTGACAAATTCTTTCAATTTCTGTTTGTCATGGAAGATCTTTATTTCACCTTCATTCATAAATGAGAGCTTTGCAGGGTATAGTATTCTAGGTTGACAGTCCTTTTCTCCTAAGACTTGGAATATATCTCATCATTCTCTCCTACCCTGTAGGGTTTCTGATGAGAAGGCCACTGTGATCTAATTGGAGATCCTCTGAAAGTAATCTGGCATTTCTCTCATGCACATTTTAGAATCTTTTCTTTGTGTTTTACTGTGGTGAGTTTGATTACAATGTGTCATGGTGAAGATTTTTCTGGTCATGTCTATTAGTTTTTTTGTGTTTCCTGTATTTGGATGTCCCTTTCTTTCTCCAAAATTAAGCAAGTTTTCTGTTATTATTTCACAAAAAAAAAAAAAAGGCTTTTTAATCCTTTCTTTTTTTCCATACCTTCAGGAATTCCTAGAACCCATATGTTGGGTCATTTGATAGTATCTGGTAGATTACCAACAGTGTTTTTTAGTTTTCTAATTTCTTCTTCTTGTCTTTGGTCTAACTGTATAATTTCCTGTGCTTTGTCTTCCAAGTCAGATATTCTTTCTTCTGCTTCACACATTCTGTTGTTAAGGCTTTCCACTGTATTTTTTTGTTGTTGTTCTATTGAATTCTTCATTTCAGATAGTTCACATTGATTTCTCATTAAGTTCTCAGTTTTGTGGGAGAAACTTTCTTTCATGTCATATATAGATTTCATTAGTTCATGCATTACTTCTGATTACTAAGTAATCCTATGATTAATTTTTTTAATTCCATTTCTGACATTTCTTCAATCTCATCATCTTCACAATCTAGTATTGAAGTGTTATGTTCTTTTGGGGGTGTCATGTTGTCTTCCTTATTCTTGTTTCTTGAATTGATGCATTTGTTATTTGGCATTTGTGTAGATATTCATTGGTTTCTTTCTTTTTTCACTGTGGTGGCTTTTATCTTTGGACTATGTCTGTGTGGGTTAGTGGAGTGTCTACTTTCAAGGAATACCTAGAGGCATGTGATGTGTGTGGCCAAGTAGCTCTGTTCAGTGCTCCAAGGTGACACACCAATGTTTGATGTCATAAATCTCTCTCTCTTTTTTTAATAAGAGGGGATATTTGTTCTTGTCAGTTGGCGTAGACTCAGCTGAGCTCCTCTCCTCAAAGGAGACCTTTGCCTGGGTGCTAGCCACAGTGGAGATATTATTTGTCTGCTCTGCCACAAGAACCACACAAAAGATCTGTGCAGTCCTCAATGTAAGCTCAGATTCCCAGTAATGTCCCTAGCCAGGTAAATAGGGAACCCTGATCATATGGAGCCTCCCACAGTTACTGCCCAAAGTCCTAGCCTGCTACTTTTCTTTTTCCAATTTTGTGAGTGGGAAACTTTGACCCTGAGTTGGAAACCTCATAAAGTAAGTATACGCATTTATTTTGTGTTCTTTTAAACTAGGTACATTTGCCAAAGTAATCTCTGTCTTTGCTACAAAAATAGGCCAGCATGGCTTCTGCATAATGTTCAAAAAAAGACAAGATTAGAAATTCGTATGTGCTTAATTTCCAAAGTCCTAATTCTATATCCTAAATGTCAGTTTTTAAAGAAGTAATTATTGGGGCTGGTGCTGTGGCTCACTTGGTTAATCCTCCGCCTGCGGCGCAGGCATCCCATATGGGCATCAGGTTCTAGTTCCAGCTGCTCCTCTTCCACTCGAGCTCTCTGCTGTGGCCCTGGAGGGCAGTGGAGGATGGCCCAAGTGCTTGGGCCCCTGCACCCGCATGAGAGACCAGGAAGAAGCACCTGGCTTCGGATCGGCGCAGCACCAGCTGTAGCAGCCATTTGGGGAGTGAATCAATGGAAGGAAGACCTTTCTCTCTCTCTCTGTCTGTAACTCTACCTGCCAAATAAAAATTTTAAAAATAAGTAATGAGTGTGGTAGATTACCAACAAATGATAAAAACCCAAACCAAACCAAATACTATATTGCAGTGTTGAATATTTAACTATTCTCTTCCCTTTTCTTTCTCTTACCTCATTTGGGCTACTCCAAAGCATGCATTTGGGAAAGGTTAGGAGGATATTTTTTTTAATTGCTGTTTTCTAGCATAAAAAATTGGAAGCTGTTGAGGTTAAACATCTGTGTTCTACAGTTCCCTGTTTGCATCTCCCTTCCTAATTATCACAAATTGCAGTTATCTGTAATCTGAAAGCATTTTTCCAATTTAGTTAATTTCATGTTTGTGACAGTTACATTTGGAAAAAAGTGGACAGCCCTAACTTCTAGGTTTTTTTTAATAAATCTCCAAAGATTTAAGCAAGTTCCTAAAGATAAATCCATTTTCCCCTTTCAGGAAGGACTTGCCTTGAGTTAGTCACCAAATCCCAGAAATATCACATCATCACTGCTTCCAAGTGTCACCGCATGTCAATTTTCACAGATCTTGCTGAGAACTCTCATTTGTCTCTCTCTCATTTATCACAACAGGTTTTTTTTGAGCATAAGTAAAACAACACCCCACAATGGCTTCTGGAAGAGAACTGTGTTCCTGTGAACGTTAGGTCTGGTTACAGACTAATTCCAGCAATTAGAAAGACTAAACAACTTCAAAAGAAAGTTCTTCTAATTCTTCCTTTAACATATTATGATGTGGTATTACTATGAGTAGGAATGTTCTAAATATCCCCAAAGTATATCTGAGTTATCCACAGGACCAAAATGGAGAGGAGATCCCGACTTCAGTTGTCCAGACTGCCAGACATCACGGCAATGAAGCAGCAACAGTTGCCTGCCTACCAGCTACATTTCTCAGCTACCATGGTCTTCTCCATCTTTTTTGCCTCAGGAGTATTCTGCCTTTTCATGGGCATCTTCCTCATATTGTCTGCAAAGAGTATCCAGAAAGTAGAGGTTTGTCCCATCTTACCTTGTTATTGTAGTTTCTAAAATGTTTCACCTGTAGGACCATAAATGGGAATGGTCAGTCTGAGAACAGAGGCCGGCCCTCACCAGGGAACTACATAAGATGAATATCCCTCTTCAGGGGCTGATGGTGACACAGCTTGTATATGGTGGCATAGTCATCCCTACTGCTTGAGGACAGTTGCTGACACACTGGGCCACTTAGCTATATTTCTGTACAATAGTTTGGCAGGGTCAGAAGCATTTTATGCAGCCAAAGGGATGAGCCAGCATCATATAGACATAGGGAAAGGAATGGCAAGGCTAAATGATTGCTAGAGAGCCATGCATCAGACTGACAAGCATGAGGAGCCAAAGATACACATCTTCAATTTTGTCCCCTGAATTTCAAGCATTGTGTATTTCACTTTGCAAATAATCGCCCTCCTGTTGAGATCTAGGAAAGCAAGATCCCATGTCTTTCTGGCATCATAAGGATACTTGGCAAAGCAAATCAAGTTCTACTCAGCGAGAAAAGCTGACACAAAGGGCACACCCCTCAGACACAACCCTTTTTGCCAATTTGATTAGCAAGTGTTTGGAGGGTGAAGAATCCCTAAAGGTGGCCTGGGGAGGGGACTCTAAAAGCAACCATGGAGAGCCAACCTCTTTCCTACCCACATGGTTGTTGGCAGAATTACAATATGAGATCATGTCTGTACATGTAACATTTCTGTGTGTTTGAAAGTGCCCAAGGTTTCTGTTAGGTGTGCAGATCAGTAAGATGAGTAAGAGTTTAATCCTGCCCTCGTTAAGCTAATGATAGAACAGGTAAAAAAGAGTGTGATGAGAGCAGAGAACTCCATGGCCCACCCCTTCCTTGCACATTTCCCAGTATGGGATGGACATGCACTTATGGGAAGAATGGGAGACAACAAACAGTGCAGACTTCAAAGAGGAAAAGATCATTTCAGGTCTTGCTTCTCCTCCCAACGCACACGGCTGCTCTAGTCCTTCTCCATTTCCATTTTCTGCTCCCTCCCAGCTGCAAGCACTGTATTTCTCTGGGAATGAAGTACCCCTACTCACTTTCAGTCCTCCAGGGCAATAGGTAAGCTCTCTTGGGACCCCAGCAAGTGGCAGAGGTAAACACAGGAGAAAATGAAGCTTGCCTTGCTGAAGCGGAGAGCTAAGTCATGGGCGTAGATGTGAGTGTACATTCCACAAACAGCTCATCCTATTTGCTTTTCTACTTTTCTTTTCACTGATCCCTTTCTAGTCCTTTCTCCCATGCTTTCCCCCATTCCAGTTACCCTCACCTATTGTGTAGTGCAGCCTTCACTGACAGCCAGCCATTGCTGGTTGATGGACCTCATGCACTAGAGGGTGACCTTGCTCCATCACGGCTTATTTGCTAAGGCCACTCTAAAGGCAAACAACTGTTGATTGAATGCTTTTTATCTCCTGAAATCTAAGAATATTCTCCAATTGACTTTTTTTTCCACTAGCTTCAAATTGGATTGCTTCTAACATGTACTTTTATAAAGAAAACCAGAAACCACCCAGAGAGTACCATCTTCATTTGCACATAGAAATGGTTTGCAGCCTCCAGGCCAGTGTGGTCAAGTACCTAGTAGAAGAGTTCTGGGTTGACTTTTCCTCTTCTCCTCCAGCCCCAGGCACCACAGCAGTGGGCCTTCTTTGCAGTTCACTTTAAGCAAGACTGGTAATACAAAATGCTGTGGTGAGCAGGCTCTGATCTCTGCTCTGTTTTATAGCTACAGGTTTAAAACACCCCTCACACAGCAAATTGGCATTATGTAGACAAGTAGATCAGGAATGTATTTTCATCATCAAAATTTTTAGTGTTAAAAAAGTACCATAGATCTCATATACTCAAAAATTCTTTTATGATGAAAGATTTTTCTTATCTACATTGGTAGAACTCACAACAGGAAGCAATGACGTAGAATGTTCACTACTAGAGTTACTGCCCAGACTGATTAGCTGCTTTCTGAAATGAAGCTGATGAGCAAGATGTGGGACCTGGGGGTGAAGTACTTAACTCAAGGTCAGGAATGGGCTGAACTAGAGCCCCTGCCCACTTCCTCAGTCGCAGATGAATGTGTTTCTCTCAATTAGGATACAACCCTCTTTTTTTTTTTTAACTTTTATTTAATGAATATAAATTTCCAAAGTACAGCTTATGGATTACAATGGCTTCCCCCCCATAATGTCCCTCCCACCCGCAACCCTCCCCTTTCCCACTCCCTCTCCCCTTCCATTCACATCAAGATTCATTTTCGATTCTCTTTATATACAGAAGATCAGGTTAGCATACATTAAGTGAAGATTTCAACAGTTTGCTCCCACACAGAAACATAAAGTGAAAAATAATAGATGATTTTTTAAATGATGATGAAATCAGATCAGACCTATTGTCATGTTTAATCCCAGTGAGAGTCAAGTTGGGAATTGATAATTTCTTTTTTTTTTTTTTTTTACAGAAGATCAGTTTAGTATACATTAAGTAAAGATTTCAACAGTTTTCACCCCCATAGAAACACAAAGTGAAATATACTGTTTGAGTACTCGTTATAGCACTAAATCTCAATGTACAGCACATTAAGGACAGAGATCCTACATGAGGAGTAAGTGCACAGTGACTCCTGTTGTTGACTTTACAAATTGACACTCCTGTTTATGGCATCAGTAATCTCCCTATGCTGCAGTCATGAGTTTCCAAGGCTATGGAAGCCTTTTGAGTTCTCCGACTCTTATCTTGTTTAGACAAGGTCATAGTCAAAGTGGAGGTTCTCTCCTCCCTTCAGAGAAAGGTACCTCCTTCTTTGAAGACCTGTTCTTTCCACTGGGATCTCACTCACAGAGATCTTTCATTTAGGTTTGTGGTTTTTTTTGCCAGAGTGTCTTGGCTTTCCATGCCTGAAATACTCTCATGGGCTTTTCAGCCAGATCCGAATGCCTTTAGGGCTGATTCTGAGGCCAGAGTGCTGAGGATACAACCCTCTTCTTCAGTGCTTTTTATAAACTGTATTGTGATTTCTGCAAAGAGCAAAGACATAAGTATTTGCTCAAATTTGTTCAAGCCTGGCTATGTATTTAAAGAATTTTTAGGGGCCAAAACTATGACACAGCAGGCTAGGCTAGCACCTGCAATGCCAGCATCCTATGTCAGAGCAGCAGTTCGAGTCCCAGCTTTCCCACTTCTGATCCAGCTCCTTACTGGTATGCTGGAAAGTGTGCCTCCCTACTAGTGCGCCACCCACATTCAAGACCAAGTGGAGTTTCAGGTTTCCGGCTTTGGCCTAAACCAGCCCTGCTCACTGCAGCCATTTGGAAAGCCAGCCAGTAGATGGAAGATCTTGATCTCCCTCTCTCTACCTCCCTTTCATTCTGTCACTCTTCCTTTCAAATAAATAAATATTTTTTAAAAGAATGCTTTAAGCAACAAGTAGTAGCCTTTTCACTAATTTTTAATTTAGTGTTCCGACTTGATATCTAGACTTCAAAACCTTCAGTAACTTTTCAACAATTCAAAATTTCTTCTGTCTTGTTAGTTTTATATACAAAGAAATGTAAATCTTATTATACCCAGGAGTTGGAGTATGCCCTCTCTCATTTTGGTGCTTATCTATACTCTGCACTCCTATAATCTTACTTGCTTCCTCCTTAGCACAGAGAGAAAAGCATACCCAGCCAGGCAGCACCCCGTGACAGCCCCTGAGCCCCTGTGACAAGCATGCCCGTAGATAGGGGGTGCAGGCCCTGTGCCCCCCTCCCCGAGCATCCCCTCCTTCTCCTCTCCCAGCTGCATCTCACAGAACCCAAGGCCTCAGTGAGGGCACACTGGAGTCACCCACCTAGGACCCCACACTTTAAGGGAGTTCATTTTCCACAAAATTTCATTTTTAAATGCACAAAGCAACAATATTTTGAACTCAGTATTTTTCAACATACATCAACAATCTTACACTTTAGAAATGCCTTTTTCCCCTTCTGTTTGGTCATTTTTTTAATAACTTCCTCGAGATGCCATGTTGACTCACTCATTAGTATAAATATTTTCCAGCAACAAAATGGAAAATCAGTGAAGTGACTTCCACATAAAGCTGCTTAGACTCCGGCCGTGAGCCCAGTTCTCATGAATCATTTTTTAGTGACACCGCCTGACGATCACTAGGGCTAGGCTCCATTGCAACAGGATACCTAAGGATTCAGCAGAAACCACACTCCCAGCCTATGGCAAAATGCTGCCTGTTCCAAAAAGACAGACTGTAAGAAAGCTCACTCCTCTCGAGCACCCCCACATTCTTGTGCTACACAGAGGGCTGCCCCTCACTCATGTCCCAGACTCCTTGTCCAAGACAGGTTGAAGACTTTGATAGGCCCAGGCTTGAATTTTAACATATGTACTCATCTAACTTTTTAATAATTTTTCTTTACCCTGGTTGACAGATTAATTACACAAAAACATGTGGAAATTGTGCAAAACTGCGGGAAGATGCCTTTAATCACAACAAAATATGCACCTGCTCTATTCCCTTTGTTCTTGCAAAGAGTATGGAGGTAAGTGAAATTCAAGCAACTCCAGCTGACTTTATGCTGACTCCTATTCAACACTCAGCAGTAAGTTCATGATT
Source organism: Oryctolagus cuniculus (assembly GCF_964237555.1). NCBI lineage: Eukaryota > Metazoa > Chordata > Mammalia > Lagomorpha > Leporidae > Oryctolagus > Oryctolagus cuniculus. Next base: position 54,717,784 of record NC_091435.1, read on the forward strand.
TCTAGAAAATGCCTTATGAAACTGAAAACAAAGACAATAAAGCACTGTGGGGGTGACAGATCTTATAAATTGTTGAGTTTATTCTTTCCTTTTTTGTTTTTTGTTTTGTATCGTTCTCCTTTGTTTCTAAGTTTCAGGACTCTTTACCTACCCAATTTTGTAACATAATTCTCATCATCAATCATTCTACTCCAAGAGGGCATTGTACAGAAATTATTTAAGTTAACCATTCATCTAACACTGAGAAAAATGAATAGGCTGAGAGGTTAAGTGAGTTGGTGAAGGTCACACAGTAAGTTAGTGTCAGGGTCCTCAAACCTGACGGGACCCTCCTGCTCCCTTCCCTTACCCCAGGTCATTCTAAATATGCAACTGCCTAATCCCTAAGGAAACTCTTGGTCTAGTTGTCAGGCATTGTTAGAGATGCCAAAAAAAATAAAAAGTCCCTACCCTTGGACTGATTAGTCTCATGTTTGTCCAGGTCCTCTAGAAGCCAGCGCCAAGACAGGATTAGACATGCAGGAGATTTATTGAGGGAACACCTGTGAGGAAGAATGAGGAGGGAGCAGGAGGAGCCTGGGAAAGCTGTCAGCCCACAAAACAGCTCTGACCCTTGGGGAAGAGAGAAGGAAGGAATGAGGGAGTGAGGGAGGAAAATGAAGAGGAATTTTCAAGAGATGCTGATGAATCTGGTTTGGAACTAGGTGAGGCAGAATTGTCAGTACATAGCTTACGAGAAGGCCTGCCTGGACCTAGTTCATCCCATGCAGTGCCATCTATGAAGGGAACACTGAGAGAGTGGGTGTGGGTGCAGAGGAGACAGCAGGACCTTGAATGGCATTTGAAGGGGTTAAAGGAAACATTTTTCATTGGATGCAGTCTTGACTACCAGGTAAGATAGTGGAGGGCATGGAAAGGCTCCTATCAGATCTATTGCAGGGATGGCCCTAGCAGCTGCGCTCTGAAATCATTATGTTTGCACCAAGACCATGCTTCCCACAGCCATGCCAGTCATAGCTGAATGTACCCAGGATACAGACATAGTCTCCTTCCTGGGAGAGGACACTCTCCTGATGGCTGTCTTTGGGACTTCTTGTCAGTCTTGCTGAACCTTTTTTTTCTTAAAGATTTATTTGTTTGAAAGGCAGAGGCAGAGAGGGAGAGAGGTCTCTGGTACACTACCCAGATGGTTCACTACCCAGATGGCCCCAACGGCTGGAACTGTGCCAATCAGAAGCCAGGAACCAGGAGCTTCTTCCAGGTCTCCCACGTGGGTGCAGGGGCCCAAGGACTTGAGCCATTTTCTACTGCTTTCCCAGCCATAGCAGAGAGCCGGATCTGAAGTGGAGCAGCCAGGACTCGAACCAGCACCCATATGGGATGCCAACACTGCAGGGAGCAGCTTTACCCGCTACGCCACAGCGCCGGCCCCCAGTCTTGCTGAAACTTTAGAAATTCATTGCAGTCCCCTTTCTCCTCTCTTTCTAGTTCCTTCCTTGAACTACCTCCTTCCTCTTTTCTTTCCTTCCTCCCTTTCTTCATGAGGACTCACAAAGCTTAAATTTTTGAAGAAAAAATCTGAAAGATAAAACCTTAAAGGGCTCCAATTCCCATTTGTGTATCCTTCAAACTCCTAAAGGTAAATGAAGTGTTACCAGCTGCTAACCATTCCTTTTGGTCAGAGGTTGGTTTCTCATAAAAACCCAACTAAACTCCTTAGGGCAGCCACAGGGCCTTTAGCCACGAGTTCCTACACATAACACATACTGCAACCTAGGTAATGAATCCACTCTGTCTTAAACAAACGAATCCTGCACAAAGTGCCATTAAATTTACAGTGAATTGTGCCTCCAGGAATGATTTTTAAAAATGATGATGTTACAGTCCTTGTTAAGCTAAATCTTGGACAAAGAATTATTGTAAAGAGGCTATTAAAACACTCCAGTCCCTAAAGTGACAAATGTTCTCTGCCTGTTTATTTTTGTCATTTATGTGAATATATAACTGGTTAAATGGAATTCTCTCCCTGACTTCCAAGAAAATGTATAGCACATTCCATTCTGTGGATTTCATATTCTCCATAGTCATGGGTCAATAAGAAAAGTTCCCTCTTTGGATGAGGAGATGTGATCAGTCATTCCCACTCCACCTGGCCTGTTCCCCTTCAAGCCAACACTCTTGATCAGATCACAGCCTGCCACACTCTCACGGTCAGCCTCTTTTCAGTATTTCAGGATATTTCTCCTGCAAGTGACCAAGCTCTTCAGCCTTTCTTGTCTTCTGTAACTTGCCACACTTATGACTTTTCTTCCTAGCTCTCATTGTCCATTCTCATTAGGAAATGAGACTGAATCCTTTCCAAAATGTTGTTTTTGCAGTGCGTGAAAGAATCAATGAACTCAGGGAACCGTAAAGGAATGCTTTTGTATTTCTAATACAGAATAAGGCACCTGACACCTCGGGACACTTAATAAGGTTCAGTCTTCATGTTTTTGAATGTAGGCCATCATTTGGGGGATATGGAGTATATTAATTATAAGCAGCTTCACTGGACATTTCTATATATACTGTTCATAAAATCTGTGGATACATTAGTTAAATCCTTATAGACATTTTCCATATGTGCTATTAGTAAAATTTGTATCAAGTTTGTCTAGAGAATTTCAAGGACTCTCATTTGTCACCATAAAGTTGGAACCACGACAGTAGCCTGGGACAGGGCAGACTCACGTGGCAGCACACAGAGAAAGGCATCTCACTCAAGGCAACAAAGCAATTTGTTGCTAAGATGAAAACCACCTTCTTTCTTTTGGATCACTGAATTATTCCATCATTTTGTCCACAGACAATTGTTTACTATTTCTTGAGCAAGTATTATGTGCCAGGTACATGCTACATCCTAGAGATGAAGACAAAAGCATCTGGAGTCTGACTAATAGATGGTTCTGGTCTTAGGCCTCCCACGTGCCATCATGCACTTAAGTATGCTCAAAATTTTTTAAAACAAAAACATTAAAAATAGGTTAGTCATTTCAATAATTCTGTATAGACTAGGATTTCTAGTACTTTCCTGGGTTTCTATTTCACATTAAGAAATATTCATTTTGGGGCCAGCACTGTGGCATGGAAGGTTAAGCCTCTGCCTGCAGTGTCGGCATCCCATATGGGCACAGGTTCAAGTCCCGACTGCTCCACTTCCAATCCAGCTCCCTGCTAATGCACCTGGGAAAGCAGCAGAAGGTGGCCCAAGCACTTAGTCCCAGCACCCACATGGGATACCCGGAAGAAGCTCTTGGCTCCTGGCTTCAGCCTGGTCCAGCCCCTGCCATTGTGGCCATTTGGGGAGTAAACCAGCGGGTAGAAGATCTCTCTCTTCTCTCTCTCTCTCTCTCTCTCTGTCTTGTGTTGTCCTCTATAACTCTGACTTTCAAATAAATAATTTTTTAAAAAAGAAACATTCAGTTTCCATCAATTTCTTCTGTACTAGTTTCTAATATTAAAAAGTTTTATCCCTATTTGCTAATATTCCAGTTAATTTCTCTTACTCTCCTCTTACTTCTTGCTTTTCTCCTACACAGGGTAATGTTTTTATGTACTACAAGCTGTATGGCTTCTATCAGAACCTTTATCGATATATTTTATCCAGAAGTAATAGTCAACTGCTGAGTAAGGATCTGAAGGTAAGGCTTTATTTCATTTGCTATAATATTCTGTTTCTTATTTTTTAAATGAGATAGAACTTTCAGTCAATTTGATTTTCGCTTTTAGTGAAAGAGGAGATGGAAAATGTACTCAAAAACAAAGATTTTACAAAACGGAAATGCTCATTTCACTCCTGCATATATGGAAGGAGGCAAGTGTTCGGGATAACTGCTATTGAGAAGGGATATTTGCCTTCTTTAGAGCACTTTCAATGTGAACCCTTTCCAACTCAATGGTTATCCTTTCCTGCACCATTCTGAGAGGCCTTGAGTGCCTGATTTCTGTCTGGTTCACTCTGTATCTACCACTGTCCTTCCTAAAATTGGGTTTTTTGATCCAGCCTACTTTAATAAGGAAATTGGGCTATATTTGATTGCATAAAAGCCTTACCTTTCCAGACACAGGATTGCAAATTTTTGCCCTTGATAAATGATATTCAGGGGCCAGCTCTGTGGAGTACCAGGTAAAGCCGCTGCCCTGAGGTGCTGGCATCCCATATGGGCACCGGTTTGAGTCCTGGCTGCTCTACTTCTAGTCCAGCTCTCTGATAATGCGCCTAGGAAAGCAGTAGAAGATGATCCAAGTTCTTGGGCCCCTGCACCCACATGGAAGACCCAAAAGAAGCTCCTGGCTCCTGATCAGTCCAGCTCTGGCCATTGCAGCCATTTAGGGGAGTCAACCACTTGATAGAAGAATGGTTCTCTTCCTCTATTTCTCTCTCTCTCTCTCTCTCTCTCTTTCTCTCTCTCTAAAAAAAAAGGGAAAAAAAGATATTCAGCATATAGCAAGAAAAGCTAGGAGGAAACCTTTTCTATGTTAACATTCTTATATGAAACTGCTAACCAAAGTATTTTTAGCAACCATGCTCCCTCTTTTTGAAAATTAATATTTGAGAAGCATAGAGACAGACAATTCAGAGAAAGAGCACCCATCTGCTGTTTCCTTCCCTAAGGCAGGAACTCTTAGATAGAAGCTGGGGGCCAAAACCTCAATCCAGCTCTCCTACATGGGTTGCAGGAACCCAATTTTCTGAGCAATCACTGTGGCTTCCCAGGGTCTGTATTGATAAAAAGCTGTAGCCAGGAGCAGAAGCTTGGTATTGAACCCAGATATTTTGAATATGGGATGCAGCCATTTTAACCAAATCTTAACTGCTGGGTTAACCACCCGCCCCACAAACACTTTTTTTTTTTTTTTTTAAATAAATGGCTGCTACAGCCGGCGCTGCACCTATCCGAAGCCAGGAGCCAGGTGCTTCTTCCTGGTCTCTCATGCCAGTGCAGGGCCCAAGCACCTGGGCCATCCTCCACTGCCTTCCCGGGCCACAGCAGAGAGCTGGACTGAAAGAGGAGCAACCGGGACAGAATCCGGTGCCCTGACCGGGACTAGAACCCGGGGTGCCGGCGCCACAGGCGAAGGATTAGCCTAGTAAGCCGCAGCGCCGGCCCCCACAAACACTCTTTTAGAATTATATTCCGGTACTTGCCAGGATAGATTCCCTGTGATAAGTCATCTAGTTACAAGCTCCTGATTTGTATATTTTTCTAAATAGGTTATACTTCAATAAAAAGAGGTTTTAATATATAAATATATTCCCATGTAGATTTAGCATGACATATAGCATAATTAGCAAGGTAAAGTTCCTTTCTGCATGTGATTGTTAATGAGATATTTTTGGCATGGTATTGCTAATAGAGACACACACACACACACTCAGAATGCAAAAATTTCTTAGTGCAAGTGAGCCAGAAACCTGGGAAAAACAGGTAGCAGTCCATAATCTTGGTTCATGCCAATAAATCAGTACGAGTTGATTAACACTGCTAGTGGTCTCATTTCCAACATAAGAGTTTACCAGAAGCATTTCTCACTGCTCTATCATCTTGCTTCCAGGCTGTTGAGGACTGTGCTCCATTCAAAGTGTCCCACAAAGAAATCCCTTTTGCTCCTTGTGGCGCTATAGCCAACAGCATGTTCAATGGTAGGTGACTTTTCCTATCTTTGTGGTATACCCTTTCCTAGGTGGTAACAACCTAAATGTCCAGAAGATGGCCTCTGTAGCTGAGTTTTTTGACAGTTTTTTGGTTCAGGGGTTTTAAAAATTCCTTATGCATTATCCTGGCTAAGCCAGAGCACTGACTTAATGGTATTTCATTGGCTAATATGTAAGTTCTGCCTTGCCAGGAACCTGAGAACAGTCAAAGAATATGCATTAAATGTAGCTTAAGAGTATTTTTCAATAATTGGTTCAACCTTGGCAGGAAAAAGAATGGTCTTATGATTCCAGCATCTATGGCATGTAGGTGTGTTGCAAAAACCTTGATTTATTTTTCAGCTGTGTATAGTTCTGCATTTTTTGAAAGGTGGCAAATTGCTAGCTTGCATCTCTCACTAAATTTTTAATTTCCTTACAGACACCATAATTCTTTCATATAATCTTAATTCATCTATACATATCCAAGTCCCAATGCTAAAGACTGGGATTACATGGTGGACAGATAAGTATGTCAAATTTAAGAACCCAGGTGCTAATAATCTTACTGATAAATTTGCAGGTAAGCTCAATACTCTTATGTCTTTATTAAAAATAAACTGTTTTGTATGTATGGGGAGATGTTCATGAGTCCTCCTTCTTTATTTCTTTGTTGACTCATTTTTGCCCGAACTTTCTCTACCACTTGGCACCTCCATCATATACCTATCAAAACCATGAAATGATTGGACCTCTGTTCATTCCAGTTTGCCATTAGGAAGAAGACAATGTTTTAAGAAGCTTGTTGCTTTACCTATAATTAGGACCACCATGTAGTTTATCATCTAAGCTGGTGAATTTTTTGAGAGTGAAAGGCAGCACTAGAATAACTACTTCTATACCTATTGAAAATACTTATTTATTGACCAGTAAATTGACATCCTATTGGTATACTTATAAAGCAATTCTAATTTCAAAAATACAGGTCTTTCAAAAATTAAAATAGCATTTATATGGCAACTAAACCAACTTTTAGAAACCAGATTATTATCCCATATGGGCGCTAGTACAAGTTCTTGCCTGCTCCACTTCTGATCTAGCTCTCTGCTAATGCACCTGGAAAGGCAGTGGAAAACGGCTCAAGTGCTTGGGCCCCTGCAGCCATGTGGGACATCAGGAAGAAGCTCCTAGTTCCTGGCTTTAGCCTAGCCCAGCTCCAGCTGTTATGGCCACTTAGGGAGAGAACCAGTGGATGGAAGATTTCTCCGTCTCTCCCTCTCTGTAACTCTGGCTTTCAAATAAATAATAGATAAATCTTAAAAAAAAAAAAAAAAAAAAAAAAAAAAAAAAAAAGAACATAATGATATTCCCTTCCTCTCACCCTCTCTCCCTCCTGCTCTTTCCCTCCTACCCTCCTTCCTTCTCCCTTTCTTATTGTGTTAGCTTTTGAGATAACATTTAAATTTTTTTTATTTGACAGTTAGACAGTGTGAGAGAGAGACAGAGAGAAAGATCTTCCTTCCGTTGGTTCACCCCCCAAATGGCCACTGCGGACAGAGCGCTGTGCCGATCCGAAGCCAGGAGCCAGGTGCTTCCTCCTGGTCTCCCATGCAAGTGCAGGGCCCAAGTACTTAGGCCATCCTCCACTGCCTTCCTGGGCCACAGCAGAGAGCTGGACTGGAAGAGGGGCAACCGGGACAGAATCCAGCGCCTCAACTGGGACTAGCACCCGGTGTGCCAGCGCCACAGGCAGAGGATTAGCCAAGTGAGCCGCGGCACTGGCCAGGACACACTATTTGATGTATAAACACACTTTTCAAAGGCTGAAACATTTGTAAAATTGTGGTTGATGATATGACCAAGAAACACATATAGTACCACACTGCAGTATATGTTTAAATGAATATCTGTATCATTGTAAAACTTCTGCAGTTAAGTTTTTCTAACCATGAATACAGAAACACATTTACATTTGTATAACTACAGCTCTTCTATTGATTACTAAAATATTATAGCTTATTTGGGCACAGTTGTGAATTACAGTGATGCCACAATCAATTTTTTTTTGACAGGCAGAGTGGACAGTGAGAGAGAGAGACAGAGAGAAAGGTCTTCCTTTGCCGTTGGTTCACCCTCCAATGGCCGCTGCAGCCAGCACGCTGTGGCCGGCGCAACACGCTGATCTGATGGCAGGAGCCAGGTACTTATCCTGGTCTCCCATGGGGTGCAGGGCCCAAGCACTTGGGCCATCCTTCACTGCACTCCCTGGCCACAGCAGAGAGCTGGCGTGGAAGAGGGGCAACCGGGACAGAATCCGGCGCCCTGACCGGGACTAGAACCTGGTATGCCGGCGCCGCAGGCGGAGGATTAGCCTAGTGAGCCGCGGCGCCGGCCACAATCAATTTTAATTATACTTATTCTCTATCAATTTCTCAATTTACAAAAAGCATTGTCTTTACTCATATGTGATCCTCTACCATATTTGCACTTTTTTTTAAAGATTTACCTATTTACTTGAGAGGCAGAGTTACAGAGAGAAGGAGAAACAGAGATAGAGGTCTTCTATCCGCTGGTTCACACCCCAAATGGCTGTAACAGCCGGAGCTTGGCTGTTCCAAAGCCAGAAGCCAAGAGCTTGGGCCATTTTCTGATGTTTTCCCAGGCCATCAGCAGAAAGCTGGATCAGAAGTAGAGCAGCTGTGACTCAAACCAGCATCCAAATGGATGCTGGCACCATAGGCTGATGCTTAACCTACTACACCACAGCGCCAGCCCCAAATTTGCACTTTTGTTATCACCACAAAATCAAACAATATTACTGTGATTGTTGAAGGTTTTAGCAGATTTTACAGTAGCATTTTGTAACAATGTCAGAGGTTTCATCTTCAATGATTGAACTTCGAAAAGCTTTGCTTTGATTCCACAAGGAATTGAACCCTATGCTAAATCTAGCTATTTCCATAATTAACTTACCTGATTTTTCTCTTTGAAGGCATTCATGTAAAACTGACCTCATTTAACTGTTTACAAAGTTCCTTCTGTGCTAAAGGAACCAACACATTAAAAGCTTTTTGTTGATTACAGAAAAAGAAAAAAATCCTGCAATAAAAAATTAATAAAGCTAAGAGGAAGTCCACTTGATTTAAATGAAAAGTCATGTTCACAGATGATTTTTAAATGGACCTTCTATAGGTCTACTGTGTTTGGGTACAGTATTTTCAAAATAACCACAAATTATAAAAATAATTTTTGCTTTCATATATTTATTTGAGGAAAAGAGACAAAAAGAAATCCCCTACCCACTAGCTCACTCCCCAGATCCCTACAAGGGCCAAGACTGGGTTGGGCCAAAACCAAGAGCCAGGAATTTAATCCAGGTCTCCCACTTAAGGGGCAGGACTCCTAACTTCACCCATCACTGCTGCCTAGCAGAGTCTGCATCAGCAGGAAACTGGAGTTAAGAGCTAGAGACAAAAGTTGAACCAAGGCACTTGGATTACAGATCCCAGGTGGTGCCTTAACCACTAGATGGAAATAATCACAAACTTTTGAAGTAGATTCTGATGTTTTTCAGCAGATTTATATCTTTTTATTTCTATCAGGCATGCACATTCCATTTTTTTGAGCTTCACAACTAAAAAAATTTATTAGCAAATAAAAGCGTACCAAATAATACAATAGTTAAATATATTTATATAATATAATAAATAGCAAAACCACTGTTGCAAGAGAGTTCAGACTACTCTCTTCAGGAATTCTCAGCATCTAGTTCCCACACATATATCGGGTACTCATAACCTAACCTATAATTTCCCATGTTCCCCCCTGAACCCATGGAATTGCAGCTTGGCAGCTTCACATATCTCACAAGTTAAGGCCTAACTGGCTGAATGTTAAACAGCTGGCAAGGGTCACAGGGATATGTTACATTCTGTTTTGACGGAAAGGCTCTGTGGTTATCTTTCATATATAATCCCATGCTAACATTAGCACTCCGTTTGCTGCCCTTGGGTATCTCACACACCACTAGCTAAGACCATGACTGGAAGCTGAAAGATTTCAGTTATATGTACAGGAGTGGAAATTTAGCCTAGCAACTAAGACCACATTAGAGTGCCTGAGTTCAATTCCAGGTTCTAGCCCCTGACCCCAAATTCCCACCAATTCAGATCCTGGCAGGTAGCAGTTACGGCTCAGATAATTAGGGTCCTGGCTCCCATGTGGGAGACCTGGGTTAGGTTCCTACCTTCTGACTCCAGGGCTGACCCAGCCCTGACAACTGTGGGCATTTGAGAAGTGAACCAGCAGATCAGAGCTCATTCTCCCTTCCTCTCAAATAAATAAAAATAAAGTATATGTACAGAACTAGTTTGGAATAAATACTGTGTGATAATGGACAATAGTCACACACTGGGACAGTGCTAAGCAAACTGACATATTTACTCATTGTTTCTACAACTGAATCACTAGTTTTGAAAGGAACTGGCAACATTTATTTTATCTGCCACATAACCATACAATTACCAGCCCATAACACAAAGGATCCTTGGCTTTCTTTCATCTCCTACTAAACTTTGTTTTTACTCCTATTGTAAGAATAACCACATTTATTCCAATTATCCATTTGCATACTTTTCATGCCTCCTTCAACCTGTAAACTCTCTGAGCAAAGTACATGGGTCTTAAGCAGTTTTGTATCCCTGGTGCTGGATATATAATGAGCAATCAAGAAATGTTTCTTGTTCAATGAATGGATGCATACAAACGACCCAACTGAAACTGGTGTCTGAAAATTAGTGTCTGAAAACAGTATGGGGTGGAATTGGGGGTGCAGAGGGATTCTGAACTACATTTTTAACAATTACCATAGATTAGTCTCTTGTCAGTAATGCATTGGACTCTCTGTCTTGGATCATGAGCTTAGGCCAAAGTAAAAAAGGATGAGGTCCACAGAGCAGACACCAAAAACAATTTCAATTGGGATCAAACAGTGACTAAAATCTTAAGAATGGCCAAAATAAGTAGGCTGCACAATGTTTGCAGAAGATTCTCCAAGAAAGGATAATTTACAGAGGATGTTTAAGTATACCAACATACTACAGCAGATTTATCCAACCATGCTTTTATATATTTTTAAAAGATTTATTTATTTATTTGAAAGGCAGACTTACAGAGAGGCAGAGAGAGAGAGAGAGAGAGAGAGGTCTTCTATCTGATGGTTCACTCCCCAGATGGCTACAACAGCTGGAGCTGTGCTAATCTGAAGTCAAGAGTCAGGAGCTTCTCCCAGGTCTCCCACGTGGGTACAGGGGCCCAAGGACTTGCGCCATCTTCTACTGCTTCTCCCAGGTGCATTAGCAGGGAGCTGGATTAGAAGTGGAAGAGCCAGGACTTGAACCAGCACCCATATGGGATGCTGGTACTGCAGGCGGTGGCTCCACCCACTACACCACATCGCCAGCCCCAGAATATGCTTTTACAATTACAATAGCCCATGCTTAGAAGTATTTCTGAGTTTCTTTTATGACACAATAGTTTAGTCAAAGAAGGAGCTGAGAAAGAGTGGCTTCCTATCTAGCATTCTGACATCCTAGGGCCAGCTTCATGGTAGTAAAAAGTTCATTGAACAACTGACTCTGATTGACTATCAACTTCTGTCAGATTTAATTGGAATATTTCATTCCTTTAGCAAGCTTTTTTTTTTTTTTTTTTTTTTTTTGATAGGCAGAGTGGATAGTGAGAGAGAGAGACAGAGAGAAAGGTCTTCCTATTTGCCGTTGGTTCACCCTCCAATGGCCACCACGGCTGGCGTGCTGTGGCCAGTGCACTGCGCTGATCCGAAGGCAGGAGCCAGGTGCTTCTCCTGGTCTCCCATGGGGTGCAGGCCCAAGCACTTGGGCCATCCTCCACTGCACTCCCTGGCCATAGCAGAGAGCTGGCCTGGAAGAGGGGCAACCGGGACAGAATCCGGCGCCCCAACAGGGACTAGAACCCGGTGTGCTGGCGCCGCAAGGTGGAGGATTAGCCTAGTGAGCCGCGGCGCCAGCCAGCAAGCATTTATTGAACATTTACTATGCACCAGGCATTGGACTAAACATTAGTGAAAAAACATACGAGGGACACACCTGTTAAAAAGTCTGCTGCAGAGTGACACCAATGTGAGCACCATTGTAAATCGAGAAGTGTAAGAATGAGGGTGAACTCCAGGGACTCACTTCTGGCACCACCCACCACCCTGTGCTTCCAACATTCCTGCAGTGCCCTACCCTTCTAGGCTACCTGACTGCAGAACCCGCTTACAAGGCCTGTGCTCACCACTTCTTTCCACTTACCACCGCCCCCTCCTTGCTTCCAGTTTTGCATTTTTAGGTGCAGTGCTGCAGTGAACATCCAAGTGTCACAATCTTCATCTACTTCCATGATCATTTTCTTAGAACACATTTCTAGAAATAGAATTCCCAGGGCCATGTAGTAGTGGGTAAAGCTGCTGCCTGCAACACCAGCATCCCATATGGGCACCAATTCGTGTCCCAGATGTTCTACTTGCGGTCCAGCTCTCTGATAATGGCCCAGGAAAAGCAGCAGAAAATGGCCCAGGTGTTTGGGCCCCTACCACCCACGTGGGAGACCTGGAAGAATCTCCTGGCTCCTGGTTTTGGCCTGGCCCAGCTCTGGCCATTGCAGCCATTTGGGGAGTGAACCAGAGGATAGAAGACATCTCTCTGTCTCTCCCTTTCTCTCTCTGACTTTCAAATAAATAAATAAATCTTTAAAAAGAAAAACATAAAACTTTCAGGCCAAAATGTATGCAAATATTAAAGCTTTCAATATGTGTTCCTAGATTGCCAAAAATGTTAAGCCACATATGTGTTCTGCACAGGAGCTCCCATTTCCACTGCTTCTTCAATGTTGTTGCTCTTCTTTTTTTTCTTAAGTATTAGGCAAATATCTTAAAGATTTATCTATTTGAAAGGCAGAGTTACAGAGAAGGAGGGAGAGGTTCAGGGTCCCAAGCATTTAGGCAGTCTACCACTGCCTAAGCAGGCACATTAGTAGGGAGCTGGATTAGAGGTAGAGCAGCCAGAACTTGAACCAGCATACATATGGGATGCTAGTGTCAAAAGCAGCAACTTAACCCACTGTGCCATAATATCAGCCCCAGTATGAACCAATTTTTATGTAAAACCAGTATATGTTGGGGGAGGCACTGTGGCGTAGCGAGTAAAGCCACTGTCTGCAATGCTGGCATCCCATATGAGCACTGGTTCGAGACTCGGCTGTTCCACTTCTGTTCCGGCTCTCTGCTGTGGCCTGGGAAAGCACTGGAGGATGGCCCAAGGCCTTGGGCCCCTGCACCCACATAGGAGACCTGGAGGAAGCTCCTGGCTTCCGATCGGCACAGCTCCAGCCATTGCAGCCATCTGTGGAGTGAACCAGCAGATGGAAGACCTCTCTCTCTCTCTGCCTCTCCTCTCTGTGTGTATAACTGTGACTTTCAAGTAAAATAAATAAATCTTTAAAAAAAAAAAAAACACCAGTATGGTATTTTTTTTTTTTTTTTTGACAGGTAAAGTTACAGACAGAGAAAGACAGAGAGAAAGGTCTTTCTTCCGTTGGTTCACCCTCCAAATGGCCACCACGGCCTGTGCTGCTCCAATCCGAAGCCAGGAGCCCATGCAGGTGCAGAGCCCAAGCACTTGGGCCATCCTCTACTGCACTCCCTGGACACAGCAGAGAGCTGGCCTGGAAGAGGGGCAACCAGGACAGAATCCGGCGCCCTGATCGGGACTAGAACCCGGTGTGCCGGCACCACAAGGCGCCGGCCCAAAATGGTTATATTTCAATCATTACATATTCAGGTAGCTTACACACACATACACTTTTTAAAGTACATTTTTAAATTGTTTTTGTGTGTTTTTTTCTTTCTTCTTTTAATTTTTAATTAGTTTTTAACAGATTCAATGTGTTTTGCAGACACAATTCTAAGAACATAATGATATTCCCTTCCTCCTTCTCTCTCTCCTTTGTCCCCCCTCATACCCTCCTTCCTTCTCCCCATTTTTCTTACTTTTTGAGGTAACATAATGTAAATTTACATTATATTAAAAAGATTTAGTACTTTGCTGAATAAGAAATTTAACAAGTAAAAAGGCCCTACTTTAGTGGCAATACAGACAACGACTATAAACAAGGTTAAAACTACTATAGTTTTAATGATCTGTGAGTACTTTAAGATTTACTGTATATGGATGAAATGGTTATTTTTACATACATACTTTTTAAAAGTCTAAAACCTATTTCTCTTTCCTCAGGAATGCAGTTGTTTCATTCTCCATACTCTATGAAAAACTGAAAGGGACAGATGATTTTTCTCTACCACATTCTGTATTTTCCTTCCACAGGAACCACAAAGCCCCCTTACTGGCCCAAGCCTATCTACGAGCTGGATCCAGATGATCCAGAAAATAATGGCTTCCTCAACGACGATTTCATCGTGTGGATGCGGACAGCTGCCTTTCCCACTTTCAAGAAACTATACCGTCGACTCCACCGAATACACTATTTTATTGAAGGCTTACCTGCTGGTAATTATAGTTTCAACATAACCTATAGTATCCTTTTATACCACTTTCTTTCTGGAGGTGAAGGAAAATATGGCTACTCATTGTTAAAGTAGTTCATTCTACCCTTTCCTATTTTCTATAACCAAATCTCTATTACCCACCCCCAAAAGAGAGGAAAGGAATGTATATTTCTTGTATAGGCAATACTGTGTAGAAGAATTTTACTCATATGGTACTAACATAAAAGAAAGTAACAGGAGAAAAGTATACAATTTTATTCACACATACATGGGAGTTCTCACAAGAAAAATGAAGACTCAAAGAAGTAATGAGGGCTAAGTGCTTATATACTCAGTTGAACAAAGAATGGTGATCTTGGAAAAGTGACCAGAAAGAAAAGGGTTAGTTTAACAAGGTCTGTACAGATCTCTGTCATCCTCAGCTCTTGGTTTCTGGTGATTAAATTAAAAAAGTTTTTTTTTTTTGTCCCCCCCCCACAGGGTATAGGAAGGGAATCTTTTAAATGTAAGTTTTATCTGTTATTTTCAGGAAGAGAAGGAGAGATCACAGTGCCTTTCATGCACTTGCTGTTTTTCAAGGACCCTTAGCTGTAAAATAATCAGTATGCCAAACTAGTATATTTTGGGGTGGCAAATCCTGAACCTCTTTGACTTTCTTCCTGTCACTTAATAGCTGTGTATCTCCATAATATATACTTAGATGTGCATTTTTTAATTTAAGAAATAACAGTTATTAACAGCATCAGGTAAGGAGGTACAGAAAGGTGGGGAAAGACTAGTTCTGTCCCCCAAGATGAATGTAGTAACAGTGGGCCTAGAAATCTAAAACAGTGAGGAGAGGCATGCCCTGTTGGATAGGATAAGTTGGCAGCCCAACCATGAAAATGGAGAGGGGTTTAAAGAGAAAAGTAAATTTGGAATATGGACTAAAACTAACAAAAGCCAAGAGAAACTGCAGAACCTTTTATCGTAGGTAAAAGTATCAGAGACCAAGGGACTCTGCACTCAGGGGCAAGTTCAGTTAACCCAATGCACAGACATGACTACCCTTCCCTCCCTTAAGAAGAAGCCAGCAGGTAGGAGCTGGTGCCTTTTTACAGATCTGTGGTCCAAGATAGTGGCCATATGCTTTAACAAGAGATTATAAACTTTTTAAACTGAATTTTAAAATGCAGATGTAACTCTATTCCAGAACAAGAAGGATTTAACTTTAAAATGACACCAAATACTGTCTTTAAGAAACTTTGTACTCTACAAAACATTGATTTTAAAAAATTAAGACGAGGCCGGCGCCGTGGCTCACTAGGCTAATCCTCCACCTTGCGGCACCGGCACACGGGGTTCTAGTCCCCGTCGGGGCACCAGATTCTGTCCCGGTTTGCCCCTCTTCCACGCCAGCTCTCTGCTGTGGCCAGGGAGTGCAGTGGAGGATGGCCCAAGTCCTTGGGCCCTGCACCCCATGGGAGACAAGGAGAAGCACCTGGTTCCTGCCATCGGATCAGCGTGGTGCGCCGGCCGCAGCACTCCAGCCGCGGCAGCCATTGGAGGGTGAACCAACAGCAAAGGAAAACCTTTCTCACTGTCTCTCTCTCTCACTGTCCACTCTGCCTGTCAAAAAAATAAAAATAAATAAATAAATAAAATAAAAAATTAAGACAAAAGGGGCTGGGGCCAGCACCATGGCTCACTTGGCTAATCCTCCCCCTATGGCACCAGCACCCGGGGTTCTAGTCCCGGTTGGGGTGCCAGATTCTGTCCAGGTTGCTCCTCTTCCAGTCCAGCTCTCTGCTGTGGCCCGGGAAGGTAGTGGAGGATGGCCCAAATGCTTGGGCCCTGCACCCGCTTGGGAGACCAGGAGAAAGCACCTAGCTCCTGGCTTTGGATTGGCACAGCACACCAGCTGTGGCGGCCATTTGGGGGGTGAACCAACGGAAGGAAGACCTTTCTCTCTGTCTCTCTCTCACTGTCTAACTCTGCCTGTCAAAAAAAAAAAAAAAAAAAAGAGGAAGAAGAAGAAAGGGGCTGGGATTGTGGCATAGCAGGTAAAGCCACCACCCACAATGCCAGAATTCCACATAGGCGCTAGTTCGAGTCCCAGCTGCTCCACTTCTGATCCAGCTCCCTTCTAATGTGCCTGGAAAAGCAGCAGAGGGTGGCCCAAGTGCTTGGGCCTCTTTCCCTACATGGGACACCTGGAAGAAGCTCCTGGTTCCTGGCTTCACTCTGGCCCAGTCCCTGCTATAGTGGTCATGTGGGGAGTGAACCAGAAGATGGATGATCTCTCTCTGTCTCTCCTCACCAACTCTCTGTAACTCTGCCTTAAGTTTAAAAAAAAAAACTTTAAAAATGCTTATGAATAAAAAAATTATGTACTTAAACATAATTTATATTAACTGGTCTTTAGACTCAATTTTCAAGTCTCTCTGATTCTCTCTGTGGCAGAGTTCTCTTGGAGCCAGAGTCTTCCCAGAGCTTACACATGGTTTTGTGTCTGTTGCCCAATTAGGCATCAGCACTCCCCATAGCATATCAGGATTACTGGCAAGCAGTTGCTAGTGGGAGAGATTCTTAACACAGAATTGCCCACCTTATCATTCTACTTCTCAGGGTGGCTGAGCGAGAGAATCATGAAAAGTGAACGATGATGTGTTCCAGTTCCCTACTCCATCTTCTTTCCTATCCTAGAGCAGGTGTGTGGATATCTCCATTCTGACAGGGGAGTGGGGATGTTCTTCAGTCACAGATGTCCCTGCAGCTGTGTCATTACCTCTGCCTTTCTTTTTGTAGCCTCCTGTTGTTTACTGAGTAGGTGTACATTTTGCCTTCAGTTAGTTTATTTAATAGTCTCTAGTTCTATTGTTTGACAATGAAAGCCACAAGTTGTGTCTCTTGGAGAACAGCATCAGAAGCACATATCAGAGTAAATCATAGAATTTGCATTTAAAAAATTATTTGTTTATTTCAGAGGCAGAGTTAGACACAGAGAAAGGTCTTCATCCGCTGGTTCACTCCCCAAGTGGCCGCAACAGCCAGAACTGGGCCAATCCAAAGCCAGGAGCCTGGAGCTTCTGGGTCTCCCACATAGGTGCAGAGGCCCAAGGACTTGGGCCATTTTCTACTGCTTTCCCAGGCCACAGCAGAGATTTGGATTGGAAGTGGGGCAGCCAAGATAGGAACCAATGCCCATATGGGATGCCTGCACTGCAGGTGGCAGGTTTACCAGCTATGCCTGCCACTGGTAAACTAAGCACTGGTCCCAGATCATTCATTTTGAACAAGGAGTTCAGCAAACTCCCTCTCCCTCACATTTAAGTAGAAACTAAAAGTTGTTTGACAGTGAGTGGTCTCTCAAATTGGACCTTCTGATCCAGTCAACTTTGTGACTGCCTGGCCAATAAAGCAGTTAGAGTTGCATTTGAGAAACAGGAAAAAAGAACATGTATTGCTGTACACACAATGTATTACACTCAGTTTGGGGATGGGAGGATGAGGAAGGAAACTCATATTCTAAACAAGGGAGAAACTCTCCTCGCTGGATGTGGTATCCTTGGTAACTTTGTTCACAATTATGTTTTAATGCTGATCATTCTCAAATCTAGAACTTCCTAGAATTTGATTCTGCACTTCAGTCCTGTACATGCACTACCTGTGAACAGCCCTTAGGCTATCATCCAACCAGACACTGGCCTAATAGGGAAGTAGGAACCCAGCCCATGCTGCACACAGTGCCTGCCCCTTCTAAGAGAAAAGAGATGTTCTCTGTGCAAGGAAAAGATCCTTTCCAATGGAAATGAAGGAGGGAGAACAGTCAAGCAGATGGTTTGAGATGATACCCAAGGACCTGGTGACAATAAGGAATTTTGATGTAAAAGAGAAAAAAAAAAAGGCCGGCGCCGAGGCTCACTAGGCTAATCCTCCGCCTAGCGGCGCTGGCACACCGGGTTATAGTCCTGGTCGGGGCGCCGGATTCTGTCCCGGTTGCCCCTCTTCCAGGCCAGCTCTCTGCTGTGGCCAGGGAGTGCAGTGGAGGATGGCCCAGGTGCTTGGGCCCTGCACCCTATGGGAGACCAGGAAAAGCACCTGGCTCCTGGCTCCTGCCATCGGATCAGCGTGGTGCGCCGGCCGCAGCGCGCCAGCCGCGGCGGCCATTGGAGGGTGAACCAACGGCAAAGGAAGACCTTTCTCTCTGTCTCTCTCTCTCACTGTCCACTCTGCCTGTCAAAAACAAAAAAAGAAAAAAAAAAGTACTGGTTTCCTGGTACCTTTAAATAGCATGTTGCCAAGTGATTTGAGGCCTTTTAAGAGCTTTGCTGGGAAATGCCTCATTCCTGTGCCGTTGCTATGAGAAGCCTTTGTTTGTTTATTAGTTTGGTTTACAAAAGGCACCAGATGTTTAAAAACCTCAGGCCACATGCATAATCACAATGACATCATTAAAACGCTAATGATAGCAAACCCACTTCAAACACTTTCTCACCAGCAGTGAGGGACCCTACCCTTTTCAAAACACAAACAAATGCGCCACCTTTAGTTTTCCCACCAAAATCTTTTGCTAGCTATGTCATCATCATTATTATTACAGTTGTTGAAGAATTTTCCTTGAGGTAGGAATGCAAATTTTAGCCTATGAAGTAATTTAGCCAACCCTAGATTTCCTGATTCATAAACAAAAATTTAAGTTTACTGTGAGATGTACCTATATTCTTTTAATTTCCTTGGGTTTGCCAAAGGAAATCAATTATATCTGATTATAACTCAGTTGTCCTTAAGGCATTCAGTTGTCTATAAGGCATTCAGATCTCTCTTGTCCAAATCTCCTTCCAACACCACACAGAGTGAAGGTTTTTGGTTTTTTTTTTTTTTTTTTTTACTTTTTAAAAATATTTTATTTATTTGAGACATAGAGTTACAGAGAGGGAGAGACAGAGAGAAAGGTCTTCCATCTGCTGGTTCATTCCTCAAATAGCCACAATGGCAGGAACTGGGCCGATCTGAAGCCACGAGCCAGGAACTTCTTCCAAGTTTCCCCCATAGGTGCTGGGGCCCAAATACTCGGACCATTTTACTGCTTTCCCAGGCCATAGTAGAGAGCTAGATTGGAGGAAGAGCAGCTGGAACACGAATCATTGCTCATATGGGATGCCGGCGCTGCAGGCGGAAGCTTAGCCTACTATAGCACAGCACCAGCCAAGTTTTTTTTATTTTATTCCAGCAAGATACAGAGTACTGTTTGGTAAATATTAGGTTGAACCAACCATATGAATATTGAATATTTAATCATTTTTACTTTAAAAAAAGAGTAATTGTACATGGTTCAACTGAATATATTTAGCATATATAGTGGTAATGATGAGAAATGCTGAAACAAATCCTTAACATGTCCTCTTAGACTTCCCAGTAACCAAGTTCCAAGGAGAAAAATCAGTTGTCCTCTCCACGCTGACATGGAGTGGAGGCAGCAGCCTCTTCTTAGGTCTTGCTTACACAGTTACGGGCGCCATGACATGGCTAGCCTCCTTTGCCATGTTAGCAATTCACTTCATGCTAAAACAAAGGAAAGCATCCACCTCGAAGTGGCAAAGCAAGGCTTTAAAAGGGCAAAGCAGAAAATAGAAACAGATAGTAAAGTAACAGCCAAAAATCTCTGGCAAGCCTGGAAATGACTGGGATATTGTAGAACAGGCCTGACTGAAACAAATTCAGTCCCAGATAGGTAAATAGTGAGAATTTCAGAAATAAGAAAAAGAAGAAGGAAGAAGAGGAGGAAATGTAATTATGTATAGTATGGAATGGGGGTAATAAATTGTCATTGAGCTCTAGACTGAGTTCCAAGTATTTATTTGAAGTCCTTGTGCCTGAAAGCTGGTGAATGCCCAGGGGGTTCAACTGCCAAGTGAAAGTAAGCCTGGGGTCCCCGAAATTGAGTGGCTCATTTTACCCATTAGAGTAAGCTCAGTCCATAGTCTTCATTGGCTGGTTGGAATACTTTCCAAGAACAACTGCTGAACTGAGCATCAGAATGCTTTCAACATTTCTATCGATGGAGTTGAAACTAAGTTTTCCCTACTAAGATTAGGTCAAACCAAAGTTATGGCAGGACCCAAGGTACAGAAATACACAAAACAGAAGGCCCAGAAAGTTCCCTAGAGTTACCTACATGGCCAAGAAAAAAGCACTGTAAGTGACTGATTCTCAGAAACTACTCAGCACATCAAGGGCTCAAAACAACAGACGGATGACAAATTCCACAATTCAAACAATGGCATGGATTTATGACACTTGTACTGATTTATGACATATGTACTGAGAGAGCCTTCAGAGTCCATCTTAAAAGGTATTAATTCCTCGAATGAATGTTTGGTACAAGACTAAGGATACCTCTCGGGATGCCTGCATCCCATTTTTTGGAGTGTGTGGTTGGAATCCCAGCTCCACTTCTGATGCAGCCTCCTATTACTGTGCACCCTGAGAAGGCAGCAAATGATGACTCAAGTACTGGGTTCCTGCCGTTCACAAGAGAGACTCAGATTGAGATCCTGGCTCCAGGCTTTGGCCTGACCCAGCACTGGGTGTTACAGGCACTTGGGGAGTGAACCTGAAAATGGAAGATATCTCCCTCCCCATCCCTCATCCCTTTCTCTCTCTCCTTCTTAAATAAAATAAGACACAATTTTTAATTAAAAAAAGTTTTAATTCTTGCTAAAAGTCACTTACAGGAGACTGGATAAGCACTTGGTGAAGCTGCCATGAAGCCTCATAGATTTTTTTTTTACCTAAATGACCACAGAGTAATACTTTTTAAAGCATTTTATATTAATTTTTTGAGGTAGGGGAAGTTTTACTCTGTGATTATTCTAAAAGTAAAATGACCATTGTTAAAGAAAAATGAAAAGTATCAACACATTTGTCTCCTTAGGAGCCAAGAAAGCATTTCTTTGTTGCAACTCTTGGCATTCACCAAATAACTGAGCACTTCTCAAAAAAAAAAGAAATGATTTCAAGTGTCAACTCTGAAGTCTTGGAATCCCTTTCCTCATCCACCTTCTACCTAAAGCCAATTACCTCTGATGACCAGGTGTGGCAAGCTAATTCCTCCCACTAAAAATGCCCATGCTGTAATCCCCAGAGCCTGTAAAGGTTATCTTCTCTATCAAAAGAGATTTGCAGATCTAATCCAGGATATTGATATGAGGAGATTATCCTGGCTTATCTGGGTGGGTCCAATGTAATTGATGTAGGGAGGGAGGGAGGTAGCATTCACAAACAGCAGCTGAGGTTCTGCCAGCACCATTCTGCTGCCCTGCCTGCTGCAGCATGGCCCACATAGCCACTCTGGCTGAACCATATGACAACGCTGGCATGCTCAAACAGCCCAGCCCACACTGCTCAAACCACACCCCCTCTTCCCTGTACCAGCCAAACCCCCTTTTCCTGTACCGACCTTTCCCTTTTCCTGTACTGCCCAAAACTCCCTTTCTGTACACTACCCAAACTGTCCCCCACCCCTTTCGTGTAGAAGAAAACCACAAGTTCTGGGAGGTTGCAACTTAGAACCAGCATCAGCTAGAAATAGCCAAGATGGCTGAAGGCTGTGTCCCTGTGATGACCTTTAGGTCTTTATAATGTCATTATAATAAACTTACCATGGCTGACACTCCCATTCCCATGATACACCTGACACCATAACTGCTGAGATTTCCAAAAGAGAGCACAGAAATGGGTGGTACTCAAGCCCTATCTCAAATTCCACCATCTTTGCCCCACACACCACCTCCTATACCTCAGGATAACATAAAAGAATGGCCCCAAACTTTGTTGATTGCAGTTTCATCTCGCCCAAGCTTGCCTGCACTCATTCTTGTAATTTTGTGTAATTTCTTTTTAAATAAATACTGTTTTTCTGCTCAACATTTTCTATGGTCTCTTCCTTGAATTTTTTCTAAGGTGCAGACAAGAACCTGGTTCAAGCTTAGCCAGGGGCCATCCCACAACATAATTACAAGGATCCTTACAAAAAAAGGCAGGTTGGAGAAGTAGTAGTGACAGCAGAAGTAGGGAGTTAGAGCGGTGCACGGAAAGAGCCATGATCTAAAGATGCAAATGGCCTCTGGAAGCTGAGAAAAGCAAGAAATGGATTCTACTCTGAAGCCTTCAGTAGCCCTGATGACACCTTAATTTGATCTCCAGAAATGGAAGAGAATACATTTACGCTATTTTAAAGTTAGCATGTGTGGTAATTTGTTAAAGTAACAAAACAAATAACTTCAGGTCTTGCCAACGCTCTAATTATCTGAAAAACTGCTGTTTCTTGGAGTTCAGGTAATCTTTCTAGGATGAAGCAGAAGGAAGGGGCAGAGCTCATATGTGAACTAAGCAAACAGACTTAAAATCCTCCACTTAGCCCTTTAGTCCACATCCTTAGTTACGATGCTAGTTAGGAAAGGCATAAATGCTTTGTTAACTTCTCTTCCTTGTCAGCTTTAGGATGCTGTTTTAATCAAGATTCTATAGAGACAGAACCAATACAGGGTGTTTATGTGTATATGGAAAAATATAGGTAGGCAAGTAGATAATAAATATAAATATAGATGATAGATAGATACTCTGATTTTAAGGAATGGGAGCATTTGATAGGTGAGTTCTTCTCAGGAAATACTTGCAACACAATCTACTGAAAGGCAAGAAGAGGCAACATTGTGGATGGAGTTCAAAGGCAGCCTGCTGGAGAATTCCCTCTTGCTCTGTGGAAGTTGACCTTTGGTTCTGTTCAGGCCTTCAACTGATTGGATGAGGCCCACCCATGTGGTGGAGGGGAATCTGCTTTACTCAATGTCCACCTATTTAAGTGTAAATCTCATCCCAAGACACCTCACAGAAATATCTGAAATAATATTTGATTAAATATCTGAGCATACCATGGTCCAGCACAATTGACATATAAAATTAAACATTACAGATAACAAGACAGCACCTGTCAAGCATATTCCCAAAAACTTATTCTTCATTTACTTTGTGCAAGGGCTGGCTTAATGGAAAGGCCCTATTTAGAAACAGAATTCAATTTACAAGAAACTAAACTATGAAAACAGTTTAAATAAATAAATATAAATAAATGGCCAGAATGTAGATAGAGTAATAAACCATCTGCTGGTTTACTCCCCAAATGGCTGTAATGGCCCAAGCTGGACTAGGCTGAAGCCAGGATCCAGGAGCTTCATCCATATCTCCCACATGGGTGGCAGGGGCTCAAGGAGTTGGGCCATCTTCCTCTGCTTTTCCAAGCGCATGAGCAGGGAGCTGGATCAGAAGTGGAGCAGCCAGGACTGGAATCAGTGTCCATATGGTATGCTGGCATTGCAGGTAGCAGCTTAATCCACAAAGCCACTATGCCAGTCCCACTTTTCTAATTTTTTTTTTTTTTTTGACAGGCAGAGTGAACAGTGAGAGAGAGAGACAGAGAGAAAGGTCTTCCTTTCTCCAATGGTCGCCACGGCCGGTGCGCTGCAGCCGGCGCACCGCGCTGATCCGATGGCAGGAGCCAGGTACTTATCCTGGTCTCTCATGGGGTGCAGGACCCAAGTACTTGGGCCATCCTCCACTGCACTCCCTGGCCACAGCAGAGAGCTGGCGTGGAAGAGGGGCAACCGGGA
Organism: Oryctolagus cuniculus; assembly: GCF_964237555.1. Classification (NCBI taxonomy): domain Eukaryota; kingdom Metazoa; phylum Chordata; class Mammalia; order Lagomorpha; family Leporidae; genus Oryctolagus; species Oryctolagus cuniculus. The sequence goes on from NC_091435.1 coordinate 54,741,692, forward strand.
CAGAATCCAGCGCCCCGACTGGGACTATAACCCGGTGTGCTGGCGCCACAAGGCGGAGGATTAGCCTAGTGAGCCGCGGCGCCGGCTCCACTTTTCTAATTCTTAATCTTTGTATTTGTGAACTGGTGTGGAAGCTTGGAAAAACTGGGTGCTACTCTACTCTTTCTTATTCCTGGCAATGATGTAAGAGAGGAAAGAGACAAAAAATCAGCATAAGGTCAAGAAGAACAAAAATGAGGTTCAATGATAGTGTATGAGTTGAGTACATGTAAGTGCAGATATGTGACTGTTTAAACTATCAGGGTTTTGAGGTGCATTTTTTGGTGTGTATTTACATGCATCAGCAGAGGCAGCCAGCATAAAATTGGGTAGGATGAAAGTATGGGTGAATAACAGTATGGACTTGACCTGTATTTGAAATTTACTTATTAAATCCCTGCCTTATATGACAAGTTCACAACACTGATAACAAAAAGAGCCAGCTAGGGGCCCTACCCAGAAGAGATGCAACTCATGTCCTTCTGAACCCATTCACACTCACCCCATACAGTTAAGCATGATCCCCTATGCACTTTCCATGATCTCTTGTTTCCTGGATGTCAGTCCGCCTCCCTGACAGAAGACAGGGAGCACTCCCACGGGACAGCACCACGCTTCTCACTCTATCTGCACAATCCCAGGGTACCTATGTCCATGGCAGATACAGAGGGGTATTCAAGTTGATAAAAACCTATTGACTTGGACAAAACAACATCATCTTTCTCAGTTTCCACTATCACCTTTGTAATGAAGACTGGTTTTTTATCTGCTTGGTTTCATGGTACAGGATTTATTAATCAAATGTTAATAAAGAAAATGAGATTTAGACAGCTGTTGGTTTTCCTTTGCAATGTGTCCAACAGAATCCCGTGGTGCCATAGCCTGGGGTTGTCAATATTTTTGTCTTTTGGCGTTAAATGATGGGACTGAAAAGCAGACTAAATCACTTGGATTTCCCCGGGGTGAGGGACAAGGAAGCCCATTTCCCATTCATAGAGCCAGAGGAGTCACTCTGATATTCAGACGAGGGTCCATTTCATCAGTACTGGCTCAGGATTTCATTACTAAATCAGCTTTGGTTTGGCAAGTAGAGCTCAGCCTTTTGAAGTCTTTATCTCTACTAACAGGTTCCTAAAAACTTCATTTTTCATTTTACCTGGTAACAGTACCACTATTTCATTGGTACTTCCTAGTTAAATGCATTTTAGGGGTAAGTAGTACCTCTTTCCACCCCTCTTTTTAACTCTACCTTTGCCCCTGCCTTTAAAATTATTATCTGGTAAAACGATTAAAAGAGAAGGTAAAATGATGAGATTTGGATTGCAGTGACTCAGAAATCAATAAGAGCAGCTTATTCAGAAGGGAGGGGAATAGAAGAGAAACTTTCCTGCAAGGGGTCAGGCTTGCACAATATCCCCATTCTAATCTGTGGTGGCCACGAAGTGATTCAGAGCTGCTCTGACAAATGCAGGAACTCTTCAAAGTCTGGGGAGTGAAATATTGTCTAATAATGAATCTTCCTTTTTTGATTAGTATGGAGCCTGTCTCCTGCTTCCAGAGGCAGGATCCAGTTTTCTGATTCATTTTCACCACAGTTGGAATGGAAAAACTGAAATCATTGTCTAATGGCAAGAAACATCTTGTGGTGCTCAGAGCCAGCAGTCAGTCCAGACAAGCACAAAGTGGGTGGGGGGAGGTGCCTTTTGCTCTTTTTCTGTGTAAAAAGAGCTTCACTCCACTGACACAGATGGTTTTTAGTGCAGGCTAACATAAAAATACCACACTCAGTTGGTGTTTTTAATTTATAAAAATTTCTCAGTTTCTTATTTATAATTAATATATATGCACTGGCCATAGCAATGTATTCCTTAGTCCAAGATCAAGGTCTTTCTTGAGAGGCTGAGGAGATTCCAAGTGGTCTGTGAAAACTAGATCTGCAGAACTACAAAAAATAGCTTGCATGGAAGAGACAAGTAGTACCATCATATAGGGAGGCTGAGCAAACTTTTGGAATTTCCTCCTTTCTTCCAAATCTGCAAAGTGAGGGAGGAAACCAGAAAAGAGAAATGAAGTTAACAAAACAAATGGGAATTGAGCCCTTAGGAAATTCGGTGGCTAACCCAGGGAAAGGTAACTTACCCACGTACTGCATTTAGTCCTCACAACAGTGGGATAAGGCAGATCTGTTACCCTCCCAGCAGTAACTTCCATCACCCTTCATGCTTCCTGTCAAAGCCACTTTGCATGATAAATGTTAAAATACTAGATACATACTTTGCCTTCATGTTGGCAAACAACCAAGGGCCCAGTTCTGATTATGGGACACATTAGGAAGTCTTCAGGGGGATCTGGGAAAAATTCTCCTCCAAGACAGAAAAAAATAACAGTAAGCACACTTGCAAAGAGCTCTCTTGTCACCTTAGCTGCCCTCTGCTTCCTACATGTGAATGAACTACACAAGGGTGTGATGCCTAGAGGGGTAGCAGCTCCTTGCAAGCAACAGGGGAAAAACCTGAAGGCCAAAAGTTTTCATACGGAAGATAGCGGAATGGAGGACAGAGGAGCTGTTCTTCATGACATGGTTGAGACCACTGACGCAGACCCACAACTACCTACATTTAGATATCTTTTTTGTATGTAAATAACCCCCTTATTATTTCAGTAATTTAGCTGGACATTCTGTTATTTGTAGCCAAAAGCCTTCTAACAGATACAGCATAATTATTTCCATTTTACTCCACCAATAGTCTCATCTAGCATACCAGAAAACCAACTTATTGACCACTGCAATAGAGCTAAACATAGTGTTTTATAATTGTGTGAAAATATCTCTTGTATAGCCCTTTAATTTTTAGTTTAAGATGTATCCATCTTTTTTGTTGCAATAAAAGAATATATGATACTGGGTACTTTATATAGTAAGGAAGTTTATTTGGCTCATGATTTTGGTGGCTAGAGAGTCCAAACAGCATGGCATCTGCATCCTGGTGACGGCTCCCTTGCTGTGTCACATATAACAGAAAAAAGGGAAAGGCAACTGGCCATGTACAGAAGAGACCAAGCACACAGCCTTATAACAAGTCACTCTCATAAGAATCAACTTAGGCCGGTGCCGCGGCTCACTAGGCTAATCCTCCGCCTTGCAGCGCCGGCACACCGGGTTCTAGTCCCGGTCGGGGCGCCGGATTCTGTCCCGGTTGCCCCTCTTCCAGGCCAGCTCTCTGCTGTGGCCCGGGAGTGCAGTGGAGGATGGCCCAAGTGCTTGGGCCCTGCACCCCATGGGAGACCAGGAGAAGTACCTGGCTCCTGCCATTGGATCAGCGCGGTGCGCCAGCCGCAGCGCGCCGGCCACAGTGGCCATTGGAGGGTGAACCAATGGCAAAGGAAGACCTTTCTCTCTGTCTCTCTCTCTCACTGTCCACTCTGCCTGTCAAAAAAAAAAAAAAAAAAAAAAAAAAAAAAGAATCAACTTATTCAGGTCCAGCATTGTGGCATAGTGGGGAAAGCTACTGCCTATGACACAGGCTTCCCATATGGGTGCTCCACTTCCAATCTAGCTCCCTGCTAGTGGCCTAGGAAGAGCAGCAGAAGATAGCCCAAGTGTATGGACCCTGGTCATCCATGTGGGAGGCCTGAATGAAGTTTTTGACCCCTGGCTTCAGTCTGGCCCAGCACTGGCAATTGTGGCCATCTGGGGAGTGAACCAGCAGATGGAAGATCCCTCTTTCTGTCTCTGTCTCTATTTCTTTAACTCTTTCAAAACAAACCTTTTTTTTTTTTTTAGAAAATAATCAATTTATCCTATTAGACCAGCATTATCCTTCTTAGGGTAGTGCTCCCCATTACTTAATTACCTTTTATTAGATCCCATTTCTTAAAGGCTCCACCACCTCTCAACATTGCCAAAGTAAGGACCAGGTTTCCATCTGAAAGTCTGGAGAATACACTCAAATCCTAGACAAAGCATAGCAATATCCATCTCACTATCCTTCATGTGTAGATACTACTATGTGATATAACCATGTATCTCAGATGGTAACCTCACTTCTATTGTTTCTTGTGATCCATGTGTCAAAGTTTGATCCCAACCCCCAACCACTAGCTTTATAATCTGGCCAACACTTTTTCTCTGTAACAGAAGGTAGAGGCTGACAGAAATTCATAGATCAATGCTCTGAGGCCAATATAACATATGAATCTATCATTATGACTTAACCATGATGATGACACCAAGCTCACAGTTTAGGACAATTCTGCAGAAGAGGAAGGATGTTGCTCAAAATGATTTCTAGTAAAGTCATCACTTCTAGTCACAGATATAACATCTTACACACTATATACCATTCTCAAAAACAAAACCAGAGTGATGAAAGATTGGTGGCTGCTAGGGGCTAAAGGTAGGAAGAATATGTGACAATAAACGAATAGTGCGTATAAATTAGGAGGATAGTATGTAAGGTAGGAAGAGGTGTGATGATAAATAGCATGAAGGAGCTTTTGGAGTGATGGAATTGTTCTCAATCTTGATTGTGCTGGCAGTTACATGAATCTATGCATGTGTTCATTCAATGAACTGCACACCAAAAAGAAATTTTTTACTATAGGATAATTTTTTTAAATCAAATACATTCATTCCATAAAAATACAGTTCCTAGCCAATCATTCATTGATTAATCCAACTTAATTTATTTTTTCTACCAATTATCAGCAAGAAAAAAAGGGGATGCTATAGTTAACTATTGTTGGGCTTAAGAAAATAATAACCAGGCAGATGAAGGAAACTATCTAGGTTTGATTGCTGCAACTGACAGCATTGTTTGGCTTCACCAAGAAATGTGAAAGATAGTAGAGTTTCATTAAACAAAACTATCCTTTCTTGAGGCCAGCATTCTAGTACAGCAGGTTAAGCTACTGCCTGCAATGCCAGCATCCCATATGGGTGCCAGTTCAAGTCCTGACTACTTTACTTCTGATCCAGTTCCCTACTAATGCACCTGGTAAAGCAGTGGAAGATGACCCAAGTATCTGGGCCCCTGCTACCCATGCAGGAGACCCAGGTGGAGTTCCAGGCTCCTAGTTTTGACCTGGCTCAGCCTGGCCATTGCAGCAAATGGAGGATCTCCCTATCTCTCTCTGTCTCTTCCTCCCTCTGTGTAACTCTGTCTTTCAAATAAAATAAATAAATCCTAAAAAAAAAAAAATAAGCCTATACTTTCTAAATTGCTGAAGTCTCTCCATATCAAAGTGCCTGGGTTCAAGTCCCAGGGGGCAGCAAGTGATGAGTGAAGTAGGAAGACCTAGATTGAATTCCTGGATTCTGGTTTCTGCTTGGCCTAGGCCCAGATGTTATGGGCATTTGGGGAGTGAACCAGTAAATGGAAGAGATTCTCTCTCTCTCTCTCTCTTTCCTCCCCCCATCCTCCTTCCTCCGCCTTTCAAATTAAAACCAAATAAAAAATTTTAAATAATAAATAAAGACACAAAAAATCAGCTGTGTTTCTATACAGTAACAGTGAATGATCAAAAGGAAATTCAGAAGACTATTCAATTTACAACAATTTTAAAAATTAAGAAACCTAAACAAGGAGGTGAAACACTTTTACACTGAAAACTACAAAATGTTACTGAAAGAAATCAAAAAAGAAGTCACCAATAAACAGAAATATATTTATGGATTGAGAGACTCAATATTGTTAAGTGTCAGTATCACTCAAAGAGATGTGCAGATTCAATGCAATCCTTTTACTATGTCAAAGTTTTTTGTAGAAATAGAAAAATTCATCATAAAACTCATTTGGAATCTCAAGGAACCTCAAGTAGCCAAATAAATCTAGAAAAAGAAGAACAAATTTGAAGATCTCACATTCCAGATCAAAACTTACTACAATGTGATGGCAATTAAAACAGTATGGTCAATTATTCTTAGGTGTATAAATTTAACTGAACAGGCCGGCGCCACGGCTCACTAGGCTAATCCTCCGCCTTGCAGTGCCGGCACACGGTGTTCTAGTCCCGGTGGGGGCACCGGATTCTGTCCCGGTTGCCCCTCTTCCAGGCCAGCTCTCTGCTGTGGCCCGGGAGTGCAGTGGAGGATGGCCCAAGCACTTGGGCCCTGCACCCCATGGGAGACCAGGATAAGTACCTGGCTCCTGCCATCGGATCAGCGCGGTGTGCCGGCCGCAGCACGCCGGCCACGGCGGCCATTGGTGGGTGAACCAATGGCAAAGGAAGACCTTTCTCTCTGTCTCTCTCTCTCACTGTCACTCTGCCTGTCAAAAATAAAATAAATAAATAAAATTTAACTGAACAGTGATTCCCGTTAAATATAAGAGTGGGACAAGAATAGTGTCTGCAAATACTAGCTGATAGAATAAAAAGGGAGAGAACGATCCAACATGGGAAGTGAGATACACAGCAGACCCATAGAATGGCAGATGTCCTAAACAGCACTCTGGCCTCAGAATCAGCCCTTAAGGCGTGTGGATCTGGCTGAAAAGCCCATGAGAGTATTTCAGGCATGGAAAGCCCAGACACTGGCCAAAAAAAAAAAAAAACAACACAAAAACACCTGAGAGATCCCAGTGGAAAGAACGGGTCATCAAAGAAGGAGGTACCTTTCTCTGAAGGGAGGAGAGAACTTCCACTTTGACCATGGCCTTGTCTAAATATGATCAGAGTTGGTGAACTCAGGGGGCTTCCATAGCCTTGGCAGCTCATGACAAGAGCCTAGAGTGATTACTGATGCCATAAACAAGAGTGTCAATTTGTTAAGTCAACACAGGAGTCACTGTGCACTTACTCCTCATGTAGGATCTTTGTCCTTAGTGTGCTGTACATTGAGATTTAATGCTATAACTAGTACTCAAACAGTATTTTTCACTTTATGTTTCTGTGTGGGAGCAAACTGTTGAAATCTTTACTTAATGTATGCTAAACTGATCTTCTGTATATAAAGAGAATCGAAAGTGAATCTTGATGTGAATGGAAGGGGAGAGGGAGTGGGAAAGGGGAGGGTTGCGGGTGGGAGGGACGTTATGGGGGGGAAGCCATTGTAATCTATAAGCTGTACTTTGGAAATTTATATTCATTAAATAAAAGTTAAAAAAAGGAAAAAAAAAAGAGTGGGAATAAGAGAGGGAGGAGATATACAGTTCGGCACATGCTCAATTGGACTTACCCCTAATGGTAGAGTTAGAAACGTGCCAGGGGATTCCAATTCAATCCCATCAAAGTGGCATGTACCAATGCCATTTCACTAATCAAAATGATCAGTTTCAGTTCATAATTGATCATAATGATAGGATTAAGTGTCAAAGGGATCACATAAACAAGACTAGTGTCTGCTAATACTATCTGATAGAATTAAAAAGGAGAGAATGATCCAACATGGGAAGCAGGATACACACCAGACTCATAGAATGGCAGATGTCCTAAGCAGCACTAGCACTCTGGCCTCAGAATCAGCCCTTAAGGCATTCGGATCCAGCCAAAAAGCCAATGAGCATATTTCAGGCTTGGAAAGCCAAGACACTGTGGCAAGAAAAAAAAAAAAAAACTAAGTGAAAGGTCTCTGTGAGTGAGATCCCAGCGGAAAGAATGGGCCATCAAAGAAGGAGGTACCTTTCTCTGAAGGGAAGAGAGAACTTCCACTTTGACTATGGCCTTGTCTAAATAAGATCGGAGTTGGTGAACTCAAGAGGCTTCCATAGCCTTGGCAACTCATGTGATAACTTGGCAGCCTCGGGTGATTACTGACATCATAAATAAGAGTGTCAATTGTTAAATCAACAACAGGAGTCACTATGCACTTACTCCCAACGTAGGATCTCTGTCCTTAATGTGTTGTACTATGTGAATTAACGGTATAACTAGTACTCAAACAGTATTTTATACTCTGTGTTTCTGTGTGGGAGAAAACTGTTGAAATCTTTACTTCGTATATACTAAATTGATCTTCTGTATATAAAGATAATTGAAAATGAATCTTGATGTGAATGGGATGGGAGAGGAAATGGGAGATGGGATGGATGCGGGTGGGAGGGTGGTTATGGGAGGAAAAAGCTGCTATAATCCAAAAGTTGTACTTTGGAAATTTATATTTATTAAATAAAAAAAGTATGGTCCTTCACAAAGACAGCATAGACACCACTAGAAAAGAAGACAGAGTATGTAAATAAACTCGCACATATATGGTCAATGATTTGTGACAAAGACCAAAACCATTCAATAAGAACAGAACAGTGTTTTCAATAAATGATGGTGGGAAAATTGAATTTCCACATGACGAAAAAAAAATGTTGACCTTACCTTATGCCAGCTATATAAAAATTGACCTCACAATGGGCTGAAGACCTAAAAGTACAATCTAAAAACTATAAACCTCTTAGAAAACTAAACACTTTATAACACTGGATTTAGTAATGATTTCTTAGATACTACATTAAAGCACAGGCAATACAAGAAAAACTAGACAAATTGGACTTTGTGAAAATGTTTAAATTTTGTGCATCAAAAAGACACTATCATTATTTCCAACAAAGTGGATTCATCCACAGTACAGGTTCAATGAAACAATATCTAAATCAAGCCTAACTCTGTGATTAGCATGAAGATGATTTTATTCCCTTATGGGCAAAAGACCTACTTCCTTAACTGTGATCCAAAATGCTGGAACTCTGAAATAAGGATTGCCTTATTTGAATACGGTTTGTCCCCACTGAAACTCAGGTTGAGGCTTAATTCTTCAATGCAGCAATGCTGGGAGGTGTGGCCTAGTGGGAGGTGTTTTGGTCATGGGGGTGAACCTCTTAGGAACACTTTACTGCTTTTCTTGAAGGAATTTGTTAGCTATAATGGGAATTCAGCCCCCTTTTCTTTCTTCTGCATATGCCTGCTTGCTCTTCTACCATGAAACCCTCACCAGAAGCCAAGCAGATGCCAGGATCAACCTTTTGAACTTCCAGAAGCATAAGCCAAAATAAATCTTTCCTTTATAAATTATTAGTCTCATATATTCTGCAGAAAATGGGCTAAGACATTATAATCCTCAAACAAAACCATTGATTACTTCTAACAGGATTGTTAAAAGATTAAATATGCAGTATTTATTTTTTAAATTTTTGATAATTTATTTAAGAGGCAAAGAAGCAGAGAAAGAAACACACAGAGAGAAACAGACATACAAATCTACTGGTTTACTCCCCCAAATGCCCACAATAGCCAGGGGTGGGCCAGGAAAAAGCTAGGATCCACAAACTCAGTCTGGGTCTCCCATGTTGGGGCAGGGACCCAATTACTTGAGTCATCACTTTTACCTTCCAGGGTGAGCATTAATTGGAAGCTATAACTGGAAATGGAGATAATACTTGAATCCAGGTACTCTAATAAGAGATGCAAGTGTCCCAAATAGTGTCTTTTTGTTTGTTTGTTTGTTTGTCTGTTTGACAGGCAGAGTTAGACAGTGAGAGAGAGAGAGACACACAGAGAAAAGTCTTCCTTCCGTTGGTTCACACCCAAATGGCCACTACGGCCAGAGCTACGCCAGTCCGAAGCCAGGAGCCAGGTGCTTCCTCCTGATCTCCCATGCGGGTGCAGGGCCCAAGTACTTGGGCCATCCTCCACTGCCTTCCCAGGCCACAGCAGAGAGCTGGACTGGAAGAGGAGCAACCGGGACAGAATCCAGTGCCCCAACCGTAACTAGAACTTAGGGTGCCAGCGCTGCAGGCGGAGGATTAGCCAAGTGAGCCACGGCGTCAGCCCCAAGTAGTGTCTTAACACCTATGCCAAATGCCTGCCCCATTAAAGGAGAAAACAGGGGCTGGCATTGTAGCATAGTGTTAAGCTGCTGCCTGCAGTGCCAGCATCCCATATAGGCACTGTTTTGTGTCCCAGCTGCTCTACTTCCAATCCAGCTCCCTGCTAATGGGCCTGGGAAAGCAGCAGAAGATAGCCCAAGTGTTTGGGTCTCTGCACCCACTTGAGAGACCCAAAAGAAGTGCCTATCTCCTAGCTTCTGTCTGGCCCAGCCCTGGCCATTGCAGCCATTTGCGGAATGAACCAGCATATGGAAGAGCTCTATCTCTCCCTCTCCCTCTGTAACTGCCTTTCAAATAAAAATAAAATAAATCTTAAAAAAAAATACAAGTGGCTGGTACTGTGGCAAGGTAACCTAAGCCTCCACCTATGGCACTAACATCCCATATGGGCACTGGTTCATGTCCCGGTTGCCCCTCTTCTGATGGAGTAGCTCTCTGCTAACAACCTGGGAAAGCAGTGGAAGATGGCCCAAGTGCTTGGGTCCTGATACCCACATGGGAGACCCAGAAGAAGCTGTGGCTCCTGCTTTTAATGGGCCCAGCTCTGGATTGTAGCCATTTGGGGAGTGGATAGAAGATTTTTCTCTGTGTCTCACCCTCTCTCTGTAACTCTACCTCTCAAAAAATAAATAAAATCTTCTTTAAAAAATACAAAATAATAGAACACTGATTATACTATTTAAATTTCCAATAACACTACAATCTGATCATTTTTACTTTTAAGAAATTATATTATGAATATTTTATTATTATTATTTGAGAGGGAGAGAGAGAATAGACAGATCTTCCAACTGCTGGTTCATTCTCACAATGCCTGGGGCTAGCCTAGGGCCTATGTTAGGAACCAGGATCACAATCCAAGTCTCCCACGTGGGTAGCAGGAATCCAAATACTTAGGCCATCACACCAGCTTCCTTGGGTCTGCATAAGTAGAAAGCTAGAGTCAGTATTGAACCCAGGCATTCCAATGTGGGACATGGGCATCTTAATCACTAGGCTAAAAAACTCACTCTAAGAATTAATATTATTCTTGAAAGAAGATTAGAATTCAAAATTTCTGTATCATTAAATTAAACAAATTCTTCTTATAGAGATATGAGAAACAAATTTTAAGTACTTTTTAGCTATTGAGACAAGATAAAAATCTCCAGGGGGTATTATATACATTCATGAAAAACCTCATCTTTCAATCTTCATGAAATGGTGGTTGGGTCAACAGCTAGACATTGTTCAGGTAAAGTCTACAATTCTATTTGACATAGTTAAAGTCTATCCATCTGTCAAAATCAACCCTGAATTTTCAGGCAGAATTTCATTAATATCAAATTAAGGCAACAAATGCTAACCTCAGTAATTAAAAAGAAAAACTGCAGTGTTGAGAAATCAGTATGAAGTCATATATTACAATGATTAGACCTTGGGTTCTGGGTACAAACTGGTTGAATTCAAATCCCAGTTCTGTCATTTATAAGCCATGTGACCTTGGACAAATTATTTCATGCTGAACCACAGTTTCAAAAGTAAACAATAGTACCTATTTCACACAATTGCTGGAAAAGTGATATAATGTACCTCACACATTTAGCATCACAGTAACAACATCTAGAAATGGTTCAATACATACTGACAATTACAACTACTCAGCTCTATTTCTGTAAACTTTTGTAAACAATATTTCTTATAAATTGCACTACAGGCATTCAATTCATATCCCATTTGGCTGCTTTATTTGCAGCTGCCATTCAAACACAATATGTATCCTGAAATGAAAAATACAAATTTCAGTTTTCTTTACATAAAATCACTTCACAAATGCAAAATTACTATGGTAAGAACACAGCCTCTGGTTTGATAGTCTGGATATTTTCATAGGCTTTTTCAATATTTTCATAGGCTTTTTCAAATATAAAGTTGGTCAGTTTTCATCATAAAAGTAGTGACAGTTCAGATAACTCCTGCATTCTGAAAAAGACCTTTCTTTAAATACCCATGCAATGATTTATTTGAAAGACAGAGTTACACTGAGAGAGAGAGAGAGAGAGAGAGAGAGAGAGAGAGAGAGAAAGCACTTCCATTTGCTGCTTCCCTCCAGCAATGGCCTAACAGCCCATTAGGTGGCCAAAGCCAGGAATCTGGAATTCTATCCAGGTCTTCCACATGGATGGCAGGGTCCCAACTACTTGGGCCATCTTCTGCTGCCTTCCCAGGCATATTAGCAGGGAGCTGGAACAGAAGTAGAGTAACCAGGACTTGACCTGGCACACATTCATATGGGTTAAGCTGCTGCGTCACAATGCCAGTCACTGAAAAAGAACCTTCAAGGAAAACAGTGAATAGCAACAGTCAAAAATAGAACAAAACCCAACTCCTTATTAATGGTAAAGTTTGGGTCTTCTTCATGTCTACTTTAAAATATATATATTTATTGATTTATCTGAAAGAGTGACAGAGGAAACAGATCTTCCATTACCTGGTTCACTCCCAAAATAGCTCCCACAGCTAGGGAGGGGCCAGAATGAAGGCAAGACCCCGGAAACTCCATCCTGGTCTTCTACATTTCGAGCAGGGGCCCCAACACTTGGACCGTCTTCTGCCGCTTTCTAGGTGCGTTAGCTAGGAGCTGAATCAGAAGCATATTGATGCCAGTGGCTTAACCCCCTGTGCTACAACATCAGTCCCATGTCTACTTTTACTTCTACTCAAACCATTTGACTCTGAAATATGATCAGTGTTTTGTTTTGTTTTAAGACACTATCAACAGCAAAAAGGCAATCCAAAGAATGCAGAAAATATCTGCAAATCATGTATCTGAAAGGGATTAGTATCCAGAATATATTTTAAAAATTCTTACAACTTAACAACCACAAAAAAACCATTCAAATGGGCAAAGGACTTGAATAGACATCTCCGAAGCAGACATACAAATGACCAAAAAGCTCATGAAGATATTCAACATCCATGGGGCCAGCTCTGTGGCACAGCGGGTAAGGCCACCACCTGCAGTGCCAGCATTCCATATGGGTGCCAGTTCGAGACCTGGCACTCCACTTCCAATCCAGCTCACTGCTATGGCCCGAGAGAGCAGTGGAAGATGGCCCAAATCCTTGGGCCCCTGCACTGGTTGGGAGACCCAGAGGAGGCTCCTTATTTCTGGCTTCTGATCCGTACAGCTCCAGCCATTGTGACCAATTGGGAAGTGAACCAATGAATTAAAGACCTCTCTCTCTCTCTCGACCTCTCTCTCTTGATCTCTCTCTCTGCCTCTCCTTCTCTCTCTGTGTAACTCTGAATTTCAAGTAAAATAAAATAATCTTTTTTAAAAAATACACACATCCAATCATGAGGAAAATATGAGTTGGTACTAGCACTGTGGCACAGCAGGTTAACCCTCTGCTTGCCATGCTGACTTCTCATATTGGAGCACCAGTTCAAGTCCTAGCTGCTGCACTACTGATCCAGCTTCCTGCTAATGAGCCTGGAGAGGCAGTAGAAAATGGCACAAGTCACTGGGCCCACGCCATCAGTGGGAGACCCGGATGGAGTTCCTGGCTCCTGGATTTAGCCTGTTCCTAGCTGTGGGGACATTTGGGGAGTGAATCAGCATATGTAAGATCTTTCTCTTTCTCTCGCTCTAGCTCTAGCTCTTTCTCTAGCTCTTGCTCTGTCACTCTTCCATTCAAATAAATATTTTTTAAAAAAGAAAAATGTAAATTGAAACCACAATGAAATACCACTTCATACCCATTAAGATGCCTTCTATCAAAAACCAGAAAATAACATCTGTAGGCAAAATGTGGAAAAATTGGAAGCCTGTGCAGTGCAGTCAGAAATGTAAAACAATGTAGCAACTGTGAAAAACAGTGCGATTCTTCCAAAAATTAAAAATAGATTTCATATGATCCAGAAATTCCGCTTTTGAGTATATACACAAGAGTTGAAAATAGGAACCGGAACAGATATTTATACACCTATGTTCATATCAGCATTATTCACAACAGCCAAAATGTAGAAACAACACAAATGTTCATCAATGGATGAATGTATAAATAAAACAAGATATACACATAGAATCAATTCAGCCTTAAAAAGGAAGGAAACTGATACATTCTATAACATGGCTGACACGTGACTACACAATGCCAAGGAAAGTACATCAGTCACAAAAGGACAAACATTGTATGATTTCACTTACATGTGGTCCCTAGAGTAGTCAATTTCATAAAGATACAAAGTAGAATGGTCATTGCCCGGGACTAGGGAGAAAGGGTAAGTTATTGTTTAATGGGTACAGAGTTTCAATCTGGGAAGATGAAAAAGTACTGGAGTAGTGTTGGTTATATAATGTGAAGGTACTCACTGAATGGTACACTTAAAAAATAGTTAAAATGGCAAATTGTATGTATTTTTTACCATACACACACACACAAACTCAGGATCATTCTTGGAATTTGGAATGGTATATACCAAAAAGCATTTTTGAGTGGGTAATTACACATGTGCTAAGCATTTGAACAAGTCAAATAGAAGTAAAGAAGCTGAAGTTAATGATGACTGTGGCTTTCAGCTGCAGCATCTCCTAACAATTTAGGGCAGTATGCTTGTTTGTGTGAAGCTCCTGTCTTGCTAGTCTCATTGGAAATAAACAGTCTTCATATCAATGGAAATTTTTATTAACTTTGGTTTATTGGTTTCACTAAAACAGGCCCATTATTTAAGCACTCAAAAAGTGCTTCAGCCACAGACATCTTATGTCTCCACATCACCAAACAGAATTCTGTCAAGGATGTCCTGTAGTTAATTTCTTAGCACAAGGAATTCATTCTCTTATGAACACACTGAAGCCTCCACATGGCCCTTAAAAAGACACTGACCTCTTTGAAACTAGGTCTGCAATATCCAGTGAACTGGAGTTGACTCCCAGTTGCACAAATTCTTCTGAACTCTGGTTCTCAGAAAGACTAAATGAAGGAATCATCAGAAGACTCAAAATAGAATCTGTTACATACCAATCCTATGAGATAACGTAGGATTTTGCAGAGGCATTAAGAAGGAAGACAGATAATATGAGGCTCTGTTTAACATGATTTATTGCCTTCTAAGTCTTAAAGACTGGAAAAATTCTCCTCTTCCATAAGATTAACACACACACACACACACACACACACACACACACATCCCTACTGTACTCTGCTAAACTGAAAATAATGGTTAAATCCTAGGATCAGGACAGTGCCAGCAAAATAGAGTTTCCCACTCCCCGACTTCCTTCCAGCCAGCTCTGATACCATCAGTCTCCCAGCCAATGCTCATTTTTGACCTTTTTGTCTAAAAGATAAAATAGCATCAACAGGGGGGCCTTTAGATTGCCTATAGCTTTATGCAGGCTTCTTTGGTTCACAGCAGTGAGTTTCCCATATGGACTGAGGTCAGATCTTGACCTCTGAATTCTTCAATATGTTCTCCTCAAAGCAGCTGCCTTCTTCCTGGTCTCTTATAAATTAGCTGTGTATTTTCTGGGATCAACCACATCCTTGGAAAACTGACTGCAGCTCATCCAAGAAATCTGGCCCCATTCTTCCCTCTCCAGAGACAGCTGTGTGAAGGTTTCAGGAGCAATAACTCAGACAGAGGGTCCTCTGTGGTCAGCAAAGCCCCAAATTTGGATAAGGTTTCGCGTACATATTCATTGACTTTAGCAGTTTGGCAAAAATAGGAAAGGACTCCTAATTCCACAGGGTCAAATATCTTTCCTGAAACTAAAATGGAAAAGATTAACTAACTCATGGAAAGGATTTTGTGATAAACCTAATATCCTGGGGCCACTTTCATAATAGCACCTCCTCTTCTCATCACTCATCCCTCTGTGTTCTTGAATAATATAATTTCCAAGGATTTAATAAATATTTCTCTGTCAGCAGCCCAAATCAAAGACTCTAAAGAAACTGGTACATTGTTTGAAAAAATCCTGGCCCCCAGTTGTGAAGAACAGAAATAAGAAAATAAGGAACACAATGTCTATTGGGGACAGCTGGAAGTTTCTAAACACAGTGCTTTCTAAACAATGAGTTAGAAAAGATTAAGAGGCTTCAGGCAAATAGAGATGTTTAAAGATACAAGAGTTAGATGATACTAGCAATTGTTATTAATTTGCTGTGATAATATAACTGTAATTATAACTATATTTTTGTTTGTTTGTTTGAGTTAAATACCAAAGTATTATAGGTGAAATGAACATATCCAGGATTTGCTTTTAAAAATCCAGCAAACAAATAAATAAAAGAGTAGGAGGGTGACAGGTGAAATAAAATTGTTAAAATATTGATCCTTGTGGTGGGTACACTGCTATTATCTAGGGATTCATTATACTATTTCCCCTCTATTTTAATATGTTCTTAAATTTCCATAATAAAGAGTAGGGAAGGGAAAAAAAGAACAACAAGGTTAGAGAGCAGCGGCAATACTAAACCAGTCAGTGTTTCACTTTGGAAAAAACTGCTTCACAGAAGTGAACTCAAAATGGATCATAGACCTAAATGTAAAATGCAAAGCTATATATGTCTTAGAAGATAACACAGGAGAAAATCTAGATGATCTTGGATTTGGTGGCAATAATGCCTCAGATACAAAATCAGAAGCACAATCCATGAAAGAAAAAATTTGGTAAGCTGGATTTCATTAAAATTAAAAGCTGCATTGTGAAAAACACTGTTAAGAGAATGAAAAGACAACCACAGACATGGAGAAAGTTTCTGTAGGACATATATCTGATGAAAGACTGGTATTCAAAACATACAAAGAACTCTTACAACTCAACAAGAAAATAAACAGTCCCACTAAAATATGGGCAAAATATCTGGAAACCTCACCAAAGAAGATACATAGCAAACAAGCATACAAAAGGATATTCAATCTCATATGCCATTAGGTAAATTCAAATTAAAGCAACAATGAGTTGTTACTGTTACTACATACTTCTTAGAATGGCTGAACCAAAACGCTGACAATATCAAATGCAGGTGAGGATTTGGAGCAACACAAACTTTCATTCATTGTGGATGGGAATGCAAAACATCATGTCTATTTTGGAAAACCGACAGTTTCATACAAAATCATACTCTTACCATTCAATCTAGCAATTGTACTCCTTGGTATTTAAGCAAATGAATTGAAAACTTAGGTCCACACAAAGCCTGCACATAATGTTTACAGCAACTTTATTCATAATTGTGAAAACTTGCAAGTACCATTCTTTCAAACAAACTGTAACATATTCAAACAGTGGAATATTATTCATTTGAACTAAAAAGTGCAAAGAAATGAGCTATAAAATCTTGAAAAGACATGGAATAACCTTAAATGGAATGACCTTAAATAACCTTAAATTGCTAGATCCAAGAAGCCAATCTGAAAAGGTTGCATACTGTTTGATTCTAACTCTATGACATTCTGGAAAAGAAGTTATAGACACAGTGAAAAGATCAGTGGTCATCAGGGCCGTGGGGCAGGAAGTAGGGATGAATAGGTAGAGCCCAGGGGAATTTTCGGGAGGGCCTATGGGAACCTTCAGTACTTTCCACTCATTTTTTTCTGTAAACCTAAAACTCTACCCCAAAACTAAGATCTATTAATTAAAAAAAAAAAAAAAAAAAAAAAAGAACTGCTGATAAGAGGACTGGAAATGTCTGTGTGCATGAAGACACAGGTTTGTATCCTCTTAATCTTGTGGATTATCTGTGTAGCTGATAAAGGGCTAACAAAAGTTTGTCAAAACAAAGTTTGAGAACCACCTCCATCAGAATCAATTCCTCCAAATTTGTAGAACCTGGAGGAGCTCAATGCTATACCACATGTCAGGAAAATTTAGTACACAGCAAATATACTCACGAAATGCAAATTAATTTTCTACACAGTTAGTTACCCAAAAACTAAGAAAAGAATTCATCCTATTTCAAAAAAATAAAAAAAAAAAAAAAAGAATTCATCCTATTTCTTTTACTTTGAGTATCTAACTGCTCTACATCTGACTTTGGGTTCATTTTAAAATTTGTTAACTTGGGGGCCATTGCTGTGGTGTAGCGGGTAAAGCCGCCACCTGCAGTGCCGGCATCCCATATGGGCGCCAGTTAGAGTCCCAGCTGCTCCACTTCCGATCCAGCTCTCTGCTATGGCCTGGGAAAGCAGTGGAAGATGCCCAAGTCCTTGGGCCCCCGCACCCGCATGGGAAGACCCAGAGGAAGCTCCTGGCACCTGGCTTCGGATTGGCACATCTCCAGCCATTGCAGCCAACTGGGAAGCGAACCAGTGGATGGAAGACCTCTCTCTCTCTGCCTCTCCTTCTCTCCTTGTGTAACTCTGACTTTCAAATAAATAAATAAATCTTTTAAAAAATAAAAATTTTAACTGATATATAAAATTTTTTTTTTTTTTTTGACAGGCAGAGTGGACAGTGAGAGAGAGAGACAGAGAGAAAGGTCTTCCTTTGCCGTTGGTTCACCCTCCAATGGCCACCGCGGCCGGCGCGCTGCGGCCGGCGCACCGCGCTGATCCGATGGCAGGAGCCAGGAGCCAGATGCTTTTCCTGGTCTCCCATGGGGTGCAGGGCCCAAGCACCTGGGCCATCCTCCACTGCACTCCCTGGCCACAGCAGAGGGCTGGCCTGGAAGAGGGGCAACCGGGACAGAATCCGGCGCCCCGACCGGGACTAGAACCCGGTGTGCCGGTGCCGCTAGGCGGAGGATTAGCCTAGTGAGCCGCGGCGCCGGCCTGATATATAAAAATTTTAACTGATATATAAAAATTGTAGACATGTATGGTGTAACATGATTAAAAAAAAGATTGATTTTATTTATTTGAAAGGCAGAGTATCAAAGAGAGAGAGAGAGAGAAAGAGAGAGAGAGAGATTTTCCATCTGTTGGTTCACTCCCCAAATAGCCGTAATGGCTGGATCTGGGCCAGGCTGAAGCCAGGATTCAGGAGTTTTATCCAGGTCTCTCATGTAGGGGCAGGGGCTCAAGGACTTGGCCATCTTCTACTGCTTTTCCCAGGTGCATTATCAGGGAGCTGGATGGGAAGTGAAGAAGCTGGGACTTGAACTCGTGTCCATATGGGATGCTGGCATTGCAGGCAGCAGCTTAACCCAATATGCCACAACACTGGCCCTCATGTGATGTTTTAATAAATGTTTACATTGTGTAATGTTCAAATGAGTGGCTCTATGAGAGGTTTTTGTTTTGTTTTGTTTTTTGTTTTGTTTTTGTTTTGAGAGTAAGAAGAATGTTGGTTAGAAAAGAGGAAAGGAAAAGCTTACACTGATAATGGCAATAGTCACTAGCAAAAGAAGCATAATCTCAGGGCCTGTACTGTGATGCAGTGGGTAAAGTTGCCCCTGCGATGCCAGCATCCTGTGTGGGCAACGATTTGAATCCCAGCTGCTCCACTTCCAATCCAGGTCCCTGCTAATGTGCCTGAGAAAAGCAGTAGAAGATGGCCCAAGTGCTTGGGCCCTGAACCTATATGAGAGACCCAGAAGAGGCTCCTGGCTCCTAGCTTTGGTCGGGTTCAGCCGTGGCCATTATGGAAGGATGGAAGGGCACTCGCTCTCTCTCTCTCTCGCTCTCGCTCTCTCTCTCTCCCTTTGTAATTGTGCCTTTCAAATAAATAAATCCTTTTTTTAAAAAAAAAAAAAGCATAATTGTGTATCTGTCCTATAATCTGACAAAAATGACAAAGTCCTGGAAACTAATGACTGGTTGTCATCTTCCTCCACCCTCTCTGCAACTATATATGCTATTTTTCCTTACTGCCTCAGTCTCCCCTTCCACTTGCCTTTAATCAATGTAGTTTTGCTCTGTTACCCTCATTTATCAAATTCCACTTCCATTGAAGAGTCCTATTTTGATTAATTAGTCAACAAAAAATATTTACAGGGGCAGGTGCTGTGGCACAGTGTCAAAAGTCACTGCCTGAAGCACTGGCACCTTGTGTGGACGCTAGTTGGAGGCACCACTCCTCCTCTACGTCTGGTCCAGTTCCCTGCTGGTGGCCTGGGAAAAGCAGTTGGTGGGGAGGGGGATGGCCCAGGTGCTTAGGCCCCTGCCACCCACCTGGAAGACCTGGATGGAGTTCTTGGTTCCTGGCTTCATGTCCATTTGGAGAGTGAACCAGGGTATGGAAGATCTATCTCCCCTCTCTGTAAATTTGCCTTTCAAATAAATAAATCTTTTTTAAAAAATTACAAACTGCTTTCTATGTGCCCAACAAGAAGAATTTAGAGGTAAATAAGAGCCAGGCTGTGTCTCTTAATGGTTCATAAACTAGTAAAGGGAAGAAATATTTACTACATTTCTAGGTGCTAAAAAACAATAATAAACAAAGCATTATGTAAACATAAAATGATCTTTGTTACACAAGTGGGTACAGGACAATGAGGAGAAAAATACTCTATTCTCTCTCCAGTTGTAGTTTATTTTGTTACCTCAGCCTCAGGTTACAATTATACTAGTTTATTTCAGTGGAGAGAAAACCACAGTATGGCAAATATGTAAATATAACATCTATGATGGAAAATGTTTCTTTTACATTCTTGTTTCTTTGTTTTGGGCATTTGTTTTGATTTAGAGAATTTTTTTGCAGCATGCTTCACAATCTTTTCTGGAAATCACTTGATTCCTTGACTTGAAGCTAATGAACTGTGTTCTACTTTGGTCTCTTCTGATACATGTTTCCATCAGGCTCAGGTTTTACCACTTCAGGGGTTCTTCTTTAGTTTTCATTCTCCCTTATTTTCTGTTATGCTTCTCTCCTTTATTTTTTTTTTTGTTTGTTTTTGCTGTTCATTGTTTTGTTGTGGTTGTTTGTTTGTTTTGTTTTGCTTCTGCAGAGCTTCTTTCCCAAGAATCAGTTGAAAGGATATTTCTTGGCCATTTCTCCTGTCTTCCCTTTCTAACAACTTGCACTTAGACTCTGGAAGCCTTTCATAGGCATGCCTTTGTTTTATAACTTAGGCAGTGTTAACAGCACCTGTTTAAAATGAGCCTGGCCCTCACCTGATGTGGCAAGTGAATTGCTCCCCACTGCTCTGGTCCTACTTCTCCACTCTGCCTTGTGCTCAGAAGCTTCTCCAAACAGGTTGTTCCTCCACCCTCTATGCATGTATCCATCTCTCTCTTTCTATCTCCTTTCACCTGTTTGGAGGTTTGTTTCATATATATGGTAAGAATTTAATGGAAATTTTGTCTTTATTCCTCCATATGTGCAAAAATAGAAAACCCAACAGCTTAGTAGATAATAGAGTGTTACACCTGATGAGTCACTGGGGTGTTGTAATACAGATTTCCAGGCCCCACTCCTAGACACGTTGATTCAGTAACTCTTGCCCAAGGCCTGGGCATCTGCATTTAACAGTCATCTTCCACTGCTTTTCCAGACACATTAACAAAGGGCTGGATTGTAAGTGGAGCAGCTGGGATGGGAACCAGCACCCATATAGGATGCTGGAGCCACAGTTGACAGCTTTACCTGATACGCAACAACACTGGCCCCAAGAAAAATTTTTAAGTAGTGAGGTGGCATTCCTTATCTTGCATTCATTGTAAATTATTCTGGAACAAAAAAAATAAAGTAGCAAAATAAAATTGGGAAACACCTTGCATTTGAAGATTTATGGTTTACAACATTAATTTGTATATATTAAATCTCAAAAGAGAAAAAAACAAGTGTTGGCAAAGATGTGTAGCAACCACATGTCTCTCATCACTTGTAGGAAGTCAGCTGGATCAATTATTTTGACCAATTATTTAGCAATTTTTAATAACATGCATACAATTAATACAACACTATTTCTAGATATATATTCCACAGAAATGCATACATTTGTAGTCTTTTTAAAGATTTGCTTATTTATTTGAAAGGCAGAGTGACACAGAGAGGCAGAGAGAGATGGAGAGAGAGAGAGAGCTTTTTCATCCACTGGTTCACTCCCCAAGTGGTCACAACAGCCAGGGCTGAGCCAGGCTGAAGCCAGGAGCCAGAAACTCCATCCTCATCTTCCACAAGGCTGTTGGGGCCCAAGCACTTTGGCCATCATCCACTGCTTTCCCAGGTGCATTAGTAGGAAGCTGGATTGTAAGAGCAGCAGGGACTCACACCAGCACTCCAATACAGGGTGCCGACATAAGGGGCAGCTTAATCTGCTGTGCCACAACACTGCACCCCCCATACATTTATTTTTAAAGCCATAAGGGAAAACTATCAAAATGCCCATAAATTGAGAAACTGATAAAAAGCAATGTTGCCATTTTCCTAACACCAACTGCAAGACAGCAGGGAAAAGGAATGATCCATAATCACACACAACAATATGGAAGATCTGCCAACATCGTGCGGAATGACAGCAGTCAGGCACAGATTCCGCACACTGCTGCCCAGCTCCACAACAGAGCTTTCTTCACTGAAGATGAAAAAATGGTGCCTCTTGTTATTTGTGCTTCTTCCCCCGTTACAAGAAGCAGTGCTTTAGAATTTTTTTTTTTTTACTTGACAGGTAGAGTTTTAGACAGTGAGAGAGAGAGAGAGAGAGAGAGAGACAGAGAAAAAGGTCTTCCTTCCGTTGGTTCACTCCCCAAATGGCCTCTATGGCCGGCGCTGCACCGATCCGAAGCCAGGAGCCAGGTGCCTCCCCCTCTCAGTCTCCCACACAGGTGCAGGAGCCCAAACACTTGGGCCATCCTCCACTGCCCTTCCAGGCCATAGCAGAGAGTTGGACTGGAAGAGGAGCAACTGGGACTAGAACCCAGCGCCCATATGGGATGCTGGCACCACAGGCAGAGGATTAGCCAAGTGAGCCACAGCGCCGGCCCCAAGAATTATAAAGTACTAATTACAACATCTTACTGATCCCAATATGGATAGAAATAATGGAGCAGAGGTATAGGCCATTTCTCTTAGGAGATGTAAAATATAGTATTCATGTAAGTTTATTAATATGAATGTATGAAGGGAAATGATGATATATAATAAATAATTCACTAGTAGACTTTTTTATTCTAAACAAAGCAAACTAAGCCAAACAGCTAGTCAGCATCTTAGGTAAAAACTATATTTTATATACAAGATTATATACTTAAAACTCAATTTCCATATGGGGAAATTAGAATAGAGAGCTGAAACATCTATGTGGAATTAACTGCCAGAGTTAACGTTATAAACAGCAAAAGAAAAGCCCACAATCTAGTACTGAATGCTCTAACAAAGCACCACAACATTAAATACTAATTTGAAAATGGAACTAAAATTTATAAACAAACTCCTTACAGGTTAGTTATCCTTAAAATAATCATGAAAAAGCTTTATTAGTTTTATCCTTTAAAATGTGTATTTTCTGGGGCATTTAACTTAGCAGTTGAGATGCCCTCTCTCCATATTGGAGTGCATGGGTTAAACACCTGGTTCTGGCTCTTGGCTCCAGCTCCCTGTAGATGGGGACACAGAGAGTCAATGGTGATAGCTCAAGTGACTGGGTTTGTGCTACTCACATGAAAGACCCGGACTGACTTCCCAGCTCTGAACTTCTGCCTTGCCCAGCCCTGGCTGTTGCAGGCATTTAGGGAACTAGGGGATGGCAGCTCTTTCTCTCTCTGCCTCTCAAGTAAACAATTAAATAAAACTTATTTAAAAGAACGTTTGGTTTCTGGGGCCTGCACGGTGGGGCACTAGGTTAAGCTGGCACTTGCAATGCCAGCATCTTGTATTAGAGCACAGGTTCAAGTCCCAGTCATTCTGAATCATGTGCCTACACTTATGTTTAGGAGTGGTGAAGGAAGTGATAGAGAAGAAATGGCTGAGCAGTGCCTTTCACAGATACTTAAATCCTGAATTTTGAGACAGCTTCAGTTTTTCTGCTGTGGCTGATAATGCTGAGAACATAATCAGGACTATACTTCTTACTCTTATAGGATTTTTCCTTACAAAAAGCTCCTTGGAGTGGAATTCCTAGATCAAAGAGTATCACATATTCTTGTGGTTCTTGCTACATGTTGTCTTTTTTATTTTGCCAAAGAATTGTGCCAAAGAAATAGCTTATAAAAGTGAAGCACTGGCCAGCGCTGTGGCTCACTAGGCTAATCCTCCACCTTGCGGCGCCGGCACACCGGGTTCTAGTCCCGGTCGGGGCGCCGGATTCTGTCCCAGTTGCCCCTCTTCCAGGCCAGCTCTCTGCTGTGGCCAGGGAGTGCAGTGGAGGATGGCCCAAGTGCTTGGGCCCTGCACCCCATGGGAGACCAGGATAAGTACCTGGCTCCTGCCATCAGATCAGCGCGGTGCGCTGGCCGGCTGCAGCGCGCCAGCCGTGGCGGCCATTGGAGGGTGAACCAACGGCAAAGGAAGACCTTTCTCTCTGTCTCTCTGTCTCTCTCTCTCACTGTCCACTCTGCCTGTCAAAAAAAAAAAAAAAAAAGAAAAAGACTCGCTCTCAGTCTCTCCCTCTTTCTCTAACTCTGTCCTTCAAATAAACATAAATCTTTAAAAAAATAGTGAAGCACTATTAAAATGTTAAAATTAATTTATTAATTCAATAAATATTTGTTCAGTTTCTACTATGTACAAGGCACTAAATCCATTTGCAATTGTCACACATTAAGGAATCTGCAGTATGTAAATCTAAACCCATATGAGTAATCTATGTTACAGTAAGAAGAGTACAAGAGATAATAAGTTCTCTTTAAAATGTCATTGCCAGGCTGTCATTGTAATGATTTAAGCTGACACCTGTGACACTGGCATCCATATGAGTACTGATTCGACTCCTGGCTGCTCAGCTTCGATCCAGTTCCCTGCTAGTGCACTTGGTAAAGCAGCAGAAGATGCTCCAAGTACGTGGGTCCCTGCCACCCACATGGTAGATGTGGATGGAGTTCAAGACTGGTCCAGCCCTGGCTTTTGCTGCCCTTTCATTTGGTAAGTGAACTAGTGGATAGAAGATCTCAATCTCTCTCTCTCTCTCTCTCTCTCTCTCTCTCTCTCTGGTTCTCTCTCTCCCCACCCCCCTCCTCTCTAATCTTGCCTTTCAAATAAATACAATAAATCTTTTAGAAAATAAAAGTCATTGTCATCTTTGTAAGCAAACAAACTCTTTTAACCCCCCCCCTTTTTTTTTTTTTGGACAGGCAGAGTGGACAGTGAGAGAGAGAGAGAGAGAGAGAGAGAAAGGTCTTCCTTCCATTGTTGGTTCACCCCTCAGTGGCCACTGCGGCCAGCGCACCGCGCTGATCTAAAGCCAGGAGCTAGGTGCTTCTCCTGGTCTCCCATGCGGGTGCAGGGCCAAGCACTTGGGCCATCCTCCACTGCACTCCCGGGCCACAGCAGAGAGCTGGACTGGAAGAGGAGCAACCAGGACAGAATTCGGTGCCCCGAATTCTGAACCTGGGGTTCAGAAGCTGGGGTGCCGGCGCCACAAACGGAGGATTAGCCTATTGAGCTGTGGCGCCGGCCGCAAACGAACTCTTGACATGGATCTAGCATATCAACTTTCCTGCAATGTTTCCAGCTTTTTGCAGTTATTCAATTGATTACTTTTCATCCAAAAGGTATTTAAATTAAATATATAAGCACAATCTGAGGCATTACCACTCACCAGATAATTTCTTCATTTTCTGAATTTTGGTTTGCATATCTCTGAATGAGAATTTCTACCAAGTTTTTTTTTTTAGCTCAGGGCCACTAAGGTTCAAAGAAGGGTGAAAGAGCAGACAAGAAGACTAGACACTTAAATGGTGATGGAAAGTTTCGAAGATTCAATGCGGTGAGCATTATTAAGTAAAAAATTTTTGAAAAAATTAATTTGTTAAACTGTAAAGCATAATGTGAATGTAAAATATTATTATCTGGAGAGGTGCTGCAAGAATCAGTAGGTTTTTGGTCATTTGTTTTGCATAATTATGATTAAATACATAGATGGAATAAGTTAATAAAAACAAATGGATGAATTCACCTAGAGTTGCTGACTTCCCTCCCAATGTGAGTTACATTTGTGGGCAAGAATTTATCATGTAAAGCATGAATAACTGTGCATGTGAATTCTATTTAGGTTTTACATTGGTTAAACTTTCAAGGTTAGAGCCATAGATATTTTCCCCTCATGACTGAGCAACTTTAGAGATCATTTAGTTCAACTCCCTCATTTTATAGACTGTTTTGATTTCATTGCTTGAGCAGGAACTTTCAATATATGCTTCTATTTGGTTAATATCCATCTGTTTTAAAAAGATGTTTGTTTAATTCTCCTTGGCAATATTGTGGCCATTTTTGAAAGGTACATAAATAGGGAAACCATTAGAACTATTACAAAGTGGTCCAAATTGTTTAAAATACATTTTTGACATGAAATCACAAGATTTAAAATTAGTTGGCATTTATACTGAAAGGTTCATAAAATGCTTTATGAATGAAGGCCTCATTAATCTCTAAAATGTATTCATGGTTATTTGTTTCCATTGTAAGTAGTGATGGGAATGGAAATTCTGGAATCTCAACTCCACTGCTGTTCTATTTTAAACATATGGTTAAAAGATTTGTACAGTGTTGGGACCCTTGAGATATCTAGAAGCTTCCTTCTGGTGCTTGTCACACCATTTACACTATTATTAAATGTTTTCATTTGACTAAAAGCAAAACTCTGACAAAAAGGAAGACTAATTAACAATTTAATTATCATTTTCTGTTAAAAGGCATTTTGTTTAACTCATGCCTTATAGTTTTGTCACCAATGTTAAAATATGGAAATATTAGCTAATCTTGCTATCTTGGTAAGAAATAGAAGGGTGATGGAATTCAAATGGCTCCCTAGTAATACAGAAACAATATCATACACTGAGACACCAATAACCTCAAATCAAAGTAAATTAATAATTAATTAACAATTTTATTTAGATGTTTGAAAAGGAAACAGAAAATGTATGAACTAATTATCCTTCCGATATTAGGTAATTCTTTTAAAAAAAAGTAACAACTATTTCTGTCGCAATTTTGACTAAAATAGATCATTTTCTTCTCATTCAAATTTGATCATTAAATTATCTTGAGGGCTTGGGTAGTTGACAACCTTTAATTCAGGCAGAGCCAAAAGGCATAGCACAAAGGATTACAGACCTGGGTTTAAGCTTTGACATTGTCTCCCCATTGTTTATTTTGTCACTTATTTAATCTTTCATCTAATTTTTATTGACTATCATCTGTGTCAGGCACTGCCTGAGAAGTGGAAATGAAAAGATACAGAAATTAATCAGCTATGATATTTTTTCTCAAGGAAATTATATTTAGTGGCAAGAGACAGTCACAAAACAGACTTCTAAAACCTATAAAATGACTCCACAAGCACAGTAAAAAAAGCAAAAATAGACAAAGAATTTCATCAAACTAAAGAGCCTCTGCACTGCAAAGAAAACAATCAACAGAGTGAAAAGGCAACCTACAGAATGGGAGAAATTATGTGCAATTTATATATTTGACAAAGGGTTAATTACCAGATTAAAAAAGGAACTCAAACAACTCAACAGCAAAAACCCAAATAACCCAATTAAAAACAGGCAGTAAATATAAACAGATATTTTTCAAAAGAAGACACACAATGGCCACTAGATACATGAAAAAAAAAATGCTCAATTTTACTAAGCACTAGGGAAATGCAAATAAAAACCACAAGATATCTCTGTTAGATTGGATATTATTACAAACACAAAACATAACAAATGCTAGTGAGGATGTAGAGAAAAGGGAGCCCACACACACTGTTGGTGGGAATGTAAATTAGCACAGCTACTGTGGAAAACAGTATGGTGGTTCCTCAAAAAAACTAAAAATAAAACTACCATATGACTCAGTAATTTCACTCCTAGAGTACATATCCAACAGCCAAGCTATGTAAACAACCTAAGTATCTATCACCTGCTCAATGGATCAAGAATATGATTGCATATACACAATAAAATACTATTCAGCCAAAAAAGGGATTAAACCAGGGCCCATGCTGTGGTGTAGCAGGTAAATCCGAAACCTGCAGTGCCCCCATCCCATATTGGCACCAGTTCATGTCCAAGCTGCTCCACTTCCAATCCAGCTCCCTGCTAATGCCCTGGGAAAGCAGTAGAAGATGGTCAAAGTATTTGGGCCTTTGCACCCACATGAGAGAACCGGAGGAAGCTCCTGGCTTCAAACCGGCCCAGCTCCAGCCTTTGTGGTCATTTGGGGAGTGAACCAATAGATAGATTCTTTCTCTCTCTCTCTCCCTCTCTTCCCCCCTCCCTCCCTCCTTTTTAAAAAAATTAAGTACAAAAAGAAAGAAAAAATATAAGAGCGCTGTGAAGATAAAGGATCAAGTGGGAACAAATTTATAACACTATTTATAAACACTATTTGACACTGTCCCTAGCCTACAATATGCATGCAACAAATTTAGTTTCCCTTCAATTATTCATTCAACAACCTTTTCAGTGCTAAATAAATTCTTGGTGCCATTCTTGGAATTGAAAAAAGCCTAGGGGCCGCGCTGTGGTGTAGTGGTAAAGCTACCACCTGCAGTGCCAGCATCCCACATGGGCTCTGGTTTGAATCCCTGCTCCTCCACTTCGGATCCAGCTCTCTGCTATGGCCTGGGAAAGCAGTGAAGATGCCCAAGTCCTTGGGCCCCTGCACCCATGTCGGAGACCCAGAGGAAGCTTCTGGCTCCTGACTTCGGATCGGCGCAGCTCCGGGAATTGCAGCCAACTGGGGAGTGAACTGGCAGATGGAAGACCTCTCTCTCTCTCTCTCTGCCTTTCCTTCTCTATGTAACTCTCTGACTTTCAAATAAATAAATATATCTAGAAAAGAGAAGAGAAGAGAAGAGAAGAGAAGAGAAGAGAGAAGAGAAGAGGAGAAGAGCCTAGTAAAAGTCATAGCCCAGCTCTCAAGGGTTACCATATAAAAGTTGGAGTCAAATAGAGGCAGGTTTTTTAAGTATATAGGTATCACCAGCACAAGACAGTGTAGGATAAATGTCAATGATTCCCTACAAGTTAAATGTTTATGTAAATAGAACAGAAAGATAATATGAACTGTATAAAAGGATTACAAGAGTAAATGCCTTGATGAAATTGGCTGTAATGAAGTGTTGTTTACCATTCAGAAAATGTAGGCCATCGCCACAGCTCAATAGGCTAATCCTCCACCTGTGGTGCCGGCACCCCAGGTTCTAGTCTTGGTCGGGGCGCCGGATTCTGTCCCAGTTGCCCCTCTTCCAGGCCAGCTCTCTGCTGTGGCCAGGGAGTGCAGTGGAGGATGGCCCAAGTGCTTGGGCCCCGCACCCACATGGGAGACCAGGGTCAGCGCAGTGCACTGGCCACAGCACGCTGACCACAGCGGCCATTGGAGGGTGAACCAATGGCAAAGGAAGACCTTTCTCTCTGTCTCTCTCTCTCACTGTCCACTCTGCCTGTCAAAAAAAAAAAAAATGTACATGAATTCCTCAAATGAGGTTTACTCAGGTTTCCGAGAAAAGAGGGGCTGGCATTTTGTGGTGTGGTAGCACAATGGGTTAAGCTGACTATGCTGCTGGCACCTCATGTGGGTGCCAGATCATGTCCCAGCCACGCCACTTCCAATCCAGTTCCCTGCTAATGAGCTTGAGAAAACAGCGGAGGACAGCCCAAGTACTTGGGCCCCTGCAACCACGTGGGAGACCCAGAAGAAGCTCCTGGCTCCTGGCTCCTGGCTTCAGCCTGGCCCAGCTCTGGCTGAAGCGGCCACTTGGAGAGTGAAGCGGCAGATGGAAGATCTCTCTCTCTGTCACTCCCTGCCTTTCTGTAATTCTGCCTTTCGAACAAATAAATCTTTAAAAATCTAATAAAGATTTAGTAAATCTTTTAAAAAAGTTCCAGAGAAAAATAGATGGTGGGGTGACCCAAAATTAGAAATTAGTTTGACATAGATGAGAAACAAAGGAACAAGAGGAGCAAGAGAAGCAACATGAAAATGCAAGAGTCTTGATCCCAAGCTGCTGATCCTCACCAGAGAGGCAAGAAAAATCAGGAGGAGGATGTTCAGTGCTCAGTCTGGGAGCAGATGATACCAAATGGCAGAACATTGTAGTCAGAGAAAAGTAACTCACAGTCTTTTAAAAAATTTTACTTATATAGTTGAGATGGGGCAGAGCTCAACAGACAGAACTACCGTTCACTAGTTCATTTTCCAAATGCCCATGAGAGCTAGGCCGGAACTGGGCCAGGCTAAAGCAAGGATTTGGGAACTCAATCAAGGTCTCCCACATGAGTGACAAGAACTACTTCAGCCACTACCACTGCTTGCCAGGTTTTCGGGACAGTGATCTCTTTCCTCTTAAAAGTTACTCATGGAGCCAGTGCTGTGGTGCAGCGGGTTAACACCCTGACCTGAAGTGCCGGCATCCCATATGGGCACCAGTTCAAGACCCAGCTGCTCCACTTCCGATCCATCTCTCTGCTATGGCCTGGGAAGGCAGTAGAAGATGGCTCAAATCCTTGGGCCCCTGCACCTGCGTGGGAGACCCAGAGAAAGCTCCTGGCTCCTGGCTTCAGATCGGCACAGCTCCGGCCACTGTGGCAAATTGGAGAATGAACCATCGGATGCAAGACCTCTCTCTCTCTCTCTCTGCCTCTCCTTAATCTGTGTAACTCTTTCAAATAAAAATAAATAAGTCTTTAAAAAAAAAGTTACTCATGCAGGTGGCATGTGACTGGGAGGGCTTAGTACTCAACTAGATAATACCACAAACTTTTATGCTACACAAATATGTGTGGACAATGTTACAAGTGTAGTTAAGCCATGGAAACAATTTTCTACACAATATTTTACAATTTGAGATGACTAAAAACAAGAGTAATGGGAAGCCAGAAATACATAATTAGTAAAAGCAACTGGTGAAATACAACAGGCATCTACAGATTCAAAAGCTCATTTTAATAAAACTGCATAATTTCCCAAGCTGCCTCTAGCAGACCCCTGGGTCTTTTAAGGGAAAGAAGGAGCCTGGCAGCCAAAGGTTCCAACCACTCCCCACTAAAGTAACATGAGTGCCACCTAGTGTCTCTTATTGAAGTTGAAGAGCACCCAGAGAGATCATCTAGCTCCATTTTCAAGTAATTATTATTATTATTTTTTTGACAGGTAGAGTTATAGACAGTGAAAGAGACAGAGAGAAAGGTTCCTTCCGTTGGTTCACCCCCCAAATGGCCACTATGGCTGGCGCTGCACCAGGAGCCAGGTGCTTCCTTCTGGTCTCCCATGCAGGTGCAGGAGCCCAAGCACTTGGGCCATCCTCCACTGCCTTCCCGGGCCACAGCAGAGAGCTGGACTGGAAAAGGAGCAACCGGGACCAGAACCCGGTGTCCATATGGGATGCCGAAGCCGCAGGCGGAGGATTAACCAAGTGAGCCACGGTGCCGGCCCCAAGCTCCATTTTCCTCATCTGAGGAACCCCGGGTCTTGAGAGTAGAATATAAACACGCCTACACAACTCTCTGGTTAGTGACTGGGATTATGAATCTGGAGTCTTGTTTCATAGTCTCCACAACTGGCAAAAACCTCCTGGTTTGGGAGTCATAAGCCCTGAGAGCTGGACTGTGCCAAAAATAAAGCCTAAACCCTCCAGGGCCTCAGGTACCCCAGGCATTAAACCCTTAAAATAATATTTGCTTGCTCTTAAAGTCTTTGAGACACATAAGTGACAGAGAACAGAATCTAATTCTATAGGTCTCAGAGGCATTCAATCTGCTCCTGCCCTCCTAACCTCCTAACCCTAAACCAGCTGTACAGTAATCTAATTATTTCCTACAACCAAACACTCTAGTCCAAAGTCATCATCCTTAATTCAAGGCAATTCTTCAGCTATAGCCTTGTTAAGGCTTTCTGGCTTCAGTCTCTGAAAGAAGCAGCTCTGACACCATCTTAGAGACCAACTGTAAGGAATGTACCATTGGAACCATTGAAGCCTTGATTTCTGAAAGGTGGTGTTCTGCAGTTACCATTTCCACTTCAAGATTATTCCAGGCCAATGGTTCTCAATAACGCCTGCACATGAGCATCACCTGAGGAACTTTCAGGATACATTTGTGCTCGGGTCTGATCCTAGACAAACAGAGACAGGACTCCTTGGGTGATATTCCCACATCAGTTTGCTTTTCTTCCCCTAAAATCCTGGATTATTCTGATGCCCAGAGCACTGGAAAACAGTGATGGGGTGAGCTGTGCTGAAAAAGAGAGTAGAAAGGTGGAAGTAAAAAAGGTAGGTAGATAAGGTTTTTCCTCCTAGAGCCTTGTTATGTACTAAAGTCCTCAACAAATGATTGATGAAGCTTTCCAAAGTGCAATGGCATGATGAGGGAGTTCACAATCTTCTAATGATTTCAGGATTCTTTTATAGCCTCAAAAGAGAAATACCTCTGTAAAACCACATGTATATGTAAAAGTAGGCTAAGCAGATATGTAAGTGCATAAAGAACAAAAAGAAATATTTTAAATATAAATACCTTTTAAGTACACAATAATGCCTATTTCCATTCTCCTCTCTCATTTTTAATTTCTTCTTTCCTCATTCAAATCACAGGAAGTGATTTGAGACATACACAAGAAAGAGAGCTGCCATATTCTGAAAGGCTTCTGTGTCATTCTCTGAGACAGTGACAGTTGAGCTGAAATCTGAAGTAAGAACAGGTGCTATCTAGATGATGGATGTATATATGTTAGGTTCTGTGTGTGCAGGGGTGGGGGTTTTTTAAGGCACAGGAGACACCATGTGTAAGGCACTATGTTGGGAGAAAGGATAGCTTATTCAAGGCACACAAAGAAGACTTGCAAGGGAGAGAAGTGACTACAGTGCAAGAAGGGACTGGAATATTTAGAAGGTGTCATACCAGGCAGGGTCTTGTCCACTTGCTTCCATATACACACTATGTACTATTTTCTGGTACAGTTAAGTCCATCATTTGTTTTCCTGCCTTGCTTTGATCTGCTTTTACTACCTCAACTTTAGTATCAGTTACTGATCTACTGAAGAAAATCTGCAAGTGGTTTTTCTAAAATTCCAAGCTTTTTTTCCTATTACAAATATAATGCATGTTAACTGGGGGGAAATACTAACTTATAGGTGTATAAAATGAAAGCTCCCCGAAATTCTACCCACCAAAACTATCACAGTTACAATTCCACCTGTATTCTTTTAGATCTTTTAATTTACCAGTCAAAATATCTATCTCCATGTTTTGTGGAAAATGGAATCATTCTAAACACACTGTTCTGCAAGTTGCTATTTTAATTTAGTGTATCATAAACATTTTTTGTGTCAGTATATATAGCTTTGCCTCATTCTATATTCGCATTGACATAGTACTTCATCACACAGATGAACCGTTAGATTATGGACAATGCTGACTCTCATTCTCTGTCACTACAAATCAAACAAAACATCAATGAGCATCCTTATATATACACTCTTCCTCAATCATGCAAATATTTCTGTAAGATAAATTCCTAAAGAGAATGTCTCAAAGGTGAAGCACATTTAAAATGTTGATAAATATTTCCAAATTTGCATCTTAATAATGCTGTACCAATTCACTCCCCCAACACAGTGGTATAAGATTTATTTTTTTGAAAGGTGAATTACAGAGAAAAAGAGATTGAGAGAGAGAATCTTCCATCTGTTGGATCACTCCCTAAACAAGCTATCCTTTCTCCCAACACAGTGCCTTGCACATGGTGTCTCCTCTGCCTTAACTGCTAGGGCTGGGCCAGGCAGAAACCAGGAGCCAGGAGATTCATCCAGGTCTCACATATGGGTGCAGGCACCCAAGGACTTGGGCCATTCTCCACTGCTTTACCAGGCGCATTAGCAAGGAGCTGGATCAGAAGTAGAGCAGGGGCCGTAGCATAGTGGGTAAAGTCGCAGCCTGCAGTGCCAGCATCCTATATGGGCACCGGTTTGAGTCCCCGCTGCTCCACTTCAGATCCAGCTCTCTGCTATGTCCTGGGAAAACAGTGGAAGATGGCCCAAGTCCTTGGCTCCCTGCAGCCATGTGGGAGACCTGGAAAAAGGTTCTGGCTCTTGGCTTCAGATCGGCACAGCTCTGGCTGTTGCAGCCATATGGGAAGTGAACCAGCAGATCGAAGACCTCTTTCTCTCTCTCTCTTTCTCTCTCTCTCTGCCTTTGAAATAAATAAATAAACCTTAAAAAAAAAATAAAAGAAGTGGAGCAGCTGGGACTCAAACCCATGCCCATATGGGATTCTGGCTCCACAGGCAACAGCTTTACCCATTATGCCACAGTGCTGGTCCTGCTAGCTACCTTCTTACAGAAATAACCAGAGGGGCCAGCGCTGTGGTGCAGTGGGTTTACGCCCTGGCCTGATGTGCCAGCATCCCATATGGGTGCCGGTTCTAGTCCCAGCTGCTGCACTTCCGATCCAGCTCTCTGCTGTGGCCTGGGAAAGCAGTAGAAGATGGCCCAAGTCCTTGGATCCCTGCATCCACATGGGAGACCCAGAAGAGGATCCTGGCTCCTGGCTTCGGATCAGCTCAGCTGCAGCTGTTGTGGCTAACCGGGGAATGAACCAGTGAATGGAAGACCTATCTCTCTCTCTCTCTCTCTCTCTCTGCCTCTCCTCTGTGTAACTCTGAGTTTCAAATAAATAAATAAATATTAAAAAAAAAAGATATAACCAGAATTGGAATTGGAATTCAGCAGGATTTGTTTCCTTATGCCTAATCCATTTTCTGGTCTATGGCCCTGTTTCCTGCTGACTAATATACTCCATTTTCACTACACCTTTCCCCCTACCAGATTTTCCCTCTGAGGGCTCTGGTCCTGCTGTGACCACTACTGTTTGAACCACGTTTCCGTCCCTCTCATCTCTCATATATAATCAAGAACTATGTCTCTTATCTTTCTCTTTTCAGAATCTTTCTCATTTTCTTTACTTTTCTTCCAGCTTGTTGACCAACCTCCAAGTCTAGGATCTCATTGCCTCATACCTGATCTTGGTCTCTGATCTCAACTACCTTCGGACCAAAATAACCAGCTTCCACATTCATTTTTGTTAAACCCTCCTTGGATCACAAATTCCTCCCTTATTTGAGAATGTTCAGTGGTTTTCCATTCTCTAGTGTTGTCCCATCCCATCACCCTCCAGGCATATTGTAATGGCCTACTCACATACCAAACTACACATCTGGTGCTTTTCTGCATTTGATCATGTTAGTCCCTCCCTGAAGCTCTTTCCCAAAGCTCTGCCTAACCTGAACATTACCAAAGTGAAGCATAAAGTATCTGGGGAAAGAACTTTCCAGATGGAGTGAAGGTTAATGTTGAAGATTCTGTAAATTCTGTGATTAGACAAAACTTAAGCATTATCATAACTTACAAACACAGGCTGTACCGTTTATCACTAAATGCTTTATATAAATTAACAATTTTTAAAAAGATTTATTTATTTGAGAGGTAGAGTTACAGAGAGAGGGAGAGGAAGAGAGAGGTCTTCCATCCACTGGTTCACTCCCCAAATGGCCAGAGCTGAGCCAATCCGAAGCCAGGAGCCAGGAGCTTCTTCCAGGTCTCCCATGAAGGTGCAGGAGCCCAAGCACTTGTGTCATCTTCTTCTGCTTTCCCAGGCAAAAAGCAGAGAGCTGGATCAAAAAAGGAGCAACTAGGACAGTAACTGTCACCCATATGAGATGCTGGTGCGGCAGACAGAGTCTGCTTACTATACCGGAGCGCTGGCCCCACAAATCAATAACTTTAAAAAATAATGTTTCCACAGTAGGAAGAACGTTTTTTATGTCAAACTAAAAATGATGACACAATGGAGGCCGGCGCCATGGCTCACTTGGTTAATCCTCCGCCTGCAGCGCCGGCATTCCATATGGGCGCCAGGTTCTAGTCCCGGTTGCTCCTCTTCCAGTCCAGCTCTCTGCTGTGGCCCGGAAAGGCAGTGGAGGATGACCCAGGTGCTTGGGCTCCTGCACCGGCATCGGAAACCAGGAAGAAGTACCTGGTTCCTGGCTTTGGATCGGCGCAGCGCCAGCCATAGCTGCCATTTGGGGAGTGAACCAACGGAAGGAAGACCTTTCTCTGTCTGTCTGTCTGTCTGTCTCTCTCTCTCTCTATCTATATCTCTACCTGTTAAATAAATAAATAAATAGAAATTTTAAAAAATGATGACACAAGATTTTTGCCTCTCTCAGGACAGATTTCATTAAGTAAAGAAAATTGAGATTTTTTTTTGAACAACTGCACCTACCCATGATAATTAAAGCCCCTGAAGTAATGCCTTCCCTCTCTTCATCATTTGTGTGTCTTCATTAACTGTTTTTAAAAAGATCTATTTATTTATTCACTTGAAATCTAGTTACAGAGAGAAAGGGAGACACACACACACACACACACACACACACACACACACATAAAAAGAGAGAGATCTTCCATCTATTGGTTCACTTCCCAGATAGCTGCAATGGACAGGGCTGGGCCAGGTCAAAGCCAGGAACCTGGAGCTTCATCTCAGTCTCCCACGTAGGTGGCAAGTACTTGGGCCATTTTCTGCTGCTTTTCCCAGGCCATTAGCAGGGAGCTGGATCACAAGTGCAGCAGCTGGGATTCGCCTATATGGAATGCGAACATCAAAGGTGGAGGCTTTATCTGTTATGCCACAATGTTAGCCCGCATTAACTTATTTTACTTATATACAAACATAACAATCATTTCGACTTCTAAAGAGATCAGACAGAAAACTACTTGCTTGTTTGATTTACTTGAATTCAGATTTCATATTAATTAATTCATATGTGCTTGAGGGTATTAAATAGGTTAACAGAAATGCTTAGAACAATGTCTAACACATAATTAATGCTAAGTGTTTTTAGTAATAATGTGATATTTATACCTTTTATATATTCATTTATTCATTCAACAAATTACACTATGTATGAGATGTTACGCTAGCATTGGAAACAGATACATTAATCTAGTCCCAAAGATCTCATGTCTAGTGCAGGAAAGAAATTCATAAACACATAATGGAAAAAAGTGTGATAAATACAATAACTAAAGTATACATAAGGGGCGGTGACAGCAAAAAGAAAAAATGAATAATTCTGCTTGGAAGAGAAGGCTGCAGAGAAAATGCCCTGAAACCATATGACTAGGAGCAACCAATTAAGAGAGGTGAGTAAAATCCAACAAAACAGAGGGAATAATCTTTAGGAATAGCACAGTCATGGAGCATCAGGGAATCTGGGAGCTTTTTTTTTTATTTAGTAAATATAAATTTCCAAAGTACAGTTTATGGATTACAATGGCTCCCCCCCCCATAATTTCCCTCCCACTCACACCCCTCCCATCTCCCACTCCCTCTCCCATTTCATTCACATCAAGATTCATTTTCAATTATCTTTATATACAGAAGGTCGATTTAGTATATATTAAGTAAAGATTTCATCAGTTTGTACCCACACAAAAGCACAAAGTGTAAAATACTGTTTGAGTACTAGTTATAGCATTACTTCACATCGGACAACACACTAAGGACAGATCCCACATGAGAAGTAAGTACACAGTGACTCCTGTTGTTGACTTAACAATTTGACACTCTTGTTTATGGTGTCAGTAATCTCCCTGGGCTCTAGTCATGAGTTGCCAAGGCTATGGAAGCCTTTTGAGTTCACCGACTTCGATCTTATTTAGACAAGGTCATAGTCAAAGTGGAAGTTCTCTCCTCCCTTCAGAGAAAGGTACCTACTTCTTTGAAGGCCCCATTCTTTCCACTGGGATCTCACTCGCAGAGATCTTTCAGTTAGGTCTTCTTTTTTTTTTTTTCTCCCAGAGTGTCTTGGCTTTCCATTCCTAAAATACTCTCATGGGCTCTTCAGCCAGATCCAAGTGCCTTAAGGGCTGATTCTGAGGCCAGAGTGCTATTTAGGACATCTGCCATTCTACGAGTCTGCTGTGTATCCCGCTTCCCATGTTGGATCGTTCTCTCCCTTTTTTATTCTATCAGTTAGTATTAGCAGACACTAGTCTTTTTTGTGTGATGCCTTTGACTCTTAGACCTATCAGTGTGATCAATTGTGAATTGAAATTGATCACTTGGACTAGTGAGATGGCATTGGTACATGCCACCTTGATGGGATTGTATTGGAATCCCCTGGCATGTTTCTAACTCCACCATTTGGGGCAAGTCCGATTGAGCATGTCCCAAATTGTATATCTCCTCCCTCTCTTATTCCCACTCTTATATTTAACAGGGATCACTTTTCAGTTAAAATTTAAACACCTAAGAATAATTGTGTGTTAATTACAGAGTTCAACCAATAGTACTAGAACAAAAAAAAATACTAAAAGGGATAAAGTATTACATTGTACATCAACAGTCAGGACAAGGGCTGATCAAATCACTGTTTCTCATAGTGTCCATTTCACTTCAACAGGTTTCCCCTTTGGTGCTTAGTTGTCACCGATCAGGGAGAACATATGATATTTGTCCCTTTGGGACTGGCTTATTTCACTCAGCATAATGTTTTCCAGATTCCTCCACCTTGTTGCAAATGACCGGGTTTCATTGTTTTTGACTGCTGTATAGTATTCTATAGAGTACATGTCCCATAATTTCTTTATCCAGCCTACTGTTGATGGGCATTTGGGTTGGTTCCAGGTCTTAGCTATTGTGAATTGAGCTGCGGAATCTGGGAGCTTTAAATACAGAGTGGCTGAAATAATTGCTATGAGGAAAAATGGGAAAGCACTTGATAACTCAGATTAAGAGGGTACTGTCATCAGTGATAAGGAATTTGGACATTTTTTCATAGAGAATGGTGAGTCACTGAAGGATGTTAAGTAGACTTTCACTTTAGATTAGGTGCAACAAGAGATACAAATTCAGATTCTTCTGGTGATCAAGTAAATAGTAAATGTATAAATTTAGGTCTGGTCTAAAATTATGGGGAGGGGGCGGCACCGTGGCGTAGCAGGTAAAGCCACCGCCTGCAGTGCCGGCATCCCATATGGGTGCTGGTTTTAGATCTGACTGCTCCACTTCCGATCCAGCTCTCTGCTATGTCCTGGGAAAGCAATCCAAGATGGCCCAAGTCCTTGGGCCCCTGCACCCGCGTGGGAAACCTGGAAGAAGCTCCTGGCTCCTGGCTTCAGATCGGCACAGCTCCGGCCATTGCAGCCAACCGGGGAGTGAACCACCAGATGCAAGGCTCTCTCTCTCTCTCTGCCTCTCCTCTCTGCATAACTCTGACTTTCAAATAAATAAATAATCTTTTTAAAAATAAATAAAATGATGGCGAGTCCTGGGTGAGAAAAACTGAAAATTAAATGAAGACATTCAAGTGATTACAAAACAAGATAAAAGCTGCTAAGTAAATTCACTCTGAAGGCTGCTGGTCTGAATCCCTGGGGTAATGGCTGTGTTGATTATATAGGGAAGGGAGCAGCAGGAAGTAGAAATTAGTTAAGGGAATTGCTTCATGTAAAACATAATGAAGCATAAAAGAGAAAGAGAGACAGAGACAGAGAGAGAGAGAGAAGCTGCAGAGGTAGAGATGAAGAACCCAACTAGACAAATTAGAGAGGGATAAACCCAAAAGCCCTGATTACTTATGTGAAAGAAGAAGGAAAACATTGAGTCATTCCTAAGATTCTGACTTAGTTACAGCATAAATGATGAAACCACTCAACTTTCTAGAAATGACAGTTGGAAACTGGGGGGAAGGGTATAGAAATCATGAGTTTGGTTTGGAAATTTGGGGTTTGAAGTGTTTGTGAGTCAGCCAAGTATAAGCTCTCAGTTAATGACTGGATTTATAGATATAGTGTAAAAAAGAAAAGCCAGAATTGGAAATACAAATACAGGAGTTATCTCAGATTATAAGTGGGAATTAACAACAGAGAAGTTGCATATACTGTCCAGGAAAAAAAGTGTGAGCAAAATTAGAAAGAAGAAATCTGTTATTTAAACTTTTAATGCAGGGCTGGCACTGTGGCACAGTAAGTTAATCGTTCACCTGGGCGCCGGCATCCCATATGGGCTCTGGTTCTAGTTCCTGGCTGCTCCTCTCCCAATGCAGCTCTCTGCTATGGCCCGGGAAAGCAGTAGAAGATGGGCTCAAGTCCTTGAGCCCCTACACCATGTGGGACACCGGGGGAAGCTCCTGGCTCTTGGCTTTGGATCCGATGTGGCCATTTGGGGAGTGCACCAGTGGATGGAAGACCTTTGTCTGTCTCTCCTCACTGTCTGTAACTCTTACTCTCAAATAAATAAATAAATCTTAAAAAATTTTTAAAAATAAACTGTTAATGCTTCTGTAGATGTAGTTATTTTCAGATTTATGATATCCTAGGGATTCTTTTTCTTAATTGTGAATTCTTCTCAGGTAAATTTGGAATGTAGAAAAGACAGTAATAGGCTGTATAATTTAGCATAGGTAAGAGAGACATCATTCTGTAAATAACATTCATAGAAACTGGAACACATCAGGGCTGGCACTGTAGCACAGAGGGTAAAGCCACTGCCTGCAATGCTGCCATCCAATAAGGGCAGCAGTTCAAGACCCAGCTGCTGTATTTCTGATCCAGCTCCCTGCTAATGCACCTGGAAAAGCAGTGGAAAATGGCCCAAGCTCCTGGCTCATAACTTTAGATTGGCCCAGCTCTGGCCATTGTAACCATTTGAGAAGTGAAGATTCCTCCCCCACCCTTTGCCTTTCAAATAAATAAATAAATCTTTAAAAAAAGAAACTGTAATATGTCTATATTTTTAAAACACATCGCTATAGGAATATATCATGTAACTCAGTCCAATTACCTTAGATGGTTTCTTGCTAACTATTTTGACAAGACATATGCCTAAAAGTGAGTACAAATGTCTGAGATGAAAAGACAGATAATACATAAAGAATAGTACTGTCATTGCCTAGAGGATATTGTTTACAGTGTGTATGTGTATATGTGTGTGTGTATGTCCTTAAAGGTGCTAATTCACAAAAAGCAAGACTTGAAGTTTTAAAAACTGAGGCTTGTTCCAATTAAGTTGCTGTTTACTACAGCCATTTCCAGTCAGGAGTCACTCAAGTCCCAAAAAGAGTCACCTGAAACATTTGGGAATAAATTTGGAATAAGGAAAGGATAAAACAGGTTCCCATATTCAAGTACACACATCCCAAACTCAAGAACGGGTCAATCCCTAACCAAATGTTTACTTTTGGTCCATCTACATAACCTATTAAGACTCATATTCAATTAGCGAAAACAATCACTAGATGGATAATGCACAAATACAGTTTCCAGCTCTTTTTTTAAATCACTGTTTGCTCAACACTTTTAAATGAATTAAAAGCAGATGTTAAAGTTACTGCCAACTATTCACTTGTCATCTGTGAATGGGAATTAACTTGGTTTTGTTCATCATTAAACTAAATGTTAGGCTTCCGTAGTTTAAATATTTTTGGACTACAGATCCTGAAGGGATTTTAAAGTTACAAACAATTGAAGTAATTTTTATAATTGTGAAAACATTTGTTCTTGTAAGATGAAAAGGAAAATTCCTGGGAAAGTTTAGAATTCTAAAACTTTCACATGATATCTGCAGGAACAAAAATCAAAATGTTATTTAACAAGACTTTTGGGGCATCATCTAGACTTTCAGCTGTACATATGATGGAGTCTGCAAAAGAACTTAAAAATGGCTCATTCTCATGGTCAAAGAATACAGGATGCATGATTTGTTGTGCAGATGAAAGTACTGGCTAATACTACTGTGTAAGTTCAGAAGAGGTGGAATGAAAGAAGACCTGACATGGTATGAGCAGAAATCTCAGGGACAAGTTTAACAGGACAATGATGAATATCCTGAATTTAATATTTCCCCATGTGGCAGCCAGACTTAGATGGTCCCCAGCGATTTTTGCCTTTGGGTATTCAAGCCTTTGAATAGTTCTCTCCCACACTGAACAGAGTTGACCAACAGGATATTACAGAAATGATGGAATGAGATTTATGAGCTAGGTCATAAGAAAGAGTGTAGCTTCTGTTTTTGTTTAAGATTTATTTATTTGAAAGGGAGGGAGGGAAGGGGAAGAGAGGGACAGAGACAGAGACAGAGAGAACAAATATCAATCTTCCTTCTGCTGGTTCACTTCCCAAATGCACACAACAGGAAGGGCTGGACCAGGCCAAAGCCAAGAGCCAGGAACTCCATCCAGGTCTTCCACATGGGTGGCAGGGACCCAAGTACTTGAGTCACCATATACTGCTTCCCAGGTACATTAGTAGGGA
Organism: Oryctolagus cuniculus; assembly: GCF_964237555.1. Taxonomy (NCBI): domain Eukaryota; kingdom Metazoa; phylum Chordata; class Mammalia; order Lagomorpha; family Leporidae; genus Oryctolagus; species Oryctolagus cuniculus. Next base: position 54,783,880 of record NC_091435.1, read on the forward strand.
ACTGGATCGGTAGTGGAATAGGTAGGACTTGAACCAGGCACTCCACTATGGGATGCAGGCATCCTAAAAGTGGCTTAATCCACTGAATGTGGCTTCTATCCTGATCTTTACTAAACTCTAACTATGGGGAAGATAGCTGCCTTATCAGAAAGATATCCAAGCAGCCTGGAAAAGACCAAATGGAGAGGAGCTGAGGCCTCCTGCCAACAGCAAACATCAACTTGTCAGGTATGTGAGTGAGCCTCCATGAGAATGGATCCTCCAGTGTAACAGAAACCTTCAAATGACTGTATGTTTGTAACCCTGGCCAGCATCTTCACTGTGACCTTAAGAGACCCTGAGCCAGAACACCCTAGCTAAACTGCTTTCAAATTCTGATGCCTGTAAATGGCAAGATAATAAGTGTTTATTGTTTTTAAGATGTTGAGTTTTGGGGTAATTTGCTATGCATTGATTAATATATCTTAAAAATGTCTTATTAGATCTGCATGTTTACCTAAGACTGCACAAAATAAAAAAAAAACAGGTTACATGAATATGGAATAAATGATCAAGAGCTATGATCCTTTCTTGTTCCTTTCTCTCTCTCTCCCTCTCCCTCCCCCACACACATGCACAATCAAAAATGTCTACTATACTAATATAACAGCTATGAGCACAGATGAGTTCATAATTCTTACCTATCCCTAATTCTAACAAGTCCTTTCATACAGGTGAGTGATTTAATCTATTCCAAAAAAAAGTCCCCAAAATCCCTTAGATTTAACAAATGTTTAATGAGAATCTACTGTGTCATGGCCATAGCACAAAGCATACATAATATAATACAAATCACACACTTATATGGAAAAGAACACCCAGAGGAAAAACATTTTTGATATTTATAATTTCCTATAAAACCAAGACACTGGGGCTGGTGCAGTGATGCAGCAGGTTAAACCGCTATCTGTAGAACTGGCATCCCATGTGAACGCTGGTTGGAGTCCTGGCTGTTTCACTTCCAATGTAGAACCCAGCTTATATGCCTGGGAAAGCAGTGGAAGATGGCCCAAGTGCTTGGGACCCTGCACCCATGTGGGAGACTGATGAAGCTCCTAGCTCCTGGATTTGGCCTGGCCCAACCCCAGCCATTGCAATTATTTAGTGAGTGAATCAGCAGATGGAAGATCTTTCTCTAGGTCTCCACCTCCTCCCCCCTCCATAACTCTTTCAAAAAATTGAAATAAATCTTAAAAAAAAAAAACAAAACACCTACACACATACACTAGGGGCTGGCACTGTGGTGTGATAGGCTGAGCCTGTGACACTAACAGCCCATATGGACCCTGGTTCATGTCCCAGCTGCTCCTCTTCCAATCCAGCTCTCTGCTTAAAGCCTGGTAAAGCAGTGGAAGATGGCCCAAGTGCTTGGGCCCCTGCACCCACGTGGGAGACCTAGAAGAAGCTCCTGGCTCCTGGCTTCGGATAGGCCCAGGTCTGGCCATTGTGGCCATTTGGGGAGTGAACCAGTGGATTGAAAACCTATCTATCTCTCCCTCTCTCTGTCTGTAATTCTGCCACAAATAAATGAATAAAATTCTTTAAAACACACATTTTTCCTTTATAAAAAGATATTTGATTTCATCCAAAGATAGTATGAAGTAATACCATACCTCCCATTCAGATGTGGAAACTACAATTAAATACCCTAATGTAGTTAGGTGATGCCCCTCATGGATGATGTGGTGACTGAATGGCCCTTTCTTACAGACACATCTTAGAATGCTCCATTGTGGATAGCCCAAAGGATTACCACTATCACCTTAGCAAAGAATGAGCTCTATAAAAACAGAGACCCTAATTCCTTCTGCTCTAGAGAGGTAGTAAGAAAGTGAAAAAAGGCGCCAGCGCTGTGGTGCAGTGGGTTAGCACTCTGGCCTGAAGCGCCAGCATCCCAGACGGGTGCCGGTTCGAGACCTGGCTGCCCCACTTCCGATCCTGCTCTCTGCTATGGCCCGGGAAAGTGGTACAAGATGGCCAAAGTGCTTGAGCCCCTGCACCCATGTGGGAGACCCGGAAGAAGCTCCTGGCCCCTGGCTTCGGATTGGCGCAGCTCTGGCTGTTGCGGCCAACTGGGAAGTGAACCATTGGATGGAAGACCCCTTCCTCTCTCTGTGTAACTTTGACTTTCAAATAAATAAATAAATCTTAAAAAAAAAAAGAAAGTAGAAAGATACCTAGTATCACTGAAATATTAAAATTAGGAGAGAATAATAAGAAAATACAAGCAGATGGGGCCAGTGCTGTGGCACAGCAGATAAAGCCACTGCCTGCAGTGCTGGCATCCCCTATGGGTGCCAATTCAAGTCCCAGCTGCTCCTCTTCCAATCCAGCTCTCTGTATGACCTGGGAAAGCAGTGGAAGATGGCCCAGGTATTTGGGCCCCCGTACCCTCGTGGGAGACCCGGAAGAAGCTCCTGGCCCCTGGCTTCAGATCGGCCCAGCTCCTCCCTCTCTCTCTCTCTCTCTCTCTCTCTCTAACTCTGCCTTTCAAATAAATAAATAAATAAATAAATCTTTTTTTTTAAAAAAAGAAAATACAAGCAGATGATTTCATAATGGAATCTTCTTTAGCTCTGAAAAGTGTTTTCATTTTAAGTAGTGGTCCACTACTAGAATTTAACTTCTATTTGCAATCTCATGCACACAACAACCCAAGTTTACTCAATGGCAGGGCCTTGAGATGTTTCAAAAGCAAAAAACACTCACAAAGTTACAACGATAAAAATTTGTAGCCAGCTATAAAATATTCTGTGAACATAACATGATACTTGTCATCTCAGGCAGTGAGACATGTTGGGGAAATATGGACAGACCAGATATGGTACAAAAGGAAGGGCTTTTAATTAGAAAACCCAACAACCAGGAGAGATCTGTCATAATCCGGCATCTTAGATATCAAAAACTCAGTGTGGTGTTTGTTCTTTCAAATGATGAGGGGAGGGGAAGGTATGGCTGATGCTGACACAGAGCAGATGAGGAGAAAGCATTTATGGGAAGAAGACTTACCTACCACTGAAAGCTGAATATTAACAACCCAAACCCAAACAAACACCAGTCGGACCTGTTCAAGGAAGAGAAATCAAAGGCATTCTAAGTTTCAAGAACCTTACCTCACAGTCAGAGTCCTGAATTTATCACTGAAGGAGATAATATCATCATGGTCATTAATATCATGATTTCCAAAATGAATACTCAATAGAACTTAGAACAGGTTTACGAGTAAACAATAAATGATACAAACCTTCCAGAAGAAAAAAATCATCAAACAATTTCAATTGAAATCTTGTCCCAAATGGGTTTTGTATCAATATGATGCTGACCTATCTAGGAATGTCCAACTAATTTGTGAGGCCTAGTGCAAAATGAGAACAAGGGGCCTCTTGTTCCAAAATCATTAAGAATTTCAAGATGGCAACAGCAGAGCATTAACCAAGCGCAAGGGTCTTGTGTTACTGCAGAGGAAGCATGTCCATGAAGCTCATTCTGATCCTGTTAAGGGTAACAGAAGTCAGAAATTTCAACTTCACCTTTACATAATGAAGAACTGCTTGAAAATGTCAAATGATAAGTTTTTAATGGAATTTCATCACAGACTGCAAAGCAGTCACTAATTTAATTACATTCAAGATGAATAACTGAGGAGTAGAATTACTTTAACCAGTGAACAATTTCTTGTCTCATCACTGACTGAATGGTTTTTAAAGCCATTTTAGTGAGGGCTTTTGCTGTGGCATAGTAGGTTAAGCCTCCACCTACAGCACCAGCATCCCATATGGGTGGCAGTTCATGTCCCAGCTGCTCCAATTCTGATCCAGCTGTGGCCTTGGAAAGCTTCAGAAGATGGTCCAAGTGCTTGGGGCCCTGCACCCATGTGGGAGACCTGGAAGCTCCTTGGTCCTGGCTTCGGATAGGCCCAGCTCTGACCATTGTGGCCATTTGGGGAGTGAACCAGCAAATGGATCACTCTCTATCTCTCTCTCACTCTCTGTAACTCTACCTCTCAAATAAATAAGATCTTAAAAAAAGAATTTTAGTAAAGCCTCTGAAAACTCTCTGGCAACAACTGAGGGGATCCAGCAGAGGTCCTGCATATTAGGATGGTAATCTGACTTAGATTCATACTTTTATTCTTTCTGATAGCAGGCAGCAAAAGCCTCATTGGTGTTAAAAGAAATTTTCCCCAATGAAGCGCTGAATATCACATAGAAATCCTGGGCTTGGATCTAGGTGCAGTAACATGCAGCTTTATCAGTGTATTATCTGCCCTTTGGGAAAAGAGAACATGTTTTTGGTTGTAAATGAGATAGCTATTACTTTAATACAATAGTTTTTAAAATTATGAAACATATTATATTCTATAAAGAATAATGGATGCCCAAGTAGCTACTTCTCAGCTCTCAAGAAATCAAATATTAAAATTTTAATTGAGGCGTTCCTCCTTTCTCCCACGGTAACTACCATTCCAATTTTTCTATACATTACCCCCTTGCATTTTTTAGCACATACCTACCTATTCATAAAATATTATCTTGCCTGTTTTTAACACCAAATTTAAATGACATCATACCTTACCTATCCATTGCCAATGTTTTGCTCATCTAATATTTTTCAGATTTATCTATGTTGTTGCATGTAGTTCTACTTCATCGGTGGTGTTGCCTAGGCTTGCAAAAGCATTTCTGTGGGTCCATCCACCTGAGCATGTACCCACTCAAAGCCCTCAGGTGGCAGAGGGAAGCCCAGGGGTCTGTGTCCGAAGGGTACTGGTGGTGTGGAGAGAGCGTGGATACAGGGGCTGACTCTGAACGCGTCCATGCTCGCGGGGTGCAAAAGCAAAGGATCTTGACAGCTTTCCCTGTAATGAATTCCAGTTCTGGAATTCTAAATTTGAATTTGACCTTCCATGCTGTTAGGAAGTTCTATTTAAGATAGGAGGCTAAAACATATTTCCTTTACTCAGCTTGATTTATAACTCAAATATGCAGAAATGAAGTACGCCGGCCTCCATGCATATTACTGAATGGGCTCCATAAATAGACTTCCCACGCTTTCCTCAAATCTAGCTGTTACAGGAGATCAACAGAAACGTTACTCTCTTCCTACGTCCACATTCCCTGCATGAATTTCCCTCCGCCCTCTTCTCTCCACTGACGGTCCTAACTTTAAGTTCGACGTCAAATTGGAACACAGATGCTAACCCGCCGCCAAAAACCAACGCTCCAGACTCTTGTGGCCTTCTACCGGGATGCACTTCCCCACATACCCGCCCACTCCGTCCGGCCCGGGGACTCCGCGGCATCATGGGATATGTAGTCTTTGGTGGGGCAACTTCCTTTATTAAGTCTCCTCCCCCAAGCGTCCCACGCTGCCTTTCGCCTTCGGGACGCCGTGACGTTAAGTTTGTACCCTCCCTGCTCCCTCCTCCTTTCTTTCCCGTTGGAGCAGCTCAGTCCGGGACTTCGGAAGACCTTTTACGACACTGGGTGTCAAGAGTCTGTCTCGGCGCCGGTTCCACTTTTCGGCAAAGTGACGTGGACGTCAACAGCAATGGCGGAAGGAGAAGAAGTCCTGGCACTACCAACGTCAAGTGGCGACGGCTGGTGAGTGAAAGCCGGGGGCTAATGCCCACTGGCCCTTTATTCTTCCTTCTCACTCTCCTGCCCGTCCCTGAGACACCAGCTGGCGCCGACGTTTAAAGAGAAAAGCCATCGTCGGCCAAGTCCGGTGCTCTGCCCCGCCCCCTCTGCCTGCCGGGTCCCCTCCGTCAGGTCCTGCCAAGGGGCTGGAGCAGGACTGGAAGAGCGAAGGGTGTCGTCCAGGTGCTAGGCCTGTCACTTCGTCCTCCGGTCTCCAGATTTTGCTAGAGAGGGTGGTTCTAGGGCTGGGTTGGCCAGAGGTTGGTAGGGGAGTTGCAGGAGGCTGTTTAAGCAGGAAGTTTTTTTGGATGTAGATCTGAGGCACTAGAATACCATTTGAAGAAGAGATGCTTTGAAATTATCAGCACGACCTTTGCCTGAGGGTTCAGAGGTTGAAAGACACACCCCGAGTGGATCCTTTCCACGTAATTGAGCTATTTTTTTCCTTTTTTTAAAAAAAATCTCGTTTCGATCCCAACAGTTTCCACGTTCGTCTCTTTCACAGAAGTTGTATTTTCCTACCTCCTCTTCTCACAGGTCGATTTCTAAGCTTAGGATGCAGTGTGGGACTTCGCTCTTGTGATCCCAAGCCTTGGCATGCATACCTGATTTGTTTTGAGGTAGTGGGGAGGACAACTTTACTCACCCAGTAATCTCGGAGAAGCGCTCCTACTTTTGAAATAGTTCATCTTCACAGTACACCATTAGGAATAATAAACATCCTATGTTTTTAAAAAGGAAGTTTCGAGGCTTGTCTAGTTTTTGTAGCTGATGTAAGTGTATTAGTTTGGGACTTGCTTGTGTATTATATAGGTGTACAGCTCACTGGCACTCTACTTACCTAAAAATAATACAAGACACTCTTAGTCTTCAACTTTTGTCTTTTGGGGAAGGGAATGGAAATCATTGAAGAATTATGTAGTAATTGAAAAATTCAACTTTTGTTTAGAGACATCAAATGTTATCTTAGTGCATGTACTCTGCAGAGTTAGGAGGAGAACTTATGATGACCTAGATGTTATTTTTTCTATTTACCTATAGAGTTAAGGAACGTAGTTACAAGGTAAAAATTAATCTTATTCTGTTGGAGTGTGACTTTAAGGGGGTTATGGCAGAAACCACTTCTAGCTGGAGTCGTTGGGGAAGGCATCGTGAAAGCATTGATGCTTGAAATAGGCCTTGAGGAATGAATAGGACTTGGATCTATGCTGGCTAAAAGAAGGGAGCCACGTGTGTAATTTAATTTTTTTAGTAGTCACAGTAAAGACTCCAAAGAGGATGTTAAAAATAATTTTAATGATCTATTTTATTGAATTTATCCAACCCATTATTTTGGCATTTATTCACTGTTTTTAAAACAATTAGATAATTTTGAATCTTTTTTGTACAAAGTTTTCAAAATCTGATGTACATTTTACATTGACCTTACATCTCAGTTTGGTGTAGCCATATTTCAGATGTTGAGTATCCACCTTCAGCTGAGGGCTAACATATTAGTGCAAAGATGGGAAAGACCTCAGCATGGAGTGATGGGACAAGCAAGAAAACTAGTGATTTGTTTGGAGAGTAACTACAGCTAGCAGAAGAGAAGCTGCAGAAAAATACATCTGGAAAAACAATGGAAAGCTTTTCAACCAGTTATAGGAACCTTTAAAAGAAATCCATGATGTAGACATTGCAAAACTTTTCAGAAAGTGACCCAGCTGTTTGTAACTTGAAGCGTGCTATTTTGGGTGAGTAAGTTGTTGTATCATAAACTGGCTGCAATCAGCTGGCTGAGGGCCCTGAGGGGAAATGTTTCTAGAATTAAAGTATCTTTGGGGAGTTCTTAAGTTAGGAGGATTATGAACAAGAGTATGGTTCACAGGGGCAGAGTGAATGGTTACTGGAAGGTAGCTTTTGTTTCCTTTTAGGGTTCCTATGTCTTTGATATGGCTTCTCATTTTCGTTCATGTCTTATTTTTATAAATAGAGGAACCTTGAGGTATTCTGCTGTGATTTCTGTTCTTCCTCTGTTCTTTTCTAATCTTGCTCTCAGCCTCATTCACTTCACCAGTTCCCTAGAAGTGAGTTTGAATAGAGTCAACAAAGACCTTGGGGTTGAGAGTCATAGGTTCCGTAAATCCTGTTCTCTTAGACCACTTGGTGAATGGATGGTTATAGAATGGGGACTCTTTACTCTTTTTATGAGCGATTAGGCAGTTGAACTTGTTAAAATTATATATCTACCTCCCATCCCCCCCCTTTTTTTTTGAGAGGTGGAGAAACTGCTGGAGCTCCCATCTGCTGGTTCACTCCTCAGCTGCCTGCAATGACTAGAGTTGAGCCAGCACAAAACTGGGAACAAGGAACTCATCTAGGTCTCCCACATGGGCAGCAGGGACAGGGACCTCCTAGAGTCTGCATTAGCAGGAAGCTGGAATTGGGTACCAAAACCAGGACCAGACCTAGGCATAGTATAGTCCCATATGGACTAGAACCAGCATCCATAGGAGATGCCGGTGCTTCAGGCAAGGGCTTTAACCCGCTGCGCCACAGCGCCAGCCCCCCACTTCTAAGATTTTTAAAAAAGATTTTATTTATTTATTTGAGAGGCAGAGTTACAGATAAATGGAAAGAAAGAGATAAAGATTTATTGTCTGGTTCAGTCCCCAAATGGCTGCAACAGCCAGAGCTGGACTGAATTGAGCCAGGAGCTTCTTCTGGGTCTCCCACATGGATATAGGGGCCCAAGCACTTGGGCCACCTTCCACTGCTTTCCCAGGCCATAAGCATAGATCTGTATCAGAAGAGGAGCAGCTGGAACATAAACAGAGCCCATATGGGATACTGGCACAGCAGGCAGAGGCTTAACCTACCACCCCACAGCTCTGGCCCTTACTTGTAAGATTTTTTCACTTGTAATTGTTTTTAAATGCACAGGTTAGAGTTACTAAATGGTTTTTGCATATTAAATAAATGTATCTCAGGGCAGGCATTTGATGTAGTAGTTAAGATGCTATTTAGGACATTCATGTCCCACATCAGAGTGCCAGCTAGGCTCCTGATTCCAGCTTCATGCTAATGGGTACCCTGGAAGGCAGCAGGTGATGGCTAAGCAATTGGGTTCCTGCTACTCACATGGGAGACCTGTGTTGAATTCTTAGCTTTAGCCCCACAGCCAATACAGGTATCTGAGGAGTAGGCTGGTGGAAACAAGCCCTCTCTCTCCCCTGTCCCTCACCTTGAAATTTTTAAAAAATAAATGTATTTTAATTCATTTCCCTCTATATGTATTCAACTGCAAAGGTACAAGGTCATTTACTACATAAATATAGTGAGGTAAGTCAAGTAATTGTGAGGTGCTCAGATGAGCTGCAATTTATAGCTAGTTTATGGGTAGGATTCTTCTGAAAAGAATTGATAAAATATGCTTGAGAAAGCATTTCTGCTGCATAATGCTGAAATGCAAATTCTACTCAGTATAAACCAGACAATGCCGTCCTTTTTATCAGAAATCAAAGTGTAGCAAAAGTATTCATAGTTCAGTAATCATTCATTGTGTACTGGTTACATTCAAGCTGCTGTGTATGATTTTAGAAAAATTTGCAACAGTTTTAAAAATCAGAACTGTACATTGTGGAGCCTTGTTTAGATACTTTAATTTTTTCATTATTTCTAGGAATAATATGTAAAGATATCTTATGAAAATATCTAAATACTTGGTGTTCTGGGAAATTATATGCTGTAGCAGAATAAAATTGGATTAAAGTCTACAATTTGAAAAGAAGTAGTACTTGAAATCACCAAGATATTAAGAATCCCAATTGGAAAGCAAATGCATTCCTTAACGTTAGGTTCATAAGATCAGATTGTTTCTTGTGGAAATAAAAGAGTAGTAAGTTAAAAGCCACTTAGAATAAACTTGTATCCTAAAATATAATGTATATCAATTTTTAGGTATCTGCCTAACCTGAATCAGGGAAATGACTGATTATATAATTTGTTTCAAGTCTCCATCCTTTTTCATGAAGGGTAAAGCCATTTTTTTTGAAGATTTAGTTATTCGTTTGAAAGGCAGAGTTATAGAGGCAGAGGCAGAGAGAGGTCTTCCATCTGCTGGTTCGCTCCCAACATGATTGCAGCGGCCAGAGCTTGGCTGATCCAAAGCCAGGAGCCAGGAGCTTTTTCCAAGTCTCCCATGCAGGTGCAGGGGCCCAAGTACTTGGGCCAACTTCTGCTACTTTCCCAGGCCATAGCTGAGAGCTGGATCAGAAGTAGAGCAGGCAGTACTCAGACCGGCACCCATATGGGATGCCAGCACTGCAGGTGGCAGCTTTACCTGGAGTGCCACAGCGCTCAGCCCCAAAGGAATTTGTTTGATCATTTAGCTGACATAGTTTTTCATAGTTGAGTGGGAATGCTATACTGTGTATTTTGTGTTCTTTTAAAGTAGTTTACTATATAAAACTAATTGTGATATTTACTAATTTTAGCTAGAAAATACAAGAATATACTATGCTTTTACATAGAGCCTTACCCTGTGTGTGTGTAGATCTGAACAAAAGCTCTAAGAGAATAGGAGTTTGGGAATTTTTGTTATTGCCTTGTTAGAGATGAGAAGGCAGGCTTAGGAAGCCATCTGACAAATGCAGGTAGTGGAAGATCTGGAACTTAAATATGTGCCTTTTTGTACCTTTTCTGAAGTTATGGCATCGTGTTGTATGAGAAGACTTCAAGGCGTTTATGGAAAATGAAATTAAATGATAAAACTGTAAACTTTATTTCTCAGCATAAGTTCCATCAAGTTCAAGACCTTTTTGTAAGTGAAGATATGCCATTTAGTCCATTCTTGAAGTACTAGGGGACCTAGAAATTGAACTAGTCAGTGCAGTCTTTTTTTTTTTTTTTTTTTTTTTTGAGTTTTAAAAATGTTTGTTTGTTTATATTCATTTATTTGAATATACAGAGTGTCAAAGAGAGGTATCTTCCATCTACTAGTTCACAACCCAAATGCCAACAACAGCCATGCCTGGGCCACCCATTTGCTGTACTTGTTTTTCAGTGAGAATTCTGTCAGTTGAACCAGTTGAGATGTCTGTAACGTGGCTGCTTTTCTGCTGTTAGTTGTCAGTTGTCTTCAACTAGGGCATGAACAAGGTTATTTTTTCCTCACAAATTTGTGTGTATAGTCTGCCTCTATGGCTTCATCTTCAACATCATTTTGTCTTCTCTTAAAAATGAGTTATCCATTTGTAACTGCTGATTTACTTGAGACATCGTCTCCAAAACTTTTCATAATTTTGGGGATTTCAACATTCTTCTTCCCACCTTGTAATGTAAATTTGATGTTTATTCTTACTTCAATTTTAGCAGAATTCATGCTGCTTTTTATAGGGTTTGTTTTCAAACTAATGTGTTACCCTTCTTAGTGACTTAACTAGATCTTGCTCAAACATACATGTTATAACAAGTTAGTATAAATTTATTTTTGTACAAAAAATTTGAAAGCCATGTATAGATTTTTCATGATATGCATTTTCCATAAACCTTTTGAAGACCCCTAGGATATCTCACATTTACTTTAGTGAACACCTATGGAGAGCCCATGTGAAAATATAAAACATATATAAAATATAAAACATATATAAAAATATAAAAACAACTTTGTGTTTTGAAAGAAACACTGTTCAAAGATGTGAACTGTTGAGCATATGTGTCTATTGGTTATCTGTGACACATGTCAGGCTATAAAGGTATGAATTACCACCTGGTCTGTTTTGCATGATACGCAAGAAAGGACAGTACAAAACTGACAGTTTGTATACTATAGCCTTTTCATTTTCATAGTACTGTGTTCCCATTTCCTTGCCAAAGATCACATAAATGGATTCGTTTTTTTAATCTCAAGATATTATGGGACCGGTGCCGCGGCTCACTAGGCTAATCCTCCGCCTTGTGGTGCCGGCACACTATGTTCTAGTCCCGGTCGGGGCGCCGGATTCTGTCCCAGTTGCCCCTCTTCCAGGCCAGCTCTCTGCTGTGGCCAGGGAGTGCAGTGGAGGATGGCCCAAGTGCTTGGGCCCTGCACCCCATGGGAGACCAGGATAAGTACCTGGCTCCTGCCATCGGATCAGCGTGGTGCGCCGGCCGCAGCGGCCATTGGAGGGTGAACCAACGGCAAAGGAAGACCTTTCTGTCTGTCTCTCTCTCTCACTGTCCACTCTGCCTGTCAAAAAAAAAAAAAAAAAAAAAGATATTATGGTTACATGCCACATCGTGAAAGTATGTTTTTCTATTTAATGTATTATATATATTTACATTTTATTAGTTTACTATTTGAAAGGGAGAGAGAGAGAGAGAGAGAGATCTTCCAAATGCCAGCAACCGCTGAGGTTGGGCCAGACTGAAAGCAGAAGCCAGGCACTCCACCTGGGTCTCCCACATATATGGCAGGAACCCAAACACTTGGGCCATCACCTGTTGCTTACCAGGTACATTAGCAAGAATGGATTGGAAGCAGAAGCAGGACTTTATCTTAGGTATATTTTGATATGGGGTGAGGGTGTCCCAGGCAGTGATTTAAAGTGCTGTGCTACAGTGCTTTCCCCTATATTTTATATTTAAGATATATCTATATAATGGTATTATATAATTGTGTCTTTTTAATATATAACAAGTAATTTAATTATATTAACTGTGTGTTGGTAGCATGTGTATTAAAAAAATTAGTTTATTTTAGTATTGGAAAAATAAGTATTGGAAAATACTTACGTAAGTATTGGAAAAATAAGAAATTTGCTTTTAAAATAATCCCTATAAGTTATTTCTCCTATCTGGAGTTTCTGGCCTTGGTTTTGAATTATACAAGTGATGTGTAGAAGAAGGTATCTATCTCATGTAAGTGTGTAAGTGCATACCAGAAATTCTTGAGCCTTGTTTTATAAATTCTGTTTAGATTTAATCATCAAAGTGAGTGTCAATGAGATTTTTTTTTTTTTTTTTTTTTTTTTGTCAAATACTTCATTGAAGGCTGGGACCTAGCTTATAAAAATAAATCCTGTATGGGTGTCTTTGCCCAACTGTGATCCCCAGTAGAGAAGTACCCTTAGAATTTCCCAGATGTTTCAGTATTTTCACTTAATTTGCAATACTTGTTCCTTTATTTTCCATAATGCTGATTCCAAGAAAAGGAATATTGTTGGCACTTATTTTATCATTACATTTTGTATAAAGTGGTAATTTATAGTAGATGTAATGTCTCTCTCTGACTTTTGATATTTTCATCCCATTCTTTTGTCTTAGGCAAAAGACATGCTTTATTTTCAGTTTCCAAGTGAACTGCTTTGGAAATAAAACAACCCTGATGCATTTCTTTGTGTTAGAAAGTCATCTCATGTTATGGAAAGGAACAGTGTTGAAGACTTTGAAAAAACATCCAAGAGAAGAGGATTTAGAGCACTCTGAAGTTAACTGCTCTTTAGTAGACAAATTAGTCTTTAATTTTGTAAGCAAACCTTATGGCAGATACATTGCATTATGCATGTTGTTACAAGAAGCCTTTGTTATTGTTGTTTTTGCTTGTGTGTTCTTTTTACTTTGGCAGCCCGTGAGGATTTCTTTTTAGCAGAGAAAGGGGCATCATTGATTCCATTGGTACAGTTTGATCTACATGGATTATGGGATCAAAACTAAGTCTGTGAGGGTTGACGCTGTGGCATCATAGGCTAAGCCTCTGCCTGCAGCACCAAGGCTGGTTTGTGTCCCGGCTACTCCTCTTTGATCCAGCTTTCTGCTATGGCCTGAGAAAGCTGTGGAAGATGGCCCAGGTGCTTGGGTTCTTGCACCCACATGAAACTAGAAGGTCCTGGCTGCTGGCTTTGGATTGACTCAACCCTAGCCATTGCAGCCATTTGGGGAGTAAATCAGTAGATGGAAGACCTTTCTCTCTGTCTGTAAAACTAAGTCTGTGAAGAAGATTTAAAGCCTCTCCATTGGTAGTTAATTTTAGTAGTTGGAACAACATGTCTGTGATCTCTATCCCCTTTTCCTGTTGTGCAGTAGTGAAATACCCTATAGCTATATTGATTGGCTTGTAAAGCCAAGAGGACTAGATTTAGCACATTCTTTACTTGGCACAAGATCCTTGTTAACTTAACAAATTCTGGTAAGGATTACATTAGTTCATAAGGGAATCTCCCCAAACTGCTTTTGTGTATCTGATACTATCATAAAGTTTCAGTGATTTTTTTTTTCTTTCTGTGTTGGTGAATGGTTTTTTTTTTTTTTTTTTTAACCATGGCATCATCCAAATATATCTCATTAAAATACTTGTAAAAAGCATGTCTGGTTCTTGCTACAAATATAGAAAGTATCAAGATTTCACAATTGGGGGCTGGTGCTATGGCGTAACAGGTAAAGCCTCCCCTGCAGTGCTGGCATCCAGTTGGGGCATCAGTTCAAGTCCCAGCTGCTCCACTTCTGATTCAGCTCTCTGCTATGGCCTGGGAAAGCAGTAGAAGATGGCCCAAGTCCTTGGGCCCCTGCACCCATGGGGGAGATCCACAAGAAGCTTCTGGCTCCTGGCTTTGGATCGACCCAGCTGCCACCTTTGCAATCATTTGGGGAGTGGACCAGCGCATGGAAGACTTCTCTCTCTGTGTCCCTCCCTCCCTCTCTCTCTCTCTCTCTGCGCCTGTGCCTCTGCTTCTCTGTAACTCTGCCTTTCATATAAATAAATCTTAAAAAAAAAAAAAGATTTCACAGTTATACTATAATAAGACAGTATGTTTTCAAGGTCTTTTTGGGATGTAATGTACTATTGTTAAAATACTTAGAAAGTTTTTATGGTTTGAGTTAGATATTTAAAAATAACAAATTTCATAGTACATATTAGGGTCATTGAACTCCATCCATATTTGTGTAATAAAATTGCACTCTTTCCATTTCTACCAAATGTCATACAGAATATTCAGGAACTATTTAAGGAGTTCTGTATGTCACTAATTTGTAGCCAGTTTGCTAATAGCAGCAAAATAAGTTGAGACAAAGCTTTGCTGCTGATGTCTAATGGCCAGGGCGTGAAGAAGTACCCAGAAATATGGTGGCACAAATTAAGCCATGAAACCACAACTCAACACATGCAGCTTGCCAATGCTTACTCACTGTCATGCAATTTGCCAGTGCTTGTAACTTGTTAGCTGGTCATTTTAGAATTTTAAAATGATTATTCAAAGTCTTGAGCCAGACTGGCATGGTTTAGTCTGTGCTATAGTTTATATTCTAAACAAATCTGAGTAAACTGCACTCTGGAAGGAGACAGAGAGAAAGGTCTTCCTTTTCTGTTGGTTCACCCCCAAATAGCCACTACGGCTGGAGCTACACCAATCTGAAGCCAGGAGCCAGCTGCTTCCTCCTGGTCTCCCATGTGGGTGCAGGGCCCAAGCACTTGGGCCATCCTCCACTGCCTTCCCGGGTCATAGCAGAGAGCTGGACTGGAAGAAGAGCAACCGGGACAGAATCTGGTGCCCCAGCTGGGACTAGAACCTGGGGTGCCGGCGCTGCAGGCAGAGGATTAGCCAAGTGAGCCGCGGTGCCCGTCTCAACAGAATTTAGATAATAGATCTTGGGCTAGAACCTTGGAATAGCCAGCTAGAATGTAAGCCCTGTGGAGGAATTGGTTTTCTCTCCACTGCTGCATCTTAGTGCCTCACACAGTGGCTACTGTGTAAGTCAATCAAAATGTATTTATTGAAGGTTTAAATAAGAGGTTTGAGTGAAAGAGAAAATGAGATGAGTAGAGACTGCTGTTTTGATGGACTTAAGCAGTAAAAGAAAAGAGGTGACTTTTTGAATGGGAATTAAGACCTTTTGAATAAGTAAATGTGGAAATATTTGAGGCAAGGAGAATAATAATTATAGGTTATATTCTATGTGCTTCTGAATCCTAGAAATATTTTCAGTGATGATTTCTGGGTCCATTTTTTTCTCTTGGCTCTGGTTAATACTGTTAACAGAGTATTCTATACAATAGAAATAATGTCTTTAAGATGTTTTCATAACAGATTTTGGGCTTTTGTTCATTTCCAGTTATTTAGCTTTTGTATTGGTTTTTTTGTGTGTTTCTTTGCTTTAAAGATTTATTTATTTAAGAGGCCAGCGCTGTG
The DNA here is from genome assembly GCF_964237555.1 of Oryctolagus cuniculus. NCBI lineage: Eukaryota > Metazoa > Chordata > Mammalia > Lagomorpha > Leporidae > Oryctolagus > Oryctolagus cuniculus. The sequence continues at coordinate 54,799,703 of NC_091435.1, forward strand.
TTGTAGTGGATAAAGTTGCCAACTGCAGTGCTGGCATCCCATATGGGTGATGGTTCAAGTCCTAACTCCTCCACTTCCAATCCAGCTTCCTGCTAATGCACTTGGGAAAGCAATGGAAAATGGCCCAAGTACTTGGGCCCCTGCATCCCTGTGGGAGACCCAGAAAAAGCTCCTGTCTCCTGGCTTCAGCCTGGCCCATTGCAGGCCATGGTGGCCTTTTAGGGAGTAAACCAGCAGATGGAAGGTCTCTCCCCCCTCCCTTCCCCTCTCTTCCCCACTCTCTCTGTTATTCTCCCTTCCATCTGCTGGTTTACTCCCCACCAAAATTTATTTATTTGAAAGGCAGAATTTATTTGAAAGACAGAGAGAGGGAGAAACAGAGAGAGAAAGATCATCCATCATGCAGTTCTCTTCCCAAATGGCTACAATGGACCAGACTGAGCCAGGCTGAAGCCAGAGCCAGGAACTCAGCCTGGTCTCCCATTTGGGTGGGAGGGGTCTAAGTACTTGGGCCTCTTCTGCTGCATTCCCAGGTGCATTTGCAGGGAACTTGATTGGAAGCAGAGCAGTGGGACTTGAACTAGCACTTTGATATGGGATACTGACGTCACAGGCAGAAACTTAAATTGCTACATATTGAAACTGGACCTGTGTTTTTATGAAAATAATTTATCTTTGACCTTTGATCATTTTAAGACAAAAAAAAAAAGGTGATGAATTTTCCCTGTTTTTTGTACTCTGTATTTAAATTTAGATTGATTACATATATTATGGGTCCTAAGTTATGTCTCTCTTTTTTGTGTTTTTGTTTTGAGAGGCACAGAGAGAAAAAAAGAGATCTTTCTTTTTTAATAAAGATTTATTTATTTACTTGAAAGCAGAGTTACAGAGAGAGAGAGAGGTCTTCCATCTGCTGGTTCACTCCCCCGTTGGCTGCAACCACTGGAGCTATGCTGATCCGAAGCCAGGAGCTTCTTGCAGGTCTCCCACGCGGATGCAGGGGCCCAAGCACTTGGACCATCTCCCGCTGCTTTCCCAGGCCATAGCAGAAAGCCGGATTGGAAGAGGAGCAGCTGGGACCTGAACCGGCACTCACATGGGATGCCGGCACTGCAGGCTGCAGTCTTACTACGCCACAGTGCCGGCCCCCAAAAAAGAGATCTTTCACTCGCTGGTTCACATCCTAAATGCCCACAACAGCTAGGGCTGAAACGTGCCAAAGCTAAGAGCCCACAACCCAATCTAGGTCTCCTTCGTGGGTTTTAGAGACTTAACCACCTGAGCCATGGTCACTGCCTCCCAAGATGTGCATTAGGAAGCAAGAATTTGGAGCCAGGGTTCACGATATGAGATTCCGTCATCTTAGCCAGTGTGTCTTAACTCCAGTTGGTCTTTTTGAGCTACTATAATCTATTTTTTATTATAACAGAAAAGGATTAGATTCTAAGAATTTTGGAAACTAATGAAATTGATTTAACTTATTTCATAGAGTGAGAGGCTTCATGAATTAAAAATTCCAATGCAGATGATTTTGTTATTAGGAAAGAAATGAAGATGATAGGGGAGTGCTCTTTATAGAATGGTGAGGATTAAAGGGGGTAAGAAATAATGGAGGTGAACAGGAGATGGGAGACTGTGTGTATGATGAGGGAGAAGTGCCGACATGCATTGTCACAAATTCTTTGAAAAAGTTCTGCCAGGTGTTTGTTAGCTAGATGGAAAGGAAAGTTTCGGAGGAGTTGTTGTTGTTATCACTATTAATGTTTTTCTAATATGGCAATATTTGAGCATATTGGCTCAGAGGAATCAGTAGAGAAAGAGAAATAGAACTTAGGAGACAGGGTACAGTTGATTAACTCTGAGGCTTCCAAGAAGTTGCGAAGATAAGACCCAGGTAAAGTTACCAGTCTTAAACTCAAGAAAGGAGGAAAATTGTGTCTGGAAGATCATAGTTGCTTTTTGTTTCTTTGTGTTTGAAACTACTTGAAATAAAAGGGAAGAGATTCTTGGTGACCTGTGTTTTCTCTTTGAAGTAGAGGTCAAATCACCTGAGGTGAAGTGTAGACAAAGCAGTCTGAAGAAAGTGTGAACAGGAGCTCTTCATGCAGCATTGATGCCTAACAGATAATAGGGCATGATGAATTTAGTTAGCATCGTGAAGTTGTCTTATTTTCTCAAGAAATCTGTATTGAGCAGAAGATAGATTCCAAGAAAGCGGAACTGATTAGTTAACCCAGTATGGGGAATTTACAGCTTTCTGAATGTTGAGTATGTTATCAAGAATCTGCTTAAAGCCTTGGGCCATGGAATCAAGAATGAGGACATGGAGTGAAGCCACATGAAAGCTCTCCTATCAGATCCATGCCACCTTTCCACCCTTTGCCCTTGACTCCATCCATAGGAAGTATACAGAGAATACCTCTTCCTCAAAAGCAGTTTTATTCTGTATCCAAAAATTGAACCAAATATTTTTATATTTTTAAAAACTTACATCAAACTTTGTCAAATATGTTTAGGAGACTTTTGTAAACTATGGGTTGAACTTGTTTATGTTCTAAACAAAGAAATATATGTTTAAGAAGAAAATTATTACTTTTTTTCTCCTTGCAAACTTACTATATTTGCTTATTTTAGTAAAAATACACATAATTCCCCTGTCCCAGCAAAAAAAAAAAAAAAAAAAGAAAAGAAATTAAAACTCTCCTGTAAGTACACCACTAGAAATAAACACTTGAAAAAAAGTTTCTTCCCAGAATGTATGAAGAGTGAGTGGGAACAGTATCCTTTACAGACATCTGTGTTTGAGCATGAATTTTAAAACTTTTCACTTATATATGTCCTTAGAATCATAAACTTATTTCCATGTCAGTAGTTGTTTTTCAGCAGTTCACATTATTTCTTAGAATTTCATCTGCTGATTTAAATCAGTTCTTATTTTGGGACAATTACTGTAGTTTTTCAAGGTTAAGCACTACTTTGAACATGCTTGTAGATGAATCATTTTGCTGATTCTCAGTTATTACTGGGTGAGTATAAATGTTAAAAAGGAATCCATAAATACTTATTGAAATATATCAACATACTCAAGCTGTACTGACTAATGCTATGTGAGAAGTGAAAGCTACCTCTCCTCTTGTTTCTCTGAAAAAGCCACCTTTTGCAATTTTGTTTTGTTCTGATGGATACTACCATATTTCTAAATAATATTTGATTTCTTCATTACTTGGCTAATTAACACTAGACAATATTTAGTGATTATTCAAGAATTTTTGAGGAATTCTTGAGGAATAATTCTGTGCTAAGGAGATGTAGGAAAAGATGAAAGACCCAGACTGAGTTCTGGGTTCCTGGTTTGGTCCTGGCCCAGCCTTGGCTATTGTGGACATTTAGGGAGGAAACCAGAGGATGGATGATCTCTCTCTCTCTTTTTTTTTCTTTTAAAATATTTAATTTTTTTAGGGAACATATTTTTAATTTATGTTATAGTCAAAGGCTTACTGACATCACTAAATACAGAGTTCAAAAAATAAAAAAATAAAAAATCATAGTCCAGTAGGAAAATAGGCACAGGTTATTCACAATAATTAAAGGAAAAGATGTTCAGCTTCACTCAAGTAAATTAATTTTTTTTTTTTTGACAGGCAGAGTGGACAGTGAGAGAGAGAGAGAGAGAGAGAAAGGTCTTCCTTTGCTGTTGGTTCACCCTCCAATGGCCGCCGCGGCCAGTGTGCCGCTGCTGGCGCACTGCGCCGATCCGCTGGCAGGAGCCAGGTGCTTCTCCTGGTCTCCCATGGGGTGCAGGGCCCAAGGACTTGGGCCATCCTCCACTGCACTCCCTGGCCACAGCAGAGAGCTGGCCTGGAAGAGGGGCAACCGGGACAGAATCCGGCGCCCCGACCGGGACTAGAACCCGGTGTGCCGGCGCTGCAAGGCAGAGGATTAGCCTATTGAGCTGCGGCACCGGCCTATAAATTAATTTTTTAAAAAAGATTTATTTTATTTATTTGAAGGACAGTTACGGAGAGAGGTAGACACAGAGAGAGAGGTCTTCCATCCACTGGTTCACCCCCCAGATGGCCACAATGGCTGAAGCTAGGCCCATCCAAAGCCAGGAGCCTCTTCTGGGTCTCCCACATGGGTGCAAGGGCCCAAGGACTTGGGCCATCTTCTACTGCTCTCCCAGGCCACAGCAGAGAACTGCATAAGAAGAGTAGCAGCCAGGACTAGAACCGACGCTCATAAGGGATGCTGGCACTGCAGGCCAGAGTGTTAACCTGCGCCACAGCGCCGGCCCCAACAGTATTTAATCTTATAACATATTCTATAGCTTCAAAGTTAGAGAGGCAAGTTTCTACTTGGTAACCCTAGAGCTTTAGATTTGCTCTTTCCTGAACTTTGCAAGCAAAGGAAACAGTTATGTATTTTTCACACTTACTGGAATAAACAGACAAGACCTGTACTTACGTATTTTAAGACCATAGCTGAATGTCTGTCACATTTGTGCCAACCTTTAGCTTGTAAGGTCAGTAGAAAGCTGCCCACAATCAAAGAAGACAAAAATAATCATACCCCACCAGACATGCATTTTGTTTTTTTACTTTTCAATTGTACATATTGCTTGTTCAAAAGTAGAAATTTGCTTAGGGGAGGAAGAATTTATTTGATTGCTAAATACTATTAAATTCCTTTCTCTGCTTGATCCTTCTGTGAATTATTTAACTTCATATTTTTTAGCTCTTTACTACTTACTTTACAAGCGCATGGTTTTCTTACTTTTACAAGTGTATACCTGAACCTTCAAATACTTTGTTCAGAAGATAAGGTTATGTTTAATTATTTAGGTTTGTGAGAGGTCTCTTTTACCAAAGGTGTAACACTTTCTGATCTCCAAAGGAGCTCTTTCTGTGATTTTGCTGCTGGAGACTGTTTGTGATTCCCTGGGGACAGCATCAAAGACTCCAACAGCAGCTGTTTCAATAGAGATGTGCTTGTACCTTATTTGTGATTTAAAAAGTGCTTTGAGGATTGGACATTTTGCCCTCAAATACTAGCTTTGTTGTTTGTAATAACAAGGGACTTGGCAAAGTTACTTCAAAAAGAAAACAAGCATTTTTCAACAGAAATAGAAAAATTCTAGTCCACTTATTTGGTAACAGAACTCCATCTCATTAAGTGATATTTTCAGTCTCTCATTTCATTTACTCATTTTATTATTCAAGTATGTGTTATTTAATCATCAGTGATGCCATTAAATTTTCTTCATTTCATAGTTACAAACTGTCCCTTCAAATCCTAGCAAATTGTCTTGTACATTTTAGGTAGCATGTAACAGGTAAACCCCAGTCTTTATCAACCAGAAGCCAACAGTAGACTTGAAATCTCTTTCACTTCCAACATTTTGGTAACCGTATGGCAAAAGAAGAAAACTTCCTTGTGTATTTTATATTTATCTTCTTTTCATAGGAATTTTCAGTAGCTTTGTGATGGAACCTTTTAAATTTGATCAGTGCTTTTCTGTTGAATATGATCCCAAGTGATTACATTTTCATTTAATTTTTTTAAGGAAGTAACACTTTATGAAATTTATATTTTTAAACTAATGTTCTTAGAATCCTCTCAATAGGGGAGGCTTAATTTATTGAGAGAATGAGGAATGGGAAGAATCTACTTTCTTCAAAATCACAAAAATGGTAGGAAATCCTGATTTTCTGATCTTAGTGGAATGATCTGCCTTTTAGGCTGCTTCATAAGTATGTTGGATAGGAAGCAGTCCAGTAGAAGACTCATAGAATGACAGTCGCTTTAAATAGCACTGCACTCTGGCTTCAGAATCAGCTCTTAAGGCAAAAGGTTCTGGCTGAAAAATCCATCAGAACATTTCAGGCATGGAAAGCCAAGACACTGTGGCAAAAAGTATCCTACATGAAGGGCCTCAGTGGGTGAGACCCCAGCAGAAAGAAGTGGTCATCAAAGAAGAATGTACATTTCTCTGAAGGGAAGAGAGAACTTCTACTTTGCTTATGGCATTCTATAAATATGGAAGGAGTTTATGGATTCAAAAGGCTTCCATAGCCCAGGCAGCTCATGTCAAGAGCCTTGGGTGATCACTAACATCATACATAAGAGTGTTAATTGTTTTTTTTTTAATAAGATTTATTTATTTATTTATTTGAAAGTCAGAGTTACACAGAGAGAGGAGAGGTAGAAAGAGGTCTTCCATTCGATGGTCCACTCCGCAATTGGCCGCAATGGCCAGAGCTGTGCCAATCCAAAGCCAGGAGCTTCCCCTGGGTCTCCCACGTGGGTGCAGGGGCCCAAGGACTTGGGCCATCCTCCACTGCTTTCCCAGGCCACAGCAGAAAGCTGGATTGGAAATGGAGCAGCCAGGCCTCAAACCGGTGCCCATATAGGATGCTGGCACTTCAGGCCAGGGTGTTAACCCGCTGTGCCACAGCGCCAGCCCCAAGAGTCACTGTGCAAGAACTTCCCATGCAAGACCTCTGTCCTAAAAGAGTTGGATTATGAGAGTTTATAGTAACACTTGTTTGCAAAGATTTACCTTGTTTTAATGTATTACGTGGAGGATATTTTCTATGTCTCATAAGCTATAGTAATGTCTTAAGTGCTCACAAAAGATGTACCATTCTTGGGTTCTTCTTCAAAGTTAACTAAGCGTCTCAAAAAAATATATAAATAAACTTCAGGAAAAACTACTGTTTTTCCTTATTGTAAAAATAATCCTTTTGGTGTTCTATTGCACAATAGGGTAACAATAGTTAACATAGCATACTGTACCTTTGTCCTGACTGTTGATGTACAATTTAATACTTTATCCCTTTTAGTATTTTTTTTGTTCTAGTTAATACTATTGGTTGAACTCTGTAATCAGCACACATTTATTCTTAGGTGTTGAAATTTAACTTAAAAGTGATCTTAAATATAAGAGAGGGAAGAGATGTACAATTTGGGACATGCTCAATCGGACTTGCCCCAAATGGTGGAGTTAGAAATATGCCAGGGGATTCCAATACAATCCCATCAAGATTGCATGTACCAATGCCATCTCACTAGTCCAAGTGATCAATTTCAATTCACAATTGATCACACTGATAGGTCTAAGAGTCAAAGGGATCACACAAACAAGACTAGTGTCTGCTAATACTGACTGATAGAATCAAAAAGGGAGAGAACGATCCAACATGTGAAGCGGGATACACAGCAGACTCGTAGAATGGCAGATGTCCTAAACAGCACTCTGGCCTCAGAATCAGCCCTTAAGGCACTTGGATCTGGCTGAAGAGCCCATGATAATATTTTAGGCATGGAAAGCCAAGACACTCTGGAAAAAAAAAAAAAAGAAGAAGAAGAAGAAGACCTAAATGAAAAGTCTCTGCGAGTGAGATCCCAGTGGAAAGAACAGGGCCTTCAAAGAAGTAGGTACCTTTCTCTGAAGGGAGGAGAGAACTTCCACTTTGACTATGGCCTTGTCTAAATAAGATCAAAGTCAGCGAACTCAAGAGGCTTCCATAGTCTTGGCAACTCATGACTAGAGCCCAGGGAGACTACTGATGCCATAAACAAGAGTGTCAAATTGTTAAATCAACAACAGGAGTCACTGTGTACTTACTCCTTATGTGGGATCTCTGTCCTTAATGTGTTGTCCAATGTGAAGTAATGCTATAACTAATACTGAAACAGTATTTTACACTTTGTGTTTCTGTGTGGGTGCAAACTGATGAAATCTTTACTTAATATATACTAAGTTGATCTTCTGTATATAAAGAGAATTGAAAATGAATCTTGATGTGAATGGGATGGGAGAGGGAGTGGGAGATGGGAGGGTTGAGGGTGAGAGGGAAGTCATGGCGGGGGGTGGGAAGCCATTGTAATCCATAAACTGTACTTTGGAAAATTATGTTTACTAAATAAAAGTTTAAAAAAGTAAAAAAAAATACTGTATTTTTCTAAATAACTAGAAGAAAGACTTTTGAATGTTCACACTACAAAGAAATCTTGAATATATAAAGCGATGAGTAATAATCATCCTAATTTAATCATTAAAATGTATGCATGTATCAAAATACTACATTGTACCCCATAAATATGTACAATTATTGTTCGTCAAAAATAGAAATAATTTATTAAAATTATGTTGGAGATTGCCTGGCTGAATTATGAACTTTTAAAAACTGTGCAAATTTTAATGTATGTGAAAATTATATACAATGAAACCTCTGCTTTTCAAAATTCCTAGGAAGTTAATTAATTTAATTGGTTGTTTTCTAGCTTAAATAAATACATTTGTGAAAGTTTAAAAAATTATAACTTTAGTCATATGCAAATGAAAATAAAATTCATTTCATACTTTAGTCCTTACACATTAGAAACTGAGCATTGCCTACTTGATGATGTGGTGTTTTTCTTTTGCTTTATATACTAGGAGAGCCTTTTTTATTCCTTAAACATTTATTGAATACTTGCTATAAGCCAGGCAGTAAGCAGGTTTTGCTATACGTATGTATTAGTCTTAGATTGTATTGCTTTGAATTCTTGGCTCAATTTTATGGTTTCTCCTTCTTGCCACTAGTTAGTGTTGAGATCAAGAACATGAATTCAGAAATCAGACTGCTGAAATTTGAATACTGGCTCTTCTACGAATTAGATTTATTAAACATGTGAAAGAATGGTAATTTTTTAATACCATAGATGCTTTCTTCACTTGCCTCATAAATGTACAAAATCCCTCTAAGCCTCAATTTTTGCATCTGTAAGTGGTGTTAGCCATGTAACATACCTTATAGGATTATTGAGAGAATAAAAAAAAAAACAAAACTGAAGTGTTTGGAACCATGCCTGGCACATAGTGCTATATGAAGTGTTGTTACTACTACTGTGAATACTATTGTTGCCTTACCTCACAATGCTGTCAATTTGCTTATCTCATCCTGTCTTTTTCTATTTGTCTAATTTAGCAAAATATCACCAAATTTGTTAGAACTAAGTGCAAAACAGGGATAGATCAATTGTATGAAATCTGGGCTTCCCATCCAAGAAAACCAAATGTATGAATGCCATATGCCTTGCCCTTTGCCCTTGTGTTTTGGCTGCTGGGAATCATAGCTCTTGATAGGCGGTGCATGCAAATGAATCTTGAATAAAAAAAAGTATGAATTAAAAAGTTTATTTTAATTAAGAGGACTTCTTTTTTAGGGAAAAAGATCTTGAAGAAGCTCTGGAAGCAGGAGGTTGTGATCTTGAAACTTTGAGAAATATAATTCAAGGGAGACCACTGCCTGCTGACTTGAGGGCCAAAGTATGGAAGGTAACTGGAAACTAAAGTAAATAAAATATAATCACTTAAATTATATTTAAGTTATTTTTAGCTGTCTGAATTACAGAAGATTTTATTAAATGAGCATGCCACATCTAGAAAATTTGTCAAAACAAGAACTGCTAAAATGTGTATTTCTATGGCATTGGTATGTTTAATCATGATGGTTTAGGTTTTACAAATAAATTTTTTGGTGGTTATTAGAAATGATTTTTATGAGAATTGCTTAATGAAACAGGGAAGTAAAACCAATGAATAAAATAGGATATGCAGTTGCATATATGGAATGATCTCAGTTATGCTCTAAAGAAAAGGAGGTATGCCTCTGGGTGTTAGGGTTACAGTAGATTTTTGTTTGCTTTATTCTCCTCATTTCAGCTCTTCTCCAGTAAGTGTGTGTTTTCCCCCATGCGTAATATATTTAGCACAGTGGAATTGTAATTATTCATAGCATTCTGAATTTGTTATTTTAGAAATGTAGGCCGGCGCCACGGCTCAATAGGCTAATCCTCTGCCTGTGGCACCGGCACATGGGGTTCTAGTCCCGGTCAGGGTGCCGGATTCTGTCCCGGTTGCCCCTCTTCCAGGCCAGCTCTCTGCTGTGGCCCGGGAGTGCAGTGGAGGATGGCCCAAGTTCCTGGGCCCTGCACCTGCATGGGAGACCAGGAGAAGCACCTGGCTCCTGCCTTCGGATCAGCGTGGTGCGCTGGCTGTGGCGGTCATTGGAAGGTGAACCAACGACAAAAGGAAGACCTTTCTCTCTGTCTCTCTCTCTCTCTGTCCACTCTGCCTGTCAAAAAAAAAAAAAAATGTAAACACATAAAATATAGAGATTTGTGTAATGAGCACTCATGTACCTGGTTACCTAGCTTTAAGTGTTACCAGCATTTGGCCAGTCTTGTTCGATTGGTATCTCTATCCTTTCCTCCTCACCTCACTCACTGGAGTATTTTAAAGCACATCTTTGGTAGCATACCAGAGTCTCTTAATATGAAAATCTGAAAGATAAAGACTCTTTAAAAAAAAAAAAAAAAACACAAAACCACTAAACACTCTTCCTTAATATTACAAAATGATTTGCTCGTTGTCTCGTATCTGTATTTTTACAGATGATTTGTTTAAATCTGAATTCTAGAAGGCCCTCCCTTGTATTTAGTTGATATGTCCCTTAAACTTCTTTTCATTATTGTAGCATTTTTTAATATACTTTTAAAAAAACCTTACAAATGGGCCAGCGCCGCAGCTCACTAGGCTAATCCTCCGCCTTGCAGCGCCGGCACACCGGGTTCTAGTCCCGGTTGGGGTGCCGGATTCTGTCCTGGTTGCCCCTCTTCCAGGCCAGCTCTCTGCTGTGGCCAGGGAGTGCAGTGCAGGATGGCCCAAGTCCTTGGGCCCTGCACCCCATGGGAGTCCAGGATAAGTACCTGGCTCCTGCCATCAGATCAGCGCAGTGTGCCGGCTGCAGCGCACCGGCTGCGGCGGCCATTGGAGGGTGAACCAACGGCAAAAGGAAGACCTTTCTCTGTCTCTCTCTCTCACTGTCCTTTCTGCCTGCCAAAATAAATAAATAAATTAATTAATTAAAAAAAACCTTACAAATGGCAAGAAAATTTCTCAGTTCGTTATTCTTCTGTATAATAATGGTTTTTTTTTTTAAGATTTATTTATTTGTTTGTTTGTTGAAGAGCAGGACAACAGAGAGAGAGGCAAAAGGCAGATATTCCACTTGCTTGTTCATTCCCCAAATGGCTGCAACAGCCAGGTCTGCGGCTAAAGCCAGGAGCTGGGGAACTTCATCCTACCTTCCCATGTGGGTGGCAGGGGCCCAAGTCCTTGGGCTGTTTTCCACTGCCTTCCCATGCCTATAAGCAGAAAACTAGATCAGAAGCAGAGTGACTGGGCTTTGAACCAGCACTTCAGTATGGGGTGCTGGCATTGTAAGCAGCACTTGACCTGCTGCACCATGTCACTGGCCCTTCTTCTGTATAATTTTTATTGGTACATGGCACAGTTATACTTTTCATTTTTAATATAATATTCTAGAGACAGGTATTTGGTGCAGCTGTTTAAATCACAGCTTGGGATTCCTACACATATATCAGAGCACCTTGTTCAAATGTTGGTTACTCCATTTCCCATCCAGCTTCCTGCTAATGTGCATCCTGGGAGGCAGCAGGCAATGGATTAAGTAATTGGGTCCCTGCTACCTTTGTGGGAGACCTGAATGGAGTTCCTGACTCCTAGCTTTGGTCTGTTCCAACCCTAGTCGTCACGGCCATTTGGGGAGTGAGTCAGCAGATGGAAGATCTCTCTCCTTGTCTCAAATAAAATGCAATCGTTTGATTAATCCAAAATATGTCACTTTCTATGATTTTAAATTTGAAAAAAAGGTGATTGCTTGAAATAAAATTAAATATATGAATATATAATTAATGTATAATTATTTTGTATAATTTTATTCACTTAACATAAATTAAAATCTAACATAGCAGGGTTATTTTTCAAAGATTTATTAATTTGAAAAGCAAAGTTATACAGAGAGAGAGAGATGGAGAATGAGAGATACCTTCTACCCACTGGTTCACTCCCCAGATGACCTCAATGGTTGGGGCTGGGCCAGGCCAAAGCCAGGAGCCAGGAACTCCCAGGTCTCCCACATGGATGGCAGGGGCCCAAGTGCTTAGACCCCTGCACCCTTATTGGGAGATTAGGAGGAAGCTCCTGGCTCCTGGCTTTGGATTGGCGCAATTCTGGCCGTTGTGGCCCTCTGGGGAGTGAACCAGCAGCTGGAAGACCTCTCTCTCTGCCTCTGCCTCTATGTAACTCTGTCTTTCAAATAAATAAATAAATCTTAAAAAAAAAAAAAAAAAGAGGGCCGGCGCCACGGCTCAGTAGGCTAATCCTCTGCCTTGCAGTGCCGGCACACTGGATTCTAGTCCCGGTCGGGGCGCTGGATTCTGTCCCGGTTGCCCCTCTTCCAGGCCAGCTCTCTGCTGTGGCCAGGGAATGCAGTGGAGGATGGCCCAAGTCCTTGGGCCCTGCACCCGCATGGGAGACCAGGAGGAAGCACCTGGCTCCTGGCTTTGGATCGGCACAGTGCTCCAGCCTTAGCAGCTATTTGGGGGGTGAACCAATGGAAGGAAGACCTTTCTCTCTGTCTCTGTCTCTCTCAATGTCTAACTCTGCCTGTCAAAAAAAAAAAAGTAGAGTAGCCGAGACTCAAACCAGTGGTTGCTGGCATTGTAGGCAGTGGCTTACCCTGCTATACTACATTGCCAGCCTGATTGTGTTCATTTTTTTTTTTTTTTTTAATTTATTTGCCTGAAAGGCAGAGAGACAAAAGCAGAGGTCTTCCATCTACTGGTTCATTCCCCAAATGCCTACAATAGTTTCAGTCTGGGTCTACCATGTGGGTGGCAGGGACCCAAGTACTTGAACTATCACCTGCTGCCTGCCAAGGTGTGCTTAACAAGTAACTAGAATCAGAAGCAGAGCCAGTACTCAAACCTATATGCTCTGATAAAGAATCCTGGCATCCAAATGGCATCTTAATTGCTGCACCAATAACCACCTCCTTTGTTCGTTTATTTTAATGAGACCAAGTGCTGATCATTGGGTTCTTTGTGATCTTTGTTGTTAGTCCTAAATTCAGGCCTTTCACTATTGTAGTATATTTCCTAAGAATGAGAGATAATATATGGAACAAGTTGTTTTTTTTAAAAAAATCTTTCTTCCAGATTGCTCTGAATGTTGCAGGAAAAGGTGACAGTTTGGCATCATGGGATGGTATTTTAGATCTGCCAGAACAGAATACTATTCATAAAGATTGCCTGGAGTTTATTGGTAAGTTTAATAATTACTTTATTTTTTATTTTATTTTATTTTTTTGACAGGCAGAGTGGACAGTGAGAAAGAAAGAGACAGAGAGAAAGGTCTTCCTTTACTGTTGGTTCACCCTCCAGTGGCTGCTGTGGCCAGCGCGCTGTGGCCGGCGCACCGCGCTGATCTGAAGCCAGGAGCCAGGTACTTATCCTGGTCTCCTATGCGGGTGCAGGGCCCAAGCAGTTGGGCCATCCTCCACTGCACTCCTGGGCCATAGCAGAGAGCTGGCCCAGAAGAGGGGCAACCGGGACAGAATCCGGTTCCCCGACCGGACTAGAACCCGGTGTGCTGGCACCGCAGGCGGAGGATTAGCCTACTGAGCTGCAGCGCCGGCCAATCATTACTTTTAAACAGCAAAAATTTTTGGAAATAATTTCTGAGTAGAGTGATTATCTTGTTAAAATTTGTAAAGACCTTATAGTTTTAGAACTTTACATTTAAATTCTTTTTGAAATCAAGTTTAATAATTTTAAGAAAGTTCTAGTTTTTACTGCTTTTTTTTAAGTTTTTTTTTTTTTGGTTTTTTTTTGCTTTTTTTTTTTTTTATCTGAAAGGCAGAGTTTCAGAGAAGCAGAGGCAGAGAGAGAGAAAGGGAGGTCGTCCATCCACTGATTCACTCCTCAATGGATGCAATGGCCAGAGCTGAGCCAGTTGAAGCAAGGAGCCTGAAGCTTCTTCCAGGCTACCCACGTGGGTGCAGGGGCCCAAGGACTTGGGCCATCTTCCATTGCTTTCCCAAGCCATTAGCAGGGAGCTGGATCAGAAGTGGAGCAGCCAGGACTCGAACCCATATGGGATGCCAACACTGAAGGCGAAGGCTTAACCTTCTATGCCACAACACCAGCCCCTTTACTGCTACTTTTACATTCTGTGATTTTCATGTACATTTTGTTGTAGTCTTAAACCTGGCTTTTGTATAATTAATTAATTGTATGATTATATACAATCCTCAAAGGAGAGTTTGTTTCATTAGTTTTTCTGTAACTCTGAATCATAATCTGCTATAGAAACAGTGCTATAAATCATGGGTTAATAGGTTTCTAATCACCCCCATGAAGTAAATTTTAATTTACAATATAGACTAGTTAGTTCATACTTCTCTTTTTAAAATCTATCTGTAGTCTATTGGTGTGTTTTTACTTTTCTTTCCATCATATTTTAGTTAAATTATTGACACAATAGAAACACTGCTGCTAAAATGAGCAAAAGAAAGGGAATTTGGTGAATGAATCCCTTTCTCTCCGCTTTAGTAAAGCTATAGTGGCAGCTGCCCATCATAGGGTAGATGATAATCTGTCTAGAAAGCACATTTTTGCTTTCCAGGTATATAGGTTATACCTATTTTTGCATACCCCTCTACTTTACACTGGCCATTACTATATTTAATGCTGTACATCAAGTATTATTAAGTGTTAGTGAATATTGTCTTAAGAGACCAGATAGGAAAACACATACTTATATGAAACTGATTGTTACTGTTAGTTTTCTTTAGAATGCTATCTTGCTTAAAGTTAAAAACAAAAATATTACAAAGAACTTTGCCTATTTTGTTTCTTTGGGTTTTGGATATGTGAACCAATGATTACTGTAAGCATGGGAAAAAATGCTTTTAGGTGGTTTTACTTTGTCATGCTCTAAATGCATTAACAGGGTTTATGTTTGTAAATAAAGAGTAGGTCCAATAACTTGAATAACATTATGTTGACATTTATTTTCTAGATCAGCTTTCAGTGCCAGAGGAAAAGGCAGCAGATTTACTTTTGGATATTGAATCTGTAATTACCTTTTATTGTAAATCACGTAACATTAAATATAGCACATCCCTCAGCTGGATACATCTGCTGAGACCACTGGTGCATCTTCAACTGCCACGCAGTGATTTATACAACTGCTTTTATGCTATCATGAATAAGTACATTCCCAGGTAAAGTTTTTTCTAATAGTTTTTAAAAATGGATAAAGATTTAGTGTGCCTTGAACTAAAGTTGTAGATTTACTTTGATGGTAAGGTGTAAGATTCAAATAATTCTTTGGTGAAAGTAGAGATTTGAATATTTTCATGATTGTTAACATTTTTTAACAGATTCTTTAGTTAATGATTTGTGCTTCTAGAGTTTATGTATGTAGCATAATTCTTCAGGTTTATTTGATGGTATCTATTTCTTTTTTTAATTTTTTTAATTTTTTTGACAGGCAGAGTAGTCAGTGAGAGAGAGAGACAGAGAGAAAGGTCTTCCTTTTGCCGTTGGTTCACCCTCCAATGGCTGGTGTGCTGCGGCTGGCGCACCGCGCTGATCTGATGGCAGGAGCCAGGTACTTATCCTGGTCTCCATTGGGTGCAGGGCCCAAGCACTTGGGCCATCCTCCACTGCACTCCCGGGCCACAGCAGAGAGCTGGCCTGGAAGAGGGGCAACCGGGACAGAATCCGGCGCCCTGACCGGGACGAGAACCCGGTGTGCCGGCACCGCAAGGCGGAAGATTAGCCTAGTGAGCCTCGGCGCGGGCCCTGATGGTATCTATTTCAATTTCTTTTCCTATAAAATAAAAATAACATTACTGTGTTTAAGTGAAAAGATTTTTGTAATGCGGTCTTATTTGAGGTGCAGGGGTTACAGGTTGGAATGTGGTCCTAGAAATATAGACATTGAAGAAGTTAATTGAAGTGTACTGAGTATTAGGAAGATGATATTTGGAATGCTATGAGAATATATAATGGGTGGTGAAATATTGATATATGTGACAATATAGATGAATCGTGAAAACATGATAAGTAAAATGAAAGTCACAAAAAATCACATATTATATGGCACCATTTATATGAAATGCCCAGACAGGTAGATCTATAGAAACAGAAAGTAGATTAATGGTTGCCAAAGAGTGTTGGGAGGAAAATAAATACTTCTTTGTAGGGTGATGAAAATGTTCTAAAATTGATTGTGGGGGCTAGCGCTGTGGAGTAGTGGTGACCTAGTTTACCCTGGAGGTCATGGATGGATTATCTGGGATAGTGATGCTTTAGTTGAGACCAGACAGATATATAGGTAGTTGTGGGTGGAGATCATGGTAGGAAGGTGTACTCATGAAGCCAGAAAGAATTATAATTTCCACTGCTGTGGAAAAGAATTTTAGGCCGGCACCGCGGCTCAATGGGCTAATCCTCCTCCTGCGGTGCCGGCACCCCGGGTTCTAATCCTGGTCAAGGCACCGGATTCTGTCCTGGTTGCTCCTCTTCCAGTCCAGCTCTCTGCTGTGGCCCAGGAGTGCAGTGGAAGATGGCCCAAGTGCTTGGGCCCTGCACCCCATGGGAGACCAGGATAGGCACCTGGCTCCTGCCTTTGGATCAGTGTGATGCGCCGGTCGCAACGCGCGGCCGCAGCAGCCATTATGGGGTGAACCAACGGAAAAAGGAAGACCTTTCTCTCTGTCTCTCTATCTCACTGTCCACTCTGCTTGTCAAAAAAAAAAAAAAAAAAAGAAAGAAAGAAAGAAAAGAAAAAGAAGCTAGACTTTTTTTTTTTTTTTTTTTGCCAATTATTGTATTCATATACCACATTTTATTTGTCCATCAGAGAGAGAGAGAGATCGTCCATCTGCTGGTTCTTTCCCAAGATAGGTGCAGTGGCCAGCACTGGGCCAGGCCAAAGCCAAGAACTTTACCTGATCTCCCACTTGGGTGGCAGAGGCCCAAACATTTGGACCATCCTCTGCTGCTTTCCCAGGCTAGGGAGCTGGATTGGAAGTGGAGCAGCCGGGACATGAACCAGCACCTATGAGGGCTGCCAGTGTTCATGCAACAGCCTTGCTCACCACACCACAATGCCAGCCCCTATACTGGTATTTTATCACTTCTCCCACTTCTCAAACTGTAATAGAGCTAACAATAGCAAATGACATGATGTCCCACCTTTTCTCTAGACAGTGCTGACAATGGCAGTTGGGAGTATAGAAAAAGGTTTTTACATTGCTTGAATACCATACTGTCTTGTCAGATTCCTCCAGCTACTGCCTCTGTGAGTTCTGCACATTACACAGAACTCCAACTCAAGTTATTATTACTACCCCTGGCAAGAACACAGAATGCTGTAGAAGAAATTCATTTTAAAATACCTTTTTCCTCCATATTGGGATGTAAGATAAGTAGAATTCTATCAGCATACCACCTTGCAGTTGATAGTAACTTTGCATTATACAACTACTAAATGAACAGATGCTGCAGCAATGGCTGAATCCCAGAAATGCCCTACTATTTCACAATATGAGACCACAAACTAGGCAGTTGTTCCTACTGTTTATGTCCCCTACTCACTCTCTGTTTCTGAGTTCTATATTAGCATTCTATTGTCTTGCATTTACATGATGTAGAATGTGTTCAGACCAAGGAGGAGGTTATCTTGCCAATGGGAATCTAGTGCTGTCTCTGGGCACCTGAATACCCAACCTGGTCCCTCTCTAAAAACACATCTCTAGTATCAAAAAGTGGTAGATTGAGTGTCATACCAAATCCTGGTGTTGACTTCAGATTTTAGATTTATACAAATTATTTTTTTTATTCTCCCTTATATTTTTTTTTTTCATTTGAAAGGCTGAGATAGAGAATAGGAGAGAAAGAGGGAAAGAGATCTTCCATCTGCTGGTTCACTCCCCAAATGGCTGCAATGGCTAGGGCTGGTCCAGGTCAAAACCAGGAGCCTAGAATTTTTTTCAGGTCTCCCATGTGGGTGCAGGGGCCTAAGCGTTTGGGCCGTCTTCTGCTACTCCTCCAGGTACATTATCAAGGAGCTGGTCAAGGAGCTGGATCAGAATTGGAGCAAATGAGTTTCAAACTAGCACCCATTTTGGATATTGGCATCACAGGCAAAGGCATAACCTCCTATGCCATAGTGCCCCCTTGAATAGTATCTTTTTTTAAACTTTTATTCAATAAATATAAATTTCCAAAGTACAGCTTTTGGATTAAAGCAGCTTTTCCCCCCAATAACCTCCCTCCCACCCCGCAACCATCCCATCTCCCACTCCCTCTCCCATCCCATTCACATCAAAATTCATTTTCAATTATCTTTAAATACGGAAAATCAACTTAGTATATACTAAGTAAAGATTTCAACAGTTTGCACCCACACAGGAACACAGAGTATAAAGTACTGTTTGAGTACTAGTTATACCATTAATTCACATAGTACAACACATTAAGGACAGAGATCCTACATGGGGAGTAAGTGCACAGTGACTCCTGTTGTTGTTTTAACAATTGACACTCTAGTTTATGGCGTCAGTAATCACCCTAGGCTCTTGTCATGAGTTGCCAAGGCTATGGAAGCCTCTTGAGTTCGATCTTATTTAGACAAGGCCATAGTCAAAGTGGAAGTTCTCCTCCTGTCGCTCCCCCTCTTCATGGAGGAGCAACACTAAGCCCTGCCTAGGCTTCATATCCGAGTCACGGCACCATTATGTCGCTCCCCCTCTTCGTGGAGGAACGACACAGGACCCTGCGCTGTTCTTTCGTCTGCTCGGCCCTCCCCGGGTTTGCTGCTGGTTCTTCCCGGGTTGGCTACTATCCCTTCCACCTCCGTGGAAGGGCAGTTCCCCCTGGCCGCATTCCCCACTTCCGCAGGGGAGCGGCACACCGCCGGCCGGCTTTCTGGGGGCTGCACAGGCGTTCCTTCAGATGTTCCCCTTAGATGTTCCCCATAGATGTTCCTGGTGCATGCCGTCTCTCTCCTCCTTTATAGTCCTCCTCCGCCAATCCTAACTCGGCTGCCCACACGCCGAGTACGCTGCTCTCCTCCAATCAGGAGCAAGTCCTACAGTTTATTAGTTGAACTGGAGGCAGCTGTGCGGAAGCTGTTTACTTCTCTCCCAGCGCCATATTGTGGGAGAG
This sequence comes from Oryctolagus cuniculus, assembly GCF_964237555.1. Lineage (NCBI taxonomy): Eukaryota > Metazoa > Chordata > Mammalia > Lagomorpha > Leporidae > Oryctolagus > Oryctolagus cuniculus. The sequence goes on from NC_091435.1 coordinate 54,818,795, forward strand.
CAGATGCATAGAATAAGTCCTAATTCCAGTAACTCAGTCCAGTCCGGATTGCTCCCCACAGATCCCCCTTTCTTTTTATTTTTTGGCGTTGATACGCGCCTGTCTTCGGTGTCCCGCGGCACACACTCTGCTCTACTTGCTAGAGTTGCCACAGGCTCTTACAAGTCCTATCAATCAGGCAAACCGAATCCGGGTCCTCTCTTCGCCATGTTGTGAGGAGGTTTTTAGGCGCCGATGCCTGCCTGTGTTCGGTGCCCTGCAGCGCATGCTCTGGTCGAGCCTGCAGGGGCTTACAAGCCCTATCAGGCAAACCGAATCCAAGCCTTCTCATTGCCTTTTTGTGGGGAGGCCTTACTGATGTTAATTCATGCCTGTCTTCGGTGACCTGCGGCGCATAAGCTGCTAGCCGCCGCAGGTGCTCATCGTGCTCATCGCCTCACTTAATCAGGCAGACCGAATCCAAGCTCTCACAGTGCAGTGTTGTAGGGAGGCCTTTCTATTTCTCTATTTCTCTATCTCCGGGCATTCCTATTTCTCCCATTTTACTTCTATCTTCCAGCATTCCTATTTCTCTCATCTTACTTCTAAACTTCTGTTTCTCTTATCCCCGCAGCTTCCCGCTGCCCGCCCCGAGGCTACTTCTCGGCGGCTTCCCGGCTGAGCCGCTTCAGCCCGCGCCTCTCTCATCTGCGCAGCTTCCCGGCTTTGCGCGGCTTGGCTTCGCGCGCTCCGCGGTCTCCACGCCCTTCGCGTCTGCACCACGGCCTCGCGCCAGCCCCGTTCCCTATCTATTCACGCCCCGTGCTCTCTCTGCACGCGGCGGCTTCCACGAGTAACACAGCGTAGCTTACGTGTCCGCCACTAGCATTCAATCTAAGTTCCCCGGGCTAGCCTGGCGAATTCAACCCAGCATACGTCTCCGCCCCACGGTTTGGCTTCCCGTCCTTTGCTCCCCGGGCTAATCAGACGGATCCCAATCTGGCTTACGTTTCAGCTTCTGGTTTCAACTTTTCGCCCCCTATTCCCGGGCTAACTTGAGAACCCCAAAGTGGCTTTCGTATCCGCCTCGGCCTGCCCCCCGCGGCTTCAATTTCCCTAACATTTTTCTCTACCCGGTATGTTTCCCTAAGTTTTCTTCCAACAATATTCCTCCCTCATTTCTCCTGGCCTCTCCCCACAGTCCGCGTCCGAGTCTGTTTGTTCTAGCTTTCACTTTCGCTTTTGACCTTAGAGATTTCTCCCAGCTTCCCCCTGTAGTCCGTAGTCCGTATCTGAGTCTATGCCTAGGCTTTCAATAGCTTCTTCCGGCACCCTTTTCGTCCGGCTTTTCCCTAGGCTGTTTGCTAGTCTCTCTCTCCGGTATTTTCCCAGTTCTTCCCGTTTCTTCCCTCTTAAGTTTGCTATCCGACCTAGGTTTCCTAATCCGAGTCATTTCTTCCCTCCTAAGTTTCCTATCCGTCCTAGGTTTCCTATCCGAGCTAGGTTTCCTATCCGAGCTAGGTTTCCTATCCGAGTCACGGCACCATTATGTCGCTCCCCCTCTTCGTGGAGGAGCAACACTAAGCCCTGCCTAGGCTTCATATCCGAGTCACGGCACCATTATGTCGCTCCCCCTCTTCGTGGAGGAGCAACACTAAACGCTGCCTAGGCTTCATATCCGAGTCACGGCACCATTATGTCGCTCCCCATCTTCGTGGAGGAGCAACACAGGACCCTGCGCTGTTCTATCATCTGCTCGGCCCTCCCCGGGTTTACTGCTGGTTCTTCCCGGGTTGGCTACTATCCCTTCCACCTCCGTGGAAGGGCAGGTCCCCCTGGCCGCTTTCCCCACTTCCGCAGGGGAGCGGCACACCGCCGGCCGGCTCTTCTCGGGGGCTGCACGGGTTCCCTTAGATGTTCCCCTTAGATGTTCCCCATAGATGTTCCTGGTGCATGCCGTCTCTCTCCTCCTTTATAGTCCTCCTCCGCCAATCCTAACTCGGCTGCCCACACGCCGAGTACGCTGCTCTCCTCCAATCAGGAGCAAGTCCTACAGTTTATTAGTTGAACTGGAGGCAGCTGTGCGGAAGCTGTTTACTTCTCTCCCAGTGCCATATTGTGGGAGAGCAGATGCATAGAATAAGTCCTAATTCCAGTAACTCAGTCCAGTCCGGATTGCTCCCCACATCCTCCCTTCAGAGAAAGGTACCTCCTCCTTTAATGGCCTGTTCTTTCTACTGGGATCTCACTCACAGAGAACTTTCACTTAGGGTGTTTTTTGTTTTGTTTTTTGTTTTTTTTTTTTTTTTTGCCACAGTATCTTGGCTTTTCATGCCTGAAATACGTTCATTGGCTTTTTAGCCAGATCCGAATGCCTTAAGGGCTGATTCTGAGGCCAGAGTGCTAGTGCTGCTTAGGACATCTGCCATTCTATGAGTCTGGTGTGTATCCTGCTTCCCATGTTGGATCATTCTCTCCTTTTTAATTCTATCAGATAGTATTAGCAGACACTAGTCTTATTTATGTGATCCCTTTGACACTTAATCCTATCTTTATGATCAATTATGATCTGAAACTGATCATTTTGACTAGTGAAATGGCATTGGTACATGCCACTTTGATGGGATTGAATTGGAATCCCCTGACACGTTTCTAACTCTACCATTAGGGGTAAGTCCGATTGAGCATGTGCTGAACTGTACATCTCCTCTCTTATTCCAACTCTTATATTTAATGGGGATCACTTTTCAGTTACATTTAAACACCTAAGATAATTGTGTGTTAATTAAAGAGTTCAACCAATGGTATTAAGTAGAACAAAAAAATACTAAAAGGGATAAAGTATTAAGGTCATCAGCAGTCAGGACAAGGGCTGATCAAGTCATTGTTTCTCATAGTGTCCATTTCACTTCAACAGGTTTCCTTTTAGGTGCTCAGTTAGTTGTCACTGATCAGGGAGAACATAGGATATTTGTCCCTTTGGGACTGGCTTATTTCACTCAGCATGATGTTTTCCAGATTCCTCCATTTTGTTGCAAATGACCGGATTTCATTTTTTTTTTTTTACTGCTGTATAGTATTCTATAGAGTACATATCCCATAATTTCTTTATTCAGTCTACTGTTGATGGGCATTTAGATTGATTCCATGTCTTAGCTATTGTGAATTGAGCTGCAGTAAACATTGAGTTGCAAACAGCTCTTATATTTGCCAATTTAATTTCCTTTGGGTAAATTCCAAGGAGTGGGATGGCTGGATCGAACGGTAGGGTTATATTCAGGTTTCTGAGCAATCTCCGGACTGACTTCCATAGTTGCTTTACCAGTTTGCATTCCTACCAACAGCGGGTTAGTGTCCCTTTTTCCCCACATCCTCGCCAGCATCTGTTGTTGGTAGATTTCTGTATGTAAGCCTGAATAGTATCTTAAAACTTTCTTTAGCAGTGTTTTTTTTTTTTTTAAAGATTTATTTATTTATTTATTTGAAAGGCAAAGTTGCAGAGAGAGAGAGAGAGAGAGGGAAGTCTTCCATCCACTGGTTCACTCTCTAATGGCTGCAATGGCCAGAACTGAGCCAATCTGAAGCAAGGTGCCTGGAACTTTTTCTGGGTCTCCTATGTGGGTGCAGGGGCCCAAGGACTTGGGCCATCTTCTGCTTTCCCAGGCAATAACAGAGAGCTGGATCAGAAGTACAGCAGCTGGGAACCATTGCCCATATGGGATGCCGGCACTGCAGGTGGTGGCTTTACCCATTATGCCACAGCTGTCTCCCCCCTTTAGCAATTATTTAATAATAAAACAGGGACATTCATTTCATTAACTTTTTTACATGAAACCCTTTTATCTCATTTCATCTTCTTTGCAGTTTGGTTTTTAATAGATAGTACTCTTACCAAAATAGCACTTTTTTTTTAACAAAACACCTGCTCCTCCCATTTATTTTTTTTTTAAAGATTTATTTATTTATTTGAAAGGCAGAGTTACAGAAACCCAGAGGCAGAGAGGGAGGGTGGGAGAGAAAGAGAGAGAAAGAGATGTCTTCCATGGCTGATTCACTCCTCAGGTGGCCGTAGTGGCTGGAACTGCGCTGATCTGGAGCAGAGCAGGAGCTTCTTCCAGGTTTTCTACACAGGTGCAGGGGCCCAAGTACTTGGGCCATCTTCCACTGCTTTCTCAGGCCAAACAGAAAGCTTTATCAGAAGTGGAGCAGCCGGAACTTGAACCAGCTGTCATATGGGATGCCGGCACTGCAGGCTGTGGCTTTACCCTCTGTGCCACAACACTAGCCCCTAAAATACCACCTTTTAAAACAATTTTTATTAATTATTTTCATTTTATTTGAAAGACAGAGACCTTCCATCACCTGGTTGACTAACCAAATACCCATAACAGCTCTATGGGTCTCCCACGTGGGTAGTAGGAGCCCACTGCCTGAGCCTTTATCTGCTGCCTCCCAGAGTATGTGTCAGTAGGAAGCTGGGTGAGAAGCGGTAGAGCTGGGACTCAAACCAGACACTTTGATTTTTTTTTTTTTTTTTTTTTTTTTTTGGACAGGCAGAGTTAGACAGTGAGAAACAGAGAGAAAGGTCTTCCTTCCGTTGGTTTACCCCATCCCCCCAAATGGCCACCATCGCTGGTGCTGTGCTGATCTGAAGCCAGGAGCCAGGTGCTTCTTCCTGGTCTCCCATGTGGGTGCAGAGCCCAAGCACTTGGGCCATCCTCCACTGCCTTCCCGGGCCATAGCAGAGAGCTGGACTGGAAGAGGAGCAACCGGGACAGAATCTGGTGCCCTAACTGGGACTAGAACCCAGGGTGCCGGCGCCACAGGCGGAGGATTAGCCAAGTGAGCCGTGGCGCCAGCCCAGACACTTCGATATTGAATGCGGGCATTCCAGGCAGCAATTTAAGCACTAAACCACATGCCCTCCCTCAAAATGCCTCTTACTGTAGTATCAGATTTTATATATGTAACAGTAGCATAGCATAATGATTTCATTGTGTTTCCAGTGTGCAAGACTTTTTTTTTTTTTTTTTAAGATTTGTTTATTTGAAAGTCAGAGTTACACAGAGTGAGAGGAGAGGCAGAAAGAGAGAGTTCTTCCATCTGCTGGTCCATTCCCCAAATGGCTGCAATGGCTGGAGCTGCGCCGATCCGAAGCCAGGAACCAGGAGCTTCTTCCTGGTCTCCCACGTGGGTGCAGAGGCCCAAGGACTTGGGCCATCTTCTACTGCTTTCCCAGGCCATAGTAGAGAGCTGGATCAGAAGTGGAGCAGCCAGAACTAGAACTGGAGCCCATATGGGATGCCGGCACTTCAGGCCAAGGCGTTAACCCACTGCGCCACAGCACCGGCCCCAATGAGTGCAAGTCTTAATTCCATTTGTTTAGTTGTGTAACCTTTGGTGAGCTATTTGACCTCAATTAAACCTCAGTTTTCTTGTCTGTAAAATGAGTATACAATTCATAGGATTGTTTGTGATGACAATATGAAATTAGTTTGTAAAGTGCTTATTTCAGAGTCTGGCACATGTTATTTCTTCCATAAAAACTGACTTATTGGGCTGACGTGTGCCTTGAGCTATTATACAGTTTTGCTGATCCATTAGATACACTTGCTTTGTTCCCTTGTGACCAGTAGAATGCATCCCAGAACAAAAGCTGAATGGAGTAATTAGTGAAGCCTGCTGGTCCAGATGAAGATTATTTAGTCATCACCTTGTTCACAGTAACACCACACTTTAGCCAGTCAGACTCTGGGAGTGCTGTGCTTGCAGTGCTTTTTGTCTTTTTAAAATTTGTTTTATGTATTTGACAGGCAGTGAGACAGAGACACATAGATCTCCCATCCACTAAGTCATTTCCCAAATGCTCACAGCAACTGGGGCTCTGCTGGGGTGTAGTCAGGAGCCAGGAACTCAGTCTGTGTCTCCCATGTGGAATGGCAGGACTCAAGCACTTGAGCCATCACCTGCTGCCTCTTAGGGTACATTTTAGCAGGAAGTTAGAATTGGGAGGAGAGCTGAGATTTGAACTAAGAGACTCCAGTGTGGGATGTAGATGTCCCAAGTGGTAACTTACCTTCTATGCCAAACATCCTCACTTGCTTCTTTAACTATAGTGGTTAAAAAGTATCTTTCTATATTCATTAATATGAGACAACCAAAAATCAGTTATATTTTGAGAGACACTTTTTCAGTGAGATAAGTCAATTCTGTTTTGAGGTACTGTAAACATGGACACACTAAAATGAATTCATGTGAATACAGTAGTATCTAACAAATCCTCTAGTCACAAAAGATTTTCAAAGAGTGCTACTTAATGCGGAAGTTAGAAGATAAGGAGTTCAGGGTCAGACTGAGCATTGGAAGGAGGAAGCAACTGTGCTTCCTGAGGGTTGAGCCTGGTGCGTGGACCAGACCTGGACCTGCTGCAGGGGGTGTCTTCTTTGGGTTCAGGTGCCTAGGTACCATGGTTTACGGGCAGCACCTTTTGGATCAGGGGTTTGAGTGGCTACCATTGTCTTAGCAGAGGAGTTTTCTTAAATCTGTACAGACTGAGATGCTTCCTGAGGTAATGGCTAGAAACTATGGGAAATCCTTGGCCTAGAGTGTATCATTAGGCCTCTTATAATTATTTCTGTTTTTTAAATAATTTCTACTTTTGAAGTCTCTTGCAGTGTGATTTCTGTTTAACAAGAAGCATTGTGATAGTAGAAATGGTATAATATAGATTTCGCACCTTTTACTTTAAAACAGTGTTCACATTCAGCTTTCTCATTTTTCTGTCACAATAACTTTGAGTGGAACAGTAATTGAACAAGAAAAATATTTGGCACCTTCTGAAACTCACTGTCAGCGCCTAGTACCCAGGCCACTTAGCTTTTAATGCTCTAGAATACTATCCTGAAATGTTAATCTGTAGCCATTTCAGACTTGTACCTTTGCTAAAGGACATTTCTGAGTATGTAAATTTTGGAGCTGAAGCTCTTAGTTGGCAGGGAACAAGGTGTCTGAACTTCTTCCAGATTCTCCATATCTCCTTTGGGGCTCCCAAACTTATCAAAATAACCTAAGTGCTATTTTCAGTGATCCCTATAGTCTTCTTGCTTGAGTGCTGACTTGGAGAGAATCTCCCCAAAGTGGCTGTGGGCCTACTATTTCTTTCCTTTTTGTTGTTTTAGATTTATTTTATTTATTTGAAAGGCAGAGTTGAGAGAGAGAGAGAGAGAAAGAGAAATCTTCCATCTGCTGATTCACTCCCCAAATGGCTGCAACGGCTGGGGCTGGGCCAGACTGAAGCTAGGAGCTTCATCAGGGTCTCCCACATGAGTACAGGGCCCCAAGCACTTTGAGCCATCTTCTGCTGCTTTCCCAGGCCATTAACAGGAAGCTGGATCAGAAGTGGAGAAGATGGGACTCAAACCAGTACCTATTAGGGATGCCGACATTGCAGGCGGTGGCTTAATCCATTATGCCTAGACTTACTGTTTCTAAAAACTTTAATGAAGTTTGAAAGGTATTAGCAGGAGAGCTCTTCCTGATTCTGTCAAGTAGGCCTGTTGTAAATACTATGGTGTTCAGGTGTTATGGTGTCAGGAAAAAGAAGGAGTTGAATATTGGAGGATTGACTATTGATGTTAAATTTTCTGAACTGTCAATGCAAAGAACTTTGCTTCTCTTGTCTTCTAGGGACTGTTCCCTGAAAGGGAGACCATTTCACCTCTTCCGATTACTCATCCAATACCATGAGCCTGAGCTTTGTTCTCTTCTTGATACAAAGAAAATTACTCCAGACTCCTATGCACTCAACTGGGTAATAAAGTGAAAGTAGGAACATTTAATGAAAAATAGATTTATATAAAACTATAGTTAGGTGGGTTTTTTTAATTCCAAGAAAGAGAAAGAAAAGACCATTATTATTAAAATCAAAGGAGTAAAACTATTGGCATTTTAAAATGACTTTTTTTACTCTTTACTTAATGTTAGTTCAGATTATTTGATAGAAAGTTAAGCCTTTTGTTTTACTTATATGTGGGCATATAACTAATAGATATTTAGTGTACAAATACATGATATGTTAATTTATACATATGTGCTTTATATTGATCTATCTACATATTTAAACACATGCATATAATATGTAAATATACTATATATCACTTCAATTCAAAACTGTATGTTTAAATTGTTAATGGTGTGCACAAAGAATTGACATCCAATCATAAGGGAAATTACTTAAGGTTATCAAATGGTTAGAATATCAAGTACAGTTCAGTGCTGTGTCCTTCTATATTGTTTTCAGCGAGAAGTCTTATTCTAGGTCAGTAATTCTCAATCCTTTTATTCTCTGGACCCCTTATACTCTTAGTTTATTGATTATCTACTGTTTATATGGATTATATTGATTAGAAAATAAAGCTAAAGAGTTTTATATGTTCATTTATTGGATCATTTAAAAGTAATGTTTATTTCCTGTTAAATAACCAATTTTTAGGTGAAAAACAACTATATTTTCAAAAAGAAAGTTAGTGGGGGTAGTAGCATTATGTTATATTTTTGTAAATCTCCACAATACTTAGCAAGATCAAAGACAGGTGGATTCTCATAACTACTTTTTTATTTTAATCTGTGATGGAGCATATTGTCTTTGGAAATTTCTGTGCATTTTGAGGAAATGATTATGAAAAAGGCAAATTAAGTCTTAGAAGAATTATTACAAAAATAACTTTGACCTCACAGACACCCTTGGAAAGAGTTTTGGTGTTTTCTAAGGGAGAATTGCTCTTCTAGGTTAACTTGAAGATCTTTTTCAAATAATAACCAGGTGCTGGAAGACTATATATTAAAAAATAAACATAATCTTTGATTGTATTGTAACATTTCTTTATAAAGAATCCCATTTCTGCCACTTATAAACTATATAATCTTGACGCTAAATTTCAGAGCTTCGATTTCTTCAACTGTTAAGTGGGAATAATAATATTATTTATCTCAGAAGATGATGGAATTAGTAAACAATCAGGAAATGGTAGTTAGATAATCCTAACTGGTTTCATTTCTGAGCTCATTATATCACAAACCTCAGTACCCTAGTCTGTTTTTTGGTTTGTTTTTAATTTTTTTTTTTTTTTTTTTTTTGAAAGGTAGAGAGACAGATTTTTTCCATCTGCTGGCTCACTTGCCAAATGCCTGCAACAGCTGGGCTGGGCTGGGCCAAAGCCAGGAGCCCAAAATTCCATCTGAGTCTACCACAGGCGTGGCAGGACCCCAAGCACTTGGACAATGATTTTCTGCCTTCCCTAGTGTTTTAGTGAAAGCTAGATATGAAGTGGAGGGGCTGGCACTCACACCAGCACTCAGATTTGGGATAACAGGCATCCAAAGTAGCAGTTTAACTACTGTGCCAAATGCATGCCCTAAGGAACCTGTCCTTTGGTTCTTTCTTAACCATGATCTTGTCACTGAGTTGAAATAATAAAATACCTAAAACTTTCTACCTTCTCTAATATTCATGTATTGCTACTACAGCTAGTTATTTATGTTAAAGTATGAAACTACTTCTCTACCCCTTTTTAATAATTAATAGAGGTATCTCTGCCTAGGAAATGCCATTTCTGTTGCTAGAACTCTAAATTAGTATTCAGTTCTGGTAAAGGCGGTTTAAACTGAGTCCTGAGACAACTGGCTTCTCTTCAACTTATTATTATTATTCATGTTGATCAATTGAAATTTTTTTTCAAAATCAGATGAAATAATTAAAACTAATTCCTAAACTTAAGGAACCCATAACCATGAGCCATGCAATGGTAGCTTTAGATTAGCTAGGTGAATATAAGGATAGCTATATATTACTATTCTGTTTGTATTTACATCTTCTAGTTTGTGTTTGTAGTAGTAATCTTTCAAACAACAAAAAAAATTAATGACTTTACGTACTTTTTAAAAGCCTCAGGGTCAAGTGTAATGACAATTAAATGGGCCATGGAGTCTCTAGCCTTTTTTCTGGTCCCAGCATTACCACTCAAAAACTCTGTGTGCTCAAAAGAGTTCTTTGATGTGTCTACTTCCTCATCAGTAAAATGAGAAGAAAATATACTTTGTAGGCCTTTAGTGAGAATGAAAATAAGAGACAGGAAGTAATATGTGGTAGTGGTTTAGTAAAAATTCTGCACTAAATGTGTTTTAATTAGGTCCCTTTAGCCATTAAAAACATTTTAAGTTTAATCCTTTACATTGAATTTTTTTTTTCTGATGAAAATTGAGCAATCTAAACATAGCACTGAATTCATGTAGTTTAAAACAAAAGTGGGCTATAGAGAAGCTTATACATTAATAACTCCTTGATTTGAAATACAGAACCATAGAGCTGCTGAAAACTATGGAAAGATATGAGTATTGTCTCATCTTTTTAAAGTAATGTACAAGTAAGCTTTGGGAACAGTTTTTATATCATCATTAAAATTTTGTGAAGTGCTCTTAAATTACTATGTTTGAGCATCACAATCACCTTGTCAAATCAATAGTGTACTTAATTAGTAATAATTACCCTGTTAACCTTATAGAACTCTGTAGGTAATTATATTAGTTATGATACAACAGAGAAATGTGTTAGTTACTTGAGATGGTCTAGGTTAATTATCTCTTTTTACAACAAAGGTCAAAAGTGGGCAGTAGTAATCCTTTTTATTATTGTTGTTGTTATTAACTACACAAGTAGAAATGGAAGCTTTAAATAATATGTATAAGTCACACATCTAGTGAATAGCTCATTTGTGCCTTTAATTCACATGTTTTGCCTTTGGATTTCATACACTGACGTTAAGATGCATGTTAAATATTAGGCGTAGATATTTTGATGTAACATTACTTATTAATTTGCTTTAATACTTTTAAGAGAGCAAATCAGCTCCAGTGGTTTATGTCTTTCATTTCATTTCCTGATTACAGCTTGGAAGCCTTTTTGCATGTTACTGTTCCATTGAAGTCACTCAGGCAATATGGGATGGATATCTACAACAAGCAGATCCATTTTTTATTTATTTCTTAATGTTAATAATTCTTGTTAATGCAAAGTAAGTACCAAGTTGCTTAGATTTGTTTCCTCTCCTTTCTCAGGGTACTCTGGTAATATTTAATTCAAATTTGATTCTCTTTTCCAGAGAAGTTATTTTAGCACAAGAATCAGACAGCAAAGAAGAAGTTATCCGTAAGTATTATTCAATGTAGAGAAGACATTAATTACAGTTCAGTTAATCTCTCTAAAAATCAGCTTCCTCATCTATAAGAAAAGTTCTGAGGTTCCATTTAATTGCCACTTCTTTAAACACTCCAGAACAAACCTTTAAAGGTTGTGAGAATACTTTAAAAAGGTCGTGGAAAAAAACTATTTTGTGCATAAAATTTCAAGATCCATGCAGTTTTTCATAGTACATGTTTTACATGAATTTTTGGAAGACCCCATGCATTTTTCCTGATTTCGCCATTCTTATTCATCATTTCATGTTTTTCATTCTTTTCCATGTAGTATCTGGTTTCAGTGCTCACGAGAATGTCCTCCTCTCTCATCCCTTAGTTTATTTTCTTACACACAGCTTACCCAACATCTTCAACATCTTCATTGCGAAACTTTGATTCTCCTTTTGGATTCTTCACCTACTCTTGCTTCTGTACAGAAAGCTACTTCTTCTCTAATGCCTGGCACTTTGTACTATCCACATGATAATGTTGTATAATTATAATATAAAGACTTATCTTTTATTTTCTCAACAGTATACAGTTCCTTAAATGACGAATTATTTCTTAGTAATTTTTTTTATTTTTACGGCTCCTGAGATTTCATCTAATTTTTTAATGAATGAAAGAAAATTTTGATTAAAGCTGATGAATTGATTTAATTGCCTGATCCCATCCTTCACCTTAAGGAGAATTATGTGAACAGTTTCTGCTCCTTTGGGGGTATCCACTTCTCCATAGACAGCCTGAAAAATGTATTATTGTTGAGATTCCATTTACATAGTATTTATTAAGTGTTATATCTGCAATCATATTTCAGAGTTCTTGGAAAATACACCATCCAGTTTGAATGTAGAAGACATTGAAGACCTTTTTTCTCTGGCTCAGTATTATTGCAGTAAAACACCAGCCTCTTTTAGGAAGGTAAAAGACAAGGAATGACCTACTATTCTGTATTTCCCATTTTGTACATTATTTTGTTATTTAACTTACATCCACTTCACTTAAAACATGTTTATCATTCTTCTCTTTTTATATGTTCCAATTTTGGATGAATTTTTTTTTTCATTGTGAGTATCTCCCTAGTAGAACAGACAGGTTTAAAAAGATAATGGAAACCAGTTTACCTGTGTACTAATTATTAGTTTTTTTCTAATTGTGAAAAAGTTGACTGAGATATATTTCTTAAATGAGTGCTTTCTTGACTTTAAAAATTGTACTACAAAAATCCTTTGGAGAATATGTATGAGTTCAGCCTTGCACAGCCTTAATGTTGCAGAGGTGTCTTGTTTAAAAAAAAAAAAAAGTCACTTATTTCCAAAGAGACCTAGATCCTTAAAAGACATGTACTTAAATTAAGAAACACTAAATTAGAAGCATGACCAATGTGAACTCCTAGAAAATAAGATTCTAAGAAGCAAAAGCTAATAATGAAAGAGGCACTTCTTTGTATTTACAAAGCAAACAGGTTTCTCAGTGACTTCAGGAGGCTATGACAGCATTAATATTTGGTGTCTTTTTTTAATTGTCTATTTTAGTTATTTATTCAAGAGTCATAGGCTGGTGCTGCGGCTCACTAGGCTAATCCTCCACCTTGTGGCACCAGCACACCGGGTTCTAGTCCCAGTCAGGGCACCGGATTCTGTCCCGGTTGCCCCTCTTCCAGGCCAGCTCTCTGCTGTGGCCAGGGAGTGCAGTGGAGGATGGCCCAAGTGCTTGGGCCCTGCACCCCATGGGAGTCCAGGATAAGTACCTGGCTCCTGCCATCGGATCAGCGCGGTGCGCCGGCCGCAGCGCGCCAGCTGCAGTGGCCATTGGAGTGTGAACCAACGGCAAAGGAAGACCTTTCTCTCTCTCTCTCTCTCACTGTCCACTCTGCCTGTCAAAAAAAAAAAAAAAAAAAAGTCACAGAGCAGAGACAAAGAGAGCTCCCATCTTCTGGTTCACTCCTAGCATTAATTCAATGCAGGTCTCCTTTGTGGGTGGCAGACATCTGAGCAGCTGAGCCATCACTTTCTACCTCCCATGGCCTGCAATGGCAGGAAGCTGGAATTAGGAGCTTGGGCCTGGAATTGAACCCAGGCATTTCATTATGGGACACAGGCATCCCAATGGCTAGAACAAACATCTATCCCTGCCTTTAAAAAAAAAAAAAAGCATTCTGTCATAATAATTTCTACTTGGTAGTTATCATGTCACTGTAATGTTGAGATAATATTATGTTCAGTATAGTTTTTCAGAAGACAGGCGAGGCAAACCTTTTAAAAACATTTTTTTGGGGCCGTCACTGTGGCACAGTGGGTTAACTAACGCCCTGGCCTGAAGCACCAGCATCCCATGTGGGCGCCAATTCAAGACCTGGCTGCTCCACTTCCAATCCAGCTCTCTGCTATGGCCTGGGAAAGCAGTAGAAGATGGCCCAAATCCTTGGGCCCCTGCACCCACGTGGGAGACCCAGAAGAAGCTCTTGGCTCCTGGTTTTGGATCGGCGCAGCTCCGGCCGTTGAGGCCAACTGGGGAGTGAACCATTGGATGAAAGACCTCTCTCTCTCTCTCCCCCTCTCCCCCTCCCCCCCTTCTCCCCCTCTTCCTCTCTGCCCCTTTTCCCCTTTCCCTCTTCCCCTCTCCCTCTACCTCCCCCCCTCCCTCTCCCTCTTCCTCTCCCTCCCCTTCTCCCTCTCCCTCCCCCTCTCCCTCTCCCTCTTCCTCTCCTCTCTTGTGTAATTCTGACTTTCAAATAAATAAATAAATCTTTAAAAAAATTTTTTTGTTGCAGCAGGCATTGTGGCAGAGTTGGTTAAGCCACTACTTGAGGCACCAACATCCCATGTTTAAGAGCCTGGAAGCAAGTCCTGGCTGTTATGCTTCTGATCCAGCTTCCTGCTGGTGTACCTTGGAGGCAGTGATGATTGCACAAGTGCTTCAGTCACACCATCCATATGGGAGACCTGTACTAAGTTCCTGGCTTCTGGCTTCGGCTTTCCCCAGCCCCAGCTTTTGGGGGCATTTGGAGAGCAAACCAGCAAATAGAAGATCTCTCTGTTTCTTTCTGTGTGTTGCTCTTTCAAATAAATAAAAATGAGTGAACATTTTAAAAAACTATTTTCTTAAATAATTTAGATTTGTTTCTAGGAACTAATTTCAGCTGTTTAAATAATTTCCTTATGTAGGTCACTGCAGTTCCAACAATGTTGAGTAAGTTAGAAGGTGTTATGGCAGTTTAGGATACTGAGTGAAAAAGAGGTCATTTTCTTTTTTTTTTTTTTTTGTCTTTTAAAAAAGCACCTTTTATTCTTTAGAAATAGTAAATAACCTACACTAGTAATGGAAAATTCTAGCAGACTGATATGGAACATTATGTTACATGATTTCTACAATTCTGCCACATTTTTTAAAGATATGAGAACTTGTGACCAAATATTTTTAACATTTAATATTTAACTGTAGTTGATAATTGGAAAATAGCTGTGTAGAATGTGTTTTTTCTTAGTCTTTCATCTTGTGTAAACTGGCAGGGACTTTGTGTATGGCCTTATTGTCATTTTTAGCCAATAAGATTTGAGACTATATAAAACGAAGTTTTAAAAATCACATGACTGAAGTGTTATCAGAAGTCTGGTTCTTGTCAATGCTGCCAGATCAGAAAAACAATGACAAAGTTTGAGGATAAAGGAAAAGAAAGTTTAATCTGGTAAATGAGTGTGGCAACAGACTAAATGTCTCAAAACTGCTCAGTGAAGGTGGTCTTCGGCTTTTAAGTAATGCATAAGAGAGGTTGGGCTGTTAAGGATTGTGACTAATGGCAAGTCTGGGGTAGATAGTTGATGAAGCTGTTGTGGAACTGATGATAGAATTTCATCAGTCTCGGATGTCAGTACACTTCCTTGAGAAACTTATTTGACCACTGGACTATATCACAAGGAGGGCATAGCAGGATATTCTGTACAACTAAGTAGCTACAAAATGTTATTTGGCTGGGATCTGAAAAAAGCAAAGTATTGTGTTAAGAGATTTCAGTGTTACATTACAAATTGGGGATTGTAAATTTAAGTCCATCTGGATTGCCAGGAGTTTGTAACTGCACAAAATATATCCACCTTTTCTTTGTATACTCTTATGAACAAAAGGAAGAAGGTTTTTGTTTCTTCTTCACAATGTTTAAAAATTTCTTTTCAAACAGGATAATCACCATCTCTTTGGTAGTACTTTGTTGGGAATTAAGGATGATGATGCAGATCTGAGTCAGGCTCTTTGTTTGGCCATCTCAGTGTCAGAGATCCTTCAAGCAAATCAGCTGCAAGGAGTAAGTAAAGGAAGCCCAATATAGGCAACCAGCACTTCCTGCCTGTTCATTGATGCCCATTAGTAATTATAATTTACTGCAACAATGTGACGCTTTTGCCTTTTGCAATAATTAATGGATCAGATGTGTTCAAATGGCCATTCTTAAACTGCCACCTTGTATGTGATTTTAATTGTTGGTATCTATTTTTGTCACTCTGGACACCAATTTCTGTATATTGTCATATCTTTTTTCATATTTCAACAGTGCAACTGAATGTGGCATTATATAAAGTACTCATAAGGATAAACTTAGTATTTAACAGTTAAATTCTGAGTAGGGGCCGGCACCACAGCTCAGTAGGCTAATCCTCTGCCTTGCAGTGCCGGCACACCGGGTTCTAGTCCCGGTCGGGGTGCCGGATTCTGTCCCGGTTGCCCCTCTTCCAGGCCAGCTGTCTGCTGTGGCCAGGGAGTGCAGTGTAGGATGGCCCAAGTCCTTGGGCCCTGCACCCCATGGGAGACCAGGATAAGCACCTGGCTCCTGCCTTTGGATAGGCGCGGTGCGCTGGCCGTGACGGCCATTGGAGGGTGAACCAACGGCAAAGGAAGACCTTTCTCTCTGTCTCTCTCTCTCACTGTCCACTCTGCCTGTCAAAAAAAAAAAAAAAAAAATTCTGAGTAGTTGCACAGCTAATTGAATTGCATGGCTTAATGCTATAAAGCACAACGCAAAGGAGAATTATGAAAATACACCACAATTTGTGTTCATTACAATACTCATGAAAACCTAATGAGCCAATTTGGCCAGTGATTATTTTTCAGTATATTCTCTTTATTGCTAGCGGTTCAATAGTTAACCATGAGTATGCTTATTTGGAAAGTTGGGTGTGTTCCATCATTGACCAGGGGAAAGCAATGGACACAGGAAGACAGGCCTTTTCCAGTAGATCTCAGTTGAATTTATCTATATGAGTTGTTGAGAAAATTCAAAATAAAAACGTCTTGTGCTTTTTCTGTATCAGAACTAACATTTAAAAACAATGACAAACATATAGTCCAGGTTGAAGAGATCCATGTGAAATTCTTCAGTTCAAATTGGCATTGCAGAACCCAATCTCCCCTCCACCCCAAACAAGTAATATATATAGTTTTTATTTGAATTGTTGTTAATAAATTTATGGATTTATTTGTGAAACTAAGAATATCATATCTAGAGTTGTGCGATATACATTCAAAAATTGGCAAATTCCAGTATAATTAGCTTTATCGATGAAAATATTTTCCTGCTCTATATTTAAAGACTTACCAGTCAAGAATAATATATCAAAAATGTTTTAACTGTTCAAAATGAATAAAAATATTTAGGACCTCGAGGTTATTTTCTTGTTTCTATTCTAATTGGGTCTTCCTTATTCAATGTAAGATGTATTTTTTTAATAAATTTATTCCTCCTCCATTGGCTAATTGTTACTATTATACATTGTAATGTGAACCTCCTGGCAAATTCTAGTATGTCAAATTTTCCCTTTTAGGAAGGAGTCCGATTCTTTGTGGTGGATTGCCGTCCTGCGGAACAGTATAATGCTGGTCATTTATCAACTGCTTTCCACTTAGATTCTGACCTGGTTAGTATAAATGCTGATTAAGTATTTCGTTAAGTAAAGAGAGAAAGTAATTCTTTTCTTTAGCTCAGAAATAAATATACATGTCTCAGATTGGGGATGTTTTTCCTTCTACCTAAGGAGGGAATCTCTGCTTTTCAAAGAAAAGTGTACCTCTCTTTCAGGACACCTTTTGACATCATAAATAGTAGATGAAAACTATTAACTATGGCTTACTGCTGCTTACCATTGTTATGTCATAAGTTCTAAATGTACTATCAGCTACCTGATAGAGCACTTAGCATAGTGCCTTGGACCTGTAAGTACTCTATAAGCATCAGCTTTTGTTATAATTGGGTAAGAATGTTAAAAGCTTTTACTATAAATAATTTTTTAATCCTGAGCACTTATATGTACAGCAAATTACTATTTAATAAGGATAGCATCTGGCATAAGAGTGCTCAGTTGTTAAATTAATATCCTAAAGTCCTATCAATTGAAGAAATGAATAAAGTAAATAATTAAATATTGTCAAATACTTAGAGCCATTGGAAGAACTTATAGTGATATCATTTAAGTCCTTCTTGGGTTATTGGAGGCTTGGGGATGGGGAAAACAGGAAGAGGAGTGATATAGTAACCCTTTTGGCTGAACATGCAGTTTACACTTCTCTTTACCAGCTTATCTGGTGCTGAGACTGAAAGGGGGTGTGAAAGGGCATAGGTGGCGTTTAGAGGAAACTCATGGAAAATGGTGGTAGACCTCAGAGATTATGGACACTGTAGGTGAGAAAGGCCCTCACAGCTTGTTTTATATCCTGTAGGTAAACTCTGTATCTATTTCTTCCTTAATTATTAATTCCTCCCTTAAGCATATTTTTAAGATTATTTGGGATATGGCCTGTGCCGCGGCTCACTAGGCTAATCCTCCGCCTTGTGGCGCCGGCACACCGGGTTTTAGTCTCGGTCGGGGCTCTGGATTCTGTCCCGGTTGCCCCTCTTCCAGGCCAGCTCTCTGCTGTGGCCAGGGAGTACAGTGGAGGATGGCCCAAGTGCTTGGGCCCTGCACCCCATGGGAGACCAGGAGAAATACCTGGCTCCTGCCATCGGATCAGCGCGGTGCGCCGGCCGTGGCGGCCATTGGAGGGTGAACCAACGGCAAAAGGAAGACCTTTCTCTCTGTCTCTCTCTCTCACTGTCCACTCTGCCTGTCCAAAAAAAAAAAAAAAAAAAAAAAAAGCGGAGCTAAGACTTGAACCCAGTTATTCTGATATGGGATGCAGGTGTCTCAACCGACCTCTTAGCCACTAGGCCAAATGCCTATCCCAAATAATCTTTTTTTTTTTTTTTTTTTGACAGGCAGAGTGGACAATGAGAGAGAGAGACAGAAAGGTATTCCTTTTTCTGTTGGTTCACCCCACAGTGGCCCCTGTGGCCAGCACGCTGATCCGAAGCCAGGAACCAGGTGCTTTTCCTGGTCTCCCATGCGGGTGCAGGGCCCAAGCACTTGGGCCATCCTCCACTGCACTCCTGGGCCACAGCAGAGAGCTGGCCTGGAAGAGGAGCAACTGGGACAGAATCTGGCACCCCGATTGGAACTAGAACCCGGTGGTGCCGCAGGCGGAGGATTAGCCTAGTGAGCCACGGCGCCGGTCTAGCTCTGCTTTTGATCCAGATTCTTGCTGATGCCCATCTTGGGAGGCAGTAAGTGGTGATTCAAGTACTTGGGTCCTTGTCACCCATGTCAGGGGAGGCTAGGATGGAGTTCCTGGCTCCTGGCTTCAATCTAGCCCAGCTCCAGCTCTTGCAGGCATTTGAGGAGTAAACCAGTGGATGGACAGTCTCTCCATCTGTCTGTCTCTCTTTCTTTCTGTTACTTTGCTTTTCAAATAAAGTTTAAAAAATATTTTAAAAGGGCTAAACCACCTTATATTTCACAAGTATAAATGAGAATGACTATGTTATGTTATCAGCATTATTAATCATTTTGTATTTTACCAGAATTATAGGTGAAAAATGACTAATAGGTTGAGCTTTTTTTTTTCAAATATGCTTTTGTACAGATTACTTTTATATATAGTCCATTTTTTTCTGTTGAATTGTCATTGTATTTTTTTTTAACTCCCATTATAATAATTTTTTAAAACTTTGGTGGTTGGGGCAGGCATTTGGTTAAGTTGGCACTTGGGGCCGGCACTGTGGCTCAATAGGCTAATCCTCCTCCTTGCGGCGCCAGCACACCAGGTTCTAGTCCCGGTCAGGGCGCCGGATTCTGTCCCGGTTGCCCCTCTTCCAGGCCAGCTCTCTGCTGTGGCCAGGGAGTGCAGTGCAGGATGGCCCAGGTGCTTGGGCCCTGCACCCCATGGGAGACCAGGATAAGTACCTGGCTCCTGCCATCGGATCAGCGCGGTGCGCTGGCCGCGGCGGCCATTGGAGGGTGAACCAACGGCAAAGGAAGACCTTTCTCTCTGTCTCTCTCTCTCACTGTCTACTCTGCCTGTCAAAAAAAAAAAAAAAAAAAAAAAAAAAAGTTGGCACTTGGGACACCCACATCCCAGTACTGGAATACTGGCTCCTCTGCTTCCAATACAACTTCCTGCTAGTGTGTATCCTAGGAGGCAGCAAGTAATGGTTCAGCTACTTGGGTGTCTGCCTTCACCTGGGAGACCTGGATTGAGTTCTAATTTGGTCTGGCCCAGCCCTGGCTGTTGGCAAGCATTTCATGAGTGAACCAGCAGGTGGAAGATCTCTTTCTGTCTCCTGTCTCACTGTCCCTCCAACTTTTCCTCCCCGCTACCTTTCAAATAAAATATAAATAAATTTTTAAAAAATTTTGTAGCTAAATGAATTTTTATCCTTATATCTCCAAACCTAGAGTAGTACTGTCAAATAAGTGTCATTTACTATTTGTGACTGAACTGAGAGATACATGGTTTGGTATGTAAATGGAGTGAAAAAATAGAGCTTGTTTTGAGCTATTATTGTTAGTCACGAGTTCTTCCATTCAATGTTAAAGTCTTTCTGTTATGACACCATGGCATGTTGTCTGTTAGGGGAAAAACAAAAACCAACATGGGGCCGATGCTGTGGTGTAGCGGATAAAGCTGACGCCTGCAGTGTCAGCATCCCATATGGATGCCGATTCGTGCCGTGGCTGCTCCACTTCCGATGCAGCTCTCTGCTATGGCCTGGGAAAGTAGTGGAAGATGGCTGAAGTCCTTGGGGCCCTACACCCATATGGGAGACCTGGAAGAAGCTCCTGGCTCCAGGCTTCGGATCGGCACAGGTCCGGCTGTTGCGTCCAATTGAGGAGTGAACCAGCGGATGGAATACACCTCTCCCTCTCTCTGCCTCTCCTTCTCTCTCTGTGTGTAACTCTGACTTTCAAATAGATAAATCTTTAAAAACAACAACAAAATTTTCTCTAATAGAATATTATTTTTCATAATTTAATCTTTCTGTGAATTTTCAACTTTTGTTCTGATGTATTATAGATCCATTTTTTTTTCTCTTTTCCCAGGGATTTCGCGTGTTTCTTTTTCACTCTTTAAGCTTTGCAAATGTATGTGAAGCATGGGCCTGACAAGTTTAAGAAAAAATTTTTTTAATTGTCTAGATGCTCCAGAATCCATCCGAGTTTGCACAATCAGTAAAATCCTTGCTGGAAGCACAGAAGCAGTCCATTGAGTCTGGCTCCATAGCTGGTGGGGAGCACCTCTGTTTTATGGGTAGTGGCAGAGAAGAAGAAGACATGTATATGAATATGGTTCTGGCACACTTTTTACAGGTATGCTAACATAGATTGTTTCACTTTGGCTTGGTTGTTGCTTTCATCTTGAAGAAGTTTGCACGGATAACTTTTTTGCTTCATATATACTGTCATATTTATCTATAGTTTCCTTTATAGCTGCTTGGTTTTATATTTTGCCAAAACAGGTCATCTTCAAGTTTTTCTCACTTTTTTTTTTTTTTTTTTTTTGACAGGCAGAGTGGACAGTGAGAGAGAGAGACCGAGAGAAAGGTCTTCCTTTGCCGTTGGTTCACCCTCCAATGGCCACCGCGGCCAGCGTGCTGCGGCCGGCGCACCGCGCTGATCCGATGGCAGGAGCCAGGTGCTTTTCCTGGTCTCCCATGGGGTGCAGGGCCCAAGGACTTGGGCCATCCTCCACTGTACTCCCTGGCCACAGCAGAGAGCTGGCCTGGAAGAGGGGCAACCGGGACAGAATCCGGAGCCCCGACTGGGACTAGAACCCGGTATGCCGGCGCCACAAAGCGGAGGATTAGCCTAGTGAGCCGCGGTGCCGGCCTTCTCACATCTTTATATAGTTTACTTTTTAACTTTAAGTCTAGAACCATCAGTAGTTTATTGCTGTGTATAAAGTGACAGGCATGAAAAAAATTCTTTTCCTTGATAGATAACTTGTCAATTTGAAATACTACCTTTTTAGTATATTGAATTCCTCTATGCATTAGGATACTCTGTTATGTTAATCTTTATCCATATTCATACCTTGATACTTTTTACATTAACTATTACATTCATTTTAATGAATAAACAGGGACCTGTGCTGTGGCACAGTGGGTTAAGCCACTGCCTATGACACTGGTATTCCATATAGGCTCCAGTTCAAGTCCTGACTACCACTTCTGATCCAGCTCCTTGCTAATGTACCTGGGAAAGCAGTGGAAGATGGCCCAAGTCCTTGGACCCCTGCACCCAGGGGAAACCCTGAAGAAGCTCCTGGCTCCTAGCTTAGGCCTGGCTGTCAAGGCCATCTGGAGAGTAAAACAATGGATGGAAGCTCACGCTCTCTCCGCTCACGCTGTCTCCGCCTCTTTCTCTCCCTTTGTCTCTCCTCTCTCTCATGTAACTCTGGCTTTCAAATGAAATAAATAAATCTTAACAAAAGAAAAAAATGAATAAACATACACGCATATCTACTCATGACACTCAGCATCTTTCCTTTTTGTGTCTGAATATTGTTTTCAGCAAAACTAATGCAACCTATCCCTCTGCATTCCTTCAAAATCTCACTCGGGAGCTGCGCTGTGGCTCAACAGGTTAAAGCCATGGCCTGTGGCACCAGCATCCCATATGGGCGCCAGTGGCTGTTCCACTTTCTCTCCAGCTTCCTGCTAATGTGCCTGAGAAAGCAGCAGAAGACAGCCCATGTCTCTGGACCCCTGTATCCACATGGGAGACCCAGAAGAAACACCTAGCTCCTGGCTTTGACCTGGCCCAGCCCTGGCCATTGAGGCTATCTGGGGAATGAGACAGCGGATGGAACATCTCTCTCTCTCTCTCTGTCCTTCTCTATGTAACTCTGCCTTTAAATATATATATAAAGATTTATATATATAAATATATATGTATGTATATGTATATATGTATATATATATCTATAAAACGTAAAACCTCATTCAGTAATGACTCTTTCTTTACATAAAAATTATGACTTATTAAGTGTTTTTGGTACTTTATACCAAGTCCTTACTTTGTATCATCTTGAGCTGTGGAATCAAAGATTACATGTAAGCATGGTGTTAACAAATTATTTCATTTGAATTATTTTATATTCATGTTGTATCTTACTGGGAATCTGGCTTGAGAAAATCAATCTAAAATTCTTGAAGGCAAAGCCAGAAAAGGAAGAAGGTATTTGGGGGAGTAATTGTAAAATAGTTTTAAATCTTATTAAAGATCTTATACACTTATATAGAATAACAAAAATAGGAACCCAAGCACATTTTTAAAAAGATTTTTATTTTTTGAAAGGCAGAGCAACAGAGAAAGGAGAGAAAGAGAGATCATCCTACTCGTTGGCTCTCTTCCAAATGGCCACAACTCTGGGACTGGGCCATGCTAAAACCAGGAGCCTGAAGCACCAACCTGGTCTCCTACATAGTTTCCAGGGGCCTAAGTACTTGGGCCATCTGCTCCTTCTCAAAAACATTAACAAAGAGCTGGATGGGAAGTGGAGTAGCAGAGTCTCAAACCAGCACTCCAATATGAGATGCAGTGGCTTAACCCACCGCATCACAAAGCCCCCCAAACACATTTTACTCATACATTTAACTGGCCTATTTTTAAAAATGATTCAGTGGGCCGGTGCTGTGGCTCACTGGGCTGATCATCTGCCTGCAGTGCTGGTACCCCGGGTTCTGGTCCCAGTTGGGGCACCGGTTCTGTCCCAGCTGCTCCTCTTCCTGTCCAGCTCTCTGCTGTAGCCCAGGAAGGCAGTGGAGGATAGCCCAAGTGCTTGGGCCCTGCACCCGCATGGGAGACCAGGAGAAGCACCTGGCTCCTGGCTTTGGATCGGCCACAGCGCGCCAGCCGTAGTGGCCATTTCAGGGGTGAACCAACGCAAGGAAGGCCTTTCTCTCTGTCTCTCTCTCACTGTCTCACTCTGCCTGTCAAAAAAAAAAAAAAAAAATGTTTCAGTGTAAACTATATATTGTGAGAACTGCAATATAGCAAGGGTTTTCAATACGTGACTTTTTATTCAAATTCTTGATAAAGTTATAGAAAATTTCTTTAAAGATTTATTTTATGTATTTGAAAGGCAGAGTTACAGAAAGAGGGAGAGGGAGAGACAGAGAAATCTTCCATTCGCTGGTTCACTCCCAAGATAGCCACAACAGCTAGGAGCCTGGGCCAGACCAAAGGCAGGAGCCAGGAGCTTCTTCTGGATCTCTCACATGGGTGCAAGGACCTGGGCCAACCTCTACTGCTTTCCCAGGCACATCAGCAAGGGGCTGGATTGGAAGTAGAGCTGCTGGGACTTGAACTGGTGGTGTATGGAAAGCCAGCATCACAGGCAACAGCTTTACCCACTATGCCACAACAGAGCTATGAAGTTACAGAAAATTTTCCCCAAGTTTGTATCATGGAACATTTCAAAGAATTGAAAAGTTAAGAGTTGAATACTTAACTTCTTTATAATATAATCATATAATAATTATACTTTTTTTAATCTGTGCAATTTTCTCTATTCTTCCTAGTATCTAAAATGGGACATTGCATTTTATTGATGTCCTGTAACCATACACCTCTTTTAATTTACAGATTCCTTCTTTCTCTTTTTTCTTTGCATGTATTTGTTGAAAAAAGCGCAATTAATTTGTTGTATAGTTTCCTACATCCTGGATTTTGCTCTTTAGATTCACACAGTATCATTTGTCAGGCTTTGTCCCTTGTATTTCCTGTAGGCTGGTATTTAGGTTATAGACATCTAGGTTAGATTGCTGGAGGCAAGGGGTCCTGGAGAGGCGGAGTTTTCTTTGAGTTGGTGACAAATACTGTCCAGATGTCTTATGTGTGTGAGTCTCTCTCTCTTTCTCTCTCTATCATTACTTAGATGCATTATGTTTTTAATGGCTTGCAAAATCGTAACATTCTGTCATTCTTCATAATTAACTGTACTATTTCCAGATGTGTTGCTTTTTTTATAAAGGATATAAAATTATGCAAGCTTTTAGAAATGACTCTGATTATATCATAAAATATTATTTTGATTTTAGTATCCCATTATTGTGACTACACTAAAATAATAATCAACAGACTTGTTAATAGCAAGGAAGTTGTCCCCTTCTTCCCAGACCTTACATTACACAAAGTAAATGTCTATTTTCTCTGTGCTAAAGTCTAGACATTTAATGGGTAGCCATATAATACATATAAAATGCAAACATATAATATATAAACATTTACCAATGTTTTAGAACTATCAGAACCTTTAATTAAGTTGCATTTTGTAATTTAAATTTAATTTTCTGTTACAGAAAAACAAAGAATATGTGAGTATTGCCAGTGGAGGATTTATGGGTAAGATTTAATTTGTTAATTTATTTGTCTCTGCTTTTTAGAGAAAATTACATTAATTATAAGCAGAGCTGATTTGGAATAACAATATTAGTGGGGCCGGTGCCGTGGCACAGTAGGTTAATCCCCCGCCTGTGGCGCCGGCATCCCATATGGGCGTCATTTCTGGTCCTGGCTGCTCCTTTTCCAATCCAGCTCACTGCTATGGCCTGGGAAAGCAGTAGAAGGTGGCCCAAGTGCTTGGGCCCCTGCACCCACTTGGGAGACCAGGAAGAAGCACCTGGCTCCTGGCTTCAGATTGGCGTAGCTCTGGCCATTACAGCCATTTGTGGAGTGAACCAGTAGATGAAAGACCTTTCTCTCTGTCTCTCCCTCTTCCTGTCTGTAACTCTACCTCTCAAATAAATAAATAAAATCTTTTTCAAAAAATTTTTTTTAAAAAGGAATAACAATATTAGTAAAAGAATAGATTTTCTGTTTAGTCATTCAAGATTTTCAGAAAAGACAGGCCAGCAAGAACATATAGATAGCAGACAAACATAACAGGTAATTGACATGAGTGAATATTTGATGAAATACTATTTGAATAAATGTGTTTAATTAGCTTAATATTTCTGTAAAACTACATGAAAAATTACCTGTATTATTTGCCTCTAAAGAGGAGTTGGAGGGACCAAGAAATGAAAGTTCGAGGTATCCTTTTCTCTGTATACCCTTCGTTCTGTTTGGCAGTTTTATTTATAGTTTTATTATATTTTTAAAATATTTACTTATTTATATATATATTTGAAAGACAGAGTGAGATCTGCAGTCTCCTGGTTCACCTCCCAACTGGTTGCAATGGCCAAGGCTGGGCCAGGCCAATGCTTAGAGCCAGAAACTCTGTCCTGGTCTCCCACATGGGTGTCAGAGGCCTGAGTACCTGGGCCGTCTTCTGCCACCTTCCCATGTGCATTAGCAGGAATCTGGATCAGAAGCAAGGATGCTGAGACTCAAACTGGCACTCTGATAACAGGATGCCAGCATCACAAGCAGTGGTTTAACACAATGCCAGCCCATCATTTTAAATGTAGTAACAGCTAAATGTTGTCTAAATGGAATAAAACAAGCTGTATTTTCAAATCTGCAGAATAATATATAGTAATCTACAATAGTAAAATTGGAAAGATCTCTGCAGGCAAGTATTTGATAATTTTGAAGGATTGCTTTATGGCAGTAAGATTAAAACAGAGCATTTCTTATATTAGAAAAAGTGATATCATGAATGTACTAAACTGTAAATACTGGGAGAAATTAATGGTAAAAGCAAATCTATAGATGCCAAAAGTAACTGAATTTTGGGTTTTAATCATGGCAGTCTTATATGAAATAAGTTCTAACATAATATAATTTTTATTCTGTTTCTTAGAATTTCTGATAAATTAGGATGTATTGTATACTTTTGCCTTTACTGATATTATCAAGGATTTTCGCTATCTCATATGTATCATGACCTGATAGCTGACTATTTTTGAGGCTCCTACCCTGGGTTATCTACAAAAGGGATTCTTTTAATTAATGCTGAACAAGTACTACCCCAATGTCCGTTGTTATTTGTTAGGAATCCTGAAGCTTGGTTATTAGACTTGTAATTCTAAAAAGGCTCCACAGAGCATTTTTTGTATTATTGTCTAGACTTTAGAAACTTTTGAGGGTCCAGCACTGTGGCCCTGGCATCCCCTATGGGCATCTGTTAGAGTCCCAGCTGCTTGACTTCCAATCCAGCTCCTTGCTAATGCACCTGAGAAAGCAGTGGAGGATGGCCCAAGTGCTTGGGCCCCAGTACCCACATAGGAGACCTGGAAGAAGCTCTTTTATTTATTTATTTGAAAGGCAGAGGTACAGAGAGGCAGAGGGAAAGGGAGGTCTTCCATCTGCTGGTTCACTCCCGAAATGGCTGTAACAGCCGAAGCTGGGCCAATTCAAAGCCAGAAGCTTCTTCTGGGTCTCCTACATGGGTGCAAGGGCCCAAGGACTTGGGCCATCTTCTACTGCTTTCCCAGGCCATAGCAGAAAGCTGGATTGGAAGTGGAGCAGCCAGGACTCGAATCAGTGTCCATACAGGATGCTGGCACTACAGGTGGCAGCTTTACCCACTACACCACTGTGCTGGCCAAATAAATAAATCTTAAAAAAAAAAAAAAAAGGAAAAGAAACTTTTGAAAAACCATGAATTATTTCTTTTACCAGGAATAGTCCCTGTTTCCTTAACTGTTAATGCCTAGGACCGCTTTTTTATATTTAGAGAAGAATTGATTAGGATTTCTCTTTGGTAGAACAAATGCCACATTAGGTTTGTGTTAATCCTTTGTCATAAAAATGTTGCAGAGATTATGTTAATACTTAAAGTTGCCTTCTCTGAAGGAAAACATAAAGCCTATGCAAATATCACCACCTTCAGGGGTGATTAAAAAATGTTATCTATGGGGGCCAGCTCTGTTGCCTAGCAGGTAAAATCCCTTATGGGTGAGTCACAGCTGCTCTTCTTCTGATCCTGCTATCTGCTATGGCTTGGGAAAGCAGTGGAGAATTGCTTGGGTTCTTGGGCCCCTGTACCTGTGTGGGAGACCTGAAGGAGGCTTCTTGCTTTCTGGCTTTGGATCGGTGCAGCTTTGACTGTTGTGGCTATCTGTGGGGAGTGAACCAGCAGATGGAAGACTTCTCTCTCTATCTCTGTCTCTGCCTCTCTGTAACTCTGCCTTTCAAATAAATAAATAAATCTTTAAAAAAAAGTTACCTGTGTACAGAGGGCCTTAGAAGGAAGAAGAGGAAGGTTTGCTGTAGCCAAGAGTCCCTTTACTCCTTTGTGAAAGTGCAGGAAGAAATACCTGTACTTTGGTAATGAGTCTTTCCAAAGAGGGTTAAGATTTCATGTTTTATTTTGCTTTTCGTATTTATCTTAGCACTGCAACAGCACCTGGCAGACATTAATGTGGATGGACCAGAAAATGGATATGGTCATTGGATTGCTAGTACCTCAGGCTCAAGGAGCAGCGTCAATTCTTCCATTGATGTAAGTGTATGTGTAGAATATGTCACCAGACTTGGATAGAGGTAATTAATTACTAAACCCTCACCATAACAGAAATGGAGTTAAAATATTTTAGGCTCACACAATAAGGAACAACATTATTGGGAGGTTAATGAAGTGATGGAGGAAGCCTGCATAACTGAACTAGTCAGGAGTTCTTGAGGTCCAACTGCTCAATTCAAATTTCTCCCTGTCTAGCTGCAGTTTGGTTTTACCCAGTGACAGTTACATGCTCCTGCTTAAATATCAGTGGAGTCGAGAGCATTTCAGTCATGAAAAGCCAAGACACTGTGATAATAAATGTCCCACATGAAGGACCTCGGTGGGTGAGACCCCAGAGAAAGAAGTGGTCATCAAAGAAGGAGGTACTTTTCTCTGAAGGGAGGAGAGAACTTCCACTTTGCTTATGGCCTTGTCTAAATACTGATAGACTTTGTGAATTCAAGAGGCTTCCATAGCTGAGGCAGCTCTTGTCAAGAGCCTTGGGTGATCGCTGACATCATACATAAGAATGTTGTTAAATTAACAACAGGAGTCACTGTTCACTAACTTCCCATTCAGGACCTCTGTCCCTAAAGAGTTGTATTGTAAGTATGTCTAAGTGCTTGCAAAAGATGTGTCATTCTTGGGTGCTTCTTTAAAGTTAATTAAGTTTCTTTAAAAAAAAAAAAGTGATATTAATTTCAAAATGCAATGACTTGGAACAGCTCATGTCTCTACTGTTGAGGAACAGTTTTTTGTTTTTTGGTTTTTCTGTGCAAGTTGTTGAACTCTTAGTATAGAGTTGGTCTTCTACGTATAAAGTTAATCAAAAATGGATCTTACTGGAGAATGTGACTAGGAATGGGAGAGGGAAGAAGAGGAGGAGAAAGAGGGGTAGGAGTGGGGCTGGGAGGGTGGGTATGGTGGGAAGAATCATTATATTCCTAAAGTTGTACTTATGAAATGCATGAAGTTTGTATTCCTTAAATAAAAGATTTCTTTGGGAAAAAAAAATCAGTGGGGATAATTCTGGATCCAGTGATTAGCTGGGACTCTTGAGAAAACTGATTCTAGGAATCTCCCTATTAGTTTAGGCCAGGAAAAATACTAGGGCTCTTGCTTGTATCTCCTACGTGCTATGTCTGTGCCCCGCGCCACTACAACTTAAATTATTAGGACTTCAGTCTGCCCACATTCAAGAATGGGCCAAGCAGGGGCTGATATTGTGGCACAGCATGTTAAGCCACCTCTTGTGACACCAGCATCTAGTATTGGAATGCCAGTTTAATTCTTAACTGCTCTGCTTCTGATCCAACTCTCCAATAATGTGCCTGGGAAAGCAGCAGAGAATGGTTCAAGTGCTTGGGCCCCTGCCACTCATGTGGGAGACCTGGATGGAGTTTTGGGCTCCTGACCAAAACTAGCCCCAGCTTTTGGGACTAGTTGGAGAGTGAACCAGCAGATGCTAGCTCACTCTCTTTCTCTCTCTCTCTCTCTCTCTCTCGCTGTCTCTGTCTCTGTCTCTATCTCTGTCTCTCCTCTTTCTGTCACATTGCCTTTCAAATAAATAAATAAATCTTTGTTAAAATACTATTGTCAATCCTATCATGTTTTAGTTATTGACATGTGCATTACTGCAGGGTTTTATTTTTACTTTTTTTTTTTTATTTATTTATTTTTTGACAGGCAGAGTGGATAGTGAGAGAGAGAGACAGAGAGAAAGGTCTTCTTTTTGCCGTTGGTTCACCCTCCAATGGTCACTGCAGCTGGCGCACCGCACTGATCCGATGGCAGGAGCCAGGTGCTTCTCCTGGTCTCCCATGGGGTGCAGGGCCCAAGCACTTGGGCCATCCTCCACTGCACTCCCGGGCCACAGCAGAGAGCTGGCCTGGAAGAAGGGCAACCAGGACAGAATCCGGCGCCCCGACCGGGACTAGAACCTGGTGTGCTGGCGCCGCAAGGCGGAGGATTACCTAGTGAGCCGCGGCACCGGCCTTGCAGGGTTTTGCTATAGAGGATAAATCCATGTTTTTTTGTTTTACTTTGGAAATATTTGTGTATAAGTCTTAAGCTTTTTCAATATTCATAGCAGTTGAATTAGATGTCATTAAATCATTTTCTTAACAAATACTAGTCCTTGTATATGTAATGGTTTTTCTTTAAAACAAATATAAAGGAAAACTGCAGTACAAGCTCTTGGTTACTATCTGAACTCACGTACCTCTCTCTGTCTGAACTGACATACCTGGGTTCAGATTTCGTCCCTGTAACTTCCTTCTTCATCTCAAGCAAATTCTTTCAGCTGTGGTTTCTCCACTTATGGAGTAGAGATGATAATAACAGAACCTTCTTCATAAGGATGACTTGAGGATTAAGTGTGCAAGCATATGTATAGTCACTAAATACTTAATATTTATTTTTTTAATAATCCTTACTAGATATATTAATTGAAGTTTATCTTTAGCCATGTACATGAAAGCTGACTATTGTCATATTATCGGAATTCCCTTAGAAGTTTGGTTTTAACTTGATCCTCCAGATATCTAAGAGCTCTTCATGTGAAATCATCATTTATTTAATAATAAACATTGGCTGTTTAAAATTTTTTTAAAGATTTATTTTGTCGCTCCCCCTCTTCATGGAGGAACGACACTAAACCCTGCCTAGGCTTCATATCCGAGTCACGGCACCATTATGTCGCTCCCCGTCTTCATGGAGGAACAACACAGGACCCTGCGCTGTTCTTTTGTCTGCTCAGCCCTCCCCGGGTTTGCTGCTGGTTCTTCCCGGGTTGGCTACCGTCCCTCCACCTCCGTGGAGGGGCGGGCCCCCTGCCACTTTCCCCACTTCCGCAGGGGAGCGGCACACCGCCGGCCGGCTCTCTCGGGGGCTGCTCAGATGTTCCTCAGGTGTTCCTGGTGCATGTTGTCTCTCTCCTCCTTTATAGTCCTCTTCCACCAATCCCAACTCTGCTACCCACACGCTGAGTACGCTGCTCTCCTCCAGTCAGGAGCAGGTCCTACAGTTTATTGGTTGAACTGGAGGCAGCTGTGTAGAAGCTGTTTCCTCCTCTCCCAGCGCCATATTGTGGGAGAGCAGATGCATAGAATAAGTCTTAATTCCAGTAACAGTCTGAGTTGCTCCCAGTTGCTCCCCACATTATTTATTTATTTGAAATGCAGAGCTAGAGAGAGAGAGAAATCCTCCAACTTCTGGCTCAATCCCCAAGTGGCTGCAAGGGCCAGAGCTGGGCCAGATGAAAGCCAGGAGTCAGGAGTTTCTTCCAGGTTTCTTATGTGAGTAGTGGGGGCCCAAGGACTTGGGCCATCTTCCACTGCTTTCCCAGGCACATTCGCCTGGAGCTGGATCGGAAGCGGAGGAGCTGGGACTTGAACTGGTGCCCAATTGGGATGCCAGCATCGCAGGCATTGGCTTTACCTGCTAAGCCGCAGCACTGGCCCCTGTTTAAATTTTATATTTTTTATTTTTCTTAAAGATTTATTTATTTTAAAGTCAGAGTTATACAGAGAGAGTTATAGAGAGAGAGAGAGAGGTCTTCCATGCGCTGGTTCACTTCCCAGTTGGCTGCAATGGCCGGCGCTGTACCGATCCAAAGCCAGGAGCCAGGAGCTTCTTCCGGGTCTCCCATGCGGGTGCAGGGGCCCAAGGACTTGGGCATCTTCACTGCTTTCCCAGACCATGGCAGAGAGCTGGATCGGAAGTGGAGCAGCTGGGACTTGAACCAGCAACTATGTGGGATGCCAGCACTGCAGGTGGCAGCTTTACCCACTACACCACAGTGTTGGCACCCCCTGCTTAAATTTTAATAACTGAATAAAGTATATGTATTATAATTTGTTTAATTAGTATCTTGTTGCATTGCTTTCTTTTTCTACTACAAACACTATTAATAACATTCTATCGCAATTTTTCTAGTATTATATTGGCAGATGTTATGATTATTTAATGCTAAAGTGGAATAACGTGATAAAAAAAGATGACATGTCAGAATCCTTAAAATTCTGTATGATTATTATGTATTCCTCCGAAAAACGTTGACATTTGTATTTCCATCCACAGCATTGCATATAGTCTTTTTTTTTTTTTTTTTTTTTGTAGATGTATTTATTTATTTGAAAGGCAGAGAGAAAGAGATCTTCCATCTGCTGGTTCACTTTCCAAATGGCCATAATGGCCAGAACTGGGCCAAACCAAAGCCAGGAGCCTGGAGCTTATTTCTGGTTTCCCATGTGGTTGCAGGGGCTTAAGTACTTGAGCCATCTTCCACTGCTTCCCTCGGCACATTAGCAGAGAGCTGGTTTGGAAGTGAAGCAGCCAGGACTCGAACTGGCACACATGTGGGATGCCAGCACTGCAGGCAGAGGCTTATATATTTCAAAGATTTATTTATTTATTTGAAAGAATTAGAGAGAGGGAGAGAGACAAAGAGATCTTCCATCCTCTGCTTCACTCCCCAAATGACTGCCAGAGATTGCCATTCATATTTGAAGTAGTTTATATATATATATAAATTATATATAAATATTTTATATTCACTCCCCAAATGGCTGCCAGAGATTGCCATTCATATTTGAAATATTTTATATTTATATATATAAATTATATATAAATATATATTTTGTTTGTGTGTCTATTTTAGTATTTTATTTTAAAAATAATCATTATGTATTTATGTGTATGTAAATATAGTTTTGTTTCATTTTTTTCACTGAATATAGGAGCATTTTCTAGTGATTTCTGATTTTTTAGTATGTTTTTTAATGTTTATATAATTTTCTATCAAATAGTACCTAGGTCTGTGATACTATTTCTGATGGTTTCCTTCCCATAATTTTTGAAGAATTAGTAAAACATAGGGTCACTTTTAAAAACATTTGACACTCTTCACAAAATTGCCCTCTAGGGTATATGTTGGCAATTCAGTGAAGCAGTTTAAGAATTATGTCCATGGGACCAGTGTTGTGGCATAGCAGGTTAAGCCTCTGCCTACAACACCAGGATCCCATATGGGTTCTGGTTCAAGTTCTGGCTGCTCTGCTTTGGATCCAGCTCCCTACTAATGGTGCCTGGAAAAGCAGCAGCAGGTGACCCAAGTGCTTGGGTTTCTGCATCCGTGTTGGAGATCCAGAAGAAGCTCCTGGCTCCTGGCTTCAGCCTGGCCCAGCCCTGGCGATTGTGACCATTTGGGAAGTGAACCAGCAACATAGGTCTCCCTCCCTCTCTCTCTCTGTCTCTCTCTCTTCCTTTCTCTTTCAAATAAATAAATAAATAATGTCCATACCTTTTGGGGCAGGCTTTTGGCACAGCTGTTAAGCTGCCACTTGGATGCCTGCATCCCATATCAGAGTGCCTGCATTTGAATTTTGACTCTCCTACCAGATTCATGCTAATGTACACCCTGGGAGGCAGTTGTAGATGTTTCAAGTACTTGGGCCGGCGCCCCGGCTCAATAGGCTAATCCTCCGCCTGCGGCACCGGCACACCTGGTTCTAGTCCTGGTCGGGGCGCCGGATTCTGTCCTGGTTGCCCTTCTTCCAGGCCAGCTCTCTGCTGTGGCCAGGGAGTGCAGTGGAGGATGGCCCAAGTGCTTGGGCCCTGCACCCGCATGGGAGACTAGGAGAAGCACCTGTCTCCTGGCTTCAGATCAGCGTGGTGCGCCGGCCACAGCGCACCGGCCACAGCGGTCATTGGAGGGTGAACCAGTGGTAAAGGAAAACCTTTCTCTCTCTCTCTCTCTCTCTCTCTCCACTCTGCCTGTCAAAAAAAAAAAAAAAAAAAAAAAGATGTTTCAAGTACTTGAGTCCTTGCCACCCATGTGGGAGACTCAGATTGAGTTTCTGTTTTCTGGTTTCTGCCTGGCACAGCTTTGGCTGTTATAGAAATTTGGGGAGTGAACCAGTGTTTGAGATCTCAATCCCTGTGGCCATCTCTGGCTTTCTGTCTTTCAAATAAAATAAATAATTTTTAGGAAAGAATTGTATCCACATCTATTATATATATTTATTCCTTCCTTCCTTCCTTCCTTTCTTTTTTCTTTTTTTTTTTTTTTTTACAGGCAGAGTGGACAGTGAGAGAGAGAGACAGAGAGAAAGGTCTTCCTTTGCCTTTGGTTCACCCTCCAATGGCTGCCGCGGCCAGCACACCGCGCTGATCCGAAGGCAGGAGCCAGGTGCTTCCTGGTCTCCCATGTGGGTGCAGGGCCCATGTACTTGGGCCATCCTCCACTGCACTCCCTGGCCACAGCAGAGAGCTGGACTGGAAGAGGGGCAACCGGGACAGAATCCGGTGCCCCGACCAGGACTAAAACCCGGTGTGCCGGCGCCGCAAGGCGGAGGATTAGCCTAGTGAGCCGCGGCACCAGCCATATATTTTTTAAAAGATTTATTTTATTTATTTGAAAGAGTTACAGAGGGGGGGGGGGGGAGAGAGAGAGAGAGAGAGAGAGAGAGAGAGAGAGAGAGAGAGAATCTTCCATCCACTGGTCCATTCCCCAAATGGCCGCAATGTCAGGAGCTGGGCTGATCCAAAGCCAGGAGCCTCTTCCAGGTCTCCTACATGTCCCAGCTGCTTCTCTTCCAATCTAGCTCTCTGCTTGTGGCCTGGGAGAATAGTCGAAGATGGCCCAAGTGCTTGGGCCCATGCATTCATGTGGGAGACCCAGGTGGGGCTCCTGGCTCCTGGCTCCTGGCTTTGGATCAGCCCAACTGCAGCCATTGTGACCATCTGGGGAGTAAACCAGCAGATTGAAGACCTCTCTCTTTCTCTTCCTCTGTCTGTCTGTAACTCTGCCTCTCAAGTAAATGAATAAAATCTTGAAGGAAAAAAAAAAAAGACTATGCACACATATATGTGCAAATACAGTTTTCTATTTTTACTTTTTTTTTTTTTTTTTTTTTTTTTTTTTAGAATTATTTGAAAGAGTGACAGAGAGCAGGAGAGATGGAGAAAGAGATATTCTGTCTGCAGACTTAGTCCCCAGATGTCTGCAACAGCCAGGGCTGGGCCAGGCTGAAGCCAGGAGCCCAGAACTCCACCCAGGTCTTTCACGTGGGTGGCAGGTACCCAAGCGCTTGGGCATCATCTGCTGCCTTCCTAGCCTCATTATCAGTAAGCAGGATTTGAAGCAGAGTAGCTGGAACTCAAACAAGCACTCTGATATGGGATGCAGGTGGCAGCTCCACCCCCTGTACCTCAATACCTGCCTCTTCACCCTCTGTTCTTGAAAAGCTGATGAATGGTTTTTTTAGAGCTGCCATAACAAATATCCCACAAGGGCTGGGTGACTTGAACAACAGAAGTTGATTTTCTCACTGTTTTGGAGGCCAGAAGTTCAAGGTGAAGGTGTTGGCTGGTTTTGTTTATCCTGAGGCCCCTCTGCTTGGCTTGCATATGACCATCTTTCCCCCCAAATCTTAACATGACTTTATCTTTGCATATATCCCTGTTTCTCTCTCTCTGTTGACCACTTAGATTGAATTAGGGCCCACCCGTATGATATTTAATCATGCTTAACTCTTAATGGGCTCTCTCTCCAAATACAGTCACATTCTGAAATGTATTGGGAGTTAGGGCTTCAGCAAATGAATTTGGCAGGAATGCAACAGACAGACAACCTTTAGCAGTAGTGGATCTGCTGATCATTCAGAGAGCAGTTTATCCATGTATGTTCTTTTGTTTTGTTTTTTCAGGGTGAATCTTCTAATGGCTCAAATGATAGAGGAGTGAAATCACTAGTAAATAAAATGACTGTGGCTTTGAAGACAAAATCTGTTAATGTTAGGGAAAAAGTTATCAGTTTTATTGAGAATACATCTACTCCTGTGGACCGGTGAGTTGCTTAGACAAGTTTATGATGTGTAATTGAAACTAAAATATATCTGAAAGCAAGTTAATATTAGTTGAATTTGTTCTAGAAAAGGGTCTTAAGATACATTTTTCTATTATTTCATTATAATTTCAAGATGTATCTTATTACTATTTGGTCAGAGTAAGAAATTAACGAATCTGTCCATTCATGCCATCCATTAAAAAAATTCAAAGTGTTCCTGTATTTTACACTTCATATAATAACTGTTTCCCAAATGTCAGATGGATGGGGAATTATCTATTAAATGAAGTGATCTCATCAGGAACTTCTTCCTCTGGTCCAAGTTTTGAAAACCTAGAGGAATTGGTCATGTTAAATATAGCAGAATCCTGCTTTCTCAAATGTAAAAGTTTATGTATTCATAGAATTTTGTTTACAGAATATAAATAAAACCTACTTCCCCATGAATTATGAGAGACATACCTAACAATTGTTAAAGAAGTTTAAGAATGTATTGTCTCTTACTGTAACTGAGAATATATTAATACATGTATTTTTTACAGGTTTTTTAAAAATTCTTTCTTGTTCCTAGAGTTAAAAGCTTCCTTTGCAATTATAACACAGATCTCATTTCTTCTTTTTTTAAGATTTATTTTTTATTTATTTGAAAGGCAGAGTTAAAGAAATAGGAGGAGAGGACAGAGAGAGAATCTTTGATCCACTATTTCACTCCCCAAATGGTGACAATGGCCAGGATTGGGCCAGGCAAAAGCCAGGATCCAGAGCTTTTTCTTTTCTTTCTTTCTTTTTTTTTTTTTTTTTTTTTTTTTTTTTTTTTTGACAGGCAGAGTAGACAGTGAGAGAGAGAGACAGAGAGAAAGGTCTTCCTTTGCCTTTGGTTCACCCTCCAATGGCCGCCACAGCCGGTGCGCTGTGGCCAGCGCACCGCGCTGATCCGATGGCAGGAGCCAGGTACTTATCCTGGTCTCCCATGGGGTGCAGGACCCAAGTACTTGGGCCATCCTCCACTGCACTCCCTGGCCACAGCAGAGAGCTGGCCTGGAAGAGGGGCAACCGGGACAGAATCCAGTGCCCCGACCGGGACTAGAACCTGGTGTGCCGGCGCTGCAAGGCGGAGGATTAGCCTAGTGAGCTGCGGCGCCGGTCAGAGCTTTTTCTAGGTCTCCCACATGGGTGCAGGGGCCCAAGCACTTGGGCCTTCTTCCACTGCTTTCCCAGGCACATTAACAAGAACTGGATCAGAAGTGGAGCAGCCAGTTCTCTAACCAGCCACGCATTTGGGTGTCATAGATAGAGGCTTAACCTGCTATGTCACAATGCCAGCCCCACAGATTTCATTTCTAAGCAAACTTGATCTCCAAAATGTGTTTTAGTATTTTATTTCATTGTCATGTTTTAACTTGTAGTATCCTGGGAAAGTCGAAAGAAATAATTGACTTTAAGAACTGAATATCAGGAATTTTTTGTTTGTCTTTTAGTGCTTCCCAACCCCCACCCATTTTAGTAAATAGCACTGAAAATAACATTGTTTTCACTAATCTAAAAAATGGTACTTTATCTGAAATGGTCAACTGTTAACTATTAAGTGTTTTAATAGGCCAGAGAGATTTGTTTGCTTAATATAGTTATGCCTGCTCTCAGAGCCTAATTCTTTCCATTTACATTAGTGTTTCCAAATTAGGTGGCTGTTAATTGCTAAATTTTATAGCAGGAATGTTTAAAATTTTATTTTAAAATGGGCTGGTGATAATTATGTCAAAAAGACTTGTTTTTTTAAGAGTATTGTTTAAAGCTATTTTTTTATTTTTCTTTGTACTTACGATGATTGAGATCTTTTCTTTGTATATTGTACGTTGTGGATTACAAAAACTGATTATACTGTATTTTTATTTTAAAACTTTTGCATTTTTTTATAATCATTTTGTTCTGTCCTTTACCTCAATTTGCTGTAGAATGTCTTTCAATCTTCCTTGGCCAGACAGATCATGTACAGAGCGGTAAGCCAATGAGCAGAGCAGCTTTATGAAATTGTCCTTTTCTTTTAGCATGTCCCATGCCATCTTTAAGCCTTGTGCCATCTTGGCTAACATCTCATGCAGCTATCTCAACAGCTCAGATTGTCTCATTCTGCTTGTAGGAGTGTGCCATGCCAGTTGATCTGTTTGTCTTTTTGGTTTATGCCTGATCACTTTAATGCTTTTTATTTCTTGCATGTGTCTTTGTATCTCTGATTCCTCAGAAGAAAAGCAAGTTCATTCTAACTTAAGAATTTCATGAAACCTGGAGTTTTTATTCTGAGAA
The DNA here is from genome assembly GCF_964237555.1 of Oryctolagus cuniculus. Classification (NCBI taxonomy): domain Eukaryota; kingdom Metazoa; phylum Chordata; class Mammalia; order Lagomorpha; family Leporidae; genus Oryctolagus; species Oryctolagus cuniculus. Next base: position 54,856,911 of record NC_091435.1, read on the forward strand.
AGGAGAAAGAGATACAAAGCAAAGTAGGCAGTAGTTGAGAGCTGGCAAAGTACTAGCTATGGCTATCATTTACTTCTGTTGCCTACCTTAACAGTAGAGAAAAATCACAATACCTAAAAGTAGATACACTTCATGTATATGATGTAGTTTTATAATTTTAGATTTTTCTTGAGATGTATATATTTAGGTTGGTGAAGTAATATTTCCAAAAGAACCTGGGCTTAAATGTTTTGTTTTTCTTGAAAGAAATTAGACCATGGTGGATATTTTAATGTATAATCCATCACTTCTTTGCCCACATTAAGTGGTGTGCTTGTCATTAAAAGACATAAATATTTGATAAGTTTAAGGCTTGAAAATCTACTGAATCTTCAATTAGGATGAGGAAAAGAAATTTACCATCTTAATCTATATGGTATTACAGTTTTGATATTCACAGAATTTTTTTGTAAATTAGAATATCAACTGTAGCAAGAAATATGAATATTTAAAAAGACATTCTAGTCATACTTTGATGTAAGTTAAGCTTTAGAATACAGAGAGTTGACTTTTTCCTCAAATCATTTCAACACTTTCGGTGACTATAGACATATTACTTTTAAAGATAATGGCGTTTTTCTAATAACTTAGATGATGAGAGTTTTTATTTTTTGTGACTGTTCCTATACAATATCAATTACAGAGCATCTATTATAATTTTAACTATTTTTTCTTTAATTTTTATTCATTTGAGAAGCAGTGAGAGTAAGAGGCTGCCCCTCATCCTTTCCTTCATTCCCAAGTGCCCACAATGGCTGGGGCTGGGCCAAGACTGAAGCCAGCAGCTAGGAACTCAATGCAGGTCTTCCATTTAGGTGACAGGAACCCAACCAGTTGAGCCATCACTGCTGCTTCTCAGGGCCTGCACTAAAAGGGAACTAGAGTCAGGAGCCAGAGCTGGGAACCAAACCCAGGAACTTTGACATGGCAAATGAATTCCTTAACTACTGGACAAAACGCCTGCCCCTTCCTAAGACTGTTTTAAAGAAAATTCCTTCTTTAAAATTATATTATATTTGTGAATTACCTTTCTCCTAATATAAGATCATTACATTAGTCTAACTTTATTTAACTCCCAAGTTTTCTCCCAAGTTATTTTTTTAACATCAGTTATCTTCAGTTGTTCATAAGCTGGTATATTTGTTTGAAAATAGAATTTAGTGAAAAGTTTGGATGAGTTTGATTTCTTGCTGAGGTTGCTGAAATAAGTTACAACCAAGCCAAACTACCTTGTAGATGTTTCTATGACCTGGCAAAAAATTATAAATATACTACCTTTTTTTGTTTGTTTGTTTGTAAGATGTATTTATTTATTTGAGAGGCAGAGTTACAGAGAGAGGGAGAGAAAAAGAAAGAGGTCTTCCATGTGCTGCTTTACTCCCCAAATGGCTGCAACAGCCGGAGCTGGGCCTGTCCAAAGCCAGGAGCCAAGAGTGAGGAGCTTCTGGATCTCCCACATAGGTGCAGTGGCACAAGCACTTGAGCCATCCTCTACTGCTTTCCCAGGCCATTAGCAGAGAGCTGGACCAGAAGAGGAGCAGCCAGGATATGAACTGGTGCACATAGAATGCCAGCACCCCAGTCGGAGGCTTTACCTACTATGACAGCATCAGCCCCAATACATTGCTTTTTAAATAGTCCAGCTATTAAATTTCATTTTAGCCAATCTTTTAGGAAATCTCATCAGTCCTTAGCATTTGTGTTCATGAAAATTTTCCTTGTATTTTAAATCTAATGAATAACTTGTTATTCATTAAAAAGATTATGTCTTTATTCATTCTTGCTTTCTTCTTCAAGCATTTCTTCTTCAAACATTATCTTTGTTACTTTCGAATGTTAACAGTATAATTATGTTTTAGTATCAATAGAGAACCTATAGTTTAATCTCATTAGAATTTGATAATCTAAGTGCCACTTAAACAGTTTTATTTTAGATAAAGCTGTTACTTTTGTCATTGCCTTCTGATAGAAATCTGAATCTGATTCTCAAAGGTGCTTGAGTTAGTAATTTCCTTTTTTTCTTTCTAATGAACATAGTTTTATAATTTATAGAATAATTGTATATTATTTGTTTTAATATAAGACCAAACCATCTCATAACCTGTAATTTAATCAAGCAATGAGCTTTGTGTTTTTAAGTAGTTTGAAAGTCCCAGAGAATATTTGTTAAACACTAAACCCTCCTTTTAAAGATTTGTTTATTTGTTTATTTGAATGGCAGAACAACAGAGAGAGAGGGAAATACAGAGAGAAAGAAGTGTTTCATCTGCTGGTACACTCCCCAGATGGCCACAACAGCTACAGCTAGGCCAGGCTGAAGCTAGGAGCCAGGAACTCCATCCTGGTTTCCCAAGTGGGTGGCATGGGCCCAAGTACTTGGGCCGTCTTTTGATGCTTTCCCAGTGCATTAACATGAAGCCATACTGTGAAAGCAGAGTAGCAGGGGACTTCAACCAACATCTGATATGTGATGGCAGCATCACACACAGCAGCTTAACACTCTATGCCATAATGCCAGCCCCTAAACACTCTATTAAATATATATATTTAATACATATATATATATATATATATATATATATATTTGAGAGGTAGAGTTACAGAGAGAGAAAGTCTTCTGTTTGCGGGTTTACTCCTCAAATGGCCGTAACTGCTAGAGCTGGACCGATCCAAAGCCAGGAGTCAGGAACTTCTTCCAGGTCTCTCATATGGGTACAGGGGTCCAAGCAATTGGGGCCATTTTCCACTGCTTTCCCAGGCCATTAGCAAGGAGCTAGATCAGAAGTAGAGCAGCCAGGACTTAGTATGTCAGTGCTGCAGGTGGAGGCTTAACCTACTACACCACAGCACCGGCCCCTGTTTTTGTTTATTGAGAAGTGTTGTTTTGGAAGAAGTAAAGATGCAAATCTACTTCACAAAAATTAGGTTATAATAAGATTTTAATTGATGATACTTATCTAAAAATATTTAAAATATAGATATGATCTATTCTGGGAAAATTGAATTCTAAAACTAAGTAGACATGAAACTTGATTTGTTTTTTCCACATTGTATCTCTCTCTCTCTCTCTTTTTTTTAAGATTTATTTATTTATTTGAAAGTCAGAGTTACACAGAGAGGGAAGGAGAGGCAGAGAGAGAGAGAGAGGTCTTCCATCCGCTGGTTCACTCCCCAATTGGCCGCAACGGCCAGAGCTGTGCCAATCCGAAGCCAGGAGCCAGGAGCTTCTTCCGGGTCTCCCACATGGGTGCAGAGGCCCAAGGACTTGGGCCATCTTCCACTGCTTTCCCAGGCCATAGCAGTGAACTGGATCAGAAGTGGAGCAGCCGGGACTCGAACCAGCGCCCATATGCCACAACGCCAGCCCCTGTATATCTCTTGAAATAGAAGACTCTGGATGTCTTCATATATGCCAAAAAGAAAAACAGCTATAGTCTTACAGTGTAGTAGGTAATCTTAACTAAACCTAATTCTACAAATAAACCATGATTTTTTTCTCCAGAAACATGTGGTATTTGCTGTTAACATTTTAATTTTCCTTTAGTTGATTTTGTATTAATTAAAAAGTAAACAGATATTCAAAACAGGGGTAACATTTTTAGTGGAACTAAATTTGAGTTTACAAGTTATCTATGCCTCTGCCACTTGAAAAAAAAAAAGGCAGATTCATTGTCATGATTTGCTTATATTTATATTTATGCAACCATATTTAAATCTTAGTTTCTGGGGGCCGGCACTGTAGCACAACAGGTTAAATCTTAATTTCTATTAAAACAAAAGTAGTAGTAATAAATTGGAGGACAAACCATAAGACATCTGTACCTATATGAAAAGACTTGAGCACTCCTATTAGAATATTCATATTCTAATATTTAGCTCCATACCTTTTTTTCTAACAAGCATTTATGTAAAACTTGCTATATACCAGCTGTTTTTCTAAGAGCTTTATTTCCCATCCCCCAAAACTAGCTAATTCTCACAATAAACCTGAAGCATGGATAACAGTGTTATCATTAAAAACAAAAAAGGTTTTACTCATTTATTTAGAAGCCAGGGTTACAGAGAGAGAAAGAGGTCTTCTCTCCACTGGTTCACTCCCCAAAGTGGCCACAAGAGCCAGGAGCTCCATCCGGGTCTCCCATGTGGGTGACAGGAGTCCAAGCACCCAGGCCATCCTCCACCATTATTCCCAGGCCAGCAGTAGGAAGCTGAATCAGAAGTGTAGCAGTTGGGACTCAAACTGGCACCTATATGTGTGCTGGTGTTGCAGGCAGCGGCTTGACCTGCTTCACCATGATACCAGCCTCAAACTTATTTTATAGATGAGGAAACAGGAACAAAGAAGATAAGTGATTTTCCTAATATCAAACAGATCTAGGTGTTAGTTTTAATATGACTATTGAAAATTTAATTTGTTTATGTTGAATATTCACCTGTCCCATCCTTATTTTACTTTTGCTAACATAATTTCTTTGTCTTTCAGTTTCCTAAACATGGCTATCCCAAAACTATGGGTAGTATATAGGGGGGGAGATAATGTTTATAAATTTATAAACATTTTGTTTATAAACATTCAAATGATGCTTGATCAAAGTCTTTGATAACATTTCAAGTTACGGTTTTTTTCTCCCTAAAACAGGCATGTGAGCAGCAGTGACAGAGTGGGCAAGCCTTACCGTGGTGTAAAGCCAGTTTTCAGCATTGGGGATGAAGAGGAATACGACACAGGTGTAGTAATTCACTTATCTAAGACTGCTTTCCGCAGTCACAGGAAGTGGTTCTAGAGGTTATACAGCGACTAGCCTGACAACTACTTTGAAAAAAAAATGAGATTTTATAGAAAGATTGGAGAATATGGCTTTCTATTAAGACTTTGGTTTTCAACATCTTAAAACTGTGCCCATTAGAAATCCAAGCCAAAATGTTGATTTGGCAGTTAAGAGTCTTCAGCTCACAGGAAGAGCAAGCTGATGATATTTTGGGGTTTTCAGTGTAGAAATAGTGTTTAATGGACTGGCATTGTGGTGTAGCGGGTAAATCCGCTACCTGCGACACCAGCATTCAGCTTTCTGGTAATGGCCTTGGAAAGCAGCAGAAGATAGCCCAAATTCTTAGACTGTAGTCACCCAGATGAGAGACCCGGAAGAAGCTCCTTGGCTCCTGGCTTCAGCCTGGCTTAGCCCTAGCTCTTAGCTGCCATCTGAGGAATGAATCAGTAGCTGGAAGATCTGTCTCTCTGTATAACTCTCACTATCAAATAAATAAATATATCTTTTTTTTAAAAAGTGTTTAAACTGAATATCTTTGGGATTGAATTTAATCTCTAATTTCCCACCTAGGAAATTGAGAGTTATAGAAGTTCAGAGAATTCCAAAATTGGAACATCTGAAAAAAGCCATTTGAAACTGGTGGCAATGTACTCAGGAGCCACCAGGTGGGGATATTGTGCCAGGGAAATATTTAGTTTGTAATCTTACTGCTGAAATGACCCTGATTAATTAATCACAGTTAATTTTGATATGTGTATTGACTTAGGAAAAAAAAACAATAAATGTATACAAAATGAGGGGGTGGAGGGAAGACTCCCTAAATCTCACTTTTCTTTTTTTACTTGGTAGTATATGTTGCATTTCAGGCCATTTATCTCATTCTCTATCATATGAACATTCCATAATTTATTAAACCAGTATTCTTCCAGTTGATACTAGTGGTCTTCCAGTATGTTTGCTTCAAATGTCAAGAGATATTTTATGCATATACATAGGTGAACTTTTCAAAGTAAATCCAGAGGATAAATTTTTAACAGTAAGAATGCTAGATTAGAGTGGCTCACATTTGGTGTTTTCAGAATAGTACAAAATCACCTTCTAGAAACTTGCATTGAGGTAGATGTGCTATTTCTTTCTTTCTTTTTTTTAAAGATTTACTTACTTGAGAGGCATAGTTACAGGCATAGAGAGGTAGAGGCAGAGAGAGGGAGGTCTTCCATTCACTGTTTCACTCCTCAAATGGCCGCAACTGCTGGGGCTGCATCAGTCCAAAGCTAGGAGCCAAGAGCTTCTTTCAAGTCTCCCACGTGAGTGTAGGGGCCCAATCACTTGGGCCATCTTCTACTGCTTTCCCAGGCCATCAGCAGGGAGCTGGATTCGAAGTGGAGCAGCCGGGACTAACCTGTGTTCATATGGGATCCCAGCATCACAGGTGGAGGCTTAACATACTATGCCACAGTGCTGGCCCCAAAATGTGCTATTTCTGATAGTGTCTTTTTCTTCTTTTTTTCCCTCTCTTTTGCCATCTTCTTGTTATCTGTCTTTGTCTGTCTCTGAATATCTCAACCTCCATTAGCAAAAGAAGTGAATGGATGAATAAATTGTGGTACATTTACATTTGTTGATGCACATGTATATATTTACTCCTTGGAAAACTGCACAGTAATAAAAATAAAAACTAAAAGTATGTTTATCAACATGGATAAATTTCACAATGTTGGAAGTAGCGTAGTAGTGGCAAAAGCATGCAATAAAGTAATCTGGTTTTTGGTTTTTAACTATTTATTTGAAAAGCAGAAACAGAGACAGAGACTGACTGACACAAGGAGTTCCCATCTGCTGCCTGGTTTACTCCCCAAATGCTGACAACAATCTGGGAAAGACCAATCCAAAGCCAGGAGCCAGGAACTCAGTCCAGGATTGCCATAAGGGCAGCCGGGACCCAAGTGCTTGAGCCTTCCCTAGTTCCTCCTAAGGGAGGAACTAAGGAAGCTGGAATTGGTAGTGGAGCCTGCACAAAAACTAAAGCCCTCCAGTGTGGGACATGGGTGTCCCAACTGGCAGCCTAACCACTGACTAAATGCCTGCTCCTAGAGTGCTTTTTATATACATGTTATTTAAACTGCAAAACATAACATTATTTATTTAGGGATATTCATACACTGTATGGAATTGTTAACATGTAATTCAGATAAGTCGTTAATTCTTCATGAGGAAAGGGTGGTAATGTGGTTTAGGAGAGGCACATGAGGGTTTCAGTTTTATTTAAGCTCAAATGTGGATACATGAGATTTCATTATGTCTATATTTTGAAGTATTTATTAAGCAAAAGTAGGAGTATTTATAATTATTAACCTTAGGGACTGTAATACTGTAATTCCCCTTTCTTAGAAAAATATAGTAATTACAATGTTTTATATTTCTTTCATGGAAAAAAAACTAGATCTTCACTTAATTATCGTAAGATTGACTTGTTATTTTCCTTAAAACCAGAAACCAGCAAGAGAAAAAGAACTCTGCTGTTTTTACCTTCAATATCAATAGCTGCTTATTTTTGGACAATTCAGCTTTCTTTCTATGGACTAGTCAGATCACAGTTATGTTATCTATATATATTTCAAAAAGTCGATCCTCCAAGTAGTTTAACATTTAAAAGTATATTCTTAGTCTTGTCACTTGACTTTTTTTACCATACATAATAATTATGCATATGGAAATGCTCAGAGAGTAGCCAAATTAGAGTTGTAGTTTGTTTTTTCAATCCATGTATTCAAAATATTACTGAATTTTTTTCAGGCTATTAAGAAATAGATCATTTTGAAAGTTGATAATAACAACTGTTGACATTTTAAATCTTTACAGATGAAATTGACAGTTCGTCGATGTCAGATGATGATAGAAAAGAGGTTGTAAACATCCAGACTTGGATAAACAAGCCAGACATCAAGCATCATTTTCCTTGTAAAGAAGTAAAAGAAAGTGGACACATGTTTCCTAGGTACTTTTATTACTGCCTTCTTCAGAAGTAAAATTAAATTTGGGGAATTTAAGGGTATAAAACTGAACTACAAAAATTTTATTTGTCTAAATACACTAAAATATTTCCTTCTGTTGTCTTGTTCCATGTTTCAATTTATAAAAATATTTCAAATAATTTTTTATTTTGAAAATTTTAAAAATGTCAAAGAAATAATAAATGAGTACTTTTATAATACTGTACTAGATTTACCAGCTCTCAACATCTTTTTACACCACCCCATCCACAGGCACACATACACTTCCTTTTTGTCAAACCATTCATAGGAAACTTACAGATGTGGCTCTCCACCCCTAAATGTTTCAGCATCAGTCTTCCAACAGTATGAACATTCTCTTGTACAACTCCAGAGCCATTACCTCACCTTAAAAAAGTTTTAAATTGCCGGCGCCGTGGCTCAATAGGCTAATCCTCCACCTTGCGGCGCCGGCACACTGGGTTCTAGTCCCGGTTGGGGCGCCGGATTCTGTCCCGGTTGCCCCTCTTCCAGGCCAGCTCTCTGCTGTGGCCAGGGAGTACAGTGGAGGATGGCCCAGGTGCTTGGGCCCTGCACCCCATGGGAGACCAGGAAAAGCACCTGGATCCTGGCTCCTGCCATCGGATCAGTGCGGTGCGCCGGCTGCAGCGGCGGCCATTGGAGGGTGATCCAACGGCAAACGAAGACCTTTCTCTCTCTGTCTCTCTCTCTCACTGTCCACTCTGCCTGTCAAAAAATAAATAAATAAATAAATAAAAAGTTTTAAATTAACATATTTTTCAGAGTATTTCAGAGTATTTCCAAAGTATCTTTTTGTAGTCTCTTTTTTCTTCCTAATCCAGGACCCAGTCATGGTTGACACATTGCATTTGCCTATTATATCTTTTTAGTCTCATCCAGTATGCAGGAGTACACCACACCCCTTGCCTTCCTCTTTCCCCTCGCTTCTTCATTGTTTTCCAGTGAATGAATCATTTTTGTCCAGGCCAGTTGTCCTGCAGAATGTTTGCCATTCTAGACCTTTGTGATATTTGTCTTTTATTCCATTCAAAAATGTAAGAGTTTGTCGCTGTTTTTAAAGTGAGCTGAGGTATAAGGAGGATGTTCATAATTCTGTGCTCATTTTGCCTTTAGGATGAAATTACAAAATATTCAAAATACATAAAGAAACCCAACTATTGCCTAGTATTGTTTGATTTAGAGGCTGTGGTGTGTTAAATCAGAATAGTTTCTGAATATAGATAAAACTGTGAAAAGCCTGCAAAGTAGTATATTCCATTTCAATACAAAATCTGTTTTATGATTTCTATATCACAGTTAACTTTTTTTTAAAGATTTATTTATTGCCGGCGCCGTGGCTCAATAGGCTAATCCTCCACCTTGCGGCGCCGGCACACCGGGTTCTAGTCCCGGTTGGGGCGCCGGATTCTGTCCCGGTTGCCCCTCTTCCAGGCCAGCTCTCTGCTATGGCCAGGGAGTGCAGTGGAGGATGGCCCAGGTGCTTGGGCCCTGCACCCCATGGGAGACCAGGAAAAGCACCTGGCTCCTGGCTCCTGCCAGGATCAGCGCGGTGCGCCGGCTGCAGCGGCGGCCATTGGAGGGTGAACCAACGGCAAAGGAAGACCTTTCTCTCTGCGTCTCTCTCTCTCACTATCCACTCTGCCTGTAAAAAAAAAAAAAAAAAAAAAATTTATTTATTTATTTATTTGAAAGGCAGAGTTACAGAGAGGCAAAGGCAGAGGCAGCTAGAGGTCTTGCATCTGCTGGTTCACTCCCCAGATGGCCACAATGGTCGGAGCTTCGCCAGTCCAAAGCCTGCAGCCAGGAGCTTCCTCCTGGTCTCCCATGTGGATGCAGGGTCCCAAAGACTTGGCCATCTGCCACTGCTTTCCCAGGCCATAGCAGAGAGCTGGATTGGAACTGAAGCAACCAGGACTTGAACCGGTGCCCATATGGGATGTTGACCCTGCAGGCGGCAGCTTTACCTGCTACAGTGCTGGCCCCACACTTTTTTTTTTTTTTTTTGACAGGCAGAGTGGACAGTGAGAGAGAGGGAGAGAGAGAAAGGTCTTCCTTTACCGTTGGTTCACCCTCCAATGGCCACGGTGGCCGGCGCACTGCGCTGATCCGAAGCCGGGAGCCAGGTGCTTATCCTGGACTCCCATGGGGTGCAGGGCCCAAGCACTTGGGCCATCCTCCACTGTACTCCCTGACCACAGCAGAGAGCTGGCCTGGAAGAGGGGCAACTGGGACAGAATCCGGTGCCCCGTTTGGGACTAGAACCTGGTGTGCCGGCACTGCAAGGCGGAGGATTAGCCTATTGAGCCGCAGTACCGGCCCCCACACTTAAATTTTATAAATATTACACCTTTTAAGTAGTTGCAGGTTTATCTGTTAATGAAACAGTGATCTTGCATAAAATCAAAGAAGAATTTAAAACTTACACAGCTCACTTTTTAGAACTTTTTTTTTGACTGAAAAGTAATTTAGAATTGAATGTTTTTATAATTTGAACTGTTGAAGTGATGCTTGTTTTGAATTGCATTTATTTAAAATTCTTTTTTCTTTCATTGTTTTTCTGCCAAGTCATCTGTTGGTTACTGCAACACATATGTACTGTTTACGAGAGATTCTTTCGCGGAAAGGATTGGCGTATATACAGTCTCGACAAGCACTAAATTCTGTAGTTAAAATTACATCCAAAAAAAAACATCCTGAGCTAATTACTTTCAAGTATGGAAACAGCAGTGCTTCAGGAATAGAAATCTTGGCGATTGAAAGGTAAGAATTCTCATAAGATGATATTATCAGAGTTAACACAGTTCGTTGTTAAGCATAATTTCTCTGTTTGGGTGAATACATGGTGGAACAGGATGCTTGAATTGCTTTTATTAGTGTTCTTTGCTGTCTTTTTCTCTACAATCCTTAAGGCATATATGATGAATTCAGTAAGTCCAATGGCAAATTTCATAAACTTTTTGACACAAGGGTGCTTAGGAATCATCCCCGCTAGTGCTGCATTAAATGCTAGTTTGTGATGAAATAAGAAACTTACCTGAGAATGTAAGTCGATATGTTTTTTTTTTAAATTTTGGGGGTCACAACTTGCAGATATTTTTCATTTTTTTATTTATATAAGGTGAGCAAATTTCATGTGTTTCATATATACAGATTTAGGAGCATGCCCACATTCCCTCCTTCCTTTCTTATTCGTTCATTTAATTTTTACAATGACATGCTTTGTTTATTTTATAATCATAAATTTAACCCTCTACTAAGTAAAGAATTCAGCAAATACTAAGAAGAAAACAGCACTGTTCCTCAACAGTAGAGAAAAGGGCTGTAAGAAATAAATCTAAGAATGTCAATTTCACCCATAACCATTACCTTTTTTTGTAAGTCAGTGTATTTATTTTCCTTCATCAGATTATTCCTGTTTTGACAAACTTTCAATAAATTAGGTGCTGGGTACTGTAGTAGTTAATTTACAGTCTTGTATGAGGTATGCTTCTCCTTATCTTATTTTGGACCAGTTAACAGTTCACTGACTGGTACAAGGGCTACACACCTTGATATTGAACCATTTTTAACCTATAGATAAAATCATGAAGCCCAAGAATTATTGAATTACTCCTTAGATTTTTTTAAGTTCATTTCTTTGAGAGCCAGAGAGACGGACCAAAAGTTCCTATCTGTTATTCTCAAATGCCTGTAGTGGCTAAGACTGGGCCAGGCTGAAGCTGGGTGCCAGGAACTCAATCCATGTCTCCCGTGTAGGTGGCAGCAACTCAGCCACTTGATCCATTGCCTGCTGCCTTCCAGAGTCTGCATTAACAGAAATCTAGGGTCTGAGCCAGAGCAGGTATCAGACCCAGGCACTCTGAAGTGGGATGCAGGTGTCTTTATTGATGTCTTAACCACTAGACAAATACCCACCTCCCCACATCTAGCTTGTGTTAGAAGCAAACAGAGCCCTCCTGATTTTGATCTGTGATTCATTTCACCTTGTTATCAGTTCAGATTGTTCTTGCATGATTTGGGATTATGCTTCTTGTTTACAGGAATGCTTGAATAAGTAGCTTAAGATAATGTCTGAGCACTTTTAAATAATCAACTTCAGTAGGAAGGGAAAAGTAATCAATTTCTTTTCATCTTGTACTGACAGTAACAAGTAGCATTATTCTATACTATTTATATACCTCATGAGAATAAGACAAATGAAAATCACTATTTTGTGTATATTTACGTTAAGAAAATATTCACATAATAAAGGAACATATAAAGAATGTGTTTCCCAAATTCCACCCTGTTAACACTTCTATAAATATCTTTTTATGTATCTTTCTGTGCGTATGTATACATATGCTGTCATGCACTGCATCATGATATTTCAATCAGTGATGGATCGCATACATCACAGATCTATAATATTACAATGGAGCTGAAAAATTTCTATTGCCTAATATTTTTGCTCTACCTTTTCTGTATTTACATGTTTACATACACAAATACTTGCCATTGTGTTTCAATTGCTGTGGTGTTCAGAATAGTAACCTACTATGTATATTTGTAGCCTAGGAACAATAGGCTATACCATATAGCCCAGTTGTATAGTAGACTGTCCCATCTAGGTTTGTGTAAGTGAACTCTGTGATGACCACATGATGAAATCATCTAATGACATATTACTTGGTCCCAAAGTTAAGCCACATATGACTATATTAAAAACAAGGTAAATGTGATACAGGTGAGGTTTTTTTTTTCTGCTTTTTGAAAGAACTTACTAGAATACTGTGAATTTATTTACATTTAATAAATATAAATTATTGTTAATGATAAATATTATATGAATATTTTCAGGGGATTGATTTAACCAATATCATTAATTGATATTTAGATTGTTTCCAGTGTTTCACTACTAATATTTAAAGGTCCATATTTACATACTTGTCCAATTTATTTTCCCAAGATAAATTTATACGTGTAGATTCAGTGGGACAGAGGGTACATACATTCTGATATCAACTTATAAATTAATCCTAACCAAATCACATTTGAATTGTAACTGATGCATGACAGTAATTGAACCTTCTGTTTTAAAGGTTTCCATATATTTTGCTAAAGAAATTGAAGTTTTTTGTGTACATATATCAATCAGTGCCTTTTTTTAAATCTAAAGTTTTGGAAGATAGTCATAATAGACATTTGCATTTAAGACTAGTTAGCCAGATTTCCTCTCCCACCTTTTCTTAGAATTTCTGTGTAATATCTTACATAAGTAATACAAATTATATTATACAGTAGGATTTTTGTTAGGTTTTATAGAAAATATTTTAATAACAGTATTTTATGCTCCTGGAAAAGAAAATGGATATTTAATCTATTGTATTGATACTTTGTCATAATTATCATGCATGTCACCTTTTTAATATAACAGAAGTGGCAACATTTTCTTTAATGTATATAACCCTCTGTAAAATATGGTTAATTTTAACAGTTCCCATTTTATCAAACTTAAATTACTTAATTAAGGTCAGGCTACTAAGTGTTGAAGTTGGCATTGTCTTCAGAATTAGATATTATCAGATTATAACTGAAGTTGGTCATATCTGCTGGCTGCAGAAAATTTTTTCTTGTGTTTTATTATCTAGTTATGATGTATAGTTAATATTTCTTGAAAGAATTTTAGCTCTATATTGTATAAAATACTCTGAAAAGTCAAATTGCTTTCATGTTTAGCTTTTCTTTCAAATTAAGCTTTTGAATATATATTGAAATAAGTTTCGGGGAATACATAGGAGAGCATCTCTGCTGGCTCTGTGAGTCAGAGAAAACTTACTGGAAATGATATCCTAACTCACTCCTGAAAGTACTGTATTAATGTATTTTTCTCCCATAGGTATTTGATTCCAAATGCAGGGGATGCCACCAAAGCCATAAAACAACAGATCATGAAAGTTTTGGATGCTTTGGAAAGTTAATATAAAAGAAAATTATGAAATTAAGGCAACCAAGAAAAACATGAATATATGTATTTCCTGACTGAATACTAAACAAAGACCTGTTTTTTGCTCATGGGGGTGCTTGATTAGCAGATCTAAGAAAATGTAAATTATTATAATCAACCTCTGGACAGTTAACCTTTTTAAAAATTTATTTTGCATTTTTGGTTTTATAAAATGATTTATTATAAAGGTCAGTTATCAAGTGACTGAAGTAACTGGCCCTGTGCCCTGATGGAGTAGGGGTACAGAATACAGTTCTGTTTTGAAGAGCTGTTTTAAGGGAACATGCATCACTTCCAGGTTTAAAAGCAACCACACACATCTGTTTGCAGTGTCTTCACTGAAAATTGGAAGTAAAATTAGTTGAAGAGACTTCTTTAACTGCTCCATTTAGTTTTTTCCACTGATTAGTATCCAAAACCAAAAACGTAAATAGCTTAACTATTTGTTATTTTTTTAAAAAGCGTGAAATCTTTTTGAGAAATGGATCAAGATTCCAGCCAACTCAAAGCATAGTCCCAGCTATTAAAATGTTGAAACTCAAGTTCCAGTCACCTTTGCTCCATTATCTAATTTTTTGGACATTAAGTGCTTCAGAAGTACTAAGCTTCATCCTACAATTTTCTAAGGGAGCAGTTAATAGCATTGTAAGAAGTAATAGATATGTTAAGATTAAAGTGAACCTCTTGAGCACAGAATTATATCTGTAAAGATGTCATTGGTCTTTACTACAAGTCTAGTATTTGATTTAGGATATTTCAAGACAGGTGTTGAGCACACATTGATTTATCCTCATTGAGATTATGTCTGTGAGCACATTATTATCTACTTAATAATAAGCCAAATAATCAGAGAGCTGTGTAAACTACAATTGTTTTTATCATCACTTTCCAAATTTTTCTTTCTCTTCAGTTGGTTTTGTCTTCTAATTAAAGTTCTAGTAGTTTGAAACTATTTTTATTCTTTTAATGTGACAAAACTGAAAAGTTAAATACTTTATTTTGCAGCTTTCTCAATTTAGTTTACTGCAGTCCATATTAGACACCTTCAGTGAGTGAAATAAATCTAGGAACACATTTGGGTCTTTGGATGATTTTTTTGGTAAAATCTATTAGGGAAGTGGTAACTACTCACCATCTGCCATGTCCTAAAATGTAATGGATTATCCTTAAGGGGTTGATAGGAGAAATATTCAGTTGTACCCTGTTAACAGCCAGTTTTTTTTTAATTTATTTAATAGAATCAAGTAAATAAGTATTCAAAGCATTTTGTTCTGATATCTAAATAAAAAGTTTGGTTGAAGACATTTGCATGAAATTGCACCTGGTACAATATTTGATATTTATAACTCCCTAAAACTCTTGTATTGCGTTTTTTTCCCTTTCCTTTACCACTCCCTTTAGAAATGTCCTGAATCTTTCTCTCTCTCTCTCTTTCTTTCTCTCTCTCTTTTTTTTTTTTTTTTTTTTTTTTGCCCATTTCAGCCATGGGACTTTTTTCATAATATTATTGTAAAAATGTTTGTGTTACTGTTTATAAATTACAACTGTAAATAAACAAATACAGTTTGCTCAAAACTTTGTTCTTAAAGGACAGTGTCTCTCTCCTCTTCCCACCACCCCCACCCCCAGCTTGTAAATCTTTAGATGCCACAATGAAAATTAAAGGCTATTTTAGTAGAATTTTAAGTGTTCAGATTTCTGGTTTGTAAAATCAGATTTCCATTTTTGTTTATCTAGAAAAGGAGAGGGAAAAGAGTTAACTTAAAAATAATGACATTAAATTCTACTTATAGTAAATTGAATACTACCTAGAGGTATTTAACTTTTGTTAACTTGTTTTCTCATCTAAATAACACCACAGTCAAGACTATTAAATGAAAATACATTTCATCGAATGTTTTGGGCAGTTATGTAGCTCGTCCTCCTTGTACTGGCTCACTGACCACAGAACTAGGATTCACTGTGAGGTGTCCACTTCTTAGGAACTCATGAGAATTGCAGAATTTGTAACATTGTGAGGTTGGTATTATTTTCCATATTTTGAAGATGACATTGAATCAGTGAAAAGGGAAGGCACCCCCTGTTCTCTCCCCACTCCCTGAGAATGATTGCTTCTTAAGCTATAAAATTAAATCTCTATGTAGAATTGATGCCACTTGCCCACCATTAATAGCATGTTTTTGTAAGGTTGATAAACTTATACTGATAAACTCAACCATGTTGTCACTAGTATTTTTTACACAGGACTTTCAACTCCTTATTGTGATATTCTGGTATGTTAAGCTAACCAGCCATAAATTAGCCGTTCAACTTAACATTGACAGTTTGGGGCAGGGATTGTGATGCAGTGGCTTAAACCTCTGCCTGAGATGCCCCCCTCCCTTCCCATATTGGAGTTCTTGCTACTTGGCACTTTTGATCCAGCGTCCTGCTGCAGATGATGGCCAAGTACTTGGGTTCCTGCTATACATGTGGGAGACCTGGATAGAATTCCTGGCTCCTGGCATCAGCCTGGACCAACCCTAGCCATTATGAACGTTTGGGGAGTAAACCACTGAGTGGAAAATCAATCTCTCTCTCTCTCTCTCTGTCACTCTGCCTTTTAAACAAATAAATAAACAATTAAGAAAAATGAGAACCTACAGCTAACTTTAGGCTTACTGGTTAAAAACTGAATGGTTTTCCCTAAAGACTGGGGACATTTAATGGTGTCCACTCTCACCATTACTCACTGACCAATGCAGTAAGGCAAGAAAAGTATTAAAGACATACACATTGGGAAGTAAGAAATAAAATTGTTCATATTTGCAGAAGACTGTCTACATGAATTTAATAAGATTGGAAGAAGTTCACCATACAAAAATCATTCATACATCCATACGCTAGTAATGAACAACTGGAAACCAAAAGTGTTCTTAAAAATACAACTTAGAGGGGCTGGTACTGTGGCATAGCAGGTTAAGCCTCTTCCTGCAACGCCAGCATCCCATGTGGGCACTGGTTCCAGACCTGGCTGCTCTGCTTCTAATCCGGCTCCCTGCTAGTGCACCTGGGAAAGCATCAGCAGATGGCCCCTGTACACGTGTGAAAGACCTGAATGAAGCTCCTGGCTTCCGTCTGGCCCACCCCTAGCCATTATGGCTATTTGGGGAGTAAACTAGCAGATGGAAATTCATTTATCCCTCTCCCTCTGCCTTTCAAATTAAAGAAAAAAATTCCACTTAGAGGGGCCAGCATTGTGATATAGTAGGTAAAGCTGCTGCTTGCAATGCCAGCATCCCACATGGGTGCCAGTTCTTGTCCTGGTTATTCTACTTATGATCTAGCTCCCTGCTAATGTACCTGAGAAAGCAGCAGAGGGTGGCCCAAGTGCTCGAGCCCCTGCACTCATGTGGGAGACCTGGAAGAAGCTGGCTCCTGGCTTCAGCCTGCCAAGCCCCAGTTGTTGACAGTCATTTGAGGAGTGAACCAGCAGATGGAAGATCTCTTTCTCTGTATTTCCCTCTCTCTAACTCTGTCTTTCAAATAAATAATCTTCTTTAAAAGATTCCACTTAGCATTAGCAAAAACATGAAACACCTGTATATAAATCTAATAAACTCTGTATACTGAAAACTACAAAATGCATGTGGAAGAAATCAAAAGATCTAAATAAATGGCAATTGTGTTTATGGACTGGAAGATAACATAGTTAAGATGCCATTTCTTTCCAATTGAACTACAGATGTAATATAATTCCACTCAGAATCCCAGGAACATTTTTTGCTAATATGAAGGTAATCCCAAAAGTTCATGGAAAATATGTCTTATTAAAAATTAACAGATTTCAAAATTTTGCATGAAAATAAATGACTGTGTTTTTACATGTACTCTTTTTGTTATTTATTTGAAAGAGTTATATAGAGAGAGGTCTTCCATCTGCTGGTTCACTCCCCAGATGGCTGCAGTGGCCAGAGCTGTGCCTATCCGAAGCCAGGAGCCAGGAGCTTCTTCCAGGTTTCCCATATGGGTTCAAGGGACCAAGGACTTGGGCCATCTTCTACTGCTGTCCCAGCCAGGCCATAGCAGAGAGCTGGATTGGAAGAAGAGCAGCTAGTTTGAGTCCCATCTGCTCCAATTCCAATCCAGTTTCCTGGGAAGGAATAGAAAATGGCCAAAGTACTTGGACCCCTTGCCATCCACATGGAAGATCTGGTTGGAGTTCTTGGTTCCTGGCTTCAGCCTGGCCCCAACATGGCTGTTGTAACCATTTGGGGAGTGAACCAGCAGATGAAAGATCTCTTTTCTCCCTCTTTGGCCCTCTGCTCTTCAAATAAATAAATTTTTTTTAAAGATGAAGTTTGAGGATTCACACTACACATTTTTATAACAACATAAAGGTGCAATAATCAAGTCCGTGAGATATTAACAAAAAGGTTAGACATAAATCAATGCACAGAACACATGATTCACACAAATAATGCTCAGTTTCCCACCCACGTGGGAAACTCGGATGAAGCTCCTGGCTCCTGGCTCTGAGAAAGCAATGGAAGATGGTTCAGGTGCTTGGACTCCTGCACCCATGTGAGAGACCCGCCGGATGAAACTCCTAGCTGCTGGCTTTGGCCTGGCCCAGCCCAGCCATTGCAGTGGTGCGCTCGCTTGCTCTCTCTCTCTCTCTCTCGCTCTCTGAAACTCTGCCTTTCAAGTAAATAAAATTAAAACTCTTAAAAAAAAATTGAATATAGGGGCGAGCATTGTAGCATTGTAGCATAGCAGGTTAAGCCTGCACCTCCAACTCTGGCATCCCATATGTGCGCAAGTTCAATTACCAGCTGCTCCACTTCTGATCCAGCTCCCTACTAGTGCACTTGGGAAAAGCAGTGGAAGATGGCCCAAGTCATTGGGCCCCTGTCACCCACTTGGGAGAACCAAAGGAAGCTCCAGGCTCCTGGCTTCATCCTGGTACAGCCCTCAGCCAGCCATTTGGCCATTTGGGGAGTGAGCCAGCAGATGGGGGATTCTCCCTCTCTCCCTCCTCCTCCCTCCTTCCCTCTTTCTTTCTCCCTCCCTGTAACTCTGCCTTTCAAATAAAAGTAAAAAAAATAAAAATAAAAACTAACATTTTGCATGGTCCACACAATTTCTGAAATTTGAGCTAATTTAACAACAATTAAAAACCAAGAGATTTTTGCATAGTTTGGATGTTTGGCTACTAATGGGCAACATTTAAAGAACTGATATTCCAGGCCAAGTACTTTTTAAGCTCTTATTTCAGAGTACTTAAAAAGGTTTGTGGGGCCGCTGCTATGGTGAAGCAGGTAAAGCCGCTGCTTGCAGTGCTGGCATCCAGTATGGTGCTGATTCGAGTTTAAGATCCAGCTGCAGCCGGCACCCTGGCTCACTAATCCTCTGCCTTGCGGCGCCGGCACACCGGGTTCTAGTCCCAAACGGGGCACAGGATTCTGTCCCGGTTGCCCCTCTTCCAGGCCAGCTCTCTGCTGTGGCCCGGGAGTGCAGTGGAGGATGGCCCAAGTACTTGGGCCCTGCACCCCATGGGAGACAAGGATAAGCACCTGGCTCCTGCCATCGGATCAGCGCTGTGTGCCGGCCACAGAGCGCCTGCTGTGGCGGCCATTGGAGGGTGAACCAATGGCAAAGGAAGACCTTTCTCTCTGTCTCTCTCTCTCTCTCTCACTGTCCACTCTGCCTGTCCAAAAAAAAAAAAAAAAAAAAAAAAAAGATCCAGCTGCTCTACTTCCAATCCAGCTCCCTGGTAATGTGTCTGGAAAAGCAGTGGAAGATGGTCCAAGTCATTGGGGCCTGCACCCATGTGGGAGACCCAGAAGAAGCGCCTGGCTCCTGGCTTTGGTCTGGGCCGGCTCTGGCTATTACAAAGATTTAAGGAATAGACCAGTAGATGAAAGATCTCTCTCGCTCTCTCTGTTACACTACCTATCAAATAAATAGTCTTTTAAAAAAATAATAAATTTCCCAAAGTCATGTGTATAAGGAAAGATTTGACCTCAAATATTCCAATCTATAGACAACTGTATCAGAAATTTGAGAACAGAGATGGGCATTTGGCACAGAAATTAAGACACTGGGACTGACACTATGGCACAGGGGGTTAACGCCCTGGCCTGAAGCACCGGCATCCCATATGGGCACCTGTTTGAGTCCTGGCTGCTCCACTTCCGATCCAGTTCTCTGCTATGGCCTGGGGAAGCAGTAGAAGATGGCCCAAGTCCTTGGGCCCACATGGAAGACCTGGAAGAAGCTCCTGGCTCCTAGCTTCGGATCGGTACAGCTCCCGCCATTGCGGGCCAATTGGGGAATGAACCACCAGATGGAAGACCTCTCTCTCTCTGCCTCTCCTCTCTCTGTGTAACTCTGACTTTCAAATAAATAAGTAAATCTTAAAAAAAAAAAAAAAAAAAAAAAAAAAAAAAAAAACTTAAGACATTGCTGGGGCTAGCACTGTGGTGTAACAGGCAAAGCCATCGCCTGCAGTGCCGCCATCCCATATGGTCGCCAGTTTGAGTCCTGGCTGCTTCACTTCCAATCCAGCTCTCTGCTATGGTCTGGGAAAGCAGTGGAGGATGGCCCAAGTCCTTGGGCTCCTGCACCCACTTGGGAGACCTGGAAGAAGCTCCTGGCTCCTGGCTTTGGATCGGCGCAGCTCCGGCCATTGAGGCCATCTGGGGAGTGAACTAGCAGATGGAAGACCCCTCTCCACCTCTACGTCCACCTCCACCTCCATCTCTCCTTCTCTCTCTGTGTAACTATGACTTTCAAATAAAATAAATAAATCTTTAAAAAAAAAAAGAAAAAGACATTGCTTTGGACATCCACATTCTTTATCAGAATGCCTGGGTCAGGGTTCTGGCTCCACTCCTGATTCTAGCTTCTAGCTAAAAGGCACCCTGGGGGACAAAGGTAGTGGCTCAAGTGATTGGGTCCTTGCCCCCCACATAGAAGACCCAGATTGGGTAGGCACCTGGTTTTGGCCTGGTCCAGCCCAAGATATCATAGGCATTTGTGGAATAAACTAGCAGATGGAATATCTGTCTCTGCCTTTGAAATAAAATAAATATTAAAACAGTATGTGTCTAAATAGGATACCTCATTTGTGGAAAATGCTGACTTAGTGGTGCAGCAAGTTAAGCTGCTGCTTTCAATGCCACCATCCCATATTGGAGTTCCAGTTCAAGTCCTAACTGCTCTGCTTCTGCTCTATCTTCCTGCTAATGCCCCAGGAAAAGCAGCAGACGATGGCATAAATACTTAGGGCCCTGCAACCTATGTGAGAGACCAGGATGGAGTTCTGGCTTCCACTTGGCCCAGACCTGGCTGTTGAGGCCATTTGGGGAGTGAATTAGTGGAAGAAAAATCTCTCTGCCACCCCCACCTCCCCACCGCCCCTGCCTCTGCCTCTCTGTAACTTTCCCTGGTCCAGCCCCGGTTGTTGCAGCCATTTAGGGAGTGAACCAGCAAATGGAAGATCTATGCCTCTTGCTCTCTCTTTAACTCTGCCTTTCAAATAAATCTGAAATTAAAAATGTGGAAAATGAAATATAAAAATAAGTTTATTTTGGTGAAAAACTTTTGAAATTCCTGTATACATAGTTTTCTTTTTTTTACTTTTATTTAATAAATATAAATTTCGAAAGTACAACTTTTGGATTCTAGCGGCTTCCCCCCCCCCATAACCTCCCTCCCACCTGCAACCATCCCATCTCCCATGCCCTCTCCCATCCCATTCTTCATAAAGAGTCATTTTCAATTATCTTTATATACAGTGCATAATACACATTTTCTATGAACTTTTTCAAGACTCCTGATATGCATGGATTTTTCAAAAGTTTTGTACCAAATTAAACTTATCTTTTAATTCCATTTCTCAAGAACTTTCTCTTTTTTTTTCTTTTAAATATTATTTTATTTGAGAGGAGCAGCTACTGACAGAGAGAGGGACAGACAGGTCTCTCATTCGCTGGTTCACTACATAGACAGAGGCAGAAAGAGTGGAGCAGGATTCATGTCCCGAGACAAGACACCAAGGACTCTTAATAAGATGTAGTCTTTCATTATGCTGGCATGAGGCCCAGGTGGAATTTCTTATCCAAAATCCTGATCCCTGAACAAAGAAGGGTTTTCCCTTATATATGGTTTTAGCCTCTTTGTCTCCCTTATATGGTTACCTGCATACATTTGATTGGATATTCTAATGTTACATGGGGGCCACAGGACTGATACAATACTGCACATGTGAACGTAGTTACTGAAGGTATTTTTTTTTTACACACTGAACTATGAGCTGTCTGGCAAGGGTTAACACCATTGATTTGTACTAACAAGCAAAACCTAAAATTGTTACATTTAAGCATATAAGCAGATAGGGATACAGTTGAAGCATTCATAGGCAAGCAGATAATAATCACATTTCATTCTGAGGACAGATGCCTCCCTTTTTCTTCTAACCCTGGGAGACCTCTATCACAACTTTAATCAGTTAGAAACAAGTTTAATTAAAAGACAGAGGTCTTTGCCACAAGAGAGGTCTTCCATCCACTGGTTCACTCCCCAGATGGCCACAACAGCCAGAGCTGGGCCAATACGAAGCCAGGAGACTGGAGTTTCTTGAGGGTCTCCCATGTGGATGCAGGGCTCTAAGCACTTGGGCCATCTTCTTCTGCTTTCCCAGGCTATAGCAGAGAGCTGGATGAGAAGTGGAGCAGCCTGGACTTGAACAAGTGTCCATATGGGATGCTGACACAACAGGCTGCAGCTTTATCCACTATGCCACAGTGCCAGCCCCTGTTTATAAGAACATTCAAAAGTATCTTCAGGCTGGCTGTCTGACCTAGAGGATAAGACATCCACATCCCACATGGATGTTCCACTTCTTCCTCTGCTGATCCCAGCTTCCTGCAACCATGCACCATGGAAGTCAGCAGTGATGGCTCAAGAAACGGTCCCTGCCACCCATGTGGGATACCTGGTTTGAATTCCCAGTTCCTGGCTTTGGCCCGGCCCAACTTTGGCCTGTTGAGTCTGAATTTCCCAGTCAATGCACAAGGCACAGTCGCTGATGCAAATGCAGAGGTTTATTTGTTACCAGCTGGCTGGGACCCCTACCCACACACAGCCATTTAGTAGTGCACAGGCAAAAGGCCCCCTTCCATGTACAAGAGAAGTTTTTATAGCCTCACATAAACAAGTATGCACGTCACCTTATGCATAGGTTACCTTTTTATTCTCTATGTGGCAAGGTATTAGGACCTAACATGTTTATTGGTTCATTTAAATGTAAAGGCTATACATTATGTGGCGGAATGCCACACAAAGGAGATGGCACAGGGAGGAACTGGTGGGAAGCATTGGGCCATAAATTCCAGGGGAGCTTACTTTCTTTGTTCTCAAGGACACGGCCTGCCTCCTTCATGGTCCAGGGTGAGGCCTATCATGGCGTTACGCAGGCAAGCAAGCAAGCAAGCCAGAGTACAGAAGTGAAACTGGCATTTAGCAAGCTAGAGACTCCAACTCCTACAGGCCATTGCAAGCATTTACTAAAAAATCAGTGGAAGGGAGTTCACTCGGTCTCTCTTTGTATCTGTTTCTCTGTGTGTGTCTCTTTACCTCTCAAATAAATCAATAAAAAATTTTAGAAATTAACTAAAAGCTCCTTCATATACTTACATGCCATCCATGGACTCCATGTATAAAGCTCTAATCCAATATGATAATTCCCAGGTTTGGCCCTTTGCTCTGTTTTATTGTTCTCTCCTTCCAGTGTTTCATTCACTGTTAAGTTTCTGCTCTTATTCTTTGCGATTTTCAGCCCCTAATCTCTGACTGCTTTGTCATTCATATATCCATGTCCCCTGAATTCTTGTTCTCCCAGACCAACTTCTCTAATACTGTGGAGGAGCCACTGGAGGAATACTTTACAGATGGGTGAGCTCGGAGGAAGCGCCTGCAGCAATGTCCCCAAGGTGAGGAAGCCTGGCTGTGCCTGGTGGTAGAAAGAAAAGGAAGAATGTAGCAGGGAAATTCATCAGGTGGGGTGGAGGGGGCCAGAGGTGTTGAGAGACTTGCAGGACATAGAAATGACTTAGGGGGCCAGCGCTGTGGCGTGGCAGGTAAAGCCGCTGCCTGCTGCGCCGCTGCTCCACTTCTGATCCAGCTCTCTGCTGTGGCCTGGGAGGACAATAGAAGATGGCCCAAGTCCTGGGGCCCCTGCACCCACGTGGGAGACCAGGAGGAAGCACCTGTTGTGGCCAATTGGGGGAGTGAACCAGGGGATGGAAGACCTCTCTCTCTCTCTCTGTAACTCTCACTTTCAAGTACATAAATAAATCTTAAAAAAAAATGATTTAGATTTTTTTGATGGACTGGGGAACAGAGAAAACTGCTGAGATGCTATTTTGGAGATGATACATTGCTTCAGATAGTTAAATTTGGACTCATGCCAAGATGATGTAGGCATACAAATAGGATAAAATCAATTAGATTTGTGAGCTGGAGACCACGCCCTCCACCAACCCCCTGTGTGATCTCACATCCCTACCTGATCTCACCTGAATTCCCACCTGCCCTTCAGATTATGTAACCACGCCCCTTTGGAAAGCATATAAAAGGCGAGGAGTGCCCCAAAATCTCTCTCTGCCTTTGGTTTGCTGCCGCATTAAGCTACCTGTGGCTGCTTATAACCATATGCTTGTTCCACATGGCTCACTCCTGGCCTGCTCTCTGCTTGGTATGGACTCGACTTAGCTTCTAGACCTCTTTCTCCCCTGAAGCCCTCACTCTCATGCACATTGCTCTCACTGAATTAAATCCTTCAAAACTTACCATGTTGTCTGGTCTATTTGAGCCAGTATTCAGAATTTTCTGAATAAGTAGGCAAGAGCCCACAGGCTTATTAATATTGAAAAAATTATTAATAAGTAGTCTGATATCAAAGACATATAGATAGAGCTGGCTTACAGGCAGTACTGGGCCAGCTGGTCTACCTCAAAAAACTACCAGAGGGCCGGTGCTGTGGCATAGCTGGTAAAAGTGCTGTCTGCTGCACTGGTATCCCATATGGGATCCAGCCCCAGCTGCTCCACTTCCAATCCAGCTCCTGGCTAATGCACCTGGGAAAGCAGTGGAAGATGGTCACAGTGCTTGGGCCCGTACCACCCATGAGGAAGACCTGGATGGACTTGCAGGGTGTAGCCATTTGGGGAGTGAACCAGCAGATGGGAGATCTCTCTTTCTCTCTCTCTCTCACACACACTGATTCTGCCTTTCAAATAAATAAATAAGCCTGAAAGAGAGAGAGAGAGAGAGAGAGAGAGAGAGAGAGAAACTATCAGAAAAATACAAATCTGAACCCCCACGAGGCTGGTAGCAGTCATTAAAGCTGTGAGACATGGGTAAAAATGGGAAGCAAGCCTAAACGGGAACACCTGATTTTGGGGCTGTGCCTTAGGAATCTATTTGGTTTAATCGTTTCATTTTTTGACTTCTTTATAAGTGTCAGAGAAAAGAAACACAGAAACAGAATCAGAGCTGTTGGCAGTCGCAGAGGTAGGGAGTGGAGCTGTGGCAGGAGGGGCTGCACAAATTTAGCCCTCATTCTCCAGGCCTGGCCTGGAAATCCTGTCTGTACCATGATGAAAAGGCCCTGAGCGCCAGGTGATTTGGTATCAAATCAGCAGCAGGGACAGACTAGAGCCTGATGACTAGCTTCTATTATACAGAAAAGTTCAGAAAAGCGATTTCATTTTCCTGTACCTTTCCCTTCTCCAGAAATGACCCCCAGCATGCAGGTCAGTAGGTTCTCTGCATGTGCTAAAGGCGACAGTAGCACCCACAGGCTCTTGGCCTTGATGGCTTTTCCTGGTTCTGCTTCCTAGATGGCTTCTTCTAGGCTTCACTGGGTCCTCCCCTGCCCCCACCTTTCACAGTCTACTATTGTGTTCTCGTCCACCTTCAGAGCTTTGTCCTAAACTGCAGATAACTCCTTAGCCAATCTTCAGCCTCAGCTTGTTAGGTAGGAAGTCAGATATGAGCTTATGTGTGTGTGACAGGCCTAAAGAGAAGATGTCTATGTCCAGCATCTGCATCTGCATCTCAAAGTCATCCTGATAATGTTTCAGGGGCAGCCCAGTATTCGTATCCTGCCCTGCCCCCTTCTACCCGCTAACCTGCCAGGTGGAGGTCCCCGCCCCTTCTGCCTGACAAATCTTTCACGGTCTCCCAGATGCAGCCCAGTATCTGCATTTCAAACACCCTGCTCCGGATCCGATTCTCTAGGGGGTCCTGCTCACCCTTCCTCTAAACTCAGGACAGCCAGCCAGCCCTTCTCCTGTCTGACACCGTCAGGGGAAAACTCAGATTGAAGTTTTTCTATTTACATCCAAAAAGCCTTTTGTTCCAAGAGGAGCAGAGGTGGGGAAGCAAGACCCATCTCCTTAACCCCCCACCCCAACCCCTGCGTGCCTCAACCGGATTGCACGCTCAGCCCTCTGCCTCTCTGCTGAGCCGCCCGCCTGGCCTGGTCAGGTGTAACCTCTCCACTCAACCGTGTAACCTTGCTCCCCACTCCCAGTCCAAGCGACAGGGCACTCTCTCTCTCAGGTTCTGTCTGGAAAGGTGCCCATCCGTCCTTACGGATGTCCCTACCCTAATAAACCTTGCTGTTTTACCTCCCACTACTCTGTCTCACGCCTGAATTCTTTCTTGCACGAAGATAAGAACCCTGCCATTCTCTGGTAACAAGCTTACGCCAACTACCACCAACTGAGCACCTCTTCCTGGATGCTCCAGAGGCACTTCCAACATCATGTTCTGCTAGGATCAGGACCATGGTTACATACATCCCGATGCCAATAAACTTGGAAATCTAGATGATAAAGGATTTTAACAGATTGTATCTGGTCAAAATCAACAAAGAAACCCAAATTTAAAATCTTCCTGCTACAATGTCACTTACAGATAATCTGCTAAGCTGTAAAAATCACATCATTACTGTTTTTCCTTCCTTTTTTTTTTTTTTTAAGGTTTATTTATTTATTTATTTGAAAGTCAGAGTTACACAGAGAGAGGAGAGGCAGAGAGAGGTCTTCCATCCGCTGGTTCACGCCCCAGTTGGCCGCCAACAACCGGAGCTGCACCTATCCAAAGCCAGGAGCCAGGAGCTGCTTCTGGGTCTCCCACGCGGGCTCAGGGGCCCAAGGACTTGGGGCATCTTCTACTGCTTTCCCAGGCCATAGCAGCAAGCTGGATTGGAAAAGGAGCAGCCGGGACCAGAACCGGCGCTCAAATGGGATGCCGGCGCTTCAAGCCAGGGCGTTAACCCACTGCGCCACAGCACCGGCCCCTCCAGATTTTTTAGTATGCAGGTGGCCGGCGCAACGCGCTGATCCGAAGGCAGGAGCCAGGTACTTATCCTGGTCTCCCATGGGGTGCAGGGTCCAAGCCCTTGGGCCATCCTCCACTGCACTCCCTGGCCACAGCACAGAGCTGGCCTGGAAGAGGGGCAACCAGGACAGAATCCTGTGCCCCGTTTGGGACTAGAACCCGGTGTGCCGGCGCCGCAAGGCTAGTGAGCTGCGGCGCCGGCCTAGTATGCAGTTTTAAAATTTAAAATGTATGCAAAGTTTTAAACTAATAGGATGAACAAAGGTATCCTTAACATTTTGCTTATTTGCCCTATCTGTATGATAATTTTTTTTTTTTTTTTTACTGGCCACAGCGCCAGCCCCGAGGCTGTAGTATTTGAACCCTCGCTATCTTCTTTCCCCTCTAAATAGCCACGCAGTAAGATCCTACACACGTCATTCCAGCCCAGTCCAGGGCCTTGTTCCACAGCTCAAGCCAATCAGCTGTGGAATTTAGCATGGCCGCAGAGGTGATGCAGACGGCTAGTGCAGTCCTTTGGCTGAGAATTAGCAAAAGCTACAAATCAGGAGTTTTCCGCCCGTTCACCGGCACACACAGGCTGCCCCTGTGCTGTTCGGCGCGTGCTGTTTTCCGCACCACGTCGTAACTGGCCTTTCCCGGCAGGTCCAACTTGGAACCAGAGAGTGGTTAACAGGTGTGGGAGGCCCCAGGCTGGTCCCCCCCGGGGGCGGGGCTTGGACGCGGGCTCCGCCCCCTACGCGGCGCGCGTGGTCCCGCTGTGTGCGCGCGCAGCTACGGCTCCGACCGGCGCGCTTTGCTGGCGCTCCTGCCGCCAATGGTGCTTCTCGGGAAAGCCATGGCCAGTAAGTGGCGCGGCCTGGCGTGGCCGCTCAAGCTCGCGACAGTGAGGAGGCTTTGGCGCGGCGTCGGTGGACAAACAGCCGCCTCCTCCTTCAGTCTCATCGTCCCCGCCGCGCCTGCGGCCTGCCCGGACGCGATTGTCCTCCGGGCTCCGGCGACCTGAGTTGCTTCCGGACCGGCAGCGGCGCGAGATTACCGGGCCTGGGGACTTGCGGTTCTCGGCGTGTGGGTTGAGGGAGGTGTTGGAAATCGGAGGCCCGTACGCGCCAGTTCATGGCCTTCCTCCCAAGAACAGACCAAGAAGGTGCCCCGGGGGACTTCCTTTCCAGCTCACTGTCCTGCTCCGGAGTTTGGCTTGAGAGGTTGCTGTGCCAGTTATTTTGTCCGGTGACTTTGTGCAGCTTCCCCTCTGCCTCTAAGTTCCTCGTCTGTAAATTGGTGTTAATGATACTTCACAGACGTTTATGTGTGGGGGGAAAAATGTTATCCCATAGCGTTCTAGTCTTTTTGACCCCCTTGGTTAGAACAGTTTTTTAATGTTTATTATTATTATTATTTTTAATGTTTATTATTATTTAGGGGGAGAGAGAGATACCCCAACCCCTGGTTCACTTCCCAAATATCTGTAGGAACTCAATGCAGATCTCCCACGTGGGTGACAAGGACTCAATGGCTTGATCTATCACCTGTTACTTCCCAGGGTGCATTGGGAGGAAGCTGGAGAGGAGCCCACAGGTAGTATGGAACCAGGCTTTCCCATATAGGACACAGGCATCTTTTTTTTTTTTTTTTTTTTTTTTGATAGGCAGAGTGGACAGTGAGAGAGAGAGACAGAGAGAAAGGTCTTCCTTTGCCGTTGGTTCACCCTCCAATGGCCGCCGCGGTCGGCGCGCTGCGGTCGGCGCACCGCGCTGATCCAATGGCAGGAGCTAGGAGCCAGGTGCTTTTCCTGGTCTCCCATGGGGTGCAGGGCCCAAGCACCTGGGCCATCCTCTACTGCACTCCCTGGCCACAGCAGAGGGCTGGCCTGGAAGAGGGGCAACCGGGACAGAATCCGGCGCCCCAACCGGGACTAGAACCCGGTGTGCCGGCGCCGCTAGGCGGAGGATTAGCCTATTGTGCCGCGGCGCCGGCTGGACACAGGCATCTTAACCACTTAGTCCACCCTGCCTTGGTAAGTCCCAATGTTACATTAAGAAGAGTGTTAGCCTATCCCGGGACCTTGACAGCCATTGTGTCTTATTTTACAAATGAAGAGAATTGTAATCAGAATTGAAAACCTGAGGTTCTTGTCTAGCTTGTATGCCAATGGAAGCATGCAGATAACGATTTGAAGTGTAAGCAGAGAAGAATATAATTGGTTGGCCAAGCCAGGAGCAAGATTGCCTTGCAACCTAGTACCAGGCTCCCTAAACAGGCAGAAGTTACAGATTTCGTAGAGCGTGTTTCTAGGGAAATTATCCATGTTAAGTTTATGGAGAGTTCAAGAAGGGTTATTTAATAGGGAGTATGAACGGTGGGCATTTGGCACAGTGATTGACGTTGCTTGGGATGCTCACATTCCGTATCAGAGTACCTGGTTAGAATCCTGGCTCTGGACTTCTGATCCAGCTTCCTGCCAATGCCCGCCCTGGGAGGCAGCATGTGTTGGCTGGAGTACTTGGATCCCTGCCACCCATGTGGGAGACCTGGATTGAGTTAAGGGCTCCTGGCTGTTGTGGACCTATTGGGAGTGAAATAGCAAATGGAAGATCTCTGTCTCTCTCTTTCAAATAAAAAATGGAAATAAAAATGAAAAAATAGATAAATGCAAACACTAAAAGGAGCCAGCACACCTGCTCTGTGAGTTACCGTATATGTTGTGTGCATTCCATGTTCATCTGAGGATGGAGATCTGACTGTAATGAGGGGTTGGTCTTGGTTTCTCTGCATGAGAAGGATGAGGGTGAGGGTACCATCTGGCTGTGTGCAGGCTGCTCAAGCCAGCCATGGCTAGATGGGGTCTTGCAGCTTCCTGATAAGAAGTGTGGGATGCTGAGCTGGGTCCGGTCATCCACCGTACGTCTTAACTGCAAGAACACTTGCTTATTCTCAACTTGAGTGTAGTTAAGTTTCAGTTATTTTTTTTCCGAAGGGGGCTGTTTCATATCTGATCCTCAGCATGGAGGAGCTCCCCTGTGGGAGGTGCCCTGCTGCGGGACCTCTGTGCAGCAGGTGTTTTGCAGAAGGTTGGGCAGTCCCACACTTGGATCTGGACCCCTGCCCTTGTGGGTAGGAAAGGGGAGCCCCATCCTCACAGCCATGGTGAGCTTTCTGTTCTCTCCCTCAGAGACGAAGCCCAGCTTCTGAGTTCTGGGGGAGACTTTTAGTGGGTTTGTGTGGTGTTCTGGTCACAGCTCCAGGATCTCTTTGCTTCAAAGTAATCCCAGCTTTTGTTTTAGTTTTCATTCAGATCCTGTATTCAGGGGGAAGTTTGGCTTGTCTCGCTGTATTTAAAATAGACCACAGAGGGGGACATCTGAATTTTCCTACTTTTGGACTTAACCCTAAAGAGATCTTTATAAAAGGGCAGGGTTTGTCAGCGTTTTCTCTCCTGGAGACATCTGCACTGTTAACGGAGACCCCAGAAATCTAGCTGTGTTGCTGTGATATCCAGACTTTGGACCACAGGTCGAGGTCAGGCATTAGGGCCATTACTAATAATTGTGCGAGCAAGAACTGTGCACTTAGCAGGCTCCAGGCAGGACCCAGAAACCACACCAGTACCTTGAAAGGGGAAATTGTATGTAAAGCATTGCTAATTGATTAACGATGGTTTCTGTAGGAGGCAAAAGGGAACTGCGAAGTATATAGGAAGAGCAAATACAGGGGCGAAACTACTATTTAAGGAAGGAATGAACTTTGTTAACTGCCTAGGGACACACTGTAATTAGGCACCACTACCAGATTTCTGCTCCATCAGCAGCTGGATGGATTTGCTGAGTCCCAGGCAGTGGTGGGGAAGTTGAGACAGGGATCTCCCCTTCCCATGGGCCCACTGTCCTGAGTTCACAGTGGGTGAACAGCTCAGGGATTAGACTTTTGGCACTAGGTGGTGTCTAGATTAGGGGTGAGTAGGAGACCCAAGATCATGGGACAGGACCATATTGAAATCCAGTGTTTTTACTTCAAGCCATGTTCTCATTTCATTTCCCACACTACATAGTAAGAATGGACCTGCCTAGCCCTCAAGAATCTTGTGCCTGGCATGGGGCTTTGCCTGTGGGTGATGCTCTATCTCAAGGCTTCCAAGCCTTTTTGTTGGGGAGGGCTGTTTTGTGCATTGCAGACTCTTTAGCTGCATGCCTGGTTTCTATCCATTAGATACCAGTAGCACATCATGAGCTGTGATGATCAATACTTGTCCAAAACCTCCAGCTGTTTCCAAATGTCCCATGGGAAACAAAATTGCTCTCTATTTGAGAACCATGGCTCTGTCTGAAATCACGTTCTGACAACTCTTTACTTTTGTCCTTGTCCTCAGCTTTCCGCTTGGCCCTTATCCAGCTTCAAGTTTCTTCCGTCAAATCAGACAATGTCACTCGAGCTTGTAGCCTTGTCCGAGAGGCAGCAACACAAGGAGCGAAGGTAGTCTCTCTGCCGGTAAGTGTGGAGTCCCCCATCCCTTCCTGGACACTGTGGACTCAGAAGGATAGTGTTTGCTAGCTCTAGTTGTCCTCTTGAGTCTTTGGATTCAGCACTACCCTTTGGAGCTCAAGATTGTTCATGTTTTTCTGGAAGATGACCTTAGCAAGGGGAGATGTGTCAACATGAGTCTAGGTCTTGAATTTAGCATCGTCTGTTCTGTTCAGATGAGGCAACCAGGTTCCTAGTACATTGAAGTGTGGGGAGCAACTGGGAGCAACTCGGACTAGACTAAGTTACTGGAATTAAGACTTATTCTATGCATCTGCTCTCCCACAATATGGCGCTGGGAGAGAAGAAAACAGCTTCTACGCAGCTGCCTCCAGTTCAGCCAATAAACTGTAGGACCTGCTCCTGATTGGAGGAGAGCAGCGTACTCGGCGTGTGGGCAGCCGAGTTGGGATTGGCAGAGGAGGACTATAAAGGAGGAGAGAGACGGCATGCACCAGGAACATCTAAGGGGAACACCTGTGCAGCCCCCGAGAGAGCCGGCCGGCGGTGTGCCGCTCCCCTGCGGAAGTGGGGAAAGTGGCCAGGGGGAACCGCCCTTCCACGGAGGTGGAAGGGACAGTAGCCAACCCGGGAAAAACCAGCAGCAAACCCGGGGAGGGCCGAGCAGACAAAAGAACAGCGCAGGGTCCTGTGTCGTTCCTCCACGAAGAGGGGGAGCGACATTGAAGGACTTAAGCTACAATACACAGTGCGTGGATACCTACTTTGTTCCTCATGTAATTTAGTCTTTTGGAAGACTTAATTGAACATTTAGGAAGCCTGGGGTGTCTTGAAGCCAGTAGGACTCAGGATCTCTTGTCATAGGTTAGTTCTTGAACAAAGAACCGACTGACAGTTACACCACATTGGTTTGTCAGCAGGTACAGAGTTAGCTCCGGATAACAGGTACTTTTCCACATGCCTTACGGGGATCAGTGGGAGGAATTATTCCATATGGCACCCCTTCCTCCTTGCTGTGGAGAGGAGGCAGCCCTTTGCATACCCTGTCTTGATTGGGGGTTTTTCAGGTCCATCATGTAGTTTTAGTCAGGCTCTAGCCAGTCACAGGAATCTATAGATGGGAGCATGAGATCTTAATGTTAATCCAGTCTTCCTTATGGTGCCAGTCATGGGACTCTGTCTTGGAATAAAGCCCAGGAGTGGAATGAATACCTGAATTCTATATATGCCTACTTCACTGACTGGTTAACAAGCATCTTGTACAAGCTGGTGATCTTGGCTTAAGTTCCCTAGCACAGAGCCTGTTACATGGGTGATCTCATTAAATACAGATGGAGTCAATTATAGCTGAAGTTTACTGATTTTTGCCATTTGTTTTCTGATATGTCAGAGAGCTATGGAAGGCAAACACTCCAAGTGGGTAAGAGACTTCCTAGAATCAAAATGATAGGGCTGGAATTTTGAAACAGTTCATCTTGCTAGTAACTTGAACTTCTGTGGCTTTCAAAGCTTTTTCTGCTTTTTTCATACATGGACTTTATTGCTTTACATAGTAAATTAATACTATAATTCTGAAGGGCAAGCAAACGGTGTAATGATTAAGATACTGCTTATGATGCCCATCCAGTGTCTGAGTAACTGAATCTGATACCTGCCTCTGACTCCTGATTCCAGTTTCCTGCTGATGTAGATCCTGGGAGGCACTGGTGATAACTCAAGTAACTGAGTCCCTGCCACTCACGTGGGAGACCTGGGTTGTGTTCCCTGCCCTCAGCTTCAGTCTGCTCAACCCCAGCTTCCAGGCATTTAAGGAGTGAACCAGCACAGAGGAACTCTGTCTTCTCTCTTCTCTCTTCTCTCTTCTCTCTTCTCTCTTCTCTCTCCTCTCTCCTCTCTCCTCTCTCCTCTCTCCTCTCTCCCTCTCTCTCTGTTTCTCTAATAAATAAGTTGTAAAAATCATGGAATTTCGAGCTCATGGATTAATACTAATGCTGAGAGTCATGTGAGTAGGCCCTTTCTGTCGTGTAGCTTAGATGCCCACGGTGGGGAACTCATTGTACTCCTACAGACTGGAGCCAAATCTAGCCTCCGCCAGGGTCACCTGTATCTTCTAGCCTCCCATGGGGTGGTTGCCTAGTCCTAACTGTGGGTACAGGCTCTTTATTCTAGGGATATCAGTATTTTTCTTAGCTATGTGGGTATTTTTTAAAGGTAGATTTATTTATTTGAAAGGCAGAGTTACAGGGAGAGAGATCTTCCATCTGCTTGTTCACTCCCCAAATGGCCGCAACAGCCAGGACTAGGCCAGACCTAAGTCAGGAGTCAAGAGCCTCTTCTGGGTCTCCCAAGTGGGTGCAGGGCCCAAACACTTGGGCCATCCTCCACTGCTTTCCCAGGCACATTAGCAGGGAGCTGGATCAGAAGTGGAGCAGCCAGGACTCAAACAAGAGCCTATACGGGTTGCCAGTGTTGCAGATGGCAGCTCTACCTGCTGCACCACAGCTCCTGTCCCCTTAGCTCTGTTTTATCCCTTCAAGTGGTAGTAGAGCTGGAAGCAGCAGCTCTACCTTCTTAAAGCAGAACTTTACAATGGGTTAGGTGTTTCAGTATTCTTTTTCCGTTTTCTCTGCCATCGTTATTCTAGGAATGCTTTAATTCTCCATATGGCACAGATTATTTTCCTGAATATGCAGAGAAAATTCCTGGTGAATCCACACGAAGGCTTTCTGAAGTAGCAAAGGAATGCAGCATATATCTCATTGGAGGTAACTTCCTGTTTGCGAATGGTCTGAACATTAAAAATGATTGAATGATTTTTGTTGTTACATTTAAACTATGAAACACAATTCAGCTGTTGAAAAGAATGAAGTAGATCAATATATAGTCAGGTGGAAATATCTTCAAGACATACTGTTAAGTGCAAAAAAAGGAAGTTCAATATAATGTGAACAGTTTTCCCATTCATGTTAGTCCTCCACACAGAGGAAGGCAGTTGGCCTGCCATATCTACAGCTTCTGCATCTGCAGCTCAGCCAACTGTGGATTGAAAAGATTTGGGGGGAAGAATTGCATCTGTACAGAATTAATTTCTTTTTCTTTTTTTTTAAGATTTTTATATTTTATTTGCAAGTTAGAGTTATATGGAGGGAGAAGATGCAGAGAGAGAGAGAGAGAGAGAGAGAGGTCTTCCATCCGATGGTTCACTCCCTAATTGGCCGCAACAGCCGGAGATGTGCCGATCTGAAGCCGAGAGCTTCTTCCGGGTCTCCCACATGGCTGCAGGGGCCCAAGGACTTGGGGCATCTTCTACTGCTATCCCAGGCCATAGCAGAGAGCTGGATTGGAAATGGAGCAGCCAGGTCTCGAACCGGTGCCCATATAAGGTGCCGGGGCATTAACCCACTGTGCCACAGTGCCAGCCCCCAGAATTTATTTCTTATACTTCCTAAACAATACAACTATTTATAGAACATTAACATGGTATTAGATGTTACAAGTAACGTAGAGATGGTTTAAGGCACCTCGGAGGATGTGCCTATGTTCTATGCAAATACTACACATTTTATATAAAGGGCTTGAGCATATGTGGAATTTGGTCTCTTCAGAACCAATCTGCAGATACCATGTGATGACTGTATTTTTGTACGTGGGTATACGAGGGTACCTTAAAAACCTCATGAAAGGGGAGTTAAAAGATAACATTTATTTTGGTGCAGAACAGTTTTGAAATCCATGAATAATCTTTTCAGAATACATATTTGCCATGAACTTTTGGAACACCCCTGTACACATGAATTTCAAAATTTCTTTGCACCCAAAGAAACTGATCTTCTAATTCCAGTATTCATGAACGTTTTTGTTTTTTAGATTTATCTATTTATTTATTTATTTGAAAGAGTGACAGAGAGAGAGAGAGATCTTCCATCTCCTGGTTCACTCCCCGGATGACTGCAATAGCCAGGGCTGGACCACGCTGACCCATCTGTAGAAGTACATTCACCAAACTGACAGTGACAATTCTCCCTCGAGAAAGAGTAGGGGTAGGGGCAGGTAGAAATGTGGAAAGATTAATTGTTTCTGTCCTTTATTATACTACTATGGAATTGAAAAAACATTTTCATAGATGACACATGAAAGTAGTTTTATATTTGTGCTTTTGAAATAGATTTTAAAATGTTTTATTTGCTTAAATAAAAACTAAGCACAGTAGAAGTGTTCTATAGGTACACTTAATTCTGTATTCTGAAATATTAAGGATTTAGAAATGATTGACGTGGGGAAATGAAGGCAAAGCAGAAACCTAGAGGTGGAACTGCACTCTATGGTGGGAGGGCTTGTGATTTAACATTCTCATTCTGGGGACTTCTGGGATACAGTTTTGTTGTAGTGAATTTAAGTTGAGCAACAGGCAATTCTTGATTTTGCACTAATGTTACAGATTAAGTGTTGCTCAAGATCATGGCTCAATTTCAGGAACAGCTGGTTATTTGTTAAACCTGTCTTTGGCATCTGACCTAGTTTGTTTGGTTTTTTTTTGACAGGCAGAGTGGACAGTGAGAGAGAGAGAAAGGTCTTCCTTTGCCGTTGGTTCACCCTCTAATGGCCGCCGCGGCCGGCGCGCTGTGGCCAGTGCACCGCGCCGATCCGAAGCCAGGAGCCAGGTGCTTCTCCTGATCTCCCATGGGGTGCAGGGCCCAAGCACCTGGGCCATCCTCCACTGCACTCCCTGGCCACAGCAGAGAGCTGGCCTGGAAGAGGGGCAACCGGGACAGAACCTGGCGCCCCGATCAGGACTAGAACCTGGTGTGCCGGTGCTGCAAGGCGGAGGATTAGTCTATTGAGCCGTGGCGCCGGCCTTGTGTTTTTTTTTTTTTTTTTTTTTAAGATTTTTACTTATGTATTTGAAAGGTACAGCTACAGAGAGAGGGAGAGACAGAGAGAAAGGTCTCCCCACCCACTGGTTCACTCCCCAAATGGCTGCAATGGCTGGAGCTTAGCTGATCCAAAGCCAGGGGCCAGGAGCTTCTTCGGGTTCTCCCGAAGAAGAGGTGCAGGGGCCCAAGCACTTGGGAAGCTTTCCACTGCTTTCCCGGGCCATAGGCAGAGAGTTGAAGTGGAAGAGGAGCAGCCAGGACATAAACTGGTGTCCATATAGGGTGTTGGCGCTGCAGGCAGAGGCTTAACCTACTATACCACAGTGCCGGCCCCTGACCTAATTTTTTTAAAAGATTTATTTTGTTTATTTAAGAGGCAGAGTGACAGAGTGAGACAGGGAGGAAGAGGGAGAGACAGAGCAAGCAAGAGAACATGTCCACCCATTGGTTCCCTCCCCAAATGTCTGCAATGGGCAGGGCCAGGCCACGCTAAAGCTAGGAGCCCGAAACTCCATCCAGGTGTCCCACATGGGTGGCAGGGACCCAAGTATTTGAGTCCTCGTCTGCTGCTTTTCCAGGTGCATTAGCAGGGAATTGGATTGGAAGCAGAGCTGCTGGCACTGGAACCCGTATTGTGATATGGGATGTCAGCGTTGCAGGCGGT
The DNA here is from genome assembly GCF_964237555.1 of Oryctolagus cuniculus. Classification (NCBI taxonomy): domain Eukaryota; kingdom Metazoa; phylum Chordata; class Mammalia; order Lagomorpha; family Leporidae; genus Oryctolagus; species Oryctolagus cuniculus. The sequence goes on from NC_091435.1 coordinate 54,894,152, forward strand.
AGCTTAAGCAACTGTGGCACAACACTTGTCCCAGCATCTGACCTGATTATACCCCATCTGCACTCTGAAGTTTTTCTCTGAAAGATCATTTTTAAGAACAAACATTAAGAAACCCTTGGAAGATAGTACATTTTTTTGTTACACACATGACAATTATTCAAACATTTATTCAGTCGTCACAAGAAGAACTGCTGTGTTCTTTTTTCTTCTCAATGTTTTGTGTGCCTGTACATTTCTTCTCTCAATAAAAGGCTCCATCCCTGAAGAAGATGCTGGGAAATTGTATAACACCTGTGCTGTGTTTGGGCCTGATGGAACGTTGCTGGTGAAGCACAGGAAGGTAAGTAGGGAATGTAGCAAGTCTCACCTGGCAAAAGTTGGCTCTGAAGTCCCCGATCCCTCTCCTTATGTAGTGCATGGTAACGTCAGCCTTTTATCTTACTGGCACAAGTGGCTATATTTGGCCATTTGCATTTTTTACATAAATTTTAGGCTCACCCTGTCAATTTCTGCAAAGGAACAACCCACATGAATTTAATTAGGATTTTATTGAATATGCAGAGACTAATTTCGAGAGAGTTGACATTTTTACTCCAGGATTCTTATTATTGTTTTTAAACCTATATTGTCTTTATATTTATCTTGCAGACAGCATATATTTCAGTCTTACTTTTTATTCATTTTGACAATTTCTGCTTTTAACTGGAGTGGTTAATTTATATTTAAAGTAATTATTGATGCGGTTAGATTTAATTTTTTTTAAATTTTTTTATTGTTAATTTTTTTTTTTTTTTTGACAGGCAGAGTGGACAGTGAGAGAGAGAGAGAGAGAGAGAGACAGAGAGAAAGGTCTTCCTTTTGCCATTGTTTCACCCTCCAATGGCCGCCACGGCCGGCGCGCTGCGGCCGGCGCACCGCACTGATCCGTGGTAGAAGCCAGGTACTTATCCTGGTCTCCCATAGGGTGCAAGGCCCAAGCACTTGGGCCATCCTCCACTGCACTCCCGGGCCACAGCAGAGAGCTGGCCTGGAAGAGGGGCAACCGGGACAGAATCCGGCTCCCCGACCGGGACTAGAACCCGGTGTGCCGACGCCACAAGGCGGAGGATTAGCCTAGTGAGCCACGGTGCCGGCCGATGTGGTTAGATTTAGATATGTAAGTACTTTATTCTTTTATCCTTTTCGGCATTCTTTTGGAGTAACTGAATATTTTTGGAATTCCATTTAAATATACCTATTAATTGCTTTATTTTCTTTTAAATTGTTGCCCTGGGAATTATAATATGCATCTTTAACTTGCCACAGTCTGGGTAATATTGTCATTGCTTCATACAAAATTTAAGAACATTACATTGCATAGGTTCATTTCCCACCTCCTGTTCTTTATCTTATACTTGTCTTATGTATTCCATTACAAATGTTATCAGTATTACATAGCAGTAATTTTTTATTTGTCATATTCTTTTACACAAATTAAGAAGAAAAATAAATCTGCTTACTCAAATGTTTACCACTTCTGATGTTTTTCTTTTCTTCCTGAAGATCCTAGTTCTCTTTGTTGACTTTTCCTTCAGGCAGAAAAACCTCCTGTAGCATTTTTGTGGTCAGGATCTGCTGCTAGCTGCTAGTTTTTGTTTATGAATATTTACTTTGCTTTCATTCTTGAATGATATTTTTGCCAAAATAGAATTCCAGGTTGATAGGTTTTTTTCCCTCTTAGAAGTTGTTTTTTTGTTTGTTTTCTGGTTTTTTTTTTTTTTTTTTTTTTTTTTTTTTTGACAGAGTGGACAGTGAGAGAGAGAGAGAGAGAAAGGTCTTCCTTTGCCATTGGTTCACCCTCCAATCGCTGCCGCGGCCAGTGCGCTGTGGCCGGCGCAATGCGCTGATCCCATGGCAGGAGCCAGGTACTTATCCTGGTCTCCCATGGGGTGCAGGACCAAACCACTTGGGCCATCCTCCACTGCACTCCCTGGCCACAGCAGAGAGCTGGCCTGGAAGAGGGGCAACCGGGACAGAATCTAGTGCCCCGACCGGGACTAGAACCTGGTGTGCCGGCGCCGCAAGGCGGAGGATTAGCCTATTGAGCCACGGCACCGGCCAACTTCTTTAATCTGCAAGCTTAAAAATCTTTGTTTATACTTGGGAAAATTTTGAGATATTATTTTGTTAAGTACTTTTTCTGCCTCATCCTCTTCTTCTGGGCCTTTAATTGTATGTTACATTTTTAAAAATTTTCCAAAGTCATTGAGGCCCTGGTAGGTTTTTTCCCTCCCCACTCTTTTCTCTCTTGTTTTACGGACTGGTTAGTTGCTGATGTGTATCAGGATTATTGGCTGTTTCTTCCATCATCTTCCATCTTCTGTAAATGAATCCAATGAGATTTTGAAAAATTCAGATATTGAAATTTTCAGTTCTAAAATATCCATTTGGTTCTTTTTTATAGTTTTTATTTTTTATCTTATATTTCCTATTTGTTCATTAAGAACACATTTTCTTTACATCCTAGAGCTTAGTTTTAATAGCTCCTTTACAGTCCTTGGTAATTATCACATTTAGGTCTTGTCAGGGTCTCTGTCCATTTGATTGCGTTTTCTTTGAATTCAGGATCATGTTTCTGCTTCTTTGGGTGTCTAGTAAATTAGGATTATATATTATAAAGATTCTAGAATTCTGTTACATTTTTCTGAAAACTATTGAATATTTTTGTTCCAGCAGATAGTTAATTTGGCTATGCTGAAATACCAAACTCTTAACTTCTTTGCAAGATTGGCAGCCACAGTAACTACTCTTTTCTTTCTTTCTTTCTTTTTTAAAATATTTTTATTGATTTTTTTTCAAAGAGTTACAGAGAGAGAGGAGAGACAGAGATCTTCCATCCTTTGGTTTGCTCCCCAGATGGCCCCAGTGGCCAGGGCTGGGCCAGCCCAAAGCCAGGAGCTTCTTCTGGGTCTTCCACTTGGGTGCAGGGAGCCAAGCACTTGGGCTATCTTCCACTGCTTTCCCAGGTGCATAAGGAGGGAGCTGGAAGTGGAACAATGGGGACTCATATGGGATCCCGGCGTTGTAGATGACAGCTTCACCTGCTATGCCACAGCACTGACCCCGCTACTCTTTCCTGTCTAAGCTTGTTTAGCCTTAGTAGAGTTTGGAGGCTGCCTTACTGACACTTAATTCATCCAGAGATTTGGACAGATTTGGTATATAGAACTTAAACACAGGGCTCTCCCTGCTTGGATTTCTTCTTTTAAAGATCCCCCTGCCAGCTGCTATGTAACTCTGCTTTGGTTTGTCAAGCCATTGTAATTGTGGGTAATTTTCACCGCCGTTTATAACACAACTAGGGTACTGCGTGACTTTAAAAGCTGAAAACAAATGGGAAATTCACCCAGTACTATTCCCTACTTCCATGTGGTGACTTCCTTTCAAGTATCCTTCAGTGCTTTATATAGTTACACATTTTAATTTGTCCAGAATTCATAGTGAAGCATGAGAAAGCTGGTCTGATGGGAGCTACTCTGCCTTTGCAGGAAGAAGAGCCAGGGCTGGGCTATTATCTGAACTCTTTGAAGTGTATCTTTTCAGTATTGACTTCCAGTTCATGAACGTGATATACATCTCTGTATTTATTAGGATTTCTTTACTTTCTCTTTGTAATTTTCTAGGTATGGTATTATGTATCATTTGTTACTTTTAGTTCTCACTTTTTTTTTTTTTTTTAAAAAGGGTCTCTGGCCGTTGTGGCCATTTGGAGAGTGAACCAGTAGATGGAAGACCGACTTCCCTCTCTCTTTCTCTCTCTCTGCCTCTCTGTAACTCTGCCTTATTTATTTGAAAGGCAGAGTTACAGAGAGGCAGAGAGAGAGAAAGAGAGAGGGAAGTCGGTCTTCCATCTACTGGTTCACTCTCCAAATGGCCACAACGGCCAGAGCTTGGCCAATCCGAACCAGGAGTCAGGAGCTTCCTCTGGATCTCCCACGAGGGTACAGGGCCCAAGGAGTTGGGCCATCCTCTACTGCTTTCCCAGGCCACAGCAGAGAGCTGGATCAGAAGAAGAGCAGATGGGACATGAACTGGCGCCCATGTGGGATGCCAGCACTGCAGGCTGCGGCTTTACCTGCTGTGCCACAGCACCGGCCCCTTACTTGTGTTTTTATACTTTCAGTTTCAGTTTCTTGCTAGTATATAGAAGTCCAGCTAGTTTTTAAAACATTGATCTTTCATAAAGCAATTTTGCTAAATTCATTCATTAATTCTTTTTTTTTTTTTTTTTTTTTTTGACAGGCAGAGTGGACAGTGAGAGAAAGAGACAGAGAGAAAGGTCTTCCTTTGCCGTTGGTTCACCCTCCAATGGCCGCTGCGGCCGGCGCGCTGCGGCCGGCGCACCGCGCTGATCCGGTGGCAGGAGCCAGGTACTTATCCTGGTCTCCCATGGGGTGCAGGGCCCAAGCACTTGGGCCATCCTCCACTGCACTCCCTGGCCACAGCAGAGAGCTGGCCTGGAAGAGGGGCAACCGGGACAGAATCCGGCGCCCCAACCGGGACTAGAACCCGGTGTGCTGGCACCTCTAGGCGGAGGATTAGCCTAGTGAGCCGCGGCGCCGGCCCATTCATTAATTCTAATAACTTACCTGCAGTGTTCTTTTTGTTTTGTCTTAGTTTTCTAGATACACAGTTATATCATCTGAGAATGACAGATTTAACTGTTTCTTTCCTATCTTTATACTTTTTACTCCTTTAATTTGCCTTGCTTTCTTTCAGTTCTCTGGTACAATGTTGAGTAGCGGTTGTCCTTGTCATGTTCCCACCCAGAGGGAAAGCTGTCAGTATTTCACCATTACATAAGATTTTTGTTTAGCTTTTTTTTTTTTCAGATACTCTCTATCAAATTTTTAAAATGTATTTATTTATTTATTTTGAAAGAGTTAGAGAGAGAGCGAGCAAGCTTCCATCTGCTGGTTCACCCCTCAAGTGGCCACAATGGCCTGGGCTGGGCCAGGCCTACCAAGGGCCAAGAGCTTCACCCAGGTCTTGCAGGTGGGTGCAGGGGCACAAGAACTTAGGGCATCACCCACTGCTTTCCTAGGAGCATTAGCACAGAGCTGGATTGGAAGTGGAGTAGCTGAGACTTGAACTGGTGCCCATATAGGATGCTGGTGCTGCAGGCAGCAGCTTAATCCCCTGTACCACAGCACCAGACCCTTTTATTGGATTTTTTTTTTTGACAGGCAGAGTGGACAGTGAGAGAGAGAGAGAGAGAGAAAGGTCTTCCTTTGCCGTTGGTTCACCCTCCAAAGGCCGCCACCGGCTAGCGCACTGCGCTGATCCGATGGCAGGAGCCAGGTACTTATCCTGGTCTCCCATGGGCTGCAGGGCCCAAGCACTTGGGCCATCCTCCACTGCACTCCCGGGCCACAGCAGAGAGCTGGCCTGGAAGAGGGGCAACCGGGACAGAATCTGGGCCCCTGACCGGGACTAGAACCCGGTGTGCCGGCACCGCAAGGTGGAGGATTAGCCTAGTGAGCCGCGGCACTGGCCTAGATTTTTAAATTTCTCTTCTAGAAAGAATTCTTTTCTCTTTTAAACTGTTTTCGTTTAAAGGCAGAGAGACAGATGAAGAGATATGATCTGTCTGCTGGTTCACTCCCCAAATGCCTGCACAGTATCTCCCACATAGGTGGCAAGGACCCAAGTAATTGAGCCGTCATCTGCTCCCCCCTCAGGTGTACATTAGCAGGAACCTGAATTGAAAGTGGTGTGGCCAGGACATGACTAGGCACTCCAGTAAGGGATGTGGGCATCATAAGCAGCAACCTAACTGCTGTGCAAACACCCACCTCCCATTTTGCTGTTTAAATCATGAACAGTTGGGGCCGGCACTGTGGCACAGTGGGTAAAGCCGCCACCTGCAGTGCTGGCGTTCCATGTGGGTGCCAGTTCGAGTCCCATCTGCTCTACTTCCAATCCAACTCTGCTATGGCCTGGGAAAGGCAGTGGAGGATGGCCCAAGTCCTTGGGTCCCTGCATCCATATGGAAGACCCGGAAGAAACTTCTGGCTCCTGGCTTCGGATTGGAACAGCTCTGGCCATGTGGCCATCTGGGGAGTGACTCAGTGGATGGAAGACCTCTCTCTCTCTTTCTCTCTTTGTAACTCTGCCTTTCTAATGATTAAATATTTTTTTAAAAAAATCATATAAAGTTGTAGTTTATCGGATGCTCATTATGCATTTCTTTAGATGATCATATAATTTTTCTCCTGTGTTGCTAATGTGGTAAATTATATCATTTGATTTTCTAATATTAAGCTAGCCACGTTTGCTTTCCTTAAATCCCAATTTGGAAGTGGTGCATTATTATTTTTATACATTGCTGGCTTTGATTTTGTGAAATTTTTACCTGTATTTCATGTCTACCCACTCTTCACCTCTCCTGCTAAATTTTCAATTTGATTCTGATTCTGGGAAGCCTTTATTTAACTTTTATTTTGAATAAAAAGCAAGACACTAATTGTTTGCCATGAGAAATCTAGACATTGATTCACATAGCAGATAGAAAATGGGGGCTGTAAGGCCGGCAGCATCATTTCTGCAGTTTCCTGTGGCAGGACTCATTTTGGTAAGATGTCAGCAGCTGCAGGGTAGATTATGGGCAGGTTGGAGGTGCTGTTTGAACACACTTGCTGCTAATCCCTTATGTGTTCATGCAAACATGTCTGTTACTGCCATGAACCCTGCTGGAAAGGAGGTAACCAAATCACTTATTTGTGATGCAGATCCACCTGTTTGACATTGATGTTCCTGGGAAAATTACATTTCAAGAATCTAAAACTTTGAGTCCTGGTGATAGTTTCTCCACATTTGACACCCGTACGTACCAAATAAATTACCTCTTTTAGCAATCCCAATAGAAGTGCAGATAGTCCTTTCTTTTTCTTATGTGTCTGTCTCCCACTTTTTTCACATAACCTGACTGAAAGATAGAGATGAGAAAAACAGTAGATCTGGAAAGTTGAGCTGAATGGACAACCAATTGGTTTAACATGATTTTGCTCTTTCATTTGGTTACAAGTCCCTGTGATGTATTCCAGCGTATTCTTTGAAGTCATGATTGAACATCTCTCGTTTAGATAATAAGCACTTGATCAGAATGACTTTCTCATCTCTGTTACAATGAGTAATGTCTTTATGAGATGAAATCCAAGTAGGAAGTGAGCTTATAAATTGTATTCATCCAGGCCTCCTGTGTTAATTTGTCCCTGTTAGGGTTTTTGATCATTAAGTCCTGGGGGCTTTTTCTTGCCACCATGCTAGAGGCACTGACTTTTCATTTGTATTTTTTCTGTTTGGAAACAGCTTACTGCAGAGTGGGCCTGGGTATCTGCTACGACATACGCTTTGCAGAGCTTGCACAAGTCTACTCACAGAAAGGTGAGGCATGCTATAATTGTGTTCTGTAACTTGGAGGTTTGGTTCTGGGCCAGTCTCTCTGGAGTTATGGGACCCTTTAGTACAAAAAGCTGGGAGAGGAATCTTAGCCTCACTATCTCCAGCCCCTTTACCTCCATCTAGCTTCTCGGACTTTTGTTGTATATCGATGACAGGATTTTCAGAAGTTGTAATTTAACATACCATGTTGGAACAGGTGATGGAGCTCAGTGGGTCACACCCCATATTAAAGTGCTTGGATTGAGTCCTGGCTCCTCCACTTCTGACCCAGCTTCCTGCTAATGTGCTTGAGAGGTGGCAGATTATAGCCGAGTACTGAGTTCCTGGCTCCTGGACTCCACCCGGCCTAGCTCTGGCTATTGTGGGCGTTTGGGGGGTGAACCAGTAGATGGAAGATCTCTTTCTCTGTGGATATGTGTCTGTCTCTCCCTCCCTTTCCCTCTGCCTTTCAAATACATACATGCATATATACATAAGTTCCTAACAAATAAATGAGTCTAATTCTTTAAAAAAAAATGTAGCTAAGGAAGGAGGCTTGCTCCTAAATGTCTAATGTATCCTTCGAGTGCTTCCTATTAGTGAGTTGGAAAGACTCACCTGGAACTCAGTAGGAACGAAGGAATGGCCTACACTCTCATGACTTAGTAGCTTTAAACTCTCACCACTTGGTAGCTTTAAACGTGGGTGTGCTAGAAATGTACTCAGCGACATCTTGGTCCAAGCAAGAAGTGTGCTAGTGTCTGGGAAGGGCGCCAAGCCAGGTTGAAAGTTCTGGGTCTGGCTCTAACTCTTCCCCATAATTGGCATGGTGCATTGGATCACTTGTTTTTCCTGTAGAGCCTTGTGGGTCTCACTTTAAGGATGATATGAAGATTAAGGAGAGAGAACTTATAAAGCCCCTTGTGTGATGCTCAACAAATATTAACATCCTTACTAGACTGCTGGGGATAATTCCAGTTTGTTATTTGACAAAATGAAGTGGGTACAAATAATCTGACTGCTAGTGCAGTAGAAGGTAGAAGTGCAGGGCCTCTGGGGCTAATAGTCTCTGAGCCTTATCAAAAAGCATTAAAGCAGTTAATTTGCCCCTAATTTCAGTGGAAAAGAATTATAAAACATGGCCCAAGACCATGTGGAGCTGACCATCTGGTGCTGAGAGAAGTGTGACTGACAGGTCTGTACTTCTTTAAAGTGCAGTCTCCTGTTATGATCTCAGGCATCAATAGCACTTCTCTTGCGTGTCCTATGTGTGTCTATATGTGTGTTTCTAAAGGAACTCAGAGCTATACTTCAATGCTGCTGCTACTGTGTGACTTGGCTGACATCTTTTTATGCTTGGGGAAGCTTGAGTTTGGCTCCTGCCAAGGAAAGAACAATAGGAGGGACTGGTGTCATTGATGTTCACCTCTGTCGTTCTTTGTCTTTCTGTCCCCAAGGCTGCCAGTTGTTGGTGTATCCTGGAGCTTTCAATTTGACCACTGGACCAGCCCACTGGGAGTTACTTCAGCGAGCCCGGTAGGAAAGGAGCGTCTGTGTTTCCTCTCTCTGCAAAGGTTCCTGGTTTGAGGGCAGTACCGGCCTTCCCCAAGTGGAATTCTGCTCTGCACCCAGATGCAGTTGGAAAGGGTGGCTCTACAGGAAGTGCTCCTGCGGCTGGGCACCTTCTCTCGGAAGCCATAGCCCAGCCTCGAGGATTTGGGGGACTGATTTTTGCATTTTTTAAGAGCATTCTTTGCATCAAGGGGGCAATTTTTCTGAGATTAGATATAGATTGGTCTCTCAAAAGACAGTTTCCAGGAACTTTTGTGGAGAAATGAAGCCCCAGAAGCTAAGGAGAAGGCAGGGGTCCTTTTAGCCTCACAGCCGTAGGGGAAGGTTTGTGGTCCTCACCCACTGACTGTGCCATTCAGATGACGGTGCTTATCCTACCCCATCCTCCACAGCTTTCCCACTGGCCTTGGGGAGGCTCTGCCAAAGAACGCATTGTAAGCTGTCGTTCTGCTGACCTGGAAACGCAGGCATTGCACAAGTCTCACTGGCATGTCATGAAGGGCAAATCACAGAAGTGATGTCACAGGGTGGGGAAGGGGAGTGGGACTGCGTGTGCCCGTGCAGTGTGCTCTACAAACCATGAAGTGCTGGTCAGAGAGGATGGTTTCTGTAAATTTTTTTAAAATTGAGGTACATTATACACAATGTGCTAATTCTAAGCATGCAGGTCAGTGAATTCGCGTGTGTATATAGAACATTTCCAGCCCCTTAAAATACTCCCTTCCCAATCGGTGATCTCCTCACTCTGCCCAGAGGTAGCCACCACTCTCAGTTTTAGAGATGATGGTAATTTATATTGGAAGGGAAAGAGGTATTTGACTGGTGACAGAGTAGAAGAGGGGTAGAGGTATATGGTACTATGCATGTTAATACATGTACAGGCCGGTCAAAAGCAAGAAAAGCTTAGAAGATACAGGGATAAACTGGCATGGATCAGTTGAGTGAGGCCAGAGGGCTCCCAGGAGAGGTGAGTTGCTGTGCCTGGTATACCTGGAATTCTTGTCTATTTTGAGATGATGTGAGTACAGCTGTTGGCATGAAAGTGCCACAGACAGCCCTGCAAGATGTATTGCTCCAGCAAGGCTGTTCTGTTCTCTCTGGCCACGTTGCCTTTAACCAGAGTCGCTGTGCCATCCTTTATGTGACAGGTGGCTTATGCCAGAGTTCTTGGCAGTGGAACTGTTGGCATGTTGGATTAGGTGGCTCTTTGTTGTAGAGGGCTGTTCTGTGCATTGTAATATGTGTAGCAGCATCCCTGGTCTGTACCAACTAGGTACCAAGGTCTCCAGACACTAGCGAATCTGATGTGCCAGTCACACTCAGTTGGGAACTGTTGGCTTATATAGTAAGATAGTTTTTGAAGAGAGGGTTCCATGGCTTTGGCTTCCTCTCGTATCTGAGTACAGACAGTCCCTGAATTACAGTGGTACAACTTACGGTTCTTCCACTTTACAATGGTGGAGAAACAACATACATTCAGTTAAAATTGTCCTTTGACTTTTGATCCTTCCTGGGTGAGCGCCATGCCTCACAATACCCGGTTGTGATGCTGGGCACAGCAGTGAGCCCAGCACTAGTTTAGTCACTAGACTAAACAACTGATGCTCTGCAGCGCGCAGTGTGCTAAGCTACCACACTGGATTGATCCGTGTATTAAATGCATTTTTTACTTAAGATGTTTTCTATTTATGATGGGTTTGTTGGAACTAACCCCATCATAAGTCGAGGAGTATCTGCACTGCTCTGTTTTCTAAAAGAAGGATCTGTGCACTTGGGGATAGAAAAATGTCACCCATCTGTAATGCATGCTTTACCTCTTTTCTGTCCATTGACTGCAGAGCTGTTGATAATCAGGTGTATGTGGCCACAGCCTCTCCTGCCCGGGATGACAAAGCCTCCTATGTTGCCTGGGGACACAGCACCATTGTGAATCCTTGGTGAGTGTGGAGAAATGAGAACAGGCTCGGGGGTGCTTGTGAGATGGAACATGGGCAGGTGGGTTGTTTGGCTCTGACCCACCTGCCCCCACCTCCCACTGCCCTGTCCCAGTATTGCCTCTCCCTGGGAAAAAGTTTCCATTTGAAAGCCAGATGAGGAGGAAATTGTCCTTCTCGCCTGATTGAGTACTTGGCCTTTGTCCTCTTCTGAGTCTCTAAGTGACTTTCTTTGTCAATCAGACTTGGATCCCATCTGGAAAATAAGGCAGCAGTTATAGGCTGGTGGTTTTAGTAAAAGAGGACTCCAGACTTTTAGCTGTGGTTAAAATTTAAGCTGTTGACTGGTCTTCGGGTAGGAATGAGTTCCAGGGGGAAGACTTTGCTCCCAGCATAATGATTAGAGGAGAGAGGATGGACTCATAAACAGAAACCGTGACTTTGTCCCTGGCAAATGGGTGAAGCATTTTATCACCCAGTGAAAGCAGCGTGTACATCTGCCCAGAGGCACATAGAGTCATACCTTAGTAAACATGCGCTCCGGTCTGCATCGTGCAGTTTACAACCTATCCTCACACACACGGTCCACCTGGTCGCTCCTTGAACTCGCAGGGACTTACCTTTATTGAGCTCAGTTCAGAGATAAGGTGACCAGAACTTTTGACTTTAGGACTTTTTGACTTCAGAACTTGGATTTATTCCACACCACTTCTCTGAACACACATGTGTGCATACACACACACAGATGCATTTCTACAATTTCAGGAAGAAGATACCAGTGACAAAACTGAGAAAGGTCAGGGCCAGTGTTGTGGCATAGTGGGTAAAGTGGCTTCCTGCAAGACCAGCATCCCGTGTGGGTGCTGGTTTGGGTCCTGGCTGCTTCACTTCCAACCTATCTCCCTGCTAATGGCTTGGGAAAGGCAGTAGAAGATGGCCCGAGCGCTTGGGCCCCTGCCACCCATGTGGGAGACCTGGAGGAAGTTCCTGGCTCCTGCCTTTGGCTTGGTCCAGCACTGGCTGTTGGGGCCATCTGAGGAATGAACAGTAGACAAAGGATCCCTCTGTCAGTCACTCTCTCTAACTCTGACTTTCAAAAAAATAAAAATAAAAAACTGAGAAGGGTTAAATATTCAGGGTCCATGTAGGCACTTTATTTCAACTTTATGGAATGTGAAGCTCAACCTGCATGACGGGGAGGCCTTGGACGATACAGCTTGTGAGAGAGTCTCAGCCTCCTGCAGGGAAGGTCTGGGAGAACTGGAAAGGTTCATGTGGCTTGCAGTTTTCCCTAAACTTGCTCAGGTTTCTGTGTGTAGATTTGCAGTCGGTGGCCTACCTTTGCCTCCTGGGCAGTGCTGCCCCACAGCCAGATCCCCTGATGGGCTCCTTCCTCCCTCCCTTCCCCCTCCCCTCCTCCTCCCCTCCCCCTCTTTTCCTCCCCTCCCTTCCCCTCCCTCCCCCCTCTCCCTCCCCTCCCTCCCCTCCCTCCCCTCCCTCTCCCTCCCTCCCCTCCCTCTCCCTCCCCCTCCCTCCCCCTCCCTCTCTCTCCCTCCCCCTCCCTCCCTCCCTCCCTCCCTCCCTTCCTTCCTTCCTTCCTAGCAGGGCTTGGGAGCACTTTGGCTTGTGTTGACATTGGGATGGGTTCCTGAAGTTAGCATAGACAGGAATATTTTAAGTGCCAGGACAAATGGCCAAGAATTAAAAAAAAGACACAACAACGACCACATACACACACACACACACACACACACACACACAAGGATCCAGCTAAATGGTATTAATGGTGAGGTTTATAGCTCATTTGTGCCAAACCTCTGTTTGTGACTGCCTGATAAACAGAACCAGTTACTATGTCCAGTTGTTTGTTATGTCAGTTACTTTGGAGAACTCTCCTCTCACTAGATACTATATCTGAATGCCTGCTCTGAGCCAAGAGACTAAGCCCTGGAAGTAGTTTTCCAGATCAGCCCCGCTCTGCTTTTGTGAGAGTGTCGCTATCTCCTAGTGTGGGGCTCCTGTCAGCATGTGGGTCATCTGCCCCTTCTACCCCAACCCTACAAGTTCACATCTTTCCCTGGGCTCTGAAGCTGAAACCCAGCAACACAGGGATCCAAGGATCACAGACGCAAGGGCTCTCGGGCCTGCCAAGGCCCAGCCTCACCACCCTCAGGTCAGGTGGCAGCCTGGCAGGCGAGAGGAGCAGACCCAGACTGCCCTTGACGCACGCTCATGGGGTAGAACACAGCTTAGCTTCCGACTGGGGATAAGTAGCCCCACCTCTAGATGATTATGGGGCTAGGATAGCTGCCATTTCCTAGCAGTTCGAAGTTCATAAAACACACTCCATAATATTCTAAGTCCTCACGGAGCTTTCATTTCCACCTTACACATCATGGAATGGAAATTCCAGATTACTTGCCATACAATTACAAAGCTACTTAAATGACTTATACCCCTGCCTTCTTATTACAAATCTCAGGTTCTTTCCCATTTGAGATGGGGAGGACAAACAGAGCTCCAGTATCAGGGAATTCACTCGTTCTCCTTGCCTGTTTTGCAGGGGAGATGTCCTAGCCAAAGCTGGCACAGAAGAAACAATCCTGTATTCAGACATAGGTAAGATTTTCCCTGACGCAGTTTAGGTGTCTGGTATCCCCACTGCTCTGGGGCCAGATTCCGTGGCTAAGCAGCTTCAGTCACTTGGAAGGGCTCCTTCATGCCCCTCCTCCTCTATGCTCCAGGAGATTCAAGGGTCTGGTTCTCTGGACATGCCCTGGGGGCTTTAGTTCAGGCTGAAATGTTTTGGTTTGGTTTGAAATTATTCCAGGGCCAGTGCCAGGCCATCTGTGCATCTAGACGAGACCAATGTTATGAAGTTACTTGCTAAAAAACCCCTCTGGTTGGTAAAGAGCTGTAAATTATTAATAGTATACTTTTCTGTTTTTACAGACCTGCAGAAGTTGGCTGAAATACGCCAGCAAATTCCCATTTTTAGGCAGAAGCGATCAGATCTCTATGCAGTGGAGATGAAAAAGCCTTAAGATTTATATTTCCAACATGTTGTGCAGCACGAAGATATGATTCTGCAACGCGATCAACTCCCTGTTGAATTCTTTAATGAAGATCCCTTTCGCTCTGTTGAGAGGATGGAGCCTTTATTAAATAGTTACACCATATTAAATAGTTACAAAGGACTCAGGCTGGCTGCAGAGAGCAGGAGGAAGGCTGGGCTCAGGAGCTCCTTCCGTGTTTATGTTGCCTCAGAGCAGTTTGAAGTATCAGATCTTGGAACCCTAGTGGTTAGTTCACCTGATAGAAATGTAATTTTGTCATGAACTTCTTATCCTACTCGTTGGAGCTGGATTCCATTGTCTAGAAACCTTGGTCTGGTGCTGTTATTTGCCTCCCTTTCGACCCCTGAGTAGCTATGGGAAGCAAGATGATAGGTTCTTGGAGTTTGCAAAAGGAAGAGGTAGGCCCTCCTTTCAAATTCAAGAAGGAGCTGGTGATTCAACCTGGACCCTCTGCTTTCCGAGGAGGACGGGGTCAACAGTGAGCCCCACAGGAGAATGCCAGTGTGGCACTGGGTGAAGGCAACATAGGATGAATCAGCATAGAGTTGAGTATATGAAAATCTTGTCTTTCTGGTTTTGCTTTTCTCTTTAATAATACTTTCTACCTCCACAGATAATCACTGACCATAGATTTTCTTTTTTGTCTCTGGATATTTTAATGCAATTAAAAATTTAGGACTCTAGTGAGTTTTTGTATATGTACATTAAGTTTGGTGGTGGACTCGAACAACCAGCTGTCTGAGAAAAAGCCCTGGTCTTGTAGTAGCAGTTGCTGATTTCTGCGATGTTACTGCTTCACCATGGCTGAGTTCAAGCTATCAGCCTGATACCTCTCAACAGAGAGCTGGAAATAGATGTGCGCAGTTGGTTCTTGTGAGCTGGTGCAATCCTACTATAGTGCACTACTGCTTTTATATATACGTATAGACATATTTTATATAGACATATGGACATTTACTGTTTTGGAAAATAAAACCGAAAAAGTGTTCAGACAAAAGATACATGAGTACACATTGCATCAGCTATAAGAGTGAAGATACCAGGTGCATTTAACTTCTGGAAAATAGCACCATCTACTCAGTGAAAAAGACAAAGGACTTTTTAAAAATGTGTATACAATTTGATAAAATTTGTATACAATTTGGTAAAACACACATAGATAACATAGCTACCATCCCCTAAAGTTTCCTTGTGCTCTTTTATAATCTCACTGGTTATTCATCTATCCCAAAGTAACCACTGATAACTTTCATCACTGTAGATTAACTTGCACTTCCTAGAATTAAGTAAAAAGGGATCATGCCATATGCACCTCTTAATGCCTTCTTTCCCTCAGAATTATTTGGAGATTTACCTGTGTGTGTATTAGTAATTCATTCCTTTTCACTGCTGAGTTGTATTCCATTGTAAAGCTATGCCATACTTTGTTTATCCACTTACCTTTTATGGACATTTGGGTTGTTTCCAGTTTGGAGCTATTACCAATAAAGCATCTAGAATCATTTTATACAGATTTTTTATTTCTCTCGGGTAGAGGGTACACACCCACTGACCCACCCCCGGCTATACACACACAACTGTTTTCCAAAGTGTTCCTTTCTGCATTGCTACCAGCAGTCTTTCAGAGTCCCGGGTGCTCTGCATCTTCACCAAGACTTGGTGTGGTTACTATTTTTGAAGTTTAACTATTTTCAAAATTTGCTTATTTATTTATCTGAAAGATGGAGTGGGGGGGGGGGGGTAGGGGGAGAGAGAGAAAGATCTTCCATCTAGTGATTTGCTTCCCAAATGGCCACAACAGTCAAGTTTGAGCCAGACTGCAGCCAGGAACCAGGAACTCCATCCAGGCCTCCCACATGGGCGGCAGAGGCCCAGCACTTGGGCCGTCATCCACCATCTTCCTAGGCACATTAGCAGGCAGAGAGATTGGAGATGGAATAACTGGGACTCAGACCGCCATTCCCATAATGAGATGACGACGCCTGGTGTCAGAAGCGGCAGCTTAACCACTGCCACAACACTGCCCCCAATTTTAGCCATTTTAGTGAACATGTAATTTACTTCATTATGGTTTCAATTTGTACTTTACTAGTGACTGAGCAGGTTTTCATGTGCTTCTTTGCTGTGTGTATCTTTAGTGAATTATCTGCTCATATCTTTTGCCTGTAACTGTTGGATTATTGTCCACTTGTTGACTAACAAGATAACACCACTGGATTTGACTTGCTGTTTTAAGAACTTTGGAAGGCATCGTGTTGTGGCCCACAGGTAAAGCTACCACCTGTGACGCTGCAGCATCACTTCCAAACCAGTTCCCTGCTAATGTGTCTGGGAAAACCACAGAAGTTGGCCCAAGTCTTTGGGCCCCTTGCACCCATGTGAGAGACCCAGGGGAAGATCCTGGCTCCTGGCTTTAGTCTGGCCCAGCCCTAGCCAGGGCGGCTATTTGGGGAGTGAACCAGCAGATGGAAGATTCTGTTTCTCCATTTCCGTCAGTCTGCCTTTCAAATAAATACATTAAAAAATTTTTTTTTCGGAGGGCCAGCATCATGGTGCAGCAGGTTAAGCCGCCGCTTGCATTGCCAGCATCCCATACAGGCACCAGTTCCAGTCCTGGCTGCTCCACTTCTGATCCAGCTCCCTGCTAATGTGCCTGTAAAAGCAGAAGATGGCCCAAGTGCTTGGGCCTCTGCACCCATGAGGTAGACCCAGGTGAAGCTCCTGGCTCCTGGCTTTGGCCTGGCTCAGCCCGACCATTGCGGTCATTTGGGGAGTGAACCAGCAGATGAAAGATTCTCTGTAATTAATTCTGCTTTTTAAATAAATCTTTTTGTTTGTCATTTTTAATGTTTTTTATCTATGTTCATGAAGGATGTTGGTTCATAATTTTCTTGTAATATCTTCGGTTTACTTCCCAGATTTTCCTGCCTCTTAAAATGACTTAGGAAGTATTTCCTGAAAGAACTGTGTGGTAATTCCATGTCTTGTTGCATAATTTTGAATACTCTGACAAGATCACTGAATTTTTTATACAATCAGCTTTGGTTCCATTGATTGTCTCAACAGATTTGGTTTGATTGAATTGTTATTTTTTTTCTTTGCTTTGGGTTTCATTTTCTGTCACTTTTCTAGCTTTTTTTTTTTTTTAAGGTTTATTTGAAAAGCAGATTTACAGAGAGGCAAAGGCAGAGAGAAGTCTTCATCCGCTGGTTCACTACTCAGATTGCCACCACGGCTGGGGCTGGGCTGATCCGAAGCCAAGAGCCAGGAGCTTCTTGCGTGTCTCCTGCATGGGCCATCTGCTGCTGCTGTCCCAGGCCACAGCAGAGAGCAGGAGGAGGAGCAGCACCCCTGTGGGACACCGGTACTGCAGGCAGCAGCTTTACCTGCCAAGCCAAGGGCCAGCCCTCCAGCTTCTTAAAGTAGATACTGTGGTCATTAGAGAGCGTCCCTCACTGCCAGCACGGGTGTTTAGTAATATAAATTTCTAAGTGTTGCTTTTGTTGCATCCAAAACCTTTGATATGTTGTGTGTTCTTTTTCTTCAATTTCAAAACACTGATTTGGATTTCTTCTTTAATCTAAGGGGTTATTTAGTCTCTAAATATTTGAGGATTTTTCAAGTCTTTCTTAATTTCCAATTTGTTGTTTTTTTGTTTTTGTTTTTTTTTTTTAATATTTACTTGAGAGAGGGGGAAAGAGAATCTTCCATCTGCTGCTTCACTCCTCAGAAGGTTGCAATGGCCAGGGTCAGGCCAGACCGAAGCCAGGAGCCAGGAGCTTCATCTCAGTCTCCCAGGTGGGTGCAGGGACCCAAACACTTGGGCCATCTTCTACTGCTTTCCCTGGCCATTAGCAGGGAACTGGATTGGAAGTGGAGCAGCCAGGACTTGTACTGTAACTCTGCCTCTGAAATAAATAATTAAAAAAATGTACTGCCTTCTTGCCAACGAACTGGAGAAGTTGAACCTTGTGTCCCTGAGCTCTAAAAGGCTGCAATCACACTGGCCCTTATCCTACCCCACATTCACCTCCTTCCCCCATCTGGGGCCAAGCACAACTATTGCACTGATGAGCAGGCATCTAAGAGGGTTTAAGAGCACTAGCTCTCAACCCTATAAACTTTGGTTTTAGGTGACCCTAAAACCATACTAGTTATTTTCATACTGCCTAATTCTGAGTTTCAAAACATTTGAGAAAGTCTTCCTTTTTTATTTTTTGACAGGCAGAGTTAGAGAGACAGAGAAAGTTCTTCCTTTTTCCCGTTGGTTCACCCCCCAAATGGCTGCTATGGCCGGTGTGCTGTGCCGACCCGAAGGCAGGAGCCAGGTGCTTCCTCCTGGTCTCCCATGCGGGTGCAGGGCCCAAGCACTTGGGTCATCCTCCACTGCCTTCCCGGGCCACAGCAGAGAGCTGGACTGGAAGAGGAGCAACTGGGACTAGAACCCGGGGTGCCGGCGCCGCAGGCAGAGGATTAGCCAAGTGAGCCGCGGCGCTGGCCTGAAAGTCTTCCTTTTGATGCCTCTCTTGATGGACTGGCAGAAGCACCTCAACTTTCACCTTATACCCAAATGGCAGCCTTCCAGCCTAGTGACTACTCCATCATCACATTTTTAAATCAAACACCCTTGGCTCTTGTGGTCTAGGCATACAGTCACTGCCTAAACCAGCTTTGGCCAAAACTCAGGTGTACTTGAAATCTTTATATTTTGGGATATTTCTAAAAAATTCCCTTTATGCACTTTCTTGTACAGAATAGCCAAAGGAGCATTGGTTTACTATGGCTCCTGTAACAAAATACCACTAATTTACTACAAAGCTTAACACAAATTCACCCCCCAAGATTAACACAAGAGACAAGGTACTGTCATATTCTGGAGGCCAGAAGTCCAAAGTCATTTATGGAATCAAAACAAGGTATGCACAGGGCTGCGTTCCAGCCTCTTCCAGTTTCTGGTGACTCCAGAATTTTTTGCTTTGTGATCACATCACTCCTAGTTCTGCCACTGTGGACACACTGCCTTCTCTTCTGTCTGAAATCTCCCTCTTGTGATTATATATTGGGCTTCCTCAGATAACTCTGGAAAATGTCCCCACCTCAACATTTGTAATGGAGTCACCTCTGCCAAGTCCATTTTTGCCATCTCAGGTAATAGTCACAGGTTCCAGGGATGAGGGTGTCAGTACCTTTTTGGAGATCCTCTTGCATTCTATTACAGTATGTGCTAAAGCTTGCAAACATATCAAACTAGAATTTTTTTTTTAAAGAATTTGAGAGGTGGAGTTACAGACTGAGGAGACACAGAGGTCTTCCATCCGCTGGTTCACTCCCCTAATGGCTCCAACTGCCAGTGCTGGGCTGATCTGAAGCCAGGAGCTTCTTCTGGGTCTCCCACGGGGGTACAGGGGCCCAAACACTTGGGTCATTTTTACTGCTTTCCCAGGCCATAGCAGTGAGCTGGATCGAAGAGTAGGAGCTGGGACTAGAACCAGCGCCCATGTGGGATGGCAGCGCTGCAGGCCAGAGCTTTAACCCGCTGTACCACAGCGCCGGCCCCTCAAGTTAAAATTAAAACTGTCACTTTGTTCAAGATGATGACCCCACTCCCCAGTTACTCCTAAGTTATTTCTTTGTAAACACAAAAACCATGCAGCCCCATTTTGCAAGGACAGTCTTGGGTAATTATTACTTTCAGATTCGAGTTTCCTGGTCTGGTTAAATTATATGGTCCTCCTTCCTATTCATAAATAGCCTTAGGATGACAATTAGTTGACTTTTTACAGGGAAAAAAAAAGTACTATTTTAACTATAATCTGAGTAAGCTAGAATTTGAGATCCCAAAGGGCAGAAAGGTGTTTGGATCACATATTAAAATCAAAGCTGCTTCTTATTTTGGGACACATCCCCTACTTACAGCACAATCATCAAGGACAGTAGAGGCTGTTTCAGGTGTGCTTTCTCAAAGACTGGTTGAGAGCAACGATGAAACTCATTGGTGAAACCAGTTTGAAGATAAACTTAGCCACAGGGTCCAGTCTTACTGGCAACATTCCAAGCTGCTGTGCCAGTCTAAGTGTAGGGAAGGGACGGAGTCAGTTGGCTCCACTAGCTCTCTGTAGAGCCTTGTTGCACAGGAGGGATGAATGGTCTCAGGCATCTCCACCATTCACAAGGAGCCTGTATGCCACTGTTTTCAAAGCTATGTTGAGCCCACAAGAGAAAAGTGAATTTACCCAATACTTTTATAAATGAATAAACTATCTTCCTATTTAAAGAACAGATAGAAAAGCTTGAATGTAATATTTATTTGGTGAATTTACAGGTGAGGTCATTTACAAAAGAGAAGGTACAGACAGATGCAGCTTTCAGTGCAGTTTCATATATTTTCACAACAGGCAATGGTCTTTGAGAATTTGGAATGACAGTATTGAATGGCACATGCTTCAGTTTCTTTTGTGTTTTTCTACCCAACCCCAAGGAGAAAGATGGGAGAAGAGTAGAAGAAAATGTGTTAATGTAAATACAGCCATGCAAATAAAAACTTTTTAAAAGCCAGAGGTCATTCAGAGATGTAGAACATTTCTGTATTCAAGAGTTATAACAGGTGCATAATTTAAGGACAAAATGCACACCTCTCAAACTTTCCATTATCAAAATCATTTTAAATTACGTTGACTGTCCCAACTGATGAGTTAGGGGCTTCCTCAGTATTTTCCAAAGACTGACTTTGGAAAAGAGTCATTGCTAATAGTTTCTAAAAAGATAGCATTTGACAACAAAATCTTTTTGGTTTCAACAGGATAAAGCACCCTTGTAAAGAGGGTAAAATGCTCCTTTACTCCCATTAATGTAAACTATAATTAGATTTTCATTTCCAGAAAAGTATAACTGAAGCCTTGCTCTCTTATATTCAGACTTCAACTTCTCAGATCCCATTAAGAACACAACCCCTGCCCACCCAGAAAAGCCCAGCATATTCTGTAGACTTAAGGACCAGATATAAAAGTAACAGCTGGAAAGAAACCTTAAAGTGATTTCTAGTAAGGTGGTAGAGTAAAGAAAAAAATGAACAAAAGGAAACAATCAGCTGTCAGTATCCCTAGTGAAGACCTACATATAGGCAGTTAGCCCTTAGAGATCAAGTTTAGCTAAACACTAAAAAGCACTCTACATGTCCTCAGCTTCAAAATTCTTCAAGCTCAGGTAGCTAGCCACAGCTGAAGCACTGAACTTTTGTCATTTCAGGAAACACTGTGCTTGGGCTCGAAGATTTTCATACCCTTTGAATCTTTAAGCTACCATTTCTTCACTAGAAATTGAAGCTAACTGAATAGTCCTATATATCACACTTACTCCATCTTTATTTGGGTCACACACGCTAGCAACCTGCACTTTCTTTTAAAAGTGCTCTATTAAATAATGGTACCTATTATAGAAAATAGCCACAGGCAATTATGAACACACTTGCTTTTCATCTTACCTGCTTGTCCGGTCCACTGCCCTGTTGATCACTCAGGTCTTCTGATACACGTATCAGAATGTTTTGCTTTTGCATAATTTACTATATGAAAACCAGCTGTTGTAGACTTTAAGCTTCTGAAGTTCTACAGAATCAGAGGCATAGTGCATGCTGACAATGGTTTAAAGGGTCTCTCAGCTTTACTGTAATACCCATTTAAGCTTTATTTCCTTCAGAACATAAACTAAAAAGGAGTAACTGAATATGAAAAAAATCTATTTTACAGCACTTATAATGTTAATTTAAGAACCAACATACTGTAAAATACTCATATATTACACACACACATATAAAAATCATTCAGAACATAATCAACCCACCAGCCCCCATTAAAAAAAAAAACAAATCAACAAATCAAAGTTTTTATTTGCATGGCCACTTATCACTTGTACTCTTTGCAACTTTATTTGAGTATCCCTTTAACAGGTCTAAGCTTCTGTTGCGCAGGAAATAAAAGCTGCAACACCGCAAACTTTCTTCAACAGCCACGCCCACAACATCTAAACATGAAACAGATGTAACGTATGACAATACCACAAACAGAAATGTTAAGTTCCACCATTGAACAAAGTTCACGAGTGTCTTTAGGGTTCAGTTGAAGACAGGGTAAACTTCTTTTAAAAAGAGGGTCAGTCTTCTTTCCCCTTGCTTTATAATGTTGGTGGTTTTAATCCATATTTCTTTGCAACTTCTGTCTGGGCATGGGCAGCATCACAGAGTGAATAGAGATGTGCCATTTCCATTTCTGATTTGGCCAGGTTAATAGCTTTGTTGAACATGTCAATGGCTTTCTCCATGTTTCCTCTGAAAGAAGAAACATTTTTGAAATTTCAGGTTTCACAGCACTTCACAATATCCAATGAAGTTTGTACTAGAGAAAATCTGACCAACTTTCAACAACTATAATGAAATGCTTCTTTTATAATAAGTGTCCAGCACAATGAAAGCACTCAATGAATGTTAACTATTGTTACAAATACTACATGCTTACATTACAGCTCTTGTATTCCTTGTTTATAGATAAGAACACCGAGATAGGGAAATTAAACAGGCTATTTAAAATCAGCTATCTAGTTCCTAAATTCTATATTTCTACTTTAACAGCAGGCTCCTTTAGAAAGCAGTGACACAGCCTCAGAGAACACTAATGGCATTCAATGACCTTACCTTCTCTCCTTCTTTCCATCTCATTCCTTCCCACATCCCCAGCCCCATGCACCACTATTTAAGTCACATGGGTCTGAGTTCCTTGACTGTGCCACATATTCATCCCTGCATATAATCCTCTGATTATTTATTTACTGCCTCTTTGCCAGATTCTGGTCAAATCTCTTTACTTACCTAAGACCCAGTTCAAATACCATTTCTTTTTTTTTTTTTTTTTTTGACAGGCAGAGTGGACAGTGAGAGAGAGAGACAGAGAGAAAGGTCTTGCTTTGCCGTTGGTTCACCCTCCAACGGCCGCCGCGGCCAGTGCGCTGTGGCCGGCGCACCGCACTGATCCGATGGCAGGAGCCAGGTACTTATCCTGGTCTCCCATGGGGTGCAGAGCCCAAGTACTTGGGCCATCCTCCACTGCATTCCCTGGCCACAGCAGAGAGCTGGCATGGAAGAGGGGCAACCGGGACAGAATCCAGTGCCCCGACCGGGACTAGAACCTGGTGTGCCGGCGCCGCAAGGCGGAGGATTAGCCTAGTGAGCTGCGGCGCCAGGCTTCAAATACCATTTCCTCATGAAAAATTTCCCTTTCCCTCTCTGGGGAATTAGCTGGCCAGTGTTCCCACAGTTCTACTGTCATTCTATGCTTAGTCAGATGAATATACGTTTATTTATACCACAATCATACTCATACCTTAGTGGGCATCTTTCAAGTCCCAGATACTGTTACAATAGCTGTTAAATACAATCTGTTTTTTTGAATGGAAACAAACTAGATGAAAATACTTAACTAGTAAAACTAAATTTTCCTCTTACAGTCTAAGTGGCTAGGCTTTATAAAGTTATAGAGAGCTAACTATTTTAGGTAACTCCAAACAGACTTTTTCTCCAATAGAAGTAATACAGGTGAAGAGGAAAAAACAGATATCAGAAAAAGACCTAGTTTCCCTTTCTAATGCATATGCTTGACTTACCAACTTGTACAAGTAACACTTTTAATGTGAAATAAAAGAATGGAAGCAAATCAAAGTTGTATATTTTAAGATAAGCTTGCCTCAAGACATAACAGACTTCAGAAATTTAATGTCTATTGTAATGAGAAGAATGAAAAGATAAATGCCAGTAGAGCTGCCATAAATTTTCTAAGAACAAACTCTACAAGTTACCTTTGCACTTCAATGGTTCCCATGGTTTCATATGCAAAATCACATTTATTGTCAATTTCAATAGCCTTGCTGATAAGCTCCAATCCCTTATCTAGATCTTGTTTCCACTGAAGCTGAAGTAAACTGCAAATACAAAAAGGCAGTCAGATGTGACCATGGCCCAGTATTAAAAGGAATATAACTATATAACTAAATTTCTGCATTAGTGAATTTATAATTTAACTAAAGCAGTACATAATCAGCATCAAAATGTGTTTTTTTCCAACTTATATTGGTTTTGTAGTCCACCTTCCTTATAAAAAATGTCCAATGATCTAAGTGATATAGGCAGACAGACAGGATCAATTGATTAGATTTGTAAGCTGGAGACCACACCCCCTGTGTGATCTCATGCCCCTATCTGATCTCACCAGATCTGATGCCCACCTGCCAATCATACTGTGAATCACTCCCCTTTGGGAGTAAATAAAAGGCCTGGAGCACGTGCCTCTCACCCCCTTTTGGTTGCACACTCTTGTTGCACTGAGCCCGGAGGCCTTATGGCCTCCCCTCTGCCTTTGCTTTCCTGCCTGTATGCTTGTTCCACGTGGCTCCTGGCCTGCTCTCTGCCTGGTATGGACCTAACTTAGCTTCTAGACTTCTTTCTCCCCTAATAAAAGTCCTCATTTTCCTGTGCATTTCTCTCACTGAATAAAATCCTTAAAAACTTACCATGTTGTCTGGTCTATTTGAGCCAGTATTCAGAATTCAATTTCTCTGAATAAATGGCAAGAACCCACAGGATTATTAATATTGAAGATTATTAATAAGCAGGATGATGTCATAAGCTCTATTACTATCTTGCATCTCTTATTTTTGGTCAGTTAATTCACGGTACTTCTCTACCACAGTACCCTTTCTCCAATGAAATCCATTTTATTACTATGCGTGAAATTTAGTATATTATCGGAACAAACAGAACCATAAAATTACCTACCCTTTATGAACATATGTTGTAGCATTATCTGGTTCCAACTCAATACATTTGTCATACATTTCATCAGCTTTACCAAACTGCTGTTGATCTGTTAATGCCTACATGGAGAGATGCTTCAGTTATATTAACTGTCAATCTAAGCAGTTAAAAGTATATTGCTTATTAATTATTAAAATTTCCTTCATTTATCCATTCATTACCAAATGGTATTTTTGGAATACAAAATTTTACATTATTGGCAGTTTAGGTGGCACCATGATAAAATCTTTAGAAGTAGTTACATATAATAGCAGACAATCTGGTAAACACAGTGAGTCTCAACAGATACACTCAGGACACTTAAAATGTATCCTAGTAAATCCTAAGGGAATTACTTTAAGGGCAATGTTCATTTAAAAGGATAAGTTAAGGTGTTTGTGCTATTATTAGTCATTCTTTAAAAATGGTTAATTTTTTAAAATGTAGCTATAATCAACTATTTTACAGCCAATCCTATGGCTAAAATAGAAGGCTTGGTTCAATGGATACCAGAGCACACTCAAGTTGTAATTGAGAGCTGGCCAGGATCTAAACCCAAGCTTTGAGCATTACAGCAAAGTTACACTATATGATTGTACATATGTCTGTGTATGTATATGTAATGTGTGCAAGCCAAGCCTACTTTGAAGCTATACACTGACAGGGAAATACACAATAAAGAAAGCTCTGTCAAAGAGTTGCTCCTATTATTTTGTTGTTGTTGTCTGGAAGTTATTCAGTGGCCTTTGTTCTCTTAGCTGCTTTTAGAAATCTGCACCAAAAAGCCCTACATGACATGACAACAAGGATGGTGTTGTCACTTTTAGTTTACTAATTAAGTATAAACCTATTCAATATAAATGTCATATGGTTAAAATGTACATGTGTCTTATTTTAACTGATACATTTTATAAAATTTTAATATTAGTACATACTTTTATAATTAAAAGGAGCATATAGTCAGCAACAAATGTTCCATTTTTATTATTAAATATAAAGAATATTTCTTTCAAGAAATTGTAAAGAACAAAGACTGAACAGGGTTGGGTTTCCTAACCCAGAATTAATGTGCAGGACCAACTTACTGTAAAGAATAGATCCAATCTTCTGTATATATAGAAAATTGAAAATGAATCTTGATATGAATGGAAGGGGAGAAAAAGCGGGAAAGGGGAGGGTTGCGGGTGGGAGGGAAGTCATGGCGGGGGTGGGGAGCCAATGTAGTCCATAAGCTGTACTTTAAATAAAAGTTAAAAAAAAAAAAAAAAAAAAAAAAAAAAGAATAGATCCAACATAAATGGATCTTAAAGTCCCTCCCTCAAAACAAAAAACCCTCAACATCCTTGTGAAAAATTTTTTTGATAATCTGACCCAAGATAACATGAAGAAAATACTTAAATCTTAAACCAAGAAAGCTTCAAGAATTTTAAACAAATTAAAGAGAAAATAAGTTGTTACAATTTGTCTAACCATTTAAGAAGACAGTGACTAAACAGAAAGAAAACCTTTTCCACGGACATTCTCCCTATCAGTTACATAGTAAATTTTCTTAAGGGGATTATTGTACCATCCAATCCAAACAAGTTTACCTAAGCCATAGAATCCTCTCCTGAGGTAATTCAAGACTGTCCTGGGGCCATGAGAATCAAAGCAGGAACCAAGTCACCTGCTTCATAGCAGCTGTGACCATGGCAGCACTAGGATGCAGCATACAAATACTGTTCTTTTCAAATCACATTTACCTGGGCATATAATGCATAGCCTTCAGCACACCTTGAAAATTTCTTTATGACCTCTTCAAAACCTTTCATAGCTGCTTGAATTTGTGAAGAATTGTTTCCCGTATAGGCCTGGCGATACTATTTTAAAAATTAAAACAAACTTGTCAAATCAATAACTCAAAAATTCATGGAATGTTAACATATTACAAAAGACCCACAAAATTACATAAATATCTCCAGTAAAGTAGGTGATCTGTTAACGTAATTTGTTGCATACAAAAAGTTCCAAGGAAATATCTTATCAATGCCTGTGTAGGACTAGGACTTGTGCACACAAATAGAGGAATGTTAAATCTATTAAATATTTAAAAAATCATTCTTCCATCTATAATAGAAATGTATTTATGTTTGTAACTCAATTTCTATAAAGTATCTAATTTTACTAGAAATGGATTTATTTTATCTTTTTAGCTTGATATTTCTGAATATTAAGAAAGACTTCTATAATGGCGAGGTGAGAGAACAGTGACTAGTATCATGAGACTATTTCCTCAAAATGCTTTTGTTCTTCACATTGGTTTATGATAGTGAAGCAAGGAGACGAGTTCTATTTAGGGGAGCATACAAAGATAAAAATGACAGATATCAAGATCAACTCAAATATCCAGAATAGGTGCTGTATATCAATTAACCTACATGTCTGTACGTTCTTCCCCACTGTAGTCATCCTTCAGGGAAAAAATACAAGGGTGCTTCCCAAAGTTATGGAAAATGTACATTATGATCTATACAATACACATGGAGTCTCTGCCAACACAATCCCAGCAACAGCTGCTCAATAATTCCCAAGGTAGCACATTCCATCCTTATCATTTAATTAGTAAGCCTTTATCTTTATTCACCAAAATAAATTTACCTTTTAATTTCATTTTTTTAAACACTTAGTTTCTGAATTTATTTTCACTTTATTTACAAGGAAAAAAAAATGGAGATCTTCCATCTTCTAGTTCATTCCCCAAAATGTTCAAAACAGCTGGGGCGGTAGGCCAAGTTGAAGCCAAGAGCCCAGAACTCCACCTGGGTCTCCCATGGGGGTGGTACAGAACCAGTGCGTTGAAACATCACCTACTGCCTCCTAGGATGCCCATTAGCAAGAAGCTAGATCAGAAGCAGAGCTCTAACTCAAACCAAGACTCTAATGTGGGATGTGCTGTAATTATTAAGCCAAAGATTCACCCCTTAATTCCATTTTCCACAAACTTTTAGAGGAACCCTTGTTAATAGTTTTATAGACATGAAATATTTTTTACTGACCCTGGGAAATAAAGAGGAAGTTTAGGAAATTACACAAGAAAACAACACCTACCAGTGCAAAACACTTCTGAGCCTGTGCCAGAGCAGACTCGGGTCTTAACCTAATACATTCATCGAAATCTGCCACTGCTTCTTCAACTTGATCAAGCAGTATTTTCAGCTAAGGAAAAATAAGTACATACCATGTCTCATTATCACAGTTCAGCATAATGAACAGGATATAACAATTATCCCATATAGAATTACTTTCTATAAACAATACACCAGAAAATCTAGTAATTTTGAAGGAAAGATTCTAAAATCTATACAAGTGTCCAATTTTTTTTTACTGGAGGATTTATTATAATTTTTAATGTTACAGCTTTAGCTAGTGATGGTTATTTTAAACATGTTCCTGTGTCTTTTTGATACAAGTATATAAATCTTTGAAAAGTTTTTTTATTTTTTTATTTAGTAAATATAAATTTCCAAAGTACAATTAATGGATTACAATGGCTCCCCCCCCCAATAATTTCCCTCCCACTCACACCCCTCCCATCTCCCACTCCCTCTCCCCTTCCATTCACATGAGGATTCATTTTCGATTCTCTTTATATACAGAAGATCAATTCAGTATATATTAAGTAAAGATTTCATCAGTTTGCACCCACACAGAAACACAAAGTGTAAAATACTGTTTCAGTACTAGTTATAGCATTACTTCACATTGGACAACACATTAAGGACAGATCCCACATGAGGAGTAAGTGCACAGTGACTCCTGTTGTTGACTTAACAATTTGACACTCTTGTTTATGGTGTCAGTAATCTCCCTAGGCTCTAGTCATGAGTTGCCAAGGCTATGGAAGCCTTTTGAGTTCGCCGACTTCAATCTTATTCCGACAGGGTCATAGTCAAAGTGGAAGTTCTCTCTTCCCTTCAGAGAAAGGTACCTCCTTCTTTGATGGCCCATTCTTTCCAGTGGGATCTCACTCGCAGAGATCTTTCATTTTCGTCTTCTTTTTTTTTTTTTTTTTCCCTCCAGGGTGTCTTGGCTTTCCATGCCTAAAATACTCTCATGGGCTCTTCAGCCATATCTGAATGACTTAAGGGCTGATTCTGAGGCCAGAGTGCTATTTAGGACATCTGCCATTCTATGAGTCTGCTGTGTATCCCGCTTCACATGTTGGATTGTTCTCTCCCTTTTTTATTCTATCAGTCAGTATTAGCAGACACTAGTCTTGTTTGTATGATCCCTTTGACTCTTAGACCTATCAGTGTGATCAATTGTGAACTGAAATTGATCACTTGGACTAGTGAGATGGCATTGGTACATGCCACCTTGATGGGATTGTATTGGGATCCCCTGGCACGTTTCTAACTCCACCATTTGGGGCAAGTCCGATTGAGCATGTCCTCCCTCTCTTATTCCCACTCTTATATTTAACAGGGACCACTTTTCAGTTACATTTAAACACCTAAGAATAACTGTGTGTTAATTACAGAGTTCAACCAATAGTACTAGAACAAAACAAAGAAAAAATACTAAAATGGATAAAGTATTACATTGTACATCAACAGTTAGGACAAGAGCTGATCAAGTCACTGTTTCTCATAGTGTCCATTTCACTTCAAAAGGTTTCCCCTTTGGTGCTCAGTTAGTTGTCACCAATCAGGGAGAACATATGATATTTGTCCCTTTGGGACTGGCTTAATTCACTCAGAATGATGTTTTCCAGATTCCTCCATCTTGTTGCAAATGACCGGATTTCGTTGTTTTTGATGGCTGTATAGTATTCTATAGAGTACATGTCCCATAATTTCTTTATCCAGCCTACTGTTGATGGGCATTTGTGTTTGTTCCAGGTCTTAGCTATTGTGAATTGAGCTGCAATAAACATTAGGGTGCAGACAGCTTTTTTGTTGGCCAGTTTAATTTCCTTTGGGTAAATTCCAAGGAGTGTGATGGCTGGGTTGAATGGTAGGGTTATATTCAGGTTTCTGAGGAATCTCCAGGCTGACTTCCATAGTGGCTTAACCAGTTTGCATTCCCACCAACAGTGGGTTAGTGTCCCTTTTACCCCACATCCTCACCAGCATCTGTTGTTGGTAGATTTCTGAATGTGAGCCATTCTAACCAGGGTGAGGTGAAACCTCATTGTGGTTTTGGTTTGCATTTCCCTGATTGCTAGTGATCTTGAACATTTTTTCATGTGTCTGTTGGCCCTTTGGATTTCCTCTTTTGAAAAATGTCTATTGAGGTCCTTGGCCCATCTCTTAAGTGGGTTGTTTGTTTTGATGTTGTGGAGTTTCTTGATTTCTTTGTAGATTCTGGTTATCAACCCTTTATCAGTTGCGTAGTTTGCAAATATTTTTTCCCATTCTGTTGGTTGCCTCTTCACTCTGATTGTTTCTTTTACAGTACAGAAACTTCTCAATTTGATGCAATCCCAATAGTTAATTTTGGCTTTGACTGCCTGCGCCTCCAGGGTCTTTTCTAGGAAGTCTTTGCCGGTACCAATATCTTGCATGGTTTCTCCAATGCTCTCTAATAATTTGATGGTGTCAGGTCATATATTTAAGTCTTTAATCCATGTTGAGTGGATTTTTGTGTAAGGTGAAAGGTAGGGGTCTTGCTTCATGATTCTGCACGTGGAAATCCAGTTTTCCCAGCACCATTTATTGAATAGACTGTCCTTACTCCAGGGATTGGTTTTAGATCCTTGATCAAATAAAAGTTGGCTGTAGATGTTTGGATTGATTTCTGGTGTTTCTATTCTGTTCCATTGGTCTATCCATCTGTTTCTGTACCAGTACCATGCTGTTTAGATAACAACTGTCCTGTAGTATGTCCTGAAATCTGGTATTGTGATGCCTCCGGCTTTGTTTTTGTTGTACAAGATTGTTTTAGCTATTCAAGGTCTCCTGTGTCTCCATATGAATTTCAGCACCATTTTTTCCATATCTGAGAAGAAGGTCTTTGGTATCTTGATTGGTATTGCATTGAATCTGTAAATTGCTTTTGGGAGAATGGACATTTTGATGATATTGATTCTTCCAATCCATGAGCATGGAAGATTTTTCCATTTTTTGGTATCCTCTTCTATTTCTTTCTTTAAGGTTTTGTAATTTTCATCGTAGAGATCCTTAACGTCCTTGGTTAAGTTTATTCCAAGGTATTTGATTGTTTTTGTAACCAGTGTCCAATTTTTAAGACTATGCCCACTATTTTTGTACTGTAGTTTTTTATTACTACTAAGCAAGAAACCCTTTCTCCTAGAAAACTAAACATATCTTATTTTTCTAATTTCAAAGCAGGTTAGACAACAGCTAATTACCTTTCAAATTAATCTTAAGACACTACCTGTGAGCATCAAAATGTCTAGAATTTCAAGACTTTGTTTCAATACTTCTTAACACATTTCCAACAAATATTAGGCAAAATGCTCCAATACAAAAATACCTTCACCCCTTTTGCTCTAGTCCGGACAGCACATACTTTTCAGTATTAACATATTCCAACAAGCCGTGTTAAACCGTTTATGAGGTCGTATTTTTTGCCACATAAAGTGGTAACTGGGAACTATTTTCTTCACTATATATGTTTACTAAAACTTATATGCCTGTTACAAAACTGAATTTTAGGGGTGCCGGATTCTGTCCCGGTTGCCCCTCTTCCAGGCCAGCTCTCTGCTGTGGCCAGGGAGTGCAGTGGAGGATGGCCCAAGTACTTGGGCCCTGCACCCCATGGGAGACCAGGATAAGTCACTGGCTCCTGCCATCGGATCAGTGTGGTGCGCCGGCTGCAGCGTGCTGGCTGCGGCAGCCATTGGAGGGTGAACCAACGGCAAAGGAAGACTTTTCTCTCTGTCTCTTTCTCTTACTGTCTACTCTGCCTGTCAAAAAAGAACAAAAACAAACAAACAAACAAAACAAAACACAACAAAAAAAACAAAAACAACAACAAAAAAACACTGAATTTTATAAGACCCTTTTTTGAGGACATTATTCATACAGCCCAGGCTGTTATTTACTTAAGGAGCCCAGGAAAAACATTCAGTTGGTTCTAGCATTAACTAAAATGCTTCCTAATGTCATTAATGTATTACTCACTGAAAACCAATGACCAAGAGAGCACTTGAAAAATGAAGCAAACTGGCAAGCCACCATTTTGTTCCCCCAAAAGTAAACACCAAAATTTTAAGGATGATCAAGATGGAACTAAATAGAAGTCAATCCAAACTATAAGCCACTATTATACTTTGTTCACAACAAGTAGAAATAAGAAAACTTTTAAGAAATTCTCAAGCCAAACATCAAACAGCTTAATCCAAAGAGGAGAAATCTAGGTAAGCCAGCAGATTTACCTGTCCTCGGTGGTGATAAACATCTGCATTCTGAGGATCAATGTCAGCAGCCATATTAAAATCCTGGGTAGACAGCAGAGGCTGCTGTTGCTGCATGTACATGCTGCCTCTTTTGATTAGGGCATTTGCTCGAAGCTACATATCCAAAATAAGGGAAGGTTAATCATTCTTTTTTCTTCCAATTTAGTTTTTAAAATAATAGCTTTATTGATGTGATTCACATATCTTAAGACTCACTCTTTTAAAGGGTTCATGCTTGTCATTTTTAGTATAGTAACTAAACTGCACACCAATTACCATTACCTAATTCCAGAACATTTTCCTTGCCCCAAAAGGAATTATACATTACCACTCTCCAGTCTCTCCTACCTCACAGCTGCTGAAAACCACCATCTCCTTTCTGTTTCGGTGGGTTTGTATATTTTGAACCTTTCACGTAAATGAAAATGTGTGTGGCTTCTTTGATTTAGCACATTTTCAAGGTTCATCTGTGTTATAGCATGTATCAGCACTTCGTTATCTTTTTATGGCTGAATAATATTCAATCGTACAGATATACCACATTTTACTTATCCATTCATCATATAATGGACATTCTACTTTTTGGCTATCATGAATACTGCTGCAATGAACATTCATGTACAAAGTTTGTGTTGAGGGCTAGCACTGCGGTGAAGCAGGTAAAGCTGCTGTCTACAGCTCTGGGCATTGTTTGTGTCCTGGTTGCTCCACTTCCCGTCTACCTCCCTGCTCAAGGCCTGGGAAAACCAGCAGAAAATGGCTCAAGTGTTGGTCCCCTGCCACCCACTTGGAAGATCTGGATGAAGCTCAAGGCTCTGGGCTTTGGCCTGGCTCAGTCCTGGCCATTGGCTATCTAGGGGGATAAACCAGCGGATGAAAGATCTCTATCTGTAACTCTTTTAAAATAAATAAATCAATCTTTTAAAAAAGTCTGTGTTGAAATATGTGTTCAACTCTTTATCTAGGAGTAGAATTAGTCAATTATATGATAACTCTATTTAACTTTATGAGGTAATGCCAAACTGATTTTCAAAGATACCTTATAATTTTACATTCACAACACCAATTGGAATGTTTCAATTTCTCCATATCCTCATAGACATTTGCTACTGCCCATCTTTTTTATTTATAGCCTGTCTTTCTAATATAGCCATGCATGTGGTTTTTATTTACTTTTCTTTAATGGCTAATGATGCAGGCCACTTTTTCATGTTATTACTGGTCATTTCTATATATTCTTTGGAGAAATGTCTATTCAGATCCTTTGCTCATTTTTAAATTGGGTGGTCTTTTTACTGTTGAGTTCTTAAGTGTTTTTTTTTTTTTAATCTAAATACCAGCCTCTTATCAGATAAATGGTTTGTGAATATTTTCTCCCATTCTGTGGGATGCATTTTCTCTATCCTGATGGTGTTGACACTTTCAACCACAGAAGTTTATAATTTTATTAAATCCAACGTATGTATTTTCTAAATTGGTTACTTATGTTTTTGGTGTCATATCTCAGGAATTACTGCCTAATCCCAAGTAATGAATATTTAATCCTCTATTTTCTTATAAAAGTGTTAATAGTTTTACATTTAGGTCTCCTTTACATTAGGTCGCTTTTACATTTAGGACTGTGATTCATTTTGAGTTAATATTTGTACATGCAGATAGTGGGTATCATTACTACTTGCTAAAACTGAATCATGATCATGAAAATAATTATATTCAAAATTTTATTCAAGGGGCCAGCATTATTGCCTAATGAATTAAGCTACCACCTGCAACACCAGTATCCCATATGGGCACCAGTTTGAGTCCATCTGCTCCACTTCTAATCCAGCTCTCTGATAATGTGTGTGAAAAAGCAGCAGAAGATGGCCCAAGTGCCTGTTCCTCTGCACCTCCATGGGTAACCTGGAAGAAGCTCCTGGTTCTGGCCTGGCCCAGCCCTGGCTGTTACAGCCATTTGGCGAGTGAACCAGTGATAGAAGACCTCTTACTCTCCTCTCTCTCTGTAACTCTCCTTTCAAATAAATAAATAATTTTTTTTTTTTGACAGGTAGAGTTATAGACAGTGAGAGAAAGACAGAGAGAAAGGTCTTCCTTCCGTTGGTTCACCCCCTCAAATGGCCACCATCGCTGGTGCTGTGCTGATCTGAAGCCAGGAGCCAGGTGCTTCTTCCTGGTCTCTAATGTGGGTGCAGGGGCCCAAGTACTTGGACCATCCTCCACTGCCTTCCCGGGCCACAGCAGAGAGCTGGACTGGAAGAGGAGCAACCAGGACTAGAACCCGGCGCCCATACGGGATGCTGGCACCGCAGGCGGAGGATTAACCAAGTGAGTCACAGTGCCAGTCCCTAAATAAATAAATCTTAAAAAAATTTTTTCATTCAAAGCAATACCTCATATATACAGCAATACTACACAATATAAGGAAACAAGTAAGAATGTCCCCATGTTTATAAGAAAAACATGAAAACAAACGAATACTTGCAGTCATCAGGAAAAATTAAAGATAGTATTACAAACCTAACTTTAATCTTTTTTTTTTTTTCCCCCGACAGGCAGAGTTAGACTGTGAGAGAGAGTGAGAGAGATGGAGACAAAGGTCTTCCTTTTTCTGTTGGTTCACCCCCCAAATGGCCGCTATAGTCGACGCATTGTGGCCAGCGCGCTGCGCTGATCCGAAGCCAGGAGCCAGGTGCTTCCTCCTGGTCTCCCGTGTGGGTGCAGAACCCAAGCACTTGGGCCATCCTCCACTGCCTTCCCGGGCCACAGCAGAGAGCTGGACTGGAAGAGGAGCAACCGGGACAGAGTCTGGCACCCCAACCGGGACTAGAACCTGGGGTGCCGGAACTGAAGGTGGAGGATTAGCCTAGTGAGCCACGGCACCGGCCCCTAACTTCAATCTTAAAATCTTATTTTGAAGGAATGGTTAACAAATATTTAGGACTTAAAAACAATTATACTCCCCCAAATATAGCAATGATTGCTTTGAAAGTGAAAGAGGTACAAAGGTCACTTAATGAGGATACAGGCAATAGATATGTTAGCAAACTAGGAAGGAATATAGTTATTGGAGGCTAACTTCTGTTTCGATATACTGAGAAGGCACACATAATTCAATAGACCCCCTTAAATCTTAATTATGAAAATTATAACATAGTTAACACTTGGAAAATGAAAAGCTGTTCCAACCACACAACTGCAAAAATCTTTTGCAATATTTCTGTACCATGTTTTTAAAAGCTGTTTTTCTCTTCATATAAAATCTTTCCAATATATCATAAAATAATTAGAAGAATATTAATAAATATATTAAATGTGTTTATTTTATTAAACATGTTTTATATCAGGTTCTACAACATCTACAGCATTGCTATATCACCTTTACCACTACCCAATTACAGTCCAATACCCTAGGCAATAGCTGTAATGAGGAAGCTGAAACTACCAGACACTGTAAAAAAATAAAATTATTGGCCGGCGCCGCGGCTCACTAGGCTAATCCTCCGCCTAGCGGCGCCGGCACACCGGGTTCTAGTCCCAGTTGGGGTGCCGGATTCTGTCCCGGTTGCCCCTCTTCCAGGCCAGCTCTCTGCTGTGGCCAGGGAGTGCAGTGGAGGATGGCCCAGGTGCTTGGGCCCTGCACCCCATGGGAGACCAGGAAAAGCACCTGGCTCCTGGCTCCTGCCATCGGATCAGCGCGGTGCGCTGGCCATTGGAGGGTGAACCAACGGCAAAAGGAAGACCTTTCTCTCTGTCTCTTTCTCTCTCACTGTCCACTCTGCCTGTCAAAAAAAATAAATAAATAAAAATAAAAAAAAATAAATAAAATCATTATTGTGGTACAGCAGGTTAAGCCTCCACCTGCAACACTGGTATCCCATAGGGGTACCAGTTCAAGTGGTGGCTGCTTCCCTTCGGATCCAGCCCACTGCTAATGTACCGGGGAGGATGGCCGAAGTACTTGGGACCCTGCTACCCATTGGGAGACCTAGAAGGAGTTCCTGGCTCCTGGCTTTGGCCTGGACAAGCCCTGGTAGTTGTGCCCATTTGGGGAGTGAACCAGAGGACGGAAGATCGTTCTTTCCACCTCTCTCCGCAACTCTGCCTTTCAAACAAATAAATGAATCTTTAAAAAAACAAAATGAAATAGCCTATTGGTGAATGTCAGTTGAAATGTTAAACAATCTGCAAAATGTTATCCAAAAGCATCAATTCTAAGAACACATACAATGTGTCAGAAAATGTACCTTCACATTCGCTTCTTTCAAACCGATGACTTTATCTAAATCTGGTTTGGCCGCACTGGCATTGCCAATGAGCAGGTAGAAAGTGGCCCGCAGCAATAACGCCTCTGCGGCAAATCTGCCTTCAGCATCTATCTCCTTAGAGCATTCACTTATGATTTTATCATAATTTTCTTCTTCCATATACTGTTTGGCCTTTAAATATCCAGAACTGAAAATAAAAGCAAACATGGCAAATTATTTACTAAGAAAAGATCAAATGCCAAAACTTACCACACTGAACACCCAAGTAAGCTACTGTCCATTTCCCCTGAACAAGTTAATCAGCCAGTGTGGGACTTAAACTGGGGGCGGAGGTTAAGCAATTAGGATTTTTGACATAAACTGGAATTTTCTTGATGCCTTGAAGTGTTTTAAAAGGAAACAACAGAGTCAATAGCAGAAACCCAAAGTTAACTGATATCTGATCTCTGTGAGTGAGATCCCAAAGGAAACAACAGGCCATCAAAGAAGGAGGAAACTTTCTCTGAAGGGAGGAGAGAATTTCCACTTTGATTATGGCCTTGTCTAAATAAGGTCAGAGTCTGTGAACTCAAGAGGCTTCCATAGCCTTGGCAGCTCATGACAAGAGCCTCGGGTGATTACTGACGTCATAAATAAAAGAGTGTCAACTGTTAAATCAACAACGGGAGTTACTGTACACTTACTCCCCATGTAGTATCTCTGTCCTTAATGTGTTATACTATGCAAATTATACTTTGTGTATCTGTGTGGGTACAAACTGTTGAAATCTTTACTTAGATATACTAAGTTGATCTTCTGTATATAAAGATGATTAAAAATGATTCTTTGGGGCCGGCGGTGTGGTACAGCGGGTTAAAGCCCTGGCCTGAAGCGCCAGCATCCCATATGGGCACCGGTTCTAGTCCTGGCTGCTCCTCTTCCAATCCAGCTCTTTGCTATGGCCTGGGAAAGCAGTAGAAGATGGTCCAAATCCGTGGGCCCCTGCAGCCATGTGTGAGACCTGGAAGAAGCTCCTGGTTCCTGGCTTCAGACTGGCGCAGTTCCAGCCGTTGCGGCCAATTGGGGAGTGAACCATCGGATGGAAGACCTCTCTCTCTCTCTCTCTGCCTCTCCTCTCTCTGTGTAACTCTATCAAGTAAAATAAATAAATCTTAAAAAAAAAAAATGAATCTTAATGAAGAATGGGATGGGAGAGGGAGTAGGAGATGGGATGGTTTGTGGGTAGGAGGGTGGTTATGAGGGGGAACAACCGCTATAACCCAAAAGTTGTACTTTTGAAATTTATATTTATTGTTTAAAAAAAATGATATCTGAAAAGATGAAATAATGAAAGACACAGACTGATCTACAACACTTTTTAAGGACCCTATTTTATTCACCTTCACATATGTGGCACATTGATAACATTCAATAATTATTTAATAACTAATAGAGGAACAGAAAAAATAGAAAATAATAAAGTGAGTTTAGAGTCACAGAATCCAAGGCAAGTGGTTGACCAGAGCTGTGCTTTGTGAAGATTATTCTGGTTGTTGTGTGGGAAACAGACTGGGATATAAAGGTACAAGACTGGCGATGGAATTATCTGAAGAGTTCTCAAATGGAAGACCTACTATTTCACCTAGAATAATATACATATAATGAAAAAAGCAAAGTTAGGAGCCAGTGTTGTGGCACAGTGGGTAAAGCTACCCCTGCAATTCCAACATCCCATATGGGCGTGGATTTGAGTCCTGGCTGCTCCACTTCCAATTCAGCTCTCTGCTAATGGCCTGGGAAAAGCAATGCAGGAAGGCCTAAGAGCTTGGGCTCCTGCACCCACATCTTTTATTTAATGAGTACAAATTTCATAAGTACAACTTTAGGAATACAGAGATTCTTCCCACTATATCTGCCCCCCACCACTCCACCTCCTCCTCTCTCATTCCCCATTAAGATTCATTTTCAATTAACTATACAAAGACGACAAACTCTATACTAAGATTTCAACGATTTGCATACACACACACATACACAAAACTGTTTGAGAACAAGTTTTACAGTTAATTCTCATAATACAACTCATTGAGGACAGGTGTCCTGCATGGGAAGTAAGTGCACAGTGACTCCTGTTGTTGATTTCACAATTAACACTCTTATGTATGACATCAGTGATCACCTGAGGCTCCTGACATGAGCTGCCTAGGCCAGGAAAGCTTACTGAGTCCACAAACTCTGTCAGTATTTATACAGGGCCATAAGCAAAGTCAAGTTCTCTCCTCCCTTCAGAGAAAAGTACATCCTTCTTTGATGACCACTTCTTTCCACTAGGGTCTCACTCACAGAGATCCTTCATGTAGGACATTTTTTTTGCAACAGTGTTTTGGCTTTCCATGCCTGAAATGCTCTCATGGGCTTTTCAGCCAGACCAGAATGCCTTAAGGGCTGATTCTGAGGTCAGAGTGCTTTTTAGAGTGATTGTTGTTTTATGATTCTGCCGTGTGGACTGCTTCCCACGTTGGAACATTCTCTCCTTTTGAATTCTATTATTATTACCAGACACTTGATCCTATTTATATGATCACTTAAACATTTAATCCTATCTGTATCTTCACTTTAACACTTAATACAATCACTTTAAGATTTAAGATGGCTTTTTTACCACCCACCGTAATGGGATTTAGGGACCCAAGGCAAGTTTTTAAATTACTTTTTGATGTAAGTCGTAGCAATGTATGCAGAATTATACAGCTTTACAGCTACAAACTTCCTCAAATAGGACTTTTTTTTTTTTTTTTTTTTTTTTTGACAGGCAGAGTGGACAGTGAGAGAGAGAGACAGAGAGGAAGGTCTTCCTTTGCCGTTGGTTCACCCTCCAATGCCCGCCGCGGCCGGCGCGCTGCGGCCGGCGCACCGCGCTGATCCGATGGCAGGAGCCAGGTACTTATCCTGGTCTCCCATGGGGTGCAGGGCCCAAGTACTTAGGCCATCCTCCACTGCATTCCCTGGCCACAGCAGACAGCTGGCCTGGAATAGGACTTTAAAAACACCTTTCTTGGGGTGGACATTTAGCCTAGCTCTTAAGATGTCTGCATTCCATCTCCTAGGTCCCATCTCCAACTTCGGATTCCAACTTTCTGACAACGTGTATGCTAGGAGGCAGCAGTAATTAGGTCCCTGCCATGCATTAAGGAGAACTGGACTGAGTTCCTGGCTTCACGACCACAGCCCTACATCCCAACCTTTTGAGGGCATATGGGGGGATGAACCAGTGGATAGAGCTCTGTGTCTCTCTGCTTCTCAAATACATTTTAAAATAAATTCAAAAAGGAAAAAAAAGCACATTTTTCTATTTTTAAAAATGCAGTAAGTATAATCTCATTTATTCTTCTAAGAATAAATTGTAGGGGCCAATGCTGTGGTGTAGAAGGTTAAGCCTCTGCCTAAAGCATTAGCATTCCATATAGGTGCCGGCTCATATCCTGGCTGCTCCTCCTCTTATTTTTCTTTTCATAGGCAGAGTTAGACAGTGAGAGAGAGAGAGAGACAGAGAAAAAGGTCTTTCTTTTCTGTTGGTTCACCCCCCAAATGGCCACTATGGCCGGCGCGCTGCACAGATCCAAAGCCAGGAGCCAGGTGCTTCCTCCTGGTCTCCCATGTGGTTGCAGGCCCCAAGCACTTGGTCCATCCTCCACTGCACTCCCGGGCCACAGCAGAGAGCTGGACTGGAACAGGAGTAACGAGACAGAATCCGGCGCCCCAACCAGGACTAGAACCCCGGGTGCTGGCGCCACAGGTGGAGGATTAGCCAAGTGAGCTGTTGCACCAGCCACTGGCTGCTCCTCTTCTAATCCAGCTTTCTCTTATGGCCTGGGCCCCTGCATCCACATGGACTCTTGCACCCAAGTGAGAGACCTGGAAGAAACTCTTGGCTCCTGGCTTCAGATCAGCCCATCTTCAGCAGCTGCGGCCATTTGGGGAGTGAACCAGTGAATGGAAGACCTCTCTCTCTGTCTCTCCTCTCCTTTGTGTCTGTAAATCTACCTCTCAAATAAATAATAAATAAAATCTTAAAAAAATGTTTGTAGAAGGGATGTTTTTGACCTGAAAAGGTCAAAAATCTTTTTATCCTGGATGACCTTTGAAGCATCTTGCAAATACAGCTGGATCCCAGACTTAACCACAATTTGAAGTTACTATAGTACAAAAGCAATTTGCTTCAGTAGAAACCACACTTCAAACATTGATCTTATGCCAGGATATTCATGTGTGTTATGATATTCTTGTGTGATGCTGGGAAGCAGAGCAAGCCGCATCTCCTAGTTAGCTACACAATCACAACAGTAAACAAATAATACTCTATAGTGTAGTGTGTTGCTAAGTTATGGTGTTCAGGTTAAATGCTGACAAGATATCTTTAACCTATGATGGACTTATCAGGATATAACTCCAATGGGGAACACCTGTATAAGACATTTAAATTAAGTATCTTAATTTTTCAAATCTGCAGTAGCCTTTCCTATAATCACATTCTTTTTGTCTCTGACACTCCAGTTTTGTTCCTCAGGTTATCAAGCTGAGAAAAGATTGTAAATGGTAAACCCCAGTTTACCGAGAATGTATGTGCTAGGTACATAAAAACATGATTTCTAAATCTCACAATAACCCACTAAGGTAAGTTTGTTAGTTCCATTTAAATGTGATTTTAAAACTTGGGTGGCGGGGGGCTGGGGGGGGGGGGGCTGGCTCTGTGGCATAGCTAATAAAGCCACCACCTGTAGTGCCAGCATCCCATATGGATGCTAGTTCAAGTCCTGGCTGCTCTGCTTCCAATCCAGCTCCCTACTAATGTGCCTTGGAAAGCAGTGGAAGATGGCCCAAGTTATTGGGCCCCTGCAACTACATGGGAGACCTGGAAGAAACTCCTGGCTCCTGGCTTCAGACAGTCCCAGCCCTGGCTACTGCAGCCATTTGGGGAGTAAACCAGCAGATAGAAGACCTCTATCTCTCTCTCTGCCTCTAATTCTCTGTAATTCTGCCTTTCAAATAACTAAATCTTAAAAAAAAAAAAAAAAAAAAAAGTAGCTTTAAAAAAATAAAAACAAACATGGGGACAATAACAGTTAGTGTTGTGATGAGAGCTAGCTATGTCCTATCATCTCTCAATATAGCTTTTCAAATAATGGTGTTAAATTTGCAATAGTTTTCTGGTATAAAAACTAACCAGAAGAGGAAGTTTTTTAAAAAAGGAGAATTTTAGTTTTTAATCTTCATTTTATTTTAAAGGCAGAGAGAGCATCTTCCATCTACTGGTTCACTTCCCAAATGCTTACAATAACTAGGGTGGGGCTAGAACAAGGCCAGGAGCAAGGAACTCCCAGGAGCAAGGAACTCCATCTGGGTCTCCCATGTAGGTAGCAGGGACCCAAGTACTTGATCTGTCACCTGTTTTCTCCCACAGTGTGTTACATTAACAGGAAGCCAGATTAGAAGCAGAGATGGGGGACCAGTGTTGCACCAGTTCATGTCCCGGCTGCTCCTCTTCTGATCCAATTTTCCGATGGCCTGGAAAAGCAGTAGAGAAAGGCCCAAGTCCTTGGGCCCCTGCACCCACATGAGAGACATGGAAGAAGCTCCTGGCTACTGGCTTCGGGTCAGCCCAGCTGCAGCCGTTGCAGCCAACTGGGGAGTGAACCAGCAGATGGAAGACCTCTCTCTCCCAGTCTCTTCCTCTCTCTCTGTAGATCTGCCTCTCAAATAAATTTTTTAAAAATGTGGATGTTAAGCTCTGCAGTTATTTATAGGTAAGTACTTCTGTTCAAATACAGACGACCACTTGATTCTGGAGAATATCATGTAGAATATCATGATACAGCAGGCCAGACTCCTGGCAGTAAAACCTTGAGACAAAAGAGAATTAACAGACTCATGTAAAAGAAGTATTTTTATTATAATCACATTACTTAACATTTTTTATCATACTTGCTTATATACGTATACATAGATTTCTTTTTTAAGGGGACTGAGAACTCACTGTGTTCCTAGGAAAATTCATGTCAGCAAAAAATCTATTAACCAGACACCATGCATGACATACTTACTTTTCTTTCACTTCTAAAGCCTCCCCTTCCTTGTCTTTATCTTCATCAGACTTCTCTCCTTTGAGCATGGGCTGAGAAATAATATCGTCCGTGAAAGAACTGAAATAAGATTTGATAAACTGTGGAGATGGCATCAGAGGTTCACGGTTCTGAAATGTAATCATGTTTAAATATGTCAGAACAAGAGAACAATAACCAAAGTAGGAACACTGTATAACATAAAAATCACTACCGTAGAAAAAAAAATACTATTCCTTGGGCCCCTGCACCCACGTGAGAGACCGGAAGAAGCTCTGAAGAAGCGCAGCCGACTGTTGCAGCCATCTGGGGGAGTGAACCAGTGGATGGAAGACCTCTCTCTCTGTCTCTACTTCTCTCTGTAACTCTGTCTTTCAAGAAAATAAAATAAATCTTTAAAAAAAAATGACTATTGTAAAACCTGGAATCTTGGGCCAGTGTTGTGGTGCAGCAGGTAAAGTTACCACCTGTGATGCCAGCATCCCATATGGGTGCCAGTTTTAGTGCCAGCTGCTACACCTCTGATCCAGCTCCCTACTAATGGCCTGGGTAAAGCAGTAGATGGCCCAAGTGTTTGGACCCCTCCCACCTATGTGGGAGACCCAGATGAAGCTCTTGGCTCCTGGTTTCAGTCTGGCTCAGCCCTTGCCTTTGTGGCCATCTGGGAAGTGAACCAGCACATGAAAGATATTCTACCTTGCCCTGTTAACTCTGACTTTCAAATACATAATAAATCTTTATTTAAAAAAACTAGAATCCCATTTTCAAATGATTGGGACCAGTGCTGCGGTGTAGTGGATTAAGCCATATGGGCACCAGTTCCAATCTAGCTCCCTACTAATGCACTTGG
This sequence comes from Oryctolagus cuniculus, assembly GCF_964237555.1. Taxonomy (NCBI): domain Eukaryota; kingdom Metazoa; phylum Chordata; class Mammalia; order Lagomorpha; family Leporidae; genus Oryctolagus; species Oryctolagus cuniculus. The sequence continues at coordinate 54,937,609 of NC_091435.1, forward strand.
GAAAGTAGATGGCCCAAGTCTTTGGGCCCCAACATGGGAGACCCAGATGAAGCTGCTGGTTCCTGACTCCTGGCTTTGGCTCTGGCCATACACCCATTTGGGGAGGAAACTAACAGATGGAAGTGCTCGATCTCTCTCTTTCTCTCTCATTCTCAAATAAATAAATCTTAAAAACAAAAAAAAACAAAAAACAAACAAACAAACAAAAAAAAAAACAAAAACAAAAAAACCCAAACAAACTGAAGATTAAGTTCCAAGTCATAGGCTTTAATTATTTCTTTTTGGCATGACATCTGATTCATAACTACATGAATATCTTGTTTCTCCATAAGAAGTGCAATTAAGATGAAATTTTAAATGAAGAGGGAATATAGCCAAAAGGCTCTCAGAGGAAATTTTGGATCTTTTATCTACGAAATTCAACCCAACAAACTTAAAATGAAAATACTATATTATAAAATCTAACTTTATATTTCAGAAACAGTGACAGAGAGGGACCACTGGAGACACAGAAGGAGAGCATACATGCATGCATACTTCCATCTGCTGATTCACTCCCCAGTTTCCACAATGACTGGGACTGGGAACTCAATCCATCTCACGCATGTTGGCAGTAACCCAATCACCTGAGCCATCACAGCTGCCTCCTTGCGTCTGCAGTACTGGACAGCTGGAGTCAGGAGTCAGAGCTAGGTATCAAACCTAGATACTTCAATACGAGATGTGTGCATCTGAACACTCACCCTTGAATTTTACATTTGATGTATAATGAATATCATTACTGTTACTTTGGTAGATTTAATATCTTTGTACTTGAAGGAGTAGAAAAAGGAAATCTGACTCTGTAAGTGAATGATCTATCTAGAATGGATGAAAATGGGATAGAAGAAAATTAAAAAAGAAATCTAAGGGAAAGCCCACATTTATGTTTGTGTTTGCTTCTGGAAGAGATTCAATTTGTCTTAAGGATAATACAAATAAATATTTTTAATCAAATATTCATCACTGAAATGACAAAATACCTAACTACATTTTCACTAAAGACACTCTGAGCAGAAATACATAGTGGCAATCATCTACCATTTTAAAGGAGAAGCTTGAGTAGAAAATTTTAAATAGTACTTACTTGAAGCTGGCTAATTCATTAATGCCTTTTAGTTTCCTGTTTCAGCTCAGAAATGAAGCTATCACACCTCCCTGCCTTCCACTCAAGGTTATAAATTTAAAATGAAAATAATGTTACACTAGTAGGCTTATGTATCCAACGTACAGGATACATAATCTACTTCTGCTACTCATTAGCTATGTGACCTTACTCATGTCATTAAACCTCCTGTCTTGGGCCGGTGCCGTGGCTCACTAGGCTAATCCTCCGCCTTGCGGCGCCGGCACACCAGCTTCTAGTCCCGGTCGGGGTGCCGGATTCTGTCCCGGTTGCCCCTCTTCCAGGCCAGCTCTCTGCTGTGGCCCAGGAGTGCAGTGGAGGATGGCCCAAGTGCTTGGGCCCTGCACCCCATGGGAGACCAGGATAAGTACCTGGCTCCTGCCATCGGATCAGCGCGGTGCGCTGGCCGCGGCGGCCACTGGAGGGTGAACCAACGGCAAAAGGAAGACCTTTCTCTCTGTCTCTTTCTCTCTCACTGTCCACTCTGCCTGTTAAAAAAAAAAAAAAAAAAAAACAAAAACAAACCTCCAGTCTGGTTCTTTACCTTTAAAATGGCAATGGAAATATTTATTCATCTTACAGGGTTATTATAAAAATTAAAACTAACATTTTTTTGAGAAGTATTTTGTATGTACAAAGTGGCATACAAACACTACAAAATACATGTGGATCGTACAGGTGTTTCATGTAGCAGTTAAGGTGCTACTTGGGATACTTGCATGACATATCAGACATGGAGTCCTGGCTACTCTGCTTCCAATCCAGCTTCATGCTAATGTGTACCCTGGGAGGTGGGAGATGATGGCTCAAGTACTTGGGTCCCTGCACCCTCATGGGACACCTGGATGGGTTCCAGGCTTCTGGCTACAGCCTGGTCTGGTTCTAACTATTGCAGGCATTTGGAAAGTAACCAGCAGTTAAGAGATCTGTGTGTGTGTGTCTCTCTCTTCAAATAAAATGAAAGTAGGTTAAAAAATTAAAGGAAAATATATGTAGAAACTGATTTTTAACCTCAATAATATAATATCAATAATATAATAATATCGGGTTTTTCAAAATCTTTTCTTACCACCCTGCAATCCAACCAGTCTAATTACTTAACAGAAGCATTACATAGGTATATACAAATAAACTTCCAGACCCCATTTATGACAATTTAACATGGTATTTCTCAAAGTGTTTTTTGAGGAACAGCAGTCTAAAGAGATACTCAAGGCGAGGAAAAAAAAAAGTTCCATAGTTAAAAAGAGCTTGAGAACTACTACAGCTATACTCCTCTTGGGATTCAAAAAAATGTTAGTACATTCAAGTCCTCAGTGAAGACACCTGTTTTAACTTCAACATAGCAAAAATTCACAGATGTAAGATTATACACACAATCAAAATCAATTTGCAAGAAAAGCAAGTTATTATTAAAGAAAAAAAGAACAATATTACTAAAAATCAGTAGTGAGTCTTCGGTGATGTTTAGTGATGTCTGTGGATCTCATGGAACTCTACTTCCATGCCCCCTTGTACATTTAACTATGTCATGATTTTTAGACTTAAAATGGGACTTCAAAAATTTGGGGAATAGAATTAACCAAGATAAGTCTACTCATGTGCAAACATTTATTAAAATTCATTCATAGCTTTGTTATACTATGTATCTTTCATGAAATTTTTGAAGCACATCTTATAGGGGGAAGATTTCAAAATATTTGGCCCCCAAATAAACTGATTTTTAAATTCCATTTTACATAAACTTTCTGAGGTACCCTTAATAGTAACAGCCTCTCTCATTAAAACTGTAGTTCTATAAAAGCAAGGAGCATGTCTTTATACCTACTCATACAAAATGCCTTGTTTAATAAATGTTGAATTAAACCATCTGTAATTAATACCTTAAAACAATATCCATTTATATAGTATACGTTTAAAATTCTTAATGATAAAGAACAGAGGTTGGCAACTATTTTGCCATAAAAAGCCAGACAGTAAATACGTTAAGACTTTGCACACCATATAGTCTTTGTTGCAACCACTGAACACTGTGGTAGCTCAATAGTAGTCAAAGACAATATTAGAATGGCTGAACATTATTTATAAAAACGGGCAGCAGACTGGATTGGGCCTATGGACCACAGTATGACAATCTTTAACACAGATGAATTCCAACAGTCTCTACGTATATTACTGGGAATAGTGTACATTCTTATTTAAAAGGAAAAGCTACAAAAACCCAACAGGAAAGAGAAGCATAATCCAGTTCTGATATCAGTTGTTACCATCACCATCTGTACCCAAATTTAAACAGCATAAATTAGAAATGACCATTTACAATGTATATTCCCTCTATTAACCAACCCAGGTTAATTTACCTTGTATTTTTCTTTGGCCTTCTCTTTTCCAAGAAGTTTAAGAACTTTATCTGCTAACAGCATGCTTTGTTGATTTTGGAATCCTTCTAATATACACACAGCAGTAACATCTAGAAATGATGGAAAAACAAAAGTGAAATTATTGCAAAGCTCATCAACCGCATCAAAGGGGCACAATGAAACTACAGAAAGCCAAACTAAACTCATGGCCTAAAGGAACCATCTGCTTTGCTTCTAATAAACTGATTCTCAGAACTTTAATTTTATATACTCTGCCAACCTCAAAGCTCGGAAAGTCACTCTATTTCTCTGGGGTCTGCTTTCCTCACACATGAAATGATAGTGGCTGTACTGCATGGTTTCTGATATTCTCTCTGCTCTAACATTCTATATAAGCAAATTAAACAAAGAATTCAAGAATGTTCTCTTCTGGTCAGTAATGCCAACAAAAAAACAACATAGTGTGGCTGTCTCATGTTTGGTCTTTTGTATAGGTCTCAGATTTATTCTCTGTCTCTAAGCCATCTTGTCACAGAGCTCTAACATAAATCTGTCTCAAAACGGAATTTTTGTTTGGTGATGCTACAGCAGTTTGAAATTAGAAGATTAGTGGTTCCTTAACCTCAACTTTTCATTCACAGTTTTCAAACAACAGCTGTCCCTGCTCTTTTTGAACTAAATTTCTCACAACTCCACACCCTTGTCCTTCTAAACAAGTCAATTTGCCATCACATTCTGCTGATAACCTTGACTAGTGGCAACACCAGTGCCTTTTTCTCATCCCACTTCTATCTAAAACTCCAATCAACCTCCTCTCTCCAATTATTATCCACCAGTAACTTCAAGGTCTGGCTCAAAACTCAGAATTTCCTTTTCTAAACCAACACTCTGACCCACTACCAAAGCACATGACACCACAAAACCTCAGATCTTGCTAAAAATCTGAAGCATTTTCATTTGGTAACCCAGATTTTTAAAACAGGGTTTCTTTTTTTTTTTTTTTTAAATAATTATGGCTATACCGTATGATGCTATTAAAGCAGATTTAAATATGTAATGGAAAGCAGTTTCAGGTTGCCGAAATTACATTTTGGGTTAGCTCTATGTCACCTAGAAGAATGTAATTGAAAAGTCGGTGGTCTACACTCTAATTGCAGTTTTGTAAGCAAATATGGTCATTTAAGAGACCACAGAATATTTATTGCATTTACTGAGAATGACAAATTCACTTTGATACTTTGTACCAATCACATAACTCCCAATTGATATAAAAGAAGTTTGAAAATGCCAATGGCAAAATACAAATGTTTTCTTCATTAATTCACCTCAAAGTTGTTTCCTATTTATACTGGATATTAACAAAAAATATAAAAAATTTAGAAACTATCATTGGCTGAAACCTCTTTTGTGATCTCCTTATTCATGGATTTATATCAATGATTTCTAACTGCTAAGTTTATAACTCCTAAACTCCTAACTCATAACTAATTAATATCATAGCTGGAAAAGAACCAACACTTGAGTATCAGAATCTCAATTTAAACTAGAAGAAAGAGTCACAACAGGATAGGAGTCCCACTTTTATAGACAACTGATTGATCTCAATGCTCACAAGGCAGAGTTTCATATAAATTTACAATGACTACAGAGCCTTTAGTAATTTTTCATATGTAAACACAAAAATACCCTCACCTTCTAAACATTCCTTCTTATTGTCTAGCTTCTCGTGGGCTTTTGCACGTCTAAAGAGAGCTTTCACATATTTGGGATTAAGTTCAACAGCCTTTGTACAATCTTGTGCCACCTCTTTCCATTTTTGCTGTAATTGAAAGTATTAAGAAAAAGTCATACTAAAAAAAAAAAAAATAAAACGAAACAAAAAAACACGGTTCAACCAAAATCAGTTTCCCAAACTTAACAGGGTGAGTATGAAGAGTTTCACAAAAGAAAAAGTATTCCCAATACAGAGTGGATACCCATACTACTTTACAGAAGCCAATATACATTTCTGTAAGATAAGCAACCAGATTTTAAAAATTAGGCAATGGATACACTTAGGGAATCTTTCTACCTCCAGATTTACAAACCTACCTGCATTAGGTACTTCTGCCATCCCCTTCTTACCTCCTGTTAAACCGAGGAAGCACCCATCGTCATCAAAGGTCAGCCTTCCACTGGGTGATCTGAACCCTTACCCTGTCCATGTCAAGGACTTCAGTGCTTCAGTTATTGTTTCTCTGCAGAAATCTGCTTCTCTACAAAACCATCCCATGAACATAAATGCTTGCCCTAGTGTTTTCATCTTTGAAAATCTTTTATCTTCCCCTCCAGCGACTCCCTTGCTCCTCAGCTGCTCTCGTATGACAAATACCCAGAGATGCCAGATTACTTGATGTCCTACTACCTCCCTAGCTGCTCCTTCTCAATCTCCTTTGCTCAGTTCCTCTCTGCGTGATCTCTACATGCTGGAGTACTCAAAACCTCAACTCCCCTTTAGTGGGCATATGTACTGTCTGGTTTTATATACCATCAATATTAAATAACTCCCAAATTTATCTCTTCAACCCAGAGCACTATCCTAAAACAGACATTTCTCAATTCAACCGTCTCTCTCTTCCCCCAGCAGCCCTCGCCACCCACTGGTATTAAAGTCCTTGTTTCTCTTTACCCTTCACCTCCAAAGCAACAGCAGCTTCTGCTGACCTTCAGCTTTCCTTCGTATCTCACGTACACTATTGCACCAAACGCCCTCAGTTGTTCTCCCTGCCTCTGCTGTGTCCTCCCTTCAATGTATTCTCAAAAGAACGATGAGAGCAGTCTTACATATGTTCCTGCCCTGCTTACAAACCTTAAATATTTCTCATTATACTCAGAATCAAGTCCAAACTCTTTACTATTGTCTACAAGATTTTGCCTGATCTGGTCACTGTCTACCTTTCCAATTTCATCTCTCTATACTACAGGAAATTAGATAATTCCTTACTCTAAATTCTTCACTGCCTCAGAGCAATTATATACACTTTCTTCTCCGTTTTGTAAGTCAGTCACCATGTAACTATACAAAGAATGAAACAGATCTGCATTTGATGATATGAAAAGCTATACAAGATACAGTGGCAAATGAAAAAAATAATTCACAAACAAGATGTATGATAGAAACTCATCTTTGGTCTTTTTCTCCTCCATATATACAACTATTACATATGTAGAGAAAAGTTGAAGAATAGCTTCAAACTACTGAGGAGGAGAGGGTGATCAAAAAATTTAATTTTCTATACAACCGATTTTATAAAATCTGAAATATACATAACTTTGGAGTGTAAGTCTGCAACCAGCAAAGCTAAAATTATTTTTTAAAGTACTGTAATTAAAGGAAATAAAACAAAAATCCTATAATTTCAAAAACTGCATTAGATTTATTTGACTAGCATTAACCGAACAAAACAAAAGGAACAGAAAAAACAAGCTAGGGTACATACCAACTGCTCAAAGGCAGCAGCTCTGTTTTGATAAAATGTGGAAAGGTCAACATTCTTCTCTGTAGGGCACAAACTAATGGCCTCCGTGTAGCACTGAATGGCTTGTTCATATTTTCCTGCTTTAAAATATTTATTGCCTTTGTTCTTGGCTGCTTGAGCTCTATCAAGAGAATTCTAAAATTGAAAGAAACAATTATTAAGTGCCAATCAACATTTAAGAATAGATTCAGATTACTGTATTTACATGATAAATTGACAAAAGAAAAATGACAGGACAGAACAACTGAGATGTAAGCTACATCATACAAATACCTTCATGGGCTAGACTGTCAGTAGCAGACCGCTGTGTCAAAATGTTTATGTAGGGCAGGAGTCCTGGGTAGTGGTTAAGAACTTGGAACACCTGCATCCCATATCAGAGTGCCTGGGTTTGAGTTCCAGCTCTACTTCTGATTCCAGCTTCCTGCTAATGCAGACCCTGAGACAACAGGTGATGGCCCAAGTAGTTGGGACCCTTTCACCTGCATGGGAGATCTGGCTGTGGAAGGAATTTGGGAAGTGAACCAGCAGATGGAACATCTCTTGCTCTCTGCTTTTGTGCCTATCTGCCTTTCAAATAAGTAAGAAATAAACTAAAATTTGAAAGAAAATAAAACTATTTTTAAAAATGTCCATATATTTTAATTTCAAAAAACATTCAAGACTTTCCCAGGAAGGCTGTGGTGCCTTTTTTTTTTTTTTTAAAAAGATTTATTTATTTGAGAGAGGTCTTCCATTCGCTGGTTTATTCCCCAAATGGCCGCAATGGCCAGAGCTGGGCTAATCCAAAGCCAGGAACTTCTGGGTTTCCCATGTAGGTGCAGGGGCCCAAGCACTTGAGCCATCCTCCACTGCTTTCCCAGGCCACAGCAGAGATGGATCAGAAAAGGAGCAGCCAGGACATGAACTGGAGCCCATATGGGTGCTGCACTGCAGGCAGAGGCTGCACTGGTCCTCTTGTGCTTTAAAGTACCACTTCTCATCATTCTTGCCAGCACTACATGTGATGGCTGTGTTTAATTTTTGCCAGTCTGATGGGTATAATGGTACCTCAAAAAGTTCATGGAAAAGGAAAAAGATAAATTTTGGTTGTTTCATCATATTCATTTTCCATGAACTTTTTAAAGACCTGTCAAATAACATGGTGACTGTCAATCACAGGTCATTTTAGCCTCAGAGGGCATTTGACAATGTCTGAAAACATTTTCATCATCACAACTGGTAAGCGTGTGTGTGGGGTGTGGGTGTCACTACTACCATCTAGTAGGTAGAGGCCAGAGATGCTGCTAATATGCTACAATACACAGGAAAGTCTAGCACAACAAAGAATGACCAGATCCAAACTGCTAATAGTGCTGATACTGAGAAACTGGTAAAAAAAAAAAAAAAAAAAAAAAAAAAATTCCAATACCTGTGAGTTTTCCTCACTACTAATGAATTTGAAAATCTTTTTGTTTATTAGTCACTTGGTTTCCTTATTCTGAAAATAACTTAGTTATATGTCCTCTTATTTTTCTATTAGGAAGTTTATCAACAGTGTACAATACACATTACACTTTACCATCTTTATTACAATTATTATCCCAAAAAGACTGTAAAAAAAAGATGTATTTATTTATTTGAAAGGTGGAGTTACAGAGAAGGAGAAAGAAGGAGGGAAAGATGTCTTCTAACTATTGGTGGCCACAATGGCCAGGGCCCCCCAGTTCAAAGCCAGGAGCTTCATCCAAGTCTCCACATGGGTGCAGGGGCCTAAGTACTTGAGCCATCCTCTGCAGCTTTCCCAAGTACAACGCAGGGAGGTGGATTGGAAGTAGAGCAGCCAGAACTCAAACTGCTGCCCATATGGGATGCCAGTGTTGTAGGCAGCAGCTTTACCCGCTGTGCCATAGTGTGGATCCCAAGCTTCTTGTACTCCTATTTCTGTCTTACTGTCCACTTTCTGAAAACCCAACTCATACACTGCATGTATATAACATACCAAGAGTTTCAAGTTAGACCTACTATACACAGCTGTCAACACTTCAATCAATATTAGGGAAGCATCTTTGTAGATAAATCCAGTTAAAAAGGTTCCAGTAACTAGGTATCAGTCTTTGCACAAAATTTGGTATTATTTGTCAATGTCATCTGATTTTAACAAATATAGGACTCTGGCAGAACCCATATACCAGTAACAGGTAAGCACAGAGAAAATAAAAGCAGATGTAGCTGCCTCCACATATGGTCTGAAGAATCTGTGAAAACCAACTAGTTGGGGCTTAGAGCATCTCTTAGTCACAAGGATGAGACAGCAACCCTTTCTTGCATCTGCTTTCTTCTCCCTTACTCTTGCTTCATTTTTCTTTCTTGCTTTCCCCCTTCTGTTTATCTTTTGTCTTCTTTTTCAAATTATTTTTCAAAAGTATAGTATGCACAGATGGATTTGTAGGAAACTAAGAATCTGAATTAATACTACATAGTTACTTTAAGCTGGCAAGCTTCAACAAACAACATGTATATTTTAGGTGGGAGAATGGAATCAACCAAAAAAAGCACAAATGCATTAATAGATGAATGTAAAAACCTTCCATTTGTCAACAGCTTTAATCATATTCCAAAAGCTCTGAAATACAATAGCAACCCTGAAACGTATTTCAAGGATTTATGTTTCAGAACTATGAAAATATACCAGGACTAAACTAACAGAGAAACACCCATAAAACACCCAACAGAAGAAGATGACTAGAAATCCTCTATGTAGCTGTGGGCTTTGTAGGACAACCAGCAGGGTGACTGCTAAAAAACTGGCATTTCAGACCCTCAACAATCCTCCCACTCCACTAGACTACAATAAGGTGTGTCATCCAGCAGCAGAACTTGAGGCTCTCTTATACACAAGGGACAAACAACAGGTTTATCTTGCCTCTGTCTCCCAGGAAGCCACATCATTGAGAATTGCTAACTCAAAGCAGGCTTTTAGCCCAGTGATTAAGATGCCCACACTGCACAGTGAAATACTTGGGTTTAATTTCGGACTCTGGCTCCTTACTCCAGCATCTTGCTGATGTAGACCCTGGGAAGCAGTGGAGATAGCTTCAGTAATTGGGTTCCTGCCACCCATGGAGGTGACCTGGATTGAGTTTCCAGCCTTCAGCTTCAGTCCCAGCCCAACCTCAGCCACTATGGGCATTTGGGGACTGAATTAGCAGAGGGGAACAAGCTCTCACTCTCTCCATGTCACTCAAATAAACAGGGGCAGCTGTTTTGGCACAGCAGGTAAAGCAGCCGCTTGTGACACTGGCATCCCAAATGAGTGGTTAAGTGTCCTGGGTGTTCCTATTCAGCTCCAAATGCCTATTAATGGCCTGGAAAAAGCAGCAGAAGATGGCCCAAGTGTTTGGGGCCCTGCCACCCATGTGGGAGGCCAGGATGAAGTTCAATGGGGAGTGAACCAGCAGAAGGAAGAGCTCTCTAACTCTCTTTCAAACAAATATTTTTTAAAAAATCAAGTAAATAAATATTGCATTAAAAGATAATTTTCTCTGTCTCTCTGCCACTCAATTAAGTTTTTTTTTTTTTAAATGAGTTATTCAGGCTGGCACTGTGGACTGGTGGGTTAAGCCACTGCCTGTGATGCCAACATCCCATATGGGCAATGGTTCCAGTCCCAGCTGCTCCATTTCCAATCCAGCTCACTGCTAATATGCTGGGAAAGCAGCAGAAAATGGCTTAAGTCCTTGGGCCACTGCAGCCACGTGGGAGACCCAGATGAAGGTCCTGGCTCCTGGCTCCGGCCTGGCCAAGCCCTGGATGTAGCGGCCATCTGGGGAGTGGATCACTGGATGGAAGATATCTATCTATCTATCTATCTATCTATCTATCTATCTCCATCCATCCATCCATCCATCCATCCATCCATCTCTATCTCTCTATTTCTAACTCTGCCTTTCAAATAAATAAAATACAACATCCTTTCATGGTAAAAACTCTTAAGCAAATTGGGTATAAAAAGGGCATTCCTCAACACAATCAAGGCAATATACAACAAAACCTCAGCCAGCATCATATTGAATGAGGAAAAGCTGGAAGCACTTCCACTAAGACTTAGAGCCAGACAAGGATGTCCACTTTCACCACTGCTATTCAATATAGTTCTGGAAGTTTTAGCCAGAGCCATTAGGCAAGAAAAGGAAATCAAAGGGATACAAATGGGAAAGGAGAAAGTCAAATTATCCTTGTTTGCAGGTGATATGATTCTAAATACAGGGGAACCAAAAGACTCCGCTAAGAGACTACAGGAACTCATAATAGTTTGGTAAAGTTGCAGGATACAAAATTAAGACAAAAAAATAACACACAGACTACCACAGCTGAGAAAGACTTTGTAAAGTCAGTCTCATTCACGATAACCACAAAAAAATGTAAATTGCTTGGAATAAATGTAACCGAGGATGTCAAAGATCTCTACAATAAAAATTACAAAACATTAAAGAAAGAAATAGAAGACACAAAATATGGAAAAATCTCCATGTTCATTGACTGGAAGAAATAACAAAATGTCCATACTACCGGGCCGGCGCCGTGGCTCAATAGGCTAATCCTCCACCTTGTGGCGCTGGCACACCGGGTTCTAGTCCCGGTCAGGGCGCCGGATTCTGTCCTGGTTGCCCCTCTTCCAGGCCAGCTCTCTGCTATGGCCAGGGAGTGCAGTGGAGGATGGCCCAGGTGCTTGGGCCCTGCACCCCATGGGAGACCAGGAAAAGCACCTGGCTCCTGGCTCCTGCCATCGGATCAGCGCGGTGCGCCGGCTGCAGCGGCGGCCATTGGAGGGTGAACCAACGGCAAAGGAAGACCTTTCTCTCTCTGTCTCTCTCTCTCACTGTCCACTCTGCCTGTCAAAAAAAAAAAAAAAAAAAAAAAAAGTCCATACTACCAAAATCAATTTATAGATTCACCATGATCTCAATCAAAATACCAAGGACATTCTTTTCAGATCTAAAGAAAATGATGCTAAAATTATATGGAAATATGAGAGACCCCAAACAGCTAAAGCAATGTACAAAAACAAAAACAAAGGCTGGAGGCATCATTTCAAGACATAGTACAAACTTTTCACTTACTGTAGAGTTAATCTTATGTGTATAAAATTAATTGAAAATAGATCTTAGTAAAAAATAAGAATCAGAATAGGAGAGGGAGGAGAGAGAAGGGTAGGAGTGCAAGTGGGAGGGAGGGTAGGTGGAAAGAATCATTATGTTCCTAAATTTGTATTTATGAAATGCATAAAGTTTGTATGCCCTGCCGGCGCCGTGGCTCACTAGGCTAACCTCCGCCTTGCGGCGCCGGCACACCGGGTTCTAGTCCCGGTCGGGGCGCCGGATTCTGTCCTGGCTGCCCCTCTTCCAGGCCAGCTCTCTGCTGTGGCCCGGGAGTGCAGTGGAGGATAACCCAAGTCCTTGGGCCCTGCACCCCATGGGAGACCAGGATAAGTACCTGGCTCCTGCCATCAGATCAGCGCGGTGTGCCGGCCGCAGTGCGCTGGCCGCGGCGGGCATTGGAGGGTGAACCAACGGCAAAGGAAGACCTTTCTCTCTGTCTCTCTGTCTCTCTCTCTCACTGTCCACTCTGCCTGTCAAAAAAAAAAAAAAAAAAAAAAAAAAAGTTTGTAAGCCCTAAAAAAAAAGAGCAGAAGAAGCCAGAGAAAAGGGTACTGAAGCGCCAGCCTGCTCCACCCACAGAAGCCCACTTTTTCAGAATCAAAGCAACTGATTCCCTGAATTCATAGTGTAATTCATGTAAAAATAATAAAGAAAAGAAACTTTAAGCTGTGGAAAAAAAAGGCATACTACAGGACTACAAAGCAATTATAATCAAAACATCCTGGTACTGGCACAGACCTGCAGACTAATGGAACAGAACAGAATCCCCAGAAATCAACCCACTCATCTACAACCAACTAATCTTTGACAAAGGAGTTAGAATCAATCCCCAAAGGACAGACTTGTCAACAAATAGTGCTGGGAAAACTGGATCTCTGTGAGCATTAGTATGAAACAAGACCCCTATCTTACATCTTACACAAAAATCAACTCAAAATGGATCAAGAATCTAAATCTATGAACTGATATCTTCAAATTACTAGAGGAAAACACTGGGGAAACTCTCTCAAACGTTGGCACAGGCAAAGACTTCTTGGAAAAGACCCCAGAAGTACAGGCAATCAAATAAAAAATAGACAAATGGGATTACATAAAGGTAAGAAGCTTCTGCACGGCAAAGGAAACATTCAATAAAGTGAAGAGACAACAGATAGGATGGGAGACAATATTTACAAACTTTGCAACTGATAAAGGATTAACATTCAGAGTTCAGAAACTCAACAACAAAACAAACAATCCAGGTAAGTAGTGAGCAAAGGACTTGAATAAGCATTTTTCAAAAGATGAAATTCAAATGGCCAATAGACACACAAAAAATGCTCAGGACCACTAGCCATTAGGGAAATACAAATAAAAAACAAAATGAGGTTTCACTTCATCCCAGTTAGAATGACTCTCCTACAGAAATCAAAAAACATTTTTTCTACTATACGACCCAGCCACCAGACTCCTGGGAATTTACCCAAATGAAAATAAATCAGCATATCAAAGAGTTACTTGTACCCCCAAGTTTACTGCAGCTCAATTCACAGTATCTAAGATGTGGAATCAATCCAGAAGCCCAATGACTGGATTAAGAAAATGTGGCATATATACACTATAGAATATTACTTAGCCACAAAAAAGAATGAAATCCTGTCTTTTACAATAAAATGGATGCAAATGGAAAATATTATACTTAGTGAAATAAGCAGTTCCAAAAAGGCAAATACCATATGTTTTCCCTGATCTGTAGTAACTAATAGAGCATAAAATAATGTAATGTATATGAGTAAAATTGACATTTTGGGAATTGATTATGAGAATAGTGATTTTTTTTCTTCTTACTATTTGTTGAATTCTTAGTGGAGGGTTAATATTATTATAAAATAAACTGAAAGTATGCTATTGTAAAAATTAAAAGAAAGAGTAAGAAAGGAAGGAAGAGATAGGGTGGGAGTATAGGCAGGAGGAAGGGCAGGGTGGGAGATATCCCAATGCTCTTAAACCTGTATATATGAAATACATGAAATTTGTTTACCTTATATAAATAAAAAGGGAATATTATAATTTCATTAACTCCCTTCTTTAACACTCTTTATTATACTATTGTAAAATGGTGCTCTAAATGACAGCACTAGAAAACAAATTATGAGGACAAAACAATCAAATTATACAGACCAAATTTGCTGCCACTACTCCACTACCACTCCAAAAAGCTATCAAACTATATTTGCCAATAGCATAATCTTGATTAACATCTCCTTGTTCCTTCTGCCCACCCTCCCACCCCTATTACTTTCTGTCCAAGTGCTTCACTTCATCAATAAAAATACTTAGGAAAAAAAACAACTATACAACAGGGAAAATACAGAAAAGCTACTTATTTCGCCTGACAGAATTTAGGACAAAAAGTACAGCAGTTAATATATCTCTTGGGATGTCTCCATCCTGTATTGGAGATCCTAGGTTGAAGTCCCAGCTCTACTTGCAATTTGAGTTCCCTGCTAATGCATACCATGGAAAGCAGCAGGTGATAGCTCAAGTGTTTGGGTCCCTTCACCCACATGGGAGACTTGGATAATGTTCTGGGCTCCTGGCTTTGGCCTGGCTCAACCCCAGCTGCTGTAGGCATTTGGGGAGTGAACGATTAGATAGAAGATCTGTCTCTTGGCCTTTCAAATTAATTAGTTAATTAAGAAAAAAAGTTATGTCTATACTACATGAATGACACAGCTGGTTTACAGTTAGTGATCATGAAGAAAATGAATCTTTAACTAAAGCCAAACCCATTCTCTGGAACTGAAAGCAAACAACCCAGACTTCAGTGCCATTACTTTGCTACTATTCATTCTAGGGCATAAGGACAGTAAGTAAAAAGACAAAATCATCAGTATGAGACTTTTTTCATTTTGCCAAGTTTGTAAAAATGAATTCAATTTAGTTGATTTGATTTCACTATAAAATCAGCCTTCCAAGTCCACCAGTTCTGTATCCACAGACTGAACCAACTGATAAAAAATATTTAGGAAAAAAGTTATGATGCTGCTGCTGTGTACTTTGTAGTGAAGCCTATGATGATTCCATCTACACTGAACATGCAGACATTTTTTTCTTCTCATTATTCCCTAAGCAATACAGTATAACAACTATGTATATAGCATTTACATTGTATTAAGTATTATAAGTAATCTAGAAATGATTTAAAGTACACAGGCTCTTCAAAACGTTTATGGAAAATATTCATTATTTAAAACCTGTGCATGGAATTCAATTATTTTGCACTGAAGTAAACTTTACCATTAATACCATTTGCCCACAACCTTTATGAAGGAACCATGTACACGTGAGAATATTCAAGGGTTACAGGCAAATATTACAACATTTTAGGTAACAGACTTGAGCACTTGAAGGTCCTGGTATCCATGGTAAGGGGTATACATGTGTGTCTTAGAATCAATCTACCTTACACACTCAGGAACAACTGTAAAACAACCAGTAGAGTAATCTTTACCAAGAAGTAATATCCTAAAGGCCAACAACGGGAAAAAAAAACAAGCAAACTGGCAGACTCTCAAATGAACTACCACTGTTTTCTTTTTTTTTTTTTTTTTTTTTTTTTTTTTTTTGACAGGCAGAGTGGACAGTGAGAGAGACAGACAGAGAGAAAGGTCTTCCTTTGCCTTTGGTTCACCCTCCAATGGCCGCCACGGCTGGTGCGCTGCGGCCGGTGCACCGCGCTGATCCGAAGGCAGGAGCCAGGTGCTTCTCCTGGTCTCCCATGGGGTGCAGGGCCCAAGCACTTGGGCTATCCTCCACTGCCTTCCTGGGCCACAGCAGAGAGCTGGCCTGGAAGAGGGGCAACCGGGACAGAATCCTGTGCCCCGACCGGGACTAGAACCAGGGGTGCCGGCGCCACAGGTGGAGGATTAGCCTAGTGAGCCGCGGTGCCGGCCATACCACTGTTTTCTAAAACACTGAAATTCCAATCAACAATAAGAAAAATATACAATAGGTGGTTAGTAAATTTAATAGCCAACAAGTAGAACATTGTTAGTCCAAATAGTAGCAACTGTATACATACACATGTGACATATGCATATACACATAAATCTACAATTGCTTGGATAAAAAACAGGACCAAATGCAAGTAACTCAGGTAACACACCCAGGGAAACATTAAACATGTTTTTTCTTTCTTCAATAACCATTTACCTGTGCTAACAATTTGTCAAGCAAAAAGTAAAACCTACAAACCTGTCCTGTACCTCTTATTAAAGAGGTAAATCTACTTTGAGCAAGTTAGATTTTAAAATGAAAGCTATGGGTATTAAAGCTTAATCCAGGTAAATTTAGTGGAATACAAAGTTGAGAGAACAATCATGGTTTGCTAACAACAGTCAGTGAAGGTTACAAGAATCTGCTCTGAAATGAAAGTGACTGACAAAGGCAGTACTCTAGAGGAAGATTAGCAGATATGGAGAAGTTCACAGAATAAGAAAAGGACCAGTCTCTCAAAACAAATCTCACTACATGACTACCTCACAGAAAGCTTTCAATTATACACATGTGGCAATAAGGAACCACTATTATTTTTTAGCAAATGTTCATAAAATATTACCCTTATCATCACATGTAGTCACTAGGAAAAAATGGGCTAGAAGTAGATACATCAATCCATGTGTGAGAAAAAAAGTGTTTAAATTGTCATTATAGTGACATTTATATCCAGCTAAAATACATGAGATAGTTGGATACTGCTTCTCTCAGCTCTATTCTCTCACACTGATCTTCTTTAGAAAGCATACGTATTAACTATGAATCTCAGCTTTACAGAAGTAGCAGTCAACTCTGGAAGATTTACTGTAAGAGAAACTACGTATCAACACCTACTGACCAATTGTTACTTTTATAGGTATCAACACTAGGAAAATAAGAAAATCCCTAAGGAACTAAATCTAAAATAAACCTTCCATTTCCCACCCAGTTCCCTGCTAGTGCATCCTGTAAGGCAGCAAAGGAAGGCTCGAATGCCTGGGCCCCTGCCACCCACATGGAAGACCCAGATACAGTTCTGGGATGCTGGCTTCTCCTGGCTCAGCCGTACCAGTTGAAGGAATTTAGGGGATGAACCAGCAAATAGAAGACTGATCTCTTTCTCTCTGTCTCTTGGCTTTTCAAATAGATGAAGATAAACATTTAAAAAAACCCTATAACCAACCCCACCTGGTAAAATCATAATACAGAGCACTCTTTACCTAAAACAAACACACTTATAAGAATGCTGTTTCAGGGGTGGTGCTGTGGTGTGGTGGGTAAAGCAACCACCTGTGATGTCTGCATACCGTCCGGGTGCTGGTACGGATCTTGGCTGCTCCACTTCTGATCCAGCTGCCTGCTAATGCACCTGGGAAAGCAGTGAAGGATGGCTCGTTCACCCATGAGGGAGACCAAGATTAAGCTCCTGACTTGCTGGCCTGATCTAGCCCTGGCTATTGTGACCATCTGGGTAGTGAACCAATGGATGGAAGATCCCTCTCATTCACTGTCTCTCCCTTTCTCTGTGTAACTCTGCCTTTCAAATAAATAATCAAAATGGATTAAAGACCTAAATCTATGACCCAATACCATCAAATTATAAGAGACCCCTGAGGAAATCCTGCAAGACATTGGAATAGGCAAACAGTTCTTGGAAAAGACCGCAGAGGCACAAGCAATCAAACCAAAATTAACAAATGAGATTACATCAATTGAGACGATTCTCTACTGCAAAAACAAAACAAAACAAAACAAAACAAAAACACCACAAACCTCAGCAAAGTGAAGAATCAACTGACAGAATGAAAGAAATTATTTGCAAACTATACAACTGGGCCGGTGCAGCGGCTCAATAGGCTAATCCTCCGCCTGCGGCGCCAGCACACCAGGTTCTAGTCCCGGTTGGGGCACCAGATTCTGTCCCGGTTGCCCCTCTTCCAGGCCAGCTCTCTGCTGTGGCCCGGGAGTGCAGTGGAGGATGGCCCAGGTCCTGGGGCCCTGCACCCGCATGGGAGACCAGGAGAAGCACCTGGCTCCTGGCTTCGGGTCAGCGCAATGCGCCGGCCACAGCGCACCGGCCGTGGCGGCCATTGGAGGGTGAACCAACAGCAAAGGAAGACCTTTCTCTCTCTCTCTCACTGTCCACTCTGCCTGTCAAAAACTAAACAAACAAACTGATAAAGGATTAATAACCAGAATATATAAAGAGATCAAGAAACTCTGCAACAACAAAACAAACAACCCAGTTAGAAATGGGCAAAGGAGCCGGCGCCACGGCTCACTAGGCTAATCCTCCGCCTGCAGCGCCGGCACACTGAGTCCTAGTCCTGGTCGGGGCACAGGATTCTGTCTCGGTTGCCCCTCTTCCAGGCCAGCTCTCTGCTGTGGCCCGGGAGTACAGTGGAGGATGGCCCAAGTGCTTGGGCCCTGTACCCCATGGGAGACCAGGAGAAGCACCTGGCTCCTGCCTTCGGATCAGCGCAATGTGCTGGCTGCAGCGCGCCAGCCGGGGTGGCCACTGGAGGGTGAACCAACAGCAAAAGGAAGACCTTTCTCTCTGTCTCTCTCTCTCTCACTGTCTGCTCTGCCTGTCAAAAAATTAAAGAGAAAAAAAAAGAGAAATGGGCAAAGGACATAAACAGATATTATTCAAAAGAGGAAATCCAAATAGACAACAGACTCATGAAAAAATGCTCAGGATCACCAGCTGTCAGAGAAATACAAATCAAAATACAATGCGGTTTCACTTCATCCCAGTTAGAATTACTTTCATACAGAACTCAACAAACAACTGTTGGTGAATACGTAGGGGAAAGGTATCCTAATCCACTGTTGGTGGGAATATAAGCTGGTAAAGCTGCTTTGGAAAACAGTATGGAGATACCTCAGAGATTGGAATATAGACCTACCATATGACTTAGCCATCCCACTAATCAGAATTTACCCAAGGAAATGAAATCAGCATATGAAAGATTTCTCTGTACCCACATGTTTACTACAGCTCAATTCACAATAGCTAAGACATGGAATAAACCCAAATGCCCATCAACTGAAGACTGAATACAGAAATTATGGGAGGGCGATGCTGTGGCACAGCAGGTAGAGCTGCTGCCTACAGTGCTGGCATCCCATATAGGCACCGGTTCGGGTCCCAGCTGCTCCACTTCCAATCCAGCTCTCTGCTGTGGCCTGAGAAAGCAGTGGAAGATGGCCCAAGTCCTTGGGTTCCTGCACCCACATGGAAGACCCAGAAGAAGCTCCTGGCTTCAGATCGGCACAGCTTTGGCCATTGCAGCCAACTGGGGAGTGAACCAGCGGATGGAAGACCTCTCGCTCTCTCTCTCTCTGCCTCTCCTCTCTCTGTGTAACTCCAACTTTCAAATAAACAAATCTTAAAAAAAAAAAAAAAGAAGAAGAAATTATGGGATATGCACACCATGGAATACTATACAGCAGTAAAAAAAATTTGGTCATTTGCAACAAAATGGATGAATCTGGAAAACATCATACTTAGTGAAATGAGCCAGTGAAATGAGCCAGTCCCAAATGGACAAACACCATGTTCTCCCTGACCTGTGAAAATTAATAGAGCACCTAAAAGACGATCTATAGAAGTAAAACTGACACTTTCAGAAGCAATGACTTTGAATAGCCCTTGTCTTGACTGCTGAGGAAGTTTTTTTTTTTTTAAATATTATTTGAACTCTTTACTTAACCTAGAGTTAACCATATGTGTATAAAGTTAACTGAAAATAGATCTTAGTGAAAAAAATGAGTGGGACCAAGGGGGAGGAGAAAGAGGGGTTGAGAATATGGGTGGGAGGTTGGGCATGGTGGGAAGAATCACCATGTTCCTAAGGTTGTAATTATGAAGTATATGAAGTTTGTAACTGTAAAGCTGTATAGTTCTGCATATATTCCTATGGACTTACTTCTAAGGGTACAGTTTAAAAACTTGCCATGGGACCCCAAATCAACTTAAGCTGGGTAGTAAAAATAGCATGCTAAGTGTTAAAGCAAACATACAGACAGGATTAAGTGTTGAAGTGATCATATAAATAGGATCAAGTGTCTGATAATAACAATGGAATTAAAAAAGAGAGAACGCTCCAACAGGGGAAGCAGGCTACATAGCAGACTCATAGAACAACAAATGTCCTAAACAGCACTCTGACCTCAGAATCAGCCATTTAGGCACTCTGGTCTGGTTGAAAAGCCCATGAGAACATTTCAGGCACAGAAAGCCAAGACACTGTGGCAAAAAATGCCCTACATGAAGGAACTCCGTGGGTGGGACCCCAGTGGAAAGAGGTAGTCATCAAAGAAGGATGTACTTTTCTCTGAAGGGAGGAGAGAACTTCCACTTTGCTTACAGCCATTTCTAAATAATGATGGAGTTTGTGGATTCGAAAGGCTTCCATAGCCTAGGCAGCTCATGTCAAAAGTCTCAGGTGATCACTGATGTCATACGTAAGTGTTAATTATTAAATTAACAACAGGAGTCACCGTGTACTTCCCAAGCAAGACTTCTGTCTTTAAAGAGTTATTATTAGAGTTAACAGTAAAACTTGTTCTCAAAGATTTATTTCATTTTAGTGTATTATGTGGAGGATATTCTTATGTCTCATAAGTTTTAGTTATGACTAAGTGTTCAACTCCATTGCTTCTTAGATGCTTCCTTAACGATAAAATTTGTTCTCAAGGACTTTCTTGTAATGTATTAAATAGAGGATATTCTTACGTTTCATAAGTATAGTTATGTCTAAGTGCTTGCAAAAGATGTATCATTCTTGGGTGCTTCTTTAAAGTTAAGTTTCTCAAAAAAAAAAAAGTGAAATTAACTTCAAGATGCAATGACTGTGAACAACCCTTGTCTCAGCTGTTGAGGAACATTTTTTTTTTCCTCCATGCAAATTGTTGAACTCTTTACTGAGTATAGAGTTGGTCTTCTGTGTATACAGTTAATAGAAAATGGATCTTAGTGGAGAATGGGACTGGGAATGGGAGAGGGAGGAGGTAGGGTGGGAAGGTGGGTGTGGTGGGAAGAATCACTATATTCCTAAAGTTGTACTTACAAAATACATGAAGTTTGTATTTCTTAAATAAAAGGTTTCTTTGGGGGGGGGGGGAGAATCTGTTTCTGGAGCCAGCACTGTGGCACAGTGAGTTAAACTGCCACTAGCAATGACAGCTTCCCACATGAATCTTGGCTGTTCCACTTCTGATCCAGCTTGCTGCTCATGCACGAGGGAAAGTAGAAGATGGCCCATTTGCTTGGGTCCCTGCCACCCATGTGGGAAACCCAGATGGAGTTCTAGGCTCCTGACTTCAGTTTGGCCATTGGGGAGTGAACCAACAGATAAAGACTACTTGCTTTCTCTCTCTTCCTCTATCTAATGTTGCCTTTCAAATAAATAAATAAATCTTAAAAAAAACTGTTTTCACTTTTATTTAAAAGGCAAATAGACACAGAGATCTCTCATCTACTTATTTCACTCCCCAAATGTCCAGTCAGGCTGAAGCCAAGAGCCCAGAATCTCAATCCAAATATCCCACATGTATGACAAACACGAGTATTTGAACCATCATCTGCTGTCTCTCATGGTGTTCATTAGCAGGAAGCCAGATCAGACTTGCACGAGGCATTCTGATGTGGAATGCATCTTAATTGCTATGACAAACTCCCACTCCTCAGTGCCTAAATGAAGTTTAAGACTCTTACACTGAATCCAGGACCACCTGGCAGAATAAAATGAAAAGCTGGAAAGTTTTAAAAATGAACAGATGCTCCTTGACTTACCAGGGGTTATAGCCAACAAACCTATCATAAAATTGAAAACATATATAATACACCTATCCTACCAAACATTCTAACTTAGCAAAACAGTACACTGCAGAGCACTTGTTGTTTCCCCTTATGATCACGTGGACAAATGGGAGCTGTAGTTCACTGCTGCTGCCCAGCATTGCTAGAGTTTGGTCCTGCATATTGCTAGCCTGGAAAAAGATACACTTTCTACTGAATATGTATGACTTCTGCACCACTATGAAATCAAAACATACAGTGTCATGGTAAATCTTCAAAAAGTTCATGGAGAATGCACATTATGAAAAATGTATGCATGGCTCATGACAAGAGCCTTGGGTGATTACTGCGGTCAATTGTTAAATCAACAACAGGAGTCATTGTGCACTTGCTCCCCATGTAGGACCTCTGTCCTTAATGTGTTGTGCTATGAAAATTAACGGTGAAACTAGTCTTCAAACAGTACTTTATACTTTGTGTGTCTGTATGGGTGCAAACTGTTGAAATCTTTACTTAGTATAGAGTTGATCTTCTGTCTATAAAGATAATTAAAAATGAAGAATGGGATGGAAGAGGGAGTAGGAGATGGGATGGTTTGCGGGTGGGAGAGTGGTTATGGGAAGGAAGAACTGCTATAATCCAAAAGTTGTACTTTTGAAATTTATATTTATTAAAATAAAAGTTTTCTATAAAAAAAGAAAGGTACAGCCGGCACCGTGGCTCAACAGGCTAATCCTCCACCTTGCGGCGCTGGCACACCGGGTTCTAGTCCCGGTTGGGGTGCCGGATTCTGTCCCGGTTGCTCCTCTTCCAGGCCAGCTCTCTGCTGTGGCCAGGGAGTGCAGTGGAGGATGGCCCAAGTCCTTGGGCCCTGCACCCCATGGGAGACCAGGCTCCTGCCATCGGATCAGTGCGGTGCGCCGGCCGCAGCACGCCAGCCGTGGCGGCCATTGGAGGGTGAACCAATGGCAAAGGAAGACCTTTCTCTCTGTCTGTCTCTCTCACTGTCTACTCTGCCTGTCAAAAAAAAAAAAAAAAAAAAAAGGTACATAGATTTAAAATTTTTTTGCACAAAAATATTTTAATTCTATGTCAGTGACCTAAAGTACACACTTTATGTATATGTGTTAACTCACAGACATCAAAGGAGTCCTTAATTTTTAGTCAAAGAATGAAGCTTCATTCATTCATTCAACACCTGCCATGTGTCAGGCATTATGTTAGTCTGTGAACACAATGGAGAAAACAAGATAGAGCCAGTCCCTGGATTCAGAAATGCAAGAGTATAGTAGGAAAGGCAAGAATAAGCAATTCCAGTACCATGTGGTAAGTGATGTGGAAAGGCCAAAGTGCTATTTGGATAACATAATGGTACACTTAGGTGGAGAGGAATTTCAGAAAACCTGAAATGACCTCTACATTGTGACTTGAAAGATGAGAAGGTAGTAGTAGAGATGTTGTTTACAGAATATCAAAAGCCAGGATCAAGAGGAAATGACAAGAGATGACGTGAAAGAGGTAAGCAGAATCAAGATCATGATAAGGAGTTTGAATTTTCTCTGTGGGCAGTGATTATAAAGCCATAAAGCTTTTAAGCATGGAATGGAATTTATTCTAGTAATGACAAAACAGGAAGGAAATACAGTATCCCTGGGGCACTGACTCCAGGACACGCCCTCTTTTCCACGTGGATATCTAAATCTTGAATGCCAAAATCTGCTCTGCAGATACTCGTCTCACATAAAAATGGCATAGCATTTGTGTGTGTGTGTGTATACATATATATGACATACATATATATACAAATGCTATGCCACATAAATGTAAATGCTATATAGTTGTTATACTGTATTGCTCAGGGAATAATGACAAGAAAAAAGGCCTATAAATATTTAGTACAGCTGTAATTTTTTTCCTTAATATTTTTTATCAGCAGTTGGTTGAATCCAGGGATATAGAAACCAGATAGGGAGGGTGACTGTAGTAACAGAGGGGTTATTTTGTCAAGAAAAGGTAGCAACAAGAATACTCAGCTATTTAAAGCCTATTTATCGGCTCGCTAGGCTAATCCTCCGCCTTGCGGTGCTGGCACACCAGGTTCTAGTCCTGGTTGGGGTGCTGGATTCTGTCCCGGTTGCCCCTCTTCCAGGCCAGCTCTCTGCTGTGGCCAGGGAGTGCAGTGGAGGATGGCCCAAGTGCTTGGGCCCTGTACCCCATGGGAGACCAGGAGAAGTACCTGGCTCCTGCCATCGGATCAGCGCGGTGCGCTGGCCGCAGCACACCAGCCGCGACAGCCATTGGAGGCTGAACCAACGGCAAAGGAAGACCTTTCTCTCTGTCTCTCTCACTGTCCACTCTGCCTGTCAAGAAAAAAAAAATAATAAAGCCTATTTATGATGAGGTATGGTTATAGATTAGATGCAGAGAATTTGACAAGAGTGAAAAGTTAGGGATGACATCCACGATTCTAACTTGGGAAACCAGAGACACACATCAGTTAACAAGGGACGTCCTTGGGAAAAAGAGATGAAATGTGAAATACTTATGAGGTAATGAAGATGCCCTTTAAATTTGGCCTCATGAGTGGTCTGGGCTAAAACCAAGAAATTAGGGAGTCATCAGTATGGAAGTGCAGCTGAAGCTGCTGGAGGGAAAGCAGCATCCTGGGGAAGTAGAGAACATTAGAAAAAGAATACTTACGATTGAATTGTGAAGGCCATTAAAAGGAAGCAGCAGAGCCGGGAAAGGACAATAACAATCAGGAAAATGTGTCCCAAGAACAACAGGAAATGTTTCAATAAAATGTGGACAATGTAAAAAACTGCCAAGGATCAAGTAAGGTAAAGACTGACATGTGAGGGGCTGGAATTGTGGCATAGCAGGTTAAGCTGCCACCTATAATGCTGGCATCCCATATGGCACTTGTTGGGAGTCCTGGATGGTCTACTTTTAAAATATCTTCCATCCGCTGGTTCACTCCCCAAATGGCCGTGACGGCCAGATCTGGAACGATCTGAAGCCAGGAGCCAGGAGGTTCCTCTGGGTCTCCCACACGAGTGCAGGAGCCCAAGCACTTGGGCCACCTTCCACTGCCTTACCAGTCCAAAGCAGAGAGCTAGATCACAAGAGGAGCAGCCTCCTACTTCCCTTCCCGGTCCCTGGCAAAGTTTTAAAAGGACCTGCTCCTGAACATGTGTCTCTCTCTCTTCCTCTCCGTCTCCTGACCTCTCTCTCTCTCTCTTACGCTCTCCTTCTCCTTCTCTTCCTTCTTCGCCTCTTCCCTACAGTCTGTTTGGCTTCCCCCAATAAACTCTTTCCCTTAAAAAAACAAACAAACAAACAAAAAAAACAAAAAAAAAGAAGAGCAGCGGCCAGGACACAAACTAGAGCTCATATGGAATGCAGGTGCGGCTGAAGTCAGAGGCTTAGCCGACTATGCCATGGTGCCAGCCCTGCTGTTCCACTTTTGATCCAGCTCCCTGCTAATGCACCTGGGAAGGCAGAAGAGGAAGACCCAAGTGCTTGGACCCTTGCACCCACCTGGGAGACGGGGAAGAAGCTCCTGGCTCCAGCTTGGCCCAGCCCCAGCGTTTTCAGTCATTAGGGGAGTGAACCAATAGATAGAAGACCTCTCTCCATCTCTTCCTCTTTCTGTCTTTAACTCTTTCAAATAAACAAAATAAATCTTTAAAAAAAAAAAAAAAAAAAAAAAGACAGGTGAGGGCAGGCACTGTGGTGTAGCTGGTTAAACTGCCATTTGGGACACCCACATATGGGAAAGCCTGAGACTGAGTCCCACCTCTGCTTCTGATCCAGGTTCCTGCTAATGTGCCTCACAGGCAGATGATGTCCCAGTATTAGGGTTGCTGCCACCCATGTGAGGGACGTGGATGGATTTCATGGCTCCTAGCTTCAGCCTGGTCCAGCCACAGCTATTTGCAGGCATAGGAGGAAGGAACAGCAGATGGAAAATCTATATCTGTCTCTCTCTCTCTCTCCCTGTCACTGCTAGGTCTTTATTAAAGAACCGTTCTTTAAAAAAAAAAAAAAAAAAAAGATTGGAAACTTAATTTTACTCATACAGGATATACAGGATTGCTTTTGGTGAGCCTGTCTTAAAAAATGACTAGCAGATAATTTTGGGGAAAAGAATTTGATTTCAAATATGACAGATAACAATAGGTTACTCAGTCCTAGATCCATTTATTAAAATGTTGGCCGGCGCCGCGGCTCACTAGGCTAATCCTCCGCCTAGCGGCGCCGGCACACCGGGTTCTAGTCCCGTTCGGGGCGCCGGATTCTGTCCTGGTTGCCCCTCTTCCAGGCCAGCTCTCTGCTGTGGCCAGGGAGTGCAGTGGAGGATGGCCCAGGTGCTTGGGCCCTGCACCCCATGGGAGACCAGGAAAAGCACCTGGCTCCTGGATCCTGCCATCGGATCAGCGCGGTGCGCCGGCCGCAGCGCGCCAGCCGCGGCGGCCATTGGAGGGTGAACCAACGGCAAAAGGAGGACCTTTCTCTCTGTCTCTCTTTCTCTCACTGTCCACTCTGCCTGTCAAAAAAAAAAAAAAAAAAAAAAAATGTTAGGTATGTCTTCCCCTACCTATTCTAAAGGGGTACTCAAGATTAGTGGTTCCTAGGGCCAACACTGTGCAGTAGCAGGTGAAGCTGCTGCCTGCAATGGCAGCATATGGGCACTGGTTGGAATCTTAGCTGTTCCACTTCTGATCCAGCTGCCTGCTAATGTGCCTGGGAAGCAGAGGAGGAGGGCCCAAGTGCTTGTGCCCCTGTACCTACATGGAAGCTCCTTGCCTGGCCCCGCCCTGGTCATTGCAGTCATTTGGGGAGTGAACCAGCAGATAGAAGATATCTCTCTCTCTCCTCTTCCTGTGTAACTATGCCTAAATAAATAAATAAATCTTCAAAACAGAAAAAAGACAAAGAATGTCTTACCACATATCAGTTAAAAAAATTACTGAAACAAAATAGCAGCTCATGGTAGATTTTTTAATGGCTCAAAATAGAACATGATTTAACGTTGTTAAGTACCAGTACCTCAATCTCAGGTGCCATCAATTGTAACTACATGCTTTCCTTTAGTGATACCTCAAAATTTCAACTAATTAAAACAAATATGGAGGCTGGCAATGTGGCACAGTGGGTTAAAGCTCTGGCCTGCGGTACTGGCATCCCACATGGGCACTGGTTCGAGTCCCAGCTGCTTTACATCTGATCCAGCATCCCTGCTGCTGTGCCTGGGAAGGCAATGGAGGATGACCCAAGTGCTTGGGCCCCTGAACTCACATGGGAGAACTATAGGAAACTCCTGGCTCCTGGCTTTGGATTGGTTCAGCTTCAGCTGTTGTGGCCATTTGGGGAGTGAACCAGCAGATGAAAAAACCTCTCTCTCTCTCTCTCTCTCTCTCTAATTCTGTCTTTCTAACAAATAAATAAATCTTTTGGGGCCGGCGCTGTGGTGCAGCAGCTTAACGCCCTGGCCTTAAGTGTCGACATCCCATATGGTTGCTGGTTCGTGACCCGGCTGCTCCACTTCTGATCCGGCTCTCTGGTGTGGCCTGGGAAAGCAGTGGAAGATGGCCTAAGTCCTTGGGCCCCTACACCTACATGGGAGACCTGGAGGAGACTCTTGGCTCCTGGCTTCAGATAGGCGCCGCTCTGGCCATTGCGGCCAATTGGGGAATGAACCAGCGGATGGAAGAACTCTCTCTCTCTGCCTCTGCCTCTCCTCTCTCTGTGTAGCTTTGACTTTCAAAATAAATAAATAAATCTTTAAAAAAATAAATAAAATAAATCTTTTAAAAAGTAAATAAAAAATTTAAAAAATATGAATGTCCTTTGCATGTGATTTATAGGTATTTGCTATCCTAGAAAAAAAGACAATTGGATACAGTATACAAAGCACATGAAAATCTCAAAATCTAATAAATTCAATAATTCCATACATTCTGTATCAAGGTAAACATAAGTAAACAGATAAAAAAACCCATTGTCTCCCCACTCTATTCACGATACCAAACCCAGAACAGACACTATTTATCCAGTCCTTCATTCCCTTAAAATTTTAGCTATTGGGGTGAGCACTGTGGCACAGTGGGTTAAGCAGCCACCCGTGATACTGGCATGCCACCTGAATGCCAGTTCGAGTCCTTGCTATTCCACTTCTGATCCAGCTCCCTGCTATCATGCCTGGGAAAGCAGAGGACAGCCTAACCGCTAAGACCTGACACCCCCGTGGGAAATCCAGATGAAATTCCTGGCTCTTGTTTTTGACCATCTCAGGAGTGAACCAGTGGGGAAGACTTCTCTATCTCTCCCTAACTCTGCCTTTCAAAAAATAAACAAATTAACAAAAAAAATTATAGCTACTGCTCAGGTGGAAAAAGAGCATCAGCATTCTGCTAGTTTTTCTATCAGTTCAAAAAAATGATTCTCTAGTTATAAAACCCACCCAGGTTACCAATTTAAAGGCACTTTTCAAAATACAGAGCTATTTCTCCAACCACAGGTAATAAATTATAATTAGTGATCAGTTTTTCTTAGTCTAAAACTTTAAGAACTAAAATATTAAAAAAGACAAAAATAGTGTTTCAATATTTATTGGTCACTAACATTTAAGATACATATTTCCATTAAAATAATGGCAAAGACATTCATATTGTTGCTTTACTAAAGAATCATCTAGTAATTCAAAGTGAGATTACAGACCCACAAATCCTACAAGGCAAACAATGGCATGTGCAAGTGTTTTGTCCAGTTTTATTTTGGTCTAAAGTCATAAATCATTTTAAAGCAATTGACGTTTCACAAAGAATTCAACCTTAAACTCTAGTTTTTAACAGCAGTCAGATAAATAAACATTAATTTTTATAAAACTGAAAAACTACCAAATATCATGAGATTTAAAAATCATTTTGATGACCCAGACAATGCTGAAAAACTAGGAGGGAGATTTAAGAAAATCTAAAATCAAAAAGTGAATTTACAAAATTCTATCAAACACCAATGGTAGAGTCCACGAGATAAGGCAGGACAGTAGAAACCACAATGAAATGTTGAAACCTAGTTTCGTGTATAAAACTATCATTAATAACAATTACTACAGAACTGCAAACTTTCATTCTTCACTCATTTACTGTTCTTCCATGATTAAAAATTAAAACAAATGAAACTGGAAAAGATCTGAGAATTTCAGACATGAAATAAGACAAATGAAAACTAACTCAAAAATCTCATGACCACTCTCATTAGTAGCACTCAAAATCATCAATTTTTAGTACTGGATGAAATGCTATTAGGAGATCTCATATTTTACTCCTCTTATTCTAGAGGGATGACACTAAGGTGAGGGAGATAAAATGACTTTTTCAAAGAAACAATGATACAGAGCCCAACAGAAAGCTTACATCTCCTATTCTTAGAGTTCATCAGTTCTTTCACCATACTGCAATGCATCTTATTAAAAAAAAAAAGAATGATGTAGTGGTTAAGACACTATCTGGGACACCTGCTTTCGATATCAGAGTGCCTTGGAGCTAAGTCCTAGCTCTGCTTCTCATTCTAGCGTACTCTGGAAGACAGCAGGTGATGGTTCAGTTACTTGGGTGCCTTCCACCCACACAGGAGAGCTGGAATGTGTTGCTCGCTCCTGGCTTCCACTTGGCCCAGCCCTGATTACTGTGCCCATTTGCAGAGTGAACAGATGGATCTCTGTTTTCCTCTGTCTCACCGCCTTCCAAATAAATTTTAAAAATTTTAAATTGGTGATGATTTTCTCTCCCTGAAAATTCATATGGCTCTCTATAGCCTCATACAATGCTTCACACATTATAGGCATCAAACCTCAGTACTCTGACATCAAAGCTTCCTTTGAAGCTAACTGACTGCTTAGGAAAAAATGTTTCCACCCTGGAAAGTATAAAATGGAAATATTTGTATGTGTACACAGGTGTATATAAACTTGCATGTGTATAAAATTACATATGTATACACCTGGGAATTATTTCACCAAAGGTTACTCTGAACTCTGGTACTACCCCTGTACAACTCCAGAAATCAGATAAAATCCTCCTCCCATTCAATCCCAGTACTGTTAAATGCAGCCAGGCCAATTCTCTGCACAGCTGTCAGATACCAAATGGATTTAACAGTCAGTTCAACAAACTCAGACAAGGCAGTTCACCAGAGACTCCAATGCTTGGCCCAACATCAGAGAACTGTATCAGACATGTTAGGCATGGTCGTTCACAGATATTTACAGGTGAAACTGAAAAATCTAAGATGCTTCCAGCCAATAAGTTTAAGAACTCACGCCAGATAAGAAAAAAACCGAAACCAAATGTCACTACACATCAATTTACTCTTTGGAACCCGTGTGTGTGTGTGTGTGCGCAGAAAACCATTTAATCAGGTTTACTTTTCTTCTGTCAAGCAACCAGCACTGCAGTTGCCCGTGAACCCTCCTGGCAAAACAAACAAAAACACTTCAACAAGGGGGAGTGGTTCATTATTAAAAAGGTCTTACTTCTGCTGTTTTAGGCCCTGGAAACCACAAAGCCATTCGTGTCACAGTGTACACTCGATAATGCAATCTAGCTTGCTTCGCTTGTTCATTAAACACAATCATCACGCTTGTAAATGTCCCCCGTACCTACAGCACTAAAGATAAATGCTGTGTCACTGAGAAGCAAAAGAAGTTTCTGAAACCGGAAAGAAACTGTCCCAGAAGATCGTTAACCTGTCCCCTCGGGCTACTCCACTCCCTACAAAGGAAGCCAGGGAAGTGGCTTCCCTAAACCCATGTGCTGCCGCTCGGCTGCTTCCGTCTGACCGACTCTCCCCCCTCCCCATCGGCACCACCTGTCAAGGAAAAGCTGTACAGGGTGCCACCTCTACGGCCCGAGGCTGCTTCTCACCATTTCTAGGTGGGCACCGGGACCTTCCGGGTGTCCGCTGCCCAGTGCCGGGCTGGCTCTGCCCTCCGGGGTCTTCCGTTCGCTGTTTCGCTTCAAGCTGCTGGCGTCGCCCCGGCCTCCGGCCTCCCGGCGCCGCCGCTGTCTGCTCCACAGGTACATGGCCCCGGCACCCAGCAGCAGGGGCGCCCCGACTGCTAGTGCCAGCTGCCATCGCGGCAGGCCCCCAGTGCCCGGGCCCGCGGTCCCGCTGCCGCCCACCCCACTCCCGGAGCCTGGTGCAGCCGCTGCGACCACCGCCGCCTCCACAGGCTTAGAGGCGGCCATGACGAGTGTCCTCCGCCACCGCCTCGCTGCTTGTCGTGGGCGCCACAGTCACCTGGCAGCGTGCGAGAGCAGACCGGAGGGAGGGAAGAAAGGCAATGAGCGAGCGAGCACGCTAAGCAGCGGGAGCGGACGACAGAAAAGGGCCAGAGGTCACCGGAAGCCCGGGGCATGCCGGGCCAGACCTAGCCGTCCTCCTCTTCCCCTCTCAACCGTAGAGGGAGAGGAAGAGGGAGAATCACTTCCGGGTTAAGGGAAACTGGAGGTACGCGGTGGGATGCCTGAGCAACTCTGCTTTCTCCCCGCGGCCGTTGGACAGAATCACTTCTAGGGTCATGGGCTCGCGTGGTAGCGGATGTCCTCCACCTTCAGGGAGGGACCGATGGCCCGCTAGCCCAGCGAGGGGAAAGAGGGGCTCGTCCACTGCGGGTTTGGGATGCGTAGGCGACCAAAGGAAAATCTCGGTTGCACTGCGAGTGGGCGGGGGCGGGACGGGCAGAAGAGTTCAGAAGGCAATTGGCTGCCAGGAACGGTGGGCGGGGCGTGAGCCGAACTGTCCAGTTTATTGGTAGGTTTGGGTCTCTGCCCGTTAACGCCACGTTGCCGCTTCTTGGATCTGAGCGGCCGTTAGCTGGGATTTCTGTCCGCGTGTCGGGGGAAACCAACGGATTGGAAGAGCCTCATTTAAGGATGCTCAGGCTGAAGCTAGACTACTGTGTCACCAGTCTTACCTCTACCATAGCCAGGTTGTAGCTTGGGTGAATTTGAGGTTATTGGATCAGCAGTAGATGGCAGAAGGGCTAAGTGGAAATGGGCAAATCCAGGTTGGCTCCAATAGAAACGGCTTCTACAGGGTCCCAGCTGCTCTCCGTGTGAAAGCGGCGACGTCTGTGTTGTCATGAGGTTCTCGAACTGATTGGGTATAAATGAGATGCCCAGGGATTCCCGCCTGTCTGCAGCCTGCCTTTGCGTTCATAGTCTTGAGTTGGATTTCTCCTGAGAACCCAGCTCGCGCCTCACTGACTGGAGCCCCTGGGCCTTTCCCAGCCCTCAGGCCCACACCCATTCGCCTCATTACCAAATCGTGATTTCATAGTTTTCCTATCTCTTGATTCAGAATTTTCCTCTGCTGCACCAGAGCTATTTAAATACAAAAACCACCCTTGTGTGACTTTTTTTTTTTAATTCACAGTATTTTCAAGAAGAAAGACATTAATAGAGAACTCAGGGCCTGCCTTGTGCAGCAGAGAACGTCCACATCCTGAATTGGAGTTCCTGGTTCAGTCCCACTTCCAATTCCAATCCAGCTTCCTGCTGATGCACACCCTGGGGTGCAGGAGGTGATGGCTCAAGTACTTGGGTCCTTGCTCCCGCAAACTGGGAGACCCAGATAGAATTCCTGGCCCTTGGCTTTGCCTACCCTAGCCCAGCCCTAGCTATTGTGGACATTTGGGGAGTGAAGCAGTGGTTGAGAGATGTGTTGCTCTGCTTTTCAAGTCAATAAAAACAAAATTGTCAAAATCCCCATGCACACAAGTTTGAAGATCATTACATTAAAAATATCCATGCATACAATAGGATTTTCATCATCACAGCACTACATAACGATTGAAAGGAGATAATTTAT
This sequence comes from Oryctolagus cuniculus, assembly GCF_964237555.1. NCBI lineage: Eukaryota > Metazoa > Chordata > Mammalia > Lagomorpha > Leporidae > Oryctolagus > Oryctolagus cuniculus. The sequence goes on from NC_091435.1 coordinate 54,970,494, forward strand.
TAAGCAGCAGGAAAATGGACTGATTAAAATAGAGTGGCCTAAATTGAAAGACTTTCCAGATTAATGCTTTTCTCTTGCTTCATTTAGGTTTCTATTAGTAAATTACTTTCAGGCAATTGGGTTTCTTAGCAACAGACTAAAACCAGGGACAGGGGGCCAGAATAATAGCAATGGAATTCATCACTTAGCGATTGTTGGAGATAATCAGCTTCTCTCTTCTGAGCCCACAACCTCAGCAAGTCCTTTAACATAATCTCTGCTTTGCCTTTTCAGAACTGGAAGAGGGTCTTTTTCCCTGAAATTTAATTTTTCTACAGCCTGTTTTAGGATTGTGGTATACTAGTAATTGCTAACTATTGGCAGGAACTAAAACATTTAACTTTTTTGAAACTGTACTTAGTTACTGTAATAGGCAGTAAATTTTTAATGGTTAAAATCTAAAAGTTAAAACAAATTTACTGTGAAAACTAGTCCCTGCTCCCAGCCACACAGTTTCCCTCTGTTAAAATCTCTTGAAACTTTTTGAAAATTAATAATTATCTAAAAGATCTAAATGGTTTATTTTGGGGGGTTCTGCAATCATGTGGAAGACCCAGATGGAGTTCCTGGCTCCTGACTTCAGTCTGGCCCAGCTCCAGCTGTTGTGGCCATTTGGGGAGTGAACCAACAAATGGATGATCTCTCTCTCTGTAACTCTGCCTTTCAAATAAATGAGTCTTTAAGAAAAAAGATTAACTTTGCAATATCTTTTTTAAATTATTCTTCCTTTTCACTTTGCTATTTTCCAATGTGTGAAAGCACCTGAAAGTATATATAATACTTAACAGATGCTCAAGAAAATGTCTCCTATCTTATTAAGTTTGGGCTGCTGTAACAAAAATGCCATAGATTGGGTAACATAAATAATAGAAATATATTCATCACAGTTCTGGAGAGTGGAAGTCTGAGACCAGGGTACCATCATAGTTAGGTTCTTTGTATTCTCATGTGGTGGAAAGAATCCAAGAGTCTATCTGAAGTCCCTTTTATTAGACTTAATCATCTCTCAAAAGGCCTACCTTCTTATACTCCCACATGAGGGGTTAGGATTTCAACAGCTGAATGGGGGGGAAGCAAGTAGCTAGGTGGTTGTGATGGAAAGCAGATTATATCTGATGGTGGCAACTGCTCTGGATTGACTCCTGGTTGGTTTGTGATTTGTACCACACTTTGGATATTTGAAGGTCCCTGTTTCCTCTGAACTCTCCTGCTGTTATTTTTTCCCATGATTCAGATGATTTTTGACTTACTCAACTTCTGTCAAAGCATCAGTTGAGTGGGTGGTACTTCTTTGCTGCTCAAGAATGTCGTGTCATGATTCAATCAAGTGGCTGTTCTTTTTGCTGTCAGACGAAGCTTCTGCATTTATCTTCAGGGAACATTCTATAGTAATCCTAGTTCCCTGTCCTCGGCTGTGACTGATAGCTCATATGTGTACTTCATGCACTCATTTGTCACCTTTTTGCCCACTCACACAGGTTTAGAAGATCTTCTCATCCTCATGACTTAGTTCACTTCCACCCACGAGAATTTGGTACTTGAAAATATAGAAATGCTGCCTTAAACTTTGATAAAGATATTAAATTTATATTATGCTCATTATACCCACCTCAAGGGTACTGGGACTAGCAGAGACTGAGATCTGACCTGCATTTTGCTCACTACAGCCTGGTCTCTGCCTAAAGAAAGTTGCTCCTATTCTGATGTGCACAAAAATGCTAGTCCATCATTAAATCATGTACCTGGAGTAGTGCATTCATCTCCAGAGGGCACCATTTTGTAACTCCCTCGTGTTGAACGAGTAGCGGTAGATATATAGTCCTGGTGGTAATTAGCGTTGATTATTATTAACGGTGAATCTGGAAGATTAAAGGCTGTGCTTTCCTAACTTTACCTTTTAGCATTGTTATGGGAATGATGGAGGTGATCTTGGTTCTTATCTCACTTAGAAGAATTTCCACATGAACAGGAGCAGTGAATAGAGCGAGAGTTATTTAAGTGAGAAGCCTCCTGCCACCCACACACAAGGAGGGAGGTTCCAAGGAAGGAAAACCAAGAAACTTGTCAAGGAGGGGTCTTTTCAGCACAACTCGGGGAGCAGAATTGCAGCTAACAGTTAATCAGAGGGGGCAGGGACAAAACCCTGGAAAGGGCCAGAACTGTAATCCTGTCTAGCCTGCTCAAGATAAAACAGAAAACAGTGTGGGACCGCTATATTGCTATTCGCATGATAAAACTAGAAACTCAGAGGGGTGGGGTTCATTTTGTCCATCCTTAAAGGGATTTTCTTCCTTTCTCATTCCAACAGGGACCTGGCCTCATTGTCCATTAGCCCATCTAATTACTCAAGGTATTTTTTCTTTTTTAAAAAGATTTGTTTATAGGGGCTGGCTCTGTGGCGCAGCAGGTTAACGCCCTGGCCTGAAGTGCTGGCATCCCATATGCGCCCCGGTTCAAGACCTGGCTGCTCCACTTCCCATCCAGCTCTCTGCTATGGCCAGGGAAAGCAGTAGAAGATGACCCAAGTCCTTAGGCCCCTGCACCCACATGGGAGAGCCAGAAGAAGCTCCTGGCTCCTGCCTTCGGATTGGCACAGCTCTGGCTTTTGCGGCCAACTAGGGGGTGAATAATCGAATGGAAGACCTCTCTCTCTCACTGCCTCTCCTTTCTCTGTGTAACTCTTATTTGAAAGGCAGAGTTAGAGAGAGATTTTCATCTGTTGATTCACTCCCCAAATTGCCACGATGGCCAGGCCTGAACTAGGCCAAAGCCAGGAGCCAAGAGCTGCTTCTGAGTCTCCCACATGGGTGCAGGAGCCCAAGGACTTGAACCGTCCTCTGCTGCTTTCCCAGGCACAGCAGGGAGCTGGATCTGAAGTGGAACAGCTGGGACTTGAACCAGCAGGCCATATGGTATGCGGCATTGCAGACTACGGCTTAACTCACTGCACCACAGCGCTGGCCCTAGTATTTTTTCTAATAAGTGGAAAACCTCCAACAATGCGGAATTCAAGTTTTATTAAATTTTTTAAAAGATTTTATTTATTTATTTGAGAGAGAGAGAGAGAGAGTTACAGACAGAGGGAGAGACAGTGACAGAGACCTTCCATTTCCCAGTTCACTTCCCAAATGATCGCAACGGTGGCTGGGCCAATCTGTAGCCAGGAGCTTCTTGTGAGTCTTCAATGTGGGTATAGGGGCCCAAGGACTTGCGCCTGCTTTCCCAGGCTTTTATCAGGGAGCTGGATCTGAAATGGAGCAGCTAGGACTTGAACAGGTGCCCATATGGAATGCTGGCACTGCAGGTAGAGGCTTAATCTACTACACCACAGTGCCAGCCCCTAGAATGCTTCCCTAGGTAGGAGGCAAGAGCCTGGAATAGGGATTTTTAGATCTCACTTAGCCCACAGTAGTCCTTGGCCAACAGCCTGTAAGAAAATGTTCTACAATCACAGGAAACAGTTCTGACAGCTGGAGTATTTCAATTTTTTTCATTTAAAATTTTTTTGAGATAACATTTTTATTTATTTATTTTTAAAGATTTATTTATTTGAAAGGCAGAGTTACAGAGAGGCAGAGGCAGAGAGAGAGAAAGAAGTCTTCCAAACACCGGTTCACTCCCCCAGAAGGCTGCAATAGCTGGAGCTGGGCCAATCCGAAGCCAGGAGCCAGAAGTTTCTTCCAGTCTCCCACACGGCTGCAGGGGCCCAAGTGTTAGGAAAATGGTGCAGTTTTATCTATGGTGCAATCTACACCCTGACACCATCCTAGGCTCTAGCCCCCGCTGCCATTGCTGGAAGCCAGGTGGCCACATGGCCCAACCACCAGTGTCAAGCTCCACCCCCATCCTAGTAGGATTCGCTGCTCCTGCTTCCCTGCCCGCCCTCCGGCAAAGTTTTAAAAGGACCTGTTTCTGAACACGTGGCTCTCTCACTCTCTTCCCTGCACTCTCTGCTCTCCTCTCCTCTCCTCTCCCTCTTCGTCTCTCTTCTCTCTTATCTCCTTGCTAGCTCCTCTCCTCTCTGTCTCTCTTATACTCTCCTCTCTCTTTTTCCTTCTTCGCCCCTTCCCTCCAGCCTGATGGTTTTCCCCAATAAACCCTTTCCCTTACTCCGGTGTTTGTGTTTTGTGATGGCCTAACACCAAAGACTTGGGTCATCTCCTACTGCTTTCCCAGGCCATAGCAGAGAGCTGGATGGGAAGTGGAGCAGCCGGGACTTGAGCCAGCACCCATATTGGAAGCTGGCACTTCAGGTGGTAGCTTTATCCGCTATACCACAGCGCTGGCCCAGAGATAACATTTTTAATTTACCTTATATTCAAAGGCTTAATGTTCCACTAAATAAATAAAAACAAATAAAAAGTAAAAAGGCCATAGTGCAACAGGAATACTGCCCAGGGTTATAAGCAATAATGAAATGAAAAGATGTTCAGCTTCACTCAAAAATTTTAATTCATAAAATCATTAATATTATAGTAGAATATAATTTGTATCAATTTAATTTAAATTGATACAAATATTTAAAACAAAGTTTGACAAAATTGTATTTGCAGCAAAACTAGTACAGGCATTTCTTTTTGTTTCTGTTTTATGATTTTTAAACAATGTTAGCTCCCACATACAACAGAGAACATGCAGTATTCATCATTCTGTGTCCAGCTTATTTCATTAATGTAATGTCTTCCAGTTGCAACCATTTCACAGCAAATGAAAGAATTTCATTCTTTTTTTTTTAAATTCTTGAATAATGTTCCATTTTATGTGTGTATCACATTGTCTGTATACATGGATCTGATGATGGGCAATTTGGTTGATTCTGTATTTTAACCATTGTGAACAGTGCTGCTATCTTTGATGAGTTCATGTCTTTTGGATATATATCCAGTAAAGGGGTTGCTGGATCATATGGCAGATCTATTTTTAGTTTTTAAAGAACTCTCCCTACTGTTTTCCACAATGGCTGCATTAATTTACATTCCACCACCACTTGAGTATTTTGAAGAGCACAGTGAGCCTTAAATATCCAGATTTCAGTCTGATGCGACCCTTAAAACAGAACCCAGCTAACGTGTGCTGGCATTTGTTCAGCTATTAGTGTTTAATAAAATGCAGATACCACGAATCCAGAAATTTCCAGATATGCACTTTTGAAACACTACACAATAATACCATGACACTGAAGGCATAGTTGCTTATAATAGCAATAATTGGAAATTACCTGAAAGCCTACCAGTAGAAGAATGTATGAACTATTATAAAGCAAACACACTTGTAACCACCATCCAAGCCAAGATAGAGGACTTTACCATCAACTTAGAACTTTTTTCCATGTGTCTTACCTAAATCACAACTTACATCTATCATAAATAACCATTATCTTGACTTATACAATGATGGTTTACTTGTGTTTAATTAATATATACATACAAATATATTATCACCCAAAGGTACAGTGCTACATACTGTGGGTTAGTCTACTCCATCTAAAAAACTTGATATTTTTAACATTTTGTTGAAATACAGTATACCGAGCATGAAATACACATAAGTGAAAAATTGATATTTTTTCCAAGTCTCTTTCTATCTGTATTGTCAGATGGATCTAGATGGATCTAGATCGAGGCTGAACTAGATTCAAGTTTGGTTCTTTTGCAAAACTGTGGAAGGCAGATAACTTCTGGTTTGTCTCTCTGTGGTAGCAGCTACGGATGCTTAATCCACACTACTCCAAAGGAGGTCACAAAATGGCAATATTGTAATTCTATCCTCTCATTTTCATTTACTAGTTGGGATGCTTTTACTTAGGGAAATTGAAATTCAAACTATTTTATCATTGACTCCTAAGTCCTTTTGAAAAGACCCTGGTAGTTTTGAATAGTTTCCTTGCTCTTTGCTATGTCAAGAATTTCCAAGGTCAGTTTGTATATTCCTTGCAACAGAACAGGAATCAGCTATTTCTCTAAGAAGTCCTGTTTTGTTTTCTTTTGCTGTTCCTTTGTCTTTTGTCCTTTGTTTTGTTGTTTTCCTTGAGAAAGGGCGTTTCAAGGCCACAGTGTGGGTACTGGTGTTAGTGAGCGGCTGCCCTGGGGCTCTCTCACAGAGAACTGAGAAATGGGAGTAGCAGTAAGCATGCTAGCTGAGTTTAATGAAAAGAAATAATGAAGGGAGTGGATGTGGGTGTGGGCCCTCCCTATCTCTTCTTCCTATACTCTTCCTGGGATATTGCTGGGTTAAGGGTTTTCTGGGTGTGGAATTTCTCCAGAACTTCTTAATAGCACCCGTGGTGAATGGCAAATGACATTCTCCTAAGCTGCCCCCATAGAGAGGGCAGGGACCCACCTAACCAGGTTATTGAACAGTGCGAAGACTTTTGATTTGTAAGTGCTTGTTTGCTTCCAAGGCTTGCTTCTTCATTCCATCATATAAAAATTCTCATTTTTCTTAAAGAAAAACAGCAACATTTTTTGGCCCATCTATACACATCAGATAACGTATACCTGGCTACCTTACATGAGTAGTGCTCATTACATTTAGATTGGTCATTTTTTTTCTAGGCCTATTCAGTGGACGGTTAGGACACATATATAGTAATATGAGTTTATGTTAACATGTCCAATTCAAATTCATATTGTTAAGGCAGCTAGGTAGATAGTAGTCTATGTGTACAAAAGGGGCTGAAGAAAATGAGAATTTTTTTTTTTTTTTTTTTTTTTTTTTTTTTTTTTTTGACAGGCAGAGTGGACAGTGAGAGAGAGAGACAGGGAGAGAAAGGTCTTCCTTTGCCGTTGGTTCACCCTCCAATGGCCGCCGCTGCAGCCGGCGCACCGCGCTGATCCTGGCAGGAGCCAGGAGCCAGGTGCTTTTCCTGGTCTCCCATGGGGTGCAGGGCCCAAGCACCTGGGCCATCCTCCACTGCACTCCCTGGCCATAGCAGAGAGCTGGCCTGGAAGAGGGGCAACCGGGACAGAATCCGGCGCCCCAACCGGGACTAGAACCCGGTGTGCCGGCGCCGCAAGGTGGAGGATTAGCCTATTGAGCCACGGCGCCGGCAAAAATGAGAAATTTTAAAGAAAATAAATTATGGGGACCTGTGTTGTGTTGTATCAGGTACACTGTCTGGGATGCCAGCATCCTGTATGGGCGCCAGTTCATCTCTGTTGCTTCACTTCCAATCCAGCTCCCTGCTAATGGTCCAAGAAAGCATTGCAAGGGTGGCCCAACTACCTGGGCCCTGTCATGCATGTGGAGATCCAGAAGAAGCTTCTGGCTTCTGACTTTGGCTGGGCCCACAGCACTGGTTGTTGAGGCCATCTGGGGAGTGAACCAGCAGTTGGAAGATCTCTCTCCTTCTCTGTCTCTCCCTCTCTCTATATAACTCTGATTTTCTAAATAAATGGATAAAACATTTGATGGGCAGTATCATCTAGAGGGGTTTGTTTAGTGGAATTCCATGCCTAAAGTGATTAGTCTTGTTTTACAACCTGATTAGATAGGTTTCAGCTCTGCCCCTGAGGGCAGTTTAGGGAAATCTCATCTGCCCTTACCACAGGTGCTATTATGAAGTTCTAGGAGGAATTCTCCTCCAGAAAGCCCTCCACCCAGTAGTATCCCAGAGAAGATGCAGGGGGAGAAGAAATGAGGGGCCCATACTGGTGTCCCTAAAAAACCCAGTCTGAATACAGACTGGGCTGTCAGTCTTTTGAGGCACCTGCCTGGTCTATCAGGGGTTAATAATTTCTGTCTCTTTTTCAATAAACTGTGCTGAAGGGGCCGGCGCGCTGTGGCATAGCAGGTGAGGCTGCAACCTGCAGTGCCGGCATCCCATATAGGCGCCCGTTTGAGTCCCGGCTGCTCCACTTCCCATCCAGCTCTCTGCTATGGCTGGGAAAGCAGTGGAAGATGACCCAAGCCCTTGGGCCCCTGCACGCACGTGGGAGAGCCGGAAGAAGCTCCTGGGTCCTGGCTTTAGATCAGCCCAGCTCTGGATATTGTGGCCATTTGAGGAGTGAACCAACGGATGGAAGACCTCTTTCTCTGCCTGTGCTGCCTCTCTGTAACTCTGCATTTCAAATAAATACGTAAGTCTTTAAAATAAAAAATAAAAATACAGACTTCCTTTAAAAATTGAAAAAAATAAAAGAAAAATTATGCTGTAATTGCCCTCTTGTCTGCTCATTCATAAGCCTCATACTTCATTGTTGATGGAAAAAGTTCCTGGGGCTCAAATCAGCAGTAGCAATATCTGCTGCAGCAAATTTTGCTGGGTCTAAAATTCTTAGCTCATGCCTTCTTTCCTTGTTATCATTGTTGATATGTGCATATCAACCTTCTAATTGTACCAATGTTGTGCTTATTGGCAATGATACTTCCAAAGCAGTATTACATTAATAACTAAGTTAGTGTACTTTCTTTTGTGTTAAAAAAATTTTATTTGTTTGAAAGGCAGAAAGAGTGAGAGAGAGAGAGAGAGAGCGAGATCTTCCATCCACAGGTCTACTCCCCAAACCCAATGGCCAGGGCTGGGCCAGGCTGAAGACAGGAGTCAGGAGCTTCATCCGGGTCTCCCACATGGGTGCAGGGACCCAAGGACTTGGACCATCTTATACTACTTTTTTTTTTTTTTAAGATTTATTTTATGTATTTGAAAGACAGAGTTACAGAGAGGTAGAGAGAGAGAGAGAGGTAGAGACAGAGAGAAAGGTCTTCCTTCTGCTGGTTCACTTCTCAATTTGCCACAGCAGCTGGAGCTGTGCTGATCTGAAGCCAGGAGCCAGGAGCTTCTTACAGGTGCAGGGGCCCAAGGACTTGGGCCATCTTCTACTGTTTTCACAGGCCATAGCAGAGAGCTGGATTGGAAGTGGAGCAGCCAGGACTTGAATCGACTCCCATATGGGATATCTGTGCTGCAGGCGGTGGCTTTACCCGCTACGCCATGATGCTGGCCCCTTCATATTTTCTTAAGGCAAAAGGCATCACTTGCAAAAAGTCTGATAATAATGTAACTATCATAATTTTCTTTACAACTCCTGTCTCTTCTTTCTTTTGTTCCAAATTCCTTCAGGAATTTTTTTCTTTCACTTTAGAATTTGCAAAAACTTTATTCAGATGTTGGTTGTTTTGGGTTGATATTTCCAAATATATGGTAAACCTCTTCTTTTTTAAAATATTTACTTATTTTAAGATTTATTTTTGGCCAGCGCCGCAGCTCAATAGGCTAATCCTCCACCTAGCAGCACCGGCACACCGGGTTCTAGTCCCGGTTGGGGCGCTGGATTCTGTCCCGGTTGCCCCTCTTCCAGGCCAGCTCTCTGCTGTGGCCCGGGAGGGCAGTGGAGGATGGCCCAAGTGCTTGGGCCCTGCACCCACATGGGAGAGCAGGAGAAGCACCCGGCTCTTGCCTTCGGATTAGCGCGGTGTACCAGCCGCAGCGCGCCAGCCGTGGCAGCCATTGGAGGGTGAACCAACGGCAAAAAGGAAGACCTTAGGCCAGCGCCATGGCTCACTAGGCTAACCTCCGCCTTGCAGCGCTGGCACACCAGGTTCTAGTCCCGGTCGGGGCACCAGATTCTGTCCCGGTTGCACCTCTTCCAGGCCAGCTCTCTGCTGTGGCCTGGGAATGCAGTGGAGGATGGCCCAAGTGCTTGGGCCCTGCACCCCATGGGAGAGCAGGATAAGTACCTGGCTCCTGCCATTGGATCAGCGTGGTGTGCCGGCCACAGCGCGCCGGCCGCAGTGGGCATTGGAGGGTGAACCAACGGCAAAGGAAGACCTTTCTCTCTGTCTCTCTCTCTCACTGTCCACTGTGCCTGTCAAAAAAAAAAAAAAAAAAAAAAAAAAAAAAAAAAAAGGAAGATGTTTCTCTCTCACTATCCACTCTGTCAAAAAAAAAATTATTTTTATTTATTTGAAAGGCAGAGTGGGAGATATCATCCGTCTGCTGGTTCAGTCCCCAAATGTCCACAACAGCCAGAAGTGGGCCAGGCCAAAGCCAGGAGCCAGGAGCTTCATCTTGGTCCTCCTTATGGGTGGCAGGGCCCCAAGGACTTGATCCATCTACCACTGCTTTCCAGTCACATTAGCAGGGAGCTGGATCAGAAGTAAAGCATCCAGGTCTCCAGTCATCACCCTTATGGGATGCTGGCATTGCAGGCTGCAGTTTAACCTGCTATGCCACAATGCTGGCTCCATTTTTATTAGTTTTTAAGCAGATTCAATATAGTTCATTGATACAATTCTAATATAATTATATTCCTTTCCCCCTTAAGAGTTTCTTTTTCTTGGTATCAGGCATGTTTAGTTTTTGTTGTGAAACAATGTCAGAGTCACAGGATATTCAAATAAATGTGCATGAAAGTCCCATGCATCGGTCATCCCACTGCTCCCAATATTCACAACTTGCATAACGATAGTACAGTATCAAACCAGGAAACTGACATGGATACAATCCGTAGAACTTATTCAGATCTCACCATACACTCATTAGTATGTGTAGGTCTGTGCAATATTATTATATGCGTAGTTTTATGTAACTACTGCCACAAAGTGCAGAACTGTTATATAACCATAAAACGCCCTCAAGCTAAACTGTTAGAGACAACCCCTCTTCTCCAGCCCTAACTCATGAGAACCATTAATGTTCTCTTCATCTCTATGATTATGTTATTTAAAGAGTATTATGTGAAATAATTTAAATTTACATAATTATAAAATTATACACTTGTTTATGTAAGTATAAAATTTTCATTTAAGACTGGACTTTCTTGCCCAGTGTAATTCTCTTGAGGTCAACCTAAGTTGTGCATATCAAGCCTGTATATTCATGTGCATGTTTTTGCATGAGCAAAGGTTTTTGCTTCTCTAGGATAAATACCCCAGAGTGCAACCACTGGGTCATAGTGTAGATGTATTTTTAGTTTTAGAGGAAACTGGCAAACAGCTTTCCAAAGTGGCTGTATCATTTTTCATTCCCACCAGCAACGCATAAGTAATCCAGCTTCTCTGTTTCTCTTTTTTTTTTTTTACTTTATACACATATGATTAACTCTATGTTAAGTAAAGAGTTCAACAAATACTATAAAGAAAAAAAGAAAAAAAAAAACTGTTCCTCGACTGTTTCTTCTTAAGCATTTGGCTTGAAGCTACTTTTTTTTTAAATAATTTTTTTAAAATTTATTTGACAGATAGAGTTAGACAGTGAGAGAGAGAGACAGAAAGGTCTTCCTTCCATTGGTTCACCCCCCAAATGGCCACCATGGCTGGAACTACACCGATCTGAAGCCAGGAGCCAGGTGCTTCCTCCTGGTCTCCCATGCGGGTGCAGGGACCCAAGCACTTGGGCCATCCTCCACTGCCCTCCTGGGCCACAGCAGAGAGCTGGCCTGGAAGAGGAGCAACTGGGACTAGAACCCGGCACCCATATGGGATGCCGGCGCCACAGGCAGAGGATTAACCAAGTAAGCCACGGCGCTGGCCCCTTGAAGCTACTTTTAAAAAACTGATAAGTGAATAGTGATGTTGCATTGTGTGTGTGTGTGTGTGTGTGTGTTTAAAGATTTTATTTATTTGAGAGGCAGAATTACAGACAGAGAGAGAGACACACAAAGAGAAGGGTCTTCCATCCTTTGGTTCATTCCCCAAATAGCTGTAACAGCCAGAGCTGAACTGATCTGAAGCCAGGAGTTAGGAGCTCCCTCCACCCCCACGCCGGTCTCTCATGCAGGTGCAGGGGCCCAAGCGCTCAGGCCTTCCACTGCTTTCCCAGGCCATAGCTGAGAGCTGGATCAGAAGAGGAGCAGCCGGGACACGAACTGGCGACAATATGGGATGCTGGCCACACATTGTGGTCTTAATTTGCCTTTTCCTAATGGCTAAAGATGTTAAACATGTTTTCATATACTTATTTGCCCTTGGTATATCCTCCATTTTTAACTTTCATTTAATAAATATAAATTTCCAAAGTGCAGTTTATGGATTACAATGGCTTTTCCCCCCCATAACTTCCCTCCCACCCGCAACCCTCCCATCTCCCACTCCCTCTCCCATTCCATTTGCATCAAGATTCATTTTCAATTATCTTTATATACAGAAGATCAATTTAGTATAAATTAAGTAAAGATTTCAACAGTTTGCACCCACACGGAAACACAAAGTGTAAAATACTGTTTGAGTACTAGTTATAGCATTAATTCACATTGGACAACACATTAAGGACAGAGATCCTACATGAGGAGTAAGTACACAGTGACTCCTGTATATCCTCCTTAGTGAAATGTCTTTCATGTCTTTTGCTAATTTTCTCATTGAATTGTTTCTTTTAATAATGCTGAATTTTGAAAGTTCTTTGCATATGCTGAAGTCAGAAGCTGGGAACATTATTTCTGTCTCCCATGTGGATTGAACCATCACTACTGCCTCCCAGAGTGCATTAGCAGGAAGCTGGAATCAGGAGCATGACCCAGGAATCCCATCCAAGTACTCCAGTGTGGGATATGGGAACATTAACTGCTAAGTTAGATACCCACTGCTCTTTGCTCACTATTTTTTTTTTTTTTTAAGATTTATTTAGTTGAAAGTTACCGGATGAAGTGGGGTGGCAGCGAGGATCTTCCATCTGCTGGAGGATATTCCATCTCCCAGGATGGCCTCAAGGTGAAAGCCAGGAGCCAGGAGCTTCCTCCAGGTCTCCCATGTGGTTGGCCGGGAGCCAAGCACTTGGGCCATCTTCCAGTGCTGTACCAGGCCATTAGCAGGGAGCTGGATCAGAAGTGGAGCAGCCGGGACTTGAGCTGACACATAAATGGGTTGCCAGCGTCACAGGCGCTGGCTTTACCAGCTATGCCACAACGCTGGCATCAAATTGTTAACCTCGTATTTTTCTCCTATAAGTTTTATAGTTTTACAATTTACATTTATGTCTATGATCTATCTTAACTTATAAAGTATAAGACTTAGGTCCAGGTTCATTTTATTATTTTTTTAAAAGATCTTGCTTTAAATTATTTTATATTAGTTAATTAAGTTTATTTGAAAGGCAGAGAGACAGAGATTCCCCTGTCTGCTGGCTCACTCTCCAAAAGCCCCCAACAGCCAACACTGGGCTAGAATGAAGCCAGGAGCCTGGAACTCAATGGAGGGTTGCAGGGACCCAACCACTTGGGACATCACCTGCTGCCTCCCAGAATGCTCATTAGCAGAAAACTGGATTTGGAAGTAGAGTTGGGATTCGAACCCAGGCACTCCAGTATGGGGTGCAGGCATCCCAAGTGGTATCTTAACCGTCACTCCAATTGCCTGCTCTTATTTAATCTTCTTATCCACAAATATAAGACTTTCCAATTAGTTATCTTTGACTTTTGATTTTTTAAATCAGCATTTTGTCATTTCAGCATACCAAAACTGTATATGCTTTGCTTTGTTAGATTTATAATTGAATGTTTCATTTTGAAGCAATTTTTTTTTTACTTTTTTTTTTTTTTTTTTTTTGACAGGCAGAGTGGACAGAGAGAGAGAGAGAGAGACAGAGAGAAAGATCTTCCTTTGCCGTTGGTTCACTCTCCAAAGGCCGCCGCGGCCGGCGCACCGCGCTGTTCCGATGGCAGGAGCCAGGAGCCAGGTGCTTTTCCTGGTCTCCCATGGGGTGCAGGGCCCAAGCACCTGGGCCATCCTCCACTACACTCCCGGGCCACAGCAGAGAGCTGGCCTGGAAGAGGGGCAACCGGGACAGAATCCGGCGCCCCGACCGGGACTAGAACCCGGTGTGCCGGCGCCGCTAGGCGGAGGATTAGCCTAGTGAGCCGCGGCGCCGGCCTTGAAGCAATTTTAAATGGTATTGAATTTTATTTATTTATTTATTTATTTTTGACAGGTAGAGTTATAGACAGAGAGAGAGAGAGGTCTTCCTTCCTTTGGTTCACTCCCCAAATGGGCACCACGGCCAGCATGCTGTGCCGATCCAAAGCCAGGAGCCAAGTGCCTCCTCCTGGTCTCCTGTATGGGTGTAGGAGTCCAAGCACTTGGGCCATCCTCCACTGCCCTCCCAGGCCACAGCAGAGAGCTGGCCTGGAAGAGGAGCAACTGGGACTAGAACCTGGTGCCCATATGGGATGCCGACGCCACAGGCAGAGGATTAACCAAGTGAGCCACAGAGCCGACCCTTATTTATTTATTTTTTAAATATTTATTTAACTATTTGAAAGGCAGAGTTACAAAGAGAGAGAGAGAGAGAGAGGGAGAGAGAGAGAGAGATCTCCCATCTGCTGGTTCACTCCCCAAATGGCCACTAGGAGCCAGGAGCTTCATCAGGGTCTCACACATGGGTGCAGGGGTCCAAGCACTTGGGTCACCTTCCACGCTTTCCCAGGCACATTAACAGGGAGCTGTTTTGGAAGTGGAGCAGCTGGGTACTTTAACTGGAGTCCACATAGAATGCAGGTGTCACAGGCGGTGGCTTAACCCATTAAGTGACAACACCAGTATTGAATTTTAAATATTGATTTCCAAATGCTCAATGTTAGTATATAGAAATGCAACTTTTTGTTTGTTTTTGTGTTTTGCTTATATTTTTGTGACCTTGTTGAATTCACTTATAGGTTATAAGGAGTGTATTTGGAAATTCCTTAGGGGTTTATGCACAAGCAGTCGCCTGCAAACAGAGACAGTTTTAGTTTTCTCTCTATAATCTTTATGTCTTTTCCCTTCTCCCTTCTCCCCTCATTGCACCAGCTAGAACTTCTGGTACTGTGTTGAATATGGGCATTCCACATGGACATTCTTGCCTTGTTCCCAATCTGAGGGGGACAGCTTTAGTCTTTCACGATGAAGTGGGTTGTGTCCTTGTTATTTTAAATGAGCATACTTCCATGCTTACAAAGATGTATATGATCATTTTAGAATCGAGAAAATAGAAAAAAGGATAAAGAAGAAAATGAAATTATATGAAACCCCTTGAGTCATAGTTGATATTTGGGATCATACTACTAAACTATACACATTAGTCCGGTTTCCCCAGAGAAACAGAAGCCACAGGATGTGCATATGTGGCTATCGAGAGAGGCTTACTTTAAGGAATTGGCTCATGTGGTTATGCAGGCTGGCATACCTAAAACCTCAGCATGTGCCAGCAGGCTGGAGACTTGGGAAGAACCAGTGTCGCAGGTTAAGCCCACAGACCATCTGCTGGCAGAATTCCCTCTCACTTGAAGGACATTCGTCTATTCTATTTAGACCTCAAGTGTTTTGCTGAGGTCCACTCACATCATGGTGAGCAATTTGCTTTCCACAGAGTCCACAAATTTAAATGTAAATCTCATCAAAATGTCCTCACGGAGATCTCCAGGATAGTATTTGACCAAAGATCTGGACGCCATGACTCAGCCAAGTAGACACACAACATTAACCATCACCCTGTATTATATTATAGTTGGCTTCACCTAGTATTTTGTTTTAAGAAATTCCCCATGTCATTAAATCCTATGATTTTTGACAAATGCATACAATTCCATTGAATATATAATGATTTATTAGCCTGATATTATCAATTGTTATAATTTTAAGAAGTTTCCACATTGTTGGTATTTTCAGTGTTATGATGAAGAAATATCCTTTGTATGTACCCCTTATTATCCACTTATGAAAATACCCGGGAGTGAGTATTTGGCAAAGAGGCTAAAGCATTATTAGGGGCATACACATTCCTTCTAATAAACACTCTGGGAAGCAGTAGGTAATGGCCCAAGTAGTTGGGTCCCTGCTACTCACCTGGGATACTTGATTGAGTTACCAACTCCTGGTGTTGGCCTGACCCAGTCCTGGCTATTGTGGGTGTTTGAGGAGTAAAGCAGTGGATGGGAGATTCTCAGGTTCTTTCTTTCTCTCTCTCTCTTTATATATATATATATATATATATATATATATATATATATATACACACATACACATATATATGTATATATATGTGTGTGTGTGTGTGTACATATATATATTTCTCTGTGCGTATATGTGTGTGCCTTTCAAACAAGTAAATAAATAAAAATTTTAAACTAGAACATATCACACAATTTCAAGTATGCATTACTTTCTGGCAAGTAAAAACTATCTAAAAACCGTTGCTGTATTTTGGCAGTTAAAACAATTTTTGTAAGGGCCAGTGTTGTGGTGTGGCAGGTTAAGCTGCTGCCTGGTACCAATATTCCATATGAGCACTGGTTCAAGTCTCAGCTGCTCCACTTCCAATCCAGCTCCCTGCTAATGGCCTTGGAAAGCAGTGGAGAATGGTCCAAGTGCCTAGGCTCCTGCACCCATGTGGGAGATCCAGGTGAAGCTCCTGGCTCCTGGCTTTGTCTGGCCCAGCCCAGGCCATTGCAATCATTTTGAGAGTGAACTAGTGGATGGAAGATCTCTCTCTGTATCTTTCCCCTCTCTCTGTGACTCTGCATTTCAAATAAAATAAAATAGATCTTTAGGAAAAAAAAGTTGTAGCAACTCTTTTTTTTTCCAAGAATAAAATGGGTTCAGTCAAGCTTGAAAGCAGTGTAAACAATGATTCTTCTCCTTAATTATTAAGAAAAAAAAAAAAAGGAAATAAAGAGATGATCACAATTACAGGGGCCATGGTACTGAGAGAATGCAATAAATAAAAAAAAATTTTTGTATTCATTAAATAAAAGCTTTCTAATAAAATAAATTAAAAGAAAACCATCTTTTCATCAGTGCAATCTTCTGAGGTAGCAAATGTTGAAAGAGCCAGAAGGGGCTGGGGCCAGGACTAGAACCCAGCGCCCATATGGGATGCAGGCACTGCAGGCGGCAGCTTTACCCACTGTACCACAGCGCCATCTACTCTGCATACCTCTCGATGCCTTTCATCCTGAACATTGCCCAGCAAGTATTTAAGAAGAGATGATGGGGCCGGTGCCGTGCCTCACTTGGTTAATCCTCTGCCTGTGGCACCGGCATCCCATATGGGCGCTGGGTTCTAGTCCCAGTTGCTCCTCTTCCAGTCCAGCTCTCTGCTGTGGCCCGGGAGGGCAGTGGAGGAAGGCCCAAGTGCTTGGGCCTCTGCTCTTGGCTTCAGATCGGCGCAGCACCGGCCGTAGTGGCCATTTGGGGGGTGAATCAACAGAAGGAAGACCTTTCTCTCTGTCTCTCTCTCTCTCACTGTCTATAACTCTATCTGTCAAATAAAATAAAAATAAAAAAGAGCCAAAAAAGCCACTTCATTTTTTCACAGCCCAAGAATCATTTGCACTGATTACCTGGGCACCCATGATATTGAGTTGCTTTATGTATGAGAATCACAAGCTTCCCACCTTCTAGGAGAAGGGAGTTCCTTTTCAGGTAAGTGTGGTAAGGAAACACACTCTCAGATTCCTTGGAAAACTGCACCTGTCTTGATGGCTTTTGGGTACTCACCGTGGGCTTGGCAAAGCAGAGTGTGAGCTGAGGGTCAAAAGAGCAGCTCCCCTTGGCAGTGTCTTCTCAGTGCAGGTGTCCTGGGTCTGTGTAAGGCAAAGCCAGTGGCTGGGCTTCAAGGGGAGGGGGAGCCTCCTGCCAGACCTGGGCTTCCAAGACAGGCTGGTGCTGAGACTTGACCCCTGGGCTGCTGCTTCCCCTTCACTCCCCCAGGTCTGATATAAGAACCTTAGTCCAAACTCAATGCCCATCATGGAGATATATATATATATATATATATATATATATATATATATATATAAAACATATATTACTCAGCTATAAAAAGAACAAAATCTTGACATTTGCAATGAGAGAGATGCAACTCGAGATCATTATACTATGTGAAATAAGAAATCAGACCCTGAAAGACAAATATCACGTTTTCTCTTGTTTGTGGAAGTTAATATATATTGAAAAAGTATGAAAATTGTGTTGATATCTTATCACTTGGTATTTAGTTATAAATATTGCTTCACTGAGTCATACCATGTAAATGACAATATACTCCTCTTTCCCCATGTTATGATCATGGTTATGAATCCCTCACTCTATGATATTACTGTCTTTGTCTTCAAGAAAAAATAATACATACGTATATAATGTCTACAGTGGAAGTGAATGTGACAAAGTGTTTACAAATTGTGAAATAATTATTTTTTTAAATATAAAAACAAAGGAGCCTTTGTGTGTGTGTTTTAGAGATTTATTTTATTTATTTGAAAGGTAGAGTTAGAGAGAGAGAGAGACAGAGAGAGGTCTTCCATCTGCTGGTTCACTCCTCAAATGGCCTCAGCGACTGGGGCTGGGCCAGACTGAAACCAGGAACCAGAAACTTCTTCTGGATCTCCTGCATGAGTGCAAGGGCCCAAGTATTTGGGGCCTCCTCTGCTGCTTTCCCAGGCGCATTAGCAGAGTTGGATAGGAAGAGGTGCAGGCGGGACTGGAAGAGGTGCAGCCAGGGCTTGAACCGGTGCCCATATGGGATCCCGGCATCACAGGTGGCATCTTTACTCGCTATACCATAGCTCTGGCCCCTCCCTTGTGTCTTTAAACAGTTGATCTTAACTTGGAAAAAGTAGTATTGCAAGTTTAATTTTCTGTCTTGTAAGCCAAATTCTTTTTCTTTCTGGGCCCATTGTTTTCTTCCTGCTTTGGAAGAATGTTTCTTCAAGGATTTTTTTTTAATAGAATTTTTCTTTTCCTTCTGTTGTTGGGGGTCCGAGGTTTAGTGACTCAATGAAAGGACTCAGGGGCCCAGCATATAGCTGTATTCATGGGTGAGATTTATGACAGTGAAATGTTAGAGAGCAAAAGCAGCAAAGTCTGGAGGAGACCTGACCCCAGTCTCCAAGAGTGCTCTTCTGGGGAATCACAGGACATAATTCCTCAGTGATGAGGATGACAGCATGTGTAAGGCATGTGTTCATCAGGGAGGCTCAATAAAGACTCAGGACCCAAGATTTTTATTGGATTCTGACCACAGAGGCACCACTCTGCCTTGCAAGTATCAACATTCTGGACTCAGAAGAAAATCAGTTACTCAGTGTAAACCATATTGGTTGTATAAACAGAGTGCTCTTAAAATTTAGGGACGGTTTTCTATCACTCATGAACTGTTTATCGGCCAAGTTCCCAGACATCAGCACAGGGCCAACTTTGCAAACGAGGCTTCCTAAGGATAAGGAGTTTCAGTTCTGTTACAGTAATCCTTTCCTGTACAGTGCACTCCCTGGCCAAGGCATTTTACAGCAAAGACTATTATCAGTAGACTCCCCCACCACCCCACCCCAGGTTGCTGGTGAAACCAACCTGCAATATTGACTTCACTTGAAATCCAGGGGTTCTAGAGGTAGCCAATTAAATCAAATCCATTAAATTAGGTCAATGTTAGAAAGACTGTTAGATTTCTCCTTTTTGTGTAAACCTTTTAAAATCTGGCTAAGCACAGCCCAACTTTTTAGTACATCTGGTTGGTAAGTTGAAGCTGAAATGCATAGCTTCCAGAGCCAAGCCACTCCATGACAGTTGAGGTACACATATAAGATGCATGGTCCAAGTGAACACCCTTGTAAACAGTTTGTAATTAAGTCACTCCAGTGAGGAAGTGCATTAATCAGGCAGTACAGGCTAACAGAATTACAGCGTGGCTTCCCACCGTGGGACCTGCTTCCTAGGGTGCCCTGTCCAGTTCAAACAATGCTGTTGAGTCCCCGATCCTAGAAGGACTGCCCCAAAGCAGTCAGTTTCCATCAGTTCTCCTTGTCTTTGACATCACTTTCCTTGCCTCACAAATGTGACAGCACCTGGTGTTCTTGGAAAGTGTGGGGGCTGGTCCCACACCCTGCTGTCTCCCAGAGATGCTAGTTGTGATCGTGAGCTCAGCATTTAGTTTGAATTTAAGATCTCATAACATTCAGAAGAAGTTCTGAAAAACAGATTATTAATACTCTCCTGCCTCTGCATTTCTCCAGGTGCTGGGTTTCTGGGTTTTGAGTTTTGTTTTTTCCTCTGTTATTGCAAAATCAGTGTAGCTCATTCAGACATCATTGCTTTACCCTTTTTCCTCAACATGTTTATTCTCCATCTTTTATCAGGAAGGGTTAGGTGCAAGAGAGACAAAATAATTAACATAGAATTTCTGTATATATATGTGTAAATATGTATAAAGCAAAACACATCACGTTCAGTAAATGGCTAGGACAAAGTTCTGAATTTTCAAAAATTTTCAGAATGTGTTTACATAACAGCACACCCTCCCCCTTTTGCCCTGATTGATACATATATTTTTTTTTCTGTAAGCAGCCTAGAAAAGATCAATCTCTGTCTGGGACAGCTGCAGTTGATAATCGAACTGCCTAACAAAGGACGGAGGTGGGTGAACTAGGGTCAGGCGATCGATCCATTGTTGCAAATTTCAAATCATCTGGGAAGCTGAACACAGGTTAATGGTTGTTGAGGTATTCCTAAGAAAGGGTTGAGAGTTCCATCCATCATTCAGAAGTGGATGGAGAGGTAGCTTTCCACAGAAAACATGAATGAGATTAGGTGCCTGTGATGGTTACTTTTATGTATTGACCTGACTGGCCATGGGATGCCCAAATTAAACATTTGCGAATGGGTCCAGCACTGTGGCCCAGCAAGTTAAGCCACTGTTTATAGCGCCAGCATCCCATATGGGCAGTGGTTGTTCTACTTCCAATCCAGCTCCCTCCTAACTACCTGGGAAAGCAGTGGAAAATGGCCCAGCTGCTTGGGCCCCTGCACTCACATGAGAAACCTGGATGGAGTTCCAGGCTCTTGGCTTTGGCCTGGTCCAACTCCAGCCATTGTGGCCATCTGGGGACTGAACCAGAGGCTGGAAGATCTCTCAGTGTCTCTCCCTCTCTCTGTAACTGTGCCTTTCAAATAAATAAACTTGTTTTTTTTTTTTTTAAAGATTATTTATATATCTGAGAGGCAGAGTTACAGAGAGGCAGAGGCAGAGGCAGAGAGAGAGAGGCAGAGGCAGAGAGAGAGAGAGAGAGAGAGAGAGAGAGGTCTTCCATCTGCTGGTTCACTCCACAAATGACCACAACGGCTGGACCAATCCGAAGGCAGGAGCCAGGAGGTTCTTCCAGGTCTCCCACGCAGGTGCAGGGACCCAAGAACTTGGGCCATCTTCTACTGCATTCCCAGGCCATAGCAGAGAACTGGATCAGAAGTGGAGCAGCCAGGACTCTACTTGGCGCTCATACAGGGATGCTGGCTCTAAATAAATAAGTGTTCAAAAAACAAACAAACAAACAAACAAAAAACACAAAAACTATGGATGTGTTTGTGAAGGTGTTGATGAGCCCAGCGTTTGAATTTATTGATTCAGTAACACAGATTGCTGTCCCTATGTGAGTGGACATCATCCAATCTGTTGAGGGCTTGAATGGAATAGAACAAAAGGTGGAAGAAGGAGGAACTTAATGCTCTTCTTTTTTTTTTGCCTCACTTCGTGAACTGGAACATCTCATTTCATCTCCTGTCCTCAAATGGGAATTAACACTACTGGTTCCCATGATTCCTTAGGCTTTTGGAATCAAACTGAATTATGTCACTAGCTATCTTAGTTCTTCAGTTTGCAGATGGCAAATCTTGGGACTTTTCACACTCCCTAAGCGCATAAGTCAATACCCCATAGAGACTTTCTCTTTTCTCCCCTCCCCCTCCCCCTCCCCCTCCCTCTCTGTCACTGCCCCTATTGGTTCTGTTGCTCTGGAGAATCCCAGTAGAGTAGACACTCTACTTGCTTGACCCTGTGAGACTATTGCAAGAAGGCAGCTATGTGCAAGCCAGGAAGCAAGTCTTCCCCAGACACTGATTCTGCACATGCCTTGATCTTGGACTTTCCAGCCCCTAGAACTTGAGAAGTGCATATTTGTTGATTAAGACACCCAGTCTATGGTATTTTGCTTAGTACCCAGAACTAAGAGATACCTCGTGCCTAGCACATACCAAAATTCCAGGCTTCCAGAAAGAAAGCAGGTGTTCAGCATAAACCATACTGTGTGTACCAGTTTAGGCATAGTGAGCTACTCTTATCAGTTAGAGGAGGTCTTACATCACTGTGGAAAAATGCTTACCAGCCAAGTTCCCAGATGCCAGCCAAGGGCCAGCCTTGCAGACAAGGCTTTCTGAAGCTGAACAGCCTCATGCCTGCCAGCTTACCTTTTTCCGAACATTTGACAATGCTTTAATTAACTGTTTAAAATAAGGTGCAGTGGTTAACATGCCATTTGTGGTGCCCACAACCCATATCAGTGTGCCTAGGTTCGAGTCTCTTCTCTCATTGCCGTTTTCTGCTAATGCACGCCCTGGGAGACATCAAGTGATGACCCAAGAATTTGGGTTCCTGCCACCCACGTGGGCTACCCAGACTGAGTTTTTGGCTCCTGGCATGAGCCCGGCCCAGCACCAATTGTTGGAGGGCGTTTGGGAAGTAAGCAGGTGGATAGAAGTTCTCTTTGTGTTACTGTCACTCTCTCTGCCTTTCACATAAAATAAATAAAAGAAATGAAGAGATTTATCCATAGTATGTTTTATTCTTATTTTTACTTTTTTCATAGTATGTTTTATTGAGACATCCTATTTCTTTCTTTCTTTTTTTTTTAAAGATTTATTTATTTGAAAGTCAAAGTTACACAGAGAGAGAAGGAGAGGCAGAGAGAGAGAGGTCTTCCATTCGCTGGTTCACTCCCCAGTTGGCCGCAATGGCAAGAGCTATGCCGATCTTACGGGTCTCCCACACGGGTACAGGGGCCCAAGGTCTTGGGCCATCTACTGCTTTACCAGGCTATAGCAGAGCTGATTGGAAGTGGAGCAGCCGGAACTCGAACTGGCACCCAAATGGGATGCTGGCAGGCAGAGGCTTTGTTACTGGTGAATGGCAGGGTTCTTGTCTTCGCACAAGAAAGAATTCAGGCCTGAGACAGAGAGTAGTGGAAAGTAAAATAGCAAAGTTTATTAGGGAAGGGACACCCGTAAGAACGGATGGGCACCTCTCCAGACAGAACCTGAGAGTGCCCAGTCACTTGGACTGGGGGAGGAGCGAGGTTACATGGTTGAGTGGAGTACACCTGACCAGGCCAGGCGGGCCGCTCAGCAGAGAGGCAGAGGGCTGAGCGCGCAGTCTGGTTGAGGCTGGGGTTTTTAAGGAGATGGGTCCTGCCTCCCCACCTCTGCTCCTCTTGGAACAAAGGACTGTTTGGACGTTAGAGGAAGGATGAGTCCCCTGGAGGAGCAGGATATTGAAGTGCAGACACTGGGCTGCACCTGGAAGGTTATCGGGCAGAAGGGCGGGGACCCCCACCTGGCAGGTTATTGGGTAGGAGGGGGCAGGGCAGGATGTAGATAAGGTTATTTTTTTTAACTTTTATTTAATAAATATAAATTTCCAAAGTACAGCTTATGGATTACAATGGCTTTTCCCCCCCATAACTTCCCTTCCACCCACAGCCCTCCCATCTCCTGCTCCCTCTCCCATTCTATTCGCATCAAGATTCATTTTCATTTATCTTTATATACAGAAGATCAATTTAGTATAAATTAAGTAAAGATTTCAACAGTTTGCACCCACACAGAGCATAAAGTGTAAAATACTGTTTGAGTACTAGTTATAGCATTAATTCACATTGAACAGCACGTTAAGGACAGAGATCCTACATGAGGAGTAAGTGCACAGTGACTCCTGTTGTTGACTTAACAAATTGACATTCTTGTTTATGGCATCAGTAATCTCCCTAGGCTCTTGTTATGAGTTGCCAAGGCTATGGAAGCCTTTTGAGTTCACTGACTCCATAGATAAGGTTATTGAGATGACTTTTGAGCTGTATATGCTGAACCTAGATGTCAGCTCTTTAGGCCTTTATGTCACGCACACATAAGCTCATGTCTGACTTCCTACCTAATAGCTTTACCTGCTATGTCACAGCGTCAGTCCCTATTTCTTTCTTTAATAACAGAGACAATCAACAGTGATGAGGCACAGTCTTATATTTTCCAGGGTTATTGAGAAGCAAGCTTCCTCCGCTGGTTAATAAAACTATTACAAAGTAATAAGCATGCATTTCTCACATGGTACCATGTTCTTGGTATACTGCTCATATGTTATCTTTTTGTAGTTCATAGGATTTTCAAATGGCAAATAAGCAAGAATCACTTGTCTGTTTGAAAATTAAGATTTCTTAAAGGTTTCTGGGCACAACGGCAGAATGGGGGAAACAGCCTGAACTTGGTGTTTCCATTCTTTGCTTCAGTCTTTTCTGTCTGTACTGCTTAGTAATAATTTCCTCATCTATAAAGTGTGATACAGATCTCTTAGCCACAGGGTTGTTATAATGAAAATAGTGTATGTAAAATAGTTAGCTCCATATCAGACAGCAAAGCAAGGGTTCCATAAATACAATATTCTCCTTACCTTGAACAAAATGCCCACTAAAAGACAGGAACAATAATTTCATAAAAGCTTTTTATAATGGTCCCAAGTTGAAACAACACAAGTGACAGCCCCAGATAAGCAGTAGACAGAACCCCCCCAAAAAAGATAATACATTTTTAAAATTGTGGTATATTCTTACTATACAATACTATACACGAAATACTGTTTTTTACAAACACATGACTAAATCTCACTGTTACAATGTTGATTGATTCAAAATAATCTTCCAGTGTAATGCCATTGAAAGAAAGTTCAAAAATAGGCAAAATTCATCTATGGAGACAAAGGTCGGCACGGTAACCTTGTGAAGGGAGTACAAATTGGAAAGGGCATAGGGGAAACCTGTTTGGTGCCAGAGAAGTTCTGTGTCTCCACCTACTAGGTAAATGTTCGTCAGGCTGTGCCTGCAGGAATTGTCTGTTTTGCATGTGTACATACATTATTTACATTTGTGCATGTATAAGTAATGTTTCAGTAAACAACGGCTCCCTTTGACCCAGGAGCTGGATTTTATATCAATATCCATTTGATTTGCTAAGAGAACATCCAGCTCGAGCTAGCACATGCCCACGGCCAGCCACCTCGCAGGCTGCAGTCAGCCTGTCCCTTGTCCGTGGCCCCGTTTCAGAGCTAGCCTGGAGCTGACAGGCATATTATGAGGGTCATGCTCCATCATCATTGACAGCTGGAGATGCCAGCACATGCCATAGGCAGCAAAGCGCCGAGAAAAACCAGGCAGTGGACTGTGCTTCCTACCCTTAGGCTGTGAGGCACAAGCCCCAGCCATGGCAGGATTAAAAAGCCTCTCAATTTAAAAAGACAAGGGGGAGGGGAATGTGGGCTGCACAATTTATAAATAGACATTGCCCAAGGCTGCCTGATGATGAAGTGGTTGTTTAGTAAATCTTTCTCCTTTAAGGATGCCATTATCAGAGACCATTGAAAAAGACCAGTTTCATTTTGTCTTGGGGGAGCTCCTGCCTTTCACCAGTCCAGCTCTGTTGGGTGCTATTTCCCTCTGTCAGATTTAGGGACAGGCCTTCAAGATTCTGCATCACCTTTGCATGGAGCACAAAGACGAGGATGATGATGATGTATCTTTTGCCAAATGGATGAGCAGCTTCTGGGGGCACAGCTGGAGAGAGGAGGAGGAGAGAGCAGTCCGGGAGCGGCGCCGGCCACGGGACGCCAGTGACAGGAAAGCCTCCCTGCCCTGTCCAGTGAGTTATTGTCATGGAACCAGGGAGAGCTGGCATGGGGAGGGGGCGGGTGGTTCTCTTGGATCATTTTAAAATGCGTCCTTTGGTTTAAAATCGGTACTTGCAAACCTTTTTTGTGTGAATACCCTCAATCATCCCTTTTCTCATTTGATCTGGTCCCTCAAGGGGCCTGGCATTCATGTGTTAGGTAACGATAACTTCATTTTTAGTAATCTCAGCTATTTTTAGCTGCTGTTCAGAGCTCCTGATAAGCCTCAGATGTGATAGTCTGAGTAGTGTTGTGGATCAACGTGCCTTTTTGAAATACTGAAACAGCCCCAGTACTTCCATGGGCCTCCAAAGAACAAATTCCACGTAACTTCTGATTATTTGGATATACTTTTCCTCTCTGCCTCCCATTTGCTTTCTTGGTGGGAGAGGGAGCCCAGTTCTCCTGCCCTCAGCACTACCACTCAATGGCTAAGCAGGGCACCAGGTGACAGGGAGCAAGATGCCAGCAGGGAAGCCCCTAAGAGGGGCTGAGTGGGCCTGGCCAGGTGTGGTGGCACGGCAGCAGGGGCGGGGAGCAGTTCCTTCTGCTCCACTGCAGTGCTAGCAGGCTCCACGGTAGACACGCAAGTCTGCTGCTTCAGTCACACAGCACGCGCATGGCTGTTCTTTTCCACACACCACTCAGAATCCCCACCACTGGAGACTACTCCTTAAGCCCCCACTCCTGCCAACCCAGAACTGAGAACTGGGGTAATGATTTGATTTTTAGCTCCAGCATTCTCAGGTGCATGATACCTGTCAGGTCTAGTAAGATGCTGTGAGGCAACCTCTTCGACTGCCAGTGATCAGCAAGTTTGAAGAATGAGACCTTCTTTGAGACAAAATATTTTAAAGCAGACCTTTTACCAAGTACATAGTTTGGGAACAAAGGACAAGTCTCAACATTTCTTTGAACTTCAGGTTTCTTAAGAGATAAAGGAGGAAGTTGGACTCGGTGATCCCCAAGCACCTTTCTAGCTTTGACTTTCTAGGATTCTGTTGTGAAATAAACACCTGCTTTTCACGCTCTCCATTTTATCTCTGATGTCCCACACTGAGTGAAGCAGTCATAATGTGTGAACCAGGAATATGATTGGTTTCCAGTTTCCAGATATGAAAAACAGCCATAAACAGAAAAGCTGTGCTATGATATTTATTATCCTGTGGCGCCTTGAAGCCGCAGCAAATACGAAAACAAAGGAGGAAACATGGCTTACAAAATAGTTTCTTAGATAAACTCGAGCACCTATCAGACTTTGAAAATTTAGATAATCCACCCTCTTTAAAGGATCCATGTTTAGATTGCAAAAATGTTTATGCTAAGCTATTGAGGAGTAACAGAATTTTTGTGCAACACTTTTAAATGGCATCCATATGACATCTTTTTCTGCTTGACCTTGCCTTGAGCATTTGGCTGAATTAACCTGTTCAGATTCCCTGTATCAAAAATGAGTTTCATAATTATCGGACTACCATGCAGCAAGTTATGGAGGAAGACACAACATGCAATAAAAATTGCAATCTGACTGAATAGAGAAAGAGAAGCATAGAACATAAATCAGAGGACCCAAGGCGATAGGGGCAGAGCCCCAGTAAATAGAGTCTCCAATTTTTCCTTCTCTATTTACGCAATGCTACTGTTTAACCAAAACTGTTGAGACCAAGGGATTTCTGAAATAAAAGGGTTTATTAAGCTAGCCAGGAAAAGGAGCAGGTCCTGGGGCAAATTTCTACAACTTAGCAGCAGCAAGCCTAAACAGCAGTTGGAAAAATGTCCAAAGAACCTAGAGCTAAGAGTATTTTTATAAAATTTGGGTAAGGAAAGCGTTGCTTACACCGAACCTCTACTAGCTATAGATAAGAGGGGTGGGAGAACATGGAGCCTGCTTTGAGATAGGAGGGCCCTTGAGAAGGAGATCTGACTGTTACTTCTGCACTGCTTGAGGGTACAGGCTGGAACTGGGCACAGGGGCACTCTTGGTTGACCTGGATGCAAGATACATCAAGGTTTCAACATACATCCAGGGACTTCTGTTGTTGTTTTCACCTGCAGCTGTTAATTGGTTAACTTCCTTTATCTTTCCCTCCTGCATCCTCATGCCCTTGGCACTAAATTTAGGACACTTCAGACCATTGTATACCCGCAAAGTGAATCTGTACTTGTGTGCTTAACTTTTTGTGAAGATTCAATGAGTGATTTACATAAAGTGTTTAGAACAGTGTAATGCTTATTATTAATCATGGATGTTGAAAACTGGATTTTTTTTCTAGATACTTTCAGGTGATTATTGCAAACGTTCCAGAGTTTTTCATCTTACTTTCCCTCAATGTCTTTAGTGCATCTCCTTTTTTTTTTTATTAAAGATTATTTTATTTGAAAGTCCGAGTTACACAAAGAGAGAGAGGAAGAGAGAGAGGTCTTTCATCCGTTGGTTCAACCCCCAATTGGCTGCAATGGCTGGAGCTGCGCTGATCCAAAGTCAGGAGCCAGGAGCTTCTCCAGGTCTCCCACATGGGTGCTGAGACCCAAGACTTGGGCCATCTTCCACTGCTTTCCCAGGCCATAGCAGAGAGTTGGATTGGAAGTGGATCAGCTGGGACTCGAACCGGCACCCATATGGGATGCTGGTACTGCAGGTGGCAGCTTTACCCACTATGCCACAGCACCAGCCCCTTTAATGCTTCTCTTTAAAGAAAAAATATACTGGGGAGAGAGAGCATGCCCACCCACCACTTCACTCTCTAAAGGCCCATCTGCGACTGTTGGGGCTAAGCCTATGGCTGGAGCCAGGAGCAGGAAACTCAATCCAAGCTCTTTCATGGATGCCAGCGACTCAACTACTTGAGCCTGCTGCCTCCTAGGGTCTACACGGGCAGGAAGCCGGAATCTGGAGCAACATTTGGAATCGAACCCTAGCACTCTGATACAGGAAGTGGGCATCTTAACCTCTAGGACAAATGCCCACCCTGTAGAGTTTCTGTTTTATATCACTAAGGGGATATTGAAGATAATTGGCAAAAGATACCTGTTCTGTGCTTCTCTCACCATTCATTTACTGAAGCCCTGATCCCTGATGATATTTGGAGACAGGACATCTGGGAGGTAATTAAGGTTAGATGAGATCATGACAGTGCAGTCACAGTCTGATAGGATTAATGCCTTCATGAGAAGAGATACCATAGAATGTGCTTTCTCTCTCTGCCTCTCCCTTTCTCTGTAACCTCCTGCCCCCACTCCCCAACCCTCTGACATACACATTCGGAGAAAAGATCACAAAGGGTGGGTGTCTGGCCTAGCAGTTGACATTGTTGGGAATCCCACATCTCAAATCAGAGAGCCTGAATTTGAGTCCTGACTCTGCCCTCCCTGGATGCCAGCTTCCTGCTAATGCATACTCTGGGATAGCTCAAGATGCTGGGTCTCTGCCACTTATAGAGAACCCAGACTGAGTTCCTGGCTCTTGGCTTTCAGTCTACCTGGCCCTGGCCATTGTGACTATTTGGTGAACGGAACCAGGGCATGGGGGCTCTCTGTCTGTCTGTACTGCCACTCAAATAAATAAATGAAATTTTGTAAGAAAAAGAAGTCAGGTGAGGATACGATGAGAAGACAGCCATATGCAACAAACAGAGCCCTCATCAGGAACAGAGTCACCCAGAATTTCACTCTTGATCTCCTCAGTCTCCAGAACTGAGGAATACATTTCTATTATCTAAGCCACCAAGTGTATGCTTCTTTTTTTATGACAGCCCGAGTTGATTTACATGTGTTCATAATGAGAATGATGTTCAGCCAATAGAGAACATAGTGGGGGAGACACCACTATGAATTTGCTGTCATCTGGGGCTATGAGCTCAGTGGCATGGGGTTTCGATGGGCTCAGTTTGATGACTACAGCTTCTGAATGTGTGAAATGAGTTCTCAGACTCTCCCCTAGCAGAAGACTCCTGGGTCCTGAGACATGGAGTATCATGAACTCCATGGAGGGTCTCCTGATGGCTCCCCTTTGACAGGGTCTTGGTGACAGTTTTGCGTTGATTCACTCCGCAACAGTCTGTCAGAGCAGTTTGTGTTCATTTCCCAAATGAAAAAAAAAAATTGTTTTGCTGATCAATTTAAAGCATTTCCTTAAAGAACATCAACTGCATGTTATCAATCTGTTCTCTATGACTTCTTTTTTTTTTTTATTTGACAGATAGAATTAGACAGTGAGAGAGAGAGAGAAAGAGAGAGAGAAAGGTCTTCCTTCTGTTGGTTCACACCCTAAATGGCCGCTATGGCCGGAGTCTACACCTATCCGAAGCCAGGAGGCGGGTGCTTCCTCCTGGTCTCCCATGGGGGTACAGGAGCCCAAGCACTTGGGCCATCCTCCACTGCCTTTCTGGGCCACAGCAGAGAGCTGGACTGGAAGAGGAGCAACCAGGACTAGAACCCGGCACCCATATGGGATGCCAGTGCCGCAGGCGGAGGATTAACCAAGTGAGCCATGGCTCTTGCCCCTCTCTATGACTTCTAAAAGAGCTACCTTTTACCAGTTGAACACTTGGATGTTTGTTTTGCCTGATGCTGTTTGCATGCATAGCTAGTCAACTCATTGGCTCTGATGGTAGCTTCAGACCATTACAAAATATTCCTCATATAACATTATTTTAGACCAATTCCTAAAGACCTGCAAGTTATTATTACTTTTGTAATAGAATTTTGTTAAAATTTTTCTTGCTGTTGATGCTAAAAGTCATGTTTCCAGGGAGTTGCTGCTGTTGAGGATAAAAAGCTTAGGATCGCAAATCTGGGAATGAGATGTGACATGCTTAGACATGTCACTTTGTCTCTCCAATAAAGTCACTACTCAGGGAAATCTCAGGCAAGTCACTTAGCCCCACTGAGATTCGCTGTCCTCTTCTCTAAAAGGGAAAAGGATGAGGGACCGGCGCCGTGGCTCACTTGGTTAATCCTCCCCCTGCGGCGCTGGCATCCCATATGGGCACCGGTTCCTGTCCCGGTTGCTCCTCTTCCCGTCCAGCTCTCTGCTGTGGCCCAGGAAGACAGTGGAGGATGGCCCAGGTCCTTGGGTCCTGCACCCGCATGGGAGACCAGGAAGAAGCACCTGGCTCCTGGCTTCGGATGGGCGCAGTGCCAGCTGTAGTGGCCATTTGGGGAGTGAACCAATGGAAGCAAGACCTTTCTCTCTGTCTCTCTCTCACTGCCTCTAACTCTACCTGTCAAATAAATAAATAAATAAATAAAAAAGGGAAAAGGATGAGCCTGCTGTAGACTTTGTTCTGGGGTTACAGATCAAGAATCTGGTTCCCTGAGTGCTCTACTACTCAGGTCTTACTATCCCAGCACCTGAATCTTTCTCCACAGAGTGTCCCAGTTGCTGTCAGTCATTCGCTTGACAGCAAGAGGGGTACAACCTGAGGGTGACTGCAATTAATGTCAGTGTAAAGAACATCAAGACAATAACACGACCACCACCACCCCCATTCCTTTTAGGCTTTATTGGCACTTAAAAAAGAAGACTTTGGGGAGGTCGGGTGGGGGAGGGGAGCAGTTTTAGAGCCCCAGCAATACTGAGCAGAAGATCCAGAGATTTCCTGCTTACTCCCTACCTCCACACAGCACAGCCTTCCCTATTATCAACCTCCTGGACCTCAGTGGTCCATCTGTCACAATGGATGGACTCACTGAGGTCGCATCATCACCTGGAGTCCAGACTCCTTTAGGGTTCACTCTTGGTGTTGCACCTTTACAGATTGGGACAAATGCATAATGGCACATCTCCTTCATTATAGCAGCAGACAGAATAGTTTTATTGTCCTCAAAGCCACTTTCTCTTTAAATGAGAACGTAAGACGTGGGGCCACTCTTTGACCGAGATTCTTGTTCTGGGGTCACAGTGGAAGCAGCTATGCTGCTTAGAACATTCCTGTGCAGTCAGATTTTGTGCACCAGGCAGTCACTGCATGGACAGGCAGTGCCCTCTGTACACTGTGGCCTTGTGGGCCAGGAGCCCAGGGTGAGCTCAGCGTGAGAAGACCCTGAGTCAGAGCTGTGGGGAGCAGCTCGGACTAGACTGTTACTGGAATTAAGACTTATTCTATGCATCTGCTCTCCCACAATATGGCGCTGGGAGAGAAGTAAACAGCTTCCGCACAGCTGCCTCCAGTTCAACCAATTAACTGTAGGACTTGCTCCTGATTGGAGGAGAGCAGCGTACTCGGCGTGTGGGCAGCCGAGTTGGGATTGGCGGAGGAGGACTATAAAGGAGGAGAGAGACGGCATGCACGAGCAACATCTATGGGGAACATCTAAGGGAACCCGTGCAGCCCCCGAGAGAGCCGGCCGGCGGTGTGCCGCTCCCCTGCGGAAGTGGGGAATGTGGCCAGGGGGAACTGCCCTTCCACGGAGGTGGAAGGGATAGTAGCCAACCCGGGAAGAACCAGCAGCAAACCCGGGGAGGGCCGAGCAGACGAAAGAACAGCGCAGGGTCCTGTGTCGTTCCTCCACGAAGAGGGGGAGCGACAAGAGCCTGCTTCAAAGAGTGGGAGAGAGATGTACAAGCCTATTTAAAGCTATTTACAACAGTTTTTCATGACTTCTGGAGATAACTTATGTTAAGTGGTTGCACAGCTTGTGAACATTTTTGAAAGGGAGCCCTTTTCCTTGTAACCAATTGGACGTCACTCTAAGCCCACTCTGCACAATGTCTTTCACCAGAGCAAAGAGGCAAACTGAAACATCTATCTGATATAAAGAGCCATGAAGTCTATGTTTATATTGTAAGCAAAACTCTTGGCAATTCTTTTCAGGCTCCCAGATGGATGAGGATATTCGAACAAACATCTGCATTTCACTCTCAGTCTCAACTTTTAAAAATATTATTTTGTTCTGATAATATAATACGTGATCATTGTGGGAAACTAGAGAAATATTAAAAAGGAGAGGGAAGAAAATGATCCCGTGTCACAGAGAAAGTCTTTGCCACAGCTGGAGTGTTTTCATGTTGTGGAGCTTGAGATACCACCCTACTTCAAATCCCTCAGAGCCTCCCCAGTCCCACCCTCTTCCTTCCTCCTAGGCGCTCTGCACTCCCCCAGCCCTACTAAGCCTTCCACCTCAGTCTCCTAATGAACCCCCTGTTCATCCTTTAGATGGTCGTCTAATCATCACACATTTGCAGAAGTCTCTCCTCATCTTTCCAGACCCCTCAACACCTATTTATTTATTTATTTTTTTAATTTTTGACAGAGTGGACAGTGAGAGAGAGAGACAGAAAGGTCTTCCTTTGCCGTTGGTTCACCCTCCAATGGCCGCCATGGCCGGCGTGCTGCGGCCGGATCCGAAGCCAGGAGCCAGGTGCTTCTCCTGGTCTCCCATGGGGTGCAGGGCCCAAGTACTTGGGCCATCCTCCACTGCACTCCCTGGCCACAGCAGAGAGCTGGCCTGGAAAAGGGGCAACCAGGACAGAATCTGGTGCCCCGACCGGGACTAGAACCCTGTGTGCTGATGCCGCAGGCGGAGGATTAGCCTATTGAGCCACGGCGCTGGCCCCTCGCCACCCATTCAAATATAGGGTACTTCAAAAAGTTTGTGGAAAATAGAACTAAAAGATGAGTTTGCTGTTGCAAAAGAAAACAAAACACAAAAAACCAATAAACACTGAAATCAATGCATACATAGGGTCTTTAAAAAGTTTATGGAAAATGTGCATTATGAAACTCTGCATGGATTTCGATTTTTTTTTTTTTTTGCACCAAGAAAACCATAGCTTTTAATTCCATGTTGCACTAACTTCTTGAAGTGCCATCATCCAAAGTTTAACCCTGTTTGGCCTCTCATTGCAGCTTGAACTTTGCTGTCATAGCATTGAGCCAAGGACATAGGCCTTTGCCCTATTTTTTAATACTGGGTCTCAGTAGACAAAACTTCAAATCTTCTGACATATATTTCCAAAAGCTTGCTTTCTTTGTTTCAAGGTTGATTTTTGTATATTTGAAAGGCATAATGACAGAGAGAGAAGGAGAGAGAGAGAGAGAAAGAGAGAGAGAGAGAGAACTTCCACCTGCTAGTTCATTCTCCAGATTGGCACAAAGGCCAAGTCTGGGCCAGACCGAAGTCAGGAGCCAGGAGCTTCTTCCCTGTCTCCCACCTTGGTAGCAGGGGCCCAAGCACATGGGCCATCTTCCACTGCTTTTCTTTCTTTCTTTCTTTCTCTCTCTCTCTCTTTCTTTCTTTCTTTCTTTCTTTCTTTCTTTCTTTCTTTCTTTCCCTTCCTTCCTTCCTTCCTTCCTTCCTTCCTTCCTTCCTTCCTTCCTTCCTTCCTTCCTTCCTTCCTTCCTTCCTTCCTTTCTCTCTCTCTCTCTCTCTCTCTCTGTGTCTCTCTTTTTAAAAGGTTTTTATTTCATAAATAAAAATTTCGTAAGTACAGCTTTTGGATATAGTGGTTCTTCCCCCCATACCTGCCCTCCCACCCCCACTCCCATCCCACTTCCTACTCCCTCTCCCATCCCATTCTTTTTTTTTTCTTTTAAAGATTTATTTATTTATTTGAAAGTCAGAGTTACACACAGAGAGAAGAAAAGGCAGAGAGAGAGAGAGAGAGAGAGAGAGAGAGATTGATTGATTGATTATGGTCTGCAACAGCCGGAGCTGTACCAGTCAGAAACCAGGAGCTAGGAGCTTCTTCCAGATTTCCCACACAGGTGCAGGGGCCCAAGGACTTGGGCCATCTTCTACTGCTTTCCCAGGCCATAGCAGAGAGCTGTATTGGAAATGGAGCAGCCAGGTCTCAAATTGGTGCCCATAATGGAATGCTGGCACTTTAGATGGCAGCCTTACCCGCTACGCCACAGCACCGGCCTCTCTCATTCCATTCTTCATTAAGATTCATTTTAATTATCTTTATATACAGAAGATCAGCTCTATACTAAGTAAAGATTTCAACAGTTTGCATCCACACAGACACACAAAGTATAAAGCACTGTTTGAAGACTAGTTTTACTGTTAATCTCATAGTACATCTCATTAAGGACAGAGGTCCTACTTGGGGAGCAAGTGCACAGTGACTCCTGTTGCTGATATAACAATTGACAGTCTTATTTATGATGTCAGTGATCACCCATAGCTCTTGTCATGAGCTGCCAAGGCTATGGAAGCCTTTTGAATCCACAGACTCTGTCAGTATTTAGACAGGGCCATAATCAAAGTGGAAGTTCTCTCCTCCCTTCAGAGAAAGGTACTTCTTCTTTGATGGCCCATTCCTTCCGCTGTGAGAACAGAGGTTTTTCTTTTGGGTAATTTTTTGCCACAGTGTCTTGGCTTTCCATGCCTGAAATGCTCTCAGGGGCTTTTTAGCCAGATCCCTATGCCTTAAGGGCTGATTCTGAGGCCAGAGTGCTGTTTAGGGCATTTTTGTCATTCTATGAGTCTGCTGTGTAGCCAGCTTCCCATGTTGGATTATTCTCCCCTTTTTAATTTTATCTATTACTATTAGCAGACACTTATTCCTATCTTTATGATCAGTTATGCAGTTAAAATGATCACTTTAACTAGTAAGATCTTCCACTGTTTTCCCCAGGCAATTAGCAGAGAGCTGGATTAGAAGTGAAGTAGCCATGGGATGCCAGCATTGCATGCAGCAGCTTTACCCACTATGTCACAACACTGGCACCTATCATTGACTTCTAACTGGCATAATAAACATTTTTTGCCATTTGATATTTTTTCTTTCATTCTTTATACATACATTCATTCAACATATATTTAGTGAACTCATGCTAGAACTAAGGCAAAGTTCTTTGGGCCAGCTCCCTTCTAACCCTTGGTGGAATGGAGTTTACAGTCCAATGGAGGAGAGACACTGGACAAAATTATCTATGTTATAGATCACAGCTGGGATAAGTATCACAAAGGAGAAATGGGATATCCCAGGAGAGTATCTGCTACTGGCCCGAACCAATCAGTGGTGGGGACAGCTCTTTGCAGAAATACAGTTTCCCCAGTGACTGAGGCATGATTAGCCATTGAGGAGGTGAGGAGGTGAAGAGGTAGGGTTGGAGATGAGATCACAGGCAGGGAGCACTATTCACATCAGTGCTGTGCTGGCCAGGAGGCTGTCACTGAGCGTTGAGGTGCAAAATGAAAAAGGTCATCAGGTATGAATTTGCTGTTGCTGTTTTAACCATTCTTCCTGTTGTAGGAACAGTGAAATAAAGGGAATGGGAGTGGGTACAGGGTAGCCACTGTTGGGAAACTACTACTATAATCTGGGTAAAAGATAATGATGATTTCTACCAGCATACCAATAGTGCTGTTGGAGGGAGTGGATAATTTTGAGATATGTTTGAGAAGTAAAAACAGCTGACTTGACCTTTGAATCATCTGAGTTAGGGGCATTGGAGGAGTGGGACTGAGAAGGAAAGATTTGGACAAGTGAGGCTGTGTGCCCCTGGGATATACAGAAGAGAAGCAGAATGGGCAGAAGCTCAGAGTAGAAGTCTGGGCTAATGATACAAATTAGGAAAAATCAGATTATAGCTAGAAATTGAAGCCCAGGGATGAGATATTTAGGGGCATGGTGTCAACTGAGAAAGGAAAGGAAGGTAAGGAAGCCTGGTCTAGAACTTTGAGGAACTCCACCAGTTATGAGCAGATAAGAGTAAGAAGTGACCAAATATGTCCAAATCAAGTGGCAGAACAATCAAAGACAAGGCAAGAGGGTGCGTTGGTAACAGACAAGGAAAAAGAGTTTTTCCAGAAGGGTCCCTGGAACAATAGTTTAATGCTATTATTAAAACAGAGACTAAAAAGTGCACATAATTCAATAGTACAGAGACCAATATCCCGATCAAAATTAGTTATGGGTGCAAAAGTTATAGTGGAGTGGGTTTGGGAGTAAGAGAAGTTGAGAGAGCAAGTGTCATAATTCTTTCAAGGAGTTTGACTTCCCTGGACTGTCTGTTCCTTTGCTTATTTTCCAATTGTGATTTTAACATTGATATTATTGTATTACATGACCTTTATGGCTGTATTATATAATATTTACTTATTTATTTTCAGAATATTTTTTTTTATTAGACAGGTGGAGTTATAGACAGTGAGAAAGAGACAGAGAGAAAAGTCTTCCTTCCGTTGGTTCACCCCCCAAATGACCGCTATGGCCAATCTGAAGCCAGGAGCCAGGTGCTTCTTCCTGGTCCCCCATGTGGATGCAGGGTCCCAAGCACATGGGCCATCCTCCACTGCCTTCCCGGGCCACAGCAGAGAGCTGGACTGGAAGAGGAGCCACCGGGACTAGAACCGGTGCCCATATGGGATGCCAATGCCGCAGGTGGAGGATTAACCAAGTGAGCCATGGTGCTGGCCCCTGTTTATATTACTTTTGATACATCATTGCTTCATTTTTATAGTTAAGTAGTTTTTCCTTATTACTTTTTCCATTGCTCTTTTGCTTAGAAATCTTTCTGTATATAGCAGTTACATATTCAAGTTTATATTATTCCTTATATATATGTATATATATATATATATATATATATTTTGATAGGCAGAGTGAACAGTGAGAGAGAGAGACAGAGAGACAGAGAGAAAGGTCTTCCTTTGCCGTTGGTTCACCCTCCAATGGCCACCGTGGCCGGCGCACTGCGCTGATCCAAAGGCAGGAGCCAGGTGCTTCTCAATGCGGGTGCAGGGCCCAGTGACCTGGGCCATCCTCCACTGCACTCCCGGGCCATAGCAGAGAGCTGGCCTGGAAGAGGGGCAACCAGGACAGAATCCGGCACCCCGACCGGGACTAGAACCCGGTGTGCCGGCGCCGCTAGGTGGAGGATTAGCCTATTGAGCCACGGTGCCGGCTCTCCTTTTATATTTTTTATTTATTTGAGAGGTCAAGAGACAGAGCTCCTATCCACTGATTCACTCCTTAAATGTCCACAACAGCTAGGGCTGGATTGAGGCTAGTGCCAGAAGCTGAGAATTCAATCCAGATCTCCCATGTGGTTGGCAGGGACCCAATTGCTTGAACCATCATTGTTGCCTCCAGGGTCTGCATTGGTGGGAAGCTGGAGTAAGGTGCTGGAGTTGGGTATTGGAACCCAGGCACTTGATATGGGATTATTTCTCAAACATTAAAATAAATTTGTTGGGGGCTGGTGCTGTGGCTTAGCGGGTAAAGCCGGCACCTGCAGTGCCAGCATCCCAAATGGGTGCTGGTTTGAGTCCCAGCTGCTCCACATCAGATCCAGCTCTCTGCTGTGGACTGTGAAAACAGTAGAAGATGGCTCAAGTCCTGGAGCCCCTGCACCCGTGTGGGAGACCTGGAAGAAGCTCCTGGCTCCTGGCTTTGGATCTGTGCAGCTCTGGCCATTGCAGCCAATTGGGGAGTGAACCAGTGGATGGAAGACCTCTCTCTCTCTCTTATTCTCTCTCTCTGCCTTTCCTTCTCTCTCTGTGTGTAATTCTGACTTTCAAATAAGTAAGTAAATCTTTAAAAAAATTAAATTTGTTATGTTATGTAATAAATTTGTCACTCAATGTTTCATAAAAAATTTTTAAAAATCCTTATGCAATTTATTTTTTCATGTCAATTTAAGGTAGAGTAGAAACCAGTAAAGCTGGTTCAAGTTGATGTTTTAAGCAATTGACTACAGCCTCATTGTATGAGGAAGGCCTACAGATCAAGAAGATAAAATTTGAGTTCCTCAGAAGATTTGCTTAGTTAGGAGTTTGTATTCTGCCTCTGTGCTAATATTATAAGTCTTTTATTTATATTATGAATTTTTAATCTTGTATTCCCAGTTTCCTGCTCTTCCCCGAATGACATCATCTGACCACCATCCCAGAAGGCATTCTCACGAGGACCAGGAATTCCGATGTCGTACCCACATGCGTGATTACAGAAAATGCTCCGGGGATGGGTCGTTCAAGGAACCACTGGAACCGAAAGGAAGGTCTCATTCCAAAATTCAGGAATTTTCAGAGTCCTTTGAACAACAACTGTGCTTTAGAACTAAACGTTCTGTCTCTTTGGTATGTAACAGAGCTATTGAATCTTTAAGCCCACGTGTAAAAGGAAACCCAACAGGTGCATGCTTCTCAAATGTGAGGAAAACAAATCTAACTTCTTCATTCACAGCTTGATGATGAGCTCTCTGGAAAATGACAGCTACTTTAAGACAGCCCCATGAACACAGTATCTTTAGTGGTTATTTTTGTTGAAGACATCTGGTGTAGGATGAATTCCCAGAGGACCACATGAGGAATGCTTTTATTACCAAAGTCCTCCAGTTCTTGGGCCTGTTTTCATCCACCTCAGTATAACTGTCATGCATTCTCATTTTACTATTTGAAGAAGACAAAAACATATCTGATTGTGTTGTGTTCCCCTGCACTTAAAAATAATAATAATAATAATAAAAAATACAGAGAGGGGACTCTCCTGACACTGTGGTCAGGATCCAGGGATAGGAGTAGTCCAGGTGCTCACAGTTCCTCTTGGGAGCCTCAGGAAAGCACAGGGAGAGGAGAGGAATGGAACAGGGGAGACCAGAAACTCCACTGATGATGTCAAAATGGATACACAAACTCTGCAACATGCTCACTGATACTGAATGGAGGTGAGCAAAATACTTTTTTGTAGATTTTTTTCCTTTTTGCTTTATTTTGCAACACAGGAATAATAATATGCTGCTACCATGTAGTAGGTAAAGCAAATACTTAATTTTTTATTTTTTATCTTTTTAAAGATTTTATTTATTTATTTGAGAGGTAGAGTTACAGAGAGAGGGAGGGACAGAAAGAAAGGTTTTCCATCCACTGGTTCACTTTCCAGATGGTCAAAACAGCCAGAGCTTTGCGGAGCCAAAGTAAGGAGCCAGGAGCTTCGTCCTGGTCTCCCACGTGGATGCAGGGGCCCAAGCACTTGGGCCATCTTCCACTGCTTTCCCAGGCCATAGCAGAGAGCTGGATTGGGAGTGGAGCAGCCGGGTCATGAACCAGCACCTATATGGGATGCCGGCACTGCAGGCGGCGGCTTTACCTGCTACACCACAGTGCCAGCCCCTAATTAGTAAATTTTAAAGTCAGGTATATTATCTGTTGTTTAGGGACCAAATGTATACTAATATATAGATTTCGGTTTTACATATTTTAGCATCAAAAATAACTAGAAACTACTTCTGTGGTCTAATTGGGACCAACAAAATTAAATTCCTTGTATTTAAAAAAATCAGTTGACTCATGATAATTTTATTTTTATTTTTAAAAAAGACTTATTTATTTGAAAGGCAGTTACAGGAGAGAAGGTGAGAGAGAAAGGGAGAGAGCGCGCGCACACACACACACACACACACACAGTCTTCCATCCACTGGCTCACTCCCCAAATGGGTGCAATAGCCAGGGCTGGGCCAGTCTGAAATTAGGAGCCAGGAGCTTCATCTGGGTCTCCCACATGGGGCCCAAGCACTTGGGCCATCCTCCACTGCTTTCCCAGTTACATTAGCAGGGAGCTAGATTGGAAGTGAAGCAGTTGGAACTTGAACTGGAACCCGTATGGGATGCCAGTGTTGCAGGTGGCAGCTTAATCCACTATGCCACAACACTGGCCCTGACTTATAATAATTTTCACATTTTGTTTTTAAATAATGAGTAAGAAAATATATTAACAGATCATTATTTCAGAGCATTTCTCAGATAGTGCTTATTTTCAATAAGGGAAAAGCCAAACTGGAGGTAATCATCACTATATCACCACTGCATTTTCTTTATTAGATTGCTCTGATAAGTACTAGAGACATCCATGACTGCTAAATATGAATTTTGATCAAATGAATGCATGTGATGGAGCTAGTGAGCTTCATTGGCAGTCCAATTTTTAATTTATTCATAACTTGTATTTCAGCTTCATTGTGTGTTTTGCTTTCTGACTTTAATCAGTGGACAATTATGGATGGGAAGGAGAAATCTAGGTCCAAAACAGAAGAGTAGCAGATACCACTGCAGTCATCAGATAGTTCCATGACTCACAAGGCTGAGTCGTGACCTGCTCTTGTGGCTGCCATTCACCATTACCTATGTTCACTGGATAGACACTCCCATTGTTCCCAAAAGTTTCCAATTCAAATAAGGGAGGAATAATGATTTTGCTTACTTATTTATTTTTAAAGTGTATTTTCATTGTACTTGAGAGCCAGAGACAGAGAGACAGAGAAATCTATCACTCCCCAAATGCTCACTGTACATAGGGTCTGAGCCAGGCCAAAGCCAGGAGGCTGGAACTCACTCCAGTTCTGCCAGTTGGGTGGCAGGGACCCAAATATTTGAGTCATCACCTGCTGCCTCCCAAGATGCACATCTGTAGGAGGCTGGATCAGTAGAAGTGGAGCAGCAGGGACTAGGCATTCTGATATGGGATGTAAGCATCCCAAGTAGTGGATTAACTATGGCACCAAATACCCACCCCTACTTATTTATATTTTATTTATTTCTCAAGATTTATTTATTTATTTGAAAGTCAGAGAGGAGGAGGAGAGAAGGAAGAGGGGGGAGAGAGAAAGAGAAGGAGAGAGAGAGAGAGAGAGATCTTCCATGTGCTGGTTAACTCCCCAGATGGCTGCAATGGCAAGGGTAGGGCCAGGCAAAGCCAGGAGCCAGGAGCTTCATCTAGGTCTCCCATGTGGGTGGCATGGGCTCAGAGAGTTGGACTGCCTTCTGCTGCTCCCAGGCCATTAGCAGGGAGCTAGATTGGAAGTGGAGCAGCTGGGACTTGAGCCAGTGCCCTTTGAGATGTCAGTGTCACAGACGATGGCTTTTCCTGCTGTGCCACCATGTTGACTCCTACTTGTTTTTAAAAATAAACAGAAGTGGGGCCAGCGCTGTGGTGTAGCAGGGAAAGCCACCACCTGCAGTGTGGGCATCCCATATAGGCGCTGGTTCAAGACCCGGCTGCTCCACTCCCAATCCAGCTCTCTGCTATGGCCTGGGAAAGCAGTGAAGAATGGCCCAAGTGCTTGGGCCCTGCATCCACATGGGAGACCAGGATGAAACTTCTGGCTCCTGGCTTTGGATCAGACAGCTCTGGCCCTGCTCCCTCTACTCCTTTTCTCTATGATTGTAGATCTATCTATCTATATCTAGATCTAGATCTAGATATAGAGATAGATAGATCTATAGATATATAGATTGTTCATCTATTACCGAAAGCTACATCTGAATGCTGAATGCTCAGGGCTCTCCTCTTGTCTGATTCTTAATTGAAACCAGAGCATACCCTTCTGCGTGTGCATTTCTACCCCTTTCTCAACCTTCTCTTTCAGGGCCCTGAGAGCCGAAAGGAGAGAAATGAAAGAGAATGTCTGAAGATGGAAGTGAGATCCCGAAAGAAAGTGGAGGAAAGAAGGAACTCTATGAAGGAAGAACACAGAGAAGCGTACATGGCCCCTCTGATGGAAAAAGGGCCTGAATAGTACTTAGCTTCTACATCACGATGACAGGTCTGCAGGGTTTTTTGAGCCTCAGGACTCCCTTTCGGGATGCCTAGGCGGCAGCTGTGAAAGGTCTCTGCAGATGCTAATGACTGAGGGGGGCGGTTGGTACAGCTGCTCCTCAAGGTGACGTGCAACACCCTCTACCTGCTTCTGCTGTCTCAGCTGAGGGTGTAATCTGCTTTCTTGCCCTTTTATGGGAATAAAAATAATACAAGCTATTTTAATAGAATAAAGTAATTTTTGGAGAATGCAAAAAAAGGTAAAGAGCCACCCACACATCCTCTTGATGAATCCTTTTACCATGTACATCAAACTCGCAAATTGTCTTAATAAAAGCCATTGATGTAACTCTAAGTTTGCTTCCTTACTATAAGTCATTATGTAAATATGTCTAATGGCCATCATTTAAGGAGAACTGATAATTAAGTAGCCAAGTACTATGCTGAATGTTTTAATGCATTACCTAAAATAAGTCTTACCATGCTGAGGTGGGATTTTTTTATTCATCAGAGTTCTCCAGAGAGGCAGACCAATAGAACAGATAAAAAATAGAGAGATGAGGAAAGGGACCTTTAGTGGAGTTAAGCTGAAAAGTCAAAAATAGGCTATCTGCAAGCTGGAGAACTAGAGGAACTGGTGCATGGCTCAATCCAGGTCCAAAAGCCTCAGAATCAGGGAAACCAATTCTATAACTCAGTCCAAGGCCAAAGGCAGGGAGGTGGGAGGGAAGAGCACTAGTATAAAACCCTGGGAACAGAACTTGGAGAGCTGACGTCCAAGAGCAGGAGGAGGTGTCCCAGATCCAGGGTAGGGTTTACCTTTCTTCTGCTTGTGGTTCTATCTAGAACCTCAGCCAATTGGGTGGTGCCCAGTGCATTGCATGAGGGTACATCTTCCTTACTCAGTCCACTGATTCAAATGCAAATCTCTTCTGGAAATCATTGGCACAAACATACCCAGAAGTGATGCTGTATCAGTTACCTGGGTATCCTTTAATCCAGTTAAGTTGACACCCAAAATTCACCATCACAGGGCTATTCCTTCACTTTCTGGTTGAGAAAACAGAAGTTTAGAAGAGTTCTGTAGCTGGCCAATACGGTGGCTGATTTAGGACCTGAACTCAGCTCATGTTCCTGAAGCGAGTTAGGACCTTCATTTCCCTTTAGAAGCTGGTCCCAAGTTAGTATGTGTGTGATGTGCATGGCAAGGAGCATTTGCAATACAGGCAGGAGTGCAGTACTTGATATCCTCAATTGTATTCCCAAAATGGAAATCAAAGAAGAAAGAAATGTATCCAGGGAATGGATTGTAGTCATTACCTGCTTGCCTGTAACTGTTTCAGCCTCTGCTTGCTAGCACAGAGTCTTGCCAGAGAGCATACAGCTCAGTAAGTATGTGGAAGAAATACTAATGTATTTAAGGAAAACCAGTTAAATATCATCAGTAACTATGTATGCATGCTCAGTATTGCATTGCTTCCTTGAACTGCCACATACCATTAGAATATCCAATGAAATGTATGTGTATAACCACATTTTGGGGAATAAGAAACTAAAAAGACATATAAGGAAATGCTTCTCTTTCTTTGGGGCTTAGTCTTTTTGGATATGAATCCAACTGAACCTTATACCATCATCATCACCATCATCATCATCAAGACTGCTTCC
Source organism: Oryctolagus cuniculus (assembly GCF_964237555.1). NCBI lineage: Eukaryota > Metazoa > Chordata > Mammalia > Lagomorpha > Leporidae > Oryctolagus > Oryctolagus cuniculus. Next base: position 55,014,351 of record NC_091435.1, read on the forward strand.
TGTTGAAGGCCTTGGTGTCTTGTCTCTGTTCATGAATCCCACTACAACATGGAGGAGTGTAGAAGATGCTGCATAAGTATCTCTCAGACAGCAAACTCTTCTGAAATTAGAGGCATGGCCACAGTTTTTGCTCCCAGGGGGATGGGCGCACCCACCCCCAAGGAATGTGGCCTCGGGAGCAGCAGGGGCCTAATGGATGTTAATTGGTACCTGGGGGCATTTTTGGGAATTTGTAAATTTGTAGGAGCATTTAAATGGGTTTGTCTCTGAAGATTTACAACACAGCTCTAATCCCTATCTTAGACCACCAGACCAAATTCCTTTTCCCAGATCCTTAAGTTGATATATAACCTTGCCTACGGTGGCTTGTAGAATTGTTGGTACCCTCTAAATAAAAGTGGGAGCGCATGACTATCCATTGGCACACTCTGAGAATGGACGCTCCCGTGTCCTGTGTCCTCATTTGAAAAGCCCCACAACGGAGGTAAGTTTATTTTCTCCTAAAAAAGTTTTGAAATTCATGCACATTTTTTTTCATAATAGAATTCTCCATGAACTTTTCAAAGTTAAATTTTTATTATTTATTTATCTGAGAGGAAGAGAGAGAGAACACATTCCCTTCCATTGGTTCATTCCCAGGGCTGGAGTTGGGTGAGGGCCAAAGCCTGGAAATTTGGAATACAACCCAGGTCTTCCACGTAGATGGCAGGAACCTAATTATTGGAGCCATCACCACTGTACCCTTATTGTCTACACTGATGGGAAACTGGAGTCAGGAGCCAGAGCTAGGAATAAAACCGAGGCACTTCAATGTGGGACTTGGGCATCTTAACCATAAGACTAGAGGTTTGCTCCTCCATGAACTTTTTCTTTTTAAAGATTTTATTTATTTATTTATTTGAAAGGCAGAGTCACAGAGAAGCAGAGGCAGAGAGAGAGTCTTCCATCCGCTGGTTCACTCCCCAAATGGCTGCAATGGCTGGAACTGGGCCGATCCGAAGACAGGAGCCGGGAGCTTCCTCCAGGTCTCCCCACGCTGGTGCAAGGGCCCAAGGACTTGGGCCATTTTCCACTGCTTTCCCAGGCCATAGCAGAGAGCTGGATCAGAAGTGAAGCAGCCAGGACTTGAACCGGTGCCCACATGGGATGCCGACACTGCAGGCGGTGGCGGCAGTTTACCCACTGGGCCACAGCACTGGCCCCCTTCCATGAACTTTTAGAAATACCCTTATATTTATTAGTCTCTCAGAATGAAAAATTGTGTTCAAAGTTACTATTTTCACTCCCTAAAATACAAACATTTTTGCTCATAAAGGTAACTGCTGATACACCTTCAATAATGTAGAAGCATATGAAACAGAAAATAAGAGTCAACTAGTAAAGCCAAGTGATGGAGTTGAGAACATCGTGCCTTTCAGCAACACTCTCAAGGCATTCTGGCTATTCTCCTCTAGAGGGCAAACTTGAACCAACATTTGGACAGGTAATGCCGGACGCAGAAGGCCAATGATTAAAATCACTATCAGTACTTTCAAACAGACAGGAGAGAACTGCAGCATTTCCTATCGAAACCCTCAGAGATTGGATTAAACCATTTAAATGCTTGATTATTTTTATGATTTATCAATATCCTTAAAGGTACAGATGAAGGAAGGTGACAAGCTGGTTATCTCCATGGGGCACAGCAAGGATGTAAAATACCATGAAGATGATTCACACTTGACACAATGGGAAACTCAAGGCTGCGAAGTGAGGGAGGGGTTATAAATTCTATTTTTCTGTCTTTGGAGTTTTAACCTTCTATGCCAACCTTGGATTATGTAATGCTGTTTTGGCTGAATTCTTACTGTAGCTTTGGTGCCTGTCACCAGGTTAATTGACTGAGCACAGCTCCTCCCTACCTGCAAGTACAGAAATGTGAGGGAAAAAAATCAATAGTGAATTATGAAACCCTGTATTTTGTCCAGCTTCGGCAAGTGTGTGCCCTGTAGCTGTTAAGTGGCTTAGATCCCAGGATCCAGTCATACCTTGCTACAATAGAACGTGCCTTGATTCATTTTCTCTGAGTCTCTCCCTTGCTTAATAATTGCCAAGATTCATTTTTTTTTTGCCTGCCTGCAGTGCGCTGGGAATACAACAAGAAAAACAGATCAAAGCTGCTGGCTTTAAGGAGCTGGCATTCCCATGATGTAGATAGATAGCAAACAACAATCAAAGAAATGCGTAGCATAAAATCAGGAGCACAGAGATGATGATCTTTTAGATAGGATTCCAAAAACACCCATCTGATGCGATGATGTTGGAGCCGAGGTATGAATGAAATGAGGGAAAAAGGTCCCAGGCAGGGGTACAGCCGTGCGAAAGCACTGAGGTGAGAGCTGGCTGGCTTTGTTTACCAATAGTAAGGTATTGCTGGAAAGGAGTGAACAAAAGCATGCAGTGGGAACTGAGTTTGGAAAATGCCAAAGCCAGATAATCTAAGGCCTGGCTGGTTGTTAGCTTAAGTGCTATGGAAAGTTACAGGAAGGTTTTGAGTGTTTAAGTCATATGACCTGATTAATTTCATGGAAGGATACATTACAGGTGGCAACATTGCTATACCACTTCAGCTACTTTATCAAGTTGCCTTCATTAGTCACTGTCAGTTCTGTGGCTGGAAGCTAAAGACACTTTTTTTTTTTCATTTGAAAGAGTTACACAAAGAGAGGAGACACACACACACACACAGTGAGAGAGAGGTCTTCCATCTGCTGGTTCACTCCCCAGATGGCCACAAAGGCTGGAGCTGCGCCGATCCAAAGCCAGGAGCCAGGAGCTTCCTCCGGGTCTCCCATGCGGGTACAGTGGCCTAAGGACTTGGGCCATCTTCTACTGCTTTCACAGGCCATAGCAAAGAGCTGGATGGGAAATGGAGCAGCCAGCTCTCGAACCGGCACCTGTATAGGATGCCGGTGCTTCAGGCCACGGTGTTAATCCACTGCACCACCATGCCAGTCCCAAAGACATTTTTGAAGTGGGAAAAACATGAAGGTAATCTCCATTTTAAGCCAAGATTATTTTCTTGGCAAACAGGATAGAGCAGGAACAGCCTTGTTGAAAGAATGGATGAATGAATCAACAACTGGTAATTGGAAAATCAGACTCGTTGACTGTATGTGAAGCCAATATGTTCTGAGCAGTGAAGCTTTTCCTGAGTGTTATAAGCTCATCAAAACTCAATTTCCTCTCTACTTCACTAATCCATGAGTATTTCCTAGGGGTTACATGGCTGCAGTATAATAGGCGCTGTTGGGATCACCAAGATGGGTGAGACACAGTTCTTAACCCTAAAGGAACTTCAATTTTACTCGGTAAAATAGACATGCTTAGATTGATATTTGACTGACACAACAAGATATAATAAGTGCTGAGTATCAAAATAAGGAGTTCTGGTATGAAAAACAGGAAGAGGCCAGCACCGTGGCATAGCAGGTTAAAGCCCTGGTCTGCAGTATCAGCATCCCTTATGTGCACTGGTTTGGGTCCTGGCTGCTCCACTTCTGATTCAGCTCTCTGCTATGGCCTGGGAAAGCAGTAGAGGATGGTCTAAGTCCTTGGGCCCCTGCACCCATGTGGGAGAAGACCCAGAAGAAGCTCCTGGCTCCTGGCTTTAGATCGGCCCAGCTCTAGCTGTTGCAGTTATTTGGGGACTGAGCCAGCGGGTGGGAGACTGCTCTCTCTTTCTCTGCCTCTGCCTCTGCCTCTCTGTAACTCTGCCTTTCAAATAAATAATTAAGGCTTTAAAAAAAAAAAGAAAGATAGGAAGGCAGTTTTCTATGAAGGAAAACTGATGTTGACAAATTAAACTAGGGAGGGAAGAAAGGGAAAGAGAGAAAACAAAGGTTGGGAAAACATGTTTTCATATTATAAAAAAACTAAGACCTCTTAAAAAGATGAGTTTAGGAGGTGATGCTGTGGCACAGTGGGTTAAAGCCCTGGCCTGAAGCACCAGCATCCTATATGGGTGCCGGTTTGAGAGCTGGCTGCTCCATTTCTCATCCAGCTCTTTGCTATGGCCTGTGAAAGCAGTAGAAGATGGCCCAAGTCCTTAGGCCACTGTACCCGCATGGGAGACCCGGAGGAAGCTCCTGGCTCCAGGCGCAGCTCCAGCCTTTGCGGCCATCTGGGGAGTGAACCAACGGAAGGAAGACCTTTCTCTCTGTCTTTACCTCTCTCTGTAACTCTCTTTCAAATAAATAAAATAAATCTTTTTTTTTTTTAAAGGGATGAGTTTTAACACAGTATATAAATTAAATTGACAATAAAGGGAAGAGAAGGGGGGATGGGCTGCTACCTGATCATAGGGAAGTGCCATTAGGAGATGTGGATCACCTCCGTATGGACATAATACTCCAAGGTCAGATGTCACTGCATCTTTTGCCAACAAAGCTACTTCTTTGTGAGATGTCTTGCTTTCCACTTTGCTAATGTAAGAGCAGAATTAATGATCTCTTCTATTTCACTGATGCACCAAATCACTAATGAACAAAGAGCTTTTACTGAAGAATTTGTGGAGAAGACAAAACAGTTTAAATAACATCTCTTTTAAGCAAAAAAGTCCCATTAAAAAATCCTATTGGACGTGCCATCATCTTTGACGTACCTTTACATCTAGGTTAGTAGGTTCCCATTTCATCTTTATACTTTTTCCCTCCCTTCTTTCCTTCCTTCCTTCCTTCCTTCCTCTCTCTCTCTCTCTCTCTTTCTTTTTGCTTTCTCTGTTTTAGCTTTTCTCTATGCATCAAACTATGGCCTTGCTTTTCTTTTCCTGTATTTTCTAAAGAAATTTCTCTGTATCCTGGCATACTTGCCCACTACATTCATTTTGGTGCTCAGCAAAATAAAAAATTCTGAAACTAACAAGATTGTAAAGTATGATCCATATCAACAGGAATTTTGCATTTATTCTTAAAAGAAATTAATATTTAAAACTGACAAATAAAATTGTATATGTTTATCATGTATAACAAGATGGTTTGAAATATGTATACATTGTGGAATGGCTAATAAAGCAAATTTACATATGCATTAACTCACATATTTATTATATTTTTATGTGCTGTAACACTTGAAACTGTCATTTTTAATAATATAATACATTGTAATTAATTATACTGACCATGCAAGAAACCTCTTGAACTGATTTCTGTTAAACTGAATTTTTTTTTTGAGATTTATTATTTATTTGAAAGTTAGAGTTACACAGAGAGAGAAGGAGAAGCAGAGGGAGAGAGAGAGAGAGGTCTTCCATCTGCTGGTTCACTCCCCAGGTGGCCACAATGGCTGGAGCTGCGCCGATCCGAAGCCAGGAGCCAGAAGCTTCCTCCAGGTCTTCCCATGCTGGTGCAGGGGCCCAAGCATTTGGGCCATCCCCACTGCTTTCTCAGGCTACAGCAGAGAGCTGGATCAGAAGTGGAGCAGCTGAGTTTTGAACCGGCACCCATATGGGATGCCGGCACTGCAGATGGTGGCTTTACCCGCTTTACCACAGTGCTGACCCCTTAACTGAACTTTTAGATCTTTGCCTAATATCTCCTTAACTCCCGCTCGACACCCAGCCCTTGGTAACCACCATTCTATTCTCTGCTTCTGTGAGAACAACATGTAAGTGACAATTGCAGTATTTGACTTTCTTTGCTTGGTTTATATCACTTAATATGTTGTTGTCTAGGCTCATACATGTTGCTGTAAATGGGAGAATTTAATTCTTTTATGTGGTTGAATAATATTCCATTTTCTTTATCCTTTCACGCTTTGGTGCATATTCAGGCTGATTCTGTATCCTGGCTATAGTGAATAGTACTGCAAAAAACATGAGGATGCAGATAATTTCTTTGACATACTTATTTCATTTCCTTTGAGTATATACTGTAAGGATCCAATAGTGGGATTTCTACATCATATAATAGATCTGTTTTTAATTTTTTGAGGAACCTCCATATTGTTTCCCATGATGCCTATGCTAATTTTAATTCATATAAATTAGAAACTTTGTACTTGTTACCCATTTTTGTATCCCCCATGTCTGGCAACCAGTAATTAGCCAATCTTTAGTTATGGAGTGAATGAGTGAACAGAAGGAATCTGGTGACTTTTTATTGTCACGTCCTTTGAGATCTCACTCTGTTACATGTGTATGATTAAAACATTTCTTTCAAATTCATATGCTATTTTATCCCCAGTGAGAAGTTCTGGTAGAGGCCACTTCTTCATTCTTTCACATAACCTTATATAAGAAAAGAGGGAATGTGGTCCAAGATGATGTGGGAGGGAAAAGTTCTAAGGGAAAACGAGGGACCTCAGAGGCCTACACTAACAATTGTGAAATGATCTCAGTTTGCAGTTACAAAGCGTCTTGGCAGTCGTCAAAAACCACCGCATGCATTAATATGATTATCTCCTAACTCTTTCAATATCCCCTGAGCTGTCTTCTCAGTTGTTTCTCATCTTGGTTTCACGCTACACATCACTTCCTTAGCTGTAACTCGTTATAGCAATGATTGTATCCCTCTCTAGCTGGAAGTCCTCATTGTTCACAGATTTAAATATAAATCTTTTAGCATGGCATCAAACTCCTGGGGTTGATTTGATGAAGAAGACATTGTTTGGAATTTTTCTTCCTTCCTGCTCCTCTGCCTATCTCACCGTTCAGTGCAGTGTTTGTCTTCCTTATAGCACGTGTTTTCATTGCTATTGTGTAAATTGCCTTCGAGTGTTTTGGTAGAGGGATAAGTGCAGACAAATGGAATCTTTATAATGACTATTGCTTCTATTTGCTTAGGCTCTCCAGTTGGGATGGGCACTGGTTAGCCATTCATTAAAGGGGTAATCATAATGTTGTACAGGTCATGAACCATCTTAACACAATGAAGGAGCCAGCCAAATTCTCTGCTAGAAATCTCTTGTCATCTGAAACACTTCTATCATCTGTGATGAGTTAATGTGGTTTAAAGGTTATTCACTGTGTTCTTGTAAACAAGTGTTTTTTTTTTTCCTCACTCTTGATTGTAAACCTAATAAGATGATAAGTCCCCATACTCAGAGAAGCACAGGAGCAAAAAGAAAAACAAAATGTGAAGGAGGTAGGATGAGAGAAACCAAGTCAGGACTTTTGAAGATCACTGGATTTAAGAGCGGTTAGTCCAAACCCCCACATAAAGCAGGAACTCGCTGTGGTTGTCTGCCAGGTGTGCGCCAGTGTTTTCTTGATTACTTCCAGGGATGGGAAGGTAGCCTGCTTCACAGTGTTAAAGCTCTGGTAAGGGACAATATCATTACTTTGTCTTTCTGGCACCTAATAAAAAATGGTCCTTTCTCATCCTGAACCCAGAGCAGCTTCTTGCACGTGGAACTTGGTCTTTTTCTTTCTCTCTGGTACCCTGAAGCAGGGTCTTGGGTGATGACACTACAATTCCTTGAGAAGAGCTTTCATACCTTTCTCTGTATCTCTGGTTCCAGGGACTCTCCCCGGGTGAACATTCTTGTACCATTCATCATTCCTCACAAGACCTGAGTCCCCAGCTCCATCATCTTAAATGGCATCCTTTGAAACTTTCTAGTTTGTCAATCTCATTAAATTATGATGTCCATAGTGATAAAAATGTAAATGAAACAGTAGGACATTTTAAATTAGCAGATTGGTAAATGTTCTTAAAAAATAATTCTCAGAGCTTGGAAGAGTGAGATGAGATACTAAAAATTAAAAAAATCTATGTAACCTTTCTTAAAAGTAGTTTATCTCAAGCACATTACAATTTGATCCAGTAACTGTCCTCCTAGGAATCTATGATTAAAAAATAATAATTGTGGGAGTAGGTGTTTAGCCTAGTGTTTAAGATGCCTACATCCCACATCGTACCTGAGTTCAATTTCTAGGTCATGCTCCTGACTCTAGCTTCCCACCGACGCAGATCCTGGGAGGGAGCTGTGATGGCTCAAGTCCCTGGGTTCCTGCCACTCACAAGGGAGACCTGGATCGAGTTCCAAGGCTGTTGGCAGGCATTTGTGGAGAGGGCAAGCAGATGGGAGCTCTGTCTCTCTGTTTCTCCCTCTTAAATAAATAATAAATAAAAAGAAGAGAAAGAATAATTGCAGGGTCAATGATTTTTCCATAAGAATAGTATTACAGCACAATTTAATTTAAAAATTAGTTTAAAACAGCTTTGTTAGGATATTGTTGCCACCATCTTGTTGCAAAAGATAGGATTTCTTTTTTTCTTTTTCTTTTTCTTTTTTTTTTTTACAGCTGAGTAGTACTCAGGAAACCATTATGCTTAGTGAAATAAGCCAGTCCCCAAAAGACAGATATCATGTTTTCCCTGCTCAGAGGTAATGAATAGAGTACATGAAATATAATGTACTGAAGTGAATAGACATTTTGATAACCAGTGATGGTTTATAGCCCTTGTCTCTTCCGTTGAGGAACAGTATTTTGTTTTGCTTTCTCTTCATACTATCGTTGAATTCTTTTACATAGGATACCGTTAACTATACAAATATTAAGTGTGCTTAAGAAAGATCATTGTAAAAATTAAGAATAGGAAAATGAGAGGGAGGGGGAGGATTGGAGTGTGGGTGGGAGGGAGAGGGGGTGGGGGAAGTTCCACTATGTTCCTACAACATTGTAAAGGAAATGTATGAAACTTGTATAACTTAAATAAAATATATATTAAAAATGCTGTAACTAGTACTCAAACAGTATTTTACACTTAGTGTTTCTGTGTGGGTGCAAATTGTTGAAATCTTTATTTGATATATGCTAAATTGATCTTCTGATCTTCTGTATATAAAGATAATTGAAAATGAATCTTGACGTGAATGGAATGGAAGAGGGAGCAGGAGTTGGGAGGGTTGCAGGTGGGAGGGAAGTTATGGGGGGGAAAAAGCCATTGTAATCCATAAGCTGTACTTTGGAAATTTATATTTATTAAATAAAAGTTAAAAAATGTTAAATAAAGAGATATAATTGGCACATGATATAGTGCATGTATTTACAGTGTACAGTTTGAGGTCAGTGTTACAGCAAAGTGAGCCAAGTTGCCACTTTGGATGCTCACATGCTACATCAAAGTGCTGGTTTGAGTCTTTACTCCTCTACTTTTAATCCATCTTCCTGCTAATGAGCCTGAGAAGGCAGTGGATGGTGGCCCAAGTACCTGGATTCCTGCTATCCATATGGGAGATCTTGATAGAGTTGTGGGCTCTTGGTTTCAGCCTGGTCTGCCCTAGCTGTTGCAGGCATTTGGGGACTGAACCAGTGGATAGAAAACCTAACACTCTCTCTCTCTCTGTTTCTGTCTCTTCCTCTTTCCATTTCACTGTGCCTGTCAATAAATAAATAAATAATCTGAAAAAAATCGTACAATCTGACAGTTTTCTTTCTTTCATTGTGGTTAAATATATATAACATATGATTAACTCAATTGATAAATTTTGACATATGTACATAATCTTGGCTTATTGTAAGCCTTCTCTCTTGCTCCTCCCCATTATCCTCTCACTTGCTCCAAACAACCACAACCACCACTGGTTGACTTTCTGTCATGGTAGATTAATTTTCATTAAGACTTTATTCCTCCTCTCTGTGGTGGAATGAGAAGGCCACACTAAAATGGCTGCTGGCAAGCGGGTGTCAGTTACTCAGGAATGGCTTCGGAAACCACATGGCACAGGAGTCTGCCTGGCAACAGGCAGTGATTGGTTAGGGCATAAACTGCCCTTTGACTGGATTGGCTGCCTTGGCTATATAAGCTGCTGTACCAACTGAAATAAACAAGTCTGCAGGCTGCTCGCCTCTGGCCCGCTTTCACCTGACTCCCCGGTGTCTGTGTGGTGACTCCATGCTTCTTGCCCCCACCGTGCTCCTCCTCTCAGAACGAGTCCACAGTAATACCTCTCTTCTTTCTCTTTCTTTTCCTCTTCCTTCAAGTCCCTTCTTACACTCTTCTTCAGGGCTAAGGTTTAGACATATTTGGTTTGTGCATTTGCATGCACTTGCATCTGTATGTGCGTGTGTCTGTGTTATACTGTTCTGTGTGCCCTAGGGCTCAGGATATATCTGGGTACAGCTGATTCTTTGCATTCACAGGGTGTGAGTCAGTAAGTTAAGAATGGAAGGCAGGCTTCTCACTGATAGAGAGGATTTACATATCTGGAAAGTGGGAGAGGGAGGGTGTGTGTTGCATTGGATGATAATATTGTGTTCATGATTAGTTTTTTGATTTTGCTGTTTGTTCTGAGATTAGGCAGGAGAGTGTTGTATTTGTTCCTAGGATGTCAACTTGATATCAAATGGTTCATGAAAAATACACACATATATGTAAAAAGCTAGCAATTGGGAAATATGCATCCAAGGTATATAGGAGTTTTGTGGACTGATCTTGTGATCATTCCATAAGTTTGAGATTATTTGAAAATTCAAAACTGAGAAATCATGATGAATATATACACTCTTTGTAAAAGTAAATTAAGCATAATGATAGGACTAAGAACCAAAGGGATCACATAAACAAGAATAGTGTCTGCAAATACTAGCTGATAGAATAAAAAAGGGAGAGAATGATCCAACATGGGAAGTGAGATACACAGCAGACCCATAGAATGGCGGATGTCCTAAACAGCACTCTGGCCTCAGAATCAGCCCTTAAGGCATGAGGATCTAGCTGAAAAGCCCACGAGAGTATTTCAGGCATGGAAAGCCAAGACACTCTGGCAAAAAAACAAAAACAAAAACAAAAACAAACAAACAAACAAAACCCAAAACCCTAAATGAAAGATCTCCGTGAGTGAGATCCCAGTGGAAAGAATGGGTCATCAAAGAAGGAGGTACCTTTCTCTGAAGGGAGGAGAGAACTTCCACTTTGACCATGGCCTTGTCTAAATATGATCAGAGTCGGTGAACTCAGGGGGCTTCCACAGCCTTGGCAGCTCATGACAAGAGCCTAGGGTGCTTACTGACGCCATAAACAAGAGTGTCAATTTGTTAAGTCAACAACAGGAGTCACTGTGCACTTACTCCTCATGTAGGATCTCTGTCCTTAGTGTGCTGTACATTGAGATTTAATGCTATAACTAGTACTGAAACAGTATTTTTCACTTTATGTTTCTGTGTGGGAGCAAACTGTTGAAATCTTCACTTAATATATGCTAAACTTATCTTCTGTATATAAAGAGAATTGAAAATGAATCTTGATGTGAATGGAAGGGGAGAGGGAGTGGGAAAGGGGAGGGTTGCGGGTGGGAGGGACGTTATGGGGGAGAAGCCATTGTAATCCATAAGCTGTACTTTGGAAATTTATATTCATTAAATACAAGTTAAAAAAAAAGTAAATTAAGCAGTATCTGCTTTAAAGAGCAGAGAGGGGAAGTTTTCCTCAGTACCTGTCTCCTGAGATTTTCTGCATTTATAAACACACACTTTAGACATGTTATTTTGCTGTTTGTTTTTTTCCATTTAGCAACATTTGAGCATTGTGGATATCTTTTCATATAATTCCATATACATCTATATTTTTAATGTATGAATTTGTATTTTTGTTATTTCATCTTTTCTACTTTCTTTGGGTCTAATTCTTTTATTGCATTCTTGAGACGGATGCTTTTATTATTCAGCCATTCTTTTTAAATTAAATTTCTGATTTATATAACATGAACAAATTTCATGTATGTCATATATACAGATTTCAGAGCATAATGATATTTCCCACCCTACCTTCCCACCTGCCTATGCTCCCGCCCTCCCTCCTCCTTCCTTTCTTACTTTTTCTTTTAATTTTCACAATGACATACTTTCAGTTTTATTTTATAATCACAAGCTTAACCCCCCACCAAATAAAGAATTCAACAAATAGTAAGCAAAAAAGCACTGTTCCTTAAGAGTCAGCCATTCTTATCTTCCTTCCTTCTTTCTCTCTTTGATTTGTTTGTTTCATGGAAAGGCAGAGCAACAGAGAGAGATGAGAGATCTTCTAGCTACTAACTCACTTTCCAAAATGGCTGCAATACCCAGGTCTGGGCCAAGGGAAAACCAGAATCCAGGAACTCCATCCAGGTCTCCCACATGGGTGGCAAGGGCCCAAATACATGGCCATCATTCGCTGCTTTCCCAGGCCAGGACTCCATTGCAAGCAGTGCGCCATTGTGCTGGCCTCATCCTTATTTTTTCTAATATGTATTTAAGAAAGCTTGCTTGCTTTCAAATTTATTTATTTGAAAGACAGAGTTAGAGAAGGAGGAAGAGAGTGAAGGGGAGAGAGAGAGAGAGAGAGAGATTGATTTTTCATCTGCTGATTCACTCCCCAGATAGCCACAATAGCTGGGCCTGGGCCAGGCTGAAACCAGGAGCCAGGAACTTCATCCAGGTTGCTCAAGTGAGTGGCAAAGGCTCAACCATTTGGGCCATCTGCTGCTTTCTCAGGTCATTAGCAGGGAGCTGGATCAGAAGTGGAGCAGCCAGGTCACAAACTGGCCCCCATATGGGATGCTGGTGTTGCAGGCAGCGGCTTTACTCACTATGCCACAACATCAGCCTGACCTTTTTTTTTTTTTTTTTTTTTTTTTTTTTTTTTTTTTGGAAGATTTATTTGAAAGGCAGAGTGACAGAGAGAAAGAGATCTACTCCTCACAAGACTGCAACAACCAGGACGGGGCCAATCCAAAGCAAACAGCCAGGAACTACATCAGGATCTTCCACATGGTTAGCCGTGGCCGAAGTCCTTGGGCTATTTTTCACTGCTTTCTTTGGGTCAGAAGTGGAGCAACCACTACTCTAACTGGCTGTCTATTATGGGATGCTGGCATTACAAGCAGAGGCTTAAAAGGCTGTGCCACAATGCCAGCCCCTCGTGTTGAAATTTAATTCCCATTGTGATGTATTAAGAGATGGCACCAGCTGGGACATTTAAGAGTTTATTAGGTCATAAGATCTTTGCTCTCATGAATGCATTAGTCCATTAATGAATGAATGGGCTAATGGGTGATCTCAGGAGTGGGTTTGTTATAAAAGCTGGTTTGGCTCTATCTCTCGTACGCACCCCTCTCGCCACATGATGTTCCAGGAGACTTCTGGACTCTGAACAGAGTCTCCACCAGCAAGAAACCCTAACCAGATGCAATTCTCTTGACCTTGCTCCTCCCGGCCTCCAGAACCATGAAGTGGTCCTGTGTGTCTTATAAATTTCCCAGTCTGTGCTATTCAGTTACATTTACAAAAAACAGAGCTTCTATAGTTAGAGGCTGTGTTATTAGATATACATAACCAAGAACGGTTGTGTCTTCCCAGTACATTTAAACTTTTATAATTATAAAATGTCTCTATATTAATGGTTTTGGCATTAAAAACTATTATAACTATTATGTTTAGTATTAATATAATTATATTCACTTTCATTTGGTTAGTATTCTTATGTTTTTTATCCTTTCGCACACAATATTTCTTTGTCCTTATATTTTAATCACTTTTTGGATCAGCAGGCATATGATTGAATATGCATTTATGTATGTGTGTGTGTTTTACCTATTCTCACAATCTGTCTTTTATTTGAAGTGTTTGGTTTATTTACATTTAAAATAATTACTGATAGATTGTTGTTTAAATCTACCAAATTACTGTGTGTTTTCTATTTGTGCCACATGTTCTAATTTTCTTCTCTCCCACTTATTGACTTCTTTTAAATTTAGTATTTCCCTCTACTCCATTTCTCAGTTCTATTAGCTTGGTAGTTGAAGCTGGAGCCTATGTCACCTCTCCTTATTCTACTTCAGATTTCTGCAGTATTGGGATGGAATACCTGGGAATGAGAGAGAAAAATGAGGCACTTCTCATCTGAGGCACAGCTGTCCTTGAAAGGGCTGTCTACTGAAGGCACAACAGACATCTTCAGCGAGACATGGGAGGCGACACAAAGCGCCCGCCAAGAACTGTGCAAGATCAGAGATCTTACCCTACTTTTACACTAACAAGTTAGTCAACTGCAGTGTCACGGATGATGACAAAGGATTTGAGACTTTTGAATTAGTAATTAAGGACAGTTTATTATTCCCAGTAATGGTAGTTATAAGCATTTGGACTGGTGCCCAGAATCTCAAATCCTACAGTGTGACGTGATGAGGGCTAGTTGATGCCTGGACATGTAGTAGGCTTCTGATCTTAGAACACCCTAAGATTTTATAACAGATTAAAATCAAATCTTTCCAATATCTGTGCTGCAAAGAGACATTATATATCTCAATTCATCAGGATGTATTAGTGATTGTAAGAACTGTGCCTTGATCTATAGGAAAGAGTCTGTATTAGTCAGCTTTTCTTCACTGTAACAAAATGCCTGAGATGAGCTATTTATGAAGGAAGGAAATATATTTTGGCTTGTGGTTTTGCAGCTTCACAGTCTAAGATAAGGCAGATCCCTTGGTTCAGTGTCTAATAAGGTTGGAAGATGGCAATGTGGAGCATGTTCAGAGATAGTATCACAGAGTGAGACAAGAAGCAGAGAGAGAATGGCTGGGCCTGAGTCAGGTTCTCATCACCAACAATCTGGGAGAACCACCTCCCAAGCTCATGGCCCCAGTGACCCGAGGACCTCCCACTAGGCCTGCCTCCTGTATTATGGTGTTCAGCACCACCGACTCTTCATGAATTCTGGAGCCAACTTCCACTTAAACCACAGGAGAGTCTACATTCATAACAATGAGTTGAGGCCAACCTAATGACTTTAGGACCCAGGTGATGTCATTAATGACTTCATTTAAAGTAGGGCATAAATCTTGCACCCTTTTTTTTTTTCTAATTCGATGACTCTCATTGTAGGGAAAGCTGCCAGCACATTGTGCATACACTTATCCCTCTGGGAGTCTCCTCCAAGCAACCAAGCGTAGTCTCATTTGGCAGTGTTTGTTTTTAAAACTTGTGGATCTCTTATGACCACTCCTAAGAGGTAACTCACTATGTTTTTGGTAGGGAGGAAAGTTAATGCTCAGCTTCCTTTAAAGAAAGAATGTCATGAGGATGCATACAACATCCCTAGAAAGTCTGAGGTTGTTGACAAGTATTGAAGAAGAGATGATCGGGCTGGGCCTTGGCTCACTTGGTTAACCCTCTGCCTGCAGCGCCAGCATCCCATATGGGTGCTGAGTTCTAGTCCCGGTTGCCCCTCTTCCAGTCCAGCTCTCTGCTGTGGCCCAGGAGGGCAGTGGAGGATGGCCCAAGTGTTTGGGCTCCTGCACCCGCATGAGAGCTCATGGGAGAATCTGTATCAGTGAAGGTTGGGGAGGGGGCATACAGACAATAGTGTTCCTATTGTGGACTCCTGGCTAGGAGGTAAGCCTTAGAGTTCCCAGTTAAGTTAGAAGAATTGAGACTCGTCTTTGATTTGGAAAGACTGCCTCAGAGTAGACAGTCCAACCTTTCCGGTTTGATGCCACTTCAGGAATGACTCAGAGAGAAAGTGAAGAAGACAGTTAGAAGGGTTAACAGTGCTTTGTGTGGGAAGTACAGAAGCCAGGGCCATCTCGTTCTGTTTCTTAAAGGCTTCTTGGTAAGGTTAAGGGGAATAGCTAATTATTGTTACAGCTGTCTGACAGGACATGAAAAAAAAAAACTATCTAGTTAGTTGAATTTAAGTGCTTATAACCATTTAGGAGAACAGCATCAAGGCATTTTCCTTGAGGAGGAAAGCCCCAGAGGCAGTACTGAAGGACAGATATCTTCAATGTCCCTCTCTTCCATATCTCTAAGAGTCTAAGGTGTTCCCTCCTCAGGTGCCAAGGTTGTTATTCCCCTTTTACCTCCACAAAATCAGTGTGTTTGATCCAGTGGTTACACCTCATCTCTTTTCCAACTATGCCCTACTCACACTAAGCCCCTTTGTCCAGAAGGTCAGGCACAAGAAGGACAAGCATATTTTCATAAAGCTTACGGAGATCCCATATGTCCTCCAGTTGGGCCTGCACAGTTTGCATTGGGAAGACTCAGTGAGCAGCATACTCAACCAAGTGTTCATTACCTGTTTGATCTAGGACCATGTCAATCCAACAAGAGATTATAGGTGGCTGAATCAGAGTCAAGTTTGCATTTCCTAGCCTTTTGTTTGGGCTGCCACCTGGAGGGGACACCAATCATGCTGCTTTAGTGTTGCCCTTAAGGAAAAGAACGAAACATCATGCCCAAGGACGGTCAGGGTAGAAGCCCACATTTTCAAAATACTTCCGTGTAACTTTTTTTTTAGATTTATTTATTTATTATTTGAAAGGCAGAGTTACAGAGAGGCAGAGGCAGAAGCTGAGAGAGAGAGATGTCTTCTATCCACTAGTTCGCACCCCAAATGGCCACAATGGCCAGAGCTGGGCCTATCTGAAGCCAGCAGCCTAGAGCTTCTTCTGAATCGCCCGAATGAGTGCAGGAGCCCAAGCACTTGGGCCATTTCTGCTGCTTTCCAGGCCATAGCAGAGAGCTAGATTGGAAGTGGAGCAGCCAGGACTTGAACAGGCACCCATATGGGATTCCATCACTGCAGGTGGCGGCTTTACCCACTGTACCATAGCACCATCTTTTCTGTGTACCTCTTGATGCCTTTCATCCTGAACATTGCCCAGCAAGTATTGAAGAAGAGATGATCGGGCTGGGCCTGGGCTCACTTGGTTAACCCTCTGCCTGCAGCGCCAGCATCCCATATGGGCGCTGAGTTCTAGTCCCGGTTGCTCCTCTTCCAGTCCAGCTCTCTGCTGTGGCCCAGGAGAGCAGTGGAGGATGGCCCAAGTGTTTGGGCTCCTGCACCCGCATGAGAGACCAGGAAGAAGCACCTGGCTCCTGGCTTCGGATTGGCACAACACCGGCCATGGCAGCCATTTGGGGAGTGAACCAACGGAGGGAAGACCTTTCTCTCTGTCTCTCTCTCACTGTCTATAACTCTACCTGTCAAATTAAAAAAAAAAAAAAAAAGAGAGAGAGAGATGATCTATTTCTGGGAACCAAACTGTTTTACTAAGCTGTGTGGACCAGAAAACAGTGAGGGAAATAGTTCAAAATATATTTTTAATTAACCTGTTTGTTTTGAGATCATTGTAAATGCATATGTAGTTGTAGGAATTAATACAGAGAGATCCTGTTACCCGCTACCCAGCATCCTCCAAAACTAACAATTTTTCAGATTCATGGTATAATACCCAACAAATCCCATGATACAGTCGTTTCTGTCCCTGCTGGGATCCCTCAATAGCCACACCCACTTACCTACTTCCCTCCCATCCTGCCTCCTTGACCTCTCAGCAATCCACCCATCTGGTCTGCGTTGCTATAACTTTGTCATTTCAAAGATGAATTATAAAGTACGTACGGAAAATGGAAAACCTCCAATCTTTCAGATTAACTATAATGTTAGCTTTTTGTTAGGCTTTTTTTTTTTTTTGGTAGGGGCTTTTTTTAAAAAAGTTTTTTATTTATTTATTTGACAGGCAGAGTTGGACAGTGCGAGAGAGAGATAGAGAGAAATGTCTTCCCTCCGTTGGTTCACTCCCCAAATGGCCGCTACGGCCAGAGCTACATCGATCTGAAGCCAGGAGCCAGGTGCTTCTTCCTGGTCTTCCACGCGGCTGCAGGCACCCAAGCACCTGGGCCATCCTTCACTGCCCTCCCGGGCCACAGCAGAGAGCTGGACTGGAAGAGGAGCAACCGGGACTAGAACCCAGCGTCCATATGGGATGCCGGCGCCGCAGGCAGAGGATTAACCAAGTGAGCCATGCACCAGCCCGGTAGGGGCTTTTTATTAAAGTGTGAGTGTTCCCTTCTATTCCTATTTTTCCGTAGCATTTTTATGGTGCTGAATTGTGTCAAGTGCTTATTCTACAAGGACTGATACATTTATGTAATCTCCCCCCCCCCCCCCCTTTTAGGCCGTTATCATCATGCTGTATTGGTTGATTGTTGAATATTGAAAAAGCCTCACATCTTCGGAGAAAATCTTACTTGGTCATGATATATAATTATTTTTATACACTGTCAAGTTCTTTTTGCTAATATTTTTTAAGGATTTTTTGAATCCTCACTTTGTGATAGCCTGGTTAGGGTGGCAGATAGGATTCCTGAGCCATTGCTGGTGTGCGTGTGAGTAGGGCCACACTTTTCTTCCACGGTGTTTGGCTGGAATTGTTAGTGGAGATGGCTGGAAGAGAGGTCCTTGTGTTCCTGTAAGAAAAGAATTTCAGACGTGAGACAGAACAGTAGTAAGTGAGCTAGCAAAATTTAATGAGGTAGTGCATCCAACAGGCTGGATGGGCAGCTCTTCGGATGAGTCTCTCAGAGTGCATACTCTGCATTCAGACTGGAGTTTATGTGGGTATGGTGTCCACTTCTCACGCCCCCCCCCCCCCCCCCCCGTCTTCAGGGCAAAGGGTTTCCTGGATGTGAAATTTGTAAAATTCCTCCCAATGTTTTATTATCCAATGTTATCAGATTGGGCAGCTCTCTTGGCAGGGCCAGGAAGATTTTCCAGGGGCATCGGCAAGGGGCGGGGGCGGGGGGAAAGACTGGCGCCACCTACAAAATTACTGGGGCATGGGCAGGACTTTGATGTGTAAGTGCTGGGCTGCTTCCAAGGCTGCTTCTAAGGCAGCCACATGCCTTCCTGCAGGAAGTGTTTGTCTTTTCCTCCAGGCCCCTTTCATATATATAGGCTGTCTACCTCCCTACCCAGTAAAGACATTACCAAAAGTTTGGGTTTTTCTGGCCTTTCTAGGCCACCCCTTTCCTGGTTCTTGGCTAGAGATAGCAGGCTTTGCTGAGACTTCAATTTATTTATTTTTGTCTGTACCTACTGGTTTGTGTAGGTTATGCACTTGTTTTTTGTTTGTATGTTTTTTTTTTTTTTTTTTTTTTTTTTTTTTTTTGACAGGCAGAGTGGACAGTGAGAGAGAGAGACAGAGAGAAAGGTCTTCCTTTTTCCGTTGGTTCACCCTCCAATGGCCGCCGCTGCAGCCGGCGCACCGCGCTGATCCTGGCAGGAGCCAGGAGCCAGGTGCTTTTCCTGGTCTCCCATGGGGTGCAGGGCCCAAGCACCTGGGCCATCCTCCACTGCACTCCCTGGCCATAGCAGAGAGCTGGCCTGGAAGAGGGGCGACCGGGACAGAATCCGGCGCCCCAACCGGGACTAGAACCCGGTGTGCCGGCGCCGCAAGGTGGAGGATTAGCCTATTGAGCCACGGCGCCGGCCTTGTTTGTATGTTTTTAAAGATTTAAAAGGTAGTTGACAGAGAGAGAGACAGAGACAGAGAGAGACAGAGAGACAGAGAGAAAAGTGACAGAGAGAGAGAAAGCAATCTTTTTTCCACTGGCTCATTCTCCAAATGGCCAGGGCTGGACCAGGATGAAGCCAGGAGCCTGGAACTCCATCTGGGCCATGTTCGGCTGTTTTCCCAGACAGTTAACAGGGAGCTGGATCAGAAGTGGAGCAGCCAGCACTGTAATTGGTACTTCGATGTGGGATGCTGGCATCCCAAGCGATGACTTAACCCATGGTGGTTTAACCCATTGTACCACAAAGTCATCCCCTTGGGTTCCTGACTTCTTTAGCTTCAAGCAGAGAACAATGAAACAAGAAAATCTCAGGGAACTTGCAATGTTATTACTTGGATTCTAAGATTTCTAGCTGTTTTCTCAGCCTTTCAGATTCTTCTTATGTTGGTTTATATAAGTCCAAGACCTTTAGTTATGTTTAGCAGAAGAAATAGGGCAAATTATGTCAAATCCATCTTCCTGCAAGCAGAGGAATTTTTTAAAATAGGTTTTGTGGAGCCTGTTTCTATAGTCAGTATTATTGGATGTCTGTGGATGGTAATGAGTGTGGAAGGTTGATTAATACCTGGACTATCAGCCCATTGTTGAACAACTTCTGTGATAAAATGGGCATCACGGTCAGATTGCAAATCACACGACCTGGATTAATTTCAAGAACCACACTCTGCCGGCGCCACGGCTCACTAGGCTAATCCTCCGCCTTGCGGCGCCAGCACACCAGGTTCTAGTCCTGGTCGGGGCGCCGGATTCTGTCCCGGTTGCCCCTCTTCCAGGTCAGCTCTCTGCTGTGGCCAGGGAGTGCAGTGGAGGATGGCCCAGGTCCTTGGCTCTTGCACCCGCATGGGAGACCAGGAGAAGCACCTGGCTCCTGCCTTTGGATCAGCGCGGTGTGCCAGTTGCAGCGCGCCGGCCATGGCGGCCATTGGAGGGTGAACCAACGGCAAAGGAAGACCTTTCTCTCTGTCTCTCTCTCTCACTGTCCACTCTGCCTGTCAAAAAAAAAAAAAAACAAAACAAAACAAAAAAACAAAAAAAAACACACTAAGGACATTCCTTTGCTGGTTTCTTTGCTGGCCACGGTGTTTGACTGTCATGAATCCAATTCCACAACCTCACTTTCCTTGCTGAGCAGGCCCCTGAATTTTGGTGAGAGAGAGGGTTAAGGAGTTGTGATACTATGACAGTCAGAGTCATAGGATCTAAGGCGTCCGGCTACCTGATTGTAGCAGACAGATCTGAAGGTGACCCCCATGATTTAGACCTCCTTGGCTCCCTGAACTGCAGGTTCCTCTAGTAGTCTTAGAGCAGATCTTAGGCGCAAAGAGCAATTTCTTAGCTGATACCCAGAAAGACACTGGGGACTCAGTTCCATAGGTGCAAAGAAATGAATACCACCACCAACCGCACGGGGACTGGAAGAAGATTCTTCCTCACTAGAGCCTGCAGGTGAGAACACAGCCCAGCTGATACCTCCTTGTGGCCTTATGAGATAGACCCTGGGCAGAGGACCCAGAAGTCATGCCTGGACCTCTGCAGAAACTGCACTTATGTGTGTTGTTTCAAATCCCTAAGTTTTGATAGTGTACCGTAGAGTAATAGGTAATTAATCTCCAGCCATCAGGCATCACCTCTTTAGGAAAAGCCTTAGACATCAGAGGGTAGAGGCACTCACGACAAATTCCGACCCCCACACTGGTGCCAATGCAGAGGAAGTTATGTGGTCATGATGGAGAGCTGTAAACATGTGTTAAGAGACGTCTGTGGAAGGGTGGGATAACATCTAGGTTTTGGTATCATCTGAAAATGGAGATAATTACATCTCTACTTCACAAAGTGGCTGTAAGCATGCCAGTAAAGCTGTTTAGCAAAGGGCCTGACACGTTTCATGGTCTGTAACCCAGGAAGTGTGGCTCTTGCCATCTTAGTATTGCAATGATGTCGTTTCTGGCAACATCCACAAATTATAGTTGCAATTAATTTTGCAGATCTCTTCTCTCCGCCCTCCCTTCCAACCAACTAACCGACCATCCACCACCCACCCACCCAGTTCTCCATGGATCAAAGCATCCTTGGTGCATTCCTTCCTCAGTCCTCACAGAACAGAGCAACATTTCACAGTTTCCTACAGCTATCACCATTTAACAACAGCAACAAAAAAGGAACCAACGCAGGCCGCCAAACACTCTCATACCCATAGGCTTCTCCGCAGAATCAACCGCATTTCTGGCTAATGAGGACTTCAAAGGAGGTTCATTAACAAAATAATATTCTGTCCAAAGAGTAGGCTCCTGTGTCCTATTATCCGCGCCCTGGAGAAAGTGGGGACAGGGGAGTCTCGAGGCCTGGCCTGAACGCCCAGTGAGGGCGTGGACAGTCCGGAACCCCGGCTTCATCCACTCGGAAACGCTGGGGGCTTTAGGCGAGCTCCTGGGGTGCACGCATTTCAGTCCCCAAAGGGATGGAAATCCTGTTTAATCAAGCCAGCCTAAGAGGCCAGGCCAGGGGCAAGCTCTAGGTGTCGAGCCACCCTCGCTCGGCCCAGGGGCCCACGGTGGGCCCGCCGCCGCCGCCCAGTGCCACATCAGCGCCGGCGCTGCACTTCCAGGTTCCTTTCGAGGATGGGGCGAGCTGGCCCGGCGGGCGGGGGCAGGCCCGCGGCCGGCGGGAGTGGCGGGCCGTCGGGCCAATCGACAGCAAGAGAGAAACGGCGGCCACCAATGAGCTGGGGCGTCTGCCAGCCGCGGCAGCCCAGGCTCATGCCCCGCGGGGGGACCAGATGAAGCACATCTGGACAGCTGTGCTGAGAAACTGTGCGGCCCTTTCGCGGACCCGACGTCAGCGAGGCACGTCCCCCACGTCCTTTCCTTGTGGCCACTTCTTATTTACTCATTGTCCCAGAGAGGCAACCAGGGACCCAAGCTCCAAACTTTTCCACACCCCCTAATGCGAGACGGGGCCAGATCCCATCCAACACCCAGTTTAATTTTCATGGGGCACTGGGATCAAAAGGACAGAAGCAGCAGCAACAAAAGCCCAGCCGCTGCCTGGTTTTAAACTGGCAGAAGTGGGAAAAATAAAGTGTTGAGTAAACAGACCAAGTTGGGTAAGTTTTGGATACGTGCTGAACGTCTTCTTTCTCCAGCTGTGATTTCTCTCCTGTGTCTCTGCGGTCTCGCCAGCCTTCTCTTCATTAAGGGGAGAAAAATCGCTCGCTGGCACTCTTTACCTTCCTTCTCTTCCGTTTTGCGAACATTTTAATTTAATTTCGTCTTTTGGTTTGCTAGGTTGGTTTTTTTTTTTTTGTTTTTTTTTTTTTTGGTATTAAAGTTGCCTGGAGACTGAAATTTGCCTAGTATTCTGTTAAGCTGTTCCTAACTCCGAAGTTGACTACTGGTGCATTTATTTTTCTATTTTCTTCCTGGGAGAACATTTGTACTGAGGAAATTCTTATCCACCCCACACCCCTGACTGTTTTGATGGAGGACTGAGAAAATTATGTGTCTCATTCTGAGTTAACACAGCTTTTCTTCTGTTAATAAGATCTTTAAGATTATTAGAAATCTGAATTATTTAGATAACTGTTGCAGTTTCCACTTTAATTTGAATGTAATTGTAAAATCCAGATATCTCTTTCCTATATTCTTTCTATAGTGGCATATGCAAATTCTTTATGATAACAATATACATCAGACATGTGAAAGATCACTTGTGTATACATAACCAATCTATCAAAATAGTGTTCAGTGTGACTGTTATATGTGTGTGCTTGCAGATTGTTCTGGCTTATATTTCAGGATTTAGAAATGGAATGGTGGAAAATGTTGAGCTAGTGAATGGGCCAAGCCCCGTTCCCCTGATACATCTCTAATTCCCTCTGTTGAAGCAATGTTCCGGACTTGAGACTTTTGTCACACGGTTTTTACTGTCATGGGAGATCTGGCCATGATTGATTTTTAACTTTTAGCTCAGAAGCAGTAGGTGGGAACCAGGAGAAATAATTGTTAAGAGTGTTTTTGATTCAGAAAGGTATTGCATACAAGGAGGTAGGACAGCCGAAGTGATTCTCAGGGATACGAGGTTACACAGGACAGTGTTGCAGAGACGCAATATAAAGAGTGCCGGACTGACTCCATTGGCAACTCGCGGTGCAAGCTTGGGCAGGTTACTCTGTCATTTGTGCCTCAGTTGCCTTGTATGTAAGGTGCTGTGCTTCCTCCACTGAGGAGTGTTGTCAGTTTCCTTCTCAGTAATGTGCTAATAATAACAGCACCTACCTCAAGAGGCTGACTTGAGGACTTGTGTTAACCTGCTAGTTCTGGCTCAGATAAATCTGCTGCTATTGCCTTCCTTCCCAGCTCCCTCTGCCTCCGCTGTAACCGCTACTCTGACAGTTAGTAGTTGCTGAGTGCTGACCAGTTGTTGGCCAGGCAGTGTGTGAGGCCGGAAGGAAAGCCTTGAATGGGGAATGAGGTAGAAGTGATCTAGTGCCTTAGAAAGATCTAGTAGGTGCCAGGAGTGCAGAGGATGAATCAAGGTCCTCTTATCTAGGATGACTTCATGGAATGGTTGGCATTTCTGGGAAAGAATTTTGCTGTAGAGCTTTGGTTGGGGGTGGGGAAAGGGAGCCTAGAGCTGCAGCGTTCTAGGAGGAAGGGGAAGCAGGGGCAAAGGCACTGTGGTTGGGAAGTGCGAGCTATCCTGGGGACCCTGGGACACTGACCTATGGTAGGTTAGTGGGAGCAAACTGAGAGAGGTGTGAAAGGAGAACATGGATTGTCAGATTGGAAAAGGGAAGCTTGAAAGGTTAATTGGTGGGAGATGGTGAGCTGAACTGGCTGGCAGTAGTTATGTTGTGGTGGTCTTTCTGGAATGGTCCATCTCTGGTGTCTTCTCTCCACTTCTTGTTCCACTGCTTCTGTGATCTTCGCTCAAGGTCTGCAGGTTGGGCAGGAGGCACTGAACAACAAGCCTGGGCCCCATGCTTTGGGCTCAGTCTGTGTTGACTGTCTTGGAGCTTCTCTTAAGGAGTTCGGTGCTCCAAGCTATTATTCACACTATTTCTTGTTAGTAGGCCACACCCTAAAGTCTTTGACATCGACGTGATATTTTTTGGAAAGTTTTTTTTTTTATTCATTTGAGAGGTAGAGTTATAGACAGGGCGAGGGAGAGACAGAGAGAAAGGTCTTCCATCCACTGGTTTACTCCCCAAGTGGCCACAACACCTGGAGCTGAGCTGATCCGAAGCTAGGAGCTTGGAGCTTCTTCTGGGTCTCCCATGCAGGTGCAGGGGCCCAAGCACTTGAGCTATCTTCCACTGCTTTCCCAGGCCAATCAGAAGAGGAGCAGCCAGGACTCGAACCATCACTCATTTGGGATGCCGGCACTGCAGGGCAGAGGCTTAGCCTACTACGCCCCACAGACGTGATTGCTACAACCCTCCCCTGTCCCCATATAGACACAGTGTATGCACAGTAGTCCTTTTTCATCATGCTGATAGAATTGTCTATTCATGTGTTATTACTTATAACTTTATAATTTACAGTTACTGAGTGGAGGGTCAGTTTGGAGTTCTCTGACTTGAGGGCACGGGGCTATGGCCTTGGGCTGTGTCCTTGCTCTGCTGCTGCCCACCTGTAAGACCTCAGGCAAGATAGTGAGCCTTTATGGGTCTCTGTGCCATCATCTGTGAAATGATCTTTGAGATAGTTTCTCCCTTGGATGATCATTCACCCCCCACTGCACCACGGAACAATCTGTTGCTGGCAGATGGCTGTTTGATAAATCTATGGCTAATATTTACTGACCACTTAATACATGGCAGACCTACTTCTGAGTGTTTTGCCTGTCTTTTTTTTTTTAACTTTTTTGAGAGTACATTCTTTTTTTAATGATTTATTTTATTTATTTGAAAGAGTTACAGAGAGAGGTAGAGGAAGAGAGAAAGAGAGAGAGAGAGAGAGAGAGAGAGAAGTCTTTCATCTGATAGTTCACTCCCCATCTGGCCACAACAGCCAGAGCTGAGCTGATCCAAAACCAGGAGCCAGGAGCTTCTTCCAGGTCTCGCACATGAGTACAGGGGCCCAAGAACTTGGGTCATCCTCTGCTGCTTTCCCAGGCATATTAGCAGAGAGCTGGGTCGGAAGTGGAGCAGCTGGGACTTGAACTGGTACCCATATGGGATGCTGGCACTGCAGGCTTGGGCTTTAACCCACTGGGCCACAGTGCCAGCCCTCTGCATGTCATAACTGATGCCATCCTCACAGCACCCTGTAAAGGTTATTTGTATCCTGTTTTTATAGATGAGGATTCAGACACTGTACTTAAGATTGCACGGTGCACAAATGACAGGTGCAGACCCAGACCGACCAACTCCAGAGCCCAAACCATGAGTCTGCATTGCCTTCGTGTGTGAGCAGCTATGGCTGCTGATGTTGCTTGTGGTGCTGACAGTCAAGCCGTCCATGGGAAGAGGATTCCTGGAGGCAGGGGCACATTTGGAGGGACTGAATTGATAAAAATTGCAGGCAGAGTCCAGAATATCAACCTAAGCCTTGTCAGTGACTTCACTCAATATGAGACAGGAAACAATTTCCTTGTTTATGAGATGGGTTTCAATCTAGGTATGCACTTTGCCTTTTCGTGAAATTTTTTTGAGGTCAAAAAGCTTTATTGCGCACATTAAGGGGGTGGGGGAACTTGAAGATGCTTTGAGACTGAAATCCAACGTCTTCGGCCAGGTCTTCTACTGTCGCAGTCCCCTTTTTCATCAGTCAGGATTGAACACGATCCCCTCATGGTGCCTGGACTTACACTAGACAGTATGTGTTAGTTGAATGACTGTCCCTTTTGAAAAAGGAAGTTGTGGGCCTAGTTTTTTTTTTTTTTTTTTCAATTAAAAAAAATAAATGATGTAGTGTCCCAAGACTTAGAATAAGTGGAGCAAATGCCAGGTAAACATTCTACTCATAATTCCTTCCTTCCTTCCTTCCTTCCTTCCTTCCTTCCTTCCTTCCTTCCTTCCTTCCTTCCTTCCTTTTTTTTTTTATTTGACAGATAGAGTTAGACAGTGAGAAAGACAGAGAGAAAGGTCTTTCTTCTGTTGGTTCACCCCTCAAATGGCCACCACACCGGAGCTATGCCGATCCGAAGCCAGGAGTCAGGTGCTTCTCCTGGTCTTCCATGCGGGTGCAGGGCCCAAGCACTTGGGCCATCCTCCACTGCCTTCCCAGGCTACAGCAGAGAGCTGGACTGGAAGAGGAACAACCAGGACTAGAACCCGGTGCCCATATGGGATGCCAGCACTGCAGGCGGAGGATTAACCAAGTGAGCCACGGTGCTGACCCCCTTCCTTCCTTTTTTAAAGATTTTATTTATTTCTTTGAGAGAGCTTCTGGGTCTCCCTTGTGGGTGCAGGGGCCCAAGAACTTGGCCTATCTTTTACTGCTTTCCCAGGCCATAGGTGGAGAGCTGGATCAGAAGTGAACCAGGTAGGATACAAACTATGTACACATATGGGATGCTGGCTCCACAGGCAGAGGCTTAACCTACTAGGCCACAGTGCTGGCCCCTCTACTCCTATTTCTTAAGCAGTCTGGTTTTTCATCTTGTTTCTGGAGATGCCAAGGGTTTGGTATAAGAACTTCTCACCGTGAAGGCCAACATAGGGCTGTATTTCAAAACATTACAGTTATTAATCATATTCAGTTTGGATTTGACATCTTTTAGGAAACTCATGCTTTAAATTTATAGTGTATTGAATCAACTTGAAAATATAATTTGGGGGCAGGCATTGTGGTGCAGTTTCAAATTAAGCCATTGCTTGGGATGTCTGCATACTATATTGGAGCACCTAGGATTGAGTCCCACCTCTGCTTCCAATTTTGCTTCCTGCAAACGTGCCTGAGAGGTGACAGGTGATGGCCCAAGTTCCTGCCAGCCTTGTGGGCCACCCAGATGGAGTTCTGACTTCTGCTTGGCCCATCCCTGGGTGTTGTGGACATTTGAGAAGTGAAACAGTGAATGGAAACTCTATCTCTGTCTCTCTTGGCATCATTTTGCCTCTCAAATAAAATAAAATAAATAAATATTTAAAATTTAGGGGTCGGCACTGTGGTATTTGAAAGGTAAGCCTTCCTCTGCAGTGCTGAAATCCCATATGGGAACTGATTCAAGTCACAGCTGCTCCACTTCCAATCCAGCTCCCTGCTAATGCACCTAGTAAAGCAATAGAAGATGGTCCAAGACCTTGGACCCCTGCACCCTTGTGGGAACCCTGGAAGAAGCTCCTGGCTATTGGCTTTGGCCTGGTCCAGCCCAAGCTGATGTGGCCATTTGGGAAGTGAACGAGCGGATGGAAGATCTCTCTCTCTGCCTTCAAAATGAATAAATAAATCTTAAAAAACTTTTAAAAATTTAAGAATATTTTAATTAGCTGTTGTTCTCATCACCTTAATGTAATCACTGTTTTTTTCAGTACAAGTGAATAACCATGCAGACTGTGGAGTCAAGTGTGAGGTTTTGAATTTCAGATCTGACTCTTAGCAATGTGACCTTGAGCAAGTCACTTTCTCTAGTATTTTCTGTGTTACTGGTAAAATGAGAATACTGAAGGCATTGCATGTGGAAATCCGTGCAAAGCATGTAGCATTGTGTATGCCTCTTAGTAAAGCCTATAGGTAGGTAAGCCATTTTTTTTATTGTGGTAAAATATTTACATATGACATGAAATTTACCATTTTAACCATGTTTGAGTATATAATTTAGTGGTATTAAGTACATTATTGCTATTGTGAAAGCATCACCTCCCTCCATTCCCCAAACTTTTTCATCATAAACTGGAATTCCACATCCATTGAACAATAACTTCCCATAGCCTCCAGTGTGTGGCAACCAGTGTCCTACTTTCTGTCTCTGTGAATTTGACTACTCCATGTACCTCACAGGAGTGCAATAATAAAATGTATGTCCTTTTATCTGGCTTATTTTATTTAGCGTGATTTCTTCAAGGTCCGTCCATATTACAGTATGTCTCAGATTTTCATCTTCTTTAAAGGCTGAATCATATTCCACTGTATATATCTGCCACTTTTAAAAGAAAGTATTTTATTTATTTATTTGAGAGATAGAGTTACAGATAGAGAGAGGGAGAGACAGAGAGAGGGGTCTTCCATCCTCTTGTTCACTCCCCAAGTGGCTGCAACTGATCCAAAGCCAGGAACCAGGAGCTTCTTCTGGGTCTCCCACACGGGTTCAGGGCCATCTTCCACTGCTTTCCCAGGCCATACGTAGAGAGCTGGACCAGAAGAAGATCAGCTCAGACAGGAACTGGCACCCATATGGGATGCCAGCACCACAGGTGGAAGTTTAACCTGCAATGCCATAGTGCCAGCCCCTACCACCTTCTGTTTACGCACTCATCTAAAATGTGTCAACTTAGCTTGGCCACAGTACCCAGATATTTGATCAAACATCATTATAAATATTTCTGTGAAGGTGTCTATTAGATGAAATTGACATTTACATCAATGAACTTCGAGTATGACCTTCATTATGTGAATAGGCCTCATCCAATAAATAAGACCTCAGAAAAAGACTGTTTTCCACTGAAGAGAGAATTCTGCCTCCACATTGCCCTTGGACTTGAGATTGCAACTTCTATTTTTCTACCCTGAGCCTCCATCCTGCTAGCCTATGCTACAAATTTTGGAGTTACTTGTTTCCATAATTTTGTAAGCCAGTTTCTTTTTTTTTTTTTTTAAACTTTTATTTAATGAATATAAATTTCCAAAGTACGACTTATGGATTACAATGGCTTCCCCCCCATACCGTCCTTCCCACCCACAACCCTCCCCTTTCCCACTCCCTCTCCCCTTCCATTCACATCAAGATTCATTTTCGATTATCTTAATATACAGAAGATCAGCTTAGTATACATCAAGTATGGATTTCAACAGTTTGCTCCCACACAGAAACATAAAGTGAAAAATAATAGATGATTTTTTTTAAATGATGATGAAATCAGAGCAGACCTATTGTCATGTTTAATCCCAGTGAGAGTCAAGTTGGGAATTGATAATTTCTTTTCTTTTTTTTTTTTTTTTTTTACAGAGGATCAGTTTAGTATGCATTAAGTAAGGATTTCAACAGTTTGCACCCCCATAGAAACACAAAGTGAAATATATTGTTTGAGTACTCGTTATAGCATTAAATCTCAATGTACAGCACATTAAGGATAGAGATCCTACATGAGGAGTAAGTGCACAGTGACTCCTGTTGTTGACTTTACCAATTGACACTCCTGTCTATGGCATCAGTAATCTCCCTATGCAGCAGTCATGAGTTTCCAAGGCTATGGAAGCCCTCTGAGTTCTCCGACTCTTATCTTGTTTAGACAAGGTCATAGTCAAAGTGGAGGTTCTCTCCTCCCTTCAGAGAAAGGTACCTCCTTCTTTGATGACCTGTTCTTTCCACTGGGATCTCACTCGCAGAGATCTTTTGCCAGAGTGTCTTGGCTTTCCATGCCTGAAATACTCTCATGAGCTTTTCAGCCAGCTCCGAATGCCTTTAGGGCTGATTCTGAGGCCAGAGTGCTATTTAGGACATCTGCCATTCTATGAGTCTGCTGAGTATCTCACTTCCCATGTTGGATCACTCTCCCCTTTATTTACTCCATCAGTTAGCGTTAGCAGGTACTAGACTTGTCTATGTGCTCCCTTTGACTCCCAGTCCCTCCACCATGACCAACTGTGAACTGAAACTGATCACCTGGAACAGTGAGATGGCATTGGTACATGCCACCTCGATGGGATTGAATTGGAATCCCCTGGTATGCTTCCAACTCCACCACTTGGGGCAAGTCAGCCTGAGCATGTCCCAAATTATACATCCCTTCCCTCTCCCATTCCCACTCCCATGTTCAACAGGGATCACATTTCAGTTAATTTTCAACACTTAAGAATAACTGTGTGATAATTACAGAATTAAACCAGTCATATTAAGTAGAACAGATAAAAAAAACTACTAAGAGGGATAATGTATTAAGTTGTTCATTAACAGTCAGGGCTATGCTGATCAAGCCACCGTTTCCCATAGTGTCCACCTCACTCCAACAGGTTTCCCTCTTGGTGTTCAGTCAGTCGTCACCGATCAGGGAGAACATATGGTATTTGTCCCTTTGGGACTGGCTTATTTCACTCAGCATGATGTGTTCCAGATTCCTCCATTTTGTTGCAAATGACTGGATTTCGTTGTTTCTTACTGCGGTATAGTATTCTAAAGAGTACATATCCCATAATTTCTTTATCCAGTCTACCGTTGATGGGCATTTAGGTTGGTTCCAGGTCTCAGCTATTGTGAATTGAGCTGCAATAAACATTAGGCTGCAGACCTCTTTTTTGTTTGCCAATTTAAATTCCTTTGGGTAAATTCCAAGGAGTGGGATTGTAAGCCAGTTTCTAAAACCAATCTCCCTCCCCCCCTTCTCTGTCTCTCCCTCCCTCCTCTTTCTTCTCTGTCCATGCATATAAGCAGTTTTCAAAATGTTCATGAAAATGCATATTATGGAAAAAAATTTATGCATGGGGTTTTAAATATTTTTTTGTGCCAAAATAAACTTATCTTTTAATTCAATTATTCCATGAAAATTTTGAGGTACTGTGTGTGTGTGTGTGTGTGTGTGTGTGTTAATGGTCTGTTTCTCTGGAGAACTCTGACCTCTGACTAATAATGCATCATCTCTTGGTTATTGTGTGTATTTCTGCTGTGAGCAGAAGTATGCAAATATCTATTTGAGTCCCTGCTTTTAATTCTTTTGGGTATATTCTCAGAAGTGAAATTATTGGATCATTTTTCAGTTATGTTTTTCATGTTTTGAGGAATCACTAAAAACATGAAAGCCAGCATCTGCACCATTTTATCCTGTGTTCCCATCAGCAATACACAAAAGTCCCAATTTGTCCACATCCTTGCCGATACTTGTTATTTTATATTTTTGTGTTTTAAAATAATAATCATCCCAATGGGTGTGAAGTGGTATCTCTTTGTGGCTATTTATTTGCTTTCCCCTAATGATTAGTGATGTTGAGCATCTTTTCATGTATTCATTGATAATTTGTATGTCTTCTTTAAAGAAATGCCTATATATTCAAATATTTTGCCCATTTTAAAGTCAGAATTTGTTGTTGCACTGTAAGATTTCTTTACATATTTCTTATCAGGTATATGATTTGCAAATATTGCCTCCCATTTTTGGATTACCATTTCACTCTGTTGATAGTATCTTTTGATGTATAAAGGTTGTTCACTTGATGCAATCCAACTTACCTAGTTTTTCTTTTGTTGCTTGTGCTTTTGGTGCTGAATCCAATGTATTGTTGCTAAATCCAATGTCTTGAACCTTTTTCCGTGGTCTTCCTTTAGGAATTTTATAGTTCTGGGGCAGATGTTTAGCATAGCAGTTAAGACACTCATTGGGACACCCATATCCGTAATGAGAAGGCCCCACTTTGGATCCTGGCTCCGCTCTCAATTTTAGCTTCCTCCTAATATGCACTCTGGGCAGCAGCAGGTGAAGGCTGAAGTAGTTGGGTCCCTGCCACCCACATGGGAGACCCAGAATGAGTTTCTAGCTCCTGACTTTAGCCGGAACTAGCTCTGACTTAGTGGGTATTTGGGAAGTGAACCAGTAGATGGGAGATAGCGCTCTCTCTCCCTCCCTCTCTCTCTCTTTTTCTCTCTCTCCTCTGATTTTCAAATAAATAAAATAAATAAATAGTAAAAAAGAATTTTATAGCTTTAGCCTTTCATCCATTGAGTCAGTTTTTGTAAATGCTATAAGTAAGAATCTAACATTATCAACATCATTCTTTGTATGTGAATATTTAAGCAATTAACAATTTTTATCAACCATTTCATGTTTGGCTCTAAATAGACATCATAGCATAGATATAGCTGTAGCATAAAAACCTTGATTCATTCATGGTGTATGTTTTCTAATTATGTCTAAAGTACTAATTTTTTTCTCATAAAGCTGCTGAAAATGTCTACTCTTTGTAGCTTTTTGTGTATCTAAGGAAGAAAGAAAGATTATTTTGGTGATGAAAGGGCATTGGTTAGGAGCTGATCTGTATTTTTTTTTTTTTTTGTCATCTTTACCTTTGGGTGGTATTGAGGATTTAAGAAGTAATATAAAATATTGGAAGAAGTAGTCCAAATTATCCTTGAGGTTTGATTGTTGACAGATAAACCCAACTAGAAAGTCCCTGTAATTTAACTGCAGTAGGAGTGCTAATTAACACCTGAGAAGGTCCTTTCCAGTTAGGCTGTAATTGGTCAGAGGGAGATCCTTCTCTCCAAGCTTATAACAAAACTAGATTTCCTGGGGAGGTTGTTTAGTCATGATTTTTGGAATCTGGCACTAGGAGAATCTTATTGCCATATGCTGTCAGAGCGTTCTGTACCATATCTAAATTGATAATACACTTTATTTGATCTTGGGTTTCTAAACTGAAAACGATGTTGGAGGTAAGGGAGGACCTCCAATATAACGTCTCAAAAGGCTTAGCTGTAGGGTAGCCTTGGTTGCCACCTTCATCCTAAGGGGGGCAATGGGAAATAGCTTGAATAAGGATTCTGAGGTCTCTTGGCATAGCTTAGCCAGAGTCCTTTTAAGATAATGATTGACCTTTCTATCTTGTCTGTGGATTGGGGTTCCCAAGAGGCATGCAGGTGGGAGGAGATTCCCAGAGAGTGACCATCTGCTTTGTGACAAAGGAGGACCCGGGTTCATTCTGGAGGGATCTTGGAAACCCAAGAAAACAGGAAATTATTTCTTTTAGTAGGACATTGGATACTTCTTATTCCTTTTCTATTTGGGTTGGAAAGACTTCTGTCCATTTCAGTGACAGTATCTGTAAAAAAACTAATAAATATTTGTGACCATTTCGGGGGGCATGGTGGTAAAGTCTGTCTGCCAGTCCCCACTGTGGAAGGTTTATCTCCTTTGTATGAGAGTGAGTAGGGGAGGTGGCTTGATGTGAAGACAAGATTGGGTCTTTTCCTTTCTAACAGTATGTGGCGTTTTCTTCTAAAGACATGGAGACTATTTGAATTAGGACTTCTCTTCCAGGATGGGTAGAGTCATGCATTTCTTTGATAATTTTTCACTCAGAGCCCATTTCCTCTAGTGATATGGCTGTTCTCCTTTTTGGTGTCATCTGCAATAAATAACAGCCACCTCTTGAGGTTCCAAAGTTATCTGATGGTTCTTGGCCACGTTTAACGGATGATTTGTTTTGCAGTCAGTAGTCCTCTTTTTTCCAAATTGTCTGGAGGGATCACACATGAGAAAAGTGTATAGCATCAGGGAAGTGTATTTGGAGTCTGTTTTAAATTTAATTTTAATTTGCAGTCTGTTCACTGCAATGGCCAAGTCTGGACCGGGCTGAAGTCAGGAGCCAGGAGCTTCTTTCAGGTCTCCCACATGATTGCAGGGGCTCAAGAACTTGGGCATCTTCTGTTGCTTTCCCAGGCATATTAGCAGGGAGCTGGATGGGAAGTGGAGTAGCTGGAACTTGAACTGGTACCCATATGGGATGCTGGTGCTTCAGACAGCAGCTTAACCCACTGCACTGTAGCACCAGCCCCCTTTCCCCACTTTTGAGCCTCTAATCTAATCTGAATTTGACCATTTGATCTGAAATATTGGGTGGTAATGCCTTGGCCTCCACAACTTGAGTGACACCTACTATGGCATATCCTGCCTTTTCAATCTCTTCCTTCATGAAAATACTATGATCAATGAACCATTCAACATCTGGGTTGTCCAGAGATTCATCTTGTAGATCATTTCTACTGGAGTAGAAAAGTGAGTCAGCTTTGCAGATGGTAGAAAAGTATCTAGGTTAAGGACTTGGCATACCTGGAGAATACCTCTGGAAAATCTACAAGGAGAAATCAGATATACAGTAAGAAGTCTTCCTGTTAGCCATTTGTGCCCTTTGATCTCTAGAATGTTTGCAGGGTTGGGGAAAATTTTTGGTTTTTGACAAGGGACATTTTGAGTACTTACAATATTGTTTGCAGGGTATACAAATTATGAACTTAAAATTGGCCTGCTATGGGTTTGTTGAATTTCTAGTCCCCTCTGCAGTTACCTTGACAGGGACAGACCAAATGATTTTTATGGGTTTTATATGGTTCTTGGGAATATGGGGTCCCATTGCCAGTTTCTGGAGTTTCCTCCAAGAAAATTTTAGGGATGGGGGCCGGCACTGTGGTTCACTTGGTTAATTCTCCGCCTGCAGCGCCGGCATCCCATATGGGTGCCGGGTTCTAGTCCCGGTTGCTCCTCTTCCAGTCCAGCTCTCTGCTGTGGCCCAGGAGGGCAGTGGAGGATGGCCCAAGTGCTTGGGCCCTGCACCCGCATGGGAGACCAGGAGGAACCACCTGGCTCCTGGCTTCGGATCAGTGTAGCTCCGGCAGTAGCGGCCATTTTGGGGAGTGAACCAACAGAAGGAAGACCTTTCTCTCTGTCTCTCTTTCTCACTGTGTAACTCTATCTCTCAAATAAATAAATAAATAAAAAGAAAATATTTAGTGATGGCTGTTGAATTGTATACCAAATAAGACATGTTCATCAGGAGAGCTAGGGTCTATGTTAGTAGACTTTTTATTTTAAGATTTATTCTATTTATTTTAAAGGCAGATAAAGAGGGAGAAGCAGAGAGAGAGAGAGAGAGAGGGATCTTTCATCCACTGCTTTGTTCCCCAAATGGCTGCAATGGCCCAGGCTGGGCCAGACCAAAGCCTGGAGTCCAGTGCTTCTTCCAGGTTTCCCATGTGGGTGCAAAGGCCCAAGCACTTTGCTGCTTTTCCAGCTGCATTATCAGGGAGCTGAATCAGAAGTGGAGTAGCTGGGATTCAAACCGGTGCCCATATGGGATGCCAGTGTGGCAGATGGCAGCTTTACTCACTTACACTACAACGCTGGCCCCAGTAGACATTTAAAGTCCTCATCCTTGGAATAAGGCTAAATTATCTTCTTATGTTATCTCCCTGGTTTTATCATCACTTATAAATTTTACAATCCATTTTCTCATCCCAGCCAATAGACAGGTCACTGTCTGACCTCAGCACTTTGAATCATCATGGCCATGCTGGTAACTCTATTAGCATCCATCTGTGAGACTGCACGGCTACCGTGTCATAGTAATTAGGTTGCTGAGCCTCCCAAAGATTTAGTATGGGCCTGGGTCTTGGCTCAGATCCATTATTTTTTTTTTCATGATTGTAAGAAGTAGACAGGATAATGTGTAGATCACCCCATATAAGGTTGAAGGTCAGAGTTAGTCCCTGAAATTCCCAAGTAAATTTATTAGGGTCTTCCGGAAACCTCCCTAACTTTTGCTTACATTGATGTCAGTCATGGAGAAAAAAGGAGATCCCACTATAAGCGATTCTAGGCAGACTACTCTATGGTAGAGGGGGGCAGATTATGTTGTAGGGTGGAGGTGAGGGGCTAGTAGGAGGGGGAGAGAGAATCAGGACTCATGGGAGTAGAGGAGGACTTATCACTCCCTGTGATGGTTCCAGTGATGGGTCAAGGTGATCTTGATGTGGATGAGCCCTGAATGGTGGAGGACAGCTCAATAGTGGGATCCACCATATCTATCTGCTGCCCTTTTGTTTGCCATTTTATTTTTAAATATATTTATTTTATTTACTTGGAAAGCAGAGTTACAGAGCAAGAGGAAGAGACATAAAGATGAAGAGAGAGATCTTCCATCTGCTGGTTCAGTCCCCAGATGGCAGCAATGCCAGAGCTGGGTGGATCTGAAGCCAGGAGCCAGGAGCTTCTTCTGGGTCTCCCACGTGGGTGCAGGGGCCCAAGTACTTGGGCCATCCTCTGTTGCTTCCCCAGGCACATTATCTGCTGCTCTTTTGAATCTGGTGTCTCTAGGGGTGTGTGGGTGTAATAGAGTCCACAGCTTCCCCTAAGGGTGGGATTTTGGAAGAGTGTCATGAAGGGCCAAGCATAAGGAATGTCTTACTATTTTTGTTGTCTCTTAGAGAAGAGGTCAAGTTAGAGGATATTGTTAAAGTTGAGGGTCCTGCTTGGTGGCCAAACAGTGCTGCAAAATAAAATAAGCTTTTTCTTATTTAGAACATCTCATCTAAATGTTTCCTATTTTAACGAGGCAACCAAGGGGTAAGTCCATGGGCCATAGTGGGGGGTTACCCATGATCGAAAGAGCCTCTTTTATGACCTAGGGAGAGAAAAAATGGAAGATAAGCAAAGGAGTGGGTCATACAAGGAGTGGGTCATAGCTCAGAGCCCTATCAGTGGACCACGTTGGATCTGGTGAACGAGGATCTTAGTCGTGTCCTTTAGAGCTCCAGTATCCCCAGGGAGCCCCCTTGTGGACCTGTTCAGACCTGGCATCCCAGATCTCAAATACAGTCTGAGGCATCTGAGCATTCTTGGGCTCCTTCATTTTGCCCAGGTGTCTGTGATCCCTAGGGCTTTCTATGAAGTGTTGGGTGTGTGTGAATGCACTTGGTCACAAAAGATTTTAGGACTCATCTTGAGTGTTTTAGCAAAGTGGTAGCTTGCTTGCCTTTTCAGATCCAGCCTGTAGCAGTTTAATATGACTGTTCAAAGAATCCTGAAATTGAAAGGTAGAGGGTTCTTCTTTTGAGGAAGATGGAGAAACTCTGGAAGGGTGTATGCCTTAGAGCCCATGTCAGTCATATCCTAGGACCACATCCAAACCCCTTGTTCTGGGCATTGCCGTGGATATGGGAGATGCCAACACTGTAACAAATCCTGGAGAAAGCAGAACTCCAAAATAAATGGTGGCTGTTGGGGTCATATAGGTATTGAAGGCAGGAGTGTGAGGGTGACCACATGCCAAAGGATTTTCCACGGAGACAGCAAGTGTTCTTAGGAATCAGAGGATGACAGATTTGCCATGTATCAATGGAGACTTACTTCATGGGAACAAAAAGCTCATTGGTAAGGATGGTAAGATATGTTATGGGGACTCTCATCGCAATGGAGCAAAAAGACTGGAGGTTCAGAAGGTGGAAACAAAAGAGAAATCAGGCAACACAAAATGTCTATGGCCAGATGATGACAGAAACAAGGGGATCCTGTGGTTTCTGCACAGCCTGGGAACAAGTCCCAACAACGCTTATGTATCTTCTTCATGAAGGACCCAGTGGAGTCCAATCTGCATGGTGCCAGCTCTTGGCCCTCTCACCTCCAGCTGTCACAGGAAGGAGCAGACACAGTTAAGAGGAATTAGTTTTTGGTGGGTCAGAATGGAGTGAAAGAGAGAAAGACAGAACAAAACCAAGATCCTCAAGCATAATGGTGGTGAAAGTTGGGAGGAATATTCTCCGTCTGATTTCTTGGTAGGCTTTCACCTACCCCCTGGCTGGCTCACCATGGAAGTCGTGGAATGGCTGGGTCCATATTTTTGTCTCTAATATAAGAAAGAACTCAAAGACAAGAAGGTGAACATTATCAGAGGAATAAGATTTATTCTTAGCTAAGCAAAAGCACACACTCAAGAAGGAATGTGGGCATGCTTGAGTTTCACCCAAGTTTGAGGTTATCCTTTTATGTGATGTCTGGGCTGGGATTTACTTGAATATTCATAGGGGGAATATTTGGGGACAGGGTTTGAGTACTGCCCATTTCCTTCCCTTTTTTGGAAGTCTTGGAAGTGTCACGGTGTCATGTACAAAATGGGAGTAGGAATGTCAGCCATGATGATTTTATTATGATATTACAGCTAGTTATAGGTCATCAAGGGGACATAGTCAGCAACCATATTGGGTATTTTTTGGTTTGAGTTTATTTATTTATTTGAAAGGCAAAGTTATAGAGAGAGGCAAAGAGGGAGAGAAAAAGAGATTTTTCCATCTACTGGTTCACTTCCCTAATGGCTGCAGCCATTGGGGCTGATCCAGGCTGAAGCCAAGAGCCCAGAATTTCATCCAGGTCTCCTATGAGGGTGATGGGGCATACACATTTGGACCATCTTCCGCTGCTTTCCCAGGTGCATTTGCAGTGAGCTGGATCAGAAGTAGAACAGCTGGGACTTGAACTGGTACTCATATGAGATGCAGATGTTACAGGTGGTGGCTTAACCCACTGTATCACAACATCAACCTCCATGTTGGTTGTTTTTGGCCAGCACTGGAAACTGTGGTTTTCCATAATGCAAATAGGGGGAAGGATTTTGATGTAGTAGGTGAGATTTTAGGGAAGGGTCAGTGACCTCAGCTCCTCCTTGCCAGTTACTTCCTTGTCTGTGTCAAGCCTGTTCGTTGAGATGTGTAGATCCTTGTGAGCACATTTCATCATGAAGATCAGACAATTACACTCAAATGAAAAGATGTTTTTTACTTGTGTGTCTCTTAAGTGACTCTAAGTCATTGAAAGAGACAGTGACTTTGGGCTAAACATGTCAAACCAGGTTTATTTCTTCGACTGATGGCTTATCTTTGTGAGCCCTCTGCTCCCAATCTCCTTGGCACTCAGTGTTCTCACCAAGGGTTCTTTTTTTTTTTTTTTTTTTTTTTTTTTTTTTTTTTTGGACAGGCAGAGTGGACAGTGAGAGAGAGAGACAAAGAAAAAGGTCTTCCTTTTGCCGTTGGTTCACCCTCCAATGGCCGCCGCGGCCGGCGCACTGTGGCCGGCGCACTGCGCTGATCCAAAGGCAGGAGCCAGGTGCTTCTCCTGGTCTCCCATGGGGTGCAGGGCCCAAGCACTTGGGCCATCCTCCACTGCACTCCCTGGCCATAGCAGAGAGCTGGCCTGGAAGAGGGGCAACCGGGACAGAATCCAGCACCCTGACTGGGACTAGAACCTGGTGTGCCGGCGCCGCTAGGCGGAGGATTAGCCTTATTGAGCCGCGGCGCCGGCCCCACCAAGGGTTCTAATACTCAGATGTCCTAGTATAATTTTGGAAGCAAATGAGTCCTTTCCTCCACCTACCACTTGTGACCAATCTGTCCCCCTCTGATGCCATTGACTATTCTGACATGGAGACAGATCCAGAGGCAAATGCCTTCTTTTTTCCTCTGTGCTAAACAGATGTTGCTATCCCCTGTGGCCTAGTTTATTTCTCTCTTGAGGGAAATGTTTTAGAAAATGGTCAACAAGAACCAGGTGGCATTTCCAATGCAAGGAAGTGAGTGACATGTCTGTCTCCCCAGTGCCCACCATGCTGTAGGTTCTAAACAATTATATATTATTTTTACTGAATTATCTTCAGTGGATGAAAAAATTGATTTTTTGAAAAATAATATAAAATACCCCAAAAATTTAATGTGCAGAAAGGTAAATTGTGCTGCTTGTCTAATACATAAGGAATATGAAAAGTTCTCTGATTTTAGTCGTCTTTTCATTAAATATCCCTGCTGCTCTTAAAAAGACAGCACACTGCAGAATTCTGCCTACTAGTGCTGTGGTACCTGACCTCAGGTGTGCAATAAAGTTACCTGTGGAGCTACTTAAAACATACCTATGCATGTCCCAGCCCTGGAGATTCCCTTCCAGAAGGTGTGGTGCGAGGCCAAGTCATCTGTGAAAAGCTCTCTGGTCAGATGCTTGGCGTGGGTTGAGAGCCACTTGTCTGGTGGGGTGGGTTTCCCAGTGGAAGGTCACAGCTCTCACAGATATGCTGGTGCCCTTCATTCCCCAGAACTGGCCCCAAGCTGTCACAGTGGGAGGAAAGCTCTACCTAAGGCTCTAATTAAAAAACATATAAATTGAGTGGTAATCCCTTCCCTGGGAGCCGAATTCCCATGAAAACTCCCTTCTTTATCTACCTAAAGTGTGGATTCCCTCTCATCAATTTATGAGAAGGCTCCCATTAACCTTGCTGTTTTCAGAGTCAAAGTTCCCTCAATGCTCTGATTATTTTCCTCCTAGTAACCTAGGTGCTGAGGAGGCATCTGAGTTTCTGCTTAATGATCTCAAAGTAGAGTGATTCTGTTTTCTCACTGGGACCAAGAAGGCAGGGTCAATAAATGCATGCCTTGTACAGACACTGTGTCTATCTCTTGCCCAGAGTGCACTATCAATTACATTTCTAGTACAATGTATTATGTGTAATGTGTATTAAATTTTATAGAAGAAAAATAAGTGAAATACAAGAAAAAGGAGTGAATAGTGAAATAAGCCAGTTCCAAAAGGACAAATAACATATGTTCTCCCAGGTCTGTGGTAACTAGTAGAGTACCTAAAAGGTAATCTGTAGAAGTGAAATCAATACTTCAAGATGGAATGACTGGGGCTGGCACTGTGGTGTAGCGGGTTAAGCTGCCGCCTGCAATGCCAGCATCCCATATGGACACCGGTTCGAGTCCTGGCTACTCCACTTTCAATCCAGCTCTCTGCTGTGGCCTGGGAAAGCAGTGGAAGATCGCCCAAATCCTTGGGCCCCTGCACCCATGTGGGAGACCCGGAGGAGGCTCCTGGCTCCTGGCTTCGGATGGATGCAGTTCCAGCTGTTGCAGCCTATTGGGGAGTGAACCAGCGGATGGAAGACCTCTCTCTCTGTCTCTCTCTGCCTCTCCTTCTCTCTCTATGTAATTCTGACTTTCAAATAAATAAATAAATCTAAAAAAAAATAAAAAAAAAATGCAATGGCCTTGAACAGCCCTTGTCTGGACTTTTGAAGAACAGTTTTTTTTTTTTTAAATGCAATTTGTTGAATTCTTTACTTAGTATAGAGTTAATTGTATGTGTATAAAGTTAATTGAAAATAGATCTTAGTTAAAATAATAAGAATGAGAATAGGTGAGGGAGGAGGAAGAGGGGTGAGAGAGTGGGTGGAAGGGTGGGTACAGTGGCAAGAATCAATATATTCCTGAAATTGTATTTATGAAAAGCATGAGGTTTGTGTTCCTTAAATAAGAAGTTTCTGGGAAAAAATAAAAATAGTATCAGATGGTAAAAAAAGAAGTGAAGTGAAAAATGAAATGTAACTTCAAATAAATATTTCTTCTAAACTAGACATAATAGTTCCTGGGAGATTTCTCTGAATCTGAAAGAGTAGGTTAAAATATTGAAATGTTGGCATTATTTACTGCTTTCATAAAATTCAAAAGGTATCCCTTGCATACAAATACAATCCCTCATATAAAAATAAATTTTATTTAATTTTTTTTTTTTTAAAAAGACAGAGTAACAGAGAGAAGGAGAGAGAGAGAGGGAGAGAGAGAGGTCTTCCATCTGCTGGTTCACTCCCCAGATGGCTGCAATGGCTGGAACTGAGTTGACTCAAACCCAGGAGCCAGGAGCTTCTTCTGTGTCTCCCACGTGGATGCAGGGGCCCAAGGACTTGGGCCGTCCTCCACTGCTTTCCCAGCGCATTAGGAAGGAGCTGGATTGGAAGTGGAGCAGCTGGGACTCCAACCAGTGCCCATATAGGATGCCAGTGCTGCAGGCTGGGGCTTAATCTGCTGAGCCACAGCACTGGCCCCTACAAATACATTTTTACTACCTTCACACTTTATATAAAAAAGAAGAACATTCCAATTTCACTGTAATGTCTTTAGTTATGTATCTTTTTTTAAAGATTTATTTATTTATTTGAAAGGCTGAGTGACAGAGAGAGAGAGAGAGAGAGAGAGAGAGAGATATCTTCCATCTGGTTCATTCCTCAAATGGCCACAAGAGCCAGGGCATGGCCAGTCGGAAGCCGGGAGCCTGGAACTCCATCAAGATCTCCCACATGGGTGGCAAGATCTCAAGCACTTGGGCATCCTCTGCTGCCTTCCTAAGCACATGAGCAAGGAACTGGGTGGGAAGCAGAGCAGCTGGGAGTCACAGCAGAAGCTGAACCTGCTACTCCAGAATGCTAGACCTGGGGATGGATCTTTTGTTTTCTGAGCATCTTAATTTCCCTTTCTATGTCTTTTCAGTTGGAAGACCCAAGTCTTTCTTCAGCTCAGGTTTTTCTTTCTCCAGTTATTTGATTCTTTCTTCTTCCTAAAAGCCAAGAATAACTCAGCTCATGATTTTTGGGAATTGTTAAAAAGAGATAGGAAAAAGCCAAAGAAGATAGATAGGTGGTAGTAAGAAGTACTTTTAGGACAGCTTTGAGGCACATGCATTTTAAAAAATAAAGGATATTTAATGATATTAAAATGTTTGCAAAGAAGAAAACAGTTATAGGAATACTCACACTAAAATCATGTTGCAATTGAGCACTGAGTAGACAGAGTGCTGAGGAGGTGAAAAAA
Source organism: Oryctolagus cuniculus (assembly GCF_964237555.1). Lineage (NCBI taxonomy): Eukaryota > Metazoa > Chordata > Mammalia > Lagomorpha > Leporidae > Oryctolagus > Oryctolagus cuniculus. The sequence goes on from NC_091435.1 coordinate 55,056,934, forward strand.
GGTTGTGTTGAAGAATGGGGCAAATTGAAGTCAGAGACCGTTGGGGCATCTTCCGTGTGAGCAGTCACTAAGCAGTCACCTCTGCTCCTTGGCGTTTCTTTTCCTCCTGCTGCTCAGAGCTCCCTGTGTGTGCACGGGCTGCTCAGGGGCAGAGTGACTTGTTTCTTCTTGCTTCTGGGGCTTCTCGGATGGGTTGTGTCCACCGGGGGGAGCAGATGGATGAATCAACAGCCCAGTCACCCTGGGAAAATTGGAGGATTTCCTATCAAGCCTTACTTTGCTTGTTGGGAAATCGGGCCTGTGTCTCCCTACTTCTGGGTGTCATTGTGGGAGGATTCAGGAGGCAATGGCTGTGATGGGGCTTTGTCAACTGTCCCATACTCCACAGGGGTCGGCAATCGGGGGCCGTGACTTTGCAGCGATGCTTTCTTCACAGAGTGGCGTAGGCTGTTGATTAGATGTCAGCCACTGCTCAGAGTTGTTTTTTTTTTTTTTTTTAAGATTTTTAAAAAAGATTTTTATTTATTTGAGAGGTAGAGTTATAGACAGGGCGAGGGAGAGACAGAGAGAAAGGTCTTCCTTCCGTTGGTTCACTCCCCAAATGCCGCCACGGCCGGAGCTGCGCAGATCCGAAGCCAGGAGCCAGGAGATTCTTTCAGGTCTCCCAAGTGGGTGCAGGGGCCCAAGGACTTGGGCCATCTTCTACTGCTTTCCCAGGCCATAGCAGAGAGCCAGATTTGAAGAGGAGCAGCCAGGACTAACCAGCACCCATGTGGGATGCCAGTGCCACAAGCGGAGGATTAACCTTCTGTGCCAAAGCGCCAGCCCTGATTTATTGATTTATTTAAGAGGCAGAGTTATAGACAGAGAGAGGGAGAGAGAGGCAGAGAGGTCTTCTATCTGCTGGTTCACTGCCAATATGGCCGCAACGTTTGGATATGGGCTGATCTGAAGCCAGGAGCCAGGAGCTTCTTTCTGGTCTATGTGGGTACAGGGGCCCAAGTACTTGGGCCATCTTCCACTGCTTTCCCAGTCCATTAGCGAAGATCTAGATTGGAAGAGGAGCAGCCAGGACTTGAACCAGTGACCATATGGGATGCTGGCACTGCAGTGGAGGCTTAACCTACTACACCATAGCACCGGCCCCCAGAGTTCTTACCTTAACTCATCTAAGACCACCCAGAGGTGAAATCAGGATTTCAACACAGGATGGTCTCACATCAGTGTCTGGACTCTTAACATGTATATCACATCCAATAACATACTTAGGACTGAAGCAATGTCGTTATTGCTTTTCAGACAGTTGATACATACTCTGGTGTAGTATGATCCAACAGAGGTGGAGTTCATACTGGGGGTGCCCACGTCCTCATCTTGGCCTTCTCGATTCCTCTTACTGGTCATAATGACCCTGAGAGTGTCAAACCCCAGTTCTCTGTGCCTGAGCCACCCTCATTCAGGCATCTGCCACTCTTGCCTGAATTACTGCTATTTGGTCTCAAATTGTGTTGTACAGAACCAAGTGCTTATTCTTTTTTCCCCAGTCTGTTGCAACCTGATATTTTTGTTTAAAAAAGAGAAAAATCCAACTTGGAAGTAGCCTCAATGTCAAATGACTTCAAAATGTTAAAAACTTTCCAAACATTTCCTCTCAATTTCTGTATGTGCTGTAGAGGGTAACAAACAATTTGAAGGCCAGCTCTGGTCCACAGCCCATGGTTTAAATAGTGCTGCCCAAATGATCTCCTTACTTTCACTCCTGCCCCTGTAAACCAGGTACCACAAAGCAGGCAGAATTATTCTTTAAACATAAGAATAAAAGTCACCTCATTGTCTGCTAGACCTTCCAGTAGTTTCCCATTGCATTGAAAACGAAGTCCAGCTATTTACCCTGTCCTGCAAGGTCCCAGGTCAGCTGGCCCTGCCTGTGTCTACCCACTCCAGTCTCTCCTTTGTCCATTGATTTTCTCTGATGCAATTGGAATGCAGGGCCTTGGGCAAAAGTAAGTTCAAATAGAGAACACACAATGATCTGGGATGTGAGCTATACTTCGTTCTGTCCTTTCCTTTCATCTACTATTCAAGCATGGACAACCACTTTCATACTTTTTCTCTAGAAGTGAGAAGCTTCGTATTAGTTTCAGGATAAGCAAAGTGGTCAAAACCAAGTCCTAGAAAAGATTTGGGAGCAAATCTGCTTATATAATATATCCTTTTGCCCCTCTGTTGAGCTCAACCTAAAGATACCTGTTTTCTGTTCATGCCTCTTACCTACCTTTTAGGCTGTTTGTTTCCTTCCCCCAAAAATGGGTCTGTTGTGAACCAAAATGGCTGATTCTAAATGCCTTTTTTTTTTTTTTTAAAGATTTTATTGATTTATTTGAGAGGTGGAGTTACAGACAGAGGGAAAAACAGAGAGAAAGATCTTCCATTCTCTGGTTCATTCCCCAAATTGCTGCAGTGGCCAGAGCTGGGTCAATCCGAAGTCAGGAACCAGGAGCTTCTTCTGGGTCTCCTTCGTGAGTGCAGGGGCCCAAGCACTTGGGTCATCTTCCACTGCTTTCTCAGGCCATAAGCAGAGAGCTGGATTGGAAGAGGAGCAGACGGGACATGAATTGGTGCCCATAAGGGATGCCGATGCCACAGAGGGAGGCTTAGACTATTACACCACAGCGCTAGCCCCTCTAAATGCTCTTGAGAATGAAGAATAAAAGACTGGTAGTGTGATTGTTGTTACTGTTGATTGGAAAGCATTGGTGGGGAGCATAACTACCATTGCTGAATTAATTGTTAAATGAACGGAAGGTGAAACACACACCTTAGTGAAACACACATCTTAGTGAAACAATTTCTTGGTTGGTCTGGCCTTGGCCTTGGTGTTTGCTACTCAGGGAGCCTCTTGTGTGGAGGCTGCCAGGAATCTCTTCCAACCCATCGTTGCATTGTGCTGTAGCTATGGATGAGATGGAATAGCTACATATAAAAGGGCTCATTGAGCCTCAGAGAGTCATAATTCTAGGAAACTGATCACCCAATGTTCTCCTTGACTTTTTCATCCATTGTCTACACCAGTGATTTCCAGAATTTCAGAAGAGGATTTCATTTTTTGTTAATTAATTGTCATGAAAATGGCAAAAGTTCTTGAATTTTAGTGGTAAGAAATATAAATTCAATAGATCTGGGAACATGATAGCAAAGTATCCTGGGAGATTTGGAGGTAATGATTCAAGCACCTTACCTTGAAAAGGTTAAGTTATCTTTTCTGTGTGGTGATATTTATATTATGTGCCAATTGGACTGAGTTTTAAAGAAATCCTGTTTCTGTCCAGGGTGGAATAACAGGGCCATATTTACTTTTTTGCCTGAAACAACCAAGATAATCAAATAAAATATGTGGAACAATGGTTTTCAAAGCACTAAATGTGAGGCAATGCAGGGCAGCAATGTCTAATAATGGGAAATAAAAAGTTGCGTGTACTTTGATGCTCCAGTTACTGCCTGGAGAGAGTTTCTAGGTTGTGATGTGGGGAACAGAACTTAGGTAGAATTTGGAGTCTTTGTGTTGAGGACAGGTGAGAAGAGCCTGGGGAACCAAAGTGGGTAGAATTCATAGGACAGAGTACCAGAAACAAGAGGGTTGCATAGGAAGGGAGGGCTCTGGATACCTGCAGAGGGGCACTCCAAAGATTTGGCATCATACTGATTAGTGCTTGCCTATGAGGGAGCTATGTGAAGCTGGGAGCTGGGTTTGGGAGATGCTATGGGTTAAATGTGTCTCCAGATGCATCCTCAAATTTGTATGTTAATGGTATTTGGAGCTGGAGCTTTTGAGAGGTCATTAGCATTAGATGAGCTCATGAGAGTGGGGCTGCAGGATGTTATTTGTAGCTGTATACAAACAGGAGGAGAGACCTGAGCTGACCCATGCTTGCTCTGTCTCACCATGCAGTGCCCTCTGCTGTAGCATGATGCAGTAAGAAGGCCCTCACCAGATGCCGAGCAAATACAAGTACCACGCACTTGGAATCCCAGCCTCTAGAACTGCGAGAAATGCATTTGTTTTCTTTACAAATTACCTAGTCTCAGGTCTTCAGTTATAGCAACATAACATGGACTTATATAGGGGATAAGATAACAGGGTCTGGTGCTTAGAGGGCTGGAAATGAGTACTGCTCCAAATGTGCCTAAGAAATAATAAAAAATCAATTTCCGAAAGGATCAAGCTGCCTCCAAGTCACTTAACCTCAGGACAGAACTCAAGAATATTTATAGGAATAGAAAAATATCCAGTGCCCAATTAAGGTAAAATCCACAACGTCTGGAACCCTCATATAGTAAAGTCATTGTGTTTAACACGCAAATGCACTCTTCCTGACTGCCTTGGAAGTAGACTAACGTGCATATTTTTTGTACCACTAAAGAATCAAACAGTTGAGTGCAGCATTTTATACATAACAAGCCAGGGACTGCCAAGCCACAGTCTGTGTTGATATTTACCTTGGCTTCAGAGATAGCAGTTCCTCTTTGACGTTTGTTACTGTTTTTGAAAATATTTTCCCTGTGTTTGATACCTCCACCCTCCCCATTGGATTATGGCAAAATGAACTCAGCTAAGATTTTGGGCAAGTATATCAATGTATCCTGAGGGGTTGGAGCTAGGAGTAAGGAGTGATGGTGGAAGGTGGGTGAAGTGAGAATGATTTTCCTGAGGCCAATGGATGACTCAGGATCAAAGACCTTACAAAGCAGTAAGGACCAAACTAGGGGGACCAGGATCTGTGACAGGCCTAAGGGGCCTGGCTAAGCCATGGTCCAGAATCAGAAGCCTTTGAAACCCAACAGGAATCTACAGGGAGCAAAGTCTTCTTCGGATTGTGGCATAAGGCTGAAGAGCTGGAGCTTGTTCATTGTCAGAGGTGGTGTCAGAACTGGGTCTATCAGCATCGTGCTTGACTTAGGAGGCCCCTGGCTGAGCTTCACACCTTGAGCCTGAATTGTCTCTTCTTTCTAAGATTTGGACAGTTTTTAATTTGGTGGCGAGGCCTGTTTCTCTGGTCCACCCAATACTCCCCCTGGAATCTTCTGGCTGTCTCTAGTTAGACAGACACTTTGCTGCCAGAAAAACCATGTTTTCTTCAAATTGGCTGGTGTGGGGCTCCTGAATGTGCTTCTCCATTCTGCCTCTACACGTTATGTGGCTTCTCTTCAAACAACGTATGTGTCTCTTGGCTGTTGGAAAAGAGTCAGTTTCCTGAAACATTATAGACCAGATGAACTTGTAGGAAAGCTCCTATCTGAAGATGATGACCAGGTATTACTATTCAGTATTTGACAGAAATTTTACTTTCTTTGGGAGATGATGTTGGGACTAATGAATGGATCAGTCTTCTGGAAAACTGAAAGTTAGTGTATATCTTAAAGGAAGGGATCTTAGAAATCACTTTCTTACCCAGAAAAGAGGCTTTCCATTAGTGGTCATGAGACACTTTACCGCCATGCCCAGTGGTGACTGTTGTATGTATTGAGTGACTGCACCTGGGCTGTAGGGGTGTAGGAGAGATGCTGGTTAGCACTCTTGTGATCACTATGATGGTTTTTGTGGCCAGAAAAGTTCTCTTATGCTATTTTTTTTTTTGACAGGCAGAGTGGACAGTGAGAGAGAGAGACAGAGAGAAAGGTCTTCCTTTTTCTGTTGGTTCACCCCCCAATGGCCGCTGTGGCCAGTGCACCGTGCTGATCCGAAACCAGGAGCCAGGTGCTTCTCCTGGTCTCCCATGAGGATGCAGGGCCCAAGCACATGGGCCATCCTCCACTGCATTCTCGGGCCACAGCAGAGAGCTGGACAGGAAGAGGAGTGACCTGGACAGAATCCAGCGCCCCATCCAGCACTAGAACCTGGGGTGCCGGCGCCACAGGCGGAGGATTAGCCTATTGAGCCGCGGCAGCGGCCCTCTTATGCTATTGATTAATGATAACAACACTGGGCAGTACATGGAGTGTGTTTATCACTTTAATTTTCTTAAAATCATCAGAGCACAGGTGAGAGACTACCTTCTGTACTCCAGGACATACGTAGGGCCATCAGCCTACTACAAAGACCCAGTCTAGGGCAAGATCATGCTTTCTGGAAAGAGATGCAGTGCAAAGTTGATATACTATATGTTAATTGTGACAAATGTCCTGGTTTACTTTGGGCTTTAGATTTACTTATATTCTGTGGTGATAATGAGTAAGAGAGGGTGGAGTGAGTAGATGAAACAGCTTTTATGCCCTGTTAAGAGGCTGCTTTCTCATTGGTTCTCGACTGCAACTGAATTCTTCTAAAAGAAAATAATATGCTTGGCAATGTGAATCTATTGAAGGCAAAGTCAAGAGCATTTTATCTTACCTCAGTCTCTGTTTGCATTTCTGTTTCGCTGCTTTTTATCTCTTTCCTGTGTTCCTATTCCATTCTTCTCCAAACCCGTGCTTGCCCGTCTGTGAATAATTCTCTCCAGATCCTCATTACATGGAAATCGCACAGGATTCAGGAGAAGCTGTGGTGGGATATTTTCCCTCCTTGTTTCCATGGATCTTGTATGAGATTGTAAATAGAACTTAAACACTACTCTTGACGGATGTCTTCAATTTTCCTTAAATGAAGAGAAGCCATTTTCCCCATAATGACTTGAAAGAAGTAGTTTTTGAAAAGTTAGGGATGGAAAGAGATCAACTGAAGGAATATTTTGATTTTTTTCACTGGCATGAAATTAGTCCTTGTGAAAACAAAAGATTGGGGGCTGTTATTGAAAAAGCAACGACTCCTATCTCCAGAGGACATGGGCCTACCTTTTGTGGAGAAGAGCATGGACTCTCACTGTCAGTCTAATAAATCTTTGAATTTTCCTTATAGTGCATTATCAATCACTAATGGTGCTGAATCATGAGGCTTATTGTTAGATTTGGGGGTGGAATATATTTTTTTTAAGATTTTATTTATTTATTTGAAAGGTAGAGTTACAGATAGAGAGAGACAGAGAAAGATCTTCCATCTGCTGGTTCACTCCCCAAGTGGCCACAATGGCCAGAGTTGGGCAGATCTGAATCCAGGAGCCAGGAGCTTCCTTGGGGTCCTCCATGTGGGTGCAGAGGCCCAAGCACTTGGGCCATCTTCTACTGCCTTCCCAGGCCATAGCAGAGAGCTGGATCTAAAGTGGAGCAGCCGGGACTGGTGCCCATATGGGATGCTGGTGCTGCAGGTGGAGGATTAACCTACTGCACCACAGTTCCAGCCCTGGGATGGAATATTACTGATGAGGAACTTGGGGTAAGCCCTGAAAAGGCAAATTGTCAGGAAGAGTCACAGAGTTGAATGGTTATCATTCTTTCACTGTTGGTACATCCTCACTGTATTCTTCCATCCTTAGTTAACACATGACACTTAGAAACATCCTTTCCCCAAACTAAAGTTCAGCCTTCTGTAGTTTAAAGCAACTGCTCAAGGAATATTTGAGCATGCAGATCTTTACTTCTGCAAGGTGCAATTTGAGGAGTAATTCGTCATGGGTGGAGCATTTCCATGGTGAATAAAGAAATGAGAATAAAGATGAATGAACGCATCTTCTGGTGTTCTGAGTCCAGCTGGAGAAAGGTTGAGCAGGTTTGCTAATGTTATCTGAACATCGCACCCTTGAAGAAAGGGCCACGGCAGCAGTGACTGAGGAGAGCTGTGCTTGTGCAGTTTCCTTTCAGGAAAGACTGTAGTTTAATTGGCCTTCTCTGTTTGGGGCTTCCCTCCACCTCCGGTCCATCCACCACCATTAACATTTCTAAAATCACTTTATTAGAGGAACTATCTGATTTAGAAGATAAGCAGATTTTGATTGAGCTTGTGGGTGATGGTAGTAGTGATAGTGGAAGTGGTAGTGGTGTGGTCTTCTGGCGAGTTCCACTGAGACCCTCAGTGGCATGAAGGGGAAGGCTAGTTCAGAAGCAGAAAGAGGAAGGAAGAAGTGATCAGGCCAAGTCTTCTAAAAATTTTTGTTGTTGAAGCCTGCTAAGACTCATTTTGCTCTGGTCCCCACTAACTATGTAGCTGGTTCTGTCTTTGTGTCTTTAGGTCTCTAATGTAACAGATATGAGAAAATAGAATCAAAGGCCTCCAAGTATATGTAGTCAGATGAGCACCTCATGAAACTGCTGCCCATTCTCTTGTCTTCATTGACTTAGTGTTTAATCTCCTTTAATAGACAGTTTTCAGGGATCTCTTTTACCCTTCTAGAACAACTTGCATACAAGTTTAGAGACTGTAGTGATTCAGTTCTTGGTGACAGGCGGTACTTTTGTTCTTTGAAAAGATTTTTCTAAACATTTTTGGCTTATCTTGTACTATAGTAACAACCTGACATTTCGTAGGTGCAATCTACGCTCAGTCAGCAGATATTATTTCTTAACAGGAACCAAGAAATAGACTTGTTGATTGATAGGTCCAAATTGCCAAAACCAGGACAAATGGCTGTGAATATTCATTCCTGAATTTTCTTAATCTTCAGATGTGGTTCAGGTGAGGGATAGCTTATTTATTAACTGTTCTCCATATGGAGGTAGGAAAGGTGGATGCTTTGGTAGGTGGGCCCAGGTGAGTGAAGAAAAGTCTTGGGTGAGCCTGTTTCCTGTAAGAACCTTCTACCTTTACCATGCACACACATTGGACACTTAGCTGGTTGGTTGAACATTTTCATAGAAATGATTCATCAGGAGACAGACTTGGAAAAAGGGGGAATAAGTGAACATAGATTCTAGTTATTGGAGAAACACCTGCTCAGGGTGACTCAGTGGGGTCTCCGTTTATAAGTGTCTTCTGGTAAGCTTGGAAGCATGACCAGTGAGTTGACAGTCAGACTTGTGTGTCTGACAACATTAATTGTAGGCTGCTACGGGACAGGTTTCTGTAACTTGGGTGGAGGTGGAGGCAATTGGCAGTGAGTACAATGCCCAGGGAGAAACATGTGAGTGGGTGGAAGAAAAGATATTTCCCTGGAGCTTATGCAAGGCTGGTGCTGGTGAAATATACTTTTCTTGAGCATTAAGAGCATCTGCCAGGATAGGTAGCTACTGAGTAGCACATCTGTGGGACTGTCTTGGGCAAAGGTAAAAGTGTGGTAAGTTTTAACATAATACTATGTTTTCTTGTTAGTTGATTTTGGCATGCATGTGTTGTGTATGTGTGTGTGCATGCACAAAACTTGAGTGTAAGTTGCTAAGCTTCAGGCTGATGATTTATTTCAGAAAATTTTCAGCATTAACTAAGAAACAAAGGCTCAACTTTAGTCGTTCCTTTCTTAGCTCTGCTGCTCTGATTCTAAGGTGCTTGATCCACTGAGACCAAAGATGATGAATCACTCAGAAGGGAGAACTGGACCAAATCACGCAAAGGTTAGTTTACCATTATGATGTGGAAGGTGCGAGAACTTTTAATTCATATAAACCTAGTTTAAATTCTGACTCAGTGTATATTTATGCCTTTTTGCAAGTGACTTAATCTCTCAGCTCTTTAGTTTTCTTGCTTGTGAATTGGGTGTAATAATACCAGCTTCCCAGGGTAGTGAGAACTTTATGATGTAACATTAGTGAAGAGTCTGGTGCCATGTCTGTCACAGGGTAGAAATTCAATAAACGTTGGTAACTCTACTTTGTCATTCTCACCCTGAACCTCGTCCCCAGCATTGGAGCCATGGCTGCCATTCTTGGCTTCCATAATTACAAGTGTTTCCCTGGCCTGCTTCTGGTAGGCTATGGCTGACTGAGGCAAAGCTAAGGTTACTCTAATCCTAATGATTCTGTATATATTTCATTTTATATGAGGAGTTAGTGGTGTGGTTTGATAGGCAGAGTAGATGTTGAAGGTAGGTGTCTTTAGTGTTGACTTTTACCTAACTTGATTCCGGTGATATTTTCTCCCTTGTGGGACCTTCAGGAATGTGGCAGCTGAAGCCTGCCATTCACTCTTTCCATTCATCTTTTCCATCCATTCACCCATCTAACACTTACGTACTGTACCACTTAGTATGCACCATACACAGTTCTAAGAGGTAAAGATAAGTAGTAAAAAAAAAAAGTCCTGCATTCATGGAGCAGTATTCATAGAGCATTTGTGCTAGGGAAGAGGGAATGCAATGCACAAAATAAGACAGGAAATACCTAAATTGAAATCATTTTACATAAAAACATATTTACATAAACAAAAGTATTTTAACAGGGGACGTATTATGGAGAAAATGATACAGAAAAAGGGGATGGGGTATTGGAGCAGTTTTGAACAGGGTGGTGAAAGAGGGCGTCGTTCAGAAGGTAACAATTGAACATAGGTAGCTCTTAGAGGAAAGAAGGTGGACGAGCAATTCAAGCAGGAGGAGGTGCAGGTGCAGAGGTCCTAATGTCGGGGCAAGACTGGTGTGTTCAAGGAGAAGCAGGAAGACCAGTGTGGTTGGTAGGGAGGGAGCTGTTGAGAGGAGAGCATGAAGAGAGGAGGTTTGCGAAGTGATAGGGCTGGCTTGTGCAGGCAATATGGGCTCTTTCGAGGACTTGGGTCTGACTTACATCCAATAGGATGACACTAGCGCCTGTGTTGCAAATAGTCTGCGAGGGGCAAGGACAGCAGCAGAGGGCCTGTGTAGGAGACCATCAGGATAGTCCAGGCCTGAATTGGAGTGGCAGCTGTGGAGGTGGTGAGAAGTGGTCATATTCTGAGCATACTTTGGAAGCAGAGCCCATAGGAATTCCTGGTGGATTGGATGTGGGAAGTGAAATTCAGAAGTCAAGGACGACTAGCATGTTTGGTGTAACTGGGAGGATGAAATTGTCATAGAGTGGGTATGATGGTGGTAGGGCAGACCTGGGGGCAGGATACTGGGGCTTTGTTTTGGGCAGTTTTGAGTGAGGTGTATGTTAGCTATCTGGGTGGAGAAGTGGGTGGGCAGTTGGATGCAGGAGTGTAGAGTGTAGGGGAAAGAGATGGCTCAAAGGTAAACACTGGGAGTCATGGGCAGAAGGCACACAATTTAGAGCCATGAAATAGGATGACATCTCCAGTATCGAAGGAAGATAGAAAGTGTTCCAAACACTGAGCCTAGGAAATCCCAATTTTAAGAAGCTGGGAGATTAGGAGACACCAGAAAAGCAGGACAAGGCAGTGAAGAGGAGAAACAAAGGGAGAATATTTTTCAGAAAGGAGGGGCTGATGAGCTCTATGAAACTCTGCTTGTGGCTTGATGAGATGAAGACAGAATTGGTCACTGAGTTTAGCAAAGTGGGGAGCTTGGGGTGACCTTGATGAGACAGTAAGAATCCTGTAGGACCCCTAAAGAAGGGACAGAATGAGACAAGGCCAGGTGCAGATAGAGACTTAAATTGTTGCCAACTTTTCCCCGTCCCCAATCTAGAAGATTCAAGCCCTTTGGCTTCCCATTTTTCTTCTTCATCTTTATTTTTTGTCGCAACTCTATCTCTGTGAGCAATTTTAAAATTTTTGGGGAGGTGGGTTGAACAAACAAGCAACCTGGGATGTTCTCCGGGTTCTGATGGAGTCCAGGTTCTGCTACTGTTTCCCTGTGTGTCTGCAGATAGAAATGCGGCCACATTCCTTGTCTTGTGGGGGATTCTCCCTGGCATAGCTGTGCACATGGCCTGAAAATGGAAGACACAGCATCTGCTGGGAGAATGCCCTCAGGGTATGATCATGGTGGGGGTGGGGGGCTAGTGAGACCCCCAAGAAGAACTATGTTAGCATCTGTCTCTTTCTGACTCAGAGGCGGGCAAATAGAATTCTTGAAATTAAAATAAGTCAGGGGGATTTCAGAAAAGAACAACAGAGTGGACATAAAGTCAGGAGCAGGGAGGAAAAAAAACTCCACAGTGTGTAGGAAGCCCCTCCCCCACCTCCTGGCGCAGCAGCTTCCCTTGGGCAGTGAGGTCCTGGTAGGCACGCACGTAGGCACGCAGGGACTGACCTACATTTCAAAAGGGCTTGTGGAATTTGGCAGATCTTCCAGGGAGGCTATTTTCTGGGCTGAGACCAGTGGATGACTCAGCTGGCTTAGGCATAACTGTTTTTCTTGAGGCAAGAGGAGAGCCCCTCTTGGATGCAATTTGCAGACACTGCCTTATTGTTATTACCAACCAGTCGCGCCTGTTGCGTTTTCCTCCTCCCTCATGTTTATTCATGGAGGCCTCCCCATTTTTGTGGAGTGTGATGTGATCCCTTATGAAGCTGGGCCTCTGCTTCCTTGGAAGAGCAAGTGGGCACAGGCTGCCAACCTCACTTCGTTCCTTCGGACAGAAGCAGCCTTGGCCTTTACCGCTTCCTGTTCCATGATAGTGGGTGCAGAGTCATCACCAGAAAAATCTCTCACATTCCCTCTCTTGGTCTGGGAGGTGAAGGAACAAGGATATAAATCAAGAGTATGATGATACGCTTGGCAGGTTGGGACCTGGAAGCAACCACTGCAGTTTTAGGTTGGGGGGGGGGGTCACATCCAGAACACAGCTGAGTCTTCCTTGGCCTATGCTGGAGGATGAGTGGGTGGAAGACTCATAAGCTCTCGGGAAGGGAGCTATCTGTTTTCCAGAACTCCTTTAGAAGCTGTGAGCTGAGTTGAGTGAGCCCTGCTCTGCACCAGCTGTTGCTGCCTTTTCATTTGGGACTTAGTAGCGCTAAGTTCCTTTTGCCATGTGCTGGGCTCTCTGCAGGCAGTGTGGATGGGTGAAGCTCAAGTGATGTCTGCATCTCTGGCTGAAGTGGGGTGTGGTAGGGATTAGCTTCAGTTTCCGTTTTGCCCCACCTTGCCAGGGCTTACTTGGATCTCAGAGGCAGCATCTCCTTTGCTAGGCTGGTAATAGAGCCACATCAGTTCCAGCAGGAACACAGCCTGGGGCTCTCATTGTGTGTTACTTTGTGCCAGCTGGGGCTAGCCTGCCCACTGAGGCTCCAGGAAGAGAGGAACACCAGCCAGAGCTGCTGTGTCGGGTGGGACTGGCCTGGTGTCTGCTCGGATGTTACAGCCTCCTTGCCACATTCAGCTCCTGACCCTGGGCCGCAGGACAGCTCCAGACTTATCTGTTGTGTTTGTGAAGGGTGTTTTTGACCATGCTGGGAGGTGTTTATTGTTGAGTAGGCATCTTGCAGAAGCTATGAATACCCCAAGTTGCTTCTCAGGTCGCATTATGGTTTTCCACTGATGTCCCTGCCCAGCCCTCTCCAGCACCGAGTGCAGCTTTATTCTTGAGAGACAAAGGCACGTTGTGGCAGAAGAGTAAATGAGATGGTGGTGATGGGCCTAGCTCCTTGACAGTACCAGTCCACTCCCATCCCTTCTTGGTTATCTGGGAGGTTCTAAGGACTAATTCCTCCCTGGACCAGACTCTTCTGAGAAGGGAGGTGCCTGGCAGTGGTTTGGGGCCTCAGCTGATCTGTTTATCATGGCTGTTTGGGAGATGCAGTGTTGTTCTCTTGATTTGCTTATTTTTTCAGGAGGACTTTTTTCTTGAGTGCCTTATTCTTGTACATTTTGTTATTTATTTATGTATTTCTTTTAAAGATTTATTTATTTATTTGAAAGGCAGAGATACAGAAAGAGAAGGAGAGAAAGAGAAAGAAAGAGAGAGAGAGAGAGAGAGAGATCTTCCGTCTGCCGGTTCACTCCCCAAGTTGCTACAATAGCGGGAGTGGGGCCAAGTTGGAGCCAGGAGCCAGGAGCTTCTTCTGGGTCTCTCCCATGTGGGTGCAGAGGCCCAAGCACTTGGGCCATCTTCCTCTACTTTCCCAGGCTCATTAGCAAGGAGCAAGATTGGAAGTGGAGTAGTCGGGACTTGAATTGGTGCCCCTATGGGATGCTGGCACTGCATGTGGAGGCTTAACTTTATACATCACAGTGCCAGCCCCTACTTATTTATTTTTAATGGTACAAGGCCCGGGCATTCCATCTTCCATATGAATGTACAAAAGTACTCACACAAGTAGGCTGACTTTGACCCATACTTATATTTGTGAGGTCCCATTTTTCGCAAGACTCTTGAACCAGACTCTGGCTGCTGTCACATCCACTAACCTCCATCTACTTTGCTGTGTCAGAATGAAATCTTTTTTAAAATCCTAACTCCCTGGTGCTGCTTGTTTATTTCGTGTAGTCTAACTCAGGGCCTCTTAGCCTGCTTCATGCCACAGTCATTATGCTATTTATACTGTTTATGTGGATGATAGAGCTCTTTCCTGGGGCAATAGGCCAGTGAGGTCTGGCTATCACCATCTGTGGCTCCTCTCATCATCACCTGTCTGTTTTGAGGGCACTGGCTCACCTGTACCCAACAGGGGCACATAAGGGTACTTCAGCAAAGATTAGAAGTGCTAGCCTAAGACCTAGCATAAACCCAATTTCAAGGTGCAACCAGGAGTCCATCTATAGACATCTTTCAGGGTGATCCCAGAGGGTGAATATACTTGCCCAGGATGTTGTGAGTCAGGGAAAAGAAAGTTCCCATGTAATGGGGTCATGCCCATTACTCGGTGCAGTCTGTCATCACCTTCTGGGTGGGGAAGCAGACGGATGCTAACTCTGCGTGTCCCTTGCCCCTTCCAGCCAGCATGACCAAGTTCCTTTGCTCTCTGGCCACACTGTAATGCTTAGAACTGCTTATTCCTCCCCTCCCACATTCCAATATCTTTCACATGACTTCTACATATTATTGACCTGCCAACTTTGCTACATCCTCTGCATATCTTAGATTATCACTTCTTAGGAAATGGGTAAGAGGTGTCATGTGGTGTTTTGTTGGTGCTACAGCTTGGGATGCAGTGACCCACACCTGAACAAGGTATACTCTAGTCCGCCTTTAATCCTTTGGATTGTGTGGTACTGGTTGGTGTTTACATTTGAACAGAGCTATGAGCATGCACACTAGTCCATCTGTCCATCTATTCATTCATTCATTCATTTACTTATCTGACAATCCCAGTCAAGAGTTGCTGGGCGCTGCAGATGTAAAGATAAGATCCATAGTCCCTTATTTTCAGCTAGACAGTGATGGCACGTAGGGGAAAATCCTTGGGGTTTTGTTGAAGACGTAGAAAAAGTGAGACTCTTTCCCTTGGGGAGTGGATCAGAGGCGATTCCTTTGCTGAGATGAGATGACTCCTGCATTGATGTTTTCTTTATTTTTGAACTGAGTTATGTAGGATACATGTTAATTTGGTGAAAGAGGGAAGCGGTTCAGGTGGTGTGGCAACTTGTGGGCTAGGGAAGTCTGTTAGAAAGCTTGGCATATTTGGGGAATTCCTTTTTTTTTTTTTTTTTGACAGGCAGAGTGGACAGTGAGAGAGAGAGAGACAGAGAGAAAGGTCTTCCTTTGCCGTTGGTTCACCCTCCAATGGCCGGCGCTGCTGGTGCACCACGCTGATCCGAAGGCAGGAGCCAGGTGCTTCTCCTGGTCTCCCATGGGGTACAGGGCCCAAGCACTTGGGCCATCCTCCACTGCCTTCCCGGGCCACAGCAGAGAGCTGGCCTGGAAGAGGGGCAACTGGGACAGAATCCGGCACCCTGACCGGGACTAGAACCCGGTGTGCCGGCGCTGCAGGTGGAGGATTAGCCTAGTGAGCCGCGGCGCCGGCCTATATTTGGGGAATTCCAAGTGCCACTGTTTTGTTTGTTGGGGCAGCAGCAAAAGAGATAAAGATCACTAGAGGAGGGAGAGGAGATTCCCACATCCTACAGTGGTCACTATGGGAAGAATCACTATATCCCTAAAGTTGTATTTATGAAAAGCATGAAGTTTATATTCCTTAAATAAAAGGGTTTTTTGGGGTGGAGAGGAGATACTTCTAGAAGGAGAGTACCTGTGGGATTCCAAACAATCTTCTAGGAACCCCAGAATGTATCACCTGGAAGAAAGACCTAGGGACAGTTTGGCTTGACTACACTTGTTATGATTTCTGAGTTAAGAAGGGTTAGGGTCGGGAAGATTGCCCCACCATCTCGTTCCTTTCAATGAAACAAGAATGCCGTCTTGGGAAAGTCACATGATATTTCCAAACCAGTGTCCTCATTGATAAAGTTGGTTCTAATAATACTTGACTCACCAGAATTGATGCAAGAATTAAATTATGTAGTTTATCAATAGATGAATCTAACATCATAATTACTCAACAGATATTTCTGTTTCCACTCCATTTATGTTGTTTTCTCTCCTTCTTTCTTCCCTTCCTGTTCCCTTTTATATTAACTGACTTTTTATTAAGTGAGTAGTATATGTCAGGTATCCTGTAAGATCTGTTCTGTTCTACGTGGTAGCCACAAGCCATAGGCTGAATACTAAACAATGGCTAGTCCCAATTAAGATGTGATATTCATGTAAAATATACACAGAAAGTGAGGTAGTTGACAGTCTGCCTTGTCCAAAACCCTTTTTTCCCAGGGAATGCCTTCCTTAGAGCAGGAGATGACCTGGGCCTGTGAAAGCATTTCCTGTAGAAAGCCATTCTTTGATGGGTTTTTAAGGTAGCACTCAGCTGATGGCTGGTGAGCTCTGCTTTCTTCCTATTGATATCCTTATGAATGACAGTCTTGCTTTTCAGTTCCTAATCTGTAGTCTTATTGTCCACAACAGTTTGGAAATATTGACTTAGCAGGAAAAAAAAAGAAAAGGATTACGGTCTTTTTTCTGTTGATCATGTGTTTCAGAGATAAAATTTGGGGTGTATTTGGTTAAATAGAATATATCAGTAAGCTCAATTTCACCAGTTTCTCATTTTTGAAAATGTGGCTATGTAAAATTTCACATTATGTATATAGCTTGCTTTTTATTTCTGTTGGGCAGCACTGTGCTGGCTGCTGGATATTCAAAGGTGAGAAGGATCACTGACCTCATGGAGCTTTCAGTCTAGTGTGGGAAGATAGAAAAACAACAGTAGAAAGACACTGAAAAACAAGTTAAGAAATCCAACGTGTATACAATTACCTATCATAATGCGTACCATGAGGACAGGTGTCCGGGGCGAGGAACATGGGGTGACCTAATTTCTATTTCTGGGCAAGGAAGGCCTCTTTGAGGAGGAGACATTTGTGCTGAGCCTTGTCGGAGGAACTCGGCCACAGTTTCCAGGCAAAACTGGAGACAGTGTTCTAGGTGGAGGAGGCAGCCTGCCAGTGAATATTTATTGAGGCTATCCAACACTGAACCCATGGTCAGCAAGGGGGAACGACTCTGGGGCTGACAAACCCGAGAACTGTCCCTGATTCCTTGGAGTTGGGGGCCTGGGGAGGGGATAGGCCTGAGAGGCACGTACCTCCTCAGGTGCAGACACAGGGCCAGTCTCAGCCCTGGGAGCACCTTTCCTCCTTTCTACCCCTTGCCTCAGAGCCATCACTGACCACAGCCTTGACCCCGTGGTCCCCAGAGCCACCAGTCTGTCCTTCCTTCATGGTTGGTAGTAAGTAACATGCACATTTGTCACTTTCTTCCCTGTTCCCATTGCCTTGTTCTGACTCAGACTCATTGTCTCAGCAAGAAGCATCTGCAAGAGCCTGTTAACTAGTTTCCTTGCCTCAAGCCTCTTTCTCCCTTTCATGGCTGCCAAATTAGCCTTCCTGAAATGCCATTTAGACATGGAGCTTCCTTGTTCCAGAGCTTTTACTAGCACCCTGCTGAAGGCAGGAAGGAGTTTGCTGGGAGCTGCTGTCACTCTCTCTTCTCACCCTTTACTGTTCATTCTATGGTTTGCAGAGAAGCACAGCCAACTACTTTAGTTGACATCTAGGGGTCTTGAAAGTCCAACTCTAGCCATCTCCCCATCTTCCTGCTGAGCCCTGTATCATCCTTGGGGCCAGGCCAATCAGAGTCCTTTCTGTCCTTCAAATGCTAAGGGGCACTGTCTCCTGGGGAATAGGGGAAGCATGTTAGCAAGAACTCAAGTTCTGGGGTCAGTCAGACCAGGTTCAAATCCCAGCTCTTCTATTAAACAGGCTGTGGGCATTTTTTAAAGTCAGTTATTTATCTTTCCTAAACCTTAATTTCCTCATCTGTTCATATCAGGAGGCTAACCATATTTTGTACCCTCCCTAGGGTAGGGTGGATAAGATGAGATAACTCTGTGTAATCATTTCGTAACTACTTCACAGTGAGTTCTTAATCCATGGCCATTGTTGAAACCGATGGGAAGCTATATACATATTGTTTAATAGAGTTGTCACCAAGGACTCTGGCCTTGCCTTCCTTTTGGATTCCCAGTGTCAGTTACCAGTGTCCTTCTCTCTGGCAATGGGCTGTGGGCTGCCTTTTGTGTAGTGGTGGTGGTGATCAGAAACTGCATGGGAATATTGAATTGTGGTATCATACATTGGTTGGGACTGCCATGCACTGTCCAGGGTAGGATCCTAGAGATCCCACAGGATGTCCAAAGTAGATTGAAAGAAAGTAGTCAAAAATCTCCTTGACCTTTGTGGGGTCCCTTAGTTCCCTTGTGCATCACCTCTACCACCACCACCACAAAGTCTTGTTATTACTGATCTGTCATTTGCCTTTGCCTTTCTTGATCAAATGTCTTTTTCTTTGCTTTATATCTGCCAATGAGGGTGTAATTAAAGTGGGGGACACATGAAACCTTGAGCTCTGGTGCACCTCAACTCTTCTTCCTGTGTTCCTAATCATACTTCCCATAGTCCTTTCTTGGATTCAACAGGTGAGGTCGTGAACTTGAAAGTGTTAAAAGTCCCACCCAAATTAAAGGTGCTCTTATCAGCCAGTTGTTCTGCATTTTGTTATTTTTCATTTGTTTATTTTGCTGGAACTTTATATCAGGCCCTTTGTTAGAATGAGGTGGCACCTTGGACTATTCTTTTATTTATTTTAAAGATTTTATTTATTTGAAAGTCAGAGTTACATACAGAGAGAGGAAAAGCAGAGAGAGAGAGAGAGAGAGAGAGAGAGAGAGAGGTCTTCCATCCACTGGTTCACTCCCCAATTGGCCTCAACGGCTGGAACTGTGCTGATCCAAAGCCAGGAGCCAGGAGCTTCCTCCAGGTCTTCCCATGCGGGTGCAGGGGCCCAAGGACTTGGGCCATCTTATACTGCTTTCCCGGGCCATAGCAGAGAGCTGGATTGGAAGTGGAGCACCCGGGACTAGAAGACAGCACCTATGTGGGATGCTGGCACTGCAGGCCGGGGCTTTAACCCACTGCACCACAGCGCTGGCCCCATGAACTGTTCTTTTAGATAGCGCTGTGAGTAGACTTGGAACAAGTTTGTCATAAAGAACTCTGTTATTTTAGATGGAAAAATATAAAGACATCCTCTGCCAAAAAGGCTATATTTTTGTTCTCCCTCCTCCACCTCCCCCAAAAAGTACAGTCAGTTTTGGATTGCAGTAACTTGTCAGAATTCAAAAACAGTAAGCTACAGACCTGATTCGGAGTTCCCTAGTGATTAGGCAGGGTCTTTTTCAAACTGGGAAGTGGGAAGAAGGCTTTAGGTCAAAGTTGACTTTTGTATTTGCAGTCACTGGCAGAAAGTGAGTTAAATCTGGTTGGATAGTGTTTGTAGATCAAGATATAAAAATGCATATCATCTACTTATATCAGTATTTAAAAATATGCATAGGTTGATAAATACATAAATATATTTTAGAATTATGAGGTATAGACTTTGGGGGGCATGATTTACATCAAAAAATCACTGAGCAAGAGACATAATCTTCTTTTCTATTATCTCTTTGGGAGATGGAGATGTGCAGTAGTCAACAAGAGAAGAATAAAATGCCTGGCCCACTAGGGCCACTGTTGTGGCATAGTGGGTAAATCATTGGCCTGTGATACCAGCATCCCATATGTGCACTGGTTCTAGTCCTGGCTGCTCCACTTCCATTCCAGCTCCCTGTTAATGGCATGGGAAAAGCAGAAGAAAATGGCCCAAGTACTTGTGTGCCTGCCACCCACAAGGGAGACAGAGAGAGAGAGAGAGAGCTCTTGGCTCCTGGCTTCAGTGTGGCTCAGCCTTGGCCGTTGTGACCACATGGGGAGTGAACCAGTGGGTGGAAGGTCTCTTTCTGTGTAATTTTGACTTTAAAATAGATAATCTTTAAAAAAGAATGCCTGGTCCAGAGTTAGTGCACAATAAATATTTGTGAAATGAGACTAAATAAAAGTCTATACAAAAGTAAGGTTTCAGTAATTCCTTTAAGGAGATAGACTGTCAATAAATTACTGCAGTATTTGATGACAGGAAGAGAAAAAACACCAACAGTAATTCAGATGATGTTTCATATTCTAGGTCCTCTGTCTATATTTTTTAAATGTGTTCAAAGGAACAACAGGTTGATCACATGTGACCACCCTTAGGATAGTTCTTTTTACTTTGGAACCCAGTTCTTTGGTGTCTTACTATATTTTCTCAGAACCAGCAAAGAATCAGTAAATCAGTAGCTCTGGTATTGGAATATGAGGAGATTGGAGGAAACATTGGGGGAAGCAATGGATACTCCCAACTTTATAAAAAGTAAGAAAGACCCTTTTTTAACATCAGAGAATTTTCATGATCCTTTCCGATTCCATCCTACAATTTATGTGTCTGTGGCCATACTTGTAGTATCTGTTGGTTGAGGGAAAAAAAAGACATATCCATACAAATGCACTTAGCTTCTTGCAATGGAACCTTGGCTCAGGGATGTTCAACCCACCTAGTGGGGCAACTGACCTTTTACATCAAGTTTCTAATAGTATAAAGGAAGCACAGGGGACACCTCTTGTTTAACATAGACTGCATATAATTCAGGAAGGCCCAGGATGTTCAGATGGACATTTGGAACTAGAAGTCACAACCAAGTCAGCTCAGGACACTAGCTAGGAGACACGGGACATTGCTTGAGAAAACTCTACCCTGAGCTGTTGCAATGTTCATTGCCTCATGGAAATCCCTTCATAGGTTGCCAGATAAAATACAGGATGTTCAATGATGTTTCAGTTTCAAATAAGCAAAGCATGCAATATGCAATATGCAGTATGCTTATATGAAATTCAGATTTCATTAGATGTCCTGTTGCTTTGTTGTTGTGCCAAATGTGGCCACTTTATACTTTCAGATTTATCAAATACTGAAATATCAAATGCAGTGGTATCAAATACTGAAGAGCAGTAACTGAAAACATGGGTGACGTTCCTGCACAGCTTTTAACACAGATCACGGACACATTTTGGGGGGCCTTGCAGATCTCTGTCAAAGGCTACAAGGCTCTGTGTCACGACCTGCAAACCTGACCTTCTGTGAGAAGGGGGCATAATCAAAGATGGTCATTTCTTTGGGCTGAACTAATAACTTAAATCTGGTTGAATCTGGGGAGGAGAAGGAGGAAGGCAACTTCAATTCACTCAGATCCCTCATTTTCCTGTATAAGACTTGGATCATTTTCCATGCAGCACAGCAAGCTATAAAACTCTCTACTTTTTCTTGTCTGAACTTGAATTAAGGGAGACTGCAATTCACATGCCTGTCTTTGTCTCATTTGTATTTTCTACATTGTTTCTCTCTCTCTCTCTCTCTCTCTCTCTATATATATATATATATATATACACACACATATATATATATATACCACACATGTATATGTATATATACATACACACATATGCATATATATACACTAGAATAAAAAAACTGGCATTGAACTATTTTTCTCATTAATTTATAAGTGGAATTACCTAGAATCTTTGATTCTGATTGTATAAATCAATGAATTTAGATTTCCTCTTTTGAAAAATGTCTATTGAGGTCCTTGGCCCATCTCTCAAGTGGGTTGTTTGTTTTGTTGTTGTGGAGCTTCTTGATCTCTTTGTAGATTCTGGTTATTAACCCTTTATCTGTAGCATAGTTTTCAAATATTTTTTTCCCATTCTGTCGGTTGGCTCTTCACTTTCCTGACTGTTTCTTTTGAAGTACAGAAACTTCTCAATTTGATGCAATCCCAAATGTTAATCTTTTTCTTGCCTGTGCCTCTGGGGTCTTTTCCAAGAAGTCTTTGCTGGTGACAATATCTTGCAGGGTTTCTCCAATGTTCTCTCATAATTTGATGGTGTCGGGTCATAGATTTAAGTCTTTAATCCATGTTGAGTGGATTTTTGTGTAAGGGGTAAGGTAGGGGTCTTGCCTCATGATTCTACACGTGGAAATCCAGTTTTCCCAGCACCATTTATTGAATAGACTGTCCTTGCTCCAGGGATTGGTTTTAGATCCTTGATCAAATATAAGTTGGCTGTAGATGTTTGGGTTGATCTGGTGTTTCTATTCTGTTCCATTGGTCTATCCATCTGTTTCTGTACCAGTACCATGCTGTTTTGATGACAACTGCCCTGTAGTATGTCCTGAAATCTGGTATTGTGATGCCTCCCGCTTTATTTTTGTTATACAAAATTGCTTTAGCTATTCGAGGTCTCCTGTGTCTCCACATGAATTTTAGCATCATTTTTTTCTAGATCTGAGAAGAATGTCTTTGGTATCTTGATTGGTATCGCAACATGAAAAAATGTTCAAGATCACTAGCAATCAGGGAAATGCAAATCAAAACCACAGTGAGGTTTCACCTCACCCCAGTTAGAATGGCTCACATACAGAAATCTACCAACAACAGAGGCTGGCAAGGATGTGGGGAAAAAGGGACACTAACCCACTGTTGGTGGGAATGCAAACTGGTAAAGCCACTATGGAAGTCTGTCTGGAGATTCCTCAGAAACCTGAATATAACCCTACCATACAACCCAGCCATCCCACTCCTTGGAATTTACCCAAAGGAAATTAAATTGGCAAAAAAAAAAGCGGTCTGCACCCTAATGTTTATTGCAGCTCAATTCACAATAGCTAAGACCTGGAATCAACCTAAATGCCCATCAACAGTAGACTGGATAAAGAAATTATGGGACATGTACTCTATAGAATACTATACAGCAGTCAAAAACAATGAAACCTGGTCTTTGCAACAAGATGGAGGAATCTGGAAAACATTATGCTGAGTGAATTAAGCCAGTCCCAAAGGGACAAATATCATATGTTCTCCCTGATTGGTGACAATTAACTGAGCACCAAAAAGGAAACCTGTTAAAGTGAAATGGACACTGTGAGAAATGGTGACTTGATCAGCCCTTGCCATGACTGTTGATGAACAATGTAATACTTTATCCCTCTTAGTATTTTTTTGTTTGTTCTACTTAATACTATTGGTTGAATTCTGTAATTAATACACAATTATTCTTAAGTGTTGAAACTTAACTGAAAAGTTATCCCTGTTAAATATGAGTGGGAAAGAGAGGGAAGAGATGTACAATTTGGGACATGCTCAATTGGACTTGCCCCAAATGGTAGAGTTAGAAACATGCCAGGGGATTCCAGTTCAATCCCATCAAGGTGGCATGTACCAATGCCATCTCACTAAACCAAGTGATCAATTTCTATTCACAGTTGATCATAATGATAGGACTAAGAACCAAAGGGATCACATAAACAAGGCTAGTGTCTACAAATACTAACCGATAGAATAAAAAAAAGGGAGAGAACGATCCATCATGGGAAGTGGGATACACAATAGACTCATAGGATGGCGGATGTCCTAAACAGCACTCTGGCCTCAGAATCAGCCCTTAAGGCATTCAGATCCGGCTGAAAAGCCCGTGAGAGTATTTCAGACATGGAAAGCCAAGACACTCTGGCAAAACAAACAAACAAACAAACAAAAAAACCAAAAAACAAAACCACCTAAATGAAAGATCTCTGCAAGTGAGATCCCAGTGAAAATAACTGGTCATCAAAGAAGGAGGTACCTTTCTCTGAAGGGAGGAGAGAACTTCCACTTTAACTATGACCTTGTCTAAATATGATCAGAGTCGGCGAATTCAAAAGGCTCCCATAGCTTTGGCAACTCATGACAAGAGCCTAGGGTGCTTACTGACGCCATAAACAAGAGTGTCAATTTGTTAAGTCAACAACAGGAGTCACTGTGCACTTACTCCTCATGTAGGATCTCTGTCCTTAATGTGTTGTTCAATGTGATTTAATGCTATAACTAGTACTCAAACAGTATTTTTTTTACTTTATGTTTCTGTGTGGGTGCAAACTGTTGAAATCTTTACTTGATATATACTAAATTGATCTTCTGTATATAAAGATAATTGAAAATGAATCTTGATGTGAATGGAAGGGGAGAGAGAGCGGGAGAGGGGAGGGTTGCGGGTGGGAGGGACGTTATGGGAGGGGAAGCCATTATAATCCATGAACTGTACTATGGAAATTTATATTCATTAAATAAAAGTTAAAAAATCAATGAATTTGTTACAGAATCATGCAGAATATTGTGAGAAAGCCAAAGAAACAATCTTTTCTAATGAGTATTCATATGAAAATTATGTCACAACAGGGTAGATCTGTGTAAAAAAATGAACTTCATAATAGTTCATAAATGTCAGAGAGTGTCCACTTGGAAAGAAAGCACTGCAAAATTAGCTCCTATTTTTTGGATGGGTTTTTCTTTCTTATCTGGAATAGAAATTTTGAAGATTCATTTTCTGAAGTTCTATTGTAGTGAATGCTAATGTTTCAATTCCCCCTCCCCCACCATCTACTTCAAATTCTATGGAGGGCATTTAGAATCAGAGATTTTGACCAAATTAAAAATGAAGGGAAATATTATTGGCTCTAACACTAACAGAAGAAAATAAAGGCTAGGAGGGTAGAATATGAGGTTGAGAAACATTGCTTTATCCTAGCCTTGCTTTTATAGAGCTATTATCTAGTCCCATATTTTGCATTGCTCTGATTCATCCATCAAACATTTTTAAATGTAAGCTTGCTACTTGGATGAGCAAGGAGCTCCTGGCTGGTGGGAAGAAGTGGAGAGTAAATGAGGCCATCTCAACATGGAGTGCTGTTGGGGGAATGCTGTGTGTTGAAGGGATATGCGGGTGCTGTGGAGTTGGAGATGAGAGTCTACATCAGACTGGAGATTTAAGATCAAGGAAAAAGTTGCCTCCAAGACCAGGCCTTTTGACTTGAACCACTCCCTTGGGGGTCTTAGGATCACAGTCTGGGATTTCTTAGGACAGTCTTGGTTTCTGATGCGTTGTTCTGCTGTCAGAACCTTTATAGAAAAACCCAGATCTGTGCTTCTTGACTCTGTCAATTTCTTTTATGCTTCACACTTTTTAAAGGAAAATTTCAAGCACGTACACAAATAGAATAGTATAATGTATCCATTGCTTAGTTTCAACAGAAACTACTAACAATACCAGTTTGGTTTTATCTACCCATCCACTTCTTCCTTCCCCCTGATAATTTTTATATAATTTAAGGTTCTCCAAAGAAACATATCTGAAAGGATAGATGTCTGTGTATTCTTGACTTATGATGGATCCACTTACAATTTTTTGACTTTACAATGATGTAAAAGTGATGTACACCCAGTAGAAACTGTACTTTGAGTTTTGACTGCTTTCTGGCTTAGCAATGACCACCAATACTCTACAGTCTACTGTGTTGTAAGCTCTAATATTTGGAGGTTAGGTGTTGTGGGGGTTTGTATGTGGTTTATGTCCAGGGTTCAGGTGTTGGAAACTTGGTCCTAAGTGTGGTGATGTTGGGAGGCAATGGAACTTTTAAGAGGCAGAGCCTAATGCGGGGTCATTAGATCACTGAGGGTACTGTCCTTAGAAGGGATTAATATAGTTCTCATGGGACTCCAGTTAGTTCTTGAAAGAAGGGTTGTTGTCAAAGAACAAGACTGATCCCTCCTCTTCCCTGGCTTCCTGTCTTGCCATGTAATCTTTCTCTTTCACAATGATTTCACCATGATTCCATCTGTCATCCATCTGCTCAGAGGATGAACAAATATGGCTACCTTGTCTTAGATTTTCATCCTCTAAAACTGTGAGCTAAACAAACCTCTTTTCACTTTTTTAAAAAAGATTTATTTATTTTCAAAACAGAGTTAGAGAGAGAGAAAAGGAGAGATCGATCGATCGATTGATCAATCTTCCATTTGTTGGGTCACTCCCCAAATGACCATAACAGCCAGGACTGGGCCAGGCTGAAGCCAGGAGCCAGGAGTCAGGAGCCAGAAGTTTCTTGCAGATTTCCCATGTGAGTGCAGGGGCCCAAACACTTGGGCCATCCTCTACTGCTCTCCCAGGTGCGTTAGCAGGGAGCTGGATTGAAAGTGGAGCAGCCATATGGGATGACAGTGCTGTAGGCCATGGCTTTAATCTGCTGAGCCACAGTGCCAGTGCCACCTCTTTTGCATTTTAAAAGTAAGTTTTTTTTTTATTTTTAAAATTAAACAATTTTTAACATTTTGCCACATTCACTTAATATGTATATATTGGGGCCAACACCATGGCATGACAAGTAAAGCTGCCGCCTGCAGTGCTGGCATCCCATATGGGTGCTGGTTTGAGTCCCAGCTGCTCTTCTTCCGATCCAGCTCTCTGCTATGGCCTGGGAAAGCAGTTGAAGATGGCCCAGGTGCTTGGGACCCTGCAGCCATGTGGGAGACCCAGAAGAAGCTCCTTCTTTTGGATTGATCCAGCTCTGGCCATTGTGCCACTTGGGGAGTGAACTGGCAGATGGAAGAAGACTTTCTCTCTCTCACTCTCACTCTGCCTCTGCCTCTCTGTAACTGCATTTCAAATAAATAAATTTTAAATAAGAAAACACAGATATTAATATTACGAAATAAAGGATTCATGACAATAATCATAATGTGGGAAAAGAAGTGTACCTGGTATGATTCAGTGAAACACTATTCATAACTATATACCCAAACCTCTTTGTTTATACATTGTTTAGCTTCAACTATTTTGTTGAAAAATTTTTAAAAAGAGTTATTTCTTTATAAGTCAGAGTTACAGAGAGAGAAAGAGACATGGAGGGAGCTTCCATCCACTGGTACAATCCTCAGATGTCCGCAATGGCTGGGACAGGGCCAGGAGCCAGGAGCTTCATCTGGGCCTCCCATGTGGGTGCCAGGGTCCCAAGCTGAATCAGAAGTGGCACAGCCAGGACATGGTGACCTTATGGGATACTGGCATTGCAGGCGATGGCTTTTCCCGCTATACCACAATGCCAACTCCCAACTATTTGTTTCAGCAATGGAAAATGAACTCACAGAGAAAACTGATACTGAGGAATGGGATCATTGCTATCATTATACCGGAAAATGTGGAAGTGGTGTGCTGAAACTGGGTAACAGGTAGAGGCTGGAAGAGTTTGGAGAAGCAGAAAAGCCTAGAATACTGTAGAATGACACAGGTGATTCTGGTGAGGGCACCGAAGATGAGATGTGGAACTAACCTTATATGAAAATAAAAATTCATTGGAAATTCTAGTAAAGACCACCTTACTACATCATGGCAAGAACTTGACCGAACTGTGCACATTCCTTAGAGCTTTATGGAAGTCCAAATTAAGGAATGATGGACTAGTTTATCTGGTGGAAGAAGTTGCAAAAGAGCAAAACATTCAGACTTCAGCATGGATATGATTAGCTGCTTTTAGTGAGACTTACAATGAAACTTGAAACTAGGAGCTTTAAAAGGAAACAGAGTGGAAAGATTCGGAAAATTTGCGACCCAGCCAAGGAAGGAATAAAGAAAAAGTTTGTAAGAGTATTGCTATGCTGCCGCTTGCTAATGAAATTAGCACTGGTGTTACTCATCAGAACAATGAGAAAATTGGCTTTTGCCATCTCAGAAATCTTCCTGCATGCCCCTCCCATCATAGGCCTAGAGGTCTAGAAAGGCACATTGGTTCCAGGGACAAAGCCTGGGCACTCTGAATGGGCTTGCTGCAAAGGGCCTCCTTGGCATTCTGCTTCCTAGTTTCTGGCAGTGAAGCACACTGCACCTGCAGTCATGGTTCAGATGTGCCCAGGCATGGCTCATGCTGGCAGCAGCTGTTGGTGGTGTCTCCATAGCGGTAATTTTGCAGGCAGGCAAAATCCAAGAGTTCTGAGTGATGGCAGCTTCCACCAAGATTTCAAGGGAAAACAAAGGAAATTCAGCAAAGGTTTGGTGCAGGGGTGGAACCACCACGGAGAGCCCCCAGTGAGGCAGTGTGTGAAGGTGTGGGAGTGGAGTTACAACTGGAACTAAAAATGTGGAACAACCAACAGTGTGCAATGTCAGCCTTGAGAATCCACAGACATCAGCCCAGGAGAGTAACCACATGGCTGCAACCAACAACACAGGATTGCTTGAGGCTTTGGAGACCCTCTTTCCCCAAGAATGGAAAGGCTGCTAGAGTTAGAGCTTAAATGTTTAATGTCTGCCCTGCTGGGTTTCAGTGTTGCTTCTGACTGTACTTACACCCTCCCTTCTACTACTTTTTTTCTCCCTCTTGTAATAGAAATGTTTATTTTGTCCCTATAGTACCATTGTGTCTTTGAAGTAGATAACTTATTTTTTGATTTTATCTTTTGGATAGAATTTACTGTGACTCTAAGATGAGACTTTGGATTGGAATTTTGAGTGATGCTGAAATAAGATTTGGGGATGATTGGGGATGGCATGATGGTATTTTGTATTGTGAGAGGGATGTGGACTTTGGGGGTCAGGGGTGGAAGGCTATGGCTTGGATGTAGTTTGTTCCCCAAATGTTCATGTGTTGGAAGCTTGGTTATCAGTGTGGTATGCTGGGAGGTGGTGGAACCTCTGAAAAAGGGAACCTATGGCAAGATTGTTAGATCATTAATCTCTTGGAAGGGATTAATGTAGTTCTTGAAGAACTCCAGTTAGTTCCCAAGAGAGCATTGTTATAAAAGATTGAGACTACCCCCTGCCCTTCCTTGGGCTGCTGTCTTACCATATGATCACTCCCTTTCATACATACTCCCACCATGATGCTATATGCTGTGAGGCCCTTACTAGAGTCTGAATGAATGAGGCCACACAGTCTTGAGCTTTCAGCTTCCAAAACTGTGAACTAAATAAACTTTATGTGGGGATACTAAATTCATGAAAAACAGAAATAAAAGATAAATTTATCTTGATGTAAAAAAACACATAGACATCCCTGTCTAGTTTTTTCATAATATGCATTTTCCATGAACTTTTTGAAGACCCTGGTACATTATGCAGCCTCAGGTATTTATTTAATGGCACTAGGAAATGGGCTAACAGACTTGACTTCCGGTATTAATTGACTTATGGTATTTTAAACTGATGATGAGTTTATTAGATATAACCCCATTGCAAATCACGGATATATGTCTTTATATGCCTATGAATAGGAGACATTTTAAGGAATTGACTCATAATCGTGGGAGCTGGCAAATCTGAAATCTTCAGGGCAGGCTTGCAAGCTGGGGACCCATGGAAGAGTTGATGTTATCGTCTTAAGTCCAAAAGCTGTCTGCAAGGAGAATTCATTCTTCCCCAAGGAATTTTTTCTCTTCAAGCCTTTGATTGACTGGATGATCCACCCCTGCCCTGCTCCATCATTATGGCTGATAATAAGCTTTGCTCAGTATCTACTGATTTAAATGTAAATCACATCTAAAAATACTTTTATATCATATCAATATCTATACAGGTCTTTGACTAAAAACTGGGTCATGAGTTAGTCAATTTGACACATAAATTATTCATCACAATTTTGAGAGACATGTTATTTGGATACGTATATATGCATATATGCATACAAAATGAATCTTTATAAAAAACTCAAGCATAATGCATATTATCTCTCCTATGAAATTTAAAATCCTTAATTATATCTATTTGAATTAAGATCCAAATAAAGCCCACACATTGCAATTATAGGTATGAGTCAGAAGCCTCTTTTGATGTATAGGTTCCCCTTTTATCTTTTTTGTTTATTTTTCTTATATTATCTGTTGCAAAAGCAACAAAATTGTAGAGTTTTGTGTCATCTGGATTTTATTGATTGCATCTTTATGCTGTCATTTAATATATTCTGCTGCCCTTGTGTTTAAGTTGGTCATTATGCATCACCCCCAGTTTCAGTTTTTCCAAGAATTCTTTTGGCACATCTTGGGTTGTCTGTCTTTTGTATGTCAACAGTCTTTGATTAACATTGCTTACATTTAGTAATTAATTAGAGCTTGTAAAATTCTAAATTCTATCATTTCTTCTTGCAATTAGTTGAAATATTTCCAAAAGAAGGAATTTATCCTCATTAATTATTTGGGTACGGGTCTTCCTAACTCTATTGCAGTGTTGTTATTACTGGTAATCTGCCAACATGTTCTTATGTGGTTTGCATGTTTTGTCTTCAAGTTTCTGTTAAAATAATACAACTCTGCATTTTTATCTCAATAATGATTGAGAGATATTATAAGCATATCTGGATCACCTAGATGAGCATTTTTGTATACTTGAAGTTAACCAGTGGTCTCATTTGTATTTAAGATTGTGATGGTGGCAAGTAGCATGTCTTTAATGATCTAATACTTGATACATCTTCTGCTTCTTCCTAACATGTATATTAGCAAGAAGCTAGATGAGAAATAGAGGAGCCAGTACTCAAACCAGGCACTGCAGTATGGGATGTGGGCATCCCAAGTGGCAATTTAGCCACTGTAACAAATGCCTACTCACTTGTTTTTTTTGAAAAAAAAAGTTATGCTAAAATTTATTTTCATTTTATTTGAAAGACAGAGAGAGAGAGAGAGAGAGAGTCATAGAGAGAAGAGAGAGAGAAACACACAGAAATTTTCTGTCTTCTGGTTTCCTCCCCAAATACCCACAACAGTCAGGGCTGAGCCTGATGAAAGGAAGGAGCTGGGAACTCAATCTGAGTCTCCCATGTTGAGGACAAGGAGTCAAGTACTTGAGCCAGCATCTACTGCCTTGCAGGGTATGCATTAGCAGGAAGCTAGATCTGAAAAGGAACCAGCTGGAACTTGAACTAGGAACTCCAGGATAGGGTATATAGGTGTTCCCAGTGGCATCTTAATCACTACAGCAAAAGCCAGCTCTCACTTTTTGTTTTAGTTTTTGAGGCATGGAGAAAAGGATGGAAATGGTGGGAAAGAGGATGAGGGTTTAAAGATGGATGAGGCTCCGAGTTAACACCCCAGCTTTGCCATTTACAAGCAATTTGACCTGAGCAAGTTACTTTATTAAGCCTTTCTAAATCTGTCCTGAAAAACATAAAATGGGAAGAAAAATATTATCTCATGGAGTTGAGAAGACTCTGCTCAATAAGTGCTCAATAAGTGCCTCTCCTCATACTCCTACCCCTTTGTCCCTTTTAGATATAGACTTGGGATTGAATCTTGGTCCTGTCATAACACCATAAGGTGATTCTCACTGTAATCCCTATGAAATGTAGCTTTTTTATCATTATCTTTAAATGAGGATGATAATTATGAAGATTAAATTAATTAGTGTTTACAAAAGGTCTTGGCACCTAAAGGAAACCTGGTCATTATCAGCCTGCCTCACTGAGCGATGTGGTGGGTGAGAGCAGCCAAGCCCAAGAGAGGGGGCCAATGGTTTCCATTCTGGTTGACTAGAAGCATCTTACAAAAGAAAGAGCTTCCCAGGCCTCACCCTGAAACTTCTGGTTTAATGGGTCTGAGTAATTGTGATGGCTTCCCAGGTATTTTGCATAGGTAGCCAGGCTAAGGAGACAGGAGCCTAAATTCCTATCAGGTGGCTGCTAGCCTTGCACATGTTCAAACAGCACACCACACCTTTCTAACCCATCCTGCCAGCCTTTCTGATCATTTCTTCTCACTCCCCTTTTTGTTTTTATGTTTTTGATCATGAAAACTCTGCTCCTTATGCTGTCTTTCCCTTGGCACAATGGAGTGAGCACTTTTGGAGGTGTTTACACCTGGCCCACCAGGGCAAGCTGTGCTCAAGACTGCCCCCTAAGCCCACACTTCATATCCTAGACACAGAGAAATCACCTCCTGCTGGAGGAAGAATGAGACTGCCCTCTGGAGAGCTTTGAGGCATTTAAAGCAAGAACAACCTGGAACATTAGGGTGGCAAGAACTTCACTTTTATTATGTCCATTTATCCTCAGCTTTATAAGGTAGTTTTATTGATAGCGTCATTCTGATTTTACAGGAGAAACTGAGGCCAGGTTAAATAACGGGACTTGGGTCAACTGCACAGTAGTAGAACTGGCCTTTGTATGTGAACAGTCTGATTCCAGAATCCTCTGGGGAGGCACTTTTAAATGCTGATGCCTGGGTCCACCCTAATGAATTGAACGCAGGATCTTTAGGGATTGGGTCCAGACGTTGGTAGTGTTTTAGTGAGCACTTCAAGGAATTCTAATGTGTGGCGAATCTTGAGAACAAGATAACACTGTCCCCTCTGCACCGACACTGACTGGGATCCCCCTTTATGCCCTTTTTCTTCTTCCCCTTCATCTGTTGGTGAATTTTGAATTTATGTGATTGTTAGAGGTCCTCCCTCAGATCAGCATGTGCTAGGCTCAATAATGGCTCCTGAAGGTGTCCATGTCCTAATTTATGGAAACTGAGAACATGTTACCTTATACAATAAAAAAAGACTGTTCAAACATGATCAAGTTAGTGATTTGGGGATGGTGGGAGTGTCTTCAATAATTCAGCTGTGCCCGACATAATCTCAGGGGGTCCTTCTGAGAGGGAGGCAGGAGGAGGTTGGCAATCAGAAGATGCAGCAGTGGTGACGGAGAAGGGGGCCAGAGTCAGTGGGAGAGATCTGAAGATACCAACACTACTGCCCTGCAGATGAGGAAGGGGCCAGCAGCCAAGGAATGCAGGGGGCCTCTTGAAGCTGGAGCAGTTTAGGAAAGCCTGGCTCCACCTCAGGGAGATCCACTGGAGACTTCTGACCTCCAGAACTATAAGATTATAAATCACAAATCAATCCAAAGTAGAACCACAGTCCCCACTCCCTTTGGTCAAGCCCAAGCTCCATCTCACTGACTTACCACTTAGTGAAATTATCGTGTTTGTTTACTTGCCATTGCCAACACCAGGGGTCAGTGTTTCCTAAGCTGGGTCTATTTTTTTTTTTTTTTTAAGATTTTATTTATTTGGAAGAGTTACAGTGAGAAGGAGAGGCAGAGAGAGAGAGAGGTCTTTTATCCACTGGTTCACACCAAATGACCACAACAGCCAGAGCCCAGCTGAGCCGAAGCCAGGAGCTTTCCAGGTCACCCATGCAGGTACAAGGGCCCAAGGACGTGGGCCATCTTCTACTGCTTTCCCAGCCCACAGCAGAGAGCTGGATCAGAAGTGGAGCCAATGGGACTCGAACTGGCGCCCATATGGGATGCCAGCACTGCACGCCAGGGCTTTAACCCATTGCGCCACAGCGCTAGCAAGCTGGATCTATTTTTAAAAACTTAATCAAAAATAGAAAAGGAAAGATAAATTTCCTGACACCAAGTGACTGAGAGACCAATTATTTTGTTGACTTTTTTCTCCTCCAACCAAACCTGTATAATGTTCATATAGCACCAGTCTGGTTCCAGACTCTACTTATATGATTTATTTATTTTTCATAAGCTGGATTTAAACATAACTATTAGGCCGGTGCTGCGGCTGACTAGGCTAATCCTCCACCTTGCGGCGCCGGCACACCGGGTTCTAGTCCCGGTCAGGGCGCCGGATTCTGTCCCGGTTGTCCCTCTTCCAGGCCAGCTCTCCGCTGTGGCCAGGGAGTGCAGTGGAGGATGGCCCAAGTGCTTGGGCCCTGCACCCCATGGGGGACCAGGATAAGTATCTGGCTCCTGCCATCGGATCAGCTCGGTGTGCCAGCTGCAGCACGCCGGCCGTGGCGGCCATTGGAGGGTGAACCAATGGCAAAGGAAGACCTTTCTCTCTGTCTCTCTCTCTCACTATCCACTCTGCCTGTCAAAAAAAAAAATAAATAAATAAATAAAATAAACATAACTATTGCCTGCTTCACTATTTGAGGGTAGTCACAGAGCATGATTCTCTATCAGCTGACCATTTCAAAAGCAGAGGTATTCTAGACATTCATATAGTTGTATCAAGGGCAAATATAATTAACTGTGATGACATCCAGTCATACATCTTTTTTTAAAATTTAATGTAATTTATTTTAAAGATTTATTTATTTGTCTGAAAAATGAGAATTATACCGAGAGAGAAGGAGAGGCAGAGAGAGAAAGAGAGAGAGAGAGAGACAGAGAGACAGAGAGAGAGGTCTTCCATCTGCTGGTTCACTCCCCAATTGGCTGCAATGGCTGGAACTGCACCGATCTGAAGCCAGGAGCCAGGAACTTCCTCCAGGTCTCCCAGGTGGGTACAGGGACCCACGGACTTGGGCCATCCTCCACTGCTTTCCCAGGCCACAGCAGAGAGCTGAATTAGAAATGGAGCAGCCAGGTCTTGAACTGGCACCCATATGGGATGCCAGCACTGTAGGTGGCAGCTTTACCCACTATGCCACAGCGCCTGTCCCCAGTCATAATTCTTTGAGCTCATTTGTGCTGTATTTAATGTTAGGTTCCTATTTATGCTTTGCGGTAATATTAAGTAGAAAGCTCAAACGATTTTTGTGTGAAAGATTTGATTGATATGGGAAGTGTATAAGCATCATTTTCCCAAATGGTGTTTTATTTGTTCTGTTAGTTGCAATAATATGTGTTATATATATATATATATATATATATATTTTAAAAGATTTATTTATTTGTCTGAAAGGTGAAGTTAGAGTGAGAGGATCTTCTGTCCACTAGTTCAGTCCCCAAATGGCCACAATGACTGGTGCTGCAATGACTGGACCAGGCTGAAGCCAAAAGCTTGGAACTCCATCTGGGTCTCCCACATGGATGGCAGAGGCTAAAGCATTTGGACCATCTTCTGCTGCCTCTCAGGCACATTAGCAGGCAACAGGATTGTAAATGAAGTAGCTGGGACTTAAACCAGTGCACATATGGAATGCTAGTGTTGTAGGTGGCAGCTTA
This sequence comes from Oryctolagus cuniculus, assembly GCF_964237555.1. Taxonomy (NCBI): domain Eukaryota; kingdom Metazoa; phylum Chordata; class Mammalia; order Lagomorpha; family Leporidae; genus Oryctolagus; species Oryctolagus cuniculus. The sequence continues at coordinate 55,091,890 of NC_091435.1, forward strand.
ACCATCTGTACCACAATTTTGATTTTGTTCTTTATCCTTCTGAAAAAAGTGCATGCAATCTTGGTTGCACCTACTTTGAAATAATAGTTGATAACTCAATTTGATACACATTTCTTTTTCCTAAGAGAAAAGAAAATACTGTTTTATGAAGGATTTTATTTAATGAATACAAATTTTCATATGTACAGCTTTTAGGGATATAGTGTTTCTTAACTCCATTCCCACCCTCCCACCCCAACTCCTATCCCACCTCCCACTTCCTCTCCCATTCTATTTTCCATTAACATTTATTTTTAATTGACTTTTTATACAGAAGACCAACTCTATATTATGTAGAGATTTCAACTATTTGCACCCACACAGACACACAAAGTATAAAGTACAGTTTGAAGACAAGTTTTACCGTTAATTCTCATAGTGCAACTCATTAAGGACAGAGGTCCAGCATGGAGAGCAAGTGCACAGTGACTCCTGTTGTTGATTTAACAACTGACACTCTTATTTATGATGTCAGTGATCACCTGAGGCTCTTGACATGAGCTGCCAAGGCTATGGAAGCCTTTTGAGTCCACAAATCCATTGGTTTTTAGACAGGATCATATGCAAAGTGGAAGTTCTCTCTTCCCTTCAGAAAGTACATGCTTCTTTGAGGGCCCCTTCTTTCCACTGGGGTCTCACTCACAGAGATCCTTCATGTAGAACCATTTTTGCCACTGTGTCTTTGCTTTCCATGCCTGAAATGCTCTCATGGCATTTTCAGTCAGGTCTTAGGGGCTGATTCTGAGATCAGAGTGCTGTTTAGGGTGTTTGTTATTCTATGATTCTGCTGTGTGGACTGCTTTCCATGTTGGAACTTTCTCTCTTTTGTAATTCTATCTATTGTTATTACCAGGCACTTATTGATCTTATTTATGTGATCCCTTTTGACTTATGGTCCTATGTATATGATCAATTCAGTACTTAATATGATCACTTTATCACATAAGATAGGATTAGTGCCACCCAGCTAAATGAGATTTGGAGTCCCATAGCTAGTTTTTAGCTTCACCCTTAGGGGTAGGTTTGTGGGAATGTGTGCTGATCTGTACAGCTCCTCCCTCTCTCATTCCCACTTGTATTTTTAACTGGTATCTATTTTCAACTGACTTAGTACATCTATGATTAATTCTATGTTAAGTAAGGAGTTCAACCAAGGGTATTAAATAGAGAAGAAAAAAAAAGATAAAAAATAAATGAAATGAAATAATAAACTGTTCCTCAACAGTCAAGATAAAGGCTGTTCCAGTAGTTGCTTCTCATAGTGTCAGTTTCACTTCTACAGGATTCCTTTTAGGTACAGATCCAGGAGAATATATGACATTTGTCCCATTGGGAGTGGCTAATTTCACTATGTATGATATTTTCCAGATTCATCCATTTAGCTGTAAATGACCTGATTTTTTTTAACCGCTGTGTAGTATTCCATGGAGTACGTATCCCATAATTTCTTTATCCAGTCTTCTGTTGATGGGCATTTAGGTCAATTCCATGTCTTGGCTATTGTGAATTGAACTGCAATAAACATGGAGGTGCAGATGACTCTTTTACTTGCTGATTTCATTTTCTTTGGGTAAATTCTGAGGATTGGGATGGTTGGATTGTATGGTGGGCTATATTCAGATTTCTGAGGTATCTCCAAACTGTCTTCCATAGTGGTTTTACCAGTTTGCATTCCCACCAACAGTGGGTTAGGGTACCTTATCCCCCACATCCTCGTAAGCATTTTCTGTTTGTTGATTTCTATATGAGAGCCATTCTACCTGGGGTAAGATGAAACTTTAAAGTGGTTTTGATTTGCATCTCCCTGATGGCTAGTGATCCTGATCATTTTTTCATGTGTCTGCAGGCTATTTGGAAAGAAAATAATGTTTTGGAGTTAAAGGGATTTGACCAAGGCTCTCCTAGATCAGGGCTCCTTCACTGAGGAGGGAGACATTTGTCATTATGTGAGGAGTTTTGGTTGTCACAACTGGGGAGAGGGCACTGCCAGCACATAGTCAGTAGAGGCTAAACATCCTCCAAGGCCAGACAGCCCTCCAACCCCCAAGAAAGAATGATTGGATCTGAAATGTCAGCAGTGCTCTTGAGAAATCCTGTTAGATCAGTGTTTCTCAAACGTTAGTGTGCTTGTGAATCACCTGGGGATCTGGTAGAGTGAGGAACCTGATTTGGTCTGGGTGAGGCGTGAGATTCTTCGCGTCCCACAAGCTCCCCCTTGGTACAGACATTGCTGGAGGGAGGACCGATGTTTGAGTGTCAGTGTCCCAGCGTTCTTCTGTCTTCCTACTCTAAACTGTCCCTGGAATATCATTGTTGTTAAACTTATATTCGTTGAATGCATGGACGCATGGATGGAAGGATGAGAAAATGAATGAATAAGCAGTCAGGCAGGTGTACTAATATACTCTGAAGAATCCATCACATAAACTATTCTAAAGAAAATAGAATTTTTTCTTAACAAGGCTGGAAATGTAAAAAACCTTTCCCAGGGCATGGCAGACTCAAGGGGCTTCCATAGCCTTGGAAACTCATGACTGGTGCATAGGGAGATTACTGATGCCATAGACAGGAGTGTCAATTGGTAAAGTCAACAACAGGAGTCACTGTGCACTTACTCCTCATGTAGGATCTCTGTCCTTAATGTGCTGTACATTGAGGCTTAATGCTATAATGAGTACTCAAACAGTATATTTCACTTTGTGTTTCTATGGGGGTGCAAACTGTTGAAATCTTTGCTTAATGTATACTAAACTGATCTTCTGTTAAAAAAAAAAAGAAGAAATTAGCAATTCCCAACTTGACTCTCGCTGGGATTAAACATGACAATAGGTCTGATCTGATTTCATCATCATTTAAAAAAATCATCTATTATTTTTCACTTTATGTTTCTGTGTGGGAGCAAACTGTTGAAATCTTTACTTAATATATGCTAAACTGATCTTCTGTATATAAAGAGAATCGAAAATGAATCTTGATGTGAATGGAAGGGGAGAGGGAGTGGGAGAGGGGAGGGTTGCGGGTGGGAGGGATGTTATGGGGGGGAAACCATTGTAATCCATAAGCCGTACTTTGGAAATTTATATTCATTAAATAAAAGTTAAAAAAAAAAGAAAGGTAGGAGATGCTTCAACTTTCTGACACCCCCTAATAAAATATTATCTAGACCTGCAAAAAAAAAAAAAAATGACCCTCTTGCTCTGTGTCTCACACTGTCCTTTCTGACGCAGGGTGGGGCTCTGGTGTGTGTTTACCCAGGTTGGTTGCCAAGGCTAGACTCACACATTGGGTAAAAACAGAGGCCCAAGGCTGGGCCCCATACCTGCGCCTGTCCTGAGGGAAATGGACCTTGATTGAATATTTACATGACTGTCAGGCAGCAGGGCAGAAAGAGGAAATGCGGAGCCAGAATAGTTTCAAAGGAAATCGGGTCAGGATGAATTTCATGGAGTAGATTGAAGGGAAAAGATGTCCTTGAGTGGACGACAGGAAGCTGAGGGCTATAGTTTGTATGCCTGTGAGCTTCAAGGACTCAGAGACTTAGTAACACCAATTGGCAAAGTCATTTTCTTTGTATTTGTGGCTTGCTGGATATCCATTGAGTACCTTCTGTATTCTACTTTTCTTTCTTTCTTTCTTTTTTTTTTTTTTTAAGATTTATTTGAAAGGCAGAGTTACAGAGAGGCAGAGAGAGAGAGAGAGAGAGAGAGAGAGAGTTTTCTTTCTTTCCATCTGCTGGTTCACTCCCCAAATGGCCACAGTGGCTGGAGCTGGGCCAATCCAAAGCCAGGAACCTGGAGCTTCCTCTGGGTCTCCCACACCGGTGCAGGGACCCAAGCACTTGGGCCATCTTCTGCTGCTTTCCCAGGCCATAGCAGAGAGCTAGAATGGAAGTGGAGCAACTAGATCTCGAACTGGCGCCCATATGGGATGCTGCCACAGTACTGGCTCCTGTCTTCTACTTTTCTGCCCACATAGAAATCCAATCCAAGCCAAATGTTGAAATCTGATCAAGGAATGCCTTTCTTTCCTAAGGTAACCTTTGCTCTTAGAAGGAATTTGCTTAGAACCCAAAGACCTCTCCTCTGTCCCTCTGAGAATTGGTTGTGGTGGGCAGAAGAGAGAGTGTAGACCTGGAGAACAGGATGGCAGTGGGTCAAGAAGAGGAAAGGAAGTTGGGCCATGTGAATAAGGTTATAGGGTGCTCTCTGTAGATGGGCCAAGGAGAGCCAAAGTTTAGCCAGGTGCCGTTGTCATCAAGGCTCTCAACAGCAGCAACTCTTCCATTAGAAGTGATGCAAATGGATGTGTCAATATTGTTGACTCAGGTGTGGTCACTGCATTTTGGTACATTGTTTAGTAAGCTAGTTTGGGCCACTGGATACCTGGGACTCTGCTCTGAACCTGAGTGAAGTTGCTTTTTGTTTCTGAGTTGGGAGTAGGTAGCTTAATTCTGTGTTTGGGAGTCAGTTCTTCATATCAGCAGTTAGTCAAGACTGGTGAATGTTCTGCATATTTACTTGGACCTGCCATGGATTCAGGCTGTCTCTAAGACAAGGTCAACAGATAGTGAGATTTGTATGTCTTAGCACAAGTGATTGAAGCACTTGGAGGATTCCCTATTTGTGGATGTCTTAGATAAGAATTGTTTTACAGAAACCTATACAGGGGCTGGCATTATGGTGTGGCAGTTTAAGCCTTTTCTTGCAATGCTGGCATCTCATATGGATGTTGGAAATGATTGCTCTACTTCTGATCCAGTTCCCTGCTAATGCAACTGGAAAAGGCAACAGAAGATGGCCCAAGTGCTTGAGCCCCTGCCGCCCACATGGGAGACCGGGATGGAGTACCTGGCTCTTGGCTTTGGCCTGACCTAGTTCCGGCCTTTGTAGCCATTTGGAAAGTGAACCAGTGAATGGAAGATTCTCTCTCTCTCTCTGCCTTGCAAATAAATAAACAAATCTTTAAAAAAAGACAAACTTATGGGATGTTTTATCTCTGTTATGTTCCTTCTTTGTATATTATTGTCCGTAAAATAAAGTTTAAACTTCTTAATATGGCATTCAAGGTCCTCTATTATCTGGCTTTAAATCACCTTTTAAGTTTTTAAAAAAATTAATTAGTTAATTAATTTTAATTTTAATTAGTGTTTAGCAGGTTCAATGTGGTTTGTAGATAAAATTCTAAGAACATAATGATATTTCCTTCCTTCCTCCCTTTCACCTGTTCTCTCCTTCCCACCCTCTTTGCTTCTCCCTTTCTTCCTTTGCAAAAGTTTTTGAGATAATATATTTTAAATTTAAATTACAGTAAAATAATACTTCACCAAATAAGAAGTTTAGGAAGTAAAAACAAAAAGACTCTACTTTAGTGAGAATATAGACAAAGACTATAAACAACAATTGAATGGAAAAGTGACCATTTCAGCCATATACAGTAAATTTTAGAGTAATCACAGATCATTAAAATTATAGTAGTATAATATTCTTAACTATTGGTTTGGCAAAAGTATAAAACAAAGTTTTATAAAACTTTGCAACAATATTGATACCCACAGACATTTCTTTCTTTCTTTTTTTTTTATTAATTTTAGCTCTCATATAAAGAAGAACATGTGGTATTTGTCTTTCTGTGTCTGGCTTATTTCACTCAACATGATGTCCTCCAATTGCATCCATTTTGTTAAAAATGGTAGAATTTCATTCTTTCTTATAGTAGAATAATATTCCATTATGTACATACACCACATTTTTTTTATCCATGCATCTGATGATAGACACCTTGGTTAAGTGCAAATTTTGGCTTTTGTGAACAGTGCTGCTGTAAACATGGTGGTGCAGGTATCTCTTTGATATAATGTGTTCCAGTCTTTTGGGTATATACCAAGTAGTGGGATTGCAGGATTATGTGGCAAGTCTATTTCTAGTTTGTTAAGAATTCCCCACACTGATTTCCACAGTGGCTGCCCTAATTTATATTCCCAACAACAATGTTTAAGTGTTCCCTTCTCTACATCCTCACCAGCATTTGCTACCCTGTTTTGGATTTTAGCCATTCTGAAAGGGGTGAGGTGCTATCTCATTGTTGTTTTGATTTGCATTTCCCCGATGACTAGTAATGTTGAGCAGTGTTTCAGATATTTGTTGGCCATTTGTATTTCTTCTTTTGAGAACTGTCTATGGAAGTCCTTTGCTTATTTCTCAACTGCATTGGTTATTTTTTAAGTTGCTGATATATTTGGGATATTAATCCTTTGTCAAATAAGTGGTTTGCAAATATGTTTTCCATTCTGTTGGATGTCTCTTCACTTTATTGATTGTTTCCTTTGCTGAAGCTTTTGAGTTTGATATAGTCCCTTTTGTTTAGTTTTGCTTTTCTTGCCTGTGCATTGGGGGTCTTGTCCAAGAAGTTTGCCCTTACACCAGTGTCTTAGAGTGTTTCCTCTACATTTTCTTCCTGCAACCTAATAGTCTCAGGTCTTAAGTTTAGGTCTTTGATCTGTCTTGAGTTGATTTTTGTATATAGCAAAAATATGGTTCTAATTTTCTTTTTCTATATATATTCATCCAATTTTGCCAGCTCAATTTGTTGAAGACATTATCCTTACTCCACTGTATGATCTGAGCAATTTTGTCAAAAATCAGTTGGCTGTGGCTGGCGCTGTGGCTTAGTAGATTAAGCATCTGCCTGTGGCGCCATATCCCATATGAGAGCTGGTTCGAATCCCAGGTGCTTCACTCCCGATCTAGCCACCTGCTGATAAACTGCAAAAGCAGTACAAGATGGCCCAAGTGTTTATCTTTTCTTTTCGATTTTTGATTAATTTTTAAAAAATAGACCCAGCTTAGGAAACACTGACCCCTGGTGTTGGCAATGGCAAGTAAACAAACACGATAATTTCACTAAGTGGTAAGCCAGTGAGATGGAGCTTGGGCTTGACCAAAGAGAGTGGGGACTGTGGTTCTACTTTGGATTGATTTGTGATTTATAATCTTATAGTTCTGGAGGTCAGAAGTCTCCAGTGGATCTCCCTGAGGTGGAGCCAGGCTTTCCTAAACTGCTCCAGCTTCAAGAGGCCCCCTGCATTCCTTGGCTGCTGGCCCCTTCCTCATCTGCAGGGCAGTAGTGTTGGTATCTTCAGATCTCTCCCACTGACTCTGGCCCCCTTCTCCGTCACCACTGCTGCATCTTCTGATTGCCAACCTCCTCCTGCCTCCCTCTCAGAAGGACCCCCTGAGATTATGTCGGGCACAGCTGAATTATTGAAGACACTCCCACCATCCCCAAATCACTAACTTGATCATATCTGCACAGTCTTTTTTTATTGTATAAGGTAACATGTTCTCAGTTTCCATAAATTAGGACATGGACACCTTCAGGAGCCATTACTGAGCCTAGCACCTGCTGATCTGAGGGAGGACCTCTAACAATCATATAAATTCAAAATTCACCAACAGATGAAGGGGAAGAAGAAAATGGGCATAAAAGGGGATCCAAGTCAGTGTCACCTGCACAGGAGACTTCAACAAAGCTCCTGGCTCCTTGCTTTGGATCAGCCCAGCTCCAGAATTGCAACCATTTGGGGAATAAACCAATATATTGAAGACCTCTCTCTATCCCTCTCTGTAACTCTGCCTCTCAAGTGAGTAAAAAAAAAATCTTAAAAAAAAAAGTTGGCTATATGTACCTGGGTTAATTAATGGGCTCTCTATTCTGTTACATTAATCTAGACCTATGCATTGGTTTTTTTTTAACTTTTATTTAATGAATATAAATTTTCAAAGTACAGCTTATGGATTACAATGGCTTCCCCCCTCATAATTTCCCTCCACCCGCAACCCTCCCCTTTCCCACTCCCTCTCCCCTTCCATTCACATCAAGATTCATTTTCAATTCTCTTTATATACAGAAGATCAGTTTAGCATACATTAAGTAAAGATTTCAACAGTTTGCACCCACACAGAAACACAAAGTGAAAAATACTGTTTGAGTACTAGTTATAGCATTAAATCACACTGTACAGCACATTAAGGACAGAGATCCTACATGAGGAGTAAGTGCACAGTGACTCCTGTTGTTGACTTAACAAATTGACACTCTTGTTTATGGCGTCACTAAGCACCCTAGGCTCTTGTCATGAGTTGCCAAGGCTATGGAAGCCTTTTGAATTCACCGACTCTGATCATATTTAGACAAGGTCATAGTCAAAGTGGAAGTTCTTTCCTCCCTTCAGAGAAAGGTACCTCCTTCTTTTTTGACCAGTTCTTTCCACTGGGATCTCACTTGCAGAGATCTTTCATTTAGGTCATTTTTTTTTTTTTTTTTTTTTGCCAGAGTGTCTTGGCTTTCCATGCCTGAAATACTCTCATGGGCTTTTCAGCCAGATCCGCGTGCCTTAAGGGCTGATTCTGAGGCCAGAGTGCTGTTTAGGACATCTGCCATTCTATGAGTCTGCTGTGTATCTCGCTTCCCATGTTGGATCGTTCTCTCCCTTTTTTTTTATTCTATTGGTTAGTATTTGCAGACACTAGTCTTGTTTATGTGATCCCTTTGACTCTTAGACCTATCATTATGATCAGTTGTGAACAGAAATTGATAACTTGGACTAGTGAAATGGGATTGGTACATGCCACCTTGATGGGATTGAATTTGGAATCCCCTGGTATGTTTCTAACTCTACCGTTTGGGGCAACTCAGCTTGAGCTTGTCCCAAATTGTACATCTCTTCCCTCTCTTATTCCCACTCTTATATTTAACAGGGATCACTTTTCAGTTAAGTTTCAACACTTAAGAATAACCGTGTATTAATTACAGAATTCAACCAATAGTATTAAGTAGAACAAGCAAAAAAATACTAACAGGGATAAAGTATTAAGTTGTTCATCAACAGTCAGGGCAAGGACTGATCAAGTCACCATTTCTCATAGTGTCCATTTCACTTCAGCAGGTTTCCTTTTTGGTGCTCGGTTAATTGTCACCAATCAGGGAGAACATATGATATTTGTCCCTTTGGGACTGGCTTATTTCACTCAGCATGATGTTTTCCAGATTCCTCCATTTTGTTGCAAATGACCGGTTTTCATTGTTTTTGACTTCTGTATAGTATTCTATAGAGTACATGTCCCATAATTTCTTTATCCAGTCTGCTGTTGATGGGCATTTAGGTTGATTCCAGGTCTTAGCTATTGTGAATTGAGCTGCAATAAACATTAAGGTGCAGACCGTTTTTTTGTTTGCCAATTTAATTTCCTTTGGGTAAATTCCAAGGAGTGGGATGGTTGGGTTGAATGGTAGGGTTATATTCAGGTTTCTGAGGAATCTCCAGACAGACTTCCATTGTGGCTTATGCATTGGTTTTTAAGCTAGTGCCATGCTGTTTTGATTAATGTAGATTTTTAGTATGTTTTGAAGTCACGTATTATGATGATTCCAGCTTGATTTTTTTGTTCAGGATTGCTTTGGATGTTCTGGGTTTTTGTGATTCCATATGAATTTTAGGATTACTTTTTCTAATTCTGTAAAGAATGTCATTGGTATTTTGATAGGGATTGCATTGAATCTGTGGATTGCTTTAGCTAGTATAGACATCTTAATGATATTAATTCTTCTGCTCCATGAGCAAGGAATATTTTTCCATTATTTTTATGTTTTTGATGTTTTTTTCCATCAATTTTTGATAATTTTCATTGTATAGAAACTTTTCACTTCTTTCATTAAATTTATTACTAAATATTTGGATTTTTTGTGGCTATTGTGAATAAAATTTCTTTCTTGATTTCTCTTTCTATGAGTTCATCATTAGCATACCAAAAGCTACTGTTTTTTTGTATGTTTATTTTGCAACTTGCAACCTTACTGAATTGGTTTATCAGTTCTAACAGCTTTTTGGTGGAGTGTTTAGGTTTTTCCATGTACAACATTGTGTCTTGGATAATTTGTCTTCCTCTTTTCCAGTTCCGATGCCCTTTATTTCTTTCTCCCCGAATTGCTCTCGCTAAAACTTCTAGTACTGTATTGAATAAAAGTAGAAAAAAAAGAACTCGAAAATAAAAAAAAAGACAAATGAAAATCAGTGAACTAGAGATTGAGTGGGGGCTTCCTGAACTTGAAACAAAATATCTACACAAAACCTATAGCTAATATCATACTTAATGATGAAAAACTAGATGCTGGGGCTGGTGTTGGGGAGTAGCTGCCGGCTTTGATGCCGGCATCTAATTATGGGTGCTGGTTTGTGTGCTGGCTGCTCCACTTCCAATCCAGCTCCCTGCTAATGGCCGGGGAAAAGCAGTGAAGATGGTCCAAGAGCTTGGGCCCCTGCACCCACGTGGGAGACCCAGAGAAGTTCCTGGCTCCTGGCTTCAGTCTTACTGGTTGTTGCAGCCATTTGGGGAGTGAATCAGCCGATGGAAGATCTCACTCTCTTTCTGTCTCTGTCTCTCTCACTGTTTCTGCCCTTCAAGTAAATACATAAATGTTGAAAAAAAAAAAAAAAGAAACTAGATGGAATCCCCTTGAGATTGAGAGTAAGGCAAAATGTCTCCAGTCATCATTGCTTTTCAGTATCATACTGAAACTCTTAGCCAATGCAGTAAGATAATAAAAAGAAATAAAAGGTATATGGTCTTGGAAAAAAGAAATAAAGTTGTCTTAGTTCACAGATGATATATTTGTTTATGCAGAAAATCCTGAAGAATCAACACCAAGAAGCCCTCTGGAATTAGCCAGTGATTATAGCAATGTTGCAGGATACAAGAGTAATATATAAAAGTCAAATGCTTTCCTATATGTCAACCATTAAAAATTTGAGTTGGAAATAAAAAAATACCACTACTTACTTTAGCACCAGAAAAAAGAAAGAAAACAAATATTTAGGTATGAATCTAACAAAATATGTACCAGATCTATAGGAGAAAAACTACAAACCTCTGATGCGGGAAATCAAAATACAAATAAATGGAGAGATGTTCCATGTTTATTTATATAAAGAATCAAAATTGTTAAATGTTAGTTCCTCTTAATTTTTAAAAAGAGATTTGTTTTTATTTATTTGGAAGTAGAGTGATGGGGGGTGGGGGTGGGGGAGAGAAAGAGAATCTTGTTCACTTTCCAGAAGGCAGAAATGGCTGGGGCTGGGGCTGGGCCAAGCTGATGTTGGGAACCAGGAATTCCATCTGAATCTCCCATGTAGGTGGCAGGGACCCAAGTACTTGGGCCATCTTCTGCTGCTTTCCCAGGTGCATTAGCAGGGAGCTAGATTGGAAGTAGAGTAGCTGGGCTCGAACTGGTGCTTGCAAGAGTTGCAGGCTGCAGCTTAACCAATTGTGCCGCGATTTCTACCCACTTCTTCCCAATTTTATTTATATATTTGATACAATTCTAATCGGAATTCTAACATGTCACTTTGTGGATACTGACAAACTGCTTCTAAAATTTATATGGGAGGGTAAAAAACTCAGGACTGCCAAAATAATATTAAAGGAAAAGAATAGAGTTCAAGTACAGACCCTACCCAACTTTAAAACCTAGTTTCAAGCTGCAATGATCAAGATTGTAGGTACTGGTGAAAGAATAGACAGATGAAAGAAGCGGAATAGAGCACCCAGAAATGGACCCACACAAATACAGTCATCTGGACTTTAACAAAGGGGCAAAAGCCGTTCAGTATTGAAAGGATTTTCTTTTCAACAGATAGAGCTTGATCAGTTGCACACTCACTATGCTACACAGGATCCTGCAGAGCAACAGGACCAATAGGATATCTGTACAGCTACAAGAGCATATTTAACACGGGAGTTGGCATGCAGTTATGGAGGCTAATAATTCTGTCTGCAAGCTGGAGGATTAAGGGAGCTGGCAATAGAATTCAGCTGAAGTCTAAGGCATGCGTCCTGGGAGGCCCCCTGGTATAAGTCTCGGAGTCCAAAGCTCTGAAAACCGGAGGCTCTGAGGTCTGAGGGCAGAGGAATTCAGAGGCCCCAGCTCGAGGAGAGCAAATCACCTTTTTCTCTGCCTTGTTGTTCTATTTGGACCCTCAAAGGATTGAATGGTGTCCACCAATCCTGTCTTCTTAACTCAGTCTATTGATTCAAATGCTAATCTCTTCCAGCAACACCCTCCTAAATATACCCAGAAATAATGTTTTACTGAGTGTCTGGACGTCCCTTAGCCCAAGGGATAATAACTGTCATCCTCACATGCAAAAAAAAGTATATATATATGTGTGTGTATATATACACACACACACAAACATATAAATCTTTCATTAAAATATGCTCAAAGTGGATCAATAGACCTAAGTGTAAAATGAAAAACTACAAACTTTGAGAAGACAATAAGAGAAAATCTAGATTAAATTGAGTGTGGAAATGAATTAAGTACAATATCAAGAGCATAATCTGTGAAAGAAAAAAATGTATAAATTAGACTTAATTAAAATTAAAAACTTTTCTATGGAAGATACTGTTAACAACAATAAAAAAGACAAGCACAGAGAGGGGAAGTATGTGTAAAACATAGATCTGATAATAGGATTTTATCTAAACTATATAAGGAACTCTCAATAATAAGAAAACCGTATAATTGGAAAGCAAGCAAGAGATCTGGATACTCACCCAAGAAGGTGTATGGTGGTAGATCAGCATATAAAAAGATGCACAACATCATCTGTTGTCAAGGAATTGCAAATGAAAACAATGAGATACTAACATGCATCTGTTAAAAAATGTTATGATCCAAAATACTGACAACACAAAATGCTGGTGAGGAACTCTCATTCATTGCTGCTGGGAATGCAAAAATAGTACAACTAGTTTGCAAGATAGTTCAGCAGTTTCTTACAAAGCTATGCATAGTTTTACTGTAAGATTCAGGTTTGTGTTCTTAAATAATTATTCAAATGAGTTGGCGATGCATATCCACACGAAAACCTGCCTGTGAATCTTAATAGCAGCTTTATTGACAATTACCAAAACTTGGAAACAATCAAGATGACCTTTGTGAAATGTGTGGATTAAAAAAACCTATGGTACCTCCATTTAATGGGATATTAATCAGTGAAAGAAAGTGAGCTCACAAGTCATGAGAAGACTTGGAGAAAACTTAACTGAATGCTGCTAAGTGAAAGGAGCCAATCTGTAAGAGTCTAAATGCTACAATGATTCCAACTATGTGACACTCCGGAAAAGGCAAAGCCAGAGAGATAGTAACGCGATCGGTGGTATCTAGGAGCTCGGAGGAGGGAGAGGGATAAATAGGTGGAACAGAGATGTTTTGTTTTTTTTTAAGATTTATCTAATCATTTGAAAGGCAGAGTTACAGAGAGGGAGGGAGGGAGAGAGAGAGAGAGGTCTTCCATCTGCTGGTTCACTCCCCAGATGATCATAACGGGCGGAGCTATGCTGATCTGAAAGCAAGAACCAGGAGCTTCTTCTGGGTCTCCCACATGGGTGTGCAGGGTCCCAAGGACTTGGGCCATCTTCTACTGCTTTCCCAGGCCATAGCAGAGACCTGGATCAGAAGTGGAGCAGCCAGGACTCGAACCGGTTCCCAAATGGGATGCCAACACTGCAGGTGCGGCTTCACCTGCCACGCCACAGCGCCGGCCCTGCAGAGATTTTAATGACATATTCTGTATAATGCACTCTAATTATGAGTAAAGGACATTGTGCACCTTTTAAAACCCACAGGGCTCTAAAACACAAAGAGTAAATCCTAATGCAAATTAGGGATGTCAGTTAATAATCATGTGTCAATATTGGTTCATCAGTGTAACAAATATACTACACTAATGTAAGATGTTAATGATTAGGAAATGAGGGGAGGAGAGAGAGGGCACATGGAGCTCTGTTTACATTTCTGTTCAGTTTTCTGTAAACTTAAAACTACTCAAAAAAGTAAAGTTTAGGCCGGCACCGTGGCTCACTAGGCTAATCCTCCGCCTTGCGGCGCCGGCACACCGGGTTCTAGTCCCGGCTGGGGCGCCGGATTCTGTCCCGGTTGCCCCTCTTCCAGGCCAGCTCTCTGCTGTGGCCAGGGAGTGCAGTGGAGGATGGCCCAGGTGCTTGGGCCCTGCACCCCATGGGAGACCAGGAAAAACACCTGGCTCCTGGCTCCTGCCATCGGATCAGCGCGGTGCGCCGGCCGCAGCGCGCCGGCCGCGGCGGCCATTGGAGGGTGAACCAACGGCAAAGGAAGACCTTTCTCTCTGTCTCTCTCTCTCACTGTCCACTCTGCCTGTCAAAAAAAAAAAAAAAAAAAAAAAAAAGTAAAGTTTATTAATTTAAAAACTAGTGAAAAACATAAAAGTATATAGCAAACATTCATGTCCCAACTATATAGAACTAATATTTGGAATCATATGCTTTGAATTTTTCTTCCTTTTAAATTCAAGAAACAAAATATTACAGTGTAAGTGTTCCTTGACACCTCTGACTTCATTCCCCTTGCCCTCCCCAAAGGAAACCACGGTCACTAGTATGTGTCCTTGCAATCTCTTTTACACTTCTACATTCTTATGTGCACATGAGCAATGAGTACTATTATTTTTCAGGTGTTTAAGAACAACATTTGCATCAAATGTTCTTAAAATTGTATTTTCCATTCAACCTAATGTGTTAAAGAAATCTATGTTGGTAAGTATAGACCTAATTTTTTAATTTAAAAATTTAACTAGTATCATATTCAATTGTCTATATGTTGCATCATATTTTCATATGTTCCTCTGCTGATGGATGATCAGATTGTTTCCAGTTTTATGTTACTACAACCAAACAGCAATGACTGTTTTTGAGTCAGATACAAGAGAGCATATTTTTCTGAGGTATGCCCTACAGACTGAATTGCTGCATTGTGGGATATGTGCACTTTTCTTTCTTTTTTGACAGGCAAAGTCAGACAGAGAGAGAAAGACAGAGAGAAAGGTCTTCCTTCCATTGGTTCATCCCCCCAAATGGCTGCTATGGCCACGTGCTGCGCCCATCCGAAGCCAGGAGCCAGGTGCTTCCTCCTGGTCTCCCATGTGGGTGCAGGGCCCAAGGACTTGGGCCATCCTCTACTGCATTCCTGGGCCACAGCAGAGAGCTGGTCTGGAAGAGGAGCAACCGGGACAGAATCCGGCGCCCCAACTTAGACTAGAACCCGGGGTGTCGGCGCTGCAGGTGGAGGATTAGCCAAGTGAGCTGCAGCACCGGCCACTGGATATGTGCACTTTCAACTATACTAGCTACTACCAATCTCTTGGCAAAGTGGTAATGACAATTTACACTTGTGTTAGTACATGAGTGTCCCTGTTTCCACATATCCTCATCAACACTTGATATGATAGTTATTTAAACTTTTTCTAATTGAATAGATGAAAATACCTGTTTTTCAATTTTGCCTTCTTGATTTCTAGTGAAACTGAGGACGTTAAGAGTTTTGACTTGTGTTGATTTGTTATTATTCTTTGCCTATAAAGGGTACAGTTTTTCTTTTACTAAATTCATTCCTAGTTAATTGTTACATTCTGATTGCTCATGCTTTCTTAGTTACATTTATTTCAAATATCTTTTCTACTGGTCACATGTCTATTAATTTTATTTGTGGTACCATGGTGGGAGATGAGTACACTCAGGATGGGCATGGGTACCAGTTCCATTACTTATCACCAGCACGGCCTTGGATATTTTAGTTAATCTGTTAACTACTTCTGTCTCTTCATCTGTAAAATGGGATGAAAACAGCATCTAATTCAGATTTATTATGAAAATTAAATAACTCAAAATGCAGAGCATTTACATAACAAACTTCTAAAATGAACCGTATACCTTGGTGAGTTTTGACAAATGTATTTGGTTGAGTATTTATTGTCTCAGTCAATCCATAGAATATTTTCATTACCTTGCAATGTTTCTTCATGCCCCTTGCACTCAGCTCCTTTCACCTTGCTCTCGGGTAACCACTGATCTATTTTCTATCGCTATGGTTTTGTCTTTCCTAGAATTTCATATAAGTGCAACTAGGCCGTATGTATTCTTTTGTGTCTGGTTTGTTTCAGTTAGCATAATGCTTCTGTAATTCATCCAGGTGTTTGCATGTATCAGTAGTGTGTTGCTTTCTAGAAATTTTATTTGACCTTGCATTGTGGTGTAGTGGATAAAGCCTCTGCCTGCTGTCAGTATCCCACACAGGTACCAGTTTGAGTCCCGGCTGCTCCTCTTCCAATCCAGCTCCCTGTTAATATCCTGGGAAAAACAGTGGAGGATGGCCCAAGTTCTTGAGCCCCTGGGCCCACATAAGAGACCTGGAGGAAGCTCCTGGCTCCACCTGGATTTATTTTTGAATGTGGTCTGAGTACAAATTGATTTAATTTTTATCCATTAATAAATTGGCAATTGTATTCTCATTTCTGTCACTATCTTCTCATGTATGGGTTCTAGCTTTATTTCTGTCCTCCTACTTGAGTAACTAACTTGTCTCCCAAATGTTCCTGCCAACGTGTATGCTTTCATTCTGTTCCTTACGTCTGGAGGGCTCCATTTTATTTTATTTTACTTATTTATTTATTTTTAAGATTTTTTATTTATTTGAAAGTCAGAGTTACACAGAGGAGGAGAGGCAGAGAGAGAGAGGTCTTCCATACACTGGTTCACTCCCCAGATGGCCACAATGGCCGGAGCTGCACCAATGGGAATCCAGGAGCCAGGAGCTTCTTCCGGGTCTCCCACGCGGGTGCAGGAGCCCAAGGACTTGGACCATCTTCTACTGTTTTCCCAGGCTCTGGCAGAGAGCTGAATCAGAAGTGGAGCAGCCGGGTCTCAAACCGGTGCCCATATGGGATGCCGGCACTGCAGGCCAGGGCTTTAACCTGCTGTGCCACAGTGCTGGCTCAAGGAGGGCTCCATTTTAACTCCACCTTTCAAAATCCTACCCCTTGCTCAAGGTTTAATTCAAATGGCCTTTAAAAACTTCCAGATTCTGGGGCCAGCACTGTGGCATAGTAGGTTAAACTTCCGCTTGCAGTGCCAACATCCCATATGGTTGCCAGTTCAAGTCCTGGCTACTCCATTTCAGATTTAGCTCCCTGCCAGTGGCCTGGGAAAGCAGTGGAAGATGGAGACCTGGAAGGAGTTCCTGGCTCCTGGCTCTGGGTTGGCCCAGCTCCAGCCTTTGTAGTCATTTCATTCTGGGGAGTGAACCAGTGGATAAAAGACCTCTCTTTCACTCTCTGAAATAAATCAATAAATCTTTTTAAAAAGAGACTTCCAGATTGTGTAATATATCTTTCTCCTTCTCTGACCTTAAATGAAGGGGCTCAGGTACCTATAGCATTTTATCTCTTTAATATAAATATTAGGTCATCTCTTGGGTTCCACAGCCTCTACTGTGTCTGTCCTCTTTGTCCTGCTGGATTGTGAGCTCTTGCATGGTTTTGTGGCAGGCAGAATACTCTCTTGCCCACCGCGTCCTAATTCCTGGAATGTGTGCATGTATCACCTCACGTGGCAAAAGGGAGTTAGCAGCTGTAGTTAAGTTAAGGAGTTTGAGATGAGGAGATTATTTTGGATTGTGCAAGTAGGCCCCGTCTAATTTCATGGGTCCTTAAAATTGGAGAGAATCTTTAGCAGCCCAGTTCAGCATCAGAGGAATCTGTGGTTAAGGGGAGATGGAACATTATTGATGTTGAATATGGAGGAAGAATGGAGTTGCTTCCTAGAAGCTGGAGAAGGGAAGGACATGGATTCTTCCTTTCAGCCTCTTGGAAGGAATGTAGCTGTGGCCTTGCTGTTGCCTTGACTTTGGTGATAGGCATGGAGGGACAGCCTTGCGTGCAACCTGTAGCACCGTGACATCTGTTTTAAATTTCTGGCCTACAGGACTGTAAGATAATAAACCTGTACTGTTTTAATCTATGTCGTAATCTGCTACAGCAACAATACAAAACTGATGTGCTTGCTCACCACTGAGTCCTCTGTAACTTGAAGTAGATCCTTAGATACGGAAAGGGTACTCAATCATGATTCCTGGACTTGAGTGATGCAGCAGTATGGTGCTTAGAACTGTGGAATGACTTCGTTAGGTTCCTTCATGATCAGCCTGATGCTCACCACTGTCACTAGCATGTACACCTTTGTCAGCTCATAGCAAATGATGTCACTGTAGGTTGCTCAGTCCAGTTTCCCTTGTTTGGAGCCTGACAGCTCAATACTGTCAAGTCCCAGGAAGAGATGTCTCTTCTCTATGCTATTTGACCCCTTCAAAGATACTTGATTGGGACCTTTTGGAGAGGCCTTTGGAAAACTTTGTCTAGTGTTTACCCTTATCTGGGAGTGTTAACATCCTGGGATTTGGAATCTGCCATAGGTCTTTGGAACCCTGGCTCTTAGGTCACTGTCTTAGTAGTCCATTTTCTGCTGCTATAAAAGAATACCACAGCCTGGGTCATTTATAAAGAAAATAAACTTATTTCTCACAGTTGGGAAAGTCCAACATCAACATGCAAGCATCAGGCACATCACATGGCAAAAGAGCATGTGGACAAGAGATAGAGAGAGAGAGAGAGAGAGAGCAAGTGAGCATCAGAAAGCCAAAGAAGCCAAACTTGCTTTTAAAATAACCCACTCTCAATAACCAACCCACTCCCACGGTAGTGGCCTTAATACATCATGAAGCTAAAGTCTGCTTGACCTAATCATTTTTGGCATCACCTCACAATACCATCACACTGGCGAATCTCAACATGAGTTTTAAAGGGTACACGCAAACCTGAATGGTCACCAAATCTCTCAGAGCCTCAGTTTCCTCAAGAGGGAGCACTCCAGGGATATCTAGGGTGGAGGTAGCAATCCTTCCATGAGTTTTCTCAAAGATGAAATGAACATGTATGAACGGTTATTGGAACATAGTAGGTGTTCAGCGCATGCTAGCTTTCTTCCCATCTAAGGTGTATCACCACCAACAGACTGGTTCAGCTTTCTGTTTACTTTGACAAGTTGATGACAAGCAGGTGATGCAACATGACATTTGTTCTTACTTTTTGTTTGTTAGTTTTAATTTTTAACATATAAGCCTTTGGGTTACCTCACGCTGCTTATAGTTTCAAGTTCAAAGTTCTGTGAGCCATTTGAGGTGTTTTGTTAAGAATAGCCTAGGTGTGATGGATGGTTTTAGTTAGTCTCAAGGGGTTGATAGTTGGAACAAGAAGTAGAGGTATGGAAGATAGCAAAATAAGGTATGATACAATGAAATACATACCTGTAGGGTAGCAACACTAGAGATTGTCATCTAACAGAGCAGGACTATCATACTAGCTGTAGGAGAAGCTACTGAGCCACCCATATCTGCTCACTTACTAGGCCTAGTATGAATGAGCACATTGGGGTTATGACAATGCCAGAAGACAGATGGTCTCTGGGATATGATGATGGGCACATCATATTTAGATCTCAGTGTTTTGGTCCCACTTTGCTTATCTCACACACTATTTTGTTTTGTTTTGCTTTTGACTTTTATTTAATGAATATAAATTTCCAAAGTACAGCTTATGGATTACAATGACTTCCCCCCCCCATAACTTCTCTCCCACCTGCAACCCTCCCCTTTCCCACTCCCTCTCCCCTTCCATTCACATCAAGATTCATTTTCAATTATCTTTATATACAGAATATCAGTTTAGTATATATTAAGTAAAGATTTCAACAGTTTGCACCCACATAGAAACACAAAGTGAAAAATATTGTTTGAACTAGTTATAGCATTAAATCACAATGTACAGCACATTAAGGACAGAGATCCTACATGAGGAGTAAGTGCACAGTGACTCCTGTTGCTGACTTAACAAATTGACACTCTTTTTTTTTTTTTTGGACAGGCAGAGTGGATAGTGAGAGAGAGAGACAGAGAGAAAGATCTTCCTTTTTGCCGTTGGTTCACCCTCCAATGGCCGCCACGGCCAGCGCGTTGCGGCTGGTGCACTGCGCTGATCCGATGGCAGGAGCCAGGTGCTTCTCCTGGTCTCCCATGGGGTGCAGGGCCCAAGCACTTGGGCCATCCTCCACTGCCTTCCCGGGCCACGGCAGAGAGCTGGCCTGGAAGAGGGGCAACTGGGACAGAATCCGGCACCCCGACCGGGACTAGAACTGGGTGTGCTGGCGCCACAAGGCGGAGGATTAGCCTATTGAGCCTCAGCGCCGGCCACAAATTGACACTCTTGTTTATGGCATCAGTAATCACCCTAGGTTCTTGTCATGAGTTGCCAAGGCTATGGAAGCCTTTTGAGTTCACTGACTTTGATCTTATTCCGACAGGGTCATAGTCAAAGTGGAAGTTCTCTCCTCCCTTCAGAGAAGGGTGCCTCCTTCTTTGATGACCTGTTCTTTCCACTGGGATCTCACTCGCAGAGATCTTTCATTTAGGTCATTTCTTTTTTTTTGACAGAGTATCTCAAATACTTTAAACCTTTGGTTTTCAAAACTCAAAGGATATAAAAAATCAGCTGGCAGTTGCTTGGAAAGATGAGGACTCCTGACTTTTCTCCTATGGACAGATTCAGTAGGTCTGAATAGGGTCCAGGGGATCTGCATTTTATTAGCCATCTCTTATCCTAGTTACCTCCCAGGCGAGTGTTTGTGGGAGACAGAATCTCAGGCATGAACTTATTGTTCCTTGCCTACTTATTGTCAGCAAGGTACAAAGCGTTATGGGTACCACAGCCCTTGCTTGCAGTGGATTTCACGTGACGGGGAGAAATAAGAGTTGTGTACAGACATGACAGTGGCTTCTCACTCTCCACATTGGAGTCAGGCTCTTTTTCCTTCTTCACATTTCACTCTGTGCAAGCTTTGCATTGGTTTGGAATAATTTATACCCTTCTCTACCAGATGGTGTAGCCCTTAAAGGCGAATGTTTTTCTCTACATAGCTGCACAGCACCTGAAATGCAGCTGGTATTCAGTACGTGTTGAATTAAGGTATGAAAGGGACTGAGTGGTACAAAGTCATGTGAGTCCTGACAGGGTGAGAAGTGCAGTGAGGGAAGAGAAGGGAATTATATTCAGGATCTTAGGGATATTAGGATATTAGAGACAGTGTGGGTCTAGGGGGGTTCCCAACAATCCTTTCAGTTATTAATGTTTTCCAAAAAGCCAAATATATATGGATATTGCCTTTTTGATATTTCTGTCATACACATAAGTATCCATTTTTCTCTGTTTTCTACAAGAATCACAGCAAGGTCAAACAGACCAGACAGAATTGCTCAATAATATTTTGAAATATCAGGGTTTAATCCTGGGAGTTTAGGTGGCTGTTTGAACTTATGTGACTCTTCCTGTTCTTTTTTTTAAAGGCTATCCTATACAATTTATTTTTAAATTTTTGCTTTTAATTGACAAATAATTGTATCTATATATGGGGTATAGTGTGATGTTTTAATGCATATATATATTGTAGTAATCAGAATATTTCACATATCCATCACCTCATACAAGTATCATTGATTTGAAGGTAGAACATGCAGAATCCTCTCCTGAGCTGCTGTGAAGTGCTCAGTACAATATTGTTACACGTAGTCACTGACATTGTCATGGAACAACAGAACTTATTCCTCCTGTCTGATCAGCTGGTCAATCTTCTTCTGCCCCCTCCTCTTCCCTCCCCAGCTCTTGTAACCACGATTACTCTTTTTAAAAATTGTTTTATTATTTAATAAATGTGAATTTAAAAAGTGCAGCTTTTGTATTGTTGTGGCTCCCCCCCCCCAACCTCCCTCCCTCCAGCGGTCCTCCCCTCTCTCACTCCCTCTCCCATCCCGCCCTTCATCGAGTTTCATTTTCAATTACCTTCACATACAGAAGATCAACTTAGTATATACTAAGCAGGGATTTCAACAGGCTGCTCTCACACAACCGCACAAGGTATAGGGTATTGTTTGACTAGTAGTGTTGTTTTTAAGTTTCATAGTAAAACACATTAAGGACAGAGATCCTACGTGGGGAGCATGTACCCAGTGACTCCCGTTGTTGATTTAACAATTGGCCCTCTTTTTTTTTTTTTTTTTTTTTTTTTTTTTTTTTTTGGACAGGCAGAGTGGACAGTGAGAGAGAGACAGAGAGAAAGGTCTTCCTTTGCCATTGGTTCACCCTCCAATGGCCGCCGCGGTCAGCGCGCTGTGGCCAGCGTACCGCGCTGATCCAATGGCAGGAGCCAGGAGCCAGGTGTTTTTCCTGGTCTCCCATGGGGTGCAGGGCCCAAGGACTTGGGCCATCCTCCACTGCACTCCCTGGCCACAGCAGAGAGCTGGCCTGGAAGAGGGGCAACTGGGACAGAATCCGGCACCCCGACCGGGACTAGAACCCGGTGTGCTGGCGCCACAAGGTGGAGGATTAGCCTAGTGAGCAATTCACTCGAGGCTCTTGCCATGAGCTGTCTAGGCTATAGAAGCCCCTTGAGTTCACCAACTCTGAACTTGTTTAGTAAAGGCCATATCACAGTAGAGGTCCTTCCTCCCTTCGGAGAAAGGCGCCTGCGTCCTTGATGGCCTGTTCCTTCTGCTGGGGTCTTGAACCACTATTACTCTTTACTTCCATGAGATCCACTTCCTTGGCTCCTCTGTATGAGTGCGATCACATAGTACTTGTCCTGCTGTGCTTGGTTTATTTTGCTTAACATAATGTCCTCCAGGTTCTTCCATGTTGCCACAAATGACACAATTTTATTCTTTTAGATGAATAATATTTCTTTGGCTGTTTTTGCCGCATTGTTTTTTTTTTTTTAATCTGTTCATCCATTGATAAGCACTTAGATTGATTCTCTTATCCTGGAATCCATATCATAGTGCTGCAGTAAATGGAGAATAAAGATATGTCCCTTTGACAGACTGATTGCATTTCCTTTGGGTATATACCCAGTAATGGGATTGCCAAATCACGTGGTAGTTCTGTTTTAGATTTTTTTATGAACTTCTTTTCTTTTTTTTTTTTTTAACTTTTATTTAGTGAATATAAATTTCCAAAGTACGGCTTATGGATTACAATGGCTTCCCCCCCATAACGTCCCTCCCACCCGCAACCCTCCCCTTTCCCACTCCCTCTCCCTTTCCATTCACATCAAGATTCATTTTCGATTCTCTTTATATACAGAAGATCAGTTTAGCATACATTAAGCAAAGATTTCAACAGTTTGCTCCCACACAGAAACATAAAGTGAAAAATAATACATGATTTTTTAAATGATGATGAAATCAGATCAGACCTATTGTCATGTTTAATCCCAGTGAGAGTCAAGTTGGGAATTGCTAATCTCTTCTTTTTTTTTTTTTTTTTTAACAGAAGATCAGTTTAGTATACATTAAGTAAAGATTTCAACAGTTTGCACCCCCATAGAAACACAAAGTGAAATATACTGTTTGAGTACTCGTTATAGCATTAAGCCTCAATGTAGAGCACATTAAGGACAGAGATCCTACATGAGGAGTAAGTGCACAGTGACTCCTGTTGTTGACTTTACAAATTGACACTCCTGTTTATGGCATCAGTAATCTCCCTATGCACCAGTCATAAGTTTCCAAGGCTATGGAAGCCCCTTGAGTTCTCCGACTCTTATCTTGTTTAGACAAGGTCATAGTCAAAGTGGAGGTTCTCTCCTCCCTTCAGAGAAAGGTACCTCCTTCTTTGAAGACCTGTTATGAACTTCTTTTCTGTTTTCCGTAATAGTTTTACTGATTTATGTTTTCAATCAGTAGCATATGAGTTCATTTTTCTAAACATTTATGCTAGCTTTTTTTTGTTTCTTGTATTTTTGATAATAGCATTTCTATTTGTGTAATATGATATTTTTGGCTTAACAGCCCCAAATCATAAGCGACAAAAGCAAAGCTAGACAAATGGGTTGATGTCAAGCAGAAATGCCTCTGTATAGCAAAGGAAGCAATCAACAGAGTGAAGATACAACTGACAGAATGGAGGAACGTATTTGCAAATTATGCATTTGACAAGAGGTTAATATTCTGAATATATAAAGTACTCAATAGCAAAACACTAAATAATAGGATTTTTAAATGGGCAATAGATCTTCTCATAAGATATACAAATGACCAATAGGTGTATGAAAAATTGCCCAGCATCACTAATCATCAGATAAATACTTTTTCTTTATTCAAATGGGATTCCTGGATCTTGGCAATATCATCTGGGAAGAGAAGAGACACTCATACTCTTTATTTATTTATTTCTTTATTTGAAAAAATATATACTTTAAATGCAGAATGACAGAGAGAGGGACAAAGAAGAGTGAGCCTGGAGAGAGAGATCTTTCATCTGTTGGTTTCTCTCCAAATACACACAACAGCTAGGATTGGGCCAAGCTGAAGTCAGGAGCCAAGAACCCAGCACCTGGGTCTCCCATGTGGGTGTAAGGGACCCAAGAACTTGGACCATCATCTACTGCCTCTCAGCACGTTGGCAGAGAGCTGGGTTGGAAGTAGTATAGCTGGCACATTAACTGGCACTCTGACATAGGATGTGGCATCCCAAGCAGGCTGAAGCCCTGTTTCGCAGAGCCCAGCCTTCACACTTTTATCATGGAGATGATAGGCTGGGCTGGGCTGAAAATGACTGGAAAGCCCTCCTACAGCCCAGAGCTTTCACTTCTGCTCTCTTGCTTCCACTCAGGCCACTCTACTGTTGAGGTGCTGCTTTTCCTGGGTGTCCTTTTCACGTTAGATTTTGCTTCTACTACACGGCTTTAGAATGACCTCCTCCACCACATGACCTGCTCAGAAGGCACCCCTTCCTATCTTAGGCATGCCAGTCATCTTAACAATGCTCCTCGAACTTTCAACTAGTGTGTTAGTAAGGGGCATGTTCAGTATTTCTGTTTTTTTTTTTTTTTTTTTTTTTTTTTTTTTTTTAATTTCCTCAATCTATTGCGTGCCTTCTGTTGTAAGCAAGGGTATATCTATTCTGTAATGGATACGTCAAGCCCCTGATGTGCTGCTTGGTACTCCAAATGCTTTTAGCTTCACTGTACACCTACAGCAGTCCTCTTCTATCGTTTTTCTTACTATTGTAACTTTAGGTTTTAGCCATGACTCATTCTTGACATCTGTGACAGTCTCTTGCTTGAGGCATTGCAGAGTAGGAACTGGTTTATCTTCTTAGGATTTACAGAACACATTCTATTATTTTACTGCTGCTATTATCATTCCCTTTGTCTTTTGTCCATCTTAATGGCCTGAAAGAGAGGTTATGTGCTTCGTAGGTATTGGTTCTTCGAGCAGGTGGCACATGACAGAGGCTGGTGGACTGGTAGGTGGAATGACAAGGTGAGTGTCGCCTGGAACTACTTTGTGGCATAATGGTTGGACAGGGTAGCAGGATATTTCAAAGGGCGTGTTCCTTGGCTTTAAATGCATTGTGACATAGTGTGAAGGTTTGTCTGCTCTACTTCATGCGGCAAAGAGGAGCACACTTGATCAGACTCAGGGGAAGAGGAGGAGGCAGTATAGACTTAGGGCCAGTTAGCATCTGCTTTTCCCCTTGGAGTCTGAAACTATTATAAATTCTTGAGAGAAGAGAACTGAATTGGACTTGACATTGAGGAAAGTGTGAAGGTAAGGCTATGTTAAGAGCACTCTTTCAAAAGAGTTGAAATTTGGGAAACTGTAATGACAGAGAATCAAAAAATTTCAAAGCTACGTATACTTGTATATACTTTGCGTGTTAAGGCAGATAGTAAAGTGGAGCTCAAGAAATAATTCAATTTTATATTGGAATTTACAAATGTATCTGAAAATATGAGTCACTATACAAGTGCTTTTTTGGGTAGTGGCTCAAGATGAAATACTAATTTTTTTCTCAAAATGGTGTTCATTTCAAAATGCAGTTAGCTATTTGGTTGAGATTACACCTAGAAAATTGTTGAGTCCCCTCTGAGCTACTTTGAATTCTCACATCTTTCTTGTCTGTGATTTGGGTGGCTGTAGCACCTGGGAATTAACACCTAACACCTGCTTTAGATCTTGTGCTTTGCCTAATAGTGTCTCTAAGTGCTGGAGGTTAAAAATGTTTCCCTTTGGGATGATGAGTAAGTGTGTGTATATGCTACGTGGTGGTCTGCAGGAAGGAGCCAATGGGAGCATCAGGAATGGTTTCATTGTTTTCAGCCCAGAGAATCAGCTGGTGCCATTAGGAGTGGAGGGTTTCTTTGGATGGAGGAAGAGTATGGATTTTGAGTATGACGTCTGGAAGCCAGTGATTGATCCCCGCAGCCACTGTTTTAGGCCTGGGTAAAGCACTGTCCTCAGTCCCCCCACCACAGGTGGGCAGATTGGGCAAGGAGGTCCCACAGGGCCACTGCTTTCCTGCCTCAGCTTTCCCCCCGGAGTTTTCTGCTGACTGCTGACTGCTGGCCAAGTACGTTCTGCTGTGTGGAAAAATCTGTGCTCCTTTGCCTGTTTTTTTGGGGGGGTTAAACCTAATCAATCTTTGTGGTACTGAACTTGGCTTTCTACATTGCACCTTCAGGCAGTAGTGTAGCAGGGAACAAAAGATAGAAGGGTGGATTATGGTTTCTAAAAGATAAGTGAAGTGTTGTTTGAGGATGTGGCTGATTACCTTCTCTCCACAGTGAAAGTGAAGTCAAATGAACACCACTTCCATGTTCCTTGTAGCTGGGTCTGTTGAGTCCTGTAGCCAGGAAAATATTATAGTCTGCTTTGATTTCCTTTTGTATGGATCTTTTAAACACAGAAAGCTTCCAACTGTTAAACTGTTTCTGATTAAAAGGCAAAGATACAGAAGTTCTATAACTAAAGTAGGAAAGGATCATTTTCCCCTTCACTGTTCACCTGCTATCCTACATCAAAAACCTTCAACTAGTCTCCATGCCAGTGGGTGTGAGGAGATAACACTGGTCCTGTCAGCCTTTGGGGTGGCATGTAATTAAAAATTCACAAAACTCAAGACAAATTTTCTGTAGCACTGACCTAAAATGGAGGGCACTTTTTTTTTTTTAAAGATTTATTTATTTTGCTTGAAAGTCAGAGTTACAAAGAGAGAGGTCTTCCATCCAATGGTTCACTCCCCAATTGGCCACAACGGCTGCACCATTCGGATCGTAGCTGCGCTGATCCAAAGCTGGGAGCCAGATGCTTCTTCCAGGTCTCCCACGTGGGTGCAGGGGCCCAAGTCCTTGGGCCATCTTCTACTGCTTTCCCAGGTCATAG
Organism: Oryctolagus cuniculus; assembly: GCF_964237555.1. NCBI lineage: Eukaryota > Metazoa > Chordata > Mammalia > Lagomorpha > Leporidae > Oryctolagus > Oryctolagus cuniculus. Next base: position 55,119,127 of record NC_091435.1, read on the forward strand.
CAGAGAGCTGGATTGGAAGTGGAACAGACGGGTCATGAACCGGCGCCCATGTGGGATGCTGGCTCTTCAGGCCAGGGCGTTAACCTGCTGCGCCATAGCACCGGCCCCATGGAGGGCACTTGTGTTAGTTAGCCAGAGGTGACTCCAACATGTAGTAATAGTGGAAACAAAATGTACAATTTGATTTGACTTGACATCCATCTGTCTAAGTGAGACTATGTGATTTTAGCAGTAAGTCTCAAACTTTCAATGGCTGAGCACCCTAGAGGAATGGTTCTAATAAAATCTGAGGCAGGCTGGTTGACTGTCCTCTGTGTGGCAAATGTGTCATGCTAAGGTTGCCAAAGCAGGGGAAGAGTGAGATAAAGGCAGTCACGTAAGCTCTTAGCTGACTCAGTCTGGGAGTGACATGTGCCAGTTCCACACTGAGTCCATTAGCCAGAACTGGGAAGAAAACAAAAAAGATACCAACCCAACTGGAGGAGAGGCTGGGGAAAATGTGGGGAGGGGTGCCTAGATATTTGGTGAACACTGATGGTCTCTTCCACATACTTGATGGTTGATACTTTGAAAAAATTAGTAGGCAATTTTCAATCATTCCAGTTTTAAACATAAGGTAAAGCTTTCATGTTACTTTTCTTCAAATATACTGCAAGAGCAACTGGCCAAGTACCTACTGTCATTAAATTGTTTTTTTTGAGATCTATGTGAGAAACAGAGAAATTTTGCCTGACAGTTGTGAAGGTTGGGTGAATTATTTAACTTCTTTAAACTTGTACCCTAATTGACAATGGAATAATCCCTCATTCATGGGTGAGTTCCAAAATCAGGTTAGAGATAACATGTAAACACTTTGGCAAAAGGGCAGGTGATTAGCCTAGAGATTAAGATGCCTGTGTCCCACAGCAGAGTACCTGGGTTTGATCACTGGCGCTAGCTCCTGACTCCAGCTTCCTGACAATGCAGACCCTAGGAGGCGTTGGTGATGGCTCAAGCACATGAGAGACCTGGGTTGAATTTCTGGCTCCTGGTTTTGGCTGGTGTTGCAGACATTTGGGTAGTAAACCTGTGGATGAGATTCTCCCTCTCCTTCTTCTTAAATAAATTAATTAAAAATCAAAGAATGAAGAAGAAACATTTTGACACAGTGCCTAGTACATGCTAAATGTTCAATAAATGTGAATTTTAATTCTCCTTTGATTGATACTGATGATATTGTAATGGAAATATATGATTGTCAACAGTAATGTAGGATCCTCTCAAAGAGTGATGGATCCATGATCATCAGAAGACTGTACTCCCTGGGGACAAGTGATGTTTTGGGCAATTCCAGAAATGAAATACCCTCTGTTGTGTTCTTATTTTTTTAGGTCATGGGGAGTTTCAAAGGTCATGCCCTCCCTGGAACCTTCTTCTTTATCATGGCTCTTTGGTGGAGCACTAAGAGTATTCTGAAGTATATCTTTAGAAAGCAAAAGCGGACCTGCTACCTGGGTTCCAAAGCATTATTCCGTCGAGCAGAAATTTTGGAGGGAATTGTTTTAGTCTGCATGGCCATAACTGGTGAGTGGACACTTCTATGTTCAGTGTTCTCCTTCGGGGTATTTTCACATGCTGAGAGGTGATCCAATATAAAATTGAGATAATTGACAAAATGAAAATTTTATTAAAATATGTCTCAAACATGTTTAACTTCTATCTGATATACTTTGTTAGGAAGGTGCTACTTTCATGTTCATATAAAAGCCTATTCCTTTATGAATTATTGAAAGTAGTTACCTTGGTTGCCAAGTCAAGGTGGATTTTCTTTACAGAATTAGTTGGCATCTTTGAAATAATTTTATATCAAGTGTTCTGACCCCTGAAAGAATAAACTCTGTCAGAAATCATCTTGTAAATGACACCAAAGCAATCAAGTGATTATGAGCAAGCTTCAGTAATTACTCATTGCTGATAGGCTATAGAGAGGGTCAGGGCTGAAAAGACCTTGCTTCCTGCACTCACCCTTTCACTTGGTTCCTAAATTGGAGGAAGAAGTTAGGCCAGATGACCTCTAAGGCCTTTCCTTTGACTATGAAGGTCAATGAAATTGTCCATGTTGTTAGAGTTTCACTGTAGCCTCTTCCTTTATTAAAGGCATAACTTCCCATTTTCCCATTAGATTTCTTCATTCTTTATTCATGGCAATAGGTCTTGGCCATGACCCTCAAGTTACAGAGTGAAGGTTCTGGTGTCCTATTTTCACAATAGGGTGATTATAGATAAAAAGCATGTACTGTATATTTTTCTAAGAAAAAAGTTAGAAGGAAGTATTTTGAATGTTAAATATTTGAAGAGATGTTTTCCCAGACTTGGACGTTACACAATATAAACATGTGTTGAAATATTCCCTGTTACCTGTAAATATGGGCAGCTTTTATGTTGGTAAACAATATAACAAAGAATTTCCTTGCCAAATTCTATAGATTAACAAGTCAGGCAGCATTTCTAAGAAAGTTTAACTGTATGCATAATTAGCTGAACCATATGCTCTAGGCATCTGGGTATCTCAGTTATCCTTAACTGGGAAAAGCTGAAATTTTCAGCATTTTTATTAAGAAGCACACACAACCCCATCCTTTGTGGCAGCTACCCAAAGATGTGGTATCTTGGAGGGAAATACACAGCTTCTATAGGGCTGATCTCACAAATCCAAACTCCCACTTCATTCAAGATTTAGAAAAGGCAGCAAAACTAACACAGTCTACACTGAAGGTCTGAAACAGCTGTTTGACCAGTTAGTTATCAGTGACTAAATTTTGTTATCCTAACCAGCATCTGAATCTCTAGACAAGCCTTACGTTCCAGTGCTTAGTTGACGGGGAAGTCTGGAGACACACAGAGGACACTAGCGATGGGCTAATTCTCCTGTACCTTCCTGTGTTCTAGGCAAGGTTTTGGGAAGGTTGTTAACACTGTGATATGTTCCTCTACAGGCATGGCTGGGGAACAATTTATTCCCGGAGGACCCTACTGGAGCTTATATAAAGAAGGCCGGTGGAACCAAATCTTGGGCTGGCATCATTTCACCATGTATTTATTCTTTGGACTGGTAGGGGTGTCCAACATCTTATGTTTCACCATCAATTCACTTCCTGTCTCCTTACCCAAGCTAATGATGTCAAATGCTTTATTTGTGGAGGGTAAGTATGAGTATTTTTCTGTACCTTTCTCTGTTAGTGGGTTTTGTCTAGCTCTGCGTGATAATATACCTTTGGGATCTTCGTGCAGTCTTGGTTGATATCTAGGCCATGGTGAGATATTTGATGTCTGGGGCAGAATGCCAAGGATCTTCCCTACTGGCTCATTTTGTAGAACTGGGCAAGCAGAGTCATTCAATGTGCTTTGTTCAGGTTTAATATCTGTGTTAAATAACCATACACTATGGATGCTTATCTCTAGTTTGTCTTGCAAATGGTTGTTATTTTGACTTTTAGCAAGTCAAACCTGAACTCAGTGAAGCATGCATATCCTCATTAGGCAACCGTTTATAGCAGAACAGCTTCCATCATCTACTAAGTAACCTTTTTCATACGGATATGGTTAAAATTCTACTATTACCTGATAGGTAGAGTCTGAAAAATTTGGTCACATGAAAATGTAAGGTCCTAATTTTTAGAGGTTACTGTTGGGTGAGGTTGGGAAGAAAATAAATGCTAATTGTTTTTGTTTATTACCCAGTAAGAAATTGATTATGAAACTAAAAAGTTCCGGGTGATCAGAAGGTAGTCACTTTGTAGCTATTCCCCTTGTCTTGTACATCTGAAGATAAGACTTTTTGCTCCATTTTCTTTGAGAACAAGGGCTTGAATAAGAGATGGATGCCAAGAACCAATGTCATGTTTCTAATTATCTCAGGTGAACATCTTTTCCTCTTTAAGTGGAAAGGATTAAGATGAGGATGGAATCTGTCCAAGGAGTGAAACCATGCAGTTAGGTGCACTTCCTGGGAGCCTCACATCCTGGGAGCTTTCACATGAAAGCCCCGCCTTATGGTTATGTCTGAATTTCCTTCCTCCAACTGGCTGACTTCCTCAAGGCAAGGCTTTGGTTTATTTATGTGTGTTCACCTTAATCACAGCTCCCCCGCCTTGTCAGGCTTGTTATTTCCCATCCTGCATAGAAAATTCTTAAGTATACTATGTTGAAAAATGTCATAATGTGTTGGAAGAGAGACTAACAGCTGGGGAGGGAAATAGGGGGTTACATTGCAAGGTTGCATTCTGAAGAGACCGTGAGGACTATAAGTGCCAGAGTTGCATTTCTGTAGTGGGCATCTGCTCTTTTTGGACAACTGTGGGTAGGAAATTCTCAAGAGAGAGACTGAGAAAGATTGGGTGGTCCTTGGTTCTACTGAGAAAAGACACATTGTGTTTTCTCCTCCCCCAGCTTTCATCTTCTACAACCACACTCACGGCCGGGAAATGCTAGACATCTTTGTGCATCAGCTGCTGTTCTTGGCCGTCTTGTTGGCAGCTATTGTTGCCTTCATGGAGTTCCTGACCCGGAACAATGTGCTTGTGGAGCTGCTGCGGTCTAGTCTCATTCTGCTACAGGGGACCTGGTTCTGGCAGGTGAGTTGGGGCCACCAGTTAATGTATTTGTGTCTCTGTCTGTAGCTTTTCTATTTGACGGAGCGTTCTGCTCCAGACCCTAGAGACTGCCTTTAGTGTTCCACTTGTAGTGAGTGCACAGGCCTTTGAGAGGTCATGGTTCTTTGACTGGTCCCTTGGGCCCCATGGGAGCATTGTTAGAGCTGCTGGGTTGGAAGTGTGGTGTGCACCTTCTCATTGCACACCTGGATATGCACGGTGAGGGACCTCTGAACCCATGGTTTTGGTTACAAGCAGTTTCTGAAGATAAAGCAGCTTACAGCCTAATGGGTGTTGAGACTGAGAAATGCATGGAAGGCAGCAAAAGGAGGAAATTATTATTTATTGAGAAACAACTATATGTCAGCCACTGTGCCAAACTTTCGCATGCATATTGTTTCATTTTGCCTGTACAACAACCTGGAAGTTAGGTATTATCATCTCTAATTTAGGAATAAGAAGCCTAATGGAGACAATCCTAGGCTAAAGCAATAATGGAGCTGGGATCCAAATCTGTATTTATTTGTTTGAAAGGCAGAGTTACAGAGAAACAGAGAGAGAAAGAGAGAATCTTCCTTCTGCTAGTTCACTCCTTAAATGGCTGCAACTGCAGGAGCTGGGCCAATCTGAAGCCAGGAGCCAGGAGCTTTTTCTGGGTCTCCCACGAAGGTGCAGTGGTCCAAGGACTCAGACCATCTTCCACTGCTTTCCCAGGTGCATGTGCACAGCATTAAATTAGAAGTGAAGCAGCTGGGACTCAAACTGGCACCCATATGGGATGCTGGCACTGCAGGTGGCAGCTTTATCTGCTACGCCACAGTGCTGGCCCTTAAATCTGTATTTATTGACCTCAAAACCTAGGTTATTTTCCATTTTATGCTGTCAACTCTAGACTGGATGTGTTTTTGAAATAATAAATTTCAATCAGTGAACGTATATTTCATAGACTGATAGATCATAAGCCAATATAATATTTATAGATGTAAAGAAAGGTTAAGGACTGGCGCCATGGCTCACTTGGCTAATCCTCCGCCTGCAGCGCCGGCATCCCATATGGGCGCCGGGTTCTAGTCCTGGTTGCTCCTCTTTCAGTCCAGCTCTCTGCTGTGGCCCGGGAGGGCAGTGGAGGATGGCCCAAGTGTTTGGGCCCTGCACCCGCATGGGAGACCAGGAGGAAGTGCCTGGCTCCTGGCTTCGGATCTGCATAGCTCTGGCCATGGGGGCCATATGGGGGGTGAACCAATGGAGGGAAGGCCTTTCTCTCTGTCTCTCTCTCTCACTGTCTAACTTTATCTGTCAAGTAAAAAAAAAAAAAAAAAGAAAGAAAGGTTAAGATGGAAAGTGAATGTGATCAAATCAAGGAAAACTTGTTTTTAAGATTTATTTATTTGAAAGGCATAGTGACACAGAAAGAGATATCTTCCACCCAATGTTTCACTTTCCAAATGGCTAAAATAGACAGAGCTGGGCCAGGTGGAAACCAGGAACCTGCAGCTCCATCCAGGTCTCCCACATGGGTGCAGGGGCCCAGATACTTGGGCCATTTTCTGCTGCTTTTCCAGGCTCATTAGCAGGGAGCTGTATTGGAGGCAGAGCAGCTGGAACTCCAACTGGCACCCATATAGGATACCACAATGCCAGCCTCGGGGATGACTTTATTTATTTATTTATTTTTTCGACAGGCAGAGTTAGACAGTGAGAGAGAGAAAGAGAGACAGAGAGAAAGGTCTTCCTTTTCTTGTTGGTTCACCCCCTAAGTGGCCGCTATGGCTGGCGCGTTGTGGCCGGTGCGCGGCACTGATCCGAAGCCAGGAGCCAGGTGCTTCTTCTGGTCTCCCATGTGGGTGCAGGTCCCAAGCACTTGGGCCATCCTCCACTGCACTCCCTGGCCACAGCAGAGAGCTGGCCTGGAAGAGGAGCAACCGGGACAGAATCCGGCGCCCCAACCGGGACTAGAACCTGGTGTGCTGGTGCCGCAGGCGGAGGATTAGCCTAGTGAGCCACAGTGCCGGTCAGGGGATGACTTTTTAGAACAGATTTTTTAGTCATCAAAGAGCAAGGATTTGGGATAATGAAGCTATTTCAGGGATTTGCATTTAAGATGAGAAGTGATAAGAAAATACCGGTACATGAGGGATAGAGAAATATCGTCAAAATGGCAGTAGGAATGATGTGGCTGCATAGTGGCATCACAGGCAAAGCCACCACCTGTGATGTGGCCATATTATATGGGTGCCATTTCGTGTTCTGGTTACTCCACTTCCAATCCAGCTCCCTGCTAATATGCCTGGGAAAGCAGCAGAAGATGTTTGGCCCCTGCCACCCATGTAGAAGACTCAGATGAAGTTCCTGGTTCCTGGCTCCTGGCTTCATCTTGGTTCAGCCCTGGCCACTGCAGCCACTTGGGGAGTGAACCAGTGGATAGAAGACCTCTCTTTCTGTCATTCTCTCTCTCTCTCTCTCTGTAACTCTTACAAATAAAAAAATAAATAAATCTGCAAAAAAAAAAAAAAAGTGGGAGACTAGAAAGGCTGTTGGAGCTGGGGCTAGATTCAAGATTATTTTAGACTATTAATTTGTTATTTATATAAAGGGAACACATTTCAAATATTTCTTTCTTTCTTTTTTTTTTTTTTTTTGAAAGGCAGAGTGGACAGTGAGAGAGAGAGAGAGACAGAGAGAAAGGTCTTCCTTTGCCGTTGGTTCACCCTCCAATGGCCGCCACGGCCGACGCACCGCACTGATCCGATGGCAGGAGCCAGGTGCTTCTCCTGGTCTCCCAGGGGGTGCAGGGCCCAAGTACTTGGGCCATCCTTCACTGCACTCCCTGGCCACAGCAGAGAGCTGGCCTGGAAGAGGGGCAATCGGGACAGAATCCGGCGCCCCGACCAGGACTAGAACTGGTGTGCCGGCGCCGTAAGGCGGAGGATTAGCCTACTGAGCCGCGGCGCCGGCCGCATATATTTCTTATATACAGCTTTTTAATTTTTAATTTTTAAAGCTTTATTTATTTATCTCAAAGAGTTACAGAGGTAGAGGCAGAGAGAGAGGTAGTCCATCTGCCGGTTCACTCCCCAATTGGCCATAATGGCCTGGAGCAGGGCCAATCTGCAGGCAGGAGCTTGGATCTTCTTACAGGTCTCCCACATGGGTGCAGGGGCCCAAGGACTTGAGTCATCTTCTATTGCTTTCCCAGGCCACAACAGAGAGCTGGATTGGAAGTAGAGTAGTCAGGACTCGAACTGGTGCCCATATGGGATGCTGATGCTGTAGACCAGAGCTTTAACTCACTGTGCCATAGTGCCGGCCCTATATATCCAGTTTTAAGAACCTAATGATACTTTCACCATACCATCCTTCCCTCTCTCACTCCTATCCTTCCTCTTTGTTCCTTTCTTATTTTTCTTTTAATTTTTGCAATGATATACTTTTACTTTACTTTATAATCATAGCCTTAATCCTCCAATAAAAAAGAATTCAACAAACAGTAAGTTCAAGAATTATTTTGAAGGAAAAAAATATAGAAAAATCTTTCCAAGTACCCCATAATGTGATAAAACAGATAATTGGTCTATTTAACCAGCTTATATACAAAAGTTTTTTAAAAGTTATTTATCATCTCCTCAAAACCTAAAATCACTTAGCATAATGATTTCCAGTTCCATTCATTTTGTTGCAAATGCCAAATGCTTTTTATGACTGAGTAGTACTATATCATATATATATATATGTATATATGTATATGTTTTCTTTATTCAGTCATCAATTAAAGGACCATCCATATCTTTGCTATTGTGAATTGGACTTTTATTGGAGATAGAAGCAGAGAGAGATCTCCCAACCATTGGTGCAGTCCTCAAATGCCTACAACAGCTGGAGCTGGTCCAGGACAAAGCTAGGAGTCAGGAACTCAATCTGAGTCTCCTGCATTGTAGCAGGGACCCAGCTACGGGAGCCATCACCTGCTGCCTCCCATGGTGCACATTAGCAGGAAGCTGAAGTCGGGAGCAGAGTGACTACTTGTACTCGGGCACTCTGATTTGGATATGAGCGTCCAAATAGCATCTTTTTTTTTTTTTTTTTTTTTTTTTTTTTGACAGGCAGAGTGGACAGTGAGAGAGAGAGACAGAGAGAAAGGTCTTCCTTTGCCGTTGGTTCACCCTCCAATGGCCGCCGCGGCCAGCACGCTGCGGCCGGCGCACCGCGCTGATCCGATGGCAGGAGCCAGGAGCCAGGTGCTTTTCCTGGTCTCCCATGGGGTGCAGGGCCCAAGCACCTGGGCCATCCTCCACTGCACTCCCTGGCCACAGCAGAGGGCTGGCCTGGAAGAAGGGCAACCGGGACAGAATCCGGTGCCCCGACCGGGACTAGAACCCGGTGTGCCGGCGCCGCTAGGCGGAGGATTAGCCTAGTGAGCCGCGGCGCCGGCCCAAATAGCATCTTAACCATTGCCAACACCAGCCCCTACTTTCAGTCTATCCAAATATTATTTTTCTTTTTACTACTCATTTTTAGCTTATTTTTTTGTGATCCGAGAATTTGTTCTTTTTGAAATATTTTGATGCTTCCTTCAGTGTTTGTAGATGTTCCATGCATTTGAAAAGATACTATATCCTTTCTGTATTGAATTCAGGAATCTACATGGATTGACTATATCGAGTTTGTTAAAGAGCTTATTATTCAAATAAAGACAGACAAGTAGGATCAACAGGGAAAACCCAAGGAGAGTTGAAGGAAAGAATTGTAAAGATAAGAGCAGAATTAATTAAGTTAAATAATGTTCAGTTCACAATTAATATTTAGGTTCTGAAGGAGGAAGCTGAGGTGTTATCTCAATTGAGAATCACTTGGCTCAACGATGCCCCTTTTGACAGGGAAATAATATTTTCATATTTCCTCAAAAGCTTTTCAAAGGAAGAGCTGTGAGGTTAAAGTCTTTGGGGATAAATCTGTGATTATGTAGAAATTTTTTAGCTACCAATATGTCTAGGCTAGTTTTACTTTTCACTGGTGATCAGCCTAAATAATGTCTGGAGCCTTAATGAAAATGAGCATTTAATACCAGCCCAAACACACGCAGACAGGAAGTGAAGGGGTAGCCATAGCAGCTCATCTCATTCTTATATTCCTTGGACATAGAAGTGTCTAGAAACTTAGAAGAGCTTACTATGCTTCCATTTTTTTTTTTTTTGATTGAAATGGTATAAAATGTTTACGGCCAGAACTGTCTTAAGCTAACAATATTTTGTTGTTGCTTTCACCATTTTTATTTTACTTTTGCTAATTATTCATTTATGGTTACTACCAGTGTTTAAACTATGGATAGATTAAACAGTTACCTGGACTATTGGAACCATTTGTATGGAGATGTGAACTGAACAAAGCAAGTACTTAGACTACTAATAACTCATTCATAAACAATTGGGTAATATGCAAATGGAGGAGGAGTTTCTCTTCCAGCCTATAAAAATTGGTTTTTTTCCTGGTCCACACAGCAGTCAAAATGTTTTTCTAATAATCCAGGTGCACAATGCAATGTATAAGAGAAAACAAAAGTCCTGTGTGGGAGAATATTTCAAAAGTTCACTTCCACCCACCCTTATTAGGGCCAAGGCTTAAGGACAGTCAGAAGAGGAAAATGCTCCCACTCTCTTCGTTTCTCCTTGTTTTGGACAATTGCTTCCACTGCATCTCCTAACTCCATTAATTCCCCCTCTCCTCAACCAGGAGATTCCCTCTGACTACCACAATAGCAGTGTCTTGCTTTTAAAAGGAAATGAAAAGTTCATTCTAAATTAGCAAAAAGGTCCAACTGAGCAGTAGTGGTCTGAGATCAGATATGGTAGTTCAAACACATGCTTAGGATTATAGTATTGAAATAAATGATTGGATAATAAGATGTAAAACAACAGAAAATCAGAATTTTCTTCTTTTTTTTTTTTTTTTTAAGAGGGAGAAGGGGAGAGGTTTTCCTGTCTGCTAGTTCATTCCCCAAATGGCCACAACAGCCAGGGCTGGGTCAGGCTGAAGCCAGGACCAGGAGTGTCATCCGAATCTTTTACAGGGGTACAGGGGCCTAAGCCCTTGGGCCATTTTCTGCTGCTTTCCCAGGCACATTAGCAGGGAGCTGGATTGGAAGTGGAGCAGCTGGGATGCGAACCAGATCGCACATGGGATGCTGGCATCACAGGCAGTGGCTTAACCCACTTCTCCACAACGAGGCACTGGGAAATCAGACTGTTAAGTATGGGAAACAGGCCACTGGCTTGCTGCCTATTAGAGAAGATAACTATTTACCTTTGAAATGTGTTACTAGTGAAGCTTATGCTAATCAAAACATAAGGAGTTGGCAGAAAAGGTAGAGCAAGAAAACAAATTTCTTTGTTTTTCTTGAACTTGTATGTTAGAAACAAACTAGGACAACAGATGAAAGTGCATATTTTTCTATTTAAAGGGAGGATTTCTTTTATAAGGGATCTTTATATTTCAGTGAAGATTTCGTGAGTTGTGGCAACTTCTGGCCCTTAGTTTGCAATTTCAGCTCTCCTCTTTCACGTCATGGTCACGTGGCTCACCTCTGTTCATGAGCTTCAACAACACCTTCAGCTTTTCAGTGTCAGGTTCTGAGGTTCCAGCGAGCTTTAGCAGTGCGAAGTACGCAAAGTTTCTCTTCTCCTGATCTAAAACAGAAAATTTGACTGGCAGAATTGATGATGACTCATAGAGGCGACCAGAGCAAGGTTTTGGTTGGAAACCTCCAGAAACAAACAAAAACCAGTTGTGTACATGATGTGTAATAAAAAGTCCTTGGACCTCCCGGTGAGGCTGACCTAGATCTCACTTCTGCCTTACTGGTATTAATCACATGAGTCACCAGAGTCAAGGCCTTCTGTGCCTTTAGGCCTCTTCAACCGTGAAAGAGAAATAATAGTTCAGGGTGTTGTTGAGAAGATTAGAACTCACAACTTGCAAACTCTTACTGCCCTGCACAGATGGCTGCTGATTCCAGGGACAGAGGACAGGGAAATCTGCCAGGAGAGAATGAGGGCAAGTTGGTTTTTTTTTTTTTTTAATTAAAAAAAGTTTTTTTTGACAGAGACACAGAGAGAGTTATAGACAGTGAGAGAGACAGAGAGAAAGGTCTTCCTTCTATTGGTTCACTCCCCTAATAGCCGCCACCACCAGCGCTGCGCCGATCCGAAGCCAGGAGCCAGGTGTTTCCTCCCAGTCTCTCATGTGGGGGCAGGGACCCAAGCACTTGGGCCATCCTCCACTTCCCTCCTGGGGCACAACAGAGAGCTGGACTGGAAGAGGAGCAACCGGGACTAGTACCTGGCGCCCCAACCGGGACTAGAACCCGGGGTGCTGGCGCCGCAGGCAGAGGATTAGCCAAGTTAGCCACGGCTACGGCCCAAAAGATACTTCTTTGTGTGTATTTTGATCTTGACTTACAGCAGTGGTTTTCTAGGGCTACAATAACAACAGATCCCCATGAACGGGTGACTTCGAACAATAAACACTTGTTCTTGCCCTGTGCTAGAGGCCAGAAATCTGAAACCAAGGTGTGGACAGCCTTAGTTCATTTCTGTGGCCCACAGGGAGAATGTGTGCCCTGCTGATCTGGCTGCTTCGATGATCCTTGACAACCTTTGATTTGTGGCAGCTTAAGTCTAATCTCTGCTCTTGTTTTCAGTCAATATTCTCCCTTTGTGTCTTTATGTTCCTGTGTCTTTATGTGGCCGTGTTGTAAGAACTTCAGTCACTGGATTTTGAGCCAACTCTGATCAACCTTAAGTTGATTACATCTGCAAAGGTTCCATTTCCAAGTTGAGGCACATTCAGAGGAACTGGAGGTTAAGGCTTGAACATGTTGGAGGAAACAATTTAATCCATAACTGCTGATCTTTAGCTGTGGGAGCTGGAATAAGTCACTTGCTAAGTAGGGGTGGACAGCTTGTGTGGATGGCATTGGAAGAACATTGGCACTGGGGAGCTAGTTCATGGTTTCTTAAACTCATTCTCCCTCCAAGGGCCCTTTCTTGCCACAGGATTTCTGGATTAATTGCTGTGAGTTCCTGTAAGAGGAGGCATGAGAGGCAGACTATCTGATCCTGACACCCCAGCTTAAACAGCTGGGTCCCTAAACTAAACTGGGCATGGACAATGTGACTTGAGTTTTCTTTTCTTTTCATCATTCTGAACAGTGAGCACCAAGGACCTTGACATTCCTCCTGTCTTCTCAGAGTTTCAGGGACCTGGACTCTGCTCATTTTGTTCCTCACAGACAGCTTGTCCTAGCAGTGTATAAAAGAAGTGTTGCAAAACACCAGTATATCCAATGCAAAAGACAAACCAGCCAGGTGGCATTCTCTGCCTGCGGTTTCTGAGTGTGGACTTAATGACTGACACACCTTCTGCCAGGGGAGTTGACAGGTTATTCCTTTAGAAGAATGTAGCTGTGTTCTAGTGTAGAGACCCCAGCTGTTGGTGGCCAAGCTACAACAGTAAATGTCTTTGCCACTGTTTGGAGATGGAATGACAGAGTCAGGCATTTCTTTCTTTCTTTTTTTATTTCGTAAATATAAATTTCCAAAGTACAGTTTATGGATTACAATGGCTTCACGCCCCCCCCCCATAATTTCCCTCCCACTCACACCCCTCCCATCTCCCGCTCCCTCTCCCATTCCATTCACATCAAGATTCATTTTCGATTCTCTTTATATACAGAAGATCAATTCAGTATATATTAAGTAAAGATTTCATCAGTTTGCACCCACACAGAAACATAAAGTGTAAAATACTGTTTCAGTACTAGTTATAGCATTACTTCACATTGGACACCACATTAAGGACAGATCCCACATGAGAAGTAAGTACACAGTGACTCCTGTTGTTGACCTAACAATTTGACACTGTTGTTTATGGCGTCAGTAATCTCCCTAGGCTCTAGTCATGAGTTGCCAAGGCTATGGAAGCCTTTTGAGTTCGAGAGTCAGGCATTTCTTAACTTTTATATCTCTGAACTAGACAGCAAATGCAACCTCTCTCCTGGGATATAAAGAAGGGAATAAAGAAGTTATTTAATGGATCCTGCTAATTAAAAAGTATTTATTTTTATTTGAAAGGGGAAGAGAAAGAGAGAGAGAGAGAGAGAAAGAGAGAGAGAGAAATATCGTCTATCTGCTGATTCATTCCCTAAATGTCCACAGAGGCTGGAATTGGGCCAGGAAAAGCCAGGAGCCTGGAACTCATTCTGAGTCTCTCACATGGGTGGCTGGGACTTAAATACTTGAGGATATGTGTGTTAACAGGAAGCTGGAATTGGAAATGAAGCCAGGACTTGAACCCAGGCATTCTGATGTGGGATGCAGGCATCTCAAGCAGCACCTTACTGCTGTGCCAAATGCTTGCCCTATGCTATTTTTAACTAATGTAATATTTTGAGAAGATTTACAGCTCTGATATTGGTTCAGAAATAAAATGCATAGGACCAGCACAGAAGTAGGGAAATCTTGATCTGCCTCCCTCCACTTGGTGAGCAGGTAAGCTGAGTGATGAATCAATGGAGAATGATTCATCTATGTGTGTTGGCCACTGGGAACACATACCTAATGTTGACCAGATATTCCTGTTTTTTTTTTTTTTTTTAAGTAGAACTTTCGTATGATATTCCCTAAATTTTAAGAGTTGTGGAGGCATTAGAATTATTTTTTGAAATGTGTCAGACAAAGCACATGTGTGGGAGCCAGAGCATGTAGTAGGCTAAGCCTCCACCTGTGGTGCCGGCTCCCACATGCATGCTGGTTTGTGTCCTGGCTGCTCCTCTTCCAATCCAGCTCTCTGCTATGGCCTGGGAAAGAAGTGGAAGATGGCTCAAGTCCTTGGGCCCCTGCACCTGTGTGGGAGACCTGAAAGAAGCTCCAGGCAGCTGGCATTGGATCAGCCCAGCTCTGGCTGTTGCGGCCATTTGGGGAGTGAATAAATGGATGGAAGACCTTTATGTCTGTCTGTCTCTCTCTCTGTAACTCTACCTCTAAAATAAATTAAAAAAAAAAGCACACATGTAATTAAATGTGACTCAGGGGCTGCTAATCTGTAATCTGTGTTTGAAGGGTCACACAGTACCGAATCTTCACAGGACCACCTTCAATTCCAGTGCTGACTTTTCAAAGCATATTAGAACCTCTGAGATGATTCAAGCAACCTTGTTATTCAGAACAGAACTCTGTCCTTCCTGTTGCCCCATATGGAAGGGCCAGGTGGTAAATCAGTATTGAGTCTGAGAAAGAGCCAAGTGTTTTCAGAGCCTGACATTCCTGGTCTGGAATCTTCCTTTAGTCATTCAGGAGTTTTGTAATATGGGAGACGTTCCTGAATTCTCTTCTTCTCCCTTGGAACATGAGACTCATAATGCTTGTTGAGGTTTATTGTAAAGTTTATGTGCGTGAGTGGAGGCAAAGTGCCCAGCACACGGTAGAACATCTACAAATGATAGGTTTTTTTTTTTTTCGTTCAAATAAAGGGAATCCAGGAATGGGAACAAATGATTGAGATGCAAATCTTAGTTTTCCTTGATTTACTAAGATTATTTGACATTTCAAACAAAACATAATTGAAGTTTCATTCAACTGTATACACTGAATTTGTTTTTCCTGTGAGATTTCAGTTGTTAGATGTGTTTTCATGGGCAAGTCACTCAATGACTCAGTTTTCTTATCAGGATAATGAAGATAATAGTACATTAATATGAGGGTGGTACCTAAAAGGAAACCTGTAGAAGTGAAACGGACACTATGAGAAACAATGACTTGAGCAGCCCTTGTCCTGTCGAGGAACAGCTTACTATTTTATTTCTTTTAGTATTTTCTTGTTCTACTTAATACCATTGGTTGAACTCTTTAATTAACACACCATTATTCTTAGGTGTTTAAATTTAACTGAAAATTGGTCCCTGTTAAAAATAGGAGTGGGAATAAGAGAGGAGGAGCTGTACAGTTCAGCACACACTCACTAGGACTTAACCTATGGTAGAGCTAGAAACATGCCATGGGATTCCAAATCCCATCAAAGTGGCATGTACCAATGCCATCTTACTAGTCAAAGTGATCAGTTTCAGTTCATAATTGTTCATAAAGATAGGATTAAGTGTCAAAGGGATCACATAAACAAGACTAGTTTCTGCTAATAATAACTGGTAGAATTCAAAAGGAGAGAACGATCCAACATCAGAAGCGGGATACACAGCAGAGTCATAGAATGGCAGATGCCCTAAACAGCACTCTGGTCTCAGAATCAGCCCTTAAGGCATTCAGATCTGGCTAAAAAGCCCATGAGAGTATTTCAAGCATGGACAGCCAAGACACTGTGGCAAAATTAAAAAAAAAAAAAAAAAAAAACAACAAACTAAATGAAAGGTCTCTGCGAGTAAGATCCCAGTGGAAAGAATGGGCTATCAAAGAAGGAGGTGCCTTTCTCTGAAGGGAGGAGAGAACTTCCACTTTGACTTTTGACTATGGCCTTATCTAAATAAGGTCAGCGTCTGTGAACTCAAGAGGCTTCCATAGCCTTGGCAGCTCATGACAAGAGCCTAGGGTGATTACTGACGTCATAAATAAGAGTGTCAATTGTTAAATCAACAACGGTAGTCACTATGCACTTACTCCCCATGTAGGATTTCTGTCCTTAATGTATTGTACTATGCGAATTAACGGTAAAACTAGTACTCAAACAGTACTTTATACTTGGTGTGTCTGTGCGGGTGCATACTGTTGAAATCTTTACTTAGTGTATATTAAGTTGATCTTCTCTATATAAAGATAATTAAAATGAATCTTAATGAAGAATGGGATGGGAGATGGAGTGGGAGATGGGATGGTTTGCCGGTGGGAGGGAAGTTATGGGGGGAAAACTCATTAATTTATTTATAATAAATAAATTTATTTTATTCAAATAAATGAATCTTTAAAAAATGAATTATTTAGGATTTTCTATATATTAGATCATGCTACTTATGAATAAAGATAGTTTTATTTCTTCCTTTCTAATATAAATGACTTTCATTTTTCTTGCCTAATTACTCTAGCTGGAATTTCCAGTACAATACTGAATACAAATGGTGAAAGCAGACATCATTGTTTTGCTCCTGATCTTAGGGGAAAAGCTTTTTCAGTCTTTCAGCACTGAATCTATTGTTAGGTGTACACATTTATTTATTTAAAGATTTATTTATTTATTTATTTGAAAGAATTACACAGAGAGAGAAGGAGAGGCAGAAAGAGGTCTTCTATCCGCTGGTTCACTCCCCAAATGGCCACAACAGCCGGAGCTGGACCAATCCGAAGCCAGGAGCCAGGAATTGCTTCCTGGTCTCTCACATGGGTGCAGGGGTCCCTTCTACTGCTTTCCCAGGACATAGCAGAGAGCTGGATCAGAAGTGGAGCAGCGGGGTCTCAAACTGGTGCCCATGCGGGATACCGGCACTGCAGGCGGTGGCTTTACCCACTACACCACAGCACCAGCCCCGACATTTATTTACTTTAAAACCTTTTGGATCCTAATTTCAAAATAACAGACCGAAACTGCACAATGTGGAAACCTAAGATACTCCCTGAAAGTCCATCCATCCCCAGAAATGATCGCTATTTATACTTTGAAAGTTGTATAAGCAAATATCCTTCTAAATTTTTTTTCATAAATATGACTTGGTAAACGTGTAGATTACTAATACAGGCAGGAAAACCTAGTGTTTTATCTGTGATATCTCAGCTAATTGGAATTATCTTAGTTACCATTTACCTTGGAACACAGTATTTTGAAGTGTGTGCTCTTTGGGAATGCGTTTGTTATTTCAACATGTGCTTTTTTTGTTTTAAATTACAGCTGGGTTTTGTCCTTTACCCCCTTGGTGGACATCCTTCATGGGATCTGACAGATCATGAAAACGCTCTGTTTCTCACCATGTGCTTTTGTTGGCATTACCTATTAGCCCTCACCATCATTGGAATGAATTATGCTTTTATCACATGGTAAGTTAGTGTTTTTTTGCTGTTGTTGTTCTATTCTTTGGTATATGATCATGAAGATTCAATAGTGTGAAACTTCAAATTAAAAATAAAATTTCATCCTTTATCTCCCATAAGAAAGGGTAACATATCAGAAGATTACCCACAAACCTAGAAATTCCCAGGATAAAGAATATGTGCTAGGTTAAATTTGGGATAGCTCAACAGTGTCTTTGCTGTGCCTGGGACCTATCCATTACCCTTCAGCACACTCCCCTGTGCCTCTACGGCTTTGCCTTTGTCATTTCCTCTTCTGAATGGTTTGCCCAGACACTTGCAGTGAGTCCTCCATTAATCCAGGCATATATATCTCACCATTTTTTTTAAGGGAAAAGGTTTATTGGGGGAAACCCTTCAGACTGGAGGGAAGGGATGAAGAAGGAAAAGAGGAAGAAGGAGAGGATAAAAGAGAAATCCAGAGATACTTTGAGAGAGATCAGGAGATGGAAAGCTAGAGAGCCACGTGTTCAGGGACAGGTCCTTTTAAAACTTTGCTGGGGGGCAAGCAGGGAAGTAGGAGCAGTGAATCCCATTAGGATGGGGTTGGAGCTTGACTTCGGTGGTTGTGCCAAGTGGCTACCCAGCTTCCAGCAATGACAGCGGGGGCTAGAGTCTAGGATGATGTCCAGGGTGTAGATTGCACCATAGATAAGGCTGCGCCATTTTCCTAACATTCTCCCCTTTTGTTTTTTTATAAAGCAGGATTTGTATGGGATTACATTAGCCCCAAACGTCCAGGATGGGTAGAGGGACAATGATCTGTCTTTAGAGCTATTTCCTGCTGACGTGGGGCAACGAGGTACTCTTTGCTGGCATGGGGCGATGTCTCAAGCCACTGTCTCCTGGGTGGGGAGCCGAGTATATCCCTGTAGCAGCATTTGGTTGACTGCCTGGTTGCTGAAGGCCTTGGTTTGTTCCATTATCACCTCCTGTAAATACTTAAACAGAAACTGTAGTATAAAAGACAGGGTGAGAATAGCAACCAATGATCCTAAGAGTGGCATTAACCAGGTAATGAGAGGATTTCAGAGAGGAAAGGAAATGAGTGGGTCTCTGGTCTCTTGTGAAGACTGTCGATGGATGTGGTTTAAATCTGATCCCAACCAAGACCGGGAGAAAAGCCACTCATCTTTTGCGGGTAGATGGGTTTGTCTGTGGAGAAAATCCTGAACAATCATACAACATTAAGTGGGGGAGAGGACTATCAGTACACACAGGTCTGGAGAAGAGCCATTGATGTTAGAGTAGAGGCTATGATTACAAAGGATTGAGGCCCCAAGTAAGCTAGACAGGGTCTAGAACAAAGGACAGAGTCATTACTAGGGGACCTAAGAAAGGTGCTGTCTAAGCCACGACTAAGTTTTCTGATTGAGAGGCAAATAGAAACTGACAAAAGGTGCCTGGTATTAATCTGGTGGGCTTTAAGGCCTTGTCAGTTATGAAGCCCAGACCTACCTATCTCTTCACATGGGGTACATCCTAAGGGGAGGTGTGAACCTCCTTGGGGAAGGCACCCTGTTGACTTCCATCACCTAGCTGGCCTGGGAGGGGAGCTGGCCAGGTAAAGGCAGGTGGCAACTCTAACAGGAAATTTACAGTTCTGCCTGCGATGTTGCTGACCTTACTTGGCCATCCCCTCAGCCGCGGTGGTCATTTTGGAAACAAGGACGAGTGAAAGGCTTTTCAGCTTGGAGCCAGCAAGGTTGGTGGCTCTCACCTGGGCATCCTTCAACTCCAGGGCATCACCTTTTAAACTTGGGATTTAAAAAAAAAATCAAACTTGTGTCTGTCCTGTTAAATTCGAGCACCTGACCGATTGACATTGACTCTAGTATTTCTAAAAAAATAAGATTTGGTTGAATAATACAGTTTTTTTTTAACAAGGATCCTAGTATAACATTTCATAAGCAAGTGAGGAGCCATGTAGCGGCTGCCCTGCTACTTATCAGCTGTCTGACTTAAGGCCGATTACTTAATGGCATTTTAAGTCTTGATTTTGTCTGCAAAATGTGGATAATAATAATGACTAAATGAGACCATGCATTTACATTTCTTAAGACAGAATGCTCAACAAATGTTATTGTCTTGTTCCTTCTACTTTTTGGTATTAAAAAAAAAAAAGAATGAACTATAGACTATGCCCATGAAGAATTTTTAGTCCTAGTGTCAGTATTAAATTACAGATACAGACAATTTAAATGTAGGGCAGTAAGTGGAAACAAGTAGAACAAATCATGTTACAGCCCAGAAAAGGCTCCTCACAACAGAAAAATAAGCTGTAGCTTGAAGGATGAACAGGAATAAAAAAGGAGGCTCACAACTTCTCTCTCTAAGGTAGCTGGTGCCAAACCTCGCTTCACTTTGCTGATCCCAGTTTCCAGGCATGAAGGCTGCAGAACCTCATCCTTCAGACTGCAGAACTGATTGGAATATTCTATATTCACAGAATTCTGTATTTACAGTGTTCATATGGCAGCTGCTAGCTAGAGAGCACCTGAAGTATGGTTGGTGCCATGTTAATTTTAAGTAACTTAAATAGCCATACTCATGTATGCATAGCAGCTGCTGTATTTGATGCTACTCATCTAACACCTTCTCTGGATTCCTAGGATACAGTAGCTGCTTCCAGATCCAGAGAAGTCTCAGCCTGTGCAGGAACCAGATTTCTTGTCTTCTCTCTAGACGTGGGCCCCACCCCACTCATCCTGCTCTCTGCTGCAATGCTGAAGTAGTTTTGCAGCCAGGGCTCTGAGTGAGCAAACTGTTTCCTTGTCTAGGTCCCAGATGTCTGTGTTAGGCTTTGGATAAGCCCACTTTGATCTGCAATTGTCTCCTTCTGTACGTGTGTAAGCGCTTTGAGAGCTGGGAAACTCCACCTTCTCATTGACTGATCTGTTAGTTCTAACCCATCCCCCCAAAGCGTGTGCATGAGCTCACTGTCAAGGCAGGCTCTAACACTGAGTGAACTTGACTTCTTCCCCTGTTGTTCTAGGCTGACATCGGGGCCTCATCTCCTTAGGGGCTGGGCTGCCTCCAAGAAGAGTGCCAGCATTCAAGGAAACACTGTACCTCATGTCAGCTCCCTTCCAGAGCCAAAAGAAGACTATAGTCTCTTCCTGTTTCAAAAAACTTCAGACCCCTAATGAGCCCCTTTACTACTTCCAGTTCTGTAGAAACTGGAAACTCCACTTTGATTTTTCAACCTCTCCCTTTAACCTTCCATGTGTCACCTCATCTTTGTGACCAGGCAGATCCCTTACCTGGTATAGCCGCATGAAATGCATATCTCTTCCAGAAAGTGCTGCAATTCCTCTTGCCCTTGCTCTTCTCCAACAGACATGTGATGTTGACTGTTAGCTCATGTGTGGTAGGCTTATCTGCTAGCTAGTTTGTGCCTCCATGAGAAAAAGACCCTTTTCCTTTTCCCCACACTTCTTGGCACACTGCCTAACATGTATAAGCTGCTCAATAAAGATTTGCTATTTTAATAGATCTGTGTTTCAGAGCTACTTAACTATAGGTTTTGTTTGCATGGAAATCATGTATCATATTCTTCTCAGTTTTGATGTTACCCTCCAAAAGTTAAGATCAAGAGTTCAATTTTCTGACACATTTTGATAGGATTTAAGCAGTAGCTTAAACAATAGGAAGATTTAGTACTATCTTACAGTGAGGTCATGTGGCAGGTATGGTCAGGATAAGGAGCCATGAAAATCTGTTGGTCAGGATTTGACTGTGGAATGGTTTGTAACTCATCTCCAAGTGAGGAATTGTCAGAACATTATCTCAGAACTTGTCTGATATAATACAAAGATCACCATGGAAACATAGCTGGGTTATGAGAATATTGCTCCCAGCATCTCTGCAAAATGAAGCTGTACTTCTCAGTTTTCCAGAATAGTGGTTAGAAGATTGCTTTGTCCAGTGCCAGTGCCATGTCTATAGGCTTGATTATAGTAGTTCATGGGTGAGACCTATTTGAAAATCTTACTATGTGTTTTACTGTATCTCACATTTAAACACCACTGTTGCACAGAATTATTTCAAAAGCCCCTCTCTGTGGGTAGGCAAATATTACCCATTTACAGGTAGATTTTCCAAGCAATGACTCTTGTGAGCTGTTTTGAAAGTCAAAATAAAGATACCCAAGTTTCAAGCATGTGATTTTTTTTCCTGGAGGTTATACCCATTGGTTCTACTCTTTCTCACATTCATTGAAGAGAACACATGAGAGCAAAAGTGCATATACCCTGACCGTACTTCCTGGTATTTTCCTCATTCTAGTAAATAGCAGTTGTTTGCACTTCTTCTCCATAACCCTATCTCTCAGTCTGCCTCAAGTGGCCATTTCTGCATGTGCACATATTTAGAACTACATATGGCAGACAGAGCCTGGTTAAGATATCTGAGCATGTCTTAGCTTGATGGCTCATAGCAACAGCAGGTACCAGAGAGGAGGAATGGGGAGCATGAGAAATCCCTAGGGTCTCTCTGCCTTAGCTATTAATTTGGAATAAGCAGCCATGTCTTTGTTTTATTTTACACCAAAGTCATCTGGAATGAAACTAATTTATTAATTCATCAATTCATTTCATCCTGAATGTGTTGAACTTGTGCAATGTGGAAATAATGTGTGATTAAAAAAAAAAAAAACCTAAATGAAAGATCTCTGTGAGTGAGATCGCAGTGGAAAGAACAGGTCTTCAAAGAAGGAGGTACCTTTCTCTGAAGGGGGGAGAGAACCTCCACTTTGACTATGACCTTGTCTAAGCAAGATAAGAGTCGGAGAACTCAAGGGGCTTCCATAGCCTTGGAAACTCATGACTGGTGCATAGGGAGATTATTGATGCCATAAACAGGAGTGTCAATTTGTAAAGTCAACAACAGGAGTCACTGTGCACTTACTCCTCATGTAGGATCTCTGTCCTTAATGTGCTCTACATTGAGGCTTAATGCTATAACGAGTACTCAAACAGTATATTTCACTTTGTGTTTCTATGGGGGTGCAAACTGTTGAAATCTTTACTTAATGTATACTAAACTGATCTTCTGTTAAAAAAAAAAAAGAAGAAATTAGCAATTCCCAACTTGACTCTCACTGGGATTAAACATGACAATAGGTCTGATCTGATTTCATCATCATTTAAAAAATCATCTATTATTTTTCACTTTATGTTTCTGTGTGGGAGCAAACTGTTGAAATCTTTACTTAATGTATGCTAAACTGATCTTCTGTATATAAAGAGAATTGAAAATGAAAAAAAAAAAAGAGTATTAGCCTTTCCCAAGAACAGTCATTCAAAGAGTTGGGGACTTTGGGAGCAACATCAATATCCGTTAATAATCAAGGCAATTTCCTTAGGCTCTTGAATCAACAGATGTTATTGGAACTGTTCAGTTGTTTAATGGAGAGAGTTAAGGCTGAGTTAAAAGTGGGTTGAAGAATTAGCCTCTATGAATAGGGGATTAGTGTGAACTATTTAGCAGATTGCTCCAAAGGTCACTGATTATCAAATATGTGTGGAATCACTATTATCTACTCCACATGGTACAGACTCCCCTGGGGGTAGGGCCATAACTAAGAGGAAGTCCTTGCTCTTACGAAGCTTATATTCTATTGGTATACAGAGCACAAGTGAAGGCATGGCATATTGATAGGAAGAAGCAGAACTTCATCAGAAGATAAAGGAAGGCAGAAAATAAGGGAGGAAATGCAAATAGTCAGGTGAAATTTTTCATAAAAGGAGAATGAATTTGGTGGTTTGGCTTATAAAGTTTGTTTGCATATTCCTCTGTATTTCTGGAAGCTAACTCTGTTTTATCAGTATGGTCAGGGTACAAAGTCTTTATGATGATCACACACAGAAAAAGCTTCACTTAGTTCCTATAACATACTCTTTTTTTTTTTTTTTTGTCATATCAGAGAAGTGGAGAGCCTGATGCGCTTCCACCACCACAAAGAAACTTCACACTGTTCAGTGCCGAAAATTATAATTGCAGCTTTCTCCAAAACTACAGATTTCGACCTATGAAAACAGTCATATGAGAGGGCAGAGGGCACTTCTCTGGACATTTTAATCCATCATGAGCAGAGCCATCATGTGTGGTTGAGCAGCCTGTGCCTTGCACAAAAGCACAAAAGGGGGCAGGAAGGGGCGGAGGTTGAACCAGACCTGACATAGGCAGGGCTTGACTTAGGCTGCCAAACCCAGGCAAGGCGACCGCTTCCTGCACTTCGTTTATAGAAGAGGGCAGCTTTTTGCCATGCGCTGCTGGGGGGATTTCATGGAGAAATTCAACAGATTTTGATTCCATTTGGATTTGTCCCAGCTCAGAGATCCCCTTGTTTGTTTTAGAAACAATTAAAGTTATCTTCTGATGTTTCATGAAACAATCATGTCACAGATTCCAAAACCATGCTTTGTCTGTTCATCTAATAAAAAGATTTTTCAGGTAGCTCCAAAGCCAGATGAAAAAAAGTGGTTTTCATTTTTGGATTGCCTCTCTGTTTGCACAACTCATCCAGTGTTTGTTGCACTATGGATGCATATTGCCCTGAATTTCTCTTTTCAACATCATCTAATCAGAGACGCTCTCCTTTCTCCTCAGGTTTGTTAAATCCAGGCTTAAGAGGCTCTGTCCCTCGGAAGTTGGACTCCTGAAAAATGTTGAACGAGAACAAGAATCAGAAGAAGAGATGTGATTTGGGCGGACACCCAGTCTTTCTAGATAAACCTTCTCTTTTTTTCCATTGGCTTTGTTCATGGTTTTGTTTCTTTTCCTTTAGTTTGGAGAATAGCCACTGAGGATGGCTCTCAGTGTACTATTTGCAGTTCCAACTTTGTTAAAAGCATTTAATTTAAGTGTTTCATTTTAGCTTTGAAAATACTTTGGGTGATAAGTTCATTTTGCACATCATGTACAACGTGGTCTTTACAGGCTAGGGTGATGTTTCCCATGCCATCTAAAGTCTGGTGCCCATACTAAGAGAAATAATTGTTTAATTTACCTTATATGAATGTTCAAGGTTCTTGGGATTCCTACCATTTGTAACTTGTTGGGCATGGGATTATACGTGTTTATCTTGTTGCTGCAATGAGAAATAAACAAATGCGTGCACCATGGTGCAGGAACCTCAAATCTTTTATTTTTAAACCACATCCACGATGCAGAAGAAGCTGCCTGACGCAGAGATTTCTTTTGGTGAGACCTCCCTCTGGCGTGGCTGCTTTCCCCTCTGGGAAAATAGGGCAGAAGTCCTCCTGAGGTTTCTGATCTTTCGGAGAAGATACAAGGGATCATCCCCAGGACACGTGGTTGCAAAGCCACCAGAGTCTGAGAGAGGAGAGTGGTGGTGTTATTTATGTAGCAAAAAGGTCATCCAGTAGCATAGCATGACCACTATGCCAGGCCCTCTTCGAAACAGGTGAAGGATTTGAGTAAGACAAAGCCTTGTATGAAATACCTGTGGGCTAGGTTGCCCACTGGAGAGTCAAGGAATCTTTTTAATTCTCCCTCTACATTAACTAGTCTCTGGGTCTCTAGTACTCACCATGCTTTCTTTGTAAAGTAAGAGAACTGAACTGGATGAATCATGGGCCCCGTTTTGGCTCCGTGTTGTTATGAATCTAGTACTAATTTAGTCCCATGTTAGTCAGAAAGGCCTGTCTCTGGCACCACAGAACAGGGAAGAGGAACTGTGGGAATCCTGGAGGGGTGGCCCAGATGTGGAGGAGAGAAGGCAGTCCTGTGGGCATCTGGAACCTAAGCATGGGCAATTGGATCCTGAAGACCCCCTGGCATAACAGAAGCCCGACCAATCCAGAGGTAGCTCAGTCTGGTATGTATCCCCTAACAGTGGAGATGGAGGGTGAGTGAGTTGTTCAGGCCCAACAACTGGCGCAGTCGTTTTATTATGTAAGGTTTGAAAAGAACAGATGTGGATGCCCGCAGGTTTAACGAAATGCACTTTCAGTGCCTCTCTGGGACGTGAGCATGTCCTCATGGCCCAGTCCCTCAGGGAGCATGCCATTCGGTCCCAGGTGTGGCCTGTATCTCAGGGCTCCTTGCTAGTTCTGCAAGATTCTATGACTCTGGCAAAGTTGAGTTTCAAGGGAGAGAGCAAGTGTCAGTTGCAGTTACCTGAAACTGGCGTGATTGGTATTGAGGGGGGCTGTTGGGATAATTAGCATGCACCAGATTGGAATTTTGAACACGGATAAACGGATAAATGCATCTGTTCTCCTAATCTCCCCGAGAGAGCAGAAATATCCACAGAGAATACCTGTCAGTTGCAACCCAGTGAGTTCTCAGAGGAGGAACATTCAGTTCAGGTCTAAATCCTCAGTCTGGGGCCATGTGCCTTTAGTCCTTGAAATGTCATGAATTTGAACACCATTATTGTAAATTGGCGGTGATGTATTTTACAACTACCATCTTTGTGGAATGACGCAAAAATTAGTAAAGCTGCAAGCCTGAACCAGAGTGGAATAGTCTGTTATTTTCTTCGCATTGTGGTATTTCTAGGTCCGTAAGAAGAATTTGTAAAGGCTTTGATTTAAAATGGATCATGGGGGCCAGCACTCTGGCATAGTGGATAAAACTGCCACCTGTGACACAGGCATCCCATTATGGGCAGGGGTTTCGAGTCCCAGCTACTCTACTTCTGATCCAGCTCCCTGATAATGTGCCTGGGAAAACAGTGGAAGATAGCCTAAGTCCTTGGGCCCCTGCACCCACTGGGAGACCCAGAGGAAGCTCCTGGTTCCTGGCTTCAGCCTAGCCCAGCCTCAGCCATTGTGGCCATTTGGGGAATGGACCAGTGGCTGGAAGATATCTCTCCCTCTACTTCTCCCTCTCTTCCTCTCTCTCTCTCTCTAACTCCACCTTTCAAATAAATATAAATCTTTAGAAAAATGAATTGTGAGGGCTGGTGCTGTGGCGTAGCAGGTAAATCTGCTGTCTGCAGTGATATATGGGTGCCAGTTTGAGTCCCTGCTGCTCCACTTCTAATCCAGCTCTTTGCTATGGCCTGGGAAAGGAGTAGAAGATGACCCAAGTGCTTGGGCCCCTGCACCCACATGGGAGACCCAGAGGAAGCTCCAGGCTCCTGGTTTCAGATTGGCACACCTCTGGTCATTGCAGCCATTTAGGAAGTGAACCAGCAGGTGGAAGACCTCTCTCTCTGCTTCTGCCCCTCTGTAACTCTTTCAAATAAAAAAGAAAAAAAGAGAAATGAATCATATTTCAGTCCATTTTTTGAAACTATGAATCGTACTTTAAAACAAAGTATAAAAAGTTTTCAACTCCAGGTCATGAGATGAGGAAAATTAATTCTATCCTGTGGTTATCCACCCATGGGTGCCAATGGAATCACCCATTCAGTAGATTTTATTATGACATCACCAGGTTGCCAAGCAGTGTGAGATGAATTAGGAGTACAACGGTACTCAAGCCAGAGTTGCTGTCCTCATCTGACAGTCAAAAATCAGGTATCGCGAGCGCCTGCGCTGCGTGTTCCAGGGCTTCTCCATTGCTGCCTGAAGCACAGGGGGCTCGAGGAAGGAAGTGCTGCCATATTCCAGTGCCCAGCTCACAGCTCTGAGCCACCGCAGCTCTGGTGGCTCTAACTTCAAAGGTGAAACAGAATTTAGCAACTTTATTGTTTGACTCGAAGATCCAAAAATGAGACACTGCAAGAGTGAAGACGGGTCATCGAAGACAGCAACGTCAGTGATTGCCTTATGTTCTTGCAAAAATATCTTAGAGGTGTTAACCAGCCTTTTAAGATTCAAGATTGACAAGAAACAGTTGATGGGCTTCTTGCGTTAGCTGTTAAACTTAAATATGGGGCTGCTGCTGAAACATACAAGGACACGGGCTGGGGAGAGTTGGAAGATGAACATTTTCAGATAACGGCTTCTCCACTACTTAGTGCATTTGGGAAATGCATACACCAGATATGCTTCTGGTGTGTGTTGGAAATCAAATGTCACACTTTCAAGGGAAGAATCCTAGAAAACTGATTTACGTTCTAGAGATTTATTGCCACTGCTTGTTTCTTTAATAAAGTTTGGGAAGTGGAAAGTTAAAAAAAAATAAAAAGAAGATCTGTGATTTGAGGCAATAAGTGATGTGAAGAAACCAAAGCTAGGGTGGGGACAAGGAATGGTGAGTCAAGTGAGTGCCTCTTCCTCCAGGGTGATCCCTTTCTTGATTATCAGTGTAGGAAGGACTGAGGGACATTTCATGAAGCAGACAAAACCCCGTGACTGCATGCACATGACAGTGAGGACGGACTGATTATTAAGCAATATCAACCTCAGTGGTTGATGTTTCACCAGCGTCTCAGGGGTTTCTGTAACCTCCCATCTCCTTTGTTTGGGAAACTGCTCATTGTTGAAATGGGAGGCTGAGTTGTGACCATATCAGAATACTCCTTCTCACTATTTCATCACCAATAGAAGCTCATCAGTTAAGGCCATGCTGATTGTATCTTGAACTTGGATTAATATGGGGAAATAGAGTTACTAGTGCTATGGGCAAGAATAATACAAGCAGAGAAGTGAGAAATTCTCAGTGCATACAAGGAAATGATGAAAGAAATGTTGAAATACATGGTGAATAGATGTGGAAATTCTCGAATGTGCATCCCAGATGGAGAAAATTGAGAGAACAGAGGATATATGTGAAATAATATAAAGAATTTCCCCTAAATGAATGGCAATGAAGGGAGATTTTGACTTTAACCTTGGAAGGGTGCATTCTTTTTTTAAAAAACAATAATTAATTTATTTTTTAAGGAATATAAATTTCACAAGTACAACTTTAGGAATATAGTTATTCTTCCTACCATACCTGCCCTCCCACCCACACTCCTACCCCTCCACCTCCTCCCTCTCCCCTTCCAAGTCCCACTCTCCCTTAAGATTCATTCTCAATTAACTTTGTACACAAAAGACCAACTCTTTACTAGGTAAAGATTTCAACAATTTGGCACACATGCACACACACAAAAAAACTGAGAACTAATTTTACAGTTAACTCTCATAATACAACTCACTGAGGACAGAGGTCCTATATGGGGAGTTAGTGCACAGTGACTCCTGTTGTTAATTTAACAATTAACATTCTAATGTATGACATCAGTGACCACCCAAGGCTCTTGACATGAGCTGCCTAGGCTATAGGAGCCTTTTGAATCCACAAACTCCATCAGTGCTTAGACAGGGCCATAAGCAAAGTGGGAGTTCTCTTCTCCCTTTAAAGAAAAGTAGTATTCTTTGATGGCCACTTCTTTCCACTGGGGTCTCAGAGGTCCTTCATGTAGAACATTTTTTGCCACAGTGTTTTGACTTTCCATGCCTGAAATGCTCTCATGGGCTTTTCAGCCAGACCAGGAAGCCTTAAGGGCTGATTCTTATGTCAGGGTGTTACTTAAAGTGATTGTCATTCTATGAGTCTGCTGTGTGGACTGCTTCCTACATTGGAACAGTCTCCCCTTTTTAATTCTATTATTATTACAAACACTTGATCCTATTTATATGATCACTTCAACACTTAATTATATCTACATGTTCACTTTAACACTTAATATAATCACTTTAACACTTAAAAAGATGGCATTTTTACCATCCAGCTTAATGGGATTTGGGGTTACATGACAAGTTTTTAAACTGTACCCTTAGAAGTAAGTCTATAGGAATGTACGCAGAACTATACAGCTTTACAGTTACAAACTTCCTCCTCCCTCTCTTATTCCCACTCTTATTTTTTACTGAGATGGAAGGATGCTTTCAAGAGATGTGTACTGGACAGAGCAATTGGGTTTCCAGACTTAACCAGTAACAATTTAAAAATATAATCCTTGCTTAAACTTTTAAGTTTAATTTATGAATATTAATCTATTTTTAAGTCTAATAAATTTTTAAAATTTTATGTAAGGTATATAAATTTCATTTATTTCATATGTACAGTCTATTAATTTTAACACCCAATTTTAAGGAAACTTTATTGTTTTTAAAGACTTATTTATTTACTTATTTGAGAAGCAGATTTACAGTCAGAAAGAGGGAGAGATATAGAGAGCAGTCTTCCATCTGATGGTTCACTCCCCAAATGGCTGCAATGGCTGGAGCTGAGCTAATCTGAAGCCAGGAACTAGGAGCTTCTTCCAGGTCTCCCACATGGGTGCAAGTCTCCTACATGGGTGCAGGGGCTCAAGTACTTGGGCCACCCCTCAGAAGTGGAGCACCTGGGACTTGAACTGGCATCCATATGGCAGAAGCTTAATCTACTACGCCACAGTGTTGGCCTCCTTAAGGAGACTTTAATTTGGGGGCACAATTTAAAACTTAGATAATTAGATTTCCCTTTAAACATTTTAAATTGTACTTAGGATTGAAATATTTTTAATATATTCTTAAGTACTTCAATTAACTGACTCCCAAGTTTAATTAACTCCCAAGTTTTTAAGAGATTCTTACAAATCTAATATATTAAACTTAGAAATAAAGGTGGCAATATTCATGTTCTTAAATATTCCAAGAAACTTAGTGAGATTTCAAAAATCAACCACCAAAATTTGTTGCTCAATTACACATTTACAAATTGAGCTTGCAAGACTGAAGAGACAAACTAATTTTAAAGTACAAACATCTAAAATGCTAAACATGTGCAATTCTTTATCACATAATATCAATGGGATGGCTTTGATTCTCCTGAACATTTCTGTACTTAATTGTAAGTCTTTATATGTTAAAGTAGGCTTACTATTAAGGAAGTGACTTGCTTATGTCAGGCAATGGTGGGGCATACCTAGTTGGCTGGTGAGCTATCAGGCCAGAGATACTGAATGGGACAGGATTCTTGGCAGTGGCCCCTAATGACACACCTGAGTCTTTTTTTTTTTTTACAGCACTTATTTCAATTTTTAAAATTTTAATTAGTCTTTAACAGATTCATTGTGATTTCTAGATATAGTTCTAAGAACATAGTGATATTCCTTTTCTCCCTTCCACTCTTTTTCCTTTTTTTTTTGAGATAACATCTCACAAAAAATATGACATGTTATCATATTTTAAAATTACATTATAGTAAAAAGGCTTAATACTTCATCAAATAAGCTTAATAAGTAAATAGCTAAAAGATCCTACTTAATAGAAAATGGCTATAAACAATAATTGAACAGAAAAATGATCATTTCACCCATATACAGTAAATTTTAAAGTAATCACAGATCATTAAAACTATAGTAGTATAACATTCTTAACCATTAGTTTAACAAAGTTATAAACATCTGAGTCTCATTTCCAGTTACATATCAAACCCACCACACAAGTTGTTTCCCTGCCTTCCCTGTCCAAGGAGTGTACCTTCCTGAGCTGGAGTCATAATTATCTGTCTTTTCTGCCTACTCACAAGAATCTGAAACTTCCACCTGGGCTCTCATGTCATGTAATGGGATTTCATTACTCTTTAGCTTTCAAGAGATTTAAATGTATTTCCTTCTAAGTGTAAAGACTTGTGAATCCTGCACTTTTCCCCATGTATTTCCCACCTTATAGGACTACTTGATTGTATAGCTATTAAGATGATGTCCTATTGAATTCTAGGTCACTCTCTCTTTTTTTTTTTTTTTTTTTTTTTTTGTAGTTGACAGTTTAAGACTGTTTTATTAAGTACAACTTTTGGAGTATAGCGGCTTTTTCCTCCCATAACCACCCTCCCACCTGCAAGGTCATTCTCTTTGAAGAGTAGTTCAAGCAATAGCTTCGAGATTGGATGCCGTTATTTCTTAACATGTAATGTCTTAAAAAGGAGAGGCCATATGTATGAGGAGTCTTCAAAAAGCTCATGGAAAATGTGTATTATGAAAACTATGCATGGATTTCAAAAAATCTTTTGCATCAAGATTTCTAATTTTACTTTTCCACACTGCTTTTGAGTCTGCTTGTGTTTGTTGATTGGGTATATGAGTTGTGGGAGGAATTTCATGACTAGGGAAATGTTAACATGGAAGCGAGAAAGTACCTGTTATCTGGGTCCTGTCATGAGATCAGGCTTTTCTGAATATCACCAGATGTCCTAAAGGGAGGTTTAGCTCTTTTGAGTAAGAAGCTACAAGTGGAGCCCAAGTGACCCTCACCTGCTGAACTGTGTCTCAAGACACAATGCACACAGTTTCGGAAACACACAGGACTAAGAGCCCTCATCATTAAGGGGCTTGGCAATTTAGGATGCAACACCCTGCTCCTTGCTCAGAAACTGATCCAGGCTCCCTTGCCTTGGAGGTGAAGTCTAAGACAATTAACCTTGGCCTCAAAGCTTGGACCCTTTGCATATAAAACAACACGAAACCCTTTCAACTGAACTTAATCCAGTGGATAGCTGCTCTCTGGTTTTGTACTGATAGATGGTGCCTGTACCTGTCAGGCTGCTTTGCTCTCTTTTCCCTCAAACACTTTATCTCCATATCCACATTGTATGAATTACTCTCCCTTCCTTCTTCCTCTCACCTTAACTCTGAAGATCTTAAAGTTCAATTCAATAGCTTCCCCTCCTCCTGCTTTATACTTCTCTCTTCTGTCTATGAAGTCCCATAGCACAGAGCCCAAGGTAGGTTTTGGAGTATATGCAATGCAATCCTCCATGTCTATGCATAAGTTCTTCTTTTACATTCCATTATAATCCTCTAAAGAGGACCCTATTTGCCTTATCTCTATTGTAGCACCTAAGGAATCTTTCTCCCAACTTTTAAAACTATTTATTTATTTGAAAGGCAGAGAGAGAGAGAGAGAGATTGATTGATTGATTTGTTGTCTATCTGTTGGTTCACTCTCCAAATAACCACAATAGCCAGATCTGAGTCAGGCCAAAGCCAGGAGCCAGGAACTTCATTCTGGACTCCCACATGGGTGGCAGGGTCCCCAAGTACTTGGGTCATGTTCCGCTGCCTTTTCAGACACATTAGCCAGGAGCTGGATCAGAAGCCGAGCAGCTGGGGCTCAAACTGGTGCTCCCTCCATGATACAAGCAGTGGCTTAATCTACTTTGCTGCAATGCTGGCCCCTCGGGTATCTTTCTCAATCTGTAAGCTTGTATGGCAAGCAAGCTACAGAAACAGAAAGGAGATCGAAGTCAAAGGAAGATATTACTTAAAGAAAAGCAGTCCTAAAAGTTTGTGTGTAGGTAAGAACCCACCCTAGACCACAGAGGTAGAGACTTGTCCTGAATCATGCAGTCAGTTAATGGCCAAGCCCATTTCAGGCTGTAAATCTCCTGAAATCAGAAGTGAAGGTTCTTTCCACTTTGGAGGCTACTTTCCTGCATAGTGAATGGCTCAGATCCTTTGTACCTGGAACTGCCTTATTTTTAAGACCAGGCATTTTCCCCCTTATCTCTGCTTATCACCCACTCATAGGAAGAGATGCCAGCTTCTTTTTGAATATCACTGGTGATTTGATTTGGTCAGGGATGGACAGGGATGGCTAGGACATACCAATCTTCCCAGAAAATGAAATCTTCTCAGTTTCTTACTCCTCCAGAAATGAGTCTTAAATTTATTTTGTTTCTAATGTACCTGTATTGGAAATAAATGGAGTACTGGATAGTGTAAAATAGCCTAACCACGGAAAAGACAACAGCAGCAATTCTACCCTCTAGTGGCAGATCAGGGAAACACAACTCATTAGCAAGCAATGTGGTTCACAAAGGGTCGTCATCTAGGTCACAAAAATGCTTAGACAAAGAGTTTGAGTTATTTTTGTGAAGATCTTACATTTTAATTTACTAGTACTGTAGTCCATTGTTATGCATCAAGTTGTGTCCCTGTCCCCAAATTCATATGTTGAAGTCCTAACTCCAGCACCTCAGAATGTGACATTATTTAGAAATTGTGCCATTTCAACATAATTCATGAAGATGAGACCATACTAGGGTAGGGTAGTCCCCAATCCAATATGACAAGTGTTCCTATATAAAGGGGAAAATTGTACACAGAGAGAGAGAGAGAGAGAGAAAGAGAGAGAGAGAGAGAGAGAGAGAGAGAGAGATACCAGGTAGATATCAAGGCAGAGGTTGGGGTGATGCATCTAAAAGTCAAGGACCACCAAAGACTGGAAGCAAACCACCAGAGAGTAAAGGAGAAACAGGGAGAACATCTTTCCACAGCATATTCAAGGACTGTTCATGGCCCTGCCAATATCTTGGTCTTGACTTTCTAGCTGCTAGAATTGTGAGACAATGCATTTGTCATGTTTGAGCCTTTCAGTTTATGGTAGTTTGTGATAGCAGTCTTTGCAAATGAATACAGCCCCATTTCATTAGCATTAAGTTTTTTAAAAGATTTTGTTTATTTATTTGAGAGGCAGAGTTGCAGACAGAGAGAGGGAGAGAAAGAGAGAGGTCTTTCATCTACTGGTTCACTCTCCAAATGTCCCCAATAGCCAGAGCTGGGTCGATCCTAAGTCAGGAGCTAGGAGCCAGGAGCCAGGAGCCAGGAGCTTCTTCCAGGTATCCCATGAGGTGCAGGGACCCAAGCACTTGGGCCATCTTTTACTGCTTTCCCAGGCCATGTCAGTGAGCTGGATCGGAAGTGGAGCAGCTGGGTCTCGAACTGGCGCCCATATGGGATGCTGACACCACGGGTGGAGGCTTAGCCTACTATGCCACAGTGCTGACCCCAGTATTAGTGTCTTTTTTAAAATTTATTTTGTTTATTTGAAAGACAGAGTTACAGAGAGAGAGAGAGAGAGAGAGAGAGAGAGAAGGTCTTCCCTCCTCTGATTCACTCCCCAGATGGCCACAATGGTCAGAGTTGTGCCAATCCGAAGCCAGGAGCTAGGAGCTTCGTCCGGATCTCCCACATGGGTGCAGGAGCCCAAGGACTTGTGCCTTCTTCTACTGCTATCCCAGGCCACAGCAGAGAGCTGGATCGGAAGAGGAGCAGCCAGGACCAGAACCAGCACCCATATGGGATGCTGGTGCTTCAGGCCAGGGCTTTAACCCCCTGCACCATAGCGCTGCCCCCCTGCCCCGCATTAGTTTTTTAAAAGGATTTATTTATTTATTTGAAAGGCAAAGTGACAGGATGAGAGAGAGAGAGAGAGAGAGTGAGAGCACTTTGATCCACTCCCCAGATACCAGCAACAAGCCAGGGCTAGGCCAGGCAAAAGCCAGTAGCCAGGAATTCCCTCCAGATCTCCCACAGGGGAGGCAGGAACTCAAGTACTTGGGCCTTCCAGGTGCAATAGCAGGAAGCTGGATCCATACACTCTGATATGGGATGTGGGTGTCCCAAGCAGCTTAATCTGCTGCACCACAATGCCTGCCCCTAGCATTAGCTTTAAGCTTAATGTTTTTGATTTCAAAATAGGGCATGTGCTAGAGCTGGAGCATGGTATGCTGAAGATAACACATACAGCAAATGCCAGCAATGAAGATAAAGCTCGCCCAAGTTTATTGCCAATCATAAAGTACATTATCCTTGTTGTGAAACTGACTTGGTTATATACTTGTACTGTTTTATGGCTCAACCAGTTTGGCCGGTTTTCTGAATCAGTCTTTGTCATTTCAACATTTCTCAAGTAGGTAGTTTTTATGCTTGTGAATCATTTGTCAGCTAGTGGCTGCTGTACTTGTTATCCTTCATGTCCTCTAATGTTTTATACACTGGCTCTCTACCTAGTGTCCTTGGGTATGTTGAGCCATTAATCATCATTCCAGGCATTATGGGCCTTCCTGTCTTGGAAAATGCAGGGTGCTTATTGCAAAAAGGTCCCTGTATTAGTCATCCAGAGAACTAGAACCAATAGGATACGTGTGTTTATACACACACACACACACACACACGCACACACATGCATGCACAAACATATGCACATATACATATAAATGTACATGTAAATAAGAAGAGAGGGATTTTAAGGAATTAGCTTATGCAATTGTAGAGGCTGGCAAGTTCAAAATATGTGGGGTAGACTAGCAGGCTGGGGAGAGTTGGTACTGCAGTTAAAGTACAGAGGCAGTCTGCTGGTAAAATCCCCTTGTTCCTCTGTTTCTACCAAGGCCTGTAACTAACTGACTGGTTGAGGCCCATCCGCTTTATGCAGGGTAATCTGTTTTACTCCAAGTCTATCCATTTAAATGGTAAATGTTCATTCTCATTTTAAAATGCCATCACAGAAACATTGATGGGCTGGCACTCTGGTGTAGCTAGTTAAGCCACTGCCTGAGATGCCGGCATCCCATATGGGTGTGTGTTTGAGACCTGGGTGCTTCACTTGTGATCCAGCTCCCTGCTAATGTGCCTGGGAAAGCAGTGGAAGATGGGCAAAGTGCTTGGGCCCCTGTATCCATGTGAGAGACCTGGAAGAATCTCCTGGCTCCTGGCTTCAGACCAGCCCAGCTCCAGCCATTGCAACCATTTGGGGGAGTGAACCAGCAGATGAAACATCTCTCTTTGTCTTTTCCTCTCTCTGTCTCTGTAACTCTGCCTTTTAAATAAATAAATAAATAAATAAATAAATAAATCTAAAAAAAGAAACATCTAGAATAATGTTTGGGCAAATATCTGGGTTACCATAGCCTAGACAAATTGGTAAATAAAAGGAACTATTTTAGCTCCTGATGAATCCCGCTTTCCTGAATTCATAAATTTGGAGCCCCCTCTACCCTTGAATCTGGACTGGATTTGAGACTTTCTTTAACCACTATAATGTGGTAGAAGCAACATGGAACAATTTCTGGTCCTAGACCTCAAAAGGTCTTGTTCTCTACTGTTGCTATCTTGAAACTCAGCTTCCATGCAAAGAAACAAAGCTGTTCTGTTGGGGTGGATTCTTAAGAAAGGAGACTCCAGAGGAGGAAAGATTGTAAGTTTGAGAGAGGTCCAGCCAACCTTGTCGCAGCTGAGACCCTAGACAGTAAGGAGGGCCATCTTGGACTCCCAAGCTTGGGTTCAGTTTCAGATGCCTCAGCCAAACAAACTTGTGGAGCAAAGCCATCCCTGCTGGGTCCTCTCCAAGAGTCAGTGGCTGGTGCCTTTAAGTCCCAAAGTTTTGGGGTGATCTGTTGTACAGCAATAGTAGGTAACTGATACTTACACGTTCATGAAAACAACAAAGCAAATGGAAAGATTTAGGATCCAGAATATAATCTCCTCACATTGTAAATGTTAGTGCTATTTTATGCAGAACATTGAAAACATCAGCTCATCTTGCCTCAGCTTATGACTTCCTATTACCACTTTCAGAAGAGCTGGGGTTGATGCAGGAATACCTCTCTGCTGATGGTCTTGCTCAGCTGCCATGAACTCCAGGGTTGCCTTTCACTTAATGAGGACTCCAGAAGGAAAATAAGAAGATCAAACTATTTCCTGTATTACGTCTCTCAGACCATGGTTGACCATTATCTCCGCCCCAGCTCAGACTTTGGAGATGTAGAAGGGAAGGAATCAAAGAGGACAAAGCAGGGAAATAAACAAAAAAAAGGAATAAGTCAAAAGAGACAGTGGGAGGGTTGGGGCAAGATGCAGATGTAAATTTAAAACCAAAAAAAAAAAAAAATTCCTTTTCTTTCATGTTCTGAAGCGCACGTGAATCCCTGTCTGGTGTTTTCTATGAAACATTCTGTAGTTTCACAGACAACAGCCTGCTACTGGCATTAAAGGAGTTACTTTCCACACAAAAGTGCTGGTTTCCCCTGCAGAAGGCAGTTAGCCCTTGAGGCCCTATCTGGAACACCTGGCTCTGGGAAGAGCTGGAAGCTCTTGGAGAACAAAGGCCTACAGAGCCAAGTGGGAGGGGTCAAAGGAAGCCAGTCAGTCACCTGGTGACTTCCTTCTCGTCTGGAGAAGCTTTTTTGATCCCTTTCTCTCTGCCCTCTGGTGACGACCAGGTTAGAAACTGAGGGTGGTGGTGCTGTGTAGACAAGTAGGGGATTTCTCTCTCAGTAGCAGCTCAGAGTTGTAACTGTGAAGAGGTAGCAAATGCCACTGGAGAGGCTCAGAGGCTTGGCTCGCAGGGGCCATAGGTGGGAAGGTTGAGCTTGGCCTTTGTCGTCAATGCACAGGAGGTCATCAAGTTGCTTTCCTGGTTCTGAACCCTACACGGGGTCATAGTGTAGACAGCAGGGAAAGAAAGGGGATTTCAGAGCTTCTGATACTTCTGGGTATAAGTTCACTAAAATTTGTTAATAAGTCAAAACTAAGAGTGGTTTTTACAGATGAGAGAAATACAGGCTCCCAATGAATATTAGCAGGCTTATCTGGCAATCTGCAAAGACATGAGATTTCTTTAAACATTAAGGAATTTCCTATGAAGCAAAAGGCCATGTAATGTCTTGCCATTTGCTAGTCTGCTGATTTGGGAAAATCACCCCAGAGTAGTGGTTACTAAACTTTAGCAGGCATAAAATTCCCTATAAGAGGACTTGTAAAACACAGATTGAGGGGTTCATGCCAGGAGTTTCAGATTCAGCAGGCTTCCTATTTCATCTAATTGGTTATAATCTGTTTTAAGTATTATTTATTATCTATGACAACACTGATTATTAAATAATCATTTATTAGTAAATTTATATTAGTTATTTTAATGACTAAATTTATTAATTATAATTATGCTTACTGATAAACATTATTTATCTCATTAATGAACTTTTTGAAAGGCAGAGTGAGAGAGAAGGAGAGACACAGAGAGCGATCTTCCATCTGCTGGTTTACTCCCTAAATGACTGCAATGACTGGGCCAGGCCAAAGCCAGGAACTTGGAACTCCACCTGGGTCTCCCATTTGAGTGGCAGGGGCCCAAGCCTTTGAACTAGCTTCTGTTATTTTCCCAGGTGCATTCACAGGGAGCTGGATCAGAAGTGAAGCATGGAACTAGCCTTAAAAATTGTTTATTTTGATGCTCAAATTGTCCTTCATTTGCAATGGGGAGGAACGGTCAAGCCAGATTTTCTACCTAATGTATACTCATTGTACCTGGCTCTCTGCTCAAGAAATTCCTTCTTTTCCTCGGACTCTGCCTTTTGGAAAAATAAGTATATCTTCCCCCTGTCCCCCTCCCCCCCCCAAAAAAAAACCCTCTCCTGAAGGCATAAAGGGCCTTCAGGATTATTAAATGTGACTGTCCTTCATTTTAACATGTACTACAAGTCTTACAGGGAGCTTCGAAGACCCCTTGTCCTGAACCAGTTCTGACGCACTGAAGGCACTCATGGATTGGAAGGGTGGAGACAGCGTCCAGAGCAGACCAGTGTTATCTGCACTCCTCACGTGACGAGGAGAAGAGTGTGCATTATCTGTCTGTCATAGAGGATGGGGAAGGGGCAGGAGAAAAGGATGTGGGCTCCTCAGCAGGAGAGCCAGCGCTACAGCTGCAGAGGGATGCCAGTTGGCAGTCAGAGCCAGTGTGAACTTCCCAGGGCCGCCATAGCAGAGTACAGCCATGTGTCACCCACAGGGACACACCCTGAGACAATGTCACCATTTCCTGAGATGATTTCACCATTTTGTGAACACCATAGAGTATACTTACACAAGCCTGGATGGCATAGCCATCTCCACACCTAGGCTAGATGGAATTTATATGGTAGATATGTGAGCCTGTTCCCAGGACCACGATGAAAACAACGTGAGATTGAATCACACACAAAGGAAGCTGGTGTTGTGGCATAGGAGGTTAAGCCACCACCTGTGACACCAGCATCCCATATGAGTCCTTGTTGCTTCACTTCCAATCCAGCTCCCAGCTAATGCACCTGGAAAAGCAGCAGAAGATGGCCCAAGTGCTTAGGTCCTGTACCCACATGGGAGATTTAGAAGAAGCTTCTGACTCCCGGCTTCAGCCTGGCACATTCATTTGGGGAGTGAACGAGCAGATGGAAGATCTCTCTCTCTCTCTCTGTCTCTGTGTGTGTGTGAGTGACCCTCTCTCTGTAACTCTGCCTTTCAAATAAATAAAAAATAAATCTTAAAAAAAATCAAACACAAGAGAAATGATCAACCAAGGGATGGAGTAATCATCAGGTTATGTGAAGCTGGTGCCAGCATCAAACACTTTCCCGGGAAGCTTATGTTTAATAAGTAGAAAGAGTATGTTCTAAAATGATCATAAAAGTATAGTAAATACATAAACCAGTAACGTAGTCATTTATTATCATGATCAAAGATTATGCAGTGTACATAATTGTATGTGCTATGCTTTGATGACTGGCCAGGTAGGTTTGTTTACGTCAACAACAACCCAAACATGTATGTTAGGATGCCTGTGATGACATCAGTAAGTCAAGGGAAATTTTTTTTAAAGATTTATTTTATTTGTTTGAAAGGCAGAGTGAGAAAGTGATAGAGAGAGAGAGAGACAGAGAAAGAAATCTTGTATCAATTGGTTCACTCCCCGATGTCCAAAATGGCCAGGGTTGGGCCAGGCTGAAACCAGAAACCTGGAACTCCATCTGGGTCTCCCATTTGGGCACTTGGACCATCTTTTGCTGCTTTCCCAGGTGCATTGCAGGGAACTGGATTGGAAGTGGACCAGCTGGGACTTGAACCAGTGATCTGATATGGTAGGCTGGCATTGCAGGAGGTTGCTTAAACCCCTGTGCCACAATGCCAGACTTAGTGATAGAAAATTTTCAACTCTATTATAATCTTATTAGACCACTGTCATATATTTGGTCCATCCTTGACTGAAACTTTGCTATGCAACTTGTGACAAACTTGGCAGCTTAAAGGACAGGAACCTCTTGTAGTCTAGAAGTCTAAAATCAAGGTGTCAAGAGGACTGGTTCCTTCTGAGGACTCTGAGGGCAGGATCGGTACCAGGTCTCTTTCCTTGGCCTACAGATGGCCATTGCCATGGGTTGGGTATGGTTTAATTGTGTGTTCCCACCAAGGTCCATGTGATTGAAGGGGTGGTTCCCAATAGCAGATTTAGAAGGCCAGCCCTGTGGTGTACCAGGTTAAGCTGCCATCTGCAGTGCTGGCCTCCCATATGAGTGCCCATTCAAGTCCTGGCTGTGCCACTTCTGATCCAGCTCCCTGCTAATGCTTTTGGGAAAGCAGCAGAGGAGGGCCCAAGCTCTTGGACTCCCACACCTGTGTAGGAGACCTGGAAGGAGCTCCTGGCTCCTGGCTTCAGACAGGCCCAGTTCCAGCCATTACAGCCATCTGGGGAGTGAACCAGCAGTTGGAAACTGTCTCTTTTTGTAACTCTGATTTTCAAATAAGTAAATAAATCTTAAAAAAAAAAAAAAAAAAGCAGGGTTGAGGTCCAGGTCATGGAGGGCATGCCCTCAGAAGGTAGACTTCATTCTCGGGGACCCCTCAGGTTCTGTTACAACCGGGGCAAGCCTGGTCTCACCCGGCTCTCCGTGCTCTGGTTCCAGATGTAACCACTTGCCTGCTCGGGCATTCGCTCTCACCCTTGCCATGCACCCCCTACGTGATGCAGCCACCAGGTGGCCCTTGCCGAGCCTGCGCCATGCTGTTTGACCTTGGAGCCTCCAGAACGTGAGCTAAAGCAATCTCTTTTCTTCGTAAGAGATTTGACTCTGGTGTTTCCTTTGGGAGATGAAAAGTCGATAGATACAGTTGTCTTCTCCCTGTGTCTCTCCATATCCTCTAGGCACACGGTGTCCAAATTTCCTCTACTTACAAGGACCCACCATGTCGGAAGAGGGCTCTGCTCGTAATCTCATTTTAGCTTGATTACGTCTATAACAACCTTATCTCCAAAGAAGGCCACATTCTGAGGCACTGGGGGTTAGGACTTGAACGTGTGAATTTTGGAGGACTACAGTTTGCAACAGTTGGGTTCTAATGCTGGGTTTAGTGCCTTTTTTTTTTTTTTTTTTTTTTGACAGGCAGAGTGGACAGTGAGAGAGAGAGACAGAGAGAGAAAGGTCTTCCTTTGCCGCTGGTTCACCCTCCAATGGCCGCCGCTGCAGCCGGCGCACCGCGCTGATCCTGGCAGGAGCCAGGAGCCAGGTGCTTTTCCTGGTCTCCCATGGGGTGCAGGGCCCAAGCACCTGGGCCATCCTCCACTGCACTCCCTGGCCATAGCAGAGAGCTGGCCTGGAAGAGGGGCAACCGGGACAGAATCCGGCGCCCCAACCGGGACTAGAACCCGGTGTGCCGGCGCCGCAAGGTGGAGGATTAGCCTATTGAGCCACGGCGCCGGCTGGTTTAGTGCCTTTCAAAACTCACCTGGTGCCCATGTACCCATTCAACAGCCACAACTGTCAAAATGTAGGCTCCTTAAAGAAACACAAACACCAGAATGACACATGGCTGTTGCTGCTTATCCTCAAGAAGGTATTTGTGTTACCTGAAACATCTGCTGGTCTACCTTGGCCAGATCCTTTAAAGTAAAAGCACAGGCAGCCAGGCCATGGATGACCACCAGGATTCACTGCCTGCCTGGTCTCCTCTTCCTTTTTCTCATTTACTTTTCACTGCTGCTTGGCTGCATACTCACCCTTTGGCCCTCTTGGCTAGCCCCTCCCCTTCTGCTTTATTGCCCTAAGTTGTCTTTTCCCTCACTACCAGTTCACCTCTTTTCTCTTTCGCTGGAGGATGAGGATATTTGCAAGCAGACAATGCACCTTTTAGGAGGTGATTTGAACTCCCTCCTCAAACATCCGAAAGAAGGGGGACATCTCCCTCCCTGTGACGGAGCATTGAAAGGAGGGATGAGTTGCATTCTTTAGAATGGTTTCTGATTAAACTTCTTGACTTAAGGAGAAGCGAAGTCAGTTGCCTTTCCCAAAGGAGCAGATTTGTGGCTTGGCCTCACCATGGTTTCCTGCCGTGCCTGCAACCCCAGGCTGCTGGTGGCCCTTGTGTTTGGGCTGCTGATGACCATCGTTCTGGGACTGGCCATCTGGAGGCTGGTGATCAGGATCCAGAGAGGTAATGGCTTCCTGCTACAATTATCTCAGAGAGAAAGAAGGCATTGCGCCTCTGTCCCTGCTGCCTAACTGCCACTACTGGAAAGTTCCTAGTCGTTTGATGGCTGGAGGGTGGTTGTATATATGACGGTGTATGTGTGCCTGTGAATGGGAAAGGGGAAGGATAGCATGGTTGAATTGGCTTCTTTTTTAAGGAAAAGGGTTTATTGGGGGAAACCCAATAGACTATAGGGGAGGGGTGAAGAAGGAAAACAGAGAAGGAGAGTGAGAGAGCAAGAGACAAAGATCAGGAGGTGGAGAGAAAGAGAGCCATATGTTCAGGAACAGGTCCTTTTAAAACTTTGCTGGGGGGCGGGCAGGTTGAATTGGCTTCTTTATGCTCTTAACTCCTGGCCGAATTGATAGCAGAGTAATAACAAAAATCATTAGTAACACATGTTTTGGCTTGTTTGGCAAATTCGAGAAAGGTAAATAATTATGGGCATACATATGTACTTGCATACATGATCAAACGTGCAGAATGGAATTGTGTTTTAAAAAGAGAATCTTAGTCATCTTATGCTAAGTAAACTGACTTTATGGTTTACTCAAAATGTCTCACTTTCCAGGTGTAGAACATTACCCGAAAATTAAAATCATTAAACAATGATT
This sequence comes from Oryctolagus cuniculus, assembly GCF_964237555.1. Classification (NCBI taxonomy): domain Eukaryota; kingdom Metazoa; phylum Chordata; class Mammalia; order Lagomorpha; family Leporidae; genus Oryctolagus; species Oryctolagus cuniculus. The sequence goes on from NC_091435.1 coordinate 55,162,382, forward strand.
TTTTTTTCTCCCTGGTGATTCAAGAAATATTTTCAGGTTCCCTGCTGTGTACCAGCAGTGACATGGGAAAGGCAGGCAAGGGAGGGGTAGTTATGTATGAAACAAGGATGTTCAAGAAAAACTCTGGGGAACTAAGAAACTCAAAAATCCCAAGGGTGGTTCCTTAGGTTGCAGAGGTTCTCCACGAAGGGATTCCACGTTGGGTGTGCTGTAGAAAGTTTCTACAGAGGCTGGGTAAGTAGGGGTAACACATGCCAGTCAAGGGAGCTGCAAGACAGGCATCTGAGCAGGAGGGTGGGGGTAGCAGGCAGGAGCACAACGTGTGGCTGCAAAGATCCGTCGCTGAGGACAACAGGGGTCAAATCCATTGACTGCTGATAGGGTGCTGGTAGCTGGGAATGGGACTGCCCCTCTCCCCTAAACAGCAATATTTACAGGATACTATATTAATAGAATTTAGAAAAGTAGAAAATGTGTCAGAATCAAAATAAGAAAATTTAAGCTCAGGAAAAATGTGATTTTGCTTGGATAAGGTTTGTGTAAAATAGTTTAATTCATATTTAAAAAATTATGAACTAGGTGTTTTGCCTAGTTAGGGCTGCTAAATTTGTGAGATTTCATTTAAGGGGTCCATATTTATGAAGTCTTTTCTTCCTTCTTTTCCTCTTACTTGTGACACCTAACTTATAAAAGACACAGTTACACGGGGCTGGCCCTGTTAGTGTAGTGGGTAAGGCTGCTGCTTGCAGTGCCAGCATCCCACTTGTGCACCGATTCAAGTCTGGGCTGCTCCACTTCCAATCCAGCTCCCTGCTAATGGCCTGGAAAAGCAGCAGAAGATGGCTCAAGTGCTTGGACCCCTGCAGCCACGTGGGAGACCTGGAGGAGGCTCCTGGCTGCTGGCTTTGGATCAGCCCAGCTCTGGGTGTTGCAGCCATTTGGGGAGTGAACCAGCAGATGGAGGATCGATCTCTCTCTCTCTCTCTCTCTCTCTGCCTTTCAAATAAATACATCTTTAAAAAAAAGATACAGTTACACTAAGTCTGATAAAACAAAGCCCAAAGTACAGAAACCACATAAGGAAGAGGGCTGGGTGAGAGAGGGAAGGCTATAATAGTCAAAGTTTATGGGGAGTTGCTTAAAATAAATACAAAAACATATCTTTGGGATTCCTGACCCAAAAGAAGAATAGTCAGTAATGAAAATCTTGATAGGCGCACACTAGCCCCCTAGAAGAATCATTTTGCCTTGCTCTGCTTTATTCAATTGGTTTTTTATAAAAAGAGCTCTCCCTCAGTTTTCAGGTAAACTTTCTTTTTTTTTTTTTTTTTCAGGAAAAGGAGACAGTTACCATTATCATTTAAAGAAAAAGACAAAGACTGGGTCTGTTTGTTGTTGCTACTACACCTTGCGTAGTTAGTACACAGAGCATCTTGCTGGGTACATTCTGTTCTATTCCATTTTATGCCCTTCTACTCACTGAGCTCCTGTCTACTCCACTGCTTTCTTCCCATCAAATCTCATGCAGCTGTTGAATGTTCTCACTTGGTCCCTATGTGGGATAGAGATGAATTGCTTTTAAATTTATTTTTTAATGGTGTGAGAGGCCCTGCATATTTGTGAAACTGTTGAGAACTATGAATGTCATAAATATAATTTTTTTTATTAGAGAGAGGGAACTCTTTCATTGATGCTTCACTTCCCAAATGCCTGCAACAGCCAGGGATGAGTTGGGGCCAAAGATGGATGCCGGAAATTCAATCCAGGTCTCCCACATAGGTGATAGGAATCCAATCTCTTGAGTCATCCCCACTGCCTACAAGGGCTACTTTAGAAAGAAGCTGGAATCAGGAGCTGGAGTCGGGAGTCAAACCAAGGAACTCTGATATGGAATATGAGTGTCTTAACTAGCGTCATGACCACTAGGCTAAATGCCCCACTATGAATGTTTTACTCAGAAAAATACACATAAGCACATATACATAAAATTGTGTGATAATTTTATTGCATTCAAAATGTCAATACAAACAAAACATGTAAATTATGTCTCTCATTTTTATTTTTATTTTTTATGAAAAGTAATGACCTCTGAAAAATAGAGAAAAAAATTTTGCTCTGAGTAAATTTCAATGAGAGATTACAGTTATTTGGCAACACGGTGAAGTTTTTTTTTTTTTTAAAAGTTTATTTTATTTATTTGAAAGACAGATTATAGAGTGGGGGGAGAGATAGAGAGATTTTTTTTCCATCTGCTGGTTCACTCCACAAATGGCCATGATGGCCAGAGCTGGGCCAGCTCTCCCACATGGATGCAGGGACCCAAGCACTTGGGTCATCTTCTGTTGCTCTCCCAGGTTCATTAGTAAGGAGCTGGATTGGAGGTAGAGCCACCAGGACTTGAGCCTTGCCCATATAGGATGCTGGTGTTGCCCGATTAGGTTAAGGCAGTGGCTTAACCTGCTATGCCACAGCATCAGCCATGAGAGTGACCATTACTGTGACAATATGTACGTTATTTATACATTTAATTATAATGCTTACAATTTCAAATATTAATTCACTCTTCTAGGTACTGTACTAAAAACTTCACATACTCTGTCTCCTTTAATCTTGACAACCACCTGTATCTACGTTGCAAATAGGGAAAGTGAGCATTTTTGTGTTTCCATATTAGCTAGAAAGCATTGGGTCTAGACTTGAACTAAGATCATTCTGACTTCATCCTTTGTGGTCTGAATGCCCACACTGTTCTGCCTCTCTGAAGGGAAGACCTCGGTAACCCCAGTCCATCACTTCATGTTTTCTTTTTGAGGCAACAATGGTAGAAAGCCCTGATGAATTAGATCTACAGTAAGCAGTGGAATCAGAGCCTTCTGTGGTTTTGCCAGGTTAAGTTGGGCTGTTTGGGAAGTCACATTGTCTTCCAGTCAACCAGATCTAGATTATTTGTGGTTTTTATAGAATGTACATTAGTATTCATACTTCAGTTTTAAGGTTTTCTGAGTCATCAAATGGTATCTATAGTTTTTTATTTTATTTTACTTTTTTCTGTGGTTAAACTGCCATGGCTTTGCCACCTTCTCTAAGGTTGTGCCAAAGTGCTTCCTCCAGCTTTATGAAGTTCTATAGTTGTCTGGTCTTCTAGTTCAGAACAGCAAAAGAAAAAGCATTGTCTGACAGTATTCACCCTGGTTAATGCCTTTCATGGAAAGACTTCTGAAATTCATTCAGCCCCAAACATCTACTAGTCATTCAAAAAAGCCAAGTGGCTCAACTTAGTCTTAAATATTCTGAGTATGTGTTTTCCTTTTTGTTTTTTAAAATGGGCCATTGATTTAAATGTTAAACAAGCACTTCAAGGCATGACATATAAAATGACTGTGCATAGTATAGAACACTTGTTTATTCTGCTTCTATTTCTTAATAAGATGTCTTGTTAATAGGTCATGGTTGAGGGCTTTGGTTCTGATAAAGTTGATAGCATTTCATGAGAGCAGACAAGATCTGACTCAGAAATTCTTGAATATACTTATCATTTTTATATGCTATTGACAGATACATTAATAATCTTTTTGTCACCAAAAAATTGCACAGTGAGATAGATTGCCAAGTACAATACTTTCTCCTTCTATGCTCCCAGGAATGAGATTTCCTATCTAGTTAAGTTTTGCTTGACAAAGAAATTTTTCAAAACTATGACTTTTGCAATTTCCAAAGGCACTCAGAATTGAAGTTCTTCTCTGACAATGCCAGCTTGCCTCGCTCACTCTTCATCTAGGATTTCACATGATGATCTAGATGTTACATTGACCGTCACTGCCTCAGAGAGACCTTTCTTAGCCATTCAGCAGAAATTGTCCCATTTTTCTCTTTTACATTAATTTTTAGTAGCTTTCACCACTGATAATTTCTTGCTTATTTGCTTCCTGTGTGATTGCCTGTCTCCCTGTTTCTAAAATGAAAGCTCCAAGAGAACAGGGAGCTGATTTATTAACTTGCATTCCCTGCACCTAGGTTATAGTTGTCAATGCATAGCTAATGAGTAAATGATAGAACCATATGAAAACAATAAATTGAACTGTTTTAATCCATTGGGGCTGCTACAACACAAAACCATAAACTAGGTATTTTATAAACAACATACATTTATTTCTCACAGCCCTGGAGGCTGCAAAGTCTGAGATCAAGCACTAGCAGCTTCAGCATCCGGTGAGGGCTTGCTTCTTGGTTGAAGACGGTATCTTCTTGCTACTGCTTTATAGGGCGGAAGAACGGTGGTCTCTTCAGCCTTAAGGGGCTGAATCCCATTTCTTAGGCTTCACCTGTGGGGAGCAATCCGGACTAGACTAAGTTGCTCGAATTAGGACTTATTCTATGCATCTGCTCTCCCACAATATGGCGCTGGGAGAGAAGTAAACAGCTTCCGCACAGCTGCCTCCAGTTCAACCAATTAACTGTAGGACTTGCTCCTGATTGGAGAGCAGCGTACTCAGCCGAGTTGGGATTGGCGGAGGAGGACTATAAAGGAGGAGAGAGACGGCATGCACCAGGAACATCTATGGGGAACATCTAAGGGAACCCGTGCAGCCCCCGACAGAGCCGGCCGGCGGTGTGCCGCTCCCCTGCGGAAGTGGGGAATGCGGCCAGGGGGAACTGCCCTTCCACGGAGGTGGAAGGGATAGTAGCCAGCCCGGGAAGAACCAGCAGCAAACCCGGGGAGGGCCGAGCAGACGAAAGAACAGCGCAGGGTCCTGTGTTGCTCCTCCACGAAGAGGGGGAGCGACATAATGGTGCCGTGACTCGGATATGAAGCCTAGGCAGGGTTTAGTGTCGCTCCTCCACGAAGAGGGGGAGCGACATAATGGTGCCGTGACTCGGATAGGAAACCTAGCTCGGATAGGAAACCTAGGACGGATAGCAAACTTAGGAGGGAAGAAACGGGAAGAACTGGGAAAATATCGGAGAGAGAAACTAGCAAACAGCCTAGGGAAATTACCGGAGAGAGAGACTAGCAAACAGCCTAGGGAAAAGCCGGACGAAAAGGGTGCCGGAAGAAGCTATTGAAAGCCTAGGCATAGACTCGGATACGGACTACGGGGGGAAGCTGGGAGAAATTTCTAAGGTCGAAAGTGAAAGTGAAAGCTAGAACAAACAGACTCGGACGCGGACTGTGGGGAGAGGCCAGGAGAAATGAGGGAGGAATATCGTTGGAGGAAAGCTTGGGGAAACATACCGGGTAGAGAAAAGTGTTAGGGAAATTGAAGCCGCGGGGGGGCAGGCCGAGGCGGACACGAAAGCCACTTTGGGATTCTCAAGTTAGCCCGGGAATAGGGGGCGAAAAGTTGAAGCCAGAAGCTGAAACGTGAGCCAGGTTGGGATCCGTCTGGTTAGCCCGGGGAGCAGAGGACGGGAAGCCAAACCGTGGGGCGGAGACGTACGCTGGGTTGAATTCGCCAGGCTAGCCCGGGGAACTTAGATTGAATCCTAGTGGTGGAGACGCAAGCTACGCTGTGTTACTCGCGGAAGCCGCCGCGTGCAGAGAGAGCACGGGGCGTGAATAGATAGGGAACGCTGGCGTAGGCCGTGGTTCAGACGCGAAAGGGTTAAGCATGGAGACCGCGGAGCGCGTGAACCCGAGCCGCGCAAAGCCGGGAAGCTGCGCAGATGAGAGAGGCGCGCGGGCTGAAGCGGCGCAGAGCCGGGAACCCGCCGGCGGGGCGAGGTGCCGGGAAGCTGCGGGGATAAGAGAAACAGAAGTTTGGAAGTGAAGTAAAAGAGAAATGGGAATGCTGGAAGATAGAAGTGAAATGGGAGAGGTAGGAATGCCCGGAGATAGAGAAATAGAGAAAAATAAGGCCTCCCCTCAACATGCCAATTAGAAGGCTTGGATTCGGTCTGCCCGATTAGTGAGGCGATGAGCACCTGGGCGGCTAGCCGCAGGTCACCGAAGATAGGCACAAACCAACACTAATAAGTCTCCCCCACAATACGGCAATGAGAAGGCTTGGATTCGGTTTGCCTGATAGGTTTTGTAAACACCTGCAGGCAGTTCTAGCAGAGCAGAGCATGCGCTGCAGGGCACCGAACACAGGCACGCATCAGCGCCTAAAAACCTCCTCACAATGGCGAAGAGAGGACCCGGATTCGGTTTTCCTGATTGATAGGACTTGTAAGAGCCTGTGGCAACTCTAGCAAGTACAGCAGAGTGTGTGCTGCGGGACACCGAAGACAGGCGCGTATCAACGCCAAAAAATAAAAAGAAAGGGGGATCTGTGGGGAGCAATCCGGACTAGACTAAGTTGCTCGAATTAGGACTTATTCTATGCATCTGCTCTCCCACAATATGGCGCTGGGAGAGAAGTAAACAGCTTCCGCACAGCTGCCTCCAGTTCAACCAATTAACTGTAGGACTTGCTCCTGATTGGAGAGCAGCGTACTCAGCCGAGTTGGGATTGGCGGAGGAGGACTATAAAGGAGGAGAGAGACGGCATGCACCAGGAACATCTATGGGGAACATCTAAGGGAACCCGTGCAGCCCCCGACAGAGCCGGCCGGCGGTGTGCCGCTCCCCTGCGGAAGTGGGGAATGCGGCCAGGGGGAACTGCCCTTCCACGGAGGTGGAAGGGATAGTAGCCAGCCCGGGAAGAACCAGCAGCAAACCCGGGGAGGGCCGAGCAGACGAAAGAACAGCGCAGGGTCCTGTGTCGTTCCTCCACGAAGAGGGGGAGCGACATTCACCCTCATGACCTAATCATCTGGTAAAAGCCCCACTTCCTAAGACCCTCATATTGGGGATTAAATTTCCAAAGATGGGTTTTGGAAGGATACAAAATACAGTTTGTACCATATACTAAGAGTTGTGAAATAACATAACTATAATAGCTTGTAATTTTCTTCAAAATAGTAAGAGCAATGCAATCCTGTGTTTGTTAAGAAAGATACTATTTTAGGAAAGTGGACATTTGTTTTTTGGTTAAGGAAGACAAATTTAGTTTTCTTCCTTTGTTCCAAGCTATGTGACAAAGGTCTAGGACCCTTGGCGTATATAGCCTTAATTAACTATGTGATCAGCAACTTGTATGATGCTCTTATGTTGTGGGAAATTATGTTTTTCTTGACTTACATTCTTTTCACATTAGGTATTCTTTGTAGAAGAACATCCGCCTTATCTGGTATATTATCAGAATGGACAGACATAAGGCACTCCATCTCTGTTGGCTTTGTGCTTCCAATAACAGGAAGTTTGTAACACAACAAACAATATGACTTTTAGGTGTCCCATCATGCTTGATGATGAAAGTAGAATGCAAATATAATTAAGCCTTAGTGTATTCCTTTCTTTTGTATTCTCCTATTTGAGGAAAGCCTGATGTAAGCAGACAGATGTCCACAATCATAATGGTAGGGCATGGTTTCTTTAATTCCTAAAAATGAGAGAGAATCTTCACCTCAGAACACATTGGCAATGCTATTATGCTTTATTCTATCACATCCTGTGCCTCTCCAGGCTCATAGAATTTCCTGCTCTCTGCTGTCATGACTGTTTCTCCCACCCACCTCCAGATAGTCTAACCTTTGTTCCCTTCCCCAGGACACACCTATTCCTCAAACTTCCAAAAGATTCCGGTAGGTTCAATGTTTCCAGACTCCAAGGTCAGATTTCATAGCACTGATAGTTCTTACACAACCTTAAATGTGAGTTTTCAGGAAAGTTCCAGAGTTTATGGTTTCATAGATACTTGGCTTTCATTTCACTTAATGATAGTACTTCCTGTAGAGGCAAACTTGATAATAAATCTAATTCATGTGGCTTTTCCTGGAGGACAGCTGCACTTGGAGGTTAAAAAGAAAGTCCAGGGAAGTGTTTTCTCTTTTGAGGGCATTGGGTTTTGATGCAGCTGTTGAGCTCTTCAGCATTTTTTTCTTTTTCTTTTTTTTTCGACAGGCAGAGTGGACAGTGAGAGAGAGAGACAGAGAGAAAGGTCTTCCTTTACCGTTGGTTCACCCTCCAATGGCCGCTGTGGCCAGCACGCACCGCGCTGATCCGAAGCCAGGAGCCAGGTGCTTCTCCTGGTCTCCCATGTGGGTGCAGGGCCCAAGCACTTGGGCCATCCTCCACTGCCCTCCCGGGCCACAGCAGAGAGCTGGCCTGGAAGAGGAGCAACAGGGACAGAATCTGGTGCCCCGACCGGGACTAGAACCCGCTGTGCCGGCATCGCAGGCAGAGGATTAGCCTATTGAGCCGCGGTGCCGGCTGAGCTCTTCGGCTTTAATCCTGCAGTTGTAAAGCTCTCTTCTGCCCCTTTACCATTCTCCATTCTTGCTTCTTCACATAACCACCCTCTAAATAAAAATAATAATTTCCATGAAAGTGAATGGAATATTTTTGAGGAGTAAAGCTGTGTTGTTAACTGAGGGGCATGGATTATTTTAACTTTAGAAGCAATGATGTTTAGTGTTGATCACATTTCATTTTATTTTTTCAAAGATTTATTTATTTATTTGAAAGGCAGAGTTATAGAGAGGCAGAGGCAGAGAGAGAGAGAGACGTCTTCCATCCGCTAGTTCGCTCCCCAAATGGCTGGAGTTGTGCTAATCCAAAGCCAGGAGGCAGAAGCTGCTTCTGGGTCTCCCATGCGGGTGCAGGGGCCCAAAGAGTTGAGCCATCTTCAACAGCTTTCCTAGGCCATAGCAGAGAGCTGGATCAGAAGTGGAGCTGTTGGGACTTTATTCGGCACCCATATGGGATGCTGGCATTGCAGGCAGCAGCTTTACCCACTACGCCACAGTGACGGCCCTGATCTCATTTTAAAGTCACTGTCTTACATTAAGGCTAGAATCTTGGTTTCATGGATTATTCCTGGATTTTCAGGTCTTGGGTATTTTTATATTAACTTTTGGAGATGGCAACCTCTGTTAGGTCTTTGATGTCAATCATTGCCAAAAATCTAGTACAAAATATAGTGGCTAACAGTGTGGATGTGGGGAGAGAAAAAATGTACCTGAGTGGGGAAATAACTCCCTGGGCTTAAATCCCAATGCTACCACTGACTAGTGGAGTAAATTTACTCAACATTTCTGTGTCTTGTTTTCCTGTTTATTTTAGTAATAATGTTGCACTCTATCTCATGGGGCTGTTATGAGGACTAAATGAGTTAATGCATTTGAAGTTTTAATATGATGCACGTTGTAAGCACTCAATTTTGGCGACTCTTCCATTTTATGAATTTTTAGGCAATTGAATACAGAGCATAGTTTTCTTCACTCTTGAAATTATACTTTAGATAGATTTCATTGACCTTTGGATTGAGATTCGAGTTATCAAGCTAAAAGTCTACAAAAAGTTTAATCGTTAATTTCAATTGACTAGGTCCAAGCAGAAACAGAAACTGTTCTAAGAATGAGCATATCCTCCTACTTCTACTTTTCAATGATTATGCTATACTCTACCATCAGGGAAAAAGCTTGCTTTAATATATAACTAGGTAGCTAATATTGAGCGATGTTGACTTTACATAAAGACAATGCATTTTTATTTGTATACAGCTTCCAGTTAAAAATGTAATTTATTTATTTGATAGAGAAGGGGGGGAAGAGAGAGAGAGACACACACACTCCCATCTGTTGGTATCCTCCTCAAATGCCTGCAATATCCAGGACTGGACTAAAGCCAGGAGCTGGTAACTCAGTCTAGGTCTCTCACCTGGATGGCAGGAACCCAAGTACTTGAGCCATCACCAGCTGCCTTCCAGGGTGCACATTAGCAGGAAACTGGAATCAGGAGCAGAGCTAGGACTTGAACCCAAGCACTCTGATTGGATATGCTAGTGGCATCTCAGTAAACCAAATGCCTGCCACAGGTGTTCTGTTATTGTTTATTTTAAATCAATTTCCTTAAATATCACCCTTTCATTTAAGTGTCAATTTTTACCGTCATCCAACTGTTTGAAATTTCTGATCTGGAATGAATGGCAGATGCCTGGATTCTATACTCCAAAAGATTGAGCCAGATGCATGATTCCCCACCACTTATTCCAACTGACTTTTCAAAACAGATCCCAATTTTATCTAATTTAGGAGAAGAAATTTTTATTTGGAATCTTCAATTTTATTTTATTTTTTTAAAGCACAATATGTGTGTTTCATAGAAGTTCTGTATTTAGTTTTCCAATATGTGTAGTAAAAATATTGAAAAATGAGCTACTATTTCTTAACCCATTACTTATCAGAACTTAAATGAATGAAGGGGAGCCTGTGTTTGCCGCAGCAGTAAAGATAGGGCTTGGGATGCCCATAGCGCATATCACAATGCCTGGGTTTGACTCCTGGCTCCATTCTCAATTCAAATTTCCTGCTAATGTGCAGCCAGGGAGGCTGCAGATGACAGCTCATGTAGTTGGGTTTCTATCACCCATATGAGAGAACAGATTCTGGTTTCAGCCTCGGATGTTGCAGGTATTTGGACAGTGAATTAATGGATGGGAGATTTGTTTCTGCCTCTCTGCCTTTCATGCAAACAAATAAACATTTTTTTTGAAATCCATGGAAATTGGACTTTATGTTCCTATTGTGGATGCTCAAGGAGAATGAAGCTGCTCTGTGAGAGGGAGAAGGAAATTTGAGTCCAGTACCTGCTCAGCTAGCAATCAGTTACTGATCTGGACCAAGTCACTAGATTATTACCAAAAATGAAGGGTTGGGCTAAGAAATGGCTAATGTCACTTTTTTGAATTCATAATTCTAGAACTAGTTATATGATATCAACAAGCTAATTAATAATTCTGGGTTTGACTCTAAGTGAAATACTGAGTGAACATTAACAATACCTTTGCTATCTTTTATGTGTAATTTTGATATTTCAAAGGCTAGTGTCTCAAAGTAGCTACCATAAGATGATAAACAGGCAGTTATGATAGACAAAGGGATAGTTTAGCTTGGACTAGATATCTTCAACGAAAGTGAAAATGTTAAAGAAGCCAATCATCAAATATTATTGGGTGTGTTCTTTGAGAATTCTTCAAAAAGTTCATGGAAAATGGAATAATATGTTTATTTTGGTGTAAAAACTAGAAATCTGGGAAAGGGCAGTATTGTGGCACAGCGGGTTAAAGCCCCAGCGTCAGTGTTAACATCCAAAATGGGCTCTGGTTTGAGTCTTGGCTGCTCCACTTCCGATTCAGCTCTCTGCTATGGTCTGGGAAAGCAGTAAGAGATGGCCCAAGTCCTTGGGCCCTTGCACCCACATGGGAGACCAGGAATAAGCTCCTGGCTCCTGGCTTTGGATTGGCTCAGCTCTGGCCATTGCAGCCATTTGGGAAGTGAACCTGTGGATGGAAGACCTCTGTCTCAACCTCTCTCTGCAACTCTCTTTCAAATGAATAAAATAAAACTTTTTTTAAAAATTAGAAATTTATGCAACATGTTGTCATGGTATGCATTTTCATGAATTTTTAAAGACCTCTCATATGCATAGATTTCAGTTGTTTTTGCACCAAATTTTAAATCCATTTTTCGTGAATTTCTTGAAATACTCTTCTATTCAGTCGCATTGTGCTAGGATTTGGAGGCACAAGTCATGCGTCTTGTTTTAAAGGCTGTCAGAATACTCCTTAACTATAGAAATCTCTCAACTTACAGCAAAAATGCAGAATGAATAGACATTAAGGGATGTCTCTCTGCTTACAAACATGTAGAAGTTATGCATAATATAATAGTAACTCAAATATATAAGCATTTTTTTTCTTTATGGGAAATCCCAGGTGGCAGAAACAAACAGAAAAGTCAATATCAGAAAGCTGAGCAGTCATGGCCCCAAGTCCTAGAAGTTACGGCTTCAATGCATTCATAGGGACTGGAGGCACGGTTCCCAGCCTGCATGAAGTGGGGCAGTGGGACATGAGCCACCAGCATATGGGTTTAAGGAGTTTCCTCAATGCGGAAAGAAGATTCCAAAAATTCTGGTTCCTTCCCCTGAGAAGCATGAAATAATATTATGTGTTTAGGTCCACCAGTAAGGGGTGGATAGAGGTGTCACTACAAGCAATTGAAGGTCCAAGCTATACAAACTGAATTTGTCCTACCCATAGGGCTTTCTTACCCAGTGAGAAATTATCCTAAAACTACTTCAAGACTACTACTGATGGTGATCCAGGATCATTAAAAAAAATACGAAATTCTCTTGCAGAAGTATTTTCTTTTTTTTAAAAGATGTATTTATTTATTTGAAAGTAGAATTACAGAGAAAGAGAGAAAGAGAAAGAGAGAGAGAGAGAAAGAGAAAGAGAGAGATAGGTCTTCCATCTGCTGGTTCACTCCCCAGTAGGTCACAACGGCTGGAGCCAGGAGCCAGGAGCCAGGAGCCAGGAGCCAGGAGGTTCTTCTGGGTCTTCCACATGGGTGCAGGGGCCCAAAGACTTGGGCCATCCTCTACTGCTTTCCCAGGCCATCGCAGAGAGCTGGATTGGAAGTGGAGCAGCTGAGATTCGAAATAGCATCTATATGGGATGCTGGCACTGAAGGCAGTGGCTTTACCCACTGTGCCACAGTGCCAACCCCTGTAGAAGTATTTTCAAAAGCAAGATCCATGAGACTCTCATGTGCCATTTGTTGGAGAGGGCATTAGATATGATCAAAAGGAGTAACTTCCTGCCAACTGTATAAAATAAGACAACCTGAAAAAAAATAAAAAATATCTTTAAAATGACAAAAAGTGAAAAATAAGCAGTAAAAATTACAACAAAAGAAAAAGGTAATATTTTTAAACATAGGAAAACTTGAAATGTTAACTTATTAAAATAAGATTAGAAAACTTGAAATATAGAAAACAATGTTCCAGTACAGTCTATAAGAAATTCCAGAAGAGAATATAGACTATAGAAGAGCCAACATTTGAAGAAATAATGACTGACAATTTTCCTGGATTTGGGAATAACTGAGTCTCAAGCAGAGAAAATAAAAACAAAATAAACTGCATCATAATAAAATTGCAAAACATCAGATAAATACATTTTTTTAAAAATCTATAGAATATAGATTATCTAAAAGAAGTAACAATTAGGCAAGGAAAAACTTCATCAGCAACAACAAATTCTAGAAGACAATGGAATGGTATCTTCAGAATGCTGTCAACCCAGAATTCCATGCCTTATTAACTGACGAGTGCGGGAGGAGGTGGGCTTTGTGGTGCCCCGTGTGAAGCCATCACGTGGGATGCCTGTATCCCATAGATCATAGCATCTAGTTGAGTCCCAACTACTCCACGCTTAATCCAGCTTCCTGCTAATGCACCTGGGAAGCATCCAATGATGGCTGGAGTACTTGAATTCCTGCCAATCCTATGGCAGACCTGGATGGAGTTCCTGGCTTCTGCCTTTGGCCTGGGCAAGTCCTAGCTGTTGCAGGTATCTGGGGTGTGAACCAGCGGATGAAAGATATTTCTCTCTCTCTCTCTCTCTCTCTCTCTCTCTCTCTGCCTTTCAAATAAACAAGTAAATTTTTTTTAAAGAAAAGTGAGGAAAAAAATAGAAGACTTTTCAGATAATGCTGGAGAATCTGTCATTGCTGAAAAGGTGATTAAATCATATGTTTCAGCATTAGGAAGGAAGGAATACAATTTGTTTATTTTTTATTTTTTTAACTTTTATTTAAATAATATAAATTTCCAAAGTACAGCTTATGGATTACAATGGCGTCCCCCCCCCCCCATAACTTCCCTCCCACCCACAACCCTCCCCTTTCCCACTCCCTCTCCCCTTCCATTCACATTCATTTTCTTTCTTTCTTTTCTTTTTTTTTTTTTTTTTGACAGGCAGAGTGGACAGTGAGAGAGAGAGACAGAGAGAAAGGTCTTCCTTTTGCCGTTGGCTCACCCTCCAATGGCCACTGTGTCCAGCGCACTGCAGCCGGCGCACCGCGCTGATCCAATGGCAGGAGCCAAGTACTTATCCTGGTCTCCCATGGGGTGCAGGGCCCAAGGACTTGGGCCATTCTCCACTGCACTCCCTGGCCACAGCAGAGAGCTGGCCTGGAAGAGGGGCAACCAGGACAGAGTCCGCCGCCCCGACTGGGACTAAAACCTGGTGTGCCAGCGCCGCAAGGCGGAGGATTAGCGTAGTGAGCCGTGGCACCAGCCCACATTCATTTTCATTTCTATTATATACAGAAGATCAGTTTAGTATATATTAAGTAAAGATTTCAACAGTGTGCACCCACATAGAAACACAAAGTGAAAAATACTGTTTGAGTACTAGTTATAGCATTAAAGCACAATGTACAGCACATTAAGGACAGAGATCCTACATGGGGAGTAGGTGCACAGTGACTCCTGTTGTTGACTTAGCAATTTGACACTCTTGTTTATGGCATCAATAATCACCCTAGGCTCCAGTCATGAGCTGCCAAGGCTATGGAAGCCTTTTGAGTTCACCGACTCTGATCATATTTTAGACCAGGTCATAGTCAAAGTGGAAGTTCTCTCCTCCCTTTAGAGAAAGGTACCTCCTTCTTTGATGACCTGTTCTTTCCACTGGGATCTCACTCGCAGAGATCTTTCATTTAGGTCATTTTTTTTCTTTAGCCAGAGTGTCTTGGCTTTCCATGCCTGAAATACTCTCATGGGCTTTTCAGCCAGATTCGCATGCCTTAAGGGCTGATTCTGAGGCCAGAGTGCTATTTAGGACATCTGCCATTCTATGAGTCTGCTGTGTATTCCGCTTCCCATGTTGGATCGTTCTCTCCTTTTTTTTTTAATTCTATCGGTTAGTATTTGCAGACACTAGTCTTGTTTATGTGATCCCTTTGCCTCTTAGACCTATCCATACGATCAATTGTGAACAGAAATTGATCACTTGGACTAGTGAGATGACATTGGTACATGCCACCTTGATGGGATTGTACTGGAATCCCCTGGCACGTTTATAACTCTATCGTTTGGGGCAAGTCAGCTTGAGCATGTCCCAAATTGTACATCCCTTCCCTCTCTTATTCCCACTCTTATATTTAACAGGGATCACTTTTCAGTTAAGTTTCAACACTTAAGAATAATTGTGTATTAATTACAGAATTCAACCAATAGTATTAAGTAGAACAGACAAAAAAAATACTAAGAGGGAAAACGTATTAAGTTGTTCATCAACAGTCAGGGCAAGGGCTGATCAAGTCACTGTTTCTCATAGTGTCCATTTCACTTTCACAGGTTTCCTTTTTGGTGCTCGGTTAGTTGTCGCCAATGAGGGAGAACAAGTGGTATTTGTCCCTTTGGGACTGGCTTAATTCACTCAGCATAATGTTTTACAGATTCCTCCATTTTGTTGCAAATGACTGGATTTTATTGTTTTTGACTGCTGTATAGTATTCTATAGAGTACATGTCCCATAATTTCTTTATCCAGCCTACTGTTGATGGGCATTTGGGTTGGTTCCAGGTCTTAGCTATTGTGAATTGAGCTGCAATAAACATTAGGCTGCAGACCGCTTTTTTGTTGGCCAGTTTAATTTCCTTTGGGTAAATTCCAAGGAGTGGGATGGCTGGGTTGAATGGTAGGGTTATATTTAGGTTTCTGAGGAATCTCCAGACTGACTTCCATAGTGGCTTTACCTGTTTGCATTCCCACCAACAGTGGGTTAGTGTCCCTTTTCCCCCACATCCTCTCCAGCATCTGTTGTTGGTATATTTCTGAATGTGAGCCATTCTAACTGGGGTGAGGTGAAACCTCATTGTGGTTTTGATTTGCATTTCCCTGATTGCTAGTGATCTTGAACATTTCTTCATGTGCCTGTTGGCCATTTGGATTTCCTCTTTTGAAAAATGTCTATTGAGGTCCTTGGCCCATCTCTTAAGTGGGTTGTATGTTTTGTTGTTGTGGAGTTTCTTGATCTCTTTGTAGATTCTGGTTATTAATTGCTTAAATGGGTGCCCAGTCCCCTGCCATCCCTCTAGGCCAGAATGAAAGTCAGTGCTGAATGCAGATTTATTCCTCTTATAAAGTCCTCTAGTTTTGCTCCTGTGAGCTACTGCAGCTTCTAGTTGCTTTAAGATGACACTTTCTCCCTGCTGGTTGCTGGGTGCCTTCACTTCAAAAGATGGCATCTCCTCCAGCCCCTACTCTGGGAGTCGCAGGTGGTGTCTCTGCTCTCTGCTGCGTGTTTGTACTGTCCATGCTGTTCCATGGCGTATCTCTTCTTTTTCTGTAGAATTTCCACTGCAAACTTTTCTCCAAATATCTCCTAGGAATGCAGTTTCTCTGCTTTTCTTCTGTTATCATTCACTGGTGCAAATCAGCGTGTCTTTTCCCTACTCAGTCATCTTGACTATCCTATTATTACCTTTTGATTGTAAGGAAGAGAGACTTTTTCATGGCACCTTCTTATTTGACTGCATATCCTGTACCTAGAGCTCAATAGCTGCCAGGAACCAGAGCAGTTTGGTAGAAAGCCGTCCTCAAGTACATGCCTCAGTTTCACGATTTGCCTTGCTCTCCTTTTGTAACTGACTGGCTCAAGAATTTTTTTTCCATTCACCTATTGAAGTATTCCTTGGTTGCTTCCAATTTTTGTTGATTGTATATAAATCTGCTATAAATATTCATGGTCAGCTTTTTTGTGTTGAATTCACTTATTTGGGTGAATTCCTTGGAGCACAATTCCTGAATATTTGATAAAATATATGTATGGTATATACATTTGGTAAAATATAAATATATATAGCTTTATAAGAAACTGCTAAACTGTCTTCCAAACTAGTTGTATCATTTTGTATCCCCACCAGCAATGAATGAGAGTTCTTGTTGCTTCATATCCTCGCCAGCATTTTGTGTTTTCAGTATTTTGGATTAGAGCATTTCTAATAGGTTTATACTGGTAGATATCTTGTTATTTTAATTTGCAATTCCTTGATGACATGTGATATTGAGCATCATGTTATATGTTCATTTGCCATTTGTACATCTTCTTTGATGAGGTGTTCTGATCTGCTGCTCACTTTAAAAAAAAGATTTATTTAAAAGGCAGAGTGGCAGAGAGAGAGAGACAGAGAGACAGAGAGAGAGAGAGAGAGAGAGAGAGAAGGAATCTTTCACCTGCTAGTTCACTCCCCAAAATTGTTGCAAAAGCTGGAGCTGGGCCAGGCTGAAGTCAGGAGCCTGAAGCCCCATTGAGTCTACCACAAGGGTGAAAGGGGTCCAGGTATTTGGACTGTCTTCCATTGCCTTTCCATCTACACTAGCAGGAAACTGGATGGGGTGCATAGCATCCAAGAGTGGAAATGGTGCTCCAGTATGAGATGCTGGCCTTGCAAGTGACTGCTTAACCCACTGTGCCACAATGCTGACCCCTGTTCCTCACTTTTTAATTGGATAATTTGTTGTATTATTGTTGAGTTTTAGGAATTGTTTATATATTTTAGATATTTGGTATTTTAGACATTTTAGATACTTCATATTTATGTACTTTAGATTTCTAGATAAAAGGTCATACTAAGAATAAAGTTCTTTATCAGAGAAATATTTTGTAGTATTTTCTCCTGTAGCATTTTTATTCTTTTAATGGTGTCTTTGACACAGTGGAAATTTCAAATTTTGACGAAATCTAACTCATACATTTCTTTTCCTTTGTGGATTGTACTCTTTGCATTGTATCTACACTTGATCTTAGCCAAAAGGCTGAGAAGCAATTGTATTATATCTCAAAACTCATGGTCACACCCAAGGTCACCTAGATTTTATTTTATTAACTTCTGAAGTTTTGCACTTTACGTTTAGTTCTATGATCCACTTTTAGTTGATTTTTTATCAGTGATGTAATTCTGTGTTTAGATTTGTTTTTTTAACATGCAGTTGTTCTGTTGTCCCAGCACCATTTTCTGAAAAGACTATTGTTTCCGTGAAATGCCTTTGTTGTATTGCCAAGGGTTGTGTGGCAGTACTTGTGTGTATATTGACGGACTCTGCTCTATTCTGTTGGCCTATTTGTGTGTTCTGGTAAGGTGTGCACTGGAATTTCATCATGGCTTTAATTCGTGTTTCTCTGATAACTAAGATGCTGAGAATTTTTCTGTGCTTATTGCCTGTCCATATATGTTCTTTTATGAAATATCTGTGTCTTTACTCATTTAATGAATAAAGTATATTTGTGTTTATTTTTGATGTATATTCTTTACTGTTCAGATATTAAAATTCTGGGTGTATATTTGGTACAGTGACTAAAATGCTGCTAGGTATGTCAGTATGCTATATAAAAATACCTGGGTTCTAGTCCTGTTTTGCTTTCAATTCCAGCTTCCTGCTTAGGTGCAACCTGAGAAGCAGCAGCTGATATCTCAAATGCTTGGGTCCCTGCCACCCATATGGGAGGAGGCTATGAATTCCTGGCTCCCAGCTTTGGCCTGGCCCATCCCTGGCGTTTGGAGAGTCAATCAGTAGATGGGAGATCTCTGTTGCTCACTTACTTTCTCTCTCTCCCTCCCTTTGTTTCTGCCTTCCAAATAAATAAGAATAAGTAAAATTTAAAAATGAGAGTTCTAATTTGCTCAGCTCCAGGAGGAACAGAGTACACAGGAAACACATCTTCTTGCTGGTGGTGGCTCCAACAAAGACATCAACACCCAGCTCTGCCCTCAGGTTCTTGTATATACTGTACAGACAACAGCGGCAGGCAGCCAAGGAGGTACGTAGCAGAAATGTGGCTATTTCTGGACCTGCTGACTAGAGGAAAGCGTACGTTTCTGGACTTGTGAGTTGCCATGACAAAGAAGATTAACTCCATTCTCCCAACAGTCCATTCCCTACAGGGTTCCTCACTTCACAATCTGTACATACATTGTCTTCTGGGAAGGTACCTGTGTGGGGAGCATGCACACAGTGTGCAACATCACATCCTAAGGACACAATAACAATACAAGCTATAACAATACGCTATAAGTGAGTGTGCAATACCAAATACAAGGAGATGTCTGTTTCTCATCTATTAGGAATATCCACCAGTCCCAGAGGGAATCCACCTGTGTGGAGATAAATGGGTTGTCTTATCTCTATAGAAAATAGAGTCCCACATAGAATACCCTACTCTGAAAGGATTTTATTATACTGTTCCCAGACTAAAGTGTTTACATGAGTTCAGGTTTGATCAGTGGCTGCAGTTAACTGCACACAGGCTAGGCACAGGCAGAGCCATCAATTGTTTCATTTTTGACCCCAAGAGCAAAAATCTCAGCCACCCCTACACTGAACTCAGATGTGAGACCTATTAGTTCTGCCTGAGTATACAAGCAGAACACTGAACACTTTATCACCGGCAGGAGGGTCTGTGACCATCCTTGGGCCTCCCAGCATCCTATGCAATGACTCTCCATGGGATCCTGCTCCTGGTTTAGCTGCTTTTGATTTCTTTTCTCTGCTCCCTGCTACTCTGCTCCATGGCCACGTGCTGCCCCAGCAGCTTCCAGACTTCCTCCTCCTCCCATAGCACCAGCCCTTGCACTCTTTCTCCAGGAGGGGTGGAGGAGGGGGCCACAACCAGACTCTGTCCAAGGAGTTTGACCTTGAGCTGGAGCTCATCATGGCTGTTTTTTCTCCCATTTCTTCCTCTAAGGTGCATTGCAAACCTGGGTCTTGAGTCTTCACCTGTAACTTAGCATTGTCTCCTGCCCACAAAGCAGTGAGAATCACCCACCCCAGGGCACTAGCCATTGTCTAGGTGTCCCTCTGGTCCTCTCTTGCCTCCCCTAAGGCATATTATAGGCCCTGTTCTTGGGTCTTGGTCTGTGTACTGGCACTGTTCCCTGCCTACAAGGCAGTTAGAAACACACACCCAAGGCAGGCGCCATGGCTCACTAGGCTAATCCTCTGCCTGCAGCGCCATTACTCCGGGTTCTAGTTCCAGTTGGGGCACTTGTTCTACCCCGGCTGCTCCTCTTCCAGTCCAGCTCTCTGCTGTGGCCCGGGAAGGCAGTGGAGGATGGCCCAGATGCTTGGGCCCTGCACCCGCATGGGAGACCAGGAGGAAGCACCTGGCTCCTGGCTTCGGATCGGTGCAACGCACCGGCCGTAACGGCCATTTCGGGGGTGAACCAACGGAAAGAAGACCTTTCTCTTTGTCTCTCTCTCTCTCTCACTAACTCTGCCTGTCAAAAGACCCAACCATGGCCCCTGCTGCTGTCTGGACATCTCCCTGATTCGAATCATGCAATACCTTCTGTATAGTAGAGGGTAAGTCATCCACTCTAGCCCACTCCTAGGTGGGGCACCCCTGCTTACAAGGCCACAGACACCAAGCATCCCATACTATGGCTAGCCACCCCTGAATCCCACCCTCCAAGAGGGTGACAAAAAGCTCCATGCTGGCCTGAGCCAAATTCTGCCAACTATGCCAAGTATTTTGCAGGAACTCAATTCTAGGATAAACAGTTTGGATTTGGACAGGCCAGAGAAGAACTTCAGAGCCCTTTGGGGATTCATACCTCTTTATTCTCACAGTGGCAGGTGAGAGTACATACGAACACACCTGCTTGCTCACAGTGACCAATGAGCTGCAACAAGGCGGACTGCACCCTACTCTGCCTTCAGTTTCTTAAGTAAGCTTTACAGACAACTGTGGCAGGCAGCCAAGGAGATACGTAGCATAACGAATCAGTTTCTGGGCCTGCTGACTAGCAGTAAGCACCAGTTTTGGTGCTCATTGCCATGATAGCAAGAGACTGATTAACACTATTCTCACAACTCACAACAGGATTCCTTTGTCAGATACATGTCGTAAAAGTTTTTGTTTTTGTTTTTTTTTTTTTTGTTTCTGGATTTCATTTTTTCTTTCTTTCTTTCTTTTTAAAATTTATTTGACAGGTAGAGTTACAGACAGTGAGAGAGAGGGACAGTTGGTTCACTCCCCAAATGGCCGCCACAGCTGGCGCTGCGCCCATCCGAAGCCAGGAGCCAGGTGCTTCTCCTGGTATCCCATTCGGGTGCAGGGCCCAAGCATCTGGGCCATCCTCCACTGCCCTCCTGGGGCACAGCAGAAAGCTAGACTGGAAGAGGAGCAACCGGGACTAGAAGCTGGTGCCCATATGGGATGCTGGCGCCACAAGGCAGAGGATTAACCAAGTGAGCCATAGCACCGGCCCCTCATTTTTATTTTCTTAACAGTATCTTAGGTGAGTTGTAGTTTTTAAATTTTTTAGGTCCTTTGAGAATTTATCAACATTTTTCTTTTGTTTAGTATTTCTTGTGTCCTTTAAAAAAAACTTTGTTGTGGCCGATTTTGTGGCCTGGCAGGTAAAGCCTCTGCCTGCAGTGTTGGCATCCCATATGGGTACCAGTTTGATTTCTGGTTGTTCCACCTCTGATCCAGCTCTCTGCTGATGGCCTGGGAAAGCATCAGGAGATGGCCCAAGTCCTTGGGCTCCTGCACTCATGTGGGAGACCTGGAAGAAATTCCTGGCTGCTGGCTTCAGCCTGGCCCAGCCCTGGCCATTGCCGCCATTTGGGAAGTGAAAGAGTGTATAGAAGATCTCTCTTCAAAAAAAAAAAAAAAAAAAAAAACAAAAACCCTTTAAAAAGCTGTGGCTCACTTGGTTAATCTTCCGCCTGCGGCGCCGGCATCCCATATGGGCGCTGGGTTCTGGTCCCAGTTGCTCCTCTTCCGGTCCAGCTCTCTGCTGTGGCCTGGGAGGGCAGTGGAGGAAGGCCCAAATGCTTGGGCCCAGCATCCACATGGGAGACCAGGAGGAAGCACCTGGCTCCTGGCTTCGGATGGGCGCAGTGCACTGGTCATAAAAAGAAAAAACCTTTGTCTATATTAAAGTTGCAAATACATTCTCCTGTCTTTTCTTTTGGAAAATTTGTGGTTTTAGATTTTGTTTTTAGGTATGCAGTCCATTTTAACTGGGTTTTGAGGATGATATGTTTATCCAGTTAGCCCAACACAGATTTTTTTCCCAGTACCACTTGTTGAAAAAAACTTTCCTGGCCTGGCACCGTGGCTCACTTGGCTAATCCTCCTCCTGTAGCACTGGCATCCTATATAGTCTCCAGGTTCTAGTCCTGGTTGCTCCTTTTCCAGTCCAGCTCTCTGCTGTGGCCCTGGAAGGCAGTGGAGGATGGGCCAAGTGCTTGGGCCCTGCCCCATGTGGGAGACCAGGAGGAAGCACCTGGCTCTTGGCTTCTGTTCGGATCAGCACAGTGCGCAGGCCATAGCAGCCATTTGGGGGGTGAACCAAAGGAAGGAAGACCTTTCTCTCTGTCTCTCTCTCTCACTAACTCTGCCTGTCAAAAAAAAAAAAAAACAAAAACAAAAAAAACAAAAAAAACTTTCCTTTCTTAGTTGAATTGTCTTGGCATATTTAAAACAAATCAGCTAATCATGTATGTTTTACCTACTTTTAAAATTTTTTTTATTTCATTGATGTATTTGTTTATCGTTATGCTAACTCTATCCTGTCTTGACTGTTATGGTTAATTTTACGTCATCAAATTAGTTATGTCAGTCATCCAATCCTGTTCTTTAAAAATCTGTGATTTTCTAAGTCTTTGCATTTTCAAAAACACTTAAAATCAACTTGTTAATTTGTGTAACAATCTTTTGTTGTTGGATTTGGACTGTGTCTATTTGGAAAAATAGACACCTTAACAATTTTCTTTCATCCTTTTATGGTATATATCTCCATTTATTAGGACATTTAAAATTTATTTCACCAACGAGTTCTTGTATATATTTTGTTAAATGCATTTCAAATAGTTTTATAATTTGATGCTAATTCAAATTGGAATGGCTTTATAATTTTTTCTCAATTTTTTTGTCTGCTTATGTGTGAAAATAAGTTGAGTTTTACATAAAGCAAACTTGCTAAATTCATTTTCTAATTGTACTAGCTTTTATGTGACACGTCAATACTTCCAATATATTTAATGCCATCATCTGAAACAGAAGAAGTTCTTTTTATCCCTTTCTTAATTTTATGATTCTTTATTTTTTAGATTTATTTATTTGAAAGGCAGAGTGACAGAGAGACAAGGAGTGGGGGAGAGAAAGTGAAAGAGAGAGAATCTTCTAGTCACTGGTTCTCTCTTTAAATGGCCTCAATGGCTGGGGCTAGGCCAGGTAGAAGCCAGGAGCCTGGAACTCCATCTGTGTTTCCCGTGTGGGTTACAGGGCCCAAATACTTGGGACATTTCTGCTGCCTTCCCAGGCCCATTAGCAGGAAGCTGGATTGGAAGCAGAGCAGCTAGCACTTGAACAAGCACTCTGATGTGAAATGCCAGTGTCGCAAGCAGGAGGAGGCTTAGTACCATAATGCTGCCCCCCTTTTATTATTTTTTCCTCTCATTTCACTGCCTAGTGTTTTCAGTTGAATGGGAGTAGTTGGAGCAATTATATTGAATTCTTTTACTGTCAAATTTGCAAGGAGGAACATTCAGTATATACCAATCAGCATCTTAGTGGTAGTTCCTCATAGATTATTTTTGTCAGCTTGAGGAAGTTCCCTTTTATTATTTGTTTGCAGAGTTCTGAAAAAATAGTCAATGCTTTTTGCCCCCACATTCATTTATTCTGTCCTGTGATGAATTAAATGAATTTTGTATTGTTAAATGAACCTTGCATTCCTGGAATAAATCTTACTTTGTCATGATATATTGCCAGTTTTATATATTTTTGGATTTCATTTGATACAATTTAAAAGGATTTTTGCATCTCTGTAAATGAGGTTTATTGGTGAATATTTTTCTTATAATGTCTCAGTCAGATTTTGATATTAGGTTTACCCTGGTGTTACGAAATGATTTCGGAGGTCTCTCCCTTTCTCTACTTTCTGAAAGAATTTGCATGATATTGAGATCATTTATTTCCTAACTCACCAGTGAAACTCTATGAGTTGGTACATGGTTGCTTTCAGAATTTTCTTATCCTTGAATTTCAGCAGGTTGACCACAATGTATGTAGATGTGGTTTTCCTTGTATTTATTTTGCTTGTGATTTGCTGAGGCTTTTGAATATACAAGCTAAAGGTCTTAACCAAATTGGAAGCATTTTGACCATTAATTCTTCATATATTTGATCTGCTCTATTCTTTACCTTCTGGGACTGCCATTGCATAGGTCTTGAAGTGCTTGAAGTGCTACTCATTTTTTTCACACCTCTTTTCTCTCTCCAGTTTTGCAGGTAATTTATATATAGAATTTGAGCCTCCTGTCTGTGTGGCTGTCTTCATGCTGGGATATCTCCTTTCAATTTCTAGTCACTCTGGTATCCCAAGTTTTCTCTCACACCATATTCTGTGGTTTTCTGCTTGAGTCTCAGTCACTTTTGCAGTACAGACTGTGTAGTGCCTCTAGTGGAAAGACTATATACAAACTTAAAATGTCTTCAGTTTCTCTATTTTTCCTTGCTGCCCAGTGCTGGTACAATCTGTTCTATCATTATTGGAGCTAGAACTCTGCCTCCTCTACTGTTAAATTCAGTTAATTTGCTCCATTCACTCTGTCTTCAGAGATCACAGTCCTCGACTCAAATCTATCAGTCATCAGATCCTAGCAATCCTACCTAAGGTGTGCTTCCTGAATCTATTGACACCTGTGTTCCTTAGGGCCACAGCTTTAGTTGGTGTCTTCATTTAACTGATCTTCCTTGCCTCCTACCCTTAACCAATGCTTAAGCTGTCTCCCTAAGTAAATCTCTGGTTATTCTACCCCCTGGTTTTAAGACCCCTCTGTGTTTCTTCAAGATTAAATCTCCTTGGCTTGGTCTGTAAAGCCATTTACAATACAGTCTATGTTCTTGGTTGCTTCATATAAAACCAATGCTGTTTATTAAATAATTCTCTGTTCTTTGGGTATATCAAAACTTTCCATGTTTTTGTGATTTTTTGCACTTAGTATCTTGCATACCTGGGTGACCCATTTTCATCTGGCCTTTCTGGAATTCTTCTTTTTTTTTTTGACATAAGACGAGCAAGTGAATTTATTTTTTTATTTTTTTTTAATTTAATGAGCATAACTTTCCAAAGTACAGCTTATGGATTACAATAGCTTCCTCCCCGCCGTAACTTCCCTCCCACCCACAACGCTCCCCTCTCCCCTTCCCCTTCACATCACGATTAATTTTCTTTCTTTTTTTTTTTTTTTTTTTTTTTTTTTTTTTTTTTACAGGCAGAGTGGACAGTGAGAGAGAGACAGAGAGAAAGGTCTTCCTTTGCCGGTGGTTCATCCTCCAATGGCCGCCGCGGCCGGCGCACTGCGCTGATCCGATGGCAGGAGCCAGGTGCTTCTCCTGATCTCCCATGGGGTGCAGGGCCCAAGCACTTGGGCCATCCTCCACTGCACTCCCGGGCCACAGCAGAGAGCTGGCCTGGAAGAGGAGCAACCGGGACAGAATCCGGCACCCGACCAGGACTAGAACCCGGTGTGCCGGCGCTGCAAGGCGGAGGATTAGCTTAGTGAGCCACAGCACCGGCCACGATTAATTTTCAATTATCTTTATATACAGAAGATCAATTTAGCGTATGTTAAGATTTCCACATTTTGCTCCCACACAGAAACACAAACAGAGTTCAACCAATAGTTTTTTTTTCTTTTTTTTTTTAATCTTTTTTTTTTTGACAGGCAGAGTGGACAGTGAGATAGAGAGACAGAGAGAAAGGTCTTCCTTTGCCGTTGGTTCACCCTCCAACGGCCACCGCGGCCAGCGTGCTGTGGCCGGCGCACCACGCTGATCTGATGGCAGGAGCCAGGTACTTATCCTGGTCTCCCATGGGGTGCAAGGACTTGGGCCATCCTCCATTGCACTCTCTGGCCAAAGCAGAGAGCTGGCTTGGAAGAGGGGCAACCGGGACAGAATCTGGCGCCCCGACCGGGACTAGAACCCGGTGTGCTGGCGCCGCAAGGCGGAGGATTAGCCTAGTGAGCCGCGGTGCCGGCCCAACCAATAGTTTTAAGTAGAATATAAAATGCATCTTTTGTATTGTTGTGGCTTCCCCCCACCCCGACCTCCCTCTCTCCCGTGGCCCTCCCCTCACCCACTTCCTCTCCCATCCCGCCCTTCATCGAGTTTCATTTTCAATTACCTTCATATACTGAAGATCAACTTAGTTTATACTAAGCAGGGATTTCAACAGGTTGCACTCACACAACCGAACCAGGTATAGGGTATTGTTCGACTAGTAGTGTTGTTTTTGAGTTTCATAGTGAAACACATTAAGGACAGAGATCCTGCGTGGGGAGCATGAACCCAGTGACTCCCGTTGTTGATTTAACAATTGGCACTCTTATTTATGATGTCAGCAATCACCTGAGACTCTTGCTATGAGCTGTCTAGGCTATGGAAGCCCCTTGAATTCACCGACTCTGAATTTGTTTAGTCAAGGCCATATCACAGTGGAGGTTCCTTCCTCCCTTCAGAGAAAGGCGCCTCTCTCCTTGATGGCCTGATCCTTCTGCTGGGGTGTTGTTCACCAGGATCCTTCATTTAGATTGTGTTTTGCCACCGTGTCATGGCTTTCCATGCCTGTGAGACTCTCATGGACCTTTTAGTCAGATCCGATGTCCCAAGGGTTGATTCTGAGGCAGGAGTGCTGTTTTGGGCATTTGCCATTCTATGAGTCTGCTGTGTGTCCTGCTTCCCTCACAGGATCATCTGGAATTATTCTTAAAATCCAGTTCAAATGCCACTTATTCTGGAAAGTCAGCCCTAACTGGGTAATCTCTGTCCTTGGCATCTCTCCTCTGTGTTCATATAGTACATAAAAATCCACATGTTGATTTTTCTGTCCATTTATCCATCTATTATCTGTCTACATAATTTTCTCTTTCACAGGGGATTCTAATTTCCTTGAACAAGGTGTTGTGACTTTCAGATATGTGTTTCTAATATCCATAACATCTACTAAGTACAGTATATACCATGTAGATTCTCACTGTATATTTTTATTGATATTGATATTACAAAAAGATATTTCTCAGAAATGATACTCAAAGTAATAATTTTATCTATAGAAACTAAATACTTACCAACCTGAAAGGATAACCTAATTAGCAAGGTCATATATTAATCTGCTATTTATTGTTTCTTTAGAAGTAATTGCTCCTCCATCAAGCATCCCCACAGAGTTCTGCCAGAATGGTGGAACCTGGCAAAATGGCAGATGTCTTTGTACAGAAGAGTGGAAAGGATGGAGATGTACAATTGGTAAGTTACTTCAGATAATACTAGGTGTGAGACTTAAGTGAAGATTTTGTTAATAAAAAGAGCAGTAAAACTTCTGTAATCTTCAGTTAATGAATACAGAAGTATTGGACATAATGGTGATAACATTTTTTTCCCCAGAAAACTTTTATTTAAGGTGTACAAACTTCATGTACTTCAGAAATACAACTTTAGGAACATAGTGATTCTTCCCACCATACCTGTCTTCTCACTAGCTCTCCTGCTCTCTTCCTCTCTCTTTCCTATTTCTATTCTTATTTTTTATTAAAATCTATTTTAAATTAACTATATACAGAAGACTAACTCTATGCTAAGTAGAAGTCAACAAATAGAATGAAAAAAAAAAACCTGTTCCTCAACAGTTCTTTTAGTTCTTCTATGACCCATGGTTCATTCAGGAGCATGTTGTTCCGTTTCCATGTTTGCATATGTTCTAGAGATTCTTGAGTTGTTGATTTCCAGTTTCATTCCATTGAGGTCAAAGAAGATACATAGTATGATTTTGATTTTTTTGAATTTGCTGAGACTTGCTTTATGGCCTTGTCTCTGATCTAAATGCACTGGTGAGAAGAATGTGTATTCTGCAACTGTAGGTTGAAAGGTTCTGCAGATATCCATTAGGTACATTTGTCAATTAACTATTTCCTTGCTGATTATCTGTCTGGTTGATCTGTCCATTGCTGAAAGTAGGTATTGAAGTCCCCCATTACTATTGTATTGGAGTCTATATCTCCCTTTAGATCCATTAACATTTCTTTTAAATAGCCAGGTACCAAGTAATTAGGTGCATTTACATTTATTGTAGTTGTATCTTCCTATTGAATTGACCCCTTAATCATTGCATAGTGCTGTTCTTTGTCTCTTTTAACAAGTTTTGTGTTAAAGTCTATTTTGTCTGATATTAGGATGGCTACAGCAGCTCTTTTTTGGTTTCTGTTGGTATGGAATATCCTTTTCCATCCTTTCACTTTCAGTCTGTGTGCATCTTTGTTGGTGAGATGTGTTTCTATAGGCAGCAGATAGATGGGTCTTGTTTTTTAATCCACTCAGCCAGTCTGTATGTTTTTTTTTAAAGGTTTATTTATTTATCTGAAAGTCAGAGTTACAGAGAGAGAAGGAGAGTCAGAGAGAGAGAGAGAGAGAGAAAGAGAGAGAGAGAGAGAGAGAGAGAGAGAGGTCTTCCATCTGCTGGTTCATTCCCCAATTGGCCACAATGGCTGGAGGTGTGCTGATCTAAAGCTAGGAGCCAGGAGCTTCCTCCAGTTCTCCCACCTGGGTTCAAGGGCCCAAGGATTTGGGCCATCTTCTGCTGCTTTCCTGGGCCATGGCAAGTAGCTGGATTGGAAGAGGAGCAGGTGGGACATGAACTGTCTGCCAGTGCCGCAGACAAAGGATTAACCTACTGCACCATGGTGCCGGCCCCATGGCTGTTTCTTTTCTTTTTTTTAAAACTTTTATTTAATAAATATAAATTTCAAAATTACAACTTTTGGATTATAGCAGTCCCCCCACCCGCCATAACTACCTTCCACCCCCAAACCATCCCATCTCTTACTCCCTCTCCCATCCCATTCTTCATTAAGTTTCATTTTTAATTATCTTAATATACAGAAGATCAACTTAGTGGCTGAAACTCACTCCTTTTTTTTTTTTTAATTTTTTTGACAGGCAGAGTGGACAGTGAGAGAGAGAGACAGAGAGAAAGGTCTTCCTTTGCCGTTGGTTCACCCTCCAATGGCCGCCGCGGCCGGCGCACTGCGCTGATCCGATGGCAGGAGCCAGGAGCCAGGTGCTTATCCTGGTCTCCCATGGGGTGCAGGGCCCAAGCACCTGGGCCATCCTCCACTGCACTCCCTGGCCACAGCAGAGAGCTGGCCTGGAAGAGGGGCACCCGGGACAGAATCCGGCACCCCGACTGGGACTAGAACCTGGTGTGCCGGTGCCGCTAGGCGGAGGATTAGCCTAGTGAGCCACGGCGCCAGCCTTGAAACTCACTCCTATCATTTCCTATACTTCCACCAGCCTGTACACCCACAACTTTGGCCTTTTTGCTTTGATCTGCATCCTCATGTTGCTTTTAATTACTGTAGGCTCTATATTTTTGATTCCCAAGATTCCACATAATCTGATATGCTATTCTTGCTAGTATGTAAATGTTCATATCCCACCTTTACCCAAGTATAAATTGTGCGTGTTTTTATTGGAACTTGTTATCCATTATACTAGTTATTCTAATGGGAGTAACATAAATCAATTGGGAAGTATGGAAATTCCTGGCAGGCCGGGGGTTCTAGCAGCCTATACACTGGGGCTGGCGCTGTGCTGTGGTTGTAAGGCTGCCACCTGCAGTGCTGGCATCCCATGTGGGTGCTGGTTCAGCTCCTGGCAGCTCCACTTCTGATCCAGCTCTCTGCTGTGGCCTGGGAAGGCAGGGGAGGATGGCCTGCATTCTTGGGCTCCTGTACCCATGTGGGAGATCCAAAGGAGGCTTCTGGCTTTGGATCAGCCCAACTCTGGCTGTTGTGGCTATTTAGGAGTGAACTGGTGGGTGGCAAACCTCTCTCTCTCTCTTCCTCTCCTTCCCTCCCTCCCTCTCTCTGCCTCTGTAGCTCTGCCTTTCAAATAAATAGATACTTTTCTTTAAAAAAGCCTATACACTGCATAGGTTCTGAATTTTGATTTATATGTGTTTTCAAACTAAAAAATATAGTTTATAATGAAAAAATATATTTTTCTTTCCATTACAGCTAATTTCTGTGAAAATAGTACGTATATGAGTTATACTTTTGCCAGAATTCCTGTAGGCAGATATGGACCTTCCTTGCAAACATGTGACAAGAACACTCCCAATGGTATGTATTTTTCTGAACATCTCCTCTGTTTAGGATTGAGAATAGCTGTGCTGAGCTATACCTATCATCCCTCCAACTAGGGCAAGGTCCCTGGAAGAGGCATCAAGGAAACCTTTATGATGCCAACACTCAAAGTTTATGGTGGTATTTCACATAATC
This sequence comes from Oryctolagus cuniculus, assembly GCF_964237555.1. Taxonomy (NCBI): domain Eukaryota; kingdom Metazoa; phylum Chordata; class Mammalia; order Lagomorpha; family Leporidae; genus Oryctolagus; species Oryctolagus cuniculus. The sequence continues at coordinate 55,192,575 of NC_091435.1, forward strand.
CTAATTTTCCTAGATACCTTAATACAGAACCATTGTTTACAAATTCCTCTTAATACGTACTTAATTGGTTTATTTTTCCAATTTACTCTTATTGCTTAGAGTTCAATCAGCTTAGCATTTTAGTTATACAATTTGTCTTGATTTATGAAACAGGTCTAGACTAGAGACTCACATTCTACCAGATAAAGATGCACATTTAAATCTGTCCATAGGTGTAGTCTTTCATTTCCTTGGTCATTTTCATGATCCATTTTAGAACATTCTTTAGCTTCCTATAGTTTCCTGAACATATAGCAGTCTTGCTTCATGGAGGCATTCCGAGAGTACAAGAGCAAATGATATTTCTATTTCTAATATTTTTCCTGAAACTATCCAGGATTTTGATGACTTATCTTATCAGTACCACATTGGGTAGTATCTTCACATTGGGTAGTAGCTTTTTGCAACACATCGATCCCTTTCCTGTTATTTATAGCTTATTAAGGCACATATTTTTTCCTAAATGTTTTACCTGTGTCTTGTTTGTTCTGACTTTCCTCTGTCCAGTTTTCCTGGTTCACATTCCTTCCTGTAGCTAATCTTCCATTTCCTACAGAACTAGATACTTCAATAATATCCTCAATTCTAGATAATTTGCAAAATTGTTTAACTTTTGTCAGTAATGATGCTAGAAAAAATTTCATATTTCATTTAGAGATTTATTTTTGTATATGCTAGGGACTCTATAAAACACTGAACAAATTATGTGAATTGTTCTTTTCTATATGCTTTACTTTAATTATAAAGATGATGTAGCTCTGCATTCCATTTGCAGAATCCAGATTGCACTTGCCCACATTGATTGTGCTTACTCAAGTATTCATGATCCTTCTCTTTATGCAGGCCCTTCCAACTTCTTATTAAGATCTCAGAAGTTAAGGGGAGTTCAACTAAGTTGGTGCTTACTATATATATATATATATATATATATATATATACACACATATACATATATATACACACACACACACCCCATATATAACAAAAATACCAGTTGTCTTTATTTTATGTTTGTGTATCTCAAGTATTTCATAATCCTTTATCAAACAGATATAAATTAGAAAACAGTTTGCTACTGAATTAGAAATAGAAAAAGTGTCAGTGATATACCAAGGAAGAGTCATCATATTTGTTTGACATATATTATACATTTTGGTATCAGAAGATCACTATCTTTCATTTGGTAATTTATTTTTTATTGAAAATTGTTATAAAAATGTTTATTTATCTTTGAGTTTTAGACTAAGTTCATAATATAATTTTAAAGGTACAGATTTCAACTGTTGGAAAATTTGCTTTTAGTTTTATATTGAGTTACTTTTAATTACTTAATTTTATATAACAAATGATCCGAAAGCTTTTCAGTTATTTTGGAGTTAAGGATGTGCATATTTGTAGGCAATATCATGAAAATGCTTTTGGCTCCTTAAAAGTTATTTATATGTAGGGGCTGGCGCTGTGGCACAGTGGGTTAAAGCCCTGGTCTGAAGCGCCAGCATCCCATATGGGTGCCAGTTCTAGTCCTGGCTGCTCCTCTTCCTATCCCGCTCTCTGCTATGGCCTGAGAAAGCAGTAGAAGATAGTCCAAGTCCTTGGGCCCCTGCACCCATGTGGGAGACCTGGAAGAAGCTCCTGGCTCCTGGCTTCAGATCAGCACACCTCTGGCCATTGCAGCCATCTGGGGAGTGAACAACCAGTGGATAGAAGACCTCTTTCTCTGTCTCTACCTCTCTCTGTAACTCTGCCTTTCAAATAAATAAAATAGATCTTTTTAAAAAGTTATTTATATGTAAATAAATATAAATGTTATTGTATAGAAATGAATGAAAAGTTATTTATATTATACATAAATAATGTTATTTATACTATATATAAATAATATTACTTACATCCTATATACCCATTATACATATAAAAAGTGTTCATTTTATTGTGGAATAGAGATGCAGCTTTCATATAAATTAAGAGTGACTGCAGGGGCAAGCTTTGCAGTATTGTGGGTTGAGTCTCCATTTGGAGTTCCTGCTTCCCATGTCAGAATATCTGGGTTAAGTCCCACCTCTGTTTCTGACCCAGCTTCCTGCTAATGCATTCCTTGATGGTTCAAGTACTTGATTCCCTGCCACCCATTTGGGAGACTCAAATGAGCTCCTGGCTCCTGGCTTCAGCCTGCTCCAGCCTGCTCCAGCTTCTGCTATTACAGGCATTTTGAGGAGTGACCTAGTAGATGGAATATCTCTGTCTCTCACTGCCTTTCAAATAAATAAACATTTTTAAACATCCACTAAAAATAGTGACTCCAATTTTCCACATTGAGTATTGTTGAACAAATCTCTAATTTCCATGTTTCTAGTTGTTGTCCAAGAAGGAACTACCCAAAGGCAGTCCTGAAGAAAATTCAGCTTCTGATCAGCTGCCCTTCTAGTGATGATTTTTTTCTGTAGGATCTACTTAGTGTTAGCTAAGGAGTGGTGTGAGGTAGGGAGGTTCAGGTGATAATCCTATGAAATAAAGTCAAGATCCAACAAGCATTTGTGGAGAGTCAGCCAAATATCTAGAAAGTGTTACAATACAATAGAAATTTTCACCTTTCAGATGTTAACCAGATTGGTGTAAAAAAGGAAAGACACACATATAAGTCCATATCTAGTAAGAAAATTTATATTTGCTTCCGGTCTCTGCCCAATATTCTCTCATCATTTCGTTAAAAGCCATTTGTCTCTAATTATTGGATGTAAATCTTCCTCGCAGAAATCTAAGGAAGGACATAGTCAACTGTCTTTTTGAACTGCAGATTAAAAAACCCAGCTAACAAGTAGTATCTGCCCAAACTTATAGGGCTAAAACAATAAAGATTCTCATAGCTCTGTGAGCTGACTGGGCACCTAGACTGGACTCACTCTCTTGCCTGAGACCTGGTGCAGGCAGTTGGCTGGCATGCCCCAGTTTTCCAGTTGACCTCTGATCCTCTAGTAGGTCACACCTGCTGCCTGCTGAGTCTCAGGATAGCACTCCAAGAGGGTGAAGGCTGAAATTTCAAGGTGTCTTTAAGTCTAGAGTCTGGAACACACGTATTTCTACCACATTCTATTGGTGAGAGCAAGTCACAAGGCCAGCATATATTCAGAGAGGATTGATCTATCAATCGATTGATCGATCTACTATTTTCTTCTTACTTGAAAGGCAGAGAGACAGAGAGAGATCTTCTATCCACTGGTTAGCTCCCCAAACACCCCAAACAGAAGGACCTGGGTCAGGCCAAATCCAGGACTCTAAATCTCAATCCAGGTCTCCCACATAGGTGGCAAGGACCCAAGTAGTTGAAGCATCATTTACTGCCTTCCAGGGTGTGCATTTAGAGGAAGCTGGATTGGAAGCAGAGGAGCTGGAACTTGAACCCAGGCATCCCAAGTGGCATCTTACCCACTGTGCTGAATGCTCATCCCCAGACTCCATCTCTTGATGGGAGGAACAGCAGACTCACTTGGTGCTGGGGCATGGATATAGGTGCAGGCACTTGCTAGAATTAACTTTGCAAACATTGTCTTTTTTTTTTCTTCTGTTCATTAAAGCGGGCAGTCCACTGGCAATCCGACTGTGTGGTCTGTCTCTGTATGGAGAGATAGAACTGCAAGATGTGAAAACAGGAAATTGTGATGAAAATCTGGAAACCTTGGAGGGGAAGGTATGCCATGCAGCCCATCTGAAGAGCAACTAGTAGTATAAATTCTGACTGTATGAAGTCTTGTTCTTCAGATACCTAGTAGTCAGATCAATGCTTTTAATGTTCTCAAATTAGACATGATAAAAACTAGTAGCACTAAAACCATTCTTATTTCTTTAAAGTTGACATCTGTTTATGAAAATGTGAAAAAAGATAGCTAGACATGTCAGTTCAGCAAGCTTCAGCAAATGATGGTCTATAGCATATTGTGAATGGTATTAGTGGGTAGGGATGGGAGTTGGGTTGCCAATCACAGAATGTGCTAACCCCACACACTGGAGGAAAGGCTATGGATTCTGGAATCTGATCAGCCAGTGCCTGACTCTCAGCTCTGCTATTTACAAGCCGGGTGGACTTGAGTGAGGCCCTTAACCCCTCTGAGCCTTTTTATGGGGATGAAGACCCTCAGCTCACAATGTTGCTTTGTGGATTATCTGTGATCACAACTGTGAGACATCCAGCCAAGTGCCTAGCACAGCGCAGGGCCCTGGCAATGGAATGCAAGAGATAGTTGTTTTCTGATTCCGTATTTCTTTGACTTCCCTGTGTGAGTAGCCTGTGACAGTGTTCTCATTTTTGAAATGTGCTGCCATCTAGTGAAAAACGAAGCACTCCACAACCACTCATTGACATCTGGCTGCACTAATAACAAAATGGACTAGTGTATTTTAGATGCAAAACTCAGAACCCTGGGACCAATCAGTTCCCAAAGAGGTTGTCTTGGCCAGTTCTTCTAAAGTTTCTGTGCTGAAAAGTCAGTTCAGAAAAATTCCAACCCATTGCAGACCAGTAATTTTGTTAAAAAAATCAAATGAACCAGAAAAATGAATTAAGAAGATATATAAGATGCAAACTTATTTAAAAGCTTAGGTTCAACAGCATAAAACTGCTATATACATTTCTGGCCACTAACTATCAGTTTCTGGGCTTATTTTCCTGTGAATTTTCTATCAAATAATGAGCCAACATTGGTCCATGGCTATCCATTTAGTGACTCTGATCTAGCTAAGGAAGACCATTCTAGTGCACCCATCCTGACAGATTGTCAAGGCTGGGAAAATCACTGGCCTGCATGTGTTTCATCCCTTATACAAGAAAAGAGACAAACATGCAAAAATGGATAGATTTGTTGTTGAGGAGATTGAGGTTTAGTCAAACTTCAGTTTATTTATATGCAGTTGTTTGCAAAGTATTTAGACGTAGTTATATAAAGCTAAGCTGATGTGTTGTGTTTGTGTGATTTTTTTAAACAGATAGATGATATCCCAACAGAATCTGAGAGTATTTCTAACCACACCCAGATTTTAACATCTGATGCCAGCATATTGACTGCTGACAACATTACTTCTGCTACTGAAGTGGTTGGACAGATCTTCAATGCATCCAGAAATGCTGCACCTGAGGTAAAACTCAGAAGATTTCAAAAAAAGGGAGGGAGAAGGGAGAAAAAAAATCTCCAATTCCACTCATCCCATGGCATGGTTTGGGCATGGTTTAGGCTGCTTAAACACGATTTGCCACATAGTCTTTCTGAGAGATGCTCAAAGAAGTTAGAAAAAGGCTCATTATTTAAATATTCCATTTGGAGAATCTTCACAATGATCATTATCATGCTAAATCTTCCAGAAAATTTTGGGATTAACCATTCTATTTCACTTTATTAAATCTTTTACCTACTGTATTTCACCCCATTATCCCTGTTCTATTGCACGAAAACTGAGTTCCAAAGAACGGACTCTAGAACATACTATTTTTTTTAAAGATTTATTTATTTATTTGAAAGGTAGAGTTACAGAAGGCAGAGAGATAGAAAGAGATAGAGAGATAGAGAGATAGAGAGATAGAGATAGAGATAGAGTCCAAAGCCAGGAGCCAGGAGCTTCTTCCAGGTCTCTCATGTGTTACAGGAGCCCAGGGACTTTGGCCATCTTCTAATGCTTTCCCAGGCCATAGCAGAGAGCTGGATGGGAAGTGGAGTAGCAGGAACTTGAACCAATGCCCATATGGGATGCTGGCACTGCAGGTAGTGGCTTTATCCAGTATGCCACAGTGCCATCCCCCCTAGAATACACTATTTTAAACTACAATCCCTTTCTGCTAATTATATGAGGGCGCTATTTCAAAAGCTTTATATAACTATGTCTAAATACTTTGCAAACAACTGCATATAAATAAACTGAAGTTTGGCTAATTTTATTTTCTTATAAAATTTTTTCAAATCCATGCTTACCAGGAGTCTTCAAAACATTCACGGAAGGCACTGGTAATTGTGGGGGCAGTGAATTAGACTGCTACTTATGATACCAGCATCCTAATTAGAAGTGGCAATTTGAGTACTGGCTGCTCTGCTTTTGATCCTGCTCTCTGCCATCCACAAAGGAGATCAGGAATACAATTCCTGGCTTCTGGCTTCAGCCTGGCCCAAGCCTGGCTGTTGTGACCAGTTGGGAAGTAAATCAACTGGTATCTATCTCCTGTCACTCTGCCTTTCAAATAAATAAATAAATCTTTTTTAAAAAAAAGGTTAAGGAAATGCATGTCATACAAACTGTATAGATTTGAAAATCTTTTTGCACCAAAATAAACATCTTAAACTTCATCTTTTCCATGAACTTAAAGAATTATTCATGAAGCTGGGAGAGAGTGAGTGGCATGGTGGAGTGGTGAGGCACCAGAGAGCGAGACAGACAGAGCTCCTGGCTCATTCCTCAAATGCCCACAACAGTAAGGAACTAGGAACTCAATCTAGGTAGCCATGTGGATGTCAGGGACCCAACTACTTGAGCTATCATCTGCTGTCTCGCAGGGTAAAAATTAGCAAGAACCTGGATTAGAAGTGGAACCAGGAATCTAACCCAAGCATTCTGATATAGGATATCAGCATCCTAACTGGCATTTTAACAGCTATACCAAATGCCTACTTCTCTATCAACTTTTTGAATTACACTGTATTTTCATTTTTGTCCTGCCTTTCTGAAAACTTTTAGCATAATTTAAATTTATGACATCATAACCTGTTAAACTCTAGTGTATGAAATCAAGAAATATACTCACCATTTCCCAATGCTGTAGCTTGGGTACGGCTTAAGAGCCATAAGCTACTCATCCAGTATCTACAAGCTGAGCAGGAGTATGGTATGGAAACAATTACTCCTTCCTTTTGTTCCCTTTAAATTTCTTATTTCCAAAAAAAAAAAAAAAGTATTTTATGTTACCAGAGATCCTTTGGAATATAGGTGAGATTTAAATAAAAAATTAATAAAGATGAAATTAAGAGAGAAAAGTATTAACTAACAACTGTAGAATTTATGGGAAGCTTAGCCAGGAAAGACCGAAGTGCACCAATATCTGCACTAGGGCTATTAAGTAGTAATCAAAAGCCATGAGATCATGATTCTAGCATACTCCTGGGCTTTTGATTTTAAGAAAACTAGAAATATTTTACCAAGTCTACTTGTTATCAAGTATTAAAACAATAGTAATACCAAGGGTAATTTCTAAGATTTGCAAAGTATTGTAGGCTATAAGGCTTTAACAATCAGAGCTCTGTACTGTTCTTACTTTATTTTAGTATTTCTAGCCAAGTATTTGCTTTTGTGTTCTTAGAAGTCAGGTGAGTGTTCTGTGAAAGATCTTACTGTGAGTTCAAATTCAGAGACCTAAACCTAATTCATTGCTCCGTTTACTCATTTGCCTTGTCTTGATCCTCTCTGCCATCTCTCTTTTTAAAAAGATTTATTTAATTAATTTATTTGAAAAGCAGAATGATGGGGCGGGGGATGGGACACAGAGAGAGAAAGAGATCATCTATCCAATGGTTCATTCCCCAGATGGCTGCAACAGCTGGGGCTGGGCCAGGCTGAAAGCAGGAGCCAGGGACATCATTTGGGACTCCGAAGTGAGTAGCCAGGATCCAAGTACTTGGACCATCTGCTTCTTTCTTAGGTGCATAAGCAGGGAACTGGATTGGGAACTGAGCAGTTGGGGACTTGTGTTGCAAGTGGCAGCTTAACCCACTGTGCCACAGTGCTGGTCCCCTCTGCCAAGTTATGTAAATGAAACAATAAACCTTTGTTTTTGAAAAATGCTTGCCTCTAGATTATCATACCAGTGGTGCCACTTTCTACTATAAGAAACCATGATGATGGTGGTGGTAACATGTATGTGTTTTCTATAACAATTGGTGCTTCCCCTTTGCAGGCAAAAAGAGTTGCAGTGACAACAGTGAGTCAAATTCTAGATGCCAGTGAAGATGTTTTTCAAAGAGCTGCTGCTGCTGATAATGATGATTCCTTTGCAACGTAAGCACAATTTCAATTTGGAAAGACAAGCCTTCCAAGTGCCAATAATTCTAGGTTAGAGCATTAGCAGAGGTGTCATCATTTCTCTCTTGGATTGAAGTAACTGGCTGATTCCCCTGGAATGCAGACAGCAGCCTGGGCTCACCACCTCATTTTGTAACCAGATGGGATGGTTTATGCCACCTCTTGGTTCCTGAGGTGGTCACAGCCTTGGAGCTAGAGAGAAACTTGGATGATCTAGGTTATAACTTGCTTTCCTAACCTTATCTCGGCATGGCAAAGGGGCAGCTCCAAGCACAGAAGGAGCTCTTCCAACTGCTTTATCGAGGCCCAGAGCTACGTGGAGAAACTAACGTGCAGGACACAGTGCCAACCCCCAAATCATGCCCCAGTTCTCTTTCCAGGACCCTGATGTATTTTGATTAAGCTCTCTTTAGCTTTCACAAGGCTATATTACAAAAAAAAAAAAAAAAAAAAAAAAAAAAAGAAAAAAAAGAATTCAGCTCTAGTGGATTTTTCTCTTCTTGACTCCTATGTTCTGGATTACTTTATTCAGAGGACCCTCACTGAAAATTGCTGTGTTTTTACTTTATATACAGTTTTTTAAAAAAAACTCTTTTACTGTTTAAGTGAATATGCATGCTCATTGTAGAAAATTAAAAAAATTTATAAGTGAGCAAATTTTTAAAAATTTTCCTACTTTACATGTTGGCATATATTACAGAGTTTTTGTGTCTGTGAATATGCTTGTAGTTATGCATCTTAATGCTTTGTAACTTGCTTTTGCCACTTAAAACTTTAAAATGTCTTTTTATATAAATGCCTATTAATCTACAGAATAATTTTAGATTGTAATATGAGAGAATGTTTACTTAACCAATTTTTTATTCTGATGTACATTTACATCCCTTCAAGTCTTTTAACATCCCTAATAAGCAACATTCTTGTGCAGAATTGTTTGCATGACCCATTATTTCCTGCTACACTAACTGAAAATCCTTGCGTGAAAACATCTGATGTATTCTTTTTCCCTTCCCTTCCTTCCCCTCCCCTCCCCCTCCCCTCCCCCCCTCCCCTCTTCCTCCCCTCCCTTTCCCTTCCCTTCCCTTCCCTTCCCTTCCCTTCCCTTCCCTTCCCTTCCCTTCCCTTCCCTTCCCTTCCCTTCCCTTCCCTTCCCTTCCCTTCCCTTCCCTTCCCTTCTATCTGTCTCTCTTTCTTTCTTTATATTTTTCTTTCTCTCGCTTTCCTTCTTTTTTTCTTTCTTTCTCTAGCTCCTTCCTTTCTCCCTCCCTACTTCCCTTCCTCCCTTCCCCAGAACACCTTTATTTAAGGAATACAAACTTAAAGTGATCCCGTAAACTTTATTTAAGGAAACAAAGTTCATAAGTACAACTTTAGGGACATAGTGATTATTCCCATTTACCTGCCCTACAACTCCCACCCCCACCACTCTTCCCCTTCTCTCTCATGTTCTTTTTCTTTTACTAAAATATATTTTAATTAACTTTTTTAAACTTTTTTTAATGAATATAAATTTCCAAAGTACAGCTTATGGATTACAATGGCTCCCCCCCCCACACCGATAACTTCCCTCCCACCCCCAACCCTCCCATTTCCCGCTCCCTCTCCCCTTCCATTCACATCAAGATTCATTTTCAATTCTCTTTATATACAGAAGATCAATTGAGTATATATTAAGTAAAGATTTCAACAGTTTCCACCCACACAGAAATACAAAGTGTAAAACACTGTTTGAGTACTAGTTATAGCATTAAATCACAAGGTACAGCACATTAAGGACAGAGATCCTACATGGGGAGTAGGTGCACAGTGACTCCTGTTGTTGACTTAACAATTGACACTCTTGTTTATGGCATCAGTAATCACCCGAGGCTCTTGTCATGAGTTGCCAAGGCTATGGAAGCCTTTTGCGTTCATCAATTCTGATCTTATTTAGACAAGGCCATAGTCAAAGTGGAAGTTCTCTCTTCCCTTCAGAGAAAGGTACCTCCTTCTTTGATGACCTGTTCTTTCCACTGGGATCTTACTAGTAGAGATCTTTCATTTAGGTCATTTTTTTTTCTTTTGCCAGAGTGTTTTGGCTTTCCATGCCTGAAATACTCTCATGGGCTTTTCAGCCAGAACAGCATGCCTTAAGGGCTGATTCTGAGGCCAGAGTGCTGTTTAGGCAATCCACCATTCTATGTGTATCCTGCTTCCCATGTTGGATCGTTCTCTCCCTTTTTTTTATTCTATCGGTTAGTATTTGCAGACACTAGTCTTGTTTGTGTGATCCCTTTGACTATTAGTCCTATCATTATGATCAATTGTGAACTGAAATTGATCACTTGGACTAATGAGAAGGCATTGGTACATGCCACCTTGATGGGATTGAATTGGAATTCCCTGGTATGTTTCTAACTCTACCGTTTGGGGCAAGTCAGCTTGAGCATGTCCCAAATTGTACATCTCCTCCCTCTCTTATTCCCACTCTTATATTTAATAGCGATCACTTTTCAGTTAAGTTTCAACCCTTAAGAATAACCGTGTATTAATTACAGAATTCAACCAATAGTATTAAGTAAATAACCACAAAAATACTAAAAGGGATAAAGTATTAAGTTGTTCATCAACAGTCAGGGCAAGGGCTGATCAAGTCACCTTTTCTCATACTGTCCATTTCACTTTCACAGGTTTCCTTTTTGGTACTAAGTTAATTGTCACCAATCAGGGAGAACATATTATATTTGTCCCATTGGGACTGGCTTAAGTCACTCAGAATGATGTTTTCCAGATTCCTCCATATTGCTGCAAATGATTGTATTTCATTTTTTTGACTGCTGTATGGTATTCTATAGAGTACATGTCCCATAATTTCTTTATCCAGCCTACTGTTGATGGGCATTTGGGTTGATTCCAGGTCTCAGCTATTGTGAATTGAGCTGCAATATACATTGAGGTGCAGACAACTCTTTTATTTGCCAATTTAATTTCCTTTGGGTAAATTCCAAGGAGTGGGATAGCTGGATTGAATGGTAGGGTTATATTTAGGTTTCTGAGGAATCTCCAGACTGACTTCCATAGTAGCTTAACCATTTTGCATTCCCACCAACAGTGGGTTAGTGTCCCTTTTCCCCTGCATCCTCTCCAGCATCTATTGTTGGTAGATTTCTGAATGTGAGCCATTCTAACCAGGGTGAGGTGAAACCTCATTGTGGTTTTGATTTGCATTTCCCTGATTGCTAGTGATCTTGAACATTTCTTCATGTGTCTGTTGGCCATTTGGATTTCCTCTTTTGAAAAATGTCTAGGGCCGGCGCCGCGGCTCAATAGGCTAATCCTCCGCCTTGCGGCGCCGGCACCGGCACACCGGGTTCTAGTCCCGGTCGGGGCGCCGGATTCTGTCCCAGTTGCCCCTCTTCCAGGCCAGTTCTCTGCTGTGGCCAGGGAGTGCAGTGGAGGATGGCCCAAGTCCTTGGGGCCCTGCACCCCATGGGAGACCAGGAGAAGTACCTGCTCCTGCCATCCTCCATGGCGGCCATTGAAGAGTGAACCAACGGCAAAGGAAGACCTTTCTCTCTGTCTCTCTCTCTCTCACTGTCCACTCTGCCTGTCCAAAAAAAAAAATTAAAAAAAAATGTCTATTGAAGTCCTTGGCTCATCTCTTAAGTGGGTGGTATGTTTTGTTTTTGTGGAGTTTCTTCATTTCTTTGTAGATTCTGGTTATTAATCCTTTATCTGTAGCATAGTTTGCAAATATTTTTCCCATACTATCAGTTGCCTCTTCACTTTCCTGACTGTTCCTTTTGCAGTGCAGAAACTTCTCAATTTGATGCAATCCCAGATGTTAATCTTTTTCTTGCCTGTGTCTCCAGAGTCTTCTTCAAGAAGTCTTTGCTAGTGACATTATCTTACAGTGTTTCTCCAATGTTCTCTAATAATTTGATGGTGTCAGGTTGTAGATTTAAGTCTTTAATCCATGTTGAGTGGATTTTTGTGTAAGGTATAAGGGAGGGGTCTTGCTTCATACTTCTGCACCTGGAAATCCAGTTTTCCCAGCACCATTTATTGAAAGGACTATCCTTGCTCCAGGAATTGGTTTTAGATCCTTGATCAAATATAAGTTGGCTGTGGATGTTGGGTTGATTTCTGGTGTTTCTATTCTGTTCCATTGGTCTATCCATCTGTTTCTGTACCAGTACCATGCTGTTTTGATTACAACTGTCCTGTAGTTTGTCCTGAAATCTGGTATTGAGATGCCTCTAGCTTTCTTTTTGTTGTACAAGATTGGTTTAGCTATTCGAGGTCTCCTGTGTCTCCATATGAATTTCAGCATCATTTTTTTCTAGATCTGAGAAGAATGTCTTTGGTATCTTGAATGGTATTGCATTGAATCTATAAATTGCTTTTAGGAGAATGGACATTTTGATGATATTGATTCTTCCAATCCATGAGCATGGAAGGTTTTTCCATTTTGGGGGATCCTCTTCTATTTCTTTCTTTAAGATTTTGTAATTCTCATTGTAGAGATCTTTAACGTCCTTGGTTAAGTTTATTCCAAGGTATTTAATTGTTTTTGTAGCTATTGTGAATGGGATTGATCTTAGCACTTCTTTCTCAGCCGTGGCATTGCCTGTGTATACAAAGGCTGTTGATTTTTGTGCATTGATTTTATATCCTGCTACTTTGCCAAACTCTTCTATGAGTTCCAATAGTCTCTTAGTAGAGTTCTTTGGATCCCCTACAGAAAGAATCATATCATCTGCAAAGAGGGATAGTTTGAGTTCTTCCTTCCCAATTTGTATCCCTTAAATTTCTTTTTCTTGCTTGATGGCTCTGGCTAAAACGTCCAGAACTATGTTGAATAGCAGTGGTGAGAGTGGGCATCCCTGTCTGGTACCAGATCTCAGTGGAAATGCTTCCAGCTTTTCCCCATTCAATAGGATGCTGGCCGTGGGTTTTTCATACATTGCTTTGATTGTATTGAGGAATGTTCCTTCCATACCCAGTTTGCTTAGAGGTTTCATCATGAAAGGGTGTTGTATTTTATCAAAGGTTTTCTCGGCGTCTGTTGAGATAATCATATGGTTTTTCCTCTGCAGTCTGTTAATGTGGTGTATCACATTGATTGTTATGCACACATTGAACCATCCCTGCATACCAGGGATAAATCCCACATGGTCTGGGTGGATGATCTTTCTGATGTGCTGTTGCATTCTATTGGCCAGAATTTTATTGAGGATTTTTGCATCAGTGTTCATCAGGGATATTGGTCTGTAATTTTCTTTCAATGCTGCATCTTTTTCTGGCTTAGGGATTAAGATGATACTGGCTTCATAGAAAGACTTTGGGAGAATTCCTTCTTTTTTGATTGTTCTGAATAGTTTGAGAAGAAATGGAGTTAGTTCTTCTTTAAATGTCTGGTAGAATTCAGCAGTGAATCCATCTGGTCCTGGGCTTTTCTTTGTTGGGAGGGCCTTTTTTACTGTTTCAACTTCTATGTCAGTTATGGGTCTATTTAGGTTTTCTATGTCTTACTGGTTCAATTTAGGTAGGTTGCATGTGTCCAGGAATCTATCCATTTCTGATAGATTTCCCTGTTTGCTGGCATACAAGTCCTTGTTAGTAATTTCTGATGATACTTTTTATTTCTGTGGTGTCTGTTGTTATGTTTCCTTTTTCATCTCTGATTTTATTGATTTGGGTCTTTTCTCTTCTTTTTTTTTGGTTTGTTGGACCAATGGAGTGTCAATTTTGTTTATTTTTTCAAAAACCAGCTCCTTGTTTAGCTAATTTTTTATAATGTTTTTTGATTCAATCCTGTTGATTTCTTCTCTGATTTTAATTATTTCTCTTCTCCTACTAGATTTGGGTCTGGTTTGCTGCAGATTTTCTAGATCCTTGAGATGCATTGAAATCTCACTTATTTGGTGCCTTTCCAATTTCTTGATGTAGGCACCTATTGCTATAAACTTTCCTCTTAACACTGATTTTGCTGTATCCCATAAGTTTTGGTATGTTGTGCTGTTATCCTCATTCACTTCCAGAAAGTTTTTGATTTCTCTTTTAATTTCTTCTATGACCCAGTGTTCATTCAGGAGCATGTTGTTCAGTCTCCATGTGTTTGCATGCTCTCTAGGGATTCCTGAGTTTCTAATTTCTAACTTCATTTCTCTATGGTCTGAGAAGCTGCATGGTATGATTCTAATTCTTTTGAATTTGCTGAGACTTTCTTTATGGCCTAGCATGTGGTCAATCCTAGAGTAGGTTCCATGTACTGCTGAGAAGAATGTAAATGCTTTATGTGTAGGATGAAAAGTTCTGTAGATATATGTTTGATCCATTTGGGCAATAGTGTCATTAAATCTGCTTTTCCTTGTTGATCTTCTGTCCTGTTGATCTGTTATTTCTGAGAGTGGAGTATTGAAGTCCCCCAGTACTATTTTATTGGGGTCCAAGTCTCCCTTTAAGTCCCTTAACAGATCTTTTAAATAGACTGGTGCCCTGTAATTAGATGCATATACATTGATAATTGTTATATCTTCCTGTTGAATTGATCCCTTAATCATTATATAGTGCCCCTCTTTGTGTCTCTTAACAGCTTTTGTGCTAAAGTTTATTTTGTCTGATATTAAGATGGCTACACCTGCTTCTTTTTGGTTTCTGTTGGCATGTAATATCTTTTTCCAGCCTTTCACTTTCAGTCTGCATGCATCTTTGTTGGAAAGATGTGTTTCTTGTAAGCAGCAAATAGATTGGTTTTGTTCCTTAATCCATTCAGCTATTCTGTGCATTTTAACTGGAGAGTTGAGTCCATTAACGTTCAATGTGACTATTGATAAGTAGTAACTTTGCCCTGCCGTTTTGCCAAAGATATTTTCTAATATATGCTTTGAGCTTCCTGTGATCTTTTGCTGTGAGGTTTCCTTCCTTTACCTTCTTTCACACTGATGGCTGTGTTTCTGTGTTTCTGTGTTTCTGTGTGTAACACATCTTTAAGCATCTTTTGCAGGGCTGGTTGAGTGGCGACAAATTCTTTCAATTTCTGTTTGCTATGAAAGGTCTTTATTTCACCTTCATCCACAATTCACAAATGAGAGCTTTGCAGGATATAATATTCTGAGCTGCCAGTTTTTCTCTCCTAGTACCTGGGCTATGTCTCGCCATTCCTCCTAGCCTGTAGGGTTTCTGATGAGAAGTCAGCTGTGAGTCTAATTGGAGTTCCTCTGAAGGTAATCTGACGTTTCTCTGTTGCACATTTTAGAATCTTTTCTTTATGTTTCACTATGGTGAGTTTGATTACAACGTGTCGTGGTAAGGATCTCTTTTGGCCATGTTTATTAGGGGTTCTATTATCTTCCTGTACTAGGATGTCTCTGTCCTTCTCCAAACCTGGGAAATTTTCTGCTGGTATCTCACTAAAAGGCCTTCTAATCCTTTTTCCCTCTCCATACCTTCAGGAACTCCTAGAATCCGAATGTTGGTTTTTTAATAGTATCCTGTAGATTCCCAACAATATTTTTTAGATTTCTAATTTCCTCTTCTTTTCTTTGGTTTGACTGTATACTTTCCTGTGGTCTGTCTTCTAAGTCCGATATTCTCTCTTTTGCTTCACTCATTCTTTTTTTAAGGCTCTCTAATGTGTTTGTCATTTGATCTATTGAATTCTTCATTTCATTATGATTTCTCTTCACTATCACACTTTCCTGTTCTACTAGTTTCTGTGTTTCATTTTGATTCCTCCTTAATATTTCATTTTCATGAGAGAGATTTTCTATCCTGTCCAGTAACAATTTCTGTAGTACAAGCATTTGTTTTGAAAACTTCTAAATGTTTTTCTCACAAATTTTTTGAGATCCATTTCTTGCATTTCTTCCATCTCATCATCTTCATAATCTTCACTTGGGGTGTCTTGTTCATTTGGGGGCATCATAGTGTCTTCCTTGTTCTTGTTTCCTCTGTTTCTGCGTTTGTTGCTTGGCATTATGTAGATATCTTTGGGTTCTTCTTCCCTTGCTATGGTGTTTTTTTCTTGTTATACTATGACTGTATTAAGTGGACTGTCTGCTTTTGATGGAGCCTTAGAGGCTTGAGATGGGTGTGGCCAGAGAGCTCTGTTTGGTTCCTCAGGGTTAAGGGTGTGCCAAAGGTGACACTCCCAGTTTAGGTGTGGTAAATCTCAATCTCTCTCTCTCTCTCTCTCTCTCTCTCTCTCTCTTTGATTCAGAAGGGAAGTAATTCCGCACAGCTGAATGGAATTGAAGGTAGTCAGCTTCTGATCTCTGGCTCCTGTGGATATAACATTTGCCTGCTCTTTCCCAAGGACTACACAGGGAATCTGTGCTTCCCTCAGTGTGGGCTCAAATTCTCCTGCAGTCTCCCACTGGGTTGCCAAGGTTATCGAGTTGTAGTGTCGCTGGAGAGTACTCACGTGAACTCTGTGAGTTCTCTCACCCACCCACTGTCTCTTTTTTCACATTCTCACTTCATTAGCACTACACATTCACTAGGTCCTAATCTCCTATTATTTTACTCCCCCGCTCCCATAGTCAGGTTTTTCTGCTTGGCTGAGAGCGTGCACAGCTCTGAGGTCATGCAGCTTTTATGTATGTCCAAAATGGTGGCCGGCGCCGCAACTCAATAGGCTAATCTTCCACCTAGCGGTGCCGGCACACCAGGTTCTAATCCCGGTCGGGGCGCTGGATTCTGTCTCGGTTGCCCCTCTTCTAGGCCAGATCTCTGCTATGGCCCAGGAGGGCAGTGGAGGATGGCCTAAATCCTTGGGCTCTGCACCCCATGGGAGACCAGGAGAAGCACCTGGCTCCTGCCTTCGGATAGGCGCGGTGCGCCGGCTGCAGTGGGCTGGCCGCGGCGGCCATTGGAGGGTGAACCAACGGCAAAAGGAAGACCTTTCTCTGTCTCTCTCTCTCACTGTGCACTCTGCCTGTCAAAAAAAATGGCGCCTGCTCTTTGTCTTGTTCCCCTTTGAGAGATGAGCGGAGAGAGAGAATCTCGTGTCCGTACCAGTCTCTCTCTCTCTCTTTTTTTTTTTTTCCTCTCTCCTCTAGTTAGCCTGGTGAACTGTCCTCCACAGGGCTTTAAGCCTTGTTCCCTCTAGGCTCCTCCTTCTGCTTTCCTGCCAGTGTCTTCAGCTACTGAGGTTCAGCTCACCTCGTGTTCCAGCACTGGTGTGTAGATTCTGCCACTGTTGTCCTGAGCCGTGGGCTCCCAAGCCCTCCACGCAGGTCCACCATGAATCTCTAGTTCCGGAAGAGTTTCCTCTGCTGTTTCTTCTCCAACTCTTCATGGAACCTGCAGTATCTCCACTTTTATTAAACTGTCTCTTCCCGGACTATCAGTGTGCTCCCTTCCTATTCTGCCATCTTCTCAACTTTTTTTTTTTTAAGATTTATTTATTTACTTGAAAGTCAAAGTTACATAGAGAGAAGGAGAGGCAGAGACAGAGACAGAGGTAGAGGCAGAGGCAGAGAGAGAGAGAGAGAGGTCTTCCATCTGCTGGTCCACTCCCCAGATGGCTGCAACGGCTGGAACTGTGCCAATCTGAAGCCAGGAGCCAGGATCTTCTGCCTGGTCTCCCACACAGGTTCAGGGGCCCAAAGACTTGTGCCATCTTCTGCTTTCCCAGGCCACAGCAAAGAGCTGGATTGGAAGTGGAACAGCAGGGACTCGAACAGGCGCCCATATGGGATGCTGGCACTGCAAGAAGTGGCTTTACCTGCTATACCACAGTGCTGGCCTCTGGACCCAAAGTTGTTTGGGTAACATGAGGGAAGTGAAAATATAGGAATTGATTCTCAGTGGAAAACCAATCAATAGAAAACCAATAGCAGTGAACAATCCTTTAATGTGAAAGCATTATAATGAAGACTGTTTCTCTATGAAATCTGTTCTTGGGTTCTAGATTTTTGACATACATGTCCAAGATGATCTTCAGTGGGCACAGTCCACTAGAATTTTAAAAAAATATTAGCATATATATAACAAAACAAGACTCGGGGGGAGAGAAATCGACTATTTTTGAGTGCTTGTCCACGTCGTTACTACTTGAGTTCTGTGCTCATGGCTTTCTTCTGGAACATGGGAGAGACAACACCTCTTGTTTTATGAGAAATTCTTTGGAATGTTAAGTTGCTATGCTTCAATCTATCCAGGCTTATTGAGCAAATGGAGAGTTACTCCTTATCTTTGGGTGATAACTCAGTGGTGGAACCCAATGTAGCTGTACAATCAGTTAACATCTCTTCAGAAGGCTCTCTGGGCTCCACGAGTGTTCGCTTCTCTGTGGAGAAAGGTGAGCTGTCTCCTGTGCTTGTTCTGCTACCATTGTGAGCAATGCTCTGTTTATGAAAATGCAGACGTTTACAATTCCACCTTTTCCCTTGTCACAGGAAGTAGTGATTCTCTAGTTTCTGGTTCAACATCAGTAGAAACAAACGTGGACGGTCTGAATCCCAATGACAGGACTGAACTTCAGATCTTGCTCAATACGACAAGTAGGTATAAAATTTTGTTATGTGAAAAAGTCATGGAATTAATAACTTAAAATCTGCCAATGGAGAAAAAATATCTATGTCATTTTCTACTGAGTAGTTCACGTTTCAGTATGTTTAGGTTTTGACATATTATCATAATCTCAATTTTTAATATTCTAAATTAGAGATGATTTCCTTTTTTAAAAAAAACCCTTTGAAAAGTAGCAAAATTACAATCCTAAGGCCAAGCACACAAACCTATTTTTTCCAATAAAAACTTTGAAGTATGTGCGTACAAGGGACCTTCAATAGTTCATGAAAATACGTATTATAAAAAATTATGGATGTTCTTTGAAAATTCTTTGCATCAAAATAAAGAAGCACCCTTGTATTTTACAAAGGCTAAAATCACATTTTTTTTTTTTTGACAGGCAGAGTGGACAGTGAGAGAGAGAGACAGAGAGAAAGGTCTTCCTTTGCCGTTGGTTCACCCTCCAATGGCCGCCGCGGCCGGCGCGCTGCGGCCGGCGCACCGCGCTGATCCGATGGCAGGAGCCAGGAGCCAGGTGCTTTTCCTGGTCTCCCATGGGGTACAGGGCCCAAGCACCTGGGCCATCCTCCACTGCACTCCCTGGCCACGGCAGAGAGCTGGCCTGGAAGAGGGGCAACCGGGACAGAATCTGGCGCCCCGACCGGGACTAGAACCCGGTGTGCCGGCGCTGCTAGGCGGAGGATTAGCCTAGTGAGCCACGGCGCCGGCCTAAAATCACATTTTTATACAAAAAAATCAAACACACACATTTACCTTTCTTTTCTTCCCAAATGAAAAAATATCCAGTGCCAGAAGGTACATCTTTTAGAAAGAATAAGTTCATAACAGCCCTGAAAAAGAAGAGTAATATTTATGAATCTGCCTTCTGTGAAATTGTGCTTTATTTGGATATATACTAAATCCAAATCTTTCGTGTTCTTTTATACTTTTTCTTTTAATTTGAAAATACTTCATACATCTAGAAAAGCACAGAAAATGATGTAAGCAGAATCTCTGTGCCTCCCAGCCAGGCAAACAGATGTCAAACTTTGCTACATATTAGCAGTAAGTGTGGGCCTTGGGTTCCAGTACCCCTGAGGACACTCCCATCTAAGGATACTCAAGTCCCTTATATAAAAGTAATTGCACATGGCCTACATGCATCCTCTCAAATCATCTTCAAATTATCTTAATTTATCAATTATCTCTAGATTACTTATGATATCTTATGCAATGTAAATTCTCTGCAAATAGCTGTTACACTGTCTTTTTAGGGACTCGTAAGAAAAATAAGTCTGTGCAGGTTCATTACAGATGCATTTTCCTCTCAAGTATTTTCTATCTGAGGTTGGTTAAATCTGTAGAAGTGGAACTATTAAATACAGAGGGCCAACTCTATTTGATTCAGACGTTTTAAGAATAAAAGAAAGTATTACAGCTGTACCTGAAACTCTCTGCTTGCCTCTTTCCCATTTCTCCTTCCCAGAAATTATATCTGAATTTGGTGTGTATCATTTTTATGGTTGTTTTTGAGTTTTTGCTGCATATTTATGTTTCCCTCAAGAAAACATCATATTGGCGCCACGGCTCACTAGGCTAATCCTCCATCTTGCGGCACCGGCACACCAGGTTCTAGTCCCGGTCGGGGCGCCAGATTCTGTCCCGGTTGCCCCTCTTCCAGGCCAGCTCTCTGCTGTGGCCAGGGAGTGCAGTGGAGGATGGCCCAAGTCCTTGGGCCCTGCACCCCAGGGGAGACCAGGAGAAGTGCCTGGCTCCTGCCATCGGATCAGCGCAGTGCGCCAGCCGCAGCGCGCCAGCCGCGGCGGCCATCGGAGGGTGAGCCAACGGCAAAGGAAGACCTTTCTCTCTGTCTCTCTCTCTCTCTCACTGTCCACTCTGCCTGTCAAAAAAAAAAAAAAAAAAAAAAGAAAAAGAAAACATCATATTGTTGGGAATGTTTTAAATACTTATATAAATGGTACCATGTTGTATGGAACTTGCTTCCTTAACCTTAACATCCTTTTCCAGAGGTTTATTCATGTGTGTTATCAAGCTTATTAACTTTTGCCATTCTGATAAGTGTGAAACAGATATTATTATTTCCCTTTTGCAGCTTGGAAGTTCAATGGCAGTTCATTGTTAGATTTTACTATCCCTTGATTTGAGCATTTTTCCATGTGTTTACTAAGCATTCAGATTTCCTACTCTGTGACTTATCTGTCCAAATACTGTAATCATTTTTATATTGAAATTTTTTTCTTATTGCTCATTATAAATTTTTTGTAGATTCTTCATATTAACTCTTTGTTGGTTATATAAATAGCAAATATCTTCCCTCCAGCCTGTAGCTGATCTTTTCCTTAATCTTTGTAATTGTTTATTTAATTACTTATGTATTCGAGGTAGAAGTGGAGAGGAAGACAGACAGGGAGAGGGAGAGGCAGGACGTGGAGAGAGAGGCTGGTGCTGTGGCACAGTGGGTTAAACTATCTTCTGCAGTACTGGCATCCCATATGGATGCTGGTTCAATTGCTGGCTGCTCCACTTCTCCACATTAGCTCCCTGCTAATGTGATTGAGAAAGCAGTAGATGATGGCCCACATCCTTGGGCCCCTGCACCCACGTGGGTGACCTGAAAGAAGCTCTTGGCTCCTGGCTTCAGTCTGGCCCAGCCCTGACTATTGCAGCCATTTGGGGAGTGACCCAGGGAATGGAAGATCTTTCTCTCTGTTTCTTCTCTCTCTCTCTGTAACTCTGTCTTTCAAATAGTAAGCAAATCTTAGTGAGAGAGCGAGAGAGAGAGAGAGAGGGAGAGAAAATAAATCTCCCATCTACTGATTTACTCCCCAAATGCCTGCAATAGCCAGGGTTGGGCCAGGCTGGAGCCAGGAGTAGGGAACTCAGTCTGAGGTTTTCCATGTGAGTAGTATGGACCCATGTACTTGAGCTATCATTTGCTGCCTCCCAGAGAGTGCATTAGTGGGAAACTAGACTTGAGACTGGACCTGGGACTTGAACCTAGGCATTTCAATATGAGATGCAGATGTTGCAATAGACATCTTAGCTACTAGACCAAACATCTGTCCCCTCCTTAGTTTCAAATGATTCTCTGTTATACCAGAATATTAATTTGTTGTATATCAATGCTTCTAGTGTATCAATCTTTTCTTCTATAGTTGGTACATTTTATCCTTTTAAAAAGAAATCCTTCCCTATCCTAGATTTATCACGTTAATTTCTTGTTTTCTTCTGAAAGTTGTGTTTGTTTTCATATGAGGACACTTCAAAAAGTTCGTGGAAAGCAGAATTAAAAGATATTGTGCATTTTCTATAAATTTTAGGTTTTTAGTGCTCCTAGAATTCATTTTTGTGTTTAGAGAATGGAATATAGTTTTATTCAGTAGAGATAATCAATATATTAGAATGTGTTAAAAGCACCATTTAAAAATATTTATTTGAAAGACAGAATTACAGAGAGAGAGAGGGAGAGAGACAGAGACAGACAGACAGACAGGAGAGGAGAGATAAATTTTCCATGTGCTAGTTCACCACTCAAATGACTGCAACAGCCATGGCTTGGCCAAGCTGAAGACAGGAGCCTGGAGCTTCTTCCAGGCTTCCAATGTAAGTGCTGGGGCACAAACACTTAGGCCATCTTCTGCTGCTTTTGTAGGAACATTAGGAGGGAGCTGGATCAGAAGTGGAGCAACCAGGGCTTGAGCTGGAGCCCATATGGAATACTTGTATCACAGGTGGCAGCTTAACCTACTGGGCCCACAATACTGGCCCCAATTTACTCAAATTAAATAAATTAAGTTGTCACACAGTGCCAACAATGACAAGAAGCAGGTTTTTTTTATCTATTTATTTGAAAGTCAGAGAGAGAAGGAGAGGCAGACAGAGAGAGAGAAAGGTCTTCCATCTGCTGGTTCACTCCCCAATTGGCTGCAACAGCTGGAGCTGCGCCGATCCAAAGCTGGGAGCCAGGAGCCTCTTCTGGTCCTCCCACGGAGGTGCAAGGGCCTAAGAACTTGGGCCATCCTCCACTGCTTTCCCAGGCCATAGTAGAGAGCTAGATCAGAAGTGGAGCAGCCGGGACTCGAACCAGCGCCCATATGGGATGCTGACACTGCAGATGGAGACTTTACCTGCTATGCCACAGTGCTGGCCCCGACAAGGAGCATTTTATGTTGACTGCTCTGTGGTTCATTTACTGATTTTAGTGTCTTTTTTCCTCACAGAAAATGCTCAGACATGTGGCTTTGTGGTGTATCAAAACAGCAAGCTTTTCCAGTCAAAAACGTTTATAGCTAAATCTAATTTTAGTCAAAAAATTATCTCATGTACAACTGATGAAAATGATCAAGATCAGAGTGCATCAGTTGAAATGGTCTTTAGTCCAAAGGTAAGATTTCCCATTAACAGAAATTAAGAATCCAGGCCATTCTCAATTACAAAAGCAGAGAAACTGGGAGAACTATTATTGGAAAGAACCTTTGAAGTATTCATTTAAATCTTCTCACCCACATCTTTTATCAAACTTATTAGTAAAAATTTAAGTAATTTGAATTTTATGTGCTTTTCTCTATCTATAATGAAGACGCTAATGCTTAGTACATATTTAACTGATTTCTCACATGTCTATCACATCCTATTTTTTTTGTACAAAAATAAGTGTTACAAATTCAGTAATTGTGACTGTCTTATCAATTCACAGTATAACCAGAGAGAATTCCAACTCCATTACTACGCCTGTGTCCATTGGAATTTTTTAACAAAGGATTGGGACACATATGGCTGTCACAAAGACAGGACCACTGATGGATTCCTGCACTGTCGCTGCAACCATACTACCAATTTTGCAGTATTGTTGGTAAGATATAAATAATAAACTCTTCCAGACAAGAATTTTCCTTACAACACTTATACTGTGTGCTAATAGGAGATAACTTCGTTGTTTTTTTTTTTTTACTTTTATTTAATAAATATAAATTTCCAAAGTATAACTTTTGGATTACAGTGGCTTTTTCCCCCCATAACCTCCCTCCCACCCACAACCATCCCATATCCTACTCCCTCTCCCACCCCATTTACATCAAGATTCATTTTCAATTCTCTTTATATACAGAAGGTCAATTTAGTAAATACTAAGTAAAGTTTTCAACAGTTTGCACCCACACAGAAACACAAAGTGTAAAGTACTGTTTGAGTACTAGTTATGCTGTTAATTCACATTGTACAACATATTAAGGACAGAGATCCTACATGGGGAGTAGGTGCATAGTGACTCCTGTTGTTGATTTAACAATTGACACTCTTATTTATGGCATCAGTAATTACCTGAGGCTCTTGTCATGAGCTGCCAAGGCTATGGAAGCCTTTTGAGTTCATCAATTCTGATCTTATTTAGACAAGGCCATAGTCAAAGTGGAAGTTCTCTCCTCCCTTCAGAGAAAGGTACCTCCTTCTTTGATGACCTGTTCTTTCCACTGGGATCTTACTAGTAGAGATCTTTCATTTAGGTCATTTTTTTTTCTTTTGCCAGAGTGTCTTGGCTTTCCATGCCTAAAATACTCTCATGGACTTTTTAGCTGGATCTGCATGCCTTAAGGGCTGATTCTGAGGCCAGAGTGCTATTTAGGACATCTGCCATTCTATGAGTCTGCTGTGTATCCCGCTTTCCATGTTGGATTGTTCTCTCCTTTTCAATCCTATCAGTTAGTATTATCAGACACTAGTCTTGTTTGTGTGATCCCTTTGACTCTTAGTCCTATCATCATGATCAATTATGAACTGAAATAAATCACTTTGACTAGTGAGATGGCATTGGTACATGCCACCTTGATGGGATTGTACTGGAATCCCCTGGCACGTTTATAACTCCACCTTTTGGGGCAAGTCAGCTTGAGCATGTCCCAAATTGTACATCTCTTCCCTCTCTTATTCCCACTCTTATATTTAACAGGGATCACTTTTCAGTTAAGTTTAAACACCTAAGAATAATTGTGTGTTAATTACAGAGTTCAACCAATAGTATTAAGTAGAACAACCACAAAAATACTAAAAGGGATAACGTATTAAGTTGTTCATCAACAGTCAGGACAAGGGCTGATCAAGTCACCTTTTTTCATAGTGTCCATTTCACTTCAACAGGTTTCCCCTTTGGTGCTCAGTTAGTTGTCACTGATCAGGGAGAACATATGATATTTGTCCCTTTGGGACTGGCTTAAGTCACTTAGAATGATGTTTTCCAGATTCCTCCATTTTGTTGCAAATGATCGGATTTCATTTTTTTGACTGCTGTGTAGTATTCTATAGAGTAAATATCCCATAATTTTTTTATCCAGTCTACTGTTGATGGGCATTTAGGTTGATTCCAGGTCTTAGCTATTGTGAATTGAGCTGCAATATACATTGAGGTTCAGACAGCTCTTTTATTTGCCAATTTAATTTCCTTTGGGAATAGGAGATAACTTTGGGTTTGTTTACATTGATTCTCTACTCACTTCAAATACAAAGACAGAGTAGAGTGATAGGATTAAAAAGGAAAGACCTGGTTAAGGCAGGTGGAATGGAAGCTTTGCCATATAATGGTCTTAGGATAAGTTCAGCCCTGTGTATTTAATAAGGGAAAGGGAGCCCATGTGTACGTGTCCTGAAGCATCAGGTTGTTATAGCCAGAGGTAAGGCTCTGTGGCTGGGTCATGGGCACAGACTCAGTACATACTTGCTCATACCTGTTTAAATCAGCTACTCAAAACTTTTTTCTACCAGAATCATCAGAGTTGTTAATTTTATTTCCAGAAGATATAGAAAGAAAAGCTTTTGATTTCATTCCATTTGCCCCATAGTTCCTCTGTGTATTCCTTAATTCTTTAATTCCAAAGAAACACTGTGTAAGTAGCTGATAACACTGCTCTGGCATGAAGCTCTAGAGGCATCTGTAAGCTCTGTTCCTGGCCCTGTAAGGAGAGGAGCTTCTGTGTTCTCCATTTCCAAAAGCTTATTTTTTCTGGTGAAACCAAAAATGCTATTTATCTGATCAAGTGTTTTTATCGACAATGAAACGAGGAGGTATACAGTGCTTTCCCTTTATGGAGGGACTCTCAGTGCTGGAATAGCCCAAAGAGAAGCATCTATTTTCACTCTCCACTGGGTGTGATGTAGCCATACAATAGAGATCAGTTGAACCTGCTGGTACAACATATATTATCAAAGCATAGAACTTGGATTTTCAAATTTTTTTGAGATAACTTTAGTTTTCCCATTTTGGTTATCAAATTATTATTTAACTGATTCTGATTATTTATTTTCTAACTTTAATTACAGAGAGATCTTTCTCATTTGGAAGATATTGAAGATAAGACATCATTGTTGATATCTTAAAGTCACAGTATCGTTGATTGGCTTTGGAAAGCTCAAGTTGCTACACATATTACATGATACAGACTATTTGTCGTAGTTCTCTTTCTCCTTTGTTGATGTCAGCTTTTCAGTTGTTTCTCCTTACTAACATTTGAGTCTACTTCAGGGCCTACCTACCCACATTTGTAATTAGCTTAGGGTTGTACAAAAATATTTTTTAAAGGGCTGACGAGTTATATGTAAAATAAGAGCATATAGGCTCTCAGGGAGTAGATTTCTAAGATTTGAAGATCTATGTAGTCCATGATTCTGTGGACATCTACTGAGTAATCTACATGTAAGATATAGCATGAAATGTTTGTTTTATTTTAAAATGAAGTTTATTATTATTTCCTTCCTACAGAAGTAATATATTGTCCTTGCGTAAAGTATGAAAGCTTGTCCACTAAATAGAAATATACTTATGTGGAAAAATGTTTATGGTAAACTAAAATAGTAATCAACATAATCCTGTTAAATAAACAAACTCCAAAATATTTATATAAGAGATATGGATAAATTTTAAAAATTTTTTTTATTTTAGACAGTGAGAGAGACAGAGAAAGGTCTTTCTTTCTGTTGGTTCACCCCCCAAATGGCTGCTACAGCCGGTGCACTGCGTGGATCTGAAGCCAGGAGCCAGATGCTTCCTCCTGGTCTCCCATACGGGTGCACCGCAACAGAACCCAGTGCCCCAACCGGGACTAGAACCCAGGGTGCCAGCCCTGCAGGCGGAGGATTAGCCAAGTGAGCCACGGTGCCGGCCAAAGTATAGATAATGTTTTTAAGCACACAAAGAACTAGCTCCTATAGAGAAAAGACAGGATTCCCAAGGTTAGGGAAGGTGTATAGTAGTTGGCAGTAAAGAATATATCCTTTTATTATGTTTCTTCAGAACTTTCATGTTTTATAAGCAAGAAAATACTGCTTTTATAATTTTCACAATTTAGAAATCATAAACTACAGATATGCAAAAAGAATTGTACCTATCCTCCCTGCCCAGTAACCTCCAGATTCCTAAAAGGGCACACAGGGATTATACTTTTCTATGTGTGTTACTGACATATGGGGATAGATTTAGATATGTTAGATAAAAGTGAGACCTCCTTTCTTAAAAAACTATATACAATTATATCTACAGCTTTCCATGTCTATGAAGATACTTCTGCTTTATCTTTAGCAAATTTGCTTAGATATTCTTGTGTTATAATTACACTTTAATATAATGGATAAATGAAGCAACTCTAGCCAACTTAGATCTAATCTAAATAGGTTTTATTTAGACAATGTCAAAAAGTATATGTATTTTCCTTAACAGAGTTAGGTAACTGTTCTCAGGCCTTTACTTTACATAAACTGCTTAGAGATAAGGGGCTAATTTACTTCATTTAAAAATACATCAAACACTTTATACCGAAGAAGACATATCTAGCAACTTTCCGGTTATTTTGACTAATCTATCTCTTTATGATGTTGACTTTGATTGACATTTCAGGAGTGATTATTTTAAAATGAGTGTTAACTTATTTTTCAGACTTTCAAAAAGGATTATCAATATCCTGAATCACTAAATGTAATATCCAATATTGGATGTGCACTCTCCATTGCTGGTCTGGTTCTCACAATTGTGTTTCAGATTCTCACCAGGTAAGTGCAAAATAGGTGCTTTTCATAAGCAGAACTGCTATCCTGATATAACTTACTCTGAACATATTCCTATCAAAACACACTTTCACTGAACTAGAAGAGAAGATAGATTTAGTTCAACAACCTTAGTTTATAGAGAGGGATACTCAGACTTGAAAGTGCTAAGGCCTATACACAAATAAATGTGTAATTATAAATTGTGGCACATACCTTGAAGGAAAATTGCCAGGTATTGTGATGACAAGTTTATCAGGTAAAATTACTGTGGTCCCAAAGATCATGAATACCTGGATTCCCTATTGTTGAATTGAACCATGTCTACCTACCAATTTGTATAAGCAAGAAATACTGCAAAAAAGCAAATTTTGGAAAATAATTTAAATAAATCAATGTAAAGTTTTCAAATGGTGATGCTTTTTAATGCCTTTAAATTCTATAGTTTGAAAAAAATGTTTAAAATAATTTCCTGTAAACACATACCTCTCTCAAACTTGACCCCTTCATTCAAGGTCCAGTTTTGTTTCTTACTTCTTACTCTTTTTTGTCACATGCTACGTTTTTAGCAACCAGTAATCTCCTATCAGCATGTTCATTTGTTAGTTTATTTGCTTACTGTCTATTTTCCCCATTAGAATGACTCTTATGGCCGGCGCCGCGGCTCACTAGGCTAATCCTCCGCCTAGCGGCGCCGGCACACTGGGTTCTAGTCCCGGTCAGGGCGCCGGATTCTGTCCCGGTTGCCCCTCTTCCAGGCCAGCCCTCTGCTGTGGCCAGGGAGTGCAGTGGAGGATGGCCCAGGTGCTTGGGCCCTGCACCCCATGGGAGACCAGGAGAAGCACCTGGCTCCTGGCTCCTGCCATCGGATCAGCACGGTGCGCCGGCCGCAGCGTGCCGGCCGCGGCGGCCATTGGAGGGTGAACCAACGGCAAAAGGAAGACCTTTCTCTCTGTCTCTCTCTCTCACTGTCCACTCTGCCTGTAAAAAAAAAAAAAAAAAAAAAAAAAAGACTCTTATGAGGATAAAGATCTCTTTTGATTTTGTTGTTCCTGTTGGTTTTCCTTTGCTTTCATGGCTGTATCCATGGGGTTAAGGGAAGTACTTGCCCATAACAAATGATTCTCTGTGGAATAAATGGTTTACTGAGGATTCCTACTTGGGCCTCTTCAAAAACTCAAGATGCGTCAGGATAAATGCATATTTCCTCAGAATCATTTATCCTTACTAAATCTACTTTCTCAGAAGTAGAGTTTTTCAAGATCCTGCCATTAAGATTTTTCCTATTGTTTTTTTTAACTTTTATTTAGTAAATATAAATTTACAAAGTACAGTTTATGGATTACAATGGCTTCCCCCCCATAACTTCCCTCCCACTCGCACCCCTCCCATCTACCACTCCCTCTCCCATTCCATTCACATCAAGATTCATTTTCAATTCTCTTTATATAGAGAAGGTCAATTTAGTAAATACTAAGTAAAGATTTCATCAGTTTGCACCCACACAGAAACACAAAGTGTAAAAATACTGTTTGAGTACTAGTTATGGCATTACTTCACATGGACAACACATTAAGGACAGATCCCACATGAGGAGTAAGTACACAGTGACTCCTGTTGTTGATTTAACAATTTGACACTCTTGTTTATGGTGTCAGTAAGCACTCTAGGCACTAGTCATGAGTTGCCAAGACTATGGAAGCCTTTTGAGTTCATCAATTCTGATCTTATTTAGACAAGGCCATAGTCAAAGTGGGAGTTCTCTCCTCCCTTTAGAGAAAGGTACCTCCTTTTTTTGCAACAGTGTCTTGGCTTTCCATGCCTAAAATACTCTCATGGGCTCTTCAGCCATATCCGAATGCCTTAAGAGCTGATTCTGAGGCCAGAGTGCTATTTAGGACACCTGCTATTCTATGAGTCTGCTGTGTATCCTGCTTTCCATGTTGGATTGTTCTCTCCTTTTCAATCCTATCAGTTAGTATTATCAGACACTAGTCTTGTTTGTGTGATCCCTTTGACTCTTAGTCCTATCATCATGATCAATTATGAACTGAAATAAATCACTTTGACTAGTGAGATGGCATTGGTACATGCCACCTTGATGGGATTGTACTGGAATCCCCTGGCACGTTTATAACTCCACCTTTTGGGGCAAGTCAGCTTGAGCATGTCCCAAATTGTACATCTCTTCCCTCTCTTATTCCCACTCTTATATTTAACAGGGATCACTTTTCAGTTAAGTTTAAACACCTAAGAATAATTGTGTGTTAATTACAGAGTTCAACCAATAGTATTAAGTAAATAACCACAAAAATACTAAAAGGGATAACGTATTAAGTTGTTCATCAACAGTCAGGACAAGGGCTGATCAAGTCACCTTTTCTCATAGTGTCCATTTCACTTCAACAGGTTTCCCCTTTGGTGCTCAGTTAGTTGTCACTGATCAGGGAGAACATATGATATTTGTCCCTTTGGGACTGGCTTAAGTCACTCAGAATGATGTTCTCCAAATTCCTCCATTTTGTTGCAAATGATCGTATTTCATTGTTTTTGACTGCTGTGTAGTGTTCTATAGAATACATGTCCCATAATTTCTTTATCCAGTCTACTGTTGATGGGCATTTGGGTTGGTTCCAGGTCTTAGCTATTGTGAATTGAGCTGCAATAAACATTAAGGTTCAGACAGCTTTTTTGTTTGCCTATTTAATTTCCTTTGGGTAAATTCCAAGGAGTGGGACGGTTGGGTTGAATGGTAGGGTTATATTCAGGTTTCTGAGGAATCTCCAGGCTGACTTCCATAGTGGCTTAACCAGTTTGAATTCCCACCAACAGTGGGTTAGTGTCCCTTTTTCCCCACATCCTCTCCAGCATCTATTGTTGGTAGATTTCTGAATGTGAGCCATTCTAACTGGGGTGAGGTGAAATCTCATTGTGGTTTTGATTTGCATTTCCCTGATTGCTAGTGATCTTGAATATGTTTTCATGTACCTGTTGGCCATTTGGATTTCCTCTTTTGAAAAATGTCTATTGAGGTCCTTGGCCCATCTCTTAAGTGGGTTGTTTGTTTTGATGTTGTGGAGTTTCTTGATTTCTTTGTAGATTCTGGTTATCAACCCTTTATCTGTTGCATATTTTGCAAATATTTTTTCCCATTCTGTCAGTTGCTCTTCACTTTCCTGACTGTTTCTTTTGAAGTACAGAAACTTCTCAATTTGATGCAATCCCAAATGTTAATTTTGGCTTTGACTGCCTGTTCTTCAGGGGTCTTTTCCAAGAAGTCTTTGCCAGTACCTATATCTTGCAGAGTTTCTCCAATGTTCTCTAATAATTTGATGGTGTCATTCGTAGATTTGAGTCTTTAATCCATGTTGAGTGGATTTTTGTGTAAGGTGTAAGGTAGGGGTCTTCCTTCTGCACGTGGAAATCCAATTTTCCCAGCACCATTTAATGAATAGACTGTCCTTATTCCAAGGATGGGTTTTGGATCCTTGATCAAATATAAGTTGGCTGTAGAAGTTTGGATTGATTTCTGGTGTTTCAATTCTGTTCCATTGGTCTATCCATCTGTTTCTGTACCAGTACCATGCTGTTTTGATAAAAACTGCCCTGTAGTATGTCCTGAAATCTGGTATTGTGATGCCTCTGGCTTTGTTTTTGTTCTACAAGATTGCTTTAGCTATTTTAGATCTCCTGTGTCTCCATATGAATTTCAGCATCATTTTTTCCAGATCTGAGAAGAATGTCTTTGGTATCTTGATTGGTATTGCATTGAATCTATAAATTGCTTTTGGGAGAATGGACATTTTGATGATATTGATTCTTCCAATCCATGGATGGAAGGTTTTTCCATTTTTTGGGATCCTCTTCTATTTCTTTCTTCAAATTTTTGTAATTTTTATCATAGAGGTCTTTAACGTCCTAGGTTAAGTTTATTCCAAGGTATTTTATTATTTTTGTAGCTATTGTGAATGGGATTGATCTTAGCACTTCTTTCTCAGCCGTGGCATTGCCTGTGTATACAAAGGCTGTTGATTTTTGTGCACTGATTTTATATCCTGCTACTTTGCCAAACTCTTCTATGAGTTCCAATAGTCTCTTAGTAGAGTTCTTTGGATCCCCTACAGAAAGAATCATATCATCTGCAAAGAGGGATAGTTTGAGTTCTTCCTTCCCAATTTGTATCCCTTAAATTTCTTTTTCTTGCTTGATGGCTCTGGCTAAAACGTCCAGAACTATGTTGAATATCAGTGGTGAGAGTGGGCATCCCTGTCTGGTACCAGATCTCAGTGGAAATGCTTCCAACTTTTCCCCATTCAATAGGATGTTGGCCATGGGGTTTTCATAAATTGCTTTGATTGTATTGAGGAATGTTCCTTCCATACCCAGTTTGCTTAGAGTTTTCATCACGAAAGGGTGTTGTATTTTATCAAATGTTTTCTCGGCGTCTATCGAGATAATCATATGGTTTTTCTTCTGCAGTCTGTTAATGTGGTGTATCACATTGATTGTTATGTGCACATTGAACCATCCCTGCATACCAGGGATAAATCCCACATGGTCTGGGTGGATGATCTTTCTGATGTGCTATTGCATTCTATTGGCCAGAATTTTATTGAGGATTTTTGTGTCTATGTTCATCAGGAATATTGGTCTGTAATTTTCTTTCAATGCTGCATCTTTTTCTGGCTTAGGGATTAAGATGATGCTGGCTTCATAGAAAGACTTTGGGAGGATTCCTTCTTTTTCGATTGTTCTGAATAGTTTGAGAAGAAATGGAGTTAGTTCTTCTTTAAATGTCTGGTAGAATTCAGCAGTGAATCCATCTGGTCCTGGGCTTTTCTTTGTTGGGAGGGCCTTTATTACTGTTTCAATTTCTGTCTCAGTTATGGGTCTATGTAGGTTTTCTATGTCTTACTGGTTCAATTTAGGTAGGTTGCATGTGTCCAGGAATCTATCCATTTCTGATGGATTTCCCTGTTTGCTGGCATACAAGTCCTTGTAGTAATTTCTGATGATTCTTTTTATTTCTGTGGTGTCTGTTGTTATGTTTCCTTTTTCATCTCTGATTTTATTGATTTGGGTCTTTTCTCTTCTTTTTTTTAGTTAGTTGGGCTAATGGGGTGTCAATTCTGTTTATTTTTTCAGAAAACCAGCTCCTTGTTTAGCTGATTTTTTATAATGTTTTTTTGATTCAATCCTGTTGATTTCTTCTCTGATTTTAATTATTTCTCTTCTCCTACTAGATTTGGGTCTGGTTTGCTGCAGATTTTCTAGATCCTTGAGATGCATTGAAATCTCACTTATTTGGTGCCTTTCCAATTTCTTGATGTAGGCACCTATTGCTATAAACTTTGCTCTTAACACTGCTTTTGCTGTATCCCATAAGTTTTGTAATGTTGTGCTGTTATCCTCATTTACTTCAGAAAATTTTTGATTTCTCTTTTGATTTCTTCTATGACCCAGTGTTCATTCAGGAGCATGTTGTTCAGTCTCCATGTGTTTGCATACTCTCTAGGGATTCCTGAGTTTCCAATTTCCAACTTCATTTCTCTATGGTCTGAGAAGCTGCATGGTATGATTCTAATTCTTTTGAATTTGCTGAGACTTGCTTTATGGCCTAGTATGTGGTCAATCCTAGAGTAGGTTCCATGCACTGCTGAGAAGAATGTAAAATCTTTAGCTGTAGGATGAAAAGTTCTGTAGATATCTGTTTGATCCATTTGGGCAATAGTGTCATTTAAATCTGCTCTTCCTTGTTGATCTTCTGTCCTGTTGATCTGTTATTTCTGAGAGTGGAGTATTGAAGTCCCCCAGTACTACTGTATTGGAGTCTAAGTCTCCATTTAAGTCCCTTAACAGATCTTTTAAATAGACTGGTGCCCTGTATTTTGGTGCATATACATTGATAATCGTTATATCTTCCTGTTGAATCGATCCCTTAATCATTATATAGTGCCCCTCTTTGTATCTCTTAACAGCTTTTGTGCTAAAGTTTATTTTGTCTGATATTAAGATGGCTACGCCCGCTCTTTTTTCATTTCTGTTGGCATGGAATATCTTTTTCCAGACTTTCACTTTCAGTCTGCATGCATCTTTGTTGGAAAGATGTGTTTCTTGTAAGCAGCAAATAGATGGGTTTTGTTCCTTAATCCATTCAGCCATTCTGTGCATTTTAACTGGAGAGTTGAGTCCATTAACGTTCAATGTGACTATTGATAAGTAGTAACTTTGCCCTGCCGTTTTGCCAAAGATATTTTCTAATATATGCTTTGAGCTTCCTGTGATCTTTTGCTGTGAGGTTTCCTTCCTTTACCTGCTTTCATACTGATGACCGTGTTTTTGTGTTTCTGTGTGTAACACATCTTTAACCATATTTTGCAGGGCTGGATGAGTGGTGACAAATTCTTTCAATTTCTGTTTGCTGTGAAAGGTCTTTATTTCACCTTCATTTGCAAATGAGAGCTTTGCAGGATATAATATTCTGAGCTGCCAGTTTTTCTCTCCTAGTACCTGGGCTATGTCTCGCCGTTCCCTCCTAGCCTGTAGGGTTTCTGATGAGAAGTCTACTATTGGCTGGCGCCACGGCTTAATAGGCTAATCCTCCACCTAGTGGTGGCGGCACACTGGGTTTTAGTTCTGGTCGGGGTGCCGGATTCTGTCCCGGTTGCCTCTCTTCCAGGCCAGCTCTCTGCTCTGGCCCATTAAGGCAGTGGAGGATGGCCCAACTGCTTGGGCTCTGCACCCCATTGGAGACCAGGAGAAGCACCTGGCTCCTGCCTTCGGATCAGTGCGGTGTGCCGGTCGCAGTGCGTCAGCCATGGCAGCCATTGGATGGTGAACCAACAGCAAAAGGAAGACCTTTCTGTCTGTCTGTCTCTCTCACTATCCACTGTGCCTGTCAAAAAAAAAGTGATATAAAAAGAAGTGTGTTGTGAGTCTAATTGGAGATTCTCTGAGAGTAATCTGATATTTCCCTCTTGCACATTTTAGAATCTTTTCTTTATGTTTCACTGTGGTAAGCTTGATTATAATATGTCGTGGTGAGAATCTCTTTTGGTCATGTTTACTAGGGGTTCTATGAGCTTCCTGTACTAGGATGTCTCTGCCCTTCTCCAAACC
The DNA here is from genome assembly GCF_964237555.1 of Oryctolagus cuniculus. Classification (NCBI taxonomy): domain Eukaryota; kingdom Metazoa; phylum Chordata; class Mammalia; order Lagomorpha; family Leporidae; genus Oryctolagus; species Oryctolagus cuniculus. Next base: position 55,227,327 of record NC_091435.1, read on the forward strand.
CAGGAAGTTCTCTGCAAGTATCTCACTAAAAAGTCCTTCTAATCTTTTCTCTCTCCTTCAGGAACTCCTAGAACCCGAATGTTGGTTTTTTTAATAGTATCCTGGAGATTCCCAACAATAATTTTTAGATTTCTAATTTCCTCTTCTTTTCTTTGGTTTGACTGTATACTTTCCTGTGCTCTGTCTTCTAAGTCTGATATTCTCTCTTCTGTTTTACTGACTCTGTTTTTTAAGGCTCTCTAATGTGTTTGTCATTTGATCTATTGAATTCTTCATTTCATTATGATTTCTCTTCACTATCACACTTTCCTGTTCTACTAGTTTCTGTGTTTCATTTTGATTCCTCCTTAATATTTCATTTTCTCAAAGGAGATTTTCTATCCTGTCCAGTAAGGATTTCCGTAGCTCAAGCATTTGTTTTTGAAAACTTCTAAATGTTTTTATCACAAATTTTTTGAAATCCTTATCTTGCATTTCTTCCATCTCATCATCTTCATAATCTTCACTTGGGGTGTCTTGTTCATTTGGGGGTGCCATAATGTCTTCCTTGTTCTTGTTTCCTCGGTTTCTGCATTTGTTGCTTGGCATTGTGGAGATATCTTTGGATTCTTCTTCCCTTGCTGTGGTGTTTTTTTCTTGTTATACTATGACTGTATTAAGTGGACTGTCTGCTTTTGATGGAGCCTTAGAGGCTTGAGATGTGTGTGACCTGAGAGCTCTGTTTGGTTCCTCAGGGTTAAGGGTGTGCCAAAGGTGACATTCCCAGGTTAGGCGTGGTAAATCTCTCTCTCTCTCTCTATCTCTCTCTCTCTCTTTCTCTCTTTCTCTCTCTCTCTCTTTTTCTTTCTTTCTTTCTTTCTTTCTTTCTTTCTTTCTTTCTTTCTTTCTTTCTTTCTTTCTTTCAGAAGGGAAGTAATTCCGTACAGCTGAGCGGAATTGAAGGTAGTTAGCATGAGAATGATATACCCACAGGAGCCAGAGATCGGAAGCTCTTTCCCAAGGACCACACAGGGAATCTGTGCTTCCCTCAGTGTGGGCTCAAATTCTCCTGCCGTCTCCCACTGGGTTGCCAAGGTTACCAAATTGCAGTGTCTCTGGAGAGTACTCACATGAATTCCATGTGTTCTCTCACCCACCATCTCTTTTTTCACAGTCTCATTTCATTAGCACCACACATTCACTAGGTCCTAATCTGCTGTTATTTCACCCCACCCCCCCACCCCCACCCCCCGCCTGCAGAGTCAGGTTTTTCTGCTAGGCTGAGGGCTGGTGCAGTCCTGAGGTTGCACCACTTATGATATATGTCCAAAATGGCACCTGCTGTTTGTCTTGCTCGCCTTTGAGAGGTGAGCGGAGAGAGAGAAACTCGTGTCTGTACTGGTCACTATTTTTTATCCTCTGTCCTCTAGTTAGCCTGGTGAACTTTTCCCCACAGGGTTTTAAGCCTCGTTCCCTCTAGTCTCCTCTTTCCACTTTCCCACCAGTGTCTCAGGCTATTGAGGTTCAGCTCACCTCGTGTTCCAGTGCTGGTGCGTTGATTCTGCCTCTGGTGTCCTGAGCTGTGGGCTCCCACGCCCTCCACGCAGGTCCACCATGAATCACTAGTTCCGGAAGAGTTTCCTCTGCTGTTTCTTCCCCTACTCTTGAATCTGCAGTATCTCCACTTTTATTAAACTGTCTCTTCCTGGACTGTCAGTGTGTTCCCTTTCTATTCTGCCATCTTGCCGCTCCCTCCTATTGTTTTACTTTTAAAAAATAGAAACCTCTTGAAAAGTTGAGGGACAACACTAAACACCCATATAGCCTTCACCTCAATTCACCAATGATTAATATTTTGCTTTCTTTTTTTCCTTTTTAATTGTAAAATTAAGCTGTGTATATTAAAGGGTCATCTCTAAATTCTTCAGGTATTCATCTCTTAACAAATAAGACCTTCTCCTTTATAATGTAACATCATTCTCTTCCATTCAGGAAATTTAACTTAGATATTTAGCATTAATATAATATGATGAATATGATAACATTAATACAATGATATTCACTTGTACTACATACTGAAATATGACAATAATAGCTTCCATTTTCCAATTCATTTAGGTGTCTTGCCTGCAACTTAGTCTCCTGTAGCCTGAAGTAATTCATCTGTCATTTTTGTATATTTTGTTCTCTCATGACATTAAGACTTTCAAAGTTTCCTGGCCAGTTGCTTTGAAGAATGTTCTACAATTTATGATTTATCTGAAATTTTCCCTATAATTAGATGCAGATTAAATATTTTTTATGGAAATGCTATGTGATTTAATCTTTCTCATGTGATCCAGTAAGAAGTGTGTGGAATCAGTTTCTCCCATTACAGGTTGGAAGTGAGATTTCTTGTTTAAAATTGTGTGTGTCAGATTTCTATTTTGTCAAGGCTCATTTTTTCCCTATGTAAATATTAGGTAACCCATGGGGTGGTACTTTGATACTGTGATATCTTGTTTCCCAGTCATCTTTTATGTAATCATTTTGCTATCCATTGATGATACTTACTGGAAAAAATTATTGCTCTAGTGTTTGAAAAACTGATTTTTCTAATATATCATTCTACATTTGCTATGCTTTTCTATAAAACGTGTACTCCCCTATGCCACCAGAGGGAGCGCCTTCCCAATGTTTTTCTGTGTCCCAAGCAGTGTTTTCAGCACTTCCTCATTTTGGTGGGGCTCATTTTTCACTTTCTTCACTCTGTATGGGAACCAGACAGACTTTCTCCAAAGATCCAGAGTTGTTTTGCTTCCTCTTTTTCACTTTTCACAGATTGAGTCTTTTGCCGTTCATTGGAAAGTTTTATATTGCGTGTCAAATACTGTGGGAGGAACTGAATAGAAAACTGATCATTTCACATTTCTCATGGAATTTACATTCTGAGGGTTGGGGCTGGGTAGAGACAGACCTACAAACATGTATGCAAATGAATACAACATGACAAATGGTGGCAAATGCCTTGAAGGAAAATTACATGCCTTGTCATATAAGTTTGTTCTGCCATTACCAGAGTTGTAGTGACGAAGTCCTATATGGCTGAGTTGCTGTTGCTGCATAACTAGTCTTGTTGCTACCTTAAAATATCACTGCTTCAATTTGTCATCAGATTTTTTTCTTTCTTTCTTAATGTGTTTCCTACCATATTTCTGCAATCATAGATACCACTAAAATTCATCAGGAAACAAACATAAAGTCAAAGTTTTCTTGACTTTCACAGTCTTCAATCACAGTTTTCTTTGTTCAAGGGTAAAGTATAAAAAATGTAGGGCCAGGCTATTTGCAATTAGCTCATTCTTCCTGCAAATTATACTTTATTGCTCAAATTTAGACAAAATTAAAAGGTAAACTTATTTTTAAATAAAAGGATTCTTTTCAGTTCTCCTTTTAAAGATTTATTTATTTTATTTGAAAGGCAGAGTTAGAGAGGGAGAGAGAAATTCGTTCACTGGTTCACGCCCCAAATGGCCACAGCAGCCAGGGCTAGGCCAGATAGAAGCCAGGAGCCAGGAGCTTTTTCCAGGTCTTCCCAGTGGGTACAGGGGTCCAAGTACTTGGGCCATCTTCTGCTACTTCCCCAGGCGCATTAGCCAAGAGCTGGATTGGAAGTAGAACAGTTGAGAATCACACCAGTGCCCATAAGCCTGCTATGCTACAGCACCAGCCCCTTGAGTTCTCTTTTCTGGTTGTAGTACTTTAGCCTTTCAGAAGACTTAAGTGTCAAAGGGATAGACTGGGTTCTATTTGAATATAAGCTCTTTTTTTGTTCAGTATGGAAATCCAAAGATTGAGAGAGGTTATGCGGAACACCATAAAATTTTAAGTGATATATAATGGGCAAATAGACTTAGTCATCAAATTCTGTGATATTAAGAATAAAGAGATACATGAGGATATTAGAGCTTTAAGCACAGTTATAAACTACGGGGATAGTTATTCCAAGAAATCTTGCAGTCTAAAAAATCAAGAAGGTTTTATGATTTTATAACTTTGATGGCACAGTACTAAATGCCACGGTATACAGAGAACTATAATATATCACTATATGGAAGCCAAAGATATACCTAGCTTTGAACAATAGGAGAAAAAATACATATACAGCCTGTGGCGCCGTCATCACATGTGGGTGCCGGTTCTAGTCCAGGCTGCCCCTCTTCCAGTCCAGCTCTCTGTGGGGGCCCGGGAAGGCAGTGGAGGATGGCCCAAGTGCTTGGGCCCTGCACCTACATGGGAGACCAGGAAGAAGCACCTGGCTCCTGGCTTCAGATTGGCGTATTTCTAGCCATTATGGCCATTTGGGGAGTGAACCAATGGAAGGAAGACCTTTCTCTCTGTCTCTCTCTCACTGTCTATAACTCTACCTGTCAAATAAATAAGAAGGGAAAATTTGCCTGCTCTGCCAATTTGAAGATGTACATGGACATGTAGGAAAAAGAACATATACATGAGCCACACATGCATCATCCTGCATATACTACACACATGTACACAGCATGCCACACATATACCACATGCCTTCACCCTCACACCACACTGCATGGCACACATACCTGCTTCTGATGAAGACTGGTAGACAAGGTCACCCTACAGATAAAATCAGAGAAAAAGCTGATCCATTAGTACAAGGACATTAGGTAAAGATGAGGGGACCCAGGCCAGTGCTGTGTATAGTGGTACAGTACCAGCATCCCATATGGGTGCTGGTTTGAGTCCTGGCTGCTCACTTTGTATCTAGCTCCCTGCTAATGCACCTGGGAAAGCAGTGGAAGATGGCTCAAGTAATTGGGCTACTGCACCCATGTGCAAGACTCAGAAGAAGCTCCTGGCTCCTGGCTTTGGTCTGGCACAGCCCTGGCTATTGTGGCTATTTGGGGAATGATCCAACAGATGGAAGACCTCTATCTCTCTCTGTCTCTACTTCTCTCTGTAACTCTTTCAAATAAAAAAAAAATTAAATAAGATTGTTTAAAAAAAAAGATGAGGAGACAAAGCAGTTTTAAAGAGCACTTGGTTCTGTATGCAGAATTTTCATCTTCAGATAAAGCAACAGCCCCCTGGGCATGTTCTACATTTCAAGGATTGCTCAGAACATTTTGACCATTTGAAAATTACTGATCATTTCCCAAAATATGGTTCATGGTGCATTAGTCTGGGGGAGATTCTTGAGAGAAATAGAGTTCTGAAAAGTCTTGCAGGAAAGATGCCTGTGAAATTGTGTTGTGTATGACATTCAACAAAATAGTAATCATTAGTCTACTCAGATGATAAAGAATAATAATAGCATCAGTAGCAAAAGACTGTGGTGGAATGAGAAGGCTGTGCCAAGATGGTACTGGCGAGCGAGCGTCAGTTAATCAGAAAATGGCTTTGGAATCCACCTGGCAAAGGAACCTGCCTGGCAACAGGCAGTGATTGGTTAGGACATAAACCACCCCTTGACCAGATTGGATGCCTTGACTATATAAGCTGCTGTACCAACTGAAATAAACAAGCCTGCAGGCTGCTCACCTCTGGCCCGCTTTCACCTGACTATCAGTGTCTGTGTCGTGACTCCGCACCTCTTGCCCCACTGCGCTCCTCCTCTCAGATCGAATCCACAGCAATATCAGGCCAAATGTAAAATATTTTTACCTAACTTGAAATGTTTATGGAAGCTTCATTCATTAAATAAATATAATTTCAGTTAAATATCATATATTTTAATTTTAGACAAATTACACTGTTATTTAAATTATTAAAAATTATAGTTGGCCTTTTGTTTTAAAATTTATAAGTAAGTTTTAAAAATAAATTATATCTAAATGTTCAAGAAATTTCTTCTTTATATTCAAACATGATCATTTCCCAAATATCTGCTAATTTACAGTATGTACAGGGTTCATCTTCTAATTTACAGTATGTTTTTATTTTGGAATGTTAAAAAAATCTTTTTAGGTGATCAGTGCTGTGGCGTAGTGGACTAAGCCTGTGCCTGTAGCACTGGCATCCCATATGGATGCCAGTTCTAGTCCCAGCTGCTCCTCTTCTTATCCAGCTCCTTGCTAATGGCTTGGGAAAGCAGTAGAAGATGGCCCAAGTACTTGGGCCACTGCAACCAAGTGGGAGACCCAGAAGAATCGCCTGGCTCCTGGCTTTGGATCGGCCTAGCTCTGGCCAATTTGTCCATTTGGGGAGTGAACCAGCAGATAGAAGAGCTTTTTCTCTGTCTCTTCCTCTATCTGTAACTCTACCTTTCAAATAAATAGACAAAAATCTTTAAAAAAATGTTTTTGGAGACTTTTATACAGATAGCCTTTGTATGTGCTTGTAGAGTAGAACTTATCTATTACTGTTATTACTTATCTATTACTATTAAAAAAAAAAAACCTACCCTACCCTAAAACTTAGTGGCTTAAACAATAATTTAATGGCTGGCGTTGTGGCACTGCAGGTTAAGCCACTGCTTCTGATACTGACATCCCAAAGAGTGCTGGTTCCAGTCCCAGCAGTGCCACTTCTCAACCAGCTCCCTGTTAATGTGCTTGGGAAAGCAGTGGAAGGAACCCCCGCCACCTACCTGTGCGACCTAGATGGAGTCCCAGGCCCTTGACTGTGGCTTGGCCCAGCTTTGGCCATTGCAGCTATTTGGGGAGTAAGCCAGTAGATGGAAGAACTCTCTCTTTCACTGTCTCTCCTCTCCCACCCCCACCTGTCTCTCCCTCTCTCTCTGTAATTTTGCTTTGCAAATAAATACTTTAAAAAAAAAAAAAAGTAGAAGGACAACTCACAGAGTGGAAGAAAGCTTTTTTTTGAAAAAACAATGACTTGTTATCTTTAATGATTCTGCGGCTTGGCTAAGCTGAGTGTATGACTCTTGGTCTTGCCGGGGTCTCTCGTGAGAGAGTCAGATGGTGGAATGAGAAGTCAGATGGTGGCCGGCTCCCAGGTCACCTGGAGGCTCACTCAGGATGCTGGGATGGCTGGGATGTTTCCCTCTCCCCATTCGCCTCACAGCATTTCCATGGGATTTCTGCAGTGCTCAGAAATTCCAGAAGCTCCAAGGGGAAGTCGTGTGTGTGTGTGTAGGGGTTGGGGGAGAAGACTTTTACAGGCCCCAGGCACTTTTGCCTTTCGGGGATACTTCCTCCATAAAAAATTAAAAATTGTATTTTATAACTGCATTGGTATAAAGATGAATACACTAATATTCTTTGACCTAAAAGTATATTTACTTATTTATTTAGTCTTTTAGAATTAAAAGAAGTTAAAACATTGTATCGGCCCTGAAAAAACCATGGCCCTAAGTACTGCTATGTTTAATAGATAAGCTGATCCTGGTTGCCAGGCTTTCTGTTGCATTCTATTAGTTAAATCATGGTATAGGCCATGCATGAGACAGAGCCACCAGGGCATAAATCCAGTATTTAGAGTTCACTGCAGTCATCTTTGTAGATTCACTGCTACTTTTGATCAGAATACAGTTCTAAGAAAGGACACTTCAACTACTTTACCTCACTAATTTGTAGAAAGGAGATGAGGGGAAAATGTTTTCCTGGTATAATTGGGAAGGTAGGTTTCCCAGCTGGCCCACTGGGCTATAAGCTGCTTTTATGTTGGATAATACTATTCCTTGTTCCCTCACAACTTCATTAGGGTTTATTTTTTCAGTTGTTTTGTTTTCATTTAACTATTTAGATTTATTTATTTTCAGGAAAGTCAGAAAAACTTCAATAACTTGGGTGTTGGTCAGTCTGTGCACATCAATGCTGATTTTCAACCTCCTTTTTGTGTTTGGAATTGAAAACTCCAATAAGAACTTGCAGACAAGTGACAGTGGCACCGATGATATTGACTTTGATAATAACGAAATACCCACAACAGACACTATTGGCATCCCGAATCCCACATGTACGGCGATTGCTATCTTACTGCATTACTTCCTCTTGGTGACATTTGCCTGGAATGGACTCAGTGCTACACAGCTCTATTTCCTCCTAATTAGGACCATGAAGCCCCTTCCTCGACATTTCATTCTGTTCATCTCATTAATTGGATGGGGTAAGTATTTGCATCTTTACTTAGGAATTTAATTTTGTTGAAATAATTTAAACAAACACCTAATGAAAGCCTAAAAGTACAAGGCCAAGCATGAGGGAAGATAGACACTATGGCAATAACTAAGAATGCTTTATGTCTAGTAACTTATACTAAAGCGAAAGATGAACTGGTGATCAAGGAAGATATACTACATACAGGGCAGCAAACTTAAATCTTTTTTCCATCTAGTTTTATTTGAGATTTAAGCAACAAGTATTAACTTCCCACATACTTTAAAGAAATGTTACAAGACAGACTATCCAGGCCAGCACTGTGGTGTAGCAGATAAAGCTGCCACCCACAGTGCCGGCATCCTATATGGACGCTGGTTGGAGACCTGGCTGCTCCACTTCCAATCCAGTTCTCAGCTATGGCCTGGGAAAGCAGTAGAAGATGGCCCAAGTCCTTGGGCCTCTGCACCTGGGTTGGAGACCCAGAAGAAGCTCCTGGCTCCTGGCTTCGGATCGGCCGAGCTCCGGCCATGGTGACCATTTAAAGAGTTAAGCAGTGGATGGAAGATCTCTCTTTTTGCTTCTGCTTCTGCCTCTGCCTCTGCCTCTGCCTCTTGGTAACACTGCTTTCCAAATGAATCAATAAATCTAAAAACAAGACTACCAGAATAACTCTTCAAGAAAATTATTTCAAAAATTAATTGTGTTCCAGCAAAGGAAGAATTATATGAGTAATATCCACATTTAAATTTATTTAAGTGAAAGAAGAACTAAGCCATATAAAAATAAAAGGTTTCTTTGGGAAAAAATGGAAATTGTGGTAAGAGTTACACAGAAATCAGAAAATATGTACAGCAAACAATAAAAGGAAAAGGAAAACATTTAGAAGATAAATTACATCTACTTTGACCTATGTCTGTAGGATCATGTAGTATATCATCCATGGTGGAAAGAACAATGCCTCCTGAAAAGGGTCAGGTGCATAATTCATTAATGGTCTTTTGTAATTAATCCTATTCTTGGATAAATTATTGATTCTGTTCCTCTCTTTTATCACACAGGTGTCCCGGCGATAGTAGTGGCCATAACTGTGGGAATTATCTATTCTCAGAATAAGAAAGACTCACAATGGGAGTTAGACTACCGGCAAGAGGAAATGTGAGTTTATATTTTTGAAAATATCAATTTATTTGAGATAAGAATATAACTATTCAGGCCGGCGCCGTGGCTCACTAGGCTAATCCTCCGCCTTGTGGAGCCGGCACACCCAGTTCTAGTCCCGGTCGGGGCACCGGATTCTGTTCCGGTTGCCCCTCTTCCAGGCCAGCTCTTTGCTGTGGCCAGGGAGTGCAGTAGAGGATGGCCCAAGTGCTTGGGTCCTGCACCCCATGGGAGACCAGGATAAGCACCTGGCTCCTGCCATCGGATCAGCAGCGCACCGGCAGTGGCCATTGGAGGGTGAACCAACGGCAAAGGAAGACCTTTCTCTCTGTCTCTCTCTCACACTGTCCACTCTGCCTGTCAAAAAATAAAATAAAAGAAAAGAAAAGAATATAACTATTCAGTGATGTTGATTCCAAATGTTATATGCATCTCACTTTTGACTGTCACATTTAGAGGTGGGCATTACAAAATCTCAAAGAACACATCATTTTTAATGCAGTGACATGGAAATTTCCTAGATAAGTCATTTGTAAAGCAAATAATCAACTAAACTTCTAAATCTGAACTTTATTTTCTTAAATTTTCTCCTTTCATTGTCTGAAATATCTGAAAACATAATAGGTATGATCCCTAATTACTCATTTTGTATAATCCTTAGTTTTCTCATTTAAAAAGCAGGAATGTCAATAACAGTAAAACCTATTCTGGGATTACTATAAGAAGTCCAGCAAGAATGAAAACATTTAATAATTTGAAAAGCACTATGCATTTGTCACTTCTATATACTGATTCTACATTGATGGGATTATAACGAAAACTTACCACACAAACTAAATTGTTCCTGTGACTCCATTGTAAATAACTAATCATCAATAACAAAAGTATTTGGATGGTGTGTGCTTTTGATGTGGGAGGAAGAGAAGAAAACTGGACTGAACTGGTACTCAACGCTTTACATGTTTTTTTGCTGCCAGTCAGCAACTGCTCCTTAAACTAAACTACCTTCTCATTTTATAAATCCAACCATTCTTATCCCCAGATTCTACCTTAAGTCCCAAACCAACCCAGATGAAAACCAAACACTTGGAAGTGTTCAATAACCTCCAAAGGTAGGCTGTAGCATCAGAGGACTTACCACTCCCATGACTGACCATGCCTAGCTGTAGGCCATGTGGCTGATGGCCTGGCTGGATTTCATACTCCTAGACACTACTTTCTCTCCCATATGGGCACCTGTTCCAGTTCTGGCTGCACTACTTCCAATCCAGCTCCCTGCTAATGCACCCGGGAAAGCAGTAGAAGATGGCCCAAGAGCCTGGGCCCATTATCCATGTGGGAGACCCAGATGCTGTTCCTGGTTCCTGGCTTAGGCTTGGCCCAGCCCCAGCCATTGCTATAACTCTCTCTGTAACTACCTTTTAAGTAATTAAATAAATCCTTTTTTTCCCCTAAAAAGAGACTGGGAAGTAGTTCTCAACAGGATTCCATTAAATTCTTAGACAAGTGCCCTCCTATTTCTTCTGTGTATGGGTTGCAAAGCAGATGGAGGCAGGAAGTTTATCCTCCAGTTACAGGTAAAAAGAAAGACTGAAGATAAATTTTATTTATTCTTACCACTTTAGTTATGAACCTCTTCTGTTGAAAGCAGGCATGCCTTTTTATTTTTTAAATTCATTACAGAGATGAAGACCTTCTCAGTTTCCTCCTACATCATTCAGACTGGAAATATGATTTTGATCATTCAAATGATAACATTCCAATGCATAAAACAATTTAGAAGTCCTTTGGCATGTATAATAATGGTGTTTTACCTCTGGGGAAAGAAAACAATAATTGAATAGAAGGGATTCTCACATGATTTTATTAATACCTGGCTGCCTACCTGATGCCCCCGCTGGGCTAGCAGCTCCTTTTCTTCCCTCCTACACCTGCTCATCTCATTGTCTTTCCCATCTCAGTTAATGATAATTCCATCCTACCAGGTGCTCAGGCCTAAGGTTTTGGAGTCACCTTTCATCTTCCTACATCCTACATCCAGCCCATCAATAAATCTGTTTGTTTTTAAATATATCCAGAATCAGACTATTTCTTAATATTGCCTCCTTTGGGCCAAAGCCACGTGGATTAATGCAGTAGATTCTTAGCCTGGTGTCCTACTTTTTCTCACACCCTTCTCTCCTCACTTCACCTGGAATAATAGTTTTAAAACGCAAGACACGATCATGTCATGTCTCTTTACCTTTCCCAGAGTGTAAGTAATCATCTACAAAGTCCCTACATAATTTATATTTTTCTAGAAATCCCATCTAATCATTTCTGGCTCAGCCATATCCTCCTGTTTGTTGTTTCTTAAGCTCTCACTTCAAAGTCTTTCAACTTGCTATGTAGCCTTTTCCTGGAACACCCTTCTGTCATCTATGATAGGTCTTTGATAAATATCACTTTTTTTTAATGAGACTTTCCCTGCCTACTCTATTTTTAAAAAAAATACCCCCTCCTACACACAGACACATATACATTTATACAGTAATTTCTACTCTTACTACCTGTTTTATTTTTTCCACAGTATTTTGTCATCATCTGATATACTTTATTACTTACTTTACTTATTTGTTTATTTAATCTATGTCTAGACAGAAGAATGTAAATCCACTACAGAAAGGATTTTTGCTTGGCCCACTGCTATACTGTGTTTGAAATAATGTCTGGCACATAGCATATACTCTGTAAACACAAAATGAATGAATTGACTCAACAATGCCAGAAAGTAGTTGTTATTTTTCTCACCTCAGATAAGGAAAAAAATACTACTACAACTATAACCACCAAAAAACTCAAAATAGATGCAGTGAGGTTAAATAACTTTCTCAAACTCTTTTAAAATATCACCATTTGTAAAATGTCTACAAATAAGAGACTACTTACATAAATTCTGATATAGTGACATAATGGAATCATATACAGTTGTATAAAATAATGAGGTTTTTTTATTCTGTTATTGAATGATCTTTGAGGTATTCAGGTAAGTGAGCTATAGATGAATGTGCCAAATATTATTTGATTACAAATCAAGGAAAAATATCCATTTGCTGGTGTATGCCTAGCCTTAATTTGAAAGGATACAGAAAAAATACTGATTGAGTGGCTGGAGACAAATGTAGAAAAAATTCTTGTCTAGTTATGATCATTTCTATACTTGATATTTAAAAAAAATTTTTTTTGACAGGCAGAGTTAGTGAGAGAGAGAGAGAGAGAGATAGAGAGAAAGGTCTTCCTTCCATTGGTTCACCCCCCAAAAGGCCGCTAGGGCTGTGCGCTGCACTGATGGATCCGAAGCCAGGAGCCAGGTGCTTCCTCCTGGTCTCCCATGCGGATGCAGGGCCCAAGGACCTGGGCCATCCTCCACTGCACTCCCTGGCCACAGCAGAGAACTGGACTGGAAGAGGAGCAACCGGGACAGAATCCGTCGCCCCAATCGGGACTAGAACCTGGGGTGCCGGTGCCGCAGGTGGAAGATTAGCCTAGTGAACTGTGGTGCCGGCCCTATACTTGATATTTTTAAAATTTTATTTAAGTTATACCAGTTTCATGTATTTCATATATACATATTTAAGAATATAGTGATACTTACCACTCTACCCTCCCTCCCACCCATACACCAAACCTTTCTTCCTCCTCCCTCTCCCATTCCCACTCTTAATTTTACAAAGATCTACTTTCGTTTACTTAATGATCATAAAATTAACCCTATGCTAAGTATAAGAGTTCAACAAATAGTAGGAAGAAAAAAAAACCTGTTCCTCAACAAAAGAGATAAGGGCTGTAAAGAATCATCCAGTCTCAAAATGTCCATTTCACTCTAATACATTACGTTTTAGGTACTCTATTAGTTACCTTGGATCAAGGAAAACATATGATATCTGTCTCTTTGGCACTGGCGTATTTCACTAAGTATAATGGTTTCCAGTTTTTTTCATTTTGTTGTGAAAGACAGGATTTCATATTTTTTATAACTGAGTAGTACTTTATAATGTATGTATATCATAATTTCTTTATACAGTCAATAGTTGATAGACATCTGGGTTGATTATATACCCTAGCTATTGTGAATTGTGCTGCAATGAATATGGGGGTACAGATAACTCTTTCATATACTGATTTCTTTTAGTTTGGGTAAATTCTCAGGAGTGGGATAGCTGGGTCATATGGTTGGTCTATATTCAGATTTCTGAGGTATCTTCATACTGTCTTCCACTGTGGCTGCACTAATTTACATTCCCACTAACAGTGGATTATTGTACCTTTCCCCCCACATTCTCACCAGCATTTGTTGTTTGTTGATTTCTGTATCTATGACAGCCATTCTAATTGGAGTGAGTTGAAACCTCATTGTGGTTTTGTTTTGCATATCCCTGATGGCTAATGATCCTGTTCAAGTCCTTTGCCCATTTCTTTTTTTTTTTTTTTTATTTGAGAGGTAGAGTTACAGACAGTGAGAGGGAGAGACAGAGAGAAAGGTCTTTCTTCCATTCGTTCACTCCCCAAATGACCACAATGCAGGAGCTGTGTCGATCTGAAGCCAGGAGCCAGGAGCTTCTTCCGGGTCTCCCATGCGAGTGCAGGGGCCCAAGGACTTGGGCCATCTTCTACTGCTTTCCCAAGCCATAGCAGAGAGCTGGACTGGAAGAGGAGCAGGTGGGACTAGAACTGGTGCCCATATGGGATGCTGGTGCCACAGGTGGAAGATTAACCTACTGCGCCACAGTGACGGCTCCCCTTTGCCCATTTCTTAACTGGATTGCTTGTTTTGTTGTTGTTGAATTTCTTGTGTTCTTTGTAGATTCTGGATGCTAACCCTTTATCAGTTGCATAGTTTGCAAATATTTTCTCCCATCTGTCAGTTGCCTCTTCATTTTGCTGAGTGTTTATTTTGCAGTGCAGACATATCTCAACTTGATGTAATCCCATTTGTCAATTTGGGCTTTGATTGCCTGTACTTCTGGGTCTTTTCCAAAATGTCTTTGCCTATGCCAATATCTTGCAGAGTTTCCCAAATGTTCTTTAGTAATTTGATGGTATTGGGTCATAGAGTTAGGTTCTGGATCCATGTTGAGTGAATTTTTGTGTAAGGTGTAAGGTAGGGGTCTAGTTTCATATTTCTGCATGTGGAGATCCAGCTTTCCCAACACCATGTGTTGAAGAGACTGTCCTTGCTCTAGGGATTGATATTAGCTCCCTTGTCAATGTTGTGCATGTATAGATTGATTTCTGAAGTTTCTATACTGTTCTATTGGTCTACACATCTGTTTTTGTACCAGCACCAGGCTCTTTTGATTAAAACTGCCCTATAATATGTCTTGAAATCTGGTATTGTGATGCCTCCAGCTTTGTTTTTGTTGTGGTAAGATTGCTTTTGCTATTCAGGGTCTCTTGTGTTTCCATATGAATTTTAGCATTATTTTTTCCAGCTCTGAGAAGATTGTCATTGATATTTTGATTGGTATTGCATTCAATCTGTAAATTGTTTTCTGTAGCATGGAAATTTGATGATAATGATTCTTATAATCCATGAAAATGGAAGATTTTTTTCCTATTTTTAAATGTCTTCTTGTATTTCTTTAATGTTTTGTAATTTTATCATAGAGTTCTCTGACCTTGGTTATATTTATACCAAGGTATTTAATTCTTTTTGTAGCTATTTTGAATGAGATTAATCTTTTATTTTCAGCATTATCTATGGGGCTGGCACTATGATGTAGTGGGTAAGGCTGCTGCCTGCAGTGTCGGTATCCCATGTGGGTGCTGGTTCAAGACCTGGCTGCTCCAGTTACAATCCAGCTCTCTGCTATGGCCTGGGAAAGCAGTAGAAGATGGCCCAAGTCCTTGGACCCCTGTACCCATGTGGGAAGACCCGGAAGAAGCTCCTAGCTCCTGGCTTCAGATCGGCGCAGCCCTGGCCATTGTAGCCATCTGGGGAGTGAACCAGCAGATGGAAGACCTATTTCTCTTTCTATCTCTGTCTCTGTCTCTCTCTGTCTCTCTCTCTCTCTGCCTCTCCTCTCTCTGACTGTGACTTTCAAGCAAAATAAATAAATCTTTTAAAAAAAGAGTTTTTTATTTATTTGAAAGGCAGAGTTAGAGAGAGGCAGAGCCAGAGAGAGAGAGAGAGAGAGAGAAGTCTTCCATCCGCAGGTTCACCCCCCAAATGGCTAAAATGGCGAGAGTTGGACTGATTTGAAGCTAGAAGCCAGGAGCTTCCTCCAGGTCTCCCACACAGGTGCAGGGGCCCAAGAACTTGGGCCATCCTCTACTGCCTTCCTAGGCCATAACAGAGAGCTGGATCAAAAGTGGAACAGCCAGGATACGAACTGGTGCCCATATGGGATGCCGGCACTGCAGGTGGTGGCTTTGCCTGCTATACCACAGTGCTGGTCCTGGGATTGATCTTCAAAATTCTTACCCTACATTTGATATTTTGAACCAAGTAGATATGCTACATATTGAAAAATAACATATAAACAATAACTTGCCTGAAATCAGACACCTTGTAAATGACACGCTGTTACACTTAAATTCAGGACTGTTTAAAACAAAAGCCCATTTTCTTCCCATTAATTTTAGAATTGTAGCAGAACCAACCCATTTTGATTTTCTACATAATTGAATTCTTACAAGTCATCTCAGATGCAAAAAGATAGTGATTTTTAGCAGGACATTTAAGTGAATGTCAGTAATGTTAATAGTACAGAGAAACTGTTTGCATACCTTTCTTGGTCTGTTGAAATAATTTCTCTCTTCTCCAACAGCTGCTGGCTGGCAATTCCAGAAAGCAATGATTTTATAAAAAGTCCATTTCTGTGGTCATTCATCATACCTATAACCTTTATTCTCATTGGCAATGTTGTTATATTAATTATAATCACAGTCAAAGTACTATGGAAGAATAACCAGAATCTGACAAGGTAAGATTCCTAATGAATGGGAAGCTGCCAAGCAAGGCTCATCTAGCACACAGTACAATACCATGATACAACAAGAATTCCTGGAAGGGTTTTCAAATGCTTAGATAATGGTAGAGGCATGTGGTTGTTGAGAGATTGTTCTATTAATCTTTTTTTTTTTTTTAAGATTTCAACAGACTGCACCCACACACACAAAGTATAGAGTACTGTTTGAGTAGTAGTTTTACCGTTAATTTGCATACTACAACACATTAAGGACAGAGATCCTACATGGGGAGAAGGTGCACAGAGACTCCTGTTGTTGATTTAACAATTTACACTCTTATTATGACGTCAGTAATCACCCAAGGCTCTTGTCATGAGTTGCCAAGGCTATGGAAGCTTCTTGAGTTCACCAACTCTGATCTTGTTTAGACAAGGCCATAGTCAAAGTGGAAGCTCTCTCCTCCCTCCAGAGAAAAATACCTCCTTCTTTGATGGCCCGTTCTTTCCACTGGGATCTCACTCAAAGATTATCTTTCATTTAGGCGTGTTTGTTTGTTTGTTTTTTTTTGTTTTTTGCCACAGTGTCTTGGCTTTCCATGCCTGAGAAACTCTCTAAGGGCTTTTTAGCCAGATCTGATTTAGCTCTGTGAGACTATGCTTATTTCTAGTAGATTTTCTATGAATACATCTGTGACCTAAGAGTAAGTTCACAAATGGATCCACTCAACTTGAACAGATGAGTGAAAACCACCATCTTTCATGGGATTATAATCTTGGGAATATAATCAAAGGTTTTCTATATGAGTAATAGTTCATATTAAGGGTAAATATGAGGAAGATATTTTCACTGATAAACATTAAAACCTACATTTTAATTGCAATGCAGGAAAAACTTGATGAATACCTCTCAGTGTAATGGTGAAGAAGGTTATATTTCCTTTATATAAAACTGTTCATTTTATTATTTTTAGAAAAGAGTTATTTACCTGAAAGAGTTATAGAGATAGAGGAAGAGATGAGAGAGAGAGAGACACACACACACAGACAGAAAGAGACACACAGAGAGAATATCTTCCACTTGCTAATTCACTCCTCAGATGGCCCAGAATGGCCAGAGTTGGGCCAGGCTGAGTCCAGGAGCTTCATCAAGGTCTCCACATGAGTGGAATGGGCCCAAGTACTTGGGCCATCTCTTGTTGCTTTTCCCAGGCCATTAGCAGAGAGCTGGATTGGAAGTGCAGCACCACCCAGGATATGAACTGGCATCCATATGAAATGCCACAATGCTGCTGCCCCAAAACGATACCTTTGTAAATCGCAGACACCAAAAGCATATTTCCAAATGTTGACTGATAGTCTGTGGTTCTTCAGTTGGCCAAGTTATGATGAAAAGGATGGTATACTTTAGTTGCCTAGAAACGATCTTCCATTTATCATTTAGCCATGTAACAAAGCCCCTCAAAACTTAGTGGCTTAAATGAAAAACATTTACTATTTATCATTAGTTTAAGTGTTAGATGGGTAGGTGTTTGGTCTTGAGTGGCTTGAATAGCAATGGATAGTATACCAAGCCTCACTCCTATACCTGGCAGTTGGTAACTGGTTGATAGTGGGTGGCAGCTGTTTGGGTAGGGAGCTGCTGGGAAAACTCACCTCTGCTCCATATAGTCTCTTATCTTCCATTAGGCTGGGAGAGGTTTCTAAATATAGTGGTCTTGGGGTTCCAAAGAGTGGTGAGGGTTGGTAAATTCTAATGAGCAAATGCTTTCAATTCTTGCTTGCAACATTTGTTAATGTCACACTGATCAAAGCAAGTCATGAGGCCAAGCTCAGATTCCAGGGATATAGACTTAATTATGAGAGGGAAGAAGATCACCCCACATCTAGATAATCTTTTTTTTCCTGTATCCATCCAAGGCATAGGAAGGTACCAGATGATCCATAAAGGAATTTCCTGCTGATTTATCCTATAGTAATACTCACTAAATAAAATTCCATTCCAATGAGTAAGATGATTGTTAATGAAGTTTGCCTGTAGTAGAAGTAATTAAGGAACACTTTTCATCTGATTTGATATCAGTGCATTTTTTAAACAAACCTTGCTAAATTAGCATTTCTCAAAAGTGACATAACATCTAGCATCATTGTTTTTCTGCCGGAGGCATACTGTTGTTAAATGATTGATTGATCTATCTATTTATCTATCTATACTATATATGTATATATATACTATATATAGTATTCCCATCAAGGTGGCATGTACCAATGCCATCTCACTAGTCCAAGTGATCAATTTCTGTTCACAATTGATCATAACGGTAGGACTAAGAGTCAAAGGGATCACATAAACAAGACTAGTGTCTGCAAATACTAACTGATAGAATAATAAAGGGAGAGAACGACCCAAGATGGGAAGCAAGATACACAGCAGACTCATAGAATGGCAGATGTATATATATTTTAAATAGAAGAGTAATAATGATATTGATAAGTCAAAAAACTAATTAATAGTGTTTTCTTTCTTGCTC
The DNA here is from genome assembly GCF_964237555.1 of Oryctolagus cuniculus. Lineage (NCBI taxonomy): Eukaryota > Metazoa > Chordata > Mammalia > Lagomorpha > Leporidae > Oryctolagus > Oryctolagus cuniculus. Next base: position 55,246,017 of record NC_091435.1, read on the forward strand.
TCCTCTTACCTAGCACAAAAAAGTTTTCATCTATAAAGAAGATTATTAGCACATTTTCTATTGCAGTTGTTTTTGGAATTACCTGGATTCTGGCATATTTTATGCTAATTAAAAATGATGACATCAGACTGGTCTTCAGCTATATTTTTTGCATTTTCAACACTACTCAGGTATGGTATAGATTTGTCTGAAAGTAGCAGAAACAATCTGTGGTGAAGAAGATATCACCCCAGACCAAAGTTTCTTCCTTTTAAAACTTCCTGAAGGTCATCACTAGTTGCCTTTAGGAGTCTCTGTTTATAAAATATGTCATGGGAAGAGGAGGGAAATTTCTTTAAGACTCACTTGCTGTGATCTTTCTGGGTTATGGTTGAGCCAAATTATTGCTTTTTCTCTAAGTAGAAGAGATTTTCATCAAACTGATGGTTGAAGAGACACATTGTTTTCTTTTCTTCAATGCAAGGATTCATGGAAGCTCTTTACCATGGTTGGAGCTTCTATAATGCTCTTGACTGGCAATTTTTTTTCTTTCAAGACTAAATATTTTATTCCATTCCCTCATGGCCTATAAGATTTCAGTTGAGAATTCTTCCATTAATCTAAAGGAGATTCCCTTATAAGTGACTTGATGCTTTTCTCTTGTTGTTTTAGAATTCTCTTTGTGTTAGATGTTCGACAGTTTGATGATAATACACCTTAGAGAGACTTTTGATGTTGTTAAATCTATTAGGGATCCTTAGGACTTCATGGACTTAGATGTCCATATCTTTGTCAAAATTTGGAAAGTTTTCAGTAATTATTAATTGAATAAGTTTCCTATGCCTTTTCCCTTCTCCTTTTTTTTTTTTTTTAATATTTTATCTTTGACGGGCAGAGTGGACAGTGAGAGAGAGAGACAGAGAGAAAGGTCTTCCTTTAGCCGTTGGTTCACCCTCCAATGGCCGCCATGGCCGGCGCATTGCGCTGATCCAAGGCCAGGAGCCAGGTGCTTCTCCTGGTCTCCCATGGGGTGCAGGGCCCAAGCACTGGGGCCATCCTCCACTGCATTCCTGGGCCATAGCAGAAAGCTGGCCTGGAAGAGGGGCAACTGGGACAGAACCCGGCGCCCTGACCGGGACTAGAACCCGGTGTGCCTGCGCCGCAAAGCGGAGGATTAGCCTATTGAGCCACGGCGCCGGCCTCTCTTCTTCTGAAACCCCATAACTTGAATGTTTGCTCCATTAATGGTGTCCCATAGTCTCAAATCCTTTCTTTATTCTTTTTAATTAAGAAAGTTTTCTTATCCAACTGTGATATTTGAAAAGACTTCTTGTCTTCAAGCTTAGAAATTCTTTCTTCTGCTTGCTCAATTCTACTGATGAGACCCTCAATTTAATTTTTAATTTAATGTATTGAATTCCTTTAAAAATCTATTTATTTATTTGAAAGGCAGAGAGGGGCTAGCACTGTGGTGTAGCAGGTAAAGTGGCTGCCTGCAGTGCCAGCATCCCATATGGGCACTGGCTTGAGTTCCAGCCCAGCTCTCTGGTATGGCCTGGGAAAGCAGTAGAAGATGGCCCAACAACTCCTTGGGCCCCTGCACCCGTGTGGGAGACCCAGAGGAAGCTCCTGGCTCCTGGCTTCGGATTGGCACAGCTCTGGCCATTGCAGCCATCTGGGGGAGTGAAACAGCAGATGGAAGACCTCTCCCTCTCTCTGCCTTGCCTTCTCTCTCTGTGTAACTCTTTTAAGTAAATAAATAAATCTTAAAAAAAAAAAAAGGCAGAGAGACAGAGAGAAAGTGATCTTCCACCCACTGGTTCACTCCTTAAATGCCTGCAATAGCCAGGGCTGGGCCTGCCCAAAGCCAAGAGCCAGGTACTCCACCTGCGGAACACTCACCAGATGCATGGATAGTACTTGGGTCATCATCTGCTGCCTCCCAAGTGCATTAGTAGGAAGCTGGATCAGAAGTGGAGTACTTGGGACTTGAACTAGGCATTCAGATATAGGATGCAGGCGTCCCAGATTAACCTTCTGTGCCAGATGTCTGCCCCCAATGAATTCTTTAGCTCTAATATTTCTGATTTTTTTTAAATCTCTATCTTTTTGTGGAGTTTCTCATTCATATCATAGATTGTCTTCCAAATGGTGCTAAATTGTCTATATTTTCTTATGTCTCATTAAGTTTCCTTAAAATTATTCTTTTGTGTTATTTGGAAATTTGTTGATTTTCATTTCTTTGTGATCTATTGCTGTAAGTATTGAATTTTTTTAAGAGGCATAATTGTAACCTGTTTTTTTTTTCATGCTTCCTCTGCCCCTAATGTTAATGTTTGTGCACTTGGAGGGTCAGTTGCTTCTACCAATTTCATAACCCGTATAGTAGAAGAGCTCCTACTGGCTGTGTGTTCTAAGTTGTTGTTGGATAGGCTGTGTTGGCTTTAGTTTCAGATGGGTGCTTTAGTGAAGCAGCCATGTAGCTTCTTCAGCTGTAACCAATGTTGGTGATGTCTGTGGGTGTTTCAGTGTCCTCGGCTTTGGGAGTGTAGAACTGCACCTCCACTTGGGATGCAGCTACCTTGGGTGGAGTAGGTTCACTGACAGCTCTGTGTGGTGTGCCTGGCTGCAGGTGTAGGGTTCTTATCAGTTTCTGTGGGTCATATCAGTACAGGGCCACACATATGGACCCATGTTAGTGTGATCCAGCATACTTAGTAATGGGGTAGGGCATGTGTCAGTATCTGAGAGCTGTACAAGTAACTTCCTGGGATCTCTGGGGACTGACCAGCTCAGGGAGTTCTGCCCAACTGTTTTCTTGGGACTGAGAGTAGGTGAGTGTGGTCAAGCGGCTACTTCTCAGGGCCTCAGCAGACTGAATTTCCAAGAAGAGGATGCTCAACATCTTCCTGGGTGAGTAGGGCTACCTCATTGCTATCCAGCAATCTCAGCCAATTGAATCAATCAAGAAAAGCTGCTTGGTTGCCTCCTGGTATTGTGAATAGGTGGGCAGGTCCACTTGTCTGCTTCCCTGGGACTCTGCGGATTTAGTTGTTCAGGGTTAGTTGTCTGGTGGCTTCCTGGGGTTGAGAGTATATGGGTGGGGCCACTCAGCTGCTTCCAGGAAGGTGAGTGGGGCCATCCAATGTTTTCTTCAGGTCTCTACAGGTTGAGCCTCCCAGATTGTCCTGCCCAAGTTATTCTCAGGGCCATCAGGGAGTTGAAGGACCTCCTAGGGGCCTTACAGAGCTGGGCCTGTGGAGATGGTAGGAATAATGGATTCAAAGGAGCTTTGCCAGGAGGGGATCTCAAGATGGCTGCATGCAGCAGGAGGGTAGAGGAAGGAACGGTGGAGGCTGGGGTCTTTCTCTGGGGTGATGCAGCAACGTGGTAACCCAGAAAAATCCCTAAACTGAGTTCAGGGCTTTTGAAGGCCATAGTGTCCTCTAGCAATAAATACCTAGGTATCTGGCATGAGTGAAGACTGCTAAGAGACCACTGTTTACCTTTTTCCTTGGTTTAGAATTGACTTTGAGAGATGGAATGACAGATACTATGTTCTTAGTTCCTTTGATCGTAAGGCCATAGTATACCTTTTGCTCATTTTACTGTCCACACCCCTCAGTGGTGGAGTCCAAGGTTGGGGCAGGGGTGTTGGAAAACAGTCCTTTGGCCACCTTGGTAGCACAATTACAGATGCTTAGTTCACAGATACTGGCTTGGAGGCAGGGTTGTGGAGCTCTGCCTTGCAAGTCTGGTACTGGGCCTGGTATGACCTGGACTTAATTCCCATTCCCTCTTCAAGTAGGAGGCATCTTTCTTCACTCTGTGCTGCCTGGATCTGTGGAAAGGGTGATATGGGCAACGTTTTACTTCTTGCCTTCCTCAACAATTCTTTTCTATCACATTGAAACAGGCAGTATAGAGGGCAATTAAGACACTGGCGTCCCATATTGGTGCACGTAGGTTTGAGTCCTGGCTCTGTTCCTAATTCCAGCTTCCTGCTAATGTGAACCTTGGAGGCAGCAGGTGATGGCTCATATAATTTGGTCCCTGCCACCCACATGAGAGACTCAAATTATGTGCTTAGTTTCTGGCTTTGGCCTAGCCCAGCCCTGGATGTTGTAGTTATTTGGCAAGTAAACTAGTAGATGGGAAATCTCTTTGTCAAATAAATAAATAAGTACATGAAAATTAGAAATGTGTAAATAAACCAGACACTAAAGTCCTTTGCCTGGTTCCCCCATATAATATAATGTACTTTGGGGCTGACGTTGTGGCATAATGGGTAAAGCCACTGCCTGCAGTGCCAGCATCCCATCCGGACACTGGTTTGAGTCCCGGCTGCTCCACTTCTGATCCAGCTCTCTGCTATGGCCTGAGAAAGCAGTAGAAAATGGCCCAAGTGCCTGGGCCCCTGCACCTGTGTGGGAGACCCGGAGGAAGTTCCTGGCTCCTGGCTTCAGATTGGTGCAGCTCCGGCTGATGCAGCCATCTGGGGAGTAAACCAGCAGATGGAAGACCTCTTTCTCTCTGCTTCTCCTTCTCTCTCTGTGTAACTCTGACTTTCAAGTAAATAATAAATATTTAAAAAATAATATAATGTACTTTATAAGTATACTTTATTGTGTGAATAGGTATTCAAATGGGTGTCTCTGTGGAGAGATGCTTAGTGTAGGATCATAGGCAGCTATCATTTGCTCTGCTTTCTCCACAATGGGCCCATTGTTGTCTTTTAAGAAATATTTATACAATTTTAATTATGTTTAATAAACTTCAATTTCTTTTTTTTAAACAGAAGTTAAATGTGTTTCTGAAAAACCCTGTATGTAATGAAGCACTTTTTTAAAAAAGGATTTATTTATTTATTTATTTATTTGGAAGAGGGAGTTACAGAGAGAAAGAGGGGGAGGGAGCAAGAGAGGGGAAGGGGAGAGAGAGGGGGAGGGTGAGGGAGAGTTTGCTGATTCCATCCACCAATTCATTTCCCAAGGGGCCGCAATGGCCAGGGCTGAGCCAGGCTGAAGCCAGGAGCCAGGAGCTTCTTCTAGATCTCCCATGTGGGTGCAGGGGTCTAAGCATGGGGCATCTTTTGCTGTTTTCCCAGGCTCATTAGCAGGGAGCTGGATTGGAAATGGTATTTATATGGGATACCAGCATTGCACGTGGTGTCTTAACATGCTGTGCCACAATGCCAGCCCCAAAGGCAGCATTTTTTGAGTGATTATATTTAGTGTATATTTTGTAAAGATTAATGAGTACTTTCCTGGTTGAGAGTTTTTCTTTATATACCAAAACATATGAAACACAAGTTAATGTCATTTAATTCTTGGAAATGACTTTCTTTCATGGAAATTCTATAGACTTCCTGAAATCTTATGTTGCAGAAAGAAGTAGGAGAGGAAGTCAAAATTCTTCTTTAATTTTTCTCTGTTTCCATACCATCCTGCTTTTACTTTTTAAAATTATTTTGAAATAAATTTATACCCATAAGAAGTTGTAAAACAGCACAACTTTCCAAATTTGAATATCTTATATAACTGTATTATATTATCAAGCTCAGGAAATTGATACTGGTGCAACCCACATAGATTGCTTATTGATAGTCTTTATTCCCTGGAAGTGATTACTTTCATTCTAGATTTATTAATTTAAATGTGAATTAAATCAATATAATTTATTATCAAAATAGAATTATTATGGTTTTGTAACTATTTTTCTACACTAACTTTTGTACATGTAAATACTTTCTTCTTGACTAGAATATCAGTTGTCTGAGTGCAAAAAACATACTTGGGTGTATTTGTGATATACCCAATGTAACATCTTGTTCAATATCAGAATGTGCTGTACCCCTAATATTTTATGAAGAAAGTATGGTGTTTGATGACTATCTGATTGAGTTGCTGAAAGTGATAACCTCTGTGTAAAGGTGTCCCTGAGTCACATGGTTTTTCTTTTGATGAGTTAGATACCATCTGTTTGGTAACAATGAAGTTACTCTCTGCACTTTTAACTAGCGAGCTAGTCTATCTCTTGCCATTTCCTATGATTATATTAGTCAAGCTAGCAGAGTCTGAGTTATCATACCATAGCACCAGGAGTCTTCTATGATGGTACTCACAGATCATGATTCTAGAGATAAATATTTACAAGGCTTGAGGCCCAGTAGGTGATAGTCAAGGAGATATCTATGGGTATTTACTTTAAAATAACTTTGAAATTTTTAAATAATTTAACAATACTTTGGAAAAACAGCTCATGTCTCATATATCTTTTGTCCAGCTTTTCCCAATGATAGTATCTTATATAACCATAGTACATTATCAAAATCAAGAAACTAACATTGGTACAATATTATCAAGTATAGTAGCTACAGATGCTACTCCATCTGTTAGTTCCACAAAGAATGTTAGTGACGAAGTAACAGAGGTGCCTTCAGACTATAATATATTCTCTACTTTCTGTTAGCAGTTATAAGCAAGAAACAGAGTTGTAGATTGGATAAAAGAGGGGTTTTGGAGCCAAAGATAAAAGAATTCAGTTCCAGAGCCTACTCATTACTGCATGAGTAATCTTGAGCCAGTTATTTAATTTATCTGAATGTTGGTTTCCTTACCTATACCATGGATATAGTAAGACTTATTTTATAGGGTTTATTTAAGGATTAAAAGAGAAGGATCAAATGATGAGGATTGAATAAGAAGCAATTATCTGCTCCTAACAGGACTTCAATAAGTGGCAGTTTTCATTTAAAACATGTAGAAAGTCTTAGGCCTTTGCAGTTTAATCCTTCATATACATCTGGTCTTCATTTAAGTGCACAGAAACTGTGAATAGAAGGGCACCAAGTTTATAGTTATGTTGTGAAAATCTGTGAAACTTGAAATCACAGGATAGTAGAACTGGAAGAAAAATTAGGTATTGCAAAGTTAATCTGCCTCCTTTATGAAACTGAAGATAGCAGGAATTAGGAAGTGAACAAAGTTACTGAGCTAGCTAATGGCAAGCTGAGACCTGAGCTCAGGTCTTCAAAATGTGCTATTTTATATATGTGTGTATATCTATATCGATATTGATGTTGATATCGATATCGATACAGATCACTTGCAGTATAGGAAAGACTTTGCTTCAACCCTCAGATATGAAAGTAAATGGCAGCTGCCAAATGAAAAGTCCAAAGTGGGCAGTGGCTGTGCATGATGAAAAGAGTGGCTGGCAGGGAGAGAGAAAGTCTCATTCTTGATTCTGTACCTCAGCACTTATCTGATGTGAAACTTTTATTCTTCCTGCAGGGACTGCAAATTTTTATCCTCTATACTGTTAGAACAAAAATCTTCCTGAGTGAAGCTTCCAAGGTGTGGGAGTCACTGTCATCATCGACTGAGAAAGTGAAGACGCTGCCTGGGATGACTCCGATACGGCTGCGAGTGAGGATGTACAACATGCTCAGGTCCTTTCCTGCGCTACATGAACACTTCAGACTGCTGGAGCCATCGGTTTCTGAGGACATCACAGTCTCTGAAAGTGACCTAGCAAACTCAAGCATCTAGACTGTGTTACCTACAGTCATCTTTTTATTCAACATGTGTGAGTTTGACCTGTTTCCTTCTTACATTTTTCCAGAAAGTTTTCCTCAATATATTTTGCTCAGGATCAAGAATTAGGAAAAACCCATTATGTATCATCGTCAGGGATAATGGATCTTGTAGATTTTATAATATTCAATGGATTTTTACTCAAAGGAAGTGAAGAATTTCACACAGCATTCGAGATTACCATTGTTCTGACATCATGAAGTACTTATGATACACTTTGACAAAAATATAGAAATGTTTTTTACAATTTACTAAAGCGACATGGAAACAAAAATGCTCCTTCCAGAACAAAGTGACTCCTGGTGGGCAGTGTAGGGAGTGGTTTGTATGTATCGCATTTTTGATCTTTGAATTTGAAAGTTGTGTATGCTTATATTTTCATCACTAATGAATAATTTGGCACCAATTTAACCTCTTTTTTAATTTGTTTTGTGATCAGAAGAATCAACTCTATAGGAACCAGTCCTTGAGACTTATTAGTTGGCTACTAAATCCTTTGGATATTTCCTGCAAGTTCATAGTATATTTGCCCCCTTAATAATGAACTGACACAGAGATTCAAGAAATCAAAGTTGCAATCATCCCTTATGGCTTCTAAAAGATCTATCTACTCATGGAATTCCAAACACTGGAATTACGAATGGCTTCCTAAGTGAAAAGTGACCTCCTTTGGGGTGGGGTAAGTACTCCACAGAACATAGGAGGCACAGTCAGAATTGCTGTTTCTGTTTTGCCATCAACTAGGCAGCTGCTGTGAGTGCACTGAATTAATAGGCCAACAAGTGTCATGTGCCCTTGGCATACCCTTCTCAGCACTATCTAAAGAATGTGTGTTCTTATAGAAATAGTTGTAAATGACTATTGGATTCTTAGGCAAGCCATCAAAAGCCCATTTAATCTGTGTTACAAATGAGACCTTATGGGAGAATAGAGAAAGGAAAGGAAAGAGAATAAAGGAGGAAAGCAGTTCCCCAAGGCCAATGTTCTTAGTGGAGTTGCAGTGCTAGACCTAGAGGCTACACACAGGGCCGATGCATTGTATGTGCTAGGCCCAAGTTTGTATTCAGATGAAAATATGCTTAAATGAAAAAAAAAAAATCACTGAAGAGCCACATTTAGCCTGAGAGTAGAATGTATGTGTTTTCCTCCGTGATTATAGCTTTTTTCTTGGCACTATTTGCATCACTCTTGGGGTATAACAATTAACATTCCATATAATGTTCCAAAAATAGCTGTACCAAAGATATGCAAGCTCTGCATGCAGTTGTGGAGGCAAATTCAGGAGGATATTTGTATTCCCCTTTCTTCCCTGAAATCCTACCACTAGGAAATCATTCCCGTGATTTAAAGTTCTATCCCCTACACCAGTCAGCAGTCTTAGTTTAGCGATAGGAATCTTACTTAAATTAGGTGAAAAATCAGGGGGAATTTAATGGCTCAATGTTAAAGTCCAGCAGACTGAATGAGTTTTAGGTTGGGTGACTATATTCGTATGTTTCAGTTTGCCTACTGTAGTCCCAATTTCTGCTGGTCACCCAGACTTAAAAAGTACCAGCAGCCACTTTTACTTTCAAGTGTCCTGGTTTAGGACAAGAATACATGATGATGCTAGCTTAGGTCTAGTTAGAGCAACAAATTCTAAGAATGTTTCAGGATTCTTTTTGTCTATTTCCTGGCTCTTTGTGCTTCTGTGTTTCAGATCATTCTCAAATTGGGTTTAGGTAGTCAGAAAGCCTCTATTGGCCTCCCCAGTCCTATAACCTGATAATCTAATAGGAAGCGGGACTTCTTTTCTCTGATCATCCACAAGTCAAGTCTCACAAATGATTCTAATTTTAGTTATTGTTCCAGCAGGAATCAGAAAGCATGCTAAGTATTTAAAATAAAGAGAATTTAAAGCAGACAGTTGATTCTATGGTGTTTAAAAAGCTGAGACAAAATGAGGAATGCTGAAAAAAAAAACAAACAAACAAACAAAAAAACAAACAACTCAGCAGCAAAAAGAGAAAGCCGAAACCTCTCTTAAAGAGATAAAAGTAAGAATTACCAGAGCCGGGGCAGAGGCTCAACCAGGGTGAACCAGGAGAGGGAGAGCAGAAAAGGACCTTGGCCTCACCCTTTCTCCTGCACTGCAGCCCCCATCCATCTCTCACTGGCTACAGCCAGCTAGAAGCCAGTAGATTCCTGCTGTGATTCAGAGTGCACCAGGGCCTGGAGACGGAAAGACTTGAGAGCAAACATGCCCAGAACCAGCATATCCTGCTTGGGTTCTGTGCCCACAGGCATTGTGTTGAGGAAAGATTGGTCCAGCCTAGGTTACATACCCACTGTGAAGTGGAGGGATGGGGAATGGCTTGGGTGACAGGTGCATGGAGAATGGGCACTCATACCCAGGAAGGAATGCTGGCAGCAGAATGTTAAGGAGGTTCTACTGCATTTGATGACAAAATGTAAATACTCCCTGGGAAATGACCTACTTTGAGGCTCATCATCAATTCCCTTTTCTAAGCAGGGTATGGATTGAGTGAGATGGGTAGGGACAGTAAGAAATTATTTGGTATCACAGAATTAGAGGAGTAAGATAAAGGAAGAGAGGAGCAGAGGGTAGCTTACTTAAAAAAGAAAACAGAATATAAGAAAGAGAGACTCAGAGCTCTGCAGAACTTACTTTCATGCTACTGCACATTGTCAGCTTCTACTTTGAGGTTTTTGATTCATTTTGCATGATTCCAGTGCCTTGTAGCCTTTTGATGATTCCTTTGGTGAACAAACCATCCTGACCTTTGTATTTCCTTTCCTGGATCTTAACTAACAGGTCAGAGTTCCCTGCTCAGTTGTGAGAGTCTGGAATGTTTTTCTCCTTACCTTTCATACCTGGAAGTCTAGTTTGCCTCATTTTTACTGTCACCAACAAAGAGACATCATTATCAAACTCACTGCTATCAGCTTGTCATTGCCTCATTCAGACGAGCTTGGCATTCTTCGTAAACATTTAGGGAAACTAGGCCAAAAGTCACTTCCAGTGCACACCAATTTGTCAACCACTGGAGGTATCTGCCTCTATGGAACCCCATTAGTATGAAGCTGGACCCTCAATTCATAGCTCCCAAAGACGGAGCAAGCAAGGTAGAACTTCCAGGGAGGAGTAAGAGGGGAGATACAGAGGAAAGGTGGTAAGAGAGGAAACTGTTATAACAATTTAAATTCTAAAAGGTACTCACATGCAATTCAATAGACAACAAAACAAATAGCTTGATCAAAAAAATGAACAAATGGACATTATTTGAACTGAATGGACATTATTCCAAAGAACATGTAAATGGATAACAGGTATTTGAAAAGATATTCAACATGACTAATTATCAGGGAGCCACAAATCAAAAGCACAACAGGAAATTACTTTCCACCATTGGAATGTCTATTATTGAAAAGTCCAAAGGTAACAAGTGTTGGAAAGGATGGAGAGGAACCCTGCATACTATTGGTGGGAATATAAATTGGTATAGTTTACAGTAGAGATGTTCCTCAAGAGCTTAAAAATAAAGTATCATATTATGTAGCAACTATTTTGTATCCAAAGGAAATTAAGTTAGAGATATCTCCCATGTTCACTGTGGCATTTTTATACTTAGCCAAGATATGGAAACAACCTAAGTGTCTACTTATATAAGAATGGATAAAGAAATTGTGGGGTGTGTGTGTGTGTGTGTGTGTTTATTATTCAGCCTTTAAAAAGGAGATACTGATATTCACAACATTATAAATGAATCTGGAGGACATTATGCTAAATGAAGGAAGTCTGACACAAAGAAATACACTACATGATCTTGCTTATATATGGAATCTATGAAAAGTCAAACTCAAAATAACAGAGTAGAAAATGGTACTACTGGGGCTGGCATTATGATGTCGTGGGTAAAGCTGCTGCCTGTTATGCTGGCTTCCCAAATAGTTGCCCTTTGTGTCCTGGCTGCTTCACTTCCAATCCAGCTCACTGCTAATGACCTGGGAAAGCAGCAGAAGATGGCCCAAGTGTTTGGGCCCCTGCCACCCACGTGGGAGACTTGACTGAACCTCCTGGCTCCTGGATTCCGTGCTGCCGAGCCCTGCCATTGCTGCCATCTGGGGAGTGAACCAGCATAAGGGAGATTTCTCTTTCTCTTCCTATCTTTGTAACTCTGCCTTTCAAATAAATGAAAGAAAGGAAAAAAAGGAAGAAAAGAAGGAAGGGAGGGAGGGAGAGAGAGAAAAGAGAGAGAGAGAAAGGAAAAAGAGAAAGAAAAAGAGAGAGAGAGAGAGAGAGAGAGAAAGAGAGAGAGAGAGAGAGAGAATGGTACTGCCAAAGACCAGGAGATGGGGGAAAGGAGACCCAATCTTTCAGTTATAACATAAGTTAATTTTGGAGACTTAATATACAGCATGGTGAGCATAGTTATTTTTTTTTAAGTTTCCTTCTAGCCATTTTTTTTCTTTTAATTTCTTTTTTTTATTTTTATTTTTACAGAGAATTTAAATTTAAGTTGACAAGATATCAATAATGAATATAAATTTCCAAAGTACAGCTTATGGATTACAATGGCTTCCCCCACATAACGTCCCTCCCACCCGCAACCCCTCCCCTTTCCCACTCCCTCTCCCCTTCCATTCACATCAAGATTCATTTTCGTTTCTCTTTATATACAGAAGATCTGTTTAGCATACATTAAATAAAGATTTCAACAGTTTGTGAGCATAGTTATTAATAATGCATTTTACACTTGGAATTTCCAGAGACTAGATGTTAAATATTCTCACCACACACATACACACAAAATGGTAACTCTGTGAAATGATGGATTCGTTTGCTTTATTGTGGTAATTATATATATAATATATATAAACATCATGTTGTACACCTTAAATGTACACAATTTTTATTTATAAATCATACCTCCATAAACCTGGGAAAACTAATATTCACAAAGTGTATTTTTTATAAAAACAAAATCCATAATTCTTTAACCTATTAATGTCTAAATTTTGCATATTCTCTATACTCTTTGTCTACATACATTAAGAATTTTATATAGCTGTAATTACAATAAAAACAATTTATAATTTTCATTATTACCTGGTTATATAGTCCTATAGAATGATATAAAATGATGTAATTTACTAATTTTCCCTATTACTGTATATTTAGATCATTTAAATATTTCATATGGTAGTAATAATGTGATAAGTAAATTGGTACATATGTTTTTTCCTGCTTTCAAATTTTTCCTTAGGATGAATTCTCAGGACTCAGATTAAGTGTGTCAAAGGGTATGAACATTTGTTTATGTCTGGTATGTGTTAGTAAATTGCTTTGAAAACACTGTAATCATGTATAATGTCACCGACATTTAGAGTAAACATTTTCACATACACTTGTTAATTTTTTGTTGTTATTTATATCGTTTGCCCATTTATCAATTGAGCTATTGTTATTTTCCTAAAAAAATTTTGAATTCCTTATTTTATTTTTAAAAATTGAATTTTAATTAGTTTTTAACAGATTCAATGTGATTTGTAGATACAATTGTAAGAACATAATGATATTCCCTTACTCCCTACTTCTCCCTCTCTCCTTCCGACACTTTCCTTCTTCTTCCTTTTTTAAAAAATTTTTGAGACAACATTTAAAGTTTATATTACAGTAGAAAGGCTTAATACTTCACCAAATAAAAAGTTTAACAAGTAAAAAGCAAAAAGACCCTAGTTTAGTGAGAATACAGACAATGGTGACAAACAATGATTGAATGGAAAAATGAACATTTCACCTATATACAGTAAAAAGTAATCACAGATCATTAAAAATAAAGTCATATAACATTTTTTTTTCTTTTTCTTGCCTAATAGCTCTGGCTAAAACTTCCAGAACTATATTGAATAGCAGTAGTGAGAGTGGGCATCCCTTTCTGGTACCAGATCTCAGTGGAAATGCTTCCAGCTTTTCCCCATTCAACAGGATGCTCGCTGTGGGTTTTTCATAAATTGCTTTGATTGTATTGAGGAATGTTCCTTCCATACCCAGTTTGCTTAGAGTTTTCATCATGAAAGGGTGTTGTATTTTATCAAATGTTTTCTCAGCATCTATTGAGATAATCATATGGTTTTCCTTCTGCAGTCTGTTAATGTGGTGTATCACATTGTTTTGCACACATTGAACCATCCCTGCATACCAGGGATAAATCCCACTTGGTCTGGGTGGATGATCTTTCTGATGTGTTGTTGCATTCTATTGGCCAGAATTTTATTGAGGATTTTTGCATCTATGTTCATGTCATATAACATTCTTAACCATTGGTATAACAAAGGTATAAAACGAAGTTTTACAAAACTATATTTGCAGCAATACTGATGATACACACAGACGTTTCTTCTTTTGTCTTTCTTATTTGTTTTTTAAATTTTATGCTCCCACATGTAAGGGAGAATGGTATTTGTTTTGTGTCTGGTTTGTTTCACTCAACATGATGTCCTGCAGTTGCATCCATCTTGCTGCAAATGGTAGAATTTCATTCTTTTTTATAACTGACTAATATTCTGTTGTATATATATATACCACATTTTCTTTATCCATTCATCTAATGATGGACACCTTGATTGGTTCCAAATTTTGGCTGTTGCATCTTATTTATTTTAGATCTTAGCACTTTACTATGTTAGGTGGAAATGTTTCCCCCAGTTTGTTTTTCCTTTTTATTTAGTATAATGTAATGCTCACACTGGATTTGATTTGAAATATCCAAGAAGTTTATGGAGCCCTTATCATTTTGTGAGCTTAAATGTCCTCATACATGAAGAATATTTTTATATTGTACTAAGAAATATGTAAGACTTATGTAGAAGCTTTTAAATCAGAACAGAGTCATAAATATGCTAAGTGAGTCTAAATGAATCATTGATGACACTTAACAAGTCTAAACCTTCATTATATCATATAGCAGTTGGGTGGGGCTCATGAGAAAGTTATTTTTTTTTTCCTTCCAATATGTTTTCTGCCTCTTTCCCCAACCATTCCTTTTGCAAAAAAATAAAATTCTAAATATTTGAGAATTTTCATTAGTGATTTTTTTTAAAAAAAGATTTGTTTTCTTATTTGGAAGGCAGAGTTATGGAGAGACAGAGGCAGAAGCAGAGAGAGAGATGTTTTCTGTCAGCTTGTTTACTTCCCAAATGGCCACAACAGCCAGAGTGAGCCTGTCTGAAGGCAGGAGCCAGGAGCTTCTTCCCATTCTCCCATATGGGTGCAGGGGCCCAAGGACTTGGGTCATCTTCTGCTGCTTTCCCCAGCCACATTATCAGGGAGCTGGGTCGGAAGTGGAGCAGCTTGGACTTGAATCAGGCACCAATTCAAGTAATTGCACTGCAGGTGGTAGCTTTATTGCTACTCCACAGCACCTGCCCCCATTAGTGATTATTAGTTGGCAAACATACACACACACGCATGCACACACACCAAGAAAACCCTCAGTGTATTCAAAGCAATGTTATGTATGCATAATCTACATTACTTATCTGCATATATATGTACTGAATTTGACATAACACATAAATGTTGCTGAAATTCTGATTGAGAAGTCAAGAGGCAGGGAAAAATGATCCTGTAGCACTTCTTCAGAGAACTTTAACAGGCGCTGAATCATGGCTATGGTGCTGAATACAAAGCACAAACAAAGCAATGACTACCAAGAGGTGGAAGTGGTCCAGTCAAAGGAAAAGTGAACAGTTAAGAGCAAAGTTTATGGCAACGATTTTTTGGGATGCTCAATGTGTTTTGCTTGTCAACTTTCTGGAGGGCCAAAGTATAAAATCATCTGCTTATTAGATTAATGTTTTGAGAAAGCCAAAGCTTTAGCAGAAAAATATCACAGAAAACTTCCTCACACAGTCCTTCTACATCTCAATAATTCTCCTTCTCATTCCTCTCATCAAAAAAGGGCGATTGAGAGCGAGTTTCCATGGGAAATCAACAGTCATCCACCTGACAGTCCTGATTAGGCTTCTTTTTGACTTTGTTTCCAAATTTTAGAAAACCTTTAAATGACACCCATTTTCCTTCAGCTGATAATGTACAAAAGGCTGAACTGACAAGGCTAAATTCCCAGGACCCTAGGTTCTTTAGGGTTTTTTAAATGGCTGGCATCACCACTTTCAACAGTGCCTTGACCTTGATGGCACTTACGTTAAGAAATAAAGTTTAAATATTAATTTTTTATCTTTTAAAGTTTATTATTTTATTTTATCCTTTAATTCCATTTCCATTAACTTTTTAAAGTCCTCTAGTAATTTTACCCTCCATTTAGAGTCATAAGATTTCAGAAGTAGTAGGAAATTTAACATTCACCTAAACCATTGGTATAACTGTCTGTTTCTTTACAAATATAGAACCTCAAGTTCTTATGTTTAGAGAGGCAGGTGTCTTGCACCAAGTCACAAACTTACAGCTGGGACAACTCCCAGTCAGGAGGCTTCCCTATTCTGCTATTGCTTAGTGAGTACTGGGACAGAAAAACAAACATCATTTTTTTATTGTAATATTCCAAAAGGTATCAATTTTATATCGTGGTTTCATAGAAGTTCATACCAAAGTTCAGCAAATTATAAAGGTCATACTTCCACGTGTACCAAACCTCCATTAGAAGAATAATGTAGATAAGAATTGGACTGTAGTTTCATGGGAAATAGTTTGTAAGAGATAGCAGCATTAGGTCATACCACTCGGTTTTGCTTTTTCATCTTCTTTATTAAAATAAAAAGCTAAGAAATTAAGCAAGAGGAATTTTCAAAAAAATAAAAAATAAAAAAATAAAATTTCAGAAATACAAGGAGTATTTTAAAGGTTCATGGAAATATTTATTATGAAAAAAATTGATTTCAAAAATTTTTGTAGCAAAATAAATTCATCATTGTATTCAATTCCCATGAACTTTTTCAAGTGTCCTTATATTTTTAAATTACCTTAAAAATTTTCCCCATGTACATGAGTATATTTTCCTTCAAAAAGAGTGAATAAATTACTGTAGCAGATACAGCTAAAGTACCTTTGATTATTATTACCAAAAAGGGCTGGTGCTGTGGCACAGTGGATTAACGCCCTGGCCTGAAGCGCCAGCATCCCATATGAACGCCGGTTCGAGACCCGGCTGTTCCACTTCTGATCCATCTCTCTGCTATGGCCTGGGAAAGCAGTAAAGGATGGCCCAAGTCCTTGGGCCCCTGTACTCGCGTGGGAGACCTGGAAGAAGCTCCTGGCTTCAGATCGGTGCAGCTCTGGCCATTGCAGCCACTTGGGGAGTGAACCATCGGATGGAAGACCTCTCTCTCTCTCTGCCTCTCCTCTCTCTGTGTAACTCTGACTTTCAAAAAAATAAATCTTTAAAAAAAAATTACTACCAAAATCCAGGCCATTCTCCTCTACTTCCTCTTTTGCCCAGAGTTAGCCGGTGTAATGAGATTCACGTATATCGTTCCAGATTTTAAGATCTATATACACACAAATGTATACACCTATAGAAACTCATGGTCTTGTTTGTACACTCCTTTTTCTTTTTATATTAGTGGTATAAGGAACTGTGTCAGCGGTCCCTAAGACCACCCTCTATGTTTGATGATCCACTAGGAGCACTCCCAAAACTCAGTATAAAGTCACAGTCATAGCTGTGATTTATTATGGAAGGATTGAAGCAAAACCAGCCAAGGAAAAGTCACATGAGAATTGTGAAGGGAACCAGGGCAAGCTTCCAAGAGTTCTCTTCCAGTGGAAACACACAGGGCATGCTTAATGCTTTCGGCAACAAATTGTGACAATGTGTGAAATATTGTCCACCAGAAAAGCTCATTAAAGATTCAGTACTCAGAACTTTCCTGGGAGTTGGTCACATAGGCACCCATTGCCTGGCATGTACCAGGACCGCACCCCCAGAAAGAAAGCAAATGTTCAGCATAAAACGAATTGTATAGTTTAGATAACAGCACACTATTATTATCAAAGAATGGTAGAATGCCCTTGGAAATCTAACTTCTCAGACAGTAGCCCAGGGCAAATCTTGCAAGGAGATCTTCCCAGGCTATCTAGTCTCTGCATAGTAACATACTTTTTTTTTTTGGCAGGCAGAGTGGACAGTGAGAGAGAGAGATAGAGAGAAAGGTCTTCCTTTGCCATTGGTTCACCCTCCAATGGCCGCCGCAGCCGGCGCGCTGCGGCCGGCGCACCATGCTGATCCGATGGCAGGAGCCAGGTACTTATCCTGGTCTCCCATGGGGTGCAGGGCCCAAGGACTTGGGCCATCCTCCACTGCACTCCCTGGCCACAGCAGAGAGCTGGCCTGGAAGAGGGGCAACAGGGACAGAATCCGGTGCCCCGACCGGGACTAGAACCCAGTGTGCCAGCGCGGCGCCGGCTGTAACATACTTTTTTGAAACCTGCTATTTGCGCTCAACAAAATCTTTTTTTGATGTCTGAGTATGTGTGCGGTGTTTCTTTTATTTTATAATATTTCACTTGAAAATACACCCTTAGGGCTGGCCATGTGCCCTATTATGCCACCACCTGCAACAGTGGCATCTGATATTGCAGCGCTGGTTCAAGTCACGGATGTTTCTTATCCAGCTCTTTGCTAATTTGCCTGGAAAAGCAACTTGTGATGGCCCAAGAGCTTGGGCCCCTGCCACCCAGGTGGGAGACCTGGATGTAGTTCCAGGCTCCTGGCTTCAGCCTGGCCCAGACCTGGCTGTTGTGACTATTTGAGGAGAGAGCCAGTGAATAGACCTCTGTCTCACCCTCTCCCTCTACCTCTCTGCATTTCAAATAAATACAAAGCAAATCTTAAAAAATAAAATACAAAATTGATAGTATATGTGTTTCCATGTACAATGCTTTCCTCAGTACACTAGAAATGGAATTGCCAGGCCACAGGGCATTATAGAAGTTGATGGACATTACCATACCACTCTAGAATGTTTTTATCAATTTATTTCACCACAACAAAGTATGAATGTATACTTTGCCCTACATTTTTTTTACAAAGTGTTACGAAACTATCAAATGAACATGTAAAAAATGGCTCCTTGTTGGGGTTTTTCTTTCTTTTAAAATGAATGAGTTTCTCTTCATTGAGTTGGCTTTTTTTGAGAATGCCCTATTTAATTATACAAGTGTATGGAGGATCATAGGCAGAAATATTAGGTCATATAAATGAGTGCCTCCAAGTACCCAGAATTTGATTTTTTTCTCTGACATGCATGATTCCTAGAGTCTGCCAAGGAGATTTCTTAAAACAGCTGAATAAAGCTACTCTTGATCGAATGAAAACTGTGACATCTCCGTGTTCTTGTGGCATTTGTATTAATCTACTAGGGCCACACAAACACCAGAGACTAAAGGCTAGAATAACAGAAACTTAGTTTCTTATAGTTTTGGTGACAGGAAGTCCAAGATCAAGGCATCGATAGATTTGGTTTCTTCTGGGGGCTCTGTCCTTGGCTGCCTTCTTGCTGTGTCGTCACAAAATCTCTCCTCTGTGTCACCCATCCTTAGTTTCTTTCTGTGTCTTACTCTCCTCCTCTTAGAAGGATCATGGTCTTAATTTCAACTTAATCAGTTCTTTAAAGACCTTATCTCTAAATATAGCCAAATTCTGAGATACCAGGGCTTAAGGCTTCAACATATTTTCTTTGGAGGAACACAATTCAGCCTATAACAAACAGCCTTATACCTTCAATCTAAAACTCTGGCAGGTAATTCAGTATGGAGATAAGCACTGTCTTCAGGGGACATAAATGAAGAAAAGTGGGTGATTTCAAATTGCTCAGAGAGAAAACTCTAAGCTGCTAGGGAATTAGGAAGGAATGGATGCTCCCTTTTCTGGAAGCTTGCCCTATAAAATGGTATGAAATTTAGTTTATACTCTTATTCAATCAATTTATACTGAATACTCAAGAGGTGCTAGCCTCTACAGACACAAAATTTGAAAGGAACATTTTTTTCTAAAGAGGTTGGAATAGAGGCCTATGGTAAGGCAGAAACAGTTTTGGGTCTTAACAGATGTGCAGCTGGTAGGAGAGGTTGAAGCATTTTGTTTAGCTGGTGCTAAGAATCATTCACTAAAGAGAACACAGTAAGGATGCCATTCCTTTCTTCAGTTTCTCTGCCTGTGCTATCAGCTTCCTTTGTTAACATGAGCACATCTGTATGTTTCGCCAGCGCAGGGGAGGCTGAGCTAATCAACTGGCCCCAATTTGGTCTTCCTGGTTCCCCTTCTGTCTGGGGTTCCCGGATGTAGCTGGCTGCAGCCACAACGCAGCCTATATTCCTCAGGGAGGAATGGAGCTTCTTTGAAATTCTCAATGAAGGAGGAGCCTACATTCTTTTGCTGGTTCTCCTGAGAGTGGATGAGGTAGACTGAATTCTTCCAAGTGATTTATATTAACTGCTACAGGAGAACATGATGAAATAGGTGTCATCTAACTTGCTCCCTGGGCTTGTCGGTCGTCTTTGTCCCATTTCCCAATCAGTCTGAGTAACCCTCATTTTCACTCTTAGGAGTATCTCCATTTTCCCTTTGAGGAGTTCTAGCTGCACAGAATAGAACACAGGGAGAAAGAGCAGGTTAGAGATAAGTGAGTTGACTGCTTCTTTTAAAACTACAGTTTAACTCTGAACCCTTCTTTAGATGTTGGTGAAAACTGGCAAATAACCTTTGAACTGCAGAACTTCACATTCCCCTTGATACCAGCCCCGTCAAAGGCATTTCTGTAGCCTGCTTTTCCTTGCTCCACATAGTCCCTGCTTTCATCTACTACCATTCACTGGTATTTTCTGATTCAAGACTATCCTCAGGGTTCATTTAAAACCAAATTCACCAGCACATAAATCAGAAGGTTGGGTGACCTTGAAGTTCACTTTATCTTTCTAAAAATTCAGTACTTTTTTTTTTTTTTAAGATTTATTTGTTTGAAAGGCAGAATTAGAGAGACAGAGAGAGAGACAGAAAGAGAAAGATCTTCCACCCACAATTCACTCCCCAATGGCCACAACGGCTGGAGCTGCACCAGTCCAAAGCCAGGAGCTTCATCTGGGTCTCCCACATGGGTGCAGGGGCCCAAGTACTTGGGACATCTTCTGCTGCTTTCCCAGGAACATTAACAGGGAACTGGGTCAGAAGTGGAGCAGTGGAAACTCAAATAGGTGCCCATATGGGATGCGGGCATTGGAGGTGGTGGGTTTACTTATTATGCCACAGAGCCAGACCCAAAATTCAGTACTTTTAAAGTTGCACACAAAAAGAGTGAAGTGTTTTCTACCTAGCAGCACTTTATCTTTTATATAGATTTATTTATTTGAAAGGCAGGTTTATAGAGAGGCAGAAGCACTGAGAGAGAGAGAGAGAGAGAGAGAGAGAGAGAGATCGGTCTTCTATCTGCTGGGTCATTCCCCAAATAGCCGCAATAGCCAGAGCTGCACCAATCCGAAGCCAGGAGCCAGGAGCTTCTTCCAGGTCTTCCATGTGGGTGCAGGGGCCCAAGGACTTGGGCCATCTTCTATTGCCTTCCCAGGCCATGGCAGAGAGCTGGATTGGAAGAGGAGCAGCAGCTAGGACTTGAAGCCGTGCCCATATGAGATGTCGGCCCTGCAGGTGGTGGCCTTTCCCGCTATGGCACAGTGCTGGCCCCTAGCATCACTTTAAAGATGTGATTACTTAGAGAATTCCTAGAATAATATATGTAATGGCATATTTGATCCCCAATAAATGTAACCATACATGCTTAATAAGTGATAATCATGACAACTTAGCTCACTAATAACAGGCAGCAGTAACTAAAGTAAATGTCTACACATACCATGGGAAAAACCGTGTTCTCCTTAATAAAAAAATGATGCTTCAATTCAGGTTCTGTCCCTGTGGCCAGTTATCAGCTACATTTCTTGGGAGCCTAAATACACTGACATGTGTCAGTAAATGTGAACACATTACAGAATTAGTAACAAACTATTTCATGGACTCAACAGATATTCATTGAATGTCTACTATGTACACATAGCAATCAATGCTGCATGCTGGGAGTGACAGGGAAATTATAACCACTGTCCTCATGATGGGTGTGGGTGGACAGAATACTGAAAAACAGAAAGACAAGCAAGGTACAGAACTTCAGAAGAGTCACATCAGAATGTACAAGTAAAGGTCTGCTTGTCAAATGTGTGGTACACAAAATTAGGGTTATGCTGTGATCTTTAGGGTCATCAATAGGATCACCAAAGTTACCATTTATGACCCTCTCCCTCCCTCAAGTCTTAATATACCAAGGGTAGGTATTTTCACATACAGCTACATATTTTCATAATTACCATTCAGCAATATATTAGTTGGTATAGGTAACCAAGAGAAGTTCTTGTATAAGAGACATATATAAGAATGTTCAGGGCAGCACACAGAAACAAACTGGAAACAAGTACACTTTGATGGGAGAATGGATAAAGGAAAATTTATAGTATACTCACCCAAAGGAATATTACTCAAGAATGAAAATAAGTGAACTTCAGCAACAAACAACAACATGGATATATCTTAATACCATCATATTGAGTATAAAATTATATCACATAAAACTCCAAATGATATTCTGTTATATCTATGAAAAAGTAAAACCAAACAACACATTGTTTAGGAATATAATATATATATATAATATAGCTAAATTATATACACGTTCTTAAAAAAATAAGAAAAAAACTCAAAATTCAGGAGGGAGACATGCAAATCATGTGAGAGAAGAACAGAGAGAGAGAAATAATTTCTGATATTGTTCTAATTCTTGGGTTGGGTAATGAGTTCTAGTTGACCATTTTTGCTCTTAATTTTTAAAATGTAATGATTATATAGATCCAGGAACAGGAAAGCTCATTGAAGTTTTCAAGAACAAATTTTGATTAAATTGAGACATGAAAATAGGGTAGGATATGAATTTAATTACTGAAGTATTTAAATTCAAATGGGGGTAGTATTATAAATTCAGGTGATAATTTTGTATGCTTTCCTCTAGATGCTCTCCTTTTACACTTAAAGACAACTCATCGGGCTGCACACCCACTCACAACATTCTAAACCTATATCCAGCTCAATATCAGAAGGCAAAATCTTTTATAAAATTTAGATCAATCAATCTGTGTATTTGAGGATTTCTGGGGAAATGCCTTAATGTTCTGTAGATGTCCTTTTTGTCCCATGTGACTTAAGCCCCTGATCTGACTCCCACATGCTGCTTTTAATTTCCTGTTTCTTACTTCCTGCTTTAGGCAGATCCTGTTTCTGCTTTGCTTGAGGAATAACCCCAACCCCATTTCTCAGTTCCTACAGTGCTAGCCGGGAACAGGTTTTAACATTAAACAAGACTTTACTAATCTTGGGAATGAAGTTTGAGGGAATATGTATCTTTCAGAGTCTGCAAATCCCTGACCTTCTGCAAGGTCACCCAAAGGTTATCTCTCTTCCTAAACTGCAGCTGGCCACAGTGTGATATGGGTGAGCTTATTTTTTCTCAATGGCAGGGCTGTTGAGTGAGTGCCTCCTTCATGGGGAGCCACAGAGAGCAAAATTCTTTCCCCTCTTGCTAGGCTAAGGTTTATCTCCTTATCTTTTGCCTCAGGGTCTAACTTCTTTTTAGGAAGATAGTACATGGTATAATTCACTTCCTTTAGGGAATGTTTTACTTCTGCCTTTAATGAGTGTGGTTTTACCTAATCCCAAATAATCTCAACTAGAATAGTATTATGGGATAGTGGTTCATTTCCCCAATCTGTATTACTGTTTTAAGATTTATTTCTGCATTTGGAAGAGTTAGAGAGAGAGAGAGAGATGAGCGGATGAGAGAGATGAGAGAGAGAGAGAGAGAGAGAGAGAGAGAGAGAGAGAGAATCTTCCATCTGCTGGTTCACTCCCCAAATAGCTGCAACAGCAGGAGCTGGGCTAATCTGAAGCCAGGAGGCAATTTACTCTTGGTCTCCCATGTGGATGCAGGGGTCCAGGCACTTGGGCCATTCTCTGCTGCTTTCCCAGGTGCATTACCAGGGAGCTGGATGGAAAGTGGAGCAGCTGGTATCCATATGGATTGTGGGTGCTGCAGACAGTGCCTTAATCCACTGTGCCACAGTGCAGGCCCTATTACTCAGGTTTAAATAACAAGCAATGGAGAACATTCTCTGGAGAAAATCAGGAAGTTGTTCTTTCATTCCTTCTGCAGTCCTCAATCCCTGCAAGCAATTGCTCAAAGAGTCGCATACACAATTGTTGGAAAATACAACTCAGAGGCAAAAGCATCTAAGATCCTCACATTTCACTCTCAAACTGAATTTTCAGACTTAACAACTGCAAAAAGATCATATATGTACAGTACTAAATGAGTAACTTTTCACCCAGAAACAACTGAATTTATTTTACACCAGGTTCTTGAGGTGGGAACAACTGGGAATCAGGTGGGTTTGAAATGTTTCACCTGTTTGCTAAATCTCTAACAGCCAAGGCTTCTTTAGACAGCTCCTGAGTCTTCTACGAGGCCCACATATGCATTTCTTCATAAAGTCTGATTCTAGCAAAGAACCTCCACAGCTTCAGTACCTGATCAGACGCTATCTGATCACCCTGGCCTGCCCTCAGCTGGCAGGATGGCTTCGCCACAACCACTCTTCCCTCCATATTTCCTCTTAGTAAATTTTCATCTACTAACGTGCCAATCCTATACTCAAAGTTGGGCCTACTTTCTGAAAATGGTGTTGCTGTTGCAGGGTTCCCTATACCTGTTGTGAAAATTCTGAATGAAATCAGCCTTCATGTTTCACCAAGTACCATTTGGTATATTTTAAAAATTTAAAATAGAAGATAAAAGCTCCTCGAAACTCTAAAAATAACACTTCCCTCCTCGACCGTCCCACTTTTCACATCCACACAAAAGTCTAGGCTTCAGTCTGTGCCAGGGCACTTAAATATGTCCAACACAAATGCTGTAAGTAAGGGAGACGGGAAACTTCTGTAGGACGCGCTCAAATGGCTTATCCTTTAAAAAAAGACTTCTGGAGTCCTGAGGCATAATTTCCCAGCATTTTCTCTTCACACAATTATAGGTTTGTCCCGTTGTACAAATGCTGTCGGGTGTCCCTGTTGAATTGGAAACTCCTGGCTCACTCACTCATTCATCATCCCCCTGCCTAAGCAAAGTGCCGGGCCAAGTGTGGGCGCCCAACGACGAATGAACGGATTGTACAGGGCAGGCGAGAAAAGGGTTAGTGTTTTCGAGATGAAACGAGGAGAATTACTAGGGTCACGCAACAAATCCCACCCGAACGTGCAAAGACGCCCAAATTCAGCCGGCTGCGGAGTCTAGCCCCGCCCACGGGCGAGACACGGGAAATACACGCTTTCAGGAAAGCCGGAAGTGCCTGGTCACGCCCTGCGCATGCGGCCTTCCGTTCCGCTCACAGTCCTACACCCGTTCATCCAGTGAGAGCGCCGGGACACCTCTGCCGGCCCGAGCCGCCCACCGCTGCGCATGCGTCTCTGGAGTGGCCTGCTCGCAAAGAGGCGGAGCGAAAGGACGGATTTTTTTTTTTTTTAATCTTGCTCCCGCCCTTCTCCTTCCCCCACCTGCCACGTACTGGGCCCAAGCTCTCGCTAGGCTTGTTGGGTCTGTGCGATTGGCCGGGGCCCGCGCGAGCCTGCGAGCGAAGTGCGGCGGCCGCGGAGGGCGACGGACCGGGCCGTGACCGCAGCCTCCCCCACGAGCCTTCCCTCGCCCCGGCCGGGTCAGCGCAGACCCACGGAGAGGCGGCGGCGGCGGCGGCGGCGGCCTCGGCAAGCTGGTACGGCCGCTGGAGTCCGGGGCGCGGTCTCCCTCCGAGGAGGCCCGGAGACTAGGAGCCGCGGGGAGGCCTCGCTCTAACCTGCCGGCGCGGGGCGGGTGCGGCCTGAGGGGCCGAGGCCGGGGACCCCACGGGGAGGGGAGGAGGTAGGCCGGGCAGGGCCTTGCGTGGAGGAGGGGAGGCTGCAGAGGGGGAGGGGAGAGTGCTGACGGTCGGTCCCGGTTGCACAATCCCAGCTGGGGGGCTTTGGGGCCAACAAGTGCTCTGGTGCCGGTTCCGTCTGCCTCCAAAGGGTCGGGTTGCCCGAGAGAGCAGAGGCGCTTTGGGAGGCCTGCGGTCGCCGGCATTTAACCCCGAGAGGGGCTTGCAAGGGTAGCGATTGCTAAGTGGCTGCTCTGGGAATACTTTATTGGGGGGGGGGGAGTCGCTTGAGAGGACCCTGGTTCCTTGACTGTGTCAGTGCTTAATCATGCGCCGTCTGGAGGCCCAGCCCAGTTTTAGAGAGGACGATTGCTAACTTTGGAGTTTGCTGAGCCCTGTCCCTGTACTAAGTGTTGTAGGTGCCGGATCCCAGTTAGTCATCGCAAGGACCCATCCAAATCTAGACGCTGGTAGGATATCTCATTTTGCCCATGAGAAATCAGGCCCTCGAAACTTCATGTCCCATTAGCCAGTGTCAAGAGTCTTGACGTCCCTGGTGTAGAATGTAGGCAGGCTTTCAGACCCACTGCGTTCTTTGGAACAATGAAGGGCCGATACGGTGTAGGAGTTCTTGAAGGAAACTCCTACCCTAAGGAGGTATCTCAGGCAGCGCCTCTGAATTTGGAGCTGGGCTTAATTCTCAGGGTCACTAGAAGCAGAGGTTTGGTCACTGAAGGTAGATGCTGGTTGAGGAGGCAGGTTTTTTCTGATGTGACCTTGGGCATGTCAGCTTATCCCCGTTGCTGAGAAAAGTGTACCTGTTGGAGAGTTAACACAGTGGCCAGGTCATTTCTGGACAGGGGGAGGGGGGTGGGGTTAAGATGGAAGAAGAAAATGGAAGGATCTCACTAGCAGCTCTGGGAAGTAGCAGTGTAGACCTTGTTAGGGTAAAAGAGAACCAGAATCCTGCCATTCTATAAAGAAATGGGGTGAGATTTCCTCTCAAAGGGAAAATTTTTGTTTTGTGACACTAATGTGTTTGTCTTAAGGTGATGACTACAGACTTCCTTGAGAAGGAAGCTTGGTTCTTTTTTAAAAAATATTTATTTATTTGAAGGCAGAGTTATAGAGGCAGAGAGAGAAAGAGGCAGAAAGAGAAAGAGAGGTCTTCCATCCCCTGGTTCACTTCCCAGGTGGCCGCTCCTGCCATAGCTGCACCAATCCAAAGCCAGGACTTCTTAAGGGTCTCTCACACAGGTGCAGGAGTCAAAGCACTTGGGCCGCCTTCTGTTTTCCCAGGGCATAGCAGAGAGCTGGATCAGAAGTGGAGTAGCCAGGACTTGGACCGGCGCCCATATGAGATGCCAGCACTGCAGGCGGTGGCTTTACCCGCTATGCCACAGCACTGGCCCCGGAAGCTTAGTTCTTGGCTGCAGGGTGTTTACAATCAATGGGAAGCATTGAAAGTGAATTTACAGGCAAACATGGTGGTTGGAAACTATACACAACTTAAAAGTTTGTAGATCTATTGGAACTGAGCAACACCCTCCCCCATCGAAAGGGCATACTGTCAATTATGTTTTGTGTTGGAATTTACTCTTAATAAGTAGTGTAGGGACCAGAGCTGTGGCATAGTGGGTAAAGCTGCCACCTGCAGTGCCGGCATCCCTTATCGGTGCCAGTTTGTGTCCTGGCCACTCCACTTCTGATCCAGCTCTGCTATTGCCTGGCACAGCTCTGGCTATTGTGGCCAATTGGGGAGTGAATCAGCAGATGAAAGATTGATTTTTCTCTCTCCTCTCTCTCTCTCTCTTTCTTTCTGCCTCTCCTTTTGTGTAACTCTGACTTTTAAATAAATAAATTAAAAAAAAGTAGTGTAGCTGATGTGCAGAGTCAATTTTTAAGATTTGATTTTTACTTATTTGAAAGGGGGGAGTCTTCTGCAAAGACGAGGTACTGAAGTGAAAGTCTGACTTGAGAACTGACCTGCTATTACAGCCTACCAATCCCTTTATCAGAACTTTGTTATGCCTCATTTTTTTGTGCAGGGAACAAAAACAGTTCTTTAAATTCCTTTCGTATGTCAGGCTGTGTTCTAGGTGCTGCTGGGAATAGGTAATACCATCTTACACTGGTCCTTTTAGGCATTGTTGCTGGTTTATACGTTCTGTAGGTAAGAGAAGGCAACAAATACATTTATTTATTGAAAGGACTTTATCATGGTCTCAGGCTGCCAATGCAGACAAGATGGGATATTTGCCGTCTTGTTGAAGTAACTATAGAGCTCAGCTCATAGTAGATATTCAGCACGTTTTCTCCTGAATGTGGCGGTCAGGTTTGACTCATAGGTTAAGAGGTAGTTCATAGAGGTTTTAGTTTAATTACAATCATCATGAGTAATCCACTGTGAGAATTGGCCGATAAAAAGGCTGACTTTCTCTTTTGCATTAAGATAAATGTGGCATCTATCCAGATAGTGGAGCAGAGTCTATTGTATTCTGAATTGACTTTAGAGTGATATTTTTAATGTCCTGCTTCATTAAAGATTTATTAATAAGATGTAATCTGTCTAGAGGGCGGTGGGGGAGTCTAGAGACGTTCATGTAAGGCAGGGTTGGGGAACCTTTTTTCTGCCAAGGGCCATTTGGATATTTATAACATCATTTGCAGGCCATACAGAATTATTCACCTAAAAATTAACCTGTTACAGATTTACTAAGTTTCGAGTCCCACCTGCAGCTGCCTTCTTGGCAGGGCCAGACCAAATGATTTCGTTGCCCTTATGCTGCCTGTGGGCCAGCTGTTCCCCACCCCTAATTTAAGGAATAGTTAGATCAAAAGACATGGGACGTTTAAATACTAAAACATTTATATTGAATATTCATGAGATAATTTAGGATTCATGGAAACTTTTTTCAACTATTGGAAGAGTTGATTGGTTGGAAAGCAGCTTTCATACATAAACACACCAAGGACATGGGAATGGTTGCAAAGAGGTTTGTTGGTGTTAATGAAATGATACATTTAAGAGGAGGAAACAAAATGGTGCCAGTAGTAAAGCATGACATTGGGAGTAGAATGGAGCCCTTTAGAGGCGGTTGTCACCTTAAACAGCCTTGAGAGATCATTTACTTTGGGGGTGGGGGAGGAGTTGTGTTAAGGAAATGCTCAGTGATTATAGATAACACATCAGGAACATCTTGGCCTTGAGAAGAGATATTAGCCTTTAGTAATCATTTAAATTACAAGAGAACTTGAATATAAGATTATAAAATAATTTCAGATGATTACACTGGATAACCCCAAAATAAGATTAAAGCCCAAAAGGGAAAATCTCTGTGGCAAATTATTATTTAGTGGCTAATTCTCTGATACTGTCTTTTGTCTTTAAAGTATGCAGTCTGATCATAAACACTCACTCTATAAGGTAGGGTTATGGACTGTGTAGCACCGTAGCTGGCAGTCTCATTAGAAAGGGAAGGGTGTGTGTTTGGCACAGCAGTTAAGATGCCACTTAGGAGACTCGCATCCTATATCAGAGTTCCTGGGCTTGCATCCCACCTCTGCGTCTGATCCGGCTTCCAGATATTGTATATCCTGTAAGGCAGCAGGTAATGGCCTCAAGTTCTTGGATCCTTGCCACCTAATGTGGGGACCTGGGTTGTGTTCTAGCTCCTGGCTTCAGCCTGGCCCAGCCCCATCTACTGTGGGCATTTGGTGGAGTGAACCAGCAGATGGGAGTTAACTATCTTGTTTTTCTCTCTGCCTTTCAAAAGAATAAAAATAAATAAAAAGAAAGCTTAGCAGGTATCACTGATTTGTTCTTTCTCAAAATACTTAAGAGATCTTTCTTATATTGGAAAATTTGAGGCTCTGTTGTAGTGTTCACTTTTTTGTGGGTTAACATTTAGATATTTAAGTTAATAGAAGTTTGAAGCTAATTGTTTCTCTCTTTAAGAATTGTGGGATGATTATCATGTGTTGGGCACTGTTTGCTTCCTACCTTTGAGTAGAAAGAACAGTGAAAATTAATAAATTTTTAATTTCTGATAGTACTGCTAAGTGCTTGGAACAAAACGAAACCAAGATGGTAAGAGGAGCCTTTAAAAAATATTTGAAGACAGATGGATAACTCCTGTCTGCTAGTTCACTTTCCAGATGTCTGCATCTTCTGGGGATGGACCAGACTGAAGAGCTGGAAACCCAATCCAGGTCTCCCATGTGGGTTACAGGGACACAGCCACTTGAGCCATCACTTGCTACTGCCCAGAGTGCACATTAGCAGGAAACTGGAATCAGGAATGGAACTTGGACTTGAACCCAGGCACTCTGATATGGGAAGGTTGACATTCAATTGCTAGACCAAATGCCTGCCCTGGGGGATTCATTTTATTTTTAAATGTTTTTTTTATTTTAAATTTAAAATTTTTTTTATAAAGAGAGAGAATGATCTTCCATTTGCTCGTTTAGTCACCAAATGTCTGTATCGCTGGTGCTGGTCCAGGCCAAAGCAAGGAGCTGGAAACTTAGTCCTTGTCTCTTCTTGTGGGTGGCAGGGACTCAAGTACTTGAACCATCATCTGCCTCTGAGGCTCATTAGTGGGAAGCTTGATTAGAAGCAGAGTAGCAGGGCTTGAGCCAGGTACTCCAATATGGGACACAGGTATCCTAAGCAGCAATTTAACACATGTCGTGCGTGCCCTGTTTTAAATTAGATGGTTAGGGAAGACTTCTGAGAAATTGACATTTGATCAGGAACATGATTCATTTGAGTTGTATGAAAAGGATCAAGGCATGCGGAGTAGGAAGTGTATAGCTTCAAGTTGAGAAAAGAGCTTGAAGTATGAATGTGGTGGGGATGAGTAGTAGGGCCAGGTAGGAAGTGAGGAATATATTGGAAGGTTTTGAGCTGAGCAACATTAGATTTTAACAGGATAAATAACATGATAAATCTGATGTGCTAAGAATAGGTTGTGAAAGTAGGCAAAGATAAAAAGCAGGCAGACCAGTTAGAAGTCTTTTGTAATCATTTAGGTAGGTGGTGATAGTGACTTGGATCAGCTTGATAGTGATTGAGGTGGTTGGGTTCTGGAGATAGCTTAAAGCTAAGTTTGAAGGTCAAGGATGTGAGAAAAAGAGAGGAACCGTGTGTGTGTGTGTGTGTGTGTGTGTGTGTGTTTCTTTTTGGTCTTGAACAACTGGAAGAAAGGACTTGTCACCAAATGAATTAGGGAAGACTTTGGGAGATGCAGTTTTAGTAGAAGATCAGGAACTTGTTTGTAGACATGTTAGAAATCTGCATGGTAATGTGAAGTTAGCAGTTAAACATGTAGATAAGATAGTAGTAGATATAAAATACATAATAAAGTTGCCTCTAGACCATTTTAACATGAAGATGGTCATGAGCAATGAGTCTCTTTAAAGAGCCAGCATTTCTTAGATTCCAACAATAAATGTGCTTTCAGATTTTAAGATGTTTTATTGTTTTATTAAATAAGAGTCTTTTTATCAGTTTTTCTCTAGACTAATATAAATAGAACATCCTGGAATCCACCATGAATGGACAGTTGGACCTAAGCGGAAAGCTAATCATCAAAGCTCAACTTGGGGAGGATATTCGACGAATTCCCATTCATAATGAAGATATTACTTATGATGAATTAGTGCTAATGATGCAACGAGTTTTCCGAGGAAAACTTCTGAGTAATGATGAAGTTACAATAAAGTATAAAGATGAAGGTAAAGTATTTTTAAACCTGGTTTGTAAGAGTTAACACATAGTATGTGTTTTTTTTTTTTTTTTTTTTTTTTTTTTGCCTATAGTCATTGGACTCTGTCTTCCCCCTTCATGGTATTTGAGTGGCCCCCTTCTTTTATTTATTTAATGGGATGTTCAGATCATTAGTATAATTATTTATAAGTTAATATACTTTTTTACAAGTATTTTTCCCTTTGTTTACCCATACTCTTCTGGCTTCCATTTTGCTTTTTTTTTCTTAAGTAAAATATTTATATAAAGGGGATAGATTTATCTATTTTATATATGCAGTTTTTTTTTTTTTTTTTTTTTTTTTGACAGGCAGAGTGGACAGTGAGAGAGAGAGACAGAGAGAGAAAGGTCTTCCTTTTGCCGCTGGTTCACCCTCCAATGGCCGCCGCTGCAGCCGGCGCACCGCGCTGATCCTGGCAGGAGCCAGGAGCCAGGTGCTTTTCCTGGTCTCCCATGGGGTGCAGGGCCCAAGCACCTGGGCCATCCTCCACTGCACTCCCTGGCCATAGCAGAGAGCTGGCCTGGAAGAGGGGCAACCGGGACAGAATCCGGCGCCCCAACCGGGACTAGAACCCGGTGTGCCGGCGCCGCAAGGTGGAGGATTAGCCTATTGAGCCACGGCGCCGGCTTATATATGCAGTTTTAAGAGCATAATGATACCTCCCATCCTACCCTCTTTTCCTCCCTTGCTATGACTCTCTCCTTCTTTGTTTTTTCCTTTTAATTTTTGCAGTGACATGCTTTCAATTTACTTTATTTATTTATTTATTTTTGACAGGAAGAGTGGACAGTGAGAGAGAGAGAGACAGAGAGAAAGGTCTTCCTTTGCCGTTGGTTCACCCTCCAATGGCCGCCGCAGCCTACGCGCTGTGGCCGGCGTACTGTGCTGATCCGATGGCAGGAGCCAGGTACTTATCCTGGTCTCCCATGGGGTGCAGGGCCCAAGGACTTGGGCCATCCTCCACTGCACTCCCTGGCCACAGCAGAGAGCTGGCCTGGAAGAGAGGCAACCGGGACAGAATCCAGTGCCCCGACCGGGACTAGAACCCGGTGTGCCGGCGCCGCAAGGCGGAGGATTAGCCTAGTGAGCCGTGAAGCCGGCCTTCAATTTACTTTATAATAACAAGCTTAATCCTCCACTAAATAAATAATTCAACAAGTAGTAAGGAGAAAAACACTGTTTCTTAGGAATATAGACAGGAGCTACAAACAATCACCAAATCTCAAAATGTCATTTTCACTTATATACATTACATTCTTTTTGTCCTCTATAAGTTAACACAAATCAGAGAAAATAAATGATATTTGTCTTTGGGACTAGGTTATTTCACTGAGTATAATGGTCTCCAGTTACATCCATTTTATTGTGAAAGGCAAGATTTTATCCTTTTCTTGGCTGAGTAGTAGTCCCTCGTGTATATATATCACATTTCCATGTGTATTTCCCAGAGTGAAAGGGATAGCAGTATATATTGAATGAAAAAAGATTTCATAGTCAACTAATTAGAGAAAAGCTAGTTTATCCAAAGACAAATGTGTTTGTTGCAGGAATTTTTCAGAGTATATAATGTGCTGATGTATATTATAATTTTATAGTGTGAAATGTTCCCAGGATCATTTGACCTTCAAAGTTTTTATGAAGATAGATTTTGTATGACAAATGTTTCATCAGTCACACAGTAGAATTACAGCACTATTTCATATCTATATCTATATCTATATCTATATCTATATCTATATATATTTAGATTTATTTATTTGAAAGTCAGGGTTAGAAGGGGAGTCAGAGAGATCTTCCATCTACTGGTTTACTCCACAGATGGCTGTAATGGCCAGGGCTGGGCAAGGCTGAAGCAAGGAACTGGTAGCTTCATGGAGGTCTCCCAGATAGGTGGTAGGGGCCCAAACACATGGGCTATCTTCCGAAGTATCAGGGAGCTGGATTCAAATTAGAGCAGCCAGGACATGAAATGGTTCCCATATGGAATGTGTGCATCGCAGGCAATGGCTCTGACGTTCTGTGTCACAACACCAGCCCCTTCCTATTTTTTAATCTGCCTTCTTTGTTAACATCTCTACTGAAATTTGTTCTTTAGGCAATTACCAGTATCTTTATTACTTTACAGTCTATTTTAGCTTTTTTTCCCCCTTAAATGTTTATTTTTTATTTGAAAGGCAGTTAGAGAGAGAGGGAGAGAGAGATCTTACACTTCTGGTTCATTCTTCAAATGGCCATAAAAGCCAGGGCTGGGGCAGAGCTGAGTCAAACCGAAGCCAGGAGCTTCTTCCAGGTCTCCTATGTGGCAGGGACCCAAGCACTTGGGCTATTCTCTACTGCTTTTTTCAGGTGCATTAGCAGGGAGCTGGATTGGAAGTGGAGCAGCTAGAACTCAAACTGGTGCCCATATAGGATGCTGGCACTGCAGGCGGCAGCTTAACCCACTAAGCCACAGCATGATCACCAGATTTGATGTTGCTGTTCACACTATCCTTTTTCAAATACTCTGATCTCTTAATATCTCTGATACTGTGTTTATCTTGGTTTTCTTCTTATCACTAATAACTTCTCTGTCTCTCTGAATGGTGCTTTAAAGTAATGTTAACTGGGTCTGGTGGCACAGCCAGTTAAGCTGCTGTTTGTGTCACCAGCATCCCATATTGGAATGTTGGTTTGAGTCCCAACTGCTCTGCTTCCCTATCTAGTATATTCCTGCTACTGTGCCTGGGAAAGCAGTGGAAGATGTCCCAAGTGCTTCGACCTGCCAGCCTACATGGGAGACCCAAATGGAATCTCAGACTCCTGACTTCAGCCTGACCCATTCTGGGCTGTTGTGGCCATTTGTGGAATGAATCAGCTTACTGGAAGATCTCTTTATCTCTCTTTATCTCACTCTCTGCCTTTCACTTAAAATCTATAAAAAGAAGTAATGTCAGCTGCTATAATAGAATTCTTAAAATTTCAATAATTTAACACTCGAGGTCATTTAGGGACCCAGGCTGACAGAAGCTATGTTCAACACATTGGGGATTGACACCTATCAGGCAGATGGATAAAGATAAGAGTGTGAAGTGATTTTACTTTCAAGGCCTTGAGGTGATGTTGTCATTTCTGTCCACTCACATTGGCTGGAAACCAGTCAATCATGTGGGTTTGCTGAGATGCAAATGGGTTGGAAAATGTCATTCCTGGCTGGGCAGCCACTTTATACAACTTCCATTGTGGAAAGGGAGAGTGAATCACTAGTAATGAACTAAGCAGGTCATCTAGTAACAGGTGTATTCTCCTTTTTGTGATATACGATAGAAGAGTACCCCAAACTGTAATTTTTGAGTCAACTCATGTTAAGGAAAAGGAAAGTGATTTTTTTTTCTGGTTCTTTTCCATGGTACTCTTACCTACTTAAAAGACATTGATTTTCACCTTTGTCTACCAAATGTGTGCCTTAATTTGATCAAGTTGTTCTCTCCCTACCCCTCTGCCTTTCTCCCTTCCACTCTCTGTAACTCTGACTTTCAGATAAATAAATACGTCTTTAAAAAAAATAAATGGGTGCAGCGGAGCATCTGGAGCAGCTTGTTGGCCTCCCCAGGACAAAACTCTTCTTTACCGAACTCTGTCTATAAAGAAAACCCTGCAGAGACCCAAGGCCAACTCCATGTCTTGGCTTCTTTTCTGCTTTTACTCTGACTCTCTCAGGAATCTCTCAGAAAGAGGATCTATAGGAAAGCTTTGAAAGCTATCTTTGAAAGCTTTTTAAACATGTAGTTGATATGGTTATTATAGTATTCTTTTTAAATGTGCTCTAGTTTGTGTATATATACATATTTTTCTGGGAGAGACTTGATAATTTTCATCTTATTATCAAAATGGTCAGTGACCTGAAAAGCTCTATTGTCTACTTGTTAAAGCAGTTCTGCAAAAATTTGTTTTTTGCAATTCCTTCAATTATTTTTGTGTGTGACTTTATTTTCATTTCTGTTGATACATTTTATTGTATTCTGAGTTAAGATTTGAAGCTTGGACATCTTTATTTTACTTTTGATAAATGTATTTACATTTTTTGAAATTGAAATATTTCAGTCTAAACTAATAGTTTGCTTTGTTGCTGCTATGAATCTTTTTCTAGTGACTAAGAATTCATATACTTAGTGCATTAACCTTAGCTGTGGGTTTTCACATGAAGATATGATAAATACCTTGCTGTAAGAGTAATAAACAATATTGGTTTAGTATTGTTTGAACAAATATGATCCTTTAATGTTTGTTTAAGTTTGTTGTAGGGGATTCTAATTTATTATTCTAATTATCCAAAATTTTGATTTTGGATGTTAATTTTACATATGTCCTAGTTTACTCAATTATATTTTTTTTTAATTTCAGATGGAGATCTTATAACAATTTTTGATAGTTCTGACCTTTCCTTTGCAATTCAGTGTAGTAGGATACTGAAACTGACATTGTTTGGTGAGTGATAAACTTCTGATAACTTTACTATTCACTGCATTTTATTAAAGACTTTTTGGGTTTTTCCTTTTAATGACTTAGAATTAAGCGATAAGTTGTCCAAAAGGTGCTGAAATTAATTTGCTTTCAGGTAGTTTAAAATTACTTAAGGTTTTTGGCTATGTGTGTTTTAAAATATGATACAAATTTTATTAACAGAATATGTTAAAGTTTGGTTTTTGAAGTCAGATATTACTTAGCTATCTCTAATAGAGAATTACAGCTTTAATTTTGCGCTGTCAGAATTGTGATTTGTTAAGATACTTGTATTTTTGAAAGATTAATAGAAAACAGACATGTCTGAAATTCTATATTTGCTTTATTACACTAAATAGTATATATAGCAATTTTATTGATTATCAAGGCTAAAAATAATATCAGGGTTAAAACTACCTCTGAGTTTGCTAAGCATTTATAAATATCTTCCTTTATAATCTAGTATGATGTTATTTACTCTCAGGACTTAACATAAACCTGTTACTTAAGACACTATTTTTCAAGGAGTACTTAAGGATTAGAGAAAGGTGTGATATAAATAAATAAAAGACTAATTTTAATTGTTTAGCTTATGTTTTCTTGCAGATCTTATTAGATTTGTAAGACAGAACACTTAAGGAACAAAATAGAAATTATTACAGAGTTTGAAGTGGTAGAGCGATTATCTAAAAATAAAATCTTGCTTTTTCTTTCTTGTGCATGTTTTATTTATTTTTAATTATTTATTTGAAAGGCAGAGTTTGAGATGGAGATATCATCCATCCACTGGTTCGTTCACCAGATGATCACAATGGCTGAGGCTGAGCCAGGCTAAAGCCTGGAACATAGAGTTTCAGGATCCTAGAGCTTCATTCTGGTCTCCCATGTGGGTATAGGCGCTAAAGCACTTGGGCCATCCTTCACTCCTTCCCAGGCACATTAGTAGGGAGCTGGATTGGAATTGGAGCAGTTGGGACTTGAACCAGCCCCCATGTGGGATACTGGCATCTCAGGTGATGGCTTAACTTGCTGCATCATGGCACCAGCCCCTTTTTATTTTATTTTATTAAATTTGTGAACCTTATATTTCATAAAATATTGTAGTCCACTGATTTAATTTTATCTGTTTCATCTACAGCTAGGAAGGATGACTGAATCATTTTAAAATGTTAATAACAAAATTGTTTTAAGAATTCTTTTTTTAAGATTTATTTATTTTAGTTGAAAATCATAGTTACACAGAGAGAGGAGAGGTGGGGGGTGGGGGGAGAGGGAGAGAGGTGTCTTCCATTTGCTGGTTCACTCCCCAGATGGCTGCAACAGCTGGAGCTGTGCCGATCCAAAACCAGGAGTCAGGAGCTTCTTCCTGGTTTCCCACGTGGGTGCAGGGACCCAAGGAGTTGGGCCATCTTCTGCTGCTTTACCAGGCCATAGCAGAGACCTGGGCCGGAAGTGGAACAGCCGGGTCTTGAACCAGCTCCCATATGGGATGCCAGCACTGCAGGCGGAGGCTTTACCTGCTAGCCATAGTGCTGGCCCCGTATTCTTAAAACATCTTTTACAGTATTGATTATAAAATAGTTGTTGGCTAGGTGAAAGATAGATTGGATAATCTGAAAACTCTCCCTTAAAGAACCCTGAGGACATGCTAAATAAACTATCACAAATACATTTTTTTGGATTATATAATGTGGCTTACCCAGGAAAGTCAAGGACCAAAAAATAGATGGAACTAAAAACCAAGGCCAAAAGTACCTAAAACTCAGATGTAGGTGATCTTAGTGGTAATGGTATATTTTGTTTGCATAATCTAAGAACTTGCCATTTGACATTTGTGGGCTCATCCTGTGAGGCCCATACTGTTGGGATGGTGGGATGATAGTATTCTTCAACAAGAAGCACTGGAGACAGTTTCGGTGAACATGTCTGTTTATTAGCAGTTAGGCACAAGCTTTATGGGGCAGGCAAAGGGCAGTAGCTAGCTCAGGGTAGCAACACTAATTCTATAGGATAAAGCCTATACTGGAGCCTCTGTGCTTCTCCAGTCAGCTTGAAGGTCACATAGTCCATGTAGCCTTCCAGGTGGTCTTTTGGGTCTGGGCCACACCCGGGAGCTGTTTACCTAGTTGATAGTTACAAGGCCCCTCAACTGGAGGTGGGGGTGGGGGAAATGTGGCTGGGACCCCTGTGCCTGCCATTAGGTCATATGTGGGGGTCTCTGTGCTGAGCCCTGGACCAGGGTTTTTCCCAGGGGCCATTGTGTGCCAGGTCTTCTTAACCTCCTGCATGGTCTAGGCAGGCAGTCTCCCAGCCAGGCACAGGATCACCCTGAGTCACAACATGAATGGACTATATTCTGAAAAGACTATTGTAGAAAGCAAATTTCTCCCATGACACAGGAAAAATCAAGAAAACGATTCTTACACCATGGCTTGTCAGAGGTTTGGAAGTCTTCTTTGAGGATGTAAAACCATGATCTTACATGGGTTGATTTTAAATTTAAGCAATTGAAATATTTGGGGAACTTTCAAGCCCAAATATCACTATCAAAAAATAGCAGAAGCAGTGTAAAAATCTCTGGAGAGGTGTATTCTCGATTCAGGTCACATAGATTGTTCACTGACGAAATCTTTTGATGAACTTGAAGCTCAAAACTGTAAAACACATAGAATAGTTCATGTAAGCAAGAAATAAGGCACAATTAGCAGGATTGAGATGTATAAGAACTTCAGTTAATAGAAGTGATAGACTATAAAATGTGTCAATAGTTGATAAAGACACAGAGGGAATAAGAATACAAGGACATGGCAGTATAAAAATAGGTTTTAGAGAAAGAACTTAAGGTAACTTAGAAATGAAAAATCTGATTGGAATTAAATACTAAGTAGATAGGTTAAGCAGCACCTGGCTCTGCTCTTGATTCCAATTTTCTGCTAACATGCACCCTGGGAGGCAGCACATGAAGGCCGGAGTTGATGGGTTCCTGCCACCAGTATGGGAGACCTGGATTGACTTCCTGGCTCTCAGCTTCTACCTGGTCGAGCACCTGTCTGTCCCTGGCATTTGGGAAGTGAACCAGTGAATAGGAACTCTCTGTTCTTAGGTCTGTCTTTTCTCTGCCTTTTTAAATAAATATATAAAATAAGAAAAAGTAGATTTGTGACAGGTAAAAACAGAATTAGAAAAGGAAGTCCAAAGGAATTAGAGAATAAAGCAAAAAAAAAAAAAAAAAAAAAAAAGAAAAGCCGAGAATAATCGAGAATAATAAAGTCCAATATGTTTCTATAAAGAATTTGAAGAAGGAAAGGAGAGTGGAGTAGAAATATATTCAAAGGTCGTGGTTAAAGGCAAGAATTACAGAAGATATACATCCTCAGATTGAGGAGACACAGTTGTGAGCAGGATAAGTAAAAATAAATCTCCACAAGACATACTGCCACAAGACTGGAAAATATATAAAACAGATTATTTTAAAAGTAGCTAGAGAGGGTAGGACTTCTATCTGTGAAGCAGTTAATCTCTTAGTAGACTTCACGGTAATGGTAAAAGCTAGAAGGTAGTAGAATCATTCATTCAAATGGTTAAGAAAAATAACTAGAAAAGTAGTATATTGTAGACCAACTAAAACTAAGGAATTAAGGGGAAATAACATTTTGAACAAAAAAAATTTACCACTCGCTGGTTCTTATTAGAATTTTTGTTTTTTACCAAGAAGAAAATCAAGTCCTGAAAGTGGTGAAAGATGCAAGAAGCAATTGTGACAAATAAATTGGGTAACATGTAGATTTAAAAGGGCATGTATTGTAAAAAACAGTATATTGGGGAATAGGAAAAGTTGGATCAAAAATACTGAGCCATAATTATATGTAAAACAGGATGGGACGATAGGAATCAAGTATTTTAAGGATTTGTTTTTGAGCAAGATTGCAATTAATTTTAGAATTTTTAAATTAAAGGTTGCTATAACATTAGAAATAGCTGGTAGAGAGGGAAACAAGGAAAACAGGGGACCCATTCCTTAACTAGAAAATGGGAGGGGCCAGTGCTGTGGCACAGCAGGTTAAGGCCCTGACCTGAAGCACCAGCATCCCCTTTGGGCGTCAGTTCTAGTCCCAGCTGCTCCTCTTCTGATCCAATTCTCTGCTGTGGCCTGGGATAGCAGTAGAAGATGGCCCAAGTCCTTGTGCCCCTGTACCCACGTGGGTGGACCCAGAGGAAGCTCTTGACTCCTGGCTTCAGATTGGCACAGCTCTGGCCGTTGCAGCCATCTTGGGAGTGAACCAGCGGATGGAAGACCTCTCTGTCTCTGTCTCTACCTCTCTCTGTAACTCCGTCTTTCAAATTAATAAAAATAAATCTTTAAAAAAAAATGGGAAAGGACGAAAGGAGAGGGAAAGCTTGATAAACAGCACAAAATACTGATTGCCATAAGCAGAAACTGAATACATACACCATTTAAAAGACCGAATTTCTTACTGAAGGTAAAAATCAAGTTACATGCTGGTTTTAAGAGATACACTAGAGGCCGGCGCCGCGGCTCACTAGGCTAATCCTCCGCCTAGCGGCGCCGGCACACCGGGTTCTAGTCCCGGTCGGGGCTCCGGATTCTGTCCCGGTTGCCCCTCTTCCAGGCCAGCCCTCTGCTGTGGCCAGGGAGTGCAGTGGAGGACGGCCCAGGTGCTTGGGTCCTGCACCCCATGGGAGACCAGGAAAAGCACCTGGCTCCTGGCTCCTGCCATCGGATCAGCGCGGTGCGCCGGCCGCAGCGCGCCGGCCGCAGCGGCCATTGGAGGGTGAACCAACGGCAAAAAGGAAGACCTTTCTCTCTGTCTCTCTCTCTCTCACTGTCCACTCTGCCTGTCAAAAAATAAAAAAATAAAAAAAAATAAAAAAAAAGAGATACACTAGAAGATTATTATGCAGAATTTGAAGGCAAAGAGCTAGAAAAAAAGTTAACTGTGTAACAAGTTTTCTGTGATATGTCAAAACTAACAAGAGAAATCCTAGAGGTCATATTCTCTGGGCTACTTAGAAATCGTGGGACAACAAATATAACCAAACTCCTGCTACTTCTAGTTACAAAGTACACTTTTAAATAACCCAACTTCAAGAAGAAATCATAATGG
Source organism: Oryctolagus cuniculus (assembly GCF_964237555.1). Taxonomy (NCBI): domain Eukaryota; kingdom Metazoa; phylum Chordata; class Mammalia; order Lagomorpha; family Leporidae; genus Oryctolagus; species Oryctolagus cuniculus. The sequence continues at coordinate 55,286,989 of NC_091435.1, forward strand.
GAATTAGATAATGACTTGTACATAACAAAGTGATTAAGAATATGCTAACCTGTATATGGAAGAATATTTATAGCTTTAAATACTTCGATTCGTGAAATTAGGCTGAAAGTTTATGAGCTACGTATTCAGGTTTAAAAATTGACAAAATAAATCCATATGCTTTGAAGGAAATAATAAAAAGTAGAAGTCCAGGAATTGATAGGATCAGCAGTTTTGGAAACATGAGACAAAGATCAATGGATATAAAACATGAAGAGTGAAATGGAGCATAACTGCAAATAAAATGGAAACAAAATAATGATAATTTTTGTCAATAACTATTTTAACTGGAAAACTTAGGAGACGTTGGCAATTTAATAGTTAAATTTAATTGTCAAAGTAGTTCAAGAAAAAGAAAACTTACATTAAACAAATTGAACCAGTCATTCTTCCCAGTACGTAAACAACACGTAATTCAGACTATTTCAAGAATAGGCAGGGAGGGAATATATACTAACTCATTATTATGGGGTTAATATAACCTTTTTTAAATTTTTTAAAAAAGATTCATGTATTTATTTGAAAGGCAGAGTTACATTGAGGCAGAGAGAAGTCTTCCATTCCACTGGTATACTCCCCTAATGGCTAGAGTTGTGCCAATCCAAAGCCAGGAGCCAGGATTTTCCTCTGGGTTTCCCACGTGGGTGCAGGGGCCCAACATTTTGGGCCATCTTCTGCTGCTTTCCCAGGCCATAACAGAGAGCTGGATCGGGAGTGAAGCAGCTGGAATTCAAACCCATGCCCACATGGGATGTCAGCACTGCAGGCAGCAGCTTTACCCACTAAGCCTCAGCGCCGGCCCCTGGTGTTAATATAATCTTTTTTTAAAAGGTTTATTTTTTATTTATTTGAAAAACAGTGTTACAGAGAGAGGTAGAGACAGAGAGAGATCTTCCATCCGCTGGTTCACTTCCCAGTTGGCTGCAGCGGCTGGAGCTGTGCCAATCTGAAGCCAGGAGTCAGGAGCTTCTTCCGGGTCTTCCAGGCAGGTACAGGGGCCCAAGGACTAGGGCCATCTTCTACCGCTATCCCAGGTCATAGCTTAGAGCTGGATCCAAAGAGGAGCAGCCGGGACTAGAACTGGTGCCCATATGGGATGCCAGCGCTTCAGGCCAGGGCTTTAATCTGCTCCAGTAAAAATACAGACTAATATCTTTTATGAATATAGATACTAAACACTAAATATTAACATTGAGTGAATACTAAAATACTACATTGCCAAGATAACTCATCCAAGGAGTAGGATGTTAGTTTAAATTAGAAATTCTAATACTATTTTTCATGTAACAAGTTAAAGGAGAAAAACTAAGAAAAGCATTCTTATCCCAGTCATGTTAAAAAGTCATAGCCCATGAGAGTATTTCAGGCATGGAAAGCTAATACACTCTGGGGGGAAAAAAAACCTAAATGAAAGATCTCCGTGAGTGAGATCCCAGTGGAAAGAACGGGTCATCAAAGAAGGAGGTACCTTTCTCTGAAGGGAGGAGAGAACTTCCACTTTGACCATGGCCTTGTCTAAATATGATCAGAGTCGGTGAACTCAGGGGGCTTCCATGAGTTCCATGAGTTCCTTGGCAGCTCATGACAAGAGCCTAGGTTGATTACTGATGCCATAAACAAGAGTGTCAATTTGTTAAGTCAACAACAGGAGTCACTGTGCACTTACTCCTCATGTAGGATCTTTGTCCTTAGTGTGCTGTACATTGAGATTTAATGTTATAACTAGTACTCAAACAGTATTTTTCACTTTATGTTTCTGTGTGGGAGCAAACTGTTGAAATCTTTACTTAATGTATGCTAAACTGATCTTCTGTATATAAAGAGAATCGAAAATGAATCTTGATGTGAATGGAAGGGGAGAGGGAGTGGGAAAGGGGAGGGTTGCGGGTGGGAGGGACGTTATGGGGGGGAAGCCATTGTAATCCATAAGCTGTACTTTGGAAATTTATATTCATTAAATAAAAGTTAAAAAAAAAGTCATAGCAAACTGGGAATATAAGGAAATCCTAAAACTTCATGTGGGACATTCATCACACAAAATATTTGCTGTATGTCCTATTGTAAAAGAATTATGAAATGTAACAAATACCAGTCATGAATATAAATAACAAAAAAGTACTGGGGATGAATCTTAACATGTCAAGATTGTTACACGAAAAATAATTTTAAAAAGCACCTTATTTAAAATCATGAATTGAGAGAATGGGTTTTATAAAGAAGTAGCATTGGAGTTTTGATTATGTCTGTATTATTTTATTAATGATCAGGAGCTAAGATGGGAACATGTTAAGCTTTAACAATGATACAATGATGGTAGTTTTTTCTATACTTGTAAAAAATTTACATAAAGGGAACAAATTTCATATATTTCATATATTTCATATACAAAGTTTGAAGAATATAATGATTCTTCTCACCACCCTCCCTCCCTCACTTCTTCCTTATTTTTAAGTTTTACAATGTCTTTATATGTAGGTAACCCTTTGCTACATAACAAATTCAGCAAGTAGTAAGTAGAAAAACCACTGTGTTCTTCAAGAGTATAAACAAGGCCCATAAACCATAATCAGATCTCAGAACATCAATTTCCTTCATATAGATTACTTTTTCTATACTCTGTACATTAGTTACCATAATCGGGGAAAATATGGTATTTATCTTTTTGTAACTGGCTTATTTTACAAAGCCTAGTGGTTTCTACTTGAATCCATTTAATTGTGAAAGCTAGGATTTCATCTTTTTTTATGGTTCAGTAGTATTCCATTGTGTTTACTTACATCACAATTTCTTTATCCAGTTATCAGTTAATTGACATATGGGTTAGTTCCATATCTTGGCTATTGTGAATTGAGTTTCTATAAACATGGGGGTACAGATAACTCTTTCATATACTGATTCCATTTCCTTTGGGTAAATTCCCAGGAGTGGAATGAGTGGGTCTTGTGGAAGATTTCTTTTCAGATTTCTGAAGAATTTTCAAACTGTCTTCCATAATGTTTCTACGAGTTATAGTCCCACCAGCAGTGTATTGGTGTATTAATTTCTGTCTTGGTTATTTGTCTATTTAGGTTTTCTGTGTCATCATGAGTCAATTTTGGTAGATTCTGTGTGTCCAGAAATCATTCTGTTTCTTGTAGATTTTCCAATTTGTTGGTGTATAGCTGTTTGAGGTAATTCCTGATGATTCTTTTTATTTCTGTAGTATCTGTTGTTACATTTCCTTTTTTCATCTCTGATTTTATTCATTTGGGTCTTTCATTTTTTGATAGTTGGCCTATCCATATCAATTTTGTTTATTCAAAATAACAGATCTCCATTTTACTAATCTTTTGTATTTTTTTGTTCAGCTTTGTTTCTCCCTGGTTTTAATTTTTCTTTCTTCTTCCTAGTTTTGGGTTTGGCTTGTTCTTGTTTTCTGGGTCCTTGAAATGCATCGTTAGATTAATTACTTGATGCCTTTCCAATTTCTTGATGTTAATTGCTATAAACTGCCCCCTTAGTACTGCTTTTGCTGTGTACAAACCTTAAGGGATATATTGTGTTGTCATCTTCATTCATTTCTAGTTTTTTTACATTTTCCTTTTGATTTCTTCTATGACCCACTGTTCACTGAGGAGCAAATTGTTCAGTCTCCATGTGTTTGTATATTTTGTAGAATTTCTTAAGTTGTTAATTTCCAGCTTCATGCCATTGTGGTCAGAAAATACACATTATATGATTTCAGGTTTTTTTTATTGGTTGAGGCTTGTTTTATGACCTAGCATGTGATCTAACCTAGAGAAAGTTCCGTGCAGTGATGGAAAGAATGTGTATTGCAGAGCTGTGGGATGAAATGTTCTGTAGATATCGGGTAGGTCCATTTGGTCTGCAATATAGATTAGTTCTGTTGTTTCTTTGTTGATTTTTTCTTTGTCTAGGTGATCTGTCCATTGACAAAGTCCCCCATGGTTATTGTATTGAAGTCTCCCTGTAGTTTCATTAATACTGCTTTTAAATAGCCAAGTGCCATTGTAATAACTACATAGACATTTATATAGTCACATCTTCCTGTTGAATTGATTCTTCACATAATGCTCTTCTTTGTCTCTTTTAACAGTTTTTATGTTAGTTTATGTTGTCTTTATTAGGATGGCTACTCCTGCTCATTTTTTGCTTTGTTATCATTGAATGTCTTTTTTTCATCCTTTCACTTTCAATCTATGTGTATCTTTGTTGGTGAGATGTCTTTCTTGTAGGCAGCAAATAGAATCTTCTTTTTTAATCCATTCATCCAGTCTGTATCTTTTAATTAGGAAATTTTGGCCATTTACATTCCAGGTTATTATTAATAAGTAATGACCTGGTCCTGCCATTTTCCCATAAGTATTACTGTTATTTGTTTTGGATTTTCTTTGTACTTTTCCTAGATTTTCTTCTTTTAACATCTTTCTTGATGCTGACTGTCTTTCTCTGTTACTATGTGTAGCACATTAAGTATCATTTGCAAGGCTGAATGAGTGGTAACAATTTATTTAAATTTCTGTTTGTTTTGGAAGGTCTTTATTTCACCTTCATTTTTAAATGAGAGCTTTGCAGGGTACAATATTCTAGGTTGACACTTTTTCTTTTAGGACTTGGACTATGTCTCTCCATTCTCTCCTAGCCTGTATGGTTTCTGATGAGAAATCAGCTGTCAATCTGATTAGAGATCTTTGAAGGTTATCTGGCATTTCTCTCATGCATATTTAGGATATTTTCTTTTTTTTTTTTTTTTAAGATTTATTTCATTAAAAGTGAGTTATGGCTGGTGCCGCGGTTCAATAGGCTAATCCTCCGCCTGCGGCGCTGGCACCCTGGGTTCTAGTCCTGGTCGGGGCACCGGATTCTGTCCTGGTTGTTCCTCTTCCAGTGCAGCTCTCTGCCGTGGCCCGGGAGTGCAGTGGAGGGTGGCCCAAATGCTTGGGCCCTGCACCTGCATGGGAGACCAGGATATGCACCTGGCTCCTGGCTTTGGATCAGCGCAGTGTGCCAGCCGCAGTGGCCATTGGAGGGTGAACCAACGGAAGGAAGACCTTTCTCTCTCTCTCTCTCTCTCTCTCTCACTGTCCACTCTGCCTGTAAATAATAATAATAATAATAATAATAATAATAATAATAATAAAAGAAAGTGAGTTACACAGAGAGAAAGGGAGAGGCAGAGAGAGAGAGAGTGGTCTTTCATCCACTGGTTCACTCCCCAAGTGGCCGCAATGGCCGGAGCTGTGCCAGTCTGAAGCCAGGAGCTTCTTCAGGGTCTCCCCACGTGGGTGCAGGGGCCCAAGGACTTGGGTCATCTTCTGCTGCTTTCCCAGGCCATAGCTGAGAGCTGGATTGGCAGTGGAGCAGCCAGGACTTGAACCGGTGCCCATATGGGATGCTGGCACTGCAGACAGTGGCTTAACCTGTTACACCACAGCGCTGGCCCCAGGATCTTTTCTTTTACTTTTGAAATTTGACCGTCATGTGTCATAGTGAAGATCTTTTCTGATTGTCTCTGTTAGGAGTTCTATGTGTTTACTGTACCTGGATGTCCCTTTCTCCAAATTATGGATGTTTTCTTCCATTGTCTTTTTTTTTTTTTTTTTTTTTAAGATTTATTTATTTATTTGAAAGTCAGAGTTACACAAGGAGAGGAGAGGCAGAGAAAGAGAGGTCTTCCATCCACTGGTTTACTACCCAATTGGCCACAGCGGCTGGAACTATGCTGATCTGAAGCCGGGAACTAGGATCCTCTTCCGGGTCTTCCACACGGGTGCCGGGGCCCAAGGACTTGGGGCATCTTCTACTGCTAACCCTGGCCATAGCAGAGACCTGGATCGGAAGTGGAGCAGCCGGGTCTTGAACTGGCGCCCATATGGGATGCCGGCACTTCAGGCCAGGGCATTAACCCACTGTGCCATAGCGCTGGCCCCTTTTCTATTGTCTTTTCATCTATTCTTATTTTCCACACCTTCAGGAACTCTTAACACACATATGTACAGCTTTCCACTTTATATTTTTTATTTGATATATTGAATTCTTCATTTCCCAAAATTTCAGTTTGATTTCTCTTCGATATCTCTTATCTCATGACAGAATTTCTCACCTATGTCATGTATGGATTTTTTTTAATTTTTGTAATTTCTTCTCTGTGCTTTTACTAATCTTACGATAATTCTTTTGAATTGTGTTTCAGGTATTTCATCAGTCTTTCTCTCTCTTTTTTTTTCTTTTTGTCAGGCAGAGTTAGACAGTAAGAGACAGAGAGAAAGGTCTTCCTTCTGTTGGTTCACCCCTCAAATGGCCGCTACAGCCGGTGCGCTGCGCCAATCCGAAGCCAGGAACCAGGTGCTTCCTCCTGGTCTCCCATGCGGGTGCAGGGCCCAAGCATTTGGGCCATCCTCTACTGCCTTCCCGGGCCACAGCAGAGCGCTGGACTGGAAGAGGAGCAACTGAACAGAACTGGTGCCCCAACTGGGACTAGAACCCAGTGTGCTGGTGCCGCAGGCGGAGGATTAGCCTATTGAGCCGCGGTGCCAGCCTCATTAATCTCTTTGTTGTCACATTCAAATGTTGAACTTTTGTTGTTTTCTTTTGGGGAGTCATATTGTCATCTTTGGTCATGTTTCTTAAGTTTCCTTTTTTTTTTTTTTTGATATATGTAGAAACACTTGTTGGCTTTCTCCCGTGGGCTTTTATCTTTGAAATATCCCTCTATGGCTTAGGGGAGTGTATGCTTCCTGGGATATCCAGAGGTGTGTTCTCAATGGGCTGGGGAGCTCTGGCCAGTGTTTGCAGATAGGGCAGAAGTCCAGAGTGACACCCTAGTTGGGTGTGGCAGATATCCTCTGTTTTCAGAGTGGGGAGGGTATGATTACTTCCCCTGGCATGATCATAGCCTCACAGCCTCTTTGTCAAGGTGAACCCAATGCCCACAGTGAGCGCACAGTGGTATGCATCCCACCCACACAGGCACATGAACTGTACAAAGGATCTGTGTGCTCCTTAGTATGAGCACAGAACGTTCTGTGATGACCCACCACAGCAAACAGGGAACTCTGAGCTTCTGAAATCAGATGAAGTGCTTGCCCAGAGACCACCCCATCTCACCATAACAAAATTCCCACAGTGATAGTGCACAGGGCTCCCATAGTCATAGGGTGTAGTCTCAGTCCTGCGAGACTCAGCTGTTCACAAGGAGAGCTGCAGCATTCCAACAGCTAGCTGCCTACCTGATAGTAGTTGATAGGCAAGTTGAGTTGTTGGGCAAGTTGAGTCACAGCACCTTAATAGAGTAAGGGTAGAGGATTCCTCACAGGCCTACATGGGTGCCCAGCCCCCTGCCAACCCTCTAGGCCAGACTCAGTCAGTGGAGACCATGGATTTATTCTTATTAAAATCACCCAGGAATGTGCGGGCCACAGCAGCCTCTACTCACTTTATTAAGATGGCGTTTCCCCATTGTAGTTGCCCAGCTCCTTTGTGGGTAGAGAGGAAGAAAGCAACAAACTCTTAGAGCATGGGGTTAAGTGGGCACTGTATACCCCGCTAATGCTTCAGGCTAGACTGAAAGTCAGCATGACTGTGAAGTTCTTCCTCAGGCAATATTAGCCAGGCTTTGGGAGGCACCAGCAGTGTCCCCTTGCTGCTGCGTAATTGTACTGTACCTGCTGCTCCACAGCATCTATTCTTTCTATAGAATTTCCATGACAGACATTTCAAATTGTCCCCTGTGAATGCAGTTCCTCCCCTTCTCCTTCTCCCCCTCCCCTCCCCTCCCCCTCTCCTCCCCTCCCCCTCCCCCTCCCCCTCCCCTCCCCTCCCCTCCCCCTCCCCTCCCCCTCCCCCCCTCCCCTCACCTCCCCCCCCCTCCCCTCCCCTCTCCTCTCCTCTCCTCTCCTCTCCTCTTCTGTTCTCTTGTCTTCCTGGGTCAAAATGAGTATGTCTTTTCCTTACTCAGCCATCTTGGATCTCCTTCTACAGTGATGATTATTAAGTTTTATCTTATGTGCTTTAAATATGTGTTATTGAAGTTGTAAAGTTATCTTCATATTAATAAAAATAGTTCTGGAAGGGGTAATTGAAATTTTTAATTGGGTATAATGTGAAGCTTTGTGGTTCTAATAAGTAATAGCAGATCATAGATCATAATGAAAATCTAAACAAATTATATTTGTAGTTCTTACAAATTGTAGTTCTTGTCACACCTGCAGTTGAACAAAGTTGGGTTGATTGACTTACTGCAGTAAGGAACAGTGAATACCATGGGAAACAGTACGTGTCTCAGTAAGATGTTAGAAACAATCTTTTACGGTGCATCAGCTTGCATTATGTGATTTTGTATCAGGTTCAAGAAAGTGTTGTTTGCTGTGGGTAATGGAATTCTTCTATGCCTTTTTGCCAATAAGGTCATAGGTGGGTCTGACATCAAGAAAGACTGATGAATGTTTATTTTCTTAGAAATGTAAGCTATTAGTAATGAAGGTCTTTTCCTTTAAAGAGTTATTCTAGTGACATCAGTAGGTATCTTTAATTTTGTTTCACTTTTTAAAGGAATTGTACTTATTTTTCCTTATTGCATATTATTCTATTGATATACTTTTTCAGGAACATCTACTAATTTCCACCAAACTAATGCTTTTATTTCAGTTAATGGTCAACCCAGACCCCTTGAATCAAGTCAGGTGAAATACCTCCGTCGAGAACTGATAGAGCTTCGCAATAAAGTGAATCGCTTATTGGACAGCTTGGAGCCACCTGGAGAGCCAGGACCTCCCACCAGTATTCCTGACAATGGTAAACCATGAATCAGCTTAAATTTGATTTATTGTTACATCTTTTCTTGCAGACCTTTTTAGATTTGCTTTTTTTAAGCCCTTTAGTAGGAGTAGGGTGGCATCCTCAGTGTAACTCTTGTTTCTGCCTCTGTGGTAGTGTTCATCGTCTATGTCTGTGTTCTCAAACTTGGCCAGCTGTTCATCAGGCTTACTGGAGGTTTCATTATACCAGTTTCTTCATCTCATTACAAACCTATTGGAGGATAGGGCTTGGAAATCCCATCTTACAGAGTGATGTTTGAGTCTTCTAAAACTAGTCTTACACTAGTTTCATAATATCTGTCGGTTTTCAAACCTCTAACTCATTGAACGCTTTCCGGTGTAATAGGTGATTAATTTTAGAAATTGAAAATTATTTCTTGAAGTATATTATATAGGTTCAAGTAAAAAAAATAGTGTAGTAAAAGCATATAACAATTGTTTGAAACACAATTTTTAATATAAAAAACTGATTTTTTTGCTTTCATTTTATACATGATAGGTACTATTTATGTTAAGATAAAGATAATTAACAAATGGAATGGACATATTTTTGGAAATTTAAGTATATAGTGTGGCTTGAAAAAATATATATATTTTTTTTAATTTATTTGAAAGGTAGAGTCATAGAGAGACAGAGAGAAAGGTCTTCCCTCCGTTGGTTCACTCTCCACATGGCTGCCACGGCCGGCGCTGCGCCGATCTGAAGCCAGGAGCCAGGTGCTTCTTCCTGGTCTCCCATGCGGGTGCAGGGCCCAAGCACCTGGACCATCTTCCAGTGCCCTCCCGGGCCACAGCAGAGAGCTGGACTGGGAGAGGAGCAGCCAGGACTAGAACCCAGCACCCATATGGGATGCTAGTGCTGCAAGGCGGAGGATTAACCAAGTGATCCATGGCGCCAGCCCCTTGAAAGTAGATTTTTAAAAACTACTTTTCTTAATTTTTAAGATTCTTAGATGTCACACTTTAAAAAGCTTGATTTTTTTTTTACATAGTTCTTATTTGCTTATAACTTTTATGTAACACTTTCCGTATTATGGATTTTTAAAAACAAAGTCAGGAATGAATGTTAAAGGGCTTAATGGAGATGATTTTTTTATGAAAAAGTGGCACCTGTAATCCTTGCAACCTTTAGGTTCTGAGATATTCTATTTTTGGCTCCTAAATAATTTTGGAGCCATGGTTTTTTTTTTCTTTAGTTATAGCTTATTAAGAGGCAGATTCCATAATTTCCCTCTTTCTTTCTTCTTCCAGTCATGTGGAATTTGTGTTAATTGCTCCAAAAGTATTTGGTGAGAATATTTTGTAGTTCTACCTATTTTATAACATATTGGAGATTTGCTGGAATCTTATAAAGAAATCTTCTTGGTCACTTTATGATGAAACTCTTTATGGTCAGACATTACATATTCTGAAACCCACCTCTCCAAACAAAAAGGACCAGTTTTAAAGAATCTGATTAAAAATGTAGACCATTTTTCAAGAATTCATAGTTTTTTTTTTTTTTTTTTTTTTTTTAATATTTGACAGGTGGGGTTATAGACAGAGAGAGAGACAGAAAGAAAGGTCTTCCCTTGGTTCACCCCCAAATGGCTGCTATGGCTGGCGTGCTGCGCCGATCCAGAGCCAGGAGCCAGGAGCTTCCTCCTGGTCTCCCACACAGGGCAGGGTCCAAGCACTTGGGCCATTCTCCACTGCCTTCCCGGGCCACAGCAGAGAGCTGGACTGGAAGAGGAGCAACTGGGACTAGAACCCGGCGCCCATGTGGGATGCTGGCGCTGCAGGCGGAGGATTAACCAAGTGAGCCACGGTGCCAGCCCCAAGAATTCATAGGTTCTAATACAACATTTGCATGTAATTTTTGAGAGTTATGTGCTTGTGATGTAGCCTTGGAATTAGAAGAAGGAAGTTGATAAGAAAGATAGCTTGTAGATATACTGTAAAGCGGTGCTTATAGTATTTTGTTCTCCCCTGAGAAATTTAGGAAATATTGGAATACCCTGGAAAACCAAGTTAGGAATGAATGGATGTGTGTATTAGGAGGGCTTATATTTTACTTAGTTTTGTTTTTTGTTTTATTATTTTTGAAATATTTCTTTATTTGAAAGTCAGTAGAGAGAGAGGGTGAGACAGAGGCCTTCCATCTGCTGGTTTACTCCCCAGATGGCTGCAATGGTCAGGGCAGAGCCAGGCTAAAGATTTTCCCACATGGGTGCAGGGTCCCAAACACTTGGGCCATCTTCTGCTGCTTTTCTCAGGCTGGATCGAAAAGTTGAGCAACCAGGAAGACACAAACTCGTGTCCATAAGGGATGCCTGCGTTGCATGCGGCAGCTTCACTCACTTTGCTGTAATGCTGGCCCTGTGTTTTTTTTTTGGCAAGAGAAGTTTTGTACTGATTCCAGGGGTCACACCCATCTATCTAACAACTGTTGGTCATTTACCTGATAACAGAACACAACTGATAATCATCACTGTTAAATAGCCACTTTTTTGTATACATGTTTGTTTTCTTTTGATAACTTTTTTTTGTATTCCTGTTGATAATACAGAGGTTGTTCTTGAATCCCTTTTTTTTACAAGGTAATAGTATAATTGCCTGTTGAATAACTTAGTATACTTAGAAGAAATGTATATTTAAATTAACCTGCCCATAATATTAAACATTTTATTTTTGCTTTAAAAAAAGTACTTTTAAATGGAGAAATATAAGTATATATATAAGTATACATAATGTGAATATTATAGTGAATCCCATGAACTCACATCCAACTTAAGCCATTATTAAATTATTGTCATGTCATATATCCTCCCAGTTTCTCCACCCTTCCCATATTATTCGGAAGCAGATCTCAAACATGCATCATTTTTATCTGTATGTATTTTAATAAGTAATTTAATAAGTAATAAATACTTAAAAGTAAGTATTAGGCATGAATTCTGTTTGACTTGATTTCTATATAATTTTTTTTAAAGATTTATTTTATTTATTTGAAAGAGTTACAGAGAGGTAGACACAAAGAGGTAGAGACAGAGAAAGAGGTCTTTCTTCTGTTGGTTCACTCCCCAGATGGCCACAATGGCCGGAGCTGCACCGATCCAAAGCCAGGAGCCAGGCATCTCCTGCGGGTCTCCCATGTGGGTGCAGGGGACCCAGGAGTTGAGACATTTTCCACTGCCTTCCCAGGCCACAGCAGAGAGCCAGATTGGAAGAGCAGCAGCCAGGATCAGAAGCAGTGCCCATATGGGATGCTGGCGCTTCAGGCGTCAGCCCACTGCACCACGGTGCTGGCCCTGATTTCTATGTAATTTAATAGTGGGCCAACACACAGGAGAAGTCATAAAAGTTGAGAATATAGTTTTAGCTTATTCTTGTACAAAATAAAGCATTAATTCCTATAACTGATCTTTCCTGAGTGCCCATTATGTATCTGATAAAGGATGGGATATATAGGACATAGGGCTCCATAAAAAGGTAAAATATTTTTATTTGTTAAGGAACTTGTAATAATTCATAGGGAAGGACATAGATTTTTCTTTTATTTTAAAGGTAAAAATATAAACATATATAAGGAAGACAAATTATACATAATCCTATATTCAGATATCTAAACAATATTCATGCAAAATGTATTTACTTCCCTGTCTCATTTTTTTTAACTTTATTGAATGTAGATCAAGAGGATACAAGTTTATTGTTTATTCTTGTGTTCTTATAGATACTGTGGATGGTAGGGAAGAAAAACCTACTGCTTCTGATTCTTCTGGAAAACAGTCTACTCAGGTTATGGCAGCAAGTATGTCAGCTTTTGACCCTTTGAAAAACCAAGATGAAATCAATAAAAATGTTATGTCAGCATTTGGCTTAACAGATGATCAGGTTTCAGGTACGTGAATACCTGCATCCCTCCCATATTTCTGTTTCTTCCTGTTTTTCTCCCTTTCCTTCTTTAATAGATGAATAACTTGCATATGGTTCAGTGAACAAATCATTAAGAATTCAGTCCAATAAAGTTTGACAGTTGTATACACCTGTGTGAAATACCAAACAGATCAAGGTGCAAATGATTTCCAGTACTCCAGAAAGCCTTTTTGTACCTTTACCCAGTTCAGTAGCATTCTCCCCTTTAAAGAAGAATCACTATTTGAGCCAAATAAACTTTACTGAAGGTAAAATTTGAAGAATTGTTTTGTAAAAAAATTTGAACTATGTTGTGATTTTATTTCACATTTGTTGCATGGCTTAAGTTATATTTAATAGGTTTAATTATCTCTTCTGACCTGACATTCAAGAAATTAGATTTCTTGTTAACTTGCTTTACTGGGTATGTTAGCTTTGTGTTACTGTAATTAGATACCTGTGTAAGAACTTGAATAAAGAGACAAAGTTTATTTAGCTATGGTTTTGAAGGTTCAAGAGCATGATGTCTGCACGGGCTCAGTTCTAACAGAGGCCCCAGCTGTAGTTACAAAATGGTAGAGCTTGGTGTGTAGAAGAGCCTACATCACAAAACTGGAATTCAGAGAGAGACTGGATCCCATGGTCCCTTACATGGTCTTTGGTTACCTATCAAGTCCTACCTTCCAAATGTTCCAGCACTTCACAGTTACTACCCTGGGGAACATGCTCTTAATTATTGGACATTTGGGAGAACGCTCAAACCATAGTGGTGTAGAAAGTGCTATTATATGAATTAGTGTTTAACCTTAAAAAAACACCTATGCTGGGGTTTGTACTTTATTTTTTGGCCGTCATGTCTTCATTTTTCTGCTTGTTTGTCTCTTTGGGGATTCTAATTTATACACAAAGAGCTTGATATTGTCTCCTGACTCTCTGAGGTTTACATTTCTTCAGTCTTTTTTACTCTGTGTTCTTTAGACTGAATGATTTCTATTGAACTTTCTTCAAGGTTGCTGATTATCTGTGCTATTTCCAATTTGCTGTTGAACCTTTCTAGGGAATATTTTATTTCAGTTGTGCTTTTCATCTCTAGATATTTTTTATAGTTTCTATTTTTTTCTGTTTGATAGTTTCTGCTTTTCTGTTGAGATTTGTTAACTTACGTTCATTAAGATATTTTCCTTTAATTCTTTGAATATATTTTTAATTCTTTTTTTTTTTAAAGGATTATTTTATTTATATGAAAGGCAATCTTCCATCCTCTGGTTCATTCCCCAAATAACTGCGATGGTCTAGGCTGGGCCAGGCTGAAGCCAGGAGCCAGGAATTCCATCTAGGTCTCCCTCTTGGGTGCAGGGTATCCAAGTGCTTGGGCCATCTTCTGCAGCTTTCCCAGGAACACTAGCAAGGACCTGGATTGGAAGAGGAGCAGCTGGGACTTGAACCAGCTCTTTGATATGAGATCTGGCATCTTAGATGGCAGCTTAACTGTTGCACCACAGTGCTTACCCTGTTTAATTCTGTAAAATGTCCATAATAGCTGCTTTGTTGTTTGCCTGCAATATTCAATATCTGGGCCCACTGGGAATCAGTTTCTATTGACTGCTTAATATTCCTCCCCCACCCTTGGTATGGTTGTTTTTTCCTGTGTCTGTGTCTGTCTGTTTGGTTGTAAACCATATATTGTGTTTAATATGTTGAAGTAACTTGTGATTCTCTATGTTCTCTTAAAAGATTTTTCTTATTCTAGCTCTAGTAGGGAGTTAATTTCTGTGTGTGCAGACTATTCTCTCTTTTCTTCACATGGGGCTCAATCCAGCTGTAGGTGCTGCTTTCTTCTGAGCTTTCTGGGATGTCCCCAACCCTATCCTTCTGCTGTTTCACTCCCCAGTGGCAGCAAAGACTAAGGCTGGGTCAGGCTGAAGTCAGAATCCAGGAGCTTCATCTGGGTCTCCCATGTGGGTGGTGCAGCTTCCAGACCATTAGCATGGAGCTGGATTGGAAGTGGAGCAGCTGGGACTTGAACTGTCACCCCCATGGGATGTTGGTGTCACAAGTAGTGGCTTAACCTGTTATGTCACAGTGCTATGTTTATTAATTTGGAAGAATTTTTTGTAAGTTACAGTGCTAGACCTTGTGAGGCAGACAGAATCAAGAAATAGGTATCTGACTAAAAGAACTCGTAGCTTAAGAAGGAAGATGGGAGATGTTCAGAAATGTAAAATAGACATTGGATCATAATAGAAAGTAAACTACATTGAAGCTCAGTAATGGAAGAAAGTATTTGTGAATCAATAAAGCTTACTAGAAGTATGTAATTAAAAATGGGTTTTAAAGAATTGCGTATTTAAATATGGAATGTTGTATTTAAATATGAGTGAATTCTTCAGAGAGTTCATGGAAGACATGAAAAAAACTGTAGATTTCGGACCTTTTTGCGTCAACATAAACTTTTAACTCCATTTTCCTTTAATTTTTTTTTTTTTTTTTTTTGACAGGCAGAGTGGACAGTGAGAGAGAGAAACAGAGAGAAAGGTCTTCCTTTGCCGTTGGTTCACCCTCCAATGGCCGCCGCTGCAGCCGGCGCACCGCGCTGATCCGATGGCAGGAGCCAGGATCCAGGTGCTTTTCCTGGTCTCCCATGGGGTGCAGGGCCCAAGCACCTGGGCCATCCTCCACTGCACTCCCTGGCCATAGCAGAGAGCTGGCCTGGAAGAGGGGCAACCGGGACAGAATCCAGCGCCCCGACCGGGACTAGAACCCGGTGTGCCGGCGCCGCAAGGTGGAGGATTAGCCTATTGAGCCACGGCGCCGGCCTTTCCTTTAATTTTTGAAGTAACCTCATATAAGGAACAAAGTAGAGGTGATAAACAAGCCAAAAATATTAGATTTCTTGTAGAAATAAGGAATAGGTCTGTTTAGCTGAAGGAGGTAACATGAGAATTATGAGAAGTGTTTGGATCCTTGAATCCTGAACTCTAGAGGACTGGACTTAATTTATGGGCAGGGGAGACTCATTGAAGAATGAAGTAATGTCTTTGGTTCATCTACAAAATAGCTGACATGAGGCTACAGAAACTGGTATTGCAGACATGGGTTTGATTTTTGTAGATAGAGGTTAGGATTTAGGAATATAGCACACTCTAGTTTATAGAGAAGGATTTCCAGTTGTAGATTTTGCTTCTTAAGACTGGAGCAAAAGAAAATATCAAGTACATGCAGTTAATGTAAAATGTTGCATTTATGGAGATATTCTATGATTATATGTAAATATATATATATTATATTATTATTTTATTTATTTATTTTGTCTCTCTTAACCAAACTTAGTAATTGAGCTTGCTGGGCAAAGACCTTAAATGGGGTACTAAACTGACTTCATGACTATCCAGGGCCACCAAGTGCTCCTGCAGAAGATCGATCAGGCACTCCTGACAGCATTGCTTCCTCCTCCTCAGCAGCTCACCCACCAGGAGTCCAGCCGCAGCAGCCACCGTACACAGGAGCTCAGACACAAGCAGGTCAGATTGAAGGTAAAATAGAGTTACACACGCAGAAATGTTTATCGGAGCATTGCTGGGTAGCAAACAGCTTACATATGCAGTTACACTGTGAACACAGCTGTGAAGAACTTCGATTTACTGAGTTGGCATGATTTGTTGTTAAAAAAGATATAATTTCTTTTTGATTATTGAAGAGAAAACAAAACAAAAATTATAAAACATTTATATGATATAATTATAGAATGGAAGATTAGGAAGGAAGCATACCAGTCACTATAGCTAGTAGTGACCTTGGTGAAGAAAGTGAAATTCAGAAGGGGGGCTTTACATTTTATTTTGCATAATATTTACATGTTACTGTATTTCCCTCTCTTGTCCCTTCAGCATCTCTGCATTATTTTTGTAATTTAAAAGGATGTTAAGAGTAGAAGTGTAAATGTCTTTAAGTATACTCTTTTTGGAAAGCCTTTTCATGTTTTTATCCAGTTAGCAAAATGACTTTAATAGAAAAAAAAGTAATATTTTTAAGCCAAATTGCTCTAAAATAGTGTATGTTGGATTAACAGGTTGAGGTCTCGGTTTTGATCACCTGTCACAATAAAATGTGAAAACTGGACTAAACCACTGGTTTTATAAGGATATTTTTAGTCCTGAATGAAATGTAACTCGGAAGCTCAGAATTTAAAACGAATGAAGGGGTCATTGTTGTGGTTGAAGAGGATTCAGAGGCCACAAGCCCAGAGTAGGCCCCTGAGGTCCCACACTGGAAACTGTGAGGCACTGCAGAGCATGGCAAATGTCAGTGCTGAATACTTACTTTAGGGTGCCTTCCAGATGCCAGAACACTATTTTGGTGAATTGCCCACGGACCCTTAAAAACACATGCCACTTCGAAACAGTGACCAGGTAGTGCTCCCAAGTATTTGTATAAGGGGTCAGGTGGTGGTATGGTAAGTTTTCAGCACCAGAAGCAAGTGATTGAGGTTATCAGTAACATTAAAAACCAAACCAAACCAAACCTAAAATGAATTGGCTGCTTTGCGAATAGAATCTTGTCCTGTGGTGATACTTTCAGAGCTGTTCTTTGAACAAATGCTAGTCATTAAACACTAGCAGGTGGCATTTTGCTTATAAATCAGTGCTCTGGGAAGAATTTTCAATTTTTTAACTAACTCAGTTACAGTCTTCCTCTGCACCAAAATGCAACTGTCGAAACTAGAACAACAAAGCGGAACTGTAGCAGGTGGGGATGAAACAGGGAAGCAAAAGCAGAGTTTGGATACGAGGAGAGTTTAATACTAACTCAGGTGAACTAAAACTGTTTAAAAACAGTACTGCTTTAATTCAGTTTATATTATTGTAGAATGCAGTTGGAAGGGTTACAAATAAGGTTGCAGTATCTCAGATTATGAGAGGTTGGTTTTAATTGAGTATTTTCAAATAGGTAAGAATTGTAAAATGAAGGTTTATATAATAAAAATTCTCTCCTGCCTCTTTTGCCAGAGGCATCAAATTAATACCATTTGATAGTCATTGAATTTGCATAGATGGCATCAATAGTTTGCCTTGCTACAACTGTTACTTTTAGGTTACATTAAAACATACAATATAAAAATTAGCTATGTGACATCAAAAGATTAATAGCTGATTTCATTCTAAATCAGGCTTCTGAAAGAGTTAAATGGGTACTATGTGTAGTTTAAAATTTTCTCTTAGCTACATTAGAGTTTTTAAAAAGTTAATTTTAATTAGGTTTTATTCAGCTCAACATATGTAGTACATCAACATGTAATCCCTGTTAAAAAGTTATTAAATTGCATTTGGCACTGTGTATTAGGAATCTGGATATGAGACTGATTTTGAAACAGTTCAAACACATTGCAGCACATTTCAGGTGCTCAGTAGCCACTTGATGTGAGACTAATGTATTGGATAGTACAGTTTAGGGATGTAGTAGTAATTTGTAGATTCCTTAAATGCATTGTAGGCTATTTTACTGAATACTTTTTGATGTATAAAGAGTACCTGACATCATTAGTTGCTTAGATTAACTGCTGGTTGTAATTTGAATAGAATTATAGACATAGAAATGTATTACTTATAATTGATTATATAGCAGTGTTTTACAGGATGTGATAATTCAAAATAAAACAATTTTGAGTTCTTAAATCCCATAAAAGGGACCTTGGAATTGTAAAGTTTTCCCTTCCAAGACTGTGGTCTTAATGTGTTGTTTAGTGGAAAGAATTAATAAAACATTGCTTTTACCTTGTGATAGAGATGTTCAGGGAAATGTGTCCTTAAGCAGTTTCATTGTTGTGTGAGTATCATATTATGTTCTTCTACAAACTTAGATGGCTATGATGTCGCTATGTGATACGTATAATCTTGGGAGACATTATTGTGTATACAGTCTGTTATTGACTGAAACATTATGTAATGCATGATTATTGGACATTGTTAAAAAAAACCAAAATGGACAATGTTACTGTTCTTCAGATAAAGCCAGCGCCATTCTTATTGGAAAAATGCATGTAGTTGGGTAGTTGCCAAAAACATAAGTAGTAATAAGAGCAGTAAATATCATCAGAGACCAGAAAATTACTTGGGAAGCTTTTGTTCTTATGTGAGGACCTCTCCATAGAGCTGCTGAATGACCTCATGACAGGGCAGCTTCCACGAGAGAATAAATGAATAAGGAAGAGAGTAAGGTAGATGATGACAATTTTTATGATCTGTCCTAAGAAACATCATTTTCATTTCTCAGGATTTTCTTGGTGTACAGGTCATCCCTGCTTAGTGTGGGAGGGGCAAACAAAAGTCGATGCACATGTTTATTGTGTTCTTCGGTCATTTTTGTATTATGGAGTCAAATATTTCTAATTTCTGAGGATGCAAAGGGTACCTACCCATTTCCATGGAGATTGGCTAGCACTCTGTAAAAGTACATTGTATTTTTTTTAAAGATATATTTATTTCAATGGCAGAGTGGTAGAGCAGGAGATCTTCATCTGTTGTTTTTCTCCCCAAATGACCACAACTTCCCAGGGAAGCTAGGGGCCCTAAATTGCATCCAGGTCCTCCATGTGGTGGCAGGGTCCCCAATACTTGGGCCGTCATCCACTGCTTTCCTAGGTGCATTATTAGGGAGCTGAATCTGAAGCAGAGCAACAGGGACACACTTTGGTATGTGGCACTTTGATATCTGGTGGCCCAAGTGGCAGCTTAAGCTGCTGTACCACAATTCTGGACCCTACTTTCTGATTTATCTTTAAAATTTCTTTATTTGAAAGGCAGAGTGACAAGAGAGAGCTTCATTTTCTTGTTCACTCCACATGGTTGCAATGACTGGGACTGGACCAGGCCAAGGCCAGGGGCTAGGAAGTACATTCAGGTCTTATACATGGGTGGCAGGGGCCCAAGTACCTGGGCCATCTAGATCTACCTTCTCAGGTGTCCCAGGGATCTGGATTGGAAGTAGAGCAGCTGGGACTGCAACCAGCTGCTCTGATATGTGATGCTGGTATCATAAGCAATGGCCTAACTCGCTGCACTACAACACCAGCCCCACAAAGTGTATTTTCAGTAGGTTCACTGTCATTTACCCTGTACCCATTTTCCCCTTAGGTCTTGCTCTTTAAAATTATTATTTTCTTTGTTACTAATTCTCTTTTAAAACATACATGAAACTTAACATAGCATGTTTTTTATTACTCAAAACATTGCTTGCTATGAACAGTGTCTGTACCTTGTGTTTTTCATGTACTATATCCTTCAAATCTCTCAAAGATGTAAAGATTTTTTTCTTTTAAAAGAAGTGTATACAGACACCTTTTAATTAGCTTGTGAAATACTGTTACAGAGTCCCATTTGGACTGGGATGAAGTGGGTTTAAAGTTAGCAAAAGAGAAACTCTGCTGATACAGAAATCAACCTCTAGTTTTTAACGGTAGAAGTGGTATTTTCAGAATGTTTGTGGCAGTTTAGGAAAACTTGGCACAAACAAGGAAGCTATCCTAGCTAGCTTTAAGAAGCATTGAACCCTGTACAATAAAATTTGAGAGGCAGAGAGAGGAGCCAAGAGCTCCTGTCTGTTAGTTCACTCCCCAGATGCTTGCGAAGAGTCATAGTTGGGGGACCAAGAATCAAGAACAACATGGGCCTCCTGCATAGTTGGCAGAAACCCAGCTACTTGAGCCACAGCACTGCCTCCCACATTATCAGGAATATGGAATCAGGAGGTGGGCATTACACTCCACTGTGAGATATGGGCATCCTAACCAGCTTTTTAACTGCTAGGTGGACACCACCCACCCACCCCTGTCCTCCACATATATTTTTATGGAGAACAATAATTAGAGTGTTGATGAAAGCAGTCTACTACATGGAGCTTTAACCTCAACTTTTTTGATGATGTCTAAGTTAATATTTATATTAAATGAGAGAACATGAACAGAATCACTTAAACTAAAGCTTTGGGGTTATACCTGGGTTCCAGTGATGGTTCTTAGCTGCAATTCTGTTCTTAGTTAACTGACCTCAGGTTAATTACTTGGTTTTTCTGAATCTGAAATAGGGATTATGAATGAGGTTAAAGTATACCTATTTCTTCCCCTTGATTATGTTCTGTACCTGCTTTTTAGTTTAGATTCCGATCACTTCTGTTGTAGTATTTAGTCTGCATTAAGGTAGTATCTAAATTAACGTCTGTGCTGTGCTGTTTTATGCTGTTGCCTAAAGCATTAAGAAAGCATTGAAGAAACTTCTGTGAGTTTATTTTGTTGTACTTTGGAAGAGGATTAATAGCTTAAAAAGTAGTTTAGCAGATTTTACTTTTATATTAAACAGCCCAGCTGTTTGGAAGTAATCTGGATATAGATTCCTTTAGTGTAGCCCAGAGGGCGGCACTCAAAGACACCTTTGGGGCTGAGCCACCAGTGCAGTTGAGTAGGCACCATTTTTTGTCTGCCCACTTAATGGTGCCTGATACAAATTTACATTTTTGTTTTGGATATCTGTCTCACTTTCTGCTACAAGTATATGATTTATCAGTAGCTTTTTTTTTTTTTTTGACAGAGTTAGAGAGAAAGGTCTCCCTCTTCCGTTGGTTCAACCCCAGATAGCTGCTACGGCTGGCTCGCTGCGCTGATCCAAAGTCAGGAGCCAGGTACTTCCTCCTGGTCTCCCATGCAGGTGCAGGGCCCAAGGACTGGGCCATTCTCCACAGCCTTCCCGGGCCACAGCAGAGAGCTGGACTGGAAGAGGAGCAACCGGGACAGAATCCGGCGCCCCAACCGGGACTAGAACCCAGGGTGCTGGCGCCACAGGTGGAGGATTAGCCAAGTGAGCTGCGATGCCGGCTATCAGTAGCTTTTGATTAATAGCAGACAGTTAATGAATATTTCCCAGAATAAACCAATATGAGTTTTCTGAAGATTTAAAGAATCTAGTACTAGTAAGATATTCAAATTTCAGTACTGCAAACATTAGATCTAGTTAATCCACCATTAAAACAACTGCAAAGTAGGAGAGATGAAAAAGACATAAACCAATGAAAAATTTTCTCTGTGGCTTACTGGCCTCAGATAGGATCAGTACTTTAATGTGCCTCTTCTCCTTGTTTATGCTTTTCTAGGCCAGCTGTACCAACAGTACCAGCAACAGGCTGGTTATGGTGCGCAGCAGCCGCAGGCCCCACCTCAGCCACCTCAGCAGTATGGTGTGCAGTATTCAGGTGAGCAGGTGTCAAAAGGGAGTTGGCTCATAGTTTTTGATCTGTTTCTATATTCACTAACTTTTAAGCTCTTCGTCTTCCTTGGTTTATAATGCTTAACATTGTCATAGAGGGTATTAAGTAATTATTTAATAGAGAAAATGATACTTGATTTTTTAGTTTTATGTAAATATTTCCTTGTAAATCAACATTTTAATTTTCCAGTGGGCAGATCAAACTCTGCAGCAACCGGCAGTAAAAAAGTTTTTGATAGAAAATTAACCGTTGTAATGCGATCAGTTTACCTCTTAGGTGACTTAAAACTGCAAAAAGAAAGATTCCACCACCTGATTTAAGTATAACACACAATCCCAGTATACTCTTAGTATCCATAGAACTCTTAACAGTTCTCACATGTGTGGAAAGATGACCTTATTTAATCAATACTAAATTCAGCTGCTTAGGTTTTTAAATCTCTTGAAACCGTATAGGTGTTTATGGACCAAAATTGGGCCATATAAAATGTAATTCTGGCAACTAAGAACATTAGTTGTTTTAAGTAGGATCCTGGGTATCTTTTTTGTTTTACCATTTGTCAGTTGATGATGGTCTACGTATTTAAATATGCTAAATCTTTTTAAAATAGCTTTAAATTTTTATGTGAGTTTGTGTCCAGTTCTTGTTTTATAGCCAGAGATTTGAGTGTCAGAATTTCAGCTGTAATTCAAAATAATTTAATTTTGTCAATTCTATTTTATGGTGTTTTATCAATTAGAGCAGAGGTCAGCAAATCTAGCCCACCCGGCAAATCTGGCTTGTTACCTATTTTGTGAATGAAGGGTTTTTGTTTTTGTTTTTGTTTTGTTTTTGGTTAAAATACTTGGCTATTCTCATTCATTTCTGTACTGTTTCTTGGTATCTTGGTATTATAATGGCAGAGTAGTTACAACAGACCTTGTGGCCTAGGAAGCCTAAACTTTATCCTGTCACCCTTTTGAGAAAAAAGTTTGCTGACCTCTGCCTTAGGCCATAACATTCTGTATTAATGGAGTCTGACATACTTTAACACATACAGTAACTTTATTTGGATTATACTTGGCTGTAGAGTGATTTAAACTGTAGCTTCTCATTTTTAATTGTATAAAATAGATGGAATAAGTTTAAGCTTGGATTATATTAGGGGAAAAGTTGACTTACGAGTTTTTAAAAGTAAATATCAAAGTGTTACAAGTGGTGATTGTAAAAAGAGTATCAGAGTTGAAGAGACCTATTCATCATCTAATGCAGGGGATTTCAGCTCTCATTGGACTTCAGAGTCACTTGGGGAAGTTTATGGTACCTGGGTCCCACTCCCAAAGATACCATTTCATTAGGTTGGGAGTTGGGAGTCAGCCTTTGGTATTTTAAAAGGGTCACAGCTTATTCTAAGTGCAGCCAGGGTTGGGGATCACTGATCTTATCCTACCAACTCATTTTGTAAATGAGGCAAGTAGGGATCTAAGAGGTGGTGACTTACTGAAGGACACAGAGCTGTACTAGAATGATCTCTTTCCTAGATTACTCACTTACTAAAAATGAAATCCCATAGGATTTCCATTTCTTGCAGTTTCTCGTGTTCTTCATGAAAGGCTATTTTATTTTGCTGTGGGAGAGACTGTAGACGAATAGAAGCATTGTCACAATGTAATCAAAAGACAAGTAGACTGCTGATGAAATGACATCTCAGCCTTCTCCTGAGCAAACAAAGGATTTACTTACTTTCAGATTGTTTAAAAAACACAACAGGTGGGATTTCAGGTGGCAACAACAAAGGCAGGAATTGATTTTAGTTCAGTTTTAGATGCTACCATAGCAGGAATGCCTTAGGTACTTGGTTTACTTACAACTAAGCTTGTTCTTAATACTTTTAATTAGGATCTCAGTCTGAGTAGAATTTAGTTCTTTTCAAATTATTATCTTTGTATTTCTGATCTCATTAGTCCTATTAACTTGAATTTCATTGAGAGATATGGAAATAGTCAACTAAATACTCTGCTTGGAAACTAAGTGGTGGTAACATTTGATACTGTTTGCCAGTTTCCCTCTGTGACCTTTTCCAGTTTTGTTCATGGACTATGTCATAAAGGTTTCTTTCATGAGTAAATTTTGAACCCAGGTTCAAGGTGAGTTCAGAATATACTCAAATTCATTCAATCCTTTTTTTTTTTAAATGCAGGGTTGTACATATTTTAATAATTTTCTTATGTATCTGGTATTTAATGCTGACAGGATTCCAGTCAATGGAGAGGTTTCATTGCAAGTAGCTGCAGGTGTGTTTCATGGTAGAGATAAAAGTTTTCAGTGAAGCAGACTTGTTTTTAAAAATTACATCCTAGTAATTGATGATTATGGCTAATGAGTGTGTGGGGCAGTAATGGTAATGCATTTGTGTGTGTTACACTAAGTCCAAAGTTTGAGTTTTTAAAAAGCATCACATTTAAAATCTCAAAGAAATATTCAAGGACTGAAAGTACTTGTATTTCTTAAATGGCTTAGATTTTTAACAAGTGAATAAACTTTTAGGCATCTCAATTAAGATGCATTTGTAGTATTTCTTTTAAAAATACTCATTCTCTACAATGTGTTCGTATTTGATACTGTTGTTAAATAGGTCTCCCTCAAAACCTTAATGACTGTATTTTTTGTATTATTCGTCTTCCCAGAAAGTATAATTCCTTCATTTATCATTTGAGCACCTATTTTATCTAGACATGCTAGCACATGAATTTGCTCTCTGGGATTACATAGTCTTGAAACAGTTGTAATGACAATATATATAGTAGTTTCAAATGCCTCTTTGAAAAGTACTTGGTCTTGAAATAATATATGATGGAGCTACCACTCTGTTTCTGTACATTTTTGGTCCATGACAGTAAACTAATTCTGGAAAACTTTCATCAAAAGAGAAATAAGATTTGTTGTGTTATTTTACCTTTTCAGCCAGTTATAGTCAACAGACTGGACCCCAGCAGCCTCAGCAGTTCCAGGGATATGGCCAACAACCAACTTCTCAGGCGCCAGCTCCTGCCTTTTCTGGTCAGCCTCAACAACTGCCTGCTCAACCGCCACAGCAGTACCAGGCGAGCAGTTATCCTCCACAAACGTACACTACCCCAACGTCTCAGCCTACCAATTACACTGTGGCTCCTGCCTGTCAACCTGGAATGGCTCCAAGCCAACCTGGGGCCTATCAACCAAGACCAGGCTTTACTTCACCCCCTGGAGGTACCGTTGCCCCTCCTACAAGTGGGCCCAACCCTTATGTACGTTCTCGTCCTCCCTTTGGTCAGAGCTATGTCCAGCCTGGACCTGGTTATCGATAAGGAGGCTCAGCTACACTGATGAATGTAGCTGATTGCTATCCCAAAAGACTCCAATACTATTTTATTTTAATTTGTATTGAAGTTCAGAAATTTAAAAAAGCAGAGCATTTTTTATAATTGTCGCTGTTAATTGAAGTATAAATTGCTGGAATATAAAACAAGACCAAAATGAAAGTTTTTTCCTTCCCTGCTTAAAAAATGTAGCAGCTTCCTAGTTATTTTGGAACACTATTCTTACATGTGTGTAAAGTGATTGACCTTCTAGCTTCTCTTGTCCAGAGGATATTAAAATGCTGGGTTGAGATGTAGCCATCTTACTTGGCTTTTTACTAATAACTTGATGTACTTAAAGGTAGAGCCCTTTGAAAAGACAATTAGATATTATGTATAAATGTAACATTGATAGGTTAATAAAGATGATTGAATCCATTAGTTGTCTTGTCATTTGTTTAAAAAATATTTTCCAGAATTGTTTTAAAATGAAGTATAAAAATTTCCCTTCTGAGAGTACTATTTAGTGTCCTCTCTGAAAGGTACTGCAATGATCTGTTTAAAAAACTTTTTGAACACAATAGGCTATTAAAGTTATATGAGAAGGTTAGTAGATCCTGAAAATTTATTTTCCTTTAGATACTAATGAATCATTCAGAAATTAAAAAAAAACTACATCTTTTTATTGCAGAGTTTATACTTGTTTGAAAAATACAAAATGCAGCACATTGGAAGGTATAAGCAAAGGGAGAAGTTCTTAAGGAGTGAGGGCAACAATGCACCATCCCTATCCTCTCCCCAGGTGAAGGAAAGCAATACAATTTTTTAATGAACATGACTCTGATTTTCCTTACAGCTTGAGTTAAACAATTACAAACACACCCCCGATACATTCATTCGTAGAAGTCTTACAAAGTAAGTATCTTGGTAAGGATCTCATCATACATTTTGTGTGTGTGTGTGCTCAGACTTCACATTCAGCCTCAGTAGAATCATACGAACAGCTGTGCAGAGGGATAGTTTAACAAAGTATATTCAGACATAATTACATATTTACGGGTAGAGAACACAGCGTATCTTTAGAAACTACACCAAATTTCAGAGGAAATGTGATTTAAAAAATTAGTAATTCGCAGATATTTTAGAGAAGTATATATTAGTAATGCATGTGTAACTATTTAAACTCCTTCAGAAAAGCTATTTAGCTGTTAAAAAATTTGAAATTTAAATAAACATGAATAGTAAGACTTTTTTTCCCTTTTATATGTATAGGCTGAAGATAATTTGATCCAATAAGTTAAATGATGTAGAGATTTATGGAATTAACTCACAAAAAGGAAGTGTACACATCAGTAAGATTTTTATGTTTTTGCTGTTAATTCTGTTATAAAAGTATTTCAAAACATTATTACAACAGTGTGATAAATAATATACAAATGATCTCTTAAAATACCATGAACAGGGAGCCAGCTTCCCCAAAAAATGTTATTCTGTTAACATCAATATTTTGCTTTCTTAAAATGACTTTGTAAAACCTGATAAATATTCTTAGCAATCTTTTCTAACAATAAACATCTAATATTGCTATCAATTAGATTGTAGACTTTTATACATAGTAAACAAAATAGCTTTGAATGAACATCACAAAAACTGTAGTGTTCCGATGATTGTTTTTTGCCATGATGAACCAGAAGGAATTTTTGATCATCATTGCAGCATCTACCATTTCCCAGGAATTGTAGTCCCACATTCATACCACTGGACATAGTTGATTTGAGTGTGACCACCTATCTCTCCAAATTGGACAGGCTCTTGGCGAACTGCTCTAAAATAACCTGAGAGAGAAGAAACAAAATTTGAACAGCCAAAGTATATTTTTGCCCTCACATCTCATACATGGAAGGATGTTAACTGATAGTAACTCTAGGTGAAGCCAGAGAACTTAGAAAACTGCTAGCAGCAGAAGTCCCGGGGCTCCTTCCTGAGGTAGTTTGACTGAAGTCATGGGATGTGAAAAGTTGTTGGCTGACCTTTGCCTTAGCAAGTCAGGAGTGCGAGGGCTGGTAGTGTCTGCCAGTAGTTTAAAGCAGCAACCAGTACATTCACAGATCTTAAAAAAAGGTGACTTAAGTGCCAATGAAAAAATTTGTTACTGGAAAGTCTAAAGAACTCCCTAGTTACTTCTGAGTAATACGTACACTCTTCAGACAGTTATTAAGTGCATTTTCAGTCCTTGAGGCCTCATTTTGCAGCATAGTACTAATGTGTCTTTAGCAAGTCACAGGGATTACTCATTTTCCAGAATTATTCTAATGATATCTGTACAATTACTTATTAAAAAAAATTGAGTTAAAAGTAATGCAGTATGCTCAGTAATGCAAAAATAATTTAAATGTGATATTTTATAACTCTCTGCAAATTCAGATGTTCTCCAAGTAGAACTCACTGAACATCTGTGTAATTTCCCTCAGCTCTGTTTGAGTTGAGTAACTTACAGATAGGCTCCAATTAGCTAGAAACAAATGAAGACTTTAGTTTATGCAGTTCTTTATAAAGCAGTTTTCCTCAGCTTAATTTATTTTTCCTTCTGTGTTAATCTGTGAAGGCCTTTTGCTTACGAGGAGGATCAGTAACCATACCTTCTTTGGTGGGTAACTGGTCAGAAGTGAGCTGCTGGCCTGTGCGCCCATCTAAAAATGAATCCACAAACTGGCAGTGGTCTTCTCCGTGGCCCCTCTGATCACCAATGTTATAAAACTTTCCTGAGGGAACCAGAAACGAAAAGGACAATAAAATGCCGCATTCTGTGACATGTGACAGTTCTGAATCAAATTCTCACAGAATTATCTTTCTTGTTCTTGCGTGTTTGTTTTTTCTCCAAATCCACCTAGTTGAAGTCACCAGTGTGTTTTTTGACTGAACCGTGGAATAGTCTCCCAACTGCTGTCCCTGATTTCACTCTTGCTTATCTATGGTCTTTATCCCCTCCACTTCTCAGAAGTTAGTCATTTTTAAAGAATGCAAGTAGAGGGCTGGTGTTGGGGTGTAGCTAGTAACGTTGCCGCTTGTGATGATATGTGCAAGTTGTTCATATCCCAGCCGCTCCACTTCCTATTCAGCTCCTGCTAATGGCCTGGGAAAGACAGCAGAAGATGGCCTAAGTTCTTGGGCCCCTGCCACCCACGTGGGAAACCCAGAAGAAGCTCCTGGTTTCGGCCAGTCCCAGCCCTGGACATTGTGGCCATTTGAGGAGTGAGCCAGCAGATGGAAGCTCGCTCATGCATTCTAATTCTTTCAAATTAATAAATCTTTAAAAATAAATAAAAATGCAAGTCAGGTAATACTTTTTTTTTTTTTGACAGAGTGGATAGACAGAGAGAAAGATCTTCACCCTCCAATGGTCACTGCAACCGGCGCACTGCGCTGATCTGAAGGCAGGAGCCAGGTACTTCTGGTCTCCCATGCGGGTGCAGGGCCCAAGCACTTGGGCCATCCTCCACTGCACTCCCGGGCCATAGCAGAGAGCTGGACTAGAAGAGGGGCAACCGGGACAGAATCCAGCGCCCCGACCAGGACTAGAACCCAGTGTGCCGGTGCTGCAGGCGGAGGATTAGCCTATTGAGCTGTGGCGCCGGCCCTGTAAGAAATTCTTGTTCATTTACAGGTAAATACATTTGTCTCTCCCTGCTAAGAAGGTAAGGAGAGGTAAGCCATGAAAGCACGAAGGTGTCTGGTGTGATTCTCTGGCCCTAACACACCACTTCTGGCACCAAGCAGATAGACAATATCTGCTGAATGACATCAAATATCTACCTTTCTTTTTGGGCCCAGGCATATATATTTGTTAAATTTTTTATTGTATGAATATAGGATATTACAACCTTATCGGCTGTGGAGCCAGGAGTTAAAACCCTTCTGGCATCTTATAGCTGTCCTAATCCTTGCATGATTATTATTGTTAGATTCATATTATCAGTAGGCTTTTTTTTTTTTTTTTATTTTTTTATTTTTTTGACAGGCAGAGTGGACAGTGAGAGACAGAGAGAAAGGTCTTCCTTTGCCGTTGGTTCACCCTCCAATGGCCGCCGCTGCAGCCGGCGCACCGCGCTGATCCGATGGCAGGAGCCAGGATCCAGGTGCTTTTCCTGGTCTCCCATGGGGTGCAGGGCCCAAGCACCTGGGCCATCCTCCACTGCACTCCCTGGCCATAGCAGAGAGCTGGCCTGGAAGAGGGGCAACCGGGACAGAATCCGGCGCCCCGACCGGGACTAGAACCCGGTGTGCCGGCGCCGCAAGGTGGAGGATTAGCCTATTGAGCCACGGCGCCGGCCTATCAGTAGGCTTTTCTTGGGTGACAAAATTGAACTTGAATGTCGTGGTGCCTCTGTACTTAATTTTGCCATGAAATTTGCTGCAAATTTCATTTCTGTTACTTGCTTTCTAATAACATGTCTTAAAACATCGTTTCTAGGACAGTACCAATTTCAGTAAAGTCTTGCTGAGAGGAAAATTTGTGTTTACATTACCCTTGGTGCTTGGAAGTTTCTAAGAAAAGGTCAAGTTATAGATTATTATAAAACATTCCCTGAAGATAAAGGCTCAAAGCAAACCTGGTAAACCCTACTTACCTGTGAGGGAGTCGCTCAGGTAAATCTTGTATCTGAGAGAGTTGCACAACTGCACTCCTACAAATTTTTTATACCACGTCCTTTTGACATACTGTTTGCCTTTACATTCTGAGTAAGAGTCTGAATTAAAGGGCCTTTCAGTCCAGATTGCATCTCTTCCTGCTGCATGAGGAAAACATAGTTGAGTATCTGACTCAGAAGTACTAAAGAGCTGTTCTAAAAACTTTTTAAAAAAATTTGCAAAATTGTCAACTTGCTGACACCTACTTTTTTCCAATACTATATATGGGAACCAAAAATATTATGAAGTTTTAAATAAGTAAACTGCAAAATCAGTTTTGTCCATATGAGGTAGATCTCAGGGCATGTGGAAAGCCTTTGCAGTGCTAGATGTGGACAGTGCCCTTTAGAAACAAACTTAGGTTTCTTTTTTATAAGTATATTAGAAAATTTCAACAGCTGATTTAATGTGACTTACTACTAACAGTAAAAGTGAAGATGCTATATCTTGATTTAATCATGAAACGATTTGAGATGGCTTAGTGCATGAGTAAAAGTAAACTTCAAATTACCCATCTTATTCAAGAACAAGCTAGCTCTCAGTGTGTTAAACATTCGTGTCTGACAGAGGATGAAAGGGAGAGAACAGTGCAATCGTGATTCAAATTCCACCATGCCTGCTTAATGGCATCTGTTTAGAAAATCATCTAGTTGTGTTCCCATTTAGGCAGCTACTTACCAGAAACTGGCTCGCTTACTCTTGGGTCGGCTGTGGAGAAATAAGCAAACAACAGAAGTCAGACATTACGAGGTAAAATCTCAACATTCCAGTGGTGTGGTGGTTAAGATGAATGCATTCAGCTGTTAAGAAATCTTACTTGTAAAATAGTACACTTTTGCTAAAGACTGAGTTTGGAATTGTTTTTGGAAATTGTTCTTGATTGAATAGTCTTCCAGATACTCAGCTGTAACTGCTTCCTAGGTTTTGAGTAGTTAGGAGCCTTGGTTGCTGTTCTGCTTTTACTTCAAATTCAAAAGCGTCCTCTTGAAGTTTCATACAAAAACTACCCATGGTCAGATTACCAAGATGCCTTGAACTCCAGTTATTATATAAAGGTTAAGCAAATAATAATGCTCTGTGTACACATGTACAGGGTTTGAGAGGTCTACCTAGAACATTTTATAACTGCTTATAAAAGCAATCGTATCAGTTTCCTTTTTGGGTGTCCTCTGATGCTGACTTCTATTCAAGGCATACAAGAACAATCATACATTT
This sequence comes from Oryctolagus cuniculus, assembly GCF_964237555.1. Classification (NCBI taxonomy): domain Eukaryota; kingdom Metazoa; phylum Chordata; class Mammalia; order Lagomorpha; family Leporidae; genus Oryctolagus; species Oryctolagus cuniculus. The sequence continues at coordinate 55,318,214 of NC_091435.1, forward strand.
TTTTAGTACAGATTATGATTTTTTTTAACTGTCCTTTTTTCCGACAGCAAGAAAAGTGAGGAAAAGTGTAAGTGGTATTTTTGAGGGTGTGTTCATCTATGGAGGACTATTTAGAAATTCAAAAACTATTGAGCATTTAGCTAGGTTTCTAACAAGCTCTGATGTGGCCCTCTGCCTCCCTGTTGGGAATTCCTGTGATGAGATTACCTGATTCAGTACTGAATGCCACTGTGTTGCTGGCAGGGCCTTCACCAAGCGGGTTTTTGGGTTTCACCTGGAACTCATAGCTGTTTGGGGGAAATTAAAAAATAATTATATTCTTGGGTAGGAAGCAACAATCCCCCTGATTCTGTTTTGAAATTATGATGACAGTGAATGGTAATATTTGTTCTAGAAATCTAGTGATGAGAGAAAAATGTTTTGAAACAGCTTGTCTAATGTTTTATCTAATAAATGGATTGATTAAAAAAAAAGGTGGTTGGCTTTTTAAAAACACCAAATTAGCAAAAATAACAATGTTGTTAATGGACAACATAGAAAGGAAAGAGGTATGTGGTGGACCCAAGCTAATTCTAGCAACAAGGAGCATCAAGTCTTCTCCAGATGTCTTTCTTCCCTGAGAAAGAAGTGGAAAGCTTTCTTTTTATTTCCTTTTATTTCAACTCTTGAGTTTAATTATGGAATTAGGACATTTTCCTTAGTGTAGTGTTTGAACTACCTATGTCACAATTATGATAAGAAGACCATGAGGAATGTTTGTCTAAAATGTCGATTTATCCCTACCCTAGCTACTGAACAAACTTCCAAGAGTTAAAGTAGAATTTATAATAAGTTCCCCAGGTGAGTCCTTTGTTCACCAAATTTTGAAAGCTACTAGACTCTTAAGCTATGGGAACAAATACACATGAAGAGTTTTTGCTCTACTTATTTGTTTGCAAGGACTTCATGGTTTTATCTCCTGGAACTTGGGTTTGCTGTGGCTCACAGGAAGCCATAACGTCCAGAAAACGGACATGGTAGTGTTGCCTTGTGAAGAGTATAAGCACGATACTGAGATGTTTTTGTGCCATGATAAGCCAGATTCATATCAGCCAGGCCCTTAGCCTTCTGTTTTTAAAAGATAAAACAAGAAAACCCACATCTTTTGGAATTTAAATAACTTTGGCCCCTGCTGCTCACTAGGCTAATCCTCCGCCTGCGGTGCCGGCACCCCAGGTTCTAGTCCTGGTTGGGGCGCCGATTCTGTCTCGTTTGCTCCTCATCCAATCCAGCACTCTGGTGTGGCCTGGGAGTGCAGTGGAGGATGGCCCAGGTCCTTGGGCCCTGCACCTGCTTGGGAGACCAGGAGGGGGCACCTGGCTCCTGGCTTCGGATCGGTGCAGCGCGCTGGCCGTAGCAGCCATTTTGGGGTAAACCAACGGAAAAGAAAGGCCTTTCTCTCTCACTAACTTTGTCCAAAAAAGAAAAAAAAAATAAAACAAGAAAACCCGCATCTTTTGGAATTTAAATAACTGATTCTGTTAAGATTTATTCATAAGGTTAGTGGACAGGGTTTGACATATTTTTGCATAAAATGTGTAAGCAGACCAGATCCTTTTAAGAAACCCAAGCAGTAAAACAGTTTGGCATTTGCACGAACTTCAAAGTGACTTTCAGCAGCAGATTTACCTGCAAACTAAATTTAAAACCAACCTTAGCCAGCTGATAGGATTGTGAAAGTCCTGGATTTATACAGGGCTTTTGGCAGAGACTCCATCTTTGAGAACATTGTAAGTAAGAAGGAAGAACACACAAAGGATAGGTATTTTATCAGAAAGTAAAAAGCAGAGGATAACAGTTTGGTACAGATGGTACTAAGTCAAGGATGAAAAAAGTGGACTTCCTGGAGCTCAGAGAGCCAGTTTCTTGATCATGGAGGCCTTGCATTAAACTGCTGGAATCTAATAACACGATTCTAGTGTTAATGGCAACCACTTTGAGTGTTAGCTGGGTATCAGGTACATTATTCAACATACATAAGTAAATAACAACACGCACAAAACTCCTTAAAGTAATATTCTGATTTTCTGTTGAGAACAATGAGGTTTATAAACATTGTAGAATTTACTGTTTTTCCAAACTTCCAAAGTGGGATAGGTGGTATAAAACTTGCCCTTCCTTATAGAGTTTCTAATGAGAATTCAAATGACAAAAGGTGCCACTGTTACTTGCAATAAGAGAAGAAAGATATAAAAACACATCGCTTATTTAAATAAATAACACACACATGGATGTTTCCAATGGTTCCTGAGATTAAATTCTTGCTAAGCGGCCTAACAACAAGACCAGCAAAAAAAAAACAAAAAACAAAAAACAAAACAAAACAAAACAAAACACAAAAAATTATAGTGAGCCTAAAGTGGAAAAACAAAAGAAATCCAAGGCATCTGGACTGTGACTCAAATGGGAGTGCATTCCACATCCATTTTTGCCAAAAGCCCTGTGCTTTGGCCAAGTCTGATTGTTGGAATTATATCCTTGTCTATTTTGAAGTTATTTACAGTTAAGCTCTGTTTGTAGCAAGGCCACAGATATTCATAAGCTACTTATTTCTGTTTTTTGCCAACATTTTATGACACTTGACAAGTTTTTCGAAACTCAAAAAGATAAAACAAGTTTAATTAACATGAAAACTGAAAGATACTTCGGGGCGTGGTCTGATTAAGTCCTAAGTTAACAAAAAATAGTTGTGGCAAAGTCTTTCCCAAGAAGCACACTCTGTCACAAAGTGACACTATAGGCTAAAAGTAATTTCTAAAATACTGACTGTACATAAGAAATGAGTATAGGATGCTCTCTTTAGAGTTCAGAAAACAATGTTACTTGAAATAAAAAATACAATGCTGTAGGTAGAAATTTTGGAAGGTAAAGTTGAAGACATTTTCCAAATAGTGGATCAAAAACTCAGGAAAAACAAAGGAATTAAGAGTGGAGATTGTTCTAGAGAATATAGGACCCAATTAGTCGGAAATTGAGAACAGAGAAGGGAGAAAAGAAAGCAGAAAATTATCCAAGAAAATTCCCAGAACTCAATGAGTTTTGAGAGATAGAATTCTTCTATGTCCAGCAAAATGAAAAAAAGACAACTAAAGTCACAAGCTACAAAGTTTCAGAGTACAGGAGCCTGTACTGTGGCACAGTGGGCTAAGCCCACGATCCCATATCAAAGTGCAAGTTTGAGTTCCAGCTGTTCTGATCTAGCTTCATGCTAATGTGCCTATGAAGGCAGTGAAGGATGGCTCAAGTACTTGGGCCTCTGTCTCCCATGTGGAAGACCCCAGGATGGTGTTCTTGGCTCCCGGTTTTGGCCCAGACCTGGCTGTTGTGACCTTTTGGGGAGTGAACCAGTGGATGGAAGATTTCCATCTCTCTGTCTCTATCTGCTTGTCTTTGGCACTTTGCCTTCCAAGTAAGTAAATTATTTAAAAAGATTTCAGGGGCAGGCATTGTGACACAGTGGGTTAAACCACTTCCTGCAATGCCGGCATCCCATATGGCTGCTGGTTCCAATCTGCTCCACTTCCAATCCAGCTCCCTGCTAACGTATCTGGCAAGGTAGTGGAAGATAGCTGAAGTATTTGGAGTTCCAGGCTATTTTTGGTCTGGCCCAGGCCTGAATGTTGTAGCCATTTGGGGAGTGAACCAGTAGATGAAAGATATTTCTTTCTCTCCCTCTGTAACTGCCTTTCAAATAGATATGTTTTTAAGATTTTATTTGAGAGTTGGGAGTGGGGAGAGAAAGTTCTTCCATCCGCTGGTTCACTCCCTACATGGCCAGAGCTGAGCCAATCCAAAGCCAGGAGACAGGAGCTTCTAGGTCTGCCACGCAGGGGCCCAAGCACTTGGGCTATCTTCTAGGGCTTTCCCAGGCCATAGCAGAGAACTAGATTGGAAGAGAAGCCAGGACACAAACCGTGGCACAGGTGGAGGCTTAGCTTACTATGCCACAGTGCTGGCCCCTCACACTATATATATACTATATATAGTATAGATATATATAAAGATTTTAGAGTACTGGGAAGTAAAGATGAAGTCCTAAGAACTGAGCAAATAGATTCTATTCAAAGGATTCAGAATCAGAATGACATTGACTTCTGGACAGCAGCACTGGAAGTTAGGGAATAATGGGATGATATCATCAAAAGTCTACATTTTATCCTGTTATCTACATGCAGCTAAACAATAGTGTCAAAGTAAAACAGACATCGTAAAACATGCAAGGACTCAATAATGCCATCTGTCATAAAGCTTTTTCTCAAGAAATGCCACAAAGTGACGTAGAAAACAGAATTAAAAGACATGAGAGACAAAACCTAAGGGATTCAACACAGAGACAAAAGGTGTGGGATTCCAGAAGAGTTTCTTTTTGCCAAAAAATAAACAAACAAACATAAGGGATGACTGGTGATTTTTAGAAGTGATCAATTTAGAAGTCTGGATTTAATTAACAAATAATACAAAATGCCTCTGGAAGAGGGAATTTAGGAATAAGGAAGAAACTGCCTATATAGTATAAGTATTTGCATTTCAAGATCTTGTACACATTTATGATAAAGTTGAAAATTAAAAAAACATTTGTAAGACCTACTGTATCTATCTATACATGGAATGTTGTTCAGGTGACAACTGCAGTCAAACATTTGGAACCCATGGGTGACAAGCCACTTAAGTTAACACTTCACACAAGAATGCCATGCCTCATGCTACCTTGGTAGATGTGTATCCCCCCAAAAAACAATCCTGTACTTCTTTAACAGGATAGAGCATAATCCAGCATTTAGAATGACAGATGAGTTCTCTACTCAACTAATATAGAGATTTTAAGGTAAAGTATTTAACTTCTCTGAGCCTTGATTTCCTCATAACAAATGAGGATAATAATACAATTTATGAGGACGTTTTAAAAAAAAATCTATTTGAAAGAAATACAGAGGCCGGCGCCGCAGCTCACTAGGCTAATCTGCGGCGCCAGCACTCTGGGTTCTAGTCCCGGTCGGGGCACCGGATTCTGTCCCGGTTGCTCCTCTTCCAGTCCAGCTCTCTGCTGTGGCCCGGGAAGGCAGTGAAAGATGGCCCAAGTGCTTGGGCCCTGCACCCGCATGGGAGACCAGGAGGAAGCAGCTGGCTCCTGGCTTCGGATCGGCACAGCGCCATTTGAGGGGTGAACCAACGGAAGGAAAACCTTTCTCTCTCTCTCTCACTGTCTAACTCTGCCTGTCCAAGAAAAAAAAAAAAAAAGAGAGAGAGAAGGAGGGGGAGGGAAGGAGGACGGGGGAAGAGGGAGAGGGAAAGCGTGAGAGAGATTTTCCATTTGCTAGTTCACTACTCAAGTGGCCGCAACAGCCAGGGCTGAGTCAGGCCAAAGCCAGGAGCTTCTTCCGGGTCTCACATGTGGGTTCAGGGGCCCAGGTACTTAGTCCATCTTTTGCTGCTTTTCCAGATGCATTAGCAAGTAGATGAGTCCCAAGCAGAACAGCCAGGACTTGAACCAGCGCCCATATGGGATGCAGGCACTGTAGGCACAGGCTTAACCTTCTATGCCACAGTGCTGGTCCCATGAGAATACTCTTAATTATAACCTCACAAGGGTATAAAACTGAGGTTTTTATAAGCAATAAATGAGTTAATTCATGTGTAAACCAAGTGTTTGACATACAAATGATTATAAATATTTTCTAGTACTTTTATATAAGTACTTCAAAGAGTTCATGGAAGAATGGAAATAATTTTGCATTTATTTTGGTGTAAGGCCCTTTAATCCATGCATAGTTTTTTCATAATATGCATTTCCAGGAACTTTTTTGAAGGCACTTCATAGATATATATTTTTTTAAAGAGGTTTCTGTTAGGGAATTTGACAGACAGTGCTGAAGAATTCTCGAGGTACATTTCTTCAGTGCTCACATACTTGCTTCATGGTTGTTATAAGGATATAGCCAGTGGGTTATTGGGAAAATTAAAATTTAGCAGATAAATCTTTATGCCCACTATCAAAGTAGCTTCATAAACTAAGCAAATAAAAGTTCTATAGGATTTTGTTGAGTGCAGAAAACTAAAGCATTATGCTGGAGGAGAGGGTAGAAGGTAGAGTTTGAGAAAAACTGTGAAAATTAGCATAAGAATTCAAACATACATCAACTAATTTAAAAGTGGAAAACTAGGGTTTCAGAAAGCCACCTGTGGCTCATGAGTCAAATGGTCAGGAAATGGAACCCTCAATCTGCAGAGTAACATCTCGAGGGATCTCTTCAGTGTTGGGAGAGGTGGTAACAGCTTCATGAGTAACCTTGGAGTCTGGCTAGGGAAGACCCTTTTGTTGCTGCCTATAAACTTTTCCCTTTATTCCTAAAATACAGAGCCAAATTTTAGTTTTCATTATTTGATCAGCTTTTTAGTTATATATTCCTTACTGGTTTATGAAATTGGTTTTACTATCAAAGGCCCCATAAATGGGGCCAGCGTTCTAGTGTAGTAGGTTAAGCCGTTGCCTGTGATGCCAGTATTCCATATGAATGCTGGTTCCAGTCCTGGCTGCTCCACTTCTGATCCAGCTCCCTGCTAATGCGCCTGGGAAAGCAGATCTTCACCCGTGTGGAAGACCTAGATGAAGCTCGTGGCTTCACTTTGGCCCAGCCTTGACTGTTGTGGCCATTTAGGGCGTGAAGCCATGGATGGAAGATCTCTGTCTCTCCCTCTCTACAACTCTGCCTTTATTTCAAATAAATAAACCTTTTAAAAAAAAAAAGCCTCATAAACCTCAAGCTGCTTTTTATGAAGGGCTGCCCTGTAGTTGTTTGTTGGTTTGAGTTGTTTGGCTTGCTGAGTTTGCCCCTAGTGTGGTCTTGAATGAAATACTTGAGCCTCATACAGGCGGTTTCAGTCGGAGTGAGAGAAATGGAAAAGCAAAGCAAGAAAAAAAGAGTAAGGTGCCCTGGGAAAATGAAAGGAAATGGAACCAATCAGTTGGAATGCGTGCATCTGCAGGGACATCTCAGGAGTCAGGCATTTCTGGATGCCTGGTACATGCACTCACTGTGCAGGCCTGGGAGTGCAGATGGGAGCAAGGGGACAAAGTAGTGGCCAGCTCCAGGCCAAGCCGCACCTGAAGCAGGGACAGAGGGAAGAATGGCAGGCAATGAGCTGGATGAGCTGCCTGCTGTGCCCCAGGGGATGCTTCTTGTGTTGCCCATTTCTGTGGGGGACACAGAAATTCAATTAGGGCTGTACTTCAAACTGTAGGCCTGCTGTAGTGTTCTTCCATCCCTTCCTTAGATACCAAGGAATTCAAAGAAAGTAATAAAAATTATACGGTGATGTGAGAGGAAGAACTGTTCTCTTTATAGACTAGTGGAACTCCATGTTCTTATAGAGTGGTCGCTTTCTTCAATGAACAGTTGCTAAACTGAGACATCAATTTCTTTCTTAACAAGGAAGGAATTGGTCTTCTGTTACCCACAGCTTGAATAAAACTAAATAAAATGCCTCATGCTTTGGCAGCCTATGTTACTCCTTTCTACAAAGCCCATGAAGAGAGACATTACAAAGTTAACGCAGACCCTGCGGAGACCTGATCTTACAGAAAGCACTCTGAAAAGGATGGAATGGCTATTCCACATGCTGGCTTCATCCAGCCCGATTTACAGCTCATAAGCAGTTGCTGCCTCTATTCCAGCTAACCTCAGTGCCAGCACTTTATTAAATCAAATAACATAAATAATAATCTCAAACTGCCATTGCTGCCAGCTATAGGACACGGGTAGGAAGACGTGTTCTCCAAACTCCTCCCAAGCCACAGAGGTCAATAAAAGTACTTGAGCAGATTAAGTGAATTTGATTTATCTTAATTACCAGAGTACATTTTCCAAAGGAAATTGCTGGCCCACATGTTAAGTCTGGCACATGCAGTGGATTTTTCAATTTGTCAGTAAAGTGAAGAGGGAAGCAGGCTCATTGGAACTTTTTTAGTGTGCAATGATTGTATCTGTCCATACTGCAACTAATCAGGAAGAAGTGGGCCCATCAAGGGATTATCAAAATTTGTGCTAAAAACAATCTGGAAGCAGACTTCAGGGATCTGGGTTTTAGTTTTATCTTCAGTTCTAGTTCTCTCATTGACTTCATGCATGGCTTGGGTCATTGTATTATTTTATCTTTTTAGAGCCGGAAGAGACTTAAGAGACCCGCTAATCCTCACTTCCTGTTCCCATAGGCAGTGGTGTAAGACTTACTAAAACATGCTTCAGCAATCCTTTTCACGGAGCTAGGAATAATCATAGTAATTTTTGCAGACAGAGCGGTTTGCTCCAGCTAGGAAAAGGTTTTCTTAGTTTCTTTCCTTTTAGCTCAGTAAGAACCAACACTGCCTAAAGAGATAGAGAACTGATGTTCTTGGGTAATCCTAGAACAGGAAAGGTTTTGTGGGGGAATCAATGGGAGACAAGTATTGTGGAGTGGGCTAGTGGATACTGATTCAGCTGGATGCTAGCATCCCTACATTGTATTTGGTGTGAGAGGGACCCTCCAAAGAAAAAGACACAATTTACTTGAGTTAACACATCTCTTTTGTATCACTTGACTAACGGCTATGGTTCCCCCACAATGATCTGCCTTCTCTGTTCACACATATGACCACAGCCTCCTGCAGTAGCAGGAGCCACAGGCCTGGGCTGGGGAGGGCACCCGTGTGCCACTTTGGAGCTGTACACAGGTACCCCAGGGCAGCCGTGCAGCTCTGCTCTGTTTAGACAGGGACATCAAATGCCAGGTGCAGAACCAAGCTCCCATCAGCGGGATGGTCCCTTACTACGGGAGGCTTTTGAGCTTCTGCAGAGTAGATAAACCCTTGCTAAGGTACACAAATGGGCAGAAGGTTGGCATTCACTGTGAGAAGGAAAAGGAGGGCATATTTTTTGTTTCTGGTTACTGTGAGACCATTTAGAATTTCACAAGGAAATCACCATTGATCCATAATCTTCCTTGGTTCTCCTGAGTGAAAAGATCCAACCTCAAGCTGTACTCCACCCATGCAGGTATGTAAAGAGTGGACAGTAATTATCGTCTGTTTTTAGACCTCATGTTTTTTAGTCAGAAAAAGTGACGGAAAATGTTCCTTCAAGAAATTATTTCCATGACTCCTCTAGCACTGGAAAAGAGTTAAAATTCTTTTAGAAGTCATTATCTTCCAATTATTCAGTAGAGAATTCCAGATCCTTATGGGGGGATTTTAAGTGCTATAACTCAAAATTTGCCTGCTTTAGAAATTCAATTTTGCTATATATTTTGTTCAAAGTTTCCTCCAAGCATTAGACTAGGACTAAGAGCTCTTCTTTGTCGCTAATAAAAAACACCTGGTGCTGCATCCTGTGCAGGCTTCCTCTCTATTCCAGCCTCAGTATTCCATGCGGCACTCATCCTCCTTCTGAATCCTGGGCCTTGGTGTGAGCCCTACGTTTGGTCTGCTCTTTTAGGATCTTCGCACTCATGAGTGTTAGTTGTCATTGTGTAGGTACTTCTAGGCTTCAGAAATCTCAAATTAAGTGAATAATTTACTTTGCTTTATTCTTCCTTAACCCAGTATTTTGTCTAATAGGGACTTCAACACATCATTTTAATATTTCAGCTCAAAACATTTTTGCCCATTCATCTCTGACACGCTTGTTAAGACAGAGGCAGAATGCACGTGCAGCCTCGCTGGGGACTGGGACCTACTGAGCTATGGGACCACCACCAAGTTTCAGAAATTGTAGACTAAACAGTTTTCATCAGAACGTCTTTGTGTACATGTTTTCTATTTTCATCCATTGGAAAATATTTACTTCAAACTATTGATTTAAAATCATGATGCATAAACAGGTTGAGCATTCCTATTCTGAACATCTGAAATTCTTGAGTGCCAACATGAAACCTCTAAAGATTTGGCCTACTGGTTAAGATGTCAGGTTGGGATACCTGCAACCCATATAGGAGTGTCTGGGTTTGAATCCTGGCTTTCCTCTCGATTCAAGCTTCCTGCTAATGCAGACTCTGGGAGGCAGCAAGTGATGGCTTAAGTAGCTGTGTCCCTGCCACTCAGGTGGGAGAGCTGAACTGGGTTCTTGGCTCTCAGCTTGAGCCTGGACAAGTCTCAGCTGTTGCAGGCATTTGGGGAGAGAACCAGTAGATGGAAGCTCACTTTGTCTGCGTGTCTTCCTGCCTCTCAAACAAATAAATTGAAAACATTTTTAAAAAAGAGTTTTAGATTTCAAGGTACTTCATATTTTGGGTGTTTTGGATCAGGGATATTCAGCCAGCAAAGTCTATGCAGATATTCCCAAATCTGAAAAACTCCGCTGGTCCCAACTATTTCGGGCAAAGAATACTCAGTTTCTATATGAAAAATAATGATCTTGATATCCTAATGGATTCCATTCGATCATTCCAAACTCTAAAAACAGCATCAAATGAACTACTTGTAGATACATGGAGAGGTGTCAAATTCATGCCAAGGTTAAAGCCCACTGATGATGGACCCAAGAGGGAAGGACACACCACCTAAAGGAGGAGAAAAAAAGAACCTGTGCTGTCTTTTCAGTCTGAGGCCACTCCAGAAACATTTAGCCCAAGTCCTGAAACCATGCCAACCAGATGCTACAAAGGAACCCCACGACCTGGGACTACAGACAGAAATGGAGCTCAGCCCAAGGATAGTTTATTCTCCCTCACTGACTTCACCAATCTGGTCAGATGCCCACATGGCACTCCTGCAAAGACAGTAACAAAATGCTGCGACATTTATTCTAGCAACTGTTGCTCATTACAATTAGCTCAAGGATGAAAACTGAAAGAGTGCCAGCCCTCGGTCATACCCTTCTGGGTCACCCCATTTCCTGACCTGGCTTACCAGGTCCTCCCTGACCGGGTTTCCACTCTTGGCTTCCTCCTCCTCCAGTCACTTTTTACCATGCACGCTGGGGAAAACAGCCAGTCATTGACTGCACACAACGTGCCGCCTCGGGCTTCAGTGCACTCAGGCGCTGTTCTCTCTGGCATTCCCTTCCCGTCCCCCAGTCGCCGGGCTCCCTTCATCCCTCCCAGCCCTCATGGCTCAACCCAAGCGCCCTTTTCCTGGGCGATCTTGCTCCCTTCTCCAGACTTTGTGGCTGCCACCCATCCTGGGCTCCTGCAGCGCCTTGAGCACACTTCTACCCACGCTCTCCCCACTTTGTGTAGAATGCTGGGCTGGCAGCTGCCTCCCTTCCAGCTGCCAGTGCGGGGGCGGCCACAGCACCAAGCACACCACGGAGCACATCCCTGGCACTTAATAAATCTTATCTGCACAGAAACACAGACCTTTTCAGAGACGAATCGAGCTTAAAATGTTTCTGGAATAACTAGTTTACGTTCTGATGGTGAGCTAATAGGTGCACTGTAAGAGAATTTGAGGACAGCCTGATTCAGAAAAGGAACACAATGAACATCTAGAAATTGGATGTTGTCCAGTGAACATATTGTACAACCCAGATCACTTTTTATTAACTGGAATAAAAAGCAGGAAACTGAAGAGGAAAAACATCCAAGTACAAATTCACCTATTAAAAAGTCCAAATTAGATCACATTTTTCTCTTTCTTTAAAATACATTATAGTATAAGTAGGCTTTCTCTCAATCTTGTTAAGAAAACAGTACCAAGATCATCGTGTGGGCCTTTCCTGAAATATATGCTTATTTTGGCTAATTTCAATCTTATAAGGAAGTTAGTGGTTCCAAAATTTTCCATGTTACAGCTCAAAATAGAGAAACTTAAAGAAAAAAACCCCACACCTTGTGGAAGAAGTGTTATTTTTGCAGTATAGGACTGAAGTTTAAATACAGCACACCATTTTCAGCGAGTTAGATGTTTCTTTTTCCCTAAAAAGATTAGAAAGGAGAGCTTCCCTAGTCAGAGCCAAAACTGACCTCACTATTGATACCCAAGTCCACTCAGTCAGTTGATGACACTGAAAGTCCTAAGTGAAACTTACAAAAAAATACAAAAGAAACCTCCTTTTAGAACTTCTCTCCTACAACTCTAGCAATGTCGAAAGCCCTTATTTTTCCTTAGATAATAAAATAAACTGGTAAAATATTTGAAGGAGGAATCAAAAGACTATACAGCAATATGAATGACCTATTATCAAAGTGGAATAATGGATACTTTGAAAAATCGTTCATTATAACACATTGCTAAAAATACACACCTCTATTGTCGAAACGCTCTTCTCATTTTATCCACAATCAAAACAACAAAGGATTGCTGTGTCTGAGACAAGTCTGCAGCATTTTCATTAACTTTAAAAGCTTTCACTATGGTCCCATGGCTTCCATTTCTTTGCCCTTTGCCCTCCCCTTTCCAGCAGACAGCTGAATGCCCTGGAGCTTCCAATGGGGTTGAGCACGTGCAGGCACCAGCCGCCTCTGCTCCACTGCTTTCCCTCTCTGAGTTTCGGTATTTAGTATCAACACTTAGTGCCGAGTTTTCTGTTGCAGCTGTCCTCTTCAGTCCCCACCAATAATGTGCGTATGTTCAAAATATGAATCCAGAAGTATTTAGTGCCACGTATACAAACACGAAGTAGGCATACCCCTCTTTGAGATAAAGGTGATATAATTTATTTCTTAGATTATGACTTTTTCTCAGGAAGAATTCTGAAATGGCATGGATAGCTTACCTTGTATCTGGTTTCAGATTTTCTACTGTGGAGAAAGTCTGATTTGTAATTTGAACGGACTTGTTCTTCCCACTGATTGATCCATTTTCTCTGGATATTACTTCATATTCTGAAAACAGAAAACAGCCAACAGATACTTGTCTTTATGTCCCAGCTGATTAGTAGCACAAGTAACTGCTCAGATTTTAAAAGTGAGCAAGTGAGATCATAGTTGTGGAGACAATCTGATCTTGTATGAAGGTATTTAAAAGTGTTCATAAAAATGGAATTATAAGACATGTATATTTTGGTGCAAAATGTTTAAATCCAGTTGTTGCTATTGTTGATGTTTTTGTGTGTACCTTTCTATGACTTTTTAAGACCTCTTGTATGCAGCAATTCCAAAAAAAATTGCAGCAAAATGTTGTTTTCCACAAACTTTTTGAAGTACCCTCATACATTAGCAATTTCCAGATGAGTTTAGTAGTCACCAGATGACCAAAGTCCCCAAAGCATTTTGGGAGCTTCTCATTGGCTATTTCTGATGTCCTTGAAATAGAGCAGTGGCAGGTTGGTAGCTGGTGAAGATGGACGGCCTTCCTGCAGTTGCTGTGGGTTCACAGGCCATGATTTTGCTAGGTTGGTGAGACAGTTCGTCACCACTGGGAAGCCGAGTTTGGGGAAAGCACTGGATGGTTAATGGTGCTTGAGAAGAAGCTGTGTTTCCTACCCCATGTTGCTTTACCACAGAGTGGGGAAGAGGCCACTGCAGATGAGGTATTATTACAAAAAAAAGTGAGTTTCAAACATAGTTGCAAGTAACAGTTAACCAAGGACTGGGTGGCTTTACTGCTGAATTCTACCAGACTTTTAAAGAACTAATTCCTATTCTTCTCAAGCTATTCAAAACAATTGAAAGGGAGGGAACCCTCTCAAACTCCTTCTATGAGGCCAGCATCACCTTAATTCCTCAAGATGACGGAACAGGGAAAGGACATATTGCCTTTTTTTTTTTTTTTTTTTTTTGACAGGCAGAGTGGACAGTGAGACAGAGAGACAGAGAGAAAGGTCTTCCTTTGCCGTTGGTTCACCCTCCAATGGCCACCACGGCCGGCGCACTGCGGCTGGTGCACCGCGCTGATCCGATGGCAGGAGCCAGGTACTTATCCTGGTCTCCCATGCGGGTGCAGGGCCCAAGCACTTGGGCCATCCTCCACTGCACTCCCTGGCCACAGCAGAGAGCTGGCCTGGAAGAGGGGCAACTGGGACAGAATCCGGCTCCCCGATCGGGACTAGAACCCAGTGTGCCAGCGCCGCAAGGCGGAGGATTAGCCTAGTGAGCCGCGGCGCCAGCCGACATATTGCTTTAAGCTAGGGGAAAATAGTAGCAAAGATTGCGGAGGAAGGGCATTCCCAGAGGAGAGCTGTAGCAAAATCTACAGTAGAAAATCTACAGAAGGAAGAGGGACACAGTGGGTCAGCCTAGAAGGCATGAACATGCAGCCATGAACCTGGACACAACACAGGACCCCCACAACCCAGAGCTGGAGGAAGCGCCAGCTTTGGAAATTGAGAAGAGAGCAGAATGCAGCAGCCCATGTCACTGGTGGTATAGCCAGAGGGGGAGCCTGGTGTGAGTCCAGCCTGGAGCCCTAAAAATTGCTCATCAGGGAAATGCAAATCCAAACCATAATGAGGTTTTACCTTGCCCCAGTTAGAATGGCTCACACACAGAAATCAACAAACAATAAATGCTGGTGAGGACATGGGGGAAAAGGGTACCCTACTCCACTGTTGGTGGGAATGTAAACATAGTATAGCCTCTGTGGAAGATGGTATGGAGATAGCTTAGAAAGCTGAAAACAGAGACACCATATGACCCAGCCATCCTACTTCTGGGAATTTACCTCAGGGAAACGAAATCAGCATATAAGAGTGATCTGTAACCCCATGTTAATTGCAGCTCAATTCACCATAGGTAATACATGGAATCAACCCAGATGTCATCAACTGAGGACTGGATAAAGAAATTATAGTATACATACATTATGGAGTACTATGCAGTGGTTAAAAAAACCTGAAATCCTGTATTTTGCAACAAAATGGATGCAACTGGAAACCATTATACTTACAGAAATAAGCCAGTCCAAAAACAACAAATACCATATGTTTTCCTTGATCTTTGGTAACGAACAGAGTACTAAAAATGTAATGTATAGGAGTGAAACTCACATTTTGAGCTTTTAAGATTGTTTATAGCCCTTGTCTTTACTGTTGATGAACAGTGTTTTTTTTATCTTCATGCTTTTTACTGAACTCATTACTTAGTATAGGGTTAATTTTATGAGTATAAAGTAAAATGAAAGATTATTGTAAACATTAAGAGTGGGGACAGGAGAGGAAGAGGAGGAAGGGAGAAACAGGGACAGGAGGGAGAATGAGATGGGAAGTAGCACTGTGTTCGTAAATCTGTATACATGAAATACATGAGAATTGTATACCTAAATTAAAAAAAAAAACAAAATAAAAAGCTGATTTAGTAGTTTTTTCCCACTGAGTGTTTTATCTTTAAGAAGAATCTAGAAGATGTGTTCATAATTAAAATACATTCAGCATATAAGTCATAATTCTAGCTTTTAAAAAATATGTCTTTGCATTGTCAACATACCTTTCATTTTTAACACGTTAAAGTAATAGTGTCTTTTTGTTTTCCTTAAAATTACAAAAATAGCTTATCCTATTGTTACTACCGACAAACAGTAACTGAAGAGTTTCTAATTTATGCTACATATTAAAATCCTCTAATTTTATCCTCACAATAAATTGATAATGGTGGAAATGACTATTATTGTTCCGGGTAAGGAAACTAAAGCTTGTGCACCTTGCACTTTAGTGTGGAAGGGAAAGAAGCAACTTGGATGTATTGACTAAACATGACTGTGGCACTAAGGGTTAAGAACAACAACAAAGGTACTGACAGCAATCAACTCCAGGGACAACAAGTAACACAGTTTACTCTTTTTGTTGTCTGTCTCAGTCTCTTCTTGCAAAGCAGTTCCCTTGGAATAAGAATTAATCTCTGTATTATCTGAGCTTCTGGTTTGGAAACAATCACATGTGAAATCAAGTTGTGGTATTCAGTGGGACATTAAAAACAAAACAGGAAAAAGATCGAAGTGAGAATTGGGCAAATGGTCCAATGTTTAAATATGGACTAGGTGAGCAATGGCTAATTATGAACTTATTTCAATTGTTCTTGTCCATAAGAATTGTTATTACAAGTACTATATCATGTGGCTGATCTCAAGGAACCCACCAACATGTAGTAATATTACTGAAACAGTTGATTAGATGGATGAAGTACTCTTTATTCTGACTCTCTGAAGTTAAACATTTATATTATCAGAAAGGAAAAGCATTCAGCTTTAAAAAGTCAAATAAGTTGCTAATGACGTATGAACCAGTTTCAAAATGTGTGTGGAAAAATGGAACTAGAAGGTAAGTTTATTTTGGGGATGAGCATTTGGTGCAGCAGTTAAGAGGTGGCTTAGTGTACTGCAACCCGTATCAGAGTGCCTGGATTCGAGTCCTGTCTCTGCTTCTCATTCCAGCTTTTTGCTAATGTAAATCCTGGGAGGCAGCAGGTGCTGGAACAAGCACCATGGTCCATACCATAAATGTGGAAGAGCAGGATTGGGTTCAAGGCTCTTGGCTTTAGCATAGGTAGGCCCTGGGTATTATGGGTACTTGGGGAGTAAAGCAGTGTATGGAAGAGCTCTCTTTCTGTGTGACTTTAAAATAAATAAATAAATGTAAAACCAAAATTCTGATGCCAAAAATTTTGAAAACATGCAATTTTTTTCATAGCATGCATTTCCATGAACTTTTTGAAGATCCTTGTACATACAGACTCCAAAATTTTTTGGCACCAAAGTAAACTTATCTTTTAATTTTTTTTCACAAACAAAAATTTTTAATGTATTTATCTGAAAGGCAGAGAGATAGGAGTGTGGAGGGGGAGAGAAAGGGTAGGAGAGAAAAATGACTGATAGATCAATCTTCCATATGTTGGTTTATGCCCCATATGCCCATAATAATCGGGGCTGGGCAAGGCCAAATCCATGAACCCCAAACTCAGTCTGGCTTTCCCTGTATCAGGGACTCAAGTACTTGAGCCATAACCTGTCCCCCCCACCCCCACCCCCCCAACCAGGTGCAGATTAGCTGGAATTGGAAGCAGGGTCAAGACTTGAACCCAGGCACTCTGATATGGGATGTGATTATCTTCAGAGGTATCTTAATTGCTGCTCCAAATACCAACACCTCCACAAACTTTTCAAATCTAACTGGATATGTATTAGATGATTAGATGCATTAGATGAGCCAATTCCAGCTCAATGCCCACATCTTTAAGGCAAATGAAATTTTTATAGTCACTTGATTCTTATTTTTTATTTTTTATTTATTTTTCATTCATTCATTCACTCACTCACACCAGGTTCTTTTTCCTACTTTGTTTTTTCCCCCAAAGAAATCTTTTATTTAAAGAATACAAATTTTACGCATTTCATAAGTACAATTTTAAGAATATAGTGATTCTTCCCACCATACCTGCCCTCCCACCCACACTCCTACTCCCCCCCTTCCCTCTCCTATTCCCAGTTTCATTCTCCACTAAGATTTATTTTCAATTTTTTTATACATAGAGGACCAACTCAATACTAAGATTTCAACAATCTGTACACACACACACACACACACACACACACCAAAACAAAAAAAAACCCTGTTCCTCAACAGTCTAGACAAGGGCTAGACAACTCATTGAGGACAGAGGTTCTGCATGGGAAGTTAGTGCATAGTGACTCTTATTAATTTAACAATTGACACTCTTAGGTATGACGTCAGTGACCACCCAAGGCTCTTGACATGAGCTGCCTAGGCTATGCAAGCCTTTTGAATCCACAAATTCCATCAGTATTTAGATAAGGCCATAAGCAAAGTGGAAGTTCTATTCTCCCTTCAGAGAAAAATACCTCCTTCATTGATGACCACTTCCTTCCACTGGGGTCTCACTCACAGAGATCCTTCATGTATAATATTTTTTGCAGCAGTGTCTTGACTTTCCATGCCTAAAATACTCTTGTGGGTTTTTCAGCCAGACAAGAATGCCTTAAGGGCTGATTCTGAGCTGAGAGTGCTACTTAACGTGATTGTCATTCTCTGAGTCTGCTATATGGACTGCTTCCCATTTTGGAGCATTCACTCCTTTTTGTTCTATTACCAGACACTTAATCCTATTTATATGATCACTTAAACACTTAATCCTATCCATGTGATCACTTTAATACTTACGATGGTATTTTACCACTCAGCTTAAGGGGATTTGGGGTTCCATGGCAAGTTCTTAAACTGTACCCTTAGAAATAAGTCTGTAGGAATGTATGCATAACTATATAGCTTTACAGTTACAAACTTCATACACTTCATAATTACAACTTTAGGGAAGATGGAGTCACTTGATTTTTAGAGAACTGAACCTAAGACTGTCACAGGAATTTCTTACTAGCCTAGTGTATGGATCAAGAGTTTGGTCATTTTAATACATGTACCTGATCAGTACTAAGAGACTGATATTTTAGACACTGGGATGGTAATACCTACCTGCACAGTCCCAAGAAGCTGGATGAGTCCCCATGAGCATGGGTAGGGGTTGCTACTTTCTCAAAACAGAGGCTAGCTTTGTGTGCAAATGGAAGAATCACAATATATGATAAACAATTCCAACTAAGCATTAACTCTTTACATGGGAAGTTACCCTGATCACACAGTTTTGTCTGAGGAGAAACGGCTGCTTTCATCCTTATTTTATAGTAGACAATGTTTTTGGCAGAACCTGCATCCTCCACTCTCTACTCTGACACCTTTTTGATTAACCCCTGGGGACCCAGGCAACAGGAAGCTCGTGATATTTGCTGTATTCTCTAGCTAATTTGGGTTGTTAATCTTTTTACCTCTTCCTCTCTTATCCGACCTTCCTGTTCACCACAGAGAATCAAATCACCGTACAACAAATTCAACTGACCCAGGGTTTCTTATATTTTTCAATCATTTTTAGAGAAACTGGGTACATAGTGGTAGAATCACAATTTCCTGAAATGAGCAAAAAATTGACCAGGAATTATATTTTCATTTCATTTCTCCCATGACAGTTAAAATAATTTTTGGCCTCCTTCAAAGCTCTACGTCAATTTAGAAACGGAGTTAGTGAAAGGAACGCTAGTTTAAATATCATTGGCAATGGTCTCTTCTCTATTTTCTGTAATTTCCTTTGTAATGAAAATACCAGCCATTATCTTCACACCATGAAATACAGTTCTGAGAGGAAAGGAACACAGCTTAAAGAGATCTGCTGAATCACAGGGAGCTCACAACAAGGACAAAGATGATCTTCTCCATCTTGTAACACTTTTGATAATAAAGGACCAGAAAGACAGTAGACTTGTTCCTCCCAGATATGCTGTACATGCCACAGTGTGACTTAGGGTACCCACTCCTAGTGTAAAGTGTTATCAAAGTTTCCCACCCCAGGGACAAGTCCTCATCCATATTCTTACCAGTGACAGTGTCATTTAATGGCTTTTCCCAGTCCAAGATGACAAATGAGGGGCAGCCTTCCACAGTGACCACAGTGAGGTTGGTGGGTGGGTTCAGCGGTGGGCTGGTGGCATTTCCCTCTGTGGCTTCCTCTGTGGGGAACCGTTTGACGGAGTCGGTGATGGAGCAGGGCCTGCTGTCGGGTTTCTGGATGTATCGCACATGAGGACCTGAGAGAGGATGCTGACATTTAGCGACTTGGAGCTTGTCAAGAAGGTGGAGGAGAGCTCAAAAGTGTAATTACTTGTGCTAGCACACTGGGTCTGGAATTCTAAGTTGATGGCTGAATGCAGTGAAGTGACAGTTCTGATTTGTGAATATCCCCAAATCCTGTTTCTGGAATACATGCTATAGATGTTACTTTTGATCTACTTCTCTAAATATATTTACCTTATACTAATATTCAAAAGTAATTTGGTTCCCCTGGGCATGGTTTAAACTTCCTAATTTATGAGGCATTGGGTCTTACCTCAGTAATAGCCAATAATTAGTCTATTACATTAAGTACAGTTCTGGTCCCACTTAAGAAATCTCTTTAAAAATATTTATTTGAAAGTCAGAGTTACAGAGAAGGAGAGATAGAGGGAGAGAAATCTTCCATCCTTTGGTTGATTTCCCAAATGGCTGCAACAACTGGGAATGGGCCATGCCAAGCCAGGAGCCAGGAGCTTCTTCTGTGTCTCCCCTGTGTGTGGCAGGGATCCAGGGACCTTGCCATCTTCTGCTGCTGTCCCAGGAGCATTAGCAGGGAGCTGGATTGGAAATGGAGCAGCCAGGACTCAAACTGGAGCCCAAATGGAATGCTGGCACTGCAAAAGTGGTAGCTTAACCAAACTCAGAGGTCAAATGGTCTTAAGAAATTTTACTGCACCCCAAAACAAAACACAAGAATGTTACAGGAATAAAAAATTTTAGCATGCAATTAGGTATAATTAACAGAAAATATTACCCATAATGAGGAGAAAGATAATTCATTTGAAGCCAAATTAGAATTTGCATAGATGTTCAAATTATCAGATGAATATAATAAACAACTATCTCAAAGGTTTCTTTGGGGAAAAATAAAAAGAGTATGTACTGAGGAAAAAAAAACATTTTGCAAAAATAAATAAACAGCTACTCTACTATCTATATGCTTAAAAGCAAAGACATGAACATACACAAAAGATCTGAATCATAACTCCAGAGATGAAAGATACAATGTGTACTATGTAAAATATGTTGCATAGGATTAATACACTTAGGATTCAGCAGAATAAGACATTAATGAAGCTGAAGGCATAGCAATAAAAACTATCAAAAACAAAAATAAAGAAAAAATTAAAGATTCATGAGCTATGAGACAACTTCAACTGATTTCACATACATGTAATTGAATTACCTAAAGTAAGGGGGGTGTGGAAAAACACATTTCAAAAAGTAACGATCCTGAAGTTTCAAAATATGATTAAACTTCTAAACTCAGAGAACCAGAGTTCAAAGAAATCTAAGCACAACAGACAAGAAGAAAACAAGCACATCATAATCAAGTTTCTCAAAACTAGTGATAAAGAGGAAATTTTTATAGGAGGCAGAGGAAAGAAAAAAAGATATGCATAGAACAAAGATAAGAATTACTCCAGATTTCTCATCGAAAAGAATGCAAGTAGCAGGGCAATGGAGAAACATCTTGAAATATTGAAAGGGATAATTTATCATCTAAAATTCAATAACTTGTGAAAATATATTTTTGAAAAAAAAAGCAATTTTTTTTTTAGACTCAGAAAATCTGTAGTCATTCAGTACCAGCAGACTCACACTGTGAGATACTGTAATGGAAGTCTTTGGTAGAAGGAAGATAATACAAGATGGAAAAGTGGACCCACACAAAGAGAAGCAGCACTAGACACAGTAAGTATATAGGTAAATATTCAGTCTTTTAAAAAATTATTATTTTAGCCTCTCTAAAAGACAATTTACTGTTTACACAAAAATGATTTAGTATAATGCATATAACCTGTAAAAGTAAAATGTGTGATAATAGCCAAAAGACCAGGAGGAAAGAAAAGAAGCTATGAGGGATCCTCAAAAAGTTTTGGAAAATCTGTATTATGAGAAAACTGCTTAGATTTCCAAATTTTTCAACCCAAATGATCTTTTAATTCCATTCCATGAACTTTTTGAAGTCCCTTCACATACTAGTATATGAGTTTTTACATGTGAAGTTGTGTATTACTATGGAAAGATATTGTGATAATTTGAAGATGCATACTATAAACTCGAATGGTAACATCTAAAACAAAGTTTCAGCTAATAGGACAATAAAAAACATACAATGGCATCACAAAATCATCTGAAAGAAGGTTCAAAAAGGTAAAAACAGGGAGCAGAGAATAGATGGGAGCAACAGAAGACAAATTCGCGAAGTGAAGATATAAATCTAACAATATCAATAGTCATATTATGCGTAACGTTCTACACACCCAAAATGAAGTGGGAGAGATTATCAGACTGGATTAAAAACAAGAACCAACTAGCTGTATGTTTATCAGAAACAGTTTTAAATATAAACAGACTGCCGGCGGCGCCGCGGCTCACTAGGCTAATCTTCCACCTTGCGGCGCCGGCACACCGGGTTCTAGTCCCGGTCGGGGCGCCGGATTCTGTCCCGGTTGCCCCTCTTCCAGCCAGCTCTCTGCTGTGGTCAGGGAGTGCAGTGGAGGATGGCCCAAATACTTGGGCCCTGCACTCCATGGGAGACCAGGATAAGTACCTGGCTCCTGCCATCGGATCAGTGTGGTGCGCCAGCCGCAGCGCGCCGGCTGCGGTGGCCATTGGAGGGTGAACCAACGGCAAAGGAAGACCTTTCTGTCTCTCTCTCTCTCACTGTCCACTCTGCCTGTCATATATATATATATATATATACACACATACATACATACATACATACATATATACGTACATACATATATATATATACATTCATATATATATACATACATACATACATACATACAGACTAACAGGTTAAAAACAAAAGGATGAGGAAAGATTGCATTAATCAAAAGAATGCCTGTCTGGATACATAAATGTCAACACATTCTATTTTAGAGCAATGACTATTACCAGGAAGCCAAAAGGTTTTCACAATCAATCAATCAGTAATGTATCACAATCATAAGTAATATACACTCTAGGCACAGATCTTTAAAATATTTAAGGCAAAGATGGACAGAACTGAAAGTAGAAATAAATTCACAATTATAGTCAAATTTCTATCCACAAATTAATAGAAGAAATAGAAACACCAGCACAAAAGAATCAAGCAACTTGACTAAACTAATATTTATAGAATATTGCTATGGATTGAATTGTGTTCCTCTAAAATTCATATGCTGAAACCCTAACCTCCAGTAACTATAGTTGGACTTAGGGACCTGAAGAGGTAGACTAAAGTCAAATAAGGTCAGAAAGGTGGGGCCCTAACCTAGTCTGACTTGTGTCCTTATGAGGATACCCCAGGGACGCACATGCACACAGGAAAGGCCATCGGGGGCTGGCGCTGTGGCAGAGCAGGCAAAGCTGCTGCCTATAGTACCAGCATCCCATATGGGTGGCAGTTTGAGTTCTGGCTGCTTCACTTCTTATCCAACTCTTTTCTATGGCCCAAATCCTTGGGCTCCTGCACCTGTGTGGGAGACTGGGAAGAAGCTCCTGGCTCCTGGCTTCAGATTGGCGCAGCTCCGGGAGCTGCAGCATCTGGGGAGTAAACCAGCGGATGGAAGTCATCTCTCTGTGTCCATGCTTCTGCCTCTGTAACTCTGCCTTTCAAATAAATAAACAAATCTTAAAAAAAAAAAAAAAGAAAGAAAGAAAGGCCACGGGAGGACAAAGTGAGAAGCAGCCATCTGCAAGCCAAGGAGCAAGGCCTCAGAGGAACCTACACCACTGATCTCAGACTTCCTGCCCCCAGAACCATGAGAAATTAAAATCTATTGTTCAAGCCACAAAGTGTGGGCTATTTTGTTATAGCAGTTCTATTAAGTTATTTCAGGGTCCCATTAGAGATAGGAGAATATGTATCTTTTTGTAAGTACACACAGAATAAATAATAATCAATGTGTCAAGGAAGGAATAAAAATGAGATTAAAATATTTTGATCAGAGTAAAAATGAAGATACAAGTTATCAAAAAATTTGGATGTTGCTTAAATCTTATCAAAGGGAAAGTATGAGGAATTAAATGATACATTAAACAAGAAGAGAGGTTGGACATCAATGAGGTTGTCTTCATCCTAAGAAACTAGAGTTGAAAGAGCAAGTTAAACCCAAATTTAGGTAGAAGAAAGGAAGTAGGAATAAAAAGAAATAAATCAATAACAAATAGAGAAAATCAGTGCCGCAAAAAGTTGGCTGTTTTAGATCAAGGAACTAATAAACCTAGAGCCGGACTGACCAAGCAACAGAGGGAGAAAGACACTCTTTAGAAATATCAAGAATGAGAGTATGACAACAATACAAATTCCAGTATTAAAATGACAATAAGAGAATAATATAAACAACTCTATGCCACTAACGCTGACAACTTAGATGAAATGAACTAATATGTAAAAAGACATGGGGCCGGCGCCGTGGCTCACTCAGTTAATTCTCTGCCTGCAGCGCCGGCATCCCATATGGGCACCGGGTTCTAGTCCCGGTTGCTCCTCTTCCAGTCCAGCTCTCCACTGTGGCCCGGGAAGGCAGTGGAGGATGGCCCAAGTGCTTGGGCCCCTGCACCCGCATGGGAGACCGGGAGGAAGCACCTGGCTCCTGGCTTCAGATCGGCACAACGTCGGCCGTAGCGGCCATTTGGGGAGTGAACCAACGGAAGGAAGACCTTTCTCTCTCTCTCTCTCTAACTCTATCTGTCAAATTAAAAAAAAAAAAGACATAAATTACCAAGGCTCACCAAGGAAGAAAAACATATTTTGAGTAGCAGAGTAGCACTTTATCTCTTAAAGAAAGTGAATTTTTTATGTAAAGCTTCCCACTAAAAGAATATGAAGCTTAGAATGTTTAACTGGCAAATACCACTATCATTCATCAAAGAAGCAATTTAAATTCCAAATAAACTCTTCCAGAAAGTGTAAGAGGATAATTTGGCATTATTCTGATACCAGAACTCAAAGAAACCATAGACCAGTATTCTTCATGAGTATAATTCTAAATACAGTTTTGGCCAATTAAACCCAACATTACATAAAACAACAACACATTATGACCAATTGGGGTTTGTTGTTAGAATGCAAAGTTAGTTTAAAATGAAATATTTTGGGGCTGAGCATTGTGGTGCAGTCGGTAAAGCTGCTGCCTGTGATGCCAGCATACTATGCGGGTGCCAGTTTGTGTACTAGCTGCTCCACTTCTAATCCAGCTCCCTGCTGATGGCCTGAGAAAAGCAGTGGGAGATGGCCCACGTGTTTAGACTCCTACTGCCTAAGTGCGAGACAGATGAAACTCCTGTCTTTGGCCTGACCCAGTGCTGGCCATTGTAGTCATCTGGGGAGTGAACCAGTGGATGGAAGATCTCTCTTCTTTGCTCTATAACTCTTTCAAAATAAATAAATTCTTTGAAATTATCTTACTCTACTAAAAAATAATATCACCTCAATAAAAGCTGATAAATCAGGCATAATCTATGACCAATTTCTGAAAAAGAATTCTCATTAATGTAGGAACAGAAGGGAACTTTATCAACCTAATAAAGACAACAATGAGAAGTCTTTAGATGGCATCATACTTAATGCGAAAGACTAAATGTGATTAGCAACAAGAAAAGGATGCCTTCTCTTCACTACTTCCTGGAGGCTCTAGGCAGTACAATCAGGCAAGGGCAAAGGGCAGCCATGCTGGAAAGGAGGAGGTACAACTTTACCCGAGATGACACAGTTCTCTGTGTAGAAAATCCCTTGAGCATGCTAAAAAGGTACTAGAATTTACATGTTTTGCAGGGTTGCAGGATACATGATCACTGTACAAAAATCAATTGTTTTTCTACATATTAGCAACAAACAATTGGAAATTTAAACAATATGCTACTTTTATGGTTTTCTGTATACTGAAAAATAGAAAACATTGGTAAATGAAATTAAGAAGAACTAAATAGGAGCTGGTGTTTTGGCTTAGTGTACTAAATTGCTATCTGTGATGCTGGCGTCCCATATGGGTGCCGGTTCAAGTCCCAGCCACTCCACTTCTTTATCCAGCTTCCTGCTAATGGCCTGGGAAAGCAGAAGAGGACAGCCCAAGGTCCCTGCACCCAAGTTGGAGACATGGAAGAAGCTGTTGGCTTTGGCTTGGCCCAGCTCTGGCTGTTGCAGCCATTTGGAAGAGTGGACTTATCTGCTTCTTTCACTCTGTGTCTTTCAAATAAATAAATCTTAAAAAAAAGGAGACTAAAATAAATGATGACATATACTAGGATTATGGGTGGGAAGACCTAATATTGTTTATGAATTTTTCCCAAGAATGTATAGATCCAATGCAGTTCCAATCAAAATGTAAGCAAATTATTTTTTTACACAGAGACAAGCTGATTCTAAACTACACATGTAAATGGAAAGAACCCAGAATCACCAAAACAACTTTGTAAAATAAGAATAATGTAGGAAGACTAATACAACCAAATTGTAAGGTTTATTATAAAACCTTAGGAATCCAGAAAGTGTGGTACTGGTGTACAAGTAGATAAATAGATCAATGGAACAGATTAGAGAGCCCCCAAATAGATCCATGTCTATATGGACAACTGTTTTTTCACAAAGGTATAAATGTAATTCAGTGGAGGAAAAAAAAACGGGCATCTATAAGCAAGAGAGTAACTGTATATCATATATAACATTTTATTCAATGTGAATCTTAGGCCTATATGTAAAAGTATAAAGCTTTCGTAAAAAAACCACTGGAGAAAAGCTTTGTGACCTCTGATTAGTCAATGATTTCTTAGATATGATACCAAAATTATAGGTGCTAGAATGTTAATGGAATGTTATGAACTTTGTGAATATAAATTTGGCAACACAAATAAAATGAAACAATATCTTGAAAGACAGAAACAATCAAGTTTACGATTATGACACCCAAATGTCATTAACAGGTACTGCTGACATGTAGAGCAACATGGATGAATCTCCACATTATGTTGAGTAAAAGAAGTCAGACAACCCTCACCCCTCAAAAAGGGTTTATACTGTATGTTGCCACCTGTAACCAGACCATGAATTCCACACTAATCTATACTATAGAAGTTGGTGGGTTGGGTAGGAGGAACGGGGGCACAAATGCATATGCCTCCATTTAGCATCTTGAGATGGTGGGAGAATTATCAAATTTTACACTTCAGATAAAAATTACTAAAGGAAATATTGGACTGTATCTCATAGTCTATTTGCTATTTATCATTCAAAACTGTTCTCTGTGCACAATCTTGGATTTGAGCTTTTCTGTGTGACTTTTTTTGGCCAATAAAACCTGGCAGATGTAATATAAACAGGAGATTAAAATGCGGCAGTATGTTTGGATGCACCTCTTTTTATCGTTATGAGAATGAGTTCTCCTGGGTCACTGTTGGATCTTTGTCCAGAAAACGAGAATGAACATGTATTAGGTATATCTGAGTTCAGTCCACAAGAGGTCTCGCTGTATCTGCTGCTAGAAGCAGAACCACCCAGCCAAGTATATCCTAGATTAGCTGACTCTCAGCTGATTGATAGATGCATGACAATTTTTACCACAGCAGACTACAAAGATTTGTATGGTTGTTTGCTACATAGCATTAGCTGACTTCAAAACTGATATTTGGAGCCTAATCAAACATACCTTTGAATCTGGGCTTCCCACTATGATCCGTTTCTCTTGTAGGGATTGAGCTAAAGTCAGTTGTGTTACCTGAGAATGGAAGACAATAATATTGGCAAAAGATAAAAAAGCTTCACAATACAATGAAAAAGTAGTAAAGACTAAAGATATTTACAATTCCTCATGGTAAATTGCTTATAGCTTTGATTTCCATAGTATTATTATTAATCCACAATAAGAGGCTTTGATCACGTTCAATGAATTTAAACTTACTATCAGGCAGTGAATCTCATTAATAAATTAAGACAGGTGAACTTAGTAATGATGTGCAATTTAGTAGTAAGCACTGGATAGTCTAGATTTGTCTAGGAACCAAATTGGGCACCTCCATGTCTGCTAAGGAAAGGAGCATACTCTGAAACAAAGCAATGAAATAAGTATACATTTCAATGGAAAAGATCCATGATAATCATAAACTTAAGTGAAATAGAAGAACCAGAACAAAGCCTCCCTCCCCCACCACGCACTAATTTGAGATATTTTCATACCTTACATATAAGAAGCCAGTACCAACCAAGTTCCTCTCTATACTAACATACTAACCAAGTTCCTCTCCAGAAGCGGGAGCTGTCGGTTGCTTTTTATCTATATCTGTTTCCTCCGAGGGGGCTCCAGTAGGACTGAGTGTTGCCCTCGGGGGTGGAGAAGTTTCTCGTCCTGATGAAATGATTCCTGTAACGCAAGGCCAAGTAGTCAGCTTTAGAGGAGCACTGCCAAGTTTCCCATTTATTTATTCAATAAATGTTTATTAAGCACTTATCATGTGGCTTGGCACTCTAAGCCAGGCTCGGAGAGAAAACAAGACCCAGTGCTTGATGGAAACAGATGTGTGGGCCAAGTCTATGGAAGCACCAGAGATCTTGTGAAAGAACCAGATAAGGTCACAGATGGGGCAAGAAGAGGGCGTGATTATGTCTGTGGAGACAGATGGAGGGTGCTGTGTGGGGGCGGAAGGGATGTCGTCACAGAGGATATGTCAAAAAAAGAGCAGAAGTGATTGGTGGGCAGGGAGGAGAGCTGTGTTCTACTCAGAGGTTGTGGCAAGAACCACGTCAGAAGTGTGACGCAACCTGATGTGTAGAATTTGAAAGGGTGCAGGTGGAGAGGGCCCAGGGCACGTAGCGAGAGCTGAGAGTGGAGGGGCAGAGAAGGGCACTCCATGAAAGAATTTGCATGCCACGAATTTGAATGTTACTCGTAGGTGATAAGGATCCACTGACGGATTTTCAAAAGGGAATCAATACGACAGGATGGGAAGAAGATGGCTGGTTTTGGTGCATGTCTGGTGAGAGAGTGAGAAGTGGGAGACTGAGGTAGTTGTGTGGGCAAGGGAAGAAGCAGCAAACCACAGCAAGGGTGGTGGGAACAGATGGAATGGGTCCTGTCAATGAGAGATGTCAGGGAGATAGGATGACCTGATTTGGAGATTAACTGGCAGGCATGAGAGAGGACAGGAAAAGAAGGAAAAGGCTTCAGAGGATAACGTCCATGATTCTGGCCTGGTGGTAGGAATGATGCTACCCTGAGTTATATTCACCATGGATCCCCTACTCAAAAAGCAGCTATAGGGGCCTGGGGCATAGTGGTGTAAGCCACTTGTGACACTGGTATCCCCTACTGAGCATCAGTTT
This sequence comes from Oryctolagus cuniculus, assembly GCF_964237555.1. Classification (NCBI taxonomy): domain Eukaryota; kingdom Metazoa; phylum Chordata; class Mammalia; order Lagomorpha; family Leporidae; genus Oryctolagus; species Oryctolagus cuniculus. Next base: position 55,347,083 of record NC_091435.1, read on the forward strand.
GAGTCTCGGCTCCTCTGCTTCCAATCTAGCTCCCTGCTAATGCACCTAGAAAAGCAGCAGATTACTGTCCAAGTACCTGGGCCCCTGTCATTCACATGGCAGACCCTGATGGAATTCCAGGCTCCTGGATTTGGTCTGGTCCAGCCCTGACTGTTAGAGCCATTTGAGAATGAACCAGCATATGGAAGACCCCCCCCCCCATGTGTGTGTGCGTGTGTGGGTGTGTGTGAGTGCATGTGTCCACGCACATGCGCGTATCTGCCTTTCAAATCAGGTCTTTTAAAAAAAGTAGTTGTAAGTCTATGAAACTGAATCCACCTTCAGGCCCAGGCTAGACTAGGTGTTCAGAACACAGAAGAGGTTACATGGAATTCTACACTATTCCTTGGAAAAGGAATCATCCTTGGGTAATCAAGCATCTAGGGATACAAGCCTGACCTAAGAACCATGGCTCAGCATGGAATCACAGATTAGTCACTCAGGTCACCTGGGCTGGCCCCTAGGGACTCATGCTCCTGGTCCTAGTGGGTGTGGGCCACAGTAAGAAGCAAGCAAAAACCACAGGAAGCTGCACTGCAGCCCATGTGAGCTGCTCAGAGCCAGCAGTGTCTGCAGGAAATTCTGGCACAGCATTTTCACCCTGACAAGCTGGGGGAGGGGGGACTCAGAGGCATCAGCGCATCTGGAGCTGGGCACAGGCGTCAGATGCCCCAGTTGTGCTCATAGGCACATGCGAGAGAGCCTCAGAGTACTCCCAGACATGTAGTGCATTTCCTGAATTCAAGATATGCTTTCTGTGACATGGGCCCGGCCAAATCAGACAACTACCCCTGTTTGTTGCTTGGCCCTCCATGCACCCATTCCTTTTGTTACAGCACCATATGGGGAGCAGGGACCAGAATGAATCTCAGAAGTAGAATACGTATGTGGTCCTTCTTCAGGCTGGATGGGCTGTACCAAAGCCCACAAGAGAACAAGGGTTTTCTCTGGCAGGAACCAAAGCCATGGAACAGGGGAGCTCTCTAGGGGCAGCACCTGATTCCACTGGCGCCGTAAGGCATCACTTTCAGTCTGTGACTCATCCAGTCTGACCTAAAGGCTGCAGGCACTCAAGTCACATCTGCCCCAGGTTACAATTACTGGGGAAAACCTGGTCTCCTTACAGGTCGTGTCTCTGGGCTTTGACTCAGAAAGCCATGATAAGCATGGATGAAGGACTGATTGCTCCCTCAACCCATGGGAAAAACATGTAGGGTTCACTGTGCACTGGAGATATCATAAACCACCCCTAACACTGCATGTGCCTTCCCTCCTGCAATAACAATGACCCACAACCCCCCTTCACATAAACCCTCATCTGTTCCACCCTTCACAGCTGTCTTTAACATTTTTATCCTGATTGTACTGACAAAATATTTAGCAATCAGAGATTTCCAAAAGGAAGAGAGTTGGAGCACATGCTATGATTTGTTGGCAGGTGCTTGCGGAAGAGCCCTTAATAAAAATGAGGGAAAACCATGCTCTGGATTGGATCAACTTTTTACTGATTCTCCATTTCATTCATTCACTCAGACATTACTTATCTAATATCCTCTGTTAAGCACTGGCTATTCTTCTGGGAATTGAGAAAACATACTGAAGGCTCAGCTCACAGTCTCACAGAAGATAAGCACATGAAGAAATAGGTGTAAGACAATTTGTTCTTTGCTCTAACAGAGCTATGGATCAAGGGCATGGAAAACACAGAAGCAAAGCTAGACTACTCTGGGAAGCCAGAGACGATTTCTTCAAGATGAAGACCAGGTACAAACCGCTCAGGTTGAGAAAGGTCATTCTGTAAGGGACAGCACCACCACCACGGCTCAGTACATACTCACATTTTGTTGCACAAGGTAGGTGTGTTCAGTCACATTGAGCCTTTTAGTCCCAAATCTTCCCTAACTGGCATAGCAAGTAGATTGGCAAACAGGGGAGTTTTCGTTGAAATCTCCAGGATTTAATTTCAGGAGACAGAATGATAAGCCGACGACAGGGCATCACATTTTCCATTATGTCTAGGCATTGGCAACAACAGAATCTTATCCGAAATTACCCACTTGTTGAAGGGCCTGAGTTAGTTTCTATCTAGCCTCCAAGCATGTAGACATTTAAAAAGCAAACTGGCCTAGCTGTGAAGAGATGGTTGCTTTTACTCCACCTATCCCAGGGTCAGGATACAAGTCTGCAAAACGGTAATGTACAAAGTTCAGTCTTTGGGGCCAAATGTGTCACATGTACCAGTAGCTTTTCTGAGCTCACACTCCAAAGGCTTTGGTTGGCCAGTCAAGGGGAAACTGTGGCTAAAGAAGGTATGCAATGGACGTACCTGCACTTCCTGGCTTTCCGGTGACATTATTCGGTGGTAAAGGTTTTCTTCGTGGGGGCAGAGGTCTAGGTGGCAAGGGTGGGCGGCGAGTCCCTGGGACTGGGGCTAAGAGATTACATTAGAGTTAAAGCCACTGTTAGTATTCACTGCACAAAAATCACATGCTTTCAAAGTAAACAAATACTGTTTGATAAGTAGCTGCTGGATGACAAAAGATTCTGTACAAAAGTATGAGTCATAATTCTGACATTCCTCTGAACTAACATTGGAGCACATTAATAGTAGTAATAATGAAGCACATTAATATAAGGACAATCTGGGGCAGGTGCTGTGGTACAGTGGGCTAAGTCTCTGTGTGCAGCACCAGCATCCTGTATGAGCACTGGTTTTAATTCTGGCTGCTGCTCTTCTGATCCAGCTCTCTGCTTTGCCCTGGGAAAGCAGTAGAAGAGGGCCCAAGTGTTTGGACCCCTGTACACACGTGGGAGACCTGGAAAAAGAAGTTCATGGCTCCTGGCTTTGGATCAGCCCAGCTCCGGCGTTGCAGCCATCTCTCCCTCTCTCTGTGATTCTACCTCTCAAATAAATAAAATTTTTGAAAAATACATGCACAACCCTCTGGTTATGGATGAAGTTATATAGGTCTCTACCTTTTGAACAGCTGTAGAGAATGCACAGAATTAAACATCTTTTGTTTTCTATACAGACGCAATAGCATTTCTAAACTTCATTATCCACACTGCTTATATTTTGAGACTCCAGTTTCTTACACCATTTTAGCATATAATTTCTCCTTCTGCCAGTGTTCCACCCATCTCCAACCCCACAGATAGCCCCCGCCTTCGGATGATTTGACTTATGATGGTGAAAAGTGATACACACTCAGCAGTAACCATTTTGGCATTCTGATCTTTGCTTGGGGTAGCCTCACACAGTAGCATATTCTCTTGTGACTCTGCAGGGCAGTGAGCCACAGCTCCCAGGAAGCTGTGCATTCAGATGGGTAAAGAACCACTCTACACAGCTGTGCTGCGTCGCTCAGCTCTGATGTTGGGAAGGTTAGATGTACTGAATGCATTTTTAGCTTATGATATGTTTAATTTCTAATGGGTTGATTGGGATGTAACCCCATTGTAAGTTAAGGAGCATCTGTAGTATGTAATTATAATTAAACAGACACTGCTAGAACTTATTAAATGATTACATCAGAGTAACATTGATGTCAGAAGCAGCAAGCCTGTACCTGTGGAGAGCAGGGCCACTATGGACAGTTGTGGTTGCTCTGTACACAGGAAGCCTGGCCAGGAAGGGATCGGTGGAGTCAAGGTTCAGTATGCACATTGCTCAGTGCAGCTGGCTAAGGTGGGACACTTTTCTGGTCTTTTAAAGATTTTATTTGAGAGAGAGAGAGTTAGAGACAGAGAGAGAGAGAGACAGAAAGGTCTTCCATCCATTGGCTCTATCCCCAAATGTCTGGAGCTGGGCCAATCTGAAGCCAGAAGCCTCCTCTGGGTCTCCTCTGAGGGCACAGGGGCCCAAGGACTTGGGCCATCATCTACTGCTTTCCCAGGCCACAGCAGACAGCTGGATTGCAAAAGGGGCAATTGGTATGAGGACTGGCACCCATATGGGATGCTGGTGCCACAGGTGGAAGCCTAGCCTATTATACCAGAGGGCCGGCAAGGGACACATGTTGCTAACTGGTCTACCTCAAGGGCAGGGGGAAGAGGCACCTTTTTACAATTGGCATAAAGCTGTCTACTTGGCTTTGAAGTTGTCAAGGCTAAAGGTGCTTGGAGCTCTCTACTTCAGCCTGAATTTCCTTTACAGGTTTTTATTATAGCTTAACAATTTGTCTTCCTTTGCAAAATATAAGTTGGGTTTTAAAATCTTCAAGTAAAATGGTCAATGTTGGAAAATGCCCTGTGGTTTTAAGTACTTCCCAGGATACTGAGGGGGGGAAAGGAGGATACAAAGAATCTTTATGTGTGTGTGTGTGTGTTTGTGTGTGCATTTTTGTGTGACTATGTGTGTGTGGTTTTCAATGATGATGATGGAGATAGTAATATACCAGAGTATGTCTCACGGCATCCTTTTAAAAACCAATGAGTCCTCATTTAATGCAAAGGTATTCTGAGGTGCTAGCTTCATAATTTTGGCTCTTAAATCAGGGACATAAATCATTTCAGGCAAGAGGATATGATAATATACTATACAAGGGCAAAACAGGCGCATGATTAAAAGCTAGTCACCCACAGTGACTCTGCAGCATTTTTTTTTGCTCATTGTGCCCCTCAGAAGATCAGAGATTAAATAGTAAATTTAGATTAAGTAGAGGTTCTTATTAATATTTAATAGGTACACACACTACTTTTCATTTCCTCCAAGGACACCCTTTTGGAATGCTTCCCTCGGAAGACCACACACACTGTTAGCATGGTTCTGACACCTGGGAGGCTGTGTGGGTGCTGGTGTTTTAGCTGCAATAAATGCTACTGCAGTTACTGTCCAAGTTTCAGAGCTAAGCTGCTCTAAGGAAGTCAGCATCTTCCTCCTTACCTGGCTTTTTTGTGGAGTGGGTGGAATCTATTGTCACATTCCTGCCAGTAGCTGACGGCCTGGGTGCTTGCTTCACCCCTGTAAACAGAGATAGTAACAGGAAATAAATATATGGTGCAAATCTGTGCTTCATAGAAACTGGTAGCATTGTCAAAGATACTGCACGTTATTTTCAGAGTAGGGCATTGGTGTTTGTGTACCCAGACACTTTAATTGGCTTCTATGGCCTGGATGTAGAAAAAAGGCAAAGTCCTACATTCATTGGTTTTGCTATTTTGTATGTGGAGTTAGGATATGATTGTGGGTTGTGGTTTTGTCACTATTTTCCACAGGCCTCACTCATCCTACATTTCCTTCCTGAGTTGGACTGCCCTACCAGGCAACATTTCATCTACTAAGATTGCCTACTTTTGGCCACTATTCCTGGGTACAATTTGTGGTTTAAAAAAATTTCTCCAACTCCTCCATGCCCATAAAAAAACTTAGAATTCTAATGTGTTTGGGTTTATACTTAGTGAATTAACTTTAAAACTATTCCTCAATAGGCCTTGGCTGTCAGGGTATTGAAGCTAAAAGCAGGATCACCTTTGGGATTTATAAATTAGGCCTGCACAGGCCTAGAGCTCCAAATCATTATTTAGATGAAGTTGATCTGAAAATTACTTGGTATGATATTTTTCTCTCTCAAGTCCTTCAAACACAATCCAGTGGTTATTGCTTAGCAATTCATCTCAATACCCAGGCAGGCTTGGATTTTAAGAAGCTTTGATTGGTAGAGGGGACCAATGTGTTTCATATTATTCTAAAATTATGATTATTTAGAAAGAATAGAAACAGTCATTTTCAGAATCTCAGTCATAAATGTCACTTTAGATAAAATGGCTCATCCTAAAAAGGAATCCCTACTTGGGTGACCTGACTGTAAATTACATAATTTTTGTAACAATTTATGTATTTGAAAGACGGGGGGAGAGAGAGAGAGAGCGTGTGAGCGAGAGCATGTGCTTCCATCTACTGGTTCACTCCCCCAGATGGCTGCAACAGCCAGAGCTGGACCTATCCGGAGCCAGGACCTGGAGTTTTTTCCAGGTTTCCCACATTTGTGCAGCGGCCCAAGGACTTGGGCCATCTTCTACTGCTTTCCCAGGCCATAGTAGGGAGCTGGATCAGAAGTGGAGTAGCTGGGACTTGAACTGGCACCCATATGGGATGCCAGTGCTGCAGCTGGTGGCTTTACCTACTACGTCACAGCAGCGACCCCATAATTACACATAAAAAATAAGAATGAAACATTTAGTTAACATAGCAGTTAGTACACAGGACAATAACTGTTTTGAATGCTCACTGTGATCCCAGGGACTATGCAGGGACATTAAAAATTGAATCTCATTTACTGTGCAGGCAGATATATTGATTAGAAATACAACAGAAGCTCTGGTTTCCAAAAATTAGATGACATCCCCACACTGATTTGCGAAATTCAGGGGATGAACGTGATTATAATGCAATCCCATAATCTGCTGCTAAAATAGGAGGTAATACCAGGGACTGCAGAAAGTTCATGGAAAAATGAAATAAAAAATAAACTTTTTTGATGCAAAAATTTGAAATCTATAGATTTTTTGATAATACATATTCTTCATCATCTCACAGATTTCAAACTTTTTTTTTGTACCAAAATAAATTTCAATTCAATTTTCCATAAACTTTTTGAGGCATCCTAATATATAATTATGCAGATGGTTTATATGGAACCATGAATTGAAAATTGCTTATTTGTGGCAGGAAAAAAATGTTTCTGCAGGCAACGACTATTTTGTGGCTAATTCCACAGGCTGAGTGAAAACAAAGGGTTCTTTACTCTTCTTCCTGTGCCCCATTGTCAGTGGTGTGGGGCCAAGAACATGGCTCAGTTGGTGGTTACTCTGTGAATGGCACAGGGGTATGGAAAATCCTTCTACTTGTGTCATTGGGATAGCTTGGTTTGGCGAGGTTTGCTGTTGTTTCTCAAAGCTACATTTTTTTTTTTTTTAATTTACTCCAGAAGGCTAGTGGGCTATGTGTTCCTTGAGCAGATCTACCTTCATAGCCCTTCTCCAAAGATTTCTGTCCTTGGAAAACAAAATATTTCTATCCAGTACTGTACAAACACTTTATATATTCATGACCTGACTTATGCTTATCACCTTCTGTATGGGAGATGCCTTCCGTGTCCCACAGGCAAGGACATCCAAGGCAAGGAGAGGTTGAATAACTTGCCCAAGGTCTCTCAGCTTGCAAGATCCACACATGGCCAGCTCCAAAGCCTATCTCTCAAGCACTAAGAGGTACAGCACAGAGTGCTTACTGTCTTCTCTCTCTCATTCCTCACACTGACTCTGCGTGACCATAGCCCTAGAGCCTTGGACTGCAAGTCTCATATGGGCTGACTCTCCACCACTGTGGGAGGGGCTGAAGGGCCATGGCTAGCAAGCATGTGTTATCCAGCCATACCACTGATCCTGGCCAGGCAAGTACAGATCTGCCACTGGGCCAGTAAATTGGAGATATGGTGCCCTGCAGAGAATAAAAAATTCTGCACGGTTTCTTCATGAATAAGGCCCAACATACAAATTCTTCCAGCCTTTTCTAATCAAGGGAAATAACGGAAAGAAACGAACCATGTCCTGTCACTGTATAGTGGAGACAGAGGCATGACACTGTTTGACACTCACAGGTAGGTCCCCACTTCACAGAGTATCACTGCCGAGCTGGAGTTTCCCCAGCCTTTAGACACGGACAGAAGCTGGTGGCGTATGAAAGCACCGGGGAAAGCAGCGTGGGGCCTGGCGGATGGGGATGGAGGTGGAGACCGAGCTCCCCCTGGCCTTGCCTGTCCTGCTCTGACCTGTGGTTTCCGCATGCCATCCAGGCAGCAAGACGAGCACCAGACCCGGGGAGACGGTGAACTTCTACTGCCCTGAGTCAGAGGAGAGCAAACGAAGGCCAAGGGCAGTGGAGAGGCAATGGGAGGAGAAAGAAGGGAGCCAGTAAGGGAGATACTGAGGAGAACGAATCCTCAGCAACTGGCAGCCAATCAGGCCGTCTGGCCCAGGGTGTGACCTGAATTCTTCGTCCTGCAGGCCCGTTTCATCAACGTATCCACTAACCGGCAGACTGAGCTCTGGAAACATCAAGCTTTGAACCTCAGCATGACATGCTCCCGACTGCCTCATGGGAGTTCTCCAAAAATCTCCAGATTTAATAGCCCACCCCTAGAACCTTATTGTCCAAGATGAAGTAATGATTTGGGTATTTTTAACCATGGTAACAAAAACTTTGCAAGCAAACACAGAAAACTGGAAATCAATTTTCAAATGTATCAATGACTCCATTCCCAGTAACCAAAATGGTTTGATATTTATGAATGACTCGTCTCTGCACCCTTGTCCCCGAATCTTTGCACCTGGCTAAAAAGTCAGGGACAATGAGCCAGCAGACTGGAGGATTTAGCCACAGCCCAGAAAAACACATTCCTCACCCAGGGGAGTCTGTGTTCTGTGTGCGGAGCACTCCACATGGGGCAGTAAGATGTGGTTTCCTCGTTAGGACGTAGAAAAAGGAGTCTGAGATTCAGCTTAAACAGTGCCTGCCAAACCGCATGTGCCAATGTGGTTTCAGAATTACACTTTGCCTGGCACACGATGGAACGACCATAAACACCGGCTGAATGAAAGAATAGCTGAGCAGTTCAGCAGCTTCCTTCTTCAGGAAGAACGTCAGAGAGACCGTCCAGGACAGGGGTCAGCGCGCACCTCCTGTAAAGGCTCAGGCAGTAAACATTTTCAACTGACTCTGTCGTAACTATTCAACCCCTCTACTGTACTGTAAAAGCAAGCTGTGTCCCAATAAAACTTGATCTGTAAAAACAGGCCAGTGGGGCTGTGGTTTGCCCAACCCCCTGACCCAGTGCACCCTTGGTTTGTTTGCACTTCCGCAGGCAGCTCTCAAGAGATTCTGGTATCAGTAACGCACCTTGGCTGAGATCTACCTCTGGAAAGCTTGAAAAACGGAAAGCCAGAAAAATAGTGCACCTAAACTGTTGAAATCTTTGCTTAGTATATACTAAATTGATCCTCTGTATATAAAGATAATTGAAAGTGAATGTTGATGAAGAATGGGATGGGAGAGGGAGTGGGATGGATGCAGGTGGGAGGGTGGTTATGGGAGGAAAAAGCCGATATAATCCAAAAATTGTACTTTGAAGATTTACATTTATTAAACAAATGTTAAAAAAAAAGAATAGTGCACCTAAAATCTCAACCTCTGCAGGCTACTTCTTAACATTGAGGCAGATGTATGTATGTATGTATGTATGTATGTATATGTATATGTTTGAAAACACATAGGAGGCCGGAAGTACTGGCATCCCATATGGGCACTGGTTTGAGTCCTGGATGCTCCACTTCCAATACAGCTCTCTGCTATAGTCTGGGAAAGCAGTAGAAGATGGCCCTAGTGCTTGGGTCCTTGCACCCGTGTGGGAGACCCAGAGGAAGCTCCTGGCTCCTGGCTTCGGATTGGCACAGCGCTGGCTGTTGCAGCCAACTGGGGAGTGAACCATCAGATGGAAGACCTCCATGTCTCTCTCTCTGCCTATCCTCTCTCTGTGTAACTCTGACTTTCAAATAAATAAATAAATCTTTAAAAAAAAAAAAGAAAACACATAAATATATATGTGTATATATATATATACATAGATATACACGTTTGAAAACACATAAATCAGGGCAAGATATAGATAATGATGTTATGAAATTAGAAATAAAAAACTGGGTTTAATATGTCTTAAATATTACTGAAGTTTAGGGAATCATTGTGAAGTTTTTATTTATTTATTTATTTATTTTTTTGAGAGCCAGAATTAGACACAGTGAGAGGGAAAGACAAAGCGATTCACTTTCCAAATGGCCGAAACTGGGCCGATCTGAAGCCAGGTGCCAGGAGCTTCCTCCGGGTCTCCCACGTGGGTACAGGGAGCACTTGGGCCATCTTCCGCTGCCTTCCCAGGCCACAGCAGAGAGCTGGATTGGAAGAGGAGCAGCCAGGACTTGAACCAGCGCCCATATGGGATGTCGGCACCACAGGCGAAGGATAAACCTACCGCGCCACAGCACCAGCCCCCCGTTGTGAAGTTTTTAGAGAGATCCCAGCAGTCAAATGTTCATAGTCTTGAAGGCTTAGAATCTTTTTTTAAAACATTTTTTCCAGGTCTTAAGGGCCCAAGATCTTGAAGAGTGTATATACACATATATGTATATATATATACACATGTATGTATATATATACATATATGTATACACACACATATATATATATTGAAGAATATATATAGTGTATATCCTACACATTTGCTTTATCAACTATATTTAAAATGTAAAATATAAGTATTGAGAACTTTAATAAGAAAAGTCATAGGAAAATATATGATACTTAAAAAGCTTGAATATAAAGGTAATTTTGGTGCAAAATACTTTTGAATATGAAAGGTCTTCAAAAGGTTTTTGAAAATGCCAATTATGAAAAGCATGCAAAATTATATATACCACAATAAATATATATTTTAATTCAATTTTCCATAAGCTTTTAAAGTACCCTCATATGTGAAATGGGAAGTACAATTAAGTATTCTGAGCATGATGTCCAAATTGTTTATAGAATCGACACCAAAATGATCTTTCATTAGGACCCAATGGGGACTAGAAAGAGACTTAGATGAGACAGCATTGTGTGCAAAGAAGAAAATCAAGTTATATGAACAGCTGCCTTTTTGTAAGCTAGACAGATTAAAACTATGTATAATCAAAGGAAGATGAACTCAAATAAGTTTATAACCTAGAAAGATTTTAAAACATTTTTTCTCACTAATTTCTTAAAACATCATCCTTGTCAAATATGTGAGAGGTGTTAAACTTTCCCTTATAATATGCTTATCTGTGATTTCTGATTTTATGCCAATTACACCTTTTCTTGCCTTACTACATTGAATTTATTTTTAAAAATAATCTATTAATTTAAAAGTGTGACAGAGAAACACACGGGGGAGGGGGAGAGAATGAATCTTCCATCTGGTGCAGATATTTGTTCCCCAAATGTCTGCAATAGCTAGGGTAGAGCCAGGGTGAAGCCAGCAGCCTGGAACTCCTTCTATGGAAGGCAGGGTCCAAGCACTTGAGCCATCACCTGCTGCCTCCCAGGATGCAGTTAGCAGGAAGCTGAGTGAGGAGCAGCTGGCAGTGGAACTGCACTCTGATGTGGGCTGCAGGTGTCCCAGGCAGTGGCTTACCCTACTGCACCACAACACCTGCCCCTGCACTGACCTTGACTCCCACAACTATTTTCAAAGTGGCCAAAGTAAGGAATGGTGCTGTATTCTCAGTCTTAAGCGAAAAGTATTCAGTCTTTTGCCAATAAATATGATGTTAATTGTAAGTTTTTCAGAGATGCCTTTTATTAGATTGAGAACACTTTCCTCTATTTCTAATTTCCTGAGAATTTTCATCATGGATGAATTTTGAATTTTGTCTAATAGTTGCTTTTTGTATCTATTTGGATGATCATAGCATTTTCTCCTTCATTCTATCAATGCAGTAAATTATGCTAAATTATGCATCAACCTTGCATTCTTGGAGTAAATGCCATTTGTTTTCTATGCATTATGGCGGTATATGTGGAGATGTAACACCCAGATCTTCAGTCAAGGACTTCTCAACTAAGGATGACTCTACAGGAGTTAACAGCTGGACATTGTCTGCTGACCCCATTCCTTGCATGTAGACAAGAAGTCCTACCTTGGGAGGGACCTCAGAAAGACAAAGAATAAAGAACAGGTGTAACAAATGTTAGTTGGGGAATGGAACTACCTTTCTCCCAGAAGGATCTGAGAGAAGAGTCTGTTTAGAGTCAGATTGATCACATCAATCTGAGAAATTATGCACTGGCTAATCCCACAGTAGGGAAGAAGAGAAGGAGCACCTGAGCCCAGGAAGATGTTGGGCTGTTTGCTTGCTTTTCAGGAGTCAGGAATTTAAAGTATCGGCCTCATTATTTGGTTTGAGGAGAATTTTTAGAACTTTAGACACCATAATAATCAAGTGAAAAATACAAATATATATTCTAAAAGAAACATAACTGATTTTTGGGTTGAATATATTTAGGTACTATTCATATCTTTTTATCATTAGGGAATCATCATGGGTTGATAAAATATATATATGCATCAAGTAAATTTGTATTTTTATTTTTTTATGTCAACAAATAAGATTTATACAATTAAAAATATTTCAAGAGAATGATGTAATTTCACATTAAGTCATCTAATAATTACCATTTGTCCATGGAGTAAGTTCAGTGTTTGGACTTTTATCAGATCAGTGTTCTAATTATCTATTAATGATGCCTACTCTACTGATCTGCCCGATTATGGCTATGTTACTTACTTAATTCCAGTGGTTTGGTAATGTTAATGACGGTAACCAGGGTGACCAATTGCTAATCACTATGATTAAATCTGTTTCTTCTTATTTAAATTCATTCTCCTGATTGCTAACAGATGCAGGACTTAAAAAAATTATTTTTGTACTTGTGAAATTATAAACTTGAAAACCAAGTCATGAGAGTTTCCAACAGCGTGTGTATGAAAAGTGTCTTGAAATTTAGGAAAACAACCATTTTTATTATTTTCATTAAGTAGTTCATATTTAAACAGGGTTTTATTAAGATTCAAGATTGCATGTGGGTGCTGGTGCTGTGGCGCAACTGGTTGGAGCCCTAGCCTGAAGCACTGATATCCCATATGGATGCCCGGTTCTAGTCCCAGCTGCTCCACTTCTGATCCAGCTCTCTGCTATGGCCTGGGATAGCAGTAGAAGATGGCCCAAGTCCTTGGGCCCTTGCACCCACATGGGAGACCCGGAAGAAGTTCCTGGCTCCTGACTTCGGATCAGCTCAGTTCCAGCTGTTGCAGCCATTTGGGGAGTGAACCAGTGGATGGAAGACCTCTCTCTCTCTCTCCCTCTCTCTCTCTCTCTCTCTCTCTCTCGGCTTGTCTCTGTAACTCTGCTTTCAAATAAATAAAATAAATCTTAAAAAAAAGATTATCTGTGGCAGCTAATTTAGCAGACTCAGTTTATAAAAATGAAACATTCCTCTTATTCCTCTTTAACGTTTTTAGAGACATTAGAACAATTTTGGGATGAGTTAGAATTTTCAATTCCAGTTTCACTAGGAACTTCCAAAAGTAGTTTAAAAAAAGAGAGGAATTAAAGTGTGAATTCAACAAAATTACAAAAATTGAATAATAACATTATAATTTTGATAGGCTCAAAAGGAAATAAATTTGTCACCATTACCTGTTCCCACTCCATTCCCGCTGGGCATCCCACTGGGTTTGGGTCTGGCAGGTCTTGTCTTATCCAGAACTACAAGAAATCAGGAAATAAAGTTTGGACATCTTCTTATTTCTTAAAGCATTTATTTTAAAATATTTTATTTGAGAGACAAAGAGAAAGATACACACACACACACACACACACACATCTTCTGGTTTACTCCTCAAATGTCCAAAACAGCCAGGGCAGGGCCAGGCCAAAGCCAGGAGCCAGGAACTCAACGCAGATCTTTCATGTGTGTGACAGTGACCCAAGTACTTGGGCCATCACTTGTCACCTCCCAGGGAGTGCATCACCCAGAAGCTGGAGAACTAGAATTGGATCCAAGAGTCAAACTTGATATGGGATGCAAGTGTACCACACAGCATCTTTTTTTTTTTTTTAAGATTTTATTTATTGAATAGCAGAGTTACAGAGAGAGAGAGGGAAAGACAGGAAAGGTCTTCCATCCACTGGTTCACTCCCCAAATAGCCTGAATAGCCAAAGCTGGGCCGATCTGAAGTCAGGGGCTTCTTTCTGGTCTCCCACATGGGTGCAGGGGCCCAAGTGCTTGGGCCAATTTCTACTGCTTTCCCAGACCATAGTAGAGCACTGGATTGGAAGAGGAGCAGCTGCGACGTGAACCAGTGCCCATAGAGGACGCCAGTGCTGCAGGCAGAGGCTTAGCCTGCCACACCACAGCACTGGCCCCTCCCATGCAACCTCGTAACCACTATGCCAGATGCCCAACCCATTTCAGATGTTTTCATGCTAAAAATTCACAGCCAAGGAAAAAAAGATTCTCAGAGAACTGAAGTCATTTAACGAGGCAATAAAAAAAATGACGGTTTACCATAAAAATATCCTTCAGAATATATTTTGGTAAGTTGGCAATATTCATAAAGACTTAAAATGTTAATCAAGGTGTTCACTGGAATTTAGTACTTGACTGAAAATAAGTGGCTAAGGAATTTATAACTCTAAATGGGAAATATATTAATTTATAAGCATTAGATGCATTCAAAATGGAATTGAGGAAGGCTCAGGATTACATTTCTCATGAATAACTAAATCCTCAGTGTATTAATTCAAGGCTGAATTCTTAACTTGTACGATGGTGGTCCTTTCATAGGAATTTCTAGAGATAGCTATCTAGGTATAGAATTGAATTCATTTTGGAAGTCCTTGTACACATCCATTATTGAACACAAAGCTAAGATGAATTCATTTAAATTTCTCTCCTGCTCTGAACTTTACCTATTTCATTATGAATTTAGAAAAATTTTAAGAAAAAGCACTGAGGGTACTGTGGTTAAGTGAGCAGATTCTGGAGCCAGATTGTTTGCTTTTGAGTATGCTGTATCTAAAAAAATTTATATTTTTATCTACTTTTTATTTATTTATTTATTTGACAGGTAGAGTTATAGACAGTAAGAGAGAGAGAGAGAGAGAGAGAGAAAGGTCTTCCTTCCGTTTATTCACCCCCCCAGATGGCCACTACGGCCGGCGCTGCACCAACCTGAAGCCAGGAGCCAGGTGCTTCCTCCTGGTCTCCCATGCGGGTGCAGGGCCCAAGCACTTGGGCCATCCTCCACTGCCCTCCCGGGCCACAGCAGAGAGCTAGACTGGAAGAGGAACAACCGGGACTAGAACCCAGTGCCCATATGGGATGCCGGCACCGCAAGGCGGAGGATTAACCAAGTGAGCCATGGCACCGGCCCTTTATTTATTTATTTTTTTAAAGATCTTATTTATTGGGGTCAGCACTGTGGTGTAGCGGGTAAAGCTGCCACCTGCAGTGCCGGCATCCGATAGGGGTGCCATTTCGAGTCCTGGCTGCTCCACTTCCAATCTAACTTTCTTCTATGGCCTGGGAGAGCAGTAGAAGATGGCCCAAGCCCTTGGGCCCCTGTACCCACGTGGGAGACCCAGAAGAAGCTTCTGGCTCCTGGCTTTGGATCGGCACAGCTCCAGCCATTGCGACCAATTGGGGAGTGAACCAGTGGATGAAAGACCTCTCTCTCTGCCTCTCCCCTCTCTGTGTAACTCCGAATTTGAAATGAATAAATAAATCTTTTTTTTTTTAAGATCTTATTTGTTTATTTGAGAGGTAGAGTACAGATAGTGAGAGGGAGAGAGAGAAGAAAGGTCTTCCATCTGCTGGTTCACTCCCCAAATGGCCATAACTGAGCTGATCTGAAGCCAGGAGCTTCTTCTGGGTCTCTCACATGGGCTCAGGAACCCAAATGCTTGGACGATTTTCCACTGCTTTCCCAGGCCATAGCAGAGAGCTGGATCGGAAGAGGAGCAGCCAGGACTAGAACCAGCGCTCATATGGCAACACCACAGGCAAAGGATTAACTTACTGTGCCACTGTGCTGGCCCCTTCATCTACTTAAAAGGAAGGGAGGAAGGGAGAGAAGAAGGGGGAAGAGAGCGGCTGGGGAAAAAAAGAGGTCAATCGGGGCCGGCGCCGTGGCTCAATAGGCTAATCCTCCACCTTGCGGCGCCGGCATACCGGGTTCTAGTCCCGGTCAGGGCGCCGGATTCTGTCCCTGTTGCTCCTCTTCCAGTCCAGCTCTCTGCTATGGCCAGGGAGTGCAGTGGAGGATGGCCCAGGTGCTTGGGCCCTGCACCCCATGGGAGACCAGGAAAAGCACCTGGCTCCTGGCTCCTGCCATCGGATCAGCGCGGTGCGCCGGCTGCAGCGGCGGCCATTGGAGGGTGAACCAACGGCAAAAAGGAAGACCTTTCTCTCTCTGTCTCTCTATCTCACTGTCCACTCTGCCTGTCAAAAAAAAAAAAAAAAAAAAAAAAAAAAAAAAAAGAGGTCAATCGATGGATCTTCCATTTACCGGTTTGCTCTCCAAATGCCCACACATATCCAGGGTTGAGTCAGGTCGAAGGCGGTAAGCCTAGAACTGCATCTGGGTCATTCATGTGGGTGACAGGGGTCCAGGCACTCAGTTCTTATCCATTACCTCCCAGGATACATTAGCAGGAAGCTGGATCAGAGCGAAGCAGCCAGGACTCAAATCAGCTCACAGAACCCATTGCCAACAACACCTGCCCTTGAATCCACTTTCTAGTGCCTCTTACACCTCACTCCCTCAGCTGTATCTCACAGGACACATGGCAAAGACCCAACTGTCATTAGCCATTCCTGTTGATTTTATTATTTCACAGAAATGTTTCATATAACCTGTCACACCTTCAACTCTCACCAGTTTTCATGACACAACAGCCACATGAAGACATATTTGTTTATAAAAGATTTCTGTGCCTGATTACCTTTAAGAGTTAGAGGATTATAACAAAATATATGGGTTCTATATACACCAAAGAGTATATACATACAAGGGCTGGGTGCTCAGTACAGTGATTAAGATGTCATTGAGGGGGCTGGTGTTGTGGTGCAGCAAGTTAATCTACCACTTTGACCAGCATCCCATATGAACATTGGTTTGAGTGTTGGCTGCCCCACTTTTTTTTTAAAAGTATTTATTTGTTTGAAAGGCAGAGGTACAGAGAACGAAAAGGAGAGAGGAGAGAAACAGAGAAGGGGGGGGGGAGACACAGAGATATCTTTCAGCTGCTGGTTCACTTTCCAAATGGTTGCAACGGCTGGGGATGGGCCAAGCTAAAGCCAGGAGCTTCTTCTGGGTCTCTTACGTGGGTGGCAGGGGCCCAAGGACTTGGGCCATCTTCTGCTACTTTCCCAGGTGCATTAGCAGGGAGCTGGATTGGAAGTAGAACCCAGGACTTGAATCAGAGTCTGCATGGGATGCCAGTGTTGTAGTCAGCAGCTTAACGTGCTGTACCACTGCACCAGCCTCTACTCCACTTCTGATCCAGCTCCCTGCTAATGTGCCTGGGAAAGCAGCAGAAGATGGCTCAAGTGCTTGCCACCCACCCACCCACATGAGAGACCCAGATGGAGTTCCAGGTTCCTGGCTTTGGGCTGGCCCAGCCCCAGCCATTGTGGTCATTTGAGGAGTGAAGAAGCAGAGGGAAGATTCATTGATTCTCTCACATTCTCTAACCCTGCCTTTCAAATGCATGAATACATAATTTTTTAAAAAGATTCCATTGGGAATGACTATATCCCATATCAGAGTGCTTGGATTTGAGTCCTAGCTAAGCTCCAGATTTCAGCTTCCAGATAGTACCTGCCCTGGGAGGAGTACGCAATGAATCTGACACCCTTATGGGAGACTCAGACTGTTTCTGGCTTCAGCCTGGTCTGTTGCAGGCATTTGGGGAGTGGACTAGCAGATAAAACCTCATCCCCTCCCCTCTTTCAAATACATACATACAAACTTTAAAAGTATTTAATCTTTCTCTCACCTGTCTGGAGCTACATTCACCAATTCACCAAGAACATTCATTTATAAGCGACTTCCATGAGAATCACAGTGAAATAAGACAGAAAATTCCAGAATCATTTGTCCAACTTGTACTTCAGCATAAGTGATCTACATGGACCAAACCAACCCTCTTCTCCCAAGTTAACTTTTCCCTAAACAAGCTTTAGTGAGGGAGCTCCCAGAACTTTCGGAGAATGCAATAAATTTAAAATATTCCTCAGTGAATAATTATAACTTTTATCTTTGCTAGTTACAACCTATAATTTCCTTAATCCTCTGAAAGAGTCAAGTAAAAATATTCTCACCAAACCAGAGCCCTTCTATACTGAGAACATTTCTTAAAGACATTTTGAAAAGCAGCGTTATGTCAAAGCTAACTCCATGCTCTTTCTATAACTGTCATGGACAATTGAAGGTAGAGGTGTGTGTGTGTGTGTGTGTGTGTGATAGATTTATGTGTAAGTATTATTTTGAAAATGATTTTAGAGGTAAATGTGTGATATAGTGGGTAAGTCACTACTCAGGATGTCTGCATCCCATATCACAGTGCCTAATATAAGTCTGGGCTACTCCATTTCTGACCCAGCTTCCTGCTAACGTGCACCTAGACAGGCCCTGGATGCTGGCTTGAGTACTTGAGACCCTCCACCCGGGAGGGAGACCTGAACTGATTTGTTTTGGCCTGCCCAGCTTTGGCTATTGCAGGCATGTGGGGGGTGAACCAGCAGATGTAAGGTATCTTTGTCTTTCTTTTTGCCTTTCAAATAAAATGAAAATAAATAAAAAAAATTTGAATGCTTTTTATCTGTAGTGTTCCATAATGTTGCATCATGGCCTCTGCATCTTATCATTCTTTTTTTAAACTTTTATTTAATAAATATAAATTTCCAAAGTACAGCTTTTGGATTACAGTGGCTTCCCGCCCCCTGCCCATAACTTCCCTCCCACCCGCAACCCTCCCATCTCCCGCTCCCTCTCCCATTCCATTCACATCAAGAATCTGATCATTCTTAAAAAGCCTTGTCACTTCCATGGATTCATCAGTACCTTTCATTTACTCACAAGGATGAGAATTTCTGTTATGTTCTTTATCGTAATTTCACAATAAATATCCCTCTTTGGTGCATTTGGCTGTTTCAATCCTCTTCACATCTGCCCCAGTCTGCTGATTATTTAGGTCAACAGAGAAACAACTCACCAGGTTTGACGTGGGGTTTGTCTGGTGTCCTGGGCCTCACAGGAGTAGTGTACAGTCTGTGTGGTGCTGAAATGGAGAAACACTTCATAATTAATAACTGAAATTCCAAAGCTCCCTGAATGGGGGATTTAACACCCTAGAGACCAATAATTCATATACTTTGTATGGAAGTAGGAAGAATGTTCTGAAATCTCCAATGAGGCTAAAGGAAAATAAAACAAGTGAGGATATTCATGGCTGAAAGTTAAAGGTACAAATAGAGTGAGGTAGGTCATTTGTAAGGGGCATTAACAATTAGTGATCATTTAGTCCATGTTTTTCCAAGATCATTAATTTTATCAGATAGTTGCTTAACATGATAAATATAAGCCACCACCCATAAATCATCTCTCAGTAAGGGTCACTGTGCATGATTTTGCAAAAAAGATGAAAAGCACCCTTTAAGGTAGAGAGAGATTTTTAGATAGGGAAAGAAGAGTAGGAACATGTGGGCTCTGTCAACTCGCTTCGCTCATGGCCCCTAATGTGAGTAAGTACTGACTTAGTGCCATCCATAAAGCTGTAGGAATGAGGGAAAATGACATCTGGTGTTCTGCCCATCAAGGGAGGACCCAAAGCACCTTCTCATTTTTTTTTCTTTTTATTTTCTTTGGGGAAGGCAGAGTTAGACAGTGAGAGAGAGACAGAGACAAAGGTCTTCCTTCCGTTGGTTCACCCCACAAATGGCCGGTGCACTGTGGCCGGCGCGCTGTGCCAATCCGAAGCCAGGAGCCAGGTGCCTCCTCCTGGTCTCCCATGCGGGTGCAGGACCCAAGGACCTGGGCCATCCTCCACTGCCTTCCTGGGCCACAGCAGAGAGCTGGACTGGAAGAGGAGCAACCGGGACTAGAACCTGGGGTGCCGGTGCCGCAGGCAGAGGATTAGCCAAGTGAGCTGTGGTGCTGGCTGCACCTTCTCATTTTCTGCTCCTCTTATGCAGGGACTGCATGGGCAGCACTCCTAAGGGAGACTTGCTAAACCAACGAACAAAAGGGGGGGCCACAAGCGGGTGAATCTGTGATTAGGTGCTGAAATCCCTTTCTCCCTAAGGATGTGGAGTGTGCATTCATCCTGGAAGTCAACCATTACCCCCCCCCCACCCCCCCACCCCCCCTACTGCTCCCTTCTGCTATCTTCTCGAGACCACTGTTCTCTTGGCAGCGCTGTAACTAAGACTGGAAAAATGTTCTTGCAAACTATGGAAACAGATTACAGCATTTTGATGATTTGGTTCATATCTTGAGAGGATATTTATATAATCATAAATCAGAAATGCTTTGCCTACAGAGCTAAGAAAACTGCACCTGTGAAATAGCTTCTAATGTAGCTTGTTTATAAGCTTCCAATGTAGAGTGTGACAGCAGGGTTTTTGCTGTGCTGCAGACCTATAACAACAGACTCACACTGAAGCTCACTATAGTTTGAGGACAGGCCTTCCCAAGTGTAATAACCGGACTGAGCAGATCACTGCTGTTAGAGAAAATTAAGACTCTGACTGTTAGATTGCTTTTGCTTAAAGAAAATAAATGCAAGAATCATGCTGCTGACTTGTCTCATTCTACAAGATGTATGGGTTTTAAAATTTGGGGCAGAAAAGGATTCAGAGCAGAGCATAGAAATAATCAGTTCTGCATTGATTATTGCAAAGCCATGGGATCAGAGGTTTTTTTTTTTGTTTTTTTTTTTTTTTTTCCTTTTGAAAGTCTTCACTTAAATCTAGAAGGAACTTTTTTTTTTTTTTTTTTTTAAAGATTTTACTTATCTATTTGAAAGATAAAGAGGGACAGGGAGGGGGAGAGAGAGGGAGGGAGGGAGGGAGGGAAGGAGCTGGGGGAAGAGAGAAGGAGAGAGAAATATCTTCCATCTGTTGGTTTATTCTCCAAATGACTGCAGCAGCTAGGGCAGGGCCAATTTCGAGTCAGAAGCCAGGAGCTTCCTTCAGTCTTTCATTTGGGTGCAGGGGCCCAAGCACTTGGGCCATTTTCTGCTGCTTTTCCAGGTGCATTAACAGGGAACTGGACTGGAAGAACAGCTGGTACTTGAACTGCTGCCCATATGGGATACAGGCGCAGCTATGCCACAGCGCAGGCGCCTAGAAGGAAATTTTTATTAAAAAGAGCCAAGGGCGGGCGCCGCAGCTCACTTGTTTAATCCTCCGCCTGCGGTGCCGGCATCCCATATGGGTGCCGGGTTCTAGTCCCTGTTGCTCCTCTTCCAGTCCAGCTCTCTGCTGTGACCCGGGAGGGCAGTGGAGGATGGCCCAAATGCTTGGGCCCTGCACCCACATCGGAGACCAGGAGGAAGCACCTGGATCCTGGCTTCGGGTTGGTGCAGCGCCAGCCGTAGCGGCCATTTGGGGGGGTGAATAAATGGAAGGAAGACCTTTCTCTCTCTCTCTCTCTCTCTCTCTCACTGTCTGTAACTCTACCTGTCAAATAAAAAAAATTTTAAAAATATTTAAAAAAAGAGCCAAAATATAATTTAAGTTTGGGCTGGGAATTACTTACAGCTCATCAGCAAACAACACATGGCTTTGAGAAAGCTGCTCTAGGCTTTTACTTTTTAAACTTTTATTTAATGAATATAAATTTCCAAAGTACAGATTATGGATTACAGTTAATAAAATGCAATAAAAATTTACTTCTGTGCATAATTATAAATTAAGTTAATAAAACTTTCAATGAACTGTCCTGACCATAGAGTATTAATCATGTTGCCCCACTGACATATACCTTAGATTTCCCTTACTGTTATCATTTCAAATTTCTTCTCTTTGACAGGCAGAGAGGACAGTGAGAGAGAGAGACAGAGAGAAAGGTCTTCCTTTGCCGTTGGTTCACCCTCCAATGGCCGCCACAGCCGGCGCGCTGCAACCAGCGCACCACGCTGATCCAATGGCAGGAGCCAGGTACTTATCCTGGTCTCCCATGGGGTGCAGGGCCCAAGGACTTGGGCCATCCTCCACTGCACTCCCTGGCCACAGCAGAGAGCTGGCCTGGAAGAAGGGGGCAACCGGGACAGAATCCAGCGCCCTGACCGGGACTAGAACCCAGTGTGCCGGCGCCGCAAGGCGGAGGATTAGCCTAGTGAGCCGCGGGGCTGGCCAAATTTCTTCTCTCAACTTCTCCCTTGAATTGGGACTGACAATGGTTTATAAAATAAATTTGTCTTCCAATTCTTCACAAAGTTTGTTTTTGCATATGTATTTTTTTTCTTCCTACCAACTAATAGAGATGGACAAAAAGGGTCATAAAAAATCAACAACACTAATGGAATCCACAGCTAACTACACCTCAAGTCAGATAGAAAGATATACAAAGCAAAGGCTTCTGAGAGCATGAAGATGAGCCAGGGACTGTGCAGGGGGGTTCAGCTCCCCAAAAGCAGTAAATCAGAAAGAAGAATGAAAGGTAGAAAATGACAGAGAAGAAAAGATTAAAATAAGAAATCCAAGAGAATATCTTCCCTAGATGTTTAAATATCGTTATTAAGAAAGGTGATTTTTGTAGTTAATAGCTTCTCCTCCAGGCCACAATAACAATGTGCTTCAGTAGGGGGTACAGGAGTGATGGAGGGAGAGGAGAAGAGGCAGGAGGGACAGAAGGGGAAGGCGGTAAAGGTTCTCATTTATCAGCTGTGAAAAAATGAACAAATGAAAATGGGAGCCTTCACTTTTAGTTGTCAGCATCAGGTGGTCAACAATACTTTCAACAGCAAAGATCCAACTTCAGAACTCGTCTTCCCCATATTCCACTAATACTCATAAAAGCATTCAATTTGGCATCTATGAAATGAAAATAATCAAAGAATACCCCGGGATGAGGAATTGCATTCTGTAAAGAAGATTTTTTTTCTGTATTAAAGGCAAATCAGGAAAAGCCACTATCCAGAGGTGGGAAAACAGCATTACCCTGAGTTGTCTTTGCCAATTCAGTTGTTCGTGGAATCTTGGTTGTAAAGAGTTCCTGGGTGGATTGGTCTGTTTCTTCTGGGGAAAAACACAGTTGGATGGCTCATTTTAAATAATTGTCACCATGGATAGGACCAAAAAACCCTCATGCTCTTTTCTGTCCCATGCAATGACAAAGGATAAGTTACATTTTAAAATATGACCAGTAATCATCACAATTCAAAGTTAATGGTATATTTTAATAACCTACTTATATTTTGTTTTACATGATTATTTTCATAGTTATTACACGTATTTCCAAAATTTCCCTGAGCCTTTAGCTCAAGGTCAACATTTCATGGACTCTGGGTATGCTAACCTTGAATGTGGCTCATACAGTAGAGTCTATTAACTGTATTTACTCATTTATCTCCTTCATGTCTACTCCCTAATTTATAAGTCTCACAAATTATTTATGTGAAAACTATCATATGAAAAAATGGATATTTATACATAAGAATATTTTCCTTATGTGAAAATTGCAGTTTATATTTATTGACATATTTCTCCTGAAAAAAATAAGTATGGCAATACTTCTACCTCTATATTATCTTGAAAACATGACATCCTGCAGACACGATGCAGCAAGTTACACTGCTCAGTTTGCTGCATATTGAGCCTAAGGAAATACTTGGTGTAGATAATATATCACTACCTTTTTCTTTCTGCCCCTCTCAAGACAGATACTTACAATACTGGCTTCAGTAAGTCAAAATACATAAAAAAAAATAGGGAGTGGAAGTCATATAATTAGTACATCCAATAGTGGTTTTGGAAAACCATTCTTTGCCATCATGGGTGAGGTTGACTTTGCAGGCCTAGGCTAGAATAGATGAGTACTGAGTAATAATTACAGTATATTTGCTTGCTTGTTTTCAAAAAGTGTTTACTTTTAAAATAAAGTCACCAACTATTTCAGTGAGCACATGTGCACACAAACACAGAATGGATTTATTTGAGATACTGGTTTAAACACAGCCATGTCAAACATAGCATGGAAGGGCCAGAGAACACAGGCTAGGAATACCTGCTTTCTGATTCACCTGTAGCTAAGTAGTTAGGTGACACAGTGAACACATTCATGCTGAGCTCGACACATCCAGCTCAAACCAACTGGCCTTCCAGGTATGCAGTCCACGCGCTTATCAGTCAAGCTGCCATTCCCTGCCCTGTGCCTCTTTCTCACCTGTCTTTAACCTGGAAGGATATTTCACTCCTGTGATGATTTAACTCTCATTCCAACTTAAAGACCTAGTTGCAAACACCATCTCCTCTTGGAAGCCTTCCCTGATATATCTAGGTAGCCTGATGCTCATTTCTCTACCACATTCATTATAATGTGCACATTGTAATAATTATAATGTTCAATACACTGGAGTTAATATATTATCATTGTAATAACAATTGGGGTTAACCCTAGGGGCTCCACTGATAATATGCAGTTTCCAATACTGGCACTACTCTAGCTGTATTACATTGGTAAAAAATATAAAGTGCCCTATGCCTCAATCTTCTAATCTGTAGGGTGGAGCAAGAAATAGGACCTACTTCACAGAATTCTTGTGTGAATGAACTTTTAGGATACATGTAGTACATGAGGCATATAGGAAGCAGTATTGTCATTAATTGCTGTCTTCATATTAGAGGACAGGATAAAGACCTACCTTTTTTTGGGGGGGGGGTTGTGTTGTTTTATTTTGGCAAATTGCACTGCTTGGTGTTGCAGTTAGCACCCAGTAATGGCCCCCAGAAATAAGTACTAGATGATTGATTTTTCTTCCTAAGTCCAATTCCAAATACAGAAAAACCAATAAAAGTGGACACTGGTTTGAACTGATGGATTGACTTATCACTCAAACAAGTGTTTAGATATTAATGCTTGATGGATTGAGGGCAGAGACTTATCTAACTATGATATGTGAGAGGTGGGCTGGTGGGAGGTCTTTAGGTCACTGGGGCATGCTCTTAGAGATTGGTTCTAGTGAGACTGCTGATTATTTGAGTTCCAGTTCTGCCTAGCTGCACTCTTTCTGCTTCCTGCCTTACCACATGATTGTTCCTCCACACCTGCCCCAGTAAGCTTCCACATGATACCAGACTACAGGGACACCCGATTCAGAACTGTAACCTGAAAACTGTAAGCTAAAATAAACATTTGCTTTCCCAGGCATTTTAAAGCAATGAGTAATGAACTAATACAGGAACATTCTTGCTTTATTAGATGACTCCCATCAGTATCCACGGGGAATGGGTTCGAGGACCCCGTGTCAGTCCCCAAATATGTGGATGCTCAAGTCTTACATGAAATGCTGTTGTGTTTGTTTTTAACCTGCACATTCCTCCTGTATACTTTAAATCATCTCAAGGTTATGTATGAGATCTAATACAATTTGAATACTATGTAAATAAGTGTTATACTCTATTATTTAGAAGACAATGACAAGAAAAAAAGTCTGTATGTATTCAGTACAGACACAATTTTTTTTCCAAATATTTTTTATCTGAGGTTGGCTGAATTCCTGGAACTCAAGGATAAAGAACAGAAGACTAATTGTAATTGAAGTTCCATCAAGGTGCTTGCAAACATTCTCATTTTATATTGAAAATCAGGATAAATATTAGAAAGGTAAATATACAGTTAATGTAAAGGTATCAAGAGAGGATGGAATTTTTTCCATATTGTTAAAAAGGACTTTCTATCTTTTTGGAAACAAAGATGAAATAATGTCCTTACAGTCACCTTAAGGGCAATGTCTACAAAACAGGCCTCTTATTGGACTGAAATATCAAAACCATGTTTACCCAGAGTGGTTAATAGTTCCTCTTGACTAGGACTTGGTGAGATCATAGGTATAAAAGGGATGCCTCGTGTCTCTAAAGGAGCTGCAAAAGAAAAATATCAAGGTTGTGAATATTTAGATTCAAGGACAGCACCAGAGAAGACTGGTATCACATGGGGTGTTCCTTCATTCAAAACAAAAAAAAGCATGAACTGAGTGATGATGATCAAAGAACTATTAGAAAAATGACTGTGGAATATTCAAATGGTTCTCAACTGCTTTTACACCAAGACATAATAAATGGCATTCTCTGCTTGACAGCTCTCATGAGAATACCTGGTTAAGATGGAGTGTGAGTTACATATGTTCAGGTCTGTTTAGCTGTAGCTCCATCCCTTTCTCTCTCACCCAAGAAAGCATTTAGGTTTTCAAAATGAGCTGCAATACTATCACTGTCAGAATCATCTTCCCAAGTTTGCTCCAGTTTATTTACAAATAAATAATTGGCATTTTTTAGTATTTTGACCAATTATAATATTTTTTTATTTGACAGAGTTATAGACGGTGAGAGAGAGAGAGACAGAGAGAAAGGTCTTCCTTCCGTTGGTTCACCCCACAAACGGCTGCTACGGCTGGCGCTGCGCCGATCCGAAGCCAGGAACCAGGTGCTTCTTCCTGGTCTCCCATGTGGGTGCAGGAGCCCAAAGACTTGGGCCATCCTCCACTGCCCTTCTGGGCTACAGCAGAGAGTTGGACTGGAAGAGGAGCAACCGGGACTAGAACCCGGCGCCATATGGGATGCCGGCACCGCAGGTGGAGGATTAACCAAGTGAGCCACAACGCTGGCCCCCAATTATCATATTTTTTGTCACAGCTTTTAAACATCTCATGACATTATATTATAATAATGACAGCTGAGAACCACCAAACTAAGAGAAATTGTTAACTGGATGGGTACAAGTTAGAATCATGAAGGTAAATGAGGTAGATATGGATGCACTTAGTAATGAGCTTTCTTAAGTTGGTCTTCAGAGCAAGGCCTTTACAACAGTGAAAGCACTGCTGTTCTGTTTTGGAAAGAGAAATCATATGAGGATGAAATGATGAAATGGATTGAGAAGATATGATGCTTCAGTTATGATTATGTGAGAAGTTCCTGAATTCCTGATGGTAGCAAAGAAAACAATTAGAGTTGGTTAATCTCAGAAAGGCATTACCTATTGTGGTCTTTGGTAGGTCAATTCTAAAGGTAACAGGTTGCAGAACTGTGCCAAAAGCAAATTAAAGAAACATATTTATGAGAATTACTACCTGGGGAAGTCAAAACCGTTCCTTTATTTTTATAGATGCATCCATGTAGTCATTTAAACATTCTTTAAGTCATCATCTGGGAAAATTCTTCATACAGGTAGGGCATCCCTAATCCAAAAAGCTCCAAAATTCAAAAATGTTTGAGCACTGATACAAAAACTAACAAGTGGAAAACTCCACAACTGACCTCATATGATGGGTCACAGTCGAAGTATAAGTGCAACAAAAATACTCTATAAAACTACTCAGGGGCAGACATTTGGCCCACTGGTTAAGACACCACTTGGGATGCCTGCATCACGTACTAGAGTGTCTCTGGGTCCTAGTTCTGTTCCCAACTTCAGCTTCCTGGTAACATGCACTCTGGGAAGCAGAGGGTATTGAATGAAGTGGCTGGGTCTGACATCCACTGGGAGATTGATAGAGTTCCTGGCTCCTGGCTATGGTTTGGCCCATCCCAGGTATTGCAAGCATTTGGGGAATAAATCAGCAAATAGGAGTGCTCTTTCTCTTTTTCTCCCCCCTCCCCTGCCTTGTCTCTGCTTTTCAAATGAATAAATAAATAAATAAATAAATATTAAAAGAAGAGTAAAACTACTTAAAAAAACCCTTAAGGCTATGTATATAAGGGGTATATGAAACATAAATGAATCTCATGTTTAGACTTGGGTCCCACCCCCAAGAGATCTCAATATGTATACACAAATATTCCAAAAATCCAAAAAGAATCCCAAAATCTTAAGTCCCAAATATTTTGGATAAGGGTTACTCAACCTGTATTAGATGGCATCCAGAGAATTTAGTTTAATAAAAACTCTAAAGATTTTTGTTCACCATTGATTAAGAAAGTTTTCAGTGGGCATCCCTACTTTTTCCTTAAGAGGACAGGTCCAACTCTGATGTAGTTACATTCAATTGTTAAAAGGATATAAGTTAGTTGGCTCAGTTAATAATTATGTTTTATAATTTTAGCATGGTCAACTTTCAATAAATATACTTCCAAGGAAAATTCATTATATATTATTCCTTTATTTAAGAGGATGCTAACATTTCAACCAGATTGTATGAGTTAAATTCCCTGAAAAAATATACATTTTATATCCATAATTTTCTGTGAACATCTTTCATATCATAGCCATTAAAATATATTGACCTTACGAGTATTTTTTTGAAAACTATACTTCCTAATAGGGAAAACAAAATAATTCATTTACCAGGTTCACTTTGAGAAACCTCGGGTTCTGGTTTACGAGGAAGAAGCACATCTTTTGTAACTGGAAAAAAGAAACCGATTATAAAACACTGTATACTCTAAATGTCGCACCTGAACTTAACCCATCGGTACGAAATCCTGCAGAGCATGAAGGAAGGTATTTCTGTGATAGCTCAAAAGAAAACCGAGCAGATGACTATTCCTTTCAAAACGGAACAACATCACGGTGTAGGGATAGGTTCTAGTGACAGTAAGACAAAGTCACAGTTCATTCTGATGTCCTGAGGGCAAAAAGGGGAAGTAGCTAATGTAATTAAACTCAAGAAGGTAGGCCTCCTGTAAGGCATTTAGAAAACTGAAAGCTAGCATTCCCCCGAAGCAATTAACTGCCATTCAACATTCATGCTCAACGTCCACTGACAGCCATAGGAAATACGGTATCTTAGGAGAAGCACATAAGTGGCCCACAGATTGAGAGAAACAACAAAGGAAAAAAATTCTTAAACATTGGAGGAAGACAAAATTTCATTCTAAATGACATCAGTAGTTACAATGAGGAAAAAAATAAAGCTAAAGGAATCAGTTATTAGAAGATACCACAAGTTTATGAGAATCCTTCTTACATGGTAAAAACAAAAGCTAGATAAACCCTGACTGTTGCCATTTTTGACTTACTTGGCCATATGGCTTCAATATATTATTAGGTTTTAGAGATAGTCGATGTATGAGAATATGAAAACAAAAGACAAAAACGTGAGGTAAACAATCAACCTACTCACATCCACTATCTTATTAATGATTATGTACTAGTTTAACCGAAACAAAACACTAAGTTGGAAACTCGGTATCTTATTTCTCATAGGGTACGATCCCAGAGTGATTCGCCTATTGTTAGTACCAGATTTCTATGAGAAAAATCTCATGCCAAGTTTTGACTCAGTTTCCCTCTAAAGGAGGCCCTTCCCAGGTCTACTCTCTGAGAGTTTTTCCTACCACACTGAAGATTTCACAACTACTACTGTCTCTCTTACCAGCAGGGCAGGGTAATTTTGTTGCAGCCTATGTGGTGATGTAAAATAAATTAGGATTCAGGCTAGAACTCTGCCGCAGAAAGTGGAGGAAACTTCTGTATCATAAGGCAGTCAAGTGCCACTTTCCCATTCGTGTGGAAATAAGTTACATAAAATGGACATTCCCTTTCCATTGTTAAGATATTTAACTGTCACACCACATCTGTTCTTAGTCTAGCCTTCTACAGGCCAACTAAATTAAACTAAATTTGGTACCTAAATAGAACTTGACCCAATTAGAACTTCTATGAGCTAAATTAAGGTGACCTCCAGGAGAATTTTTAAAAATCTAGACATTGTTTCAAGGGCAAAAGGAAACCTCAGAAAGATCAGTGGGTCACGATGTCGGAGAACGCCCAAGACTACCGTGAATATTTTGCCTTTGCCAGGCAGTATTTTGGGAGATTCAAGTGATAAGATGCAATGAATTTCCAGTTGTAAGTCAAACTAAATGTCTATCGGGAGGTTGAGGGAGAAGGCTCTTTGATTTGGCTCTGCGAAGGTCATGAATGTACAAAGCAGCCTGTAGTTTATAAGTTCCTTAATTAATCACAGTACTAGACTATGCAAAGAGGAACTGGGATCAGAGAGAAGCTGAGAAGCATGTGCTACTAATAAATCCACCATATTGTAAATACATTGCTTGCTGCTGCTACAGTCTACTGGAGAATTTAGGCCAGGGTAATGTGCACTCCAGCTGTACCACTGGCACTTCTCTTTTCAAGCACGAAGTGATGATTTAATAAACTGCCACGGCACACTTTCTAAAGCAGGTGAAATCAGTGGAAAGGAAAGAAATAGAAATATTTACAGGAAAGGGAGATGAATCACTCTTCAACTTGGCCAACTACAGCTCTAAGAAGTTCAAGTTTTACTTTTTTGCCTTCGTGGCACTCCTCTGTATGTTAAGAAAGAGCATGATCCCACAACACCCATGTCTTCCATCTTTGGGGAAACTGAGCAATGTAAATAATGACAGTTTATTTGAAAAGGTGGGTTGGAGTTCTTCATGAAAATATTCACCATTCTACTTTAGACTCAGTTATATTTACCAGTTTACTATTGACTGGCTCATCAACTATCATAACTATATTTTTAAAAATATTTATTTGGAAGTTACAGAGTAAGGAGGAGATGAGAGAGAGGATGAGAGGCGGGGGCTGGGGGGAGGGAGGGAGGGAGGTAGAAAGCATGTGTGCGCTTCCATCTACTGGTTCATTCCCAGAATGGTTGTGGTGGGGCTAGACTGAAACCAGGAGCATCTTCTGGGTCTCCTATGTGGGTACAGGGACTCACACACTTGGGCCATCTTCCACTGCTCTCCCAGGAGCGTTAGCAGGGGGCTGGATTGGAAGTTGAGCAGCTGGGACTTGAACTGGCATCCATATGGCATATGATATCCCACAGTGCTGGACCCATAATGGCATTTTTGAAGGATATCACATCAAAGAAGAATTCAACCAGCACAAAACAGTAACTATAACTGCACAGTGGCCAAGATGGATGAAATGAATGTGCATGGAATGTGAGAGTTAGATGATACAGAGGGTGGAATATGCAGTCTGGAAGTTGGCCCTGACAGCGGGCTGCAGAGACTGATTGCCTTAAAACTGCCTTACAAGCAGACCATGCAACCTTTTCACCTCAGACTTCTCTAATCTTCATTCTTACTTGGTACCTTTTGGCCCAGTCCTAGAGGTCTGTACTGCTGCCTTTTTTGGAGGTCACCTTAAAGGCACTACATGAGTCCTAGGTCACTCTCCCTCTCATGTCCTCTGGAGCCTTTATTTGCCATTGTTTCCATTATCCTATATATTTCCTCACTATCTATGTCTACTTCTTCATGAGTTCTTGCCTTTCTATGAAATAGCTAGAAGTGATCCAACATGCTAAAAGAAACTATCACTCCTTTGACATGGGTCCTGCTTCAAACCATCTCATTCATTTAATCAAAATCATCTACGTTCAGGTCTCAATTGTCTTCTCCATCCATGGTGGACCGGCTTCCACTACACTCCTCTCTGGCAACCTTATCCATCATTCTGAAGTCCTCGAAGCTCTGAAAGACGGAGTTTCCAGCTTATTCAACAGCAATACACAACTGGTATGAATTTAAGGGCTACTTATAACTTTTATTTATCTTGCTCTGTATGACTGTACATACTTCTCACTGTAGACATGTTAATATCTATAATTCATAGTGTATATACTTTACTCATTTCCTAAAATCTGAAAACTGCTGAATTCTGAAGAACGCAGTCCAAGGGTTTCAGAAGATGGGATTCTGGGTCTGCACTGTTAGGTCAGGGGCCTCTTCCGAGCCCTGTCTACCTCCCTGCCATGCTTCCCTTCCTAAGACCCCTTCCTGCCTCATCTCCCAGCTCCTTTCCTGGTTCTCTCCAATCATTCTTGGCAGGAACATCTGATGGCTCTTTTCTCTTGCCCATCTGTCCATCCCTTAAAGTACTGTGTTCCCAGTGTACTTGATTTCTGACCTCTGATGTGTGTATTTTCTACTGGATGATATCACATGAATTTTAAGAACCATCTATATGTAAATCAGGAGGAGAGGTTAAGAGGCTGCTTGCGACATCTACATCCCAAATTGCAGCGCCTGGATTTCAGTCCTGACTCTGCTTCCCATTCCAGCTTTCTGCTAATGCACACCCTGAGAAGCAGCTGGTGATGCCTGAAGTACTTGGGTTCCTCCTACCCATGTGGGAGGCCCTTCGGGTGTTCCCAGGTCCCAGCTTTGGCCTGGCCTAGCCCTAGCTATTGTGGGCATTTGTAAAGTGAACTAGCAGATGAAAGTTGTATCTTTGTCTCTCTCTGCCTTTCAAATACATAAAAAATAAAAACGTAAAAAATTTATGCAAATAGATAACTCCATAATCTGACTTCTGTGTAGAAATTCAGAGAAAACATTTTAATCACTCGTTAGACATTTGCACCCTACTGTCCTACTGGCTGTGCATACCTGAAATATTTAAAACCAAGTCTTTATTCTTCTTTTCCTTGTCTTAATTAATGGCACTATCATCTACCATTCATCCAAGATAGAAAGGACAGCATCATCTTTCTCTCTACAACACCATTCAGTCAGTCATTCTCTAGGTCTTAGCAACTCCACCTTGAAAGGCATTGTAGCATTGTTCCCTTATCTTCCTTTCTACCACTATTAGTTCAAATTTTACCTTTCTAGATGATTACAAACCCTTCTAAGTGAACTGGTATTGCTTTTGCCAGGTTATACTATTTTAATCATGCTATCTTTCATAAACACAGATCTAATCATACTATTTCTGTGATTACAAATTACATGCATAATTTTGTTCCCAATTCCCTGTTGACAAAAATTGAAAAGTCCCAAACATAAAACATCCTCAACAATCTGAGTCCAATATCTTCAAGCCTGCATCTCTCTACCTCTCAAATATTTAAAAAGAAAAAAGCTTAACTATTATATATGCTGAGTAATAAGATTACACTGACTGTTACTCTCAGTAATGAAAAGAAACAGTAAATAAACACAATCAAATCTATTGCTATCTACAGTGAATCAATTTCTGTTACTTTTTTTTCCTCTTACAAATGAAAATAAAAAGTTGGACTTTTGGGAGTGGGCATTTGGCCTATTGGCTAAGATGCTGGTTGGGATGCCCTTGTCCCATATCTGAGTGTATGGTTTTATTCCTGGCTCTGGCTCTCGATCCTACCTTCTTGCTACATCCTGGGAGGCCGCAGGTGATGATTTAAGTATTTGTGTCACTTCTACCAATGTGGGAGCTGGATTGAATTCCTGGCTCATGGCTTGCTGGCTTGGTTAGGGCCATTGTGGGCTTTTGAGGAGTAACAAATGGATATGAGCTCTCTGTCTCTGTATCTGTCTCTAGTCTGATGATGATGATGATGATGATGATGATGATGATGTTAGCCTTTTGAAAGTAGGAAGATTTCTTTTCCTTTATAATACTGACTGTTGTGCTCAATGGTACAAATTTCATTACAGGCTTCAGACAATGGAGTCTTTTTCTAGCTACCATCAGGAGCAGCAACCTAACTACACCACAATACTCAAAACACTCTCTGCTTACACAGCCTAGAGAACACAGCAAAAAAATCACATACAATGTCTGGATTCTTGCAATCTCCACCCTGGCCACTACCACAAACATGAGATAGCCATCTCCATTAATGAGCAAAAGATATTCTCAGTATATAAGAAAACAAGATTTGTAACTAAAGACTTTTTTTGTGAAACAAATTTCTTAAACCAAGCTATTGCTCCATTAACTTGTAAAATATAATCTGGTAGGAAAAAAACCCTCAAAATTGAACAAGGTAAAATTTATGAACCCAAATAAGTGGTAAAGCAGAATAAATATCATTGCCTCTTTTTTTGCAAAATGCCATCTAATCATTCTTCTGCAAAGACCCAAACACTTTATTTTCCTGTTTGGTGAAACACTGGGGCATAACATGGAATTGTCAGGTTATTTCTGGCAAGTCAGACAATAAGAAAACTTATTTACAGGGAAGATATTCTATGCTTAGCATAACTGTCTTTTGATTGTAATAACAGCTTTACTATATGAGCAACTGGACAATTCTTGTGAAACCTCTGAAATAATCATACTGCATATGATACAACATGGCATTTGAACTAAATGAAATATTCAGGCTGGGGGATATGAGCATTAAACTGCTGGTTAGGACATCTGTAGCCCACATCAGAGTGCCTGGGTTCAAGTCCAAGCTCTGCTTCCTATTCCAGCTCCCAAATAATGTGTACCCAGAGAGCCAGCAGGTGATGGCTAAAGTAGTTGGGTCTCTCACATAAGAGACCCAGATTGAGTTCCCAGCTCATGGTTTTGGGCTGCTCCACTGCCAGCGTTTGGAGAGTGAACCAGTGGATATAAGATTTTTCTTTCTCTGCCCCTCAATGTTAAAAAAATATTTTAAAGAAAAGAATAGTGACCTCATATCCAGCAAATTCTCATTTCATTGCAGCAGTGTGTGACAGAATGCATTTGGCTTAAAGGTAAAATAAAGCATTTACCAGGTGTGGTGAATGACACTTCTGGACTTGGTGACAGTTTTGGTTTTAAAGTAGCACGCTGGGGTCCACTGGGAGCTGAAAGAGAACTCAGATCATGCAGCATTTGATTTCTGCATTTCTCAATCATGTTGAACACGTGAGACATGACAAGGTCAGTCAGAACACAGAAAGTATGACAGTTATGTAATTCAGACAGACAATGAACTCTGGAATTCTAGAAACAGACCAATTAGAATTCTGGATACTTTTAGAAAAATTAAGCAATTGCAAAATTTGACAAAGTCTCAGGGCAAGATTAAGCTTTTTTGAGACCTTCATTTCAGAGTAGATAGCAATAAAATTTATGCAGGAGTGCTCTTCTTCTCTGGATATGTTTGCTTGACTTCTCCTTAAACTCTCACCTTTCCTAGGAAAAAATCATGAAGTCGGAGTAGAATCCTAGACAGCATGGTTAAGCTTAACGGCACCCCAGGCAACAAGAGAACTTTAGACGGGCAATGCAGTAGAATGGGTGGGTTCATACCCTACCTTCCTGCACTTCTCAGGCCTAAATAAACCTTTACATAAATTCGGTCACAAAATGAAATGTCTTTCCTCAATTATTCCTTTGCAGTAACAAGAGACCAATGTAATAGATACTAAGGAAGAAGAAGTAGCTTATATATAGTGTATTTTGCAATTTCAAAAATGTTTTTGCAAGGACTATGTCCTTTGATTCTCACCATATACCAAAAGGAAGGAATTATCAGCTACACTTTAAAGGTGGGGGAATTGAGGTTTGGCTCAAGCTGGCCACACCATCTACCTGAAGTAATATGGTTATTCAGTGTTAGAACAACTAACCCCACTAATCTCAAACTGTTCCAGCTAAAAATAGAAAACATGTGTATTTACCTGGTTGTGTTTGTGGGATTCTTGGGCGTGGTGACGTTTTTGGCTTGGGAAGAGCACGTGGTGTCTGCTTGGGAGCTAAAAGAAATGATAAAGGTTCGGAGCTCATAAGCCCTTCAACAATCATGGGAGCCCAGAGATGTTTGTTTTGTGACCAAAGACCTAAATATGCAATTAATGCAATTAAAGAGCTTAATGATTTGCAAATAGGAAGTTTTTTTCAACATGGGAAGCAAAGCAAAAAAGTCCATCAAATGATATCCAAGATACTCAGCTGGCAAAATAAAACTGTTGGAATTTCAGAAACATCTACTTCAAATGCCTTTTTAAAAGGTTTAAAATAAATTTTACAGTACAATAATATATCCTTATTCCAAGTTAAGACAATTTTATCAGAATATCCAGGTGTACCATTTTAATTGGAAATACATATAAATTTTTCTAAATATAAAGATTATCATGTTATATTACAAATCCAGAATGCTTTTTAATAGCAAGCATTCATGGGAAAAATGTTACTAAACAAAACACAATTTTTATTTCTTATAGTGGAGAAGCAGAACTGAATATCAAGGGTACTTTTCTGCAGACACTCCTTTGCTGGAAGATTCCAAAAGAAGCTCTAGTACAATAAGTGTAAAAATCAATTATTTCTTCATCAAAAAAATTACAAATATGATTATAACCTGCTGAAAGAGAAGAGTTATCAGACACAAGGTTGCAGCTTGTGGAAATGCATCATTTGGTTCAAATACAGTGTTCCAGGGATAAAGAAAGACAAGAAACAACATCGTATCAACATCATGCAGATTCAGGCATCATATGAAGAGTTTGCTGAAAATAATAGTTATTAGGTACTAGGTTTTTCTGACAGAGTCTTCAGAGGCATCTTCCCGATCCTAAATCAAAATATAAAAGTATGCAATAGATTCTTCTTGCCTGTAGAGAGACGGATACCAAGACATGTTGGTTTTACAGTGACTTCACCAGGAGTCTAGAGTCTGGGAGTTTGGCGCACTTTTGGCCAATCGTTGGGTCTACAGTCTAAGGTTCATCAAAAGTTACATGATTTTTAAGAACCCTGCCAATCCCCAAATTCTATGATTCTGGAGTTTCTCAACAGTCTCATGATTTTCTGATTCTCAACTTCCTTGACTGTTGAGGTTCCAAATGAAAGGTTATTTGCTTCTCTCAGGGTACAAGGCCGTCTGCAGGTAAAGGCATGCCATGGAGAAATTCCACAAAAATGATAGAATCATATATAGTAGGATTTTCAATTAGACATTTCAATAATATTATTATGGCTAATGCAAACAAAACAAAACTTTGGAGAAGTTAAATACAACGACAACAGATTCCATTAATGTATTCAATGTAGCATTTGGAAAAAGACTGTAGCAATTTTACTCAATATTTCATAAGCTATTTCAGAGGGAAATGTGTAAAATTATTTTTTTTATCTCTCTTGGAAATGGGGCCATACAAAATAGTTTAGTGGCAACCATAACAGAAGTTAGGACTTATGATAAACTATTTCATGGAAACCTGTAGGTATTAAGAGTATTTTTCCTTGAAAGAGGAGGCACATTTAGTTTTCCATGGTGATGATTCTTTTCATTCATTTCAAATTCCACCATCAAGTGAGCCTTAAGACTAGCCAAGGTAATAAATTAGATTTCAGTTCTATCGTGAAATGGCCAACCACCACAGAAAAGAGTAGAAAGAAGTAAGGCCCTTAAGTATAACAAGGTGACTGGCCAGTTGTATTCTTTTATGTGGATTATACAATGAACCCTGTTTCTGAAGGTTTCTTTTCCTCTCAAATATAAGTTAGATTATCTTAAAATACTTTTTTACACAACCACAGAACTTGCAAACCTAGCCAAGGTAATAAAGTATGGTATCTATGTATCTAAAAATAGAATTGAATGTTAAGTGTTCTTCCTTAGCAGCACTCCTATCTCCTGAATTAATCACTCGCAGTGTTAGTGAGAGGCGTTTTTCAGACACATCCTGAAGCTGCCGCACTGCAGTCTGAGTGATTACCAATGACAGATGGAGAAGCGATACACCAAGACACGTGGATCCCCTTCAAAGACTGACCAGAGTGATGAAGTCAGGCTTCTCAAATCTACAAGTGACCATACTGTCGTTCTATACTCACCCACCTCATACAGGAAATATAAAATAGAGTAATGTATTTACCAGGTTCAGTCTGAGGCTCATCTGGGCTGGGTAGGGTTATAGTTTGGGAAGGCAGAGGTGATGTTTCTATGGTGATTGAAGAAAAGTACACAAGGTTACTAGAGTGCTTGACATACCCTGAGGACACACAACAGACAGGATGGTAGCCAAGATTTTCAAAAATAAAGAAAATTGCAAGCCTTCAGCAAAGCAGCATTTCCACTTCCTCATAATGCTATACTTACAATATACAAAACAGACTTTCAGACAAAAACTACTAAAAGAAAGAATGTTACTATATACCAATCAAGGGATCAATTCAACAACAAGACGTGACCAATGTAAACATATATGCATCTAAAGCCAGAGCACCAGGTTTTATAAAACAAATGTTAGTAGATCTAAAGGGAGACAAAAGCGCCAATTCAATGATATAGGGGGACTTAATCATCCCACTTTCATAATGCATTTAGTTTCAAAAACGCTTACAGATGCCAGGTTACAAAGTACTGTGAAATCCTCACTCCACACTAGGGCCCTATCTCCTCATTAATGCTAGAAATAAGAACCCTGAAGGAAAAAAGTAATTTTTAAAAAATGTCATATAGTAGCATGAACTAGTTAAGAAGCACTGAATTTCTCAAAATAATGGAGGAAACAAAACAAACACAAACAAAAGTGATGGAATGAGTGTTAATAGAAAGAATGATGGGAGGTCAGAAATGTAAATGGATCCTATGAAAGGAACATTATGGGGAACATTCCGAACTAATGAGACTAAACTGCAGATTGCTCAATGTTAGCAGAACAGATGCTTTAGATTCAATCATTTTGCTGACATGGAGATCAAGGTCTTGATATGAAACTGAAGAGAAGAGACGAGACATTTTTGGACAATGGTCATGAACAGGAGAACCTAGACAGAACGCTAACTGCTGCAACAAAGAATGATAGTGCACTGTGAATTCACAATGACAGGGACCCTGAGGTGCTCAGGTGATGGCGGCCATCAGGCAGAGAGCGCACAGTGGTGGGCTGCAGAGTGTGTCATTACCTACTGTGGTTGCAGGATGTTCAGACACCTCTGTAATAGAATCCACAGCTGTATCAAAATAAAGGAGAACATTTTTAAAACCTGAGATGTTAAGGTATAGCCAAGTATCTTTTTTTCTTAAATATCAACATACCCTGTTCTCTGAGAAAATTGCATCATCATTTTAAAGATAAGACAATGGATTTAAGCAGCAAGAAAGAGAATCAGGAGGAAAATCCTGTTCTGTAATAACCCTTCAACTAATATTTGTATTTTAATTGTAATTAAATGGCTTTAAAATATAATTATGCCTCAATATTTAGATACCAGCAAGGTACAGGAATTTATTTTTAGATTCAGAGTGAATCAATAATCACTGTAACTTTAAGAATCCAAGAATGATTTGCTGACCGTAGATCAAATACCACAGCTTCACCTTTCATGTCCCAAGGATGCAACAAGAAACTTAGAAATGTGCTGAATAAATAATTTAAGCATGAGAACTTTCACCACCTTCCGTCTTTGGTTCCTCTGGCCTGAAAGGTGCTTTGGCAGTGGGGTGGACATAATCTGTCTCAGACGGTGCTAGGAGGAAACAAGGAATGGCTGTTAGTGGTGGGCAGCAGAAAGTGCACAGTAAGGGGACCCTGCTGTAATTTGAAAACAGACATTAATTACCTTCAGCAGGTACACTTTTAAGACAGATTGATATTCAGGTAGATAATGAAGATTATTACAATTTATTAGGGTAGGAATGAAGGCAGTAATGAAGGTAGTGTTTTGTGGGAAACATACACTTATCCCCTCCCCCAACACATGGTACCTGGAAAAGTCTTTACCAATTACTACCCAGTCTGAAGCAAATAATTTCACTTCTTTAAATATTTTTGTGTAAAGATTTTTGCAAAAAAATGTATAGACTGAATCCTTGGAAAACGTGAGAATGAATCCTTACAATGATATGAAAAGTGGGATGTACATATATGTACATATTTATATGAAAGTGATGATATTGAAAATTAATTTTTATTCAGAGAAGAAATTAAACTGAGAAAAACACACAGGATACAGACACTAGCACAACATGCTATATATAATGATTCTCAAGACCCATGAATGAGCACAGACAAGGTGTGAGCAGGTGGCTATGAAATGTCAGAGCATGAGGACGTCCAAAGATGACTTTTGCAATGAGATGGAAAAGCACGTATGGTTGGCTTCCCAGTGGGGAACATTTTTACCTATGGTCTCCTTTGACGATTCAGTGCTAAATGTAACCAACTCCAGAACATCAGAAACTAGCAAAAAAAACACAAAATGGTACAGTCGATAAAGGGTGGGTTGTTACGAGCATTGAATTAATTAATATAGACTGAGTACCTAGAATATTGCCTGGCACCTAGAAAGTGCTCAGTGTTAACTGACAGGATAATAACTGTATTATCAGTAACACCAAGGGATGCTGTAATTGCAAAAGTGAATTCATAGCATTATGAATTACCATTAACAACCACGCCTATATCTTCAATAAACACTAAAACATCAGTTATCTAGTTAAAAGTATCTACATCAGATGGAAAGAAATTATAATTCCATGTTAGAGAGAAAATTGGGCCTCACATTTCAAAATAAGCATCAAAGAGTAGAAATAACATTATTAAGACTGATTTTAAAAGTTTGCCTTCAGTTTTGAAGGGCTCTCATTGTTTAAGGGAAAGTTTTGTTATTTTGACTGAATTGAGAACTTTGTCCTTCCTTTATGGTCTCAATTTAACTAACATCTTTTTCAGATGCAGATCACAAATTTAGCTTACTACTAAAAAGTACCACTAATTTACAACTATTCATGAAAAATAAGGATACAGAATAAGATGATTTATTACAAGTGGTTTTTTTGAGTATTTAATTGGATACGTGATTCTCTAAAATGATAAAGTGCAAACTCAAGTTGAGTATCTGTATACAGTATAACAGAACAATGAACATATTACTAACTTGACACGGATAGCACTCACAAAAAGAGCATTGTATAATATTGAGTAATTAAATGCATCTTCCTTTTACATTTTTAATATTTCTAAATACAACATTTAGAGGATCATAAGGTGTCCCCTGAAGCACACAGTGTTCCAAGACAGATAAAATAATCTATTTACCAGGTTGACTTTGTGTCATTTCTAGGCTTGGTGATGTCACTGGTTTCAAAGTAAGAGTTTGCAGTTCAGTGGGAGCTGAAAGAAGAGGACCTAAGTTGTAAAAGTAATTATGAATAATTTATTTCACCGGTTTTAGACAGAAGTAGCAATGAATTAGAATATAAAGATCCTCAAAATCACCAAGTTATGGAAAGCTAAGCAGAGTGGGCACTATTTAAAGCAGAGATCAGGAAACTACGATCCTCCCAAATCCATCCCTCTGCCTTGCCTGTGAGCTATGAATGCTATTTACATTCCTTATGTGGCAGCAAAAAAAAAAAAAAAAAAAAAAAAGAGAGAGAGAGAGAGAATGAATTAATGAATGATGAATGAATGAAATGGAGAAAGAGCACTGAGAAGAAACGTCCTTTGTCAGGGGCAATTTTTCCATAGGGCACAAGATGAGACACCACAGAGACCTCCCTCAACTATTAACCTAGTGATCAACCCTGCAATTGCTGAGTTGGTGACTGCTATTAGAGCACCCTCTTGAAGAGTAGAGGAAGGGCTTTTAAACCACTTCATTGTCACTCCCTCACCTCAACTGCAATGGGCTGGAAGGATTCTTTAAGCTAGAAACCAGATTTTTCTGATTCAAACTGAGAAATTCCAGGAAATTTAAGGTTTAGGAATCTGGATGGAATAGGGCTTTCAACTGCTCCTCAATGTTTTTAAAACTAAAAGAGATGATCTGGTGTCGAGACTGCTGTTAGGTCTAGAACTTATCAACAGAACTGTATATGGACATATGTTTTCTAAAACAAATTTTTTTGAATTTATTTTTTTCAATTAAAAATTACTTATCCAATTTGTTCCTAATCACCACTGAGTCTTTAGAGACAATGATCACATATGAAGTTTTTAGCTGAAGGAATGACTGTAAGTCATTAGATAGTTAATAAAGACCATTAAGATCTTTTGGGGAACAAGTTTTCTTCACAGATACGTTGTAATCTGTTTAAGAGGCAACTATGCCTTT
Organism: Oryctolagus cuniculus; assembly: GCF_964237555.1. Taxonomy (NCBI): domain Eukaryota; kingdom Metazoa; phylum Chordata; class Mammalia; order Lagomorpha; family Leporidae; genus Oryctolagus; species Oryctolagus cuniculus. Next base: position 55,388,684 of record NC_091435.1, read on the forward strand.
ACCCAGGTAGATCTCTACCTCTGCTTTTTACTTCACCCTGATAGATGTTTGGGACACAGGGAACAAGGTAAGGTTTGCTTGTTTAAGCATAAAAACAAACAGTGCTAGAGAGAAAAAAAAGATGAATGAAATTAATTGAAGAGACACACCCTTTGTCAGAGACAATTCTTCCATAGGGCACAAGATGAATTCAGATAACACAGAGTAAGAACCATTGCTAAATCGTGTGGAGAAGGAGAGTAGTCACACTTGTTGATGGGGGAGTGTGGAACCTCCAGGGAACAGCTGTATTTTTAAAAGAATATATAAATAGGGGCATCTGATTCCTTAAAGGAGTGTAAAGAGAATACCATATCAATCTTATAGAAAGTAAGTTACTCAGCGGATGTTCATGGTACTTAGTTGAAGTTTTATAGATCTGGATGACAATGAGAAAAGCAGCAATGTGGATCTCGATATAACAATCATATAGTGCAATTTTAAAGAGGGCTTATCACAGATAGATATTCTTCACTGGATTGAAGGACAACTGAAAAGCAAAAGGTAACAGCTGAGTTAAGACTCCTGACTACTTATAAGATCAAGCATGGGAATGACACCAGCAATCTTAGGAAGCAGGAAGAACTTTGGCGGAGACAGCAATGGAGTGGGTTTTTAGCCAGCAAAAACAAAAAACATGTAATAAAAGACACAAAAAATCACCACCTAATGTTGTTCCTGGAACCTCAGTACGATGTGTAACAGGTTCAAAGCCTGGAATAGGAAGTAACCAAACGCAAAAACTTGAACATGAGAAAGCTTTAAGCATATATTAAAAGCCTTAACTGAGATTCAAAAATGTCAAATAATTTTTTTGAATTGATAGTTGCTGTTTTGAACTCTGCTACGCATCACAGTCCTGTCCACATGAGATTTTCCTAGGTGTTTGGTTTTCTCATTTTAACTAATATGGAAGATTGCTTTGCAAACTTGTTTAGCAATTTATTTAAAAATATGAAACTAGATACAAAATAACATTTATTGGAGGCTGAAATAATACTTGTTTATGCAATCAAGGCTGTAATAAGTAGACACATGTTTCAACACATATTCAGCAATAAATAACCATGATTACTATGGCAATCCTGCTGTAAACATGTCATTAAAGATAAGGACCAAGGATTTTGTTTAAATCAAGTCGCTTAAGAGATCAGGCATCCTGGGCTCCCCAGGTCTTGTTCTGCTGGATAGCGCTGTTGAGGAAGCAGCTGCTAACTGTACTCCCTGCCTTGACTCTTACAAACATGACAACTGTTGCTTCCCACTATAGGCATTGCTTTTGGCCCCACAGGACAGGTGGTTAAAGCTACCCCTCAAGCCAAGGAATCACACAGTACCCAATTTGGTCTGTAGTACTTCAGGACTTGATGTGGTGGTCTTAGGTCTGGGACGTGGACGACGTGTTCGCTGTGTTTTAGGAGCTGAAGGAAGAAACCTTGGATTATTCCAATGCAAGTAGGTTTTGAAACAAAACTCTAGGTGTTCTAAGAAATGTTTTCTTGAGATTTTAGATTTGACTATTTTAAGATTAAAATATGTTCTCCTGGGGTGAGTGTTGTAGTGCAATGACTTAAGGCTCCACTAGGGATGCTCACATCCCCTCTTGGAGGGCCAGTTTGTCGGCTTCTTAGCTTCTAATGCAGCTTCCTGCTAATGCATCCTGGGAAGATGGCTCAAGAGGCTGGGATCCTGCTACCCACTTGGAGTTCCAAGTAATTGGGGAGTGAACCAGTGGATATATGATCTCTGTCTCTATCACTCTGCCTTTAAAGTAGATGAAAATAAACACTTAAATATTTTCTCTTATTTTATTTTTATAATTGAATATTCTTGAAGGACAAGCACACTTATAAAATTAAGTCAAAGAGTAAAGAGATTCATAATCTCTAATTTCGAAACAAACTGTACCTGAACTGCAGGTCGTGGGGTTTAGGTTCACCTGATAAAATTGTAACATGCCAAAGAAGCTGTTATATCATAAGAACTTCTATAATAGAGTCGGTCTAGATAAGACTTAGACACTACCAACTGTGTTTAAGATGCAGTTTCAGGTGTGCATGCTGTTTAGATAAAAAATCATGGCATGAATTCAAGTGAGAGTGCACAGAAGAAAGATGTTTTGAATTAGGTTCATGCAGAGCTTTTATAAACAACAGATAACTTCTTTCAGCAACATGAAATAATCTTCAGAGGAAACTATGCAAGGACAGTAGAGCATGACAAGACAGTCTTACAAAGCTGATGGCACTGCAATTATGATGATGATAATGAAATGGGTTTGCTAATGAGGGAAATTGAGGAGCACAGAATATCAATACCTAATGTTGTTTCTGGAGCCTCCGTTCTAAGAGTGACAGGTTCAAGGACTGTAGCAAGAACTGTCCAAAAATAATAAAGTAAATCAAAAATTCATTTCAAGGTTAGTTTCACAAGTTGATTTTTAATCTTCCAAACTAACAGAAAAGGGATACTTGTTCTTTGCAGATCTGGTCAAACTGCAGCCAGGTACTAATTACTCTTAGAAGATAAAATTTCAAGACAGCATTGTGTATCAGCATGTGGCTCATAAGATATTCTACAAGATGTCTGATTCTCTGATTTTGTCAATATAGACTACTAGACAAACTTTTACAAGTTTACATAATATATACTTTCCTAATTATATTGAAAAAACCAATTATCTATCAGTGCTGCTGTAGAAGTTGAGATAAAGGTCTACTGTTTTATCTATTAAATAATGGATACAATAGAGAGTTCATATGTTTGAAAGGCTAACAAGCAGCAGATACCTAGTGAACTGTGCTCATTAAAATCAAAGTGGTCCTTGATCCAATAAGAACTAATAAACATTGTCAAACCTTGTTTAGGAAGGATAAAGAGCCAGTCTATCCTGTCCTGGATGGAAGCCTATTCTTCAAACTTTTAAGAATTGGACACATTGTAAAGTTTGACAATTTACTTGAAACACCATTCCTTAAAGCAACTAGTAGTCTAATATATTACATAAATCCTGATACATTAAAAATAATCTGAATAAAGCAGCATGGTATTTCCACAACTGATGAGGCATAAGCAGTGTAAATAGGGAATGGATAGAGATATATGTTTGAAACACAGCTTAAAATAGTCAATGCTTTTAAACAAATGCATACAAACACATTTCACAGAGTGGAGTGGTTACGTGGAAGTTCAATGTCCTGAAGTTAGTTCATGCAAATGTCTCCTAAATTCAGCTAATAACTTGATTCAGAGCCTAGCATGATTTCAACATTAAGATTGAAATAGGATGAAAACAGGACGATGGAATGGTCTTAAGATGCAGAAGAACCTGTGACTATAATGGTATGGCAATGAGCAGGAAAAGCAGTATTCGAAAAACACACATTCTTATTACCCGTGGTTTCTGGAGCTGTAGTTCTAGGAATACTAGGTTCAAGATCTGTAGCAACAACTAATAAAAAGCAATGTGAAACAAACACTTGTGAAAAAGTCATCAAATTAAACCTTTCCAGTTTAATATTGTTTCAGTAGATGTAAAACAGTTACATTTTTTCTGACATCTAATATCCATTTTTGTAAGAATTTGATACCTGTACCCAGGTAAACATTCCTGTAAGAGGTACTAAGTCATAGCCTACACAATTGGGTAAGCATTTCAACTTACTTCATGAGACAGTCTCCTAGTATCTGAATATGCAACACTGACTACTGTAGAAGACTGCTTTAGAAATGTATTTAGAAATATGATCAAATACATACTTACCTAATGATTCTAGCAATCATTAGCTTTTCTATGTCCAAATGAATACAGATACAATAGCTTTTATGTGGGAAATGAGACATAGCAAACAGTATAGCAAAGTGAAACATGCTCATCATGTTAAAAACTCCTATTTGAAAACAGGCTGAGATTTCAACTCAAGGCACAAGGGACCTCCACTTAGTGTGTGGTACTCAGTGGAACAGCTCTTGACTATAATCACAAAAATGTGGTACCTTCAAAGGACAGGAGACAGCTGATGTTTACAGGACCAGATCCAAAATTCAAAGTCCTACCCACCACAGCTTCTTCCACTGCTTTTACAAACCCTTCTAATTGGAGCACTATCCTCACCACTTAGAAGCAGGAATCTACTCATTCCAGAAAGCTTGTGCCCTCTACATGGTCTCCACACTTTTTTCCTGCCTCTTTTCAACTCCAAGACTTAAAACCAACTTCTTGACAGTTCTTTATTCCTGTTCTTCACAAACTTTTCTTTCTCTAAGCTGGTGAATGTATATAGCAACCATAAAAACCAAGTATGATTTACATACACAGACTGCCTTGGTTCAACCTCTGAATGCTCCCAATGGAGATCTTGACCTTGCCTATTCTGTAGACTGAAAAGTAAAATAAATCTCCTACTTCCATGATATCCTCACAGCTCTCACTGTGGCTGTGGAAAGATGGACAACACTTAATGTTCTCTTATTGAAATAAAAATCTGGCACTTGGCTTAGACATTTGTCTTCAAGAGAAGACTAGAATAAAATAAGGAATGGGAAACAAGACACATCATAAGAGAGAAAACCTCTAGCCAGAAAGTACAAGCAGCTCAGTTGCCTCACATGTCTTGTTGACTACATTTTCTTTTGCCAGCTCAGTAGAAGGAACAATGCTCTTCACCCACACAAGTCTCACACACAGGGCCATCATTTCTGCTTAGCATCCAGCATAGATTCTCAAGAGCTGCTAGGATACATTCCTTTAACCAGAAACCCACATTTACCCGGCTTGGTTTCAGGAATCTCAGGACTCAGTGTGGCTTTAGGTTTGGGACGTGGACGACGGATCCGTGGCGGTGTTTTAGGAGCTGATAAAAGAAAACCTTCAGTTACTAGAAGACCTGGAGCTCAGAATCTATAGGTAGCCATGACACATGGCTCTAGGTTTCCTAAAACATTCTCATATTTCCAGACATTTGCCTTTTTAAACTTTAACTTGCAACTTTCACCCTTATTCTAATAGTATGTCTCCTTTCACAATTGAAAATTCATTGGAGAAAAAAAGAAACTTACTGGAAGTAAGTGTAATATATAAATTGATCTTTTCAATCGAAGATGTAAAGAGTAAGACCATTAGCAAAGTTAAAGTCCGTATGAATCACTAAGTGTCATAGTGACAGTGGTCAGTTACTAGCTCTTTGAGAGTTCTAAAACAAAACCATATAATTAAAATGTCAAAGAACAAATATCATACAGATAGCACAGATACAAATACCAGTACAATTTTATATCCACAAAAATTCCCTAGCACCACAATAATGGCTGGACTCAAAATTTCTCTTAAAAGTCACCTTTAACAAAATGTTGATTAAGAACACAGGATAACAGATCAGTTTCAGATGACTACATGCCCAACAGATGACTTGAGTTAGGTTCACAGAGGTCTCTCTCAAAAACAAGGAGTAACTTGTAAGAGTCCTAGTTTTCAAACCTTTTAGAAGAAATATATAATAAGACAATAGAGAAAGACAATAGAGGATGGTGATGGAGTCTTGTAAGGCAGAAGAACCAGTGGTGATGATGCTGATGGAATGGGTTTGACAATGAGAACGGAGCACACTTACTGAGGATAATAACGGGTTATTACCTTGTGTGGTCACCCATGTCTCAGTTTGGATTGTCACAGGTTCAAACTCTACAGTAGGAGCTGACCAAAAATATTATAATAAAGCAAATATTTTAGGTGAACAAAAACCAAAATATTTTCTTCAAAGTGAAACTTAGAAGTATTTAGAAACTTTTAAAAACTGATAAACCAGAAAAGCAGACAACTGAATTCCTAAAATTTGGCCATCCCTACATCACGTACCCATTTCCTTATTCCTCATTCTTTGATTATCTGATTAATGATCCAAAGTGGTCTGTGTGGAGATTGCTAAGAACTCATCTTTAGAAAGAGGCTGAGGCCTCAGCATAGTGTGCTATGGTAAAGTCAAGGCCTCATTCCTTCTTAATTTATAACTCCCTGTTCCAAATATTTATGAGCCTAGCACATCTTATAGGTAGCATTTCAAAAAGCAATCTTATAGTTGCACATATGCTATCTAATGCTGTCTTGCACCTTACTTATAAAGGAAAACTTCTCAGCTTTCTTGCAGGTTTGAGGACTAAAACATGTCTCCCATGTCTGATGTGTACCCTCCAAAGATGCCAATATGATCTGGAGGATACTGAAGCCACTTAATTAATGTTGACTTCAACTGGATATGCCTAATTTTTCTAAAGAAGTTTTATTTTCAAGAGATACATGGCAGTCAATACAGTGTTTCAGGGAACACTGCCCATGAGAAATACGAGGCACTTGCCTAAGGTTTCCCTCAACTCTGTTCCTTTTAATGTTTCAACAGGGTGAACCGCTGCTGGCTTTGTTGTATCTTCCCCCTCACAGGAGTGCATTGGTTACTTTCAACCATGGGATTCCTCTTGAGATAACCTGGCAGAGTTAGGCTGCAGGGGCTCTTCAAACCAGGAACAAATGTTTTACCTGGTTTGGACTCAGGTGCTTCAGGAGGTGGTGTGGTTTTTGGCCTGGGACGTGGACGACGCGTCCTCTGTGATGTTTTGGAAGCTAAGAGAGAAATCCTTGAGTTACCACATAACCACGTTGTCTATGGCTCTGGAAGCTATAGCAGTACAAACATGACTTCACACTTCATTGCTTGCTAAATATTTGACTTTTTAAGTATATTTTTGCCATGTACACTCCTCGTATATATTTTTCTACCACAGAAAATTATTTGAAGAATCACTTTTTTAGGGACCAGTGTTGTGGCACAGTGGGTTAAGCCACTACTTCCTACACCAGCACGCCACATCAGGTCGCCAGTTCAAGTTGAATCCTGGCAGCTCCATTTCCAAGCCAGCTTCTGGCTAAAGCACCTGGGAAGCCAGCAGATATGGCTCAAGTATTTGGACTCCTGCCACTCACATGAGAGACCCAGAGGGAGTTACTGGCTCTCTGTTTTGACTGGTTTTTATGGCCACTTGGGAAGTAATCATCAGATAAAAGACCCCTGTCTCTTGTTCACTCTACATAAATAAGTAAATAAATCTTTAAAATATAACTTTTTAATTAAAGAAAAGATGATCATCAAAGTCTTAAAGGGAGGCTTGATTAGGTACCAAAGACATTAAGAATCACTGCCAAACTGGAAAGGATAATGAACTAATAAGTCTTAATAAGTCTGGAACTTAGGGATTTTCAATCTTTGGCAGGTTTTTCATATAACTATTAAAATAAGAACATATTATTAACTAAATACAAGCAAAATAATCAAATATCAAGCAAAAAAATTAAAAAGGGAGAAACATAGATGTGCAATAAATCATCTAGGCCCTGTTCACGGCTTCTTCTGTCCAGATGAGAGATAGAGACCTACGATATGTTTGAAACACAGCTCTATCACACAGCTTAAAGAAATCACAGAATGATATAACACACTTTAAGGTAGGTCACATGGCAAGTAGGTGACCTGAAGTAGGTTCATGCATGACTGACTCTTCTGGAAACAGAAAATTTAAGAATTTTTATAATTTTAAAAAGAATATAATTAAATGGTCACAAACAGTAATTATGTCAGATGAAGCAAGATGGAACTCTATGCCTGACAGTGAGCAGAAGACTTGTGAAAGCAGTGTGTTAACATTACCTAACGTTGTTCTTGGGGCCTCAGGTCTAAGAGTGACAGGTTCAAGAACGGTAGCAGGAACTGACCAAAAACAACACAGCAAACCAAAAAGATTTCAGTATGTAGGAGAAGTTACAACATTTGCATCCAAACCAATCTTACTAGTATATGAATTCTTCTAAAGGAAAATATAACTTCTCAACTGAGTAGAGTATACGCTTGTTTCTTGACAATTTGGCCAAATGATAATGATGATCAGTCTTTGGTGTAGTTTTTGAATTTCCTTGAGTAGCCTAAAGAAGTCAACATAAAATTCTCCTAGGCTTTGAACAAATCCTAAGTGATATAGAAAACTCAGCTCTGCAAAATATATTACACATTTACCTAATATATGCTTAGAAATTCCTTTTAAAAAATAAAACTCATGCTTGCCCTGAACAGAAGTACTTACTATTTTTAAGTAAGCATGCATGCAATAGACAGTTTATAAGTTTGAAATTGATACACAAATGATCATTAAAGTAGACATGTTTATTACACCATGAACTCAACTACAGAGTCTGAGACCTCTGTCCAACCCATGGTAATTGAGAGAGCAGGAAAAAGACAGCCAATCAATCTGTAACACCAACTAGAACATCTATTTTTTCTCAGCACAGAAAAGATGGAAATGAAATACTGCTGATGTCTCTGTATCAAATCTAAGCTCCTGAATCAGATCCTCTAAATGCTCCTTCTTTCGGCCTGCTAGACTTTCTGAATCAGCATCATCAACTACTGTATTTGGATCACCCAGAAGTAGTCCATTTAGCCTGGACCCTCTGTCTGGTTGACCCCTGACCCCCTACAAGTTCAGTCCTCTGCTTTTGTTCTTTCTTCCTTCCATTCATGCAGATCCTGCAGTGAGTCCAAAGTCTGAGCCTAGCCCACCCTGGTCTTGTCTTTGCTGATCACCACTGTATGTTTGTATCATGTATGTGTGTTCTCAATTATTGTGTGTTAGAAGTAAAATAAGCCTCCTACAGCTATTTTATCAGCCAACATTGCCAAGGAAGGTCTGGAAATATACAAAAACAGTTCATTACTTAAAGAACAGCTCTCCTGCCACTCTCCCCAAATCCACAAAACATATGCACATAGTATTTTTCAGAAAATCCTAGAAACTTAGGTAAGCAAAAGAGTGTCTGCTGCAGGATTTAATAATTTGTTTACTTGATCCCAACACCTTGTAAATAGTAAGAAACATACTAAATACATAATTTCAGAGAGTCTCACATAGGTATTCTGACAGCTGGGTCTTACTCCTTCATGTTTCCTACAAGCAGGGCATAGGAAGTGCTACTGATCATGCCTCATGCCTTCCTGCTTAGGGAGAATAACAGCAGTTGCTGTCCCCACTGGGATTGCTTCCAAGGCTAACTCTTAAACCACAGAATTACACATTTACCCAGTTTGGTGTGAGGTGCTTGAGGGCTTGGTGTGGTTTTAGGTCTAGGACGTGGGCGACGGGTTCTTTGTGGTATTTTGGTAGCTGAAGAAAGAAAAATCTTGTGTTACTCTAGGTCTTAAGGTTCTAGATACTAAGGAGAGGATTATCTAAAACTTGTCAGACTTTCTAAAGCTCTATGAAATTCTTAGCTTTACCTTTTCATTCCTTTTATCCAAATGTGACTTCTTTTTTATCACTGGTGGTAACTCTGGGAGTTAACTCGTGTATAAGGGGTTATTCATTCAAGACATGAAGATTATTACTTGCATTGGGAAACTCACAAAACTTCCTTACTATTGAAACAATGGCTGAGAATTAGTGTTCAATAAAGGAGGAAGGGAAATTAGGGCTATGCTAATTAAGATGCTTATAATTTAAAATTTCAGATTGAGATAATTTTCAAGTTATCAAATTTATAACAAAACAGTTCATTACTTAAGAAGGGCACTCCTTCCACCTTCTTCCCAAATCCACAAAACATACCATGTACATAGTAGTTTTTAGAAAAAAACCTAGGGACGTAGGCAAGCAAAGGAACATATGTTGCAGTTACTGGTGATCAGTCTAAATATGAAATAGATTCCAATTTGTATTGAATTCAGCTTTAATACAGAATACTCCTAAGTGAAGCACAATACCCAATTTCATAAATGGGCATGGTATGTAAATGTTTTGAATTAAGTTCATGCCTTGCTCTAATAAAAACAAAAGGAAACTTTGTTCCAAGAGGTTTCAATATTCATTAGCCCATAGAAGTGACTGAGTGGCGATGGAGGGTGATTGTCGCCATCTCATTAAGGAGGAAAAGCCAAGTCATGGGGATGGAGACTAAAAGGACTACACAGTGAGCAAGATACACTTGACAGAAGCATGGGGTCATTACCTAATGTTGTGCCAGGAGTCTTGGTTTTAAAAGTAACAGGCTTAAGGTCCGTAACAGGTACAAGGACTGTAACAGATCCAAAGTCTGTAACAGTTTCAAGGGCTGTGACAGGTGCAAGCTCTGTGACAGGTGTAAGATCTGTAATAGGAACTGAAGTAACAAAACAGAAAAGTTTAAGAAAATGTATGAAGAGCTTCAACGTTCACTTCAAATAAATCTTATGAGTGTACCACTTCGTTTAAAATTAAAAAGAATTCTGAATTGTGTATGCCAATATTTATATGCTAAAGCTCCAACCTCCAAAGCGTCTATTTGGAGAAAGGATCTTTAAAGAGACAATTCATGTTAAATGAGGTCATAAGCGTAGGGCTATAATCCAAGGGGACTGGTGTCTTTTTCAGAAAAGGAAGATAAACCAGGGATCACACATATAGAGAAAAGCTTGTGTCAGGACATAGCACGAAGGTGGCCATCTGAGGTTCAGCAGAAACCACCCTTGCTAACATCTTGACCTTGGACTTCCAGCCTCCTGAACTGTTTTATTTGTTGTTTAAACTTCCCAGTGTGTACTGTTTTGTTATGGCAGCTCTAGTCAACTATAAAGGCAATTTTTTTTGTTCATACTTAACTAAACTGTAGCCAAGTACTCTATCCCATGAAATTGTCATTTTCAGTCTCTGTTTTGCACCACGAGAGGCAAACAGTCCCTGCCATTGTTGCTTGATTATCTGAATTTAATATGGAAGATGTTAGGGCATTTTTAGTCATTTATTTAAATATATTTTTCACTATTCTCAAGAAACATGTGCAAAATGATCATGCACTTTTGTGGATACTAACTAAAGAGTTAGGTTTATCAAATTATGGTTGCAGAAGAAGTTCCAAAACATCCAAGCGGTCATTACACAAGTAACTAGAAATGACTATGCTGACCTTGCTGAGAGCTCAGCTTTGGACAGAACTTGTGACTCCTATGCAAACCAAGGCCCTCAAGAGGACTGGGTCAGGGACAGCCACTTCATCTGTGGCATTCAGTAAATCACTTGACTACTTTCAGCAGAGGGAAAACATTATCCAGTGTGGAAAGAAGGGATTTCTGATACTCATGAGAACAAGGTCAGATTCAGTAAGACATTCAACCTTCCACTTTCTGCAAGTGTTATCCAAATGCAGAATCATTAACAAAAAGGTTTAGGTGGGGGGCTCACTTACAAACAGGAGACAACTTGTTTTATGCATGCCCAACTCTCACAAAATGAAGAATACAATTGAACAACAACAGAGCACATTTGACAGTGAACAGAAAAGGTACTTGCTAAAGGTTAGAAGGAGGCATTACCCGGTGCTGTTCCTGGAGCCTCTTTAATGGGAGTAACTGGTTCAGAGACTGTAGCAGGAACTGGCCCAAAAGAGTAACAAACAAGAACAAAACCCATGAAACATTATGAAATTATAAAAACTCTGGACATTCACTTCATAAAGAATTCTGGCAAATGATAACCTCTCTAAAGCACAAAGCGAACACGTTTAACCTTCGGCTGAGGGAATCTGATGCCCCTGCCCTCAGGTCCCAATTTCTTGGTAAGAGTTGTAATTGACCGTGGATTCAGATAATGGTCCATGGGAAGTGCCCCTGAAATTTCCTCATTCTCCGATCCTGAGCTGAACGTTTATGCCAAAGTAGAACATCCTCATCTTGCTGAAAAGCTTATCTTTGGAAGGAAGCATCAGAGTGCTTCAGAGCAGGAGAGGCACTTCATCTGTAAGACAGCATCTCTGGCTAGCACCTAGAGAAAGCCTGACTCTACTGGGATACTAATCATTCTTAGCTGAAAGGCACACTGAAGGCCAGCATTCAATATGGCTTTCTAACTATGTGGCCAATAGCAGCAGCCTCAGTAACATGTTCTGATTGCCTCCTAGAAGCCTGGTAGCCTCTGCCAGTATAAGAAACAAACCTCCTCTGACTGGCTCCCACTATCCCAGTCATTCTGAACTTCTCTCCCACTCTTCTCCCAAAATGATCTTCCTTGAGCGATTTTTCCATTTTTAGGTGGAAAAGAAAATAAAAACACAAAAACAAAGGAAGAAAAAGAAAGAAAGAAGACTATTATACAAATACTGTATGCCACAGAGGGTGGGTATTGTGGTCTAGTGGGTTAAGCTGTGGACTGGAATGCCTGGCTCAGGTCCCAGCCCCTCTGTGCTTCCAATTCAGCTTCCTGCTAGTGCACCTGGGAGGCAGGTGATGATGCTTGAAGTACTTGGGTTCTAGTCTCCCACACCAGAGAACTGGATGGAGTTCCAGGATCCTGGCTTCAGCCTGACCCAGCCCTGGCTGCTATGTGCATTTAGGGAGTGAACCAGCAGATGGAAGATCTCTTTGTCCTTCCCTCTCTGTAACTCTGCCTTTTGAATCAATCAATCAATCATCTTTACAAACAATGTTAATGGAAAGTGAAATTCAGTTTATTTTCATGCAAAAATGTTGTGGGATCTATGCATGTGACAGTCTTAAGAGAAGTTCATAATATTCAGAGTACTTGAAGAAAGCCACATGTATACTTCAAAATTTTTTGGCTTGAATAAAACTTATCTTTTAATTCCATTTTCCATAAACATCTTGAAGTTTCCCTCATATGACCCAGAAAGCCTAAACTGGCTACACTCTGGGCCTTTATAGACCAACTCCTGACGTGGATACTTATTATGACTTACCTTTTATAGTCACCAAGAAAGAATTTCCCACTTGCACAAGCATGCACTCATTCTCTAGCATATGCATTCTGTCTACTACATGCATTTGCTGTTTGAATGATGAGAAGAACTGGATACGAATGAAATTAAATAGATCTTGAGAGAGAAGATTCTAATTCAAAAAGTATATGGATTTCAGGTCTCACGCCATCTCTGCAACCGCTGTTTCCTGGTCAGATATAGAATCAGCTGCTGACCCAGAATGGACACTTTACTAACTTTATCTGCCCCCACACAGGGAGGATCCCTTAGCCAGGACCTACACATTTACCCAGTTCAGTCCGAGGTGCTTCAGGACTTGGTGTAGGTTTAGGTTTGGGACGTGGGCGACGAGTTCGTTGAGGAGCTTTGGGAGCTGAAGGAAGAAAATCTCAAGTTAATGAAGTGTTTTAGATTCCGGAAGCTGGGGATGGGATTCTGTGTGTTATCATTTCTTGAGCTTTAGAAATTTTTCTTTTCAATGTGAAATATTTGCCCCCAGTTTTGGGAATGTGTTTCTTTATATCAACAAAATCACATAGAAACACACACTGTTAGATCAGGAGTATTTTAAGGAAATCTCAGAAATTCCTGAATGGACAAACCTTCTAAAATCTGAGTTACGGTAGTGGTGGGGTAGGCATAGGGAGATTTCATCCCAATGCTGATGAATATAATTTAATCAGCTTTAGGCAACATATTTTTTATTTTTCTCATTACTAAAACAAGAAATTATATAAAGTGGCAAAACAAAATCATGCAGATAGTAAAAATATAGGGATTTAGAAGTGCATAAGAACTGAGTCACACTTAAACAGCTGTGCCAATGAATTCTACATAGATCAAGGACAGACACATTTATAGCCATCCTTATTGACTATGTATGAAACTCAGCAACACAGAACATGATGAAAATGGTACATGGGAGTGAGATTCCACAAATTCAAAGACATCGCAAAGCAGACATATACACTGAACTAAGCACACACACTTGGCCCTCTTAAAAGATAAGACATCGTTGCAGTACTCTCAGATGTAGTAAGAAGAAACAGAATGCTAGCTGACACAGAAGACTGGAGTAGTGGGAGAAGCTGTGGTTATGATGGTGATGAAATGTGTTGGTGGTGAAATGGGCTAGCAATGAGCAGAACAAGTGGACGCCACTGGATGAAAAGTATCTTTACCTAGCGTCATGCCTGGAGCGTCAGTTGTAAGAATGACTGGTTCAAGGATTGTGGCGGGAACTAATCAAAAGTAACAGAAGAAACCAAAGAGATTTTGTGAATGCAAGAAATGTCAGAAAATACATCTTACCAGTAAAAATAGTATTTCCAAGACTATATATTTTTAATATCTTAAGAGAAAAGAAATATAATTTTCTTCCTTTAATACTTCTCCAAAGTGTAACCAGGTAGGTACTCTCTGATTCAGAAGATAGTCACCAGCTTTGAGTTTCACTGAGCCACTCACTGAGGTCAGCAACAAGCTCTCACTGGTTCATTTTTGATTTAAACTAGCATGAATGCCTATAGTATACACTGGAAGATCTGGCTCATCATCTTTTTAGACAAATATATGGTAAAGACACTAATACTTTTGTCAAAGGTAAAAACATATACAGCATGTACTGAAGCACTAGTGGATGATGGATACAATAAACAGTTCATATGTCTGAAAGTAAATATAGTATGGCAGACATACCCTATCACGATCTTCAATAATTCCTACCTCTTGGTATTGACACCTTTGGGCAACCCTCACTCCAGTCCTTAAGTGGGTACTAGACCTGTGAGTTGCTTATAACCAACAGAATAAGGTGAAGGTGATGATGTCTCCCTTGGTAGGGTTATACAGTGTGTGTCTGTCATGCTGAAACAAGGAAGAGGGAGGAAGGGGGATACGGAGAAGATGGACTGCACAAAGGTGTCAACTCTAGGAGGAGGGAATTATTATGGTCACCCTAGGGTTGCCTGCCACACATAGTAACAGCCAAAAAGGGGAGCTATAGTCATTCAGAGACTAAGTCCTCTGTGAATACAGGGTAAGTAAGATGAAGAACCACTTCTCAGTTTTTAATCACTAGGCTGGGCATCTTAGGTCCAAGAACAGAAAAGGCTTGGTGCTGGGTAGAAGTAAACATCATTGAAGCCCACTAGATGACCTTTAAGCTCTTAAACAGACATCCCAGAAACCCTTTAGTTCATCCTATGAGCCCATTCAATGAGAGCATCAAGTTATCCTCAGCCTGGGCAGCCAGCTCGGACATGTACCCTGCTTGTCAGCCTTTGCCCCTTGTCCTTCTACTCATCCACGTTCTGTGCTGATTTCCTCTTCATTATCTTGGATTTTTTCCATCTCTAAATATTTACCATGCTCTGAGCATGTAGCATTTGTGCTGTCCAAAAAATTATCTGGTATTTGCATGAACATACCATCTCATGTTACCTTGTCTGTTCATGCAGGAACAGCTTTGATGTACAATTATCATATCATCTAGTTAGTAAATAAAACATTCCAGTGACTTCTGATGTTTGGAGAAATTGGTATAGCGGAATTAGAAAGGGAGTTGATTTGAACTGACTGTGCTGGTTCAGTGGCATATGGAGCAACTTTAAGATACAGAGTTAAATAATGAGGAAAGTAAACGATCTGATCATTGATAAAGATGACTACCAAGAAAGGAGTATGAGGTACTCCACTATCTTATTGTTTTTTTCATTAATCAGTACTTTAATTCTTAGACAAACAGGACACGTTCTGATATATCATGAGCACAGAGCTTTTAGAGTTCCAACTGCTTGGATTATTTAAACTAGGTATCACATATTTACCAAGTTTGGTCTGAGATGCTTCAGGAGAGGGTGTGGTTTTAGGTTTGGGATGTGGGCGACGGGCTCTTTTTGTTGTTGGAGCTGAAGAAAGAAAATTTAGGATTAACATGGTGCCACTGGTCTCATAAACTGTGAATAGGGTGATATAACATGGCTCTAAATTTTCTAAAGCTTGTGAGAGATCCTTGTCATTTTGGTTAGAAGTCTTCTCCTTTAGTACAGTGACAGGTTTTCTTAGGTAATTGGGAGTTCTCCAGAAACAAAAATTACACATGGAATCATGTATAAGAATTTAAGATTAGAAACCACCTCTACCTTCTCAAAAGCTTCTCTGCCCCCAAACTGGTTACAAATCACTGCTGGACTTGAAGGGTGTGAGAGACATTCAAACCAAGCCTCCAGTACTCACTTGTAATTTAAGATGACTGGGCTTGGGCAAACTTTCCACTTGCTAATTTACTAGAATAAGCCCAGAAAATTCATTGAAATATCAACAAAGCAAAACATTATGTAGAACTTTAAATATAGAAAGTAAAATGCTTAAATAAACTTATGGTGTCATCGTTGATACTGTATTTGTCTAATTAAGTGGTGTATATGGTGAATAATATTTGGATCTTGGCTCTAACAGTAGTGCTCCAAAAGACTCAGACTGATATGGTCCAATTTCAACCTGGAAATTTATCTTAAATTAAATCCATGCACTTCTCTGTTAAAAAGAAAGCCTTCAATATTTTAGGACGATTACTGAAACAGAATGACAAGGAAGGCATCATTATCTAGATAGCACCATAGCTAAGTCTAACAATGAGTAAGAAAATGTACTTGCTTGAAGACATAAAGTCATTACCTAAGGATGTTTCAGGAGTAATAGTTGCATAGCCTGTAGCAAAAGATGATCAAAAGCAATTAAAAAATGTCAAACACACTAGAAAAGCCAGCAGATTCTTTTTTAAAATGAACTTGCACAGAATAGCATTGGTTCTATAGCCAAAAAGGCTAAATTTTAAAATTCTTAAGAGGTCATACATGGGTTTGTTCTTATGATATGGCTATATCCTTAGCATCTCTACAAAGTTCTGCCTGTTTTTATATTATATGATAACAGAATATCCTACTTAAATTTTTTAAAGCATCTAACACTTTAACAACTATGGGAAAAAATGTAAAAGCATAATTTGTAACACTATATTAGAAAAGGAAGCTGTAGGTCATGATAGATGCAGTTGGTGCTATATTTAAGCAGATGCAGTGATGAATAATTAAAATAGATAATGTTATTTTTTGTTGAGAGTCTACTTTGGAATAAGACCAGGACATTTGTCCAAACAAAGGCATATAATGAATTAGATATATTGGGTCACCAGGCCATGGAACTTGTTAATACATTTCTCTGTTATCAGGACAGAAAAGACCTGACCACAGAGGATCGGAGAGAATGCTGTAGCCAGTTGGCTCAGATCCCATCACTGAAGTCAGGCATTTAAGGGCCTCTTTGTGAATTCATCCAAAAGCAGCCTCACTGTCTAGCTACGCAAACAATTGCCTTTCTCACAATCAGATTGCCCTTCTAATTCCTCCTCTTCTGCTGTTACCCACATATTGGGACCTTCCTGCCGGTAGATAAGACTCCTGCTCATCCCATGAACATTTCTCAACTCTTACAAATTTCAAAGTCCACAGTATACCTACCAGCCCACAGATCTAATTCTTCTTAAGAATTAATGATATGACTAACAACTGGTAAAACAAGAAAGTTTGCCTTTGTCCACATTCTTTTATACATACTTATGAATAACATGAGAGTACCTTCCTTCCCAAACTAAGCCTGTCATCTGTTATTTCTAAAACTTTCCTCAAGGATGCTAATGTGGCATTTAATAAAATATGTGACTAGTTGAACTAAATATGCTAACAAGGTAAGTTTTTGTTGAATCAGAATCAAAGAGAAAAATGTAACTGAATGCTAGAGAAGCAAAGAAAAACACCCAGGATCAAAGAACTCCTTATGCCAGCAGGGCAACTGCTCTCTGTGACTTGGGCCTTCACATTTTTACGGTCACAGGAATCACGGGCTGCTTGTGAAACTGCAACCCAGTATCACATCAAGGGGGTTCCACGAGGGCCAGGAACCACATATTATTTACCTGGTTTAGGCTGAGGTATCTCTGGGCTTGGAGTAGTTTTATGTTTGGGACGTGGACGACGTGTTCTTGCTCGCTGTGATGTTTTTGGAGCTAAAGAATGGAAACTGGTTACTGTAGTCTCAGGATTCCAGAAACTGAATAATGGATTGCACATGACTATAGTTTTCTAATAATTTTGAGAAATTCATTTTCAGTTTGGAATTTGCTTCTGGTCATCTATATTTAAAATTTTTTGTTCTACTGACAGTTCTGAGAAAAACAGAATATGTAACATTAATATTCTGAAAACTTTATTCATAAGTTGCTGGGATCAGTTTTTCAGAGGGCCCAGACCAAGGAAAGTGAGATATACATATGTCAACGTTACATTCCAGGGGAACCCAGGCTCACCTGCTTTTCAGAGACTGTACTTAGAAATTACTTTGCTTGGGCACACATTCCACTGAAAACTATCAAAATCAGCACATCTCATTTCCCCAAATCACTGGCAGATAATAAAAATGCTCTCTGTATCTTCAAACAACAGAAAGCCAGATGCTTACAGAATTGTAACTGAAAGGTATGGGCCAGGGACCTAACTGTATTTGTAATTCAGCTTTAAAACAGAGCACTACTTGACTGGCGGCAGGCTCTGTAAAGCCCTAGTACAACAGGACAGAATGGGAGACAGACGCTCTGCTCCAGATGTATAGACTGATGACCAAGGAACTTGTTTTAAATCATCCATTCCAAATGAAGAATCTAGTTGAATAACAATAACAAGAGGATACTGAGAAAATCTTATGACAGAAACACTTTTTCACCCAGATAATGATGGAATAAACTGGACAGGGAGCAGAAAATGCATGAGCTTAAAGAGATTACCTAATGTTGTGATTGGAGCCTTAGTTCTCAGAACGACAGGTTCAAAGTCTGTAGTGGAAACTGATCAAAAGCAATACAATAAATAATGGGGATTAAGAAATACAGAAAAGTATCTTAAAATTTATCATCTTAAACCTAGAATGTTTGGTAAGGATTTCTAATCCTGGGAAAATGGTATTATCCATTTGTCTTATAACATAGGCACACCCTCTGTACTTTACATGCCTATGAGGACAATGAAAGGTATTTTCTGTGTTTGATTATCTGATTATAACTATGTTGGAAACCCAGCTCCAAGAAAATCTCATAGTTGTCTGATAGTTAACTTCAAATTATTCTGAAAAATTACTATGAAGACTTTTGTTGATATTCAAAAGGCATTCACTGTCATTACTAATTTGTTTTGAGGTGTGAGTAGTCAGAAATAGAAAAATCCTTCCAATCTGTTTATTGGAGGTTTGTGACAGTGGTGCAGAGCTAAGTTGGTATCTTTTGTTCATACTACTAATAAATGTAATGTTGCTTCTAAGCATTTCTCCTTATTTATTCATTTATTTCAAATGGATAATTAAGAGATAATTATTCAAGTTAGGAAGTAAGATGATTAAGAAAATCTGAATGGTAATAATTCAGCATTTTGTCTGGATAAACAGAATTCTATATTTCTATCATAGTCAAATTATGCAAATATACAAATTAATAGTTATTATTTGGTATTAAATTAGTATCTCCACTTACTTTTCATTAATCTCAGAAGATTAAGTGTGATATTTGAACATCACCAAAAGCCATTATTGAATTTATAGAGACTGATTTGATCATTCAAGACATCACAACACAAAGTTGACTTTAGACATGACAAAGTGTCTTCTGTACTAATGGCATACAGAAGAGATGGAGGAAACCAGAACAGGACAAAAATGAAAATCAAAACTGATTGCTTTCACACAAAATCAGAAAATTCCTACTTTACTTGAAATTTAATGTCACAAGATGAATTTGTCAACAGAAAGACCCACTTGCATTTGAATAGTACAGAATCAAGAAATAAGAAACTTTTGTTAGAGATAATTATATACCTTAGCAAACATCTTAAAAACACACCGAGGACAACATCTAACCATCTTGTCCCCTCCTATATCCATAAATTGTGCACATATGTAAACAGAAGTTTCAAAAATCTCCAAGTGTGTGGGAATGCATGGATAGGGCACCTGTGATTCTTGACAGCATTGAAAGCTACAAGCAGTTGGGAGGTCTCTGAAGATGATCAAAGAAAGAATAGCATTGAAGTGCTATAAGCAGTGTAGCAGATGAAGAATGCTTAATGATGCTGAAAAGACCCCTGCTGAATACATTAACTAGTTTTTGGAAATGAATGCAAAAACATGTTGAATGGTAATTGTACACAGAATACAGATAATTATAAAAAGAGTTGAAAGGGGCAGCTGAAAAAAAAACATGGCAAAGAAAAGGAGGCATTGTTACCTATGGTTACCGAGGGAGCTTCAGTCTCAAATGTAACAGGCTCAAAGACTGCATCAAAAAGAAAACAGATAAAAGCAATAAAATAACTTTTAAGTATCATTGATGTTTAATTCAGTGGATACAGAACCTGGTTTATTCTGAGTTAACAGAAATTGCCTTGTTGCTAGGTTTATTATGATATGATCTCTCAGCAAATTAGAATTGTATATTAATTAGAATCTTAGGCAAAAAGTTTAATTGCAAAACAGTTAAATTTCCAAAACTGTTCTAGAAGTATGTTCTTACATAGAAGAAGATCTCTGCTACTCGTTATTGTTTTAAATGCCAGGAGGATATTTTAGAGAAAGCCATGCCCTGATTATTAAGTCTTTTTTTCAGTTGCGTCTGTAAAGGAAGAACACAGGCTCAGCCTCGTGTGTGTAATCTATAGCAGTGATTACTAAAACCAAAAGCATTCCAGATATAGGAAAATCAGGTCCTACTTATTACAAACTCAGCAAAATAGACCTAAAAATGCACTGAGAAAATGCAATTTGTCAGAAATCAGGTATAAAATTTACTAATTTTCTACATATTGGTTTTGTTATTAATGCTAAAACAGCAGGGTGGCTACTTCGAGAAGGTAATCAACAGAATCATGATATTTGGAATTCCATGCTCGATATGACAGATCATAAACATTTTTAGCAATATTTCCCTCCCCTCAAAAAAGCTTGTTATTTTGGAATTTGTTTACCAGGTTTAGTTGGTGGCATGCCTGGTTCTGGTGGAGCTTTGGGTTTAGGAAGGAATTGCTTTGGCAGTTTTGAATCTAAAGAAAAGAGTGTGCTATAATTAGTGTTAGGGTTGAGCTGTGAATGTGATAATGAATATTAATTATGCAGTTTTCTCATTTATAGCACGAGGCACTGAGTGTAGTGATGGATTTGAGGTACATCTGGTCTGTGCTGCCTGTGGTTTTAAGTCTCTCAGATGTTTTTGACACTGAAGAAAAAGTATTAAAATTAGTGTAATGGCCATGCTGTGACTGTCAAATTAAGAATGTATATGCTGAGAAAAGACACTATATTAATTCAATGAATACATAAAAATGAATTCCAGGGGTGTGAGAAGGGTGGAAACACTGTCCATCTTAACTATACACTTGTGTCATTAATGTTTTCTTACAGGAAAAATCCTCACAAAATGCTCAAAATGTGTCTTTGAGCAAAAGTAATGAAAACTGTCATGACTTCTTTCCTCTATAATTTCCAAAAGGATAAAGTATATTAATTACATTTCTTTGATTAGTTTTCTTCAATATAAAAACAGTAAGGCAGAAATTTGAAAACTGCTTAGGAGGAGACCTGGAAAACAATCCATGAACACTTGAAATTACACCTGAGATATAACGTTCCTTAGCTACTGGTTGCTGGAATTCTCCAAAATAAAGTAGTAACAAACCGAAAGTAAATTTTAAGAAATTATACTGAAATAATGATTAACAGTATTAATATTAAACCAATAAAACCATCCTGGGACTTTTAATGCTCTCAAGTTACAAAAACTGTAGCTAGTTTTATACTGGAGCTTAGACCAAGGAGAGCCTCTGGTTGTCCAAACATAATCAAAAACATTTTTCAAATAAACAAAGTAGGTGAAGAAGCCATTATTTCATGCACATTTTTAACAGAGAGAAAAATCTTACAAGTTGAAGAGTAAAGCAATGAAATGATAACCATGGTGCTAGAAGGAGACATTGCCCTTTGTTCAGTCCAGCACGGACACAGAAGTCCCTGTTGAGAAAGAGTAGATGGCTTTCTCAACACTGGACTCATGGGATAGGAGGACATAAGGCAACACAGAACCAGGAAGTTGCGTCCAAGACCACAGACCTTCCCTCAGTGAGCACAGCAGATTCTTCCAGAAACATGAGGGGAAGCGTGGGATGAAATTGTGAGCGGGTGGTCAGACTGCATCATGCCTGAAGTAGAAAGTGGGAAAAGCAAAAAACAACTCGTGAAAGCAGCTGGAGAGGCAGATTACCGACTGTGGGCACCAAGAGCTCCGGTTGTACTGTGGCAGGTTCTCCAGCTACAGAAGTAAAAAAGCAAAACCGCTAGTTATGTCAAGAAGTGGCACCCTGAGGAAGGAAGCATTATCTTTCAAGCTAGGATAGTCTACCTCGACTGTGAACTTTTTCTCAATGTGATTTTTCCCATTTACTCCCCTTCTCCCCATTGCTTTCCCATAGAACATCCACTGGGAGTATGCATCCTAGGTGAGATTTTTAGGTGCCTTTAATAATTCACTTCATGCGTTAGCTTTCTGTTATGTGAAAATAACTACAAATAAATATGTCATTTATAAATAATTCATATATGAATCAGAAAGTGAGGACAGGTACTCGAATATAACGATTGACTATGCTGGTTCCTAAAGCCCAGCGACCTGTGTAGCTGGTAGTGATTAAGTCGGAAGCTCCATTTCCACTTTCTGTATTAACTGGAACATTGAATATCACATTTACCAGGTTTGGACTTGGGCACATCTGGGCTAGGTGTGGTTTTAGGGCGGGGGCGACGACCTGGTCTTTTGGTCTTGGGTGGAGCTGAAGAAAGAAAATCAACTAGTTAATACAGGAAGGTGGCTGTACAGACCACAGTACAGATGACACGTATCTTCGAAGCACACATGAGCCCTGTGATTTATTGTGCACACATGTCCTTCTGTTTTGCAACTTCCTATCATTATTTGCCCAGTTAAATGAGTGCTTGAATTTTTATTTTTTTGGCCAAAGATTTATAAATGGTCCCAGGACAATCTCCTTATGTTTTCATTCTGATGTTGAAAAATCTCAAAATTTTGTACAGCTTAGAGGAGAGAGTCATAAAAACTTTTGCAGGAATTTGTTCAAGAACATGAGAAATGTTGCTTCTGAGAAGCAACCTAGGGATAAAAAAAAATTTATTTTGCCTAAGAATTGAAAAGAAAGTTTTTCACTTAGTAAAAAAACCCAACAATACAACAATATATGAGAAGAGATTTTACATTCAGAAATTATTTCCAGGAGGGTAATTTCTTAGAAATGAGATCTATTGGGGTGGGCATTATGTTGCAACAGGTTATGCTGCAGCTTGGGTTGCCGTATCCCCTATTGGAGTGGCAGTTTGAGTCCTGGCTCCTCTGCTTCTGATGCAGCTTCCTGCTAACACATCCTGAGAGGCAGCAGATGATGGCCCAAATGCTCCAGCCTCTGCCACCCACTTGGGAGAGCCAAATGGAATTCTGCGCTTCTGGATTCAGGTTGGTTCTGCCCTGGCTGTTGCAGGCAACTGGTGAGTGAATCAGTAGAGGGAAATTTTGTCTCTCTCTGTATGATTCTGTCTATATCTCTTACTCTCTGTTGCTGTTTTAGGTAGATGAAAATAAACATTTAAAATGAGACATAAGATACACATACACACAAGTTTTTTTTTTTTTTTCCTGGAAGAACAGCACATATACACTAATGAACACTAATGTATCAATGCATTAATATGAGTCTGTCAAGACACTAGGAAAAGAGGAAACATAGGTCACCTACTCAATAACTTTATTACCTAATGTAGTTGTTGAAGGCTTGGTTCCCAGTGTTCCAGGTCCTAGGACTGTGTGAAAAACCATCAAGAAGAAATCAAAAATCAAAGAAAATGATAACTAAATATCAACTATGTTTACTTTGTAATTCCCACGTTAAACAAATATAAATGTGAAACATTTGTGTGCACAAGAAATGTCTTTTCTATTTAAATAAATTCCTGCATTTTTAGACGAAGTGAGCAAAAATGTGGTAAGTTTGGAAAGAGAAATGGAAAAAAGGACACAATTCTATTTTGGAGGATATGAATGTAATAAAGTAACGAGCAGCTCATGCTATGAGGGAAAATAAGGGTGACTGGTTAAGAACACTTTTTTTTGTTGTTCTTTTGAAGAAAGAGAGGCTACAAAGATTGGGGTCAGCTTCTCTATTTTTCTCTTCGAATGGGTTTCCTAGTGACACATCAAGGTATTTAGATCTGGAAAGAACAGAGTGCTTTTCAAGAAAATCTGCAAATGGTAAGAGTTTTCAGAGTAAGAAAAACACCTCCCGAAGTGAAAGCACAAATATGTAGCGGAGAAGCCAGGCTCCACCACTGGAAATAACTAGGTCAGAAGAAGTTGAGGAGAAGGTCCTCAAGTATAAGGTGGGTCCATAAAGAACATGTTCGATCGCTACGTCTTGTGTGGCTTCTGCGCAGCCAGGCACAGGGTGTATGATTTTGCAAAATGGCTGGGAAAAAGATCTGAAGGACAATTAAGAGATTTTTTTTTTTTTAAATAAGCCAAAGCTAAGGACAAAGTTGAATACTGGTGCTAAGGAAAGATCATTCTTTCTCCCTCATTAAAAGAAGCTTCATTACCTATGGTTGCCTGTGACACTGGCAGAGTCTGAGGTTCCAGGGCTGGAAGGAAAGCAAGTCATACCAAAAGCAATGCTGAGGAGCACCGGGCAACGTAGACATCCCGTTGTCTTAACCACAACACACGTCTTCGCGCTAGTGGAGGACTGGGTTCACCTGACTTATGAAAATGAAGATCAGTACCCCATGGTATTTCCAGAAACCACCAGAAAGGAATTGAGAATTCTCATATTTGCTGCGGGCCTATAGTCCAACATGCTACAGATGGCCCCTGGTGGTCAAGGAAATGCTAAATGTGAGGGGTGCTGAGGGTAGCATCCCATCACCTGTCACTTTGGTTCTTGCAGTACAGCCAGACCCACCCAAGGAAGTGGGAAGAGGCAAGAGACCCATCAGATCTGTTCCTGCTCTTTTAGTTTTGAATGGTCTCCAGCTTGGTTGGACAACATACTTCTGTTTCATGAAAAACAGGATTTAAACCTAAGGTCCAAAAGGAGCTACATATATTCAGATGGCATTCTCCATACTTACTGGGATCCACTGCTGGAAAATACACTGTTTTACATGGGAAATTTAACCCATGTTGGTTGGTAAATCAAGGAGTTCAAAAGTAATCTCAGGCTTCATAAAATGCTGAATTGAATAATATTAAGTATTTGGATAGATAAACCCTCTGATCTTCGTTCAATCTGACCATGAGTAAATTATCTTAATGTTGAATGTAGTTTAGTTACAATATCTATTTGGGATTTTTAAAAAGAATAGATTTCTTTTATTAGGTTTCTTACTATTCTACAAAACAAAAAATTATTTTCTTTCAAAAAAGGAAATGAAAAACTATTGTTGAAAAAAATAGGTGAAAATTCTTTGACATTTTTCCTCACAGAAATAAAATAAATATGGCATTGATTGTTCATCTTAAAAGAACTTAAACCATTCTGCTACTGATATATTTCTAGTATTATATTTATCAAAACTTTGTCTGGTCTAGGGAGTATGGCAGCTTTTGGGGAATAAAGTAGTGAATCAAAAAAACCTTAACAGCAATTAGCTTTTATATAGCAACTAGACTGATTTTAAAAACTTCATAGCCGGCGCCGTGGCTCAATAGGCTAATCCTCCACCTTGCGGCGCCGGCACACCGGGTTCTAGTCCCGGTTGGGGCGCCGGATTCTGTCCCGGTTGCCCCTCTTCCAGGCCAGCTCTCTGCTATGGCCAGGGAGTGCAGTGGAGGATGGCCCAGGTGCTTGGGCCCTGCACCCCATGGGAGACCAGGAAAAGCACCTGGATCCTGGCTCCTGCCATCGGATCAGCGCGGTGTGCCGGCTGCAGCGGCGGCCATTGGAGGGTGATCCAACGGCAAAGGAAGACCTTTCTCTCTCTGTCTCTCTCTCTCACTGTCCACTCTGCCTGTCAAAAAAAAAAAAAAAAAAACAAAAAAAACTTTACAATATACCATAAAAACAACAAATAATGCAGAGAGAAATTTCACTTATTCTGAAAGCAGTGCATGAAACAGCAACCAGTGCTACCTAGACTCGCCATCATTTATGAGCATGTTTCTAACCCAAAAAACCTTGTGTTCTTGAGAATATAGAAGAGCAAGAATTAGGTTTGAAAGAACAAAATTCAAAGGCAGTGATTAAAAAATGAACAGAATTATGATTTAAGAACTTGTCTAGACAGATTATAACAAACTAATGGCAAACAAGAGGTGATGTATCAGAATAAAGTACACATAACAAAGTAAAGATTGTGTGTGGGTACATGTATGTGTGTATTAACAGGGGGAGGAATGTGAGGAATGAATATTTGAGGATATTTTCTATAGGAAAAGGGGATTCACCAATACATGAAAACACACACAGAAAATAGCAAAAACAAACTCTTCAGAAACTTTGACATTGTCATCATGTTTTTAATCCAACAAAGTTGCCTTCAAAAGTATAAAAAAAATAAGACTTGGTTTTGAGAATACTTCTCTATTTGAAACCTTAAGGGGCGAGACACAAAGGTATAAAATGTTGCATAACACAACTGAGTAGCCTGCAAATGACTAAGCCATTCACCTCAGCATAAAAGACAAGGATAACTCATTCACAGATGCATGTCTAGTAAGGAACACAAGATACAATTCTATCTACCATGTAAGAGAGCTCTATGACCCAAATGCCTGTAATTGCGGGGCTTTCCCTACTTTCAGTTCATTAAAAGGTTGAAGGATGGAATGTCATGGGCACCTTAAAGATTAAAACATGAAGGAAACAATTTTTATTGGATGACACAGACAAGCCAGGGCATGGTAGGTGGCTGTGGCTTCTTAGAAATGTACTGGATGGTGCATATGAAACAAATCCAAACCAATGTGGATTTTTACTCATTAACTTAACCACCAAGGAAAAACAAAGGAAAAGCAGCCTGTATGGAAAGTGAAATGGAAAAACAGGAGAATGTGAGAAGAGGGGTGTGAAGGGCCACGGATGACTGAAATCCAAGAGCTTTTGGTAGTTTATTTGCCTTTCTGAACCTTGGCTAGACATCAAAACCCTCAGCACATCTATAAAGGAGGCCTTCCCTATAAAGTAAAACATAAATAAAATACAACTTCAGAAGCTAAAACCCAGCAAAAGTTTGCAAAGATCCAATCATTACTCTGTTGCTGCGGACCACTTGGGGTTGGCTTGGGCCAGCACAGGGGGAGGTGTGGATTCTGAAGTGGTGATACTTTGCTGTTAGGGCAAACAGGGTGGACATTCTTAGCATGATTAGACACTTTAGAAATCAAAGGAATATAAACACGTTAGCTTCCAAATGATGTTTTCCATTTTAAAATGACATGTCAAATTAACAAGTCTCTTTGCTCAAACACATTGGAAAAGAACAAACTCTCTAGCCCTTATTTGTGTTAATGAATGAATTTCCTTTCAGAAGTCTTTTATTAGACATCACTGAAATTCATAATGTAATTTACCACATATCAACTGTAACTAGCATTTGTAGAAATCTTTTGGTGTTTTCAAATTTTATCTTGCAATAACAGAAACCTTTACTTTAGAGAAATATTTCTTTAAATGTAGTAAACAAACCATGTAGTAATATTTCTTAATCTGCTGGTAACAGCCATCTATTCAAAAACTAGCATAAATATAATGGATGCTACCTCATTCCAAAGCCCTATAAACATGATTGTTAAATAAATGTACATTAAACCTTTCTTTCATGTAACTGTCACATTTCTTAGATTTCAGCTGCTTAGGGCTCTTTTTTTTTTTTTTTTTTTTTTTTTTTTTTTGCTTAGCTTTACTTTCTCCAAACAACCTCTGCAAAGGAAAGTTTTTCATTCCATCTTGGAGCTCACTCCCTTGGTCAGTGTCAACTCTTCTCTCTTTGCCCAATCTCTAATATCCTTCAGTCTGCCACCTACATCTGGAAATCCCACTGTTTCTTTAGCTACGAGAGCTTTGTTTTCTGAGCAATTACAATTTTCTTCTTTACCCATTTCATTGCAAAAATAAATCATGCCCACTTAAGCAGAAAATCTCTTGCTTTCATAATCCTATTGTGTAAACAAGCCATTAATGGAAATGCAAGTTCAAAGCCATCAAGAATTATAGTGAGAAATATACTCTTTTCAGAGCCAAGGGTTTAAAATGTAGATAAACTAAAAGATTTGGTCATTCAACATGTTCCATAATCCTTATGTAAGGAACTGTCTCTTTTTAGTTATATTTATAGAATAATTGCTCTCCCATTTTTTTTTCAAAAGAGCCTTTTTTCTTTAACAAAACAGAAGTCAGTGCTCAGAAATCAGCCCCAATGTGTGGGCAGTCGGTCCAGTAGATAATATACTACTTGTGATGCCTACATTCCATACTGGAGTACTTGGGTTTAAGTCTTGGCTGTACATCTAACTTCAGCTTCCTGCTCATGGGCACTTCGGGAGGCCACCCACTGTGGGAGACCTGGACTCTGGGCTTTCATCTGGCCCTGTCCTGCCTGTTGTGGGCACACGGGAAGTGAGCAAACTGATGAGAACTCTTTATCTATCTATTTTGCCTTTGTTTCATATATAATAAAAAAATACTGCTAACTTGGAAGTCTTGGAGCATTAGGAAAATCTAACCCTTTCTGGTGTTGCAGCTGAGAATTTAGAAGGCCCCAAACAACAAAGTTATTAGAGAATGGAAACCCTTCTCCCCTTTCCAGCTGAAAAGCTATTACTCATTGTGCGGAATTCCAGTCAGTTGTGGTACTGGGGAGGACTTTGTAGTCCTAGACAAGGGGATCCTCAATCATTCACATCGTCAGATTTCTGTGTTTTCGCTGTGATATTCATGAGCATAATGATCCTCCACACAGCTCAGAGCAACACTGTGATAATATCGAAGCAGCTGGGTAAGATGAGGTCATTTCATTGCAGTTTTGCACTTTTCATGGAAAAAACATCTGAAACTAATGTAAATATCAAAAGTTCTTGCTCCAAAAAGTTGCAACCCTACTTTTAGAGTATTAAGCAGTTCAGGGTAATTACCGGGTCTGGTGTGTATCACTTCTGGGCTGAGAGGTAGTTTAGGTTTCAAAGAAATAAACTGTGTTTTACTGGGAGCTGGAAAAATAAAGAAACAAAGTCATCAACAAATCAATTTTTAAGCATTTCAATGTCTAAAACCACAGAAGGAAAACCTAAAAATAAACTATACATTCAGTGGAAGGAATGCATCATCTTGGAAGATTCTGGAAATATCCCATTAAAATATTTCATGCTTCAGTCACATAGAAGCATTTAACAGAGATACAGTGAAAATTTTCACCCTAGTTTAGAAAAATATACTAAGAGTAGATTTAGCACCCCCCCCAAAAAATCACACAGCCACTAACTTAGTCACAATAACCTTAAAAAGTAAAGACCGTGATTTCAACCTAAGATTAAGAAAAATCAATTATTTTCCACCATTCCTTCATATTTCTCAGTCACAGCAAAGTCTTTAAACACTTAGGGAAAATTAACACTGATAGGTATAATGTCATAATATGAAGTACACAGAAATGCTATTTAAGGACTGTTAAAACACAGTACATAATTTTCCCGAATGAAGTCCAAAGTTGAACTTGAAGGCCTTTCTCAAAAAATGGAGAACTATATACAGGACCCAACTTCTACTATGACCAAATAGAAGACAAGGAAGCAGTTGTGGTTCACCAACTTTCTATGGCACAGAATAGTGTCTGAATATCGAGTTCAGATCCACCAATGATAAGGCCAGCTACTCACAGTCATGACACCCGTGCAGTGACTATACTCTCTGTGATATTGAGCTTTGTCCAAATGAACCACTTAGAAAAGCTATTGGCTCATTACATAAAAGCTGGGGTACTAGAATTTCCATGGTGAAATGAAAAACCACATTAACTAAGGACGTATCATTTTTACCCAGGGTTGTTCGTGTAGGTTCAAGTTTTTTAGGAATTTTAGATGTAATTGTTCCAGGACTTGTTGTAGTTCTTTCTGGTAATGGAAAGGAAAACAAATATTAAGATATCTGAGAGATAATAAAAAGATCTTTGCCAAGAAGAAATGGGATGATCCTTTTAAAATCCCATTGCATTTAGCAGTATTAATGTCTACAGTGAGTAAAGTTTAGGGACAGAATTTTTAGGCTTTCATCACAGGATAGGTCACACAAAATTGTATTTATATTACAATGGAATAAACAAAGCCTATACTGTCAAGCAGGATTCTGAGTATATTATTCAACAATGAAGACCACCACCTATGGGTTGATGAGCTTCTGATAACTACCTAAACTGTATGGTGTAATACATGCTGGTCTCCTCTTTCCTCTGTCCAAATCCTATATACATTTTGAGATCTATATCTTCAGTTCTTTCTTTCTGGGAGGTTCTACATAAATATTGTAGTCTCAGAAGTAAGTTGCATAATCTTATGCTGTCCTCTCCTTGTCGTGCCTTATCTTAAGATCATGAGTAGTTTGAAAACGGGAGTACTGCCTGCTCCAGCTTAGTCACTGCCCTAGAGCAAAGCTAAAAATGTGGCAGGCACCAAAACAAGCCCCGCCCGCCTAGACATGGCTTAGACATAGATGCAGACAACAACGAAATGCCTCACACTGTACATCTCACTCTAACGCCATCAAGGTAGGGCTTGTTTCTAGGTTTATACCAATATTCACCTATCTAAATATCACATAATTTTAGTAGAATTTATTGCAGACATTGTTTTGGGAATCTTGCATTATAAATGATTGCTAGTTAACTTCAAATTTTATAACGAAACTAACCTATTTCTATCACGTCTTTTAATGAGGAGATGGATGTTATCTATTTGGAGTTAAATATTCTGAGAAGGTTAAAGAGACAATCATTTACCAGATTTGGTTCTTGGTGTTTTGGGTCTGGGGCGTCGTTTATGTGTAGAAGGGGTAGATGTAGTTTTCTGGGGAGCTGGAAGAAAAACATTATAGCCTTGATAAATGATATTTCTAGGTGTTAGCTGGATTGTGTCTATAGCTTGTAAACATCTTGAATGCAAGAGCTTTCTTTCTATTTCTATTATGACTAGCACTGTGCTTTATACACACTAGACAGTAAGTGCTGATTGGGCTAAATGGAGCTAAAGACATTGTTCAATTAAATGGACAGGGATATGAGTATTGCTGAGGTATTTCAGAACACATGATACAACCAAAAATCAAAAAGGATGACACTGGATAGCAAAGGAAAGGATAAAATATGGGATTTAGAGCTTCTGGAAATTTCAGAACTTTTTTAAAAATTTATTTGAAAGGCATAGAGAAAGATCTTCTATCCACTGATTCACTCCCCAGATGGCCAAATGGCTGGAGCTGCACTGATCTGAAGCCAGGACCCACAAGCTCCCTCTGGGTCTCCCACACAGCTGGCAGGAGCCCAAGCCCCTTGGGCCATCCTTTGCTGCTTTACCAGGCCATTAGCAAGGAGCCAGATCAGAAGTGGAGCAGCTGAGACTTGAACTGGTGGTGTCATTGCCCCAAGTGGTGGCTTTTACCCACTAGACCACGGCACTGGCCTTGAAATTTCAGAACTTATAATTATCAGTGCTGGCATGTGGTGCAGTGGGTTTGGCCACTGCCTGCAATGCTGCCATCCCATATGGACACCAGTTTTGTTCTACCTGCTCAATTTCCAATCCAGTTCCCTGCTAATGCGCCTCAGAAAGCAGCAGCAGATGGCCCAAGTGCCCCACACCTCTATGGGAGACCTGGATGGAGTTCTAGGTTCCTGGCTTTGGCCTGTCCCAGCCTACCTGTGGCTATTTGGGGAGAGGACCAGAAAATGGAAGATCTCTGTCTCTCCCTTTTTCTCTACAACTCTTTCTTTCAAATAACTATGTAAACCTTAAAAAAAAAAAAAAGGTAAGAGATGACAGTCCCTTGGACCAGTGGAATGATAAGGGATGACTAATTTATTTAAAAAAATTGTCATCTACAATTCTATTTTCCATTTGGCAAAGCTGGAAGAAACACAGGAAAAATAATTGTTTGAAATATATAGATACCAGGATTATGGGAATTCTTTGAGGATTACTATAAGGCTAAATATGATGGAAAATTCAGTTCTTTGAAGCATCTATGGTAGAAAATGAAGGGAAACATTTTGTACTGAAACTATTCTGAAGAGGCCAACATGACTGATCCTTTTTGGTCACTTCACCAATTCTTTAGAAGCACATAACTACACAATGCCATTAGTTACCAGATGTTGCAGGTTGCCCTTCAGGACTGCTAACGATTTCCAGTTTTTGAGGAACAAATGGTGTTTCACTTGGAGCTGGAAGTACAAACACCCCGCCCCAACAAATGATTCCAGTTAAAATGAGGTATTATAAGAATTTTAACATGCTTTTAAATGACACACAGCACATGCCATGAGAACATGATGAAGGATGAAAAAGGCAGGTAATCTTGAGAACTGGTGGATGAAATGACGACTTAAGGTGGGGACAAGGCTAGAATGGTCATTGTTCAGTAGCCGACTCCAGGCAAGCTCAGTACACGAAGGGAGGTGAATCATGCCACAGACACGTGAGATGAGAGGACGTGGGTGATGAAGGTCCATGCAGTTTCAAAGCTTTTCACAGCTTTAGGGATGGAAAAGACATCATCTACTAAGTCAGAAATAAGAGAGAGCCCCAAATTGAACAGGAGACATCTGCATTCAAAAATCTAAGCATTTACATTCAGAAATAGGAAAGAGATACATGATTAGATGTGATGGGATGAAATGGTCATTTGGAAGAAAGGCATTCATGTGGATTTTTTTTTAAATGGGAAAGAAAGTATGAGTTTTCTGTTAAAAACATTACCCAGTGTTGCCCTTGGCTGTTCAAGAGTTCTAGAAGTTTTAGGTGGGACAGAATCCAGAATAGGCTCACTTGTTGCTGTTGGAATAAACGTCAACATTTATAAAAGCAGAAGGCCCCAGGAATAAAATACAAATTCATGAGTCATAAATCATGCCTCACATGAGGAAAAACATCAAGAACACTTGAGGGACTGCTGACCACCATTTTTAAGCTAGTGATCCATTAGGAGTTGAAGACGAACTCACTTCTTGAAAACATACATACTTCAGATACTAGAAAGCATGATAAAACAGGGTTTCATTTATTCACCTCATTCCCCATTGGTTTTCCTCATTTCTTCCCTTCTGTTTCATGATTTTGAACTGAATTCACATTAACATTGTCTTTTTTTTATTTTCTGTTGTTTAAAATTACTGACCTTTATTTTTATCATGCGATAAGTGATGGTGAAATAAGGTCACACATACAAAAACAACGGACACATGCCTCTGCCTGGAAGAGACCCGTCTTACTTTGGACCTCCTACAGTACTTGGTTTAGAAGGTACTTAAGAAACACTTACTAGAAGGAACTATTGGGCTGGATTTAACTCATTATGGATCAGTAAATGGATGTTAAAAATTACATCCAACTGCACATCTATAGACAAAACAATGACATGATTGTTCCATAGCAGGATTTCTCACCCTAGATCTATGATGTTTAGCGCTGTCCTTTGCCCAGTGAGAATTTAGCAGTACTCCTGATCTCTGTCCATTAGATGTCCGACTGCCCCAGGCATTTGCCTGGCATTTTTTGTTTTACAGAAAACGTTTTAAAACAAAAAAACTTTGAGCCAGCACTGTGGCATAGTGGATGAAGCTGCGGCCTGCAGTGCCGGCATCCCAGATGGGTACTGGTTCAAGTCCCTGTTGCTCCACTTCTGATCCAGCTCTCCGTTGTGGCCTGGGAAAGCAGTAAAAGATGGCCCAAGTCCTTGGGCCTCTGCACCCGTGTGGATTACCAAGAAGAAGCTCCTGGCTTTGGATTGGTGCAGCTTTGGCTGTTGTGGCCAACTGGGGAGTGAACCAGTAGATGGAAAACATCTCTCTCTGCCTCTCCTCCTCTGTGGGTAACTCTTTCAAATAAATAAATCTTAAAAAAAACTAAAAAAAAAAAAACCTTTCTAGAAGGACTCCATGCAATACAGCAATAGGCCATTACACCACATTCCCTCACTGGCGATCCAACGCATTTGCATCTTCCTCATGCGGTAAAATTTAAATTCACTTCTGGATGTAAAGAAATACTAACTGGGAGGTATAGGTACAATTAGTCTCCCTGACAGATGGTTACAATTCCCTGTGCAGCAGCTCTATAGAGTACATTTTTTTTTTTTTTTTTTTTTGCTCTGCCAAAACTAAAAGGAACAAAGGAACACCTGAGACCCAGAGACAGAATTGAGAAGCTAGGTATACCTGTGTGGGGTTCTGCTATTTCAGGCTCATCTGAAGGTGTAGGACTTGAGATAGCATCGTAAGTTGCTTAAAAAAAAAGGTAAAACAAAGAGATGTTAACTGTGATCAATTCTGAAAGAGTTCATGACATATTCTAATGCTGTGTGCAAGACAGTTTTATATAGGTGCTAGTGGTTGTGGGCTACTGGCCTTGCAACCAAGACTTGCTTTTAGTCTTTCTGACCCTAAATTGCAGGGCTTTACAAAGCAAGCCTTAGCGCTGGTCTCTGGGGTGATGTGAACATAGTGTGATATATTTACAGTGAAAAGGTGCCAGCTCCAGATCAAAGAGCTTCAAAGAGGATAAATATAAATAAAGTCAGACAACGGTTTGAGGACAGGGTTCTAAAGAGGGAAGCAGCAGCCACACTGAGGCTATCCGCACAGCCTGCTGCTCAGTCTTCCTGCTTAGTAAAAGTTCCCATCCTGTTGACTTTTGTTTGGCCAGCACTTTGCATGTGGCCCAGTACCTTCTCAAATACCAGCTTATTCAACCCTTTTAACACTCCCGAGAACTAAAGGAATTAAAGTGTTTTCCCTAATTTATAGATCACGGAATGTTATCTCTGATAACGAAGTTGAAGTCACAGGGTGTTTTCCAGTCCATTAGTAGGACCAGGATCAGCATGGCTGGGACATGGACTCTGCTGGTACCCTCCCTCCTGTCTTGTATAGAGGCATCTTTCTTCCTATGTTCCTCTATGGAGCCATGACCCCTTCCACAATCTAGGTGGATTTAAACATCAATTTTATATTCCACACAAAATAAAGAAAGCAGGATGAGTCTTAACAAAGACTGAATGATTTTAATACCCGGACAATTTTCATGTTCATGTTAAGAGTTGATCCTGCAAGCAAAAAATCACATAAAAGTGTTCTGTTTTATATACAGTATGTTGTTGCTATGGTATTGAGAGGGCTAGGGAAAGCATGAACTCCTAGGAGCTAGATGAGACCTTCTTTGCTCATTCAAATGGCTGGACAGAAAAAATAAATAAATATGAGGGCATTCACAGGAAGGCTTACTGGCTGGGGTTATTTGTAATTCAGTGACACTTTAATGATTTTCAACCATGCTGGCTGAAGCTGTAATAAACACATTGTACCACACATGACATCCTCTGAAAATGGAGAGTATTTATATTGCCCCATTTATTGAAAAGGTAGGGAACATTTCAGCTTGTGAAGGGGAATCCACTGCTTTACAAACCTTCAAAAATAGTTTATTGCAAGCTAATATGCACTCATATTCTGAGAATATGTCTATTACATTACCCTGTAAAGTTTTCTTTATTTACCCTACTTGCAATTTTAGAGACAGTAAGAATAATCATTTAAAGAATAAAAATGTTGGCAGTTTCTTTTTTTTTTTTTTTTTGACAGGCAGAGTGGACAGTGAGAGAGAGAGACAGAGAGAAAGGTCTTCCTTTGCCGTTGGTTCACCCTCCAATGGCCGCCGCGGCTGGCGCGCTGCGGCCGGCGCAGCGCGCTGATCCGATGGCAGGAGCCAGGAGCCAGGTGCTTTTCCTGGTCTCCCATGGGGTGCAGGGCCCAAGCACCTGGGCCATCCTCCACTGCACTCCCTGGCCACAGCAGAGGGCTGGCCTGGAAGAGGGGCAACCGGGACAGAATCCGGCGCCCCGACCGGGACTAGAACCCGGTGTGCCGGCGCCACTAGGCGGAGGATTAGCCTAGTGAGCCGCGGCGCCGGCCGGCAGTTTCTGATCATAGGTGTGCTTTAAGCCAATTTGAAGTCATGGATGTAGCAGACCAACTCTATTACTAATTAAACTAAGAAAACTTTACCAGTTTGTATTTAACTCTCTCCTACTAGGTGAGTACTTATGAATTAATAGCTTAGTTCTTGTAACCTTTGAAAAATTGCATGACTGTCTTTATGTTATACTAACTCCCAAATTTTCCTTCCATCTGGTGACACTGGAGCAATTTTCCTATAGTCCGTATTTTTGTTCTAAACGATGACACTTATTCACTGTCTTTTCATTTATTCTCTGTATTTACAATTCCCTTCCATCCTGGAAGTTCCAAACTAGGCTGCCAATCTCACTCAAGTTATTCCCACAAAACATTTATGGAAAAGAGAAGCCTACCTTTGACCTTCCTCCCACAACTGTGGCTCATGTCTGGACATTCCCAATTGTCAGATCTCTTACAAATACTTTCTCATTTTTTTTCCTAAAAAGATTGTCAATAACACAATTGTCCTTGGTATATGTTTCTGTAGTTTCTGAGAGTTGAGAAAAGGAGTGCTTAAAACACACCATTGTCCCTCAAAGTTCCATGTTGTTTGAGCAGATTTGAGAACCCATCACTACCTCACTTTATTCATGTGTCACTCAGATCCTTTAACTCCCAGATATCAGAGCAGAGGACAGGGTTGAAAATGGAATACTCTAAAATCGGCAACTCTTGATCTCTTTATAAAGCCTTTGTACTCATCTAGGCAAGTTTATACTTGAGTAAAATTCATGAAATGGTTAGGCCTGCTTTCTAAAGGTGTACTCCAGCTATAAGATTGATAAACAGCAAAAAGTTGGGGGTCTTTTCTTTTCAGGTAGGCTAGATGCTACTGTACTGACTTATGCTGACTTCAGTGGATGAGGCACTACAGCTGTCTGACATGAAGCACAATCTTTGATCTTACATTCACAGGATCAAACGTTATAGAGGCAATATAACACTACAAGTGAAAATGGTAGTTCAAGTAAAAGCTTATGAGAAGCAATATTAATTTCTTTTGAAAAACAGTATCACTTAGCAGCCATAACTAAATTTTACTTTCAGATTTTTCAAAAAGAAAATATAAAATAACCTGCACATTTACTCTACAACTTCCTAAAACCACTTCTCTTAGTGGGTGTTTTGTTAATTCTATATATTTACTTTGAAAAATGGATTAGATGTAAATTCCACAACAAAAATACATTGCTATTGTCTTGGGAAAGCATGATGGCACACAAAGCATTTCAAAGGATCAAGAATTTATCACTTGATTTTAATCAAATTCCCTGAAATCAATAACTATGTGAAAGACTTTCCTTTTGAAAGATCTCAGTGAATGAGATCCCAGTGGAAAGAAGGGGCCATCAGAGAAGGAGGCACCTTACTCTGAAGGGAGGAGAGAACTTCCACTTTGACTATGACCTTGTCTAAGTAAGATCAGAGTGGGGAACTCAAGAGGCTTCCATAGCCTTGGCAGCTCATGACAAAAGCCTTGGGTGATTACTGACATCATAAATAAGAGTGTCAATTGTTAAATCAACAATGGGAGTCACTGTGCACCTGCTCCCCATGTAGGATCTCTGTCCTTAATGTGTTGTACTATGAGAATTAACAGCAAAACTACTACTGGAACAGTACTCTTTATTTTGTGTTGCTGTGTGGGTGCAGTCTGTTGAAATCTTTAGTATGTATTAAGTTGATCTTCTATATATAAAGATAATTGAAAATGAATCCTGATGAAGAATGGGATGGGAAAGGGAGTGGGAGATGGGAAGCTTCTGGGTGGAAGGGAGGTTATGGGGGGAAAAGCTGCAACAATTCAAAAGTTGTTCTTTGTAAATTAATACTTATTAAATAAAAAAAAGACTTTCCCTTTTCACCATAAATTCTCAGGCAAAAGATTTCATTAATGTAGAACTAGGCTGTCATACTCATGAAGCACTCCAAGGTTTATTCATTCCAGAGGCAGGGACCTAGTGGCTAATCAATGGCATTTATTGACAAGATGTCCATTAAAATAAATGAGTTTGACAGCTGGGTAATTGCATCTCTTCAATGTCTTCAATGACATTCTGGTGAAAAAAATGAACATATTTTGAAATTATTTTATGATATACAAATCTTTTTCTCAACTATGCAAATATCTGTCATATGCTTGTGTGGCTATTCCGTGCCATGGAACTAGGATTCTAAAAACATATACAAAGCTGCAATGAAAAAATACAAGTAGTAGCCTGAAGAGAAAAACACACCAGCAGAGTTATCCATACCATCTAAATACATGAAGAAAGCTTTCTTCAGCTAATGGAAAAACAAAATGCCTTTCTGGTTGGCCTCGAAATTTGTAAAAATATTGTCTGCACAAAAATGAAATCAAAGGCTGAGGCTATAAATCTCCACAAGGCCACAGGGAATTTGCAAACCATCTGCTACACTTGAATTCTATTTTACTGCTCTCAAAGCATCAACACCGCCACTCATTTGGACTTTTTCTCCTCTCTAGGGCTTCATCAAGTTGGGTGGGCTAGATACGTGCTAATCAACACCTCAAAGGGCAAGCAATAAGGTCCTCATGTAGATTA
Source organism: Oryctolagus cuniculus (assembly GCF_964237555.1). Lineage (NCBI taxonomy): Eukaryota > Metazoa > Chordata > Mammalia > Lagomorpha > Leporidae > Oryctolagus > Oryctolagus cuniculus. The sequence goes on from NC_091435.1 coordinate 55,427,438, forward strand.
CCTCTTTCAACTGCTCCAAGCAAACCATTTGTGAATAAAATTTTCCAACCAATATACCACTCCTCGTGCATTCTCATCACTTCATCTTTCAAGTCTTTCACTGATCTATAGTGCTTAAGTATATACTGCAATTGATTAGTTCTGCAAAGTATTAAGACAATTTAACACTGAAAATAATTAGTGAAGACTTTCTAAAGGAAGCTCCCACTATGCTTATTATTTATTTGAAAGGTATGGGGAGAGGGGAGAGGGAGGAGGAGACACGGAGTGTGGGAGGTAATAGATCCCATTTGCTGATTTATCCCCCAAATGCCCTCAGCAGCCAGGACTAGGCTAGGCTGAAGCCAAGAGCATGGAACTAAATCAACCAGCATCTTTGATATGGGTGGCAGGGACCCAGGAACTTCAGCCATTACCTACCACCTCCCAGGAAGAAATTAGCAGCAATCTGGGATGGGAAGCAGAGTGAAGATGGAACCCAAGCACTCAGATACTCTAAGATGCAGGCATCCCAAGCAGTGTCAACTGCTCTGTCAAGTACCACCTCTCAAAGAAAAAGTTAAGACCTATCATCTTCAGTCCTGAGATTTTGTATAGAGAAGTCTCTAAAAGATTACTACTGTTTATGATTCAAGAGGAAATAATTATACCACAAGAAGCCTTACTAACAAGTCACAGTAAATTTGGAAGAGTCTTCAATTTATCTGGACATTTTGGGGGAAGAATAGGCAGAAGGGGCTCAAGGATGAAAGTGAGCATGCTGAGCCATCCTGGCTTGGTACCGTTTTTTACAGGGATGGTCAAGTACATTAAAGAGACTTACCCATGATGGCACCATCAAGCTACAAACAACTCCTTTCCAATTGCATCCCCCAACCCCTTCTAAACTGTATTATGAGGGGTGACAGATTCATAGCATTTACACTGCTGCTCCCATCTCTGTGTTTGCCTGCAGAAAACACAGTAAATTGGTTGTGGCATCATTTTCCTCATGAGCCTAGACAGTGCCTCAAAGCCCAGAGTGATCCAAGCCACCATTTGGAATGAAGAGGGACTCTGATGAGATTCACCATCCCTGCCTTAGAGCTCCCAAGGGTATGATGTTGGTCCTCTGGGAAGGACAGTGTACACATCTTTACCATTCCACTTTAACATCATTACTGAAGCAAAATAAAAACTCATGGATTATGGCCGGCACTGCGGCTCAATAGGCTAATCCTCTGCCTGCGGCGCCGGCACACCAGGTTCTAGTCCCGGTCAGGGCGTCGGATTCTGTCCTGGTTGCTCCTCTTGCAGTCCAGCTCTCTGCTGTGGCCCAGAAGTGCAGTGGAGGATGGCCCAAGTGCTTGGGCCCTACATCTGCATGGGAGACCAGGAGGAAGTATCTGGCTCCTGGCTTTGGATCAGTGCGGTGCACCGGCCGCAGCGCGCTGGCCACAGCGGCCATTGAGGGGTGAACCAATGGAAAAAGGAAGACCTTTCTGTCTCTCTCACTGTCCACTCTGCCTGTCAAAAAAAAAAAAAAAAAAAAAAAAAAAACCTCATGGATTATTTGGTAGCCTCATTTATACATGAGCATTAAGTCTTGTTTGTTCTTCTCTTCCTTTTACTAAATAATTGAGTAAAAGAAATAAAAATTGTAATGATGGTGATGACTGACTATACCCAGCAATCTAGGAAGTTTGGGATAGATATGGTGGGAGATGGGATGCAGAGAATGTAAGAGTTTATGGTATTAAGGAGGCAATCTTGGGGTATCCTTTACATATTGTTGAGTTGCCACATCTCATGTTACAAAGCCCGAGTGTGCAGCCTGGCTCAGATAAGTCTGTGTGCATCTGGGGAGTGAATCATTAGATGGCAGCTGTTTTTCTATCTCTCACTCAAAGTAAAAATTCTAAAAAGATAAAGGAAAACAGAAAATTATGACATATTAAGCTATAGAAATAATGTACAAATCACACAATATGATAATACTTCATAAAGTTCATGGAAAATAGAATTAAAAGGTAAGTTGATTTTGGTTAAAAAAAACAAGTTGAAACCCATGCATACAGAAGTCTCACAAAATTCATGAAAAATGTATATTATAGAAAACTATACATGGATTTCAAAAATTTTTACAACAAAATAAACGTTTAATTCCATTTTCCTTTTGGAAAATTTGTATACTACTTTCATTTTACAGATTGGGAAGCTGAAGTTAACCTTCTGAGAGGTTAAATAACTTTAAACATATTATTTAACCAGTAAGTAGTTGAACTGGTTTTTATCAGCTTTGTCTCACCTGGTAGTTCACATATTCATAATCAAATTCATATTATGAACAAACTTAAGGGCCTGGTGAGCCCCTCACACATCACTTAATGTTTCTTATACAACTGAGTAGCACATGGCTTACATAAAAACATTTAATTCTATCTGTTGTGAAAGTTGATCTTAAATATTCAAAGCAAGGTATATGATATTACTTCACTTTTGACATGGTATGGCTTGGTATTGAGAGATAAACCTCACACTTATCTTCTTAAAAGAACTCTGTCAGCTTCTAGGGACTTTGGAAGGCTCAGCATGATGGTAGACACAAAGCCCTTTGAATCCATTAGAAGAAGGCTGCCAGCCGGCGCCGCGGCTCACTAGGTTAATCCTCCGCCTTGCGGTGCCGGCCGGGTTCTAGTCCAGGTCGGGGCGCCGGATTCTGTCCCAGTTGCCCCTTTTCCAGGCCAGCTCTCTGCTGTGGCCCTGGAAGGCAGTGGAGGATGGCCCAAGTACTTGGGCCCTGCACCCCATTGGAGACCAGGAGAAGTACCTGGCTCCTGCCATCGGATCAGCGCGGTGTGCCGGCCGCAGCGGCCATTGGAGGGTGAACCAACGGCAAAGGAAGACCTTTGTCTCTGTCTCTTTCTCACTGTCCACTCTGCCTCTCAAAAAAAAAAAAAAAAAAAAAAAAAAAAAAAAAAAAAAAGAAGGCTGCCATGTAAACACTAACTGTAGGATTCCAGTGGAGAAGTGATCCAACAAGGCTGTGCTCATGTATGCAACTGCACGACTCATCTGAGGTGGAGGTAGTAAGAAGTTTTTTGAACTCATTTTGTAATTACACCAAGAGTATATTTATCTGGCTACCTTCCAAATGAGAATAAGAGTGATTCTATTGCATTGTCAGAAAGACTTTTTCCTGAATGACTGTCACAAGCACTTAAGTATTTCTAAAATGTGATCAACTTTCTTTTAATACAAAACATAAGTAATTGTACATTGTGGTATGTAATTATAGAACATATCTATTTCCTTTATATGCTTCATGGAAAATTAGATTTGCCAAGAAAATAAAAATCAATAAACCCTACTTAAAACATACTTTATAGAAGGTTTAATATAAAATGTAATTCCAAAAATGAAATCACAAAATGTAGCACTGATGGAAGATTACAGAGTATGGGGCCAAAGTCAAATAGACCGAAAGTGGGGAAGAATGTATTTGATGACTACACAGCTCAGATGTCCTGGGATATTCCAAACCTCAAATATCCTGTCTCATGGTTGCCAAAAATTACTGTAATGACTCAGGGATTTCAGTACTTAGCATGCAAGTTAGAATTCCCATACAGTCTTTTATATTTAAAAATGGTGCATAAACTTGATAATACTCATTCTGATTTTTTGATGTAAAATATAAATGTGGAACACAAATCCAGTAAACATCATAGAGTAAATTTTACAAGAGGCAAGGATAAATCACATTTAATGGTTGATCAAGAGAAGAGCATCCAGCAGTTGGCCTGGCATCCACAGGTAGGCTGTGGTGGTTTCCAGTTAAATATCAACAATGTCAACCCCATGCTACCTGAGACCACTCTGTGATTATCATGGATCAACACAAGAACAAGACCACTGTGTAATCATGTGGAACACAGGCAAAAACCAACACTACCCAGACCACAAATATTACCCTCCTCACATTCTAGCTAATATGGGACACTGCAGTTTTCTTTATCAATCACAGATGCTCATCTTGCCATCTAGTAAAGAATTATGAGATATTCAATCATGGAATGATTCCCACTTTTTGACTGTGTTCAGTACAGAGCAAAACTATACTTCCTTGAATCCTTCCCCCCATCCTACAGTAAGCCCTTTTTGACTAAGGGATTCCCCAGTTCCCTATAGTCTGTCGTCCACTGTTGTAATGATCAAAATTTGTTCAACTATAGACTTGTTTTGCTAGTCTTTGGCTGAAGGAAATGGATACTAAATATAGATGCACTATATCAAAATGGAGAAAGCAAAATGCATTCATTTTACTATAACAATGCCATTAATACCAGTTGAAATATATTGTTTCTCCAAAAGATATAGCTAAAACTAAGACTAACAGTTTTGAGGGCCAGAATTCAAGATCTATCCCTATATATTTTCTTAATTCTCAATACATGGAATCAGGAAGCTATCTGTTAACTGGAAACTAAAATAATCACATATGTGAATACGAAGTAGGAAATAGAAACATATGCATGTACAAATTCACACCAAATCAAGAGAAACAAGGTTGAAATGAATGGAAGGACTGCATAACCATATCAGTTCTTTAAGTGACAAATAATGTATATGTTGCTAAATTTTAATTTGGAACAACATAAGTTAGAAGATGTCATAGAACACATCCTAGACTGTATACAGGAACACTGTACATCAGCAGAAGCAAGACAGACTTAATCATCCACTTTGAGAAGTTAGTCTTAAGTTGAGGTCTATTGTCCTACTCTTGACCCACACCTGATGTAAAATATTATACTATAGTGATAAAGTAAGTGCTTCTCAAATTTGAACGATCATAAAAACCACCCAGGGATCCTGTGAGAGATCTTGTGTGAGAGCAGATCCTGATACATTCACAAGATCTAGAGTGGAGCCCAAGGCTCTGCCTTTGCAACAAATTCACTAATACTGCTGGTGCAAGGACCATTCCAAGTAGCAGAGATACAAAAATTAGAAGTTATTAGGGCAGGCTAGGAATGTCAGGCACCAGTGCCCACACCTAGAATCATCACCTAGTGTATTGCTGTAGCAGTCCACAACAAATCCCAACCTTTTGTCCAGAGGGGGTTGGGAGTCAACAGCTTGAAGTTCTCTGGCAGCCTAGGGTGGTCCTGGAAGTACTGAGGAAGTTGAATAATAAGACATCTTCCCACTGCATTAACCATCTGTCCTTGTTCCACCAGGGCAAGACTAGAATATTCCTTTTCTTGGATTAAAGGCAAATATCTCCTTTTTGTCTCTGTGATTCTGCAACCTTCACTCCTGAACATATCTTTTCCACTCTCGACATCTGGTTTGATGCAGGCTTTATGTCTAATTCATGTCCTAGGCACTAACAGATCATAAATGGTTTCTTGAGACTTTGGTCAGTTTGCTCTTGAAGAATCATAGAAGGCAAACACTAGATGCTGCTTGAGGGAAACCCAGGCACCCTACATGATATCCCAAAAGTTGAGAGGAAGGGGGCCAAGTGTTTATTTTTCCAGGAGGCCCCAAAAGCATTTCATTTGGGAGATATGGCATTCTTGAGAATATGGTAGTCACAGCCAGACCTGCCATGGTACAGCAGATAAAACCTTACATATGCCCCCAGACTAGTTTCCATTTGTTACAGTACAGCTGCACCTGTGTGATGGTTAAATGAACTAGATGGAGACTCAGTATGAAACCCTACCAGCACCCAGATTTTAAACTCACCTTCAGCAACTGAATTGCTGAAGGTGTTTCTCCCTTAAAAAAAAAAAAAAAGAGAGAGTTGGGGAAGCCCTACAGACCGGAGGGAAGGGGCAAAGAAAGAAGGAAAAGAGGGAGAAGGAGAGCATAAGAGAGTTTAAGAGAGAGATCCAGAGACACAGAGAGAGAGAGACAGAGATCAGGAGATGGAGAGAAAGAGCCACATGTTCAGGGACAGGTCCTTTTAAAACTTTGCTGGCAGGGGTGGGGTGGGCAGGGAAGTAGGAACAGTGCATCTCATTAGGATGGGGGTAGAGCTGACACTGATAGTTGGGCCATGTGGCCACCTGGTGAAGGTATTTTTGCACCCACTTTAATTACATGCACTAGAGTTAGGGTCAGTGAGTAGGAGAATCACATTGTAGAAAGTTCCAACTTGAGGTTTCTCTGAATTGGCTAATAGGCATGGCCAACATTCAAGTGAATTCCTATGACTGGAAAGTAGGGGAGAGTATAACAGACATGCACCTTTAATTTGATGTCATATTGAATATTTTGCTAGATCAGAGCCCATTATACTCGACAGAAAAGATAATTTATTAATATCAATATGTCCGAGGGCTGATTCTCAACCTTTCCCAAACCCAGTCCTCTATCAGAAAACACTGGCATGCTTAATTTTATTATATTGGCTTCTAACTACATTATGTCCTACATGATATATACCTAAAAATAAACCATAACTAGAAAGTTCACAAAAATGAAAATACAAACCCGAAAACAACACATCACAGAAGTAATCAGAAAGGATGATTTCTGAGGTTTTCTTATCATTCTCATATGCTGAATATCATCTTTAGCTGACTTCTAGGCCTCATAGAAAAGACAGGCAAAATTCAGTTGAAAAGTCTTTTTAAAAAGGGAAGGCACTCCAATTAATTTTAATGGTGTCACACAATAATTATCAAGAGAAAAAATAGTCAATTACCCCTTTTTACCAAAGGGGAAACCAAGACATAATCACACACTGTAGAAATCAGTAGAATATCCTCCAGGTGGTATGCTCTCAAACATTTTGTGAATCATTTTGCTGAAAAAGAAATACCTACTTGCAAGTGAAACATTAATCTCACACTGTTAAATCAGAAGCAGAATGATAATTATTTGTGGTACTGATCTTATGCCACTAATGAGATCTTTAGAAAAACCAGTGTGCCAACTCACAGTTCATGTTCAGCATATCCAGAAATTAAAACACATCTCTAAACCAAGTGCAAAACCATTGTGCTTTTGTATTGGGGGAAAAATGGGATTCATCTAAGTAGCAAGAATGCGTTATAGGCTTTCCACTTACCACAAAACATATCTATTAAGAATTCTATAAAAATAGAAACAAAGAAGTTAACATTCTTGTTACTATGTATTTTCTTAAAAAAGAATGCAATTACCCGTTTGAGGCTGAGGAACTTTGGGATCTTCAGATTTCTTAGCTGTTGGTACAATCCATGGGGTTTCACTTGATGCTATATTGAAAAGAAACAGAATTTGCTGACTGTGCTTTTAGAGGAGAAAAGAGAAACTGGTTGCTGGTATGGTTAAGTGGCTACCACAGCCTGCAATAAAAAGCACCATTAATCCAGTGAAAAGTCATTAGACATTGGGAAGAAATCAATATAAATCAATCCAAAAAGCATTTGACTAGCAGCTAGAAAAAGACCAGAGTTTGGTGTCAAATTCATAATACTTTTAAGGAAGAAAACTAACCAAATGGGTTTTGTAGAGTTAACAGACTCCAGTTTTTACTAAATTGGTAGAAAACCCAACCCAATAGTTAAGTTGCTTTTTTAAAAACCAAATTAACCACTTGTCTGCCCAAGTTCACTGAATTCATCAGTGCAGTGAGGTTTGCAGAGATAGAACCCGGTAAATGCCTGCTACAGAACTAAGCAATCACCACCCACTCCTGCAACATCAAGTGTAAGGTGCTCTTATTACCCAAGGATCCCTCAGTTTTCTCAAAAGGGAAGAGTGTTTTTGCCTCAGGAAATTCTGGAAGCCTTTTTGGAGCTGGAATGAAATACACAAGGGAAGTTATGAACTGAGGTACAAGTAACAGAGAAAAGCTTTTAAAATCTCAAGCTTGCAAAAACAAATAACAGTAACAACAAAACACACAAGAAAGCAAATTGTATCATGTAAAGTATGGAACCTTTACTAATATTTATGTTCCAAAGCTGGGTAATATAATTTAATATAATAAAGTTTATTTTATAGATTTTCACAATCAAGTCACTAAATCTGTTTCTGGGCTTGTTTTAACCACCCTTATTAAAACTCTTGTTTTTGATTCTTCAGCTATCTTTACAGATGTTTGTCACATATCTCACTTAAAGTCACACCAAGCACACATGTATTTGAGGTAGAAAATGTCCAAATAGGGGCCAACGCTGTGGCGCATGGGGTTAAAGCCATGGCCTGAAGTGCCAGCATCCCATATGGCTGCCAGTTCTAGTCCTGGCTATTCCACTTCCCATCCAGCTCCTGTTATTTCCTGGGAAAGCAGTAGAAGATGGCCCAAGTCCTTGGGCCTCTGCACCCACGCGGGAGACCGGAAGAAGCTCCTGGCTTTGGATTGGCACAGATCTGGCCGTTGTGGCCAATTGGGGAGTGAACCAGAAGATGAAAGACCTCTCTGTCTTGACCTCTCTCTGTAACTCTTCAAATAAATAAAATAAATCTTTAAAAAAGAAAATGTCCAAATAGCTTTAAAAATAGAATTTGGCAACTACATGGATTTATTTATGTTTCTCTCTCCATTTAAAAATACTGCATTCAAAGAATTCTAAGAAGCAATCTGCAGAAATATCAATATATTTTCTGTCAAAAGTGAGAATTAAATAAAAACATTTAGAGAAAATGCAAAAATTACCAATCTTTTCAGTGACACAATGATTTTGAATTAGAAGAATCAATATAGTATCAAAATATGATCACCCAAAAGATAAACATCCAAAGGATTTATAATAGGAATAGGCAGACCCTCTTTGGATCCTAAATTGTAAAAATTGTGCCACATTTAAAGGTTTGGGTGTTGGGAACTTATTGTGCTCTAAGTCATTAGTATTTTTGTTCACTGCAAAGAGATGAATTTGAGTAAACTGCGCTAAAGCATGCATACAATTTCCAAGGTAATAAGTTGCAGCATTTAAAAATTTTTACCTAGAGTGCTCAGTGGCAATTCAAACTTAGGTATTAGAATTGTTTGTGATATTTCTGGAGTCCTTTCACTGAGAACTGCAATAAAGAATAATGTGTTAGCAACCTCTTGACCAGGGATTTCATGTTGTGGTTTAATCCTGACTGTGCACTGCATGTTTCAACAGAGACTCATGTGCACACTGAGCAGCCTATGCCTTTTGCAGGAAGGGATCTTCCCAGAAAAGTCACACAGATGAGAAAATTTGGAGGTATATATTCAAAGTACTGCAGAGTAGGAGGGAAGAGCAACATCACAAGTACACAACAAAATACATGCTACTCCTTTTCTTCAGGGGAAAAGAGCCAACAACAAGGCAGGTTAGAGTCACTTGGGCCAAGTAGTAACTAACATGAATGACAGAAAATTCTTATTAAAAAGTACAACACTTTGGGGGTTTCTCCCCAGGTTTAGCATGCTTAAAACTTCCCAAAGCCAATTTAAGCAGAAAGGGTAGACAGAGCCAAGACTTCCAGGTTTCCCCATTTCTCCAAACTCTGGGCATTAAAAGGCTGGTATTGTGTCTGCAAGCCCAAGAGACTGGTTAAAAAGGGCACACAGCTGGCCTCTACCATCCAGACCAGCCTAAACCATCAGTCATCTGGATTAAGGCACACTGGTACCTCTTCAACAGGGTGGGTTCAAGAAATTGGAAAATTACCACCAGAGTGAGGGAAAACAAGTGGAAGAGGAAAGGGGAAATGAAGAAGCAAAGAGCAGGAAGAGGACAGAAGGAGAGGGGAAGGGAGAGTGGGGTACAGAAAGGGAGTTAGAGAATTAGGGTTACTTTCCTGAGTGTTGGGAGTTGTGTATGTTTTAAGAAAAAAAAAAAAGAGTTCTTGGAATTACCTAGGGTTGTTTCTGATAGGTCTAATGCACTAGACACAGTGGGTTTAGTGGTTCTTGGTACTGTTTCAGGCGTCACTGAAAGGTAAAAAAGACGACTTTACAAATTAAGATAAGATGATGAAGCAATCAAAGATCACAAGACACCTTTTGTTGCCCTTGAGAATTAAACTAACCTTTATGCAGCCCACTGCTTTTCCAGCTGCCATTGTCAAGGACCCCTTGGCTTGGTGGGTGAACTGACACTCTGGCCCGACCCCCTCTCCTTCTGAGTTTGGTCCACTTCCTTTGTGCTCTTAAACAGCATTCTGCCCCCATCTCCATTAATACATTCTGCTTAATCATAATTTTTAATTTGTCTGCCTTTTTCTTTATATTCAGGGCTTAGTGCAATGCTGGGGTAGAGTATTGATTTATTGTTACCAGTAATAATAGTGATAATAACTTAACACACGAATGAATAGGTGGGCAAATAATAGAATGACCCAAGGCTAAAAGATTAACTTAAGAGTTACTAAAACATGAAATTTCTCCCTCAAACTGTGTTCCATATGTGAAGATTGGAAATAGGCTGAAATTGGGACCAGGAAGATCAAATGTTCAGACACAGGATTCCAATGTTTGATCATAGATGCTGGGTTAGGCAAAGGAAAAAGTCAGGTAAATAGTTTCAGAGAAATAAGAACCAAGATCCCTGAGATCTGGAATGAATTGTTAGCTAGAAAATCCCAGAATTTTTCAGGGTAAGTACATGAAATAAACACAACACTGAATAATACATTGTGGTGCTTTGCCTAAGTATTTCTGAAGTGGAAAATTCTGAGGCAGGTTTGGCAGCAAACTGAGAAATCTGTAGACTCTCATCAGACACTGTGCCAAGAGAAAACATATAATTAGGCAAACTGGGTAAAATCTTCGAGGCAGAAAAGGACTTGGAGTCACCACTTGGGTTGTGCATATACTTTTTTTCAGGAATTTCATCCAAATGGATTGTCCCAATAGCTTGAGTAGCTTCTTTCTCTGTTCCAGTGCCATGAAGGGGGATGAAAGGTTCATTCTGTTCCTTATTTGGGACCACATCATTTGCTAGGTCAGAAATATTCCTACTTGAATGTGTTTCATGAAGTTATTTTACTGCTATAGCAATTTTCATCTTCTCTGTGCTCACAATGAGTCCAAAAGTTTAGTGCAAGGCAAATGTCACCGATGTTTCAAGTTATGACAATTTTATGATTTAAAAAAATTCACTTTAGACCGTAGCTTCTTTGCTAAATGTGGCTTGCAGGAAAACCTTGCCAGATGTTTGTTTCATCAAGCCCTGGAGAAGATGGTATTGCTTTGGCAAAAACTCTGTGGTTCAGAGATTAATGTCTCCCAAGTGGACTGGATTGGGTAGTTTGATTCAAGACAAAAAATGTTGAATATTCGTTGGTAACATGACAAAGTATAATGAAAATGCTTACTGCATTTATTCATTAAATGATTTTTACTGAAGTATATTCTCTACACTATGGCTGTTAATCTACCAGAGACATTTGTTTCTAAATGATTTTAAGGGATTTTTCCTGTACATAGGCTATGGATTTGGTGAGGAATATATGACACTTTGCTAAACTGATCAACCATGGAAGTGAAGAAATGGAAAACAGTCTCATGACTTCATGTTAAGGGAAATGAGCATTTTAGCATAAAATATTTGACTGTTGAGGTTAACAACTTTCATTTAGAGTGAAAAGTATAGTTTTCATATTACATATCTGTTTTAGTATTCAATAGTTCACTTGTATCTGTTGTTCTCCCAAAAATTAAAGAACTAGAATTAATGCTTTGCATTTATGATCAAAATCAATTTTCTACCATCTCTTCACTGAATAAAATATAGGCTTGCATAGATAACCTACTAGTTGTAAATTTTAGTTTGTTTTTTTTTTTCCTTTAAGGTCAGTAGCATAGGGATCTCATTACCTGTTATGGGCTGTGCTGGGATCTTTTCAACCTCTGGGGTCTTAGATTCAGCAGGTAATGCCAAGGTTTCATTCTTAGCTAAAAAAAAAAGTACAAACAACTTAGTTTACTTCCTCATAAAAGTTTCCAAAATACCTCATTCAAAACATAATCAAGGAAGAGACTATTTTTTAAAGTACAAACTACTCATTCCTCTTTCTATCAGCCAGTCAACAACTTCATTGTGCATTTTCAGTAGAGTCTAGTATGAACAGATGACAGACTACAAAATTCTTATTAAGCCAAGCTAGTTCTTTGAGACTTGGCATTATAGTGAAGAAAGAAATCACAATGTAATGGATTAGAAAAATCTCAAATTAATCTGATTTGCAGGTCTGGAATGCATAGATTGTGGTGCAAACAGTTGCTAGAATTTTACATTCAAATACTCCCAATTTTTAAAAAGATCAACGAATAGACTTTTTTCATTAATAAATGGTAAAAATGTTACAGTTTATCATGCCAAAATTTAAGACAACAAAATCAGGAAAACAAAACATTGGAAACTAAGTTATTTGAAAATACTTGTGGCAAAAATAAAAATGACCATCAGTTAGTAAATTTTGAGTCATATGTTAACACAGAACTTCCTTTTTACTCTCTGAAAATTTAGTGCAAAGAATTTTTTCTCTATTTTTTCCTTTTTATGCAATTATTTGGGAAATTTCTCCTAAAATTCGAGTGCTCTTTTTCACAGAAAACATATTTATAAGCCAGATTTTGCCAATGATGAAGATGCTCTTCATGCTTAAACCGCACTTCAGATGAATTCTATTTAGCACACTGAACCACTTGCTTGCTAATATTTTGAAACCATCTGATTGCATTAAAGAGTCCATCCATTTTGTGATACCTTGATCATACCACTTTGAGCTGGTTAAATAAGCAATTTAGGGTCCTAAGGCTACAGATAACTTGGGTTTCTCAATTCACTACTGAATTTGGGGCTGGATGATTTATATGTGTGTGCAAGTGTGTACATTTGCATGCTCTCCTGTGTACTGTAAGCTGTTCAGCAGCATCTGTACTTTACCCATTGGATTCTAAAAATGTTTCCAGAGTTGTGATAGCCAAAAACGTCTCTGCACACTACAAAATATTCCCTGGGGGACAAAACAGTCCCCTGTAGAGAACTACTGATCTAATTTTTTATTTCAAAGTTCTCCAAACATCCAAATTTTGTTATATACAGTTTACATCACTCTTGAAAGGACCATTTTCTTCTCCTTTGCTTATGTGAGTACAAAATATTTATTTACATCTGATGCAGTTAAAGAATTAAAAGTCATTTCATAACATAGATGGAAATAATTTTTCAATCTACATTGATGGAAGTGTTCAACAGATTCTCACAGTTAATTATTTTCAGGAGTGAATGAAAGTGCTATACATAGTTATCACAAAAGCTAATGTCAGTGTGAATCTGAGAAGTTGCACAGCATGTTTGTACAACAGAAATGCTTAATACCCTGCTAGTTTATTTAGCGAGGCATAAAGAGAAGGATCTCTTTCTGTACTAACAACAACAACAAAAAAAATAGATCTGCTACCACTGTGATAAATTCTTTTAATATTTTAAAATTTTATCAATTTTTCCTGACTCTTTTTGAACTCAGACTTTGTTTAGAACCATTCTGAAAATTTTTTTTTTTTTTTGACAGGCAGAGTGGACAGTGAGAAACAGAAAGGTCTTCCTTTTCTGTTGTTTCACCCCCCCAATGGCTGCTGTGGCAGGCGCGCTACTGTGGGCGCACCGTGCTGCTCCGAAGCCAGGAGACAGGTGCTTCCTCCTGGTCTCCCAAGCAGATGCAGGGCCCAAGGACTTAGGCCATCCTCCACTGCACTCCCTGGCCGCAGCAGAGAGCTGGCCTGGAAGAGGAGCAACCGGGACAGAATCCGGTGCCCTAACTGGGACTAGAACCCCGTGTGCCGGCGCCACAGGCAGAGGATTAGCCTATTGAGCCGCGGCACCGGCCATTCTGAATGATTGCACAGGATGAAGCTTTCAGATTTTTCTTAAGCATTGGACCAGTTACTTTCAGCATGTACTACAAGAAAATGGTATTTTTAAAAATGTAATATTAGGGGCTGGGATTCAGTACAGGAGTTAAAATGCCTGAATCCTATATTGGAGTACTTGAGTTGAGTCCAGAGTCTGCCATGATTTTCCCTTCCTGCTAATGAGCACTTTGGGAGGCACTGGTTCAAACTGTTAGGTCCCTGGCACCCACAGGGGAGACTTGGATGGAGTTCGGGGATCCTGGCTTTCCCCTTGCGGAGTGCTGGCTGTTATGAATATTTTGGAGTAATCCAGTCTAAAGAACATCTCTGTCTTTTTGATCTTCAAATAGAATAAAGTAAATATGTTTTAAAAATAAATGTAAAATAGTAAGATTTTCCTTTAATAACCTCTTCTTTTACATTTTCTCTTTCAGAGCATCTTGGCCAATCTGTTCCTTCTCATTTAATTATACCATTATTCTCAGTGACTCCCCACGTGATTAGGGTTTTCTTTTTCTTTTTCTTTTTTTTTTTTTTAACTCAATGCTTTGAATTGTTTTAGTTCCTAATATTAAAAACATTCTTAGCTGGCAATTGCATTAATCTAATATTAGGCTGTTGATGAAGAAACATAGCAAACTACCTTCCTAAGAGATAGCTCCATAAACAAGAAAGTCAAATTGTTAAGTCAACAACAGGAGTCACTGTGTACTTACTTCTCATGTGGGATCTCTGTCCTTAATGTGTTGTCCAATGTGAATTAATGCTATAACTAGTACTCAAACAGTATTTTACACTTTGTGTTTCCATGTGGGTGCAAACTATTGAAACCTTTACTTAATATATGCTAAACTGATCTTCTGTATATAAAGAGAATTGAAAATGAATCTTGATGTGAATGGAATGGGAGAGGGAGCGGGAAATGGGAGGGGTGCGGGTGGGAGGGAAGTTATGGGGGGGAAGCCATTGTAATCCATAAACTGTACTTTGGAAAATTGAAAAATAAAAGTTTAAAAAAAAGATAGCTATAATCCTTATAGAGACATAGCACACTTTTAATTAGGACATTCCAGACATCAGAAAAATCAGCCAAAGAGAGAGATTTGAATGGAAGACTCTTGGCATTTCATTTCAGTCCCTAAGCATTCACTTCCACTGTCTATACACAAGTACACTCTTGGCGATAGGAGAGAAAAATGCCATGAGCACAAGGCCTCAAATCCAGGGAAGTCCATTCGCTCTATTATTCTTTTCTATCATTTTTTTTCAACACAGTTCTTCCCTCTAATTTTTGGCAGATTAAGTCTTGAATTTGGCAAACCCTTTGCATGTCCCTGGGAAATCTGTGTAATCCTAGCTTTCTTGTTTACTTCTCTCATTATTCACACCATGTGTCCTTAGAACAAAAGCTATTACATCTCTTGATGTCCCGTGATGGGCTTTGCTGGAATGGGGATATTATTTTTAGGACTGACTCCCTCAAAAAATACGACTTTTCTAAATTGAAGAATAATTAACTTCAGAAAATTTTATTTCTCCCTTGGTAGTATAAAAGAACAGTTTTGCCTACACTATTCTTCTAAAAAAAAGTTTCTACATAGTAAACAATCAACAAAATAAAAAGGCAGCTATGAATAGGTAGAAAATATTTGAAAACCATGTATTTCATAAAGATGAAATATCTGAAATTTATGAAAGTACTTCAAAAAGCTCATGGAAAATGGAATTAAAAGATGTGTATTTTTGTGCAAAATTTTCAAAGAAGGTTATGCATTTTTTACTATAGTATACACTTTTTGTGAATTGTTGCCTAGATTTCAGAACCTTTTGCACCAATATCACTTATCTTTTAATTCAATTTTCCACAAACTTTTTGAAATTCCTTTGTATAAGTAACACATACAACTTAATAACAAAGGCAGCTGCCTCAAAAAACAAATAATCTTATTAAGAAATGGGTAAAGAACCCAAACAGTCATTTCTCCAAAGATACAGTCAATAGCTACATGAAAAAGTGCTCAATATCACTGTCAGGAAAATGAAATTAAAACCGTAATAAAATATCATTTCACTCTTGTTAGGATGGCTATTACCAAAAATACTCAAGCAATAACAAGTGTTGGTGAGGCTGTGCAGAAAGGGGAATTCTTTTTATATTGTTTTTCAGATGTATTTATTTATTTGAAAGGCAGTGTTAAAGAGAGGAAGAAAGAGACAGAGATATCTTCCATTCACTGGTTCCCTCCTTAAATGGCTGCAGTGGCCAGAGTTGGGCCAGTCCGAAGCCAGGAGCTTCTTCTTGGTCTCCCAAGTGGGTGCAGGGGCGCAAGCACTTGGGCCATCCTTCACTGCCCTCCCATTAGCAGGGAGCTGGATTGGAAGTGGAGCAGCCAGGATTTGAACCTGTACCCATATGGATGCTGGCACTGCAGGAAGTGGCTTTATCCATTATGCCACAACACTGGCCCCAGAAAGGGAATTCTTATACAGAATGTAAATTAGTGCGCCCATTATAGAAAACAATATTATGGTTCCTCAACAAATTTAAAAGAGAGCAACCATATGACTTAGCAAGCCTTCTACAGGGTATATGCCCAAAGGAAATGGAATAAGAACCTCATTAAGACAGCTTCATTCAGCTTTAGAAAAGGGGAAAATCCTGCCACTTGTGACAACATGGATGAAACTGAAGAACATTATTAAGGAACCTCAAAGAGTTCACATAAAATGTGCTTTACAAAACAAAACAAAACAAAAAAACTATGCATGGATTTTAATTTTTTTGCATCAAAGTGAATTTACATTTTAATTTCATTTTCTATGAACTTTGTGAAATCTTCTCATTTGCTAAGTGAAACACGCCAGGCATAGAAAGAAATATACTACGTGGTTTCACTTTTGTATGGATTCTCATTAAATAAAGTGAGATCCATGGCGAATGAAGCACAGTAGAGTGGGAGTAGGAGACGGGGAAATATAGGACCAAAGGTAAAAAGTTGCAGACACACAGAAACAATGCCTAGAAATCTAAGGTCCAAGGAGAGAATTATAGTTATAATACTGTGTTGTATACTGGAAATAATTTTCATAAAGTTCTTCTTTCCCCCCTTTCCAAATAAGTCTTTCTCAGACACAAGGTATGACATGTATTTTCTGGGCAGAGAACACATGAGTCCAAGAGTCTTGACCTTTGTGTCTTCCAAACACAGGTTCAATGAGAAACATCAATTTGGAAGGTTCCTGGCAACACCACACTGATGCAAGGTATGGCTGAGTCACAGGGCTTTGGTAGCTAGATGGGAAGTGACCAAGTGCAACTTACAAATTCAAAAAATGCAGTTCAGAGTCACTTATTTACATTCTTGGAGGTAACTCACTTGACAACTTTTGGGCATGATTATTTTACAGCAAAAAGAAATGCACACAATCACAGAGATATATTGGCAATCATTTTCCTATTTTAGTAAGATGGTGCTACATAAATCTTAAGAATTTTTCTAAAGTTGTTAGATCTAACAGTTCCCAGTTAGTTAAGAATTTTTCTATTTAAGGCTTGTCTTCTCTTCCTTCCAGGAGTTTCTCAAAATTAACTCCTAAGGAGAACTTAAGAGTTCATCTTTTAAAACTCTTTAATCTCGGCCAGCGCCGTGGCTCAACAGGCTAATCCTCCGCCTAGCGGCGCCGGCACACAGGGTTCTAGTCCCGGTCGGGGCGCCGGATTCTGTCCCGGTTGTCTTCCAGGCCAGCTCTCTGCTGTGGTCAGGGAGTGTAGTGGAGGATGGCCCAAATACTTGGGCCCTGCACCCCATGGGAGACCAGGAGAAGCACCTGGCTCCTGCCTTCGGATCAGCGTGGTGCACCGGCCGCAGAGCGCCAGCCGCGGCGGCCATTAGAGGGTGAACCAAAGGCAAAGGAAGACCTTTCTCTCTGTCTCTCTGTCTCTCTCTCTCTCACTATCCACTCTGCCTGTCAAAAAAACAAACAAACAAACAAAAACAAAAACAAAAAAAACCAAAAAACTCTTATAATCTCATTGCCTCACATCAAACAATTTAAAAAACATTTTTATCCCATTAATTCCTTATATAAAATGTCTGGATATTGAAAAACACAAAGAGAAATGACAATTTTTTCCTCCCTCACTTCTAAAAATTAAGTCACTTGGCATTGTGTGGACAGAACTTCTCAACATCTGGCCTTGCCCTGCCTCCCCAAAGAAGAAAAATTGAAAAAATAGACATTAAAAATTTGGTACCTCATTAAATTGAACACTTGTTTTTTTTCATCGTGGGGGGGGGAGATATGGCTAGATCTTCCATCTGTATGTTTACTCCTCATAGTCCCCCACCTCAACAGTCCAGTTCACTCCCCCAAAATCCCTAATAGCCTGGGCTGGGCCACATTGAAGCCAGGATCCTGGAATCCAATCTGGGTCTCTGACACAGGGACACAAGTCTTTGAGCCATCACCTGCTGCCTCCAAGGGTGCACGTTAGCAGGAAAGTGGGGTGGAAATGGAGTAGCCAGGACTTGAATCAGGTACTCAGATATGGGGTGAAGGCATCTAAATGGCTGAGTCAAATTCCTTCTCCAGAGATGAAGAATCTGTAAGAGGTAACTGGGTTGATGGTTTCTGAGGTCTGCACCTCACCAGCAGCTGCTTAATGGGAGCCACTCATCAGAATGCATGCTCTATAAGACAGAGGCCACAGAGAGCCTGGCCTGACTTAACGATCTGCCTCCTTAGAACCTACTCTATCATCTCTCACAGTATTTATTGGAGTAAAAAGTCCTTTTTGTTATATCTTATCATTTCTTCCCTCTCTCAACCAAAATAGATAAAGCTTCAACTTAATTTTTCTTCCCAGTATGGGTGGGTACCATGTCTATGTAATTCACCATTGTATCTCCCCTGCCAAAACTCAGTTTCCGAAAACATGAAAATGTTTGAGAAGTATTTACTGAATGAATGTTATCAAACTATGACTTGGGGCTCTGTTTTTTCAACTATACAAAGGGAAGATTCAATTGTATATTGAAAGTTGAAGCTCATAGCCAGTACTTACTCAGGGAGAACATCCTGTCTTTTAAAGTTTTAATTTCTAGTGCACCTTGCTCTTTCTTACCATATGTATCAAAAGCTCCAGATATTCTCCAAAGATGGTACAGGTTCTCAAAAGTGGGTTCTCAAAGTGTGGTCTCTGGACAAGTAGCATCAGTGTCACTTGGAAACTTATTAGAAATGCAATTCTGAGGTCCTACCCCAGAACAACTGAATCAGTAACTCTGGCAGTGAGTCTAGCAGTCTCTGTGCACAAGAGCCTTCCAGGTGTCTCTGATGCTCTATTAAGTCTGAGATCCTCAGAGGTTGTACAATTCAGCACCTGACTTGCTTCTCAGTGGCATGAACCAACTCAGCCTTGTTACTACTACAATTATTCCCCAGGTCTCATTTAAGTGGACTTGACTATCTTTTTATTATTATGGTTTTTTTTTTTCAATTCTGAAATCATATTGAAGCAATATCAATCTCAAACAAATGACAATTCAAATAGACCTGAACTTTACAAACCATTTCTCAATAAAAATAACAGAAAACATAATAAATCAAGAAATGGGCAAAGGACGTGAACAGACAGTTCTCAAAAGAATAAATAGAAATGACCAACAAATATGTGAAAAAATGCTCAGTAGCACTAGCCCCCAGGGAAATGCAAATCGAAACCACAGTAAGATATCACATCACCCCTGTCAGAATGGCTATTACCCAAAAAGCAAAAAGCAATGAAAACTGGCAAGGATATGGAGAAAGGGGAACTCTTATACACTGTGAGAATGTAAATTAAGGTAGTATGGAGATTTCTTAAACTAGATATACACTTGTCATATGAAAATATTTGGTGGTTACATAGTATAATTTAGAATAATTTCTCTATTTAAAAATTATACCTATATTACTGAGTATATTTTGAATAATTGGATAAATACTCTTCTTTTACACATGTCAATATATTTCATTATATGTGGTTTGAATACCTCCAACTTTCCAGCCTCTGTTTCTCTATTCTTTACCTGGAGAGCCTCAACTCATTTCCAATCCCAAGAATACCAATGCTAGTATTCAGTCATAACAAAGTGCAAATATAAAAATTAGCTGCTTACCGAGTTGCGCCTTGATTGCATCTGAAATCTCCAACATTATGGACATAGGAAGTTTTACAGCAGTTTCATTAAGACCAGGAATAATAAGGTGGACTGTAAGGAAATATATACCAGTAAGGCCAGGATAAGAAAATGCACCATTGGATAAAATAAAGCTTATGGTATAAGCACTAGAAACTATGAAGCATAGCACTGATAAATACTTTGTCTAGTCAATTTTAACTCAATTTTAAAATGTTGGAAAAAATGACAGCACTTTCTAAATAAAGCATTTTTCATATATAGATTTCAGCTACTGTATTGGTCTGTTTTTAATACATGAACTCAAAAATTATAAAATGTTTAAAACGTGTGGCGAACAAAAAATATCATAAATGATGATTTTTAAGAACAGTTAAACAAGAGAAACACTCCCTCAAAACTGCAAATGATCCATGGGGCAGGTAAGACAGTCACATCATTCCCACTGGGCAAGGGCTATAGCTATTTCTTTTTTGTTTGGTCTTTTTAAAAAAATTTATTTAAGGTATACACATTTTAGTGTTTCATATAAACACATTTAGCTATTTCTTTAACACACCACAAGAAAGGTAGTTTCTTGGCTCGTAGCCTGGAATGGACCTAAGTCAGGCTGTTAAACAATGAAATGAAATGAATCAATATTAATGTAATAGAATTGCCTGTGGGGTAAAACTCCATCAAGTGCCCTACCATCAAAAGCCAGACTTGTTTAACCCAGGTATGGGATTTCAAGGTTGACTCACCTAATATGGTTCCTCCCAGGGGAGTCCTTTCTGGGGATTTAGTTGAAGCCCTATGAGTAACATTCTGAATCACTGCAGAAATACAAAAGACAATAGTGTAATAGGGGAAAAAGCCACGAAGAGCCATTTAAGGGTTCCTTCTCTTCCACCAAGATACTTTCTGGAAGTAATGGATTAATTTAATAATTTGAAAAACTAGAAGCCAAAACAAAATCAACTGGATACTGACATGAAGTAAGATATCACAACTCTTGGAACCTGAGCTTCTTTACTTCCTCTATAGTGACTACTAGATCACAGTCTATATTTTCATTAATGTAAATATTCTATATTAATATTTTTCCTATTTATGCTAACTTAATCTTGACAAAAGCCCATGTACTTAACTTTTTAAAATTAAGAGTTGTTTTGTCCCCAAGCTTCTGATCAGTGTAACTTGCCTAACATTTGGCATATTGGTATGAAGGCCAGAATTATGTATTAACTTCTAATTTACTAGACAATAGTTCCTCCAAACTTTTTCAGTCAACCAGCAATTAGAAAAATTGAAACAGCATGTGCTACACTAGACTTTATTACTTTTAAAAAGTCCTTTAAAAATAGTTCTAAGCCCATACCCAGAGCAAACAAATTACCTTGTTTGATGACTGTTATTGGGATTAGCTTCTTTGGGACATATGCTGGCTGAAAAAAGGGATAGAAAGTCAACTTTCAAGTTAGTATTAACTTTATTGTTTAAAAAACTTAGAGAAGTTGAAAACTTGAAGTAGCCCTTTGTTGTTTTCAATGAAGTCTCCTGTGACACTGCCTTAATAGTTGTAGAGCAGGTCTTTTGCTGCAAAATTTTTAAAAACATTATTTTCACTTTTTTTGAAAGGAGAAGGAGGGGGAGTTTGAGGAGGAGGAGAGGGGTAGAGAGAAAGGATTGTCTATATCTCCCCAAATGACCACAACTAAGGCTGGGCCAGGTTGAAGCTGAGAACTCAATTCATGTCTCTCACGTGGGTTGGCAGGGACCCAACTACTTGAGCCATAGCCTGACACCTCCCAGGGTGAGCATTAGTAGGAAGCTGGAATTAGGAGTGAAGTCAACCTCAAATCCAGGCACTCTGATATAGGATGTGGGCATCCAAGCATTGTCTTAACTGCTAGACCAAATATCTAAACCTGTGCAAAAACTGTTGAAATCATGCATGCCAAGAGGTCTTCAAAAAGTTCATGAAAATGCATATTATAACAAAATTTTACATGGATTCAAAAAAGCTTTGCCCCAAAATAACATCACCTTTTCATTCAATTTTTTCCATGAATCTTTGAAATCACCTCATACATCTGCCTCTATCTTATTGGATTCAATTGTTTCTCCCCTAAATATCCAAAGGTTTGGCAGAAGCACTTTCTTTAGAACTCTTGAATACTACTATATTTTCATTGAATTTAGGATCTGTCTTTACATTCCCTCTCAAAATGATGTTAAGACACATCTTTGGGGAGGGGGGTCATGATGGTGGAATAGGGAGGGAGCTTTCTGATAATCTGGGAGAAGGCAGATTAATAAAAGAGGAAATAGGGTAGTCTCAGGGAAGAGATAGGGAAAAAACAGCAGAGGAAACTCTACCATAACTAGGGGGACAGGGTGGACCTGCGTGGAGAGCAGGGACTCTAGCTGCAGAGAGCCTCTGCAACAGTGCTGGAGAGAGAGCCAGCTGCTGCTGAAGCCACTGAAACTGCCCCGCCATTCCCAGTGCACTCTGGGAGGGACGGGGAGACACAAACATGGAGGAATGGAATAAAAGCTGTCGAACTCCAAATGGTTGTCAGACAAAGCTTCTAGCCCATTCCATTAGATGACCTGAGCAGTCCTCTGGACCGAGCAGGACAGTCTTTCCAAGGCCACTGTCACACACCATAGGACAGATAGCAAGAGGAAATACCTGTATCCATCTTAATGCCCATATGTCAGCTTTCAAGTAACTACAGAAGATGGAACTCCATCCATTTATCCCAAAAAGAATTATGGGTATTTCTCTCTTGAGGGGGGAATGTGAGGTAGGAAGTCAGAAATGAGCTTATGTGTGTGTGACAAAGGCCTAAGGAATTGACATTTAGGCCCAGCATCTGCATCTCAAAGTCATCCCGATAACCTTTCAGGTGCAGCCCAGTATCGGCACTTCAAACGTCCTGCCCCTTCTACCCAATAACCATTCTTCCCTTATGGTGGGGCGATGCCAGCCAGGCTTACCCTGCCTGATAATTCGGGGGGGGGGGGGCTGGAAACTCAGAAAGGAATTTTTTGTATTTACATCCAAAAAGTCCTTTGTTCCAGGAGGAGAAGAGGCCTGAAGGCAAGACTGATCCCCTTAAAAACCCCGGCCTCAACCGGAGTGTGTGCTCAGCCCTTTGCCTCTCTGCTGAGCTGCCTGCCTGGCCTGCCCAGGTGTATTCTCTCCAGTCAACCATGTAACCTCACTCTCCCCTAGTCTGGGTGACTGGGCACTCTCTCTCAGGTCCTGTCTGGAGAGGTGCCCATCCGTTCTTATGGATGTCTCTACCCTAATAAACCTTGCTATGTTGCTTTCCCCTGCAAAAAAAGACACACGTTTTAAGCTGAGTAAAGAGCAGTGTTTCAGTATACACGCTTACTGCTGTTGTTACTACAGACACCTGACTACCCTGAGATCCGGACACTGAGTGCTTACTTCCCAGGAAGGCAGAGCCAAGACTAGGATCCAGACCTTTCATACCTGAAAGCCTATACTCTTTACCAGGCTGAATAGATTTACACACAAGGGTGCTTCCCAGAGAACTATGCTTCCTCCATTCAACCAAAGTCCCTCAGGAGTTGCACACGAAGGTTTGATGTTATGGAGTAGCTAGAACTGTACTAGAGATCAGTCTAAAGTTGAGTCACTGGTGGACCTAACCATCAGGACAAGGATAAGACAGAGAGACAGATGGAGACGGCTGAAGAAAAGGACAGTATATACATACACGTACACACACACACACACACACACACACGGAATTTGAGTTGAATTTACAGGGCAATGGCACTGAATTCTGATACTTGGATTAACCTGTAAACATGATACAAATGCTCCCTATACCAGATCCACTGATGCTTGAGATGTATTGAATCTGCAGGTCAGGGACGTATTGAATGCATTATAGTTACCAAATAAGCATTTATAGTTGATGCTATCATTTTAATAAATTTTATGCCCATGATAAAGAAGGGAATAATATCAAGTTTATTGTTGATATTTTCTTCATGTATTAAAGTTCTTACGGTTAATTAAAATCCATAAAAACATTTACTATTTTTAAAGGGATACTTGTATTCATTAATCCAGTAATTTTCTTAACAACCTAGCCTAAAGAATTAATTTAAGACACAGGATGTTTATTATCACAATTTTAAACAACCTCATTACCCAAAAGTAGAAGTTTTGTCAGACTGTAGTTCAAAATTTCTTAAACTCTATTTTATAAATTGGAAAAATATAAACACCATAAATACAAAGGATGCAAATTAGCATCCACAGTATAAGCCAATTTTATAACAAGTAAGCATAGACAAAAGACCAGAAGGAAACAAATCAATGTATTTTTGAACAGTAATTTTTAATAAGGTAATATTAATCTTATTTTGTGTACCTTTCAAAATCTTACAAATTCTTTACAAGGACAAACTACCTTTATAACATGGGAACGTTATTTTAACCTGCAGTCTGTTGAATGACCACATGTGCTTCTGTCCTGCAAGTCAGCTCATACACAACTGTTAAATAAGGGAATGACATAAATATAATTTAGACAAGACTTTCTCCAGGAAAGGGTAGAGTAGGAATAGAGTAAGTTTCAGTAGGAAAGAAAAACTCTCTCAAGATTGCACTAGTAGGCAGGTACTTCTCAACTTCATCAGAAGAAAATGAAATTTGAGGATCTGACTCAGAACTTTCCCCAGAGAGGACAGTCAGGCCCCTTGCAGCACCCACCTTAACGGCAGCCCCTGCCTCCCATCCACCTGCACCATCTACCTCTCTAGTGACAGGGCGTCCAGCATACAGTCTCCATCACTTTTGAGAAATGTATTAAAGTAACTTGTATTGTAAAAACTTTGGACATTCACATTTTAGCTTTTTTATCACTATATATATATATGTTTATAGGGTAATGTGAAGTTCTGATGTAACTATAGGAGGTTTTCAAAAATTTCATGGAAAATGCCTATTATGAAAACATTACAGATGGCTTTTCAATTTTTTTTTTGCACCAAAAGGAACTCTTAATTTCATTTTTCGCTAACTTTTTGATGTACTCTCATAAAATGTAAAATTCTTAAAACAAACTAATTCACATATCCATAGCTCCACTGTTCCTTTGTGATTAGAAACTTACAATTTAATCACAGCTATTTTTTTTTAAAGATTTATTTACTTACTTGAAAGTCAGTTACATACAGAGAGAAGGAGAGGCAGAGAGAGGGACAGACAGACAGACAGGTCTTCCATTCACTGGTTCACTCCCTAGATGGCCCCAACAGCCAGAGCTTCTTCCTGGTCTTCCAAAGCCAGGAGCTTCTTCCTGGTCTTCCACTTGAGTACAAGGCCCAAGGACTTGGGCCATCTTCTACTGCTTTCCCAAGCCATAGCAGAGGGCTGGACTGGAAGAGGAGCAGCCAGGTCTCCAACCGGCGCCCATATGGGATGCCAGCACTGCAGGTGGTGGCTTTACCTGCTATGCCACAGAACTGGCCCAAGAAATTTTTAACTATATAGTATCTGGACACTATCAGTAACTCTGTTCACTCTTCCACTCTGCTGTGCCATAACTCTCAGGTACTTATTTCCCCTGTCCTACTGAAACTCCATGCGTTTGATCAACATCTCATTACCTCTCTGGCCTGGCTGAATAGCTTTCCCCAGCCCCTGGCAACTACCATCCTACTCCTTACTTTCATGAGTTGGACATCTGAGTTTGAAATGCCTGGTGTGGCAACCTCTAACCACATGGGAGTGCCTGGCAGGGGAGCCACTTTCTCTTTCCAGGTACCAACAATCATTTTTATTAGGTCTGTGGCTATAGCTACAAAGCCTTTTGAATGGCCTGTCCTCTATTTGCCCTGTGAGTCCTGTCATTTAGTGAATGTTTGAAGAAGATTTTCAGACTCTTAACACATTATGGCAGATGTACCTACATGTTGCTATGTTGATTGCCTTTGAATTGGATTACACCAATTTTTATTTCCTTTGCTGTAATAACTTATTCCAAGCAATTTTTTTGACAAGGACTAATGGAAAATGTTCCACTCTTCTCATGAACAGAACAAAGTTTGTTGTGAATTCTTACTTTGGTACAGACTAATGTTTTATTAAGATGATGACAAGAATATATGTACAATATGTGCTGCCAGAAATAAGGAATCATTTACTTGCAGAATTCAATTTTTTTCCTCATAATTGTCTTGCCTAATCTACAATCCTAAGATACAGAACTGGACTGATGAGCAAAGAGCTATGTCTCTATAAGTTTTGAAGGGCACCAGGAAAATCCTCAATGTCTCTGCCAAAGGCTCTATAACTCCCATCCAGAAATCCCAGTAGGAATCCTTTCTGTGTATAAAACAAAAGTCTAGCTGTGATAACTTCCAAGAAAACACTGCTAAACCAATTACAGCCCAGTTCTAACTGATCTTACTGTGCAACAGTTTCAAAAAATACCCTTGCCCTTTCTGTCCTAAATTATGAACATTTACTGAAGTGTGCTCTAGTGGTAGGCGTGGAGGGCGTGGGACCCCCGGGGTGGGAGCAAGGCAGTGGAAGCCCTGCAGGCTCTTGCAGTTACAGGTGATATGACCTCGGCACAATACCGTGGTCCACAGCCACCACCCTGGCACTGTTTTTCTTTGGCCATTTCCTTGCTCTTTTTCCCCATAGCTTATTGATCTCCCTACTCAATTCAAACTTCCATCACTACTTCCTTCCACAGTTCTCTTTCCTCTCCCCTTCATTTAGCAAACATTTTTCAAATATTTATTGTATGCAAGGAAGTGAGCATATTTCTTTCCTTTCATGTTCTGTAAGATATGTTATTAACTTTTAAAAGATTTATTGGAAAGGGAGAGAGAGAGAGAGAGAGAGTGTGTGTGTGTGTGTGTGAGAGAGAGAGAGAGAGAGAGAGAGAGAGAAAATGAGAATGAGTGAATGAATGAATATTAATGAATCTTCTTCTATGTGCTAGTTTACTACCCAAATGGCCAGAGAGGCAGGGCTGGGCCAGGCCAAAGCCAGGAGCCTGGAGCTCCATCCAGGTCTCACAGATGGGTAGTAGAGTCCCATGTACTTGGGCTATCTTCCCAGGTACATTAGCAGGAATCTGGATCTCAAACAGAGCAGCCAGGACTTGAACCAGCACTCTGATACAAATGCAGGCATTACAGGCAGTGCCTTAACTTGAGCCACAGTTGCTGGCCCCCTGAGATATATTATTCTTTTCCTGAATTTTTATATATCCTGTCCCTTAAGAACCATGCCGTACCATACCTTAAGCAGGGTGATTGGTTCAGAGAATTCACTTTACCATTTTTCTGGGGTGGTTGCTGCTGAGCCTCCAGGCCTTAAGACACAGTGTGGAGAATGCGGCAGAGGGCAATGCCTCTGGAGACAGATTTAGAGTGCCGTTTCATTGTGGTGAGGGAAAGGCCACACTGATCTAGAAACAACCGCAGCAGCAGCAATCACACGCTCTGTATTGTGCTTTCTATTGATACAACATCAGTGATAATACAAGGTACTGGTTTTTAAAGGCTGTCCATTTCTAGCTTTGTGGTGTCAGAATACTCAGTGTAGATTTAACTTTTTAGGCTGGGAAATGGCAAGAAACTGTCAGCTTGGGAAGTGGCTCAGGGTTGCTCATAAATCATTTTGGTGACTGAAGAGCCAAACCACGTAAGAACTCAGGCATGTTAGAGTCCAGTTTTGACTCCTTTTAGGTTGTTCTAATAAAAGTTAAGAAAATGCATTGATTCAGTTGAATATCTGTTTAAAAGATCCAAAATCTACTTCAAAAGTCTTCAAATTTCTGTTCATGTGGGGAGAAATTAGACATATACCTCTGATGAAATAAATTGCCTGCATAAATATTTCAAGTTTGTGCTCAAGACAAAAATTTCTGAGACTTGAAAAATGTTTAATATATTCATAAGGGGTGGTGAGGACCATAAAGATAATTGTCTCTACTTATGTTACTCATCTGATAACTGTGAGAGTTTAAAAATTGGCACCACTACTCTTTTGCTAAAAACCAAATGTGGCTTTCTTAAAATATGGGTGGATTTCTGATGGAAGAAAAAGGGTGAAGAGGGGTCAGGTTTCAGAAGAAAACCAATTTGGGGTGATTTGGATCAAATAATTGTATTTTCATTCTCAGAACTATAAATAAATGCTGCACATTTCAAAATTGATTATTTAGTGAACTAATTAAGTTAAACATATAGCATGTTCAATTTTTAGCCAGTATTTTCTAAAATAATAAAACCCAATTGCAGACATTAAGTTCTACTTTCATAAAAAGAATGTGGTAGACTTTTAAAATGGAAAAAAATAGCACAAGTATCATGATCAGTCTTTTTTCTTCTTAAGAATCTCATGTGATACAATTTATATCATATCACAACTTTGTGTAAATATACTTCCTTTCTCCGATTTTCCTTTTTTTAAAAAAATGTATTTAAGGTATACAAACTATGCATTTCATATACACAAATTTAGGAACATAGTGATTCTTCTCATCCTATCTTCTCTCCCACCCGCACTCCCACTCTTCTTCCTTCTCCTATTCCCATTCATATATATATACACATATTTATATATATACATATTTTATAAAGATCTATTTTCAGTTAACTTTATACTCATAAGATTAACCCTACACTAAGTAAAGAGTTCAACAGGGAGGAGGGCAATACTGAAAGTATAGCTGTTACTCAGGATTCATGGGGGATAGGTTCTAAGATCTCCAAAATCTTTGGATGCTCAAGTCCCTTGTATAAAATAGCACAGTTTTTGCCTGGAACTATGCCTACCCGCCTACATATTTGAAAGAATATAGTGTAAATGCTGTGAAAACAGTTATTCTGTTTAGAGAATAAGGGAAAACAGTATGTACTTATTTTGTACAGACACAAATCATTTTAATCTGAATTTGGTTGAACCCATTTGTGGTTGCTGAACCCATGGATGTGGAAAGCGAACTGTATTTACCAACCAAAGAGACAGAGGCATTAGATATTGACAAAAGACCCCTGCTCTGTGTCCCTGACATAGCTTTACAGGGGCTTGCCAGAATGAATATCTAGATACATGAATTACAACATACAACAAAACAATTTGGATGAGAGGGCCTGCACTGAATATTCCAATTTTTTTTTTTTTGACAGGCAGAGTGGACAGTGAGAGAGAGAGACAGAGACAGAGAGAAAGGTCTTCCTTTGCCGTTGGTTCACCCTCCAATGGCTGCCGCTGCAGCCGGCGCACTGCGCTGATCCTATGGCAGGAGCCAGGAGCCAGGTGCTTTTCCTGGTCTCCCATGGGGTGCAGGGCCCAAGCACCTGGGCCATCCTCCACTGTACTCCCTGGCCATAGCAGAGAGCTGGCCTGGAAGAGGGGCAACCGGGATAGAATCCGGCGCCCCGACCGGGACTAGAACCCGGTGTGCTGGCGCCGCAAGGTGGAGGATTAGCCTATTGAGCCACGGCGCCGGCTGAATATTCCAATTTTTAACCTAAAGGTCAAATTGCTTTTCCATTTGAAATACATGCCTCTTTTTGGAAGGTATTAAATGCTTTTGCTTATAAGGTTTATGTATAATCGTGTATATATGAATGAAGACATTTTTCAATAGGACTTCTGCTTGAAACTCTGAAAATAAAACATCTCAGATTAAAATTGCACCAATTCAAATTGAAATACTGCCTTCTAAGATCAGTCTCAGAGAGGAGATGGGGGTCAATAATCTGGATTTAGATTTCATATGGACTAAAACACATCTCTAAAGTTATCAAATCAATTTGAAGAAAACACATCATGTAGTCTATATAAAATGGCCACAGATAACCCCAAGTGGGTTGTTTTCAGCTTTCCTGTGTCCCAGAGGTGCCCAAGAGCACAGATGTTGGTTCAGGAGACATTTTTCTGCTGTCCAGAGGCAGTAATAAAGAAAACTTCAGAAAAAAAGCCTTAAAATATCTCTTCAATGAATTTGAGCTTTCCTTTGGAAATAACCAAGAGTTTGTAAGCACAGTTCATCAGAGCTGGCTGACACTGGGGACACTCCGCCTCACAGCTTGAGGTGATAAAATGTGTGGCTCTGTGTCAAAGACACGGGAAGCTGCTTCCTAGCCCTTCCTTTCATGACTGTTTATGATGAGGAAAAAGAAATTAAATCCCCTGGGAACTGAGCATCAACCATCTTTCCCAATCTTGCTGAGTAACTCACCCTAAATGAAATATTCTACCAAAAAGAAAAAAGCACAAGTAACTGGGTTATGATAACTAAAAGGGAGAAATGACTTTGAGTCACATGAAAGAGTAAGCATGACAGCCAAGGGGGAAGGAGATAAGAAGTGCTCCCTAGGAAACCATTCACAACAAAGAATGAGAATTGTTCTAGAAGAGGATGAAAGAGCAGCTCTATTTACTCTGTTCTGCACTGGTTGGATTTAAGAGAAAGCCAAAGGAACCTTACAGAATGATACAACTCAGTAGTACCTGGAACTAGGCCAATTGGTTTGGAAAAAATACATAGTTCATAAATATACAATCTTACTACATATCATAGCAAAATAAAATTCACATTGAGTTTAATTATTATAAACTTAAACCATTTACAAAACTAGACAAAGATTTAACTGCTCTCTGGATAGGGAAAGGCTTTCCAAAACATAATGCAATTGAAAATATGACAATGGAAAAGTCTACTAATTTGGTTAAGCGTATTTCAAGACTTGCCCATTTAAAAAATTCCCATAAAAATTAATCGATAACAAATGTGAGAAAAATGTTTCTAGATGATATCACAAAGGGTGAAATTATTTAATCTATAAAATTTTTAAACTACTTAATTAAAAAAAAACTCATGAAACGCCCAATAACCAACTAAAGGTTGCAACTAAAGGTCATTAAATGGAAAATACAAATGGCTAATAAACAAGTGAAGAAAGCACTCCTTCAGGCAAAGAAATTTAAATCTAAAATAACCATTTTAAATATTACATTAGCAAAAACTTTAGTAATGGAAATACATAATACTGACAACCAGAGTTCTAGAGCAATATAAACTCTAATACATTGCTGACAAGATTGTAAACTGCTGGGACCAGTGCTGTGGCATAGCAATTAAGCTGCAATCTGCAGTATCGGTATCCCACATGGGCACCAGTTTATGTCCCAGCTGCTCCACTTTCAATCAAGCTCCCTGCTAACGCGCCTGGGAAAGCAGTGGAAGATGGCCCAAGTGCTTGGCCCCTTGCATCCATGTGGGAGACCTCGATGAAGCTCCTGGCTCCTAGCTTCAGCCTGGTCATTGTGGCCAATTTGGAGATGAACCAGCAGATGGAAGATTTCTGTCTCTCCCTCTAATTTTGACTTTCAAATAAATAAATAAATAATAAGTAAATAAATAAATCTTTTTTAAAAAAAGAGTGTAAGTTGCTAAAAATTTTCTAGGATGAAATTTGACCATTAATATTAGTAAGCCTTAAAAATATTAATAACCTAAGCTGTTAATCTGCCTTTTAAGTATTTATTTTAAGGACAGGAATGTGAACCATGATTTGTGTTCACTGCTATCTTAATTTTAAAATATTAGAAATGAATACCTAAAAGTTGGAAACTGATTTAGTAGATGATAGTGAATGTAGATTATGTATACATGCAGCAATTAAAATTATGTTTAAGAGCTTTTAAATACATGAAAAATGGTTATGCCATATTTAAGTGACAACAGTATGGTACTAAATTTCATATATAGTATGATTCTAGTTTTATAATGAAAATGTTTAGAAAACAGTGTTCTGAAGTTCTCACAGGGGAATATAATTATTTAAATGAACATAATTTTCTACCAATAGAAATCACAAAAACATTTGCTATCAAAACTAATTCCCAGTCAATTGTATTTTATTCAAGACCATATTCTGTCCTTAAAAAGAATCTTTTTCTTAATCCCAATGAGGTATGTATGACATTTTTTTCTCTAGACTGGGTTACATGATCATTGGGATATTTTGTGGATTGTTTGATTTGGCATAAAGAGAAGTCCATCCACATACATCACATATTTGCACCAATGAATTATCTTTGCATGTAGGATATTTCCAAGACATAGGGGCCAAAGCCAGCACCAAATCCCCCCGTTCTCACTAAAGCACCTCAGCAACTGGTTAGTGACAAAATCATTTTCTTATAATCAGGTATGTGATTTGAAATGCAAACTTCGATGGCTGACACAATGGTTTCCATTTATACCAGGTGGTACAAAACTCACATGATTCCTGAGACTGGAAAGTGGAAGAAGAGACAGACTGATGAATTAAACTATTGAGTGAGAGAGAAGAGTGTCTAGTGTGGGAAATATTTGGCTCACGCACACAAACATTCATTGAACTGAACAGAGGTTTGCCACCTGACAAAACCAAACCAGTTGTCTCATCACTGTGAGAAGGGTTGATTCTTTTAAGCAGGGAATGAAGGAAAATAGAAAGATATGAACACTAGCAATGTTTGCAAAGCATGTACCAAATCTCTTGAAACATTCTATTATAAAACAATCCACAAAATATAAGCATAATTGCAAAACACAGAGTACTGGAATACTAGAGTAACTATATTGAGTCTCAGAATATTAAAAACTCCAAATTAGAGATTATCTGTTATCATACTTCCACTCCTCATTTTCAGAAAAAGAAACTAATTTCTAATAGATTAAGTACTTTATTCAATGCCCTGAAGCTAGTCAGTTAATCCAGTTTCTATACCTCATAGTAGGATCATTTTCTTAAAAGATACAAGGCAGACACAATTTCTAAAAACGTTTTTGACAACAAACTGGTACATACCACCGTGTGGATTTGGTCATAAGTACTTTGGATTTTCCCATTTACTTTGTTTTTACCTGAAAAGGCAAGAGGAAAGGACTTTATTTTATTCTTCTTGCTCCTACACCACGTTAACTAATTATTGTAAAGATAACTATGACTTATGTTCTCTAACCTAGGCATAAGTACTGTCATCACAAATACCAATTCCAATGAAGTTTTAATGCCCAGAAAATGGAAGAAAGCTCAGGGCTTCCTCAACTCTTTATGTCCACTTTTGCAGGCCCAGTTTTCCATTCTGAACAGTATTTTTTTTGCCAGTTATTCACAAGTCAGGGATTGATTTTAAAATATTACAATAGCATATCAATGGAAGCATCAAATACAATCACTTATTTAGAAACTTATCAAAATATTCTGAAATATCAATATTCAATAACCTATTGTTTATATTTCATGAAATGGTGAGCATGGAGATGAATGCTTACAAATGAAATGATTAAAAAGTGGGTAAATAGAAAAGAAAAAGCTTTAAAAAGCTTCCTGAAGCACAGTTCCAGGTACTTACTTCCAACAATCGTCTTGTGATTGAAAATCTTACTCCAAATCCCACCTTCCACATTGTCTTTCACTCCAAATTCATACACTGTATTGGGTTTTAGATTTTCCACAATTGTTTCTGTGGCTGGGCAGATTTGAAAAACCCATTTCTTTTCCTTATCCTTTTCTCTATAGCGAATTGTATAAAATCTGTTGAATAATAGAAACATAGTGCTTTAAAGTCACAGGACAATTCAGGATATTATCTCAAGCTTTATAAACAGTTTTAAAATTTCTTTATTGATTTGAAAGAGAGAAAAAGAGGTCCATCTACTAATTCACTTCCCAAATGCCCATAACAACCTGCGCTGGGCCAGACTGAAGCTAGGAGCTGGAAAATCAATCTGAGTCTTCCATGTGATTGGCAGGGTCCAACGTATTTAAGCCATCATCCACTGTCTCCCAGGGTGCACATTAGCTGGAAACTGGATTCAGGTGTGGAGCGGGGACTGCAAACCTGGCACTTTTGATGTGGAATGCAAGCATCCCAAGTGGTATTTTAACTACTGCATCAAACACTAGCCCCATTTCAAGTTTCTTAATATATCACATACTTCAATCAACTCAGATAACATTTCTTTCTTTCTTTTTTTTTTTTTTTGACAGGCAGAGTGGACAGTGTGAGAGAGAGACAGAGAGAAAGGTCTTCCTTTGCCTTTGGTTCACCCTCCAATGGCTGCCGCGGCTGGCGCACTGCGCTGATCCGATGGCAGGAGCCAGGTACTTATCCTGGTCTCCCATGGGATGCAGGGCCCAAGTACTTGGGCCATCCTCCATTGCACTCCCTGACCACAGCAGAGAGCTGGCCTGGAAGAGGGGCAACCGGGACAGAATCCGGCACCCTGACCGGGACTAGAACCCGGTGTGCTGGCGCCGCAAGGCGGAGGATTAGCCTAGTGAGTCACGGCGCCGGCCTCAGATAACATTTCTAACATTGGCTGTTTAGATTTTGAAAAATTTATGGATAACAGGAAAAAAATTTCAATGTGTGCTTAGGTTTTTAAATTTCTCATTAAAATTGGGGTCTATGCAGCAACAACCTGAAAGGATCCCAGAATTCTCAGTTCTGTTATTTGCTATTTTGGAAAATGAAAGCTGGAAAGACACTAGACTGTCATTCTCTTCCAAGTACACATAGGGTAGAACACAAGTATAATTTTATAAGTGCTAATTATTGTAGTTTTACAACTGTACATGTTTAACCCTCTTCATCCCATGGAAAGTATTTTAAAAGTAATGTTCAATTTTTTATGAAGAAGAAACCAACACTCTAAAATGCATCCAGGTCTTCATTTTAAGGATGTGTTTTTCTTATTGTTACAAAAAAGAATCAAGATCAATAGCACAGTCAAGGGCACAATGAGGAAACAATGCAAACTCAAGGCCACTGTGACATATTTGCTTAGGGCTTTATGCTATACAAATTTATATATGTTAAAGTAAGCAAATCCTTACTATTTTTTGTACCTTTACTAACATGCTATGTTTTGTGTACATTGTCTTATTTGTCACAAAAAACACCTTGCATCCTAGGAATCCTTAATCCTATTTTACAAACATGAAAACTGGGTTTGAGAAAATCTCTTAACTTGCCAAATATCATCCAGCTAGTGTATTTTACCAGGGGCAGTGGAAGAAGCCTATTCCTCTGGCTCTACTTTCTTTTTTTTTCTTTCTTTTTTTTTTTTATCTTTTATTTAATGAATATAAATTTCCAAAGTACGACTCATGTGTTACAATGGCTTCCCCCCCCATACCGTCCCTCCCACCCACAACCCCCCCCTTCCCACTCCCTCTCCCCCTCCATTCACGTCAAGATTCATTTTCGATTATCTTAATATACAGAAGATCAGCCTAGCATACCTTAAGTAAGTATTTCAACAGTTTGCTCCCACACAGAAACATAAAGTGAAAAATAATAGATGATTTTTTTTAAATGATGATGAAATCAGATCAGACCTATTGTCATGTTTAAACAGCCTTGTTAAGTGGGGTAGTCGATCAGAAAAGGGACTTTGATTCTGAGTGTGTAAAGTAATGATAAGTTAATAGGGATAGATGTAACAAAAAAATGTTGAATTAAAACAGCTTGAAGATGATTCATAAATTTCATTTAATTTACAGAAAGATTAAAATATTTACCCTAAATGTTACATTATTCCTAGCTTTATAGAGAATACTACTGGAAGAATATATTTATTTATTTGGGAGGAAGAGAAACAGAGAGCTTCCATTTGTTGGTTCACTCCCCACATGCCTGTAATAGCTGGGGTTTGGCTGAGGCTGAAGCTAGAAATTCAGTTCACATTTCCCACGCAAAGGGGAGGAATCCAATTACTTTAGCCATCAATACTGTCTCCCAGGGTTGGTATCAGGAAACTGGAATCAGGAGCTGGAGTGATGAATCAAACCCATGCACTCAGCTGTGTGATGGGGGCATCTTAACTGCAGGGCTGAATATCCACCACTGAAAGAATATAATAGCACTCCCATGAGTGGGTGGGGAGATAAGATTAGATGAAGTGTCAGCAGATATTTAAATTTTTATGTTTTTATTTTAAATAAACATTTTATGAACAGAATAAAATAGCTGTCATGATGAATAGGTTTTTGATATACTGTTTTAGGTTCTTTCTTACATCTTAAATCATTTTTCTAAAACATTGCATGCCTCTCCTCTACTCTGTTCTCCAAAAAATTAAAGAGAGTAACACTCAGATTAATTGCTTTTATTTAAAACTTTAAAATGTCACTCATGTATTCATGCTAGAAACAGTTTTAGGGTGTCCTGTGAAGATGAAAATTTTGATGTTCTTCAATTTCCTCAGGGTCAAGTTCTTAGTGATACAGAAAAATTACCCAGAGTCTCTGAAAATGAGGGTCAGGACTGGCTACCTAACTCGAGGGGCTCGGTATACAATGAAAATGTGGACTCCTTTGTTAAAAGCTACAAAGGATTGTCAGATAGAAACAGCAGGGCATTAAGCCACGCTTTGGCTGGTCTAAGTGAGGACCTTGTGCAAAGGTCACAGCTACCGGATGGCCCCATGAATTTAATACACAATTTAGTAAGTATGGAGAGAGAGGAGATATATTTGTACATCCAGCCCACTTTCTAATGTTACAAAACACTGACGTGTTTGCAATAACTCACTCACCTGCTTCTTTCCAGGGAAAGCTGCTCTAATCTCCCATTCCTCAGTAGCAGAACACAGAATGAATGGAGGAGGCTGCCACTGAAATCGACTGGTAACTAAAACTGCTACTGAACTGAAAACTGCTACTGAAAATCTGTTTATAGAATCCAAGTGCTTTGTGTCTTCTGAGTCGAACTATCAAGGACTTATGAAATGCATTTCTTGACAAATATGTGGCATGTAGTTTCTGTTGCTGTTTTGCCCCTGTCCTGGCTCTTAGAGGACTTAAGAAAAATGCTTAAAAGCTAAAATAAGACCAGATGGGCTACTGCAATTATGCATCTCTAGTAAGGATCCATTTCTGAGGACTTAATTGCTTGCATGATCTGTGGCACCCTTGCTAACAGAGCTATTAAGGTCCAGATTGATTCAAAGCTTTCCAATCAACCTGATTTCACATCATCTTCCTAAGGATGAAATGGCATAAAAATGTTCTGTTCATCTTAAAAATCTTAAACCACATGCTAAGAAAAATATAGCTTGTAATTTTTTCCTATTGCAATCACAAAACATTTGAAATGCTCTCTCGCATACCAAGTTAGAAAAAAAAAAAAGATGGACAGCTGGCCCCTTCTCTTTCAGTTATGTTTACCCTGGTCAAGGCTGTCTCAGCTGATAGTTGTACAAGTAGACATGTTTGGACCTTTAAAAGAGCAAATGATTTCTGTCTCAGTTATGGGTCTGTTTAGGTTTTCTATGTCTTCCTGGTTCAATTTAGGTAGGTTGCATGTGTCCAGGAATCTATCCATTTCTGATAGATTTCCCTATTTGCTGGCATACAAGTCCTTGTAGTAATTTCTGATGATTCTTTTTATTTCTGTGGTGTCTGTTGTTACGTTTCCTTTTTCATCTCTGATTGTATTGATTTGGGTCTTTTCTTTTTTTAGTTAGTTGGGCCAATGGGGTGTCAATTTTGTTTATTTTTTTAAAAAAAAACAGCTCCTCGTTTGGCTGATTTTTTGTAATTTTTTTTGGATTCAATCCTATTGATTTCTTCTCTGATTTTAATCATTTCTCTTCGACTAGATTTGGGTCTGGTTTGCTGCAGGTTTTTTAGATGCTTGAGATGCATTGAAAGTTCATAATGGTGGGATCTCTGTCCTTAATGTGTTGTCCAATGTGAATTAATGCTATAACTAGTACTCAAACAGTATTTTACACTTTATGTTCTGTGTGGGTACAAACTGATGAAATCTTTATACTAAATCGATCTTCTGTATATAAAGATAATTGAAAATGCATCTTGATGTGAATGGAATGGGAGAGGGAGCGGGAGATGGGAGGGGTGTGCATGGGAGGGAAGTTATGGTGGGGGGAAGCCATTGTAATCAATAAACTGTACTCTGGAAATTATATTTACTAAATAAAAGTTAAAAAAAATAAACACGAAAAAAAGAGCAAATGAGACCACTTAGCTATATTTAAAATAGTGAAGATTTTCCTTGATTTTAAAATAAAATATAGGTCTTACAGTGTTTTTAAATCTAGCACATGATAAATGTTCCATATGTGTTTATGAAATTAATAGAGTACATATTTAGGTACTCAGAGTCATTTTAAAAATTAGGATATAATCGCCCTAAATGACCACTGATTTAATCACCAAAAATACTGATTTAAGTCATTAGGTTAGCAATTGTATTTTGCTGTGTGTCCCTGCCTGAGGCTTCACTTACTATAATGTACCATTCCTATAGAATCAACACAAACTGAAACAAAATAAAATGAATGTCTACCATGTACATTTGCTGGGGCTTAAGTTTTTTTTAGTAAAGATATATTTATTTGAAAGGCAGGGTTAGAGAGATATTAAATCCACTGGTTCACTCCCCACATGGCTACAACTGCTAGAGCTGGGCCAACTTGAAAGCCAGGAGCTTCTACCAGGTCTCTGATGTAGGTGCAGGGGCCCAAGCACTGGGGCCATCCTCCACTGCTTTCCCAGGCACATTACCAGGGAGCCCGAATGAAAGTGGAGCAGCTGGGTCTTGAACAAGCCACACAGTGGATGTTTCACCCACTCTATCACAGCACCGGCCCCAGGGCTTAAGAGTTTTCTTTCTTTATTCCAGTTTATCCATACAATGAATTCTGGGTGGAGGAAGATTTAATATGAAGAAAAAGAAGCTGAGAAGTATCTAAGATTCAACAGTCAATGGCAGAGACTAGTGCTGTTTTGTACTCTTAAATTGATGTATTTTGGAATGTGTTGGACTTCCTATCATGGTGCTTGGCAAAAAAACGGTTCAAGGAGACAGAAACAATGACCCAGAATGTAAGAAAAGTAAACAGGATCAGGTTAGCACTACCCAAAGATACAGTATAATCCTGCATTTACTATCAGATCACAGTCTTCTCATTGTCTAAGGATATCCAGGATCAAACACCCCTTGCACATATTTCTGCGGATGATTAAATTTTGGCACAAGTGCAGAGAGAGGCAACAAATACTAAAAATACAAGTAGAAGCCTGTGAGTGTCATCAGACTGGCCCTCTGGAAATCCTGCTTCTAACCATTTGGAATCTAAGAATGAGAGCATCTTGTATCCTAATTAAGAGTCAGAAACTGGCAAAGGTATTTGGTTCAGTTGATATTACCATGTGCCTTGGCCTCCTGTGTGCTCTCAGTGCTGACAGTAATGGTTACTATAGCTTTTAAAAGTGCATAGCTCTTCAAAATATACCAGAAAAAGCAGGCGATAGTCTAACTTCAATACCAGACAGCTACAAACTAGCAGCACAACCCCAGAGGAGTCTCATTACCCACTTAAGTATCAACTTTCCCTAATTTGAAGAAAGGGTCATCCAAGTATGAAAAATACACAAGAACTCCCAAAAGATATGACCAGAAAAGACCTTCACCACAACACATTGTAGTAAAACTCTCCACAGTAAAATATAAAGAAAAGATTCTAAAATATGCACCAGAGAAACACCAGATAACATTTAGAGGAACTGCAATTAGACTCACAGATTTATCATCAGAAACACTACAGGCTAGGAGAGAAGAGAGATATATTCCAAGTCTTAAGAGAAACAAACTGTCAACCCAGAATACTGTACCCTGAAAAGCTCTCATTTATGAATGAAGGTGAAATAAAGACCTCCATAACAAATAGAAATTGAAAGAATTTGTCACTACCTGTCCAGCCCTATAAAAGAAGTTCAAGGATGTTTTACACACAGAAACAGGAACATCACTATAAAAGAAAGTGAAGGCAGAAAATTGCCCAGAAGTACAAAGGAAACTCAAAGTTAAAAAATAGGACTATCAACAGAAATATGGCAAGGCAAAGTCATTACTTATCAATAGTCACCCTGAAAGTAAATGGCCTCAACACTTCAGTCAAAACACACAGACTGGCTGAATAGATTAAAAAGGAAAACCTATCTATTTGCTGCCTGCAAGAAACACATCTCACCAACAATGATATCCACAGACTGAAAGTGGAAGGATTGAAAAAGTTAATCCATGCTAACATAAAGCAACAAAGGGCTGGTGTAGCCATCCTAGTATCATACAAAATAGACTTTAACACAAAAACCCGTTAATAGACAAAGAAGGGCACTAAATAATAATTAAGGGATCAATTCAATAGGAAGATGTAACTAACAAATGTATTTGCACCCAATTACAGGGCACTGGGCTATTTAAGAGAAATGTTAATGGATCTAAAGGGAGACATAGACTCAAATACAATGGAATGGGGAACCTCAATACCCCACTTTCAGCAATGGACAGATCAACCAGACAGAAAATCAGCAAGGAAACAGTTAATTGACTATGGAACAAATGGACCTAACATATCTACAGAGCTTTCCATCCTACAGCCACAGAATACAAATTCTTCTCACCAGTGCATGGTACTTTCTCTAGGATTGACCACATGCTAGGCCATATAGCAAGTTTCAGCAAATTCAAAAAACTGAAATCATACTATGCATCTTCTTGGACTCAATGGAATGAAGTTGGTAATCAAGAACTCAGGAACCCCTAGAACACTTGCAAACACAGGGAGACACAGGGAGACTGAACAACATGCTACCAAATGAATAGTGAGTCATAGAAGAAATCAAGAGAGAAATCAAAAAAATTCCTGGAAAAAATGAAGACAACAATACAACATATCAAAACTTATGGAATACAGCAAAAGCAGTGTTAGGAGAAATGTTTATGGCAATTTAAGCTTACATCAAGATCACAGGAAGCTCAAAAATATATTAGAAAATATCTTTGGCAAATGGCAGGGCAAAGTTACTACTTATCAATATTCACATTGAACGTTAACGGCCTGAACTGTCCAGTTAAAAGACACTGATTGGCTGACTGGGTTAAGGAAAAAAAACCACCTATTTGCTGCTTACAAGAAACACATCTTTCCAACAAAGATGCATGCAGACTGAAAGTGAAAGGCTGGAAAAGATATACCATGCCAACATAAATGAAAAAAGAGCAGGCGTAGCCATCTTAATATCGGACAACATAAACTTTACCACAAAAACTGTTAGGAGAGACAAATAGGGGCACTATATAATGATTAAGGGATCAATTCAACAGGAAGATATAACAATTATCAATGTATATGCACCTAATTACAGGGCACCAGTTTATTTAAAAGATTTGTTAAGGGACTTACAGGAGGGAGACTTAGAACCCAATACAATAGTACTGGGGGACATCAATACTCCACTCTCAGAAATAGATCAACAGGACAGAAGATCAACAAGGAGACAGTAGATTTAAACAAAAATTCACTCAACATGCATTAAAGACTTAAATCTACGACCTGACACCATCAAATTATTAGAGAGCATTGGAGAAACCCTGCAAGATATAGGTACCTGCAAAGACTTCCTAGAAAAGACCCCAGAGGTGCAGGCAGTCAAAGCCAAAATTAACTATTGGGATTGCATCAAATTGAGAAGTTTCTGTACTGCAAAAGAAACAGTCAGGAGAGTGAAGAGACAACCGACAGAATGGGAAAAAATATTTGCAAACTACACAACAGATAAAGAAAAATATTTGCAAACTACACAACAGATAAAGGGTTGATAACCAGAATCTACAAAGAGATCAAGAAACTCCACAACATCAAAACAAACAACCCACTTAAGAGATGGGCTGAGGACCTCAATAGACATTTTTCAAAAGAGGAAATCCAAATGGCCAGACACATGAAAAATGTTCAAGATCACTAGCAATCAGGGAAATGCAAATCAAAACCACAATGAGGTTTCACCTCACCCCGGTTAGAGTGGCTACATTCGGAAATCTACCAATAACAGATGCTGGCGAGGATGTGGGGAAAAAGGGACACTAACCCACTGTTGGTGGGAATGCAAACTGGTTAAGCCACTATGG
Organism: Oryctolagus cuniculus; assembly: GCF_964237555.1. NCBI lineage: Eukaryota > Metazoa > Chordata > Mammalia > Lagomorpha > Leporidae > Oryctolagus > Oryctolagus cuniculus. Next base: position 55,469,439 of record NC_091435.1, read on the forward strand.
AAGTCAGCATGTAGATTCCTCAGAAACCTGAATATAACCCTATCATATAAATCAGCCATACCACTCCTTGGAATTTACCCAAAGAAAATTAAATTGGCAAACAAACAAGCTGTCTGCACCCTAATGTTTATTGCAGCTCAATTCACAATAGCTAAGACCTGCAACCAACCCAAATGCCCATCAACAGCAGACTGGATAAAGAAATTATGGGACATGTACTCTATAGAATACTATACAGCAGTCAAAAACAATGGAACCTGATCATTTGCAACAAGATGGAGGAATCTGGAAAACATTATGCTGAGTGAACTAAGCCAGTCCCAAAGGGACAAATATCATATGTTCTCCCTGATCGGCGACAACTGAGCACCAAAGGGGAAACCTGTTGAAGTGAAATTGACACTATGAGAAACAGTGACTTGATCAGCTCTTGTCCTGACTGTTGATGTACAATGTAATACTTTATCCATTTTAGTATTTTTTCTTTGTTTTGTTCTAGTACTATTGGTTGAACTCTGTAATTAACACACATTATTTTTAGGTGTGTAAATTTTAACTGAAAAGTGATCCCTGTTTAATATAAGAGTGGGAATAAGAGAGGGAGGAGATGTACAATTTGGGACATGCTCAATCTGACTTGCCCCAAATGGTGGAGTTAAAATCGTGCCAGGGGATTCCAATACAATCCCATCAAGGTGGCATGTACCAATTGCATCTCACAATTTCACTTCACAATTGATCACACTGATAGGTATAAGATTCAAAAGGATCACAAAACAAGAATAGAGTCTGTGAATACTAACTGATAGATTCAAAAAGGGAGAGAATGATCCATCATGGGAAGCAGGATACACAGCAGACTCATAGAATGGCAGGTGTCCTAAATAGCACTCTGGCCTCAGAATCAGCCCTTAAGGCATTTGGATTTGGCTGAAGAGCCCATGAGAGTATTTTTGGCATGGAAATCCAAGAAACTCTGGAAAAAAATACCTAAATGAAATATCTCTGCAAGTGAGATCCCAGTGGAAAGAACGGGGCCACCAAAGAAGGAGGTAGCTTTCTCTGAAGGGAGGAGAGAACTTCCACTTTGACTATGACCCTGTCTAAAGATCAGAGTCATCAAATTCAACAGGCTTCCATAGCCTTGGCAACTCATGACTAGAACGAAGGGAGGTTACTGATGCCATATACAAGAGTGTCAAATTGTTAAGTCAACAACAGGAGTCACTGTGTACTTACTTCTCATGTGGGATCTGTCCTTAGTGTGTTGTCCAATGTGAAGTAGTGCTATAACTAGTACTGAAACAGTATTTTACACTTTGTGTTTCTGTGTGGGTGCAAACTGATGAAATCTTTACTTAATACACACTAAATCAATCTTCTGTATATAAAGATAATTGAAAATGAATCTTGATGTGAATGGAATGGGAAAGGGAGTGGTCGATGCGAGGGGTGCGAGTTTGAGGGAAATTATGGGGGGGGGAGCCATTGTATTGCATAAACTGTACTTTGAAAATTTATATTTACTAAATAAAAAAAAATCTTTTTTAAAAAAAAGAAATTGGAAAGGCAAATGCACTATCAGTGCATCACAAAGACCTAGAAAAACATCAAACAAAACCCAAAACTAGGAGAAAAGAAATAATTAAAACTAGAAAAGAAATCAACAAAATGAAAATAAAAAATTACAGAAGATCAACAAAATGAAAAGCTGGTTTCTTGAAAAAAAAAAAATCAACACACCACTGATGCAACTAACGAAAAAATGAAGACCCAAATTAATAAAATTAGAGATGAAAAAGGCAATGTAAAAACAGATACCACAGAAATAAAGAGAATCATCAGAAATTATTACAAATAGCTTTACACCAATAAAATGAGAAACCTAGAATAAATGGAGATTCCTGGGAAATGTAGCAGAATATAAAATCAACAGACAAAAATCAACAGCCTTTGTATATGCAGAGATTGCCATGGTTGAAAAAGAGCTTCTAAGATCATTCCCATTCACAATAGCTACCAAAACAAACAACCAAACAAAAACAAACAAAAAAACCCAAACCCCTTGGAATAAATTTGAACAAAACATCAAAGACCTCTACAATGACAATCACTAAACATTATAGAAGAAATACAAAATGGAAAGATTTTCCGTGTTCTTGGATTGAAAGATTCAATATCAACATGTTCATACTATCAAAATGAATTTACAGATTCAAAGCTGGAGGCATCACAAAACCAAATTTCAGGATATATTACAGGGCAGTTATAATCAAAACCCCCTAGTATTGGTACCAAAACAGATCAACAAACCAGTGGAACAGAATAGAAATGCCAGAAATCAATCCAAGCATCTACAACCAACTTATCCTTGACAAAGGTGCTAAAATCAATCCCTGGAACATGGACAGTCTCTTCAACAAATGGTGCTGGGAAAACAGGATTTCTACATGCAGAAACATGAAGCAAGACCCCTACCTTCACCTCCCACCAAACCTACTCAAAATGGATTAAACACCTATATCTATGACCCAATGCCATCAAATTATTAGAGACCAGTGGGGAAACCCTACAAGGCATCAGCATAGACAGAGTTCTTGAAGACCCCAGAAGCACAGGCAATCAAAGCCAAAATTGACAAATGGGATTACACCAAATTGAGAAGTTTCTGCACTGCAAAAGACACATTTAGCAAAGTGAAGAGGCAACCAACAGAATGGGAGAAAATATTTGCAAACTATACAACCGATAAGAGATTAATAACCAGAATATATAAAGAGATCAAGAAACTCAACAACAAAACAAACAACCCAGTAAAGAAATGGGCAAAGGACTTAAACGGACATTTTTCAAAAGAGGAAATCCAAATGACACGTGAAAAAATGTTCAGGATTTCTGAAATTGCTGAGAAATGCAAATCAAAACCACAATGAGAGGGGCCAGTGCTGTGGTGTCATGCATAAGGCTGCCGCCTGCAGTGCTGGCATCCCATATAGGTGCTGGTTCGAGACTACACTGCTCCACTTCTGATCCAGCTCTCTGTTGTGGCCTGGGAAAGCCAAAGATGGCCCAAATCCTTGGGCTCCTGCACCCGTGTGGGAGACCTGGAAGAAGCTCCTGGCTCCTGCTTCAGATCGCTGTATCTCCAGCTGTTGTGGCCAGTTGGGGAGTGAACTAGCAGATGGAAGACTCTCTCTCTCTCTGCCCCTCCTTCTTTCTGTGTAACTCTGACTTTCAAATAAATAAATAAATAATTCTTTTTAAAAGAAAAACCACAATGAGGTTCCACCTCATCCCAATTAGAATGGCTTTCATACAGAAATCAATTAACCACAAATGCTGGTGAGAATGTGGTGATAAAGTTACCCTAATTCACTTGCTGTTGGTGGGAATGTAAACTGGTACAGCCATTATGAAACACAGTGTGGGGCCGGCGCCACAGCTCAATAGGCTAATCCTCTGCCTTGCGGTGCCGGCACACAGGGTTCTAGTCCCAGTAGGGGCGCCGGATTCTTTCCCGGTTGCCCCTCTTCCAGGCCAGCTCTCTGCTGTGGCCCGGGAGTGCAGTGGAGGATGGCCCAAGTGCTTGGGCCCTGCACCCCATGGGAGACCAGGATAAGCACCTGGCTCCTGCCTTCGGATCAGTGTGGTGCGCTGGCTGCAGTGCACTGTCTGTGGCGGCCATTGGAGGGTGAACCAATGGCAAAAAGGAAGACCTTTCTCTCTGTCTCTCTCTCTCTCACTGTCTACTCTGCCTGTAAAAAAAAAAATTAAAAAATTAAAAAAAAAAAGAAACACAGTGTGGAGATATCTCAGATGTCTGAATATAGACCTTCCACATGACCCAGCCACCCCACTCCTGGGAATCTACCCAAGGAAATGAAGTCAGAATTTGACAGCTATCTGTATTTCCATGTTTATTACAGCTCAGCTCAAATAGTTAAGACTTGGAATCAACTCAAATGCCCATCAACTGAAGACTAGATAAAGATGGGATATGTACACCGTGGAATACTCACAGCAGTAAAAAAATGAAATGCAGTCATTTGCAATCAAATGGATCAATCTGGAAAACATCATACCTAGTGAAACAAGCCAGTCACAAAGAGAAATTCTGTATGTTCTCCCTGACCTGTGATAACTAATAGAGCACTTACAAGGCAACCTGTAGAAATGAAATTGACATGTAGAGAAGCAATCACTTTGAACAGCCCTGCTCCTGACCAATGAGAAACAGCTTTTTATTCTCCATTTTTTTCTTTTCCTTTATTATCTCTTCCTTATCTTTTCTTTCATATGAATTGAACTCTACTTAAGAGTTAACCATATGTGTATAAAGTTAATTGCAAACCGATCTCAGTAAAAAAATAAAGAGAATAAAAAGGGAGGAGGAAGCAGGGTGGGAATGTTAAGGGGAAGGTGGGCATGGTGGGAAGAATTACCAAGATCCTAAATTTTTAATTGTGAAATGTGTGAAGTTCTTAACTGCAAAGCAGAATTGTTTTGCATACATTCCTATGGACTTATTTCTAAGGGTACAATTTAAAAACTGGCCACGGGACCCCAAATTCCCTTAAGCTGGCTAGTAAAAATATCAACGTGTTACAGAGATAAAATGGATAGGATTTTGGTAAAGTGATCATATAGATAGGAACAAGTGTTAAAATGATCGTATAAATAGGACTAAGTTTCTGGAAGTAATAGAATTAAAAAGGAGTGAAGGCTCCAACATGGGAAGCAGTCCATTCAGCAGACTCATAGAATGGCAATTGCTTTAAGCAGAACTCTGGCCTCAGAATCAGCCCTTAAGGCACTCTGATCTGGTGGAAAAGCCAAGGGAACATTTCAGGAATGGAAAGTCAAGACACTCTGGCAAAACTGTTCTACATTAAGTACCTCTGTGGGTGAGACCCCAGTGGAAAGAAGTGGTCACCAAAGAAGGATGTACTTTTCTCTAAAGGGAGAATAGAACTTCTACTTTGCTTGAGGCCTTGTCAGGCTAGTACATTAAAAAGGCTTCTATAGCCAAGGCATCTCATGTCAAGAGCCTTGGGTGATCACTGTTATCATAAGAGTGTTAATTGTTAAATAAACAAGAGTCCCTATACACTAACTTCCCATGAAGAACCTCTATCCCCAAAGAGTTGTATCATGAGACTAATAGTAAAACTTGTTCTCAGGAATCACTTCCTTCTAGTGCATTAAGTGGAGGATATTATTATGTCTCATAAGTTATAGTTATGTCTATGAGCTCAGAAAAGATCTAAAACTCTTGGGTTCTTCTTTAAAGATAATTAAGCTTATAAAAGGAAAAGAGGGGGAGGAAGGAAGGGAAAGGAGAAAGGGAAAAGAAAAAAAATCACCTTTGAGAAGCAATAACTTTAAACAGCCCTTGTCTGGACTGCTGAGGAACAGTTCTTAGTTTTTTCATTTTACTTTTTTTCTCTTTCTTTCTTGGAATAAACAGGAGAGGGAAGAGAGAGGAGCTGGAGAGATGGTGGGAGGGCGAGTATGGTGGGAAGAATTACTACGGTCCAAATGCTGTATTTATGAAATGCATACAAATAAAAAAAATGCCATCGTAGTGTTGTGATTAAGTAAGGTCATCCTACCCAGGCCCAAGAAAGCACAGCAGCATGGATTTATACCTCACTTCATGAGTGTGATCCAGATATCCTTTGAGAGATTCCATGGCTTCTTTTATTAGGCAATGGCGAGCTGGTGGTGATTCTTTAGCAAGTGAATAAAGTTGAAGAGTGATAGGGAATTTACTGGTAATGGAGTAATTAGAAAACAGAGGGAGGAATCTCAATCAAGTGTCCTGATATGAGTTAACAAGGAAATTAAGAAAGAAACATAATGAAAAAGAAATGCATCAAAGTTATATTGCTATCCAAGAATTGATCAGACCAGTCACTCCTCTTATTCTCTGTGGAATAGCAGTGAAAGCAATTCCTGGGAGGTTTTTTTTTTTTTTTTTTTTTTTTTTAACAAGCTCTTCATCAGGACTACTCAATAAGAATCTGCTCATTAACAAGGTCTTCCAGATGGCTTTATGAGCATCAAAGTTTGAGAAGCACTGTTCTACATGGAGGCAATAAAGACAAGATACAAAGAAATGTAGATAACAATCCAAGGATAGAAAACTGTCATATTTATGAAGTAGAACAAGTAAACACAGGTGACTATTAATGAATTGAGGGGTAGGAGGAAAATTTAAGAAAAAATGTTAAAATAGAGTTCAACAATAAGGGGGTGGCTGACAATTCCACTGAGAAGTTAATGGTGAGAAATGAGAAAATTCTACTGGATTTATAATTAATGGATCATTGGTGACTGACTACCATGAAATGTTTTAATAGGATTGAATAAAATGGATAGATAGAGCCACTGAAGAAGCATAAGCATGGTGTGGGCGGGTATAGATATCAAACATGGGGGCCAGTGTTGTGGTGAAGCAGGTTAAGCCACTGCCTATGATGCTGGCATCCCAAATCAGAGTACTGGTTCCAGTCCTGAATCCTCTGCTTCTAAGCTAGCTCATTGCTAATGCAGGTGGAAAAGCAACAGAAGATAACCCAGTGCTTGGGCCAACTCAACCATGTGGAAGACCCAGATAGAATGCCATGTTCCTGGCTTTGATCTGGCCCAGCTCCTGCCATTGTAGTCATTAGGGAGTGAACCAGCAGATGGGTAACATCTCTCTTTCTGCCTCTCTAACTCTGCCTTTCAAATAAATAAGTAAATAATTTTTTAAAAAAAGAAGATACTATAAAGTAACTTCCAGGATGTAACAGAATCAACAAAAAGGTGTTTTTGGGCAAGGAATCTCCAGCAGGAGGCGGGCACCAATAAGAGTGAAAGGATAAATACAGGAGAGAGGAGGTCACTGGGGAAGTAAAGGTGGGGGGGAAAGGGGTCATGAGCACTGTCTGGAGTCAGAGCATGTTTTCTGGAGAGAGGAGAAATAGAAGTCATAAGTTTGGGATGAAGAGAGTGAGCTAGATTTCCTTAGGGAGTCAGGTTGGACTCGTGTAGGGAGAAGTGCCAGGGAATGTATCCAGGTTGCTATTACCAAGGTTCAGGGTAAAGTGAAGGGTGCTTGGATTGGACTCATTATGTAGAAATGGAACGATGGAAGATACAGAAAGGCATATTTACCAAAATGAAATCAACAGAACTTGAGTCTTCAAACTACAGAAGACTCAGCATAAAAGTGAGTAAATTAGGGTGAATGGAAGCATTATGATACTGTAGAAAGTAAGACGACAATTGAGGTGGTATTTCAAAAAAAAGTCTGAATTCAATTTTGCTATGTTTAGTTTGAGGTGACAGTGACGTAAATGCAAACATATTGACATTTTCATTGTGTATTCTTTCTGCATATATTTAAGACTTAAGGTGCTCTCTGTGCGAGATGCGGGCCTGGGGGCTGGGGTAATGTTATAATGGCAGGAAAGACATACAAGGTTTTTGTCCTCAGAGCTTAAAATTTACAAGCAAGACAAACAGGTAACAGACATTGGGTTCAATCAAGTGAGAATTCAGATACTAAAAATACTTGCTTCTTAAAACCTTGGCATGGGGGAAATAAGATCCAAGGGCTTGCTCTCTTTGCATAATGCATACATGTATTATCACACTGTCTCCTGAAATATGTATAATTATGTGTCAATTAAAATAGTAATTAAAAAGGAGCCTGCTCTAGACTAGCCAAAAAGGCGAGACCTCATTCTACATTAAGAGTAAATAAGCACAATTTTAAAGTGTTAGACAATGTGAAAATTATTTCTAAATGAACCATAAAGCTCTAATAAGTTGGCAAAGGAGGGAGAACTAAAGCAATCTTGAAAGCTTTAACAAGTTGGAAACATGGGAAGGAAAAAATAAGTTATTAATGATCAAATAAATTTTGGTTAAAAACATGCTTGGCTCTTCTGTGCCGGTTTGGAAAGTTTTCTTCTGACCTTCGAAATATTGACGACAAATATGTATGTTCTTCAACTCAAAGCCCATTAAGAATAGAAACTGTAAAAGCATACTGACCATCCAACGTGACTTCTGAAAAGGATCTAAAATAACAGAAGACCCCTACAGACCCCATACAAATGGTAACAGACACAAGTGTCCAAAAGGATGGCATGACATCCTATTAACACTTCAAACTTAAACCAGGGATGTTCACTGAACACTTTTTGCTAAGTACTTAATTATAGAAAGTATGCAGTACAAATGAAATTTTTCAGTAGGTTATTTGCATAGGATGAGGGTGCACAAACTCATGTGAAATTATAAAATCTGATTTTATAAAGGATGACAAACATTACAGTTCAGTGGATGAAAATGACCCCTTTTGGTGTTCCTTTAACAAGCCAAGAGCATTAAGTTTCCAATGGTTTTGTAAGAAACTGTTGCAGGAAAATTTCAGCTGTATTAATCTTCCAATTTTCAAGAAATAATGATCCTGTTAAACTATTATTTCTTATCTTAACCTATTGGATTTTTCTAAGCTAAAGAAAAAAAAAGCTGCATGAACAGATCAGAGTAGATTTCTCCAAGTCTGTTTCTAATTACATTCAGTTCTGTTAGAGTTATTGATCGCTTACAATGTGTATGGTATTTCCAGGGCTTTCAAATAAATACTACTATTCCTCCCTCCCCTCCCTGCAAACACCAGACTTTAAATGTCAGCTATTTATTAACTGTGTTAATTAGGACAAAAGAGGCATATGCATACAAAATCCACAAGTACTCCAAATGCTAATTTTAGTTTTGGCTGTTCAACTCTCCCCTTCAAAGTCACGCCCTAACAGTTACCCATTCCAACCCAGTATTTCTGTTTTTTTTTTTTTTTTTTTTTTTTTTTTTAATTTTATTTTTGAGAGGCAGAGTGGACAGTGAGAGAGAGACAGAGAGAAAGGTCTTCCTTTTGCCGTTGGTTCACCCTCCAATGGCAGGAGCACACCGCGCTGATCCAATGGCAGGAGCCAGGTGCTTCTCCTCGTCTCCCATGGGGTGCAGGGCTCAAGCACTTGGGCCATCCTCCACTGCACTCCCTGGCCACAGCAGAGAGTTGGCCTGGAAGAGGGGCAACCGGGACAGAATCCAGCACCCCGACCGGGATTAGAACCCGGTGTGCTGGTGCCGCGAGGCGGAGGATTAGCCTGCTGAGCCGGGGCGCCAGCCTCCAGCCCAGTATTTCTGATCCTCCTACTTACTTAAGTTTGAAAATATCAAGGTACTTCAGAAGGTTTGTGGAAAAATGAAACTACATGGAAAGTTACTTTAGTGCAAAAACGATGAAACCTATGCATAGTTCTGTTCATACTACACATTTTCCATAAACCTTGTGAAAATCCCTCACTTGCAAGCATCTTGACATGTTATCATTGAAGGTTTCAAAAAACTTCAAAGTGAAATTACCAACCTTGAGCACTGTGATTTGATGTGTGTTACTCAATGTATTTGATGAGAACAGCAGAGCCAGGGTTTGTACAAGGTGGTGAGAGCAAAATGCTTGTGTGCTCTGAGTAGTTTGAGCCTTCAAACCACCTGCCCTAGTTAGAACTCTGGTTCCATCAGTTCATCTGTCCTCACTTTCTCTATATTAACCTCTTTGTGCTATCACACAATCAGCACCAGTCACTGGATAAATTCTTTCACAGAATGAACAGGTAGGCAAGGTGAAATTGAAGGAAAGGCTTTTGGGCAGGGGAGAAAATTGTACACACATGACACTACATGACTTTGCCAGGTTATTGAACTTGCTGAAACAGTCCCACGGGTTTATACAAGTTGAGTAACCACTAAAAACAGGTTACATGGCGTTCCATGACTACCAAATTTCCTTTCCTCCTTTTTTTTTTTTAAAGAACTTTTTGAAAGATGAAAATAGAAAAAAATGCACCAATCCATAAATGCTTATTTTCTCAGCACTGGCATCCTGGACCAATCCACTAAAAACTGGAATTATAAGCATGTTCTCTCAATAGTTCACTTTCCAAGTAAAATAAGTCATGGACTTAGTGGTGGGTGAAATCAGGAATATTTCAGATTCTTTGAAACCTCTCAAAATTATTTTTCAAAAACTTGGGCTTTGGAAGTATCTTCTACATGCTTTTTCCCAAGTAGTTATCCCTTGAGAAACAGACATAAGAAGAAAAATTTGGTTTTTCCTTTAGTCTAGATTTCCTAATCAAAGTCATATGAAAGGTACTTTGAGAATTTATAAACATTTTAAAGATCTTTCCTTTTAGTTCAGTTTACAGAAATAGAAATAAATTAAAAGCTACAAAAATACACATGGTCAAAGAATACACGAAAAGGTGCTCAATATCCTATGCAGAAGGAAAATGAGATACTGCTGGGCTACAACAGCTAAAGCTCCTGGCTTCGGTGTGGCCCAGCCCTCGCCGCTGCAGCCATTTGGGGAGTGAACCAGCAGATGGAAGATCACTCTGCCTTCCCTTTGTCTTACTCCGCCTTTTACATAAATGATCTTTTTAAAAAAATCTTTATGAGATCCACATCCACAAAAATGACTCAGTTCATGTAGCCAAAGGCAGTATAGTATAAATAAATGATAGAATATTCACATAATGGAAAACTAGTCAGGAACCTAAGAAAGGAATTACTGATGCTTGTAATGTCATGAATGAACATGCTGAATGGAAGACAACAGAAATGAAAAACCCAGTCTCCCAGACTATACGACGTCCAACTCTAGAGCAGGCCACACCAGCCTATGATGAAAACCCAACCAGTGGGTGCTTCTGGAGTGATAAAAATGTTCCATTTCTTACTGTTATAAAATACATGATTTCATGTATTTGTCATAACTCATGAAACTGTTCATTTAAGATCTGTGTGTTTTACTATGTTTAAGTCATACCTCAATAAAGTTTTTCAAAAAAGGAGTGAAGAAACGTCAAAAACTTAATAACTTACAGTACATTTAAAATTAAAAAAATATTAAAATGTCTTGATTTTAGAAATTTTGAATGCTTTTCCAAATGCAACCTTCTGAATTTTGAAACTAATGTGGTAAATATTTATGATAAGCAAATACCATTTATAACCAACTTAGAAAAACATCATTGGATGGATGAATGGCAATAATTTTAAAGCATACTTGATTTTCCTTATTTGTTCTGAAGAAGATGGCAACTTCAACTTTGTGCTTTCCTCTGCCTGTATCTCTCCCTGTGTGTCTCTCCACTTTTTTTGTTAAACAGTTATTTCAGAACATTAGCAGGTATCATAGTCACCTACAATTCTGTTGGACCACAGATGGCTGGGGCCCATCCTCAGATAAGTCTGAAGGAGAGCACCTGAGAATTTGCATTTTTGACAAGTTCCCAAGTGCCAGTAATGCTGCTTGGGTTGGTGGCCACGGCTCAAGAACTACTGCTTCTGGCAGGTCTTCAAGTGTCAGGTCGAAGAGCCATGCTTTTCCAGTAAACTTTTTCACATTTACTGGTTTCTCCCAACTGCCCTTAGCCTCTTCCTTTGTGACTGCTACACTTCTCATTGCATAACTGCCCATTTACCACTTGGCTCTTCCTTTGTAGTTCATTATTGGAGGGAAAACTACTTGTGTTTTCTATTCAGGTAAATGGTAACTCTCTCAAGGGTAAGGTCCTTGATTTCCATGTATTTGTGCCCCTTCCCCTACTTTGAGCAATTTTACAACTAATAGATAAGTGAATGGTAATGGTCCTGATAACTCTACACTCTTCTAAAGCATGTACATTAAGAGCAAGTGACATTAAGATGAAAACAAGATTTTTTTAATATGGTGAATTACCTGTCATTGGGACAGTGACTTGGCAATGTCCAGTCATGGTGTGGATTGATGAGGAATCCCCAGGACAGGAAGACAGAGCTTGGTGTCAGGGTACCAACCACCAGCTGCAGAGGCTTGCGAGGACGCGTTTTACCTATGGAGGCCACACACAGGTTAAGTATGGAAATATGTAGTGTATTTTCATGATTTAGGTAAAATACATAAATATAACATGGCAAGCTGTTGAGGATGGTGAAAAAACAAGTTCCTTTTCTTTTCATATAGTCCACTTGTTTGCAAATGTGCTTATCCTTCTCTGTAAATTTTTCCAAATCCACCTGTAATAGTCTCATATGATGGTGAATCATATGTTCCATGTCTGGCCCCCAAATGGGGCAGATAAGAATCTGGAGTAAGGTTAGGGGGCACGTATGGTTTGAAAAAGCCCTGAGGCGACTCTGCTATTCATCATTCCATTTCTGAGTGGATTTTCACCAATGTAATGCAATAGTCTCATTTTGCAGATGAAAAATAAGGTCCAGTGAGAACAGGGTCAAACTGAGAAAAGGGTCAAAACTCATATCCAGGCCTTCTTCCTTATAGTCTAGCTTTGTTTTTACCACATTCCTGGCTTAGCTTACAATGTATGAACATAACACCACGTGGACTTGTGAGGTCTATTTTCTCTTTCCCCTTGGGAACCTAAGGGTTATATGACCAGATAACTAATTAAGTGTTGGTCATACTATATAAATTATTAAGTCATTAAATTTCATGTTGTAGACAAATATAAAATGAATTGAGGCTAATGTGTTAGTCATTACCTCATTGCCAAAAGCAGATTACAAAAACAAAAATTTTATCCATAGCTAAAAGGAAAGGTGGGGTATAATATCCTGAGCAAGATGAAATAATTTCCTGAGCTGAAAATAACAAGTAAAAAAAGTAATTTTTAAGTCCAGTGTCACAAAAACCTCAAAACCAAGGAAGGTATAAAGTGCTACTAAGGTGGAATCACTCTCTTGCTTTCCCTTAAATATTTTGTGTATCTGTATTAAGAACAATTCAATGACTATTCAAATGAAACCAAATCCCATGGAACTATACTCATGTTCATTGATTTCACTGTTTCAGTATGTTCAAATACAGTCTTGAAATATTGAGAGTCCATTCATTTTCAAGTGTGTGGACCATTGCCTAGACAACTCTCACCGACAAGGTGTAAGCAAATGAAATTTTCCTTTTATTTCAGGATAATGTAAGAAGTTAGGGGAAGGAATTTGTGTTTCTCAAAATGCTTGTGCATTCCATGCTGCTCTTAAAAGTGGTTAAATCAAAGCAAAAGAAAGGATGGCAATGTGATAACCGATTTCTAGCAAGCAGTCTTGGTTGACAAGTCTTGAAGTCTGAATTCAGAGCCACCAAGGTTTTCTGTTCAGCTGTTCAGTATCATTCAAGAACCACATACTTGCCCCCCCTCCCAGAATAATATAGCCTAACATAAGACATTTCTTTTCTTCCTTATTTGATGGTATCCAGTGCACCATAAAATATTAATATGATTAGGAAACAATTATTTGGAGAATAGTTCACATTAAAAATTACAGCAATGCTTTGTGATCAATTCTATCTACAGTTGGGAAGCTGTAGCATCAGATGGGAAAAACATAGCCACAACTTCTACCATTCTTCCTTATAACAATGGTCTGTGTATCTGATTGAGACAAAGTTTCAGTAGTGGAACCAAACCGAGGAGTTTAATCCTGCTTTGGTCATGTACAAAGTTTCTTCTTATTTATTCATAAATCTATGTTCCTATTTCAAGTCTTCCTAGGCCTGAGAAGGTAAGTGTTGTTGTCATTGTTTTATGAAAGAAGTTCTTACTCTGGTTAAATATACAGAAATTTATTTAGAAGGGAGAGATGAGTAAATGCCACCTAAACCCCAATCTAATCAATGCATACAAGTGAGTTAATCTTTTGAAATATAGTCTCCTTAAGCAAAGGTTAGACATAAAGCCTTTGGCCCTTAAAATCTGAAAGGCACAGCAGTGGCATATGCTCAAACAGTGCAAAAGGGAAACGGGCTAAGAAGAGGACCTAACCCCAAAGGAGCACTGCCTCTAGGCCAGGCATTTTCATGAACTCATTCAGTCCTCACTCCAGTCCTGTGATGCAGAACAGGCACATAGAGGGGCTTATTAACTTGGTGAATAACTGCAGTTTGCAAGTGGTGCTGGGATGAGACTGCAGTCTCTACCACCAGGCTATATGATGTTGCTTATCAAGGGCCTACATACTCTACTCCACATTCCTAAGGCTACCCTAGGCACTTGGTCTCTGTGGTCAGAAAATGATGAAAAGTTAACACTTTGAAGTGAAAAAAGAAAACTGAAAATGATTATACCTGAGCATGATTTCTTTTGACTTGGAGGAGGAGCAGGTCGCACAACTATCAGATATTTTGGCTCTGCATCTGGAAACCAAAATGGTATTAATCAGTGAAATCCTTCAAGAACCAGCGTTAGCACACCCATGTCCTGACTCAGCATTTACTGAGGCATCCTCTGTAACCACAGCACCAAAAAGTGAGAGGGCCCAGGTATCCAAAAAGTTAACACTTCCTGAGAAGCACATTAAGATTTGTTAAATGAAAATTAAATCCAGATTTTCAAAAGCAAATGTGTTGGGATAGGGGAGAAGTCTTAAAAGAATCATGGTAGACCTAGATTTTTTAAGAAAACTTTTATTTAATAAATTTCAAAAGTACAACTTTTGGATTATAGTGATCCCCCCCCCCCATAACCTCCCACCCACCCACAAACCATCCCTACTCCCTCTCCCATCCCATTCTTCGTTAAGATTTATTTTAATTATCTTTATATACAGAAAAGCAACTCAGTATATACTAAGTAAAAACTTCAACAGTTTGCACCCACACAGACCCAAAGTATAAAGTACTGTTTGAAGACTATTTTTACCGTTAATTCTCATAGTACAACACATTAAGGACAGATTTGATGCCACATTGCCCATCAGTCATTTTCTCTGCAGAGGTTTTATTTTTAAGATTTATTTATTTATCTGAAAGAGTGACAGAGAGGGAATGGGGGAAGAGAAAGATCTTCCACCTACTGATTCTCTCTCCAGATTGTCCCAGTACCTAGGGCTAGGCCAGGCTGAAGCCAGGAGCCTTAGAACTCCATCCGGGTCTCCCACATAAGTGTCAGAGGCTCAAACACCCAGGATATCTTCTGATGCTTTCCCAGGTATCTTAGCAGGGAATTAGATCAGAAGCAGAGCAGCTGAGACTCTAATGAGTGCTCTGACATGGGATGCCAGCACTTCAAAAAGTGACTTAACCTGCCATACCACAACGCTAGCCCCAAAGAGACTATTTTTAAAAATCAGATCACATCCATTCTGTTAGCTTATTCCTCATAGGGTCAGCCTGGTGCTCCAAAGTTAAACCATATTTGGAAATTCATATTTGTGTAATAAACATGGTGTCACCTGTCATATGATCTGAGATCTCTCGCTCTCATGGAAGCATGAATATTTATAATGCTCTGATTTTCATCCTGATTGTGTAGTTTCTCATCCTGTTTTCATATCCAACCAGTAATTTTTAATATAGAATTTTTAAACAAAATCATAATATATGGATCAGCATAACTAATTTAAAATATATCAATGAAATATGAATAGACAATCTCTACAACATATTTAGGTTTTAAATGGAATTATGCTAAAGCAATCAGTATGTGCTAATCCTATATAAATAAAACAAACAGGTCTTGGCATACAAAATAGCATTTTATAAGTATGCATTAACTGGTTGATGAGTGTTATCCGCAAAATTTCTTCAGAAACTTTAGATCCTGAAGTTCATTCTGCACTAGCTGTCATTTAGATGCAATTGTCAGTATCACAGCTTGCCCCTGCTTGCTCAGGCAGACTCATACCTTTCTTCTGTTTTCATTCTGGGTTCAAATATCTCCCCCACCATGATTTTGGAACAGAGGCCTTCTCTGCCAGGGGCCTCATAGGGCTGACTTCATTTTTAGACAAGAGACAAGCTGGCAACTCAACTGCTGTTAATGACTTGTGCCTTTGTCTTTTCCTGGACACTCCACATAGCACTATTTGCTAGAACCTGTTGCTGTTAATTACCACTGAAGAAAGTAACCCAGGCAACCTCTTGACTTTACCTTCCAGCCTTGCCCGTTTATTGCATGGTTGTCTCATGACCACCACACAAACGAAGGAACATTTGTTCTGTTCCAAAGTTCTGTGTGTTTGAAAGCACATCTTGCTTAGTGCAGATCACATAGCAATGGTTGACCCAAATCAAACAAACAAGTTTGCTACTAGGGATACAGTAATCATTTCCTAATTTTATTTGGGATAGAGTAACATAAGCTATCAAAAATTATCATGTACCAAATGCCAGTTATGTACAAGACATTGTGTTAAAAACATTACATAATTATATTTTTCCTCATGGTACTCATATCTGGCACGCACTATTGTCACTCCAGTTTGTAGAATAGATCACTGAAACAAGGTTGGCTTCATGGCCAGCCAATGCACACAAGGTCCTGTGCTTGGTTTAATGCTTCTTGTCATCACCTCAAAATTCTTAATTTAAGCTGAAAATTGTAAATTTGAAACCAGAAACTTTTTGAGCACCAATGGGACCCCACAAGTAGAAAATTCTGCATGTGATGACCTCGTGATTGGTCACAGTCTAATCAGTCACACTAAAAATATTGTATGAAACTATTTTCAGGCTATATAAAGTACATATGAAACATACATGAATTTGTCTTCAGACTTGTGTTCCAACACCAACATATTTCCTTATGTACATATATACAAATGTGCCAAAATTATTCATGATCCCAGGAATTTCAATTCATGGATATTCAACGTGTGCTTTTTTAAAAAAAGTATTAATATAAAGAGAACAGATTTTGTATATTTCATAATTTTGTGACCTTATGATGTGAAAGACAAATCTGGTGGGACAACAAATCATGCATTGTTGCTGTAGATTCGTTCTGAGAGTAGGAGAGTGGTTGGGGCAAGAGGCGTGGAGTCACCACACAGACACCGGGACTCAGGTGAAAGCAACCTAGAGATGAGCAGCTCGCAAACTCATTTATTTCAGTTGGTACAGCAGCTTATATAGCCAAGTCAGCCAATCTGGTCAAGGTGAGGTTTATGCCATAACCAATCACTGCCTGTTGCCAGGCAGGCTCCTTTTCCAGGTGGGTTCCAAATCCATTTCCTGAGTAACTGATGTTCGCTTGCCAGCGGCCATCTTGGCACAGCCTTCTCATTCCACCACACTGCATATGAGCAGAAGAGATAGGAACAACATGCAGTCCCCTGCCTCTATTTATATGAGGTTACTTCAAAAAAATTCCCAGAAAATTAAGATTCATTTAGTTTGGTGTAAAATATTTTTTTTTGAAATCCATGCATGTGAAGGAATTTCAAAATCTCATGGAAAATGTGTTATGAAAAAACATTGATTTCATTTTTTAGGAACCAAAAAAATCAACATCATTTGCAAAAGAAAAAAAAGACAAACACCATATGCTCTCCCTGATCTGTGGTAACTAATAGAATACTTAAAAGGTAATCTATAGAAGTGAGATTGACACTTTGAGATGTACTGATTTTGAACAGCCCTTTACTGAGGAACGGTATTTTTTTTCCATACTATTTTTTGAACTCTTAGTGTAGGGTTAATCTTGAGTATAAAGTTAACTGAAAATAGATCTCTGTAAAAATTAAGAATGTGAATAGGAGAGGGAGGAGGAAGAAGGGTAGGAGTGCAGGTGAGAGGGAGGGTGGGGTAGGAAGAATCACTATGTTCCTAAACTCATAAACATGAAATCATGAAGTTTGTATTCCTTAAATAAAAGGTTTCTAGGTTAAAAAAGAAAACCACCAAAATCAACTTATATTTTAATTCTGCTTTTTCAGGACCTTCTTGAAGTACCATTTCAGCATAGCATTCTTAAGTATTCATGATGTATGGGGGTTCATCAAGACCCAAAGTTAGAAAAAGGTGAGCAGTGTGTGTCAATAACTGAGTGAGGGGACACAGAGGGGGCTGGTTTTGGTGGTACACTGTCCACACAAACCAGAACTTGCTTCAAATGCAGAAAGACAGTAGGTTTGAACTATGAGTGACCAAGGAACCCTGACATCTCCCTTCCAATTTCCTTTACTTCCCTGTATTAACCAGCCCCTTACAAAGAAAATGATGACAAAGAAGGAAAGATTGGGTACCCAGAGTGCTTTTCCTTCCCAGTTTTTTCTTATACATAAGTATGTTGAAAACAGTATTTGTAGAATGTGCACATATCAAGGGACATAAGAATATATTTCAGCTAAGGAAAACATTCATTGGCCATAGTTCCAGTCTTCTGGTAATAAATACATATGCATGAACTGCAAAACACTCTGAATTTCAGTAATCCTGCTGAGGAGTTAAAGACACTCACATTTGTATTTAAAAAGGGCATTGCACATAAGGAAATGCAAATCAAAGCCACAGTGAGGTTTCATCTCACTCCAGTTAGAATGATTCCCATATAGAAATCAACAAAGGACAAATGCTGAGGAGAATGTGGGGACAAAGGTTACCCTGGTCCACTGTTTGGAATGTAAACTGGTGCAGCCACTGCACCAGTATGTAAATACCTCAGAAAGCTGAAAATGAATCTATATGTTCCAGCCATCCCACTCCTGGGATCTTACCCAAAGGAAAAGAAATCATCATATGAAAGAGTTATCTGTACCCCATGTTTATTGCAGTTCAATTCACAATAGCTAAGACATGGAATCAACCAAGATGTCCATTAACTAAAGACTGGATAAAGAAACTATGGTATATGGTACACAATGGAATACTACACAGTAGTTTAAAAAAATGAAATCCTGTAATTTGCAGCAAAATGGATGCAACTAGAATCCATTATACTTAGTGAAATAAGCCAGTCCCCAAAAGACTAATACTGTAAGTTTTCCCTGATCTGTGGTAATGAATAGAGTACTAAAAGGTAATCTACAGAAGTGAATCTACAGAAGTAGACATTTTGAGATTTGATGATTTTTTAATAGCCCTGTTGAACACTTTTTTCTTCATACTATTTGTTGAACTCTTTACATAGTGTAGGGTTAATCATAAGTATAAAATAAACTAAATGTAGATAATTGTAAAAATTGAGATGAATTAGAGAGGAGGAAGAACAAGGGTGGGAGTGTGGGCAGGAAGGATCATTATGTTCTTGAACCTGTATTCAGGAAATACATGAAGATTTGTATATTTAAATAAAATTAAGAAAATTTTAAAAAATGGGCATTGCAATACACAAGTATAATGGCAGTCTTTGTATTCCATTGGGAACATAGTCATGGAATAAACAAAAGACAAGATTTTTATTTCTGTTTTACACTGTGAAATTCTTTGGATTTGTAACTGCTTGGAAATATACATGTTGTTGCCTAATCAGAAATTCTGCCAAAATGTAGTGCTATTTCATTTGAAGTAAATTTATACAACTGAAATATAAATTCGATTGAAATGTAAATTTAAGAAAATTCACACAGAACTGTCATCTTAAACCTTCCATTCCTAATATAGAAGTTAATCCTATCCAATGCTGTATGTGAATTAAACCTAATTTGCCTAATATTTTAGATGCCCCAGGGAAGAGCAAAAGGATAGTCATTGTTAAAGGAAACCTATGAAAATCTTTTGTACCAGGGCCTGCGTTGTGGCTCAGTGGGTTAAAACCACAGCCCTTAGCACTGGCACCATATGGATGCCAGTTTTAGTCCCAACTACTCCACTTCTGATTCCTGACCACCACCACCCCCACACACACACCCGTCAATATGCTTGGGAAGGTGGCAGAGGAGGCCTGGGTGCTTGGACTCCTGTACACACATGGGAGACCCAGAAAAAGCTCCTGTCTTGCTTTCAGCCTGGCCCAGCCCCAGCCATTGCATCCATTTGGGGAGTGAACCAGCAGCTAAACCTAATTTAATCTCTCCTCTAACTCTGCCTTTCAAATAAATTAATCTTAAAAAATAAAATCTCTGTTAAATATAAGAGTGGGAATAAGAGAG
The DNA here is from genome assembly GCF_964237555.1 of Oryctolagus cuniculus. NCBI lineage: Eukaryota > Metazoa > Chordata > Mammalia > Lagomorpha > Leporidae > Oryctolagus > Oryctolagus cuniculus. The sequence goes on from NC_091435.1 coordinate 55,489,374, forward strand.
GGAAGAGATGTGCAATTTGAGACATGCTCAAGCTGACTTGCCCCAAATGGTAGAGTTAGAAACGTGCCAGGGGATTCCAATTCAATCCCATCAAGATGGCATGAACCAATGCCATCTCAGTAGTCCAAATGATCAATTTCAGTTCACAATTGATCATAATGATAGGTCTAAGAGTCAAAGGGATCATATAAATAAGGATAGTGTCTGCTAATACTAACTGATAGAATCAAAAAGGGAGAGAACGATCCAACATGGGAAGTGAGATACACAGCAGACTCATAGAATGGCAGATGTCCTAAACAGCACTCTGGCCTCAGAATCAGCCCTTAAGGCATTTGGATTTGCCTGAAGAGCCCATGAGAGTATTTCAGGCATGGAAAGCCAAGACACTCTGGCAAAAACAAACAAACAAACAAACCCTAATGAAAGATCTCTGTGAGTGAGATCCCAGTGGAAAGAACAGGCCATCAAAGAAGGAGGTACCTTTCTCTGAAGGGAGGAGAGAACTTCCACTTTGACTATGACCTTGTCTAAATATGATCAGAGTCAGTGAACTCCAAAGGCTTCCATAGCCTTGGCAACTCATGACTAGAGCCTAGAGAGATTACTGACGCCATAAGCAAGAGTGTCAATTCGTTAAGTCAACAGGAGTCACTGTGCACTTACTCCTCATGTAGGATCTCTGCCCTTAATATGTTGTTCAATGTGAATTAATGCTGTAACTAGTACTCAAACAGTATTTTACACTTTATGCTTCTGTGTGGGTGCAAACTGTTGAAATCTTTACTTAATATATGCTAAAATGATCTTTTATATATAAAGATCATTTATAATGAATCTTGATGTGAATGGAAGGGGAGAGGGAGCGGGAGATGGGAGGGTTGCGGGTGGGAGGGAAGTTATGGGGGGGGGAAGCCATTGTAATCCATGCACTGTACTTTGGAAATTTATATTTATTAAATAAAAGTTAAAAAAAGAAAAAAAAAGAAAAATGCAAGCCAAAAAAAATCCATTGTATCACACTGCATGTTTTTGGTAATGCAACTAACCTTCTCATTATTGCTCAGATAAGTATATCCAAATTCTCACATTTTGGGGTTCTTTGGTCACACTAAATTTCTGTGTATAAGAATTTAGACTGAATGCTTGAGATTAAATCCCAGGCAGTTACTTAGTAGCACCTCAGTTTGTTCACCTGCACATTGAGAATGCCAAGTACTACTTAGCCTCCTAGGGGTCCCACGGATGATTAAAACTATCAAAGTGTCTTACACAGAAAGTGCTTATGAAATGTTAGCTATGAGGGCTAGCACTATGGCATACTAGGTTAAGCTTCCACCTGTGGCACCAGCATCCCATATGGGTGCTGGTTCATGTCCCAGCTGCTCCACATCAGATCCAGCTCCCTGCTGATGGCCTGGGAAAGCAGTGAAAGACTGTGCAAGTGCTTGGGCCCCTGCATTCACATGGGAGACTAGGAAGAAGCTCCTGGCTCCTGGTTTTGGATCAGCCTAGCTCCAGGTGTTGCAGCCATTTGGGGAGTGAACCAGAAGACAGAAGACCCCCTCCTTCTGTCTCTCCCTCTCTCTGTAACTCTGCCTCTCAAATAAATAAATCTAAAAAAAGAGAAATGTTAGCTATGATGATGATGAGGACAAATCCTTGAAAGTAGAAGTCTGCACCTATGTGGTCTAAGAAGTGAATACTTTCCTTAACCGTAACATTATTTTCATGGAAAGCATCATAAATTCTAAAATGCAGTATTTCACAAAGAAAAAAATATAGACCAAACTCATTCATAAATATCAATGCAAGAATTCCTGAAAACAGATTGACAAGCAGAATCTGGCAGCACACAACACATTAAGACCAAGTATGGAGGCCAGCACTGTGGCACAGCAGGTAAAGCTGCCGCTTGCAGTGCTGGCATCCCATATGGGTGCTGGTTTGAGTCCCAGCTGCCCCACCTCCCATGCAGCTCTTTGTTATGGCCTGGGAAAGCAGTAGAAGATGGTCCAACTATTTGGGCCTCTGTATCCATGTGGGAAACCTGGAACAAGCTCCAGGCTCCTGGCTTCAGATGGGCCCAGCTCTGGCTATTGTAGCCATTTGGGGAACGAATCAGAGGATGGAAGACCTCTGTCTCTCTGCCTTTGTCTCTGTAACCCTGCCTTTCAAATAAATAAATCTTTAAAAAACAAAAGACCAAGAGTGGTTTATTCCAGGAACATAATATGAGGGAGCAAAAAGCATGTACATTTCTACTTTTTGCTCAAAAAATATTTGACAGCATTCAATACCAATATCTACTTAGTAAGGCTTTGATGGAATGCTTCCTTAGTGTTATAAAATATATCTTAAAACATCAAAGGCAAATACATGATCCTCCTGTCCAAAATATGCAGGACTCCTTACAAACATTTCTATCGATGAACTCTCCATGGCTTCATCAGAACATTCAACTAGCACATTTTACCTTTTTCACCAAGAGACTTCAAAAAGTTTCTGGAGAAACTTAAATAGAAATTCATTTTGAGGCAAGAAAATATTGAAACCCATGTATATTGTCCCCCTGCCCCAAGAATAGGCATTACTTTGAAACCTTGTTATTACTCTATTTTTTGTTAAACTATGATTGTATCTTTGTAACCAGTTTCAGACTTTTTATTCTGAGGCTAAGCCATGGAATAACAATGAATGATTACATATCCTGCTCTGAGGTGCCTCATTTACCAGCGTGGCTGCTGGCCTCTTCAATCATTTGTTCTCAGGTAAGAGCATGAAAACTGCACTTAGCAGAATTCATGTTAATACAGTAGTACCCCTAATCAAGATCATTATGTTCTTAGTTTTCAGCCAGTTTAATGTGCTTTGTAGATAAAATTCTAACTAAATTTTTTTGAAAAAAGATCTGTTCTATTTTAATGCCATAAGAAAAACATAAGTCTTCTAAGATACATGTAAAGCATCAAACAGTAATTGGATTCCTCCAATTCCACCCAGTACTACCCTTTCTAATTTCTTTACTCCATCCTTGAAGTCAGCTTATCTATACTCTAAAGACAGCCCCATTTGCAAATTTCTTGTTGGAAACAGGGGTCCATGGAGCCTGTGTAGGTTTTCCTCTGGAAGGAGTGGGAAGAGGCACTCGCATGATTTGCTCTAAAGATCTGGGTCTTTTCGGAGACAATCAGGGTCAGAGAAGATTCAAGATCAAAATGTAGGGACAGGCATTTGGCATGCACTTAAGATGCCACTTGGGATACCTGTATACCATATCAGAGTGCCTGGATTTGAATCTCAGTTCCACTTCCAATTCTAGCATCCTGCTAATGCACAGGAGTTGGATCCATGCCACTGATGTGGGAGACCTAGGATTGAATTGTCAGCTCCTGGTTTGGGGCTGGTACAGCCCTGAGGAGTGAACCAGAAGATGGTAGATCTCTCTTGGAACCAGCTTTGAGGCTCAGCGGGTTAAGCCACCACCCACAGTGCATCCCATATTAATGCTGTTTCCAGTCGCAGATGTTCCACTTCTGATCAAATTCCCTGCTAACGCACCTGGGAATGCAGCTGAAGCTGGCCAAAGCACTTGTATTCCTGCCACCCATGTGGAAGACCCTGATGGAGTTGTTCTAAGTCCCTAGCTGCAGCCTGGTCCAGCCCCAGCCGTGGGGAGTGCACCAGTGGATGGAAGCTCTTTCTCTTTGTGCCTGCCAAATAAAAATAACTTTAAATATGAAAATGTGAATTCCAGTTGACTCTGAACTCTTAAAGATAGTCTGTAAGCTCTTTTTATTATTAATAAGCTTTATCTTGATACTTAAATATAAAAAGCATCATCCCAATTGTGATTTGGAGGTTGAAGAAGAACGCTGAGGCTTAGTTCCTGGTGTATTCTCAGCAACTGGGGATGGGGGAGGGGTAGGTGACAGACCCAGATGTGTCCCCGAGGAAGAGGCTGCAATTGCCTCCCAACACTGCTCTCCTGCGGTGGCAATGACATTGAAAAATGGCTGCTTTGGCTTATAGAGGGGTACCTTGAACTGCCCTCCTGGAAGCCCAGCAAAGGCAACACCAGACACTGGCTGCCTTCAGAGGGCAACTCAACTGAGGAGCTTCAGCTGCAGGTACCAGGTCAGGTGGTGGAGGACCAAGGCACCCAGGGCTCCACGCAGGAGAGCTGGCCTGGAAGGAAGCAGACATGGCATTTCCATTTGGGCTGCACCAGCTCCTTTGGTTTGTAAAAACTGAAGGAGAACTCAAGTTCCAATAAGGGAATTTGATTTCCTATTAAAATACCAGATAGGAGTTTATTGGTTTTAATTGAATGTGGAAACATAAAAAGCAACATAGTCATGTCTGAATCTCACAAGGTAATTAGCATTACTGAATGTGAAATTTACATGGTAAATGACATAAAAATTCAGACCTCCTTATTTCACTGAATCTAAGACACACTTTTCTCCCTGAGCTTTGAACACCTCTCAGAGCATTTTACGTTTGATACTATCTGACAGTTGCAGTTGGTAGGGAGCTTGCTTTGCCTGACATCTTCTAGAAACATCAGGAAAGTGACAGTTTCAATGCTGGTAGAAGAGGAACAGTTATTTGAAAGAAAACACATTGTAGAATCAGTTCTAAAATGCTGCACCCACCATGTCCTTGCTGGCACACAAATGATTCGGTGTGGAGAAACAAGGCCGACTCCATGGTTGAAAGGTGAAGCAGAAGAGTCAAATGCTCAGGATGAAAACCACTGAGCAGCAATTTAGCCTTTCTTAATGAGATAATTTAATTTTTTTCATTTTCTTTGAAAGGTGGGGGAAGGGGAAGAGTCTAGTTCATTTCCCAAACACCTACAACAGCCAAGATTAGGCCACTGCAATGCCAAGAGTCCAGAACTGCATCTGGCAAAGACCCAAGTACATAAGCACTCCAATATGGGATTCAAACATCCCAAGCAGGGACTTAACTGCTGTACCAAATGCCTGCCCCCAATTTTGAGTAGGAAATACCTTCTGCCAAAACCATACCTCAGTCTGACTAGGAGAAAAGCATCCAACAAAACTAAATTGAAGGGCCTTCTACAAAATACACAAGGAAAAGGTCTGAAAACAGTCAAGATTGTCAGAAACGAGGAGAGGCTGGGAGAACGACCCAGCTGTAAGCTGTAACTACCAGTTGTAATATGGTAATATGTAATATGGTGTCTTGGAGGGGAGACTGGATCAGAAACAACAGATGTGAGGAATCAAAGTACGGACTTTCGTGAATAAGCTATCATTACTGGATCATCGGTTGTAACTGACTTACCATATTAACGTGTGAACTGAAGAAACCGAATGTAAGGCATACAGGAATTCTCTGTATGATCCTCACAAGTTCTCTATAAATCTAAAACTCTTCTAAAATACTCTAAGAGATAATCATCTCCTTTTATGATAGAGAGAAGAGAAAATTTATCATCAGTGTGTCAAAGGAAGCTCTTTTGATGAGTAAAAAATAAAAGGTCTAAGGGCTACAAAATCAATGTCCTTAATTAGCAGCTTATTTTTAGTTTTTCATAAAATAGTGGTGTGATTTATAGTTAATGATGCTTTAGAGTTTCATGAAATAAGGTAACTATGTTTAGGAGAAGCCAATGTAGCACATCACAAGACCTCTAATAAGTGAATGTCACCCAGAAATTTGAAAAAACTCCAACACTTATGAAAATTTCCATGACAAAATTATTCTTACTTGCATCTGCAGGTGTCCACATGCCACATTAACTTGCAATCCAATCTGAGTGGGTACAATCCAAATTTAAGTATTCTCTTTAGCTCTTAACATTTGGCAGCAGCTCTTGTGCCTCATTTCATCAACACCAACACTGAGTAATGTCTGTTCTGAAAAACACCACTGAAAAGCTTTCTTGTGTTTTAGGCTCAGGAAGAAATTCTACTCAATCACTAGTCAGTTCTGAAACAGAAACCTCCTAAGTGTGCCCATGGAGTGGGTAAGCAAACAGGGCTCAGCCAGGGCCAGCGGTTCTGGGGATCTGCCTCAGCTACCTCTGCCTGTGCTACAGATCCATCTGGCCCCTGGCCTGCTGGTTCATGAAGTGAGAGGGAGTGGGATGCCTCATGAGACACTAGGCAGATGGGCAGTCCCCTGCAGAGCTGGAATGCAAAGAGAGAGCAAAAGGCTACTTGTCTGCCCATTTATTAAAAAGCCACTTGCTAGTTGTTCCAAACTTCAGCAGGGTGATCAACCTTATTCCACACCCACCCCACCCATTCTTACATTCCAGTCACAACGACCTCAGCAATAATAAATTGACACCATGACAGCAAATTGGTTTCAGCAATGGCTTATAAATTATGAATATTTGAACTGTAATCCATATTCACCCTGAAGCCTGGTGACTGGAAAATGATGGGTTCCAATACGGCTGATGCAATGGATTATCACTGCATAGGATAGAATCAACAATGACAAAATCCCATCACAAAACACACCAACTAAATAACCTTAAAGCAATTATGTATGTGAAGGCTAGAACCACAGCAATCCATAGTCCCCACCAACTCAAGAACATCACCAGGAGAGAGGGTGCCTTTTCTGTAAAGCACTGATGGGGTATTTTTTCTTGAAAACTGAAGACATCCTACGTCTTCTTGGGAATGTGCTAAGGCATAGCTTTGCAAAGTTTCATGGTAGCCAGACATACTAGTGTAAGTGATGTTAGTTCTGCATGAACTCATTATTGTTTGTTATGTTTCTAAATATAAATTTTTAATAATTTTAACACATTAGATGACTAGCCCAATGCCCTTAGCTGTACATAAAAGTGAGTATTACCAGAATTATGCATCATCATAAACTAATAGAAGTCCCCCTGCCTTGGAACATTTCTCATCCCTTTCAGAGCGACTTGGAGGGCAGAAAGGCCACCCTCCCCATTCATGCATTATTAACTTATGGACTTGGAAATGCAGTCATCACTTAATAAACCTGTTTTCAGAGAATGAAAGTATCAGCTGTTCTATCCCTTTAGTGCCTGCAGCTAAAGATAGATAAAGCCTGAGGCTTTGCAGGAAGAAAGGAAAATGTAGATAGGAGCCAATGGCTTGGATGAGGAGAGGTCTCCCTGCTCTGGGGCACAGAAACTCAATTAAGAAGATGGCAGCTTTAGGGCCAGCATTGCGATGCAGTGGGTAAAACTATAACCTGGGATGAGAGAATCTCCCATGGTGGCTAGCTGGTGTCCTAGCTGCTTCACTTCAGATCCAGCTCCCTAATGTGCTGGGGAAATCAGCAGCAGATGCCCCAAGTTCTCAGGCCCCTGCATCCATGTGGGAGGCCCTGATGAACCTCTAGCCTCGGGCTGGCTCAGCCCTGACTGCTGTGGTCATCTGGAGAGTGAACCAGTGAATGGAAGATCTCTCTCAACTTTGCCTTTCAAATAAAATTTTTGTAAGAGATGGCAACTTTTACTGTAAGGAAGAGAAGAATTCTTTGAACTGTGATAAGATTCATAAGGCACAGTAGTTTCAAGAGAATACAATCTTCATAAATGTTCTTTAGAGGAGTCTCTTTACAAGAGCAAAGCAGCCTGACCTGTATAGCCCATCTTCAGTGTGCCTTCAGTCAGTACAAAAAGATCTCTTGCTGAAGACCAGTCCTCTGTGGAAACCATCGCATGTACTCACTTCTCAAAAACAAATCCAAGAAACAGTAACACCAGAGACACAAGCAGAGGAACAAAAGATCCACTTACTATCAGCACAAATAGGAAATATTTTGGGTCTACTGTGGTCCAGACTTGTGGCATGGTCTCTATTGCTTCCAGCTCTGAAATAATATGTTCAGTGTCAGAGTTCTGGAGGTGATCAAACATGCAGGATTGAAAAAAAGAACCATTAGTAGTAGTAGAGGTTTTAGACAGAAAGATCATGGTTCTGTGCAGAATCCAAGCTATTCTGTCAGAAAGGTAGAAGAAAAGAATAGGCATTTGGCACAGCAGTTAGGATGCCACTTTGGTTATCTGCCTCCTATTCCTAAGTGCCTGGGTTCAAGACCTGGCTCTTCCCAATTCCAGCTTCCAAGCACCCTTGGAGCAGTAGGTGATGGCTCAAGCAGTTAAGTCCCTGCCACTCAAGTGGGAGATCTGGACTGACTTTCTGCCTTCTCACCAGGCTCTAACTGTTGTAATCATTTTAGGAGTGAAATCTTTGTCACTCTGCTTTTCAAATAAGTAAATAAAAATTTTTAAAAAGGTAGATAATGTTCAAGAATTTGATCATGAAATGTTATTACAGTTCCCAAATGACAAAAAAGAAAAAAAAAAAGGAAAAAGAAAACAAAAAATCCCAGAACTTTTCTTTGTATGAGTGAACAGAGTAATTGGATATTTAATTGCAGTGCCCAACAGACCTTCAAGATCTTCTGAACCAACTGGCCCAGAATGCTCAAGCTTTAAAGAATGTCCCAGAGCTCGGCAATGCAAAAAGGCACCAGCACCTGTGGTCTGCAGGATGAGTAGACTCTGAGCTTGCAGACTGAAGAGAAAAAAGTGCATTGTAAGATAACTGGTAGAGGCTGGCACCACGGCTCACTTGGCTAATCCTTTGCCTGTGGTGTCAGCACATAATTTTCTTTATATATACACTTTCAAAAGTTAGATAAGTCCTACTACAAAACAGTTACTACATGGATAGGTTCAGATAATGCCTTATCATACAACATGAATTGCTTAATTGTTAACATAGAAGGGCCGGCGCCGCGGCTCACTAGGCTAATCCTCCGCCTTACGGTGCCGGCACACCGGGTTCTAGTCCTGGTTGGGGCGCCGGATTCTGTCCCGGTTGCCCCTCTTCCAGGCCAGCCCTCTGCTGTGGCCAGGGAGTGCAGTGGAGGATGGCCTAGGTGCTTGGGCCTTGCACCCCATGGGAGACCAGGAAAAGCACCTGGCTCCTGGCTCCTGCCATCGGATCAGCGCAGTGCGCCGGCCGCAGCGGCCATTGGAGGGTGAACCAACGGCAAAGGAAGACCCTTCTCTCTGTCTCTCTCACTGTCCACTCTGCCTGTCAAAAAATAAAAAATAAATAAATTGTTAACATAGAAATAAAAGCAAGGTAAAAAAAAAAAAAAAACCCTCACCAAGTTTTTGTTATATGTTGAAAATTCAGGGATAGGACGGTGCCATGGCTCAAAGGCTAATCCTCCACCTAGCGGCGCCGGCACACTGGGTTCTAGTCCCGGTCGGGGTGCCGGATTCTGTCCCGGTTGCCCCTCTTCCAGGCCAGCTCTCTGCTGTGGCCAGGGAGTGCAGTGGAGGATAGCCCAAGTCCTTGGGCCCTGCACCCCATTGGAGACCAGGAGAAGCACCTGGCTCCTGCCATCAGATCAGCGGGGTGCACTGGCCACAGCGCGCCTGCCGTGGCGGCCACTGGAGGGTGAACCAATGGCAAAGGAAGACCTTTCTCTCTGTCTCTCTCTCTCACTATCCACTCTGCCTGTCAAAAAAAAAAAAAAAAAAAAAAAAAGAAAAAAAAAGAAAAAGAAAGAAAATTCAGGGATAAATTTGTTTAAAATCATCTGGAGATCCAAAGAAAGAAAAAAAATCTTTGGATAATGTACCAATTAGTACTCTGAATGCTTAATTATGAAACTTTATAGCTATAGTTGAAGAATTATTTGCCTCCTACATAAGATCATTGACAAAGCAAAGCAGCTTCTACAGAAATGTGACCTCTCATCTTTTGAGACATTTTATTGTTGTTTTTTAGGATTTTTATTTATTTGATAGGTAGAGTTACAGACAGAGGGAGAGACAGAGAAAGGTCTTCCATCTGCTGGTTCACTACCCAAATGGCCACAAGGGCCGGAACTGGGCTGAACTGAAGCCAGGAGCCAGGAGCTTCCTCCAGGTCTCCCACACAGGTGCAGGGGCCTAAACACCTGGGGCATCTTCTACTGCTTTCCCAGGCTATCAGTAGAGAGCTGGATCAGAAGAGAAGCAGCTGGGATTTGAACTGGTGCGCTGGCTCCACAGGTGGAAGATTAACCTACTGTGCCACAGTGCCAGCCCCTATAAAAGGCATTTTAGACCAGGAGTATTTGATATTCCAGAGGTAAAGAATCAAATTTAAAAGCTAGCCAAAAATTTTTATGCCCATTTTTAAAAGGTGATTTCTGAATTCCTCATACAGCATTCTTATGTTATAGGCTTTTATCTGTAACAACTCAGGTTCAATTTATTTTGAAATTGCTTGAGGCCAGCATTGTGGCACAGCAATGCTGTTAAGCCACCATCTGCAAGGCAGGCATCCCACATAAAATAATGGTTTGAGCTCTGGCTGTTCTACTTCTAATCCAGTTCTTTGCTAATGTACCTGGAAGGCAGCAGAAGATGGCCCAAGTATTTGGACCCCTTCCATCCTTGGATCCTGATTAAGTTCTAGGCTTCTGGCTTCAACCTGGCCTGGTCCTAGCTATTGGAGAATTAACCAACAGATGAATGATCTATGTAACTCTGCCTTTCAAGTAAATAATCTTTTTAAAAAGAAGTGTTTTGGGAAAGCGGAGGGTTGCAGGTGGGAGGGACGTTATGGGGGGGGAAGCCATTGTAATCCATAAGCTGTACTTTGGAAATTTATATTCATTAAATAAAAGTTAAAAAAATATAAAAAAACTATACACTAAAAAAAGTGTTTTGAATTTCTAATTTGTAACAAGATGGTAAGGAATGAGTAAGATATCCCATTTCAATTTATACAGAATAGATTTCTATAGTTTAATGCTTGGATCTTTTTACACATTCAATTAAAGGCACACTTGTCATCAGAATTAAAATTATACTTAGTGATAGTACTTGTATCACTTCATTTATCTTTGTATGAAAACGTTGGCAGTGTTACTTATCTTTGGTGTTGATTACTAAGGCCATTAACAGAGTGATGCCCAGTTTGATTAGATGATTCATTTCATATCTTAATTTCTGGCCTGTTAAAATATACATTTTTGTTTTGAGATGTCAGGTAAGTCTTTACAAAATGTATTCTTATGGTAACAGAATCAAGGTTAGTAAATACACTTAGGATGGTAGACTAGAGAACATAATAACATCATGTAATCACTGCACATCTGAATGTGCACCCACTTTTTTGGGGGGGTTAATTTTTGGATACTAACTTGGAAAACAAAAAATTATTCAGATTGTTCTGATGCTAAAATATCATTTAATTGCTATGTGGTAGAAAGACTTCAAGGAAATAGTTTTCCAAGTTTTAACTCTGTAGAATGTGTTATGTGTGATATTTTTATTTGCCTGTATAACATGGTTCCAGAATTTAAGTATGGGTTCCAAAAAGAACGTGTTAAAAATGTGTATGATCCTGCAAACACTTTTCTTCTTTTTCTGCATGGACGTTTAAAACATTCTTTTAAATGCATTATTTACAATGTTTATTAACATTTTGTTTGCTCTATGATTTGTGATAATAAACATTCTGTTTGTTCTCATAAATAAAAAGTAACTAGGGCTTTGGGAAATGCTATTGTTAGCAAAAGCAATCTTTTTTGAAAAGCTAGTCAACTTTAATCAGAGAAATGGTCATTGATAAACACAATTCTACAGAAAATCTTTTCTTATACATTCTTTCTTATAGTGTTTCTATGTGGAATAATATTTTTTTCCATGTAAAGAAAATTAGAAAGCAAATCATAAGCCAATTGTATGCTATTTGGTAATTATTTCCATTACACCTGACAAAATCTGTTGAGTAATGAACCCACAATCCAGTTTAACAGAACACACTGCTACACTCCCCGACTCGGAGAGAAGTCTGGTTTCTGTCAGCTCTTGCAGGGCAATCCGCAGGCCTGGACTCAGTAGTTGAGACTTACCGAAGTGTGAATATCTCACAGAAGCTCAGTCCTGGCACTAATGACTAAGAACACTGGCTACTGATGGGATTCCAGAACCTCCACAGCCTGCTCTGAAGCGGCTGACAGCCCACAGTGTGCGTAGCTACAGGGGGAGCAGCGCAGAGTTCCTTGCCATTGATGACACATGAGAAGCAGCCACTCTTCTTAGTGCTATGGAGCAAGTGGAGCCTCTATATGGGACAAAGGAACTCAGCTTTGATCGGAAGAGACAACGTGGGGAAGGAAAGATGAATTTTGGAGGGGGAAACAGGCTCTTCTTCCTGGTGATGCAGCTACTAAAAGGCTCTGCTGCACTTCTTCACTGTTCACAGCTCACTGAAGTCATCTGGAAAGAAAGATGCTTTGTCCGGAGCATCATTTCAGACATGTTCCACCGAGGAAAGTATTAGTGGAGTTTTCCCCCAGAGTTTCACCTTGGTGAGAGTTGGGGAGTCAATATTATTGAAGACACACACTTCACCAACCAAAATGTGGTACCCCTATTTAAAGAGCAGAGACAAGAGATCCAAGATGGCCGAATAGAGAAAAGATGAGCCGATTTTGATCACAGGAAGACAACAGAAGAAAAAGGGAGGAATGGTATTCCCAGGGAACTGCTAGAAGTTTGGGGTAGAAATTCTACAGAAAGAAGAGAGATGCTGTGGAGGAGTAAAAGGGACAGCATAATCACACAAAAGCAAGTGGAATATCACTGGCAACTCCTGCAGCCAGTGGCTGGAGGAAATGCCTTCTGCTTGGAGCCAGGTGAGAACAGCATGCAGTCTGTGTCACTGGCTATATTGTTTGAGGGAGCTGAGGGAGAACCTTGCACACCCCACTGAATCGGAGTCCAGCCTGGAGCACTAGCAGGGGGAAGGGTGCCCAACTACCCACATGAAGGGAGAGTACACTGCTTTCTCCAGATACCCCCCCAAGGGCACCAAGCAATTCACAGAGAGGAAGCTCCATCTTAATAATGCAAGTGGAGGTTGCAGCAACCCCAGCATGGCTGGGGGTTTTATCTGAGGGATAAATTCATGGTCCCTACTATGAGTCTAGCCTGGAGTGTGGACAGGGAGTGGGTTGCCCACTTAGGCCTGTGAGATGCTTCCCTCCCCTCACTCTACCATGGTACTCAGACTCAAAAAGCCTATGTGGAACAATGACCAACTTCTATCAAGCAGGTAGCTGGCTCTGGGAACACCTCAGCTCTCTCCACAGACTGGAGAGGTTTGCAGGGCTGAGAGTGGATCCCCTGCTCCCCGTGATTGTGAGAGCTCTACATTCTATGACTGTGGGGATTTTGTGACTGTGTGAAAGGGCATGGTATGTGGCTGGGTCACTGGGTAATCACCCTGTCTGGCTTCAGAGGCTCAGAATTCCGAGTGCGTTGCTGGTGGGGGGAGGGGTCATTGCAGAGAATTCTGTGCTTAAACTGAAGAACACAGAAATCCTTAGTGTGGTTCATGTGCCTGTGTGAGTGGAGTGTAGCCACTGTGGGCTTACTCTAGGTAGGTGAGCCCAAGTTCATCTTGGCAGAGATGGAGTGAGGCTTAAATCATGCTAGCTGAAGCATCATACCCTCTACTGCTGCTGACAACAGAAGAGATTTACCAAGCCCACATCAGGTGTCTCTCTAGACTCTTGACCACTCTCAAGACCAGCCTAAGACCCCCGGGCCCCACCCAGTTCATCTCAAGGATCTTGAAAACTAACAAGCCCAAATAAAAATCAGTAGGAAAGATTTAAAATTAGAGTACAAAATTGAGACAAAAGGATACAAAAGATCAGTGAAAGTTTTTTTTCCACAAAAATAAACAAAATCTATATACCATTGGCCCACCCCCCCCCAAAAAAGAGAGAAGACTCAAATCAATACAATTAGAGGTGAAAAAGAAAATGTAACAGACACCACAGAAATAAAAAACTCAGAAATTACTACAAAGAGCTCTATGCCAACAAACTGGGAAACCTAGAAGAAGTGGGTGGATTCGTAGACATACTACCTACCTAAATTGAGCCATGAAGCCATAGAAAACTAAACTAGACCAAAAACCAAGATGGAAATTGAACCAGTAATAAAGGTCCTCCCAACAAAGAAAAGCCCAGGACCAGATGGTTTCACTGCTGAATTCTATCAGACTTTTAAAGAAGAACTAACTCCACTTCAAGTTATTCAAAACATTTGAAAGGGAGGGAATCCTCCTAGATTGTTTCTATGAAGTCAGCATCACCTTAATTCTAAAACCAGAAAAAGATACAGCAGAGAAAGAATTACAGACCAATATCCCTGATGAACATAGATGCTAAAATCCTCAACAAAATACTGGCTAATCAAATCCAACAACACATCAGAAAAATCATTCACCCAGATCAAGTGGGATTTATTCCTGGTATGCAGGATGGTTCAACATTTGCAAATCAGTAAATGTGACACATCACATTAATGAACTGAAGAATAAAAACCAAATGATTATCTCAAAAGACATAGAGAAAGCACTTAATAAAATATATCATCCTTTTATGAAAAAACCCTTAAGCAAATCGGGTATAGAAGGAACATACCTAAACGCAATCACAACATTATTTGACACACTGTCAGCCGGCATCCTATTGAATGATTAAGGAAAGTTGGAAGTATTTACACTAAGATCTGGAACCAGACAAAGCTGCCCACTCTCACCCTTACTATTCAATCTATCTATGAAAGTTTTAGCCAGAGCCATTAGACAAGAAAGAGAGGGGGATACAAATGTAAAAGTGTTAAGTCAAATGATTCCAATTTGCAGATATTTTCTTATATCTAGAAGGACTAAAAGCTACTAAGAAATTATTGGAGCTCGCCAGAGTTTGCCAATGTCGTAGGATACAAACTAAATACTCAAAAATCAATACTCTTTCTATACAAAAACAATGCCATGGCTGAGAAAGAAATTATAAGATCAATTCCTTTCAGAATAGCTACAAAAACTTTTAAATTCCTTGGGATAAATTTATCCGAGGATGTGAAAGATCTCTACAATGAAACTTACAAAACACTAAGGAAAGAAATAAAAGACACAAAAATGGAAAAATCTTCCATGTTCATGGATGGGAAGAATTAATGTAATCAAAATGTCCATCCTACCCTAAGCAACTTACAGATTCAATGTGATTCCAATCAAAGTGCCAGAGATCCTTCTCAGATCTAGAAAAAAATGACCCTAAAATCATAAGAGACCCTGAATAGCTAAAGTAAACATGAACAATAAACAATAAAAGCTGGAAGCATCACAATACCCGATTTCAACATACATTACGGGGCAATTATAATCAGAACAACTTGGTACTTAGGCACAGAATTCTTGGTTAAGACCTCAGCAGCACAAGAAAGAAAAGCAAGCAAGGTAAACACTTAAAGTAACAACTGGAAGAATGGAAGAAAATAATTGCAAAATATGCAACGGATAAGTGACTAATATCCAGAATATGTAAGAAGCTCAAGAAACTCAAAACAATCCAGTTGAGAAATGGGCTAAGGATATGAACAGGCATTTTTCAAAGTATAAAATACAGATAGGCAACAGACACAAAAAGATGCTTAGCATCAGTATCTAGCAGGGAAATGCTAACCTCACCCGCTTTAGAAAGGCTCTCATACAGAAATAAAAAATAAATAAATAAATGCTGGTGATGATGTGGGGAAAAAGTTCCCTAATCCACTGTTGGTGGGAAAGCAAACTAGTACAGCCATTGTGGAAGACAGTATGAAAACTCCTCAGAAATCTGAAAGTAGATCTACCATATACTCCAGCCATCCCACTCCTAGAATTTACCTAAAATAAATGAAATCAGCAAATGAAAGAGTTATCTGTACCCCCATGTTTATAGCAGCTCAACTCACAATAGCTAATATATGGAATTAATCCAAATGTCCATCAATTGTTGACTATATAAAGGAAATATATACTACTGAGCCATAAAAAGAATGAATTTCTCTCTTTTGGAACAAAATGGGTGCAACGGGAGATCATCATGCTTAATGAAATAAATCAGTCTCAAAATCATAAATATCATTTATTTCCCCTTATGGTAACTTTTATACAGAGTACAAAAAATGTAATACATAGGCGCAAAATTGACTTTTTAAGATTTGATTACTGTTTATAGCCCTTGTCTATACTCTTGAAAAAGAGTGATTTTTCTACTTACTACTTGTTGAATTCTATATCTAGTTGAGGGTTAATATTGTGAATATAAAGAAGATTCAATGTATATATTAAAATTGTAAGAAAACTAAAATAAGGGAGAGTGGGATTGAGGAAAGGTAGGATAGGATGTATCATTATGCTCTTAAAAACTATGCATGAATGAAATTTGTTTCCTTTTCAAAATAGGACTTTTTTAATGAAAGAGTTTTGAGAAATAGAACATCAATTTTGTCTAAATGGCATCTCTGATGCCAACTCTAATGAATATATTTATATATTAGCCTATTGTTAAAAAAAAAAAAACACCAAGACAAGACTACCATCAGAGACACAGAAATATAGAACTCTTCCTTTCTTCCACTGTCTGTCTTGACCTCTCATGGTGTTTGCTACTTGGGGTTGTGTCTGCAGCTGGGTGTACACTCAGCTGGTTTTCTTACTCCTTTCCCCCCAATGCATGGGGTTGTCCCCTGAAAATGGCAGACCCAGGATCTAAGTCCTTAACCCCAACTCATGCTCCAGAAAAGTCAAGCTTCTTTTCCCACAGTTTTGTCACTCTAACCTACAGACCATGACGTACTGCAGTCTCAGCACTGGGCATACTGTGCACTGAATGGGGGTTGGAGAGAGGCTTGACCCTACCAAATCCCCAAAGGAATGCACAGTGGCACTGCCAACCTATGCAAGGATTCCGGCCACCATGTCCTGCCAGATTTCACCATGGGTATATGCACACCCTGACTCTTCCTGAGTCCATATCCAAGACCCTGCAGGAGAAGGTGCCAAAGTCACTGAATAGTGGTTGAAAGTGGAAGATCAGTCAGACGGAGGTGGGAGACAGACAGTTAAAAACCAAAGTAAGGGAGGAGGTGGAAGGCTAAGACATAAGAATTCAGACTCCAGAACTTAAGCACATACTCCATTATCTCATGGAACTTCACTTATAAAATTAAATGGAAACTACTAAGAATTCAAGACAACAATAGAAGAGCATTACACTCTAAGTACAGGGTCCTCTGAGTACACTGGTCACCTGCTCATGAACCCAGCCTTGACCTGGCCTGTCCACTGGAAACTGACCACAACTCTGTTGTTTCAGGTAATCTCATTTCCTGTTGTCCTGGCACAAGGTCTGGAGCATCTCCTTCAGCCACTGTCCCCAACTAACCCTGCTTCACTTCCACACTCTGACAAATCCTCTCCCTGACATTGCAAACAAATATTTAATAAATGATTTCTTTTACCCACTTGCCACAACATCCAGTACACATCCTTTCCTAGTTTAGCAAACCTGTTAGACATTAAAATTGTTGGCTTGACTTCTCATTGTCTTGTCCTTGCCTGTGTTTTATACGTGCATCCCACAGAGAAATTTAGTGTAGGGTGTTGTCTATTAACTGGTTTGAAGTTTGGCAAGGCTGGCTTTTGAAGGACAGCTTGTACACTCACACACATACACACACTTTCTGGGAAATTCACCACTTGGTTAGTATTATCTGTGCAGCAAGGACTACTGGAATGAAGTCTCTGTGTGTGAGACCCTCAGCTGTCGGGCTGCAAGAAGAACACCGGAGACAAGCCTGTGTGCATGTACATTTATTAGCAATCAGGCAGACTTTTACAGGGTAAGAGGGGAAGAAAAACTCTGCGGTAGTAACAGCAATTCTATAGGGAAAAAGGGGCAGCGTGCCAAAAGACCCCTAAGCAATCAACTTATAGGTCACGCAGGCCTCTGGGCTCCTTTGTGCAACTGGCCCACATCTGCCGTGTGGGAGTTGCTTATTGGCTCTGTTTATCAGTCATAAAGGCACAGCCACAAGGCTTCCAACATGAAGTGGCGGGGGGGAGAGAAAAGGGGCCTGGAGCTCCTGCCACCTGCCAGCAGCCAGGCTGTGGGGTCCCTCCCAACCTCCTGCATGGGCAGAGCAGGGCCGGGCAGGCAGTCCCATGGGGTTACCCACACTGGAACCCCAAGACTTTGCTCAAATATTTTTCTTTCAATTAATGAACCCAGCTCACCTTAGGTGGTATCCAAAGTCAAAGCCTTCATATCACTAAGGTTTTCTTTTTCTTTAAATTCTCTCAGCAGATTATCATGTTGTGATTTGGGGTTGAGAGTAAATTCTAGTAGATGGATTTGTATGCCATGTATAAAAATACCAGAATACTTACATGCTATGCTGCAAAGCATTTTGGCATGGTGGCCAGGTACATATGCTCTGAAGCCTGCGGGTCACTTGCAGATTTCTACATCTTGAGGGGACACTAGTTTGAGGAGGAGGATGATAACAACACTTGCTTTGCAGAGTGGCTGTAAGGATTTAATGACTCATTTTCATAACACCCTTGGCCCAACACACTGTAGGTACTCAAGAACGTTAAATCATCAGGTACTAGGTACTAGGCAGTGATTGTGTACACAGCTTGGTGAACAGAACACAGCAGAGGGAAATCACCTGCCCGCATTTTTTGTCCCTCTTGTCCTGATGCAATGCACTCCCAACAGCAGGAAGAAGGGCTGGGCTATTTCCCAGGACCGGATTGTGAAAGGTCTGAGGGCCATACTAAGCTTATAGGTCTCACAAATGTTAAATATGTAGCTTTTCTACTAAACTGAAGTAGTATCCACTTCAGGATAATACTGAAGGAGAATACAATAAATAATTATGCCAAGACACCATATAGAAATCATGACTGTCAGATAATCCAGGCTTCATAGCTATTTTACCAGTAGGGTAGAGCCAATCTCCTAACTTACTTGAATGAGTTTTTTCTCCTAGAGATTTCCTTGCAGGCAAATAGATATTATTTTGTTGACAAGAAGCCTACACCAGAGAACTCTGAGTACTCAGCTAGTACAGCCATAGATACACTGACCTTGACTGCCACGTATATGAAGGCAATGAAGTAAGCTCTGGCCCTGAGGAGTTTACCATGAAGCTGGTGGGACATGATACAAATGAAAACACACATAAGCATGTACAAAACAATATTTCAAAGTTTGTGGAAAATCAAATGAAATAAGGTTATTTGGTGTCAAAAATTAGAAAGCCATACAAATTGGGGAGTCTTCAAAAAGTTCTTGAAAATTGTGTATTACAAAAAAAACTATGCATCAATTTCAAAAATTTTTACACTAAAATAAACTTATTTTTAAAGTCCTCTTGTATAATGAAACAATGGTGTTCATGTTATGATATTTAGTCTGACCCACATATCCAGAGAGTACTGAGTGTCCTGGAAAAGTCAAACATTTAAATCTAAATGGGGTGGAGTCTGGCACAGCAGCTAAGATACCACTTGGGACACTTGCATGCCATATAAAACTATCTGGTTCCAATCCCAGCTACGTTTCCAATTCCAGCTTTCTGCTAATGCACACCTTAGGAGGCAGCAGATGGTGACACACATACTTGGGCCCTGCCACTCAAATCAGAGACCTAGTTGGAGTTTTCGGCTCCTGGCTTCATTCTGGACAAGCCTCAGCTATTGTAGGCATTTGAAGAGTGAGCTTACAGAAGATCAATCTCAATCTTTCTCTGCCTTTCATATGAAATTAAAATGGATAAAAATTTTAAGCCATTTTAATGTTTTAAAAACATTAAAAACAAATGAAAATTATGGATGATTAGGCAACATGAGGATCTGTTCCAGAAAACTCTAGTTTACCCTTCTTTTGTCATATGTCATTCATTTCAGACCCTCTTCTCAATAGCAAGACTCTCACAATACCTGGAACAGTATATCCATTTGGCCCATGACATGAGCCGTTTGAGGAGATTCATTTAGATACAACCGAGAATGAATTTTATAAAGTTAGATTTCTGGCTCAGGACATTATATAACACATTGAAAAAAGTTTTTATATTGAAATATTGTGAATTTGTTTTATTATATTTCCAAGAAAAGATGGACTTGGAGACAGTTTATCATTTGGTGAGGTCAGAGAGACTATGAAAGTATTATAGTTGAATCCAGTAGAAAAAAAAAATAGAACTTTGGAAAGACATTATTTTTACCAAAACATGGTTAAACAGTCATCTACTATCAAGCAAGGCATTTCTGGTACAAACTCATGGTAAATTTTTCAAATAATGGTGCAGTTATTAATAAATTGATACACACTAAGCCAATTTCTTTAAAAATCCTTTTTGAAGTTTACTTTATTTCTGCTAAATTTTGTTCCCTGGACAACAATCAAATTATTCTAGGATTCCTATTTTTTTCATGACAAAAGTTGGATTCATGTTGAAGATTTAATGCCAAGTACTTCCAAGTGGTAAATCCATTTCCAGAGAAATAACTAAGAATTAGACGACACTTTCAAAATCGTTTTAAACACAAGCGAAAAATCCACCTAAAATGGTACCCATAGCTGTCTGACTTCCTGGCTCTTTCCATGTCCTCACACCTATTCATTCATTTATTAGGTTTTTAATCTCCTGACCTCCCTCATTGAAGATAAGAAGAAATCCAAGGCCTAGGGTCTTTTACTTCTGGAAATTTCCTACTTGAATGCAGCGTGGGGGCAGACAAAACATACAAAAAAACCACACAGCAATCTGTTACCATCAATAATACTACACTGCTAAAGGAAAGAGCTCAGTCTCTCAGGTATTCTTGGAGAGGGACATAAATATTGATTGTTTGGGTCAGTGGTGGCTGTGTTATGAGTAGACAAGGGAGGCCTACGTAGATGGGCAGT
Source organism: Oryctolagus cuniculus (assembly GCF_964237555.1). Lineage (NCBI taxonomy): Eukaryota > Metazoa > Chordata > Mammalia > Lagomorpha > Leporidae > Oryctolagus > Oryctolagus cuniculus. The sequence continues at coordinate 55,510,185 of NC_091435.1, forward strand.
ACATGATAGAGGTGGTGTTGGAAGGGGTATAGAAGAACAAGTTTCAGGAACACAGTACTTTAGATATGAGAAAAAAAACCTGGGGAAAGATGGAATCAAATGAAACATTTATTTTAGTAGAAAAATATGTTTTTCCTATGAACTTTTGGAAGATCCCTTGTATATATTTTAAGAACAGATAAAATTCCCTAAGTTTTGAGAAGCAGGAGTATACACTGGTTCAGAGTTCAGATTCTAGAACAGACTTCTGGGTTTACATCCTAGAGTTGCTACTTATTAGCAGAGTAACCTTGGGAAGTTTCCTTGCAGGTAACAGGGAACCAACAGGATCAGCCTACATGAACTCCATTTCTCATCTGCATTCAGGGACTGCCTCATGTTCACTGCCAGCAGCTGTTTTGCTTTCTGCCCTCACAGCCTGTTGCTAATTCTGTAAGGATACTGCCAGAAAATAGGGAACTCAGCTGGGTTGAAAATGCTTGGCACTAGACCATTTCCTCCTGTTCATCTTTTTTAATATTTGAGGTAGAGTTACAGAGAGAGAGAGGGAGAGACAGAGGGAAAGGTCTTCTCTCAGCTGGTCCACTCCCCAAATGGCTGCAACGGCTCAGGGTTGGGACAATCTGAAGCCAGGAGCTTCTTTGTCTTCAGGGACCCAAGCACTTGGACCATCTTCCACTGCTTTCCCAAGCCGTTTGCAGAGAGCTGGGTAGGAAGAGGAGCAGCTGGGACACAAACAGGTAACTATATGGGATGCTGTCACCTAGGCAGAGGGTTAGCCTATTATGCCACAGTGCCACCCTGTTTTCTTTTTTAACCAGTTTTTTCTCTGGCTTATCTAATGCCCAAGAGTTATTTCCAACCTCTACATCTACCTATTTACATCCACGAATTCACAACTTCGTATTTTTAATATTTTAAATATTTAATATTTATCCTTTAATGTAAAATATTTATCCTTTAGTGTAGTCAATAGTGGCACTATCCACTATTTTATTTTTCAACCCACCATGCCCAAAAGGCAGAATAGAGCAGTTGATATCCCAAGGGCTGCCATGCAAAGGAAAAATTGTGCATTTCCTCCAGTTATACAAATAAAAAATTAAAGGGAAAGTTTCTAAGGGATGTTCTTCATCTACAGGCAGGCATATAGATTGCACTGAAGCTTGTAAGATTAAACCTGTTATTCTTATCTGAATCAGTAATTGTAAATGAATTTTATTTTTAAAATGTTGAATGTTCTTTGCAAAATAGATAAACTTCACAATTAGAAATAATGTCTAAATTTTGGCCTGAACATGCTGATAATATTAGCATCAATTAAGTAAATGAATCTGTTATGCTCTTATCTTGACCTATGTTTAGTAGGACAAATAAAAATTCTTGCGATTTTCTTGCTAAAAATACCTTTGTTAGGATGACAAAGACGGGAGAAGTGGAATCTAGAGATAAAAAGCCATTTCAGGTAAGCATGTTCTTAGAGAGTCACCATGTTTTCGTTTGGAGTTCCACAGTTATGGAATTCCAGGAGGCATCTGACCATGCCCCTTTTTTCATTTATTTATTTCATTTGAAAGTAAGAGAGAAGAGAGGGGAAGAGATATAGAAGGGGTGAGGAAGGAGTGGGGAGAAAAAGGGAGAGGAGGGAGATCTCTCTCAGTCTCTGGTTCATTCCCCAAATTCCTCCAACAGCCAAGGCTGGGCCAAAAATCAGGATATAATCTATGTCCCCACATGGATGGCAGGGACCCAACTACTTGAGCCATCACTTGCTGCACCCCAGGGTGCATATCAGCAGGAAGCTGCAAGTGGAAGCAGATATGAACTCAAAGCCAGGCATTCTGGTATGGGATGCAGGCATCCAAAGTGATGTCTAAACTGCTACACCAAACACCTCCCCCTAGTAATTCTGCTTATCAGTTTACTGATTAAAACAACATTTGGAGAAAAGCATATGCACACCAAAGTTACTATGTCACAATCTTGGATTCTGCCTCCACATTTATCTTGAGAGCTGTCCCTGTCAAAAAACACACACACACACATATGCACACACGCCGGGTGTGAGGAGTACAGCTATTTCTTTTCAGTAGTAACAGCTCTGCTCAAACTACCTCTATGACTTTGCTGACACCACCTCCCCACCTGGGAATACAAAACCGAATTAAGCCATAGAACTACCTTAGACCAGTGTTTCATTTCTTTTCTTTTCTTTTCTTTTCTTTTTTTTTTTTTTTTGGACAGGCAGAGTGGACAGTGAGAGACAGAGAGAAAGGTCTTCCTTTGCCGTTGGTTCACCCTCCAATGGCCAAAAATATGGAACGCTTCACGAATTTGCGTGTCATCCTTGCGCAGGGGCTATGCTAATCTTCTCTGTATCATTCCAATTTTAGTATATGTGCTACCGAAGCGAACACTAGACCAGTGTTTGTCAACCAAAGTACTGTAATCTTAGCACTGATCGCAACTTCAGAGGTGATTTAGCTCGCCATTATTAGCAACTAAAATTATCCAAGACCACTCGGTTTATCTGTAGTCTTCATGATGCTACTTAAAAATTATCCTCTAGTTCACATGAGAAATGCTAAATGACTTACCCTAAACTACGCCACAAGAAGTAGTAATGCTGAATTTGAACTCAGGTCTGGCTGACTCCGAAGTACAGAAATATTGTTTCCCTGCTTTCTCTCACAGGGAGGCTCAGCTTCCCCAGAAAACAGATGTTAGTGTTCCTCCCCCGGGCTCTTTCCAGCTCAAGGTGCCTCTGGGACCCAGCCACGCGTCCTCTTCCTTCCTAGAGTACGGCGCCCTTTGAGGAGTTACGGGCAAGATGGTGGCCGGGGCGTGGAGACGAGTGCCCTGCACCTGCTGAGTGTGCCCAATATAACGAAGTGAGGGGAGAGCCAGCTGTTGTGAGTATGAGGTCGTTAATACCCTTGCCCTCGGTATTCCTTTTGGAGTCCTGGCCTCTGGTTGGAAGACAAACCTCTTCAGTCAGAATTTGTAGTAGTGATAAAAATAGATGATTCTTTTTCCATATCAGCCTGTGATCAGGATACTAAAATACCTTCAGGGTGATGGCACACTTGATGGACTGCAGCTGCCTCCCCAACACACACAAATTAAATTCTCACATTCAGATGCCAATAGAACATCAAAAGTGTGTCTTTAAAGTTCAGTGTGGAGAAAGTTCTCATTTTTTACGTTACTAGGTATTTCCAAAATTATCAGCAGCTGAACACAGAGGTAAGCTGCAGTAATCTAAAAGTAAACCAGAAATTCAGGTTGAGTGGAAAATGGAGGAACCTGGAACCTGTGGGGATTAATTATCTGTCACATCATTGCTAGGTTCTCATGACCTTTAAAATTTATCACTATCCCTTTGGAGAAAGATGACTTTTTTTCCTACTATGCCAAATAATCTAGTAAAATCTCAGGTCAATTTTTATAGAAATATTACATGAATATTGATTTCCAAAATGGGATAGTGATAAATTTTAAAGGCAGCACACCAACCGTGGTGGCCATTGGAGGGTGAACCAACGGCAAAGGAAGACCTTTCTCTCTGTCTCTCTCTCTCACTAAACACTCTGCCTGTCCAAAAAAAAAAAAAAAAAAAAAAAAAGAATGCATACAGCAGGGGATTTGCATATTTGCAAACTTTCAAATTCTTCATGTGGTCAAAGTTAAGGCTATTACATTGGCCAAAGTGGCTCACTTTCCCAGTGTTTTGATAAGCTGGTGGATTTTCTTTGAAGTGATTATCTTACATAAAATCTAGTCTAGACATTTAATTAATGATATTGCTTTCTTGTCTGATCTGAAGTTCAACGGAGATTCCCTAAGAGGAGCAAGAGGCTGCTGAACAAAACAGATTCATCTCCAGCATTCCCTGCACTTAGGCATACATGCCAGAGCTAACATAAAGTAGATGGATTAACAGGAATAAACTTCTGAAGTTCATAGAAAGACTCTTAAGCAATAATCCTAGCAGTGAAACAAAATATAAATATCATGTTAGACTATTTAGAAAGCCTTTGAAATAATTCATAACAGAGGATTTTTTTAAAAAGTTATCATTTAAAAGGATTTTATTTGCAAGTCACTTTTCTGGAAAAGCCAAAAATATAACCAACACTCTCAAATTATATTTTTAAAAAATTTCAATCATCGAAAGTTTGTATGATTTTTATAGCTAAATGCTACTTTTCAAATAATATACAATTTCCATCATGATTTCCCTCTTAACTCACACTTTTTAAAAAAATTTTATTTATTTATTTATTTTGACAGGCAGAGTGGACAGAGAGAGAGAGAAAGACAGAGAGAAAGGTCTTCCATTTCCATTGGTTCACCCTCCAGTGGCCTCTGCGGCCGGCCGGTGCACAACGCTGATCCAAAGCCAGGAGCCAGGTACTTCTCCTGGTCTCCCATGTGGGTGCAGGACCCAAGCACTTGGGTCATCCTCCACTGCACTCCCGGGCCACAGCAGAGAGCTGGCCTGGAAGAGGGGCAACCGGGAAAGAATTCGGCACCCCGACTGGGACTAGAACCCGGTGTGCTGGTGCCACAGGCAGAGGATTAGCCTAATGAGCCGCGGCGCTGGCCTTAACTCACACGTTTTTAAGCAACAATTAAAACAACCTAATTTTTTTTTGTTTTTGTTTTTTACTGCCTGTTCTTATTAATTTTTAATTTAATGGCATTTTGGTCAATGAACATAAATTTTAAGGTATTAAGTGTTTGAAATTGCTTTAAACTTTCCTTCTTATTTCAGTTATATATGGAGAATTTGAAAATGTTTCTTAAAATTTTTGTTATTACAAAGAGAACAGTTTTCATACAATTCTAAGAAGGTAACTATGCTTTCCTCTCTCCCTCCCTCCCTCAATCCTCTTTTCTTCCATTCTTTGTTTCCCTTAATTTTTGCAATAAAATAATTTATTATTTTATTATTTTTATTATTTATTTATTATTTATTATTAATTCACCATTAACCATAATGTTCAACAAGTGAAAAGTTGAAAGACCATTGCTCTGGTATAGATGAGGGCTATAAACAGCAATCAGTTCATAAGGGGCCAGTTTCATTCTTGTATTTTTTTTTGTATTTTATATTAACTACCATGTATTAGAGAAAGCATATGATATTTGTCTTTATGGGACTGGCTTATTTCACCAAATTGATGCATAATAGTCTTCAGTTGCATCCATTTTATTCCGAAAGACAGGATTTTGTTCTTTTTTATGGCTGAGTGGCATTCCATTGTGTGTATGGGTGTGTGTATACATACATATATATATATATATATAGCCTATATTTTCTTTATCTGATCATCAGTTTCAAATCACATATAAATGTGATTAAACCATTTTCAAAGATTCACAAAATTTATAGTACATACAAAAACCTTAATTTATTTGTTTAAATACTAAAAAAAGTTTTATAAATATCATACAGTTCCTTTTCTTTTTAAAGGTGGCTTCTCTTGAAGAGATCCCAACAAAACTATGGTTGCCATCTTCTACCAAAAGTAGAGATAGCAAGAACGAAAATTAAAATGTGAACAAACGGTATAGAGGTTTAAACTAAGAAAATCCAACTACAATTTCCTTTGTGTATTAAGTTAGGTGGTCATGGATTTTAAAATAAAATGACAACAAAGATGATTCTTTCTCTGTGCATTAAAAAAAATAGAGAATTATTCATGGGGCCAGGAATTTTGCCACTGCATGTGATGCCAGCGTCCTATATTGGAGTACCTGTTTGAGTTCGAAGTCCAAGCTGCTCTGCTTCTGATCCAGCTCCTTGCTAATGTGCTTGGGGGTACAGAGAAAGATGGTCCAAGTACTTGGCCCCCTGTCACTCACATCGGGGACCCAGATGGAGTACCAGGCTCCTGGTTTAGGACTGGACTATCCTAGCTGTTGTTGACATTTGAGGAGTGAACAAGCAAATGGGAAATCAACCTTTCCTCTCACCTCCCCTGTGTAATGCTGCCTTTCAAGTAAATTAAATATTTTTTTTTAAAAAGAATTATACCATGGGTTACAACAACTGTGAAAATGCTTTGAAATTCTAGTATTCGACCCAGTCGAGGATATAGAAAAAAATGGTTCTAGCCATCAAGATTTGTACATCATGTCACACCTGTTATCCAAACACCTTACCAACTACGGCCTCGGTGTACTTTCCTTCTGCTGGAAGAGGGAAGTACTGATTTGGAGATATGTTGCTGCCATATCCCAGGAGAAAGCCTTCCAGCTTTACATTTGGATTTGGACGCAGGAACTTCAAGAGGATGGAGTCACTCGTGGTATTGATGTGGACTTTCAGGCTTGGCCTTTTACCTAATGATGGGGATGAAAACATAGGTGGCTGTTACTTCATCTCCTTAGCACACTATGAAAATTTCCAGGGATGGTTGATCGGTAGAATTGTTCCTAGAAAGCTTGCTCCTACCTCATTTGCTACTCAGCATCACAGCAACACACACACACACACACACACAAATGCTCCCATTATAGCTCATTTTAAGATCAAAGAAAATGAACTTAATAACAAATAAAGTAGCCTAGAATAAAAAGTAAAATCTTACAGTTCAATACTTGGTAGTTTATTATGGTGAAAACAGAGGGAATTTAGACTATTTTGACTAATTAAAATGTTCACTTTGTACATATTGCTGGGAGTTGATGAATGGACTTGAATATTGTCATTGGAAAAAATCAATGACTTCAGGGCCAGCATTGTGGTGTAGTAGGCTAAGCTTCCATATGCAGCGTTGGCATCCCAAATGGGCTCTGGTTCGTATCCCAGCTGCTCATCTTCCCATCCAAGTCTCTGCTAATGGCCTGGGAAAGCAGCAGAAGATAGCCCAAGTGCTTGGGCTCCTGCACCCACTTGAGAGACTTGGAAGAAGCTCCTGGTTCCTGGCTTTGGATTGGCTCGGCTCCAGCCATTGTGGCCATTTGGGGGAACGAAGGAGCAAATGAAAGAGCTTTCTCTCTGTCTCTCCCTCTATCTGTAGCTCCACCTCTCAAATAAATAAATAAAATCTTTAAAATAATTCAGTGACTTCATTTTGAAACCCCCCAGTCTCCTCCATTCCGTTCTCCAGCCCCACACCCACAGGTTTGATAATTGATACAGTTGGGAAAGAAAGTAAGAAGGAAGGTTTCTGGCTGAGGGAAGACAGAGATGGTAGAACAGGGAAATCCAGAAAGGCAGACAAGGGAGGAGGAGAAAGCTGATTAGTTCCAGGGGGAGTTCACTGGGTCAGTGTGACAACCACGTGGAGATGCCCAGCAGTGAGTTGAGTATCTAAACATGATGTTCAAGAATGAAATACACACCCATCTGGAGGACATTAGCTTGTAGGTGATAATTAGAGGAATTTCCCAGAGAGACTGTGGAAGAGAAAGAACAGAGACCTCACTTATGTTCTCAACATTTTTTTTTCTAACCACCCAAGCAATAGGAGAAGATAATCATACAAACCAAAGATCATGGCCAAGCAATGACTAATACTGTCTTTTTCCCTTGGAGCCAGAAGGAACCAGGTTCAAACCCCAACTCTGTTACTTTGCTATGTCCTCTTGCAACTCACTGAACATGCTTAAGCCTCAGCTTCCTGGTTTGTAAATGACAGGTAACAATCACCTTCTCGCTGGATTATTTACAAAGATTAGAGCAAATTGGTACAACCGTAGAGCTGTCACACAGCAGTTGCTCACTAATACAGGTCCACAACCCTTAAGCCATGAGTCAGATATTCAAAAACCTTCGTATGCTTTTTATAGCTTGATTTCAAGCTTATTTATCAACAAAACCCAATCTAGATTATCTAGAGGACAATTAGCCTTTCTTTAATTCCACTCCATGTGGCGGTCACATGTCCCATTTTAGAAATTGTGTTCCACTGTGTTTAGTTATGTGGTGTTGATTAAGACGCCACTGAAGAGGTTATAGACTACATAATGTAGGCATGCTTTTTTCTAATCACCCCCCCCAAATTTTGAACTAAAAGACATATCTTTTCCCAAGAGTTTTAGATAAAGACTTGTGAGCTTCAGTTGCTTTATTTCTTTATTCCTCAAGGACTTAATATTTTAAAAATATTTTGCCAATTTTGAGAAGATTGCATTTACCAATTTAACAATTTGCATCCTATTTTTTCAATAGCCAAAGACTTATATGAAATATGGACCTTGAGAGCTTGTTTGGAGATTCTAGCAGGGGAGCACAGCTACTCGTATACCCTTGACCGAAGACCAGTCCTCCTCTAGTGGGGAAGGTCGTCCTCTTCAACCGAGTGTGCAGCTTTGGGAGGGACACACATGGAGTGGTGAGGGAGGAAGGGGATACCCGCCTAGCCACCCAGATCAGCCGAGTCAACCCTGGCGATCAATGGGGTGACAGATGTCGCAGCCAGATCGCCCTCTCATCCGACTTATATGATATAAATAATAATCATCACAATTGTATAGTATGGACAGACTCAATACAGCTACAGAAAAGCATACCATTAAGCCTTTGCAAAGAAGAAAAGAAAACAAAACCCAACCCCTTCTTGAGTATCAGGTTGTAGGAATCATTGTTAACTTAGCAACTAGGACTATGGTTTCCATGTATGTGGCTTATTACTTTGTACTCCCCCCAAAGTTGAAATTTTTATTCAGTTTTTGATTCTCAGATGGCTAGTCTTACACCTGAGGCAAAATTGAAACCCAGAAATATTGAGTAGCTTATTAAAAGTCCAAAAGTGGGATTCTATAGCTCCTTCATTTCAGTTCCCCCAAATGAGGAAACAGAATGAGACCACACCTTTGTCACTCTGCATGTGAAGTGCAGGGTCAAAAGTGGACCTCAGATAATCACCAGGCTGGACTTCTCTGCTCTTAGTTTAATTGAGGCCTTCAATGTTACCCAGCACAGTAAGGAGTGGTCAAGTGACAGACCATAATACACAAGTTGATGCTAACCACTGATGCTTTGCTTTGTTCTAATTTCACCAAATTTTGATAAGGTGATGTATTGCAGATAAAATACTGATTCTGTGCAAGTCAATGTTCCCCTTTTCAACAACATGCCTAGATTAACTCCAGAACTCCTCTAGCCAACTCAACAGAATGGAACAGCTGTAACTTTCCGTTAGAAGGTTATCTGTTTTCACCATATATTATAACACAGTTACCCTGTTTCTAACAGTTTGTTGGGAAGCAGAGATTAGTGAGCTTAGGCTACACTCGTATTTGACTAAGAGCATCACTGCATTATCATTCCGCTGGACCACTCGCTCATGGACGTTGTCCTGATGGACCACATTATTCCTCCCCTGAGATAGTACAAAGGATGGCTATGCCAATGGGAGAAAGGAAGGCTGTAAACAGAACTGTCACCAAGCAAAGTAGAAGTGGTCACACCTCCCTTACCCAGGACTCTCATCATTCTCTCATGTGCTAACAGTTTATGTCAACAGATACATCAAAATTACGTAGTTTTTCAAATGAATTGGCATTTACCTGGCCTACTTTCTCATTTTAATTCATACTACTCTCCAGAGCTAAATTGGAACTAAGAAATATAGAGAGACAATTTTCACCTCACTCATAAACTTAACATTTTAAGGTTATCATTGCAGGTCTTTATTCAGAGACAGGAAATTGAATCCCTTTATTATCTTTTGGCCCCTGTATTCTTCCCTTACTACTTCTCAACACATTTCATTTTCTTTCCAATATAATCTGTTCATGTTCTGCAGTGCGTATTAGATAGCGGCCCTTTAGCTTTGCTCATGGTGTCCACCCATTGTGGATTCCCTGCATCTTTACTCCTTTACTCATTCAGCTGTTACCCCAAGGGTCTTTCAGTGGTTATCAAAAGGTTAAGAAAGTTTTCCCCCTTCCATCTAAACAAGTTTTGCAAGTATTCCTTCAAATGAATGTTTTGATGAGTATTTAATGTCATTCTCCACTCTTGAACAATTTCTCCACTATTTTAAAGTATGTTTATGTGTATCATACATTACTTTCTAATCATTGGTAATGCATTTATCTTCACTCTGAGCATTTCTTGTCCAATGTTTTGGGTTCCTAGTAATGCAGTGATAGTTATATAACAGTATGAAGATTTCTGGTGAGTGACTTAAGGTACAGGTAACAGAAAATAGTGTAATGTGATACAAGCTTATCTAGTACAACATTTGTGAGTAAAATTATATTTGTATAATATATAATTATATATCATTATGCATAATTATATATAATATAATTATATAATATATAAAATTATATATATAATGATATCTATATATCACAGAAAAGCAGTGTATACATCTAAGTAAGGGTACTGGAAAAGCATTGTATTGCATCTTTTTTTTTTTTTTTTGACAGGCAGAGTGGACAGTGAGAGAGAGAGACAGAGAGAAAGGTCTTCCTTTGCCGTTGGTTCACCCTCCAATGGTCGCTACGACTGGCGCGCTGCGGCCGGTGCACCGCGCTGGTCTGATGGCAGGAGCCAGGTACTTCTCCTGGTTTCCCATGGGGTGCAGGGCCCAAGGACTTGGGCCATCCTCCACTGCACTCCCGGGCCATAGCAGAGAGCTGGCCTGGAAGAGGAGCAACCGGGACAGAATCCGGTGCCCCGACCGGGACTAGAACCCGGTGTGCCGGCGCCACAAGGTGGAGGATTAGCCTAGTGAGCTGCGGCGCCGGCCTGTATTACATCTTACATGAAGTACAAAGCATTTGTCAATAGGAGTGAGAGAAAATTAGCAAAGTGCAAACATTTTGGGAAAACAGCAATAGTCTGCCTTAGAAAAGAGATTGCATGTTGGCAAAGTAGACACTTGGCTCTAAGACAGTGGTGTCTAATTCTCTGTTTGCAACACTCTAGGGTATCTAAATTTTTTAAAGGGTATTGTGAAATTTCAAAAGGTTAGAAAAGAAAATTTCCAGATGAAATTAAAATATACTTTGAATTTTTAAAAATAAATCCATGCCTAGCAACATTAAAATTAGTGTGCAAAATGGTGAGGTTGGAGAAAAGCAGACACAAGGTCTAATACTGTAACTTCAAAGAACCCCCTGGATCACCAGAGGAGGCAGCTTGCTTGCTGCTGTAGATGCAGGTACAAAGCATAAACTAAAAGTTGGCTGCAGGATTCTGAGTGACAGTGGTCAATTTCAGTCAAGTTCTGCAAAGAAACATAGCCTGAACACAAGGTGCTTAGAGAAACCAACTAAATTGTCATGGACATCCAATTATAGACCCGTGAGAAAGGAATTACTGCTCAAATATCTTCAGTGGGAGGAATTCTTTCATGCCTAATCTCTCAGAAGGGTGTCCTACATTTTCCAAATGATTTCAGAATGTGGTCTACATTGTTGGTACCAATTTGGTCCAGATGATAAAATCACTTCAAGAGGAAAAACTGCAAAATGTGAAAGCTCTCCTCTAGAAGCAAATAATACCAGTCCCTATAGCAATAAAATTGTTAAGAACAACACTTGCTCTCAATATTACACAACACTAATAAACAAATTAAATATATTCTAAATAACAAGTTTGGGGTTAAACTAGATCAGGTATGTTATTAATTTGCATAAGATACTAAGTAAAAGAATATCCATAATCCTAATATCCACAAAATAATTATTATTTTAGGAGTAGAAACACAACCCTATTCTTATCCAGAACATGTTTCTCTCTTCATGCACATTTTCACTTACAGTGTCTACCTCTATGCTTGCTATTTCTTTTGTTATAGATAAAATCAAACATTCTAAGAAATCAAAATAATTAAATCAACTCTCATTGGTTGAGGCCTTACATGAGGTATGTCATGGAAGGCACAGACTTGCAAAAGTGAAACTTTTAAACTTTTGAATTTTATAAAAACTAACAAAGAAAAAAGACAATCTACACATCGAGAGAAAACATTTGCAATATGTCTACCAATGGAAAGATTTGTATTCAGAATATATAAAATCATTCTTTCCCTTCAATGAGAAGAAAACCACTTAAGAAGCCAAGTGGAAGACTTTTGAATAGATTCTTCACTGTAAGAGATATCTGATATCTCCTTTATCAGAAGCACCTGCTCAGCATCATTCAGAAGTCCTATATGGGGCCAGGGAGTAAATGTATAGGACTCTGGAGGCTAGATGTTCTTTACTGCAGCCACCTATCTCTGCCACCGCAGAACAAAAGCAGCTACACGCACTATACAAACAAATTGGCATGGTCGTATTCCAGCAAAACTGTATTTATAAAAATAGGCCGTGGTTGATCAGTTTAAGTTCATAATTGATAATAAAAAGGGTTAAGTGTCAAAGAGATCACATAAATAAGACCAGTGTCAATTGTTAAATCAACAATAGGAGTCACTGTGCACTTCCTCCCCATGTAGGATCTCTGTCATTAATGTGTTGTACTATGTGAATTAATGGTAAAACAAGTATTCAAACAGTACTTTATACTTTGTGTGTCTGTGTGGGTGCAAACTGTTGAAGTCTTTACTTACTATATACTAAGTTAATCTTCTGTACATAAGGATAATTAAAAATGAATCTTGCTGGCGCCACGGCTCACTAGGCTAATCCTCCGCCTAGCGGCGCCGGCACACCGGGTTCTAGTCCTGGTCAGGGCTTCGGATTCTGTCCCGGTTGCCCCTCTCCCAGGCCAGCTCTCTGCTGTGGCCCGGGAGTGCAGTGGAGGATGGCCCAAGTCCTTGGGCCCTGCACCCCATGGGAGACCAGGAGAAGCACCTGGCTCCTGCCATCAGACCAGCACGGTGCACCGGCCGCAGCGCGCCAGTTGTAGCGACCATTGGAGGGTGAACCAACAGCAAAGGAAGACCTTTCTCTCTGTCTCTCTCTCTCACTGTCCACTCTGCCTGCCAAAAAAAAAAAAAAAAAAAAGAATCTGAATGAAGAATGGGATGAGAGAGGGCGTAGGAGATGGGATGGTTTGTGGGTGGGTGGGAGGTTATGGGGGGAACAACCGCTATAATCCAAAAGTTGTGCTTTTGAAATTTATATTTATTAAATAAAAGTTTTCTACAAAAAATGAGCTGTGGGCTGGATTTGGTCTGTATGTCACTGCTTACCAGCTCTTGTTCAACATATTAGTCTTAGGGAAATGCAAATTAAAATCACAGTGAGATAACAAACACAAAGAATGGCTAACATTAAAAAGACTGTCAGTAGCAAATGTTAGGCAGGAGTTGGAATAACTAAAATGCTCCTACATTTTGAGTGTGAATGTTAAATGGTATAATCATTTGGAAAAACGATTTGGCAGTTACCAAATAACCCATCTGTTTCATTCCTAGGTATTTACCCAGGAGAAATGAAGACATAAGAATGTTTAAAATCTTATATGTGGTGGTAAACTATTAAAAAAAAAATAAAACAAAAAAACCCCAAATGGCCATTTGCAGTTGAATGGATAAACAAATTATGGTTCAACCACACAATGGGATACGACTCAGCAGTAAAACAGAACACATTATGTGTGTATACAGCAGTGCGGTTGACTGTCTTTCCAGCATTCCATCATGCCACTGTAGAATGAGCAATGGTCTCCTACCTCTATAAACACATTATACAGAATCTTTGTCAGATAGATGATCATTCAAGCATTTTACCATCATAGTATGGGTGGAAATTATTTTAATAGTGCCTGACATATTTATTTTCCACTCAACAAATGGCACATATATGAAATCATCAAGTCCTTTTCAGCCATTATTATGCTTCAAGAGCTTGCAAAACTTGTTTCAAAGCTTAGAGTTTCAAATGCTCTTCTTAGCAAATTACAAGCAGAAAACATTCCAATGCCTTTACAGTCACATCAGCTTATTAAAGAGCTATCAAGACATCACATCTCATTTATGTATTAAGCAATCACATTGAAAGCCTTAAAAAATTATCATTGATGACACAGATTGTATTTAATCAAACTGTAATTCTAAAATATACAAACCATACTTTTAACAGAGGACTGGCAGTAATTTAACATCTACTTTAATTCTTAGGAAGTCACAAAGGTATCATATAACAAAGGATTATGCTCCAATAACTCTCCCTGAACTGGAATCATTATGCAACAAAAGGCCTTCGGCATATGCTCAATTGGACTTACCCCTAATGGGAGAGTTAGAAACTTGCCAGGGGATTCCAATTCAATCCCATCAAGGTGCACGTACCAATGCCATCTCACTAGTCCGAGTGATCAGTTTCAGTTCATAATTGATCATAATGATAGGATTAAGAGTCAAAGGGATCACATAAACAAGACTAGTGTCTGCTAATACTAACTGATAGAATCAAAAAGGGAGAGAACTATCCAACATGGGAAGCGGGATACACAGCAGACTGATAGAATGGTAGATGTTCTAAACAGCACTCTGGCCTCAGAATCAGGATCTCTGTCCTTAATGTGTTGTACTAGGTGAATTAACAGCATGACTAGTACTCAAATAGTACTTTATACTTTGTGTTTCTGTGTGGGTGCAAACTGTTGAAATCTTTACTTAATATATACTAAGTTGATCTTCTGTGTATAAAGATAATTGAAAATGAATCTTGATGTGAATGGGATGGGAGAGGTAGTGGGAGATGGGATGGTTGCAGTGGGTGGGAGGCTATGGGGGGAAAAGCCACTATAATTCAAAAGTTGTACTTTTGAAATTTAAATTTATTAAATACAAGTTAAAAATATATTCAGCTGTGTGTAGTCAGACAGAGATGCCTGTTAACACTAGATGGTAAAATAGATAAAGTCATTTCAAATGCTGAGAAATCTCAAATAAATATACAAGCATGAAAAGTTAAAAAAAAGAATGAAAAAGGGGCTGGTGCTGTGGCACAGTGGGTTAAGCTGCCATCTGCAATGTTGGCATCCCATATGGGCACCAGTTTGAGTCCTGGCTGCTCCACTTCTGATCCAGCTCCCTGCTAATATGCCTGGGAAAAGCAGTGGAGGATGGCCCAAAGTGCTTAGGCCCCTGAACCTACATAAGAGACCCAGAGGAAGCTCCTGGCTCCTGGCTTTAGCCTGGCCCTGCTCTGGTTGTTGCAGCCATTTGGGGAGTGAACCTGCAGATGGAAGATCTTTCTCCTCTCTCCCACTTTCAAATAAATAAATAAATTTTGTTTTAAAAAAAGGAAAAAGAAAATCATATGAGTTTCAGTGATCTCTTCTGATGGCCCCAGAGTGAAGGGAGTGGCCAAGTCAGTTAGACAAGTGTCTTCAGTCGTTTTCTGATCATTACATAGAAATGTATAGTCTATTGTATATAACATGTCTTTTTTTCTATCAACAATAATGGCAAAAACAATTCTGTAACAGACTAAACATGGCAGCTTCATCTAAGCACTATATCTTCAAAAATTTATTTAAAATATTTTTATGTATTTACATATTTATTAAATATTTCTTTATTAATTAAATACTCATTTATTTATCTATTTATTACAGAGAGGCAGAGAGAGAGAGAGAGAGAGAGAGAGAGAGAGAGAGAGATCTTCCATCCACTGGTTCACTCTCCAAATGGCTGAAAAGTCTGGAGCTGCACCTATCTAAAGCCAGGAGCCAGGAGCTTCTTCTGGGTCCCCCACACTGGTGCAGGGGCCCAAGCATCTGGGCCATCTTCTATTGCTTTCCCAGGCCATAGCAGAGAGCTGGATGAGAAGTGAAGCAGCCGGGTCTCAAACTGGCGCCCATATGGGATGCCAGCACTGCAGGCAGTGGCTTTAGACGCTACGCTACAGCGCATGCCCCTCAGCTAAGCACTTCAAAGAAAATGAAGATCAAATGTTCCTATGGAAAAATGTTGGACATCGTTAATGTTGCATTCACTGGTGTTGAAATGGAAAGATGCTTCAAGAACTTCCAGCAGAGAGGGAGTCAGTCTAAGCTGGCTACAGAGAGGAGGATGGTATGACAGCGTGCCACAACAAGGTAGGTAGAGGGAATTACATTTCTCTGGTGGCAGTGTTGTAGAGTGGTGGTATGTGTATGTGCACAACTGTAATTTAAAACAGAGCAAATGCTGGACATATCTTTTCTAAATTTCAATACATTCTAAACTTCTTATATTCCAGCTATGAACCATAGGATATCTCAAGGAATCTTGACTCTTTGGATTTCCAAATTGGAATTATGATCGATCTCTACCACTGTCTTCCCAACTCTTTTGGAAAGGAGTTTTACCAAGGTCCAACAGGGGAATTTCGGAGAGCTTGGAAAGAACTAGTGTGCTGTAAACATGCAGGAGTTCTACAACATGTCTTCCAGAAAGAGGTATGTTACTGACAGTTGTTCAGGTTGTGCACAGGAAAACTCCAAGTGGCAGTATTCAATCCACCTTTTTATTTGTGGCTATATACAACAGCCATGTTCACAAAGACCACATAAAACATTGCTACTTACAAAATTGGGTGATTTGATAAAGGTAACCAACCTATCATCTTCTAACACCTTCTCATAGGCCTCAATCTGCCCTCACCCTCCATGCCCTTCCTACTACATGCCTTTGATTCCTATCTTGCCTGCCTTCTAATTCTGCTGTCAGTAGTAATGAGGGACATTGGTGATAGAATGCTTGGTAGAGGCCAGACAGGGACTCAGCCACAAACACTGCTAATGTTAAGCTCCCTAACTTACAAATAAAATCATTTCACCATATATGTGTATATGTGTGTGTGTGCATGCATATATACATATATACACATATATGTATATATATGTGTATAAATATATATATATACACACACACTCAAATGTTGAATTGGGGATCTAAATAAGAACAATAGAGGAAAAGAGGTTGTGGGCATTCAGGAAATAGCAAATTAGCAACAAGCAGCTTTGGAGGTGGACAGAGGGCCTCCTTGCTTGTGTTCTGTAAACACAAATCTGAAAAGAAAAAAAAAACCTGCTTACTATGATCAGATAAAACAAGACTTCTATAAAGCTAAAGAAAGCTGGCATTATTAAAATTGTACAGAGAAAAAACTGCCAAATTCTCACAAGCCACGTGAACAGCTTCTGTAGTTTTCAGGGAATGGAGGCCTTTAAATGAACTAAGAACTTGACTTTATTCATATATGATCATACATGAGCTAGAAGCCAGACTACAGCGTCCTGTGATCTCAGCTTCCAGACAGGCACAGGAGTGGATGCCCTTCCCAGGACACAGCGGCTGGAAGACCTGCTCCCACACGCAGCATGTGCTCTCCGTGGTCAGGAAGCAGAAGGTCATGGCTCACCTGAGAGATCTCCTCTTGAAGCCACACCCGGGCAGCTCCCATACAGTCAGAACCTCCAGGAGTCGATTTATTAGTTCTTTTATTAGGACATTATGTTCATCAAATACCCAGGGGATGTTTGCTACGTTTGAAAGAAATAGCACTTTGTCAAAAGCCTGAAGGATAAAATCTTCCCTTATTAATGGGGCACTTTATGTTTGTTTGCTCAGCTGTTTGCTTAAGTGAGCTCCATTTCAGCTAGAACAAGCACAGTTTTTCCACCTTGGTCAGAATCCCCAGTGTGCTGATTCTCCAGGCCAATACTTCACTGTCTAGTGACTCTGGATGACCAGATGAGACAGACTGAACCTGCCAATGTTGGCATTTCAGCACTGGTTGGCAAGGCTAATAGTTTTACCAATGGAGCAATGACTTCATTACCTACCCTGTAACCCAACCTGCAGCCAAGAAGGAAAATTACTTTTCATAGCCCTACCTTCTAAGTCAACAGCTTCTCATTCTTAAGAAGACGTCTCATCCTGAGACATAAAGGATCATCATTTGTACACAATCCCTTGAACTGATTGTCCAACAATAACTCTTTGAAGTCTGGATTTTGCTGGGTTTTGGGGAGTAGTTGAGAGGGACAACCACATGCAATCAACAACCATGTATTTGTCTTAAAAAATCTAAATAAAATTTATATATGCTTTGGGGAATGTTATGGTTTCAACGTTTTCATTTCCTCCAAAACTCATGCAGAAATTTAATCTCATAGGTGAGGCCTATGGGAAGTATTGAGGTCATGAGGACTCTGCCTTAATGAATGACTTCATATACCACTATAATAGGGTGAATTCCCACCTCTAGATCTCTTGCCCTCTCCTTCTGCCCCGGATGACCCTGATGTTGTACTTCCAGAATTGTGGGGCAATAGATTTACTGTTTATTCGAAGTTACCTAGTCTCAGGTATTCGGATAACAGTACACAATAGGACTTAGAGATGGAATATACATTTTTACTTATCTGATTTTCCTTGTATCCATTCACTAACCATTAGGTACTGGATATAAACTCAAATATTGGTGTCTGATTGTGAACCCATGCGTTCTGGTAAAGCAGACAAACAAGCCAGTGGTTCTAGTGTCACACGGTTATGTCCCCCTCTGCGGCTGACAGTGGAAGGACTATAAATCCAATGTACAAAGAAAATGCCCTTTGGTTTGTTCAACTAGTCACAAAATACTTTTGTTCTGTGAGGGTAGGCTGCCTACAGGTGGAGAAGCAAGGGGTAAATGCTGAGGGGTCAAACTCTGGCTTTTAATGTTATTTCTGTGCCACTTTAGGAAACTGGAGGGGTCTTAGTAGTTATTTTTTTCTAATACATGTAAAAGAGGAAGCAACCAACAGGCCAAGGAATTTAACAAAAGCCTGCTTTCTTTCCTTCTATTCTTTTCCTGCTTGATTTTAATGAGAATCCAGGGAGATGATTTGCTAACATTTTCTTGCTATTCCAAGCGAGAAATGCTGGCAATAGATACTCCTTGATGGAAGGTGGATGGGCTCCGTGGAAGGGTCTGAAGTCGCAGCTCCATACTCCTCATTCCTAAATGCTTTAGTATGTAGGTCATCAACTAGACTTGAATATTATTTATATTTTTCTTTTAAGATAAAATTTAAATCCAATACAACTCATAAATCTAAACTTTATATTGATGGTTTTTCCCAAATGCCTTTTAGCTATGTGACACAAACCCATATCAAGAGTTAGAATATCACCATCAACCCAGAAAGCCTCCTTATGCTCATTCCCAGTTTGTTGCTACCTCATCCATCCTCTTAGAAGCAACTGTTGTGTTTTTTTTTTATTACCATAAATTAGTTTTGCCTGTTCTAGGCTTCAGTGAAATAAAGTCACACAGCATGTAGTCTTTTATGCAAAGCTTCTTGTACACAAAATAATGTTTCGAAGATTTACTGATTCTGTGGCATGCGTCAGTTAAGTGTGGCAATTACTGTCACTCAGCAGTACATACAAGTATGGTACTGAAGGCAATATTTTGACATCGTCCAGTTTTCTTCACAAAATATCAGTCTTTCTTGGTTACACTTATTTCTTGTTTTTATTTTTTTAACTTTTATTTAGCAAATATAAATTTCCAAAGTACAGCTTATGGATTACAATGGATTCCCCCACCCATAACTTCCCTCCTGCCCACAACCCTCCCATCTCCCTCTCCCTCTCCCATTCCATTCACATCAAGATTCATTTTCAATTATCTTTATATACAGAAGATCAATTTAGTATATATTAAGTAAAGATTTCAACAGTTTGTACTCACACAGAAACACAAAGTATAAAGTACTATTTGAGTACTAGTTATCCTGTTAATTCACCTAGTACAACACATTAGAAAAAGAGATCCTACATGGGGACTAAGTGCACAGTGACTCCTGTGGTTGATTTAACAATTGATACTCTTATCTATGGCGCCAGTAATCACCCAAGGCTCTTGTCATGAGCTGCCAAGGCTATGAATACATCTTGAGTTCGCCAACTCTGATCATATTTTGACAAGGCCATAGTCAAAGTAGAAGTTCTCTCCTCCCTTCAGAGAAAGGTACCTCCTTCTTTGATGGCCCCGTTCTTTCCACTGGGATCTCACTCACAGAGATCTTTCATTTAGCGTTTGTGTTTTTTTTTTTTTTGTTTTTTTTTTGTTTTTTTTTTGCCAGACTGTCTTGGCTTTCCATCCCTAAAATACTCTCATGGGCTCTTTAGCCAGATCCAAACGCCTTAAGGGCTGATTCTGAGGCCAAAGTGCTGTTTAGGACATCTGCCATTCTATGAGTCTGCTGTGTATCCTGCTTCCCATGTTGGATTGTTCTCTCCCTTTTTGATTCTATCAGTTAGTATTAGCAGACATTAGTCTTATTTATGTGATCCCTTTGACTCTTAATCCTATCATTATGATCAATTATGAACTGAAACTGATCACTCAGACTAGTGAGATGGCATTGGTACGTGCACCTTGATGGGATTGTATTGGAATTCCCTGGCACATTTCTAACACTTATTTGGTTACACTTATTTCAAATGTTGATTATAATAAACTTTTTTCTGTAAATAAGGGAAAATTACATATAGCATTATATGTAATTATAAATATTTATTTGCATAATATTTGCCAGGAAAACAAAACTATATAATCTTTTATTTGTAATAGACACTTAATGATAACATTTAAATAAATGCCTAATGGTAAATGCAGACAAAGCCATACAGTGGTTTCTTCACAGAAAGATAACTACTCTTCATGGGTACTCAAGGTCTCTCATACCCTTCCCACTCACCCTTAGCTGACAGAATACCAGGCATAAATGAGCCACTTTTGGCAACAAAATATAATGTTGACATTCTTGTGTGTAAGAATTATTTTCATGAAGATGGAAGAAGATAAGTTTGAATATAATAGGAAATAAGTTTCATAAGGAAAAATATTGCTTGCCTATACAATTCTCAGATTGATAGATATCAAAAACAGAATCTACCATTCTAATTTATATCAATTTTCCAAAGGACTAATATTCCTTTTTCATCTCAATAACTCCAACTTGGGCACACATTAAATTCTTTTAACCAAGTAGAAGTCAAACTTAATCAAAGTGCTTCTTTACAAGACAGAACAGATAATGAATACTTTCTACTAGTAGAATAAGAAATTCTACATGTGTAAGATTAAATATTTCCATTGTGAAAATGTTCCACCAAGGAGCAAATTGGAAATACTCTTAATTAGATGAAAATGTTGTCATCTTTATAAAGCATTGCCACTCACAGAACAGTCTTAAACAAAGATAGCTTTTTTTCAAAGTTCATAAATCAAAATACGAGATAGAGTTGGGACAAACGGCTTAATCTGCCATAAATTTTAGATACTTGGAATCTTCATGAGTTGTCAGGTCATAAGTACCCAGAACTGATGTATAAAGCTGATTGTTTTGAGATTTCACATCAAACATCTTCCATGAGATGACCCAAGTACTAGGGCCCCTGCCACTCACAGTGGAGGCCCCAGTGGAGTTCCCAGCTCCTGACTTAGCTTGGCCCATTCCTGGCCATTAAGGCCATTCAGAGAAATGAAACAGTGGATGAAAGATTTATCTTTCTGTCTTTCCTCTATCTCTGTCACTTTGCTTCTCAAATAAATCTTTAAAAAAAAGTCTCCCATGGACTTGAGGAAAACTGTCATAGAGTGAAACTAGGTGGCCTCATGTACTAAAGAATTGTGGCCCATGAGAATTAAGGAGGCTCTAAGAAAGGCACTTTGCTATCAGTCCACCATGGATCATCCCGTCTTAACAGTATGTTGACAAAGAAACAGGAGAGGGTCAGTCATAAGTCTTCCCTTTAACAGTGTTTGACCTTGGGCCATCTCCCTTCAGCTGGTTTTCGCTTATCCATTTTTGTAACACTGCCTCAAAAAAAAAAAAAAAAAAAAGTCCAGCTCTGGTCTCTAATCCATCTTCCTAGTAATGTACTCAAGTAATAATTGAATTCCTGGGGGTCAGCGCTGTGGCATACTAGGTTTAGCCTCTGCCTGTAGTGCTCACATCTCATATAAAGGCCAGTTTGTGTCTCTGTTGCTCCTCTTCCAACCCAGCTTGCTGCTGTGGCCTGAGAAAGAAAGTGGAAGATGACCCAGGTACTTAGGCCCCTTCACACATGTGGGAGACCTGGAAGAAGCTCCTGGCTCCTGGCTTCTGATTGGCCCAGTTCCAGGCATTGCTGTCATATGGCGGGTGAACCAGTGGATATAAGACTTTTCTCTCTGACCTTCCACTTTGATTATGGCCTTGTCTAAATAAGGTCGGAGTTTGTAAACTCAAGAGACTTCCATAGCCTTGGCAGCTCATGACAAGAGTCTCAGTGATTACTAACGTCATAAATAAGAGTGTCAATTGTTAAATCAACAATGGGAGTCACTGTGCACTTGCTCCCCATGTAGGATCTCTGTCCTTAATGTGTTGTACTATGTGAATTAATGGTAAAACTAATATTCAAACAGTACTTCATACTTTGTGTATCAGTGTGGGTGCAAACTGTTGAAATCTTTACTTAGTATATACTAAGTTGATCTTCTGTATATAAGGATAATTAAAAATGAATCTCAATGAAGAATGGGATGAGAGAGGGCGTAGGAGATGGGGTAGTTTGCAGGTAGGAGGGAGGTTATGGGGGGAAAAGTCCGCTATAAATCCAAAAGTTGTACTTTCAAAATTTTTATTTATTAAATAAAAGTTAAAAAAAAAAAGACTTTTCTCTTTGTCTCTCCCTCTCTCTGTGGCTCTACGTATCAAAAAAGTAAATAAATCTTTAAAAAAATTGTTGGGTCAGGGGCCGGCGCCGTGGCTCACTTGGTTAATCCTCCGCTTGCAGCGCCGGCATCCCATATGGGCACCTGATTCTAGTCCTGGTTGCTCCTCTTCCAGTCCAGCTCTCTGCTGTGGCCTGGGAGGGCAGTGGAGGATGGCTCAAGTGCTTGGGCCCCTGCACCCACATGGGAGACCAGAGGGAGGCACCTGGTTCCTGGCTTTGGATCAGCGCGGTGCTGGCCGTGGCGGCCATCTAGGGGGTGAACCAATGGAAGGAAGACCTTTCTCTCTGTCTCTCCCTCTCACTGTCTATAACTCTATCTGTCAAATAAATAAAAAAATAAAAAATTTAAAAAAATTTTTGGGTCACATGGTAAATTTATGCTTAACTTATTAAGAAACTGAACTGTCAAACTTTTCCATTATTTTAATTTTATTTTTTATATTTATATAAGGAGAAAATTTCATTTATTTCATATATACTATTTTAAGAGCATAATGATACTTCAACCTCCCTCACTTCCACTCTCTTTCCTCCTTCCTTTCATATTTTTCTTTTAATTTTTGAATAACAAACTTTCAATTAAGTTTATTATCACAAGCTTGGCACTCCACTAAATAAAGAATTTAGCAAGTAGTAAGTAGGAAAACCACTGTTCCTTTAGACTATAGACAAGTTCTATGAACAGTAATAAAATCTTAAAATGTCAATTTCATTCATATATGTTACATTTGGTACTCTATATTAGTTACCACAAATCAGGGAAAATACATGATATTTACCTTTTTGGGGACTGGCCTATTTCAATAAGCATACTTGTTTCCAGTTGCAGCCATTTTGTTGTGAAAGACAAGATTTCATTTTTTTATGAGTGAGCAGTATTCCATATATGTGTGTGTGTGTATATATGTTTGTGTGTGTGTGTGTGTGTGTGTGTGTGTGTAAATTTCTTTATTCAGTCATCAGCTGATGCACATCTGGGTTGATTCCATATCTTTATCTTAGCTATTATGAATTGAGCTGCTATAAACATGGGGGCACAGATAACTCTTTCATATGGTGATTTCATTTTCTTTGGGTAAATTCCTAGGACTGGAATGGCTGGGTCATATGGTACATTTATTTTCACATCTCGAATCTCCATACTGCCTTCCATAATGGTTGTACTAGCTTATATTCCCACAACCAGCGCATTAATGTACCTTTTCCCCACATTCTCATCAGCATTTGTTATTTTCTGATTTTTGGATGACATTCTAACTGGGGTCAAGTAAAACCTTATTGTGCTTCTTATTTGCATTTTGCTGATAGTTAGTGATCCTGAGCATCTTTCATGTGTCCATCGGCCATTTGTATTTCATCCTTTGAAAAATACCTATTCATATAATTAGGCCATTTCTTAACTGGATTTTTTGTTTTGTTGTTGTTGGGTTACTTGAGCTCTTTGTATAATCTGATATTAATTCTTTATCAGATGTGTACTTTGCAAGTGTTTTCTTCCATTCTGCAGGTTGTCTCTTTACTTGGCTGAGTGTTTTCTTTGCTGAGCAGAGCTTCTTAGCTTGATGTAATTCCATTTGCCCATTTGTACGTTTATTGCCTTTGCTCTGGCATCTTATCTAAGAGTGTTTCCTTTGCTTGAGGACAACTGCAAATCGTGACCAATCAGAAGATGAGCTATTTTGTTTTATTCCCTACCATTGATTGTAAGTTAGATAATAAAACCAATCATTTTAAACTGGATGCTGTGATTTGAATATGATTCCTAAAGTTGACTTATTGGGAGCTTAATTTGTAATGCAAAGTGTTGAGGTGGGGGAACTGTAAGAGGCATTTAGGTCATGAGGGCCTGCCTTCATGAATGTAATTGTCATTAACATGGGAACGAGTTATAAAATCAAGTTCAGTTCTCTGCGGATCTCTCTCACCATGTGATGCCTTTCCCCACGTAATGATGCAGCAAGAGGGCCCCTGGCAGATGCCAGCACTGTGCTGCTGGGCTTTCCAGCCTCCTGAACCATCGGCCAAATAAGTTCTGTTTGTTATCAGTTACTTAGCCTGTGATATCCTGTTATAGCAGCATAAAACAAAAACACTGAGACTTTCCTCTTTTTAGTCACTATGAAAGCAAAACCACTTAATTTGTTACAATGATTACTTTAATAGATAGTTACTACAACCTACCCAGAGTGCAAGAGATAACTTTCACCAGGCAACACAATCGTCACTGACACTCTCAGCAATGACTATAATGGAGGGAGAATTAATCTCTAGTCATTTCAGTTTTAAGAGTCTTTTAGCCTATACTAATTGTGTGAATATTTACTCACCCCAAATTCTAGAGGATTAACTGTATTATTATGTATATTTAGATTTGAAATGAAATTTGATGTCCACTTTGGCCTTGTGAATCGCATGCCTTTGTTGGGCTCTTTTGACTATGCAAATAAATAGCTATCTACAGTAACTCACGATATATTGCTATTTTGATTTTTTGTTATTATTTATTTTTCATAGTAAGAACTAAAACATATTAAATTCCTGCAATGTTTGCAAGTCAATAAATGATTAAAATTTCTCATCACATTCATATTTAACATCTGTGAAGTTTTGTGATTGATGTAGCATTTGGACTTTTTTTAGATGAGAAAACAAAAGCCAAAATGGCTTGGTATTTTTGCCCACTTGTCCGACATTACTAAAATTTTCCCATCTTGAATGGTGGATGTGGCACAAGATTAAGACTAGGTGCTTAAAATAGAATTTTATAACATTCACAAAATGTTAGCAAAACCTAACTGAATGAATTCATGTGACAAAAAAATTCTTCCTGCTTTTAAATTTCAGAAATAAAAGAAAGGCTTCTTCCATAAGTCTTTATGTGACAAAGTAATTTCTAATATTTTCTTATATTTAGAGTGTAGAAGCTGAAATGTTTCCTCCACTCCATTCAAAACGCTAAATCAGGAAATGAATGAGTGAGATTATTCTTTGAGCATTCCAAATTCTATACATGAAATATTCTTCCTTAGACACTGAAAATGGGGCTAATTCCCACTGGCAATGCTATTCCCCAATGTAGCATGAGCTAATTTGAACTGTAAAAGAAGAGAAGCCAGGAGATATAATAAGAGACTGAAATAAGTTGAAGTTGAGATGGTAAAAACTGGTAGGCTGCAGAAGCTAAGACACTGGGAGAAAAAAAAAAGATACAGAGGACACAGCAACTTGCTGGCAGTGGGAAACAGACACAAAGGGAACACCAGTGTAAACAATCAAGCCTGCACTGCCACTACCAGCCTCTCAGAGCTCCTAACTGCTAAGACCTGAAGAGGTCACAAACTGGATGAGTGGGTAAGAAATAGCCAGTCAACATTAGGTGGGGAAGGAGGGCAGGAAGTGTGCTCTCAGGCATAAGGAACAGCACGAGCAGATGCATGGATGGAAGAAGTGGCTGCTGGATTTGAAGATCCTGAAGATCAGTGTGGCTGGGCTGTAACAGGGCCAAGGTTGTGCCACGAAGCTACAGAGGACAGAAGGGCACATTGTACAGGGCTCCTCTAGTCCTCATTAAGAGATGTGCCACTGTGTTAGAAGGAAACCTAGATTATTTTTCCCTGCTAAGCTCCATACAAGCATGTACACTCCATGTGTGCTGAGAAATAAATAGCAGAAAATTAGAAATTTAGTTGCTTATAAAATATATTCACAGGATAGGAACGGTGCCTCACTAGTGCTTAGCAACCATTAACTCAGTGACTCAGAGCAAGAGTTTAAGTAGGAAAACTAATGCTGTTTTTGGTGAAATACACAAAAGACATTTTAAAAATAAATGGGAGTTTAAGTGGAATTCAATCAGTCCAGCTCTCTTCTTCAAACAGAACATGCCTTTAAAACCAGTTGTTCTTAACTTGATTTTTAGCCAAAATCTAAATGAAAATGAAGTGATTGAGCTCCAGTCTGAGAATTATTCTGCCCATAACTCCAGGCAATTCTGTCTTCTCCAAGTCATATCCTCATTTAACTGTCCACCCCAGGCCCAGGGCCCTTTTTCATCTCTCTTTCCCCTCTACCCTAGTAAGAATCCCTGCACTGATTCTTTAACTTAAAAAAGCATACAAATAATACATATCTATTTTAACAAAAATTTAAAAGAGTTGAAAATGAGGAAAGAATGTTAAGTTATCCATTATCTAATGTGCAGAGAAATCTTCCATTAAAATTTATCTTATTTGTTTCCAGACACTTTCTCCAGGGTATGCTATATGTAGAAAAACAGGATAATAGTCTGTTTTATAATCTGTATTTTCTTTAACATAAATATATCTCCATTTTCTTATTTTGAATGATAGTACCATTTTTGATTACTCCATAGGATCCTCATCTGATAGTAGATAAACTGACCCTGTATCCATGCAATGAATTGGCAAATTTTGACAATTGTTTCAGTCATTTCACAACTGAATTTATTTTGGTGAAATTTGGTATTTATTCACTTTAAGGATCAGGTATTTGTCTGAGAAAGCTCTTGACTCAATTTTTCATCACATTTGCAATGCCATACTGAATCCATATGGCAATTGGATCAACACATGATATTGTGTGTGAAATTACTACTAACATTTGTGGTCATGGGAATGTTGATGTATCTGTCATTGAGATTCTTTGTCTGGTCCTATGAGGGGTGACGCTTTAAAGATGGAGAATTAGATGAAACAGACACAGGGACTGGAGCCAGAAAACCTTGTTTTAGTGCCAAGTTAAGCCCACAATTTCAAATATTATGTGAATAATTCACTTACTCTCTGAATGTCATTTTCTTTCCTATAGGATAGGATTGATCATATCTACCCTCTGGGAGACACTGGGGACAAGAAATGGAACAGTTTGTGAAAAGCAGTTTCTAAACTATACAATTCAGTGGTAGTCATTAATTCGATCTTATTCATAGATTTCCTTTTTATTTGAGTATACTGTGGATTTTTAAAGTTCCTTGCATTTCAACCCAGCATGAATTCTATAAGTATAGACGGAGATCATATGTACATTTAAGCTATACAAGGCCACTCTCCATGGCAGAAAGAAGATAATCAATAAATGTATTATGAATGAGTAACCACTACAATGTTTTTCTCAAATGGAAAACATTGCGCTTAATAGGAAATAATTCCAAGATGAACCAATGAGTTTCCTCAAAGAAACGGTATTATATTAGAGAATATAGACTTATGGGTTCCTTATTCTAGTTAGAGGAGTGAGCCACAATCTGATGTAATTCAAGGAACGTGGACCAGTTAGAAATGGGTGGGTCAGGAATGATATCACCAAAGAACAGGCCTCCGAACTGGGTCTTGAATGTCAAGAAGGACTTGTTCAGAAAACAACAGGAAAGGGTTTCCAGACTGAGGAAAAACAGGGTATTGATATCTGGGATAATTCATTCAATAAGGCATATGTAAGGCCTAAGGCATCAAAATCTCTTACTGGTCAAAATATTCTTCATCCATTATATAATTTAAAATGAACCTAAGTTCATAAACACTTGAGGCCAAGGAAATATTTCCTCCAAGTGAAGAGTTATTTCTAGGAGCTATAAACATCTGAAGATACATGCACTTTATCTTGCTGTTGTCCATCCTATTCCAGGCATCTCATCTCTTATGAATCACTCACAGTAACATGACGGCCAGTTTCATGGAGCCGAGGCAGCATGGGGAGAGGCCAGGACACTAACCCCAGCATATTAAAATTCAACTGAGGACATGAAGATGCACCCAAGTCCTCTCCAAAGTACAATGGGGGACTAATTCTCAACATTTATCTGCCACAGTAATTGTGCACGGGAGTCTAGCTAAGAATGTATTATTCAAACCAGCATTTGAATAAGGTCAATGGATTTAATGATTCTAAAAATGACTCTGACAAGTTAGTGTAAATTGGAGAATGCCATGTCCCAGACATCTGTTTAAAGTTTCCATTCCCCACAGTTTCTCTATAGCATTGGAAACCTTTGATCACCTTAATGTAGATGCTCTCATATTTGCACATGCACGTGCACCACCTCACACACATGCATATATTGGTTTTAACTGTGACACACGATATTTCAGCCCTCATGTTTCCATCTCTCTCCCTTACTTCTCTTCTCCCTCTGGACCTAATCACTTAGCAGTTCAACAAAGCTCAGTCTTGTGCTCCTTCAGAGAACTCCTTTCCAATCCAAGCTTCAACTTTAACTAGTAAGCAACTTAGCTTACTCTGCAACCTGCACTTCTTATTCTGAAAACCCACTCATCTCCTGTCTTCCAGGCTTCTTGAGTTACCGACACTTTCACTGATGGTGCAAACCATCACCACTGGCTCATGAACCAATGCTACCTTTCCCTTCCCTGATCTGCTATGATGTTGGGCACCCAAGGCATCCTTGCAGAGTTATCTTTCACAGCTTGATGCAAACTGGCATTCACCATGGAGGAGACCAAAGGCAGAGACACCACTGACTTTGTGCATTAGCATCCTGGGGTTCTGGGGCAGTGGTTATTTTCTGAAAAGCTAAACTTTGGAGAAAAATGAAACATCCTCTCTTTCGCTTGTCCCTACTTAACCTTGCCCATTTCAGTGCAGGTTAGTTCAGAGCCCAGTCATTTTTTTTATAAAACAGGAGAGACTCAGGAACAAGTCACACACAGATGAAAGTTTCATATCCTGCAAATCACTTGCCATGGGTTGTGCATGAACCAATGTTTCCCAGTACTTCCATTTTACCTTCTTTCTTTGCTCTGTCCAAAAAAGATCACTACTTAGTATGTGTCATCCACTTTTATACTATTCATAAAATCCCAATTTTTTCTATTTGCATTCTGGTCTCTGAGGAGAAAAGGCATTTAATCTCTTGTTGATAAATAACCCCTTAAATGTGATCGAAGCTTCCCCTACCATGTCCAGTTAAATTCATCTCAAAATTATTTTTAAAGTTCAAGATACATACTATATAACATAGTGAGTATAATTATTAACAATGTATTGTGTATTTGAAAGTTATTAAGAGTAAACAAGTATTCCCAGAACAAAAAAATGCCATGGGAGGTAGTACATATACTTATGAGCTTAATTTAACCATTCCACCATAGGTAACTATTGCAAAACAACATGCTGTATACTATAAATACATATGATTCTTATTTGTAAAAAAAATAAAAATAAATGAGAAAATGAGAAAAAATTAAAAACAAATGAGAAAAAAAGCTTCTATATGTACATGTATGTCACGTGTACTGGAAAATAAATTAAACACTTTAATTTTATATTTATAAAATATATAATATAAACTTTCAAATAGTCACAGAAGTATACTACTAGAGTAGTATTACTATTGTTATCAATTTATTTGACAAAGATTTCAAAACAAAGTTGACAAAACTACTTGCAGCAAAACTGATCTACATCTAACTTTAACTTGGTATACAATACAATGGAATATGCTGTTTCATTTATTAATATGTATATATGTTATTTAGATTCTTCAAATTTAAAAATCAGAAAAAAATGAAAAATAGGCAATAGCAATTGTGGGGAGCAACTGGGAGCAACTCGGACTAGACTAAGTTACTGGTATTAAGACTTATTCTATGCATCTGCTCTCCCACAATATGGCGCTGGGAGAGGAGTAAAACAGTTTCTACACAGCTGCCTCCAGTTCAACCAATAAACTGTAGGACCTGCTCCTGATTGGAGGAGAGCAGCATACTCGGCGTGTGGGTAGCAGAGTTGGGATTGGTGGAAGAGGACTATAAAGGAGGAGAGAGACAACATGCACCAGGAACATCTAAGAGGAACATCTAAAGGGAACACCTGAGCAGCCCCCGAGAGAGCCGGCCGGCGGTGTGCCGCTCCCCCACGGAAGTGGGGAAAGTGGCAGGGGGAACCACCCTTCCACAGAGGTGGAAGGGTCAGTAGCCAACCCGGGAAGAACCAGCAGCAAACCCGGGGAGGGCCGAGCAGACGAAAGAACAGCGCAGGGTCCTGTGTTGTTCCTCCACGAAGACGGGGAGCGACATAATGGTGCCGTGACTCGGATATGAAGCCTAGGCAGGGTTTAGTGTCGTTCCTCTGTGAAGAGGGGGAGTGACAAGCAATTTTATAACTAACAATTATTTTTAGGAAGAGGCTCTTGCATTGGGTATATAAAGACAAAAACATCTCAACTTTTTTTTTTTTTATTTGAGAAGCAGATAGACAGAAATAGGGAGGGAGAGGGATAAGGGGTGGTGAGAGAGAGGGTCCTCCCTATTCTCAGATTCACTCTCCAAATGCCCACAACAGACAGGACTGGGCCAGACAAAAATCCAGGTATCCTACTCAGTGTCAGGAATCAAATACTGAGCCATCACCTGCTACCCCCAGGGTGTGTGTCAGTAGGAAGTTGGAATCAGAAGCAGGGCTGTGACTCAAACAGGTTAGAGGGTATAGGCCTCCCAAGTGGCATCTTAACCACCACACCAAATGCCCATTCCCCAGTCTTGGCCTTGAATTGTTGGCCTCTTCTCTGTGCAGTGTAGCTACATTTTCTATGCTAGCTTTCCTTCTTTTTAAAGTAAAATCCCACTTAGCTACCCTAGCTGCTTACTTGGTCTGGTTTTTATCTTCTTTGTCTCTTTCCATTTCCAACTTCTAAAACATCATCCTACATCCTTCTGATGTGAATTTTGATCTTCTTCGCTCCTCAAGTATACTTCTTCAACCCCCACCCTCACCCCCATGTAGGATGACTTCATAGCCTTTTGGGGGAAATACATCACTGGACTTCCAACTCTGGGCTGCTGGGTCTTCTGTGCCTGCACAATATGTGGGGAGCAAACCGGACTAGACTGAGTTACTGGAATTAAGACTTATTCTATGCATCTGCTCTCCCACAATATGGCGCTGGGAGAGAAGTAAACAGCTTCCGCACAGCTGCCTCCAGTTCAGCTAATAAACTGTAGGACTTGCTCCTGATTGGAGGAGAGCAGCGTACTCGGCGTGTGGGCAGCCGAGTTGGGATTGGCGGAGGAGGACTATAAAGGAGGAGAGAGACGGCATGCACCAGGAACATCTATGGGGAACATCTAAGGGGAACATCTAGCTGAAGGAACACCTGTGCAGCCCCCCAGAGAGCCGGCCGGCGGTGTGCCGCTCCCCTGCGGAAGTGGGGAAAGCGGCCAGGGGGAACCGCCCTTCCACGGAGGTGGAAGGGATAGTAGCCAACCCGGGAAGAACCAGCAGCAAACCCAGGGAGGGCTGAGCAGACGAAAGAACAGCGCAGGGTTTAGTGTCGCTCCTCCACGAAGAGGGGGAGCGACATAATGGTGCCGTGACTCGGATATGAAGCCTAGGCAGGGTTTGGTGTCGTTCCTCCACGAAGAGGGGGAGTGACATAATGGTGCCGTGACTCGGATAGGAAACCTAGGACGGATAGGAAACTTAGGAGGGAAGAAATGGGAAGAACTGGGAAATTACCGGAGAGAGAGACTAGCAAACAGCCTAGGGAAAAGCCGGACGATAAAGGTGCCGGAAGGAGCTATTGAAAGCCTAGGCATAGATTCAGATACGGACTACGGGGGGAAGCTGGGAGAAATCTCTAAGGTCGAAAGCGAAAGTGAAAGCTAGAACAAACAGACTCGGATGCGGACTGTGGGGAGAGGCCAGGAGAAATGAGGGAGGAGTATTGTTGGAGGAAAGCTTGGGGAAACATACCGGGTAGAGAAAAATGTTAGGGAAATTGAAGCCGCGGGGGGCAGGCCAAGGCGGACATGAAAGCCACTTTGGGATTCTCAAGTTAGCCCGGGAATAGGGGGCGAAAAGTTGAAACCAGAAGCTGAAACGTAAGCCAGATTGGGATCCGTCTGATTAGCCCGGGGAGCAAAGGACGGGAAGCCAAACCGTGGGGCGGAGACGTAAGCTGGGTTGAATTCGCCAGGCTAGCCCGGGGAACTTAGATTGAATGCTAGTGGCGTACACGTAAGCTACGCTGTGTGACTTGTGGAAGCCACCGCGTGCAGAGAGAGCACGGGGCGTGAATAGATAGGGAACGGGGCTGGCGCGAGGCCGTGGTTCAGACGCGAAAGGGTTAAGTGCGAGACCACGGAGTGTGTGTGCAAAGCCGAGCCGCGCAGATGAGGCGCGGGCTGAAGCGGCGCAGAGCCGGGAACCCGCCGGCGGGGCGAGGCGCCGGAAAGCCGCAGGGATAAGAGAAACAGAAGTTTAGAAGTAAAAGAGAAATAGGAATGCTGGAAGATAGAAGTAAAATGGGAGAAATAGGAATGCCCGGAGATAGAGAAATAGAGAAATAGAAAGGCCTCCCTACAACACTGCAATGTGAGAGCTTGGATTCGGTCTGCCTGATTAAGTGAGGCGATGAGCACCTGCGGCGGCTAGCAGCTTATGCGCCGCAGGTCACCGAAGACAGGCACGAATTAACATCAATAAGGCCTCCCCACAACACAGCGCTGAGAAGGCTTGGATTCGGTTTGCCTGATTGCTAGGTTTTGTAAGCCCCTGCAGGCAGAGCAGAGCATGCGCCGCAGGTCACCGAACACAGGCACGCATCAGCGCCTAAAAACCTCCTCACAACATGGCGAAGAGAGGACCCGGATTCGGTTTGCCTGATTGATAGGACTTGTAAGAACCTGTGGCAACTCTAGCAAGTAGAGCAGAGTGTGTGCCGCGGGACACCGAAGACAGGCGCGTATCAACGCCAAAAATAAAAAGAAAGGGGGATCTGTGGGGAGCAAACCGGACTAGACTGAGTTACCGGAATTAAGACTTATTCTATGCATCTGCTCTCCCACAATATGGCGCTGGGAGAGAAGTAAACAGCTTCCGCACAGCTGCCTCCAGTTCAGCTAATAAACTGTAGGACTTGCTCCTGATTGGAGGAGAGCAGCGTACTCGGCGTGTGGGCAGCCGAGTTGGGATTGGCGGAGGAGGACTATAAAGGAGGAGAGAGACGGCATGCACCAGGAACATCTATGGGGAACATCTAAGGGGAACATCTAGCTGAAGGAACACCTGTGCAGCCCCCCAGAGAGCCGGCCGGCGGTGTGCCGCTCCCCTGCGGAAGTGGGGAAAGCGGCCAGGGGGAACCGCCCTTCCACGGAGGTGGAAGGGATAGTAGCCAACCCGGGAAGAACCAGCAGCAAACCCGGGGAGGGCCGAGCAGACGAAAGAACAGCGCAGGGTTTAGTGTCGCTCCTCCACGAAGAGGGGGAGCGACACAATATACATGGGTTTGGCCTGAAAACTCAGCCACCCTCCCCCTTTCTATAATCACCAAACTCATCACCTTTCCAATTCACCCTTCTCAGTGCTACTTTGTGGCCTTTTCTCCCTCCATCCTTAGGGTAGACCACAATGGTAGATGACTTCATAGTGCTTGCAGAATACAGGTCATACCAAGGCTGGGCCCATACATGGGAAAGGAAATGGACTATCATAAAACAGTGTTGTTGGC
Organism: Oryctolagus cuniculus; assembly: GCF_964237555.1. Classification (NCBI taxonomy): domain Eukaryota; kingdom Metazoa; phylum Chordata; class Mammalia; order Lagomorpha; family Leporidae; genus Oryctolagus; species Oryctolagus cuniculus. The sequence goes on from NC_091435.1 coordinate 55,544,307, forward strand.
ACAGGCTAAAGAGTGTGTGTGCAAGGATGTTTAAGGAGTCTTCAAAAAGGTCAGGAACATTGTGTATTATAAAAAAAGCAAAGATTTTGAAATGTTTTTTGCATGAAAGTAAACTTGTCTTATAGTTCCACATTTCTACAACTTTTTGAAATTGCAAAAGGAGTTAGAAAAAGCGAACAGGCCAATTTTATTCAAGTGGAAGGAGCGCATTCATGGATACTTTGGACCTCAGAATTGGAAAGGACTAAAAAATGTTTCTGTTCTCTCTCTCTTTCTCCATGACACTGGGCAGACTGGGGGTTAGCACTTGGACTGAACTGCATATCTTTCTCCCTCCTAAACACCAGAAACAGGGATCTTAGGCACTACATTTCTGATGTTCATCAGAACATGCTCCTCTCAAACACGGCATTTGTGAAATATACATAAGAATTTATCTTTCAGCAATAATTCGGTGACCAGCTGAAAGATCGACTGTTATTTGGTAATGTGGCAATAATAACCTCAAAGTTGGAACCAGTAACACAAACAGGAAGTATTAACTTTGGTTCAAAAATGCAACCATTCTGATTTTTTTTTTTTTTGGCAAAATTCTAAAAAGGATGAAGAGGGCTGGGAATCACGAAATTTTGGAAATGCCCTTTGGATAGGATTTCACTGGCTAGCCATTTGTCACGGAATCTGTTCTAATCAATTTAAGGATTATTTTTGCTAATGTGGTTTTCCTAAATTCCTCTCTTTTCATTTATTTTTAGAAAGGCAATTTGCTTAGCAGCCTCTCCTCACTTAGTATCTCCTTTCTCTGTCCTTCACTGTTATAATCCATCTACATAAGTGATGTAGCAATAAACTACTATGTTAAGGAATCACAGGGGCTTTACAAAAATTCAGCCACTCCAAAAACATGCGGTGTGAGACACAAAAACAAGATCCAAACAGTTCCATTGGTTTTATATCACACATTATCTGTGTAATATTAGCACAACAATTGTATTTTTGGGTGGTAAGAGATTAATTAGTCCATCTGCATGAGCACTCATGGGGTAGTGAACCCTTTCCCTCCACAGTTCTGGGACTGAGTTGAAGAACCAGACAAATTATGTAAACATGTAAACCCACAAGACACAAAGTACTCACGGAAAATGCCTATTAGCAGTTCTCATTATTGTCAGAAACAGCATAATTCCACCAAGCCCAGGGCAAAAGTAAATGTGCTTATCATTCTTTTCATTTTTAACTTTTTTTTTTAACAGAATCATAAAGTCACCTGGCGATGCACTGGACAGGGAAACTAAGAGATATCTCCTCTCATAAAATCAGCATAGGGTCTTCATAATCACGTTGAGAGCCATTGGCCCTGTGTCATCAGGCAAAACTGGTAGACTTGACACCAAGAATCCCACTTGCATATTTCTCCCATGGGATTTGCTGTCTGCCCCAGGAAACAACAGATTTGGCCTGAGGAGGAAACACAGCCCTGTCCCTGACAGAGGTTGAAGAATCACACACAATACATGTTAGATAAGTGTCACATTATCATCATCAGGGCAGGGCACAGGGCTGGTCCTCAAAGTTCCCTTTCCTTGAACAAGGGTGGCTTCTAAAAAGCAGATGAACTTTATTGTCATGAATGACTGTGCTGATCTAGTTTCCCTTTGCCACAAGTTCATTGTGTGACTTCTTCCCCCTTGTAAATGATACTGGAAAGTTTCCATATATTTGGTCATTGTATTGGCAACCACATTAAATATTTGACCTATTTGTTTCTCCATGGGATTTTAACTTTTTCTCCTCTTGTATTCTCCATTATTTTGATAATATGTTCATATTTCTCATCTTAAAGATCTCTTTTAATTAAAATTAAATAATAACAAGAATGGTTTTAATAACACATTATACATGGAATCTTTTCCATCTACTGACAAATCTCTAAGTGCTTTCCCTCAGCATCTTTATACAAGCACAATCTCTTATATTGGTTGAATATCTAGAACATGTGAAGTTCTCCTCTATGAAACAGAACAAAACAGTGAACAGAATAAGTAAAAAGCCACACTTTTTTTTTTTTTTTGATAGGCAGAGTGGACAGTGAGAGAGAGAGACAGAGAGAGAAAGGTCTTCCTTTGCCGTTGGTTCACCCTCCAATGGCCGCCGCTGCAGCCGGCGCACCGCACTGATCCGATGGCAGGAGCCAGGAGCCAGGTGCTTTTCCTGGTCTCCCATGGGGTGCAGGGCCCAAGCACCTGGGCCATCCTCCACTGTACTCCCTGGCCATAGCAGAGAGCTGGCCTGGAAGAGGGGCAACCGGGACAGAATCCGGCGCCCCGACCGGGACTAGAACCCGGTGTGCCGGCGCTGCAAGGTGGAGGATTAGCCTATTGAGCCATGGCGCCGGCTAAAAAGCCACACTTTCATTGAGTTTAATGTGTAGAAAGAAGAGATGACAAAGACATAGTAAGTAAGACATACAGGATGTTAGATGATGCCACTGCTGCTTCTCAATATTTGATTCCTTCTTACTCAGGGCACATGAAAGGAGTATATATCCCCATCTCCTTGATGTTATTCATGACCATGTACCCAATTCTTGCCTATAGGTTGTGCAATGCAGGGGCATGTACCACTTCTAGATCCATGAATTAAAGTGTTAGTGCAAGACCCTCCCTCCAACTCTGTTCTTTCCCTCCTGTGGGGAGGCAACTAACCAGGTTGAACTTGAGAACAGATGGACTACAAAGAACAGAAGCCCTGGTCATAGTCAGCAACCAGAACTGAGGAAGCAGTCTGATTTTGGTATTTTAAGTCATGGAGATTCAGGGGTTTTTACTGAGGCTTAACCTAGCCTCTCCTGACTAGCACAGGTGGAGATAAATCCTGAGGAGGAAAGAAAAGTGAGGAAGCAATTAGGTCAGAATCGGGAGGGCATACAGTCTCAACAAAGGATATGGAGGGCTTGACTCTCAGATAAAGAATTGGGGGAAGGGTGGAAGATAGTCATTCTTTGGGGCAAACACATTCTAGGCTAGAGGGACACCAAGTACAAGGGCTCACAGAAAGGAATGTTCCTGGTTTGTCTACTGTAGGAAGATGAACAAGGGAGAAACGGTAAAAACTAAAGTAAGAGATGACTGGGCCAGGTTGGTAGGGCCTTCTAGTAAATTACTCTGAGATGGCAAGTTATTGAAAGTTTTTGAGTTGAGAAATAATAAGATCTGAGTTTTATTTTAACAGGATTATTCTGGGTTCTCCATTGAGAATATTCTGAAAGGCAAAACTAGAGACTAGTTAGGGAACTACAGGAATAATCCTTGCAGGACAAGCTAGTAGTTTGAATCATGAGGAAAACGAATGTAAAAAAAAATAGAGATCCCCAAATTCTGGATAAAATTTGAAAATAGCACTAAAAAGATATGCTCCATTTCTGCTCCAGCCACTCATAGATGTAGAGTCCCTCTGTACCTTCCTTCCTCTCCTCCTACAGGGCCATGGGCACCATGGACTATTAGAAGCAGCAGTGCCAGCAAGAGTTGCCTTTGCTGTAGTGGTAGTAATACCAAGCTAGGCAGCAGCAGCTCCCAATGGCTTAAGCCATGGTGCCTTTAATGACATCTGGCATCAGCATTGCTTTAACCATCAAGGATATCTTCTAATTAAGCACATTCCTTGATTCCCCTAGAAACCCCACCAACTTGACCGAGATGAGCTTCCTGAACAGTGAGGTAATGGCGGGAGTCTTGATGTCCTCCTTCAACCAATCAGTTCTGGGGCTTGAAGAAAGCCTGGGTCTCTTAGATGGCTACCTACTGGTGATCAAGTACTTCAAACTTCAGGTGTTCACTGGTGACAATGCACAGACAGGCTTCTCTAAATGGCTGGCTGTGGATGCGTTGGTCAACGATGCAGAAAACAGCAAGAAGATGCCTTCTCTGGACACAGGTTGGATCTTGGAGAAAACTGATCTGAAATAGTTTGGCTTTGATGCCTTGTTGGGCACAGATGACCTGGAAACTGCCAGATGAACTTTTTGTCACCTGGATGATTCATGTGATCTCTTTGTCCCCCTAGTCCAGGAGACTAATGAGTGCTCCCTCCCCACCATCTTGAACCCAATTGGCCATCTCACAGAAAGTTTAACAAAAACTGACCAGGTTTCCCCTTCCTATAATCTGTTACTCTTTCTCCAGGGGTTCTGTCCTCCACTCCAGATGATTCCTTTAGTTTAGAGCGAGGTAGTGAAGTGGAAATTTCTGAAGGAGATAGGCAGTCAGCCTCACTTCTTACACGACCATGATTCCTCTATGGGTAAACGGGAGGATAACTCTTGAGATAAGCACAGGGGCATCTATATAAGCCTGGAGTCCTACCCAGGCTCTCCCCAGCATAGCTCCTCTACCTCCAGGGACTCTCTGAACAGGAGCCTGCCATCTCCAGCTGTCCCTTAAGCCTTTGTTCATCCCAAACCTTATGACCCTCCCAGAGAGAATATGATGGCAACAAAAGTAAAGGGTGAGAAGCTAGGTAAGAATCTGGAAAGGATGGAACAGAACAAGGCAGCAGCCACCAGGTATTGCCTAAAGAAGAAGGCAGAGTAGGAGCCCTGCTTGGTGAGTGCAAAGAGCTGGAAAGGAAGAATGAAACCCAGAAGGATAAGGCTGATGCCCTGGCCAAGAACATATGGTATCTGAAAAATATAATGGAAGAGGTCTGCAAGGCAAGGGGGAAAAAAGGGTCCCCTAGTTAGGGTAGTCAGGAGTGTGTGTGCTTGGACATAGGAGTCTCATACTGAAGCTGTGTTGTAATAAATTATTTTATAATGAAAGTTAAAAAAAAATGCTCATGAATCCAATGTGAGATTCATGAGAATTAAGGGTTTCAACCTAAAAAGATGGATTTGTTTTCACCAACCTGGGAAAGACTACAGGAAAAGAAAGTTTGGGGCAGAAGGCATTAGGAGCTTAGTTTTGGACCAGCTAAATCCTGTGTGTCTATTAGAAAGCCAAATAGAGATACTATGTAGGGTGTTGGAGAAAACGGCTCTGAAGTTGAAGGGAGTGTTTAGGCCTGGAGATATAAATTTTCAACTCATTAGTGTTTAGATGGCATTTGAAGTCATGAGACTGGATGAGATCACCAGGAGAGTGAGAGGACACAGAAAAGGGAGAGATCCAAGGACTGAGTCCTGGGACATTAGTGTTTAAGAGGTTGGCAAGATGAGGATGAGTCAGCAAAGGAGACAGAGGAGCGGCTAGTGATAAAGGAGAAAATCCAGACAGTGGGGAAAGTGAAGCCGGGCAAAGTCAAGCTACTTGCCAGGGGAGAATCAAACCCTAACTCTGGACCCTGCCACTCACAGCCAGCTCAGCTCCTGATGTAGGGAAATTGTGCTATGGACTCAGCAGGGCAGCTTATTATTATTTATGGAATCTCTCATGAAAATAGTGCAATCTAGGGACAATGTAGGTAGTGTTACAAACAATAATATTGACTAAGAAATGAAAAATGAAAAAGAGAGCAAAGAAGATATATTTAGAGGGACAGAGGGCAAGAGTTGGAACAAGTACTTCTTGCAGTCTTACTTCACTAGAGAAAATGAATTTTGAGGAAATACTTAATCAGAGAATCCAGCAGTATGGTATTTTTAGCTATGATAGGTACCCTCGTATATATATTTGTATATTCCATATAAATATACAAATATATTCCATATAAATATACAAATATATATACAAATATATATAAGGAAAACCAAGGAAGAAGTAATGCATACTTATAGTCCCAAAGCAGTAATATGAGTGAGCATTTGGCCTAGTGGTTAATATACCAGTTAAGATTGCCATCTGGGGGTTGGTATTGTGGTGCAGTAGATTAAGCTGCTTCTTGGGACACCCACATCAGAGTATCTGTTCAACTTCCAGTTACTCTGCTTCTGATCCAGCTCCCTGCTAATGTGAATAGGAAGCAGAAGATGACGGTTCAAGTACTTGAGCTTCTACCTACCTCAAGTGCTTGAGACCTGTATGGACTGGGTTCCTAGCTTCAGCCTGTTTTAGTCATTTTGAGTGAACCAGTGGATGCAAGATCTCTGTCCCTCATTGTTGCTCTGATTTTCAAATAAATAAATAACTCTCAAGGAAAACAGTCAATTTAATATTTAACAAGGTGATTATATACTGCACCAGGGTGCCTGGATTTGGGTCCCAGCTCTACTCCCAGTACCAGCTTCCTGCAAGTTCAGACCCCTGATGGCTCAAGTGATTGGGGTCTGCCACCCATGTAGGTGACCTAGATTGTATTTCTGCCTCCCAGCTTTGACTCTGGCTGGGGGTGATTGCAGGCATTTGGGAAGTGAACCAGATGTAAATCCCCCCCTCCCCTTCTCTGTCTCATAAACAGTAGGTCTGTAATGCAAAAATGTTCCATAACTTCTTTAAGACATTGAACTTATGATTTTCACTTAAGATGTGAAAGGTTGAAGGGGGCACAACTCCTACTCTTAAAGCTTACAACAACCAACAAAACCAAACCAAATGAAAACCCAAAGCAAACCCTCCCCCCTATCTTCTCCCCCTACCAAACAATCTTCAAATTAGCAACATTTCTGCTTTGGTTTGATTAATAGTTGAGATATCCCCCAAAGACCCATGTCTTGGGAGTTTGGTTCCCCTAGTTTTAACATTAGTGGCTAATGGATTAAGGATGAACTTAATGGATTAAGACTTGATATACTTATGACATCTAGGAGATAGGCCCAGTGGGAAGTCTTTGTGTCATTAAATCCAGGTCTTTATGGCATTAGAAAATAGGTAGTTCTCAATAGATGATTGGTCATTTAAGCTAAGTTTGGCCTACCTTCCCTTTTTGCTTCCTGGCTTACCATGTGATCTTCCATTGGCACACATTCTGCCATCTGCCATTCACCATCTTCATCAGACACCGGACCAGTGGGATTTCTCAGCCTTGAACTGTGGACCCCAAAACTGCAAGCTGAACTAAACCTTCCTCATTCCTAGGCAGCTCCTCTAAGGCATTTCAGTTAAGGTTATGGAAAGATAACTAATATAGAAACTTAGTACAAGAGAAATGGGGTCATTATTATTAGCCATATCTGCAGGTGTGGAGGTGTTTTTAGGATTGATTTCCTGGTAAAAGCTGGGAGAGAAATGTGAATGGTAAAGGCCATTTTTATTATAAAAGAACCTGGCTTCTTGTTTCCATGTCCTAAAACTTTGTGGGAACCTGAACTCAAAGTAGTAGACTGGTTTATTTGATGCAGATTTCAAGAATTTGGGCTGTTTATTGGGAATTATTGGCTGCTGCTAGTTAGTTTTACAGTGAAAATCACTACTAAAAAGCAGCCAGCAGAAAAAGTTGGAAAATTCACAGCCTGACCACAAGGAGAGAAGAAAGTTGTGTTCTGGACAGAGTCCAATGTAGAACCATTTGCTGAAGAGATTGGCTCAGATAAAAGAGAGCCATGTGTTAATGGGAAAGAGAATAGGAGAAATATTCCACCAGCATTTCAGAGATCTTCAAAGCAGCCACTCCCATTCCAGACCAACAAGAAACTGAGAAGTGCAAGTTTGTTTAAAGAATCCTTTAGGGAAGAGTCTTTTTAGGAAAGGCTCCTGGGGCATCTTGCTTGCCCAGAAACAGCTCCAGATTTCAGCTTGCTGGCAAAGAGCTTTAATTCTACTGTAGCCAATGTGCAAATAGGTATGGCTCCTTCTGTAAGCACACCTTACTGTTCTCCATTTGACTCTGGTTTTAAAGGTATACAGAACACAAGAGTTGTGGAGTGTGGCAGCTTCCACTGAGATTTCCAGAGTTGGAACCCCTGCATAGTGTGATGTGTAGTGATGCTATGAGAGTGGAGCTGCAGAGGAGAGTCCAAAAATGTAAAGGTGCCAGTGGCATGAGACACTGGCCAACAAAAGCAGTGTGCCAGACATGCTGGAGAAACCACAGAGAGTAATGTGCATTCTCAGAGAGCAGCCAGGTAGGCTGAGATAAACACAGCCATGGTGGCATGGGGACCTCCATTTAGATTTCAAAGACTTTCCCAGACAACCTGGGGCCCAAGATGACAGTGGTTGCAGGGGTGGAGCCACTGCAGAGAACACTCATTAGGGCAATGCCAAGTGGAAGTGTGGGGTCCAGAGTTGCTGCAGAGGGTTCCCATCAAGGACATTCCTATGGAACTGTAGAGATGAGACTCCCACCTGTGAGAAATGAAGCAAGGGCTACAACCAGCAAAGATCTAGGGATGTGGATGTCCAAGTTGTTGGGAGCCTGGCCACCGACACAGTGTGAATTTATTCTTCTGAGCTTCCAGTTAAGAGTCTATACCCACTGACTGCCTTATTTCAGCCTTCTAAGTCCTGGAACGTAAGAACCAGCCAAGGCTCTCAGGCTCTTGACTTGTAGAGTTGTAAGATAATAAATTTCTGCTTTTCAAATGTCTAATTTTGTGGAAATTTGTTATAGAAGCAATAAAAAATTGGTGTCTTTATATCAGGCCATTCAGAGTTATGCCTCATACATAGCAAGATTCAGGAAAGGCAGCCCCATAGTACAAACTAGGTGATAAAAGGAGTACCTGGGGCCAGATTTTAGGCACTGAAAGGCTAAACCCAATGAAATGTATCTTTTCCCAAGTGCCTACCATCACAGCTGGGTTTGCAATTTGGATCACAGAATCAATCTTAAAGAAGGAAGATCACATATATTAAGGGAAGTGGAGTTCACGTTAGGATTGGGTTATCAACACTATTCAAGGGTCTAAGAGGAAAAGAGAAATATTAGCATGAGAAAGATGTGTGGATGCAACAGTTGACAGTACACCAAGGTGAGCATAAAATGGGACAAGAAAGAGAAAACTTACCCTAACTAACAATTAGGAGTACACCAAGTCATGAATCTAGATCCAGATAATATTACCACTATTATGATACAAAAAGCCAAGCTCTTGTGTAAAATTCCATAAGTTTACAAAAAACAAATTCCCACAATTTTCTGTGTAAAACGTTTCCATATAAACCAGCATCAAAATTTCCATCAATAAATCTGCTCTACCTCCAAAATAATTAATTCAAGCATATTAGTATTTAATCACAACTTCATCTCCTTTTGTTAAACTATTCCTGCTGCCATTCTATTGTTGGAAAATAGTCTTTATGAAAAAAAAGAGAAAATAAAATGGACTTCATGGACTTCTTCAAAACTAGTAGCTCCTTCTATGGTCAATAGATTTCAGGGTCCTTTACTGCAATAATATTCTTCTTTTTAGATTTTTTTTATTTATTTGAAAGTCAGAGTTACACACGGAGAGAAGGAGAGTTATACAGAGAGAGAAGGAGAAGTTATACAGGGAAGAGACAGACAGAGAGAGAGGGAGTGAGAGAGAGAGGTCTTCTATCCACTGGTCACTCCCCAGTTGGCTGCAATGGCCGGAGTTGCACCTTTCTGAAGCCAGGATCCAGGAGCTTCTTCTTGGTCTCTCATGTGGATGCAGGGGCCCAAGGACTTGAGCTATCTTCTACTGCTTTCTCAGGCCATAGCAGAGAGCTGGATTAGAAATTGAGCAGCTGGGACCCGAACTGGCACCCATATGGGACACCAGCACTGCGGGTGGCAGCTTTACCTGCTATGCCACAGTGCCAGACTGCAATAATATTCTTGCCAAACCTGAAACATCTAGCCTACCCCTCACTCCCAAATCCCTGCCCCATTTCTACCTTATGGTGATATCTCAATCCTGCCTCCAAGTAGCAAACTGCCTGAGAACATCACACAGCAGAAATAATTGCATCACTGTAAATTCGTAATCAATGATCTCAAGTCAGTCTTCATTACCCATGCCAGTTTATTCTTCCCTTCTCCCCATGACTTTGTTAAACTCCCAGCCCTTTCTTCTCATCTCCCTTGCCTCACTTGGCAGACATTTCTCATGACTATTGAAGTCATTGGACAGGATATCCCTTTAATGCCTGCTTCTAAATCTACAAGCCTGCCTATATCAGCACTCATCCCTTTCAATCTCCTGTGTAATAGCACTTATTTTTCTCTTTGTTCAAAAATAATTCCCCAACCTATATTCTGTCTCTTATCCACTCTTTTTTTAAGGAAAATTAGACTCTTCAATCCATTTATTTCCTTCTCTTTGATACTTAAAACACACACATTTCTCTCATTTTGAAAATGACAGCAAAAAACTTGTCCTCAGCTGACCTCACATTCTCTTCCAGTTCCTGCTCCTTCTCTCTTCTTTTTGGTTGAGAAGCCAAATCTCTGAACACTGTCTTTACTCACTGGTTCTGTTTTCCTTACCTCTTAGCCCACCATGAAATAGCATCTGTGTCAATTACACAAATGGAAAGCTCACTGGAAGGTCAGCAGGGACAGGATTTCACCAGATTATTCTTCGTTTTGAACTGTTGGCAGTACCTGGCACTGTTGACCACACCCTCTTTCTCCAAACATTCTTCTACTTCTGCCTTTCATCTTTTAAAAATCTCTCTGTATGTTCTAGCCCCTCCACCTGGTCATTAAATATTGGAAGCCCTTGGGGCTTATCCTGAAATCTTTATGGTGATTGTGTTCATCTCCACTGATCTATGCATTATAAACTGATGACTTCTACTCCAAATCTTGTCATCAGGTTCTAGCCTCTTCTATATCTATGCAACACTCTTCTCTAAGGTATATCAAAGTCACCTAGGCAACAAACCTAAGATCGATCAAGTCATATTCTTTAGCCCCATCGCTGATATTTTTCCAGTATTCCTTTTTTTAGGGGATGACCATCCCCATAAAGTAATGCTGATAACTAACAACAAATAATACTTATCCTGGGCCAGGAACTGTTTGTTTATCTATATTATAACTTGATGTTGTAAAAAAAAATCCATAAAAAAAAGAAAAAAAGGCCGGCACCGCGGCTCACTAGGCTAATCCTCCGCCTGTGGCGCTGGCACACCAGGTTCTAGTCCCAGTCAGGGCGCCGGATTCTGTCCTGGTTGCCCCTCTTCAGTCCAGCTCTCTGCTGTGGCTGGGGAAGGCAGTGGAGGATGGCCCAAGTCCTTGGGCCCTGCACCTGCATGGGAGACCAGGAGAAGCACCTGGCTCCTGGCTTCGGATCAGCACAGTGCGCTGCCCGCAGCGCGCTGGCCACAGCGCGCAGGCTGCAACGGCCATTGGAGGGTGAACCAACGGAAAAGGAAGACCTTTCTCTGTGTCTCTCTCTCTCTCACTGTCCACTCTGCCCGTCAAAAAAAAAAAAATCCATAACTTGATGGTGTGACTACTAATATCCTAACCATTTCAAAGGTGAGAAAATTCTGGCACAGAGTAGCTAAGTGATCAGCCCAAGATTATACCACTTTAAGTATTGGAGTTAGAAATTTGAAAAATGCAAGATTATGGTATAAATTCTGAACCACTACATTTTTCATGTTCAATGCATGTGTAGGCTAGGATCATAGGATTCACTTCTGATGCTATCTTCTTTTCTCTCCAAATATCAGGTTATCAAATATATATATTTTCAGTTTTTTAATATCTCACAAATTCATTCCTCCTTATTTATCACTACTAAATCACCACTAGTAAGCATTACTCATCCAAATTGTGGCCATTTCTTTCTTCAGCTATGATAACAGACTCCAGGTTGCTGATGGACTTCTTTTAAAAATAGGATTCTGATTCTATCACTTGTATTTAGGACACTTCAAACTTTTTCCAAAAATTTATTGCAGTCGACCTCCCAATGGATGATTTAGCCCCTTCCTTTCTCACTGGCTTCATCTTCCAGCATTCCACTGGCTTGCTGTCCCTGGGTCACAGTGCCCAGCTTTCCTGTCCTCAAGGCAGAGTGGCTGAGCAGAGCCTTTTCCCAAATAGGCTCTGAGCTTCCTCCCACAGGATGCCACTCGGTATGCAGCCTCCACGTTCCTCCCCTTGATATCTACTGCTCCTTCCCTGACACTCCAGCCTGGACTCAGTTTCTCTGTTTTGGCTCTCCTTCATGAAATGCCTGCTTGCCTGCTCTCTCTCTCTCTCTCTCTCTCTCTCTCTCTTCCTTCCTTCCTTCCTTCCTTCTTTCCTTCCTTCCTTCCTTCCTTCCTTCCTTCTTTCCTGATGCCTGGGCCTAACACACAAGCTCACAGATCTCAATTGTCTAAGCATCAGCCTCTTAAGCTCTGAATCTCCCTGCCTGCCTTTCTTCCTTCCTTCCTTTTGTCGTTTTTTCATTTGCTCTATTTTAATAGAAATAGAGAAAGAACTTGAGTCACTTAAATCATTGCCATTTAAAAAGGATAAGAGTGGACTGCGCCTAGGCTCACTTGGCTAATCCTCCGCCTGCGGCGCCAGCACCCCGGATTCTAGTCCTGGTCGGGGCACCAGATTCTGTCCCGGTTGCTCCTCTTCCAGTCCAGCTCTCTGCCGTGGCCCGGGAGTGCAGTGGAGGATGGCCCAGGTCCTTGGGCCCTGCACCCACATGGGAGACCAGGAGGAAGCACTTAGCTCCCGGCTTCGGATTGGCGCAGTGCGCCGGGCCGTAGCAGCCATTTGGAGGGTGAACCAACGGAAGGAAGACCTTTTTCTCTGTCTCTCTCTCTCTCACTGTCTAACTCTGCCTGTCAAAAAAATAAATAAAAAGGATAAGAGTTTATACCAAGTTTCTATATGGTGACCCTGGGAGTTAAAAATTTGTAGAGAAAAAGTTCAGCATCCTCTTACCTCTAATTTTAACACTTTACTCCAATATGGGTTTCTTTGAGGCTTCCTGTCCTCACTGCTTATGCCAACTTTTTCTTCTTTATCTTTTTAAAAGACTTATTTACTTATTTGAAAGGCAGAGTTGAGAGGTTAAGAGAGAGAGAGAGAGAGAGGCAGACAGAGAAAATATTCCATCCACTAGTTCACTCCCCAAATGGTCTCAATGACCAGTATGGGGCCAGGTAGAAGCTAGGAGCCAGGAGCCAGGAGCCAGGAGCTCCTTCCGGATCTCCCATGTGGGTGGCAGAGGCCCTGGGACTTTGGTCCATCTTCCTCTGCTTTCCCAGGAACATTAGCTGGGAGCTGGATTGGATCAGCTGGTACTCAAACCGGTGCCCATATGGGATGCTGGCACTGCAGAAGGTGGCTTAGCCTGCTATGCCACAGTGCTGGCCCCAAACCTCTTCTTTAAAGCTATAAAGCGTTGGTTATCTGTCATACCAGAAAATACCTGAGGAGCTGAATCTTATTGGGTTCAAAGACTGATAAACAATTAAGATGTTTCTTGTTTAACAGTAAAATTTTACATCAATAAGATAAATTAAATTGCATTATCTCAGTATTAATAATATACATACAGTGATAAGAAATCACTTAGGGACAAAAGGTACTCACTTGTCATTTTCAGCTCCATTTCCATGCCAAATCCCCTTCCCCACATCTTTCTGTTTCTGGAGCAAGTATAAAGCCAAACCTTGGACTTCTGAATTAATGGACTCATGAGTCTAAGTTAAATCCACACTAGAGTCTGTGTCCTGACTCATGTCAAGTCCCATCCACTTCACTGCCTATGGAAATTCAGATACATTATGGACTTGTATCTTTTCAGAGAATTCTGCATCTTTTCCATTAAAACTCCATTAACCACTCCAGTTTCCTTAAATAGCAACCTCCAAGAAAGAAACCCAGCTCTTTAATTTTAGCAAATGTCCTTGGCCAATTATTGATGACCCAAAATTGTGGGGAGCAACTCGGACTAGACTAAGTTACTCGAATTAAGACTTATTCTATGCATCTGCTCTCCCACAATATGGCGCTGGGAGAGGAGTAAACAACTTCTACACAGATGCCTCCAGTTTGACCAATAACCTGCAGGAGCTGATCCTGCTCCTGATTGGAGGAGAGCAGCGTACTCGGCGTGTGGGCAGCCGAGTTGGGATTGGCGGAAGAGGACTATAAAGGAGGAGAGAGACAACATGCACCAGGAACATCTAAGGGGAAGATCTATCTGAAGGAACACCTATGCAGCCCCCGAGAGAGCCGGCCGGCGGTGTGCCGCTCCCCTGCGGAAGTGGGGAAAGTGGCAGGGGGAACCGCCCTTCCACGGAGGTGGAAGGGACGGTAGCCAACCCGGGAAGAACCAGCAGCAAACCCGGGGAGGGCCGAGCAGACAAAAGAACAGCGCAGGGTCCTGTGTCGTTCCTCCACGAAGAGGGGGAGCGACACAAAATGATCCTAGTAAAGTTGCTGTTGCAGTGACATGAAAACATGAAAAGTCTTTATTCTGAATAAAATAAAATAAATAGCAGAATAGTATTCAATTCATCACCAAAAAAGATTTTAGTGAGGAAATGATTGAGTTAACATATCATTCATTTCCCCTCCACGTTTATTGGGAAACTACTATGCACCAGATGTTATTCTGGGTACCCTGGAGAAGGGAATCATAGTATGTCCCTGGTGGAAGAGCCTTAGGAGTCATAATAGCTGAGGTTGAAAGAGGTCCAGACTGGTGAAGTAACGGACAACCTGTGACCCTAACTCTTTTCAAACGTCTTCATTCTCAAGTCCCATCCACTTTACAGCCTAAGAATATTCAGAAACCTTATATACTTAGGTTTGTGACAGAATTCTGGATTGATACAGTAAGATCTGTCCTCAGCATGCTCAATTTTGTGTCTTACAAATGATAAATGCTACCATTGTTGTAGAGGTGTCTGAAACACACTTTTGTACACATGCTGTTGTCACATCCCTGGGGAAGGGAGGGCTTCACCCAAGGACAAAGATGGGCCAAAAAATGTCCATGAGTCAGGTCCAGTTCTGTGACTAGCTTAGGTTTTTCCTCCTAATTTAATCCTTGGAGAGCTACATTAAAGCAGGATCAACTTCATAATCCTGAGAATGTCTGTTCTTCAACCTGAAGTTGTCACACAGGGATCACAACACTAATTGTTTCCATAGTGCACAGCTGTTATGTCAAAAATAGAGATCCATGACTTCATGTGTGGACTATGAGTGCAGGCAAGAGATCTGTTATCAATAAACCCAGTCTCTCTAATTTGATCATAGCTGGGTAAGAAATGTATCCATCACCTTATCTTTTGCAGCTTCTCTTTGGTGAAGTGGAGAAAGTGAAGCAACACTGTCTTTTAATCTCATGCTTTAAAGGACAAACAGTTGCCTATGGTCTAATTCCAGTTTATCACCTGTTTATGTAAAAACAGCAGAGTTGAGTGTGACACACACCAAATGTCCCACAAGGCCTAAAGTATTTACTATCCAGTCTGTTGCAGAAAAACTGTGCTGACGCCGATTTCAAAGCAGAAAATTAAACAACAGCAACAACAAAACTGGGAAGATCCTTCATTGTCACAAGGTTGCGTTGTAAATAAGAAGTGGAAATGATTTATAAAATACGGTTTCTAGCTTAGTTAAACTGATGAAACTACAGCACAGATTAAGTTACAGGAATCTTATGAATGTAAGGATTCAAATACTTGTATATCTCCTATGACCTATCACATATAAAAATGATTTATCCAAGAATGTTCTCATTCTTCTTTCAAGACATAAGGTGTTATTCCAGATGTCAGGCTTAGTGGCTTTGTATTTATGATTGTATCCCTAGGAGACTATATGTTATAACTCTGTATCCTCACCATGATGAATACATGGTTTTGCATTAAGAAAACTCAAATGTTGCCACATGTGCAATGAATGTAAAAGCTCTATAATTTGTAATACCATTTTAAAAA
This sequence comes from Oryctolagus cuniculus, assembly GCF_964237555.1. Taxonomy (NCBI): domain Eukaryota; kingdom Metazoa; phylum Chordata; class Mammalia; order Lagomorpha; family Leporidae; genus Oryctolagus; species Oryctolagus cuniculus. Next base: position 55,560,062 of record NC_091435.1, read on the forward strand.
TTTTAATAATATTTAATATTACTCTTATTTGACAGATCATTTTAGTACACTCAATTTTTCCTTGACTAGCAATATGATCATAGTAATTGGATTAATGCCCTTTTTATTAATATAAAGAGAATATGCAGTTCATAGATATAATTCTAAGAATGTAATGCTACTTCTCTTTCTACTTCTTTTCTTTTTTTCTTTCAAGTTTTGCAATAATATATTTTAATTCACTTTATAATCACAGGTTTCATGCTCCACTAAATAAAGAGTTCAACAAGTGAAAGGCAGAGAGACCATTGCTCCACAGGGGTATAGAAAAGGGTTATCAAGAATAAAAATCCCAAAATGTCAATTTTACTCATATGCATTGCATTTTTATATTCTATTTATTAGTTACCACAAATCGGAGAAAACATGCACTAATTATATTTTTGTGTCTGGCATATTTCACTAACCATAATGATCTCTAGTTGCATCTATTTTGTAGCAAAAGACAGGATTTCATTCTTTTTTCTGTCTGACTAGTATTTCATTGTGTGTGTGTGTATTACAGTTTCTTCATTCTTCTTTTAGTTCTCAGCTGATTCTATTTCTTAACTATTGTAAATTCAGCTGCTAAAAATAGGTGGGGGGGAGGGTAGAGGCAACTCTTTCACATGCTGATTTCATTTCCTTTGGGTATATTCCCAGGAGTGTGAAAAAAAGGCTTGAGCTGTATACAATCTGGGTTATTATTTCTGAACCCTATTTAAAATAGTTAGGTAAATCTCATTTGCTCTCCACAAATTCCAAAGGATATATTAAGTTTTCGTTGCATTAAATTAAAAAAAAAATCAAATGTTGAGGGAAATGAAGCTTCAGACAGGTTAGGCCTCACAACCTTTTGGAAAACATTATCTCAAAAAATTTAATTTATGAATATGTAGTAAGATACTTCCTAGTTTATGATCATTTGTACATGCCTCTTTGCAAGTTTCTGATTTTAATCATTGCAAAAAGAAGTTGGTAAGATAGAATGATTGCACCTAGATTGATATTTAAATTTTAGTTCATGTGTCTAGATCAGACATGCTCTAGTGAACATTTTGTGAAAGGTAAAATTATCATCTACAAATAGTCATTAGTTTGAGTAAGTTCAATGTAGTCTTCATAAAAATATACATTTACAAGCAAGAGAAAAACCACACATATTTTGAATTGACTAAACCAAAAACATTAGCAGGGACCAAACATCCTAAGGTTAGAATAAGCATCAAATGAGGGGCTCTGTTGTTAGTTGACACAGGTTGGACTGCATGGACAAGATTGGGTAGTTCTGATGGGACAATCTGGTCCTACTGGACCCTGTTCTATGTAAGAATGAAGTTACTCCCAGCCTTTTAATCTGTTATTTAATATAAAGTTTTGAATCCTAGAATCTTTTAAAGAAAAACAAATCCTGTGTGGTCCATTTTGGATATCTAAAATGTAACTTGCTGCCCTAAAAGAAATACAAATTAACTGTTGAATGTGAGTTTCTGCTACAGATGAGCCCCTTTGGGATTTGCTGATCTTTCTCAAACCCACAGGAGGAGTAATCTACTCTCAGTTCACCAATAGTATCCTCGTTGTTTCATGTTGTATCATTTTACGTGGATCCATTGTTTGACACAAAGGGTGGGGAGGTGCAGACATGATCTAAGTGACACAAACCACGAAGCTACAAAGTCACAGACCCAGATTAGAGCCAAAATATCCACACATGCAGCCTGCAATGAGCCATAAGGCAGTTCCCAAACTGATCTCACAAGTGCACCACCCTGAATTTGAGAGACAGGCAAGGGGGATGGGATGTTAATCTGAAGACTCTAGACAAAGTTCTTCATTTTAAACTTGCATGAACTTAGAAGACTAATGTAAGCCTCAGGAGCTAACCAGTGTCATTGCCAGAGTTGGAACCCTGGGCTTCTGTCCAGCAATCCAGTCCCATACCAGATACTCCCTGTTGCCCTATGCAGAGAAAGCAAGATCCAAGTACTAACCTGATAATGGTTCAACTAACAAACATAGGCAGCAGCAGTCCTGTGACTCTGGATTTTATTAAAAATCTAAAAAAATCTGCATCAACTCTACAAACATAAGTAATGAATGCTATATTAAAAACAGCATCTTGTTCTAAAAGTGTGCACTTAATAAGAAGGGGAGAAAAACTCTAGGCTATTCTAACCTCAAGACATAGCTCAGAACAGACAGAAAAGCAGATCTATGTCATCAAGAAAAAAATAAAATCATGCTTTTTTGAAAGGAAACATGGGTTTTGTTGGACTAAGACACAGGGTGGAGTAAGAAGAGTCCATATTTGAGGGTGTGAACTCATTTTTAAAACATCTGCCAAGAGACAGAGGAAATCCCCAATAATCTCAGCAGAGGAAAAGTTTTCTTCTATTTCTTTAGTATTTGAGAGAAAATATAACTGACTCTTCTATTTTTTCTTGCTAATGTAAAGTTAGCCTTCATTGCAAAGATATAAGTGTTCTTCAAATCAATTATCATTATTAAATAGCTTTTATTTACAAATTTTAAATTACATAAGCAGTTAAAGCATTGTTGTTAACAAAATACCCTTGTGGGGATATTCTCACATGCCCACAGCTAGTCAAACCTGGCTATTCCACTAAATTCTTGCTGCAGCAGAGATTCCATTACATCCGCGTGGCCAGAGGGCCAGCCCCCTCTGCAGCTGTTCAGGTTTATCTTACACACAAGAAGATTCTCCCCCAACACTTGAGCACTGGCCAGAGCTCCCTGACCCACACCAGCACATGCTTCTGGATATCCACTGTAGGAGCAAACATTCTACTAAGTTGCAGAAGCATGGTTCAAAGATAAAACCCATCAGAGGAGGGGTCAGCTCTATGGCGCAGTGGGATTAAAGCCCTGGCCTGAAGCGTTGGCATCCCATATGGGCGCCAGTTCTAGTCCTGTCTGCTTCTCTTCCAATCCAGCTCTCTGCTATAGCCTGGGATAGCAGTAGAAGATGGCCCAAATGGCCCAAGTCCTTGGGCCCCTGCACCCATGTGGGAGAACCGGAAGAAGCTCCTGGCTCCTGGCTTCGGATCAGCACAGCTCCGGCTGTTGTGGCCATCTGGGGAGTGAACAAGAGGCTGGAAGACCTTCTGTCTATACCTTTCTCTGTAACTGTCTTTCAAATAAATAAAATAAATCTTAAAAAAAATCAGAGGAGAAAATCAACAAGTGTATGCACAAATCCTAAAAACAAATGCAGAAATATAAGAAACAAGGACAAGGAAGACAACATGATTCCTCAAAAGGAACCCAGAAAGACTTTAATATTAGAATGTGAAGACAAAGACATTGATGAAATAACTGAAAATGAATTCCAAAGAATGATCATAAAACTATTCAGAAATACAGAGAAACAAAATCATGAGATAAAGAAATTCATACATGATATGGATGAAATATTTTCCCAAGAGATTGAGATATCAAAGAGAAATGGAACTGAAATATTAGAAATGATGAATTCAGAATGCTAAAAATAAAATATAGTGGAAAGCCATAACAACAGACTTGGTAAGGCAGAAGAAAGTACATCTGAGATAGAAGACAAATCCAGAGAAATGCCTCAGACAAAAAAAAAAAAAAAAAGAAAGAAAAAATTAGAAAAACTGAAAATCGTGTTCAAGGTTTATGGGATACTGATGAACAAAGGTATGTGTCCTAGGAGTTTTTGAAAGTTTGGAAAGAGAGAATGGATCAGAAAGTCAATTTAGCAAAATAAACAGAAAAATTCTCTAATTTTGGGGCAGAAAGAGACATACAAGTATAGGGAGCACACAGAAAACCTAATAGACGAGATCAGAAAAGATTTCCATCACAAAAGATTATAATCAAACCTTCAACAGTAAAACAAAAGATTCTAAAATGTGCATGAGAAAAATGCCAGATTACCTTCAGAGGATACCCAATTAGACTAAAGCTGATTTCTCCTCAGAAACCCTACAAGCTAGGAGAGAATGGAGAGACATAGTCCAAGTCCTAAAGGAAAGAAACTGTCAACCCAGAATACTGTACCCAACCAAGTTCTAATTTATAGATGAAGGTGAAATAAAGACCTTCCAAAACAAACAGAACTTGAAAGAATTTGTCACCATTTGTCCAGTTCTACAAATGATTCTTAAGGATTTGCTACACACAGAAACAGAGAGCAATAGTCTTCATTGTGAAAAAATGTAAAGGCAGAAAATCTCCTCATAAAAGTACAAAAGAAATCCAAAGCAGGGGGCCAGCACTATGATGTAGTGGATAAAGCCATCACTTGCAGTGCCAGAATCCCATATGGGTACCAGTTTGGGACCTGGCTGCTCCACTTCCCATCCAGCTCTCTGCTATAGTCTGGGAAAGCAGTAGAAGATGGCCCAAGTGCGCTGGCCACAGCGTGCCGGCTGTGGTGGCCATTGGAGGGTGCACCAACGGCAAAGGAAGACCTTTCTCTCTGTCTCTCTCCTCTCACT